>NW_027491219.1:0-2595761 GCF_021521415.1 Bidens hawaiensis
TTGTTGAGAAAGATCTATATGTCGGCTGGTGACAAGGGTTATGAAACATATTTAAACGTTAACCGACGTCAGGCTTAAGTCCATATGTTATTATACTTGTGGGACATATATACTAGATACTGTATGTGTAATATGTATGATAATATTTGGTGTGTATGTGTACCTGCTGTTATGATTGAACTGGTAACGAGTTATAACGGTGAGATTAGTATTGATTACAGCGTACGGGATGAGTACGGCAGAATGACATAAAAGAGTAACTCCAATGATGGAGATTGATATGATTCAGTTGATTGCTCAAAGATAGCAGATGATGATACCGAATGTCGTATCACAGATCACTGCTAGTGTTGATGCAAATGTGATCGCAGACTTATAGATCGAGCAATCACATGATTATGAATATTTCAATTCTTAGTGTTATTACTAAGAGTGTTAATGTCCCACCGAATACTATTATGACTACAAGTATTAGTTATAAACTAAACATGAATGGTAGTCGTAATGAATTAGATCCGGTATGAAGGATATGTTTATCGGTTGTGTTAAGGGGATTATTAATAGTTTACTGATGGTAAAGTGAGGAATAGATTAGCGAGTGGATAGAAAAGATCGAAATGGTTAAGGATATTGGTAAGAGTCTAGAACATTGTGTAGTGAAATATGCTACAGATATGTTGTAGATTATGTTGTATCGTGATGGAACACGATGGTACAAAATTATAGTTAGAAAATTTTTGCTCAGATGATACGGTCAGGATTTAAAATTCTTGTGCTAGAGCACTTTTATTCGAGTATTAAGTTCAGAGATTGGAAACTGAGCTATGGAAGATAGAAATGTTGTATGCTGATCACTTAGAAAACGCTAATCGTTTGAAGGAATTGTCATGTCTGGTAACATGGCTAATTACTCCTGAAACTAAGCGAAGTGAGCGCAATATTGGGGACTAACTCCATCGATAAGGAGTATAGTCAATCCTGTAAAATATACAACCTTTGGAAGGGTTGTGTCACAAGCCAGCATTGATATATTTGACTCTGTGGGAAGCGGACTGGAAAGACGTTAGGTGAGACGTCAAGTATTAAAGAAGAGAAATGATAAAGGTATAGTGCAAGATAGACTTTTGAATAAGTAGGTATGTCCTACAACCCAGAATTTTACCAAAACTAGTTCTGGTGTGAAAACATGAACCGCATGAAGGGTCCTTCCCTAAATGTGGAAAATATGGTCATCGGCAGGAAGAAGAATGTCGAGTGATAGTAGGCCACGGGTGTGGTAAAGATGGACGTAATACCCTAATTGTAGAACCAATTGAAGCCATGTGAACCGGCAACCCCAACCCATTCGTGTACAACCACTCCGAACCCAACAACCTCAATAACAATCCATCCACAGAAATCAAATTATGCCAAACAGTTGTACTTGCTATGAATGTGGCAGTACAGAACGTTTCAAGAGAAATTGCCCAAAGTTGAACCAAGGTGTCGTTGGAAGACGAACCTCAAGACAAGCATCAACCTCGGATCAAGCAAGGAGCCGTGCTTTTGTGAGTAATTCGAATAAAGCACGTCATGATCCAAAGGTGGTATTAAGTACGTTGTAGTTTTAAATCAATGGGCTTCAGCGATATTTTTACGGTCGTCGATAGAAGTTAGTTCCTGCTAACCTCCTATCATTTGGAAAGATACCGATTAGTGAAACTATAGAACCCCATACGGTAGAATCGCTAACGTTAAATCCCTAATGGTTAACTAAATTGTTCGGAATTGTCCTATTACTCTGAACGATTAATCCTTTCCTTATTGACCTACGACCAGTAAAGTTACGAAGTTTTGACGTAATAGTTAACATGGATTGGCTAACTTAACATGAAGCTGAAATCAAATATGAAAAGAAGATGATTAGAAGCTCTCCTTCGGACGATGAAGCGATTAGATACAGAGAAAAGTGTACGGTATTATGTTACCACTCTAATCTCATCTTGAGATGTTATAATATTTACGACAGAATACGTGGTGTATTTAACAAACGCGATTGCCAAAGTATTTAAAAGAAAACATATAGAAGATGTTTCGGTGATACTTAAATATCCAGAAGTTTTTCCAGAAGAACTTCCTGGATTACCGCCAACCCGACAGGTCGAATTCAGAATCGATTTAATACCTCAAGCTGGCCCTGTTGCTAAAGCATCTTACCGACTTGCGCCAACTGAAATGCAAGAATTATTTGATAAAGGTTTTATACGACCTAGTTAGTCACCATGGGGTGCACCAGTGTTATTTGGGAAATGAAGGACGGAAGTGTTAGGATATGTATTGATTAGGGAGAATTGAATAAAGTGACGAACAAGAATAAGTATTCACTTTTTCGAAGTAAATGATCTGTTTAACCAACTGCAAAGGGCGATTTATTTTTAAAAAATTGGTCTTAGATATAGTTATCACCAAATGAAAAATCCAAGAGGAGGACGTTGCAACAACAGCGTTTCGGATTCGCTACGGCCATTATGAATTCTTAGTTATGCCTTTCAGGCTAACAAATGCGACGGCAGCATTCATGGAACTCATGAACCAAGTCTGTAAACTTTATTTAGACAAATTTGTCATAACATTCATTGATGATATTTTGATATATTCGCAACGTAAAGAAGAGCACGAACGACGGTTAAGGAAAATTGTGGAAGTGTTAAAGCAAGAGGAGCTATACGCGAAGTTTTCGAAATGTGATTTTGAATAAAGAAGGCATAATCCCTTGGTCATGTTGTAAAGCAACAAGGATTTCACAAAGATCCAAATAAGATAGAAACCATTAAAATTGTGCCAAGCGCCGATTTTAAGTCTCCCCGATGGAGACGATGGTTTTGTCGCGTATTGTGACGCATCGCGAAAAGGGTTAGGATGCGTGTTGACGCAGTATAATAAGGTTACAGCCTATGCTTCCCGACAGTTAAAAGTACACGAGAAAAATTACACTACTCACGACTTAGAACTGGGAGCGGTTATCTTCGCACTTAAAATCTGGAGACATTATCTCTACGGTACGAAGTGCACCATCTTCACCGATCATAAAAGTTTGCAGCACATATTCGATCAGAAAGAACTGAATATGAGGCAACGAAGATGGGTCGAGTTGTTAAGCGATTATGACTGTGACTGTAACACCCCGTAACCGCAGCGGAAACGTAAACGGGATGCAACAGACACCTCTGATATCAACCACATTGTTTATAAAGAAAACTGAATACATTAATATACTTCAAATTACATTATCTCATATTTCATTACCGTCTAGGTGATACACACATCATACAATACGATACATAATTCTATTTATTATAATGTATCCTAACATCCCGCACACAAATCTTACACACATCAAGCACTTAGCACGTAAGCAATCACTTCATCTTAATTGTACCTGAAAAGCATGTGAGAAAAACGGGTCAACTACGAATAGTTGGTGAGTTTCACAATTCGGGTAAACCATGATAAATCATTATCAAAATATAATATTATCGATGTAATTATGCTGAGCCCACAAGTGAAACCTCTGACTATCACACACAACCCCCGTGGCATATCCCCCGCCCACGGACCCGTGGCATATCCCCCGCCCACGGACCTGCCCCAAACCGCTATGTCTAACATTACATAGCAAAATATATATCAACAACAAAATAGACATGTGCAACTGGCTGGGAAACATCAGCAAATCCATGCCGGACCAGTTGGGATTGTCAGACCAATAGTACTATCCACACTCTACCGGCATTCAGTTAATCACTCGTGTTCCGGGGCCTTAGAATGTTAGCAACTCAGACAATTACCATCTTAGTACATTTCCGTACGATTTCCGTACAATAAAATATATATAAATCCACGCAAATCCATGCGTTCAGTATGTACTTAAACATTTCAGGAATAACATGCTTCCGCCCCGGGAAAATATTTAAAAACAATTCAGAAAAAGAGGCTCGTGAAACTCACCTTAGCACATGCAAGCAGGTAACAACAATCATTATCAATTAACACGTCCAATCTGTAATATGATCCCTACAATCGTTATTATACAATTATTGTTTATATAACCTTTTAACCGTATCAACCGGTACATCTGGGGACACTGTTAACCCAGTACTGTACCCGTTCCGGGGGCAATGTTAACCCAGAAACACTTCTCCGGACTCAGATTGTGATGTCGTTTAGAGTTCAACAGTCAAATTTTCTAATGGCTTGTTTTCCCCGTTTTGCGTGCCTATCACGGTTACCCGTTTTTATGTTTCAAAAATGAGTTTGGTCACACACGACCCGAAAATAGTGGTTGAGTGATAATTTAGTTTAAGTTGTGAAATTAGAGCTCGGTTTAGACGCCCCGATTGGCCGCGGGACCCGTTTCCGTCTTTAGTGCACCGGAAATTGTTTTATCGGGTAAAATTACTCAAATCATCCGAATTATCTTCGGATGATTCATTTTTACTTGTTTAACTCAATTATATGAAAATAGTTCATTTTTAGGGTTTTTATACACCAGTCAGCTCGCTTAAGCGAACTTCACCGTTTTACGCGTTTTAACTTTAAAAGTTTGATAATTAGCACAAATAATTATCCGTTTAATCTCGGATCTTGAAATTTTGCACAAACCACTTTTTGACAGTGGGGAATTTTATAAAATTATTTCCAGAATTAATTTTTTTATTTATAATTTATTTATCTATTTTTAAACACCATTTAAACACTAAATATGTCGTAAATACCAAACGATCTTAGAAAAATCCCAAATTTTTCCTGGATGTCTCATGCCATCCACATAGTACCCTGTAATTTTTCCAGAACCAAAATCTTCTTTTACATGCCATTTTTACTAAAACCGAGCTAGAAAACCCTAGAACTCGTTTAACCGAAAAGCCTACTTAGACTTCTCCAACGGACCTCAAATTTTGTGTGTGACTTATAAATGAAATAAAAAGCTTATCTGAAATTTTCCAGAATTTTTCATGATATTTAACTATTTTTCACCATTTTTGGCCAAAACCGAGCATTAAATTCACCAAATATTCATCCTTTATCCAAAAATTACCAAAAATTCACAGAACTCATATTTTCATGTGTTTAACACCTCTGTAAAATTTCGTGACCTAACTCTAAAGCATCAATAATCTGTCCAAATCTCCAAAACCGAACATAAACCGAATATACCTTTCGTTTTCCGCCACTACAAGCTACAAACTCGTCTTTCCGCCTTATCTACCACTAAATACAGAACCTACAACCAACATACCACAATACCAAGCAAGTTACACTCACGATCAAGCCTCTTACACTATAGTTTCGGTTATGATTCAAAAACAAAGATTTAAACCGTAAAAATTCGTTTTTGGTCCGTTTAACTCCTTTCTTGGACCAAGATCCCTTGTATAACCCGTATACATCACTTGATCATGCAAGAATCAGTTTTCATCTTTGAAACCTCATTTTCTTGCAAATAACTCGAGAAGGGAAGATGAAAACGTGAAATACTCAATCTTTACCTCGTTGTTCTTGCTACAAAATCTCGGTTTTTAGATCAATATGTTGAGAGAGTTGAAGGATTGATGAATGTTTGTTTAGAAAAAAGAAAATAATAAGGAATGGGGAACCATGGTCCGATCGGACTTGATAGGGGGGTGGGGTGGGACCCACCTCTCCATTCTTATCCACACATTTGGATTCTCGTAATCCGGATAATGTTTTGGATAATCTGGTTCAGTTCGTTTTTCTGTTAAATGTTTAATTCGGCTTAAAACGAGGCTAAAACGGTCGTTTTTCGGCTTAAAAATGAAATTTATATAAAACCGATTTAAAAACTTTAAAAACTTAAACCATGACTTTCATTAACTTAAAACATCATATTATTAATAATTACGCATCTTTTTCGGCTTGATCGATCGTCTCTTGCTCGGTTTGGTATTACAGGTTTCGTTTAATGTACCGACGTACCATTAAATCGAAAATTCTTTTTCTGTGCCTTAATTCACTTATCCCGAAGCTTAAATACTTCGTAAACATCACTAAATATCATAGATATCGTCTATAATTGAACCCTCGATTCGTTCGAGTTTCAATAACTATCGATCAATTAATCGCATATTCAATACGATAAGTTATATATTCACGTACAATCAATACAGTGAACCATGTATTCTCGTATAATTACTATGGTGATTCATGTACCCGACATTAAATATAACGTAACGATTGTCTACCGGTTAGAGTATACCTGGTTTCGTCAGAATCGTTACAGTGACATCCGTTATCACCCCGGCAAGGCTAACGTCGTAGCCGATGCCTTGAGTAGGAAAGATCGGGTTAAGCCATTGCGAGTGCGAGTGCTGGGGATGATAGTCCAGTCGAACCTTTCGAACCTGATTCGAGTCGCTCAACGTGAGGCGTTGAAAGAGGAACAATTGGAAAAGGAGGAACTTTACGGCAATGAGAAGAATTTCGAACAACGCGTGGACGAAATTCTCTACTTCAAAAATTGGGTTTGGATCCCGACCCTCCATGACCTTCGTGAATTAATCATGGACGAAGCGCATAGATCGAAATATTCCATACATCCGGGATCGGATTAGACTATTGATGATACGAATATCTGAAAGGATTTTGTTAATGACCGAGTGTGGAGAAAGATATGGTTACGTATGTTGGTGAAAATTTAAGTTATGCAAGAGATAAGGCTACATACCGAAAACCCTTGGGAACGCCACAACGACAGAAAATTCGCCAATGATAGTGGGAATAAATTACAGTGGGTTTCGGGACGCAAATTCCCAAGATATATCAAAGGCATGAGGTAAATTGGGTAATCGCGGATCGATTAACCAATCCTCGCATTTCATCCCAATCCATGTCGATTACCACAATGAATTCTCGCCCAAATTCATGATGGTGAAATGGTATCTCGTCGTGGAGTACCATTTTCAATTATCTCAGATCGAAATAGTCATCCTTCTTCCAATATTAGAAGGCGGGGAAGGAAGCATCGAGAGCTTGAAGCTTTCTATGGGTGAAGTAATTATTACCAATTTGTTAAATTGAAAATGGGCGTCACTCAAGCCATAAGATTTGAATTGATTCGAGAAACAACCAATAGGATTTATAATAATTAAGATATGTTGAAAGCAGTGCGAGATTGGCAAAGGATTTATGCCAACATTCAAAGGAAACCATTGTCACTGGAAAGAGGTGACAAGGTATTTTTAAGGAATCACCTTAGAGAGGTGATATGAGGTTTGGCAAAACCGAAAATAGCTCCTTAATATATTGGACCTCATGAGACTATCTCCATGATTGGTCATTTAGTTTATCGATTAAAGTACTCCAGGGGCTAAGTACTATACATAATGTTTTGCCATGTATACGGATTGAAAAGTGCCTAAGCGATGAGGCAACGAAAGTACTATTAATAGAGGTACTCATAGAAGACATGCTTGATATCATAACTAATTCCGTAGAGATAGTAGACGGGAAAACTAAACAGTTTGGACATACCAAACTTTATTGATTAAGATTAAGTGGAATTCACAGTGAGGACCAGATTATACCTGGTAACACGAAGGTGAATTCTGAAGGAAAAACCCCCCCACCTTTCTCTCGAAAGGGGATAGTGGGCATGTAAAATTTCGAGGACGAAATTTCTTAACGGGGGGAGAATGTAACGATTCCGACGAAACCAGGGATACCCTAACCGGTAGACGATAGTTACGTCATATTTAATGTCGGGTACATGAGTTACCATGGTAATTATACGAGAATACATGGTTCATTGTATTGATTGTGCGTGAATATATATTCACCGCATTGAATATGCGATTAATCGATCGATAATTATTGAAACCCGAACGAATCGAGGGTTCAATTATAGACGATATCTATAATATTTAGTGATGTTACGAAGCATTAATGCTTCGGGATAAGTAAAGTACGGCACAGAAAAAGAATTTCGATTTAATGGTACGTCGGTACATTAAACGAAACCTTTAATACCAAACCGAGCAAGAGATGATCGATCAAGCCGAAAAAGATGCGCGATAATTAACGATATGATGTTTTAAGTTAATAAATGTCATGGTTTAAGTTTTTAAATCGGTTTTATATAAATTTCATTTTTAAGCCGAAAAACGACCGTTTTAGCCTCGTTTTAAGCCGAATTAAACATTCAACCGAAAAACGAACTGAACCAGATTATCCAAAACATTATCCGGATTACGAGAATCCAAACATGTGGACTAGAATGGAGAGATGGGTCCCACCCCACCCCCCTAACCAAACCGATCGAACCTTCGGGTCTCATTCCATTCCCTCATTTTTTTTTTACACAAACACTCCCAAGTTCTTCAATCCTCTCAAGATCATGAGCTAAAAACCGAGAATTGTAGCAAGAACAACGAGGTAAAAACCGAGTTAATCACGTGTTCATCTTCGTTTCTTGAGTTAGTTTGCAAGAAAATGAGGTTTCAATGATGAAAACCGATTCTTGCATGATCAAGTGATGTATACGGGTTATACAAGGGATCTTGGTCCAAGAAAGGAGTTAAACGAATCAAAAACAAATTTTTACGGTTAAATCCTTGTTTTTGAATCATAACTGAAATCATGAAAGAAATGGCTTGATCGTGAGTGTAACTTGCTTGGTATTGTGGTATTTTGGTTGTAGGTTCTGTATTTAGTGGTAGATAAGGCGGAAAGACGAGTTTGTAGCTTGTAGTGGCGGAAAACGAAAGGTATATTCGGTTTACGTTCGGTTTTGGAAATTTGGACAGATTGTTTATGCTTTATATTTAGGTCATGAAATTTTACAGAGCTGTTAAACATATGAAAATATGAGTTCTGTGAATTTTTGGTAATTTTTGGATAAAGGATGAATATTTGGTGAATTTAATGCTCGGTTTTGGCCAAAAATGGTGAAAAATAGTTAAATATCATGAAAAATTCTGGAAAATTTCAGATATGCTTTTTATATCATATATAAGTCACACACAAAAGTTGAGGTCCGTTGGAGAAGTCAAAGTAGGCTTTTCGGTTAAACGAGTTCTAGGGTTTTCTAGCTCGGTTTTAGTGAAAATGGCATGTAAAAGAAGATTTTAGTTCTGGAAAAATTACAGGGGACTATGTGGATGGCATGGGACATCCAAGAAAAATTTGGGATTTTTCTAAGATCGTTTGGTATTTACGACATATTTAGTGTTTAAATGGTGTTTAAAAATAGATAAATAAATTTTAAATATATAAAATTAATTCTGGAAATATTTTTATAAAATTCCTCACTGTCAAAAAGTGGTTTGTGCAAAATTTCAAGATCCGAGATTAAACGGATAATTATTTGTGCTAATTATCAAACTTTTAAAGTTAAAACGCGTAAACCGGTAAAGTTCGCTTAAGCGAGCTGACTGGTGTATAAAAACCCTAAAAATGAACTATTTTCATATAATTGAGTTAAAAAAGTAAAAATAAATCATCCGAAAATAATTCGGATGATTTAGGTAATTTTTATTCGATAAAACAGTTTCCGGTGCACTAAAGACGGAAACGGGTCCCGCGGCCAATCGGGACGTCTAAACCGAGCTCTAACTTCACAACTTTAACTAAATTATCAGTCAATAACTATTTTCGGGTCGTGTGTGACCAAACTCATTTTTGAAACGTAAAAACGTATAACCGTGCTAGGCACACAAAACGGGAAAAACGATTAATAATAATTTTGACCATTGAACTCTAAACGAAATCACAATCTGAGTCCGGAGAAGTGTTCTGGGATAACATTGCCCCCGGAACGGGTACAGTACTGGGTTAACAGTGTCCCCAGATGTACCGGTTGATACGGTTAAAGGTTATATAAACAATAATTGTATAATAACATTATCCACTTGATATTAAAAACAATATTTATCTTTTAAGTTAATAAAACCTTACTCGGAATTATTCTTTTCAAATTCTACTCGGTATACATCCACTTACAAAGCTTACCCGGTCAAACTTTGCTTGGAAAATTTTCATTTTTGAATATACACAGTTTGCCCGAATCCTTCTATTTAGAAACCTTGCTAGATCAAGCTAATTAATTTAGAGTTAAGACATAATGAAGAAAGCTTACCCGAAATACAATATTTCTTGATAAATTAATCACAAGTCAAATAATCAAGTATAAACATCAAATAAACATCTTTACGAAGAATCATTTAAGATCCCCATATACATTTATTCAATTCAAATTAAATGAGAATCATAATCAAACAATCATAATCAAAACATATACATTCAAGCATACTTGAAAACATAGTGTGCCCGAGCAACCATTCAAGAGAATAGTGTACCCGAACACCTTTCTAATGCAAAGTATACCCGAATAACCTTCATATAGTACAAAGTGTGCCCGAAAAATGATTTCTAGCAGACAGTGTACTTGGAAAGTTAAGTTTTGAAATTACCAAGTATATTGAGGGAACAAAAGTCTACCCGAAATATAAAGTGTGCCGGGAAAACAATGTTTGCCCGAAAACACTTTAATTTCAAAGAAATCATAATCACGCATATCACAGAGCATGCTCGGAATGAAACTAAAACACATAAACATTTAAGTGTGCTATAGTCTAAAATTTCAAAGAGCTTGCCCGAAATACCTATGTTAGCACTAAGCTTGCTAGGATAAACATATTCAATCATCAGGTATGCCCTTACCCGAGGGATTTCAACATGTCAAACCACACTCGAAAAATGACAAACTTAAATAGTAATAGCTAAGCATGCCCGGAAAGATTAACAAACCTTTCCTAACAACATATTCACACAAATCACAAAGCTTACTTGATGTACTTGACTAAGTTCATAAAGTTTGCTTGGAATCACAATCAGCATATAACATGCATAGCTTGCCCGAAATAAGAATTTCTTGTTAAAAGCTAGCTATAACAACACATAATCATCTCAAGACTTCAAGCTTGCTCGGGAAATGAGTACAACAGTGTACTCTACCCGGAAAGTGTAAACACTTCAATGCATGCCCTAAAATCATAAAGTTAGTCAAACATGACTAACCTTACCCGGAAAGGTCATAAATCATCAAACCTTACCCGAAATATCATATTCAAATATATTCAACTGTTTTGTGCCCGGAAATGTTATAAAACATTAAACCTTACCCGAACTTACATATTCAGCCAATTAAAGGCAAAATGCAACACTTTTTGACTTAAACCACTTTGTCAAAATATATTTTTCATTTCAGATCATAGTTTAAGAGCAAATGGTGCATTTAGAGATCAAATTTCAGTTATATTTCTCTTCAAAACAGTTTCTTCCATTTTCTGAAAAGATCTCAAGAATGGGATCATATTGACTAGGTAGCTATCTCAATACTTCACTCTCAGGATTATTATGACAACATAGATAGGTTAACAGCAGGTATAAACTTAGCATGAATTTCATTTCTTTGGTGATATGATAAAGGTTCAATTTAAGCATAATGCATTAATGGTCAACACTGTGCTATGATGCCTCATATCTCTTCTCAAAGCTTATTTGGCTTTCCCCAGATTACCCCAATTTGACTTCAACCTCCTGTATTTGGTCAAAAATAGTTTTTGTATGACAGAACTTATTGTATTTTTATATTTTTGAGATTCAAACATATATAGAGGTTGAACGTTGGACTTACAGTTAGTAACATGCCTTTCATTCAAGATGAGACAGATTTTGTCAACATCTTTGTAGTTCTTGTTGTAACCCTCTTGTTTGATAAAAGATTTAAAACACTTATCAACTTTTGGTTGATTTATTCATTCTTCCCCTTGTTTTTGATATTTTCTCAAATTTCTTAAAGCATGTTCTTTGTCATATTTAAAGATGTTTCAATTTTGGTTGACCAAATAACAACAAGCTCGTGTATGACCGGGTAATCACTTTTCTGCCATATCATTCGGAGAGATTTATCTTGAGACATGCAAAGACAACTATCTATCTCCACATAAAGATCTGCATATTCATTATGTTTATATCACCTAAGATTTTACATCATCATGGGAAAGCAACCATACATGTTAATGACTATACTAAGGTCTTTTTAGCCTATTAATTCCATATGATCAGCTAAGTAGTCAATGTACTATCATTTCCCATTAAACACAGTTTAATATTCAATCACCCCAATATCTCTTCATTGTCAGGTTAATGGCTATCCTGTTTGGCCAAAAGTGGTCAACAGGACCAAACATACATGTGAACATATGTCCTTTCAAAGTTAGAGCTATTGACATAGTTTTAAGTGAAGTAATAAGAAACAAGTTATTATTGCCCCAAATGCATTCAGTTTTTCAGGTCAATGGCTATCCTTTGAATCTGTAGAGATTTAAGGACCAAACATACACAAGTGCATGTCCTTCCAACTGGGCAAATGACATAATTTTCATCAAAAACAACTTCTTGAGACTTCTCTTAAAAAAATCCTTCTTTTAAGCTTCTTTTAAAGCTTTAACTGAATAATCTTATCATATCTCTGCACTATTAACAACATGCTCATGTTTTGATAAAAATAGAGTATTTATGTAAAATTCATTGGATAATCTTCATTTCATCACTTAATTTTGACATAAAACACATTTTGACATAAACAGTTGTAACATATTCAAATCTTAATCAAACATGAAATCATCAAGACAAGTAGACAGTACTAACAATTAAATTCTAACTTATCTTAATAACATCAGAAGATCAGATAAAGCATATATTCAAGCAATTAAGCAATGATATCAGATAAGTTTACATCAACAAGTAATTCATAACAAGAACTCTTATCCTGACATCACAAATGCACATCAACTGATAATCATGCAAACCTATCAATGAGATCAAACATGTCAAATTTTGCATTCATACACAGTTAAAGCACATAACAGTTAACATATTCAGTAGCATATTCAAATATCATACTTAAGTAACATAATCAAGCATATTCACTAAACATTCAATATGTGTAATCTCTAACAAAATAATCAGTTATCACAGAGAGACACACAACCAGGCACACATCCTTAATCAGATTTCATCAGAGTTGATCATTCCCAGGGCTTTCAGAAGAAAGTTGAACCTGGTTCTTTCAAGTGGTTTGGTGAAAAGGTCAGCCAAATTGTCACTTGTATCAACTCTTTGCATTTCATTCAAACCTTTTTCACTGCAGTCTCTGATGAAATGATGTCTGATTTCAATGTGCTTAGTTTTGTAATGTTGAACTGGATTCTTAACAGTAAATATGCAGCAGTGTTTTCAATAAGAATAGGGGTGTTCAAGAAATTCAAACCATAGTCCAGCATCTGATTTTGAATCCATAGAACTTGTGCACAGCAGCCAGATACAGCAACATATTCAGCTTCTGCAGTAGATATTGAGACTGTAGTCTGCTTTTTGCATTGCCATGACACTAGCCTTCTACCCAAAAATTGACATCCTCCTGAGGTTGACTTTCTGCTCATGTTGCAGCCATCATAATCACTGTCTGTATATGCAATCAGATCAAAAGATTGATTCTTTGGATACCAAATCCCTAGGTCTGGTCTTCCCTTCAAATATCTGAATATTCTTTTAACAACATTCATGTGGGAGACTTTTGGATTTGATTGGAATCTTGCACACACACATACAGCTAACATGATATATGGTCTTGTTGCAGTCAGATACATCAGAGATCCAACTTTGGCTCTATATTCATGTTCATCTATAGGCTCCCCCTTTTCATCTGCAATCATCTTTCCTTTGGTGTCCATTGGAGTTGAAGCAGTCTTGTACTCTTGACAGTTGAACTTGTTCAAGATGTCCTGCACATATTTGTTTTGATGAATGAAAATCCCCTCAGCCTTCTGTTGAACTTGCAATCCTAGAAAGAAGTTCATTTCTCCCATATAACTCATGCTGTATTTGGACTTCATTACCCCTTCAAACTCCATACACATTTGTTCATTTGTAGAACCAAAGATGATGTCATCCACATACACTTGTAACAGAAGCAAGTCTGATCCCTTTCTTTTGTAGAAGAGTGTCTTGTCAATGGCTCCTCTTTTGAAACCATTTTCAAGAAAATGATTTGACAGCTAATCATACCATGCTCTAGGAGCCTGATGCAATCCATAAAGGGCTTTGTTTAACTTATACACCCTGTTTGGATACATTGGATCCTCAAAAACTGGAGGTTGAGCAACATACACCTCTTCATCAATCTTTCCATTTAGAAATGCAGACTTAACATCAAGCTGAAACACTCTAATGTTCTTTGAGGCAGCATATGCAAGAAAAATCCTGATAGCTTCATGTCTTGCAACAGGTGCAAAGACTTCTTCAATGTCTATTCCTTCTTCTTGAAGACATCCCAGTGCTACAAGTCTAGCTTTATTCTTAATCACCAAACCCCTTTCATCCCTTTTGTTTCTAAAAACCCATTTGGTTCCAATTGCATATCTGTCAAATGGCTTATCAACAAGATCCCATACATGCATGTCTCTAAATTGTGCCAATTCTTCTTGCATTGCTTCCACCCAACTATTGTCTTTTAATTCTTGTGCTATGTTCTTTGGTTCTATTTGGGACAGAAAACAAGAGTAAAGACAGATGTTTGCAATTTCGGAATGACTTCTTGTAACTCTTTCATGCAAATCACCAATGATGTTTTCAGAAGGATGATTCTTTTCCACATAAGGAGTTTGTACAATCATATCTGTAGACATGTTTGTGTCAAGATTTGTTTCATTGAGTTCTAGATCTTCAATGATCAAATCAGCTTCTGCATCATGAAATTCTGGTGCTTCATCATTATTTTGTCCTGAAGTAGATGCACCATTGTTTTCTAAGTTTAGTCTTAAAAATAGATCTTGAAATCTTGCTGTAGATGCAGCTTCTTCTCCACTTGCTTGGTTGCTTGTGTCACCCTCATTCTGAATTGTATCATTCTGTACATCTGGATTGTCTTGATTGTGCTCAGCATGATCAAGTTTATCAGGTTCCATGAGGAATTCTTCACAAAAGAATATTCTTTCTCTTTTCTAGCAACCTTCTTCCATAATTCTTCTAAGTTCAATGTTTTCTTCTTCTTTTCTTCAATTACACTGGTCTTGTAGAATGAGTCATCAAAGTCTTCAGGATAAATCTTGAAAGACCTTATTAACTTCTCATGGTCAAACAGCCATGCTGCACCATCAACTGTATTGAATTGATTCTTATTAAAGATGATGTCATATGATTCTATAACACTCAAGTGATCTTTCACATAACCTCTGTAGGCTTTTGAGTGTGTAGAATATCCAACAAAGAAGCAATCCAGGGATTTTGTTTGAAACTTGTTCAAATAGTCCCTTGTATTCAAAAGAAAACATTTGCATCCAAAGGGCTTGAAAAACTTGATGTAAGGCTTTCTGTTGTGAAATATTTCATAAGGAGTCTTGTTATGCCTTTTGTTCACAAGTACCCTGTTCTGAACATAGCAGGCTATATTTATGGCTTCAGCCCAAAAATTGACAGGCAGATAGCATCTGCTAACATAGTTCTTGCAGCTTCAATAAGTGTTATGTTTCTTCTTTCTGCTACACCATTTTGCTCAGGAGTTCTAGGAGCTGAAAATTGTTGTTGTATTCCTTTTGCTTCACAGAATTCTTGCATAACTCCATTCTTGAACTCAGTGCCATTGTCACTTCTCATCATCTTGACCGTCTTATTAAACTTGTTCTCAATCATTGTTACACAACCTTTAATCAACTCTGCAGTCTCATCCTTGGTACTTAGGAAATAAACCCAAGTGTATCTTGAATAGTCATCAATGATCACCAGACAATATCTTTTCTTCCCAATACTTGGTACACTCACAAGACCAAAGAGATCCATGTGAAGTAATTAAAGTACTTGATCAATTGAATTGATGAGTTTTGACTTATGAGTAGATTTGTGTTGTTTTCCCTTTTGACATGAATCACAATGATCTTCTAACTTGAATTACCTTGTAGGTAAGCCTATGACATGCTCACCTTTGACAAGTCTATTCATGTTCTTCAAGTTCACATGACACAGTTTCCTATGCCACAATTTTTACTCATTTTCAGTGGCTTTGGAAACAATCATGCACCTCCTCTTGAAATAGCTTCTTTCATATTCAATTCATACAAGTTATCATTTCTTGGTGCCATCATCATAATCATTTCGGGTGGAATTACAAACTCAGGTTTCAAAATGAAACAGTGTGAATCATCAAAACTGACTTTGTAACCCTTATCACACATTTGTGATATACTCAGCAGATTGTACTGAAGACCTTCAACATGAAATACATTATCAAATGAGACTTTCCCATTTGTTCAGATTCCTTTTCCAACAATCTTTCCACCATTCTCATCACTCCCAAAAGCTACTGGACCTTCATACTTTTCTTCATAATTGACAAGAGATCTCTTGTCACAAGTCATGTGCCTAGAACAACCACTATCCATATACCATATGTCATTTAGAGGAGTGGGCTGTTCCTGCACATACAAAGAAAGTTTGATTAGTTGAGTGATGAAGTACAAGCCTTATCAACTTGCAGCTCATCAGATTCTGTTTCAGACACAGCTTGGGAAGTGAGTGTTGTTGGTTTAGAATCTTCATGAGTCAATTCTAAGTTGTCTGAATTATCAGTTTCATAACCACACTCTCTTGGAGTTTTAACAAGTGAGGTTGGACACTGGTATTCAGCTTAGTCAGTGGCATACTCCTTTATCACATAGTCCTTCTTCTCAGAGTAGTCTCTCACATCAGCAACTTGCTCAACCTTACTCTCAGTATTAGGTTTCCAAAGGAAACCATGTGGTTCATATCCATGCTTTAGTAGAAACTTCTCATCACCAGTGAGTTCTGTTGGTTTTTTTCTAGAATATGCACCTTTTCTTCTTGTCTTCGCACTGCTTGGTGATCCTTGAGAACTATCAGATTTGACTGATTGAGTATCTTGTTTGATTCTCAAAGGCTGATAGTTCTTTTTGGTCAATTTCTCATGCTTCTTAGGAGATTTACTTCTTCTTGCTAATTAAGCTACTTGCTTCTTTGTTGTTACTTCAGCTTTCTTCTCAATCCTTCTCTCCTTTGCAGATTTCTTTTCTTCTCTGTTCACGGTTTCATTTCCACACACCTTTCCTTTTCCTAGATATACATCATACTTCTGTTTGTACAGGACAAAGTCTTGGCCATACTTTGTTCCATTTGGGACATGAAATGGTTGAAATTTCAATCTCTCATTGCATGAGTCTGTGTGGTGACCATATTCATCACACCTTTTGCACCAAACCTTGCCTTTGAATATTTCATGTTCTTTTGGTTTCTTGAATCTTTCACTTGGCTTAGGTGACTTGACTCCTAGAGTCTTCTGATTCTTTAAGCTATCAAAGTTAATTGAGAATGGCACAAACTCCTCAATCTTAATGTCTTGTCTTTCAAGTTTGCTTTTGACAGAGACAACTTTTTCAATAATCATAAGTTCTTCATCACTGCTTTCTCTAACCCTTGACTGTCTTTTCTCATACTCTTCCATAGTTTCCACTTCTCCAACATCCAATACCTCATGACTAGAAAATATTGGATAAACTGGGATAAAATTTTCTGTATCAACTTTTTCAGTCACCATCTTCTTTTTGTTGTTCTGCTTTATCCTACCCAATACAGCCTTGCTTGGTGGTCTGACTGCATTGTAGTTTATCTTCCTCCTTTCACAAATGTCAAAAGAAACATGTTCTATTTTCATCTTATCATTCTGTTTCTTCAATCTTGGTGGGACTGGTGGATACTTTGGAAGTTTATCAACAGATTCAGGTTTCTTATATTTTCTTCCTCTTTCAGCAGCTTTGATTTCCTCTTCAGTAATTTGATCACTCAAATCACTCAAGTCATCTTGATCCAATTCAACTGAATCAAAGTCATCCTCAGAGACTTGAACTCCAATTGACTTATCCTCTTTTACTTCTTTCTTAATCACAAACTCTCCTTCTTCATTCACTTCTACCTTTTATGCATCTCTTTTCTCTTTGTCAACTTTTGGCATGAAGTTTTTGTTGAATGGAGGTGGAACTGCTTTGTACTTGTCTTGGTCCTTCACCTGGTTCAGTATACCACATATGTTGCCTGTTGAGACCAAATTCTTCAGAAATTCAGTTTCAACCTTCAGTCTTGTGTTTTGCACCTTTTCTTCATCCAACATCTTCTTTAATCCATCAATCTCAGTGATGTGTCTGGTTTGAGTTCTGTAATTGATCATGCAATAATCTTCAAGGCTTTTAATATTTTCTTCACTGATCATCTCACTTGCCTCATACCCATTGATGATACTTTGTTTTCTAAAACACTCACTTTCCAACTTGCCTACTTTTGTTTTCAATTCAATGATAAGTTCATTTAAATCAACAGTAGGAGCAGAGTGTACCTGAGATGATGATCCTTTTTCTTTCTCAATTATGGCCATGAATGCCACATTTGCTTTCTTGATATCATCTGCAATGTCCTCTTCATGATTGCTTCAATCAAAATTTCCTTCATGCTGTGTAGTCACTGCCACATTTCCTTGATTTCTGATCTGATTTTGATTTGCTGGAATAGTGTTGTTTGGAACATTTTGAGCTGCTTGAAGGTTTTGATTGTTATTCATTTGAAATCCTTGAGTCTGTTGCATACTTTGTTGTTGATTATTCATTTGAGGCTGAAAGTTGTTGAAGTTGGGGTTGTAATTGTTGTTGGGATTGAAGTTGTTGTTGAAGTTGTTCATTTGATTGTTGTTGTTGTTGAATCTTAGCTGATTTTGTTGGTAATGCTGCTGACCTCTTGGTTGATTTTGTTGATATTGCTGCTGACCTCCTGGTTGTTGATTCTGGAATTGATTCATTGGAAAGTTTCTTGGTTGATTGCATTCTCTTGCAAAATGACCAGGTTGCTGACAATTGTAGCAGATTGCTTTTGACTTGTCAAATCCAATCCTGTCATTAGGACCAGAAACCAGAGACCTACCAGTTCTGTTATACAACCTCTTACTTCTCAAGTCTAACATTGCAGCTTGCCACTTCAAATCCATGTCCTCCAAGTCATCTGCATCAATTTGCTCTAAATCATCTTGTACCACACTTGTGTGAATTAGGTTCTTTGCAAAAAATGCATTATATGACTCAGTAAACATAGACAGCAATGCATTTGTTTCATTGTTTTGACCATTTACACCACTAGAGTGATGCACATTCCCACTTGCCATTGAGGCAGTTTCAGTATTATCAATTAGTTGCACATTGAACCTCTGCTGATTTCCTTGATTACTTATGCTACCTCCAATGAAAGATTTTGGATTAACAACATTATGTTCAGCTAGTTCTTCAATAATGGGAATATGCTTTTGATTCTTGGTAGTCAGATTTCCCATGGGTGCAATCAATGCATTTGAAACATTGAAGCAGGGTCTATCTTCCTTAATCATCTCATTCTCTATCATTTCAAGTTCTGCTGCCTGAAGAAAGCATACTACATCATCCAATTTCAATTCATTGAAATTATGCTTCTGAAGGATGAACTTGCAAGCAGTATACCATTCTTTTGGCATTGAGTTGAGTAACTTTGTATTTAAATCAAAGTCAGTTATTACATAATCAGTTGTCCTCAACTCATTCACAATACTTAGAAAACGTTCTAGTATTGATTTCAACCTCTCTCCTTCCTTATACTTGAACCTTTCCAACTGTTGCTTTAATCTTTGCTTCTTTATGTTCTTTAGTTTAGTATTCCCTTCATACATCTCAAGGATGGCATCATACATGTGCTTGGCAGTTGTGTGATGTACCACCTGGTCAAAATCTCCCAAGACAAACCTAGCTTAATGTCACACCCTCAAAATCCACTAACGGAGTTTTACCGTCAGAGTGTGTGAACTAACAATATCGGAATCATTAGTTATAATCAAACATCATATTCAAAGTTTTTAAACAACAAATATTAAAGTTTAATGAATGCAGAAGCGTAAATCATAAGCCAAGTGTTGCGTCACGCAGGACGACTTAAAACCAAATTAATAAAAGTTCAAAAGCAAGTTTTTGAAATGATAGTGTTCAATGAAATGCATGTCCCTATACCGCGCGCCCGCCTCGGCTACCTGAGAATAACATACTAAAAGCGTCAACACAGGGTTGGTGAGTTCACATATATAAATAAAGGAAAACGTTTACGTTTATGTTTTTGCGTTTTGCGTTACCTGATAATGTTAAGTCAATTATATATCAACAGGTAGCTAGCCTATAAAACAAGTATTACTAAGTGTTCGACACCGAAGCTGACTGTTTATCATATGCCTTGCCACCATGTCAACCACGACCATGGAAATGTGTTAGCCAAGATTACACCCACTCGACCTACAGTCGAGTTTAGAGTTGGGTGGGGTTTGTCAAACCCAGTAGTACTACACAACAGTGACTCGCTATTATACAAATACTAAACGGTTCGATGTTATGAAGGACTTTAGTTGGTTTGTTTGCCACTTAGCCTTACAAGCGATATATAACCAATAACAAAATCAAAAGTGTTTGGAGTATGTTATCTCCCCCAAGTAAAAAGCGTTTAAAAGAGTAAAAGGGGAACGTGAAACTCACTGTTTGCGAAGAATTCGAAAACAAATCCGAGAGATGCGCGTCAAAGAAAATCCTCACTGGTGCTCTAAAAAAAATGAGATTCTCTAAGTATTTAAACTACTATTGAGTCTCTAGACTCGGCACATAATACTTATGCATGAGATACGTTTCGTGATTCGTTTGTGAATTATGTGTGACTCGACAAACACATTGGTGGCATGTTACATGTGTAAGAAAATACATAAGTATCAAGTACTAACATTGTTCATTACTAGTAATTATTCCCCATAAGGGAAATTTAGTCAAAAACATAGCAAATATCGATCAACAAACACGTTTCATGTATTTTCAAATAGTTCAGCAGCTAGTTTTATAAAGACAGAATTCTACTTGGAAAGATTACTCAATTCAACAGATCATAACATATCAATTAATTTACCAAAAATCTTCACATAAGCACACATGAGTTAGGTTTCCAGAACTATTTTTATTGTATTTTTATTCCACATAGTTTTCTCACAATAATCAAAACATTACAGTAAACTCACAGCAGTCAAAATCATGCGCAACAGAATGATATTTTTATTCCAATTAAATGGTAAATTAAATTAATGCAAGACCAATTGGTTTAGATTCTTAACTCAAAATGTTAACTTCCAGGAGTGGAACCAACCCATTTGGTCTTGTAGTTTCAAAACAGCTTAACAGCAGACCTCACAATTCAGACTTGCACTACAGTTTTGTAAAATAATAAAAGTTAACTTTTACACGTCCAAAAATTACAAACTTGGACTTTTTAGAAACTAGACTCAACCTAGTACACTGTAGTGTTAATAATTTCTACCAATTACCACGTTAACATTCAGTTACAGTCGTCTAAACATAAATTTAACAATCTGTCCAGTACCAGTTTACATCAAAACTCAACATAACAACAATCTATGAATCATAATCCATGCATATAACACTCTAGACGCAAGATTAACCAACCATGCATATCAATCTCAAATTACACACATAGTTAGGGTTTTTCTTGAAAGTTTAAAATCAAAGAACAAGTGATTACAAGCAACAATAACACAACTAGTTATCAATTTCATTAGCAATTCATCATCAAGTATATAATCAAACCCTAACTCATCTTAATCATCAATTTTCGAGAATTAGGGTTTTGATTAACACATTCAATACCAAAATTTAACACATAGAATGTATAGAGGAGTTGTTAATTACCTACTAGCACCTTAATTCTTCAACAAAACTTGAAAAAGATTGTATGTGTGTGTGTGTGTGTGTGTTTACGGCAACCAAGAATAGAGGGAGAGGGGGCCGATCGATCTAGGGAGAGGGGAGGGAGTGTAGGGTTTTGTTAATTATTATAATAATAATATGTTACACAATGGCCCCTCTACTTTTAGTTATTAATTTTCTAGTGTAAACAATTAGTTCTTGCTTCTTGTGTTCAGCATTACACAAAACATATCAAGTAACATATATGTTAACACATAGTTATCACGTATTTTTTGTTTTGATGTTTGTCGTTTGTTCACCAATGGTTTGTGTCGACTCGTGTAATCCCGAAAGACTACATGTGTAGTGATTGTCACGCGTCATTTAAAACCTTAGTTTAAATGTAATGAGATGTGCGTTATAGATCAAGTGATCTTAAGTTTGAATTGACGGAATTTGGATTAACGGAGTTAACCTAAAATTGACGAGTGTCACATCATTCCCATGTTGAAAGAATTTTAGTCCCAAAAATTTGAGTCAAGTCGCGATGGGTGTCTGAAAAAGCAAGAAAAATTTTCAGTTTGTCATATCATCCCCTAGTAGAAAGAAATTTCGTCCCGAAATTTAATTCATACCTCTGGTGATTACTGACGGTTTGACGGCTTTCGCGGTTTTCGGTGTTTGGTCAACCCTTCAAAAAGGTGAGGATACTTTTTCATTATTTATCCTCGCGTTCCCACATCAACTCTGGTCCATGTCTCGAGTTCCAACGAACCTTAACGATTGGAATTTTGCTGTGCTTGAGTGTTTTGGTTTCCCAATCCAAAACTTCGACTGGTTCTTCGATGAAGCGTAACTGTTCATCGACTTGCAACTCGTCCAAGGGAACTGCTTGGGTTTCATCGGAAAGGCATTTCTTCAAATTGGATACATGGAATACATTGTGTACGCTACTGAGTTCCGTTGGTAAATCCAGTCGGTACGCTACCGGACCAATGCGCTCAGTCATCCGGTACGGGCCAACGTATCGTGGATTGAGTTTGTTTCGCCTTCCGAAGCGAACTACACCTTTTCAAGGTGAGACTTTGAGTAAAACTTGGTCGTTCACTTGAAATTCAAGAGGCTTTCAGCGCTTGTCGGCGTAACTCTTTTGGCGATCTTGTGCTGCTGCCATGCGGTTTCGGATTTGAACAATCTTTTTAGAGGTTTCAAGTACTAATTCTGGACCAGTGATTTGGCTATCACCCACCTCTGCCCAACAGAGAGGTGATCGACACTTTCGTCCGTACAACGCTTCAAACGGCGCTGCTTTAATGCTTGCGTGGTAGCTGTTATTATACTAAAACTCTACCAAAGGCAAGTGAGGTTCCTAACTTTTTTCGAAATCCAACACGCATGTATGCAACATGTCTTCCAAGGTCTGAATGGTGCGTTCACTTTGCCCATCTGTCTGAGGATGGTATGCTGTGCTCATATCAAGGCGGGTGCCTAGTGCACTCTGTAGTGACTTCCAGAAGTGCGAAGTGAAACGGGAATCTCGATCAGATATGATTCAAACAGGCACTCCATGTCTAGACACTACTGCTTTCATATAGATGCGAGTCAGTCTTTCCATTTTGTCCGATTCCTTGATTGCTAAGAAGTGTGCAGACTTAGTCAACCGGTCAACGATCACCCAAATGGTATCGCATCCCGTTGGTGTTTTGGGTAATCCTGTGATGAAATCGATGGAAATGTGTTCCCATTTCCACGTTGGAAGTTCCGGTTGCTGTAGCAGACCAGATGGTTTCTGATATTCTATTTTGACTCTTGCACAAGTTAAGCATTTGCTCACATAGGTGGCAATGTCGGCTTTCATGTTTGACCACCAGTAAAGTGCCTTTAGGTCATGGTACATTTTATCTGAGCCAGGGTGGATGGAATATCGGGACTTGTGTGCCTCGTCCATTACTAGGGTTCTCAACTCTCCGTATCAAGGGACCCAAATCCGGTTTTCGAAATATCGGACTCCGTCCAATTTGGTTTCATGTTGTTTGTTCATGCCCCGCATAAGTTCTGATGGGAGATTGTCGTCTTTCAAGGCTTCGAGTTGCGCATCGCAAATTTGATCGGGTAAGTTGGCGTGAATCATGAGTTGTAATGCTCGCACTCATCTAGGTTTATCGGTTTCTTTTCTGCTGAGAGCATCGGCCACTACATTGGCCTTGCCAGGGTGGTACTTGATGGCACAATCATAATCCTTAAGTAGCTCGACCCAACGATGCTTTCGCATGTTCAGCTCCTTCTGATCATAGATATGTTGGAGACTCTTGTGGTCAGTGTAAATGGTAAACTTGGTACCGTACTAGTAATGTCTCCATATCTTAAGAGCAAACACCACAGCTCCGAGTTCCAGGTCATGTGTCGTGTTGTTCTTCTCGTGAATCCGTAGTTGTCGAGAGGCATACCCTATAACCTTCTCGAGTTGCATCAACACGCAACCGAGACCCTGTATCGATGCGTCACAATGCACCTCAAAATTTTCTGTTCCCTCGGGAAGGGCTAGGATGGGGGCGCTACAGAGTTTGGTTTTCAACAGTTGGAAGGCGGACTCCTGCGTGTCACTCCAATTGTACTTAGTACCCTTGTGTGTCAATGTGGTGAGTGGTTGAGCAATCTTGGAAAATCCCTCAATAAAACACCGGTAGTAGCCGGCCAGTCCTAGGAATTGTCGCACCTCAGTCGGAGTCTTAGGTGCTTCCCAGTTTTTGATGGCCTCTACCTTGCCGGGATCGACATGGATACTATTCTCATTGATCACATGTCCTAAGAAGTGAACCTCGCGAAGCCAAAATTCGCATTTCGAGAGTTTAGCGTACAATTGTTCCTTCTTTAGCAATTTAAGGATCAACCTCAGGTGTTCTTCGTGGTTGGTCTTGTTCTTGGAGTAGACGAGGATATCATCAATAAAAACAATCACAAACTTGTCGAGGTACGCCTTGCATAGTCTGTTCATGAGATCCATGAATACGGTTGGTGCGTTGGTTAAGCAAAAAGGTATAACTGAAAACTCGTAGTGACCGTACCGAGTTCTGAAAGCAGTCTTTGAAATATCTTCTTCGCGCACTCTCAGTTGATGGTAACCAGATCTTAGATCGATCTTCGAGTAGTAACTCGATCCTTGAAGCTGGTCGAACAGATCATCAATTCGGGGTAAGGGATAACGGTTCTTGATCGTCACCTTGTTCAGCTGTCGGTAGTCGATGCACATGCGGAAAGTCTCGTCCTTCTTTCAGACAAATAAGACAGGAGCTCCCCATGGTGATGAGCTAGGTCGGATAAAACCTTTATCCAACAAATCTTGTAATTGAGTGGACAACTCTTGAAGCTCCACTGGTGCGAGCCGACACGTGGCTCGTGCTATGGGTGCTGCACCGGGGGCCAATTCGATTTGGAAATCGACTTGTCGAATAGGTGGGAGTCCAGGCAAATCCTCCCGGAAGACTACCGGAAAATCTCGCACAATCGGTATGTCTTCGATTCGCTTCTCCTCCGCGGGTTTCTCGACAATATGGGCTAAAATTGCTGGATAACCCTTTCGTAAATATTTTTGCGCCTTCATAAGGGTGATGACGCTTGAAGTCATGCCGCTCTTCTCGCCCTGTATCGAAATGATTTCGCCGGAAGGGGTAGTGATGTGGACTATCTTGTCGTGACATATAATCTCAGCTCGGTTCTCGGATAGCCAGTCCATGCCAACAACGACATCGAAACTACCCAGTGTAAAAGGTATGAGGTCGATATCAAAATTATGACCCGACAGATTCAACTTACATCCCGCAAGTACATGAGTTGTTTCTATAGACTTACCGTCGGCTAATTCAACAGGAAACTTAGCATCTAACGGGGTTAGAGTTAAGTGTAAGAGTTTACTAAAGGCTTTCGATATAAAACTCCTATCAGCTCCAGTGTTAAACAAAATAGAAGCAAAACAGTCGTTCACAAGAAACTTACCGGTAACCACATTCGGATCGTTGCGGGCCTGGCCCGACCCAATGACGAAAGCTCAACCCTTACCACTACTTCCGCCACTGTTGTTGCCTCCATTATTCTCATTATGCTTCAGTTTGGGGCAATCCTTCCTGAAGTAACCCTCTTGACCACACTCAAAGCACCCTTTAGTCGCCGTAGGCTGTTTAGGAGCACCCTTTGCCGCTAGGTCTCCCCTACAGTCTTTGGCCTGATGACCCATTTTTCCGCATCTCAGACACTTGATACGGTCACATGAGCCAGCATGGTGATAGTTGCACTTGTTGCATTTCGGGTACTTCCCAGCATAGCCACTCGAACCCCGCCCGCCACCGTTGTTGTTATTATTGAAACCCTGATTATTGAAGCTCCGAGCGAGTTCGAGCTTACGGTAGTGTTGTTGCTGTGGGGGGTTCGATGATGAGGACCTGGTGTTGTCAAATTTCCTCTTTCCATTACCCGAGTTGTTGTTGTTGTCAGTGATTGAGTTGTCTCGGGTTTTAGAGGTGGAACCTCTAGATGGTAACGCACCTTGTGCCACTGCCTGGTCCGTCAGTTTGCGGGCTATTCGGATCGCTTGCTGAATCGTACCCGGTTTGGAAGACGTCACCATACCCTGAATCTGGGGTACCAAACCATCGATATACATCTCGTTTCTCTTACTTGGCGGGTCTACTATCCGTGGACACATTACTGCTAGCTCATGGGAACGGGTGGTGTAGGCTTCAATCTCGGAACCCACCATTTTCAATGACCAAAACTCAGATTCCAACTTCGCGATTTCCTCTCTAGGACAATACTCTTCCCACATCATATTCTTGAACTCTTCCCAGTTCATAGCGTTCGCCAAATCCAACCCAATAATTTGCACATTGGAGTTCCACCAAGTGAGGGCAGAATCTTCCAGTGTCCCCGCAGTGAACTTAACCCTGCTAGCGGGTGGACAGTTACACAACTCGAAAGCTGACTCTGCCTTCTCAGCCCAAAGTAGGAAACCTATGGCTCCCTCAATGCCCTTAAACGAGTTGGGCTTACAATCCAGGTAGTTCTTGAAAGTACAGGCTCCGGCTGGGCCTCCGGTCATTCAATTGGGTTTGGAGTTCTGCTGCGGTTAGGTTGATGTTACCGCGACCATGCCCAGCGTTTCTTCCAGCCATCTCCTAGATTTACAGCATAAAATGTCATGAATTCTCGGTTTCATATGCAACACACCATACATGTAATAAAAGGTAGGTAAGAAGGAAAAATAAAAGAAGCAAACATCACATCACAACCATATAATAATCCAAATAATAATTCATTATTAAAACCATTGTATTCGCTACAAAGTATTTAAAACCAATCCTTAAAATCATAGAAAATAATAGTTTTGATGGAGACAACCCCTCCACCTAGGTGTTATCATTCTTGGATGTCATCGTCTGAGGACACCTCTGAGTGTGCCTCCGGCTCAGCTGGTTCTTCCTTCGGTTCCTCTTCGGGTTCCTCCTCGGGTTCTTCCTCAGGTTCTTCCTCAGGTTCTTCCTAAGGTTCTTCCTCAGGTTCTGCTGCATTCTGGGCAATTTGCGTCTGTAAGATATCACAACGCTCTAGAGCTATCTCTGTCCGGGATCTTGCCACAAGGAGTTGCTCTTGCAAATCTATCATCCCTGCTTGCATTTTTCTCATTATCTTCATTTGTTGATCGTTAGCATCCTGCACTTCCTTCATAGCCGCTGTCAGGCGGTAAATTTCCTCCCTAGCCTCGGTTCCATCTCTTATCAATCCAAAAACGTTCGCTCTCGCCGAGCGCATAAAACCGCGTCACGCTCTAAACAGGAAACAACAGCTGCGAGAACACGTTCTATTGGTTCGGTTATGGGTGGTAGGGTGTTGGGGTATGCAGGGCGGCTCGGGTGAGGTAGTGGGGGAACTTGCTCGCGGTAAACCGTACGCCCGATCAGACTCGGGTACCAATCCCAGCTAACGTCGTCGTCGTACATGCCTCGAGATAAGCGATACCTCTTCGGTGCTGGGGCTTCTAGTTCCGGGGCTACTCGGGGTGGCGACAAGGTAGGTAGCTGCGGTTTCTTTCCATGGGCATGAGTCACCTGGTCAGATGATGATGATGGTGGCGTCGACATCCCTACAGGGAAGTCGTGTATGCGCGCGTATGAGTGAATGAGGTAAAGAGAAAAAGATAACGAAAGACTAAATAAAATATATATGCAGTGCGTAGAAATTATAACTAATGGGTCGTTGCGGTTATAGTCTAGTATGCATGCAAATTCTATTTCGCTATAACCAATGGCTCTGATACCTATCTGTCACACCCTCGAAATCCACTAACGGAGTTTTACCGTCAGAGTGTGTGAACTAACAGGACCGGAATCATTAGTTATAATCAAACATCATATTCAAAGTTTTTAAACCACAAATATTAAAGTTTAATGAATGCGGAAGAGTAAATCATAAGCTAAGTGTTGCGTCACGCAGGACGACTTAAAACCAAATTAATAAAAGTTTAAAAGCAAGTTTTCGAAACGATAGTGTCCAATGAAATGCATGTCCCTATACCACGCTCCCGCCCTGGCTACCTGAGAATAACATACTAAAAGCGTCAACACAGGGTTGGTGAGTTCACATATATAAATAAAGGAAAACGTTTACGTTTAAGTTTTTGCGTTTTGCGTTACCAGATAATGTTAAGTCAATTATATATCAACAGGTAGCTAGCCTATAAAACAAGTATTACTAAGTGTTCGACACCGAAGCTGACTGTTTATCATATGCCTTGCCACCACGTCAACCACGACCATGGTAATGTGTTAGCCAAGATTACACCCACTCGACCTACAGTCGAGTTTAGAGTTGGGTGGGGTTTGTCAAACCCAGTAGTACTACTCAACAGTGACTCGCTATTATACAAATACTAAACGGTTCGATGTTATGAAGGACTTTAGTTGGTTTGTTTGCCACTTAGCCTTACAAGCGATATATAACCAATAACAAAATCTAAAGTGTTTGGAGTATGTTATCTCCCCCAAGTAAAAAGCGTTTAAAAAAGTAAAAGGGGAACGTGAAACTCACTGTTTGCGAAGAATTCAAAAACAAATCCGAGAGATGCGCGTCAAAGAAAATCCTCACTGGTGCTCTAGAAAAAATGAGATTAAGTATTTAAACTACTATTGAGTCTCTAGACTCGGCACATAATACCTATGCATGAGATACGTTTCGTGTTTCGTTTGTGAATTATGTGTGACTCGACAAACACATTGGTGACATGTTACATGTGTAAGCAACTACATAAGTATCAAGTACTAACATTGTTAATTATTAGTAATTATTCCCCATAAGGGAAATTTAGTCAAAAACATAGCAAATATCGATCAACAAACACGTTTCATGTATTTTCACATAGTTCAGCAGCTAGTTTTATCAAGACAGAATTCTACTTGAAAAGATTACTCAATTCAACAGATCATAACATATCAATTAATTTACCAAAAATCTTCACAGAAGCACACATGAGTTAGGTTTCCAGAACTATGTTTATTGTATTTTTATTCCACAAAGTTTTCTCACAATAATCAAAACATTACAGTAAACTCACAGCAGTCAAAATCATGCGCAAGACCAATTGGGTTAGATTCTTAACTCAAAATGTTAACTTCCAGGAGTGGAACCAACCCATTTGGTCTTGTAGTTTATGAGCTATGATAGTTTCAAAACAGCTTAACAGCAGACGTCACAATTCAGACTTGCACTACAGTTTTGTAAAATAATAAACTTTAACTTTTACACGTCCAAAAATTACAAACTTGGACTTTTTAGAAACTAGACTCAACCTAGTACACTGTAGTGTTAATAATTTCTACCAATTACCACATTAACATTCAGTTAAAGTCGTCTAAACATAAATTTAACAATCTGTCCAGTACCAGTTTACATCAAAACTCAACATAACAACAATCTATGAATCATAATCCATGCATATAACACTCTAGACACAAGATTAACCAACCATGCATATCAATCTCACATTACACACATAGTTATGGTTTTTCTTGAAAGTTTAAAATCAAAGAACAAGTGATTACAAGCAACAATAACACAACTAGTTATCAATTTCATTAGCAATTCATCATCAAGTATATAATCAAACCCTAACTCATCTTAATCATCAATTTTCGAGAATTAGGGTTTTGATTAACCCATTCAATACCAAAATTTAACACATAGAATGTATAGAGGGGTTATTAATTACCTACTAGCAACTTAATTCTTCAACAAAACTTGAAAAAGGTTGTATGTGTGTGTGTGTGTGTGTTTACGGCAGCCAAGAATAGAGGGAGAGGGGGCCGATCGGTCTTGGGAGAGGGGAGGGAGTGTAGGGTTTTGTTAGTTATTATAATAATAATATGTTACACGATGGCCCCTCTACTTTTAGTTATTAATTTTCTAGTGTAAACAATTAGTTCTTGCTTCTTGTGTTTAGCATTACACATAACATATCAAGTAACATATATGTTAAAACTGAGTTTCAAAAAAATCAGATCTAAAAACAGAATGCTCAGATCTGATGTGTCTGATGTGATTAGAACAAGATTTAGATATAAAGATTAGAACTTTAATTGAAATAAGGAAGAGAAAACACCGGTAGATTGTAGATCTGGAAGAAAAATGAAAAACAGGGCTGCTGACGTCACAAATCAATCGAACAGTGGTCTGCTTACGTCATTCTTCTTCAAATCTTCAATCAGCAACAATCTTTCCAAAATAGCAGTAACAAGCTTTGATACCACTTGTCAGGTCCCTCGATTTCAGCTGGATCTTACTTAATCATGTCATAACTCACACAGATTAATCTGCCGACAAGAGAGTTAATGATGGGTTGCTATATTAAGAAAGATATCCGTTTGTTAAAGGCGGAATCAATAACAGACATACGGTAGCAATGAATAACCAAAGGTAGAAAGCACACACAGTATTCACTCAAAAGATTTCCATCTATATAATTTTCATCATACAAAGTGGATAATCGATTTAGGGTTTTAGGAATCCTAGGACAGCCGTCACACGATATATTCTATCTCAATAAATGTGTCTGTCTATCCTTTTTCGTGTTTTTTTTGCGGCGTGCCCTAAAACATTCTATTTATAGGCCTGCCACCCTATGACAACTGTCATTCCTTCTAGAAACCCTAAATACAACGTACATATCCAAATTACATATTCAAAATAAACTAAGTGTAAAACAAGTCTTCCGGGTAGGCTTTACAACATTCTTCATTTTCCGAGTACGCTTTGTACTCTGCCATCCTTTGGACTTGGTAACATACAAGTGTGCTTGAAATCAGTTTCCGGGTAGAATTTACTTGAAGAGTATTTTACCAAGTAAAATACTCACCAGGTAGACTTCAGTCTTCTTGGTTTTGTCAAACTTTGCCCGACAAATCCTTACGAGCGACCTTGTTCTTCAATGATCCATTTCAGCTCTTTGCTATAAAATAACTTATTAGCAAAGTGTACTCGGGAGTACTGTTCCTTGCTTGAGCTGAACCTTGCCCGATATTACTTAGAGATATTCCTTTAGATCATCAAGCATACTTGGACCATACTTATTAATGAATACCTTGCCCGGTCTTCCAATCACTTGGCTTCTTGGACTTGGTTAACCAAACCTTACTCGGAAGAGTAATATACTTGGCTCTGAAGAACAGACTTGCTTGATAAAGAGAACCTTGCCCGGATTTACATAAACTAGTGAACCTTGCTCGGCAATACACTAATTTGCAAACCTTGCTCGGATAACCACTAAAGAAGACTACTTGAAGTAAACCTTGCCCGGTAGACAAAATATCATACCCGACTAAATAAAACCTTGCTCGGATGTCTAAGGTGTGCCCGGATCCATACTTAGCGAATTCTGAGGAGGTTGAGAAGATTCCAATCTTCCATATACTTCATTCTGGTCAAATCTTTGACTCAACAATCTCCCCCTTAGGTCAATTATTTGACTCAACATGGTTTTTGTCTCTGAGAATCCAACTCTTCGGATTCATTCTTATCATCCTAAGGACAACATCATTCATGATCTTGATGCAGGTGTGCAAACACATCATCAAATTGGTACTGCTACTGATTCTATTTTATGCATGTATGCTGATATGCATTCTACGGGAATCATGAATCTCGCAAAATAAACATGCTTCCTATCTCAAGTAGAACCAACAAATGTTCGTATGGCTCTCGCCGATCCATCTTGGGTAGAAGAAATGAAGAAAGAATTGCATCAATTTCATTGACTGGGTGTATGGGATCTCATTGATAAACCGATTAGGATTAAGAAACCAATTCCTACGTAATGGGTATTTAAGTGTAAAAAGGATGATCGTGGTGTGATTATCAGAAACAAAGCAAGACTTGTTGTTCAGGACTTTCAACAGCAAGAAGGAATAGATTACACTGAAGTGTATGCTCTTGTCGCCCGATTGGAAGCTATACGAATTTTCTTGGCCTATGCTGCTTTCAAGAACATCAAAGTTTATCAGATGGATGTGAAGAGCGCGTTTCTTAATGCAGAATTGCATGAAGAGGTGTTTGTTTTGCGCTCGTCTCAGTTTTCCATAAGAAATGGACCCCAAGGGATACAATGTATGTAAGCCTACAGATGGACTCGTGTATACTCACTCACAGTAAAAGAAAGTTGATGCATTGCTCAATAATTTCTATAAACTCAAAATTTTGATCGACAATATAATGCTTTAAGTCAAGTTGGGGTGATACGGTAAAAATCAAATTAAGCTTGAACCAAGATTAGAGGCTGATAGTTTCTGATATTCTGTGCTCTAATTGAACATTTAATCATATCACAAAAACACTTCAAAGTTTGTTATAAGATTTAAGAGGATAAAAATATCAGTGACCGACTTAACGCCAGTCATAATATCGCTGAAATATAAAACTGTGATGGAAGGACAATTTGCTCAATATGATTATCTGCTTAAACTCATCAAAAATACAAAAAACATGTACTTCTTTTTAAAAACATACAAAAATACAAAAATATTTTCTGCTTTATATTTGCTCTTTGGATGTTAAATTGTAAATAGTTAGAAACAAAAATGAAAATTTTCAAAAAGATTTTATTATTTTGTTTTACATATTATTTATTTTTTAATAATTATTTTCTTAAGTTATTTGTTCTGAGCATAAAACACGTTAAGTATAAGGTCATCAGGACACGGGTTTCGAAGAGTTATTTAATTATTCTTTATTCATTTAATTCTTTATCTTATTTAAATCATTTAAATTTTGATTTATCTTCAAGTAATATTACACTTTAAAAATTAATTTGAAAAAGGCTTAAATGGTTAACTCGTTATTTATGGATAACAAATCGGGTTCATTTCAGTAACGAATCACTTTATTCGTTATCAATCTAATTCGCTTCCGCCACTCTGTAACGAATGATCCTAATTTGTCATACATTATTTAACGAATTAAACATAAATTGTTACTAACGAATTACTTATTCGTGCGCCACATTTTACGAATGGGATAACGAATCGTCTAATGCGTTAATTCAAAATTGACGAATCAGCTGATTCGTTTGTCTTGGAAAGTGTGCTGCTTCGTCCTATAAATTGAACAGTCGTAAATGAATCAGTTCATTCGTTCACAAATACTGATCATTTTCCCGAAGTTACTCTGCCAAATTTTTCCAAGAATCCCGACGTTAACAAAACTCGTATTTATTTATCATTTAAGATACATAAGGTAGTTTGGGTTAAAACGCAATGGTTTTCGTCAATATACATCAACATTTGATAGGTTTATTTGACGATTTTCTATGTCGGTTTAAGTTACAAGTTAAAACTTCGTTTTACCTCATTTAAACTTGATACTGGTCAAATGAGTACCATATTCAGATCATTGATGCTTTCACAAGTAGATTAGAGTCATTTGTGGGATATTTCATCGTATATTATGGTGTAATTGATTCTGAAGTTGAATGTTGACTTTCAATGTACTTGTTAATTTTGACTTTGACTCTAGATAGTCAAAATTAAGGATTATTTGTGCTCATTCGTTATAAACTAACGAATTGAAACTCATTCATGTTCAGTTCGTTACTGATGAATTAACGAACCAAATTCTTCGTGAATAATGATTACGAATTACTTCTCATTCGTTCATTAATTCGCTATCTTTTAAACAGTGATTCGTTATATCTAATTCGTGTTCTCTCCATGGTAACGAATTACCTAATTCGTTGTAAGGAAGCCTCTACTTCGTTATAACGAATCAGACAGTATAACGAATGACATTTAAAGTTAATTTAAATAAAAAGTTTAAATTAATTTTATATTATTTATTTTTCGTGTTACTAAATCTTGGGTTTATCTATTTCCAGTTAAGGCTAACGAAATTGTTCAGGATCCTCCTGCTGCGGAGCCACAACCGGTGCAGCAACAACAAGTACCAGATTTTCCTTTGCTACCGTACGACAAGAAGCATAACATTTGTGCTTTTGTCGGTACAAACTTTGCTGACGAGGATCTATTTGGAGATATGTTGGCTTTCATAAGAAGATCTTGTATTCATTATGCTAGTAACTGCGAGATCAACTATTTACTTCAGCATCGTTCATCCATTCTGGAACTCGGAACGTTACATCGAGTCCGAGAACCACATTGTAGCTGAAGTCAAAGGACAACCTATCACTATAACTCATGGAGTGATCAGACGGGTGCTGCAGTTTGGGGATATCATGGATAACCCGAGTGAGTTTGATAAAGAGTTAATTCGGGGGTTATTTAATCGACTGTTCTACGTTGGCGACCTTGACATGTCCATGTATAACAAAGAGTACTTGTGTCCCACATTGCCTTGGTGGAAGAAAGGGTGGATTTGACGAGTGTCGTATCATACTTCAATTGGGAATCGTCGCGTTGATCTTGAACAAGCCGTTAAATTTCTCAAAGATGATCTTCTATCATCTCAAAGAGAACTGTCTTGTCAAGAATCGACGTGGGAAATTTTTGATGTATCCATGCTTTATACAATTGATTGTTCAAGACTTGATTCCCAATTTTGAGATTGATCAGACGTTAGTGGATGATGTGCTGAAGATGGAACAGATGACGATACCATCAAACGTATGAAGTTGTATAGGAGAGATCCTCATCCAAGGACCAAACGCTTGATTGGTCACTTATCTAATCCAGCATATTTATGTCTTTCTAATGATCGCTGGAACCATGATGATTCGGATTCTGAGTGTGAAGAGGGTTCAGGTGGGAACGAAGGTGATGATGGAGATGATGGTGGGGATGATCACCAATGACGTGCTGAAGTTGAAGCAGTAGTTGTTCAAACTACTCAACGGAAGCGTAAAGCAAAGAGTTGGCTAGTGATGAGTCATCTAAACGAGGTGTGACTGAAGGGGCTGGTGTATCGTTTGGGCCTCAACTGCCAAGAACGTTTGCTCCTCAACGTCTGGTCGTGCCGCTTACTACTAGCACCCCGGAATTAACATTGACGACCACACTTACCTCAGATCCTAGGCTTGGTATGATTCCTCAATTAATTATATCTACACTACCAAGGCCTACTGCTGCTACATTAGTGGTTTCACCTACACCGACTATGATGCCGATACCGCCTATGGACATTTCTTTAATGAGGTTTAATCGTCCTGAAGGTCCTGTGCAGTCGGTACCTCCATATTTCCATGCTATGCCCCAGGAAACCCAAATGAACATGCTCTTGAGTTTGGTTCATCTTTATGAGAATCAAATGGCGGCTGACCGTTAAGCTCAAGAGAAAATGCTGATAAATCAACGTAAGCTGATGAGCTATGTTTCTTTCTGTCAAAAGGAGACTAAAGCCCTTGTTGAGATTGTTACTGCTCAGAGAGGTGAAGATGAAGGAACAGGAGGATCTTATTCTAGAGCTGACTTGTAAAGAAAATGCACTGAAGAAGCAAAAGAATAATGACGAAGATCCTGATGTTTCAGGGACTGTAGGTAGTGAGCCAAAACAAGCTCATGGCTCATCCTTCAGTGCTAGAACGAGTGGGGCTGCTGGTGATTTGAATAAACAGTTGGTCGTATATCAAAACTAAACGAATGCAAAACCAATTGAGTCGATTAAGGCTAATACTGTAATATTTATGGATAGTACAGGGGTGGTTAGGAGTATGGTGAATGCTGATGATATCGAGGAAGGTCAGTTTGTTGATCGGTCATTGATATACAAGCAGATTTCTATTCTGCTGGGTCTTAATAATGAAGAACTTGACGCGTTAGAGGCAGAGGATGAGGTTGAGGTTATGAACGACGAGGAAGTCTAACAAGATCCGATGATTCCTATGAACAAGTCGTTTATTTATAAAGACGAGGAAGTCGAGATCGAGGATGTGACAGTAGAGTAATACCCCGATCTTTATCAACGATCCATTGTTGATAAGGGTATTCCTACTTTCAATGAAGAAAATGTCAAAGCTGCTGAAGACCATTTGGAGAAAGTATCAAAGGGTAAAGAGAAGACGTTCGAGTCAAATCCTGATCCATTGGTTGCTGAAACTCAGGGTTGTTTTGCATGCAGAGATAAAAAAGTACGCAAGATTATCGAGGCGTACAGGTACGTGGATGAAGAACAAAAGAAAGATGCGATCGCACGTGCTAAAGCGAATCAGAAGACCAAATTCAAATCCGTGTCGACTGTTAAAGCTGATATCGTGTCTTGGCTTTATGATTCTGTATTAAAGTTTTGCATCATCAAATGAGAGAACGGCGTTCAATATTATGAAAATATCACTGACGTTCTCTCACTACCGCGTTGGGATGTTCGTACCCTCGCGAGTCGACCATTCATTAACCGCGGTGGAAATCGTCGAGCAGAATGGTTTCACCAACATTTGCTCTTCAAGGTAAACCTCGGGTTTAAATTCTTTAAGCCGCATATTTCTATTTTTAAACGTATTGACGAGATTTATCCACGTATGAGTTGGAGGAAGCTCGTGCTTAAAGTAAAACCACCAAAAACGATGAAGTACGTACCTGTGAAGACTTTCCTAGCACGGTCTTCACTTAACGTTTAATGTTGGTACTACGACAATCGTACTGGTGAGGCCGTCATTGTCCTTGGGAAAGGTTTGAAGACTGAGTTTATATGAGTTATCGATCCAATGTGGCTCGTTAACTTGAAATTTTGAACGCTACAAATAACCCAAAATCAATATTGTGATTCAAAATAAAATTTCAACCCGTACTTCGTTTTATCTCTTTTAAAATTCCATAGTTACCCTTACAATCAAACTGTAAATTATATGTTAACCCATTAACTTTAACAAATCTGGCCCAAAACAATTTTTTTACCTGAAACTGAATCGACTCCATGACTCATTTAGACCTTTTGTAAGTCTGTACCTGAACTTAACCTTTGACTTGATTGAAGTTATTGCAATTTATAACTAAATTTACAATGCCCAAATTACCCTTTGATTAAAAGAATCTGGCATAATCTGTAAATTTCCTTTTAAATCAAATTCTGTATCTTTACCAAACTATAAAGCCAGTTGAGCCATTAACAATTTGCATCAATTCTATTGATCATATTTTATAATATTTTATTTCTTCTTTTTGTAGCCAATACTTTGCTCATTTTTCAGGGTCGCATGACTTTAAAACAACACATAAATGGCGCAATACATTGGGGTTTCATAAATTTGGAAGCTTATGCAGAATGAGAGCTTGGTAAGTTGTTGAAGTTTGTTTCACTTAAAACAAAATGAAATTTCACGATACCATAAGTTAATAGGAGGAAAGTGGGACTTGATACCATTAGGGGTGTTCATTATTCGAATTGCAGTTTAATAATCGAAATTCAAATCAAATTCGAATACAGATTCATATTTTGGTTTATTCGAATCGGTCCTTATTTGAACCAAATTTCTATTTCGAATATAGGTATCTCGAACCTAATTCGAATGACCTAAATTCGCATTATATATATTTTGTACAATAATATTTTAGTTATGGAGCTAGGCTTCATTAGTACAAACATTTTTTTTTTAATTCCACAAAATCGTAGCTAACATGAGAAAATGTTTACTTACAACTTTGATGGTGTTCAACTTAAATAACAAACATGATAAACGTGTTTATTAGAAAACACCACCTGTGGCTGATGACACCAAGGTACACATAACTTAAGTCAGTGTCAAGTAAATCAATCGCTATTTTTAAAAGTGCACTAATCATCTTGTCTTTTTTATATATTAGAAAGTTCAAATTATTGAGTATAGTCTACACTTTAGTCCATGCAAATCTCAACTTCAACGTGAATTTAGTGGAGTGGTTTATATTTTTGTCTTAACTTTCATATTATTCATTATATTAACTAAAACTTTAATAGGATCGCAAATTTGAAAAAGAAAGAAAAAGGGGAAGATCACTTACACATTGGAAATGGAATAGGTAATTGATGTCTTGAGCTATAAGCCAATAAGGATGAGAAATGCTATAAAGTTATTGATGTTTCTAACGCTGAAGATGAAACGAATAAGACAATAGAAGTGACTCAACTTCATGTTTATGGCCAAATTCCAAGAGTTAAGTGTCCAAAGTCGCGACTAGGTTATTCGAGTTTAAGAGTTTAAATACTTTTCATAATAACACTCGTAGCGCGTGTGCTGCGTATGCATGCTATTTTTTATTTAGTTTATGTTACCCTTTTAAGTTTGGTATATCAAGTTTCTTACAAATGTCCATGCTAATTGTTTTTATATCTATATTATATTAAGTGTGTATATATATATATATATATATATAGAAAAGGGTTAAAATAAATATACATAGTTTTGTAGGAAGAGTAGGAATAACACAAAATTTAGAGTTAAGAAACTATGTAGCATAAATCCTTAATCCTAGGAAACTATTTGGTAGTTTAAAAACTACCAATCTCAACCATTAGATCATAAATCCAATGACCTAGATTGATTATTACACTTTCTAGAAAACTATTTCTTTTTATTATAACTCACCCCTATATATATATATATATTATGGTTTAAACATGATACGAGTGATGTGTCATTTGTTTAACAAAATGCCATTAATACCTAAAACAAGGTTGACAAATAATACGAACGTTACTTATAACCTTTATTATGTTCTGATACATTACATATATTACATTATGTCTGGGCCTATTGCCTTTATTGAAATATTTAATTATAAAGTCTAAAATGTCAACAAATTGATGCATCCCATTGTATTTGTTGCAATACATAAATATATAAATAAGATATGAGGTACTACCATTTTATTTGTTATTCTTGTGAACCCGTGTCTCCCGAAATATATTGGAAGGTATCTATCAAACCATCTCATTTGTTACTAAAGTAATGCAGTCATCACATGCCTAAGTTGATAAACCTGTCCACTGGACGGGTCAACTACTAGTTCTCAAGAAGAAAAGAAAGCTTTGGAGACTGAAACGAAAGTATACTCAACGCTTACAATGGCATTACCTGAAAACATACTTCATCAAGTTGGTAGCATCAAATTTGTGCTTCGTTGTTTCAACACATTCGTATGAGAAGTATGGGTAACACTGCAGAAAGCAATAAAGTGATGTTAAAGTTTCAATTTAGAAATTTTAATTTGCTTAAAGGTGAGATGTTGAAGAAATGACAACACGATTTAATCATCTAATAGCCAAAATGGACAAGATGAAGTTGGAAACTTCTGAAATTGATAAGATTGATACCATCAAGAATGCTTTACCGAGTTCCAACTAAACTTTCTTAATGGTGTTGAAAGAAAATAATTATTTCAGTAATGAAGATTTGACTGCGACAGAATTTATGAAAAAGATCGAAGCTCGTGAATATGATCTTAGGAGTCAAAAGTTTTCTAAAGAGAATCAAGATCCAGCTTTTTATGGTTGAAGTATGCCTTTGAGTTCAAAAATTTCTCCAATCACATCATTTCTGACATAAAATGCAAGTGACAATGCTACAACTATCTATAGTGATCCACGTGCTTGTTTCTACACTGCTGGAAGTTCTGGGTCACATGGTGCTTATGGTTCTTCTGGAAATTCAACTCTTGCAAATCAATTCTCATCACAACCAAATGTGAACATGAGGGAGGCTGAACAAAACTTTGCTTTCTAATCTACCTTCATGACTTCCTATGAGAATTTGGTTAGTAGTAAAATTGCCACAAGTGATTTAACTGATGAAGATTATGACCAAATCGATCCTGATGATTTGGAACTCATGGATTTGAAATGGAATATGGCAATGATCGTCAGAAAGGTGAAAAAGTTCATACAAAGAACTGACAAAGATCTTCTATCTCTAAACAAGAAATTGGGGTTCGATAAATTGAAAATTAAGTGTTATAACTGTCAAGAGTTTTGACATTTTTCCAGAGAGTGTGATAAGCCAAAGAAGGATTATACTGGTCTTAGAAAACAAGATCAAAGTTCATCTAGGAAAATTGGAAATTATGCTGGTAAGTCTTCTGGAACCAAAGCATCTTCTTCTGGATCACAAGCTATGATGCCCAACATGGATGGAACTGATTGGTCACAAAGTTTGCTATGAAATGATAATCAAGCTTATCTGGCTATGTTCGTGTTAAATGAAAAGTTCCAAGATACAAGTCGGAGTGAGTTATCTTCTGATAATGATACTGAGTCTGAATTTGATGACTCTTGTGAACAACTTCCAACTACTTTTGCTTGCATGGCCAAAATTAATGAGGTTAGTAATTCTGTTCCTATCTCTGTTAAGGTGTCTGCAAATGTGTCTTGTGTTGAATGTGAGAAAAACAAGCCTAAGTTAGAATCTTTGAAAAAGCATAATGACTGTTTAGTGAAAGAAATTGCTTCACTTAAAGACACTTATCGACAATCTTTAGACTCTCAAATGAAATCTAGGGAAAAGATTGAAGCGTTTTCTACAAGTAATCACGATCTCAAAGCTGAGTTGTTTGTTAAAATGACAATTAACAATAAAAAATTTCAAGAAATCTTGAACAATCGTTCTAAGATAACAGAGCTTGAGAATGAAGTTCTTGAGTTGAAAAATAAGTTGGGCAAGTTTAGAAATTCATCATTTTCGCTAAATGAGATAATCGAAGTATCTGGTAAGCAAAAAGATTCTAAAAAGGGTATAATTTTTATTGAGATGCCACCACCATTTCAAAATGATTATAGAGCAAATCCTTTTGCTAGAAAAGAAGAAGAAGTGTTTGTAAAAGAACCTGTTGTTTCTGACAAACCTAAACAAGTAAAATCTGTAAATGTTAAAGCCCAATCGCCAACTCAAAAACCTCATGTTGAAAGCAACAAAGTTTTTGTTGAAAATATTGATAAAGTCATCATTGAGGATGTGTTTGAACCCAAAGTGATACACACGAACCAGAACATTCCTAGTTCTAATCACATTCTTTGTGAACCTCATGAATTTGAGGAGGCCGTGTATGGCTCACACACAACTCAAGTGAGAAAGGAAGATCAAGCTAAGGCTAAACCAGTGAAGGGTAGGAAATCAGAAAAACCCAAAATTTCTGATGAGGATTTGATGCGTTTTATCAATCCTACTTTTTCAAAGCCATCAACTGGTCGTGTGTTTAAATTAAATGGAATCGACACAATGTTCACTGAGAAAGACATTCCGATTAGCATTATCAAACCAGAGCTGATTGAAAGTGTCTATCACGATGAAACTTCCAAGATACAAGATCTTGAACGTCAGTATGCTTGTGCCAAAACATCAAAAATATCAGACCCATTGATTAAAGCTAAACAAGTATTAAAAAATGCTAAGAAAGTTCAGTTTGTGAAATCTACTGGAACTGACACTTTGCAAAGTTTTTCAAACTGCTATAATGTTGATTTCTATTTGAAAAAGAAATCGGTGTCTTCTGATGATTTGGTCAAGAGTTTTACTAAGAATGTAAGTCATCAACCTTCTTTGGCATCTGTTTTTGCTAAATCTCAAAATGATCGTGTGGACATGCGAAGTTTTTTTCTTTGTGGTCAACAAGGTCTTGTTGTGAGAAACTGTGGACAGAAGAAATCTCAGAATCTTCATCCATTTGTCAAGGATCAATCGAAACCGGTTTCTTTGATAATGGAGATTTTGAAGCGACCTTTGTCGTGTGATGATGATACTCACATTATGTTCTCAAATGTGAATCCAATAAAGGTAGTTCATGTGAATGAAACTTATGGTCAAGTTAAACCAAAGTTTGTTCCATCTGAGCCAATATGCAAGAACGTGAACTCAAATGTCGCTCAAGCGGCCTATCTGAGACGAAACTCTAAAAGACCTGTAACTTATTCTCAAGTTGTTGAACAACAATTGAATTCGGCTAAATTTGTTTCTTCTCGTGAAACTCAAAAGGTGCCCAAGACTGAGGCCTGGGCTGCCTTTTTGAACTAATCATTTTCTTTTGTGTGTAGGGTACATCCAAGACCATTTTTGGTGAAAACTGAGTAATGGATAGTGGATGTTCTCGCCATATTACTGGAAATATCGACCTGTTAACAAATGTGAGAAATATTCAAGGGGGTTATGTGGCCTTTGCTCGGAATTCTGGCGGTATGATAACACAAGAAGGTGAAGTTTCAAATGGTCACATTACATTTGAGAAGGTCAATTACTGTGACAAGGTGGACCATAATTTATTAAGTGTGTCACAAATATGTGACATGAAGTACACTATAATATTAACCGATAAAGAATATTTGATTTTAAAACCGGGATACGTAATTCCCGAGGACATGGTCTTCATGCGATCACCGCGATCAAATGATATTTATGTCTTAAATATGAGTTCTAAAGTATCAACGTCTATCAAAACATGTTTTGTCTCAAAAGCAACTGAGAAAGACTCTATTCTATGGCATCGTAGAATGGGTCACATTCATGTTCGAAAGATGAATTATTTAATGGCGAATGACTTGGTAGAAGGTGTTTCTTTGAATAACTTTAAATTATCTGACCACTGTGTTGCGTGCAAGAAAGGCATACAGAAGAAAAAGTCACATCCGTCTAAGTTATTTAATTCCATTGATACACCTTTAGAACGACTTCATATGGATCTTTTTGGTCCTGTGAATCGTGCTAGTATCTCTGAATATTGGTACTGTCTTGTGGTTACCAATGATTATTCAAGATACTCATGGGTCTTATTTATGAGCTCGAAAGATCAAACACCTCTTCTTGTTCAAAATTTAATCACTAAGATCGAATCACTATAAATGAAAAAAGTGAAGAGAATTCGAAGTGACAATGGTACTGAATTTAAAAATACTGTATTGGATTTCTTTTGTGTTCAAAATGGATTTCATCTAGAATACAGTGCCCCATATGTACCACAACAAAACGGTGTTGCTGAAAGGAAAAAACAGAACTTTGATTGAAGCAGCTTGAACTATGCTTGCCGATTCTAAGCTTCATGTCCAATTCTGGAATAAGGCTGTGAATACTGATTGTTATACGCTTAGTCGGGTTCTAACTGTTAAGAGACTCAAGAAGACGAGTTATGAGCTTTTGAACAATCGAAAGCCTAATTTAAAGTAATTGGAACCAGTCGGGTGTCCTTGTACGATGTTGAAAAAGGATGTGGGTAAGTTTGAAGAAAAAGCCATCGAGGGGTATTTGTTGGGTTATGCTTCTCCTACGAAAAGGGTATTTAATTTTACATCCAGTTGTGTTGAGGAGTGTGGTACCATGTGGACTGTCAAAAGTACACCACACCGCCTCAATGGAAAGGTCCCAACTGTATGTTTTATTATGATGGTTTATTTATTTCATTTACTCCAACCACTGAGTAACCAGATGCAAACCTGGTTCGTACATATTTTGAAGATCAATTGGTCATTCCAAGGTTTTCAAGTTCTAATGATGTTGAAGCTCCAATTGTTGCTCCAACTGAAGATCCTAGTAATGATCCCCCAGCTTCTTGTGATAATGCTTCTACTTCTTCTGATGATAATCAAGTTGTTGATCAAGTTATTGAACTTGATAGTGATGATTCACATCATGAGCTTGGAGAACATTACACTAATTTATTAAAAAATGTTGTTGTTCCTAAGAATCCCACTATTAGGATTCAAAATTATCATCCAAAGGAAAACATCATTGGAGAACTTGATGTGGGCGTTCAAACACATCATCAAGTTGCTTCTTCGAGTGAGAATAATGCATTGTGTGCTTATGCAGATTTACATTCTTCTGAAATTGTAAATGTTGCCAAATTCACATGCTTTTTATCCCAAGTTGAGTTAACGATGACTCGTATGGCACTTCAAGATCCGTCTTGGGTAGAAGCCATGCAAGAGGAATTGCAATAATTTGCACGTTTGGGTGTTTGGGATCTTATCGAGAAACCCACTAGAGTTAAGTAGCCTATTCTTACTAAGTGGTTGTTTAAATGTAAAAAAGACGATCGTGGGGTGAACGTGAGAAACAAGGCACGACTAGTGGTGCAAGGTTTCCATCAGCAAGAGGGTATAGACTACACTGAGATATACGCTCCGGTTGCACGATTGGAAGCTATATGCATTTTTCTGTCATATGTGGCTTAAAAGAATATTAATGTCTATCAAATGGATGTTAAAATTGCTTTTCTCAACGGTGAACTACATGAGAAAGTGTTTGTGTTACAGCCTCCTGGCTTTGAAGACCCTGATTATCCATACCGAGTTTATCGCTTAAACAAGGCCCTGTATGGTCTACATCAAGCCCCGAGAGCTTGGTTTGGCACGCTTGCCGACCATCTGACTGATAACGGCTTCAAACGAGGGACTTTTGACTGCACTTTATTTTATAAGAACATTGGTGATGATCTTCTCCTCGTTCAAATTTATGTCGACGACATTATCTTTGGGTTAACAAACGACGCGTTATGTAAGGAATTCGAGAAGTCAATGCAAACTAAGTTCGAAATAAGTTCGATGGGAGAGATGGACTTCTTTTTAGGGTTGCAGGTTCATCAGTCTGTGAAAGGAATCTTCATTCACCAGACTAAGTATGTGAACGATGTCTTGAGCCGATTCAAGATTACTGCCGGAAAAATCGCTTCAACTCCTCTTCCCGTGGGTTACAATTTATAACCGGATGAATTGGAGGATACCGTCGATTCTACCCTCTATCGAGATATGATTGGTTCTCTAATGTATCTTACTGCTTCTCTACCTGACATAATGTTTGCAGTTTGTTTATGTGCTAGGTACCAAGCTAGTCCTCGAGTGACTCACCTGGCAACGGTCAAGCGTATTCTTCAATATCTGAGGGGCAATCCAGACATCGGGTTATGGTACCCCAAGGACGATAACTTTTATCTTACCGCTTAGTCTGACTCAGACTATAGAGGGTGCAAGATTAACTTCAAATCGACCTCAGCAGGGTGTCAAATCTTAGAAAGCCGGCTTGTTTCCTTGTAGTGTAAGAAGCAGACAACGGTATCCATTTCAACCTCTGAAGCTGACTATGTTGTAGCCTCGAGTTGCTATTCCCAGTTATTGTGGATACAACAACATCTTTGCGACTACGATTTGAAGTTTTCTACTACTCCCATTTTAATTGATAACTCTGCTGCCATTAGCATCACCAAAAATCCTGTACAACACTCTAAAATGAAACATATCGAAATTCGATATCATTTTATACGGGATTGTTTTGAAAAGAAATTGATTGATCTTGAGAAAGTACATACCGATTTTCAAAAAGCCGATCTATTTACCAAAGCATTTAACAAAACGCGTTTTAATTTTTTTCATGGTTTAAATGGATTAAAAACCCTTGCTGAGATCGTTAAACATGGATGGTTATATTTATTCTCGGTTTATTTTTCTTTTAAGTTTTATTTTGGTTTTGGATTCTAGGGTGTGAAAAATTGAAAATACAAAACTATTGTGTTTTTTTTTTTTTGTTTGTATAGATAAAACCCAAAACATTAAAAAAATTGAAAAAGTCAAAAATATTGTGGTTTCTTGTAAATGTTTCTTGTTTTTATGTGTTTAAAACATTTTGAAAAACCAAAAAGATTGTGACATTTTATTTTATTTATAAGAAAATTGAAAAAGACAAAAAGATTGTGTTTTAAGTATGTACAGAGAAAATCCAAAAAGATTTTTGCATACATTCGCTGAAAATTATGTCAATTACTTACATTTAAAGGACATATACTTGTATATGTTTGGTCCTGATTTTTACTTGTAAATGTTCGGGATAGCCATTTACCTGATAATGAAAAGTTTTTGGGGCGTTTTTTATGTGTTTTTACCTTATTCTTTCGCTGAAAAATATGTCGGTTATTTAAGTTTGTGGAACATTCTTGCATGTATTGGTCATGTTATCTACTATTAATCTATCGACTGAAAGTGACTGGGGCGATTGAATTTATTTTTTATGCTCCTCAAAATTTTGTGGTTTTGAAGCAAAAAGAGAAAATGAGAGCATTGATTGTTTGACCCCAAATCCAGCAAGAAATAAGCTTAAAAGACTGAGTGCTTAATTGCATTGGTGCATTGTTAGGTCTTAAACAAGCTATTAGAGTAAAGTATGTGATATAAACATAAAGAAATGCCAAATTGAAAGAGGTGTTAGTCTCTAACAAAAATCTTGGTGAGGATGGCAGAAATGTAATAACATGTCATACTAAAGCCTTATATCTGTCTGATCACTAAAAATAAAATAAAGCAAATAATAAGCTTTAGGTTTTGGACAGTGTGAGTCTTTATACGGCTTAACCATCTTGGTATTCATATGCCTGAATATCTCACTCGCTTTTAGAGCAAACCCAAAGTCATTAAACTTGATCACTGTTGTACTTCGTACAAATCTAAACTACTGACTTGATCAAAATCCGTTGTTAGTCATACAATTGTTCTTCCCTTGCATGCATCTCAATACCAATAAGAAACGGACCCCAGGGGATACAATGTTAGTAAGCTGACAGATGGACTCGTGCATACTCACTCATAGTATAAGAAACTTGATGCATTGCTCAAATATTCTTTAAATTCAAATTTTGATCGACACTATAATGGTTTAAGTCAAGTTGGGGTGATATGTCAAAAATCAAATTAAGCTTGAACCGAGATTAGAGGCTGATAGTTTCTGATAATTTGTGCTCTAATTGAACCATTAATCATATCACAAAAACGCTTGAAAGTTTGTTATAAGATTTAAGTGGACAACAATATCAATGACCGACTTAACGCTAGTCACAATACCGCTGAAATATAAAACTGTGATGGAAGGGCAATCTAGTCATTATGATTCTCTTCTCAAACTCAACAAAAATCCAAAAATATGTATTGGTTTTGAAAAATTATGCATAAACACAAAAACATTTTATGTTCTATGTTTTAAAGCGTAAAACACGTTAAGGTATTTGATCATCGAGACACGGGATCTCGTTGATTTATTTAAGTTAATACAATTGGTATCAGTATTTAATTGTTTCTTAATTCAATTATTTATTTATTTAATTTAAAATTACATAACGAATTGGATTCTGATTCGTTAACCTAATTCGCTTCCGCAACTCTGTAATGAATGACTTCTAATTCGTTAAATATAACTTAACGAATCACACATGAATTAAAGCAAATTCGTTATTGTTTTGTCTTAAACTTTAATGAAATGACTGTAATTCGTTATGCCACATGTGCATTAATGATAACGAATCACCTGATTCGTTATTTCAAAATTCAAATGAATCATATGATTCGTTACATTGAAACATGTGTCATGTCAGACTATATAGGGATTAGTAAAGTCGATTCGTATTCACTATTCGCTATCTTCTTCATTTTCCTACTGTTACTCTGGCCAAATTTTTCATAAATTTCCGACCATCGTTATATCATGTTTAGATCATATATTCTGAATCATTAGGTATTGACGGTCACAACGTAATGATTCGTATTTAATGATTGTTTGATGGGTTAATTGCTTGATTTCGTTTTCGGGTTTTATACGTGTTATAAAACCTTAATTTAACCGACTTGTACAATGTTCTTGTACAACAGATCAATACCATTCCATTCGCGATGTGTTTCTGAGATCCTTGTGATTCTTTGTTCGGTTATACATCGATGTTTATGGTATAATTGATCTCAGAATTGCAATTTTGACTTTTGCTGTTCTTGGTGATTTTGACCTTAACCAAATTAGTCAAACATTAAGCTTTAAGGGCCATTCGTTATTGTTTAACGAATTGGAACTCATTCGTGTCCAATTCGTTATACAAGTCACACGGATCAGGATAACGAATCATTATTTATAACGAATTAGATTTTCATTCGTTATTATAACAAATTAGACTATAATTCGTTAACCTTTATTCTTGATTCGTTAGTTCAAATTCGTTAATTATTTACTTGATAGCAAAGTAGCTTGTTTGCTATAACGAATCACCATTCGTTATAACGAATCAGAATTATTTAATGAATGACATTTTATATTAACTTTTACTTTTTAATATAATATTTAATTTTTAATTATTATCTTAAATTAAGAGTTTATATATTAGTTAAAGTTTATACTTTTATTTATATGGGATAATTGTTATTAATATTATTCATTTTCACTGATTCTCGGGTTTGTTTATATAGTGCAATGGCCGATAACATGGATCAAGATCCTCCCGTTGCTGATCAACAACAACAACAGCAACAATAAGATATGCCATTGCTTCCGTACGACAAAAAGCATAACATTTGTGCTTTTGTCGGTATGAATTTTGCAGATGAAGACGTATTTGGAGATATAATAACATTTCTTAGGCGCTCGGCTATTCACTATACTGAGACTGCACCCCCGAAAGTCTACTTTAGTATTATACGTCAGTTTTGGAATACAGCTAGGTATGTTGAAGCTGATAACCACATTGAGTCCTTGTGAGTTCGAAAAAGGACTGATCACGGGTCTATTCCGTCGAGTATTCTATGGTGGTGACCTTGAAGCTTCTATGTATAACAAGAATGGATTATGTCCCACTTACAAGTATTTATTGCACCTGTTAATCCATTTCCTAGGAGGACGTAAAGGTGGCTTCGAAGAATCCTGGATTATGTTACAATTGACATTTGTCGCTTTGATACTGAACAAGCCATTCAACTTCTCTGAGCTGATTTTCTATCACATTATGGAACAATGTCGTACTGTGATTCAACGTGTGAAGTTCCTGATGTATCCTCGACTTCTTCAGCTGATCATTCAAGATTTAATTCCAAATTTGGTTAATTATCAAGCTTTAGTAGATGATGTGTTACCGCTTGAGCATATGTCTGCTGACACTGTACGAAGGATGAAGATTTATAGGAAAGATACACCACGGACCAAACATTTGATTGGTCATCTGGTAAATCCAGATTATGTATGTCCTCCCAATGATCGCTGGATCCATGATGACTCGGATTCTGAGCGTGAGGAAAGAGCAGGTGGGAACGAGAGTGATGATAATGATGATGATGGTTGTAATGGTGGTGATGGTGACGCTCCAGCTCAACAAGCTTTGGTTGAGGCTGCTTTAGTTGCTGCTATAGCTGCTCAACTTAAAAGGAAGGGGAAAGAGTAGGTTAGTGAAGGGTCGTATAAGCGACGTGTGTCGGCTGGTGCTGGCATCTAATTTGGAGTTCAACCTCCAAGGTCGTCCATTCTTCAAAGACTGATGGTGCCGCTTACTACTAGCACCCCAAATGTAACTTTGACGACCACGCTTACGTTGGATCCTAACCTTGGTATGATTCCTCAATCTGTTTTATCAACATTACCAAGACCTACAACTGCTACATCGGTGGTTTCTCCAACACCAACGATGATGCCTCCTCAACCAATGGACTTTTCATTTTTGAGGCTTAACCGACCTTAAGGTCCTGTTCAACCAATCCCGGCTTCGTTTCTTGCTATGTCACATGATCAACAGATGAATATGGTCTTAAGTTTACTTCATTTGTATGAAAACCAAATGTCTGCTGACTGAATGACTCAAGAATGTATGATGGACAAACAACGAAAGCTGATGGGCTACATCTCCTATTGCCGGAAGGAAACGAAAGATCTCCATGAGATTGTTATGTCTCAGGGGTGAAAATCAAAGAGCAAGTGGATCTTATCTTGCAGCTGACATGCAAGGATGATGCACTTAAGAAGATCAAGAACGATAATGAAGATCCAGATGCTTCGGGTGCTGGAGGAAGTGAGCCTAAACAAACTCACGGCTCGTCCTCTGGTGCAGGTACAAGTGAAGTTGGTGATTCGGGGAAGCAGTTGATAGTTTATCATGATTCTACAGCTGCTAAACCCATTGAGATGATCAAGGCTAACACTGTCATTTTTGTTGATGGTTCGGGGGTGGTTAGAAGCATTGTTAATGCTGATGAGATTGAAGAAGGACAATTTGTTGAAAAGTCCCTAACACGAGAGAATATTTCCATATTGCTTGGTCTAAACGATGATGAGTTAACCATGTTAGAGGCTGAGGACGATGTGGAGGTTGAGAACGATGAAGAGATCTTAAATGATCCAACTATTGAGATCAACACGTCCTTTATTTATGAGGATGAGAAGGTGGAGATTGAGGATATGACTGCTGAGGAATACCCTGATTTATTTCAACACACTAAATGTTAATCAGGGTGCTTCTATATTTACTGAAGAAACCGTCAAAGCAGCCGAAGATCATTTGGAGAGGGTTTCAAAGGGCAAAAGCGTAGTTGATACAAGATTTGATTCTATTCGATATCCGACTGTTGCTGATATTCAGAGATGGTTCGCTTACCGGAACAAGAAAGCTCGTAAGATTATTGATGTGTACCGGTATGTGGACAAAGAGCAGAAAGTCGAAGCTGTCGCTCGTGCTCAAGCTAATCAGATGACATCCTTTAAGACCGTATCTAAAGTGCGAGGTGACATTATTTCATGGCTTTATGATTCCATTTAAAGGTCTGCACTGTTAAATAGGAGAACGACATTCAATATTATGAAAAGATTACCGATGTTCACTTATTACCGTGTTGGGATGTTCGTACCCTCGTGTGTTGACCTTTCATGAACTGTGGGGGAAATCGACTTGCAGATTGGTTTCATCAACATCTACTGTTCAAGGTCAACCATGGGTTTATCGATGAGATTGATCCAAGGACAAGTTGGAGGAAGTTGGTACTTAAGGTAAAGCCGCCAAAGACTATGAAGTGTGTACCGGAGAAGACGCTGAATCAACACATGTATTTATCTTTCAACCGCTGGTACTACGACATACGAACTAGTGAGGCCGTTATTGTGTTGGGTAAGGGATTAAAGACCGAGCTGATAAAGATCATTGATCCGATGTGGCTCGTGAACTTGACAAAGACCGAAAATGACGTGCTATTCAAGAATAAGATATTAATTGAGCATCGTGAAGACTATGACCGACTGACCGAGCAATGCAATTCCAACGCGTTGTTCGTGTGTGTCATGAACATGGTATTCACAGCTGCAGAGATTGGCAAGCCAAGCGCTTCAAGTAATTTTAAGACAAAGAGCTCAAGACGAGGGGGTGTCTGTTAGTACACGGTTTTGCGTCTCGAGTCTTTGTAATTATCATTTTGTATTTATTGTTTATTAATGCAAAAGTTATTTATATTATCATCTAATTCGTTAGAGGAACAATCTAGTTCATTAGGATGTTTAACGAACTAGACATTAAGTTAACTTTCCTCCTGATTCGTTAAGAATGTTTATCGAATCAGAAGGCGGTTCGTTATTATTTGTTATTTAATGTAATGTAACGAATCAGGAGTCTAGTTCGTTACGGAATGTGTAACGAACTAGACCTGTCTTCTATATATAGTGGTTTCATCCACTGTTTAACTTAAGTTTCGAGTTTATGTATTGTCAGGTCCCCGATTTCAGCTGGATCTTACTTAATCATGTCATAACTCACACAGATTGATGTGTCGACAAGGGAGTTAATGACGGGTTGCTATATTTAGAAAGATGACAGTTTGTTAAAGGAGGAATCAATAACAAACATACGTTTGCTTAATAAGTATTCAATGATAACCAACACAAACAAGATTCACTCAAAAAATTTCCATTTATATAACATTCATCATACAAATAGGATAATCGATTTAGGGTTTCTTGAAGGAGGGTTTATCCGTACAAAGACAGCCGTCACACACAATAGTCTATCTTAATAAATGTGTATGTCTGCCCTTGTCCGTGTGTCCGTAGGCAGCGTGCCCTAAAACATTCTATTTATAGGCCTTCCAACCTAGGACAGCTGTCATTCCTTCTAGAAACCCCAAACGTACATACATATTCAAATAACATAATTAGAAAATATTCAGTGTAAAACAAGTCTTTCGGGTAGGCTTTGCATCAATATTCATTTTCTGAGTACGCTGTGTACTCTGCCATCCTTCAGGACTTGGTAACATAGAAGTGTGCCCGGGATCAGTTTCCGGGTAGACTTTACTTGAAGAGTATTTTACCAAGTAAAACACTCACCAGTTAGACTTCAATCTTCTTGACTTTTCCAGACTTTTCCCGACAAACCCTTACGAGCAACCTTGTTCTTCAATGGTCCATTTCAACTCTTTGCTATAACAAAACTTATTAGCAAAGTGTACTCAGGAGTACTGTTCATTGCTTGAGTTGAACCTTGCCCGATGTTACTTAAAGATATTCCTTTAGATAATCAAGCTTGTTCGGACCAATATTATTAATGAATACCTTGCCCGGTCTTCCAATCACTTGGCTTCATGGACTTGGTTACCCAAAAGCTTACTCGGGAGTGAACTCTACTTGGATATGAAGAACAGACTTGCTTGACAAAGTGAACCTTGCCCGGATCTACATAAACTAGTGAACCTTGCCCGACAATGCACTAATTTGCAAACCCTGCTCGGATATCCACTAAAGAAGACTATTTGAAGATAACCTTGCCCGATAGACAAAATACCGTACCCGGCTAAGTAAAAGCTTGCTCGGATGTCTAAGGTGTGCCCGGATCCATACTTAGTGAATTCTGAGGAGATTGAGAAGATTCCAATCTTCCATGTACTTCATTTTGGTCAAATCTTTGACTCAAAAATCTTCCCCTTAGGTCAATTGTTTGACCCAACAATCTCCCCCTAGATTGGAACACCTCATCTGACCCAAAACATTTCTACGGTTACTTACACTTAGTCAAAATAGACATCAAATCAAAAGTCAAATTACATATTCAAATAACATAAACAAATTACATATTCAAAAACTGTCTGAAGACATTATAAAACAAAGCCTATTCTATTGATCTTGTCTCTTTCTTGCATTATGAACGGCTTGTCTTCGATTGACTATCTCAGAAGCAGCTTTCATTTTGAAGATATTAAGGGCTTGGTAGTGAGTGTGACTTTCTGGTATAGCCAAATCCCTTATATCCATCAAATCTTCATTATGCAGGCAGGTCAAGTCTTCATCTTTCTTAATAATCCCCAGTATTTTTCCATCAGAGTTTCTTAGTACAAAATGATTAGCATTCTCTTTGTATTCAATTTCAGCTACAATGCCATTCTTCTGTACTGTGTAGTTGGGGCGTCTCATTCTTCATCCCAGACTTATGCATATTCATGTTAGACAATGGATTATCATCTCTAACAGTCATTTGATAATCTCTCTCAGCTATGTCCATTCTCCTCAGCTTCCCAGTCCTTTTTGACTTGTGAAGTTGGATTGTTCTCCAATTTCTCTTTTCTTTTAAGAATTTGAACCCTTTGTCAGCTTCTTCCATCAAAAATTTTGACAGATCATTCATCTGTCTACCTGCCATTTTGTTTCTGTTTCGAAAATCATACAATCTAAGAGTGGCCATCCTTTCCAGTTGTTCTTTATTATATTCACGGAAGTCACTCCTAACAACAATCTCTCTCAATTGTCTACTTTCCATAATCACCTTCAAGGACTCAGTGATAGAATCAAAGTACAGTTCTCTATGAAGATCCACATCAGACTGTGGTCTTATTGTTCTTTGTTGTGTAGAATTGCTTGATTCACCTCTTCCTCTTTGACCTCTTCCACCTTGTGGAAATCTTCTTGAAATTGGAGGCCTGAAAGGAATAGACTTCTTTGGTTTCCCAGGCCTTAAGTTGAAAAACTTTATGTAGATGGCCTCTACCATTTCAGTTGGAAGATTGGCAAGTTCAACAACATTTTCTCCATGTTCTTTAAGTTCTAGTAACATTTTTGCCATTTCAGGAGTGTTTGCCAACCCAGCAGGTACAAATCTTCCATCTGCATAGTATCTTGGGTTCTCACCTTCTCTTAAAGCTTTTTTTCTCATTCACTCTTTTGAAAATAGAAAAGGTTTTTCAGATCCTCCTTTTCCAAGACATTAAAGTCTGCTTCACTCATTCCCCTTTGATTGATCATTATGTTCCTCAGAATGTTGATCATCTCTTCATTCTCCCAAGGAACAAATGGTTCATCCTCAGGTTCAGGCTTCACTTCTTGAGGAGTAGGGATTTCAACTGATCTGACCTTTTCTTTTGTCTTCTCCCTCAAAGTTTGAATTCTTCTCTTCTTTACTTGTGGTTCATCAGTTGGTTCAGACTGTTTAGAGCTCACAGTTTGGACCCTCTTCAGTTTTTCTTTTCTTTTCAATTTGTTGTACTGGTCCAACACTGATTCTCTGGATAGGTTCTCAACAATCTCAGGCTTCATACCTCTTTCCAGCAGGTATCCACACATACCTCCAAACTTTTTCTTTAAAGCTTCTGTCTTTTCAAGTTTCTCATTTTCTTTTACACACTTTTCAATGACCTTTTCTCTTTCACTGTTATACAAATCTTGTAGTTGGTCAAAGTTAAAATGAGACACACTTTTTTCAGAATAGTTATACCTTCTGAGATAATCTCTGTATTTCTGGGCATCTCTATTCTTTTGTTGCATAAGCTTCTTGAGAGTATTATTTTCTTCTTCAACTCTATGCTTCAATTCATTATCATTCATAGCAGTCAGGGTTTCGAAGCTTATACCAAATCTTCTTAACTTTATAACCAATGGATTTTTCCTTTTAGCTTCCAACACACTCAGCTCAATGTTTTCCCTATGTTCCTCAGTCATTGTGACTTGAGGAGACACAACATTAGCAGCTTTGACAGTTTTTCCTTGATCATTTTCAGGGTCATCATCATTATCATCTGAATCCTCAGACTCATCCTCTCCTTCATTTAAATCATTCATTGCATCAATCTTTGGTTCATCAAAAGGTGGATGATCTGGTTCACTTTTGATTGGCACATCAGGAACACCTGGAATTTGTTGTCCTGGTTGCAGTGTCTGTAGTGGAATTGCCCTGATAGGGCTAGCTTCATTACCACCTTCATCATCAGGAGTCTCAACATAGCATTTGTTCTTTTCATCCCATTTCCCCCTCTTTGTTTTCTTCTCATCATTCCTTGTTTGTTCATCAAATTTCCTCTTTCTTTTATACACTTGTTCAAATTTTTTGCCTCTTTCCATCCTGATTCTGGTGATATTAGCCATCATTTCTTCAACAGATTCACCAGTTGGCCTTTCAGGTTCCTTTTGAGGCATTTCTTCAGATTCAGGTTCAGGTTGGCTCTGTGGTTGAAACATACTAATCACCATAGCCAAGAAGTTGTCTGCTTCCTCAACTTTGCTCAGTTTAATCAACTCCTCAATCATCTCTTGATCAAGTTCTCCTGCTCTGCTAACTCTACAGGGTCCATATTTTGGGCCAGTATTTCTCTGTCCCTTGTCTCTCTTAAGATATTTTCTTGTTCCCTTAGAGCATCATCGGCAGCATCAGCATCATCTGTAAACAGGATGTATTTCTCTTGATATGCCTTAGTAGGCTCTTCTTCTGTGACTTTTGCTTTTCCCTTGTCTAATCTTTTCTTTAATTCTTCTTCAGTTTCAGGAGGGAAATTATCAATATCTCTATCAAGCTCATCCACTTATTCATCATACTCTACAGTCTTGGAGCATTCTGCTTGTTCAATTTCTGGTTCAGTAAATACTATCTCCTCAGTAGCAGTATCTCCTTCATTTATCACTTCAGTCTCTACTTCTGTCTGTATGTCAGTTAAGACATCAGTAGCTATATCAGTAAGAATATCAGTAGCTACATCAGTGATAGCTACATTCTCTTCAGTACTTGTCTTTTCAACTCCTTTCTCTTTCTCAACATTTTCTTCAACATTCATCTTTTCAACCCTTTCCTCTGTCTCAACATACTCTCCAACCCTCTCCACATTAACTATTTATTCATTGTAATCAAAGTCTTGTTCACCCACATCTGATCTATCACCATCATATTCATCATCCTCTATCCTCCTCTCCTCATTACTTTCCTCTCCATCATCATAATCAATTTTGAACAATCAGCAGTCTCCACAACTGTTGCAGTTTCTTCAACATTCACACCCGAGACAGTTGGTATTTCTTCATTCTCTCCCTGTTTTGGGGCAGCTGAGGTCTTCTCAACCTCCTGCACCAGGGCTTGAATTCTCATATTAGCTTGTACTAACTTCTCCAACAGCATCACATTTTCATTAGTCACCTCCTCATTTCTTGTGACACCCGGTAATTTCCCAATCCCATAAACCAAGTAATCAACCTAATTATTAGGCGATTGTGAATATTATGCGCGCCATGTTATGATCAGCGCGGGCATATGTTATATGCGCCATGCGCGGATGCGATGCGCGCCATGTTATGATCAGCGCGGGCATATATTATATGCGCCACACGCACAGGTTTTTGTTGTGTTTTCATGACAACTTAATTTTATGTCATTTCTGTCTAATGGGTTGCATACCTCTTCAATGATCAATAAGTAAAACTATGTTCAAACAATATCTTAATTTCCTAATTAAGACCCAAATCATTTATGCGCGCGCGGAAAAAGGGAACTAACCTTCCCGCATGGCGGGAACATTGAGAGCTAGTTTGTTTGAAGCTCCAAGATGGAATTGACTTCAACATAACTGATCACTATGTTGAAATACCAAGACCTCATGGAGAATCTACAAATGAAACTCAACGTCCCTGACTACTAGAAGGTTACGCATCTACCGCATCAAATAAAAAGGAGTTATGTGCGACACCTGCGGGAAGAATCCCCGCGGGACACCTTAAAACTAAACCCTTTACGCATGAACGTCTGCACAGAAACCAACCACCTTTTCGCTTAAATCCAAAAGTTCACCCTGTTAATAAACTCTGAGAACGCTGGTTCCAGCAGAGCCAGATGGACCCGCAGGATTCCTTATAAGGACGCCTGCGCAGTGATACGCGCAGGATTCGCTACAAGGACGCTTGCGCGAAGACCAACTGGAGCCGCCGGACCCACAACGTTCAAAGAAATGGCCTACACGCAGAAAGCTATACGCGCAAGGTTACGCGCACAAAACACTTAGTCTATTCTTCAGATGAAAGGGGATTACCCCCGCCCAGAAAGAACCAGTTGCGTGTTTCAGAGATTTTTACCTTTTGACAGCACACTGACAACAGTACTGTAACACGAAATGCCAGCTGTCAGCCGCACCTACTCTCACCAACCACAGTCCTGCATGTACTGTCAAATCAATCAGAATCTTCATAACCACTCCCTAGGACCATCACCCCCATCCCTAAATAAATAATAATAAACCCCATACCTTGTCATCATTACACCCAATATGATAAGATCTCAATCCCCTAAATCAAGGGATTGTGTTCCCTTGAATTTGCCTATAAATATCAATTCTTGAATAAAAATATCACAACCACAAGAAACACTCCAAACTCCTCTCTTAAACCTGTAATTCTACACTAACCATCTCCCAAGCATCCGTTTCCAGTTCCATCGCTAGGTAAGTCGAAACTTTAGTCTTGAGATTTACTTTTCTGACCAGCCCTTATATTCTTCGATTACTTGGTCTTAATACACATATTTCTTGTTATTTAAACATATTCTAGACTTCCAATTTCGAGGCTAACACCAAGAAACCCGAATCTCGTTTAATCTCTCTAAACCATCACTTAACAAGAATCACAGGTGAGTCTCACAGCCCCTATTTTCACTGTTTTTAAACTGTTTTCGGGGCGAGGGACACGTGTTTAAATTATGTTTTATCATGGTATATTTACAAGCAATGCAAACGATTATCTGTTCATAGTGTCTATCTTGGTTATCAATGTGAGTGCGCAAGAATGAGAAAGTGATCACGAAACAATGGAACTCTAAGGGTAGGGACTACTGGTTTGATCAACCCGCTCGTAGGGGTCGCACCTCTTTGCATGGACGAGCGCCTAGTATGGTCATGGGGTAGTACTACTGGTTGTTAAACCCGCTCGTAGGGGTCGCACCTCTTTGCATGGACGAGCGCCTAGTTTTCCGAACAACGATGTCCGCGCGTAACCCGCGGGACGGTATTATTAAATCCGCTCGTAGTGGCCACGCCACTTTGCATGGACGAGCACATAGTTTTCATCGATGTCCGCACGTAACCCGTGGGATGGTTTTATCAAGAATGTTTTAATGATGTTACCAGAACTATATTTCAATATGGTTTTATCAAGAATATGATGCAATACGATTTATCAAGTCACCGAAACTTGTGAACTCACTCAGTTTATACTGATTCAAATATTTTTACGTGTCTTTCAGGTGGTAATTAAGTAGCGCAAGGGGTCACACGTAGAGCACTTCACGCAGAACAGCTATAAAAATGGTTTTTGGAAGATTTTAGTTCTATCCCTTCAACACACGTGGTTGTTCCCGCCGTGTAAGGGGATATGGCGCCGAAATCTTCAACGTTTTTCATATTTGGATGTTTTTATATGTTCTTCTAAACAATGTAATGTATTTTGTACTAGACATTTCATGAGAAATGGGAAATTTATTTGAATGCTTGCAATGACCCGTGCTTGATTATCAATCCCCACGCGCGCGCGCCCGGCTGTTTCCGCCGTTTAGGGCCGGGTGTGACAGATTGGTATCAGAGCACTGGTTATAGCGAACTAGGAAAGAAGTTTTAACCTAGACTATAACCGTAGGGGAATCGCATGAAATATTTTTTTTCAAAGAAAATATTTTCAAAAGAAAAATCACACACACTTAGGAACACGGGTCACACAATGTCTAGTGAACACTAAGGATAAAAATATTATGTGCTCAGGGTACATGCGCTAAGTTTGATATATTTTCACTCTTTCAAGAAAAACGAGAATGCCTCCAACCAGAGCCAAAGGAATTACCATGACACCCGAGGAACTCGCAGAAATAATCGCACAGGCGATCGCAACGCATGAGGCCAGCAAGGCCGAATCCAGTCAGGGCCGTCAAGAGACCGAAACCCCAGAACCCGAATCAGGAGCTTTGGACAAAGGATGCTCCTATAAGACATTTATGGCCTGTAAGCCTTGGCCATTCAAGGGCACCGAAGGGGCCATTGGGCTCTACAACTGGATCGACAAAATGGAGACAGTTCTCTCCATTAGCGGGTGTAGTGAAAGTCAAAAGGTCCTTTACGCGACCTGCATGTTCCAAGAAGCGGCCTCGTCTTGGTGGAAGCTTCAAACGAAAACATTGGGACGAGAAGTTGCTCTCCACAAGACCTGGGAGGAACTAAAGGATCTGATGATGAAGAAGTTCTGCTCTCAGCGCCGAAATTCAGAGTCTACAGCAGGAATTTTGGAACCACGCCATGATAGGAGCTGATATCGACGCCTACAACAACCGATTCAACGAACTTTGCCAGATGGTGCCGGATATGGCAAACACGGAGGAGAAAAAGATCGAGAGGTATATCTTTGGGTTACCCCATGTTATCAGAGTTCCGCGCAATGCCGCAGCGCCTCCAACCTTTGATGATGCAGTGGCGCGGGCCATCACTCTTACAAGAGATACGGTCCGTGCGGGCATGTTGACCTCGCGCGGGAACGAGCAGCGAACCCCTGACCCCAAGAGAAAATGGAACTCTCACCACCGAGGGTCCGACTCCAAGCAACCACCATTCAAGAGACAGGAGAGCGTAAGGGCTTACGCAATACAAGCCTTGGAGCCACCACGAAGAGGGTACAATGGGCCTCGCCCATGGTGCAGCAGATGCAAGTATCACCACGAGGGTGAATGCGCAAGCATCGTATGCGCCAAATGTAGCAGACCAGGGCACAAGGCGATAAATTGCCATATCAAAGAAACTGGAGTAAACGATAACTGCTACGCATGCGGGAAGCCAGGACATTTCAGTCGGGATTGCCCGCAAAAGAGAAACCAAGCTCGCGGGAGAGCCTTTGTGATCAGCGCGGGCGAAGCAAAAGAAGAACCGAATGTAGTAACCGGTACGTTTCTACTTAACGACCATTTTGCATCTGTCTTATTTGATACTGGCGCTGACCTAAGTTTCATATCCACTGAGTTTAAAAACTCCCTAGGCTTAGCAACCAGTAGGCACGCCTTATACTATAGAACTAGCCAATGGTAGGCAGATACGCGCGAACGAGAGGACTGAGCAATGTGTATTGATCATGGGAGGTCACGGATTCAATATTAACTTATTGCCAATAGACTTGGGAAGTTTTGACATTGTGGTAGGCATGGATTGGTTAGTCGAGAACCACGCGGAAATTATTTGCCATGAGAAGCAGGTTCGGATCCCACTGTTGAGCGGGGAAACCTTAGTAATTCAAGGGGAAAGAAGTGGAGTTGCGATAAAACTCATTTCGTGTCTAAAGGCGCGCAAGTGCCTGAGGAAAGGATGCTACGCCTTCCTGGCGCACGTAGTAGAGAAGAAAGGAGAACGAAAGATTGAAGACTTACCAGTGGTGCGCGAATTTCCAGAAGTTTTCCCTGAAGATTTGCCCGGATTACCGCCACCGCGACAAGTCGAGTTTCGAATCGACTTGGTTCCAGGAGCTGCACCAGTAGCTCGAGCACCCTATCGACTAGCTCCATCCGAGATGCAAGAGCTATCCAATCAGTTGCAGGAACTATTGGATAAGGGTTTCATACGCCCAAGCTTTTCACCCTGGGGAGCTCCAGTGCTTTTCGTGAAGAAGAAGGATGGTTCATTTAGAATGTGTATTGACTACAGGGAACTGAACAAGCTGACAGTCAAGAATCGGTACCCCTTACCAAGGATTGACGACTTATTTGATCAGTTGCAGGGATCCAGTTATTATTCGAAGATAGATCTACGGTCAGGTTACCACCAACTTAAGGTCCATGAGGAAGATGTGCCGAAGACAGCCTTCCGAACTAGATACGGCCATTTTGAGTTCTTAGTGATGCCCTTCGGGCTAACTAATGCGCCGGCTGTATTCATGGATCTGATGAACCGTGTGTGCAAGCCATACTTGGATAAGTTTGTGATTGTGTTTATAGATGATATTCTGGTTTACTCCCGAACCAGAGCTGAGCATGAACAACATCTGAGATTAATTTTGGAAGTGCTGAAGAAAGAAAAGTTGTATGCAAAGTTTTCTAAATGTGAGTTTTGGATTAGAGAGGTTCACTTTCTCGGTCACGTTGTAAACGAGAAAGGAATACACGTCGATCCTTCCAAGGTCAAAGCCATCGAGAATTGGGAAGCGCCAAAAACACCAACTGAGGTGAGGCAATTCCTAGGACTAGCTGGCTACTATCGACGTTTCATTGAGAACTTCTCCAAGATAGCTTTACCTCTGACTGCGCTAACACAGAAAGATAAGAAGTTTGATTGGGGCGAAAACCAGGAAGCAGCGTTTCAAATGTTAAAGCAAAAGTTATGTAGTGCGCCAGTTTTGTCTCTGCCCGAAGGGACGGACGACATCGTCGTCTACTGCGACGCTTCACATCAAGGGCTCGGATGTGTCCTTATGCAGAGAAACAAAGTCTTAGCGTATGCCTCTCGTCAACTCAAGGTCAATGAAAGGAACTATACAACACATGATCTGGAACTTGGAGCAGTTGTTTTCGCGCTAAAGATTTGGCGCCATTATCTTTATGGTACAAAGTGTTTAATTTTTACGGACCACAAGAGCCTTCTACATATATTTGATCAAAAGGATTTAAACATGAGGCAACGAAGATGGGTAGAATTATTGAATGATTATGATTGTGAAATAAAGTATCATCCTGGAAAGGCGAATGTGGTAGCAGACGCTTTAAGTAGGAAAGAGCGAGCAAAGACGCTACGAGTTAAGGCTTTAAGATTGACCATTCGCACAGATCTCACTACCCGCATCCGAGAAGCTCAACAAGAAGCCTTGAAACCAGAGTTTGTCAAGAACGAATCCCTTGGGGGTATGATTAAGAATTTAGAGCTCAAAGAGAACGACACTCGATATTTTGCTAACCGCATATGGGTCCCTCTCAATGGAGGATTGCGCGAGCAAGTGTTAAACGAAGCCCACAAAACGCGGTATTCCGTACATCCTGGCGCAGACAAGATGTACCAAGATGTTAAAGCGCTGTATTGGTGGCCCAATCTTAAGGGCGACATCGCGACGTATGTCAGTAAGTGCCTGACGTGTTCGAAGGTGAAGGCTGAATACCAGAAACCATCGAGGTTGCTTCAACAGCCAGAAATTCCCATATGGAAGTGGGAACAAATCTCCATGGACTTCATTACCAAACTGCCAAGGACACCTGGGGGTTACAACACGATTTGGGTTATTGTAGACCGACTAACTAAGTCAGCACACTTCCTGCCGATCAAGGAAACCGATAAGATGGAAAAGTTAGCCCGATTGTATATTCGAGAAGTAGTTTCAAAACACGGAGTTCCGGTATCCATCATTTCTGATAGAGATAATCGGTTCACCTCAAGGTTTTGGAGATCGTTACAAGGGGCTTTAGGTACTCGTCTTGACATGAGTACGGCTTATCATCCCCAAACAGATGGACAAAGCGAGCGAACCATTCAAACATTAGAAGATATGTTGCGCGCATGCGCAATCGATTTCGGAGGTAGCTGGGATACTCATCTCCCATTGGTTGAATTTTCATACAATAACAGTTACCACACAAGCCTCAAGGCTGCGCCATTTGAAGCCTTGTATGGGCGCAAGTGTAGGTCCCCGCTGTGTTGGGCTGAAGTGGGTGACAAGCAAATGACTGGTCCAGAATTGATCCAAGAAACGACGGACAAAATTTTCCAGATACGGGATCGCCTTAAGGCAGCGCGCGACAAACAGAAAAGCTATGCAGATGTGAGAAGAAAACCGTTGGAATTTCAAGTAGGGGATAAAGTACTTTTGAAAGTCTATCCATGGAAAGGAGTCCCCCGTTTCGGCAAGCGAGGAAAGTTAAATCCGCGATACATCGGACCATTTGAGATCCTGGAAAGGATCGGTCCAGTTGCTTATAAACTCCATTTACCCGCCAAACTTAGTGGAGTTCACGACACGTTTCATGTGTCCAACCTCAAGAAGTGCTTATCCGATGAAACGTTAATTTTACCATTGGACGAGATTCATATCGAAAAAACAACTACACTTCATGGAAGAGCCTATAGCAGTAACCGATTGGAAAGAACAAAAGTTGCGAAGAAGCCGAATCAAGTTAGTAAAGGTTCAATGGGACTCAAAGCGTGGACCTGAATTCACTTGGGAAAGAGAAGACCAAATGCGCAAAAAGTACCCATACCTCTTCCAAAGGATAGCTCCTACCAGCGACACCTCCTAATTTCGGGACGAAATTCTCCTAACAGGGGGAGAATGTGACACCCGGTATTCCCAATCCCATAAACCAAGTAATCAACCTAATTATTAGGCGATTGTGAATATTATGCGCGCCATGTTATGATCAGCGCGGGCATATGTTATATGCGCCATGCGCGGATGCGATGCGCGCCATGTTATGATCAGCGCGGGCATATATTATATGCGCCACACGCACAGGTTTTTGTTGTGTTTTCATGACAACTTAATTTTATGTCGTTTCTGTCTAATGGGTTGCATACCTCTTCAATGATCAATAAGTAAAACTATGTTCAAACAATATCCTAATTTCCTAATTAAGACCCAAATCATTTATGCGCGCGCGGAAAAAGGGAACTAACCTTCCCGCATGGCGGGAACATTGAGAGCTAGTTTGTTTGAAGCTCCAAGATGGAATTGACTTCAACATAACTGATCACTATGTTGAAATACCAAGACCTCATGGAGAATCTACAAATGAAACTCAACGTCCCTGACTACGAGAAGGTTACGCATCTACCGCATCAAATAAAAAGGAGTTATGTGCGACACATGCGGGAAGAATCCCCGCGGGACACCTTAAAACTAAACCCTTTACGCATGAACGTCTGCACAGAAACCAACCACCTTTTCGCTTAAATCCAAAAGTTCATCCTGTTAATAAACTCTGAGAACGCTGGTTCCAGCAGAGCCAGATGGACCCGCAGGATTCCTTATAAGGACGCCTGCGCAGTGATACGCGCAGGATTCGCTACAAGGACGCTTGCGCGAAGACCAACTGGAGCCGCCGGACCCACAACGTTCAAAGAAATGGCCTACACGCAGAAGGCTATACGCGCAAGGTTACGCGCACAAAACACTTAGTCTATTCTTCAGATGAAAGGGGATTACCCCCGCCCAGAAAGAACCAGTTGCGTGTTTCAGAGATTTTTACCTTTTGACAGCACACTGACAACAGTACTGTAACACGAAATGTCAGCTGTCAGCCGCACCTACTCTCACCAACCACAGTCCTGCATGTACTGTCAAATCAATCAGAATCTTCATAACCACTCCCTAGGACCATCACCCCCATCCCTAAATAAATAATAATAAACCCCATACCTTGTCATCATTACACCCAATATGATAAGATCTCAATCCCCTAAATCAAGGGATTGTGTTCCCTTGAATTTGCCTATAAATATCAATTCTTGAATAAAAATATCACAACCACAAGAAACACTCCAAACTCCTCTCTTAAACCTGTAATTCTACACTAACCATCTCCCAAGCATCCGTTTCCAGTTCCATCGCTAGGTAAGTCGAAACTTTAGTCTTGAGATTTACTTTTCTGACCAGCCCTTATATTCTTCGATTACTTGGTCTTAATACACATATTTCTTGTTATTTAAACATATTCTAGACTTCCAATTTCGAGGCTAACACCAAGAAACCCGAATCTCGTTTAATCTCTCTAAACCATCACTTAACAAGAATCACAGGTGAGTCTCACAGCCCCTATTTTCACTGTTTTTAAAATGTTTTCGGGGCGAGGGACACGTGTTTAAATTATGTTTTATCATGGTATATTTACAAGCAATGCAAACGATTATCTGTTCATAGTGTCTATCTTGGTTATCAATGTGAGTGCGCAAGAATGAGAAAGTGATCACGAAACAATGGAACTCTAAGGGTAGGGACTACTGGTTTGATCAACCCGCTCGTAGGGGTCGCACCTCTTTGCATGGACGAGCGCCTAGTAATGTCATGGGGTAGTACTACTGGTTGTTAAACCCGCTCGTAGGGGTCGCACCTCTTTGCATGGAAGAGCGCCTAGTTTTCCGAACAACGATGTCCGCGCGTAACCCGCGGGACGGTATTATTAAATCCGCTCGTTGTGGCCACGCCACTTTGCATGGACGAGCACATAGTTTTCATCGATGTCCGCACGTAACCCGTGGGATGGTTTTATCAAGAATGTTTTAATGATGTTACCAGAACTATGTTTCAATATGGTTTTATCAAGAATATGATGCAATACGATTTATCAAGTCACCGAAACTTGTGAACTCACTCAGTTTATACTGATTCAAATATTTTTACGTGTCTTTCAGGTGGTAATTAAGTAGCGCAAGGGGTCACACGTAGAGCACTTCACGCAGAACAGCTATAAAAATGGTTTTTGGAAGATTTTAGTTCTATCCCTTCCACACGCGTGGTTGTTCCCGCCGTGTAAGGGGATATGGCGCGGAAATCTTCAACGTTTTTCATATTTGGATGTTTTTATATGTTCTTCTAAACAATGTAATGTATTTTGTACTAGACATTTCATGAGAAATGGGAAATTTATTTGAATGCTTGCAAAGACCCGTGCTTGATTATCAATCCCCACGCGCGCGCGCCCGGCTGTTTCCGCCGTTTAGGGCCGGGTGTGACATTTCTTCTTCTCAACTCAACATTTTCTAACATTAAGTCCAAATTTCTTTGAAACATATCTGTATGTGGGGTTGTAGGTGGTGATGTAGAAAAAGGCTCAAATTCAGGTTGTTCTATAGTGTGAGTTTGGAAAATGGATGGTGGTGGTGATAGTGTATGAGTTGGGCTTGAAATGAATATATCAGTATGTATTGGGCTTGTTGTTGGTGGGGTTTGTGGTGGTGAAGATGTATGTGTTGAAGTTTCTGGTTGGCTTAAGGGTTGGGTTTGAGGTGGTGTGTAAGTGATTTGGTGTGGTGGGGTTTGTGGTGGTGATTGTGGTGGTGTTAGAATAGGTTGTTCAATTTGCTCAAATTGCTCCCCCTGATCAGGTGCAACAATGTTTACAGCTACCCCAGCTCCTCCTTTATCTCCATCAACATCATCATCTCCATCATAAGAGTCTCCATCATCATCACTCTCATCATCATCTCCTCCTTCCTCCTCTGAGTTTAACTCAGGCACTGGCATTATATTCAGATCATGGTCCAACAACCATGGTAATATCTCAAATGGGACATTTGAGTTGTACATATTTGAAACACCTGGATTCTTGATTCTTCTGTATGTATCAGGGTTTTGCAGTTGGTGTGTAGTTCCAGCAGTGGGTAGATCTTGAAGTTCACTATTGAAGATTATCTGTAGGAACCTTGGATATTGTAAAAATCTTTTCTTTTCAGCCTTCTTCAGGTTTCCTACTAATCCTTCAAATATCATCTTCGAAAAATTGAAAGGTAGATCATATATAACTCCCACTGTGGCATTCGCCAAGTCATGACTCATCAAGGTCCATGATCCCTTACTTGGAGCAAATCCGTGTATCACATGATGAATAAGAAACCTGTAAAACATAGGGAACATACCTTTCCGAAACTATCCATCGTGTACATTTCCTTGATATCCCATTGTTTCTTCAAATATCTTCATTACGTGAGGTGTGCTGAAATTTATGGAATTATGATCACCATCATTCAACCGTAGACATCTTCTTATCATCCTTTCTGTAACGTGTATTTCTTGTCTAGCAACGATTGCTTCTTTTACCATTGATGTCTTCAACCAGTTCTGCAGATCTCCAGAAATCTAAAGAATGATTTCTGTAAAATCACATGGTTTTCAGTGAATGCGAAACTAACATTCGACCATGCCATCCATGTTATCATCCTCGCCATCGGCTCATTATCAGGTGTGACTTGTAACAGTGCACACATATTGTGTTTTGGTTCGAAGACATATTTGGGTTCATCGTCTGCCATATCTGAATCACATAAACAAACATATTTAAAGTGAAATTAGTCATAAAGTTCATTACTTTAAGTAATTTCAAGTTATAAAAATGAAGAAGAAAGAGAAAGAAAAATCATCAAGAACCTGTTCTTCGAAAAGTTTATAACCTAAACATATAAACAGAGTGTTAGTAATCAGATACAAAATCAAAGCCAATTATAGTCTAATCATGGTCGGAAAACACATTAATGTTGCTTACCGAGTCGGAATTAGACGGTTGATTCAAGTTAGGGTTTGGATTAAGGTTTGGTTGCGACAAGTCGGTTAGGTTTCTTTGGGAGTAAGGAGTTGCAGTGGATGGAGAGAGAGGGAAAAGTAATGTTGAAAATTTGGCCTAACTCCCTCTTATATACCTTTTGAAAGTGGGTTTTAAATGCTTTTTGTCATTTTGTGAATTATTAGCTGTCGCACAGTAACATTATCCACTTGATATATTAAAAACAATATTTATCTTTTAAGTTAATAAAACCTTACTCGGAAAGTTTAATATATCCATAGTCTACTCGGTATACTTCCACTTACAAAGCTTACCCGAAAAATAAAACATCAAACCTTGCTTGGTCAATCAAAGTAATTTAAAGTCAAGACATTATGAAGAAAGCTTACCCGAAATACTAGATTTCTTTGAGAAATTAATCACAAGGCAAATAATCAAGTATGAAATATCAAATAATCATTCTTACTGAAATCAATTAAGATCCCCATATACATTTCTTGAATTCAAATTAAATGATATGATCTAGCATAAACCCTAATGAAATAAGAATCATAATCAAACAATCATACTCAAAACATATACATTCAATCATACTTGGAAATACAGTGTGCCCGAGCAACCTTTTTGATATATAGTGTGCCCGAACAACCTTCTTATGCAAAGTATACCCTAATAACCTTCCTTGAATACAAAGTGTGCTCGGAAGAGAACTTCTAGCAAACAGTGTACTCGGAAAGTCAAGTTTTGAAATTATCAAGTATAAAGTGTGCCCGGAATATAAAGTGTGCCCGGAAAACAAAGTTTACCCGAAAACACTTGTGATTTCAAAGAAATCATAAACAAATATTACAGGGCATGCTATATAAATGAGATTAAAAACACATAAAATAGTTTGCCCGAAACACCAAATTTAGCAATAAGCTTACTAGGAAACACATATTCAATCATCAGGTATGCCCTTACCCAAGGGATTTCATCAGATCAAACCATACCCGAAAATGACAAACTTAAATAACAATATCTAAGTGTGCCCGGAAAGGTTAACAAATCTTTCCTAACAACATATTCACACAAATTACAAAGCTTACTCGGTGTACTAACTTAAGTTCACAAAGTTTGCTTGGAATGACAATCAGTAAAAAAAATAAAAAGCTTGCCCGGAACAAGAATTTCTTGTTAAAAGCTAGCTATATCACATAATCATCTCAAGACTTCAAGCTTGCTCGGGAAAATAGTACAACAGTGTACTCTACCCGGAATGTGTAAAACACTTCAAAGCATGCCCGAAAATCATAGACTTAGTCAAAAATGACTAAGCTTGCCCGGAAAGGTCATAAATCATCAAACCTTACCCGAGAAAACATATTCAACTGTTTTGTGCCCGGAAAGGTTATAAAACATCAAACCTTACCAGAACTTACATATTCGGCCAATTAAAGGCAAAATGCAACACTTTTGACTTAAACCACTTGTCAAATTTATATCTTTCATTAATGATAATAGTTTAAGAACAAATGGTGCATTTAGAGATCAAATTTCAGTTGTGTTTCTCTTCAAAACAGTTTCTTTCTTTAACTGAAAAGATCTCAAGAAAGGGATCATATTGATTAAGTAGCTTTCTCAATACTTCACTCTCAGCATTATTATGACAACATAGATAGGTTAACAACAGGAATAAACTTAGCATGAATTTCATCTCTTTGGTGATAGATTAAGGTTCAAGTTAAGCATAATGCAATAATGGTCAACACTGTGCTATGATGCCTCATATCTCTTCTCAAAGCTTATTTGGCTTTCCCCAGATCACCCCAATTTGACTCCAACCTCCTGTATTTGGTCAAAAACTTTTTTTTGTATAACAGAACTTATTGGATCTTTTTGTATGCTTGATTTTCAAACATATATAGAGGTTGAACGTTGGACTTATTGTTAGTTAACAAGCCTTTCATTCAAGATGAGACAGATTATGTCAACATCTTTGCAGTTCTCAGTTGTAACCCTCTTGTTTGATAAAATATTTAAAACACTTATCAACTTTTGGTTGATTTATTCATTCTTCCCCTTGTTTTTGATATTTTTCTCAAATTTTCTAACACATGTTCTTTGTCATATTTAAAGATGTTTCATTTTTGGTTGACCAAATAACAACAGGCTTGTGTATGACTGGGTAATCACTTTTCTGCCTATCATTTGGAGAGATTTATACTGAGACATGCAAAGACAACTATGTATCTCCACATAAGGATAAGCATATTCATTATGTTTATATCACCTTAGATTTTACATCATCGTGGGAAACAACCATACATGTATGGTCCTTTTAGCCTATTAATTCCATATGATTGGCTAAGTAGTCAATGTACTATCATTTCCCAAATAAAATAGTTTAATATTCAATCACCCCAATATCTCTTTATTGGCAGGTAAATGGCTATCCTGTTTGACCAGAAGTGGTCAGCAGGACCAAACATACATCTGAATATATGTCCTTTCAAAGTCAGAACTATTGACATAGTTTTAAGTGAAGGAATAAGAAACAAGTCATAATTGCCCCAAATGCATTCAGTTTTCAGGTCAATGGCTATCCTTTGAATCTGTAGAGATTCTAGGACCAAACATCCACAAGTGCATGTCCTTCCAACTGGGCAGATGACATAATTTTCAGCAAAAATAACTACTTGAGTCTTTTCTTAAAAAAATCCTTCCTTTTAAGTTTCTTTAAAGCTTGAACTGAATAATCTTATCATATCTCTTCACCATTAACAACATGATCATATTTTGATCAAAATGAAGTATTTATGCAAAATTCATTAGAAAATTTCATTTTTACCACTTAATTTTGACATAAAACATATTTTGACATAAACAGTTGCAGCACATAATCAAATCTTAATCAAACATGATATCATCAAGACAAGTAGACAATACTAACAATCAAATTCTAACCTATCTTAATAACATAAGAAGATCAGATAAATCACATATTCAAGCAATTAAGCAATGATGTCAGAAAAGCTTGTTCAAACAAGTAGATCATATCAAGAACACTTATCCTAACATCACAAATGCACATCAACTGATAAACATGCAAACATATCAACCAGTTAGGTATATTAAAACTTTGCACACTTGATCAGTTAAGGCACATAACAGTTAACACATTCAGTAGCATAATCAGAATCATACTCAAGCATATTCACATAACATTCAATTTGTGAAACCTCTAAATAAAGTAATCAGTTAGCACATTGAGGTACACAATCAAGCACACATCCTTAATCAGATTTCATCAGAGTTGATCATTCCCAGGGCTTTCAAAAGAAAGTTGAACCTAGTTCTATAAAGTGGTTTGGGGAATAGGTCAGCCAAATTGTCACTTGTATCAACTCTTTGCATTTCAATCAAACCTTTTTCACTGCAATCTCTGATGAAGTGATGTCTGATTTCAATGTGCTTAGTTTTAGAATGTTGAACTGGATTCTTAACAGTAAAATATGCAGCAGTATTATCAATAAGAATAGGGGAGTTCAAAAAATTCAAACCATAGTCCAGCAACTGATTTTGAATCCATAGAACTTCTGCACAGCAGGCAGATGCAGCAACATATTCAGATTCTGCAGTAGAAATTGAGACTGTAGTCTGCTTTTTGCATTGCCATGACACTAGCCTTTCTCCCAAAAATTGACATCCTCCTAAGGTTGACTTTCTACTCATGTTACATCCATCATAATCAGTGTCTGTATATGCAATCAAATCAAAAGGTTGGTTCTTTGGATACCAAATTCCTAAGTCTGGTCTTCCCTTTAAATATCTGAATATTCTCTTAACAGCATTCATGTGGGAGACTTTTGGACTTGATTGAAATCTTGCACACACACATACAACAAACATGATATCTGGTCTTGTTGCAGTCAGATACATCAGAGATCCAATTTTGACTCTATATTCATGTTCATCAACAGGCTCCCCCTTTTCATCTGCAATCATCTTTTCTTTGGTGTCCATTAGAGTTGAAGCAGTCTTGTACTCATGACAGTTGAACCTGTTCAAGATGTCCTGCACATATTTTTTTGGTGAATGAAGATCCCTTCAGCCTTTTGTTGAACTTACAATCCAAGAAAGAAGTTCATTTCTACAATAGAACTCATGATGTATTTGGACTTCATTACCCCTTCAAACTCCATGCACATTTGTTCATTTGTAGATCCAAAGATGATGTCATCCACATACACTTGTAACAGAAGTAAATCTGATCCCTTTCTTTTGTAGAAGAGTGTCTTGTCAATGGCTCCTCTTTTAAAGCCATTTTCAAGAAGATGGTTTGACAGCTCATCATACCAAGCTCTAGGAGCTTGATGTAAACCATAAAGGGCTTTGTTTAGTTTATACACCATGTTTGGATACATTGGGTCCTCAAAACCTTGAGGTTGAGCTACATACACCTCTTCATCAATCTTTCCATTTAGAAATGCAGACTTAACATCAAGCTGGAACACTTTAATGTTCTTTGAGGCAGCATATGCAAGAAAAATCCTGATAGCTTCAAGTCTTGCAACAGGAGAAAAGACTTCCTCAAAGTCTATTCCTTCATCTTGAAGACATCCCAGTGCTACAAGTCTAGCTTTCTTCTTAAACACCAAACCCCTTTCATCCCTTTTGTTTCTGAAAACCCATTTGGTTCCTATTGCATATCTGTCTATTGGCCTATCAACAAGATCCCACACATGTAGGTCTGAACTGTGCCAGTTCCTCTTGCATTGCTTCTACCCAACTATTGTCATTTAGTGCTTGAGAAATTTTCTTTGGCTCTATTTGGGATAGAAAGCAGGAGTAAAGACAGATGTTTGCAATTTCAGAATGACTTCTTGTAATTCTTTCACGCAAATCTCCAATGATGTTTTCAGAAGGATGATTCTTTTCCACATAAGGAGTTTGTATAATCATATTTGTAGACAAATTTGTGTCAAGATTTGTTTCATTGAGTTCTAGTTCTTCAATGATCAAATCAGTTTCTGCATCATGAAATTTTGGTGCTTCATCATTATGTTGTCCTAAAGTAGATGCACCATTGTTTTCTAAGTTTAATCTTTGAAATAGATCTTGAAATCTTGCTGTAGATGCAGCTTCTTCTCCACTTGCTTGGTTGCTTGTGTCACCCTCATTCTGAACTTGATCATTCTGTACATCTTGATTGTCTTGATTGTTCTCAGTACGATCATATTCAACATTGTGATTGTTTTCTTGATCAGGTTCACCAATATCACATGAGGAATTCTTCACAAAAGTATACTCCTTTTCTTTTCTAGCAACCTTTTTCCATAATTCTTCCAAGTCCAATGATTTCTTCTTTTTCTCTCCAATTTCACTGGTCTTGTAGAAAGATTCATCAAAGTCTTCAGGATAAATCTTGAAAGACCTTATTTTTCATGATCAAACAGCCATGCTGCACCATCAACTGTATTGAATTGATTCTCACTAAAGATGATGTCAGATGATTCTATAACACTCAAATAGTCTTTCACATATACTCTGTAAGCTTTTGAGTGTGTAGAATATTCAACAATGAAACAGTCTAGGGATTTTGTTTGAAACTTGTTCAAATAGTCCCTTGTGTTCAGAAGAAAACATTTGCATCCAAAGGGCTTGAAAAACTTAATGTAAGGCTTTCTGTTGTGAAATATTTCATATGGAGTTTTGTTATGCCTTTTGTTGACAAGTACCCTGTTCTGAACATAGCAGGCTGTATTTATGGCTTCAGCCCAAAAAGTGACAGGTAAATTTGCATCAGCTAACATGGTTCTTGCAGCTTCAATCAAGGTTCTATTTCTTCTTTCTGCGACACCATTTTGTTCAGGAGTTCTAGGAGCTGAGATTTGTTGTAGTATTCCTTTCTCTGCACAAAATTCTTGCATAACTCCATTCTTGAACTCAGTACCATTGTCACTTCTCATTATCTTAACTTTCTTATTCAACTTGTTCTCAATCATTGTTACACAACCTTTAATCAACTCTGCAGTCTCATCCTTGGTACTTACGAAATAAACCCAAGTGTATCTTGAATAGTCATCAATGATCACAAGACAATATCTTTTCTTCCCTATACTTGGTACACTCACATGACCAAAGAGATCCATGTGAACTAATTCAAGTGCTTGATCAATTGAGTTGATGAGTTTTGGCTTATGAGTAGATTTGTGTTGTTTTCCTTTTTGGCATGAACTACAATGATCTTCCAATTTGAACTCTCTTGTAGGTAAGCCTATGGAATGCTCACCTTTAACAAGTCTATTCATGTTCTTCAAGTTCACATGACACAGTTTCCTATGCCACAATTTTGACTCATTTTCCGTGGCATTGAAAACAAAACATGCACCTCCTCTTGAAATAGCTTCTTTCATATTCAATTCATACAAGTTACCAATTCTTGGTGCCATCATCATAATCATTTCAGGTGGAATCACCAATTTAGGTTTTAGAATGAAACAGTGTGAATCATCAAAACTGACTTTGTATCCCTTATCACACATTTGTGATATACTCAGCAGATTGTACAAAAGACCTTCAACATGAAATACATTATCAAATGAGACTTTCCATTTGTTAAGATTCCTTTTCCAACAATCTTTCCACCATTCTCATCACTCCCAAAAGCTACTGGACCTGCATACTTTTCTTCATAATTGACAAGAGATCTCTTGTCACAAGTCATGTGCCTAGAACATCCACTATCCATGTACCATATGTCATTTAGAGGAGTGGACTGTTCCTGCACATACAAAGAAAATTTGATTAGTTGAGTGATGAAGTGCAAGCCTTATCAACTTGCAACTCATCAGATTCAATTTCAGACACAGCTTGGGAAGTGAGTGTTGTTGGTTCAGGATCTTCATGAGTGATTTCTAGATTATCTGAATTATCTATTTCATAACTACACTCTCTTGGGGTTTTAACTATTGAGGTTGAGTTCTGATGCTCAGTAGAGTCAGTGTCACACTCCTTTATCACATAATCCTTCTTTTCAGAGTAGTCTCTCACATCAGCAACTATCTCAACCTTTGTTTCTATTTTAGATTTCCAAAGAAAACCTTGTGGTTCAAATCCATGCTTTAACAGAAATTTCTCATCACCAGTGAGTTCTGTTGGTTTCTTTCTAGGTATGCATCTTTTCTTGTTTTTTCACTGCTTGATGATTATTGAGAACTATCAGATTTGACAGATTGAGTATCCCTTTTTGGGATTGTTCTCAAGGGTTGAGAGCCCTTCTTAACAGTTTTTACATGCTTCACTGTAGATTTACCCTTGTTAACAAGTTTGTTCACATGTTTCTTTGCTTTCAGTGAATGCCCTTGGCTATTATTTTCTAGTACTTCCTCTTCACAAACCTTTCCCATACCCAAGTATTTTTCATACTTCATTTTGTAAGCCACAAAGTCTTGTCCATACTTTGTTTCATCTAGGACATGAAAAGGCTTGAATTTGAGTCTTTCATTACATGAGTCTGTATGATGCCCATACTCATCACACTTCTTGCACCAAACCTTTCCTTTGAATATTTCATGTTCTTTTGGTTTCTTGAACCTTTCACTTGGTCTTGGCTCATTGACTCCAATGGTCTTTTTAGATTTTAAACTGTCAAAATCAATTGAGAAGGGAACAAATTCAGCTATCCTTATGTCACTTCTTTCCACTTTCCCTTTAACAAAAACAATTTCTCTTATACTCAAGGGTTCTCCCTCAATGTTTTCCCTTTGTCTTGATTTCTTCTTTTCATATTCTTCCATGGTTTCTTCTTCTCCAATGTCAAAATCTTCAATGCTTGAGAAAATAGGGTAAACTGAATAAATTTTTCAACATTCACATCTTCTTTCACCCTTTTCTTGTTATTCTGCTTTATCCTTTCCAATACTTCTTGGCTTGGAGGCCTTACAGCATTGTAGTTTACTTTCTTCCTTTCACATATGTCAAAGGACACATGTTCTCTTTTCATTCTTTCATTCTGTTTCTTCATTCTTGATGTGATAGGTGGATATTTTGGAAGTTTATCAACTAATTCTGGTTTCTTATATTTTCTTCCTCTTTCAGCAGCTTTAAGTTCCTCTTCAGTAATTTGATCACTCAAATCACTCAAGTCATCTTGATTCAAGTCAATTGACTCAAGGTCATCTTCAGAGACTTGAACTCCAATTGTTCTTCTTTCAGTTCTTTCTTCACAACAAACTCTCCTTCTTCACTCACCTCAACATTCTTGTACAAATCTACAAGTTCTTCTTTTTCTTGAAAGACATCTTTGAATTGTTGTAGATATGAATTTCTTTTCTCTTTATCAAATTTTAGCATAAATTTGTTGTTGAATGGTGGTGGTACTGCTTTTTATTTGTCTTCTTTCTTAACTTGGTTTAGAATTCCACAGAAGTTTCCAATGGAGACCAAGTTCTTCAAGAATTCATTGTCAACTTGCAGTTTTGTGTTCAGTAACTTCTCTTCTATAATCATTTTCTTCAATCCATCAATCTCAGTGATGAATCTTTTCTGAGCTTTGTAACTGTTTACACAGTCTTCCTCCAAACTTTTCATTATTTCTTCACTTACCAATTCACTTGCTTCATATGCATTGATGATACTTTGTTTCTTAAAACAATCACTTTCCAGCTTGCCTACTTTCATTTTCAGTTCATTGATAACTTCAGTTAAATCAATAGTAGGAGCAGAATGTACCTGAGATGATGATCCAGCTTCTTTCTCAATTATGGCCATGAATGCCACATTTGCCCTCTTGATATCATCTGCAATGTCTTCTTCATGATTGCTCCAATCAAAATTTCCTTCATGTTGTGTAGTCACTACCACATTTCCTTGATTTCTTGGTTGATTTTGGTTGGCTGGAACAGTGTTGTTTGGAACACTTTGAACTGCTTGAAGGTTTTGATTGTTGTTCATTTGAAAACCATGATTCTGTTGCATACTTTGATTAAGATTATTCATTTGAGGCTAAAAGTTGTTGAAGTTGGGATTGTAGTTGTTGTTGGGATTGAAGTTGTTATTGAAGTTTTGGTTGTTATTGAAGTTTTGGTTGTTGTTTCTTTGCTGATTATGCTGGTATTGCTGCTGACCTCTTGGCTGTTGATTCTGGAATTGATTCATCTGATAGTTCCTTGGCAGGTTGCATTCTCTTGCAAAATATCCAGGCTGTTGGCAGTTGTAGCAGATGGCTTTTGACTTGTCAAAACCAATTCTTTCATTTGGTCCTGATAGGAGTGACCTACCAATCCTGTTGTAAAGCCTCTTGCTTCTAAGAGCCAACATGGCTGCTTTCCACTTTAAATCCATGTCCTCCAAATCATCAGCATCTATCTGCTCAAGATCATCTTGTACTACACTTGTGTGAATTAGATTCTTTGCAACAAATGCATTATATGACTCAGTGAACATTGAAAGCAAGGCTTGTGTATCACTGCCTTGACCATTTCCACCACTTGTGTGAGGAACATTCCCACTTGCCATAGAGGCAGAATCAGTATCATCAATCAGCTGCACATTAAATCTTTGCTGGTTTCCTTGATTGCTAACACCAACAAATGATTTTGGAGTATCAGAATTAAGTTCAACAGGTTCTTCAATGATTGGAAGCTGCTGTTGATTCTTGGTAGTCAGGTAGTCAAATTACCCATAGGTGCAATCAATGCATTTGAAACATTGAAGCAGGGTCTTTCCTCCTTAATCATTTCATTCTCTATCATCTCTATTTCTGCAGCTTGAAGAAAGAACACTACATCATCCACTTTTAGCTCATTGAAGTTGTGCTTTGTAAGGATGAACTTGCAGGTAGTGTACCATTCCTTTGGCATAGAGTTGAGCAGCTTGGTATTGAGGTCAAAGTCAGTCATGACATAATCTGTGGTTCTGAGATCATTCACAATCCCAGAAACCTCTCCAGAATTGATTTCAACCATTCTCCTTCTTTATACTTGAATCTTTCTAGTTGCTGCTTCAATCTCTGCTTCTTGATGTTTTTGAGTTCAACATTTCCCTCAAATATTTCAAGTATTGCATCATACATTGCCTTGGCATTGGGATGATGTGAAACCTTTGTGAGTATTTCCCAAGACAGACCTAGCTTCAACATAGCTAAAGCCTTGTCATCAACCTTTCTCATTCTTTCTCTTACAACAGCAGTTGCAGCTACATTTGCCCCTTCTGCAGCTTCTCCTTGTGGACCATTCTTGATGGAGTTCCACATATCAACATCATTATAGCAAACAACTGCTTCAAACAAGACCTTCCATTTTGTGAAATTTTCCTGTCCGTACAACCTAGGAATCTTGTTAGTAGAGACTTCTTGTTCCTCGTAACCAAACATTTTGTGAAAAACAAAAATAATTTCTTTATAAAAACAGAGTTTCAAAAATATTCAGATCGGAAAACCAATAGTTCAGATCTGAGGTGTCTGATTCGATAAGAACAAGATTTAAGTATAAAGATTAAAACTTTAAATAGAACAAGGAAGAGAAAACACCAAATGATTGTAGATCTGGAAGAAAAATGAAGAACAGAGCTGCTGACGTCACTTTTCAATGTAACAGTGATCTGCTTACGTTATTCTTCTTCAAATCTTTAATCAGCAACAATCTTTCCAAAATAGCAGCAACCAGCTCTGATATCACTTGTCAGGTCCCCGATTTCAGCTGGATCTTACTTAATCATGTCATAACTCACACAGATTGATGTGTCGACAAGGGAGTTAATGACGGGTTGCTATATTTAAAAAGATGACCGTTTGTTAAAGGCGGAATCGATAACAAACATACAGTTGCTTAATAAGTATTCAATGATAACCAACACAAACAAGATTCACTCAAAAGATTTCCATTTATATAACATTCATCATACAAATAGGATAATCGATTTAGGGTTTCTTGAAGGAGGGTTTATCCGTACAAAGACAACCGTCACACACAATATTCTATCTTAATAAATGTGTCTGTCTGCCCTTGTCCGTGTGTCCGTAGGCGGCGTGCCCTAAAACATTCTTTTTATAGGCCTGCCAACCTAGGATAGCTGTCATTCCTTCTAGAAACCCCAAACGTACATACATATTCAAATTACATAATCAGAAAATATTCTAAGTGTAAAACAAGTCTTCCGGGTAGGCTTTGCATCAATCTTCATTTTCCATGTACGCTGTGTACTCTGCCATCCTTCAGGACTTGGTAACATAGAAGTGTGCCCGGGATCAGTTTCCGGGTAGACTTTACTTGAAGAGTATTTTACCAAGTACAGTACTCACCGGGTAGACTTCAATCTTCTTGACTTTGCCAGACTTTGCCCGACAAACCCTTACGAGCAACCTTGTTCTTCGATGGTCCATTTCAACTCTTTGCTATAACATAACTTATTAGCAAAGTGTACTCGGGAGTACTGTTCCTTGCTTGAGTTGAACCTTGCCCGATGTTACTTAAAGATATTCCTTTAGATCATCAAGCTTGTTCGGACAAATATTATTAATGAATACCTTGAACGGTCTTCCAATCACTTGGCTTCATGGACTTGGTTAGCCAAAAGCTTACTCGGGAGTGAACTCTACTTGGCTATAAAGAACAGACTTGCTTGACAAAGTGAACCTTGCCCGGATCTACATAAACTAGTGAACCTTGCCCGGCAATGCACTAATTTGCAAACCCTACTCGGATATCCACTAAAGAAGACTATTTGAAGATAACCTTGCCCTATAGACAAAATATCGTACCCGGCTAAGTAAAAGCTTGTTCGGATGTCTATGGTGTGCCCGGATCCATACTTAGTGAATTCTGAGGAAGTTGAGAAGATTCCAATCTTCCATGTACTTCATTTTGGTCAAATCTTTGACTCAACAATCTTCCCCTTAGGTCAATTGTTTGACTCAACATGTATTGAACCTCTGTCCAATTGTTCTCTCAATCAAAGCTTCACCAAATTAAGCTATTCCATAATATATCTACACATATATACAACTAATACTAATATATACACATAACATATAATCATTAATATTAACAATGAACTAGATCCGTTTATAGTTAATTAAGCTTTAGATCTGAGATCTATAGGCTTTTACAGTAGCAAGTTTAGGCTATGATCAGCATCCTATTTATAGCTTCAATTGGATCATTTTATGTTTAATACTAGTTATTAAAGTTTTGATTGTAATCCGATCGGTTGAGATTAACTACGGGTTAATGGGGTTGTTAAAGACGAAATAAATCATAAAATAATGTTTATAACTACGTTAGATTAACGGATCAAACGAGGGTTAAACGTGATGATTTGGATTCTTGCCAGAAAAACTCGCCGAAATTCGGCCGGTGTACCGAAAAAACGTGGGTAGGGGACGAGAGGGAAGGGTTGGGTTATTTTTTATTATTTATTTAAATAATTTACACTTCAGGCCCTGAGCTATCAAAACCTTTATATTTTGTTTCTAAACTTTATTTACCCTTTGAACCTTGAACTTTGTATATATATATATATATATTTATAACTATATTAACACTTGGTATACTTAATATGTTTAAATTGTTTTACATTTTACACTCATATAGCTTGAAACTTGATTATTTTATAAACTTTTAAGGTTCGGAGATTTGTTAATTGAGCAATAAAATAGTAAGTGAACATAAACGTACTTTAAAACATTGAAAATGATATAAATTGATAACTTTCAAAAACAAATACATTGAAATGACAAAACGGGTTGGTTCAACGATTACAAATACAAATACGAAAACCTGAAAAATGTCACAGCATTCCCTACTTTTGAGAATTTCATCCCGAAATTAAGTAGAAGAATTTGTAACAAAAATATGAGGATACTTTGTTCGCATTTGATCTTCGTGTTCCCTAGTGAATTCAGCGCCATGATTGGATTCCCAGCGAACCTTTACCAAAGGTGTACGGCTTCGTTTAGTTTCCCTGTCTTTGTGATCCATAATTTTCACCGGTTTCTTGAAAAAGTGCATTGTTTCATCGATTCGCACTTCGTCGAGTGGAAAATGGAGGTTTCGCTCAGCAAGACATTTCTTCATATTCGATACATGAAATGTCGGATGGTCAATAGAAAGCTCTTGAGGAAGTTCGAGTGTGTAAGAAACACTCCAACACGTGCAACAATCTTGAAAGGTCCAACAAAACGAGGAGATAGTTTTTCTTTCTTGCCAAAACGAACAACACCTTTCCAAGGGGATACCTTGAGAAGGACACGGTCACCAACATTAAACTCAAAAGTTCGTCGTAGGTTATCTGCGCAACCCTTTTGACGGCTACGAGCGGTTAAGAGGTTTTGTCAGATTTGAGCAATTAAGTTAGTAGTCTCTTGAACAAGTTTCGGACCGGTGATTTGGGTTTCACCAATTTCATTCAAACAGATAGGTGATCGACATTTACAACCATAGAGAGCTTGAAACTGAGCTATACCAATACTCGAATGAAAACTATTATTGTACGAGAACTCAATCAAGTGAAGATGAGAATCCCAGTTTAAACCAAAATCCATGACACATGACCTAAGCATGTCTTCGAGCATTTGAATCGTGCGCTCGGATTGTCCATCAGTTAGAGGATTATAGGCAGTGCTAAGACCCAATCGAGTTCCCAACGCAGTTTGAAGCGATGACTAGAAGTGAGAAGTAAAACGGCTATCACGATCGGAAATGATACGCAAAGGTATACCATAACGATATACGACACGCAAAACATAAATCTGTGCGAGCTGATCAACCGAAAACTTTTCGTTGATCGGGATTAAATGAGCAGATTTAGTCAAACGGTCGACGATAAACGGTTTCGAGTAGTCGAAAGTTTGAACACGAAATCCATAAAGATATCCTCCCATTTTCAAACAGGGATGTGTGGTTGAACGAGAAAACCAGATGGTCATTGGTGCTCGGCCTTAACTTTAGCGCAAGTAAAGCATTTTCCCACACATAACGCGATGTATTTCTTCATACTGGGCCACCAAAATGTGGACCGTAGATCAAAATACATTTTATCCGCACCGGGATGAATGGAATATCGAGACTTATGAGCTTCGTCCATGATGAATGTAGGAAGATCTTCATGATTAGGAACCCACAAACGATTGAGGTAATACAACAAACCATCGCGCTTAGTTTCAAGTTGATTCTTGTCACCACAAGACATTTCATCGTACATATTACCCTCGATGACAGAGACATGTTGGGCTTCAAAGATATGAAGTTGTAGATCGGTTAGAATGGTCACGGTATGAAAAAAATTGATTTCACATGGGTCTTTCGACTGAGGGCATCGGCTACAGCATTTGCTTTACAAGAGTGGTAACGAATTTAACAGTCATAGTCAACGGCCCATCGTCATTGCCTCATGTTTAGATATTTTTGGTCGAAAATATGTTGAAGACTCTTGTGGTCGGTGAATACCACAAACTTAGTGCCATAGAGGTAATGTCTCAAATTTTCAACGCGAATACAACAGAACTGAGTTCGAGATCGTGCGTTGTATAATTCCTTTCATTAACCTTAAGTTGTTGTGAAGCATAAGTGATAACTTTACCTCATTGCATAAGGACACAACTAAGGCCTTGGTTGGAAGCATCACAATATACAACAAAAACCTTATTGCCCTTGGGAAGTGTAAGGATAGGTGCATCGCAAAGCATGCTCTTAAGAGTTTGAAAAGCTTCATCTTGCTTTGGTCCCCGTTCAAAAGGTTATCCTTTTGAGTTAAAGCAGTTAGAGGCAAAGCGATCTTGGAAAAATTAAGAATGAAGCGACGATAGTAACCCACAAGACCAAGAAATGAACGAACTTCGGTAGGAGTGGTAGGAGTTTTCCAATTCTTAATGACTTCGATTTTGGATGGCTCAACATGGATACCCTTTTCGTTTACTATATGCCCTAAAAATGGAATTTCTTTCAATAAGAACTCGCACTTTGAGAACTTAGCATAAAGCTGTTCCTTGCTTAAGAGATCAAGGATGGAATGAAGATGTTTCTCGTGCTCGGCTTTTGACTTGTAATAAATAAGAATGTCGTTAATAAAAACAATTACGAATTTATCTAAGTAAGGCTTGCATACGCGGTTCATGAGGTCCATAAACACCGGGGGTGCATTGGTTAGCCTAAAAGGCATAACCCTAAATTCATAATGCCCATAACAAGTCCGAAAAGGGGTTTTGGGTATGTTATATTCATGCACACGTAGTTGATGATAACCCGAAAGAAGATCAATGTTTGAGAAGCATCAAGCTCCTTGGAGTTGATCAAAAATATCGTCAATACGAGGCAAAGGATAACGATTCCTAATTGGGAGCTTGTTGAGCTCACGGTAATCGATGCAAATACGGAAGGATCCATCTTTCTTCTTGACAAAAAGAAATTGTGCGCCCCGTGGAGATGAACTAGGGCGAACAAAGCCTTTTTCTGAAAGTTCTTGGAGCTGGTTAGACATTACTTGCATCTCAAAGGGTGCAAGACGATAAGGAGCCATCGCAATCAAGGTTGCATCAGGCACGAGATCTATTTGAAATTCAACATCACGAAAAGGAGGAAGGCCAGAAACATCATCGGGAAACACCTCAGGATACTCACGAACAACAAGAAAGTCCTCAATTTTTCCTTCCATCTTTTCCACCACATGGTTATAATTGTTAAAAACAATCTAGAACAATTGTTATTTAACTTGAAAATATTTCATTTGTTTTATAATGATTTTATATCTATACTATATTAAAATGTATATAGGAAGAGCAAAACAGTCTTTTACACTAAACTCTTAAAATCAAGAGTTTTACACTTTGTAAGGCACAATATACAACTCTAGAAACATCTTTGAATCCTACCCACACTTTTCAAATGCTCCGTTTTGATGATAACCCAACTTTCAAAATTCAAATTTCTCTTCGTTATGTTCTCTCTCTCTCTCTATTTATATATATCATATCACAAATACCACTGCCATCACCCTCAATTCTTCTTCCTTCTACAACTTATGGTTCACCTATAATGATTTGTACAAGCGAGTTTTGGTCGCACCTTTAATAGAGTCACTTTGGAACTGTTTCTTCATTTGGTACTATTTTGTATCCTTAATTTCTTCAGTTGATGGTAAAATATGATAAAAAAAATTTTATTTTTGATAAAATTTGCAGGGACAAGGTTTTGTTTCTTAAAATCGTAATGAATCTGTAAATAGCCTAATTGTTGCCAGAGTTGCTGGCCATAATGATGGATTCCTCAAGGTTTGCACTTCAATTCCTTTATTATGATTGTTATTCTTTCTAATTTTAACAAAAAATCCAAAACCCTAAATAAATCCCTTTGTATTATGATTTTTTTAACAATTAGCCGCACTTATTGAAGTTTTAAGGAATGAAACTGCTGAATTACAGTGAAAAAAAACAAACTCGCATAGGTTAAAGTCGCAATAATTCCAAGTTGTGTGGCTTCTTATTTAAAAATTTTTTATGAATGTTTGTCATATTATATTTTTGCAGGGGTGGATCTACAATTTAAATGGGACGAGGCTGATGGCCTGATGCGCTTATCAGAGGATGGTTTTTTATTCAGTTAGTGTGAGCATTTTTGTTGTTATAATCGCGCAATATATGGAATTGTGTGTAATAACTTTACTTACTATTAGTGCTTACTATGATTAATGTAGTTGTAAGTCTTCTACTAAAGCGACAAGTTTTTTATCTCAAGTTTCTTAGTTGACCTGTTTAAATGTTACAAATTTTCCACAAAATCTAAATACTTTTAGTATGTATAATAACTTTTAATTCACTGATCGTTTTTTTTTTACCTCAAAAGTTACACAACATCTATTCAGTAAAAAAATTGTGTCTGATCAGATTGAACTGACTTGCAGTTGCAGGTTATTGCATATGTAGGATTCATGAATCAAAGGCTTTAGATTCCGAAAGACATGGATAAGAGGAAGGTGTGTATGACTGATTTTAATCTGGTTACTTCTTTGGGAACAAACAAGTTCTAGCCAACTAATTCGCAGGCTTTAAATTGTCCTGCTGTGTTAATGTGGGTTCAGTTTTAGCCTTTTAGGTTCAATGCTTGCATACATATTTTGATTTATGATTTATAGTCGACTAATTCGCATTGTCGGCCCGCCCATTTGTGGTGTCCGCAACCACACAGGGATACTCTTTTTGGGGACCCATAACCATAACTGTTAAAAATTGTTTCTTAGTTAGTAGTTTTTTATGCGATTTTGATGTTTTTTGTTTTTTTATCTTGTTATGCAGTTTTGTTCGCCGTTATTTCGCTGTTGTTTCTTGCTGGTATTTTTTTGTGCATTTTTACTGCATTTTAGTATACCTTTTGCTACAATTTTAGTTAGTCTTTAATGTACATTTGCGTTAAATGAAAATGAGGTTGTATTTTGAATTTGCATAATCCGGTTTTTAGAAACTTTCTCTCTACCGTATAAACCGTGGTGAAGTAGTAACCTGCATATAATGATTTTTTTTGGATCTTATTTTTTGGTGAAATTTAAAAGACCGAACAAACATGAACACGGTCATGTTCGTGTTCATTCATTTACTTTAACTGAACACGAACGCGAACAATTAAACGAATAGATTTTCTTGTTCATGTTCGTTCGTTTAGAAAGTGATCATGTTCGTGTTTGTTAATGTTTGTCCATAATGAACAAACATAATCGGACACGAACACGTCTATTTTCTTATCGAACGAACATGAAAAAGATAACTATGTTCATTTAATTGTCCGTGCTTGATTGTTTGTTCTGTTAAAGTTAAACGAACATAAACAAGACCAATTTGTGTTTGTTTGGTATGCCTACAAATAACCTCCTTTATAAATAACTTACACATTCATGTGCTCATTCAGGTAGCAAAAAGATACTTCTTCATGTCTTTAGTATCCTCCAGTCATTTTGCTTATGTGTGTATGTGCTTTTAAGTGTATGTGTTGATTTGAGTCACGTTTTATTTCAAATGGGTAAAAAAATAGCTCATTTTGGACCCTATTTGCTTATTGATGAGTTGATTTGGGTGATGTTTTAACTTTAACGGTTCAAATAAAAAATAGCTTATCTTTTGACCTATTAGTTTACTTAATGAGTCGACTTGGGGTTGGGCTTGTTTATTTATTTTTTTATTTTTTGTTTTTTTATTTGTAGTCACAAATGTGCCAAACTAAAAATAGCTAATACTTTTAACCATTTGCTTACTTAATGAGTCAACCACTTATGGACTAGAATTGGGTGATACTACTATTGTGAAATCCCGAACAGGATATCGGTTAAAATTTGACTATTTGGCACATTTTTATGACAAGGGTAAAATGGTCAATAGGAGTTACAGCTAAATTGACTATTTGGCATCTTTTTTAGTCCGCCCGTTTCGACTTGTACTTGTTTTGTTCCAAACCTGTTCTGAGCCAAACAAATCGACCTTTTTTTTAAATGGTCTGTTGACCCAAACAAATTGTTTTTTTTAATGGCTAGTAGTACTGACCTGAACAAAATAAATCCTTGATAAAGTGTGGCCTGTTTTGACCCGAGCCTTCTTGACCGAACAAATTCTGACCCATAACTAGAATTGTGTGATTTGAGCCTCAGTTTTTATTGCAATGATAGAAACTGCTCAACTGTTGTTGATCGATGGTGGTCAAGGTTTGGCGAGGGTGGTTCAAGCGCCCTCTATATTGGTGAAGCCATTGAGCATGAGGTTAGTTTTTTTTTTCATATCCTATATTAATTTGATTTTTATATATAGTTTTTAAATAAGTTTTGCTTATTTGGTGATTTTATAAAGATCAAGGAACTTGCTTAAAAGACCAGAGCCCATAATAATACAAAATCGAACCATTAATTTTTGTTTGGGTTGGGTAATGGCTGGTTTGGTTTGGTTTGGTTTGGTTCGGTTCGGTTTTTTGTTTTTGTGTGGTTTATCAGTTTTTTAATTAATTTGCTAACAGTTAGGCTATTTTTTTCGGCCCAAAGCTTCAAATACCAAATGGTAAATCCGGAACCGACCCAAGCACAAACTAAAAAACAAAATTGAACGGTTTCCAAATACTCAAAAACCAAATTTTCTATTTTCGGCCCAAAGCTTCTAATACCAAATGGTAAATCCTGACACAATCCAACCCATACACACCCTACGACCTGTTATCTTTACTAATTTATTTAAGTTTCTTTATCAGTTTTTAGTTAATGATCACCTATCTTTCTCCATGTAGATTGTAGCACGTAGTTCAAACTCAAAGAGCTGAAGCCCAAACAAGCAGGTTATTTGTTAATAAAGCTTGAAGACGAGCCTGTTGCACATGATACAACCCCTTCTCCGGTACTGTTGTCATATGTTAGGCCAGGTACTTACTATTCCTTTTTGTTGTGTCTACATGTCGGTTTTGGACTAAATCCAAAAAGTCGGTATACGAGTAATTGAAAACTGTTTGCAAGTCTTTTGGTTTGGGTTTGGCCTCTGTTTTATCATTTGGGATGAAAAAAAGTTGGCTGCTTCAAATAATGAAATTAGTTAATAGTTAATTAATTATTATACATATGGGCCAAGTAGAACGAAAAATTGAATATCTGTTTTGAAAACAGTTTGATTTTGGTTTTTTTGTTTTCAGTTCGAGTTCGGTTTTTACAGTTTCATCAAGTTTTTGGGTTGACAAGAAGTTGGCTAAAAATAATGAATATGGGCCTAAATCTTTCTATTAGTTGATGATAAATTGATTATTATATATTTGGTTACATTATTTTTTTTTAATTCTTATGTTACATAAGTTTTGGACTCTAATATAAAAAATTCCAACTTCAGTTTGTTTTTTTCATGGTGTGGAATTGGAGGATGTCTTGCAGATGTGAAATGTGAAAATGCAAGCGGGTATGAAGCCAAAGCAAGTTATTTTCAAATCAGCAGCTTCAAATATTCATAATTAGAATGGAAAGTGTTATTAAGTTGTGATACAAATGAGATGGGTAGTGTTCAGAGGTGCACAAATCGGTTTTTTTAAAAAAACCGGTTCGGTTATTAACCGGACCGGTTTTTTTTGGCCAGGAAAAAAACCGGTTCGGTTAATAACCGGTTTTTGTCAGTCAAAACCCTAACCGGTCTAACCGGTTAGGACCGGTTAATAAACCGGTTTTTTTATTAACCGGTTTTTTAATAACCGGTTTTTAGGTTAACCGGTTTTTTTTTTTTTTTTTTTTTTTTTAATAACCATTATTTTTTCACAGTATAAACAAACCGGTAACTACAAGGCAAAACAGACTGACCATTATCTTTGCTTTCATTGTTAGGGTTCTTTGCTTGGAAGATGAGTATGAGTGTGTGTTGGTGAATGTGTTTTCAACAAACCAAAGATTAAAAACACATAACTTTCATTTATAGTTTTTACATTAAAAATACAAACATTAAATCGTTATCGCATATTCGTAACTCAAAAATACAAAAACATAACTAATTTTCTTCGCTACCCGATCCCGAGCTATTTCTTAGGTAATCGTCGTACGCGGCTTCTTCATCGGTCATTGGTTGAGTGTGTCCTTCATTGACCTCGTCTTCATACAAGCCCGCTTCATACTCCATTTCCCCCTCGAGTGAGCGTTGATGTTGTGCCCTATCTAAAGAGTCCAAGTAATCCTTGTAGCAAATCGACATCTCTATAGCTGGTGGAGTGAGTCGAGTCCTCCTAATCGATATAACCCTGCCAGAAACAGAAAAAGCAGACTCCGAAGCTACCGTGGAAGCTTGGACCGTTAGTAAATCTTTGGCCATGGCGGCGAGGATCGGAAACTCATCCTCCTTACCTCTCCACCAAGCCAGCAAATCAAGACTTTTAAATTCATCCGGAGTCATGTGTTTCACAAAGTTGGTACCACCAAACCTTCCAAGTTCACTGCTTGGGGTGTTTACCTTTTGACGTTTACCGGCGTCTTCCCAAATCATGTAGTACATCCCCATTTCAAGGTCGGTTTGGGATTGGGATTGGGATTGGGCAACAGCTCTTAACGAGTCATGAATTTGGGAAGACGACCCGTATTTTGTAAGGTAGACATCATACATGTTTGACAAGGTGGTGTTGAAAGCATTCTTTAAAGTTTGGCTATAATAGGGGTTTTGATCGTCGTTTAACTCTAGCTTATCACAAATTTTTTCTATTAAAGCTTCAACACCACCAACATTGATGCAAGGGTTTAACGCAGCAGCACATGTCAAAACAGCGGGTAGTTCTTGAAAATATTTTCTAAATTTTTCTTTCATTTTTACACCCATATCAAAATAAGGTGCACCCCTACAATGAAGTTCACTCAACTTTGTGCACATGACAGCAATTTTTGGTAAAGCAATGGGGCTTGTTGGATAGTAAACCCCGGATAAACTAGTTGTGCAAGATTTATAAATTTGAAGGACCTCCGTAACGATCTCAATCAATAACCAGTTTCTAGGATCGTACGGTGCACATTTACCCCTACTTGACAAAATTTGATGAAACGCAATTAATGATTCTTTTTGTTGGATGGCTTTCTCAAACATATTACAAGTCGAGTTCCATCTTGTTGGACAATCCCAATTTGGCCCCAACCATTGACAATTAGCTTCTACACAAAATTTTTTGTATCTTGAAAATGTTTTATTGTTGCTAAAAACATCTCGTAACATTCTTTTAAAATTGTTTCTTTGCGTTTCGATCACGTTTAACCCATCTTGCACGGCCAAGTTGATAATATGTGCAATGCATCGGCTATGAAAAAACGCTCCATCACAAATAGGTTTATACTTTAATTTTAAATGGCCAACCGCGGCCGTATTGTTGGACGCGTTATCAAACGAAATTGAAAAGATTTTATGTTCAATCTTGTATTGTCGAATGACTTTATCCAAGATTTTAAAAATATTTCTACCTGTGTGCGGGTAATCAAACAATAGAAACGCAACGGTTCGTTTCATCATTTGCCACGACTCGAGGTCAACCCAATGAGCCGTCACACAAATGTATGAGTCGGGCGAACCATGAGGTACGACCACACATCCGTTGTTAAGTTTACACCAGTTTGTAAGTTTGAAAAGTATGAAATTAGTTCGGATTTAGCGTCTTTCCATGCTTTAAGACAATATCTTCTAAGGGTCGAACGACTTACGTGTTGGTAGCGTGGTTGAACATAGTTTTGCATCATCTCCGTGAATTGAGGGTTGTCGAAGTGGTTGAAAGGAAGACCTTGTTGAATCACAAAGTTTGAAAACTTTTGACGTACCGCTTCAAGGTCGTACGTAAACACCGCTCCTTGATTCGTCATCTCCGGCTGCGAACTACTTCCCGATTCGTCCTACAAGGCCTTGCAAAAGGGCCTTTGTACATGCGCTTTTAAAGTGGAGTTTGCATCTTTGCCATAAAACTTCAAACAATCTTTGCATCGAGCTTTTTGGCTACCGTTAGACATTTCGCATAGGTCGAAATGTTGCCAAACATCTTGGTTTCGTTTCGTGGGGATGACCCGAACGACCGTTTCTCCCGTGTTCGAGGCACCCATGTTGACGGATGAAGCAGCACTTTGGGAGGCCATGATAATCGACTATGAAATAAGAGTGGTATACTCGAGTATGAAATAAACGACTACGAAATAAGAGCGTATGGAGTGGTAATGTGGTATGGTTGAGCGTGAGATAACAAAATAATCGTGTATGAAATAAACGTTTAGAGCGTTTGGAGTTGTATAATCGAGTGTGATCTAACCAATACCCAACCTAAACTATATATAGATGTTTGTGGGGGCAAAATGGTAAAAAAAAAAAAAAAAAACGGTCAAAAAAAAAAACGTGCATATAGCCGTTTTTCAACGTTAAAAAACCGGTTTTTAACCGGTCCGGTTAACCGGTTTTTGCACAACGGTCAAAAACCGGTTTATAAAAAAACCGGTTAACCGGTTTTTCCATAACCGGTTATTAAAAAAAACCGGTTTTTTCATTAACCGGTTTTGGATCTAAAACTAGTAACCGAAATACGAACCGGCGGTTTGTAAACCGGTCAAACCGGTTTTTAAAAAACCGGTTTTCGTAAAAACCGGTTTCCGGTTTAAACCGGCAAACCGGTTCCCCAACCGGATTTTTTGACCATCTCTAGTAGTGTTGACTTTGTTAACTGTATGACTTGTTTTTATTAATCAGTTAATAATAAACTGCATATCATTTAGATAGATTCAATAAACATATGCTTTGAAATTTGGTATTAAAAATCCTAATATGTTGGATGTTTTTTGCACTTCATTTACCGAATGGTTGAAATTTTCTAATGTGTACTTTAGATTGTTTGATACACATAAAAAACGAACATAAGATATGGTGGCGATAAAATAAGAAATTAACAAAACTATTATAGAATGTCACAAGTGATATGACAAATAGACGAATTTGAGTAACGCGTTGTAAATTGTCACCGCCGCCGATGTAATGCTTATGGCATAGTTAGACCATGCCGATGTGACGAAAACGAAAACTAACAAAACTAATACATAATATGTCACGAGAGCATAGATAAATTAACACAAAACGAGTATCACATTGTAAATCAACACCGCCGCATCGCGCGGGCACCTAGAGATGTTCAACGAAACCGGTTCCTGGAACCGAACCGGTGGACCCGAACCGGACCCGAACCGGTTCCTACCCGTTTTTTGTAGGAACCGGACCCTATCTGATTCAACCTGATGATCCGTGACTGGTTCTTGCATTTCTGAGTGGGGGCGGGTTGGTACCGGAACCGAACCGGAACAGGTTCTGGAACCGAACCGGAACCGGTTCCTAACCGTTTTTTTGGCCGTTGGGGTCAAAAATAGCCGTTTTTTGACCGGTTACGGTACAGGAACCGGGTTAGGAACCGGTAAGATAGGTTAAGGGTCCGAGGGTGGGAGAACCGGTTCGGTTCCCTAACCGGTTCGAGCCTGGAACCGGTTTAAAAGGGGGTTTTGAATATAGGAACCGGTTAGGAACCGGTTCCGGTTCCTAGTCCCAAACCGTTTTGAACATGTCTACGGGCACCTACTAGTGTATATATATATATATATATATCTACCTATTCTAATAAAATAAAATAATTGTGACACGTGTCAGTTTGTGGTTAATACTCACAATTTTTTTCCTCCAAAACTAATATATAGCATAGATCAATAATTATTCACTTTCCTTTTACACTTAATTTATATTATATCTAATTAAATTATTCACTTTTCTTTAGCCATGAGGTTCCAACATTTTTTCTTGAATTTTCGTAGGAGTTGTTCCCGGTCATACTAAAAAAAAGGTTATTATACACCCCAACCCCGTCCCTTGGAAAGAAAAAGGTAGCACCGAAGAAAGGAAAGAGCGAGATGGTGGTTTTTTATACAAATAAATATTTACATATTATACTAATGTATATTGTTAAAATATATCTCACAATACACTTGGTGAAATTCAAAAATCTACAACACACCATGTTTATTAAATATTGAAAAGAATATAATTTTAAATGTTATCATTAACATATTATACTATGTATAGTGTTGAAGATTGTAAATTAAAAAAACACTAATATGCTTTCAATTTATAAAGTAATTATTTAAATCATTGAATTATAAATATATGCTTAAAATTTTATCCATTTTTTAAAAATAAATCCGTTTATTAATTGTTTTTTTGTACATTATCATATAAATTTATAAATTATAAATATATTATTTAAATCTATTTATCTAATTTTTCGGTTAATTTAGTAAACTATACATATATGTGTTAAATTGTAAGTATACTATATACACCAATCACTTTCAAATATAATAAAGTTTATCGTATTTAGTTTCTCGGAATTTTTTTATCAGGATTGTTTCGAGTTTTTGGCGAAACTTATATTTGATTGTACGAGTTAAATGTTGATAAATATATCGTTTGGTACAAATTAACAACATTTGGCTCAAATTTGTTACGGGTAAAAAATGGGTAATCTGAATATTTTTTAAATTTTTAGATGCAAATAGATTTATTGTTAAACTTGTTAAGGGTTCAAGGTTTTGACTTGAAAATGTAAAACAAATGAAAGTTAGAATTTCAAATGTGACTGGGTTTCGAATTTATTTTTAATGACATTTTTGAAATAGTTAAAAGATTCGGGATTTTGCACATTGAGTATTTTTCACATGACTATTAAAATTTAAGATAAAATGACAACCACTTCTTACATGCTACCTCCACGCATATCAATACTTATAACTTTTATCAAATTAGAAAAATTTGTGTCGGCATTGACTTTTTCTTAAATAGTGATCAGAATGTTGTATGTGAAGCATTTCTTACAAAATTATACTCAAGTTAAGCAAAACATTCCCAAAATTGAACGGGTTAACATGTTATTTTGTTTTTGTCAATTGGCAAAGTCGAGAAGTCTCTCAATCAAAATCTTTTAAATGGTGTAGCTTAAAACTATTATTATATGAGAATTATTTTTCGAGATTGGTTCATAACCAACTTTCTTTCAATTATACATACATGATACTGGGAATAAATTTTAAATAGACGGAGTGTTCTTATGTATGTTTTTGCACGTGCATTATTTTTTTTATTAAGTTCATTTTTTTTTGGAAAAAATCATCTTATGACATAAATAAAATCAATTTATGTATAATGATACAAGCATAGATATAATATATTTTTCTACATACATTATGTATTGCTTTATTTGTAACTTAATTATTTATATCATCCCGTGTGTTACACGGGCTCTAAACCTAGTATATATATATATTATAACTAATAACATGGTTTAAAAAAATATAAAAAGGATATGTAGTGACCCGGGTTCGAACCCGGGTCTCCATGACCACATCAAGTGTACACAACCACTGGACCCGACTTCTTTTGTGTTATAAGATTAGAAACATAAAACATATATATAATATAGTGAACTGCGGTTTTCGTCCCTGTGTTTTGTCTAAATCTGCGGTTTTAGTCCAATAATCTCAAATTTGTGATTTTTGTTCATATGGTTTCATTTCACTTGCAATTAAACTTAACCCCACTAACCCCATTAAATCTGGCCGTTAAAGCCATCAACGATCCCTCATGCGAGGCCCAATTTTGTCCTTTTTTTTCCAAATACGCGCCAGCCTCTCATATGAGGGGGCTTACGAATTAGGGTTGGGGTTTATTTGGGGAGAAAATGACAAAACTGCCCCTCACAGAATGGCCAGACTTAACGGGGCTAGTGTGATTGGGTTTAATAGCAAGTGGAATGAAACCATATGGACGAAAATAGCAAATCTGAAACTATTGGACTAAAATCGCATATTTGGACAAACCCTAGATTCAATTCTCATAATGCGTTCCATGTTTGATTGATTGATGTTAGGGGTTTTGTTAGTCGCTTAAAAACAATGAGAATCCATATTTTACTTACGTGATTTTGTGTCGGAATGTTGGTAAACGAAGCTTGTCCGGAATGAAACTTGGATAAATAATTTGATGATTTAAGAGTGTTTGTTTATGAAATTTTATGTTTGGCGCAGGTTTAGACTATAATTATCATCCTATTTATAGTTTCAATTAGATTGTTTGATGTTTAATACTAGTTATAAGGGTTTTCATTGTAATTCGATCGGTTGAGATTAATTACGGGTTAATGGGGTTGTTAATGATGAAATATATAACATAATCATGTTTATAATTAGTGGAGAAGTCGTTTAGGTTAGATTAACGGATCAAACGAGGGTTAAATGTGATGATTTTGATTTTCGCCATAAAAACTAGCCGAAATCCGGCCGGTAACGGGAAAAACTTGGATAGGGGATGGGAGGTATTAGAACCTGGATCAATCCTTAAACTATAAACAGATATCAGATCTGTATGAATACGATTAATCCTAAATACGGATCTAGCTCATAGTTACGTTTGATTGTATATTATATGTATATCTATTATCAATAGTAGTAATGTATGTATAATATTAAGATGAAGATCGAGAGAGATTCGGACAGAAGTTCGTTAATTAACTCTCAAAAGCTTAAATTAAACGTGAACAGTGTTCACCTATAAATAGAAGATGGGCTTAGTTCGTTAACATCCCCTAACGAACTAGAGCCCAGTTCGTTACATACATTACGAAGTAATAAACTTAACGAATCACCCCCTGATTCGTTAAACATCCTTAACGAATCAGGAGGGATAATAACTTAAGTCTTAGTTCGCTAAACATCCTTCGCGAACTAGATATTACATTAACGAACTAACAATATAAATTAATTGTTTATTACATTAAAAAAAACGACAAATACGTTAACGATAAATACAAAGACTCAAGATGCAAAACCGTGCACTAACAGACACCCCCTCGTCTTGAGCTCTTTGCCTTTGGTCTTTACTTGAAACGCTTGGACTGCCAGTCTCTGCAACTATGAATTCCGTTTTCATAACAAACATGCACGACGAGTTGGAATTGCATAGCCAGATCGTAGTCTTCATTGCGCTTGATCAGAATCTTGTTCTTGTGAAGCACGTCATTATCTGTCTCAGATAAATTAACCAACCACATCGGGTCGATAATCTTGATAAGCTCAGTCTTCAGTCCTTTACCAAGCACAATGATGGCCTCTCCAGTACGATTGTCGTAGTCCTAGTGGTCAAACGTAAGATGCATGTGTTGGTGCATTGTCTTTACAGGCGCCCGCTTCATTGTCTTCGGTGGCTTTACCTTAAGAACAAGCTTCCTCCAGCCAGTCCTTGGATCAATTTCGTCAATACGTTTACGTCTCGGGACCTGGGGCTTGAAAAACTTGAAACCATGATTGACCTCGAACAACAAGTGTTGATGAAACCATCAGCTGTCCGGTCGCCACCACGATTGATAAATGGACGACACGCGAGGGTACGAACATCCCAACGAGGTAGTGTAAGAACATCCATTATCGTTTCGTAGTACTGGATTCCCTTCTCCCATTTAACTATGCATACCTTAAGCTCGGAATCGTATAGCCAAGAGACGATATCACCATGAACCTTGGATACAGTCTTGAAAGAAGTCACTTGGTTTGCTTTGACCCAAGCTGCAGCTACGTCTTTTCGCTCTTGATCAACATACCGATATGCCTTGATAATCTTACTCACCTTTTTATAGCAAACCACTTAGCAATATCGGCATCAATAGGGTTCTCAATCAAGTTGAAACGAGTGTCCACAACCTTCTTACCCTTGGACGTCTTTTCCAAATCATCCTCAGCTGCTTTAACCATTTGCTCATTGAACACTGGAGCACCTTGATCAACATTTGTGTGTTGAAACAAGTCAGGACACTCCTCGGCAGTGACGTCTTCCATCTCAACTTCCTCGTCTTCATAAATAAAATCCGTATTCATTTGAATAGACGGATCATCTGTTATACCTTCCTCATTCACCACCTCAACGCCAGGCTCTGTCTCTAACACGGTTAATTGTTCATCATTCAACCCTAGCAGTATGGAAATCTGCTCTCGTGTTAGAGACCTTTCAACAAATTCCCCAACCTCAATCTCATCCCGGTTTACCACGCTCCTAACCATCCCCAATCCATCCACAAATATGACCGTATCAGCTTCAATCCTTTCAATCGGTTTAACAGCAGTTGAATCCTGATACACAACAACCTGCTTACCCGAGTCATCACCGCCACTTGTACCAGCACCAAAAGATAAGCCGTGTGCTTGTTTAGTCATCACCGCCACTTGTACCAGCAGCAAAGCATCATCTTTGCTTGTTAATTGCAGAATCAGATCTTCCTGTTCTTTGAGTTTCGCCCCCTGAGACTCAACAATCGCACGAAGCTCTTTTGTCTCTTTTTGACAGTATGACACATAACTCATCAGCCTTCTTTGATTCTCCATAAGGCGGTCTTGATTCGAACGGTTAGCAGACATTTGGTTTTCATACAGATGAAGAAGATTTAACAGCATATCTGTCTGACGGTTTGGTGGCAAGTTGTACAGGGATGGATGAACTGGTTGGATTGGTCCTTGAGGCCGTGTGATTCTCATAAACGAGACATCACTCGGTGGAGGAGGCCTCATTGACGGTGTTGGAGGAACAATGGAAGATGTAGTAGAGGGCAATGGTATTTCAGCAAGTGCCATCTGTAGGATCAAACCCAGCTGCTCATGATGGACCATCTTTGTTGTTAATGTGAGCGCCGGAGTGCTAGTAGTAGGTGGCACTACCGGGCGTTGAGGCATTGTTTGACGAGGCGGTGGCACACCAATAATCACACCAGCTCCAGCTGATACTCGTGTCTTAGCTGGTGCTTTGCCTTTCCGTTTTCGTTCACGTTGAGCTGCAATGGTAGCAGCTAACGCAGCATTCACTGCATCCTGTTGTTCTTGAAGAGCATCATCACCAGCACCACCACTACCACCATCTCCATCATCATTACCATCATCATCGTTCCCACCTTCTCCCCCCCTCACGCTCGGAATCCGAGTCATCGTGGATCCAACGTTCATTGGGAGGAGATACATAATTAGGGTTACTGATATGACCAATCATACGTTTGTCCTGAGGCCTCTCCTTACGGTAAATCTTCATGCGACGTACAATATTAGCCTTCATGTGTTCCAAAGGAAGCGCATTATCCACCAAAGTTTGATCAATAACCAAGTTTGGTATCAAATCTTGAATTATCAACTACAGAAATCGAGGATACATTAAAAACTTCTTTGTCTGAATCGTTTGCTGGACTTGCTCTTTCAAATGATCAAAGACCATTTCCGAGAAATTGAATGGCTTGCTGAGAATGAGTGCCACAAATGCCGATTGTAGACTAATGAGGCATTCATCAAATCCTCCTTTATGACCACCCATGCAATGAATCAGTACGTGTAAAAGATACTTGTAAGGAGGGCATAAACCATTTTTGTTAAACATAGACGCCACAATATTACCACCATAACGTACACGTCTGAATAAACCCTTGATTAACTCCTTATCAAACACACTCGGGTAATTATCATTATCTCCAAACCGAAGTACCCTCCTAACCACATCCACATCCACTGAAATGGGTGTTTGATTGATTGTAGCTCAAATGTGGTTCTCAGTCTCAACGAACTCAGCAGTATTCCAGAACTGCCTAATAATACTCAGATAAACCGTAGGTCTGGCAGTTATGGCATAAATTAGTACTGAACGTCGTAAAAATGCGAGAATATCTCCAAACGTGGCTACGTCAGCAACATCCGAATCAACATAAGAACATATGTTGTGCTTCTTATCATATGATAGCAATTGAACCTCTTCTTGTTCCTGAGGTTTTTCTTGATCTTGGGGTTGTTCTAGTTCTTGAGGAGCAACGGGTGGATCTTGGTCCATTTGATTGGCCATTTAAACGGATAAAATTTAAAACAAATATAAGTAATGTGGAGATATAATACAGTTAACATTTATATATATATATATATATATATATATATATCTATAGATGGTGTATGTAAGTTTATATGTCATGTGTAATCGATATATTGACGCGTTTAGACGGTTGGAATAATTTATTAAATACAATGGTTAATGAATTTAATTAAATAATTAAAAGTAAAATGTCATTCGTTTGATTATCAATCTGATTCGTTACAAACATGTAACGAATCAAGTGATTCGCTATCAGATAAATAAGTTAATGAAATAGACTTAGCGAATTACTGTTCAAAGGAACGAACTAGGATCTAGTTCATTATGATTAAACGAATTCAAATTTAATTCGTTGATTAACTTATTCGCTAAACTAGTTCGTGTGTCTTATTAACGAATTGGACACTAAAGAGTTCCAATTCGTTAACATTAACGAATGGTTAATAACGACTTGATCTTTGACTCTCATCAGTTAATCCATAATCATCGTTGGATAACCGAGTCAATAGGCGTAGTGATCTCGGAAACACAATACGATGCACACGGAGTTGAAATTGATGTTCAATACTATGAAATAAATTAGGTTTAATCAGAGTTTTAACAGAGCATAAACCCCTAAAAATATAAACATACAATTGACCCGGCAAACAATAACCAAACCTTGATTAAAGTCCACCAAGAGTCTCGGAATCACATTCCGATCATAATGATAACAAAATAAGCTATATTAACACAGTATAGCATCGATTACACAGAGTTTCAAACCTCGTAAAACCCTTATAACAAAATTACATAAATAGTTTATCAATACAGTGTCATTTTTGACGAAAATCACATAGAAGTGATCATCTATACCTTAGCAACACACTAATGTATTCAAAAGTTAGAATTTCGAAGGTCGAAAAAATCAGAGAAAATTTGTGAAGGATGGTTCGTGTAACCTGTCTTTTATACTTTTACACGCTACCCAATGTACCCTATGTACGAATTAAGAGATTCGTTTGAATTTTAAACTAACGAATAAGGCAATTCGTTATTACAATTCAATATTGTAGAATAGCGAATAAGACATGAATCGTGTCTTGATTCGTTAAGAATGTATAACGAACAAGAGGTGTTTCGTTACAGAGTGCGGAAGCGAATTAGGTGAGCGAACTAGATTGTAGTTCGTTAAAACAACACTTAATTCGTTATCCATAATTAACGAATCATAATTTATTTAATTTTAACTTAAATAATTAAATAAATAAATGAATTAAATATCTTACTAAAATTACCGAGGCCCGTTATCTCGATAACCAAATAACTTAAAGCGTTTTTACGTTCATTAAAATTATCCCTTAAATAATATGTAAAAAATAAAATATAAAATATTTTTGGTATTTTTTAAAAATTAAAGAATGTATTTACAGAAATATCCGAACTTAGAAAAATAGACAAACTTTTTGTGTTTTTCTATGATTTTTCAAAAGCAGTACATATTTTTGTGTTTTTGTTGAGTTTGAGCAGAAAATCATATTGACCAAAATACCCTTCCATCACAGTTTTGTATTTCAGCGATATTATGACTAACGTTAAGTCGGTCATTGATATTGTTGTCCACTTAAATCTTATAACAAACCTTCGAGCATTTATGTGATATGATTTAAAGGTTCAATTAGCGCACAAAATATCAGAAACTATCAGCCCCTAATCTCGGTTCAAGCTTAATTTGATTTTTGCCAAATCACCCCAACTTGACTTAAACAATTATAATGTTGATCAAAATTTTGAAGACCAATTGAGAATTTTATAATTTTGAGCAATGCATCAAGTTTCTTTTACTGTGAGTGAGTATGCACGAGTCCATCTGCCGGCTTACATACATTGTATCCCCTGATATCCGTTTCTTATGGTATTGAGACGCGCGCAAGGGAGGAACAGTTGTATGACTAACAACGGAGTTTGATCAAGTCAGTAATTTGGATTGTATGAAGTACAGCAGTGATCAAGTTTAATGACTTTGGGTTTGCTCTAAAAGTGAGTGAAATATTCATGCATATGAATACCCAGATGATTAAGCCGCATAAAGACTCACAATGTCCAGAATCCTAATGCTTGTTATTTGCTTTATTATATTTTTGGGTGATCAACAACTATAAGGCTTAAGTATGACCGGTTATTACATTTCTGCCATCCTCACCGAGAGTTTTGCTAGAGACTAACACCTCTTTCAATTTGGCTTTTCTTTAGGTTTATATCATTTACTTTACTCTAACAGCTTGTTTAAGACCTATCAATGCACCAATGATTAAGCACACAGTCTTTTAAGCTTATTTCTTTCTGGATTTAGGGTCAAATAATCAATGTATTATCATTTTCTCTTTTTGCTTCAAAAACTCAAAATTTTGAGGAGTATAAACAAAATTTAATTGCCCCAGTTAATTTTAAGTTCGTAAATTAATGGCTATCTTGTCCATCTACAAGTAGATAACAGGACCAATACACGCAAGCACGCTTCACAAACTTAAATAACTGACATAATTCTCAGCTAAAAGTAAAATAGAAAGCTTAATGAACGCCCCCAAGTACTTTCCATTTGTCAGGTGAATGCCTAACCCGAATATTTACAAGAAATTATCAGGACCAAATATATACAAGTATATGTCCTTCAAAATAGAAACAAATGACATAATTTTCAGCGAACATAAGCAAAAATCTTTTTGGTTTTTCTCTTTACAAACTTAAAACACAATCTTTTTTCTTTTCGGATTTTTATTTATAAACAAGAAATGCACATTCTTTTTGGCTTTTTCAAAATTTTCTAGTACAAACTGAAACCACAATCTTTTTGATTTTCAAATTTTTAAGTTTTTCAAATTTTTAAGATGTTTTTGGTTTTTATCTATACAAACGAAACGCACAATATTTTTGTATTTTCTAAAATTCACCCCCTAAAACCTAAAAACAAAATAAAATTTAAACTAAAACAAACTAAAATAAAAAATAATTATCCTAAGGTTAGGATCTCAGCAAGGGTCTTCAATCCATTTAAACCAAGCAAAAATTGAAAACGTGTTTTATCAAAGGCTTTGGTAAATAGATAGGCTTTCTGAAAATCAGTATGTACTTTCTCAAGATCAATTCAATCCCGTATAAAATGATATCGGATTTCGATATGCTTCGTTTTAGAATGTTGTACGGGATTTTTGGTGATATTAATAGCAGTAGAATTACCTATCAAGATGGGAGTAGTAAGAAACTTCAAACTGTAGTCGCGAAGATGTTGTTGTATCCACAAAACCTGGGAACAGCAACTTGAGGCTGCAACATACTCAGCTTCAGTGGTTGAAGTGGAGACCGTTGTCTGCTTCTTACACTGCCATGAAACAAGCCGGCTTCCTAAGAATTGACATCCCGCTGTAGTAGACTTGAAATTAATCTTGCATCCTCCATAGTCTGAGTTGGAATAAGCGGTAAGATCAAAATTATCATCTTTGGGGTACCATAACCCGATGTCAGGATTGACCCTTAGATATTGCAGAATACGCTTAACCATTTTGAATTATATAAAGTATACAACACTTTTTTTTTAAATTAATTCTAAAACATTTGTTTAGTTTTGCAATATATTATATTAACAATAAAATAAAGGTTTATAAAATCAAGAATGAAAACCTAAAATATCAAATGATTTTATACGTTTTAGGTTTAAAACACATGCACTAAAACAGTTTCTAGAACGCAAGTAAAAAAAACATATTATAACGCGCACATTATATACTTGAACGTTTACATATAACGTTTTCCAATGATAGAGTCTATAAAAGAAACCATTTCTAATTATTTCTAACACATACGTTAAAAAGTAAATGTTTACATAAAACATTTCCGGTCATCACTAGTAACAACCAAGTTAGGACTTAAACATTTTCAACACGCACATTAGAGAAAAGACTATACATAAATGAAACATTTAGCGTTGAGACAAAACCTTTTAAACTGTTGGTTCTCTAGTGTATTGCCCAACATATGTTCCATTAACATCGAATTAATACTTGAATTATTGGTAACTTAAATGGAGGAATACGAACAGACACCCGTGAAAGCTTTTGTGCAATATATAACCAAATTACACATGGATGCCTCACAACATTATTTTCTAACACGACCGTTAGAATTTGACGTTTACATAAAATGTTTTAACCACATATGTTAATATATATAATAAATCGTATCTTACATGCATGTTAGATATTTAAACATCTGGAAACGAGGTGTTTAGAGATATTTTAAAACATGTTATTTTATAAAAATAATCATTTTTAACACACATGTTAGGAAACGAAACGTTTACACAAACCGATGAACCCAATCTAACGCGCACGCTAGATTATTAACTTTTATAAGAAACGAACGGTTTAGTAAAAACTATTTCTAACACAACTGTTAGACATAAACGATTGCAAAAATCGTTAAAACAAAACCAATAAAATCCCAATGGTTTTCCAATACCGCTTCTAAAACTATAGTTAGAATACAAACGATTACAAAAATCGTTTCTAAGACCAAACGGTTGAATCAAACATTACTTTTTTGAAACACGGTATAGGATTTAAGATTGCACCATGATCTCTAAAAATCCAAACACAAAAAATTGTACTACGTACATTATTTCCCATAAATATATTTATAAGGTTATAATCTCAAAAATATTTTTATTTTAAACAATTTCGTGAACCCAAAATCCTTAAAAATAAGGTTTTAAGATTGTAGGAAATGGGTCACAATATTATTTAAAAAATAAAATAAAAAAGTAAACACTAACGTTACTGTCGTTAGTAATGAGCAATAAGCAGTACAATACCGTGTACAAAAAAAAAAAAGAAATATAACAAAGTACAATTTATATTAATATAAAGATTCACGTCGATGTGTTTGTTGAGAACTTCAACAGAATCTTCTTGACTCGAGTCTGCCACTCGTTGAGTATCTTCACATTCGTCTTAGTTTTTCCTGGATGTGGCTAACTCCATTGACTGCAACAAAATATGAACCAAACAATATATATTGAGTGTGGCTGATGGTTGAGGCTAGGCACGTGTTCAACACGCTTATCTTAAAACAGATTTCGCACCTCTACTTAGACAACACGTATGTTTCCCAGGGTACAACAGCAAAAGCAATATGTACTGCTGGGGAAGGCTACGCGCTCGAGGCTACACCGGATACTTTAGTGTACTAGAACTTGATAATATAAAGATGAAGTTTAAAGAGTTTTTTATCACTAATATTTCTTGAAAAGAATTATACAAAGCCTTCTTCTTGATGATCATCATTTTTGTTCCAAGACTTCTCTCATTCACTTTATGCAAACTTATACGAGACATGGATGAGAGAAAAGTCTCACTTAATTTGAGACATAAACTATAATAAAACTCATCAAGTGACATAAATAAAACTCTATTCAAGAGTTTATTTTTAATTCACCATATTAAAAGTTTTATTAATAATTTTACTAAAGTAATAAATAAAACATTCAATTATCTTAAAAAATTTCCAACAGAGGCTAATGCTCGGGTTTGATAAAAATGATATGTAATTGGGTTTGATAAAAATGACATGTAATTGCTTATTTTAAGTGTTTGTTTTCAAAGTTTATATTATTGTCCAGATTGATATTGCTTTCTTTGGATACAAAAAATCATAACGAGGTAAATAAGATATTCAAAGATGTGTTGGTTCATGCACAAGGAACAAAGATTTGTAAGTATAATTCTCACATAATACAATACACGTGGCTGCCCTTTTAGTTTTTGTTCAAATTTCAAGTTTAGTTGTCCACATCTAATATATATTCTTTTCTGATTGTGCATGACTTACCTTGAAGCCTGAAGGTGGTTATTATCAACCAAGATTAAATTTGTTTTTTTTCCAATAGAGAGTTGGATGTTATGCATCATCAAAGGAAAACAATGTGGCGGAGAACAAAAAACACATAGGTTCGGTATAAAATAAATAAAACACTTTTAATACGATTACAATACAAAGAATGAACAAAAAACACCTATCTAGAAAGCATTAAATTACAGTACAATTACAACTGAAATAAATTAAAGTACAAAGAATCGGGTAGAAGTAGAAGTAGAAGTTGGTGACCGAGGATCGTGTTGAACACGGGGCCCTTAAAACAAATTCTGAGTCTCTCCTCGTTTTGTTTCCCAGGGTACAACGGCCGGAGCAGTATGTACTGCCGAAGTTGACTATGCACCCGAATTGGATCGCTTCGTACCTTCTTGGTTGTGTTGGAGAAGATGAAGAAATGTTAGAGAATTTGCAAACTCTTCAAGTTGCAAATGGTGTGTCAAACACCAAGCCTTGCCTTGGTATTTATAGTGGAGCTAGGATCAAAGACTCAAAACTCAAATTAAATTGCATTAAACGTCTTTAATGTTTTTTATTTTGATTTTGAATTCAATCCGTAACTCCCGTTGACCAATAAATTGCATTAAACGTCTTTAATGCTTTTTAATCTTATTTTGATTTTCCAACCACTCATCTTTGAGCTTCGATATCTCATTCATATTAGCTCGGTTTTGGACATGGTTTGACTCGTTGTGATACTCTCACATAAAAGATAACAAACCCGTAAATAATTATTTATAATACTCAAATATAAATATAATTATTAATGTCCAAAATTAGCAAACTCATTTTTTGCTAACATTTTTCCAACAATCCCCCATATGAATGGAAATCGATCCGCTCATGCAAGTTTCAAACAATGCAATTCAACGGTTGAATGTTGAAGGAAAGGTAGGTGTTACCCTTTGAACCCTCATTTGTGAAGTATACTTAGCCTCCTGGCGGTGTGTAGACACGATGTCTTTGAACATACCCCCGTTAGTGTAGACGACAATACACTTCACACAACATTGTCCCTGGTTTAGTCAACCCTCACTGTCGTGTCCTATTATGGTCCTTGAACACTAGCCTAGTTCCGCAAGAGCTCTAGGATTTTTGCCCCAAAATCCATTTGAAGCGACCCTACCTCTGTCTCACGTAGGTGATTCCCGCTCGAATCTTTAAAAGCCATAGGTTATTCTATATTTCTACAAGTCATTAACTTTTGTTATGCTTATCCTCATTTCATGTCACTGATTAGAATGGACTAGGACGCACGCATGCATAACGCCCTTTAAGTTTGGTTTGGGGTACTCCCCCACAGTGACTACCCTTGGTTTCATGATTAAGTTTTCCTATTGAACTTAGATCTTGGGATCTCCAGTCAACTAAGTTAGGTTTCCCTCATGTCTCCTTTTTCCATGGGCTTCAGTCCCATTCCTCTTGACGACTTATAAACTAACTCTTTGCTTAAGCCTTTGGTTAACGGGTCCGTAATGTTATCTTTTGACTTCACATAGTCAATTGTGATAACACCCGTTGAGAGTAGTTGTCGTACCATATTATGTCTTCATCGAATATGCCTTTATTTGCCATTGTACATTACGCTATGGGATCTACCAATTGCTGATTGACTGTCACAATGTATACAAATAGCCGACAAAGGCTGTGGCCACATTGGAATATATTCCATAAATTAACAAAGCCATTTCGCCTCTTCTCCACACTTATCTAAGGCGATAAACTCCGATTCCATCGTGGATCTTGCTATAACAGTTTGCTTAGACGACTTCCAACAAATAGCCGCACCACCAAGTGTGAACACGTACCCACTTGTTGATTTGGAATCTTTTATATCCGAAATCCAATTCGCATCACTGTATCCTTCGATTACAGCCGGATCACGGTTATAATGGAGACCATAGTCTCTCGTGTATCTCAAGTATCTTAGCAACCGCGTGATACTTTTCCAATGTTCCTCGCTTGGATTACTAGTGTATCTACTTAGCCGACTTACGGCATAAGCTAGATCGGGTCTAGTACATGTCATAAGATACATTAGACTACCAATTATTCTTGAGTACTCACGTTGAGCAACCCCCTCGCCTCTACTTTTAAATAGATGGTGGGTCGTATCAATTGCTGTTGACGCGACACGCGTGTCATCCTTATTGAATTTCTCAAGAATCTTGTCCACGTAGTGAGATTGACTCAAAACAAAACCGTTTTGGGTTCTAGTGATTTGTACCCCAAGAATCACGTCCACGAGACCCAAGTATTTCATGTCAAACCTCGCTTTCAACATGTCTTTTGTTGATCTTATCATGTTATCATTACTCCAAATGATAAGCATATCGTCTACATAAAGACATAATATCACATATCCTCCCGGCGTCTCTTTTACATAGACACATTTGTCACACTCGTTTATTTTGAAACCATTGTCAAGCATGACATGATCAAACTTTAAGTGCTATTGTTTTGGAGCTTGCTTCAAACCATATAAGGACTTGACAAGTTTACATACCTTGCCCTCTTTTCCTGGGGCAGAGAAACCCTCGGGTTGCTCCATGTAAATCTCTTCATCTAAATCACCATTTAGAAATGCGGTTTTTACATCCATTTGGTGAACTTCCAAATTTCGTAAAGCCGTGATAGCAAGAACCAATCTTATGGAAGTTATTCGCGTGACAGGAGAGTAAGTATCAAAGTAAACTAGACCCTCCTTTTGTCTATACCCTTTGATTACTAATCTTGCCTGGTACTTATCAATACTTCCATCAGCTTTCATCTTCCTTTTGAATATCCAACGATATCCAAGTGGTTTACAACCCGGCTGAAGATCTACTAACTCCCAAGTATGATTTTGCAATATAGAGTCTATCTCGTTCTTAATTACATCTTTCCATTGAGGTGCTTTCGAGGATGTTACCGTCTCCCGGTAGGTATTGGGCTCACCCTCCACCATATAGATCATGAAATCCGAACCGAAAGATTTTTCAATCCTTGGTCGTTTACTTCGTCTAAGCTCACCCTCGTTTTCCTCGGGTTGTTGATGTCTATCATCATGGACCGTATCATCAAACGCTCTTTATGTACTTTCTTCATCAACCGATTTTAATGAAGTTCGGTGTGTTTGTCTTAAACAAGGAAACACACTTTCAAATAAATCAGCAGTCCTCCATTCCACGATAGTGCCTTCATGTACATTGGGATTCTTGGACTCATGTACAATAAACCGATGCACATTACTATGGTGTGCATATCCAATGAATATGCAATCCACAGTTTTGGGTCCTATTGTCAATGCCTTTGGTGATGGAAGTGTCACCTTGGCTAGGCACCCCCACACTTTCAAGTATGTATATGATGGTTTCTTACCCATCCATAACTCATACGGAGTCTCACTTATTTTCTTGCGGGGTATCATATTCAAGACATAGTTGGCCGAGAGAATAGCCTCCCCCCACAGGTCATAACTCACTCCCGAGCTAATCAACATGGCGTTCATCATCTCTTTCAAAGTGCGGTTCTTACTTTCAGCAACGCCATTTGATTGTGGAGAATATGGCGGGGTTCGCTCGTGTATTATGCCACTTTGTGCACATAATTCCGCGAAAGGTGAAACATATTCACCGCCCCTATCACTACGCACAACTTTTATTCTCCTTCTAAGTTGATTCTCAACTTCATTTTTATAAAAGGTGAACTTGTCTATTGCTTCATCCTTACTTTTAAGTAAGTATACATGGCAATATCGAGTAGAATCATCAATAAATGTGATGAAGTACTTGTTCCCAGCTCTTATGGGAGTGGCTTTTTAATCACACACATCGGTGTGAATTAAATCAAGGGGTTCATTTATTCGTTCAACCGATTTGAAAGGCTTTTTAGTTATTTTGGATTCAACACATGTTTTGCATTTAGATTTTGAATCGATTTTAAACTTTGGAATGCTATTTAAATTGATTAAGCGACGAATTGAATTAAAATTTACATGTCCTAGTCTACCATGCCAAACACAAGAATTTGAAGACTCAAGCATGTAAACATAAGTAGTAGTTTTATTCATTGAATTATTAACAACAGTTACATTCAATTTAAACATAGCATTGTCAGCATAACCCTTGCCAACATACATTCCTTTCTTAGACAAAATAACTTTGTCCGATTCAATCACCAAACGAAATCCAAACTTGTTGAGCATCCATCCCGAGACAAGATTCTTACGAATCTTGGGAACATAGAGGGTGTTGGACAGTGTGAGCTCCTTCCCAGAAGTCCACTTCAAGACCACATCGCCTTCCCCCATGATATCCACAGTCGCATATTTCCCATATAAAGCTTTTGGTCACCCACCGCCTCTTTAAAATTCTTAAAGAATTGTTTGTCGCCGCAAACATGGCGGGTTGCGCCGGTGTCAACATACCACCCTTTGGGAGCGCCCCCCCCCCCCACAATGTTGACTTCCTCGATGAAACCTGCTTCCTTGGTTATCATCGCCACGAGAGGAGTGCCATCCTCGTGTACCATATGCGCGCGCGAGCGCTTTGATTCCTTGCATTGGCTAGCACGGTGCCCCACACCATTGCAATTGTAACATGTCCCTTAGAAAGGTGGAGGCTTCCTTTTCACACCCCCTTTATTTACGCCAACGTCCATTTTTGCTTTCCCTTTACCGCCATTACCTTTACCCTGTTTATCCCCTTTGGAGGATTGTCCATGCTCAACTAAGTTTGCCTTGGCGGAAGCATCCAACATGGTAACTTTTTGAGCCACCTTATTGTCCTCCTCAATACGAAGACGAACAATAAGATCCTCCATGGACATCTCCTTTCGTTTGTGTTTAAGATAATTCTTAAATTCAATCCAACTTGGGGGTAATTTCTCAATCACCGCTGCCACTTGAAATGTCTCACTAAGTGTCATTCCCTCGGCATGGATATCGTGAAGTATAACTTGCAACTCTTGGACTTGGTTAATCACAGTCTTGGAGTCAACCATTTTTGAAATCCAAGAAGCGAGCGACAACAAATTTCTTTGTTCTCGCATCCTCCGTTTTGTACTTCTTCTCTAAAGACTCCCATAATTCTTTGGCAGTCTTTATTGAAGCGTACATGTTATACAACGAATCCACAAGGCCGTTTAACACGTAGTTACGACATAAGAATTCTGAATGCTTCCACGCATCTACCGCGCTCAATGCTTGAATGTCGGTCTCCCCTTCGGCGTTCGTAGCCGGGGGAGTGGATTATTTCAAGAACCGTGCTAGGTTTAAGGTGGTAAAATAGAAAAACATCTTTTGTTTCCACCGTTTAAAGTGCAGACCCAAGAACTTCTCAGGTTTTTCAGCGTGATTAGCCATGGTGGACGCTCCCACCACGGTGTTCACAGGGGTACCTGTAACGGTTTCGCTTGACGGTGTTGCCATTTTTCCTGTGGAAAATAAACTTCGCCCCGTTAATAATTCAGAAAAATATATAGTGGACGCTCCCACTGTAATTAAAAGTTACTCAAAACTTTTATTACAATTCTTGAATTACTCAAACGAAGGTGTTCTAAGTCCAAGCTTGACGGTGTTGCCATTTTTCCTGAGGAAAATAAATTTGCCCCGTTAATAATTCAGAAAAATATATAGTGGACGCTCCCACTGTAATTAAAAGTTACTCAAAACTTTTATTACAATTCTTGAATTACTCAAACGAAGGTGTTCTAAGTCCAACTTTGAAGGGACCAACGATGAGTTTTCCTTGAAAAGAATAAATTTAATTGTAACCGGATTTCGGGTTTACCAAAGTACTCCTTTGAATAAAACCGAAAAAAAAATTTAAAAAAAAAAAACCGAACGGTGTTTTTTAAATTTTTTTTTTAAGATTGTAGGAACCGTTCGGTATAAAATAAATAAAACACTTTTAATACGATTACAATACAAAGAATGAACAAAAAACACCTATCTAGAAAGCATCAAATTAAAGTACAATTACAACTGAAATAAATCAAAGTACAAAGAATCGGGTAGAAGTAGAAGTTGGTGACCGAGGATCGTGTTGAACATGGGGCCCTTAAAACAAATTCCGAGTCTCTCCTCGTTTTGTTTCCTAGGGTACAACGGCCGGAGCAGTATGTACTGCCGGAGTTGACTATGCACCCGAATTGGATCGGTTCGTACCTTCTTGGTTGTGTTGGAGAAGATGAAGAAATGTTGGAGAATTTGCAAACTCTTCAAGTTGCAAATGGTGTGTCAAACCCCAAGCCTTGCCTTGGTATTTATAGTGGAGCTAGGATCAAAGACTCAAAACTCAAATTAAATTGCATTAAACGTCTTTAATGCTTTTTATTTGGATTTTGAATTCAATCCGTAACTCAAGTTGACCAATAAATTGCATTAAACGTCTTTAATGCTTTTTATTCTTATTTTGATTTTCCAACCACTCATCTTTGAGCTTCGATATCTCATTCATATTAGCTCGGTTTTGGACATGGTTTGACTCGTTGTGATACTCTCACATAAAAGATAACAAACCCGTAAATAATTATTTATAATACACAAATATAAATATAATTATTAATGTCCAAAATTAGCAAACTCATTTTTTACTAACATTTTTCCAACATGTGGCACCAAAGAACTTACGCGAAATTATATTTTGATTAGATACCAGAGTAATTTGATAGTTTTTGTGTAACCAAGATCCTGAATTATATACTAAATTTATCAAAAAAAAAATATATTCATAATCATAAAAACGACAAATGTAAAAAAACCCACATCTAATTTCGTATTTTTTGATGCTTGAAGTTGTGCCTCGATTGCTTGTGTTGTCTTTAGTTTCTTGATTTTTTCGGTTTAGTAATAGTGATTTGTTGCTTATAGATAAATTTATTCCATCATTATCACACACCTCTTCTCCTTCATTCTTTTCTTTTGATTTTGGAAACAAAGTTTTCAGCTTCGTCGACGTATCCGAGAGAGCAACCGTGCCACATCTTCGTAGTCGTGCGGAGGTTGTAGCTCAATCGAAGATCAGCGACAACAACACCTATGTCGAGTTAACTACCGGCGACCAAACCTAGGGTTCCGGCGGCGAAGCTCCGGTGCAGTGATCAAGGCTTAGGTACGTCAACTATCATCCGCTGTGAGTTTTCGATTCTTAAGATGTTTTAATCAGGTTGTCATCGGTGGTCGGAAACCGAACCGACGAAGGATCATCTAAAGATATGTCAGTAATGGCTCAACTACCGTCTCAACTCAGGTTCTAATACACTCAAATTTGGTTTAAGAGTTTATCAAATTCTCATAATTTGGTATATATAACCACTAACTGATTGTATACCTATGTGATTTAGGTGTAGATGGTTATGGTAAGATAACAGGGGTGATGCAAAGACTTTCTTTTCTAAATTGAATATAGGAAAACCCCTGAACTGTCTGCATTTTCTCTGTTCTCTAGAATTGACCTTTTACCTTTGTAGTCACATGTTTTTTCTACATATTTTGTTGCACACTTACAGTGGTAACCAAACAGATAACGGGTTGGTCAGCTAAAATGAGTAAGATTAAAACCCGTAAGCTTGGGTCAATCTGGTCTGAGTTTCGTTGAACATATATAGATTAATTATAAATCTGATTGTTGACTAGATTGATTTAGAAAGTTTGACCCATTTCAGGTATAACTTTGATCCGTTGACAGTTACCGAGACTTTTGGCGGCTTCACTTGAATAGTTTTATTTAGATTAAATTAGGTTGATTTGGTTGCATAAATTTGTATACCTTGATTTGGATGGTTATTTATTTCAGATTTTTTGCTAGACACGTAAGCACGTCACCATTGCCATCTGCTACTCCATGGCATCGACATCGGTACGTCTACAGTCTACCTCAACGGCTTCTTTAAGTTATTGTTTAAATTGAGGGGTTTATTTATTATTTACCTTTTAATTTCTTTGATTTTCAAGCGTTACCGTGTTATTGAAAATTGTTCATTATTTAGCTTTTAATTTCTTTGATCTATTTACCGGCCTCTTAGTAACTCAAGCTCGACATTTTTAGGTTTGCTTTTGACTTGAGACCTCTTTGTTGCTTCTTAGTAATTCAGTCTCACGTTTTCAAATTCAAGAGTAAAGTGTCATTTTCTTTTATTTGAAGAATCTTAATCATGACATGGTTTTCGTTGATGACGGTTTAACAGTGTGGGCATGGGCTTATGAGTATTGTTCAAATGGATCCCATCATCATATTCTACACAATGTCTTTTGGCTTTTAAACAAATGTAGGAATCATGTAAAACGAAGTCGAACCGTTTAAAATTTTTACTAATAGGGAATTAGGCTTTTAAACGGGTTGACCAGCCATCTAACTTCCATACTATTTATATTATTATGTGCAGTGTTGAAGAGAGTGAAAATGGAGGCGTTGATCTATCCCTAAAGTTTCCATGATTTGAATGGCTCATGCTTAGAATTCCCAAAAGATTACAACAAGATCTGAAGAAATATAAGATATTGTAACTATGGTATGGCCCTGTATGATTTACTTGCACGATTAGTAAGAAAGGAATTGTGTCACTGGAGGGTGCTTACAAAGTAATTATAGAAACGTGTTGCATTCTTTTTTGGGTTTCGATTAACTTGAATTTGTGATAAGCTGTTTTTTCGTTAAATTTAAATCGGAACTCTTTTTTCACAGCTTTATGCCCTCCCCGCAACGCCAAGATCTAAAACTCGGCCCGCCGCAACGCGCGGGTACGATTACTTGTTTATTTTAATAAGTAAAAACTTATTTTGAATATATATACAGTTGAGATGGATAGGGGAGCCGAACGTATTCATATAAATGGAACTGGTATTTCAACTAAATTTGTATATATTTGTTGGATTATGTTTTGCTATTTGATTTGTTTGCTATTGTTCTTTATCTTGATTTTGATATCTAATTCTATCGATTGATGTCTTGAATGAATAGTGTCTCATGTATAGATGAACGACGTTTTTATTCATTGAAATTACGTGTTGATTCTAAGATTAAATGAATAGTGTCTCATGTATAGATGAACGACGTTTTTATTCATTGAAATTACGTGTTGATTCTAAGATTAAATTTTTATACATAAGATAAATGGACAATCCATCATGACAACATAATAATCCATCATGATTTAGACAACTATTTTTATTAAAGCAACTCATGGTTATTTTAATTCTAGACATTTGACTAAAGATTTATCGATTAATTACTTTGATAGGTTCCTAACTTTCTGTTTGTTTTAAGAACTAGGTTTTTACCCGCGCTTTGCGCGGGGTTATTGTTTGTGTGCTTGTGTGTTTGTAAGCTAGTAGTAGAGTTGATATAAGCCAATAAAGGTTTATGCGGATAGTTTAGTTACACCCATTATTTATGTACTACATGTGTTTTGAGTCTACATAGTAAGAGTTTACCACATGTATGAGGTGATTTTTGCAAGGCTGTTCAGTTGTTCAAAATGGTTGTGTAGCTTCATGCCTATCCGCTATCAAAATATTCTTCACCTACATCTTCTAAGTTGAGGTTCAGGGGTGGTTGTCCTCCTTGGGTGATTCTACCTGTTTGCATCGGTTGCCGAAGTGCAGTTGTCTTTTTGCGGGGATTGGGCCAGCAACATCTGAAAACATTGTTTACAAAGCAAGTAACGAACAAATTATTTATGTGTGTTTTGTTTATTAAAAACAACAGACATAGTTTTTTTTTAAAGTATTTACCTGAGGTGTCGACGGTTGCAAGACGTTTAGGCGTTGTTATTGGTGCTGGTGTGGTTGGTGGCGGGGTTGATGTGTTTGTTGCTGGTGAATTGTTCTTTGGATCTGGTGGGGGGGGGCTACCTTGTGTGCCTGGTCAGCTATTATGTTTTTGTCCTTGCTAATGTTTTCTGCAGAAGATAAGGTTAAAATTAAAGCATTCCTTTTACAATATACTCATTTAGTAGTAAATAGAAAATATGTAGTTAAATGATTTAGAGCGCAAGTTCTGATTTTTAAGTTGTAACTATTTTATTAAACCAAAATTCAAAACCTTCAGGGCACAAGTACATCTAAAACTCCAAACACATGTATGACTTGCCAAAAAAAAGTAGCAGCAGCTAAAATAGATACACAATAATATAATAATAAAATTGTCTATTGCGGTGAGTCGTCTCGAATTCGACTTAATCAATTTGTCTGTGGCACCTACATTCAAAGATATATATATATCTTATGTATAATAATAATGAATACACTACGACAACGACAGGTACATGTAAGTTTGAATGTTCAGAATTTGGAAGCAACCACTAACAATAGCATTTGCAAGTGAACCGAATAAGACCATTATAATGTAATAAGAGGACAAAATCGCACAACACTGACCTTGTAAAAGTGACTGTTGGAGCTCGGTATTTGGTGGTTTCTGCTGAGGTACTTGCTGCTGTGGCACTTGCTGGATTACATTCGGATTTTCAAGTACTTTGTTGCACGTAAATCTTGTGGACCCTTCGTTAATGCGGTTGTTGAACTGGAGTTGAAACATTTTTGTTTGGCCTACTATTACTTGCAGTGGGTCAGGTATTATTTCTGGGTCTTCAAATGCTTTTTCGACCACCATTGCCATTGCGTCTGTGTGCACCAATGAGAATACAGCTTCATCGAAAAGTGTAACCATTGTCATCTCTGTTTCATCCTCGATAGTTACATTCAAACAGTACCTATATTTCAAAAATATTTTGTCATTTTTTTTACTATTAAGGAGGTTGTTGAAGTTGATGTTCTTACATGTATCGTTGCTGTTGTTCATTTGGATGGTTACCACACATCCATCCGACACCACGCTTGTGTAGTTTTTTATTACATTGGACGCACCCTCGGTAAAACCATTTTTGTCCATGGATGAGGTTTGTGATCCTGGCAATGCAAGAACATCTTCGTTCCTGTTGTTGTTAGCAATTAGTTTTGAACCTTCAGACTAAATATATTGTAATTTACAAAAGTTAACGGCTTACAAAGTTTTGTGCCGGATCGATCTGCAATAACTATGCGATTGTGAAACGACCTCTTTGGTTTTGTGGTATGACTATTAAGGAGGTTGTTGAAGTTGATGTTCTTACATGTATCGTTGCTGTTGTTCATTTGGATGGTTACCACACATCCATCCGACACCACGCTTGTGTAGTTTTTTATTACATTGGACGCACCCTCGGTAAAACCATTTTTGTCCATGGATGAGGTTTGTGATCCTGGCAATGCAAGAACATCTTCGTTCCTGTTGTTGTTAGCAATTAGTTTTGAACCTTCAGACTAAATATATTGTAATTTACAAAAGTTAACGGCTTACAAAGTTTTGTGCCGGATCGATCTGCAATAACTATGCGATTGTGAAACGACCTCTTTGGTTTTGTGGTATGCTGGCGTACCTAATTGTGAACCTGGAGACAATATTTTTTGTAAGTGTACTATGATAAGTGTGTTTTTATAGTATGTTTATGAGTATATTTGGTTTTTACCGTTCTATTAGATCATCGGTTCCTGTGGGTTGATGTAGATGTGTGTAGGAGCACTTGACTCAAGTTGTAATTGTTGGTGTTCTGTTACTTTCATTGAAGTTACAGCTACTATGCACGGAAAAGGTGTGTTGGTGAGTCCTTCTTTGTCAACCATATCAACTATATCTCCCCAAAGAGCCACTTCAATGAACTTTTCATTCAAACTGTATCATTATATTTTAAAATGGTTAGTTTAATAGCGGCACCTATGAACAATCAATAATGCATGCATTGTGGTGTATGTGTTAGCTTCTTACTATGCGTCTTCCAAAATAAATTTGAAGAGTCTTCGCCCTGATGAGGTTATTTTATCCACGGTTATCGAGTCAAAACGCCCAATGTAGTCTGTAAAGTAGACATTTGTTAGTAGCGTATATAATGTGTAAGTTGATATAAATAACTTTTGTTTCTTTAGACCTGTTAACTGTAAGTTCACATTCAGGCGGCTTCTTATAATGTGAAATGGTGCGAAGTTGAAGTAGTGTAATGGAAAGCCCGACGATTCGATTGGAGTGAAGGAGGTTCCTCGAACAAGTTTTACGGTGGCATCTTGAGGAACAACCTTTTGGCTATTTCTTGCCTTTTGTGACCCGTAGTTAGAAACTCGATAACAACCTTGAAGTACCATTTTGCTTTCAAACTGCATTTGGTCTCGAGTGTTGCCACACGCCTCAATTGCATGCCCCTACATTTTATGTTAATAGTATAAATTGCAGCTACTATTATAGTAATAAAATGTATCGGAACCACCTGTAAAGGAAGAAAATGTACCACTTTATCTACGAATAAGTAGCAACACTCATCTTTAAACACAAAGGACTGCCACTTTCTTATCAAACAAATGTCTATAGGTTCTCCTCCATCTTCGTTTCTGATGAGGGAAACACCTCTTGATGCCATCCTAGTTTTCATATAGCACGATGGTAAGAATTGTAACAGTTTATGTACTATGGTAGTACATAGCTCACACATACTTTTTTGAAATTAATTTTTAACTTTGACTTAATCTCACTCACTCATGACTACTGTGAAGAAATAAATAGGCTCACACACACACACCATGACTACTGTCTTTCAATTACAATTAATAATTAGAAGCCTAAACCCTTTTTTTAAGTAAAAAATTCCATTTCTATGTCCAAAATCACACATGAAAAATCAATTAGAAGCCAAATTCAAACACACAAAACCCAATTAGAACCACAAAACCCTTGACTAACATAAATAAAGAAGACCAGTGTCTCGCCAGCCCTAATTTAGTAAGAATTTCAATTACAACTAATAAAACCTAAACCCATGAAAATCAAAATTGCATTTGTTAGGACAAATTCGAACACATGAAAAACCAATTAAAAGCACAAAACTTGAACATAAGTCCATGATCTAAATATGAAAACCCAATGAAGGAAAAAAAAAAACCCTAAAAAAGTGTTACCTGCGATTGATGAAGAGTAACAGAGCAGAGGTGAACTGTAGAAAATCTGGAGATAAAAGAAACCAACATTAAGGGAAACATAACCCTATCAGGTTAGCCTTAGGACGTGTAAATAATTGCTGAAGACAACATCGTTGACACGCGTATGACCTAAGTGCAGACAGAGAACCCACTAATAAGTGACATAATATAAATTATATAATCAAGCCAGAATGTATGAGGTACAAATTAAAAAACAGAAGGTACAACAGTAAATGCATAGAAAACTTTGAAATTGTATGTTATATAATTGCTTGTGAATCATCATTTTTATCATTTGTTAAAAATAATATAAACAAAGTCTTTGAACAAAACGGTCACTTCTACACCTTTGAGAAAGCAGGCAAAAAGGCCACTTCAATAATCCATGGGGTATGTTTAAATGCTCATCAATCTATATAATTTGATTCATATTTCTTTCATGCCGTTTAAAAGATCATTCTTTGTTAAATATTGTTGTTTCTAGAAACTTTATATATAAAAGAAACGTTTTTATTCAAGAACCAACATTAATGTTAAATTCCTTAAAGCATGGCATGCTATCTGAGTATCTGTATTTATTTTAACTAACTAAACAAACCCAACAGATTTAATTTGAGAATGTTGGTAGACTTTTTACCTATGGCAAGTTTTTTTGATTATTTGTTCTTTAATTCATGTTTTGTAAACTCACCAAAAATCATCTTAAATTTATAAACGTTACCCGTACCAAACGATTAAATGGGTGATCCCGAAAATGAAATTTGAAATGGGATGACATAAAGAGCATGTGCACTTCCTTGTTGAGTCTCGTCACATGCATCATGCATGTGAACCAAACATCATGGGATCATAAGGTTGGTCATCAGGGCCGTCAATTTTGTCTTACTAAACACGTAAATAGTAGTAAGATACATCAATCGGACAGAGTTGCACCAAACAAACTTTGATATTTCGATTCATTTCCATTTCAACCCAAATAAAACCATGATATTCCCATATTTTAGCTACAAAAGCTTTTAGGAAAATGAAATCATTGCTTAAACACCTACCTCTAAAATAACTTTTTTAATAAATCACTACTAGAAAAAAATATGTTTTTCTACAACTGAATTCGTAAGAAATTTGTTAGAAAATCCAGTTTCTAACAATTTTCCAACAAAAAGTTACGTTGGAAACATATGTTGTGTACTTATATGTTTTATAATTTCAATAAAAATAGTTTTTAGACACACAACTTATGTTACAATATCTACATGTTTACGCAATTACGCTTCATAGTTTACAACATATGACTTTAGTAGATGATAAAGTTTTAATTAATATGTCTTTTATGTTCAATGGTATAAGTTAGAAATATGTGGTATAAGTTAGAAAAATATGTTTTAAATTGTCATTTTTCTTTGTCTTTGTATGTTGGATTATTTTAATTAAAACAACAATGTGATACCTTATATTAATATTGTTATCTGACGTTTACAATTCATTATATTTATGACACATTTATATATATGTGTGTGTGTGTGTGTATATATATATATATGAAGTTTTATATATTTTCACCAGTGTGTAACACAGAATCTAACCTAGTAATCTTACTATACTATTAAACCAAACCATAATTTGCACATGATAATATTCTAGGGTGTCCACATTATTGTCACCTCAATGCCAAATCACTTATTTTCTTTCCTACTATTGCCAAATCATCACAAACACCTTATTTAAACCTTAAGAATTCTCAACACTAATCATTTTAATCTCTCTTTCTATCTCTTTCGGCTTATTGTTCCACTATCTCCTATATTCCGGTAATCTAGATTGGTATTAATAGTTTTCCAGTAAGGTTATATTTTATACTCTAATGGTCGATTTTTAATATGTTATTCCGGTGAGGTTATATCGTTTTCCGGTAAGGTTTTTTCTTGTAATGTTTTATATTTATTTTAGTTGTTATATGATTTTCTTATAATCACTTTAGGTAGTAAATCAAAATCCATGATGTAATTGATATGTTGAGGTTATTACGATTTTCTGGTAAGATTTTATATTTATTTTAACTATTATATTATTTGTTATAATCTCTTTAGATTCTATATCAAAATCCAAGATTGAATTGATATGTTGAAGTTATTACGGTTTTTCGGTAAGTTTTTCCGGTGATGTTTTATATCTATAACAATGATGGTTTTATATTTATTTTAATTTTTATTTTTCTGGTGATTTTTTGTTAGTGTTTTCCGGTAAGGTTCTTTCTTATAAACTCTATCATATGTTGAATTTATACTTTATTTGATACTCTATCATATTATTCCGGTAATGTTTTATTTCATTAACAGTTATTTTACTTTTGCGTTTATATTTAATTTATATTAATGGAGATACAATGCATAATTTCTTCAGGTTGTATATCAAAATCGAAGATACCATGTATGTTTTCACTATTTTGTTTTCCGGGTAACGTCATTAAAATTTTCCGGTTATAAATTATAACATCAATTTTACTTTTATTCAGATAATTCAAATCTTCCATAATTTGTAATTTATTTATTATGTGATATGAATATTAATATTCGATTTTATCATTTCAGGTTATTGTCCCCAACTTTATATAAGTTAATTTCATGGATTGAGCATTGATTGATAAGATATCTTTTTTTATTATTGATGTTTATTTATTTTAGTATTCATGTATTTATTTATTTTTCACAATATATGTAATTTAATCGATTGTATTATATTCCAGAAATAAAATTTAATTGATCATTCTATAATACATTAAATTACCTATATAGGGATCAAGTTATTCTATAAAGTGGAACAAAAATGAGAAGGATGAGAAATATTTCTAACCACAAAAAAAAACCACCTTAAAAAATTGTAAAAATAGATAATTAAAAATATCATAACTTAAAATTTAATAAAAAACGAAAAAAAGTAAAAACACAAAAATGTTTCCACCGTCTTTCTTGTTCTCATATGGTAAGTGAAAAAAGTTGTGTTTTTTTGTTTAGCATCATATTTTGTGCTTATTTCCATCATTGATTGTGTCTTTTTCCTTCACATTGTGTTTTTTTTCCTTTATATTGTGTTATATTACTCAACATTGTGTTATATTTTGTTTGGCATTGTGTTATATTTTGCGATCTATTTTGTCTTTTTTTTAGTTATAATTGTGTATGTTGTTCATTTTCGTCATTGTGTCTTTGATCTCGCCATTGTGTCTTTTCGTCAATTATTTTTTACTTTTTTTGTTTTTTTTTTACTTTATTTTTGAACGGGAATGATAACAGAAACATTTTATTTTATTTTTTTTTATTTTTTTTCGTTTTTTATTAATATTTTGAGTTATGATTTTGTTATTATTTTTTTTTAATTTATTTTTATGAAGCTTTTTTTGTGTGGTTACATATCATTCTCACACTTCTCATTTTTATCTATTTTTTTATCTTAACTTTAACCTAGTAAGATGTAACATCCCCAAAATTTCAATCCAAATTTGACAACTTAGGAAAGTTAAGGGATCAAAAAAAATATCAAGACAAGTCATGAGAAATATTAAATAAGAATATATAAGAAAAATAAGGAAATAAAAATATTTCCTAAGCTAAGTATTCTTACATGAAGGAAATAATATAAAGAAAACTTTATCCCACATGGAAGGATGTAAGAAAGTGGAAGCACTTTACTTGGGTATAAATAAGGAATATAAATCCCATCCCACATGGAAAGTGGTAAAGAAATGGAAGCTCTTTATAAGGAATAGATTTTCCATAGTAATATTCTTTTATGGATATCATGCAACAAGTAGTCCTAGCGGAGGGTGCGTAGCACCCGACGCGCACGCGCTCGGGCTCGGACGAGGACGAGGACGAGGACGAGGCCAATGGTGATGGCGATGGCGACTGCGAAGGGCGTTGGGCGCAATGTGGCTCTTTGATGGCGCACTTTGCACTTTGCACTTCGCCGCGAGCCGCTATAAGAGCCGCCTTAGTATTTTTGGACAACGAGAATTAGAACTAAAGTAACAAGCTATAAAAGAAAAGGGACTAAAAATGAAAAATAATATTCAGAGACCCATCAGTGTGAGATCAGCTATAAAAGGGGAGGCCACCGGTTCATTCTCTCACACACAATTTCCCTCTCTCTCTAGAATTACACTCTCTCTACCTCGGTTTGCGTGCCGAACATCGTTTTGCGTGCCGCCGACCCGACAAATCATTATCTCGTAATCCGTACCAAATACCCGGTGTTTTCCTCGAAGTGCGTGCCACCCAAAAGTAACCCGACATTCCGTCTCGAAGTACGTGCACGACCTGACGTCAACTTAACATCGCTTAGATTTGCGTGCCAAGAAAGGTGGATCAAGAACGCCTCGATAAACGTGCATATAAGGTAGAAGTGCTGCCCGTATAAACTTAGGAATATCTAACTACGAATACCCGTGCGAGGTAGGGGTTCTGCCTAAGATATTATTATATTATTATAAATGGTTTATACCATAGTCGGGGGTATAGCCCGAACCTTGATTACGATTAAGAATAAAATAACTTTTTTTAAGTGAAGGTTATAGTTAAAATAGTATTTCTTTATTATTAAGAAATATAATATTCATATAGAAAGATTATAAAGTTAATGTTTCTTCTTGAAGAAGAAACATAGTATATAAATGATAAACAAACAAAGGGGCTAAAGGTCCAAATATTTTGAATAAATAATGTTTTTATCAAGGTTAAAGCTATACAAAACGGACTAAAGGTCTGAAGCTAGATCGATGATCTAGTTATTTATATAAAGGTTATTCTCGTACTATAGGTCCGAGGTAACAAAACAAGAAGAAGGAATCAGAAAACAGGAATCAGTAATAGAAAAGGTGAATACGCCCCAAACCTTTTATTATGAGTCTGATGTTTGCATAGAATTTACAAATCCTTAAAAACTTTGTGTTACAATAATAAGAAACGGACACTCTGATTAAGAGTATACATGTGTCTGGATCCAAACATACATGGTAACTCGGCATTTCCCCGAGGCCATGCATATTATCAACATGCCTCTGAAGGTCTACGGGACTGTTCAGAGAAATGATATTGTATATATAATTAATTGTACAAGGTACTTAGGATAATTTGATCCCAATTTAGTTGGGTGCCTAATGAGTAGTCACAAATGTATTATTGTTGGTTTCACAAAGGTATTGAAAATATATTTTTAGAGTCAGCGTCATTCACCAGCTGTGTGATGTCGTATTTTCCAACCAATTTTACAGGAAAACAAGAAAGGTTAGAACAGACAAACAAGAAGGAAAAGAAGATTGGAGTTATAGTCATTAGATGCTATCTGATGAGTCAGATATTTTATTTCAAAATATTATAAAGAGTTATGTTTTGTAAAGAAATGTATTTGAAATATCAAACGGGTATTTAAACCTGAGTTTTTAATAAGTTTTCAATATAATAATATTTAAAGACTTCCGCTATAAATTGCAACTCTGATTTATTTACAAAAAAAGTACCAACTTGTTGTCACACGCCTAGGCCCTAAGATGAGGGTTTGAAAGGTTGGTATCATAGCCATCAATCTTAGCGAATTAGGTATTTAATTATACCCAGGCTTTGATTAAGGATAAGTTTTGAAAACTTATTGTACAAATATTGAATTCAAATAGACTAGATACTGAATTGAAAAATATCAAGAAATTATCAAAATTTATACGGATAAGATATAACAACACAAATAAGATAGGAGCGTCTACCTATCCTTAAAAACTAAACCTCGCGTAGATGTCCGATTCTCAATCTAGTCAAGTATCATGTCGGCCTCGAATTGGTAAAGGAAAAGGATTTATAGGAACGTCTTTTCTCCCAATTCCTATATCTAGCGATGAAAGTACATGCCAAACAAAAATGGAGGAAGATTCAGATTCATTTGATTTTGACATTCCGCTAGCTCATATAATTCCAAATCATAACACATATGGAACAGGATCAAGTAGATCCAAGAAAACAATAATGCTAAAGGAAAAAGAAGTAATGACTTATCTGGAAGAATATATTCAAGAGCAAGAATGTTTTCCGGCAACTCAAGATTCTTACTTTGCTCACACTCAAAATGAAGAAATGGAAGTGGAAGAAAAAGAAAAGGAGACTAGCAAGAAAGATGACAAAATTAAGAAATTAATTATTCGTTAGAAGAAACAGAAACTTAGTAATTGTAAAGAGTACAATTGTAACAAATAATATGCACTCTTGTAACTATAATAAGATAAATAAAAGATATGTTTTGAATTCTTCGAATATTGGACGTATCTTTTAAAATTTTATTGTAGTATGTCAAGAGAAGAAAGTGCAAACTCCCACAACAGTCCTCCCAAGAAAACTGTATATGAAGAAAATGATGAAAATAAAGATAATGAAATTCCAGTCCAATACATAAATGGAATTCAAAAGATGGTTAAGGAAGCTATGTAACCTGTTCTTGACGGAATCAAGGACATTTCTACAAGTCAAAGTCAACCAAAATCTAATAAGAGAAGTCGTAGTAAGTCTGTTCATTCAAATGAAGAAGAAGCTTACGACAGCTCTACAGTTGATAATAATCCAAGGAAAAAGAAACGAAATATTCAAAAAGGATGTAACTTTAAGAACTTTAAAGTTTACGATCCTAAAGAATTTCATGGAGACTCAGATGGTATAGCCGCTATGAGATGGCTAGAAGAGCATGAATCAATCGTCATCATAAGCAAATGCACCGGTGAGGAAGCTATCCAGTATTCATCACAAATGTTCAAGGGAGAAGCTCTTGAATGGTGGAACACCTTGATTCAAACCAAGGGTCGAGAAACAATGTATAACTTAAGTTGGGAAACATTCGAAGGTCTTATATTAAAGAAATTTTGCCCAACTCATGAAATGGATCGAATTCAAACTGAGTTATGGAATCACAAGGTTGTTGGCACAAATCTTAGGGAATATAACACTAAATTCCTAGAATACTGCCGACTGGTTCCACATCTAGTAACTCCGGAATATAATAAAGTAACTCGTTACATATATGGACTACCAAGAAAAATAAGAGGCATGGTACGATCCAATATGCCAGAAACAGTTGATTCAGATATGGAATTGGCCGGATACTTAATCAATAGTATGATACGAAATCAAGAAGAAGAAAAGAAGAATGAAAAAGAAACTAAGAAATCAAAAGATTCCAAGAAGATAGGAAAAGAAGAAAGTAATCCCAAGACAGCATGTAAGACTTGCAGAAGAAAACATACTGGAAAGTGTCGACTAGAAAATACAAACAATTTTGCATACTGCAAGAGAGCAGGACACACAATAGAAGAATATCGTAAGAAGCTAGGAGTTACATGTGGAGAAACGGGTCACTTAAAGACTGAATTCCCGAAAATAAAAGCTAGTCAAGACTAATGAATGACAAGATCATATCAAAGAATGTCAAATACATTAGTTAACTTTTGTATAATAATTGTAACTCGTTTTCAAACGAGAAGTTTTGTAATCAAAGAAGGGTATTTAAGTCCCTAAGTTATAAATGAAATATTAGCATATAGATCGTGTTAATGCACAAGAATGCTTATAGTCATTACCTTCAAAGGACAAACAAGAGGTTCAAATGTTGAAAAGTTCATACGAAACTTAGAACAAATAAAACGTTAAGAAAACTTATCATCTAGGAGGATGATATATCAACGTTAGAAGATATCTAAGGACAATGTATTATCGAATGGAGTTTGTGATTGACCACAAAACATTTAAGCATTAAAACTGATGGAATATTATTACTTACCTAGAAAGGTTGATCAAAAATTCAAAGAATAAGAGCACGAAGATATTCAAGAAATACAATCGCTAAGTATAGCAAATTAAATTAAGGCAAAGTACAAGAGTACTGTTAGAATATAAAGGACTTTATTAATCAAGATCAAGGATAGAATGGATTCGATAGACTGAATCTAAACAAAGAAGTTAATGGAATAGATTCGACAAATTGAATCAAAACAACGATATAGTTAACATCAGTAAATGTATAGAATACAAACGGTAAGATAAATAGTTAAACACAACTGATCACTGTGTTTATCAATTTATATTTAGTAATGAAATTCTGAACCATTGACTGGTTATATCATTCAAGGATGTAAGTAAGCAACAAAATAAAGACCATAGTCATCCTGCATACAGATTATAACAACAAGAACAAGATTAGATAGAATCTAATCAACATTTGTAAAGTAAGAACCATTCACTCTTGAGACAACGAATCTCGAGGACGAGATTCATTTCACGGTGGGGAGGATGTAACATCCCCAAAATTTCGATCCAAATTTGACAACTTAGGAAAGTTGAGGGATCAAAAAAAATATCAAGACAAGTCATGAGAAAATATTAAATAAGAAAATATAAGAAAAATAAGGAAATAAAAATATTTCCTAAGCTAAGTATTCTTACATGAAGAAAATAATAAAAAGGAAACTCCATCCCACATGGAAGGATGTAAGAAAGTGGAAGCATTTTACTTGGGTATAAATAAGGAATATAAATCCCATTCCACATGGAAAGTGGTAAACAAATGGAAGCTCTTTATAAGGAAGAGATTTTCCATTGTAATATTCTTTTATGGATATCATGCAACAAGTAGTCCTAGCGGAGGGTGCGTAGCACCCGACGCGCTCGCGCTCGGGCTCAGAAGAGGACGAGGATGATGGCGAAGGCGAAGGCGATTGCGACGACGAAGGGCGTTGGGCACAATGTGGCGCTTTGATGGCGCACTTTGCACTTCGCCGCGAGCCGCTTTAAGAGCTGCCTTAGTATTTTTGGACAACGAGAATTAGACCAGAAGTAACAACCTATAAAAGAAAAGGGGCTAAAAATGAAAAATAATATTCAGAGACCCATCGCGCTACGCGATGAGTTCAAGGAGACGGCCATCGCGATACGCGATGACCAGTGATGACTCAGAGACACGTGTCACGGTGACACGTGGCGGACACGTGGAGTTCATGCAGAAGTGGCGACACGTGGCCATATGGAAGACTCCATCGCGTACCGCGATGGAGTGTGAGATCAGCTATAAAAAGGGAGGCCACGGGTTCATTCTCACACACACAATTTCACACTCTCTCTAGAATTAGACTCTCTCTACCTGGGTTTGCGTGCCGAACATTGTTTTTCGTGCCACCGACCTGACAAATCATAATCTCGTAATCCGTACTAAATATCGGGTGTTTTCTTCGAAGTGCGTGCCACCCAAAAGTAACCCGACATTCCGTCTCGAAGTACGTGCACGACCTGACGTCAACTTAACGTAGCCTAGATTTGGGTGCCAAGAAAGGTAGATCAAGAACTTCTCGATAAACGTGCATATTGAGTAGAAGTGCTGCCCGTATAAACTTAGGAATATCAAACTCCGAATACCCGTGCGAGGTAGGGGTTCTGCCTAAGTTATTTTTATATTATTATAAATGGCTTAGACCATAGTTGGGTGTGTAGCCCGAACCTTGATTACGATTAAGAATAAAATAACTTTTCTTAAGTGAAGGTTATAACTTTTCTTTAGTGAAGGTTATAGTTAAAATAGTATTTCTTTATTATTAAGAAATATAATATTCATATAGAAAGATTATGAAGTTAACGTTTCTTCTTAAAGAATAAACATAGTATATAAATGATAAACAAACAAAGGAACTAAAGGTCCAAATGTTTTGAATAAATAATCTTATTATCAAGGTTAAAGCTATACAAAACGGGTTAAAGGTCTGAAGCTAGATCGATGATCTAGTTATTTATATAAAGGTTATTCCTGTACTATAGGTCCGAGGTAACAAAACACGAAGAAGGAATCAGAAAACAGGAATCAGTAACAGAAACTGATTATAAACAGAAAAGGTGAATACGCCCCAAACCTTTTATAATCAGTCTGAATGTTTGCATAGAATTTACGAATCCTTAAAACCTTTGTGTTACAATAATAAGAAATGGACACTCTGATGAAGAGTATACATGTGTCTGGATCCAAATATACATGGTGACTCGGCATTTCCCCGAGGCCATGCATATCATCAACATGCCTCTGAAGGTCTATGGGACTGTTCAGAGAAATGATATTGTGTATATAATTAATTGTACAAGGTACTTAGGATAATTTGATCCCAATTTAGTTGGGTGCCTAATGAGTAGTCACAAAGGTATTATTGTTGGTTTCACAAAGGTATTGAAATTATATTTTTAAAGTCAGCGTCATTCACCAGCTGTGTGCTGACGTATTTTCCAAACCATTTTACAGGAAAACAAGAAAGGTTAGAACAGACAAATAAGAAGGAATTGAAGATTGGAGTTATAGTCAATAGATGCTATCTGATGGCTCAGATATGTTATTTCAAAATATTATAAAGAGTTATGTTTTTTAAAGAAATGTATTTGAAATATCAAACGGGTATTTAAACCCGAGTTTTTAATAAGTTTTCAATATAATAATATTTTAAAGACTTCCGCTATAAACCGCAACTCTGATTTATTTACAAAACAGGTACTAACTTGTGGTCACACGCCTAGGCCTTAAGATGGGGGTGTGACATAAGATAATCAATATTCTATTGTCCGGTGCAATTTAAAACGTTATTATACTTTCCAATATTATTGTAAGGCCCCGTTACCGGTACCCTACTTTGGATGTCGGATTTACTCATAAACACAGTTCTAAATATCAGAGTTAATTAAAATTTACGCGGAATATAAAACTTCATAACATTACACTAATAATTCATAACTTTTCTTAAAACATTCTTGTCTTTCGAATTAAAACATTAAACATAAGACAACTTGCGTCTTCAGATGCCAGACTCTTATTCTTTCGCCATGTGTCCCCGCTAAAGCCAAGTGTCTCATCCTACTCACCTGCGTGTATACTAAAAGTCACCTACGCTGAGTGAGTTCTAGTTAATCATACATCATACAATACATACACTTACCATCAATTATGCATCCGAAGATACATAATAATTACTTTACTATTTTACTTTCATTACATAACCTCATACATACGTACATAATTTATTACTTTCATACTATATATTTACTGTCAATTCTATCTCAAATATTATTAGGGTCTGATCCCTTCCTTTCTATCTCAAATATTATCAGGGTCTGATCCCTCTTTCCTTTGTCTATCTCAGATATTATTACGGTCTGATCCCTTTATTGTCTATCTCAGATATTAGTTGGGTTTGATCCCTCTTTACTTCTCTATCTCAGATATTATTAGGGTCTCATCCCTTTCTTCTCTATCTCAGATATTATTAGGGTCTGATCCCTTACTTCTTTATTTTCGTACATTCTGTCTTTACATACCGGAAACATACATATACATTCTTTACTCATTCATACATATTCATATGTTGTACACATATCTATCATATACATTCATCTATTTTATACATACCTCCCTTGACAATACGTGCAATATCCGAAGATCGTTCACGTACCGACATTCATTCACATTCAAGATATACATAATTCATATAAATCATACATGACATAAACTTACCATTTGAGGTAAGTGCATTAACTATCACATCGAGTATGCACAAAGCCCCAAAAACATAACAAGGAAAGGGGACTAGAAACTCACTTGAACTCGGTTACGTTCACTGATAATTGTTATTCCTTTCCTTAGCTAAGGGCGACTATCTGTATAACAATTACTCGTATCAATTAACTATCACTACTCATATCGTGTTTCTAGTCTAGTTATAACCCTCAACGAACGGGGGTCTGGGGGAAGCGCCTCTGGCAGCGGGGTTCTAGGGACGGCGGCCCCTAGCGGGGTCCAAGGGGCAGAGCCCCTGGCTGGGGTAACTGTCTTATCACATTTTCCATTAGGATTTTAATTTATTATTTAATTCGCTAACTCATTCTATATAACGAATTAAGCATAATTTGTTAACTGATTCGTTATCTTACATGATCTGATTTGTTAACAAATTCATTATTCTAGCTCGTTATCTTAACATAGCGAATGGGGGGTGACGAATCACCTAATTTGTTACCTGAACATGGTCTGGTTCGTCATCGGAACATGGCCTGATTCGTCATCTCAACTTAGCGAATTGGCGAGAAACAAATCACCTGGTTCGTTATCTTAATCATAACGAATTGGGTGAGTAACGAATCACCTGATTCGTTATTTTAACATAACAAATTACCGACGATTCGTTCAATCATAACGAATCCACATCATTCTTATCTGAATCTTTGACACAAGGGTCAAAGACAAAATTTCCAAGAACAAAAAATAGTCATCATTCATCAGATCTGCAATTAGACCCTTAATTCTTAACGAAACAACACGATTTAGGTATCAATGACCTCGGAATTGCAGCTCTAACAAACCCCAATCGTCAAATCGGCCAAACATTCATGTTTAAAGAGTGCGATTTTCTCCACTCTAGACCCGGTTATTCATTTGGTCAATTAACCTATCTAACTGTAATGGAATACAGTAAGGTTTGCTTCGTTGGATTCGTTTTTATCATTTTCATACAAATCTAAGATTACCCAAACAAGCCTTGATGTTGTTTTGGTTTGTCACGACGATCTATGTTATTGCACAGTTTTGTGACGGGTGATTTGTAGTGAAAGTATTCAAGTTTAAAGTATTCGATAGCCACGGAAAAGGGGGTGTCTGTTAGTGCACGGTTTTGTTGTTCGTAGCTATCAAATAACTTATAGGTTGTCTAGTCTTTGTATTTAATCTATATTTATTGTAACATGGCCCATTCGCTATGGATTGTATAGCGAATGAGGCCCATTCGTTATAGGCTTGACTAGTTCGTTAAGGTATAAGCCCATTCGTTATGAAAGCATAACGAATGAGGGCTAGTTCGCTAAGATTATTACCATTCGTAATGGAATCATAACTAATGGAGTCGAATTCGTTATGAAGATATAACGAATTAGACGTAACTTAACGAACTAGAGCATATGGCCTATAAATAGGCTAATCCATGCTCATTTGTAAAGTGATCACACACATGAGAGAATAAGTGAGATCCATAAATTATTATGTATTTATCCTAATTATCAATAAACTATGTATTTAACGTTTAGATCTCGTGTGTTTGTATTGTATAATCGATGCATCCACGCGACTAGATCCTTGGAAGGTTTCAACAATTGGTATCAGAGCAGACGTCTGCTCTTGGTGCATCGATTAAGGTATGAATCTGAGTTTTTCATGTTCTTCGTGTTCATCGGATTTGGTCATATCTGGAGTAAATTAGTGTGTTATTGGTGGATTTGAGGATGAATTCGTGTTTGTTGAGGTAATATGAATCTTCTTGTGTAATTTGGTATTAAGTTATGGTTTATTGAGTGACTTACCATGGAAGAGTATGTTACTTTTTGATTCGGTTTATGATGATTTAGTGATTGTTAAATTAATTAAATGATGGATTTGTGTTTATAATTGAAATCCGCATGTTTTGGTTCGTCACGACGATCTAGCACCAACGGGTTCGGGTTTTCACCTTTGATCTTGGCTCGGGTTGAAAGATAGTGTTTGTGTGTGTTTTTGATAGTGTAGGCTATGGTGTAGAGATGTATAAGAATGGAAAGGTTTAGGGTTTAAGGGGTATTTATACTCCCTTAAGCCCATGGACCTAACACCCATTTCATCTCTTATTCCATCTTTTAAAGTCCAAGCCCATCATCTTATAGTTTATTTATCAAATCCGACACACGACACTTTATTAAATAAATGAAATTTCATTTATTTATTATAATCTAAAGTAGGATGTTACAATTATATTACTTTACATTTTTAAATTTATACAAATTTAATATGGCCTTTTAGAAACCGATTCTCACCAACTAAAATAAGTTTACAAAAATGTATTATTTAGTTTTTCAATATTCATTCCTTAAATAATTTTTTTAAATAAGCATATCTAAATATTTAAATTTATTATGATTTTAATATCAATTTTAACTAAACTTATTTGTAAGTATTTCTAACAATTCCTAAATGTACAAGTTAATATATATATATATATATATATAGAGGGAGGAGTTATCATAAAAAATTGAGTGTGTCTAAAAAGTGTAGGAAGTAATATGGATGGTTAGATTTTGGTGGTCAATGGTCAAGATTGAAAGATGGAACAAATTGAGAAGTGTTATATATATATATATATATATATATTTAAAAAGTTTATATAATTTACTATAAAACGATTACAATAAAGTGGCAGGCAAACGGGCAACAAGCTGCGCCGCAACCCCCTTTTGAACAGCAAAGCCAATCCTGCTAAAAACGAAGCTTTGGGACCTAGAAGCTGAAGAGGTTCCGTGTACGACGCGCTGAACCCTACTCAAAAATTTCACAGCCTCTGGAGCCAGAAAACCAAATGTATCAAAGGCAAATGGTAGAAAGACATGTTGATTATCTAAACAAGCTTTCTCGTATTTAACAACTTTGCCCGATTCAGCCTTCAACGCAGCCTGACCCACAACAAACCCACGGTCCCTAAAGGGTTAGATTGGTGTGTTAAAGGGTAATTTAGTCATAGTATATTTGGAATCTCCTATTTTTATGCAATCTTCCAAAAGATGGTTACCAAAATTATCTTTTTATTAGTTTTCCACTATCACATATATTGAAACAAGAGAAGACTCAATTATTGGTGACATAAAAATAAAATTGGAGCATACAACGACGGTGAGTTCTAGTTTTCAATTATTGACGTTAATTTACGGTAGAACAAAAACACACTTACAAAGACACGGCAAAAAGAAACACACCAACATATTATTTTTGACATAACACCAATAATTAAAACACAATAAGCATAACTTCAAAATACAAACAAAATTAAAAACACACCAATAATTAGTTTGAAAAAGAAAAATGTTACACCATCATACAATACAGTATAAACTTTGATTGCCCAAATAAATAAACAGATAAGACCATTCCAACAATATTAGACGCTTGAATCAACTATAAACTTCAAATTTAAGGTCAACTCATGTATGAAAAATAGCCAGTCAACATAGAAGAAACCCGTTTTCGTATATTATCATTAAGATATAACTGATTAATTAATGCGTATATTCTAGAAATTGCGTGACCAGCCTTATGCTTTGACTACGAGGTATCAACTTGTTACCCAAACTTCTAGTAGAAGCAGTCCTCATTAGCTCTGCATAATCGTTGTCAGTTCTTTGAAAATTAAAAACACACCAATAATTAAAACACACTAACCAAAAAATACAACCTAATTGCTTGTCGTATACATATATGTGATAAGGGTAATTAAAAATCAGAGGTAGGAGTGAGAAGAAGGTGATGATAGATGCTTGGAGCCGACATTGGTGGTGGCGCAAGAGAGTCGGTCTCTCTTCTCCCCTTTGGTTCAATTACAACGTGGCGGCGGTGGTGGATGGTTGATGGTTGAATGTGATGGTGGCGGTGGATAGTTGAACGACGATGGTGGCTGGTTGAACGTGACGGTGGCGGTGGATAGTCGACTTGATTGGTGGTGGTGTCTAGTTGAACGGCGGTGATGACTGGTTGTAGATGGTGTTGTCACAATTGAATGAGTTTGGGACTAGGGTTTTGTTATGTTGATTTGAAGAGAAGAAGATCTGGATGTATGTATAAAAAAACAGAGAAATAAATATTTTCCCATCTTACCCCTTGTGTTATATTTAATCTAATGGTTCTAATAACTTTCTACACTTTTTAGGAAATAGTTATTTTTTATTTTAACCTTGCTCTATATATATATATATATCTAACTGAATATAAAAATTCGATTATTACAATTCATATAGTCTGACTTTCCGCATTAGCTAAAAAAACCTAATTTGAATAAATTAACTATTTAACTGATTTTGACCATTTATATTAAATAGGTTTAAATAACATTCACATATTCAAACATAATTCCCTTTCCTATTATACTAATTTTTTTCCACCCTTTTTAATTTTATTATTACTATCCATAATTATAAACATATTTCATATTTTTTCACTCTTCTGCGCTAAATAAAACAAATATTAGTTTTAATAACCATTTCTAAATATTTCAAGTTATTATGCGTTTAATATCAATTTCAAATAAATCCCTTAATATATATTTATTCCTAAATTTTAATAATAAAATAAATTCCTTAATATATATTTATTTCCACCCATTCAAATAAATAACTTAATACATATTTATTCCTTAAAACATTTTCAAATTCTAATGTCTGACTACTTATATTAAGTTTACAAAAATATGTTATACAGTTTTGGTATATGATATAGGAATTTATTTGATAATTAATGATTTGACTCTAATTTTGATAGCAATGTTTACATTATTATAATTTTAATAATTAATTATTTGACTCTAATTTTGGTAAATGTTTACATTATTATAATTTTACACATTTACATATTACATATTACATATACATATTGATTCAAACTTACATATCGAATTCTCAACATTTATATGAAGTTTTCAAAAATATGTTATATAGTTTGAATTTGACTATATTTTTAAGAACTGGATATTAAATAATTTAACCATTTAACTCAATTTAACTATCTTTATTACTATAATTTCACTAATATTTTGTTAAATTTCGACATTATTATAATTTTAAATATTTATTTTTATTTCTATTTATATTATATTTTATATAAATAAATTAAATAATTTCTACTATATAATCGATACCTTTGTGACATTTTTTAGTTTTTCGTATTTGTATTTGTATTTGTATTTGAATTCATAGAACCGACCCGTTTTCTCATTTCAATGTATTTGTTCTTGAATGTTTTCAATTTATATCATTGTCAATGATTTAAAGTTCGTTTATGTTCACTCTCTATTTATTGTTCACTTAACGAATCTCCAAGCCAAAAGTTTATAAAATAATTAAGTTTCAAGCTATACAAGTGTAAAATGTAAAACAATTTAAAGATATTTAAGTATACCAAGTGTTAATTTAGTTAAACCATTTGACTCAATTTTACTATTTTTATTTTTATAATTTCACTAATATTTGGTTAAATTTAGACATTATTATAGATTTAAATATTTATTTTCATTTCTATTTATAATATATTTTATATAAATAAATTAAATAATTTATACTATATAATTGATACCTTTGTGACATTTGTTATTATTTCGCATTTGTATTTGTATTTGAATTCATTGAACTGACCCGTTTTCTCATTTCAATGTACTTGTTTTTGAAAGTTATCAATTTATATCATTGTCAATGATTTAAAGTTCATTTATGTTCACTCTCTATTTATTGTTCACTTAACGAATCTCCAAGCCAAAAGTTTATAAAATAATTAAGTTTCAAGCTATACAAGTGTAAAATGTAAAACAATTTAAAGATATTAAAGTATACCAAGTGTTAATCTAGTTAAACCATTTGACTCAATTTTACTATTTTTATTTCTATAATTTCACTAATATTTTGTTAAATTTTAACATTATTATAATTTTAAATATTTATTTTCATTTCTATTTATATTATATTTTATATAAATGAATTAAATAATTTATACTATATAATCGATACCTTTGTGACATTTGCTATTTTTTCGTATTTGTATTTGTATTTGAATTCATTGAACCGACCCGTTTTCTCATTTCAATGTATTTGTTTTTGAAAGTTATCAATTTATATCATTGTCAATGATTTAAAGTTCGTTTATGTTCACTCTCTATTTATTGTTCAATTAACGAATCTCCAAGCCAAAAGTTTATTAAATAATTAAGTTTCAAGCTATACGAGTGTAAAATGTAAAACAATTTAAAGATATTAAAGTATACCAAGTGTTAATCTAGTTATATATTGTTTTGGACAAAAATCAGCTAAGGATCTTGTATCCAAATCTGTTAAGTGAGGTATAGTGCTAACACGATAATAACAAGTGTGTAATCGTAATATTGGTGAACACAAAGGTTTGATCACGAGGGAAAAAACCCTTAATCACGATAATCTTACTTCGGTCAAAACTTAACAAGGTAATCTTTGGACGAATTGCTTCGGTCAAGGATTAACGAGGTAATCGTTGGTCGAATCTCTTCGGTCAAGGATCAACAAGGTAATCTTTGGTCGGCTAGTACGTGATTATCGTAATCTCCGGCACAAAAAACCCCCGGACGGTGAAAACTATCACCGTCAAGTATATTGATAATAAAAGGTGGTTACAAGTGTTGTGGAGTTTATGATCGATTTTACAAAGTAAGCTAGTGTGTAGAGATAGAAAGTAGGAAACTATAACTATATATATATAAATAGTACAAAGTAATACAAAAAGAACTCTGTTATATTTTTTAGTCTATCTATACGAGGAGATCATATGGTAGCTCTTCAGCTTCTGAGTCAAACACCAATGAGAAGGGTGTTTGACCTATTGCATTCTTTGGTGTTGTTCTATCAGCCCAAAGAACATATGGTAGCTCTTCGGCCTACTTGCCTTTCTTTGATCCTAGTTTCTTCTTCAAGTTGTTGATAATAATCTTGTTACTTGATTATGCTTGACCATTAGCTTGAGGATGAATTGGTGTGGAGGTAATCATCTTAATGCCCCAACTGTCACAAAAGTTAGTGGTTCTTTTCCCGATAAACTGGGAACCATTTTCACAAATAATTTCTGAAGGGATACCAAATCTAGTAATAATATTTCTTTTAATGAAGGATATCACCTCTTTTTCGCGGACTTGAACGAAAGCTTCTGCTTCTATCCACTATGAAAAGTAATTAGTCATTGCAAGCATGAATACTTTTCCTCCTGGCGCTTTAGGTAGCTTACCCACGATATCCATGCCCCACTTCATGAAAGGCCATGATGAGGATATAGGATACATTGGCTCTGCTGGCTGATGCAGAATATTGCCATGTCTTTGACATGAATCACACTTCTTTGAGTACTCCATGGCGTCTCTCTTCATGGTAGGCCAGAAGTATCCTGTTCTCAGAATTCTTGAGAATAGGGCTCTACCTCCAGTGTGATTACCGTAATCTCCTTCGTGAAAGTCTTTGAGCACCTCTTGAATTTCAGGATCTTCGATACATCTCAAGTATGGGCCGGCAAGAGATTTCCTATACAGAATATTATTCAATAAAATGTATTGTGATACCATAAGTTTGAAGGACTTAGGATTTTCTGTGGCTGGAATCTCTCCATTTTGAATGAACTTCTTGATCGGGAGGATCCAAGATCCTTGATTACTTGAGGATAATAGATCCAAAGACACACTATTTTTGTCAGTTGTTATCTCCCCAACTTCCTGTTCTCCTATTCCTGGTGAGAGTACATGGATGATTGGGATATTCGTATCTTCTGGAATCTTCAATGATGAAGCTAAATTTGCTAAAGCATCTGTCCCAGCATTCTCTTCTCTTGGTACCTGTATAATACTAAAAGAATCGAAGAACTTTGATAGTTCCTTCACAACATCTGATCCTCATGTGTTTAGCTAATTGCAAACCTGAGATTCGAGCTTCGTATTCCGCTTCATTATTGGTGGCTTGGAATGCACATGCAATGGACTGGGGTATTATATCCCCCTGTGGCGATTTTAGTAGTATGCACAAACCTGTTCCTCTTACATTGGACGCTCCATCTATGAAGAGGATCCAAGGATCCTTGGTTTCTTCAAGTTGTTGGACCTCTAGATCAGCTTCATTTTGCATGTCACTACTGAAATCAGCCACAAAGTCTGCAAGCGCTTGTGATTTAATGGCTGTTCTAGGCTCATACTGAATATTATACGCACTCAGCTTCACAGCCCACATGGCCTTTCGACATGATAATTCTTCTAAGAACATTCTTAACAGGATAGTTAGTTCTCAAAATAATAGTATGTGTTTCAAAGTAATGTCTCAATTTAGTAGAAGCCACAATAAGTGCAAGAATTAATTTTTCTAAATGAGAATACTTGGTTTCTGCATTTAAAAGACTTTTACTTACATAATAAACGAGATGTTGTTCACCTTCATGATCCTTCACAAGGACAACACTTACAGCGTTTCCTGAGACAGCTAGGTACATGTATAAAGATTCTCTATCCACAGGCTTCATCAGAGTTGGAGATGAGGATAAGTAATCCTTCAAGGCTTTGAGTGCAGCCTCATGTTTTTCCGTCCACTCGAACTTCTTATTCTTTCTCAGAATGTCATAGAAGTCTTTGCACTTCTTGGAGGATCTTGAGATGAACCTGTTGAGAGCGGCTATTCTACCCATGAGCCTTTGGACATCCTTGGCATTTGCAGGAGATTTCAAGTTGATGATGGCTTCAATCTGCTCGGGGCTTGCTTCAATTTCCCATTTGGTCACCATGTATCCTAGAAACTTTCCAGCCTTAACACCAAAATGGCATTTTGACGGGTTCAGTTTCATGTTATATTGGTCAAGGATATTGAATGCTTCTTCATGATCTCTAAGGTGATCCTCAGCCCTCTTCGACTTCACTACCATGTCATCTATGTAGACTTCCATGGTTTTGCCTAACTGATCCTTGAACATCATGTTGACCAATCTTTGATATGTTGCCCCTGCATTTCTTAGTCCGAACGGCATAATAATATAATAATATATGCCGGTAGGAGTCATGAATGTTGTATCCTCTTGATCAGATGGTTCCATCTGAATTTGTTGAAATCCAGAGGAAGCATCCATAAAGGTAATCATCTCATGCCCTGCCGTTGCATCCACCATGGAGTCAATATGTGGCAACGGGAAAGGATCCTTGGGGCATGCCTTGTTTAAATCGGTAAAATCGACACACCTCCACTTTCCATTCTTTTTAGAAACAACAACCACATTAGCCAACCATCGGGGATACTTAACCTCTCTAATCATACCGGCCTTAAGAAGTTTTTCAACTTCCTCTTGTATGATCGCGTTCCTCTCAGGAGCGAATTTCCTTCGCTTCTGATGGACAGGTTTAATAGAATAATCAAGGCCCAACTTATGAGTAATTACCTCCTTAGAAATACCTGTCATGTCTGAATGTCTGAAGGCAAATGTGGATTTTCGTCGCTTTAGGAAGGATACTATATCCTCCTCGATCTCGTTAGGGATACAGAATCCTAGGAACACCTTCATGTCTGGATCTTCAGGATCGAAAGATTCTTCTTTTACATCTCACTCCCGAGCTTCCAGTACGTCCCTAGGATGTTGCTGTAATTGCTATGCTATCGTTTGTTTAGCTGTCGGCTTCATGGATGAAGAATAATAATTCTTGGCTTCCACTTTGTAACGATTCCGACGAAACCCGGTATACCCTAACCGGTAGACAATAGTTACGTCATATTTAATGTCGGGTACATGAGTTACCATAGTAATTATACGAGAATACATGGTTCACTGTATTGATTGTACGTGAAAATAAAATTCATCGTATTGAATATGCGATTAATCGATCGATAGTTATTGAAACCCGAACGAATCGAGGGTTTAATTATAGACGAGATATATGATATTTAGTGATGTTTACGAAGTATTAAAGCTTCGGGATAAGTGAATTAAAGCACAAAAAAAGAATTTCGATTTAATGGTACGTCGGTACATTAAACGAAACCTTTAATACCAAACCGAGCAAGAGATGATCGATCAAGCCGAAAAGGATGCGCGATAATTAATGATATGATATTTTAAGTTAATAAATGTCATGGTTTAAGTTTTTAAAGATTTTAAATCGGTTTTATATAAATTTCATTTTTAAGCCGAAAAACGACCGTTTTAGCCTCGTTTTAAGCCGAATTAAACATTTAACCGAAAAACGAACTGAACCAGATTATCCAAAACATTATCCGGATTACGGGAATCCAATTGTGTGGCTAGGAATGGAGAAGTGGGTCCCACCCCACCCCTCCAAGAAGCCGATCGGACCACCACCCCCACAAACTCACTTCATTTTCTTTTTTTACAACAAACATATCAACAAACCTTCATCTCCTCTTCACATATAATCCAAAACCGAGATTTTGGAGCAAGAAAACAAGGTAAAGAATCGAGTTAATCACGTTTCCATCTCCGTTTTTTGAGTTTATTTGCAAGAAAATGAGGTTTCAAAGATGAAAACCGATTCTTGCATGATCAAGTGATGTATACGGGTTATACAAGGGATCTTGGTCCAAGAAAGGAGTTAAACGGACCAAAAACGAATTTTTACGGTTTAAATCTTTGTTTTTGAATCATAACCGAAACTATAGTGTAAGAGGCTTGATCGTGAGTGTAACTTGCTTGGTATTGTGGTATGTTGGTTGTAGGTTCTGTTTTTAGTGGTAGATAAGGCGGAAAGACGAGTTTGTAGCTTGTAGTGGCGGAAAACGAAAGGTATATTCGGTTATGTTCGGTTTTGGAGTTTTTGGACAGATTGTTGATCGTTTGGAGATAGGTCATGAAATTTTACAGAGGTGTTAAACACATGAAAATAAGAGTTCTGTGAATTGTTGGTAATTTTTGGATAAAGGATGAATATTTGGTGAATTTAATGCTCGGTTTTGGCCAAAAATGGTGAAAAATAGTTAAATATCATGAAAAATTCTGGAAAATTGCAGATAAGCTTTTTATATCATGTATAAGTCACACACAAAATGTTAGGTCCGTTGGAGAAGTCTAAGTAGGCTTTTCGGTTAAACGAGTTCTAGGGTTTTCTAGCTCTGTTTTAGTGAAAATGGCATGTAAAAGGGGATTTTGGTTCTGGAAAAATTATAGGGGACTATGTGGATGGCAGGGGACATCCAGGAAAAATTTGGGATTTTTCTAAGATCGTTTGTTATTTACGACATATTTAGTGTTTAAATGGTGTTTAAAAATAGATAAATAAATTTTAAATATAGAAATTAATTCTGGAAATATTTTTATAAAATTCCCCACTGTCAAAAAGTGATTTGTGCAAAATTTCAAGATCCGAGATTAAACGGATAATTATTTGTGCTAATTATCAAACTTTTAAAGTTAAAACGCGTTAACCGGTGAAGTTCGCTTAAGCGAGCTGACTGGTGTATAAAAACCCTAAAAATGAACTATTTTTATATAAATGAGTTAAACAAGTGAAAATAAATCATCCGAAAATAATTCGGATGATTTGAGTAATTTTTGTCTGATTTAACAGTTTCCGGTACGCTAAAGACGGAAACGGGTCCCGCGGCCAATCGGGGCGTCTAAACCGAGCTCAAATTTCACAACTTTACTTAAACTATCAGTCAACGACTATTTTCGGGTCGTGTGTGACCAAACTCATTTTTGAAACATAAAAACGGGTAACCGTGCTAGGCACGCAAAACGGGGAAAAAAGCTATTAGAAAATTTGACTGTTGAACTCTAAACGACATCACAATCTGAGTCCGGAGAAGTGTTTCTGGGTTAACCTTGCCCCCAGAACGGGTACAGTGCTGGGTTAACAGTGTCCCCAGATGTACCGGTTAACTTAGTTAAAGTTATATTAATAATGAGTGTATAGTAACGATCGTAGGGATCATATTACAGATTGGACGTGTTAACTGATAATGATAGTTGTTACCTGCTTGCATGTGCTAAGGTGAGTTTCACGAGCCACTTTTTATGAATTGTTTTTAAATATTTTCCCGGGGCGGAAGCATGTTACTACTGAAATGTTTAAGTACATACTGAACGCATGGATTTGCGTGTATTTATATATATTTTATTGTACGGGAATCGTACGGAAATGTACTAAGATGGTAATTGTCTGAGTTGCTAACATTCTAAGGCCCCGGAACACGAGTGATTAACTGAAAGCCGGTAGAGTGTGGATAGTACTATTGGTCTGACAAACCCAACTGGTTCGGCATGGATTTGCTGATGTTTCCCAGCCAGTTGCACATGTCTATTTTGTTGTTATGTATATTTTGCTATGTAATGTTAGGCATAGCGGTTTGGGGCAGGTCCGTGGGCGGAGTATGCCACGGGGTTGTGTGTGGATAGTCAGATGTTTCACTTGTGGGCTCAGCATAATTACATCGATAATATTATATTATGATATGGATTTATCATGGTTTACTCAAATTGTGAAACTCACCAACTATTCGTAGTTGACCCGTTTTCTCACATGCTTTTCAGGTACAATTAAGATGAAGTGATTGCTTACGTGTTAAGTGCTTGATGTGTGTAAGATTTGCGTGCGGGATGTTAGGATACATTATAATAAATAGAATTATGTATCGTATTGTATGATGTGTGTATCACCTAGACGGTAATGAAATATGAGATAATGTAATTTGAAGTATATTAATGTATTCAGTTTTCTTTATAAACAATGTGGTTGATATCAGAGGTGTCTGTTGCATCCCGTTTACGTTTCCGCTGCGGTTACGGGGTGTTACAGAACTTGGTATCAGAGCCATTGGTTATAAAAGAATTAGGATGTCTTTAAAAGATACCTAAAATATAACCAGTAGCTCAAGTATTATAGGATCTGAATATCAACTAATAATTTATAGTGACGAGATCTGGATGAACTTGGATGGACAAGTGAGTTATTATGGTCCGGAACATAATAACAGACTTGTCCGAATGAGGGAATTCAGGGGAAGTCACGGGGTACATTAATAGGTAAAAATGGCAACATATGTGTAAAGTATATAATATTATTTATGCGTGCTAATGTGTATATATATATATGTACATATCTTGTGGATACATGTATTGAGAAATAGGACCCGGATAAGGAACCGGGGGAATAAATTAATAAAAGTACCGAGGATGCTGAAATTTCTAGAGCATCGGTTGATGATAAGTCTGGCTTATCGGGCCATAGTTATGATATTACCAAGTTAGATCTCCAGTTTGACATTAACCGGAAATATCTAGTAACCGTCACTCCCAACCAAAATTGATAAATCCCTTACCCTACCAACACCGGTACCGTATATCCTAATAACCCCATATGTTCACCCGAACCGCCGACCCTCACGTATGGACGAATCTGTACCTGAACCCATTCCTATTCCATTAAGGTAAAAATAAATAAATAAATAAATAAATAAATAAAATAATAAATAAAATAATAATAATAATAATAATAAATTTGATAATAAATGAGCAGATAAAAATAATATATATAAATATATATGTGTATCTCTCACTCTCAAACATATGAGACATACCACCTCCAGATCGAGAATTACAGATTTTAGTGAACCTAGAACGCCTGAGGACATTGACTGAGCAAGTGATAGAGTTTCCATAATAGTAATTGATAATATTTGAAGGCAACATGGGTTGCGCGATTACCTTGAACCTTGCAACTCCCTATGTTATCCTTACATCCGTTAGATGCCTATACCCATGAATACTCGAATAGAATGATTACCCATACACAAAGAGGTGTTGGAATCATTATGACATAGTTGGTTGTTCGTTCGTAGGTGGTATACCGTGTATGCCGGATATACAAATAGACACGGATATTATAACTCCGTGGTACGTAATCGTTTGGTGCTCACGGTGAGCATGTATCGGTTATGCGGATATGCAGAAGGATATTGAAATCAAGCATATTAAACAATAATCTTTGTTGAGAAAGATCTATATGTCAGTTGGTGACAAGGGTAATGGAACATATTTAAACGTTAACCGACGTCAGGTTAAGTCTATATATTATTATATTTGTGGGACATATATACTAGATACTGGTATGTGTAATATGTATGATAATATTTGGTGTGTATGTATACCTGCTGTTATGATTGAGCTGGTAACGAGTTATACGGTGAGATTAGTATTGATTACTGCGTACGGGGTGAGTACGGCAGAATGACATAAAAAGAGTAACTCCAATGATGGAGATTGATATGATTCAGTTGATTGCTCAAAGATAGCAGATGATGATACCGAATGTCGTATCACAGATCACTGCTAGTGTTGATGCAAATGTGATCGCAGAATTATAGATCGAGCAATCACATGAATATGAATATTTCAATTCTTAGTGTTATTACTAAGAGTGATAATGTCCCACCGAATACTATTATGACTACAAGTATTAGTTATAAACTAAACATGAATAGTAGTCGTAATGAATTAGATCCGGTATGAAGGATATGTTTGTGGTTGTGTTAAGGAAATTATTAATAGTTTACTGATGGTAAAGGGAGGACTAGATTAGAAAGTGGATAGAAAAGATCGAAATGGTTAAGGATATTGGTAAGAGTCTAGAACATTGTGTAGTGAAATATGCTACAAATATGTTGATAGATTATGTTGTATCGTGATGGAACACGATGGTACAAAAATTATAGTTAGAAAATTATTACTCAGATGATATGGTCGGAATTTAAAATTCTTGGGCTAGAGCACTTTTATTTGAATAATTAAGTTCAGAGATTGGAAACTGAGCTATGGAAGATAGAAATGTTGAGTGCTGATCACTTAGAACGCGCTAATCGTTTGAAGGAATTGCCATGTCTGGTAACATGGCTAATTACTCCTGAAACTAAGAGAAGTGAGCGCTATATTGGGGACTAACTCCATCGATAAGGAGTATAGTCAATCCTGTAAAATATACAACCTTTGGAAGGGTTGTGTCACAAGCCAGCATTGATATATTTGACTCCATGGGAAGCGGACTGGAAGGACGTTAGGTGAGACGTTGAGTGTTAAAGAAGAGAAATGATAAAGGTATAGTGCATGATAGGCTTCTGAATAAGTAGGTATGTCCTACAACCCAGAATTATACTAAAGACTAGTTCTGGTGTGAAAACATGAACCGCATGAAGGATCCTTCCCTAAATGTGGAAAATATGGTTATCGGCAGGAAGAAGAATGTCGAGTGATAGTAGGCCACAGGTGTGGTACAGAAGGATGTAATGCCCCAATTGTAGAACCAATTGAAGCCATGTGAACCGGCAACCCCAACCCATTCGTGTACAACCACTCCGAACCCAACAGTTTCAATAACAATCCATCCAAAGAAATCAAATTATGCCAAACGGTTGTACTTGCTATGAATGTGGCAGTACAGAACGTTTCAAGAGAAATTGCCCAAAGTTGAACCAAGGTGTCGTTGGAAGACGAACCTCATGACAAGCATCAACCTCTGATCAAGCAAGGAGCTGTGCTTTTGTGAGTAATTCGAATAAAGCACGTCATGATCCAAAGGTGGTATTAAGTACGTGGTAGTTTTAAATCAATAGGCTTCAGTGATATTTTTACGGTCGTCGATAGAAGTTAGTTCCTATTGACCTCTTATCATTTGGAAAGATACCGATTAGTGAAACTATAGAACCCTATACTGTAGAAGTCGCTAACGGTAAAATCATGATAGTTAATCAGATAGTTCGGAATTGCCTTTATTCTGAACGATCAATCCTTCCTGATTGACTTATTACCGGTGGAATTAGGTAGTTTTGACGTGATAGTGGGAATGGATTGGTTAGCACGTAACAAAGTGGAAATAAACTGTGAAAAGAAAAAGCATCAAGATCCGGGTGTCGGATGACGAAGAGATGTTAGTGCAAGGAGAGAAGTCGGGCACAATGATACCATTTATATCCCACCTCAAGGTGTTAAAATATTTACACCAGGGATGCGTGGCGTATCTAGCGAGCTTGACGGCCACAGATCCTGAGGAGAAACGGGTGGAAGATATCCCGGTGGTACGCGAATTTCCACAAGTTTTCCCAGAAGAACTTCCTGGATTACCGCCAACCCGACAGGTCGAATTCAGAATCGATTTAATACCTCAAGCTGGCCCTGTTGCTAAAGCATCTTACCGACTTGCACCAACTGAAATGCAAGAATTATTGGATAAGGTTTTATACGACCTAGTTAGTCACCATGGGGTGCACCAGTGTTATTTGGGAAATGAAGGACGGAAGTGTTAGGATATGTATTGATTAGGGAGAATTGAATAAAGTGACGATCAAGAATAGGTATTCACTTCTTCGAAGTAAATGATCTGTTTAACCAACTGCAAGAGGCGATCTATTTTAGAAAATTGATCTTTGATATAGTTATCACCAAATGAAAAATCCAAGAGGAGGACGTTGCAACAACAGCGTTTCGGACTCGCTACGGCCATTACGAGTTCTTAGTTATGCCTTTCGTGCTAACAAATGCGCCGGCAATGTTCATGGACCTCATGAATCGAGCCTGTAAACCCTACCTTGACAAATTCGTCATCGTGTTTATTGATGATATTTTGATATATTTGCGACGTAAAGAAGAGCACGAACGACGTTTAAGGAAAATTGTGGAAGTGTTAAAGCAAGAGGAGCTATACGCGAAGTTTTCGAAATGTGATTTTGAATAAAGAAGGCATAATCCCTTGGTCATGTTGTAAAGCAACAAAGATTTCACAAAGATCCAAATACGATAGAAACCATTAAAATTGTGCCAAGCGCCGATTTTAAGTCTCCCCGATGGAGACGATGGTTTTGTCGCGTGTTGTGACGCATCGCGTAAAGGGTTAGGATGCGTGTTGACGCAGTATAATAAGGTTATAGCCTATGCTTCCCGACAGTTAAAAGTACACGAGAAAAATTACACTACTCACGACTTAGAGCTGGGAGCGGTTATCTTCGCACTTGAAATCTGGAGACATTATCTCTACGGTACGAAGTGCACCATCTTCACCGATCATAAAAGTTGCAGCACATGTTTGATCAGAAGGAACTGAATATGAGGCAACGAAGATGGGTCGAGTTGTTAAGCGATTATGACTGTGACATCCGTTATCACCCCGGTAAGGCTAACGTCGTAGCCGATGCCTTGAGTAGGAAAGATCGGGGTAAGCCATTGCGAGTGCGAGTACTGGGGATGATAGTCCAGTCGAACCTTTCGGACCTGATTCGAGTCGCTCAACGTGAGGCGTTGAAAGAGGAACAATTGGAAAAGTAGGGACTTTACGGCAATGAGAAGAATTTCGAACAACGCGTGGACGAAATTCTCTACTTCAAAAATTGGGTTTGGATCCCGACCCCCATGACCTTCGTGAATTAATCATGGACGAAGCGCATAGATCGAAATATTCCATACATCCGGGATCGGATTAGACTATTGATGATACGAATATCTGAAAGGATTTTATTAATGACCGAGTTTGGAGAAAGATATGGTTACGTATATTGGTGAATATTTAAGTTATGCAAGACATAAGGCTGCATACCGAAAACCCTTGGGAACGCCACAACGACAGAAAATTCGCCAATGATAGTGGAAATAAATTACAATGGGATTCGGGACGCAGATTCCCAAGATAGATCAAAGGCATGATGTAAATTGGGTAATCGCGGATCGATTAACCAATCCTCGCATTTCATCCCAATCCATGACGATTACCACAATGAATTCTCGCCCAAATTCATGATGGTGAAATGGTATCTCGTCGTGGAATACCATTTTCAATTATCTCAGTTCGAAATAGTCATCCTACTTCCATTATTGGAAGGCGGGGAAGAAAGCATCGAGAGCTTGAAGCTTTCTATGGGTGAAGTAATTATCACCAATTTGTTAAATTGAAAATGGGCGACAATCAAGCCATAAGATTCGAATTGATTCGAGAAACAACCAATCGGATTTATAATATTTAAGATAAGTTGAAAGCAGCGCGAGATTGGCAAAGGATTTATGCCAACATTCAAAGGAAACCATTGTCATGGGAAAGAGGTGACAAGACATTTTTAAGGCATCACCTTAGAGAGGTGATATGAGTTGTGGCAAAACCAAAAATAGCTCCTTACTATATTGGACCTCATGCGACTATCTCCATGATTGGTCATTTAGTTTATCGATTAAAATACTCCAGGGGCTAAGTACTATACATGATGTTTTGCCATGTATACGGATTGAAAAGTGCCTAGGCGTTGAGGCAACGAAAGTACCAGTATTGGAGGTACTCATAGAAAACATGCCTGATATCATAAATAATTCCGTAGAGATAGTAGACGGAGAACTAAACAGTTTGGACACACCAAGCTTTATTGATTAAGATTAAGTGGAATTCACAGCGAGGACCAGATTATACCTGGTAACGCGAGGGTGAATTCTAAAGGAAAAACCCCCCACCTTTCTCTCGGAAGGGGAAAGTGGGCGTGTAAAATTTCGAGGACGAAATTTCTTAACGGGGGGAGAATGTAACGATTCCGACGAAACCCGGTATACCCTAACCGGTAGACAATAGTTACGTCATATTTAATGTCGGGTACATGAGTTACCATAGTAATTATACGAGAATACATGGTTCACTGTATTGATTGTACGTGAATATATAATTCATCGTATTGAATATGCGATTAATCGATCGATAGTTATTGAAACCCGAACGAATCGAGGGTTTAATTATAGACGAGATATATGATATTTAGTGATGTTTACGAAGTATTAAAGCTTCGGGATAAGTGAATTAAAGCACAAAAAAAGAATTTCGATTTAATGGTACGTCGGTACATTAAACGAAACCTTTAATACCAAACCGAGCAAGAGATGATCGATCAAGCCGAAAAGGATGCGCGATAATTAATGATATGATATTTTAAGTTAATAAATGTCATGGTTTAAGTTTTTAAAGATTTTAAATCGGTTTTATATAAATTTCATTTTTAAGCCGAAAAACGACCGTTTTAGCCTCGTTTTAAGCCGAATTAAACATTTAACCGAAAAACGAACTGAACCAGATTATCCAAAACATTATCCGGATTACGGGAATCCAATTGTGTGGCTAGGAATGGAGAAGTGGGTCCCACCCCACCCCTCCAAGAAGCCGATCGGACCACCACCCCCACAAACTCACTTCATTTTCTTTTTTTACAACAAACATATCAACAAACCTTCATCTCCTCTTCACATATAATCCAAAACCGAGATTTTGGAGCAAGAAAACAAGGTAAAGAATCGAGTTAATCACGTTTCCATCTCCGTTTTTTGAGTTTATTTGCAAGAAAATGAGGTTTCAAAGATGAAAACCGATTCTTGCATGATCAAGTGATGTATACGGGTTATACAAGGGATCTTGGTCCAAGAAAGGAGTTAAACGGACCAAAAACGAATTTTTACGGTTTAAATCTTTGTTTTTGAATCATAACCGAAACTATAGTGTAAGAGGCTTGATCGTGAGTGTAACTTGCTTGGTATTGTGGTATGTTGGTTGTAGGTTCTGTTTTTAGTGGTAGATAAGGCGGAAAGACGAGTTTGTAGCTTGTAGTGGCGGAAAACGAAAGGTATATTCGGTTATGTTCGGTTTTGGAGTTTTTGGACAGATTGTTGATCGTTTGGAGATAGGTCATGAAATTTTACAGAGGTGTTAAACACATGAAAATAAGAGTTCTGTGAATTGTTGGTAATTTTTGGATAAAGGATGAATATTTGGTGAATTTAATGCTCGGTTTTGGCCAAAAATGGTGAAAAATAGTTAAATATCATGAAAAATTCTGGAAAATTGCAGATAAGCTTTTTATATCATGTATAAGTCACACACAAAATGTTAGGTCCGTTGGAGAAGTCTAAGTAGGCTTTTCGGTTAAACGAGTTCTAGGGTTTTCTAGCTCTGTTTTAGTGAAAATGGCATGTAAAAGGGGATTTTGGTTCTGGAAAAATTACAGGGGACTATGTGGATGGCAGGGGACATCCAGGAAAAATTTGGGATTTTTCTAAGATCGTTTGGTATTTACGACATATTTAGTGTTTAAATGGTGTTTAAAAATAGATAAATAAATTTTAAATATAGAAATTAATTCTGGATATATTTTAATAAAATTCCCCACTGTCAAAAAGTGATTTGTGCAAAATTTCAAGATCCGAGATTAAACGGATAATTATTTGTGCTAATTATCAAACTTTTAAAGTTAAAACGCGTAAACCGGTGAAGTTCTCTTAAGCGAGCTGACTGGTGTATAAAAACCCTAAAAAAGAACTATTTTCATATAAATGAGTTAAACAAGTGAAAATAAATCATCCGAAAATAATTCGGATGATTTGAGTAATTTTTGTCTGATTTAACAGTTTCCGGTACGCTAAAGACGGAAACGGGTCCCGCGGCCAATCGGGGCGTCTAAACCTAGCTCAAATTTCACAACTTTACTTAAACTATCAGTCAACGACTATTTTCGGGTCGTGTGTGACCAAACTCATTTTTGAAACATAAAAACGGGTAACCGTGCTAGGCACGCAAAACGGGGAAAACAACTATTAGAAAATTTGACTGTTGAACTCGAAACGACATCACAATCTGAGTCCGGAGAAGTGTTTCTGGGTTAACCTTGCCCCCAGAACGGGTACAGTGTTGGGTTAACAGTGTCCCCAGATGTACCGGTTAACTTAGTTAAAGTTATATTAATAATGAGTGTATAGTAACGATCGTAGGGATCATATTACAGATTGGACGTGTTAACTGATAATGACAGTTGTTACCTGCTTGCATGTGCTAAGGTGAGTTTCACGAGCCCCTTTTTCTGAATTGTTTTTAAATATTTTCCCGGGGCGGAAGCATGTTACTACTGAAATGTTTAAGTACATACTGAACGCATGGATTTGCGTGTATTTATATATATTTTATTGTACGGGAATCGTACGGAAATGTACTAAGATGGTAATTGTCTGAGTTGCTAACATTCTAAGGCCTCGGAACACGAGTGATTAACTGAAAGCCGGTAGAGTGTGGATAGTACTATTGGTCTGACAAACCCAACTGGTTCGGCATGGATTTGCTGATGTTTCCCAGCCAGTTGCACATGTCTATTTTGTTGTTATGTATATTTTGCTATGTAATGTTAGGCATAGCGGTTTGGGGCAGGTCTGTGGGCGGAGTATGCCACGGGGTTGTGTGTGGATAGTCAGAGGTTTCACTTGTGGGCTCAGCATAATTACATCGATAATATTATATTATGATATGGATTTTTCATGGTTTACTCAAATTGTGAAACTCACCAACTATTCGTAGTTGACCCGTTTTCTCACATGCTTTTCAGGTACAATTAAGATGAAGTGATTGCTTACGTGCTAAGTGCTTGATGTGTGTAAGATTTGCGTGCGGGATGTTAGGATACATTATAATAAATAGAATTATGTATCGTATTGTATGATGTGTGTATCACCTAGACGGTAATGAAATATGAGATAATGTAATTTGAAGTATATTAATGTATTCAGTTTTCTTTATAAACAATGTGGTTGATATCAGAGGTGTCTGTTGCATCCCGTTTACGTTTCCGCTGCGGTTACGGGGTGTTACACACTTGGTCCCATCTATCCTTACTACTCCCCAAGGAGTTGGTAGTTTAATGCGCTGATGGTAAGTAGAGGCTACAGCCTTAATTCCATGTATCCAAGGCCTGCCAAGAATAACATTGCAACAAGAAAGGTTATCAATAACAAAAATTTTTTTATATGAATTTAACCCTTCAATATAGATTGGGAGGTTGATGTCCCCCAATATCTTCTTGGTTTCACCACTGAAACCGACTAGCACTGATGTTCTAGGAATGATCTCCGAATCCGGTATATTCATCTTCTTGAGGACATCATGCTGGATAATGCTGACCGAGCTGCCACCATCCACTAGGATCCTGCGCACATAATGGTTAGTAATAAATAAAGTTACAATCAAACCGTCGTGGTGAGGATCCTGGATGCTTGTCTTAGTTTCTTCATCAAAGAAGATTCTTTTGTCAGTCGTCAAAGTAGTGGATATGACTGGTCGTTGCCCGTTCTCCAACTTTGTTTCTTTGGCGTGTCTTTTTGCTGAGGAGAAAGAAGTACCGCATATATCTGAGCCACCGGAGATGAAGTTGATTACTTGTGCGTCTGGTGGGGGCGGAGTTGCTTTGTGTGGTACATCTTCAGGATCCTGGATCCTAGACTTTTTTCTTCCCAAGAGCTCTTTGAAATGACCCTTGCTTAGGAGGTATCCAATTTCCCTCCTTAAACCAATACAACCTTCTGTCTGATGGCCAAAGTCTTCATGGAATGCACACCACTTGGACTTGTCTTTGAAGGATGTTGTTTTCTCATTTTTTCGAGACCACCTTGCTTTCTCTCCATGATCCTTCATGGCACAAATCAAACCATGGGTATCAACAGAGAAGCAATACTCGGAAATACTTGGGTAGTCCTCATCATCTCCTCCTTCTTCAATTGCCCGGACATTTTGATTGTTGGATTTTGAGTACTGCTTTGAGTCGTTATTCCTGAATGAGGATCCTTGTTTCTGGTTAGGTGACTCTTGTTTTGTTGGAGCTCCTAACCATTCTTGGATCTTCTTGTCGTCTTCTAGTCTTATAAATCTGAGTGCCCTGTTTCTGACTTCATCTAAAGTCCTGCATGGAGTCATCACAAGATCGTCATAAAATGGGGAGCCCCTTTGAAGTCCCATCTTGAACGCTTCAATAGCCGTAGCCATATCAAGACTAGGGATCTCTTGGGCCTCCCTGCCAAACCTTGTAACAAAATCCCTAAGGGATTCATTATAAGGTTGGACAACTCTATACAAATCATTAGTTAACTTCTCAAATTTCCTACTACAAGAAAATTGGCTGTTGAACAAGTTAACTACATGCGAAAAAGAAGTAATAGAATAGGGAGGAAGACTTAGCAGGCATTTAAGTGCAGATCCTGTTAGTGTGGATCCGAAACCCTTGCATAGACATGCTTTCTTGAGTCTTTCAGGAATTGGATTGATCTCCATCTTCTCTCTATATTGAGCCACGTGCTCTTCCGGATCAGTGGTCCCATCATACACCTTCATGTTGGGTGTTTGAAAGCGTTTCGGGACTTCAGCATCACAAATAGGTGGAGCAAATCTAGACAACTTATGGCTCCCTTCTGGTATTTCAGGAATTGGATCCTGGCACGCTGGATATCATATCCTTAAGCTTCTGAAGTTCCTTAGCCATAGCCAGGTTGATACCTGTATCCTGCATAGAGCCAAGGTTAGTGTCTATGGATACATGATTATACATGTTACCTCTCGGTTGATTGAACGTTGGTATCCCAGAAGTGTAGCCAAGATAAGAAGCATCTGCTATAGGAGTTGGTCCACCATAGGCAATGGTTTGCATGGGGATTATGTCTCCTTCATGAACCTATGAGGATCTTTGATGTTGCACCCTTGAGGATCCTTAATTTTGCCATAAGGATCCTTGAGGTTGGGAGCTGAAGGATCCTTGGTGATATATCCTAGAGGATCCTTGTTGAAGGAACGAGGATCCTTGAGTTTGCTGACCCATGGATCCATGTTGAAGGATAGATGATCCTTGTCGAAGGAACGAGGATCCTTGAGTTTTCTGACCCATAAATCCTGGTTGAAGGATAGATGATCCTTGCTGGAAGATGGAGGATCCTTGAGTCTGTTGAGCCACAGATCCTGGAGTAGTGAAATCCAGAATCCATGGCATTAAAGGAGTTTGATCCTCCAGTGGCCTCTTACTTTTCTTGAGATCTTCAATTTCACGCAGGATCTTCTGGTTGGTTTTGTTCTGCTGCTCCATGTATGCCTTAACCTGTGAAAACATAGCAGAAACATCATTGTAAGAGTTAACCACCGAAGTGGCAGCAGTGGTCTTTGAGCTCTGGAAGATTGGAATTTGCGTCTTGTTTCCAGCAGCAGCAGCCCGTGGTGCTCCCGTGATTGGAGGAGGCATCGGCGGCAAAGTTCTTGATGAGAGAGGAGCCGAAGCCGGCATGGTTGATGAAGCAGAGGTTTATTGAGAGGCCATTGATGGTGATATGGGTATGAATGGTTGAATATTGATAGGGTATTTTCTGGATTATAGCACCAATTGCCCCACGGTGGGCGCCAAATTGTTTTGGATAAAAATCAGCTAAGGATCAAGTATCCAAATCTGTAAAGTGAGGTATAGTGCTATGTTGATAATAACTAATATGTAATCGAAATCTTGATGTACACAATGATTTGATCACGAGGGAAAAAGCCATTGAATACGATAGTCTTACTTCGGGTAAAACTTATCAAGGTAATCTTTGGTAAAATAACTTCGGTCAAGGATTAATAAGATAATCTTTGGTCGAATTACTTTAGTCAATGATCAACAAGGTAACCTTTTGTCGATAAGTATATGATTATCGTGGTCTCCGGAACAAAAAACCCCCGGACGGTGAAAACTATCACCGTCGATTATATTGATTATAAAAGGTGGTTACAAGTGTTGTGGAGTATATGATCAAGATTACAAAGTTAGCTAGTGTGTAGAGAGAATGTTTGCTTCTGCTCTAGTGTGTGTGTTCGTACATGTCTTTTACCTAGCTGATCCTATCTTCATTTAATACAAGAAAAGAATAACAAATATCCCTAATTTAAGCCGCCAATCAAGCCATTCCTTAATTGTGATTGTTTCCTTCATTATCCACGCGATATATTAATTAGATTGCGAGATTATAGCTTTGACTTGGTCGTTAGCCGTTATACCTACCAAAAATATCAACATAACAAAGGAAAATCGTTAATAAGCAATAAGTACTGAGGATCACTGATCCTGACGTAGCTCTGGAACTCTTCAGAAGGATAATTGATCCAGACACGTCAATATCTTCTTGACTGCAAGTTAGTGGATAGACAGAGTCTTCTAACCGTTATACCTGCTAAATATAAGATTAGACATGAGAACAACCGTTAATAAATAATAAGTATTGTGGTTCCTTGATCCTGACGGGATCTGGAACACACGCTAAGGATAACTGATCCAAAACATATGCCAGGATAACATATCCACAGTGTCAAATTTCTGTGCACTAACACTAATGATCCCTAAAAATCCGCCATGTCTTCAATATAATCGTAACAGCCACTTTGACCACGTGCTCCATCACTCAGGCTTCGAAATAGGTGGTAGATCAGGTCTTCTAGCCGTTACACTTATTAAATATCAGCCTTCATATAAGATACAACCGTTAATAGCAACAAATACCGAGGATCCATGATCCTGACATAGCTCCGGAACTCTTCAGAAGGATAATTAATCCAGACACTTCAATATCTTCTTGACTGCAATTTAGTGGATAGACTGAGTCTTCTAACCGTTATACCTGCTAAATATAAGACCACACATGAGAACAACCGTTAGTAAATAATAAGTACTGTGGATCCTTGATCCTAACGGGTTCTAGAACACACGCTAAGGATAACTGATCCAAAACATATGCCAGGATAACATATCCACAGTGTCAAATTTTTGTGCACTAACATATATATTTACAAAGTTCAAGCTTCAAAGGGTAAATAAAGTTAAAAACAAAATATAAGGTTTTGATAGTACATGGGCAGAAGTGTAAATTATTTAAATAAAATAATAAAAAATAACCCAACCCTTCCCTCCTGTTAGTGCACGGTTTTGGTGTCCGTAGCGATCGAATAAGTAATAGGCGGTCTAGTATGTGTATTTAATGTATATCGTAAAATAGCCTATAAATAGGGAGCTCATGCTCATAATTTAGTAGAGAACTTGTACATAGATCTAAGTTATCCTCCCCATAACTTATTATTCTCTCTAATGTATTCATTCATATTTATCAATAAAGTATATATTTAAAGTATCGATTTCGTGTTGACGTATCGTATTAGCGGCTAGATCTTGGTCTCTATGACGTTCTCTCAGGATCCAGATGTGAAAGTGTCCTAGGATCCAGTATCCCTAGTGAGATCGAAGAGGATATAGTATTCTTCCTAAAGCGAAGAAAGTCCACGTTTGCCTTAAGACATTCAGACATGACATGTATTTCTAAGGAGGTAATTACTCACAAGTTAGGCCTTGATTTATCTGTTAAACCCGTCCATCAGAAGCGAAGGAAATTCGCTCCAGAAAGGAACGCGATCATACAAGAAGAAGTTGAAAAACTTCTTAAGGCCGGTATGATCAGAGACGTTAAATATCCTTTATGGTTAGCTAATGTGGTTGTTGTTTCTAAAAAGAATGGAAAGTGGAGGGTGTGTGTCGATTTTACTGATTTAATCAAGGCATGCCCCAAGGATCCTTTCCCGTTACCACATATAGACTGCATGGTGGATGCGACGACAGGACATGAGATGCTTACCTTCATGGATGCTTCCTCTAGATTTCAACAAATTCAGATGGAACCATCTGATCAGGAGGATACATCATTCATGACTCCTACTGACATATACTGTTATATTTCTATGTCGTTCGGACTAAGAAATGCAGGGGCAACATATCAAGAGATTAGTGAATATGATGTTCAAGGATCAGTTAGGCAAAACCATGGAAGTCTACATAGATGACATGGTGGTGAAGTCGAAGAGAGCTGAGGATCACCTCAGAGATCTTGAAGAAGCATTCAATATCCTTGACCAGTGTAACATAAAACTGAACCCGTCAAAATGCGATTTTGGTGTTAAGGCTGGAAAGTTTCTAGGATACATGGTGACCAAAATAGGGATAGAAGCAAGTCCCGAGCAGATATAAGTCATTATCTACCTAAAGTCTCCTGCGAATGCTAAAGATGTCCAAAGGTTGACAAGAAGAATGGTCTCAACAGATTCATTTCCAGATCCTCCGAGAAGTGCAAAGATTTCTACGACATTCTTAGGAAAAATAAGAAGTTCGAGTGAACGAAAAAGCATGAAGCTGCACTTAAAGCCTTAAAGGATTACTTATTCTCAGCACCAGCTCTAATGAAGCTTGTGGATGGATAATCCTTATATCTATACCTAGCTGTTTCAGGAAATGCTGTAAGTGTTGTCCTTGTGAAGGATCACGAAGGTGAACATCATCCCGTTTATTATGTAAGTAAAAGTCCTATAGATGCAAAAGCCAGGTGTTCTCATTTTGAAAAGTTAATTCTTGCACTTATAATGGCTTCTACTAAATTGAGACATTACTTTGAGACTCATACTATTATTTTGAGAACTAACTATCCTGGTAAGAATGTCCATAGAAAGCCAGAGTTATCAGGACGGTTGGCGAAATGGGCTGTGAAGCGGAGTGCGTATGATATTTAGTATGAGCCCATAACAGCCATCAAGTCACAAGCACTAGCAGACTTTGTGGCTGATTTCAGTTGCGACATGCAAGAAGAGGCCGACTTGGAGGTTCAACAACTAGAGGAAACCAAGGATCCTTGGTTCCTCTTTACAGATGGGGCTTCCAATGTAAGAGGAATAGGGTTAGTTATCCTACAGAAATCGCCACAGGGGGACATATTACCCCAGTCTACAGCCTGTGAATTTCAAGCGACGAATAATGAGGCAGAGTATGAAGCTCTGATCGCATGTTTATAATCAGCTAAACTCATGAGGATCAGGTATCTTCAAGTATATATAGATTCATTGTTGATAGCTAACCACTTTAATGGATCATATGCTGTTTAAGGTGAAAAACTATCAAATATCTAGATGTTGTGAAGGAATTAGCAAAATCCTTCTAATTGTTTAGTATAGTACAGGTACCAAGGGAAGAGAATGCTGGGGCAAATGATTTGGCAAATTTAGCTTCATCTTTGAAGATTCCAGAAGACACAAAGATCCCAATCATCCATATACTCTCGCCAGCAATAGGAGAACAAGAAGTTGGGGAGATAACGACTAAAAAAGAGATTGTGCTTTGGGATCCATTTTCCTCAAATAATCAAGGATCCTGGATCCTCCCAATCAAGAAGTACATTAAATATAGCGAGATTCCAGCCACAGCCTGTGAATTTCAAGCGGCGAATAATGAGGCAGAGTATGAAGCTCTGATCGCATGTTTATAATTAGCTAAACGCATGAGGATCAGGTATCTTCAAGTATATATAGATTCATTGTTGATAGCTAACCACTTTAATGGATCATATGCTGTTAAAGGTGAAAAACTATCAAATATCTAGATGTTGTGAAGGAATTAGCAAAATCCTTCTAATTGTTTAGTATAGTACAGGTACCAAGGGAAGAGAATGCTGGGGCAGATGCTTTGGCAAATTTAGCTTCATCTTTGAAGATTCCAGAAGACACAAAGATCCCAATCATCCATATACTCTCGCCAGCAATAGGAGAACAAGAAGTTGGGGAGATAACGACTAACAATGAGATTGTGCTTTGGGATCCATTATCCTCAAATAATCAAGGATCCTGGATCCTCCCAATCAAGAGGTACATTAAATATGGCGAGATTCCAGCCACGGAGAATCCTACGTCCTTCAAACTTAAGGTATCACAATACATTATATTACACGATAGTTTGTATAGAAATATCTTGCAGGACCCTATTTGAGATGCATCGAGGATCCTGAAATCCAAGAAGTACTTAAAGACTTTCATGAAGGTGACTGTGGTAACCACACTGGAGGCAGAGCCCTATTTTCTAGAATTCTGAGAACAGGTTACTACTGGCTCACCATGAAGAGAGATGCAATGGAATATTCGAAGAAGTGTGACTCATGTCAAAGGCACGGCAACATCCTACATCAGCCAGCGGATCCTATGTATCCTATATCCTCGTCATGGCTTTTCATGAAGTGGGTCATGGATATCGTGGGTAAGCTTCCTAAAGCCTCAGGAGGAAAAGTATTCATGCTCGCAATGACTGATTACTTTTCAAAGTGGATAGAAGAAGAAGCTTTTGTTCAAGTACGCGAAAAAGAGGTGATATCTTTTATTAAAAGAAATATTATTACTAGATTTGGTATGCCTTCATAAATTATTTGTGACAATGGTTCCCAGTTTATCGGGAAAAGAACCACTAACTTTTGTGACAGTTGGGGCATCAAGATGATTACCTCTACTTTGGTGCATCCTCAAGCTAATGGCCAGGCGGAATCAAGTAACAAGATCATCATCAACAATTTAAAGAAGAAACTAGGATCCAAGAAAGGCAATTGGGCAGAAGAACTTCCCTATGCTCTTTGGGTAGACAGGACAACACCAAAGAATGCAACATGTCAAACACCTTTTGCATTGGTGTTTGGCTCGGAAGCTGTAATCCCTACAGAGATGACTTGGATACTGTTGAGGAACTTAGAGACCTAGCCAAGATCATAATGGCGGCATATCAACAAAGGGTAGCTGAGGCATACAACAAGAGTATAAGGATCAGAAGATTTCAAGAAGGAGACTTGATCCTGAGAAAAGCCTTCCAAAATACAACTAATCCAGCAGATGGAAAGCTAGATCCTAAGTGGGAAGGCCCCTATTTGATTGAGTCAAAAGCAGGAAAGGGGGCATATCATTTGCTTACTATGGAAGGCAAAAGGTTACCAAGAGCATGGAATGCTATCCATCTCAAGAAGTACTTTTTCTGATCAGGATCTAGTATCCGCGAATGGAGTATCCTTAGAGGATAAAGGATCCTGAACTTGATAATATCCATCTGATCGCTAATTTATTTAAGATTTTTATTAATTTAAGGATAACATATTCCTAACCTTTATTTTTCCAAGTATCAAATAACTATGCAGGATATTAGTTAGAGGATTTTTGTTTAGGAGGATGGCCACCTCTCCTTCGCATTTAAAGGTATCTTACTATTTCCCTTGGCCTTGCCCACGTTTAGGTATGACCCCCCGATGGTCGTATCTTCCAAGGTTTAAAGGTTTTCACCTTTCTTATAAATTAGAGTTTCTACACTCTCGCCGGGAGCACACGCTATCCAACGTATAGTATGGGGCAGCGGGACCAGTACACACTTAGTGGCTGACAATTTTGTTGTCTTTGGCTATATGGAGGATCCTATGATTTATGGTAGACGTACCATACCACCTGTTTATAACATTTTTATGTTATCTTACGTTTGGGCGAGTTCCTAGTTGACATCCGTATATTTGGGCTAGTCCCTAGTTTGGGCTTGTCCCCAGTTTTTGGGCTTGTCCCCAGTTCACGGGCTTGTCCCCAGTTTGATGGGTCTAACCCAAATTAATCTTATAATTTATTTGCAACAGATGTCCTAAGTTCAATTACGAGAATCAAGACTTGTGGATTCAAAATCCTTAACTTACTTCTACAAGGATCACATAAGGGTCTCTACTTATGGAAACTTAGGTCTAGCCAGACCTTATGGTATGATTTCTACATGTTAATTTACTAAAATCTTTATAAATTCTATTATTCACGGATACAAAATTCTTAATTTCTCTTTTCACAAGGATATTCTACCTAAAAATTGTTTCTCAAAGATATTTCTTAAAATTCTCAATAAAGCTAAAACTATAATAAACTTAATTTGATAATGACAGATGATAACATGAAAATAGTCAAAAGACATTGTTTATTAAAAACTTACTTAAAATTACCAAATGTTAACCCGGACTTCACCATTTAAACATGGCCCCATCCATCCGGGTTAAAGTAAGTTGTTACTAATAGTTTAACCGAGTGCAGGAAAATAATAGTCAGGGGCATCAAAGGCTTCATCCCCACAAACAGAGGATCCATCCACCTTTGCTACCCCTTGAAATTGTCTTAAGGATCACAAATCCTTCACCCTAATTACTATTGTCTATTACAAACCATTATCCATAAAAACATAATCAAAACAAAATAAAAAGCAGGCTCTGGCCTTGTCTTTGATAACCTTAATTGCCCGTTCAAGCAGCTTCCACGCCATCTGCTGCACCCTTTCCTTCCTCAATCTCCACCGCTTCCTTTGCTCTGCTAGTTCCAGCTTCATTCCCATCCGTCATCACCACATCCTCTTCATCACCAAGAGCCACCAAAGCCACCTTCCATTTCTTCACATCCCAAGCAGCCTTGTCAAAATTAGGATCACCGGCATCTATAGCCATCTTGATCCTGGCCTGCAACACTGACCTTACAGCCCACATTTTTGCTTCCTTAGTGGCCAGCTTCATTTCCTCTGGGTGTTGGGTCTCTATGGTGGATAATAGATCCTCCAACCACTTCTTGTCTTTAGTGAGTTGGGTTATGATTTTATCCTTGGTGACTGCTGCACTTCCCATTCCCCAGAGGCTATCACTCATTTGGCTCACAATCTTTTCGTAGTGATCCTTGCAAGCATTCACAGCCTATGACCAGCAATTATGTAAAAGTTAGGAGAATACTGGATCATCAAATTTAAACAGACCAAAGAACGCTTACAGTAAGGATCATATCGAAGTGAGTCTCAGGCTCTGAGGATATTTTTCTCTTGGAAGCTGGCGATTTGGCCATGGTAGTTGTGGTCCTTGGCTCGAAAGTAGCGGCTGCCTTCAAAGCTTCCTTCTTGACAGTTTGAGGAGTGATCAGACTATCAATGTCCTCTAGAGAAAACTTGCCAATGGATTTGTGGGATTTCTGAGCACCTGCAGGAACTAAGTAACATATAAGTATTCTATTCTATTTTATTTTATTTAATATACAAATATAAATCTTACTTGACATGATGGAATATGAAGAGATTTCACAAAAAACCTCAACAAATCCGGCTTGGAAGGTCCTGACTTCGGGATCCATGGCAAGAAACCTTTTTGCTTTTTCTTCTGTTCCAGATAGCTTGGCCAAAGAAGTAAAGTTTTCAACTGTAAGCAAGGAGAAAGATTAAAAGTTAGATCAGTTATCACAGATTGTTTCTCTATTAAGGATTCGGGATCCTACCCTTTTTAACCCAAGTTAGAGGTAAATCAGCCCCACCAGGTATGGAGTTCCGATTCACAAAGAAGAACTGATTCCTCCAGAAGGAAACGTTCAGGGTTACTTTCAAATTCGATTGGGTTGTCGAGGTTTAGACTTTAGCAAAAATCGGTTCTAACCATGGGTAGTTAGGGTATAGAGATGTGACAACTCTTGGACCCCGGAGGCGATCTTCTCCTCCTCTATGATTCTTTTGATAGTGCCTAAAACCCTCTGAATCATGGGCATAGCCTGCATATAAGACATGCCGGTGGATTCGAAGAAACTCTTGGTAAAAGGAGGAAACAAATACGTATAGCCAATGAGAAAAGGGCAGGCCGGAAAACAAACCCAAGTCTGTGAGTAAACATCACATCGGATCAACTAGTCATATGGTCGGAAAACGGTTTTCGGTGGGAATAATGGCTGGAATTCGTCAATCTCAGGGTCGGTGAACTTGCAGATATCCATGGGCGGATTGGTGATATGGTTCTGAGATTGCATCTCTAATAACTCGGAGTCATTGGACTGGTCAGAATGTATGGAGGGAGAAGAAGAAGAAGAAGCAACATACATTTTTTAGAATATTATAATAAGAAAATGAGAGGAAGAAGGATATATGAACAGTCTGCAAGATATGTGGTTATAAAGAATTGAAGGGATCACATATATAGGCGGCGATAGTTAATAGTCAGGGTTTTAGATGATAATTATTGTTGACACACGTCTAATCGGTTTATCTTTTGCAGGATTCAAATTTCAAAATGACAGCTGTATTGCATAAACACTTGCCATTTTGGGGGCAATTTTTAGGGCATGGAATTTGTGCTGAGGATCCTATATCCAAGTGTACATTATAGATCTCTTACCCTTGTGATATGTTCCAGATTGTAAAGGATCAAGGACCCTTAGTATTATATGTTTACTAATAATTGTGTTTGAGTGGTGTTGTGTTTAATAGATATAACGGCTTGAAGATTGAGTCATCCTATTCTTGCGCTACTGGACGACTCCCGCAAGTGGTCAAATGTGAAGGAACGGCTAGTGGGAATAGTGGCGTAAGTATAGGAGTTATAGTTAGTTGTTATTTGTTGTTTATGAGCGAGATAAATGATCAGTTAGAGGACACTTGAAAACACACATACCTGAGCATTCTCTCTATCACAGCTCGTATACTTAGATTTCATTGTAACACTGATCGATATCTCCACCATTTGTAACCCTATTTTTACATTAATAAAGTGGAGATAGACGATTTGTCATCACCCGAGGTTTTTTCCTGTGATCTAATCAAGATCAAGGGGCTTTTCCTCGCAACAAATCACGTTGTTCATCCTTATTTTGTTCATATAATCATTATCATTATCATAGAACTAAACCTCACAATTACGGATTTGGTTACTTGATCCTTAGTTGATTTTTGACCAAAACAACAACCTAGTTATATATCTAAGGGTGGTCACTATGGGGTATATAGCTTGTGTATAAGTTGAAACATATGCTAATATATATATATATATATATATATATATATGTATATATATATAAATCCTCCTAAATTATAAAGGGAGTCTAATTACTTCCTAGTCCATTCCTATAACAACATTCACATATTATGAGGCAACGCATAATATATGGTTACTGATTTGTGTAAATCATTATAACCTTAACAAAGTTTCCTCGAAGTTTGTGCCACACAACTACGTGAAAGAGAAGTGGGGTTGCTTTAAATGAAATTGTGGGTGCGCAATTCCTAAAGCTTTCACAGAACCAGCCTAGTGTTCCAAGACCATAATGGACACACCAATGAGGGGATGTGCCCGGCTAGGGAGAGTATTGTGTGAAATTTATTTTCGTCTACAAAAAGGGGGTTAGTTCAAGGACATCGGGTCTACTAACTGCTAGGAGACTAAGTATACTTCAAAAAGAATGGTTCAAATCTATCATCTACCTATTCTGCAATACTTAACCGTCGAGGTTTCATTGGATATTTTATGTGTTTTGACCAATCTCCATTCATGTGGGGGATTGTTGAAATTTTTTTAAGATGAATGGATACTTTATTTGTTATTTTAGTGAAAGTATTCAAGGTTCAAGGACTTCAAATGAAAAGGTTGATTTTTTAACCCATCGCAATACGCGATGGATCAAAAGACAACCCATCGCGTATCTCGAAGGGTATGTTACAAAACCTAAGAATGGGCGGTGTCGAGATACGCGATAACCTTAGACTCAACTTCATCGCGTATCGCGATGACGTGGTCCTACAGGAGATGACACGTGCCTCACCACGTGTCCCCATGTGGCACTGCGTGTCCAGCCACGGGTACACGTGGCAAGCCTACTAGGTTACACGACAAGCGTAGTCCGATACGCGATGACCTCCGAATAGGTCCATCGCGTATCGCGATCCAATAAACTAAAATAAAAGTATCCATTAACCCATCGCTATACGCGATGGATCCTTATCAAGACCCTTCGCGTATCGCGATGGGTCAGCTGATCATTGCCAATAAATATGGTCATTGGCCCATTCATTTATCACACCTCACAAGTTTACATCACTCTTACTCTACCTTGTAAAATGTGCAATGACACTCCTCGTAATCCGTGCCCAAACGAAGTTTCCTCGAAGTTTGTGCCACACAACTACGAAATTTCCTCGAAGTGCGTGCCACTAAGAGATGAACCGACGTCCACCTCGAAGTACGTGTAAAAAAATATTGACGTGTGACGTTCCTCGATTCGTGTGCAAAGAAGTGTTGATCAAGATTACTCGAGACCCGTGAAAGCGTCGAATTGCTGCTCAAGAGTGTAGAAAATACAAGTCAACCAAGGTAGGGGTAATGCAAGAATAAAATATTAATATAATATTAAAAGGTTTAGACCTTAATCGAGGGTATACTCGATACCTCGAGAATAAATAATAGAAAATATAACTGTTCGAACCTTAGAATTAACACTTAACAATAAACAGATCTCTGATGTGTTATATACTGTTAACTCTAAACTAAGATCTAGCTCATTATCACGATTGATTGTATGTTATGTATGTGTATATATTATCAGTAATGTGTATAATATTAATATTATTAGTATGAAGATTGAGAGAGAGATCGGACAGGGGTTCGTTAATTAAATCTCAAAACTTAACACTAATGTGTGAACAGTGTTCACTATAAATAGACGATGGAGTTAGTTCGTTAACATCCCCTAATGAACTAACATCCAATTCATTACATACATTAAATAGACAATAACTTAATGAAACACCCCCTGATTCGTTAAACACCCTTAACGAATCAGGAGGGAATTAAATTAGATCTAGTTCGCTAAACATCCTTAGCGAACTAGACTAATACATTAACGAACTACAAGATATATTAATTGTTTATTACATTAAACAAAACGACAAATACTTTAACGATAAATACAAAGACTCAAGACGCAAAAACGTGCACTAACAGAAATCCCCTCATCTTGAGCTCTTTGTCTTTGATCTTCACTTGAAATGCTTGGACTGCCAGTCTTTGCAGCTATGAATCCCGTTCTCATAACAAACACGCACAACGCGTTGAAATTGCATAGCCAGATCATAGTCTTAATCGCTCTCAATTAGAATCTTGTTCTTGTGCAACACGTCATTATCTGTGTCATTTAAATTAACCAACCACATCGGGTCGATAACCTTAATAAGCTCAGTCTTCAGACCTTTACCCAACACAATGACGGCCTCGCCAGTACGATTGTCGTAGTACCAGCAGTTGAACGTAGATGCATGTGTTGGTGCATCGTCTTCACCGGCACACGCTTCATCGTCTTCGGCGGCTTTACCTTAAGAACAAGCTTCCTCCATCCCGTCCTTGGATCAATTTCATCAATATGTTTACGTGTAGGGACCTGGGGCTTGAAAAACTTGAAACCATGAATGGTTTCGAACAACATGTGTTGATGAAACCTCTCAGTTGTCCGGTCGCCACCACGATTGATAAACGAACGACACGCGAGGGTACGAACATCCCAATGCGGTAAGGTAAGAACGTCCATTATCTTCTCGTAGTACTGATTCCCTTCTCCCATTTAACGATACATACCTTAAGATTAGATTTATATAGCCAAGAGACGATATCACCATGAACTTTTGTTACGGTCTTTAAAGAAGTCACTTTATTAGCTTTGGCTCTAGCGGCAGCTTCTTCCTTTCGTTCCTGATCAACATATCGATACGCCTTAATAATCTTACTCACCTTCTTATAGCTGAACCACTTAGCAATATCAGCATCAGTTGGGTTCTCAATCGAGTTGAAACGAGTGTCCACAACCTTCTTACCCTTGGACGTCTTTTCCAAATCATCCTCGACTGCTTTAAACATTTGCTCATCAAACACTAGAGCACCTTGATCAACATTTGTGTGTTGAAACAAGTCAGGATACTCCTCAGTAGTGACGTCTTCAACTACAACTTCCTCATCTTCATAAATAAAATCCGTATTCATTTGAATAACGAATCATGCATTATGTCTTCCTCATTCACCACCTCAACATCAGGCTCTGCCTCAAACACGGTCAACTGTTCATCATTCAACCCAAGCAGAATAGAAATCTGCTCTCGTGTTAGAGACATTTCAACGAACTCACCAACCTCAATCTCATCCCTGTTCATCACACTCCTAACCATTCCCGATCCATCCACATATATGACGGTATTGACTTCAATTATTTCAATCGGTCTAACAGCAGTTGAATCATGATACATAACAACCTGCTTACCCAAGTCATCACCACCACTTATACCTGCACCGGAAGATGAACCGTGCGTTTGTTTAGGCTCACCTCCTGCACCAGACTCGTCAAGATCTTGGTCATCATTCTTGAGTTTCTTCAATGCATCATCTTTGCATGTTAACTGCAAAATCAGATCTTCCTATTCTTTGAGTTTCACCTCCTGAGACTCAACAATCGCACGAAGCTCTTTTGTCTCTTTTTGATAGAATGATACATAACTCATCAGCCTTCTATGATTCTCCATTAGGCGTTCTTGATTTTGACAGTTAGCATACATTTGGTTTTCATACAAATGAAGGAGGTTCAATAGCATGTCTGTCTGACAGTTCTGAGGCATATTATACAAAGAGGGATGGACAGGCTGGATTGGTCCCTAAGGCCTTGTAATTCTCATAAATGAGACATCACTAGGTGGAGGAGGCCTCATAGACAGTGTTGGAGGAAAAATGGAAGGTGTAGCAGATGGCATTGGTATTTCAGCTAATGCCATATGTGGAATCATACCAAGTTTATCATGAGCGACCATTGTTGTCGTCAAGGTAAGCGCCGGAGTGCTAGTAGTAGGCGGCACTACCAGGCATTGAGACATGGTTGTACGAGGCGGTGGAACACCAATGATAACACCAGCTCCAGCTGATACACGTCTCTTGGCTGGAGCTTCAGAAGCTGGTGCTTTACCCTTTATTTTCCGTTCACGTTGAGCTGCAATTGTGGCAGCTAACGCGGCTTCGACTGCAGCTTGTTGTTCTTGAAGAGCTGCATCAGCAGCACCACCATGTCCACCATCTCCACCATCATCACCATCATCATTTCCATCGTTCCCACCTTCTCCTCCCTCACGCTCGGAATCCGAGTCATCATGGATCCAGCGTTCATTGGGAGGACATACATAATCAGGATTAATAATATGACCAATCATACGTTTGTCCCGTGGCTTCTCCTTACGATAGATCGTCATTCTACGCACAATGTCGGCCTTCATGTGTTCTAAGTCAAGAACATCATCCACCAAAGTTCGATCAATCACCAAGTTTGGTATCAAGTCTTGAATTATCAACTGCAAAAATCGTGGATACATTAAGAACTTCTCCATCTGAGCCGTTTGCTGAACTTGTTCTATAAAATGATTGAAAACCAGTTCTGAGAAGTTGAATGGTTTATTGAGAATAAGAGCCACAAATGCTGATTGCAAACTGATCCGGCATTCATCAAATCCACATTTACGACCACCCATACAGTGAATCAAAACGTGCAAAAGATACTTGTAGGGAGGGCATAAACCATTCTTGTTAAACATGGAATCTTCAATATTCCTACCATATCATACACGTGTAAACAAGCCCTTGATTAACTCCTAATCAAACTCACTTGGGTTATTATCATTGTACCCAAACCGAAGCACCCTCCTAATCACATCAACATCCACTGTAATGGGAGTCTAATTGATTGTTGCTCGAATGTGATTCTCAGTGTCAACAAACTTAGCAGTATTCCAGAACTGCCTAATAATACTCAGATAAACAATAGGTTGAGCAGTTATAGCATAATGTATCACCGAACGACGTAGAAATATTAACATAGTCCCAAACTGAGCTTCATCAGCAACGTCTGAATCAACATAAGCACAGATGTTGTGCTTCTTGTCATATGGTAGCAACTGTACTTCATCTTGTTCTTGAGGTTGTTCTTGTTCTTGGGGAGCAGCGGGTGGATCTTGATCCATTTGATCGGCCATTATACTGAATAAATTTAAACTAATATAAGTAATGTGAAGGTTTAATATAAAATAAGCACTTATATATCTATCAAGAGATGGTGTATTTAATTTTAGATGTCGTGTGTAATCGATGTATCGACGCGTTTAGACTTTTGAAATATTTTTTTAATTTACAATATTTAGTGTAATTAATTACATAATTAATATTGAAATGTCATTCGTTGAACATATCAATCTGATTCGTTACAAAAATATAACGAATTGACTGATTCTCTATCAAGTAAATAATTTAACGAAAGAGACTTAGCGAATTAACTAATAAAAAGAACAACTTAACTTTTAGTTCGTGTTAAATTGACGAATTCAAAGTTGATTCGTTAAATAACTTATTCGCTAATCTTGTTCGTGTGAGTTACTTAACGAATTGGACACGAAGAATTCCAATTCTCTAAGTATAACGAATGGCCATAAGATTGGCTTAATCTTTGACTCTCCTGGTCAAAGTCAAAATTAACTAAGAACACTGAAAGTCAACATGCTGAATCCAGGTTCGATTATTCCATAATCATCGTTAAATAACCAAATCGACATTCGCAACGAACTCGGAAACACAATACAAAGAGAATGGTGTTGATTTGAGGTACCAAAAGTATGACATAAGTTAGGTTATTAAGGGTTTTAAACAGTTCGTTAAAACCTGAACCCATAAACAATCAATGACCCGGCAATCTAGAATCAAGCTATGATTAAAGACCACCTAGAGTCTCGGAATCACATTCCGATCACAATGTCAAGATAAACTATATTAAAAAGTATGAACCTGATTATACAGAGTCTTAAAAGCCGTAAAACCCTTATAACAAAAACACATAATAAACCTATCAAAGCTGTAATATTTTTGACGAAAATCACAAGGAAGTGATCACCTATACTTTAGCAACACATTGGTATATTCAAAAGGTTAAATTTTGATGGTCGAAAAATTATGAAAAATTTGAGAAGAGTAACGTTAAGTGTAAGGAAGAAGATGAATAGTATAGGACGGTTTGTTTCACGCCTATCCTTTATACACCATCCTTACACGTTTCCCAAAGAATGAATCAGATATAATTCGTTTAAGATTTTAAATAAACGAATAAGCTAATTCGTTAGTCAACATTGAACGCGCAGATTAGTGAATGAGACTTGATTCGTGTCTTGATTCGTTAAATATGCATAACGAACTAGAAGTGTTTCGTTACAGAGTGTGGAAGCGAATTAGGTGAACGAACTAACACACCTAATTCGTTATCCATAATTAATGAATTAGACATTATTTTGTTTTTACCTTTTTAATTAAATGAATTTAACTTAAATAAAATGAATCAACCAAATAAATAAATGAATAAATAAAATAATAAATTAAATTGATTATTTAATTACTAGAATTACCGAGGACCGTTATCTCGAAAATCGAATAACTTAAAACGTTTTACGTTCAATAAAAAAAAATTTAAATTACAACTTAAATAATATGTAAAATGAAATATAAAATATTTTTGTTATTTTGTAAAAATAAAAGAATGTATTTACAGAAATATCCGAACTAGAAAACAGACAATCTTTTTGTGTTTTTCTATGAGTTTCGAAAGCAATACATATTTTTGTGTTTTTGTTGAGTTTGAGCAGAGAATCATATTGACCAAAATGCCCTTCCATCACAGTTTTATATTTTAGTGATATTGTGACTGGCGTTAAGTCGGTCATTGATATTGTCGTCCACTTAAATCTTATAACAAGCCTTCGAGCATTTTTGCGACATGATTTTAAGGTTCAATTAGCGCACAGAGTATCAGAAACTATCAGCCCCTAATCTCGGTTCAAGCTTAATTTGATTTTTGCCAAATCACACAAACTTAACTTAAACCGTTATAGTGTTGATCAAAATTTGAAACTTTTAGAATATTTGAGCAATGCATCAAGTTTCCTTTACTGTGAGTGAGTATGCACGAGTCGATCTGTCGTCTTACATACATTGTATACCCTGGGGTCCGTTTCTTATTGGTATTGAGACGCGCGCAAGGGAGGATCAATTGTATGACTAACAGCGGATTTTGATAAAGTCGGTAATTTGGATTGTACGAAGTACAGCAGTGATCAAGTTTAATGACTTTGGGTTTGCTCTAAAAGTGAGTGAAATATTCATGCATATGAATACCCAAATGATTAAGCCGCATAAAGACTCACAGTGTCCAGAATCCTAACGCTTGTTATTTGCTTTATTATTTTTTTTGGGAGATCAACAACTATAAGGCTTGAGTAACACAAGTTATTACATTTCTGCCATCCTCACCGAGACTTTTAATAGAGACTAACACCTCTTTCAATTTGGCTTTTCTTTAGGTTTATATCACTTACTTTACTCTAGCAGCTTGTTTAAGACCTATCAATGCACCAATGATTAAGCACACAGTCTTTTAAGCTTATTTCTTTCTGGATTTGGTGTTAAATAGTCAATATACTATCATTTTCTCTTTTTGCTTCAAAACTCAAAAATTTTAAGGAGCATAAACAAATTTAATTGCCCCAGTTAATTTAAGTTCATAAATTAATGGCTATCCTATCCATCTACGAATAGATAACAGGACCATACATGCAAGCATGCTTCACAAACTTAAATAACTGACATAATTTTCAGCTAAAATATAAAGTAGAAGACTTAACTAACACCCCAAATACTTTCTACTATCAGGTAAATGGCAATCCCGAAGTTTTACAAGAAATTATCAGGACCAAACATATACAAGTATATGTCTTTCAAATAGAAGTAAATGACATAATTTTCAGCGAACGTAAGCAAAACTATTTTTGGTTTTTCTTTTTACAAACTAAAAACACAATTTTTTTGTCTTTTCGGATTTTTCTTTATAAATAGGAAATTCACATTCTTTTTGACTTTTTCAAAATTTTCTGTACAAACTGAAGACACAATCTTTTAGATTTTTCAATTTTAAGATGTTTTTGGTTTTTCAAATTAAGTTAAAAAAAATAAGAAAGATCATAGTTTTTTTTTTATTTTCTAATGTTTTTGGGTTTTATCTGTACAAACGAAACGCACAATATTTTTGTATTTTCTAATATTCACCCCCTAAAAACTAAAAACAAAATAAAATGATAAATCAAAATTAACAGAAAAGACAGATAATCATCCTCGTTTCAGGATATCAGCGAGGGCCTTCAATCCATTTAAACCAAACAAAAATTGAAAACGCTTTTTATCAAAGGCTTTGGTAAATAGATCAGCTTTCTGAAAATCAGTATGTACTTTCTCAAGTTCAATTAATTACTTTTCACAACAATCCCGTAAAAATGATATAGAATTTCGATATGTTTTGTTTTAGAATGTTGTACGGGATTTTTGCTGATACTAATAGGAGCAGAAATATCAATAAAGATGGGAGTAGTAAGAAACTTCAAACCGTAGTCGCGAAGATGTTGTTGTATCCACAAAACCTGGGAACAACAACTCGAGGCTGCAACATACTCAGCTTCGGCGGTTGAAGTGGAGACCGTTGTCAGCTTCTTACACTGCCAGGAAACAAGCCGGCTTCCTAAGAATTGACATCCCGCTGTGGTAGACATGAAATTAATCTTGCATCCTCCATAGTCTGAGTCGAAATAAGCGGTAAGATCAAAAGTATCGTCTTTGGGATACCATAACCTGATGTCAGGATTTCCCCTTAGATATTGCAGAATACGCTTGGCCGTTGCCAAGTGAGTCACTTGGGGACTAGCTTGGTACCTAGCACATAAACAAACAGCAAACATTATGTCGGGTCGAGAAGCAGTTAGATACATTAAAGAACCAATCATAGCACGATAGAGGGTCAGATCAACAGTATCCTCCAATTCATCCGGTGATAAATTATGACCCACGGGAAGAGGAGTATAAGGGATTTTTCCAGCATGAATAATCATAACCTGATGTCAGAACCTTTTTCAAAATTAATTACTCGTTTCTTAGGAGAAGCATAACCCAAGAAATACCCTTTAATGGCTTTCTCATTAAACTTTCCTACATCCTTTTTCAACATAGTACAAGGACACCCAAATGGTTCAAAGTACATTAAATTAGGTTTACGATTATTCAACAACTCATAACTTGTCTTCTTTAGTCTCTTAACCTTTAGAATCCGACTCGAAATAAGCGGTAAGATCAAAATTATCGTCTTTGGGATACCATAACCTGATGTCAGGATTTCCCCTTAGATATTGCAGAATACGCTTGGCCGCTGCTAGGTGAGTCACTCGGGGACTAGCTTGGTACCTAGCACATAAACAAACAGCAAACATTATGTCGGGTCGAGAAGCAGTTAGATACATTAAAGAACCAATCATAGCACGATAGAGGGTCGGATCAACAGTATCCTCCAATTCACCCGGTGATAAATTATGACCCACGGGAAGAGGAGTATAAGGGATTTTTCCGGCATGAATAATCATAACCTGATGTCAGAACCTTTTTCAAAATTAATTACCCGTTTCTTAGGAGAAACATAACCCAAGAAATACCCTTCAATGGCTTTCTCATTAAACTTTCCTACATCCTTTTTCAACATAGTACAACGACACCCAAATGGTTCAAAGTACATTAAATTAGGTTTACGATTATTCAACAACTCATAACTTGTCTTCTTGAGTCTCTTAACTGTTAGAATCCGATTGAGTGTATAACAAGCAGTATTTACCGCCTCATTCCAAAATTGGATAGGAAGTTTTTAATCAGCGAGCATCGTTCTAGCAGCTTCAATCAACGTTCTATTCTTTCGTTCAGCAACACCGTTCTGTTGTGGTACATATGGGGCACTGTATTCTCGAAGAATTCCCTTTTATAAACAAAAGAAATCCAAGACAGTATTTTTAAATTCAGTTCATTGTCACTTCAAATTTTCCTCACTTTCTATTTGTATAGTTATTCGATCTTAGTGATTAAGTTTTGAATGAAAACCGGTTTTTGATCTTTTGAACTCATAAACAAGACCCATGAGTATCGTGAATAACCATCAGTAACTACCAGGCAATACCAATCTTAAGAAATACTCGCACGATTCACTGGACCGAAAAATCCATATGAAGTCGCTCAAGAGGAGTATTAATGGAATTTAATAACTTAGATGGGTGCGACTTTTTCTTCTTTTTTCCCTTCTTGCAAGCAACACAGTGAGCAGATATTTTTAAATTCTTTAATGACACACAGTCAACTAGGTCATCTGCCATCAGGTAGTTCATCTTTCGAACATGTATGTGACCCATTCGACGATTCCGTGGAATAGAGTCTTTCTCGGTAGCTTTTGAGACAAAACATGGTTCGATCGATGTTGATACTTTAGAACTCATATTCAAGACATTAATATCATTTGATCTAGGTGATCGCATGACAACCATGTCCTCGGTAATCACATAACCCGGTTTTAAAATCAGACACTCTTTATCTGTAAATACTGTAGTGTATTGCTTATCACAGATTTGCGACACACTCAATAAATTATGGTCCACTTTATCACAATAGTTAACCTTCTCAGATGTAATATTCCCATTTGAAACATCACCTTCTTGTGTAATCATAGCCCTAGATGTCCCAGCGAATGCTACGTAACCCCCTTGAATATTTCTTACATTAGTTAAGAGGTCGAGATTTCCAGTAATATGACGAGAACATCCACTATCCATAATCCAGTTTTCACCAGAAATGGTCTTGGATGTACCTTACACACAAACGAAAATGATTAGTTTAAAAAGGCAGCCCAGGCCTCAGTCTTGGGCACCTTTTGGTTTTCTTGAGAAAAGTTAAACTTAGTTGCATTCAATTGTTGTTCAGCAACTTGAGAATAAGTTACAGGTTTCTTAGACTTTCTTCTTAGATAAGCAACTTGAACTACATTTGAATTAACATTTTTGCATAACGGTTCGGTTGGAATAAACTTAGGTTTAACAGAACCATGAGTTTCATTCACATGAACAACTTTTCGAGGATGCACATTAGAGAACATAATATGAGTATCATCAGCATATGACACAGGTCATTTCAGAATCTCCTTTACCAACGGAACCGGTTTAGAATGGTCCTTGATAAAAGGATGAAGATCCTGATAGTTTTTCTTGCCACATTTTCTTACTACATGACCTTGTTGACCGCAAAGGAAACAGCTTCGCATGTCAACATGATGATGTTGAGAATTTGTCGGAACATGTGACACAGAAGATGAATGATGACTCACATTTTTGGTCATGCTCTTTGCAAATAACTCAGATTTCTTTTTCAAATAAAAATCTAAGTTAGAACAATTTGAAAAACTTTTCAATGTATCTGTTCCAGTTGACTTCACAAATTGAACTTTATTAGCCTGTTTTAAAACTTGCTTCGCTTTAGTCAATGGATCAGATGAAACTGATGTTTTCGCTTGAGCATATTGACGTTCAAGATCTTGAATTTTTGAAGTTTCATTGTGAAATACACTCTCAATAAGTTATGGTTTAATGATACTTATTGGAATGTCTTTCTCTGTGAACATCGTGTCTAGCCCCTTTAACTTAAATACTCTACCAGTAGACGGCTTAGAAACAGTTGGATTTATGAAACGCAAGAAATCCTCATCAGAAATTTTGGATTTTTCTAGTTTCTTAGCCTTCACTGGTTTAACATTGACATGAGTATCTTGTTTCACCTTGGTTGTGTGCGAACCATACACAGCCTCCTCAAATTCATGAGGTTCACAAAGTATGTGATTTGAACTTGGAATGTTCTTGGTCTTGTGTATGATTTCAGGTTCGAACACATCCTCAATGATAACTTTGTCGACATTTCAACATAAACTTTGTTGCTTTGAACATGAGATTTTTTAGGAGCAAATTGGGTTTTAACAGTTTCAGATTTAATGGGTTTAGGATTTTCTGAAATCACAGGTTCTTTCACAATTACCTCTTTTTCCTTTTTAGCAAAATGATTGATTTTATAATCATTGTGAAACGGTGAAGGAATTTCAACAATACCTATGCCATTCTTTGAATCCTTTTGTTTTCCAGAAACTTCAATAATTTCATTCAACAGAAAAGAAGAGTTTCAAAATTTACCCAATTTTTTATTCAACTCAAGAACCTCATTCTCAAGTTCGGTCATTTTTGAACGATGTTTCAAGATTTCTTGAAACTTTTGGTCATTAATTGTCATTTTCACAGATAGCTCAGCTTTGAGATCATGGTTACTTGTCGACAATGCTTCAATCTTCTCACGAGATCTCATTTGAGATTCAAGATATTGTCGATAAGTATCTTTTAGCGAGGCAATTTCTCTGACTAAATTATCATTATAATTCTTTAAAGATTCTAACTTAGGTTTGTTAGATTCACATTCAACACACGTTGCATTAACCGATGATGTAGCAGAAATAGAATGACTAACCTCATTGATCTTATCCATGCATGCGAAGACAGTTGTAGGCTTGTCACAGGAGTCATTAGAATCAGATCCAGAATCATTATCAGAAGACAACTCACTTCCACTTGCATCTTGAAAGTCTTGAGTCAGCCCAAACAAAGCCAAATTAGCTTGATTATCATTACATAGTAGTCGTTGTGACCAATCATTTCCATCAGCTAACATTGCTTGTGACCCAAAACTTGACGGTTTCTTCTCAGCATCATTATCTCGTGGTGTTGAAGAATTTGTTTTTGACCACGAGGACAAGTATACTCCTTTTTCGGTTTGTCACATTCTTTTGCAAAATGCCCGAATTTTTGACAATTGTATCATTTCACCTTTAACTTGTCAAATCCCAATTTCTTGTTCAAGGCAGGAAGATCTTTTCCGGTCCTTTGCATAAATCTTTTTACCTTACGAACAATCATTTCCATGTTCCACTTTAAATCCATGATTTCTAAGTCATCTGGATCAGTCTGATCTTAATCTTCGTCAGTCAGATCAATAGTGGCAATTTTCTATTAACCAAATTTCCATAAGAGGTCATGAAAGCTGACAGAAAGGCAAAATTTTGTTCAGCTTCTTTCATGTTGACATTCGGAGGTGATAAGTATTGATTTGTAGTGGATGAACCTCCCGAACCAGCAGAAACATTTAGTAATCCAGAGTTACCAGCAGTATAAAAACATGCTATAGGATCACTATAGATGGTTGTTTCATTGTCTCATGCATTCTGTGTAAGAAATGCAGTAATCGGTGAAATGGTTGAGCTTAGAGGCATGCTACCACCATAGAAAGCAGGATCTTGAATTTCCATGGATGATTTTTGACACTTGAGGTCATATTCACGAGCTTCAATCTTTTATAAAAACTCACTTGCAGTCAAGTCTTCATTGAAATAACTGTTTTCTTTTAATACCATTAGGAAAGTAGAGTATGAACTTGGTAGTGCACTCTTAATAGTATCAATCTTATCAATCTCAGAAATTACCAACTTCATTTTATCCATCTCCACTATCAAGTGATTAAATCTTATCGTCATTTCTTCAACCGTCTCACCTTTGAGTAGGTTAAAGTTTCTGAACTGAAACTTAAGCATAACCTATTTGCTTTCAGCAGTGTTTCCCATACTTCTCATTCGGATATGTTGAAATAAAGAGGCACAAATTTTTATACTACCCACTTGGTGAAAGATGTTCTCAGGTAATGCCATGGTTAGAGTAGAATAAGCTTTTGTCTCTATATCTAATGCTTTCTTCTTTTCCTGTGAGTATTGAGAAATATCTTTAGGTCTGAAGCCTATGGTCTCATCTCCAATCATTGGAACAGTATAAACTTCATCTAAGCAATATGAGCAGTCAGGGTGAACTGATCCTAGATGAGCACGAAACCAAGATTCCCACTTGGTAAAATCACTAAACTTCATCAAACTTGGACATTTCGAATGTGAACCTATCTTGGTATCAAGTTGCAACATTTGTTGCATTAACATATTCTGTGAGGCTAGTGCATACATACCAGCCATTTTGACAAGTTTCAAAATTCAAGGGTTAAAAATTAAAATTAATTAACGAACTGCAAACAGTGTAACGAACTGTGAACAGTTGTAGCGAACTGTGAACAATAATTAATGAATCAAATCTTTAACGAAGTTAAGATTGATTAGTAAGCGAATCAACGAATCACAATTGAAATTAACGAATTGATCAACGAATCAGATGGTCAACGAAGAAGTCAACTAACGTATTAACTAGATGAATCACTAAGTATGAGCTTAGTGAATTAGAGAGTTTTCTGTAACGAATCACTAAATGAGACTTAGCGAATAAGATGACGAACCAGCTACAGTTGATAGCGAATCAATTTATAGCGAATCAGGTTGTTACAACGGTTTGTAACAAACTCTGACAACAAGTGCCACGTTGCACAAGTTGTTATCACACAATTTCCAAGGTGGACGCGTGTCACACGAATCAGTTGGACACGAATCGGATTTTGAAGCGAATTAATTAGCGAATCAACCAAAATTTAACTAAGTATGTTAACGAATCAACGTCACTGTGTTAACGAATCAAGTGGCGTATTCAAATCTTCAAATCTTCAAAGAAGATTTTCCAGATTTCTGGAAATGAAGAACACTAACCCAGAAACCCAGATTTGTAATACACACTCAATAGCTAACCAAATCTCTCAAATTGATTATCAAAATGCTCGGAAACACCACGCGAATCCAACTCAACGTATCTAGTAACCCAATTAACCATAGATCAAAACCAATTTGAGCAAACCCGATGTCCTGTTTCCGGCCAAAACCAAAACCAATCCAAAACCAAACCAAATTCCAATTCCTATCAACCGAACCTTACCAATACCTTAAAAACCTCAAATCCAATCCAATCATTCCATAAATCAACCAATTAACCTCAATTTGATCCAAACTTAATCAAACGGAGACTTAACAATAAGTAATAACAATTAACAGTCTGATATCACAAATTAACATCCAAATCAAGCGTAATTGAGCACCGAAAGCTCTTATATCACTTGTTTGAACCTTAGTATTAACACTTAACAATAAACAGATCTCAGATATGTTATATACTATTAACTCTAAACTTAGATCTAGTTCATTATCACGATTGATTGTATGTTATGTATGTGTATATATTATCAGTAATGTGTATAATATTAAATACTATTAGTATGAAGATTGAGAGAGAGAGAGATCGGACAGGGGTTCGTTAATTAAATCTCAAAACTTAACATTAATGTGTGAACATTTTTCACTATAAATAGACGATGGAGTTAGTTCGTTAACATCCCCTAACGAACTAACATCCAATTCGTTATATACATTAAATAGACAATAACTTAACGAAACACCCCCTGATTAGTTAAACATCCTTAACGAATCAGGAGGGAATTAACTTAGATCTAGTTCGCTAAACATCCTTAGAGAACTAGACTAATACATTAACGAACTACAAGATATATTAATTGTTTATTACATTAAACAATACGACAAATACTTTAACGATAAATACAAAGACTCAAGACGCAAAACCGTGCACTAACAATAACAAAAGAAATGTTAATAAGAAATAATAGTGTAAAGTAGTTTTTTGTTATTAATATTATTTAAGTTTATTATTTAAATTTCTTAAATAAATAAGTAAAGAAATATAGTATACGTTTCTTCAAGAAGAATTTAGAAAAGTAAACAAGGAAAAACTGGTTAATACTTGTAAAATAAAGAAAAGATGTTTTGAACTAAAGGTTCGAAAAGATAATATAATCGAGGTAAAGATTATACAAAAAGAGACAAAATGTCTTAAGCTAGATTAAAGATCTAGTAATAACAAAATGTTATACTCGTACTATAGGTCCGAGATAGCAAAGAAGAACCGATCATTGAAGAGAGGTTGATCCTTTCTAAAGGTGAATACGCCCCAAACTTTTATCTTGTTTATTTGAGTCAAAGTAAATTGATTACATAAGATTACGTCTCTAAAACATTATGAACAAAAGTAATCACTGGCCCTCAGGCTGTCGTGTACGTTTGTTTGGATCCTTACAAATGTGGTTAGACGGTGGGCACAACGCCCCACACCTAGTTATGTGCCTCCGCCACGATGGGCTGGACCAAAGTTATGTCCGAGAGAGGGTAATCATGTGTATACTGATGGTAACTAAGTAACCTTGAACGTTGCGGTGTTTACAGAGCGGTTTCGAATAGAGCCTAAGTTTATAAGTTTGATTTGTTTTTAACTTGATTATATCTAAGCCACGATTGGCCGAGACCCAAGTTATTTCTCGAGGGGTAATTAAGTAAATAAAATATTTTATGCGTCAACTTATTCACCAGCATGTGTTGCTAACGTATTTTTGTCGGCTCCGTAAATGATCACTCAAACTCACAATAAATGTCACAACCCACACAGAAAACCATGTCGACAAGAAGGTTGGTAACTATGCTATTTAAGGAATGAAGAAATGTTTTTTAACCGCGGAATCAGAAACAAACATAAGTGCTGCTTAAAGACTAATAAATGTAATAAACACAAACAATAACTCAAAAGATTTCCTTTTATAGAAAGGTTTCATACAAATGTAAACCGATTGGCGTTTCTTGTATGGAATGTTTATCCTTACTAATCTTAGGACAACCGTCACACTCAATCAGGAATATTCGATTAGGTCTGAAAAGTGTAAAGTGGTAGGCGTGCCCTAAAATATTCTTTTTATAGTCCTGCCACCACTTGACATCTGTCATTCCTTCTAGAAATCATAAGGATTGGTACATAATCATATTACATATTCAAAAACATTCTAAGTGTAAAAACAGGTCTTCGGGCACACTTTGTGCCATTTGTCTTCTACGAGCAGACCTAGTAACCTTGAAGTGTGCTGGTAAACAGTTCCCCGGGTAGACTTTACTTAGAGTATTTTCCTTAGAAAATACTCACCTAGCAGACTTCAATCTTCTTAACCATAGCAAACTTTTCTCGTTATGGTCCTACGAGCAAACTGTTCTTCATGAATCACTTCAACTCTCTGTTAAATAATAACTTATTAAGCAAAACAAAGTGTGCTGGTAACACTGTTTGAACTGTGCTGGTAGCACTTTAGCTTGCTTGGAGTTGAACCTTGCTGAAGAAAGTACTTAGAATATTTCTTGATCACTTTCAACAAGCATGCTCGGACTACTGTTTATTAATCAAACCTTGCTAGAACTTCCAAATACTTGGCTTCAAACGCTTGGTTCAGTCAAGGGTTTGCTAGTAAGAAAATTGTGCTCGACTTGAAGAACACCTTTGCTAGACAAAGTGAACCCTACTCGGAACATCACTTAAGAAGACTTCAAGAAGATAACCTAGCCCAACAGGCAAAATACCTTTCTAGGACAAGTAAAACCCTGCTCGGATGTCCAAGTGTGCTCGGTTTCTATACTTAGTGATGACCGTCGTTTGAGTCAATCAAAAACATAATTAAACTAAATAGTTAGAGCAAGTAGGGTATCGTATCACAAGGAGTATGTGGTCAATGCAATTCGTGTACATATTTAATTTTATTAAGTAACTAGTGTTTAGTACTGATCACACAAGCAATTTAAGTGAATTTAGGGAACTAAGCAACGAACAAGTAAACGAGTTTTTAGAAGTTAACAAAGCAAATCACACCCGGGAATTCAAGTAAGCAATCTACAGTTATCTCATGCAACCTAACAGATTAATTAATAACGATTAACTCAAGACTAATCAATCAAATAAAACCTTAGACATCAACAATCACTTTACACACGGCACTGGTTATCAAACAGTCTTTGCCAGTGTGACCCAGTTAAGGGTAATTGTATGTTTTATTTAATTCAATCTAACCAAACAGTCATATGATCAATTATCTAGCAACTGGTAACAGATCGTTCAGACAAACATAAACCTAAACCGACCGAACACTCAGAAATACCAAACATCAATAATAATATATCAATCATCAATAATAACACAATAGTATTCTTAGTCACATGAGAAAAACTATAAAGATTACAAACTATATATCCCGGGTGCGATTCTAGGAGATTAGCCGAGCCTTGACATCATTGGATCTTAAATACGGATGATATGAATCATATATAGGGTCTTGGCACAAGCTATGGTGGTGAAAATTGCCTCTCGGAGCTGCTGGAATCGCCTCTTTGTCGTCAAAACGGAGTTGGAGTTATGTTTTACTAAAAGTTTGATATAAAACCCTAACTCCCGTCTGAGCACCACATCGCGATATGCGATGGGGTCTTAAATGGTCCATCGCGTATCGCGATGGACCTGAAAGTCAACATATAATTTTAACCCATCACGGTACGCGATGGGTCTTCATCCAAGCCCATCGCGTATCGCGATGGGACTTGTCACCAGCAAAAATCCATAATGTGTCTTGTTTCGCGTGCTGGACATCCTGGGTCTTCATTCCGTGTCACAACAGGTCCAAATTGAGAACTTTAACGCCTGTGACCTGAAATCCAATAATACAAGTATGAAGTATCGAAATTTCTAGAATAAACCATTAAAACTAATTAATAAACGAACTAAAACATCTACAAATTAATCGACCATCACATCCCCACACTTATCTTTTTCTTGCCCTCAAGCAAACTCAAAACCAAACATCAACCTCCATCAGAGGTATGTAGATTATCGCCATTAATACTAGTAAGGTTTAAGGTCATACCCAGTTTCCCAGATTGACATCTCACAAATACGGTTAAATGCTGTAATAAAAACAATATAGTCGCCCAGAAAAGTGTACTTTGTTTCCGGTTATGGCACACATGCTCATACCCCTCGTAATATAACATCTCTCCTCTCGGTTTAATATATGGACTAGCAAAAGATGTGCCAGTATCACTCTGCTCTCAATATCACTCATAAGCAAATATTCATCCATCAAGCTGCTTTGACACAAATGCAAATCAAGAGGTCTTAAAAGGGTTGTAACGGGGCCAGGTGTAAGGGTATGGAAGGGAAATATTTAAGTAGCTCAAACGATCCGACCCGGCTTATTACAAAACATCAAAATAAATGAAACTACTATACAACTGACTGACTTATTATTTAACTTCTAAAATAAGCCAACTAACATACATACTGATTACATATTTTTTTTACTATAAACGAACTACTGAATACATAACAAATATAAATACAAAAACAAATACAAATACAATTACAAATAAACCTAGTAAGCCGGATCGTCTCGTAACATCATGTCGGGGTTAAACAAATGAAAAATAAGTCCAAGAAAGGTTTTCTAAGGGACCTAACCCCACGCCCCTCACATTAACCATCCTCATATGTGTAATGTATGAGGCCCCAAACCCCCATTACCCACACCCGTGCTCATCCAGACGAGGCTTAACCTAATTGCCTTTATCACTTTTGCATTTTGCCAACTACGATCCCGTAATCCATGAACATTAATGAAAGCACTTAAATGACATGTGTGTACTATATATTATATGTGTATTATATATATTTGGGTCAACTCACATACGTACCGAAGGAATAGGGTTGACGATATAAACATGTTAACCTGTCCCCATGACTCGTTATTCCCACCTAAACGACCCCATTTTCAACTTTTCGTTATAAAAACATTTGAGAGTAAGACTATTGAGAAGCTGAAAAACCAACCATGACCGGAAACCTATGACTTGACATTAATGGCAATAATTAACAGTTAACAACTTTGGATTCTGAATACTATTCGAGGTACTATCGGGCTAAAATTTTTCAAATTTCCCCCATCCCCACACTTGAGGTTTAAATTGTGCTCAATGTAAGAATACTTAAACATTGTCCTCAAAGTTAAAATAGATAAAACTATTAATGAATATTTGAGGGACGGGGTTGAAATTGACTTTTTGACTATTAAGCAATTTTAAAATTCGGGGCTCAAATGTGGTCGTTCAACTAACAATTATACAATTACACTTTGAATGTTTAAAGTAATAAAAACCAAATAAATTATGAAACTGAAATCACCTGATATCAACGGGACTGGAGAAGGACCAGTCGGCTCGTGAACTGTAGGTTCCCAGCCGGATCTACACAGGAGTATCTCGTAACACGAGGGTGCGGAATCCCCACGTATACGATACGAGTGTCGAGACGATTAATATGTTGAATATAAGTAAACACAAACACATTAGAATACGATAATATTAGTTGTATTGCAAGGTGTAATAGCCAAAGAACCCAACACGTGATTCAGATAATCACCAAAACCAATCGTTCAAAGTCTAACCAAATCAGCCGAAGTTAAGGGTTTATAAAACTCGACAACTTAGCCTAACATACTAGGCGAAATTGTCATAACTTCGCTAACTTCAAGTTTGCTTAAACACGGCGAACATATAAGAACACGTTTAATACAAACGAACAATATAAACGATTACATACACAAATAAACACGAGATACTGAACTACTGGCATTATGCACCAACAGACTCCCCCTTGGCAGTAGCTTCATATCTCTATCTTCTTTCTCGTGTCTTGTAATCCAAAAATCTCGTACCACTCGTCTTCAAGCATGAACGCCCTGTCACACACAGACAGAGACCACCCTCTGGTACTTCTTAGCTTCATCCTTCCATGCAGGAATATAGAAAATCTTCTTATGATTAAGTACCTGCAAATCAGCTTGAGACAAATTAACCAAGTGCATGGGATCATACACTCTCAAGATCTCCTGTTCATCCTCATCTTCCATAATGGCTTCAAATGTCTGGAAATCAACGTACTACCACTTGAAATCCTTTAACACATCCTTGGGCATTAGCTTCATCGGAACCTCTTTCAAGCATCGAATCGGCTTGTATTTCATCACCATCCAAGGCTTACCATCAGCCCTCATGCCTCTTTCCTTGTCTTCGATTAACTTCCCTTTTTGTGGCTTCGGCAACTCAAACTTTTTCTCTTTCACACTTGTAACACCCCGTAACCGCAGCGGAAACGTAAACGGGATGGAACAGACACCTCTGATATCAACCACATTGTTTATAAAGAAAACTGAATACATTAATATACTTCAAATTACATTATCTCGTATTTCATTACCGTCAAGGTGATACACACATCATGTATTACGATACATAATTCTATTTATTATAATGTATCCTAACATCCCGCACGCAAATCTTACACACATCAAGCACTTAGCACGTAAGCAATCACTTCATCTTAATTGTACTTGAAAAGCATGTGAGAAAAAGGGTCAACTACGAATAGTTGATGAGTTTCACAATTCGAGTAAACCATGATAAATCATTGTCAAAATATAATATTATCGATGTAATTATGCTGAGCCCACAAGTGAAACCTCTGTTAAACCAGTACTGTACCTGTTCCGGGGGCAATGTTAACCCAGAAACACTTCTAGGGACATCTGGGGACACTGTTAACCAAGTACAGTACCCATTCCGGGGGCTATGTTAACCCAGAAACACTTCTAGGGACATCTGGGGACACTGTTAACCCAGTACTGTACCCATTCCGGGGGCAATGTTAACCCAGAAACACTTCTAGGGACATCTGGGGACACTGTTAACCCAGTACTGTACCCATTCCGGGGGCAATGTTAACCCAGAAACACTTCTACGGACATCTGGGGACACTGTTAACCCAGTACTGTACCCATTCCGTACGATTCCCGTACAATCAAATATTTATAAATACACGCAAATCCATGCGTTCAGTATGTACTTAAACATTTCAATAGTAACATGATTTCCGCCCCGGGAAAATATTTAAAAACAATTCATAAAAAGGGGCTCGTGAAACTCACCTTAGCACATGCAAGCAGGTAACAACAGTCATTATTAGTTAACACGTCCAATCTGTAATATGATCCCTACGATCGTTATTATACATTTATAGTTTATATAATCTTTAACCGTGTTAACCGGTACATCTGGGGACAATGTTAACCCAGTACTGTACCCGTTCCGGGGGCAATGTTAACCCAGAAACACTTCTCCGGACTCAGATTGTGATATCGTTTAGAGTTCAGTAGTCAAACATACTATTAATTTGTTTTTCCCGTTTTGCGTGCCTAGCACGGTTGTCCGTTTTTACGTTTCAACAATGAGTTTGGTCACACACGACCCGAAAATAGTTGTTGACTGATAATTTAATTAATGTTGTGAAATTAGAGCTCGGTTTAGACGCCCCGATTGGCCGCGGGACCCGTTTCCGTCTTTAGTGCACCGGAAACTGTTAAATCGGATAAATTACTCAAATCATCCGAATTATTTTCGGATAATTTATTTTTACTTGTTTAACTCAGTTATATGAAAATAGTTCATTTTTAGGGTTTTTATACACCAGTCAGCTCGTCTACCCGAACTTTGCTGGTTTACGCGTTTTATATTATAAAAGTTCACTTTTATTCCAAATAAATATCCATTCATCCTCGGATCTTGAGATTTTGCACAAATCACTTTTTGACAGTGGGGAATTTTATAAAAATATTTCCAGAATTAATTTTTATATTAAAAATTTATTTATCTATTTTTAAACACCATTTAAACACTAAATATGTCGTAAATACCAAACGAACTTAGAAAATCCCAAATTTTCCTGGATGTCCCCTGCCATCCACATAGTCCCCTGTAATTTTTCCAGAACCAAAATCTCTATTTACATGCCATTTTCACTAAAACCGAGCTAGAAAACCCTAGAACTCGTTTAACAGAAAAGCCTACTTAGACTTCTCCAACTGACCTAAAATTTTGTGTGTCACTTTTACATGATATAAAAAGCTTATCTGCAATTTTCCAGAATTTTTCATGATATTTAACTCTTTTTCACCATTTTTGGCCAAAACCGAGCATTAAATTCACCAAATATTCATCCTTTGTCCAAAAATTACCAAAATTTCACAGAACTCTTATTTTCATGTGTTTAACACCTCTGTCAAATTTCATGACCTAACGCTAAACCGTCAACAATCTGTCCAAAAATCCATAACCGAACATAAACCGAATATACCTTTCGTTTTCCGCCACTACAAGCTACCAACTCGTCTTTCCGCCTTATCTACCACTAAATATAGAACCTACAACCAACATACCACAATACCAAGCAAGTTACACTCACAATCAAGCCTCTTTCACTATAGTTTCGGTTATTGTTTCAAAACTAAAGTTTAAACCGTAAAAATTCGTTTTTGGTTCGTTTAACTCCTTTCTTGGACCAAGATCCCTTGTATAACCCGTATACATTACTTGATCATGCAAGAATCGGTTTTCATCTTTGAAACCTCATTTTCTTGCAAATAAACTCAAGAAACGAAGATGGAAACGTAAATAACTCGACCTTTACCTCGGTTTTCTTGCTAAAAATCTCGGTTTTTAGTTCATGATGTTGAGAGAGAATGAAGATTGTTGAATGTGTGTTAAAAAAAAACAAAGCATAAGGGGGTTATACCCCTTATTCCGATCGGACAAGGAAGGGGGGTGGGGTGGGACCCACCTTTCCATTCTTAGCCACCCATTTAGATTTCGGCAATCTGGATAATGTTTTGGATAATCTGGTTCATTTCGTTTTTCGGTTAAATGTTTAATTCGGCTTAAAACGAGGCTAAAACGGTCGTTTTCGGCTTAAAAATGAAATTTATATAAAACCACTTTAAAAACTTTAAAAAATTAAACCATGACTTTCATTAACTTAAAACATCATATTATTAATAATAGCGCATCTTTTTCGGCTTGATCGATCGTCTCTTGCTCGGTTTGGTATTAAAGGTTTCGTTTAATGTACCGACGTACCATTAAATCGAAATTCTTTTTCTGTGACGTACTTTACTTATCCTGAAGCATTAATGCTTCGTAAAATCACTAAATATTATAGATATCGTGTATAATTGAACCCTCGATTCGTTCGGGTTTCAATAACTATCGATCGATTAATCGCATATTCATTACGATGAAGTATATATTCACGTACAATCAATACAGTGAACCATGTATTCTCGTATAATTACTATGGTAATTCATGTGCCCGACATTAAATATAATGTAACTATTGTCTACCGGTTATGGTATGCCTGGTTTCGTCGGAATCGTTACAACACTTTCTTTCCACACAATCCTTCCAACCCATCTTGCAAAGTTGTCATCGCTTCGATTAATCAATCTCAAATGTGCCAAATCTTTTACCTCACACTCAGGCAAGGTGTTAAGCGATCTCAAAGCCTTCTTAAAATACTGAATCCCATCATAACGCTTTATCACAAACAACTTCAACTGTTCATCATACAACCAGCAAATGATACCTTTCTTTGACTCAGCGTAGCCCTTGATATTGTAACTCTTCTTAAATACCGCAGGTTTCTTTGTCTTGAAGAACCACTGAGCACAACCCTCTTTCCATCTTGGGTGTTCTTCCCACTCAGACTCATCCGACACATTTTCATCTTGACTCAGCTTCACCTCATCAATACTTGGAATATCATGCTCTACACCATAATCAACTATCTCCCCTTCGTCCAACTCACTATCAATCTCTATCTATTCCTCAATCTTTTCAATCTCATCAACCGTTAACACATCATCAACTAACTCCTCATCATCATTTCCCAAAACCCCTTCATCGTCTACAATCACCACTGTGTCACCACTTGTACTGCTTAACGGACCAGCAGACTCCCCCTAAGATGTGGAAGTCCCAAGATTCTTTCAGTTCTTGGCAACTCACCACCTGCATCTTTCGATGCATTGGGATCATCGTCTTTGTCTTGCCTCTTCTTAATTCTCAATTCATCACCCTTGCAGCTCTTCCCCCCCTGAGATGCTAAGAACTATTTAAGAGCATCAAAGAGTTTACGGTGTTCTACGAGGAGTGATGATTGTATCTGATTTTCTGCCACCAGCCGCTGAATAGCTTGTGTCTGGATGAGGTTGATCCGTGATTGTTCAGCAACTACCCGTTCAAGAGCCGCAATCCTTTCAGAGTCAGACAGAGTAGAATCAAAATCAAACCGCATGTGAGAAATATCTTGAGCATACGACGGTGGAATCCCCAAACTAGCTGGGATATCAGAGGTAGGCTGAAAAGTAACCATGGGGGGTATTGAGACAGGTAACCCCGCAGTAGCAACCAACGTCGACTCAACAAATCTAGCAACAACATAGTCATACCCTCAAACTTTCACCAACTCTTGAACTTTCACCAACACTTGCCTTCTTTGATCGTCGTACCAGACGATATAAATCCTCCTCATAGTCTGATTCACTATCATCCGAGTCTTTCTTTCGCTTGCCATGAATTCTTTCTTTTCTGGCAAGTATTTGCTGTGTTTCGACTATATCGTCAGTGGAGGAATCAGAGTCAGTTCTCTCAGAGTCCGCCACAGATGTAGCGACCATGGAAACATTTACACCAGACTCCTCAGCTATTGAGGCTTGAACGTCAGCAGCTGGATCAATCCGTTCCATGTCAAAGAACCCTTGCCCTCCAAAGGCAACTTCAAGATCAACCTGTTCTTTCAGAGCTGCAACAGGATCAGCAGGCGGTGCTTGTTGAACCACGTGTGGTTGACCGACAGGAGGTGGTGGTTGAGCCACATGAGGTGGTTGAGGGATATCAGCCTGTTGCGGTGGCGGATCCATAAACTCGTCTCCCAGAGGAGCAACATATGCAGGGTTCACTAAATAACCAAACAAGGCAGTGTGCCTCAGACAAAGTTCAGGTCTGCTACGAGCACTTGATGACTTACATTGTGCAAAGATTCTCTTAGACACACTTTCCACATACGAAATAGGACGTCGTTGTGGCAGATTAGGAGCTACATGATTCAGAATCATCTGTAGGAATCTCGGATACATCAAAAACCTTTCCCGTGCAACAGCACGTCTCTGACGATCAATCTCATAAAAAATCATCTGGCTGAAACTATAGGGCTTGTTGTAGGTTAAAGCAGTCATAGCCGATTTCATCGTCGCACCCATACCATCCGTACCAGCTTTGCGATCGGACATACACACAATCATCACATGCATCAGAAACCTACACTGATCTAATAGAAACCCCTTTCATCTCTGAGAATCCTCCAAAGGACCTGAATACCCCATACGAATAAAGCTACCCTTATTTGATCGGCCGAGAACTGTACCACTTGAGTGTTAACTGTAGCACGCATCACAGGTGGATCAACACGACAGTCATACTCAACTGTATTCCAGAAATCTTCAATGTTCGGTAGTGAGATCGGAAGAGTAGTAATAATAGCATGAAATATGCGTGAGCGTATGAGAAACAAAATGATCTCACGGTAATCGTCAATTCCTCGAGCATCCGGATTTCAGGTGATATACATACCGTGACCCGGAAAAAACTGTCTCTTATCACCTCCGCCTTCGTCACCACCAGTTCCACCAGCACCAGCCACTACAACCATCTCTGCAAAACAAACAAGCCAAGTCAGATCATTATGACAGCAGTTGACAACTTTGCCCTGCATGAAACAGGTGAAGTTGCAACGTTAGCGATGTTAAGGGACTGGCGAAGTTATGCCAACTTCGCCGAAACCCTAACTTCGCTATATAAACGACCAAAGAATGGCCGATCAGAAAGCATCAATAAGAAAAGAGTTAAGCGATTAGAGTGCCGAAACACTTATTATCACCAAAAAGTGCCTTCAAATTGGGCCGACATAGTGGTAAGGGTGGTTTTGAACACAAAAGAGATCATAACAGATTATTTAGAAACCGATTAACCGTATACAATATGGATTATGTGTATCACCGATCAGACCAACCTGTTTTATGGATCAAAATTGATATACAAGAGGTTCGATTCAACTAGTATGTTCGCCGAGGGTTTAGAAGTTTAAAGTGTTTTACTAATTTTGACCACCGATTTCCTTTATATAGTTCGAAAATCCAGCAGCGAAGTTATGGTTAACTTCGCCCTTTTTACAACTTCGCCTATGATCAACCAATTAGTCAACTTCGCTCTTTAGATTACTTCGCCCCAAAGGCAACTATGCTTAAAAAACAACTTCGCCCACAGAGATGTTGACTAAAGATAAGAAAATGTGATAAAAAACAAGTAACCAAGTGTTTATGAAAACATACCATAATATAAAATACATATCAAAATTAAGATAATTAAATAAACGGGATCAAATTTCAGTCTTGACGAGAACCTGCAAGTTTTAGAAAAGATCCAAACAGGAATCATACTGATTAAGTGGCTGTCACAAAGATCCATGTTCAGCGGTATTATGACATAGATAAACAGGTTGTAGGCAGGTATAAAACTTAGTATGGTTTTCATCGCTTCTGTGATACAGATTAGGTTCAATTAAGCTCAAAATCTAGATGGACATCACATGAGAGATTGTGATGCCTCCTATCTATTCTCAAAGCGTATTTGGCTTTCCCCAAGTCACCCCGAGTTGACTTCGACCCGTAGTGTCTGATTAATCAATGATCACACGTCGATCTTCTGAGTCGTCTTCCCGATCTTTCTTATACTTTGAAATATTTTTTCTTGCCTCTTTCTAGATATTTGTAATAAGATTAGCTTCATAAGGCTTAACAATAATAACTAGAGAGTTTTTTTTTCTTTTTTTTTAATCAAAGACAATAATACAACTGCAAATCTAAGATAATTGCAAGTCCCGAAACTGGATCACTGCAGATACTTAACAATATCTTCGCGGGAATCAGAACACTAACGGGCTCGTGTATGACTGGGTAATCACTTTTCTGCCTATCATTCGGAAAGATGTATGTGGAGACATGTACAACTAAGAATGACTCTCCACAGTAAATCGGGAAGATTTAGTTTGTATCACTTCTACTTTTACGCACCATAGAAAGCTACCATAACATGCAATGACTGTTCTAAAGTCTTTTAGCCTAATTACTTCACTAGTTAAGCACACAAAAACAGTTTATCTATCACTTTCCAAGGTTGGATCAATTTTCAATATAACACCGTATTGAAACTTCTTGCGAAGTTATAGGCTGAAAAATTATATCATCTCCCTAAAAAAAAATTTAAATTCAAACGCCCCGATCAAGTCAAAGTCTTTAGGTAAACGGCTATCCTGAAGATCCAGTGGATCAGCCGGACCGACCACATACGAGTATGTGTCCCTCTGACTAAGTATGAACGACTAATTTTAAGCGAAAGAATAAAACCCATCATAAACCGCCCTGGTCGCTTTCAGTCATCTAGTTAATGGCTATCCTAATAATCTACACGTAGATATAAGGACCAAACATATCCTTGGGATATGTCCTTCAAACTTGAGTAACCGACATAATTTTAAGCGATAGTGATGTTTTTTTTTAAGAGAAAACGTGGTTACTCGGGATTGATCATCCCATTAAGCTCAACAAGATTTTGAAAACGGGAGCGGTCAAACGCTTTAGTAAAAAGATCGGCAAATTTATCCAGTGAATCGACCTTTTCAAGCAAAATTAATTTCTTCTCAACACAATCCCGTATAAAATGATGACGAATGTCAATATGTTTAGTTTTACTGTGTTTAACGGGATTGTTAGTTACTGAGATAGCAGCAGTGTTATCAATCAAAATAGGAGTTTGAGTGAAATTCAGACCATTATCGCGCATTTGTTGTTGTGTCCATAAAACCTGGGAGCAGCAGTTCGATGTTGCCATGTATTCTGCTTCGCAGGTGGAAATGGCTACAGAGGTCTGCTTCTTGCACTGCCACGACACTAATCTTCCTCCGAGAAACTGACATCCACCAGTTGTTGACTTCTTGTTTTGATTGCAGCCTCCATAGTCAGAGTAGGTGTATGCTACTAAATCCAGTTCTCCCCCTTTCGAGTACCATAGTCCCAACTTAGGCTTTCCTTTAAGATACCGCAAGATTCTTTTCACTCCCTTCATGTGTGATTCCTTCCCGTTTGCCTGAAAACGAGCACAAAGACAAAATGCAAACATAATGTCAGGTCTAGATGCAGTTAGATACATTAAAGAACCTATGATTGCCCGATATTGAGTGGGATCCACATCTTCATCACTGTCGAAATCAGCACCCAGTTTGTGGTTGACACAGATTGGAGTGTCGAATGGGGTACTATAATCGATCTTGAAGCATTTAAGCACATCATGGACATACTTTGTTTGCTGAATAAACATGCCATCTTTCTTCTGATCTACCTGCAATCCCAAAAAGAAAGTTAATTCGCCCATGGCGCTCATTTCAAACCTTTTCTTCATGACTGCTTCAAACTCCTGACACATAGTAACTCTTGAGGCAGCAAAGATGATATCGTCCACATAAACCTGAACGAGTAGAAAATCACCCCCATTCCGTTTGACAAACAAGGTACTATCGATCCTCCCTCTCTCAAACCCATTCTCTAGCAAGTAATCTGACAAAGTTGCGTACCAGGCACAAGGAGCCAGATGTAGCCCATATAATGCTTTGCTCATTTTGTACACATGATCAGGAAAATCTGGGTTAGGAAAACTAGGAGGTTGTTCTACGTATACCACTTCATCGACTTTTCCGTTAAGAAACGCACTCTTCACATCCAACTGGAACACTTTCATCTCTTTGTGTACAACAAATGCCAGAAACAGTCGAATTGCCTCCAGTCTGGCCACAGGAGCAAACACTTCGTTGAAATCAATTCCTTCATGTTGATTAAACCCTTTAACTACCAATCTTGCCTTGTTGCGAATGATTATCCCCTTCTCATCTCTCTTACATTTAAAAACCCACTTCGTACCGATAGCGTTCACTTCTTGCGTTTTTTCAACTAACTGCCATACTTCCATCTTCTCAAACTGTGCCAGTTCTTCCTGCATGGCTTCAACCCATGAGCTATCCTTCAGTGCCATTTGATAATTCTTTGGTTCAATCTGACTGATGAAGCAGGTGCACAAGCACTCATTTATAATACCCGTGTCTTTAATGCTTGCATACACACATGTGTGTTCATCCAAACTTCTTCTAGTACGCACACCACCAGAAGGATTACCGATCACATTCTCCAAAGGATGATTCTTGTGAATTTTGGTGGTCTGTACCGGACCGACTTCCAGATCATTCTCAAGATTTGAAGGGAGTTCATCAGAGTGAGGCTGAGGTTGAATGTGAAATGGATTGTAGAATTCATCTTCTTTAGATACAGCTGGAGTTTCAACCGCACTTGACGAGGTCGGTTGATTTTCATTGTATTGCGGCCGTTGTACGATGTCCTCCTCTTCGTCATACAGCATTTGTGAGGCCATTTTCTCATCAATGTCTGCAAAATCCAAGTAAGGCACATTAAAAGATTTGAATAGCTTATCATAGTCGAAAGCCTCTGCCGGTCCCATTCTAGGCCTTGGTGATTTGTAACTAGTAATGTCAGTGTTACAGACCACCTCAACCTTGCTGTTTGATAGATTAAAGACTCTTCTGTTGGGCGTCCCAACAACATAGCCAACTAAGATACCTTCGTCAGCTTTCACATCAAATTTAGAGTTAGTCTTTAATATCGAACATGGGGACCCAAAAGGTTTAAGACCCTTCAAATTTGACTTTCTGCCATGCATAAGTTCATAACAGGTTTTATTTAATCTTTTAACAGTTAAAACACGATTAAGGATATAACAGGCTGTAGCAACAGCCTCAGCCTAGAACACCACGGGAAGTTTAGCATCCGCCAGCATGGTCCTGGCGCCTTCGATTAGAGTTCTATTCTTTCTCTCAGCTACTCCATTTTGTTGCGGAGTATATGGGGCGTTGTATTGATGCTCTATTCCTTTCTGTAAGCAAAACATCTCCATCTGATAGTTCTTGAACTCTGTACCATTATCACTCCTAATGTACTTAACCTTCCTCCCAACAATATTTTCCACCTTGGTAATCAAGTTAATTACCAACTAACTATCTCATCTTTTGCTTTAAGAAAATAGACCCAAGTGTATCGTGAGAAATCATCGGTTACCACCAAATAGTATGAAGTTCCTCCTAGACTCTTTACATTCACAGGACCAAAGAGATCCACGTGAAGTAGGTCCAAGGTGCTGACAATTGAGTTAACCTTCTTGGAGTGATGAGGCTTCTTGTGCTGTTTTCCTTTCGTGCATGATACACATTGGTCTTCAAAATTGAAGTTTTTCAAAGGAACCCCTAGTACCAGCCCATTCTTGATTATGTAGTTAATCTTACGAAGATGTATATGACCCATTCTTCTGTGCCACAACTCTGAATCAGACTCTGTTGCTTTTGACAGAAGACATGATTCTTCATTTGCCATCTCAGTTGATCTCATATCCATTACGTACATGTTCTTTTCTCTTGGAGCCTTCATCACGATCCAGGTTTTAGGAATCTTGAAACCATGATAAAGTACGAGTGCCTCATCTTTAGTAAAATGAACCGTGTATTCTTTGTCACAAATCTGAGAGACACTCAACAAGTTATGCTTCAACTGTTCCACAAAATTCACCTTTTCCAACTTTATTCTTCCATTCGTCACAGTCCCAATACCACTAATTCTTCCTCCACTTTCTCCTGCGAAACTAACCCTTCCTCCTTGAACAGACTTCCATTCATGTAACAATTTCTTGTTACCAGTCATATGCCGGGAACAGCCATTGTCAACAACCCACATATTGTTTACAGCCCTGTTTGACTGTTCCTGCACAATTAAAGAAATAGATTAAAATTTGGGGACCCAAGACCTTCTGGTCTTGGCTTGATTAAACCTGTTATCCAGCATCCAGTACCTTGGTTGCCCAAAGTCAGTTTGAGGAGAGTTTCTATAAGTTCTGTAAGGAAAATTTCTAGATGACTGGCTATGTGGCCATCCCAACCTTCGTGAATTAATAGAATTATAATTGTTGGTTTGGTAATTCACTGGGAAAAAACGAGACTGATTTCTTTGAAATCTTGGATTAGTCCAATGATTGAAATTTGGTGTCTTAGCATTCTTACCAGCATCATAATTAGTATTCATTTTATTCTCAGTTTTAGTAGGCCTCATATTTCTAGATTTTCTCTGTTTCAGAGGACAATCAGCGACAAGGTGTCCTATCTTGTTGCATCTAAAACAACTTCTGTTCGAACTATTCTGGTTGTTTTTAACTTTCGTCTCAAAAGTTGTTGCAGATGTCGAGGTTGAGTTACTATCAGTTTGTCTCACATATGGTGGGACAAACGGATTTAGGGGAGATTTCTTTTCATCAAACTTATAGTCCTCCCCACGTTTTAGTAACACAACTTCTTCTTTTATCTCACCCGATTCGGACGACTTGTCTGAATTTGACGAGACAGAAGTTGAGACAGAGCATGTGACATTAGAACTTGTCTTACTCGTTTCACTCTCATTAACTTCAGTTTCTTTAGCAGACAGTTTTATTGGAACTGTCTGACTAATTTCAACATTCGCAGATTGCTAATTACTAGGATTATAAGTATAGTTATTGTTGTATGGTGTTGGAACTTCAGAGAATCCAATTCCCCCTTTGTTAACCGGGGAACATTGAACACTTATGATGCGATCTAACATTGCAGAAGAATTTCTAAATTGTTCAATTTTTCTGTTCAGTTCCACCACTTTTACCTGGTAATCAGCTATCTGTTTATCTTTTTCAGCAATTAGTTTGGTCTTTTCTTCTAACACTTCATAACTAAGATCAATCACTTGTATGTTTTCAGCTAGAGTGGCTTTAAGACTTCTGATATCCTTTTCACTAGCTTTTATTTTTACCGAGTAACTATTTTCTTTAGTTTTAGAATAGTGATGTTCTTCTTTTAAGTTTTTAAATTGAGTGTCCAAACTAACAAACTTATCAGTTAATGTTTTCAATTGATCAGACAGGTTTTCACATTGTTCACAATGAAGTTCAGAACACACCTCTGAGAGTTAATCGTTCACTTCTACCATGTATGCTTGATCTTCCCCCGTCTCTTTGTCACTTCCTCCAGTTTCGATGTTTACCAGATTTGCCTGTTCGAACACCTCCTCAACTTGTATATTCCAGTTGTATCCACCGTTTTGTTGAGATACCATAGCCTTGTGTTCACTTCCACCCCCATTCTGTTGAGCAGGCCTGTTTTGGCTTCGTTCGACTATCTCATTTGTACACTTCTTAGCAAAGTAATCATTTTTTTGACAGTTATAACAACGAACTTTTGACTTATCAAACCCCGGTCTTTCTCCAATGAACTTTCTACCAGTTTTCTTCATAAATCTCTTTACCCTTCTTACTATCATAGCCATCTGCCACTGCAGATCCATTTATTCCAGATCATAGTCTTCATCCAAAGTAGCAGGGTCGACTATTTTTCCTTTGATGTAATTCTCATAAGATGCAATGAAGGAGGCATATAGAGCAAACTGTTGTTCAGCTGATTTCACACACATAGGCATCTGTGAGTAGTTCTTACTAGAAGCATTGGTTGAGAAATTACCGGCTGTGGTTTGAGGTTTTGAGGAACAACTACCTCCTGCTACAAAACAAACGTCACCATCCATATTGAGAATCACATGACCATCTGGAGTGGAGTTTGGTTCCCCCTTTGAGTAATAGGAAGTGGATTCTGTTTTTGAACTTGAGTTTGGAGTGTCTTTAGCACCATACATTCCCGGATCCTGAACCTGATCAGTGGGTGTCACCTTTCGAGCCATGTTAAGTTCAAAATTCCGTAACTTATTTACCACCGTTTCCAAATCAATCTTCTCAAAGTCCTTATCTTCTCTCATCAGAACAGTGTACATCTCCCATTTTGGTGGGAGAGCATCAATAAGCGTTTCCACTATCTCTTCTTCCTTGTATTCAATGGAGTAGTTATTTAGATCGATCATCAGATGATAATATCGTATGATGATGTCATCAAGTGACTCATTTTTCAGATACTTGAATACTGAGAATTAGGTTTTCAGAAGCTTTGTTTTGGAGGTTCTACATTTCTTTCATATCTATTCTCTAGTGCTTCCCACAGCTCTCTAGCAGTTTTGTACTTTTTGAAAGTATGAAGAATCTCTTGTGGAAGTGCCATCGTTATAGCTGCATGCGCTTTACTTTCTGCGTTATACATTTTCTTTTCAACATCTTCCATCTTACTATACTTCTTAATCTGTTCACGACCTTCAAACACGGATGTTGGTGGAATGTACCCGTATTGAATGCAGACCCATATCATTGCGTCTTGATACGTCACATACTGTTTAAATCTATCTTTTCATGCAACGAAATCAGTACCTTTAAGCAGTTTTGGAGCTTTAGTTGCTGAACCAGCTTCAACCTCCATCTTTACCAGTTCAGTGATGTTTATGGAAGTCATACTTGATCGAAACGAAACTTAGAACTGAAAAATAAGATTCTGTGTGCAGTAAGCAGCGAAGTTACTACAACTTCGCTTGTAACTTCGCTTTAAGACAACTTCGCTACTCAACAACTTCGCCTGCTACACAAATTCGCTGACTACACAACTTCGCCAGTTATACAACTTCGCTAGTCACAACTTCGCAGAAACCCTATATGTTCGCTAAAACCCTAGTATGGGTGACGACAACTTCGCCAGAAGAACAGTGGAGTTTTGCAGGTTTAGTTAGGTCGATTTCGAGGGACGAGGGGGTGATTTGAAGGTGTATAGGATGAGTGATGAGGAACAACTGACAAAACTAGTTTTTTCAACGTAAACTCGTTCCGCGAATGGTATAACGGAACGATCTTAACACCCGTGTGATAATCCCGAACAACACAATCACCAGCAAAATGCTCTGATACCAATTGTAGGTTCCCAGCCGGATCTACACATGAGTATCTTGTAACACGAGGGTGCGGAATCCCCATGTATACGATACGAGTGTCGAGACGATTAATACGTTGAATATAAGTAAACACAAACACACTAGAATAGGATAATATTAGTTGTATTGAAAGTTGTAATAGCCAAAAAACCAAACACATGATTCAGATAATCACCAAAACCAATCGTTCAAAGTCTAACCAAAACAGCCGAAGTTAAGGGTTTATAAAACTCGGCAACTTCGCCTAACATACTAGGCGAAGTTGTCATAACTTCGCTAACTTCAAGTTCGCTTAAACACGGCGAACATATAAGAACACGTTTAATACAAACAAACAATATAAACGATTACAGACACAAATAAACAGGAGATCCTGAACTACTGGCATTATGCACCAACATGAACTCTCGTAAACACTCGTATATCCTTGTCTCACCAATTACTAAACTGATAATCGAACCTGCAAAATCTCGAGACGTGTTAGTGCACGGTTTTACGTCTTGAGTCTTTGTAATTATCGTTAACGTATTTGTTTATATTTAATTTAATATTTAGTTTAATTATTGTCTAGTTCGTTATGTTTAAGGTCTAGTTCACTAGGGCATGCTAGCGAACTAAGACTTAAGCTTATTTCCTCCTTATTCGTTAGTGGATGTTAACGAATCAGGGGGTGTTTCGTCTTATTAATGTATGTAACAAAGTAGCGTCTGGTTCGATAGGGGATGTTAGCGAACCAGACCTATCTTCTATATATAGTGAACACTGTTCACGTTTAATTTAAGTTTTGAGAGTTAATTAACGAAACCTTGTCAAAATCCGCTCTCGATCTTCATCCTAATATTATATGAACTATTGATATACACATACTGATAATAAATATACATATATAACACTTAATCTAAAGTAATTATGAGCTAGATCTATTATTAAGATATTAATCATATATATATACAGATCTGAGATATGTTATTGTTATTAGATTACCGGGTAACAACAAGACGTGTAGAAACAAGCTTCTCACAAGTGTAAGACATAGGTCTTTTAAGAGTTAAGGAAATGAATTTTTGTTAATTATATTAAAACAATTATCGAGCCAAATTAAGTCGATTCATAATAAATTCTGCTAAATTAGTTAAAAACGTTAAAAGACCTAACTCACTTTCGTAGGAATCACGATTGCATTTAGCGTATGCAACAAGCCCTTTAAACCTCCCGGTAGTCCGGGAGGATGAGTGGGGTCTCGTGAGGGTTTATAGCGAACAACACCCACAAAGTTCGATTACAACAAAATATTAAAATCAATCAAACACAACAGCTATCAAAAGTTATATATACATAAGCACCCAACCAGTTACCCATACAGTATTCCCCATAATATAATATAATATAATATAATATAATATAATATAATATAATATAATATAATATAATATAATATAATATAATATAATATAATATAATATAATATAATATAATATAATATAATATAATATAATATAATATAATATAATATAATATAATATAATATAATAATAAAAACAATATAAAGTAAAAAGGTAACAAAAAATCTACTGATGTGGCGGATCGTCCTCTGCACCATCTTGCGGGACCACATGCTGCTCCTCTATGATAGTCAATAAGTCTGGGAGCGGTACTTGCAAAGCAGTAAATAATAATCAAAAGTAATCGTCATAGTGGGCCCGCTGTGCCATCTACTCCTGCTGTATCTCCAACTGCCACTGATATATTATGTGTAGTATGACTGGTGGCTGCTGTGGCTGCCGTGATGAAGATGATGATACCTCTCTCAGTGGATGCTGCTGCTGCGGGCGCTCAATGTGAGGGATCTGAATGCGCTGACGATGAGTCGGGATCCCCTGTTGCAAGGCCACAGCTGCAGTGGAACCCTCCGGCGGTGGCACCTATGGGCCCTCTCGGACTAGGATGAGCCGGGGTGGATCGTCCATCTCACAGATCGTGGCTCTCCGAGCATCCGCCAGATCAAATGTCACCGTGGGCGATCCAGGGGTGAAGTAATCCTCTGAATATCGTCAAAAACTCCCAGATTCCTCGCAATCTGTGTAATATACGGTCCCAAAGATAACTGGGCCGACGCTCCCTAAAACTTCGGCCTCTGCCGAATGATATGAGGAGCAGCAACTCTATGTTGGCCTCCCTGCGACTGATGATAGACAGGAGGCACAACAAATCGAAGTTGCTACACTTATCGCGGCCAGAATGACGGCCAGCGATAGTGTAAGAAACAATGCGGTGTAAGTATCGGTGGACGGGGTCCCGAATAGAGGATGCCACTACAGCGCTAGAATGGGCCCCGTCCGCGATCTGCTACTAGAACTGATCCAAATCCCGCTCCGTGAGCTAAAACTGTCAGTCCCGCTGCTGCTGCGTCATGTAACCGCGAAAGCTCTATAAGAACGCGTGACTCTGGTGCATCAGACATATCTGCAAAATAAAACATGTAAGTTAGATATGTCAACAGTCAATGTAGCGACGACCGTATAGCATTTCGGTCACGGTCGTCCAACATTACAAAATAATATTAAGATAATACACAAATAATAAAATAAAGTAAAAATAAAAACGAAAAATTCGGGGACACCTGTTGCGTATTTCTCAAAAACAGATTATCCCAGCCGAATGGAGATTGAGTACGGACGGGTTAATCAATTTGCAATTCAAACAATTAAATTCAAACTAGCCAAGTGTCCCCGAGACTCGATTAATAAATTCACAAACCGACTCGATTCGACTTAGAGACAAGCAGACTCTATTAACAAACCGACACAACTAGATAAGACAAAACAACACCACTGACAACTAACAAAACACATGACAAACTGCCTCGGACAACGTGCAATACGCCAAAAAAAGTCAGTAACAGCGAAATATGTGGCAAATCGGGTTCTATTAATAAAGTATTAATAACATATTAATAAATTAAGTTCAAAATGAAAACATTTTATATCGATCCGTCACTATCATTTATTAAATAATAAAATAATGATTTGAAACTTTTGAACTTGAAAACCCGTTTTGCCATACAATCACATTCAAAGAAACCCGACATTCACAATCTCGACAGTCAATAATACCAATTCCCGATTAACCCGACAATCCCACTTAACAACGAATAAAGTCCCAAAAGATAGTATATGTAGCCAATTAACCCAAACCCCCATAACCGGCAACCACATCCCGAGTAATAAACTAACAACTACCCAATTTTCCCGATAAAATCGACATTCCGAGGTCATTATGTCCACATTATTTATTAATATAAAATAGTTACCTCGATGTCGGTATGAATGAGAGAACAATAATAACAGTAGACACGGTGGTAGTGAAGGAGGTCTGAGATGACTGTGAGATGGCGGTGGGTGTGGTGGACTGGTTATTGTTAGGATTGGTGGTGGTGGTGGTGATAGTTGTGAGGGTGTTGACTGGAGGTACGTAGATGGTGGTGACTGACAGGGGTGGTAGATGGTGAGTGGTGGTGACGTAAACTGTGGTGGGTGAGTGGGTAGATGGTGCTGGTGGTTGCTTCGGCGGAGAAGGAAGAACAGAGGTGAAGGTATAACGACGGTGGTGAGTGGTGGTGATGACCGAAGTGGTGGAGTAGTGGTGGGTAGGTGTGGTGGTGGTTGGTACGCTGGAAAAAACAAAGGGAAGGAGAAACAGCGAGAAGAAGAAGAAAGAATGAGGAAGAAGAAAGAAGAGGAAATGACATATTATATTAAGTTTTGTTCTGGTCAACCACGACCCATCGCGATACGCGATGCGTCAAATGGGTGGCAATCGCGTATCGCCACCTAATTGGGTCTCAATTAGGGTTTGACCCCAACGCGATACTCGATGGGGTAGTTTGTGACGTCATCGCGTATCGCGATGACGTCACTTGCCAGGGATGCCAACCTCCATCGAGATACGCGATGGAGGAAATAACAAGCCCATCGCGTATCGCGCTAGGCTCTGTTACGGAATCAAAATTTTTATAAAAATGCAGCTTTCGACATCCCGACATTATCCTGCACACGTTTCCAAACTAAAAATACCTGTACGTACCTGGAAAGATGTATAATTTGACCCACGCTTACCGAACTTCTCTAATGGCCACTCTTCAACGAAGTTCCCCACACTTGGCGTTTACTACACAAAACTCGAGATGACAATAAGTACAAGACTAAATAAAAAAAAAAAACAAACTGGACAGACACTTACAAACCCCGGGTTGCCTCCCGTAAGCGTTGAATTTAAAGTCTACAACTCGACAATGCCTCGAACTCAGTTATCATCATAAACTGGTGAAGTCATAATAAAATTCACCAATTCCTCATCCAGCTCGTGTCTGTCCTTCATCTCTTAATATGGCTTCAGTCTATAGCCATTTACCACTTGTGTTGTACAACCACACTCGTTGACCAACGCCAAAATTCTTCAACCGAATATTAGCATCATGAAATTTCTTCATCTTTGCATTGTAAGCGGACGCGCAATCGTATGCTTCTTCACTCAACTCCTCGATCTCGCACAAAGCTAATTTCCTTGCCTTACCTGCATCATCATAATCCATATTAACCTGTTTAGTAGCCCAAAACGCTCTTTGTGCAATTTCAACCGGTAAATGGCAATCCTTTCCATACACAAGTCTATAAGGAGCGGTTCCAATAGGCATTTTATAAGCGGTTCGGTAGACCCATAGGGCATCGGTCAGCTTAGTTAACCAATCCTTTCGGTCCACCCGAACGGTTTTCTGTAAAATTTGATTTGCTTATTGGAAACCTCAACTTGTCCACTCGTTTGTGGATGGTAAGGAGTTCCAATCCTATGATCAACCCCATATCGTTTAAGCAATTTCCCGAATTTAAAATTTTTAAAGTGTGATCCCCCATCACTTATGATGGTTCCGGGGACTCCAAATCTCGAGAAAAAATTACTTTCAACAAAATTGCAAACGACTATCGCTTCAACCCATTTAGAAACGTAATCGACGGCCACTGGGATATAAAAATTACCGTGTGAATTCAGAAAGGAGCCCATGAAGTCGATCCCCCAGACATCAAAAATGCCAACAACTAGGATCGGGTTCAAGGGCATCTCGTCCCTCTTAGAAATACTCCTGAGTTGTTGACACTTTAAACACTGTGTTGCGAACTCGTGAGCATCCTTAAACACTGAAGGCCAAAAGAAACCGCTCGTTAAAACTTTTTGGGCGGTTTTCTGGCCCCTAAAATGACCACCACACGCAGACGAATGTGCGTGTTCCAAAACTGATCTGACATCCTCCTCGGGTATGCATCGTTTGATCATCTGATCGGCACCAATTTAAACAAATCTGGATCGTCCCAAATGTACTGTTTAGCTTGGGACGTCAACTGTTTCTTCTTTCTCCTTGGCCAAAGCTCTGGTAAATCACCTTCAACCTTAAAATTAACAGTATAAGCAAACCAGGGATTTTGTGAAACTGCCAGAATATGCTCATCCGGGAAGGACTCGTTAATGGGCCCATCTGTGTCCCCATTTTCCATCATAATTCGGGACAAGTGATCTGCTACAACATTTTCACTCCCTTTCTTGTCCTGAATCTCTAGATCAAATTCATGTAGTAATAAAACCCATCTGATGAGTCTCGGTTTTGCATCCTTCTTATCCATGAGGTACCTAACTTCTGAGTGGTCAGAATAAATGATTACTTTACTTCCCCAAATATATGACCTTAATTAATCTAGAGCATATACTACTACCAGTAACTCTTTCTCAGTTGTTGTGTAATTCAATCGGGCATCTGAAAGAGTTTTACTCGCATAGTATATGGCAAAGGGTTTCTTGTCAACCCGTTGACCCAAAACAGCACCGACCGCATAATCACTCGCATCGCACGTTATTTCAAAAGGTAAACTCCAATTGGTAATGTCACTAAAACCGTTAATAAACCGTCTATAATAACCGGCATGCCCCATAAACGATCTAATGCCTTTGACATTGGTGGGATGAGGTAGAGTAGAAACGACTTGGACCTTAGCCCGATACACCTTGATCCCATGACTCGAAACAACATGGTCCAAAACAATTCCCACTTGGACCATAAAATGGCTCTTTTCCCAACTAAGAACCAAGTTCGTTTCGACACATCTTTTCAAAACCCTTTCGAGTTGGTTTAATCATGACTCGAAAGATGTGCCGAAATCAAAAAATCATCCATGAAAATTTCCAAAGACTCCCCCACCATACCTGAAAAGATATTCATCATGCACCTCTGGAAGGTGGCGTGGGTGTTACATAACCCGAATGGCATTCGCCTAAACGCAAATGTAAAATACGGGCACGTAAACGTGGTCTTTTCGTGATCTTCAGGATGAATAGCTATATGGTTATACCCAGAATACCCATCTAAAAAATAGTAAAATTTTTGACAAGATAGCTTTTCAACAATTTGATCGATAAACAGAAGCGGAAAGTGATCTTTCGATGTTGTCGTGTTTAGTTTACGATAAACAATACAAATGCGCCACCTGGTTACGGCCGGGTGGCGACCTCGTTACCTGAGTCGTCCTTGACGACTTGGATTACCGACTTTTTTGGTACTTTCTGAGTCGGGCTCACTCACGTGCTGTCTGATATGGCAAAGATAATGCCAGCATCTAACCACTTCAGCACTTCCTTCTTCACCACTTCCCTCATATTCGGGTTCAACCTCCGCTGAGCATCGTGCCCGGGTTTGACAGCCGGATCTGTTAAAATTTTGTGCATCACAATTGAGGGACTGATTCCCCATATATCCGCTATCGTCCACCCAATTGCTTCTTTATTCACAACCAGCACCGGCATCAAAGAATTTTCCTTTTCAAAAGATAAGTTAGAAGCTATAATAACAGGCAATGTATTTACTAAGAAAGCATATTTTAAATGCTTTGGGAGCTCTTTCAGCTCGACTTTTGGTGCTTCCAGCATTGACGGTTTCCACCTTTTCCTTATCCTTAGAGTTGTTGGTGTCATCCTTCGGAACCGATTTGTTATTTATAATTTCACTTTTGTTAGTTTCATTTAATTCAATAGGTTCCGGCTCGTCATCACTGACGAGAGTCTCATCAATTTTATCCACCACCCCATCAACCAATGGTGGTGGACCCCCAAAATTTCTTATCATATTTCTTACCACTACGTAAAATACTTACCTGATTGAAGTGCTTCTTCGAACTCGAGCTGTAGTGGTTCGGGTTGACCGTGTTGTCGCTCAAGAGTTGGCCCGCGTTCTTCTGTAACTTTTCTATATCCGCAGCGAGCTGACCAATCTGTTTCATCATTGCCTCTGACGACTTATCCTGTAACTCGAACTGTTGTTTCGTTTTGGTTTTATGATCAGTCATGACTTTCAACAACGCATCCAACTTCGAGTGTACCGATTCATCCGAATTACCCGAGGACCCTTTCTGCTGATCCTGATTACCCGAAGAATTTCCACCCCGGTTACCATCTCTGTTATACCTCTTATTCTGATTAACCGAACCCTGCTGATAACCGCTCTAGCGGTAATTACCCTGCGATCTGTTCTGGCTCGATCCCTGGAAGTTCTGGTTCAACTGAGAAGACGCGTTCCCGTAACGAAAGTTCAAGGCAATTTTCTGCTTTATGCCCGAGTTCACCACAATCATCACAAACCGGGAATTTAACACCAACATTCCCGACATTTTTCTTTTCACCCTTTTTAAACCCAGCCAGCTCACGCTCTAATTCATCAATTCTTTCAGATTCACTCGTGACTGACTGAACTGACCTAGATGAAGTACCCCGTCTTCGTCTCTCAGCTGCTGCTTCTCCCTTGGAATCTTCACACATAAACTCTAAAAAGTCCCAATCATCTTGCTTAGGTTGATTCAACAACTGACCATTACACGAGGCCTTAAGATGATTTCGGTCCTCATATGTCAACCCATCAACAAAACACTTAACCAGTTCCCACAGTTCGATTTGGTGATGTGGGCATTTCCGGATCATGTTTTTATATATAGTAAAAGCTTCATGAAATAATTCGCCCGATAACTGTGAAAAGTTGTGAATTTCCGAACGGGACTCGCTAGTCTTCGACTGTGAATAAAACTCGTTTAGAAACACCTGCTGCTTCTCGGCCCAATTTCCGATACTATGCATCGGTAGCAAATTAAACCAGAGTTTTGCCTTTTCTTTTAGAGAAAACTAGAATAATTGCAACTGGACTTCGTCCTGATCAAATGTGCCATCACCAATAGACCTGTAAATAGCCGAAAAATCGGTCAAGTGCGAATGCGGGGCAACACCATGAACCGGGGCCATATAATTCCTCTTTCCTGCCATTCCGCCCGATTCACCCTTTCTCGACCCCTTCTGTTTCTATTAACGGATTCAGACTGTCTCCAAATAACCGGCTCTTCTACCTTGTCGTTCCAATTATCATCCCCAACGTCTTCTGGTTCAATAGCCTCATTCTCAGGCTCAATTGCCTAATTACCTCTAACCCATCTATCTACCTCGTTATGAATCTTAAAATCATCATTTCCATTATTATTTCCCTCCTCGTCTTCATCTTCTGTCGGAACACTCGGTTGAACATCATCTATATTTATCCGAACTCGGCGGTTGGGGTTGTTATTTGGAACTGATGGTCCGGCTTGGTTAAAGTTTAGGTTTAGATTTTGGTTTAGGTTTCGGTTTCGGTTTTGGTTTCGGGTTCTGGAAGCACGAGCTGAGTGTTTTTGGTTATTTTGGTTATTGAAGTTTGGTGGGTCACGTATGTTGTCTGGGTGAAACTCGTTATTTTGTGGGAGTGGGTCTTGGTTTTGGTTAATGTTCTGGTTCTGGTTTTCGTTTTGGTTCTGGTTCTGGTTCTGGTCTTCCACCTCTGAGTTTCTGTTTTGTACTCAGTTCTCCCGAGCTAACCTCTCGATTTCGGGATCGTAAATCAACGGAGGCTGTCGGCCCAAATGGCGGGTGCACATAAACCTATAATCTGCACAACTAACACAACCAGTGTAAAATACAGAAAAATAAAATTTAAACTAAAACTGAAAATTAAGAAATAAATTTTAACTAAAATAAACCCAAAAAATCAATTAACACGAAAGACACTAAGCGCACTAACTCCCCGGAAACGGTGCCATTTTGATGACGGTCGTTTGAATCAATCAAAAACCTAATTAAACTAAATAGTTAGAGCGAGTAGGGTATCGTATCAAAAGGAGTATGTGGTCAATGCAATTCGTGTACATATTTAAAATTATGAAGAACTAGTGTTTAGTGCTGATCACACAAGCAATTTAAGTGAATTTAGAGAACTAAGCAATGAACAAGTAAACGAGTTTTAAGAAGTTAACAAAGAAAATCACACCCGGGAATTCAAGTAAGCAATCTACAGTTATCTCATACAACCTAACAGATTAATTATTAACGATTAACTCAAGACTAATCAATCACACAAAACCTTAGACATCAACAAATACTCTATAGACGACACTGGTTATCAAACAGTCCTTGCCAGTGTGACTCAGTTAAGGGTAATTGTATGTTTTATTGAATTCAATCTAACCAAACAGTCATATGATCAATTATCTAGCAACTGATAACAGATCTTTCAGACTAACGTAAACCTAAACCGACCGAACACTCAGAAATACCAAACATCAATAATCATATATCAATCATCAATAATAACACAATAGTATTCTTAGTCACATGAGAAAAATTATAAAGATTACAAACTATATATCCTGGGTGCGATTCTAGGAGATTAGCCGAGCCTTGACATCATTGGATCTTCAATACGGATGATATGAATCATATGTAGGGTCTTGGCATAAGCTATGGTGGTGAAAATCGCCTCTCGGAGCTGCTGGAATTGCCTCTCGGAGTTGGAGTTATGTTTTATGAAAAGTTTGATATAAACCCTAAATTCTGTCAGAGCACCCCATCGCGATACACGATGGGGTCTTAACTAGTCCATCGCGTATCGCGATGGACCAGAAAGTAAACATATAATTTTAACCCATCGCGGTACGCGATGGGCTTTCATCCAAGCTCATCGCGTATCGCGATGGGACTTGTCACTAGGAAAAATCCGTAATGTGTCTCGTTTCACGTGGTAGACATCCCGGGTCTTCATTCTGTGTCACAACAGGTCCAAATTGAGTACTTTAACCCGGTATCAATCCAATAATACACGTTTGTAGTATCGAAAGTTATAGAATAAACAATTAAAACTAATTAATAAACGAACTAAAACATCTACAAATTAACCAACCATCACTTAGCCGTTTCCAAGCAGTGTTGAGAAGATTCCAATCCCCCTTAATCATCCTTAAGTAATTTCATGTCAAATTCTTGACTCAACAATCTCCCTTAGATTAGAACACCTCAGCTGTCCCTTAGATTGGAACACCTCAGCTGTCCTAAAACACCTCTAAGGTTACTTATAGTTATTCAAAATACACATAAAATCAAAATCAAATTACATATTAAAATCAAAAGATTACAAAGTTGAAAATTTGTCCAGTGGATATTACAAAGCAAACCTACACTAAAAATCTTCATTTTCTTGCATTATGGGCTGCTTGTCTTCTTCCAACTATCACTGCTCCTGCCCTTTGCTGAAAAATGGATAGAATTCGATGATGAGGTGATTCTCATGAATTGCCATCTCCATTACATCCCTCAAATCTTCTATGTCCAGAAAGTTCAAGTCTTCATCATTTCTGATAATGCCCAATATAACTCCGTCAGAATTACGAAGAATGTAATGGCCTTTATTTTTTTTGTAGTCGATCTTAGTAATTCTGCCATTCTTCTGTACTTCATGATTCGGACGAGTCAGTCTCCTTCTCATACATATGCAAGTGTTCATATTAGACAATGGATTGTTGTTTCTGACTTTTGAAACATAATCATATTCAGCATCCATTATGTTCCTCAAACGCTTGGATCAGTTGTTCTTTTCATATTTTGTCAGCTCCCATTTCTTTCTTTGATCCAGCAAAGGAAATCCCTTTTCAGCTTCACTTCTTAAATACTTTAACAACTCATTCTGTTGCCTCTCGACCATCTTGTTTCTATCATGATATTCAGCAAAATCATCTCTTAAAACAATCTCTCTCAATTGCCTGCTTTGCATAATTACATTCATAATTTGAGAGACAGAGTTATAGTTGAGTAAGATTGGCAAGTCTATGTCAGTTTGGGGCCTTTCTACCCTTTGAGTTCCACCACTACTTGACTCACCCCTGTTTGTTGAAGTATGTCTCCTTGAAGCTGAGGGCCTTGTGGGAATTGACTTCATTGGTTTTATGGCCCCCATTACTACAAACTTCTTTTTATACATCTCCACAAATAGCTCAGCAAGCATAGTCAACATATCAATGATATTTTCTCCACCTTCCCTGTACAATCGTCCAATCATCTCTAAAATCTTCACATCTCGAAGTTGACCTGTTGGTACAAATATTCCTCCTATAGAACAGTTCTTTCAGTTGAGCTTTACCTAACATTTCAAAAACATTTTCATTCATCCCTTTTCGCTTCATCATCACCTCTTTCAATATTATGATCATTTCCTCATTATCGCATGGATCTGTGGGTTCATCTGGTTCTGGCTTTACTTCCACTAGGATAGGAATATCTTGTATTTTAGCTCTTTTCAACTCATTTTCAGCTTTCTGCTTCTCTCTTAATGTCATAATCCTTCTCTTCTTAGAAGGTGGCTCGGATTGATCTTTCTTTGATTGTTCTTTATTCAATAGTCTGTTGTAGTGAGATTCAACCGTAGCCTTTGACAAACTTACCACCAATTCAGGTGCCATACCTCTATCAATCAAGTAACCACATTTTCCTGCATATCTTTTCTTTAATTCTTCAATTCTTTCTTTCAACCTTTCCCTTTCTTCTCTTTCCCTTATTTCTCTATTCATATTAAAATGTTCTTCGAGGTCTTTGAAGGTCATTTTAGTCAAGTCCTTTTCAGATAATCCACAACCTCTAAAATAGTCCCTGTATCTCAAAGAATCACGGTTTTTCTTCTGCATTCTCCTCCTAATCTCTTCATTTTATTTTTCAATCAACATCTGCAACTCCTCATCAGAGAGTGTAGCCAGATTCTCAAACTTGTGCCCAAATGTGGCCAATTTCAAAATTAATGGATTTTTCCTTTGAGCTCATCCAAACTGTGTTGAATATTTCAACATGTGAGGATGTAACGATTCCTACAAAACCTGGTATACCCTAACCGGTAAACAATAGTTACGTCATATTTAATGTCGGGTACATGAATTACCATAGTAATTATACGAGAATACATGATTCACTGTATTGATTGTACGTGAATATATAATTCATCGTATTGAATATGCGATTAATCGATCGATAGTTATTGAAACCCGAACGAATCGAGGGTTCAATTATAGACGATATCTATAATATTTAGTGATTTTACGAAGCATTAATGCTTCGGGATAAGTAAAGTACGACACAGAAAAAGAATTTCGATTTAATGGTACGTCGGTACATTAAACGAAACCTTCAATACCAAACCGAGCAAGAGATGATCGATCAAGCCGAAAAAGATGCGCCATAATTAATAATATGATGTTTTAAGTTAATAAATGTCATGGTTTAAGTTTTTAAAGTTTTTAAATCGGTTTTATATAAATTTCATTTTTAAGCCGAAAAACGACCGTTTTAGCCTCGTTTTAAGCCGAATTAAACGTTTAACCGAAAAACAAACTGAACCAGATTATCCAAAACATTATCCGGATATCCGAAATCCAATCATGTGGCCTAGAATGGAGAGGTGGGTCCCACCCCACCCCCCTAACTAAACCGATCGGAACCCAAGGGTTCCATACCCTTATCATTTTCTTTTTTCTAAACTCACATTCAACAATCCATCAATTCTTTCAAGATCATGATCCAAAACCGAGAGTTTTTAGCAAGAAAACAAGGTAAAGAATCGAGTTAATCGCGTTTCCATCTTCGTTTCTTGAGTTTATTTGCAAGAAAATGAGGTTTCAAAGATGAAAACCGATTCTTGCATGATCAAGTGATGTATACGGGTTATACAAGGGATCTTGGTTCAAGAAATGAGTTAAACGAACCAAGAACGAATTTTTACGGTTTAAATCTTTGTTTTTGAATCATAACCGAAACTATAGTGTAAGAGACTTGATCGTGAGTGTAACTTGCGTGGTATTGTGGTATGTTGGTTGTAGGTTCTGTGTTTAGTGGTAGATAAGGCGGAAAGACGAGTTTGTAGCTTGTAGTGGCGGAAAACCAAAGGTATATTCGGTTATGTTCGGTGTATGTGTTTTGGGACAGATTGTTGACGGTTTAGAGTTGGGTCATGAAATTTTACAGGGATGTTCTATACATGAAAATATGAGTTCTGTGAATTTTTGGTAATTTTTGGACAAAGGATGAATATTTGGTGAATTTAATGCTCGGTTTTGGCCAAAAATGGTGAAAAATAGTTAAATATCATGAAAAATTCTGGAAAATTTCAGATAAGCTTTTTATATCATGTATAAGTTACACACAAAATTTTAGGTCCGTTGGAGAAGTCTAAGTAGAATTTTCGGTTAAACGAGTTCTAGGGTTTTCTAGCTCGGTTTTAGTGAAAATGGCATGTAAAGGAAGATTTTGGTTCTGGAAAAATTACAGGGGACTATGTTGATGGCAGGGGACATCCAGGAAAAATTTGGCATTTTTCTAAGATCGTTTGGTATTTACGACATATTTAGTGTTTAAATGGTGTTTAAAAATAGATAAACAAATTTTAAATATAGAAATTAATTCTGAAAATATTTTTATAAAATTCCCCACTATCAAAAAGTGATTTGTGCAAAATTTCAAGATCCGAGAGTAAACGGATAATTATTTGTGCTAAAAAGGAAATAAAAACAAACTTTTAAAGCTTAAAACGCGTAAACCAGTAAAGTTCGCCTAAGCGAGCAGACTGGTGTATAAAAACCCTAAAAATGAACTATTTTCATATAATTGAGTTAAACAAGTAAAAATAAATCATCCGAAAATAATTCGGATGATTTGAGTAATTTTTGTCCGATTTAACAATTTCCGGTACGCTAAAGACGGAAACGGGTCCCGGGCCAATCGGGGCGTCTAAACCGAGCTTTAATTTCACAACTTTAATTATATTATCAGTCAACCACCACTTTCGGGTCGTGTGTGACCAAACTCATTTTTGAAACGTAAAAACGGATAACCGTGCTAGGCACGCAAAACGAGAAAAACGACTAATAGTAATTTTGACCCTGGAACTCTAAACGACATCACAATCTGAGTCCGGAGAAGTGTTCTGGGTTAACATTGCCCCCGGAATGGGTACAGTACTGGGTTAACAGTGTCCCCAGATGTACCGGTTGATACGGTTAAAGTTATATTAATAATGAGTGTATAGTAACGATCGTAGGAATCATATTACAGATTGAACGTGTTAACTGATAATGATTGTTGTTACCTGCTTGCATGTGCTAAGGTGAGTTTCACGAGCCCCTTTTTCTGAACAGTTTTTACATATTTTCTCTGGGCGGAAGCATGTTACTACTGAAATGTTTAAATACATACTGAACGCATGGATTTGCGTGGATTTAAATATTTTATTGTACGGGAATCGTACGGAAATGTACTAAGATGGTAATTGTCTGAGTTGCTAACATTCTAAGGCCCCGGAACATGAGTGATTAACTGAAAGCCGGTAGAGTGTGGATAGTACTATTGGTCTGACAAACCCAACTGGTCCGGCATGGATTTGCTGATGTTTCCCAGCCAGTTGCACATGTCTACTTTGTTGTATATATTTTGCTATGTAATGTTAGACATAGCGGTTTGGGGCAGTTCCGTGGGCGGGGGATATGCCACGGGGGTTGTGTGTGATAGTCAGAGGTTTCACTTGTGGGCTCAGCATAATTACATCGTGTTTCTGGGTTAACATTGTCCCCGGAATGAGTACGGTACTGGGTTAACAGTGTCCCCAGATAATATTATATTTTGATATGGATTTATCATGGTTTACTCAAATTGTGAAACTCACCAACTATTCGTAGTTGACCCGTTTTCTCACATGCTTTTCAGGTACAACTAAGATGAAGTAATTGCTTACGTGCTAAGTGCTTGATGTGTGTAAGATTTGCGTGCGGGATGTTAGGATACATTATAATAAATAGAATTTTGTATCGTATTGTATGATGTGTGTATCACCTAGACGGTAATGAAATACGAGATAATGTAATTTTGAAGTATATTAATGCATTCAATTTTCTTTGTAAACAATGTGGTTGATATCAGAGGCGTCTGTTGCATCTCGTTTACGTTTCCGCTGCGGTTACGGGGTGTTACAGAGGACACAATATCAACTTTTTCAGCCTCAGCACGTTTGACACCTACTTCATCACTATCTTTATTGTCGTTCCCGAATTAGTCAAACAATACTCATAACAATGTCATAACCCACACATTAAATTTGTCGACAAGAGGGTTAATGACGGATTGCTAAATATGGAAATATTCTTGTTTGTTAACGGCTAAATCAGAAACAAACAATTTTTTTGCTAAATAGGCCAATAAAAGTAACAGACACGAAGAATAACTCAAAAGATTTCAATTCATATAAACTGATTCATAAAAATGTTAACGAATTAGGGTTTCTTGTCGGGAATGTATTTTCAGTGATAACCTAGGATAGCCGTCACACTCAATCAAGAATATTCGTTCTTATCTGAAAAGTGTAAAGTGGCAAATCCATGGTAGGCGCGCCCTAAATTATTCCTTTTATAGGCCTGCCACCACAAGACAGTTGTCATTCCTTCTAAAAGCCCTAAAGATTGGTACATAATCAAATTACATACTCAAAACTATACTAAGTGCAAAAACAGATCTTCCGGGTAGACTTTGTAACATTTGTCTTCTCCGAATAGGCTTTGTGCCATTTTGTCCTTTACGAGTAGACCTGGTAACCTTGAAGTGTTCTCAGGAACAGTTCTCCGGGTAGACTTTACTTAGAGTATTTTCCTAAGAAAATGCCCACCTAGCAGACTTCAATCTTCTTGACCATAGCAAACTTTGCTCGATATGGTTCTACAAGCAAACTTGTTCTTCTGTGGTCCTATCAACTCCTTGCTAGTGAATAACTTATTGGCAAAGCAATGTGTGCTTGGTGACACTGTAGCTTTCTTGGAGTTGAACCTTGCCCGATGTCCTTAAGATAATTCTTAACTTCCATCAAGCATGCTTCAAAAGCTTGGTGTTACCAAGGGTTTGCTAGTAAGCAAAAATGTGCTCGGTACTGAAGAACAACCTTGCTTGACATAGTGAACCCTGCTCGGATGTACACTAAAGAAGAATTCATAAAGATAACTTTGCCCGATAGGCAGAATATCGTGCTCGGCCAAGTAAAACCCTGCTCGGATGTCCAAGTGTGCTCGAATTAATACTTAGCGATTTCTGAGGAGGTTGAGAAGATTCCAATCTTCCATATACTTCATTTTAGGTCAAATATTTGACTCAACAATCTCCCCATAGATTGGAACACCTCAGCTGTCCCAAAACATCTATAAGATTACATACACTTGGTCAAAATAAATATTAAAATCAAAGTCAGACTTTTACGTATCAAAAGTGAAAATATTACATATTCAAAATTTTGTCCCTTGACATTACAAAGCAAAGCCTATTCTAAGAATCATCTTCTTCTTGCATCGTAGGCTATTTGTCTTCATTCAACTCTGACAGTTCTTGCTCTTGCTGAAATATATACAATATTCGATAGTGAGGGTGGTTTTCTGGAATTGTCAGTCCAACAATATCCCTCAAGTCTTCTTCATGCAAAAAAGTCAGATCACCGTCATTTCTGATGATTCCCAAAATTCGTCCATCTGAGTTACGATGAATGTAGTGGCCATCATTTTCTTTGTTTTCAATTATTGTAATCCGGCCATTCTTCTGCACTTCATAATTGGGACGTGTCATCCTTCTTCTCATACTCAAGCATGTGTTCATGTTTGATAATGGATTGTTTCTCGAACTTGTGACTGATATCCAAATTCAGCACTTCTTATTTCACTTAGGCATTTGCCTCTTCTATATTGCTCGTGCTTGGTCCATTTCCACTTCCTCCTCTTATTCAAAATAGGGAATCCATTCTTGGACTCATTTTTCAGAAATTTTGATAGCTCATTGTGTTGTCTTCTAGCCTTCTGATTTCTGTGATGATAGTTATAAAGCTCAAGTGTGGTCATTTTTTCAAGCTGTTCCTTTAAGTATTCTACAAAGTCATCTATGAATATGATAGCTCTCAATTGTCTACTTTGCATAATAAATTTCATAGATTAAGAGACTGAGTCATAGTAGAGAGTTCTTGGTAGATCCACATCAGATTGTGGTCTTGTCATTCTTTGTGCTCCGGCTCTACTTGATTCACCCCTGCTTGCTGATTGGTGTTTCCTTGAGGCAGATGGCCTAGTTGGGATAGACTTCATGGGTTTGCTAGGCCTTGATATAGCAAAAGCTTTCAAGTACATAGATTCAATCAGCTCAGCTGGATAGTTGATAAGATCTGCAAAGTTTTCACTCGCATCTTTGATAAGTTTTGTAATCATTTTGACTATCCTTGGGTTATTCATAAGCCCTGCAAGCACAAATCTCCCATCAACAAAACTTCTGGGATTTTCACCCTGCAACAGCACCTTTTACCATTCAGCCTTCTACATGTAGAATAATTCTTTCAGTTGATCTTTATTAAATGCATTAAAGGCATTCACATCCATTCCTTTCTGATTCACCATTATTCCCCTCAGAATTTCAATCATTTCTTTATTCTCCCATGGAACTATAGGTTCATCCATTTTTCTTCTTTCACTTCCATTGGGATAGGGATTTCTTCAGTTGTTGATACTTTTGCCTTTAATTTTTCTCTCAATGTCATGATTTTTCTTTTCTTTACTGGGAGTTCATCTTGATCTCCCCTTGACTGCACACTGGAGGGCTCAGGTTGCACTCTCTTTAATTGATCTTTATTTTGAAGCTTGTTGTAGTGTGACTCAACAGCAGCCTTGGTCAGGCTATCCATCGTTTCTGCTGCCATTCCTTTATCCATTAAGTAGCTAAATTTGCCAGCATATTTCTTTCTCAGAGTATCAAGTTTCTCATCCAGTTTATCTTCTCTTACAAATTTTTCTTTCACATCTTCTCTGGTGTTGTTGTAAGCATCTCTGAGCTGTTCAAACTTGAAATGGGTTAAATATTTTTCAAATAGCCATTCTTTCTCAGATAATCTCTATACTTTTGGCAATCTTTGTTCTTTTGTTGTATCAGTTTGTCTTTGATGTCCCTTTCTTTGTCCAATCTTCTTTGTAGTTCATCATCATTTAATGAAGCTATACTTATAAAGTTATTCCATGACTCATCAGTTTGACAACCAAAGGATTTTTATTCTTGGCATCAATCAAGCTTTGCTCAATGTTTGCCATTTGATCTTCAGTCATTGTTACTTAAGGGGACACAACATGATCATTTTCATCATCTTTACCCTGTTCATTGTCATCATCAGATTCATCCTCCTCCTCCTCTGTTGTTTCATTGACTGCATCAATTTTTGGTTCATTAGGAGTTGGAATATCCGGGACTGGAATGTTTGGTACTCCTTGAACAACTTCATCAGGCCTAAATGATTGCAAAAGAACTGGCCTTAGAGGACTTGTTTGTTCATCCCATCTTCTCTTAGTCCTTGGTTCAGCTCCTTCATCCTGGTCATCAGCTTTTCTTTTTCTTGAATAAAACTTTTCAAATCTTCCCACATTTTCATGAAATTTTGAAGCTTTAACCATCATTTCTTCAAGTGTTTCTTCAGATTGCCTCTCAGGTTCCTTTTGAGGTTGGCTTTCAGTTTGTGCAAACATGCTTACTACCATAGACAGAGAATTATCTACCTCCTCTTCTCTCTTCAAATTAATCAAGGTTTCAATGACAACTTGATCATCAGCGTCTTCTTCATTAAGGACTTTTATTATGTTAGCTTGCTCAATCAGTGATTCCTTCTCTACCAGCTCTTCAGTAGTCAAGGTTTGGGCTATTACTTCCCTTTCCCTTGTCTCTCTTACCACAAATTCAAAAGACTTCCTGGAAGCAGTAGTGGCTTCATCTTCTTCCTTTTCCTCTCTGCCAATATTTGCCTTAACAGGCTCTTCTTCCTCATCGTCCTCATTAACTTTTGCTTTCCCCTTATCCATTCTTCTTTTCAAATCTTCCTCAGTTTCTGGTGGGAAATCATCAATATCTCTATCCGACTCATCCATTTCCTCATCATGATCTACCATCTTGGAGCTTTCAGGATGTTCAATTTCAGGTTCAGTGAGTGTTAGCTCCTCAGTAGCAGCATTCTCATCATATATCACATCAGTTTGAGTTTCTATTGCCGTTAAAATATCAGTCAACACATCAGTCTGCGTATCAGTGGCTACATCAGTGGTAGCCACATTTTCATCAAGATTTATCTTTTCAATTTCTTCTTCCTTCCCTTTTTCACCTCTTTCTCCATCATCATCTCTGTTTACAACACTTTGTACCTCATTATTAACATCATAGTTCTGTTCATCTCCCTCTAACTCATAAGTCTCATACTCATCATCAACTATTCTTCTTTCTTCACTATCCTCATCATCATCATAAGCATTCAATAAACAGGTTAAACCATCAGCATAGTTGTTTTAGCACTTGCATCCTCCATCACTACATCATCAGTACCATCAGCCACAGTAACATCAGTTGCCTTATTAATATTCTCCACCTGTTTTGGGTAAGCTGAGGTCTTCTCAACCTCTTGCTCCAGGGTTTGAATTTTGAATTGTGCCAGGGCCAACAGTGTTTTCAAATCCACATTTTCAAGTCTTAACTCCTCATTTTCATTCATTAGTTTCACAGCTTCAATAATCAAATCAAAGTTTTGTTGGTAAAGACTGGAAATATAGGGAGGGGTAATGGATGGTGAGATGTGAAATGGTTCAGGTTTAGTTTGGGTTGGTTGGGTGGTTTGAGTGATGATAGGGTTTGCATCTTCAAAGATGTTTTCACTTGTGGAGGGCAAGGGATTCATGTTTTTGATTAGTAGTGTTCTGGTATGGGTGATGTTAAAGGTTGGCTGTGTTGTAGTTTCAGGTGGGGTTTGGGTTGTGGTTTGAGGTGGAGTTTGGGTGGTGGTTTGAGGTGGTGATTGGTGTAATGGTTCAGTTTAGGTTTGGTTTAGGATGGGTGAGAGAGTGGTTGGAGATTGTGTGGATTGGTCATTTGGTGGTGGAGAGAAAGGTGGTGTTTGTGATGGAGTTTGGTAAGTTTGGTCAATGGGTGATGGTGGGTAGGGTGTTGTTTGTGGTGGAGTGCAAAAAGGTGTGGTTGGTGGTGTTACTCCCCCTTGGGTTGTACAATGTCCTCAAAGTTTGAATCACCCCATTCTATATTATCAACATCATCAACATTATCATTACCATCCCCATCATCATTAGAATCTTCTCCTCCATCATCTCCTTCAGTATCACTACTCCCCTCATCCTCTTCATTCTTAGACAATAACTCATGTAAATGAGCTATTTCAATATTATCAACAAACAACCACGGCAAATCATCATACACCTCATCAGGGTTAAATATGCTTGAACTATCATGTGTGTCCAGTAGTTGGTAGTCCCTCCAATTATTGATTAAATATGATTTGTAAGAACCATGGATAAGCCAAAAACTTCTGTTTGTTTGTCTTCTTCAAATACTGAACCATTCCTTCAAAAATCATTCTGAAAAAACAGAATGGTTGATTAAATAGCACAGTAACGGTTGCTTTGGCTAGATCCCTGCTCATCAGGATCCATGGTCCCTTTCGTGGTGAAAATCCATGGATGATATGGTGGATCAAAAACTTGTAAATATTTGGGAGCATCCCTTTCTGAAATTGTCCATCATGTATATTCCCTTGATAACCCATGGTTTTAACAAACACTTTCAGTAGTTGTTCAGTTGTAAGATGGATTGGGTTAGGGTTATCATCATTCAGTTGCAAAGAAGTTCGAATCACAGTCTCATTCACCCTTATTTCCTGATTTGCCACTGTGGCCTCAATTCTTCGTCCATTTACATCATCAAACAGCCTTGCTGACATCCAAAAGTCCAGCGAGTGGTTTCTGTAAATTACCGGGTTTGCCGTCAAAGCAAAGCGGATGTTCGATCGTTGCAACCATCGTATAATTGAAGCTACTTCTTTATTATCGGGTGTAACTTGCAATAGAGCGCACATATTGTGCTTATGCTCAAAGGGATATGTCGCTCTATCTTCGTCCGCCATATCTAAAAAACATAATCAAACACATTCAAAGTAGAAATTAGTCCTAAAGTCCATAACTTTAAGTAATTTCAAGTTATAAACTTGAAGAAGAATGAAAGAAATGTCATTAAGAACCTGTTCTTCGACAAATTTATAACCTACACACAAAACAGAGAGTTAGTACAGATACATAATCGAAGCCCATTTTCACCTAATCGTGGTCGGAAAACATATAATTACTGCTTACCGAGTCGGAATTAGAGGGCTGATAAGTTAGGTTTTGGATTATGTTGAATGCGATAAGTCGGTTTAGGTTTCTTAGAGCAATTAGTGGAAGGAGAGAGAGAGAGGGAAAATAGTGTTGAAAAACTTCTCTCACTCCCTCTTATATACATTTTGAAAGTTGGTTTTAAATGTTTTTTGTCGTTTAGTGGGTTAATAGATGTCATACAGTAATCTTATCCATTTAAATTTTTACACACTTAAAAACATCCAACTCCAAAAAGTTTAGTAAACCATGCTCGGAAAAGTCATTTTTGCAAAGCATGTTCGGTATATTCCACTTGATCAAAGCTTACTCGTTTATATGTTAGTAAAAATTAGAAATTAAAATGAAGGAAGCTTACTCGAAATACAGGATTGCTTGAGAACTGAATCACAAGATAAAATAATCAAGTATAAGACATCAAGTAGGCATCCTTGCTAAGAATCAACTAAGACTCCCCAAATAACATTCTTCTAATTACTTACCTTGCACGATTAATTCAACTTATCACAAACCTTACTCGAAAAAGTAAACAATTAGCAAATAATCAGTCAACTATTCTTTTATGCAAAGTATGCTCGAAAAAACTTCAAGAATACAAAGTGTGCTAGAAGTGGATTCTTAACACAAAGTGTACTTGGAAAGTTAGTTTAAAATTACCAAAGTATATTAGGGGAACATTTGAAAATTCAAAGTGTGGCCGAAATATAAAGTGTGTTCGGGAAACAAGGTTTGCCCGAAAACACTTGTAATTTCAAAGAAACATTCACATTAATCATTAAGTGTGCTAGAATTTGAGTTTTACTCGAAAACAAATTCAAGCATACTTAATAACACAAAACTTGCTAGAATTAATTCACAGTTAAACCACAAGTGTACTAGATAGTCGAAAACATCAAAGCTTGCTCTAGGATTCATTCATTCTCAAAGCTTCATCAGCTGACTAAAGGTGTTAAATCTAAGGTCACAAAGCTTGCTAGTGAACAGTGACAAAATTAAATAGCTTGCTAGTAAACAGTTATACAATCAAACAAAAACATTAAGCATTCTCGAAATCATTAGTTTCAATTTCAATAACAGCATTGGGAGTGAGTGTTATGGGTTCAGGGTCTTCATGAGTAACTTCAATGTAATCTGAATCATCAGTTTCATTTCCACATTCCCTTGGAGTTTTCACAAATGAAGTTGTGCTATGATACTCAGTTACTTCATTGTTACACTCTTGAACAACATAGTCATTCTTGCTTGAGTATTCTCTCACATCCATACTCATCTCCTCCATAACTTCAACCTTAGGTTTCCAAATAAATCCTTGAGGTTCATAACCATGCTTCAACAAAAACTTTTCATCACCTATTAATTCAGTAGGTTTCTTTCTAGGAAAGACACCCTTGTTTCTCTTCTTTTCACTATTTGGTGATCCTTGAGAATCATCAGACTTAACTGATTTTATGTCATGATTGGGAATGATTCTCAAAGGTTGAAAGCTCTTCTTCACAACAGATTCAGATTTCTTAGGAGATCTGCTTCTTCTACCTTGTTCAGGAATTGGCTTCTTAGGTTTCAAACCAACTTTCTTTTCTTTATTAGCCTTTTGTGCAACTTGCTGATCAGTTTCATTCTCCATATCATTTTCACACACCTTCCCCTTTCCCAAATATTCTTTATACTTCTTTTTATAGAGCACAAATTTTTGTACAAACTTTGTCTCATTTGGAACATGGAAGGGTTTGAAGTTGAGTCTATCATTACAGGAATCAGTGTGGTGACCATATTCATCACATTACTTGCACCACACCTTTCCTTTCTTGAATCTCTCACTTGGTCAAGGTGGTTTCACACCAAGTGATTTATGAGTCTTTAGACCATCAAAGTCAGTTGAAAAAGGAACAAATTCTTCAATCTTGATATCTTTTCTTTCAATCTTTCTCTTAACAAAGACAATTTTCTTCATAATCATAGACTCTTCATCTAGGTTTCCTTTGTGCGTTGACTGCCTCTTTTCATATTCTTCTATGGTTTCAACTTCCCCAATATCAAATACTTCATGGTTTGAGAAATTTGGATAGACTAGAATGAAGTTGTCACCAACAATTGTTTCAGTGACCCTCTTCTTGTTGTTGTCACTAATTATTTGAAAAACTGCTTTGCTTGATGGTCTTACTGCATTATAACTCACTTTTGATCTTTCACATATGTCAAAAGACACATGATCTCTTTTCATTCTTTCATTCAGTTTCTTCATCTTTGGAGTTATAGGTGGAAATAATGGGAGTTTGTCAATTGAGTCTGGTTTCTTCAATTTCCTCCCCTTATTAGCAGCTTGAATTTCTTCATCAGTGATTTGATCACTCAAGTCACTTAAGTCATCTGCATTCAAATCATCAGAATCAAAGTCATCTTTAGAGACTTGCACTCCACTTGACTTATCTTCTTTTACATCTTCTTTCAGAAAAAATTCTCCCTTTTCATTCACTTCAACCTTCTTGTACAGATCAACAAACTCCTCTCCGTCTTGAAATACTTCTCTAAACTGTAGAAGATAACCATTCCTCTTTTCTTTGTCAACTTTAGGCAAAAAGTTGTTGTTGAATGGTGGTGGAACAGCCTTATACTTATCTTTCTCAGTAAGTTCGTTTAGAATGCCACATATGTTTCCTTTGGAGACCAAATTCTTTAAGAATTCATTGTCAACTTCCAGCTTTGTGTTTTTCACCTTCTCTTCAATCAACATCTTCTTTAACCCATCAATCTAGGTAATGTACCTCTGTTGAGCTCTATAGCTACTCATACAATCATCTTCTAAACTTCTGATCTTCTCTTCATTTACAACGTCACCTGCTTTATACCCATTGATGATGCTTTGTTTTATGAAACACTCACCCTCTAGCTTGCCTATTTTCATATTTAAAGCAATAGTTGTTTCATGTAAGTCAGTGATACGTGATGAGCGTACTTGAGAAGTTGATGTTCCATCCTCATTCTCAATCTTTGCCATGAAAGCAACATTATCCTTTGAAATATCATCAACATGGTCACTCCAATCAAAATCTCCTTCATGTTATGCAGCAACAGCTACATTCCCTTGATTTCTTGGTTGAGTTTGATTGGATTTGTTGAGGTTGTTTTGAGAAGCTTGAGGGAATTGGTTTCTTTGATAGTTTGGATTTTGAGGAACAACTTGTTGATTATTCATTTGGGGCCGTTGATAGATGTTGAAGTTGGGATTGTTGTTGTTGTTGAATTAGTTGTTTCTGTTATGATTCTGCTGGTAATTATGTTGATATTGTAGTTGATTTCTAGGCTGTTGATTTTAAAACTGATTAGCTTGAAAGTTTATGGTCAGGTTACACTCCCTAGCAAAATGTCCAGGCTGTTGGCATTTGTAACAGATAGCCTTTGACATATCAAATCCAATCCTTTCATTTGGTCCAGAGACCAATGATCTACCAGTCCTATTGAACATCCTCTTTCTTCTTAGTGCTAGCATTGAAGCTTGCCACTTTAAATCCATATCCTCAAGGTCATCAACATCTATTTGTTCCAAATCATCTTGGATGACACTTGTATGGATTAAGTTCTTGGCCACAAACGCATTATATGACTTAGTGAACATTGAGAAGAGTGCTTGAGTATCATTTGCTTGACCATTGTTTCCACCAGAGTGTGGCACATGTCCACCTGCCATTGAGGCAGAGTCATTTTCTTCAATAAGGTGGACATTGAACCTTGTCTGATTTCCATGATGACTTGAGCTACAACCAACAAATGACCTTGGTGTGTCAACACCATGCTCAGTTGGTTCCTCTATAATGGGAATTTGTTGTTGGTTCTTGGTAGATAAGTTTCCCATGGGTGCAATTAGTGCATTGGAAACTTGGAAACAAGGCTTCTCTTCTTTGATCATTTCATTTTGGATCATTTCTATTTCAGCAGCCTAAAGGAAGCACACTACATATCAAGAATTCAGTATCTCTCCATCCTTATATTTGAACCTCTCAAGCTGTTGCTTGAGCCTTTGCTTCTTTATGTTCTTCAGCTCAGTGTTTCCCTCGAACATCTCTAAAATTGCATCATACATTGCCTTTGCGGTTGGATGATGTGCAACCTTTGTAAGGATCTCACAAGACAGTCCTAGCTTAATCATGGCTAAGGCCCTGTAATCCACTTTCCTTAACCTGTCTCTTACAACACCAGTAGCAGTTGCACCATCAGCAGCTTGTGGCCCATTTTTGATCGAATTCCACATGTCTATATCATTGTAGCACACAACTACTTCAAATAGTACTTTCCATTTGGTGAAGTTTTCCTGCCCATAAAGTCTAGGAATCTTAATAGTTGAGACGTCCTGCTCTTCTAAACCAGACATCTTGGTATTTTGAAAAGCACAATAAGAAAAATCAGTGAAAGACAGAGTACAAAATCAGAATTTTTGAAAACAATCAGATCTGAGGAACAAATCTTCAGATCTGATATATCCGGTTCGATTGGAGCATGAAATCGTAATAAAGATGTAAACTTTAACTAAAATAAAGAAAATAAAACATCGGATGTTTGTAGATCTGGACAGAAATGAAGAACAGAGCCGCTGACGTCACTCTTCAATGGAACAATGTTCTTCTTACGTCATTGTTCTTCTTCAGATCTTCAATCAGCAATGTCATAACCCACACATTAAATGTGTCGACAAGAGGGTTAATGACGGATTGCTAAATATGGAAATATTCTTGTTTGTTAACGGCGGAATCAGAAACAAACAAGTTTGTTGCTATATAGGTTAATAAAAGTAATAGGCACGAACAATAACTCAAACGATTTTCATTCATATAAAATGATTCATACAAATGTTAACCAATTAGGGTTTCTTGTCGGGAATGTATTTTCAGTGATAACCTAGGATAGCCGTCACACTCAATAAGGAATATTCGTTCTTATCTGAAAAGTGTAATGTGGCAAATCCATGGTAGGCGTGCCCTAACTTATTCCTTTTATAGGCCTGCCACCACAAGACAGCTGTCATTCCTTCTAGAAACCCTAAGGATTGGTACATAATCAAATTAAATATTCAAAACTATACTAAGTGCAAAAACAGGTCTTCCGGGTAGACTTTGTAACATTTGTCTTCTCCGAGTAGGCTTTGTGCCATTTTGTCCTTTACGAGTAGACCTGGTCACCTTGAAGTGTGCCCAGGAACAGTTCTCCGAGTAGACTATACTTAGAGTATTTTGCTAAGAAAATACCCACCAAGCAGAGTTCAATCTTCTTGACCATAGCAAACTTTGCTCGATATGGTCCTACGAGAAAACTTGTTCTTATGAGGGCCTATCAACTCCTTGCTCGTAAATAACTTATTAGAAAAGCAATGTGCGCTTGGTGACACTATAGCTTGCTTGGAGTTGAAACTTGCCCGATGTGTCCTTAAGATAATTCTTAACTTCCATCAAGCATGCTCAGACCACTATTTATTAATGAATACCTTGCTAGATCTTCAAGTACTTGGCTTCAAAAGCTTGGTGTTACCAAGGGTTTGCTAGTAAGCAAACTGTGCTCGGTACTGAAGAACAACCTTGCTTGACATAGTGAACCCTGCTCGGATGTACACTAAAGAAGAATTCATAAAGATAACTCTGTCCGATTGGCAAAATATCGTGCCCGACCAAGTAAAACCCTGCTCGGATTTCCAAGTTTGCTCGGATCAATACTTAGCGATTTCTGAGGAGGTTGAGAAGATTCCAATCTTCCATATACTTCATTTTAGGTCAAATCTTTGACTCAACAATTATCTTCTTCAGATGTGTCTTCTTCTTTATTGGACTTATTCACAGCATCAATCTTTGCTTCTTCAGGATTGAGTAAATCCTCAAGCCTAACTATCTGAATTGGTGTAGGCCTTATTGGACTTGGCTGCTCCTCTAGGCTTTCAACAAAATACTCATTTTTATCATCCCATCTAGCTTCTTTTAGATAGGGTGTATCTTCAGGCCTTATTATCTTTATTGGCACATGCCTCAAAGGGCTTTTCTTATCTTCTGGACTTTCAACAAAACATTCATTTACATTATCCCATTTAGCCTTTTTTGCTGTTTTTTCTTTATGAGCTTGTCCATCAGCCTTCCTTTTTCTTTTATATATCTTAACAAATCTGTTCACCTTTGCTGCGAACTCCTCATGCAACTTGGAGAGCTTTTCCTTCATTTTTTCTATTGTTTCTCCAGTTTCCCCCTGATTTGAAGGTTCTACATGTTCAGCTTTCTTAGTCTCCTTGTCAGGTTGTTTTTGGGATTCACTGAGAATACTTACAACCATGGCTAAGGAGTTCAGCCCTTTTCATCTTGATCAATGTTTCAATCACCTCCTGTTCCTCATCACCTTTTTCATTTATGATTTTGGCAATGCTTGCCTCTTCAATCAGAGTTTCCTGCTCTGCCAGCTCTTCTACAGTTAGGGTTTGGGTAATGAATTCCGTCTCCCTTGTTTCTTTAAACACTTGTTCCGACCTTCTGGCAGCAGCAACAATTTCATCTTCTTCCTCCTCCTCATTCTCATTCTCAATATTTGCCTTTTCAGTAATAACAGGCACTTCCTCCTCATTGGCAATAGCTTTCCCCTTTTCAAATCTTCTTTTCTTTTCCTCATCTGTTTATTGGGGAAAGTTATCAATATCCTCTGACAACTCCTTCATCTCTTCATCATGCACAACCTTCTTGGAACCCTCTTCTTGAGCATGTGGTTCAGTTTGAATTGATTCCTTAGTTACGGCTTCTTCCACTATTACAACATTAGTAGCAACATCAGTTTTTGCCATATTATCAATATTTTGTACCATCTCATCCACAGTCTCTTTTTCTTTCCTTAACAAATCATCCTCAACATCTTCAGTCACAGTGTTGAACACTTCATTGTTCACATTATAGTTATGTTCATCATCACTAGATCTATCACCATCATAATCTTCATTCAAAATCATTCTCTCACTACTGTCTTCATCACTATCATATGCATTCAATATACTTTTCAAACCATCAGTAGCAACTGCAGACTCAACCTCAGCCATCTCCACATCATCAGTAGCACCAGTTGCCTCATTAATTGGAATATTCTCCCCCTGTTTTGGGGTAGCCGTGGTAATCTCAATCTCCTGCTCCAGGGTTTGAGTTTTTGAAAGTGCTTGGGCCAACTGAACTTTTAAGTCATCATTCTCCTTTCTCAGTTTAGTATTTTCTCCCTTCAAATCAATGTTCTGATATTAAATCAAAATTTCTTTGTAGCAAAAAGTCATTAGAGGGAGGGGTGTGTGGTGGTGAAGTAGACAAAGGTTCAGGTATAGGCTTGATGGGTGGTTATGATGATTTGAATGGGTTGGATTGGGTAGGTTTGGTGGGTTGGATAAGTTGGGATGTGGTTTGGGTTATGGGTTGGTTTAAGGTTTTGTCTATGGGTGGGTCATGGGTTGTTGTTGGTGATTGAGGTGGTGTTGGTGCGAAGTTTTGTAAGTGTATAGGGATGGTTTCTTGAATGTAAGGTTCATGGTCATGGGTTTGGGTTAATTGTTGGGTGATGGTGTGAGGTGGGCTTAGGTTTAAGGTTTCAGGTGGGCTTTAGGTTAGGGAAGGTGTTGTTTGAGGTGGGGATTGGTGGATTTGGTCATTTGGTGATGGTAGGTAAGGTGGTTTTTGTGGTGGTGTGTCTAAGGGTGTGGTTGGTGGTGTTGGTATGGGTTGAGACTCCCCCTGATCTTGTACATTCTCCACAACAACTCCTTCTCATCTTCCTTCATTACCATCTCCACCATCTCCTCTATCATTATTGTCATAACTATCATCATCCTCCATCTCATAATTCACCTCCTCCTATGAGGTTAATCTCAGGTACTTGCGTGATCTCCAAATCGTGGTTCACTAACCACGTCGATATCTCAAATTCACCTTCAGGATTGACTTTGCTAGTGCAACCCAGAGTTGCAATCCGCTTGTATGTATTTGGATTTTGAAGTACATGTGTTGTGCCCATTGTGGGAAAACCTTCCAACTCCTGGTTAAAAATGATTAGAAGAAATCTGGGTTAATCTAGAAACTTGTATTTGTTTGATTTCTTCAATATGCTCACCATGCCTTCGAAAATCATCTTAGAAAAGTTAAATGGCAGGTCATAGACTATGGCAACAGTTGCGTTGGCCAAATCACGACTCATCAGAGTCCATGATCCTTTTCTAGGGGCAAACCCCTGAATAATATGGTGAATCAAAAATATGTACAAGTTCAGGAACATTCCCTTCTGAAATTGTCCCTCCTTCACATACCCTTGGTATCCCATTGTTTGAACAAATATCTTGAGTATATGATCGGTTGTAAAGTAAATCGGGTTATGATCATCATCATTTAATTGCAAACATCTTCTGATCTATCTTTTAGTCACCCGTATCTCTTACCCTGCCACGGTGGCGTCCAATCGCCTATCGTTCACATCGTCGTATAATCTTGTTGAGTGCCAGAAATCTAGTAAATGATTTCTGTATATCACCGGGCACTCAGTCAAGGCAAAGCGTATCACTATGTGAAAATCGCCTTTTAGCCACACATGTGGTCTGGGCGATTTGCCACACTTCGGCTTAAATGTGTGGCTAAAAGGTCTTTGACCACGTTTGAACACCTTCTCGAATGTTTTGGCCACACATGTTTTTCTTCATGCGACCATTCTATACCTACACGTATCTTTCGCCACACTTTGAAAAAAAACTGTGACATAATCTAGCCACATTATAAAAATATGTGGCGAAATGTGACCTACAGTCATAGTTTGTTTGATCTTTGATTCATGTGACCAAAAAGAAATGCATTAGCCACACTCTAAGGGAATACTGCGACATTTAACTAGCCACATGTTTTAATAGTGTGGCCAAATGTGACAAACGACTACTGTATTGATAAGAGATGTGTCTAAAAGGTCAAAGATATAGCCACTTATATTATGTTGTCTGACCTAATGTCACATTTGTTAGCCAAATTTTAAATAATGTGGCGAAACGTGAAGAACAAACATTGTGTTTATTAGTAATGTGGCTAAAACGCTTAAAATATATGGCCACTTATACGTGGTTGTGTGACCAAAGAGTAGTTTAGTTTTATTTTTCCTAAGTTTTTTATTATCACAGATACACATATTATGTGTGCTATAAGTGATAAATGGTCACACTTAAATATTTTTAAGCGTGTCCAAATGTAATTAATGGCCACACTTTGATTTGACAAGTGGCTACGTCATAATTATCTTTCCAGTTTCTTGTGCGCCAATTTCAAATTCTTACGGAGATGTACCACCAGGGTCCGATGGTGTTTAAATACCAGCCACAATCCACAATCCAGCAAATCACAATCACAATCACAATCACAATCACAATCACAATCCAGCAAATCACAATCCACAATCACCTTATTCCGATTTCCAAAATTAAATGGCTTCAACATGGATTGTACGTGAACCGGGTACTCATGCCCCCATCTAATACGACCCCACCTTCTTCACCATTGTTTTCCACTTTTCTTTCGGTGCCGTCCGGAATAATCAAAGGGTAAGTTTTGTGGACTATGTCCACCCTCAAACCTTAACGTACTAACAACGTAGGCATTCCATCATAGGCATCAATCTTCGTAGCAATGTGACACGGAAGACGCTGTGAAAAGCAAATTTCAAATATATTATAAAGTTGAGATGATATTGTTAAAATTTAAACGAATATACTTCTAAATATAAAAGAAATTTAAAAATTCAATTTACCAATTTCTTGGTGACGTTCATGTGGAAGACGATTTTAGAGTTATCATTTTGCTCGGCAAGATGAATTGGGTTTTGTGAGGAACTACCGTGATTGCTTAATTGATAGTTGAGAAACAGCTGATTTGGACCAAGAAGGATAAATTCTATGTAATCTTCAAGAAAGACATTAATATGAAATGTATCTGATATGATTTCAAACACAACAAACGAACCATCTTTCAAGTTGTTTTGTTTAAAAACCTCAATCCATCCATCCTCTAGCCTACAACCTATTCCATCCCAAAGACATTAAACTTTAAACATAAATATATCTGAAGCAATAAGCTCAAAAAGAAAATTCATGTAATTTTCACCAAATTCTTGAATCACGTACCACTCAGGGAAATCCTGTTAAAAATTTTAATTAATAGACATTTGAATTTGGAAACAATCATTAAAAAGAGAAATTAAAACTTACCAAGTAATGGACGTGTCGGTTTCTGACTGGAGTACATATCATAGTACCAGATGATCATTTACGTTTCTTTTGAAAGTAAACATATTCAACATAGATGCTGACTTAAGCTCACAAACAACATATGTTCCTGTTTCTATACAACATTCCCTGATTCATTCAGTCTAATCAGTTCCAAAATAAAAGTCATCAAGTACTTTGATTATAACTACAAAAAATGTTCTACCACTTTGATCATAAATCAAACAACAGCTGGTATTCGATTTCATGTTAGCAAACATTGGTTGAACAGCTTTAGGAATGAGCTATAAGTAACACAAAATTTGTTTTTAGAATGTATATCTTGCAAAACTGTAAAATGTTTCATAAAAAAAATTTGTTGATAACATTAACATAACATCCTACTCATGGAATTGCTGTCGATGAGGAGCTTAACTCCATCATTGACACGTGGCATTTTTATGTTAGACGAGTCTGTATGTTCAGAATAAATTAACCCGGGTAAGCGATGTCTACGAATATCATTGACTACATAAATCATAGTAAATACGAATTGCATTAAATTCTTATCATAAAGCGAAGTTAGAAAGTTAGAACTCGATTTAGGGTTATGAAATTAGGAAAGGTGTTTTATCAATGGTTTGAAATTGTAAGATTGAGATTGGTTTGAATTTTTATTTTATTTTTCTATTTTTTTCTACACATTTAAATATATATATATATATTGGTTTTTGTTTTATAACTAATTATATTTAACATTTTAAAAAAATAGTATAAAAATATAGCCTTATTTTTTTTTATGAACATTCCGGTAAAAATTTCGTTAAAAATTGAGTTCGTTTAAAAAATCGTATTTTTTTAAATAAAATTAAAATTTTATCCATTATTGAACTATCTTATCTTAACCATTAGTAAGATTTTCTGGATAAGATTTACAACTTCGTAATAGAGAAGCTCAAGACATTCTAGTGTTATCATTATCATAATGAATAAGTATGTAGTTTTGTATCACTATCATCTTCTAGGTTATCATCATCACCATATGTGTTATGATGATGATCAACATCTTAAAGTTATCATCATTATCATCATGTGTTATCGTGGTTATCATTATCATAATCATCGATCACCGTCACCATGAAACGGCATCATCATCAGACGTGCGGGTAATCAACGTGGTCATTGTATAGGCAATCGTAATCGGCGTCGATCATAAGGGTAACATATATCTCGTTATCAGTGTCATCACCATCGTCAACAGCATCATCATCACCAACATATATATGACCTATTGCTATGTACGAGATGTTGTCAGCATCGTATGGGTTATCGTAAACAAAACGCCCAATATTAGCGATCACTGTCGGCACCATCTTATGAATTGTTGTCGTCATCAAACGACATCATCAGTCGTACAGGCTACCATCAGTATAACCATTGTATAAGTTATCATGGTCGTCATCGATCATACGGGTTACATGTCATTAAACATCGGTGTCACCATCATCAACATATATATATATATATATATATATATATATATATTTGTGTGTGTGTGTGTGTGTATGTGTGTTTGTGTGTGCGTGTGTGTGTGTGCCCGTCTGTGTGGCGTATTTTCATATAGGTACCCATAATTGATCATCACCTTATATATGTGTGATCATCATCATAGACGTCATGATCATCGTACGAGCTATAGTCTTCATCGTATAGGTTAGCGTAAGCAAAAAATACCATATAGGTTAACATCATCATTATGATAATCACCCCTAACCCAGATTGTCATATCCATGTATTCATGTGGGTATCATTATATTAGCATCGCAGTTCTCATAATTGGGCCAATCATCATGGTCATCATACAAGATTGCACCGTCATTGTCTCATGGATTACATATCTTCAATCATACTTAGGGGTATTCAAAATTTGATTCGAATTCGAAACATTCAAAATTCGACTCGATTCGAATTCGATTCAATTCGTATTCGAGTATAGTAATCGAATACGAATTCATGAATCAAATTCCAGTATCAAATACGAATAGAATCGAATTTCGAATATGGAATGTAATACGAATAGAATAATCCATCAACGAATACGAATCGAATACGAATACCAGCAAAAAAATAAATAATGCGAGTTATTCGATTCGATTAACTTGAAAATTAGTTATTCGATTCGATGGACACCCCTAATCATACTACACACCACATATTGCCACCATCCACGGCCCACATTCGCCACAACCACTAGAACCAACCACAACGACCTCCAGCACTAACCAGTAACCACACACCACAAACCATCCACCACCACCACCCACCACACCTCCGCCACCACCACCACCTACCACCACCGACCTTCGCACCACCACCCACCACCACACATCCGCCACCATGAACCACCACACCTCGGCCACTGTCCACCACCATCATGACCACCTGAACCCACCACCAACCACTAATATTATATATTTTTTATATTGTATAATAATCCCTAACCGTACGATTAAAATTTAAAATCACACGCCTCAGCTTCTTTTAAAAGGGTCAAATAATTACCCCCTAACGGTGATAATTATTCCCAAAATTCAACTGTGGAGCAATCCTCGTACGTCAATATTCTTTAAAACCGTCAACAATTCGTTTCTACTGTGAAGCACAAGGTTGAAGAAACAAGCATCAGTAATTGTGAAAACAAGCAGATGCACAACCACAAGCACAAGGAGAAAATGAAGAACCCTAACTCATCTACTTCTGGAACGAAACCAAGGAAGAAGCACAAGAACGATAGGTCTCAGAATAAATATGGAGCATGTGTTAATTTATGATTTTTTAGCGTTTTAGGTTTAATTATTCTTAAAATGTAACCGCTGTGAATTTAAGAATCAGTAATTGGGTTTTGCAAAGCATTTGTTTAAATCATGTTATGTAAAGCTAACATCATGTATTAAAGCGTTTAATAAGCGTGTTGTTGTAATACATATCTTTGTTTTTTTTAAATCTATGTGTAATAATAAAGCATGTTATAAGCGTATGCTAAGCGTGTTATGGCTTTGGTATGGGAATTATCAATCTGATGTTTGGGAAGCATTTTCTGTTTACTTGTGATTCGTGTTGTTATCCCCTACCGCCATGTTTTATTGTATGTATGTGATTCAGTTGTCGAAAAAAACAAGACTGATAAGCATGTGGTGAAAAAGGAAGACTAAACGAGAAGAGAGATTAAAATACAGATAAAAGGAAGAATAAAAAAGTTGCTCCGGGGGTGAAAAAGGTGAAAATAAAACACGTTGTGGAAGCATACTCGGATTTAGACTTTGACACAAAAATCGATAGGTTGTTGTTAAAGCAGAAAGAGGTGGAACACAGCACCTCTGACCGGGATATTCAACGTCCGGAAAAGAAAGCCATTAAAGAAAAGAAGCCAGCCGAGAGGACATCAAGAAAACCTTTTGTTGAATTTTAAGAAAAAAATTTGAAGAATAGGTGTGAACCTTATAATATTGTTGATGTAGTGAAGACAATTACCCCTACCCAAAAAACTTGTCTAGAAGAAATAGGTTTCGGGTCAATGTTAAGATTTCAAGTAACCCAAACTCCAACAACTTTGGGTAATGGTTTCTTATGAACTATAATAACAGTTTAAATGAATTGAACGTTGGGAGCGGTGTTATTAAGATAACACCACAAAAAGTACATGAAGTGTTGGGGATACCAATGGGTAAGATTCTTGTTTTAGACAAGAGTAGACCAAGATTGGGGGAAGATGTTACTATGGATTTGTTCAAAAATAAATTCCCAACTCGAGAGAGAATAAGTATAAAGCATGTGAGAGAGAAACTGGCCGCGGATCAACGAGTTGGTAAACTGTTTAAGATTAATTTCGTTGTGTTGTTCAACACCTGCATAGGATTTATGATAAAATCAACAATAGTCAATCAATGAATCATCACCGCAATTGATAAAACCTCGGGTATTCCAAATATGGACTGGTCCAACTTTGTTATTGAAAACTTGAAAATGACAAAGGCAGACTGGAGAGATATCAACACTCAATACAACGGTCCGATCCCCATACTTGTGAAGCTTTACACGCATGAATACCAGATAAAATATGGTCCGTTTGGGACTCTCGTCACTACGCCTGCAGTCAACTACATGACAAAACTACTCTTAATAAGATGGAAAAATACTTGTATAATAAGATGGAAGAAGATGATGGAAATGATAAAGATGAGGTTGCTGCTGTTCCTGCTGTGACATTTAGTGTTGACGGGAATGTGATTGATGAGGCCGCTGCTGTTCCTGTTGCTGCGACCATTTGTGCTGCCGGGAAGGGACTTGATGAGACTGCTGAGGCGGCTGTTACTGATACTGCTGCTGTGACAGTTAGTAATGCCGGGAAGGGAATTGATGAGACTGCTGTTGCGACTACTGCTGCTACTGCTTCTGTGACAGTTAGTGATGCCGGGAAGGTTCTTGATGAGACTACATATGGGGGTGTTGGGTTTCTACGGATATTTTAAACTTAGTTAACCATTTAACTAGTCATTAATTAAGGCGGAAGCGTGAAAATCACAAACTTAAACATATGTATCCATATGTATATATATATATATGTATTACAAGTTTATATGATATGTGTTCATGAACAACCTAGTTTATTCATGTCATAAGATTACCAATAATCTATATATTAGAAACCCGAGGCAAGGATCAAATAATACGGAAAAACTAAACTATCAAAGCTATAAACACTTACATTCTTAACCCTTTAAGAGTGTAGTTGAAGTTGAAGAAGATGATGATGTTTCTTGGCTAGCTTTCAAGGAGAAAACCTCAAATGGTTAGTACCCCGAGCCTCCAATACACACCAAGCTATGTTAGGGAGCTTGAACACGAGAAACCGAGACCCGAACCTTTTCTTTTCTTGACTTCGGCCGAACCAAAAATAAGAAGGAAAGAGAGTGGTATATCTTTGAAAGTGTGTTGAACCATTCTTATATATATGAGATCACATCTCAATCAAATCTATGGTTAGGTTCATTTTTGGTCAAGTAAACTTTACTCAATCTCCAACAAAACTTTACCAACTTTGACCAAGTGTATGGAGTGTGTGTGTGACTCATGTTTAAATGATATATTTTATACTTTATAAAATATATAAACACCCCATCTTTTATAAACCATTTTATAAAAGAACACATGTCTAAATAATCATTCCAATAATAATTATTTGAATAAATAAATTAACCAATTAATTTATTTAACACTTTGAAGTAATTATTCAGAAACCCGATTTCTGAATGTGTCGTGTTCTGTATTTGTTTTATAGATTATATCTCAACAAATACATAATTGGTGTGTGTCTAACTCGTTATTGGGTATGACCCGACTTGGATCAAACACGGCTAGCCACATTAACCTAATTATGTGTCTCGGGCATACGGTATTCCAACAATCTCCCACTTGCACGAGACTCATGGGAAGTTAATGCTAATGGTGAATACCGCCTAACAACAGGTCACCATCCCTAGTGTGTTTGACTAAGTGCCATTCAATAACATCATCCCCTTCAAGTCCATACTTGATATGATATAGGTAAGTCTTATCATTACATCCCTTTGTTACTAGATGTCCTGTCAAATCGAAGAGACACAGAGTGATCATTCTCTCAATGATTTAACTTAACAGGCCTTAGACATCTAAACTCTCAACACATAAGAGGAACAAATCCCATCTTGACTGCATACACCCTTGTTGACATCTCGTATGATATCTGAGCTCTTTCTTACACGTTATCGTGTTACCGAAATAACAAAGAAGAGAGTCAAGTTATCAGACTTGATGAAAAACCAGATCCAATATGCATCTCAGGTCAAAGGACACAATGATACTCGCCTTTACTCAAGGATTACTTATGATCAGTTACACTAACTCCATGCAGTGATCCTTGAGAGCGGGTCAGTCCAATATTTGTATCCCACAAATATCTATGAACTTTGGTGGCAAACCTATGCCCTATATTCATCACATGAATATCAACCAATCTGGGTTCATAATAGTCTTACCTTCATACTTGTTCCCACAAGTATGATCGACTACGGACGTTTAGAACAACATAAGTCATTCATGGATTAAACATGCAAATATAGAACATAACTCATTGAATAATTAAAACATAATTAATTTTCATGAGATACCCATTACATTCGTTCTTATACAAACACTAAACACAGATTAAATCCACTCACTAGAATACCGAAGTCCTAATGCACAAACATGACCCTCATGCTTTGGCCTATCGAGGAGCTTCGTGAGTGGGTCCGCAATATTTTGATCGATATGAACTTTATGAATACATATCTTTCCCTTTTCAACTTCATCCCTTATGTAGTTGAATCTGCGCTCAATGTACCTTGTTTTCTGATGAGCACGAGGCTCCTTGATCTGTGCAATAGCACCCTCATTGTCACAGAATATCTCTAGGGGCTCCTGAATGGTAGAGATAATCCCTAGATCCATGATGAACTTTTTCATCCATGCAGCCTCTTGGGCTGCCATTGAAGCGGCGATGTACTCAGATTCTGTAGTGGATAACGCGAGAACAACCTGCTTCGAACTCTTCCAAGAGACAGCGCCTCCATTCAAAATGAAGACATATCCCGACTGTGACCGAGAATCATCTCGGTCAGTTTGGAAACTCGCATCCACGTAACCCTTTACGACGAGTTCCTCCTCACCAGACCATATATTAAAAACATATCCTTAGTCTTTCTAAGGTATTTTAATATATTCTTGACAGCCATCCAATGACTGTCACCTGGGTTGTGCTGGTATCTACTCGTTATGCTTAAAGCATACGAGACGTCCGGTCTAGTGCACATCATTGCATACATAATAGATCCTATTGCCGAAGCATAAGGAACATGCTTCATCCTATCCTGCTCTTCCTTAGAGCTAGGACTTTGGGATGAGCTTAACACGGTTCCTCTAGGAATAGGTACCAAACCTTTCTTAGAGTTTTCCATCCTGAACCTTTTCAGGATTTTATCAATGTACGCACTTTGATTGAGTCCGATCAATTTCCTTTGTCTATCCCTATAGACTTTTATTCCCAAGATATATGTCGCTTCTCCAAGATCCTTAATTGAGAAACGACTACTTAACCACGCTTTAACGTTTTCCATACTTGGTATATCATTTCCAAATAAAAGTATATCATCGACATACAAAATAAGGAACATGACTATACTCCCACTAGCCCATTTATACACACACGCCTCATCACCGTTTTGGACGAAACCAAACGCTTTGATTTCTTCATTAAAACGATGATTCCACATCCGTGATGCTTGTTTCAACCCGTAGATTGATTTCCTTAACTTACATACTTTGTCAGGATTAGATGGATCGACAAAACCTTCAGGCTGAACCATATGGACATCTTCCTCAAGATATCCATTAAGAAAAGCGGTCTTGACATCCATCTGCCATATTTCATAATCAAAATGAGCTGCAATGGCAAATAATATCCTGATCGACTTAAGCATCGCGACCGGCGAGAAGGTTTCATCATAATCAATCCCTTGAGTTTGTGTGAAACCTTTTGCTACAAGTCGTGCTTTGTAAGTATCTAGATTTCCATGCATATCGGTCTTCTTCTTGAAGACCCACTTACATCCAACCAGTTTGGAGTTAAGTGTACGATCAACCAATTCCCAAACTTGGTTATCGTGCATGGATTGCATCTCGGCGCTCATGGCTTCAAGCCATTTTTCACAATCAGTTTGTGACATAGCATCTTTGTAGGAGATCGGTTCATCCGAATCGACCAAGTAGCAATCATCCACGAGAAATCCATATCTCTCGGGAGGTTGACTAACCCTACTAGATCTGCGAGCAACGTGTGTATGATCAACCATTTGATCAATTTCAACATCCTCGTGTTGAAAGCTAGTATCGACCAACTGTGTATCATCCAGTGATTCTTGAACCTGTTCAAGTTCCACTCTCTTTTCACTAGGTCCTTCCATAAGGAACTTAGTTTCTAAGAAGTATCCTTTGCGTGAAACAAACACTCTTTGTTCACTAGGATCATAGAATATATATCCTATATCATCGTTTGGGTATCCTATGAAGATACACTTGATGGATCGAGCCTCAAGCTTATTTGGGGTGTCACGTTTAACATAAACTTTGCATCCCCATACCCTTAAATATGAAAGGGATGGAACCTTTCCATGCCACACTTCATAGGGTGTTCGATCCACCCTTTTGGTCGGGGCCATATTCAAAATACGAGCTGCTGTAAGTAGCGCAAATCCCCAAAATGATGGTGGTAGTGAGCTTCGTGCCATCATTGATCGAACCATGTCCAACAGTGTTCGATTCCTTCTCTCGGATACTCCGTTATGTTGAGGAGTACCAGGAGGAGTGAGCTGTGAAACAATTCCACAATCTCTAAGATGACTTTGAAAAGCATCACTTAGGTATTCGCCTCCTCTATCGGAGCGGAGTACCTTGATTGTTCGGTCGAGCTGATTTTGTACTTCATTTTGAAATTCCTTGAACATTTCAAAGGCTTCATGTTTGTGTTTCATTAGATACACATACCCATATCGACTAAAATCGTCGGTAAAGGTAATGAAGTACCTTTCACTATTCCTACTAGTGGGCTTGAGAGGTCCGCATACATCCGTATGTATGATACCTAACAAGTCCTTAGCCCTTTCATTTGTACCTTTGAAAGGCTCTTTGGTCATCTTGCCTTGAATACAAGATTCACACTCATCAAACGAACCTAACTTGTTTGTTTTCAAAAGACCATTCTTTTGGAGAGTATTTACACGATTCTTGTTTATGTGTCCAAGGCGACAATGCCAAATGTAGGAATCACTCAAATCCTTTTTGAGTCTTTTGGTGGAAGTTTGATAAAATGAGCTATTTGAGGTATTATCATGATCCAATTCATAAATACCGTTGTTTGGTACAGCTTTAAAATAAAAGATACCATTAGATGATACATGCATTTCTGATTTTACAAATTCAAAGTCAAAATTACATTGTCTAAGAAGGTGCACGGAAATAATGTTCCTAGTCAAACTAGGAGCATACAAAACATTCCTCAAAACAACTTCCAAACCACTTGGAAGCGATAAAGTGAAGTCTCCTCTAGCGACCACGTGCACCCTTGCACCGTTGCCCATGAAAAGACTCACTTCGCCCTTCATTAAGTCTTCATTCCTTTTGAACCCCTGCAACCAATTGCAAATGTGAGTTCCACATCCGGTATCCAATACCCATGTGTTAGAAGAAATAAGATTTAGCTCAATATTAATCATAAAGACATTACCCGAGGCATGCCCCGCATTCCTCTTGTCTCTTAGCTCCTTTAGGTAGACCAGGCAATTGCGTTTCCAATGTCCGGTCTCCCCACAACCAAAACAAGGATCATCCTTATGACCCCTCGGTTCCACAACCTTTTGTTTCTTTGCCATAACCGGTGACTTGCCCTTACCCTTAAGATGCACAGGAGGACCCTTTCTTTTTGCTACCTTAGCCTTAGGATTGGGCTGAGATCGATTCTTGGATCCACCTTCATTGATCGCAAACACGGGTAAAACCCTTTTACCCATGCTCGCCTCGGCTGTTTTAAGCATTGAGTGAAGTTCTCCAATGTTTTTGTCCCACCCGTTCATGTTATAATTTAACACGAAAGTGTCGAACCTTTTCGACAAAGAGTTAAGGATCAAATCCGTTGCTAACTCTTTTGAGATGGGACAATTGAGCTTGGCGAGGCGATCAATGTAACTTTTCATCTTAAGTACATAAGTTGAAACTGGTTGATTATCATCCATTCTACATGCATGCAAGGCTCGAACCGTTTCGAACCTTTCAACCCTCGATTGCTTAAGGAACATTTCCTTAAGTTGAGTAATCATGTCGTACGCATTATGGTTTTCGAAATCCTTTTGGATTTCGGGAACCATAGTCGCCAACATGAGGCATGACACTTGAATGGAATCTTCCGTGTGTTGGACCCAATTCATGTATTCGACCTCACTTCCCTCTTCCGGTTCGTTGGGGATAGGTGTTTCCAAAACATGATATAATTTTTCTTGTTTTAGAACAATCCTTAAATTTCGGAACCAATCCGAAAAGTTATTGTGGTTAAGACGGTCTTTAGCGAGAATAGATCGGAGAGATACATTTTGGACGTTAGGGATTATGTTGTCGTCGACGTGTGCGGCCATCTGCAGAATTTTAATTAAGTTCATTTTAGTGTTTTACTTATTTGAATTATTAATACCCTTTTATATATACCAAATATAATTAATAATTAAAATCTAGAATCCAACGATAAACCCGACTCCGGTTAGGTAACCTTTTTCCCATTGTCGGTTTATCAAGGTAGTTATTCATAACAATTGCAAACCCTTTTGCAACTTCTAGAGTTTATGGGACCGGTTCGAAATCATATTTCGTGTCGGCATGTTTATCCCATCAACACCTATTAGACCCTATGCTTGGGTGACCCTCTTCACATGGTTCTAATTTAAGTCGTCCTACTTGTATCAACTTGTAATATCAACATACAAACGGTTAGGTGACCTTTTTCCCATTTATATGCCAATATTACCTCAACATATTAATTTACTCTACGCGGTTAGGTGACCTTTTTCCCACTAAGAGCTTACTAATATGTTAAGCGTTATACAAAAGGATGGTGTTTAACTTGTTATCCTTAATTTTAAAAGGGATTTTCAGTTTTAATAATTCTAGTTGTAAAACTTTAAATCATGTTCTAACATGCATTTAGTAACATGATTATTTTGAAACCATTTTCAAAATTCTAATTTATAATAAAACCATTTTATTATGGGCGTGAGACGGCTAGTTAATAAATCCATTTTATTAAACTACGTGTCACGTGATTACCGATAATTGTTAGAACCCGTTTTATGCTTTGTTAATTAATTCTATGTGACGAAGTTGATATCCTAATATCTAACAACCACATAATCAAACAATCAATTAACAAGCATACACAATTATACTAGACACGAGCCACTAAGTTAGACCACACTTGTTAGCCGAAACAAGTGTGTGTCTTAGGTCCGATCCTAAGGGACACACGACACATGGATGTTGTAGCTCCCACTTGATCCCGCATCCAAATGCGTCAAGCATCTTCTTCAACCCCGTTGTAATCCATTGGGCTTGAACTTGGGCCTTAGCTTCCATAAGCTTCCATTTGGGCTCAATTGGTGGGCTTAGGTCCTTTTGGGCTTGAATCCCCTTAATGGGCTTGTGAGGCCCATTATCACCATACCCGGCCCAATAAGGCCCAAACTTCCAATTTTGCAATCTTCTTTAATTTTACAAAACCAAATGTCCTAATACATTTTTTATTCTATAAAATAAGATATTACAAATAATCTATTTATTACATACCCATATGAATAAATAATTACAAAATTACAAAACTGCCCCCAATTAATTATTACAAATTACAATCATCAACCACAAACAAACATCCATTTTGGTCTACGGCTCGGTCTAGTTTTAATAAATAACAAACATAACCCGTTATGTTTTAGGATCCCGTTCCAAAACCCTTTGACCTTATCGGGCCTAGCCCAACCCATTTGGGCTTGACCCAATAACTTGTTCTTGGGCTTCGGCCCAAAAGAAAGTCTCATGGGCTTCGGCCCACTTAACTTTCTTCCCCTTTACCGGTTAACCCATTAACCAAATGAGGTGGGCTTCGGCCCAATAACTCCCGAATTGGGCTTCGGCCCATTTGCTCGGTTTTATTTATTTATTTTTTTTTGAACAAAGCCAAAAATATAACAAGATTAAATACAAAAAATCATGCATGTTAATTTTTTGTATAAAATCTTTCAAAGGGAAAATATAAAACCGAAAACCCAAAGCTTAGTTTCCCGTATCCCGGCTCTTGATGCCATTTGTTGGGTTTCTATGGATATTTTAAACTTAGTTAACCATTTAACTAGTCATTAATTAAGGCGGAAGCGTGAAAATCACAAACTTAAACATATGTATCCATATGTATATATATATAAATATGTATTACAAGTTTATATGATATGTGTTCATGAACAACGTAGTTTATTCATGTCATAAGATTACCAATAATCTATATCTTAGAAACCCGAGGCAAGGATCAAATAATACGGAAAAACTAAACTATCAAAGCTATAAACACTTACATTCTTAACCCTTTAAGAGTGTAGTTGAAGTTGAAGAAGATGATGATGTTTCTTGGCTAGCTTTCAAGGAGAAAACCTCAAATGGTTCGTACCCCGAGCCTCCAATACATACCAAGCTATGTTAGGGAGCTTGAACACGAGAAACCGAGACCCGAACCTTTTCTTTTCTTGACTTCGGCCGAACCAAAAACAAGAAGGAAAGAGAGTGGTATATCTTTGAAAGTGTGTTGAACCATTCTTATATATATGAGATCATATCTCAATCAAATCTATGGTTAGGTTCATTTTTGGTCAAGTAAACTTTACTCAATCTCCAACAAAACTTTACCAACTTTGACCAAGTGTATGGAGTGTGTGTGTGACTCTTGTTTAAATAATATATTTTATAATTTATAAAATATATAAACACCCCATCTTTTATAAACCATTTTATAAAAGAACACATGTCTAAATAATCATTCCAATAATAATTATTTGAATAAATAAATTAACCAATTAATTTATTTAACACTTTCAAGTAATTATTCAGAAACCCGATTTCTGAATGTGTCGTGTTCTGTATTTGTTTTATAGATTATATCTCAACAAATACATAATTGGTGTGTGTCTGACTCGTTATTGGGTATGACCCGACTTGGATCAAACACGGCTAGCCACATTAACCTAATTATGTGTCTCGGGCATACGGTATTTCAACAGGGGGTACATATGGTGATGCATCTTTCGGTAAGCCTGGAGTTGTGAAAACATTGTAGCTGAGGAGAAACAAAAACATGGTGAGAAACATGTTATTTTCTTCAAAAAAAACTCTCACATCTCTTATTTCTATATGTATTTCATGTAATGCAACATTTATATAACAACATTATATATAATCAACAACAGATGGTCAAAGTGCATCTGAAACAGATAATGCCGCGATCAAACAGCTGAACAAGATTTGGATGATTATGTAAGCGTTTATTCACCTTTATGTTTGCAAATGCCATTGGGAACACACACCTAGGAGCTGGTTGACTATTATTTAACTCCAACTGGCTGGTATAAATTGGAAATGTTTTTGAATTAACAATAACTATATTTTCTTTTTACAGTCTTGGAATAAGGCAATGGATAACATGTTGAAAAAATTTGATAAAATTTGCTCAGAGATCAACGAGTTGGTCCGTCAATGAAAGGACAGACATCCATCAAATAACAAAATCTTAGCTAGATGTTGTGAATCAGAAAACAGATTCACTAATAATGTGGTTCCTAAAACACAAGAAACTGACACCATTAAACCCTTATCACTCATTAATTTAGGTGAGAAAAAAATTATATTTTCTTCTTTCAAGTTGCTCTTTCCCATTTAGAAACTATTGTTGTTTAAGTTGAAAGATCCCAATACTTATACAGCTGCAGCAATATATTCAGTTGATTCAGATGTTGGTGTTGTTGGTCTAGTAGCTGCTCAAAAAGGTATTTGGGCTAAATTAATTATAAGTTTAGTTAAAACACTCAAAAATGCTTATGCTGTTATTTTAAACTTATTACATCTGTGTGATGCTGTTGATTCAGATGTTGGAGTTGGTGGTCAAGTGGTTGCTCAAAAAGGTATTTCGGCTAAATTAATTACAAGTATAATTAAAACGCTCATAAAAGCATCTATGTGATGCAATTGATTCAGATGTTGGTGTTGGTGATCCATGGCTACTCAAAAAGGTATACGTACCAGCTTAATTATAATCACAGTAAAAAACGCTCATATAACGCTTTGGCTGTTATTTTGAACATATTACATCTTTGGCTGTCGTAAAGTTGTTAATATAGTGGTTGAGTGGGCTAGAGACGGTATTTAAATATAAATAAAAAACAAAAGGGGTTGAAGGTATTTAATTATAGTTACAATTATTTTCAGTCCAATTTAAAATGAGTTGTTTTATGTTTGACAGTTGACACCGGATTGTCAACTAGTGATAACCTCATTACATTGAAATCTCCATATCTTCTGAGAGAGTTTGATGTATCCACTAGTGTCACATAATTTGAAGAAATAATTTCAGAGTATATATTTTTTTGTCTTGAAGACATTTGGTAGGAGGTCTACAACTTCACTCACACAGAATTGTTCAAGGTGATCTTCGAAAGCTACTGTCCTAACATTTATATAACTACCAATGCAATTGATGCATTCATTGAACTAATGAACTATGAAGAAGAGAAAAAAATATGCAGCATCACCGTTCAGATTCTTTGCTTCAAGCACTGTGCTGGTACAAATTATTCTACTTTCTTTGTGCTATTATCAAACGCTCAATAAACACTTTAATCATCTGCATTTTAATTATTATACGAACAAATGACCATTATGTTGAGTCAGGGGTTACACAGAAAAAGAAAGACTGGATGTGTTTTCAGACAACATCGAAAGACAAATGGCAATTTTTGGAATCATATCACTCAAGGAGGTGGCTATAGCTCGTGCCAAATCTACAACACGATCATTTCTTTGTGGTTACCTTCAATCTTCAAATGGTGTCTATAGAATTACTTGAAAACATTGCAAATCAATAAATACCAGCTGATGCATAGTTTAAATGCTTAGAAGACAAATCAAAAGCAATTATAGAGAATTTTGAAGAAAGATACAGAAAGACTCCTGATATACTGGTAAACATATATACCTTTAACCCAAAAAACATACATACCTATTATAAAAATTGTCAGAATATTTAAATTGCTTTCTATTTTGTTTAGAGAAACGTCTTTTGCATGTATCTTAAAACAATCAAACACCCCATTACTTAGAAAATCCAAATAGCAAAAATCAATTGAGTGAAGATGGGATGGAGAACAAAAAAATAATGGAATAGATTGTGGTATTTTTGCTATGAGACACATGGAGAAATATGATGGGAAGAGACCATGATGGCGTAATTTTTGCAAGGATGGCCTTAAACAACAAAAACAACTAAATAGGTTGAGGTCAAAGTATTTGTGCAAAATCCTCCTCTCGAATGTAAACCAAAACAGAAATACTCTTATCAAGAAAGCACAGGAATTCCATGAAAATAACAACACTACTTTTGTAACACCCCGTAACCGCAGCGGAAACGTACACGGGATGCAACAGACACATCTGATATCAACAGCATTGCTTATAAAGAAAACACCACTACATTAATTTAAACGAATTACATTGTTCCGAGTTTCGTTACCATCTAGGTGTTATCACATAAGTTTTACCGATAGTACATTAACATATTTAAAACAAAATATAGACTCTTAAGCTTCCACAAAATAGCACACATCAGCAAGCACGTATCATTCATTCCAATTTTGGTGTACCTAGAAAGCATTTAAAGAAAACAGGTCAACTACGAATAGTTGGTGAGTTTCACTAGTTTAAATAAACCATGTCAAATCAGTATAAAAATCATATATTAACGATGAAATTATGCTGAGCTCACAAATGAAACCCCTATTAACCCAGAAACACATCTAATAACTTCTGGGAACAATATTAACCCAGAAACACATTTAATAACCTCTGGGGACACGGTTAACCCAGAAACACATTTAATCACCTCTGGGGGCACGGTTAACCCAGAACACTGTTTCGGGCCTTACAAGATTAACAACTCAGACAATTACCATCTTAATACATTACCGTACGATTCCCGTACAATAAACATTAAATAAATGCATTTGTTTCCATGCGATCGGCATGTACTTAAACACTTTGATGAAAACATGCTTTCCGCCCCGGGAAAATATTTAAAACAGTTCAATAAAAAGGGGCTCGTGAAAACTCACCTTCTTGTGAGCAAGATGTACTACGGTGCACGGTTACTGGTACAGATCTGTAATACGATCCCCCAAATCGTTACTACACAATTTCTATCAATATAACTTAAATTCGTGTTAACCGGTACGTCTGGGGACACTGTTAACCCAGTACCGTACACGATCCGGGGACAATGTTAACCCCGAAATACTTTTCTGGACTTAGATTGTGATATCACTTAGAGTTCTTTAGTCAAAACTACCGTTAGTTTGTTTTCTCGTTTTGCGTGCCTAGCACGGTTATCCGTCTTTATGTTTTCAAAAAATGAGTTTGACCACACACGACCTGAAAATAGTTGTTATTGATATTTTCATTAAAGTGATGAAATTAGAGCTCGGTTAGACACCCCGTTTGGCCGCGGGGCCCGTTTCCGCCTTTAATATACCGGAAACGGTTAAGTCGGGTAAAATTACCCAAATCATCCGAATTATTTTCGGATGATTTATTTTTACTTGATTAACTTAGTTTCATAAAAATCATCCATTTTTAAGGTTTTCAAACACCAGTCAGCTCGCTTAGGCGAACTTCGCCGGTTTACTCGTTTTAAGCTTTAAAAGTTTGTTTTTAAGTTCCATTTAGCACAAATAAATATCCGTTTAGTCTCGGACCTTGAAATTTTGTACAAACCATATTTTGACAGTAAGGAATTTTATAAAATTTTTCCAGAATTAATTTTTATATCTAAAATTTATTTAACCATTTTTAAACGTCATTTAAACACCAAATATGTCGAAAATACCAAACGACCTTCGAAAAATCCCAAATTTTTCTGGGATGAACCCTGTGACCCACATAGTTCCCTGTAATTTTTCCAGAACTAAAAACTCATTTTTCATGCCATTTTTACCAAAACCGAGCTTGAAATCCCTAGAACTCGTTTTACCGAAAAGCCTACTTAGACTTCTCCAATGAACCTGAAATTTTGTGTGTGACTTTTATATGTTATAAAAAGCTTATCTTAAATTTTCCAGAATTCTTCATGATGTTTAGCTATTTTTCACCATTTTTGGCCAAAACCGAGCATTAAATTCACCAAATATTCATCCTTTATCCAAAAATTACCAAAAATTCACAGATCTCATATTTTCATGTGTAGATCATATCTGGGAAATTTTGTGACCCAACTCTAGGTCTATCACAATCTGTCCAAATTATATAAATCATACGAAAACCGAACTACCTTGTGTTTTCTAGCATTAGATCGCAAAGATCTTGGTTTCTAGCCTTTGCTAGCCACTAGATACAACACCTACAAGCACAACAACACCACACCAAGCAAGTTATACCCACAATCAAGCCATTTCTTTCATGGTTTCGATTAAAACATCAAAACAAAGATTTTGACCGTAAAAATTCGTTTTTGACTCTTTTAACTACTTTCTTGGACCAAGATCCTTTGTATAACTTGTATACATCACTTGATCCTCCAAGAATCGGTTTCATCTCGGGTTTTCACCCATTTTTCATTTGAAACTTCATTCTCTTGCAAATAACTCAAGATCATAGAATCAAAACTATGAATCAAACATTATAACCGTGTTTTTACCTTACAATTCTTGTTAGAAATCAAGGGTTTTGGATGAATGTGTAAAGGGTTGAAAGGGTTTTGGAGTTGGAGAGTTAGAAAAAAGAAAAATGAAATGTGTATGTGTGTGCATAGGGCCGATCGGTCCTAGTTGTGGTGTGGGGTGGGGCCCACATCTCAACCCATGGCCACACATTTGGATTTTGTGTAATCCGGATAATGTTGTGGATAATCTGGTTCAGTTCGTTTCTCGGTTAAACGTTTAATTTCGCTCAAAACGAGGCCAAAACGGTCGTTTTTCGGCTTAAAAATGAAATTTATATAAAACTGATTTAAAAAACTTTAAAAACTTAAACCATGACATTTAATGACTCAACACATCGTATTGTCGGTAATTGTGCATCTTTTTCGGCTTGATCGATCGTCTCTTGCTTGGTTTGATGTTAAAGGTTTCGTTTATCGTACCGACGTACTAATAAATCGAAATCCTTTTTCTGTGCTATAATTCACTTATCCCGAAGCTTTAATACTTCGTAAACATCACTAAACATTATATATTTCGTCTATAATGTAATTCCCGATTCGTTCGGGTTTCAATAACCGTTCGTCGATTAATCGTAATTCCGATACGACTAGTTGTACATTTGAGTATAATTCGTACTGAGAATCTTATATAATCGTATAATCACATTATAATTCATATATTCAATATTAAATAACACGTAAATAGTATATTCCGGCTAGGGTATACCTGAATTTGCCGGAATTGTTATATTCTCCCCCCGTTACAAAAATTTCGTCCTCGAAATTTTACGTATCAACTATTTCCTTTTGCGGAAATAGGTGGGGGTATTTCTTCCGAAATTCGTCCTTTCGTTCCCATGTATATTCTGGGCCTCGTTGCGAGTTCCATCTAACTTTGACCAACGAGATCTTATTGTGTCTAAGTTGCTTGATTTTCCCGTCTACTATTTCTATGGGCTCCTCTACAATGTTGAGTTTTTCACTTATTTGGACACCCTCTAAGGGTAACGCCGATGTCTCATCCGACAAACACCTTTTCAAGTTCGACACGTGAAACACATTGTGAACTGCATTCAGTTCATCAGGCAGTTCTAATCGGTATGCTACGGGACCGATTTTTGCAGTAATGTCGAATGGTCCAATGTATCTAGGGGCTAACTTCCCCGCCTTTCCAAATCTAACCACACCCTTCCACGGTGATACTTTCAAATACACTTTATCACCTTTCTTGAATGATAACGGTTTTCTACGGGTATCGGCATAACTCTTCTGCCGATCCCGCGCGGCCTTCAGATTGTTTTTAATTTCAAGGATTTTGCTGGTCGTTTCCTGAACCAGATCTGATCTAATAACCTGTGTGTCGCCCACTTCAGTCCAGCAGAGTGGTGATCGGCATTTCCGACCATACAATGCTTCATTCGGTGCTGCTTTTATACTGCTATGGTAACTGTTATTATAGGAAAATTCAACGAGCGGGAGATGTTGATCCCAATTTCCCTTAAAATCCAGTACGCATGCACGAACCAAATCCTCCAGGGTTTGAATGGTCCTCTCAGACTGACCGTCGGTCTGAGGGTGGTAAGCTGTGCTTAGATTAATACGCGTTCCCAGCGCTTCTTGCACAGCTTGCCAAAGCTTGGAGGTGAAATGGCTATCCCGATCGGAGATGATTGAGATGGGTATCCCATGACGAGACACAATTTCATTTATATAAATCTGCGCAAGTCTCTCGGTGTTATAATTATTTCTAATCGGAATAAAATGTGCCGATTTGGTTAATCGATCCACGACTACCCAAATTGCATCATGTCCTCGGGACGTCTTGGGGAGATGTGTCACAAAATCCATCGTGATCTGCTCCCACTTCCATTCAGGAATTTCCGGTTGTTGTAACATTCCCGAAGGTTTCTGGTGCTCCGCCTTAACCCTCGCACACGTCGTACACTTGCCGACGTATGTGGCTGTATATCCTTTTTCATACCCGGCCACCAGTAGAACTCCTTCACATCCTTGCACATCTTATCTGATCCCGGATGTATGGAATATTTCGATTTATGCGCTTCGTCCATGATTAATTCACGAAGGTCATGGAGGGTCGGGATCCAAATCCGATTTTTGAAATAGAGAATTTCGTCCACGCGCTGTTCGAAATTCTTCTCGTTACCGTAAAGTCCCTCTTTTTCCAATTGTTCCTCTTTCAACGCCTCGCGTTGAGTGACTCGAATCAAATCCGAAAGGTTCGACTGGACTATCATCCCCAGCGCTCGCACTCGCAATGGCTTAACCCGATCCTTCCTACTCAAGGCATCGGCTACGACGTTAGCCTTGCCGGGGTGATAACGGATGTCACAGTCATAGTCGCTTAACAACTCGACCCATCTTCGTTGCCTCATATTCAGTTCTTTCTGATCGAATATGTGCTGCAAACTTTTATGATCGGTGAAGATGGTGCACTTTGTACCGTAGAGATAATGTCTCCAGATTTTAAGTGCAAAGATAACTGCTCCCAGTTCTAAGTCATGAGTAGTGTAATTTTTCTCGTGTATTTTTAACTGTCGAGAAGCATAGGCTATAACCTTATTATCTTGCATCAACACGCATCCTAACCCTCTCCGGGATGCGTCACAATACACGACAAAACCATCGTCTCCATCGGGGAGGCTTAAGATTGGCGCTTGGCACAATCTTTGTTTTAGCGTTTGAAACGCCGTTTCCTGCTCTTCACCCCATTCATACTTTCGATCCTTTTGGGTCAAAAGGGTTAAAGGTTGGGCGATGCTGGAAAAGTTCTCTATAAATCGACGATAGTATCCAGCTAAGCCCAAGAATTTGCGGATTTCCTTTGGCGATTTAGGCGCTTGCCAATTCTTAACTGCTTCAACCTTACTTGGATCAACATGTATTCCTTGGTGATTTATAACGTGACCAAGGAATTGCACTTCTTGTAACCAGAAGTTACACTTGGAGAATTTTGCATACAACTTCTCCTGATTTAAAAGTTCTAAAATTAATCTTAAGTGTTGCTCGTGGTCTTCTTTACTCTTCGAGTATATCAAAATATCGTCAATAAATACGATGACGAATTTATCGAGGTAGGGTTTACAGACTCGATTCATGAGATCCATGAATACTGCTGGTGCATTTGTTAGCCCAAACGGCATAACTAAGAACTCGTAATGGCCGTAGCGAGTCCGGAATGCGGTTTTTGGGATATCCTCCTCCTGAATTCTAACCTGATGGTATCCCGATCTAAATCTATTTTTGAGAAGTAGCTCGCACCTTGTAGTTGGTCGAACAGATCATCGATTCGGGGGAGAGGATACCTATTTTTGATTGTCAACTTGTTCAATTCCCTGTAATCAATGCACATTCTAAGGCTCCCGTCCTTCTTTTTCACGAATAGTACAGGTGCACCCCACGGGGAATAACTAGGACGTATAAATCCTTTATCCAACAATTCTTGCAACTGATTGGACAGTTCTTGCATCTCGGATGGTGCAAGTCGGTAGGGCGCCTTAGCAACATGGCCAGCTTGAGGTAATAAGTCGATTCTGAATTCGACCTGTCGGGTTGGCGGTAATCCAGGAAGTTCCTCTGGGAAAACTTGTGGAAATTCGCGTACCACGGGTATATCGTCCACCCGTTTTTCCTCAGAATCAGTGGCCGTCAGGCTCGCTAGATACGCCACACATCCCTGACGTATATATTTTAACACCTTGAGGTGGGATATAAATGGTATCATGGTGCCGGATTTTTCTCGTTGCACTAATACCTCCTCGTCATCCGACACCCGGATCTTGACGATTTTCTTTTCACAGTTTATTTCTACTTTGTTACGTGCTAACCAATCCATTCCCACTATCACATCAAAACTACCCAATTTTACCGGTAACATGTCAATCAGAAAGGATTGTTCGTTCAGAATAAAAGGGCAATTCCGAACTATCTGATTAACTATCATGGTTTTACCGTTAGCGACTTCTACGGTGTAAGGTTCTATGGTTTCACCAATTGGAAGGTTTGCTATCGACAGGAATCTAACGGAGACAAAACTTCTATCGGCGCCTGTATCAAATAATACAGAAGCGTAATGATCAGAGACGAGGAATGTACCTGTCACTACGCTGGGGTCCTGGCGTGCCTCGTTCGCCCCCATCACGAATGCTCGGCCTCGCGCCGGATTGGACGACGATGCCTGACCCGCGGGTTGCCGCCCATTTCCTCCCTGGTTCAGCTTCGGACAGTTTTTCTTGAAGTGATCTGTGCCGCCGCACTCAAAGCAAGCACGGCTAGTGGTCACCATTTGACTTCCATGCGGGTTTTGCTGTTGGGTTGGTTGGTTCCTAATTGGCTGCGCACGGATAGGTTGCGGTTGTCGGTTCAGAGTGTTCAGGTTTGTCCTACATCTCGGTGCGTAGTGCCCTTCCCTGCCACACCGATGGCACACTACCACCCTGCACTCGCCACCATGTTGGTAACCGCATTTCCCACACCTGGAAAACATCCTTGTCTGCGGTTCCTGCCTTCCGCCCGAATTAGTCATGGCGTAGTTCTGGGCAGTGGGCCTAGCACGTTTACTTTGCTGTTTTTCCCGGCTCCTATGGTCATGCGTACTCCGCTTTCCCCCAGCGGATTCTCCCGTCACCTTCAGTGACCCGCTTCTTATGAAATCATACGTGACGATACCAGCTTGTGTCACCGCACCCTCATACGTCTGGTGTCCCCCAGAATTGACTATACTCCTTACTACTGGAGTTAGTCCCCAAATATAACGCTCCACCCTCTTCGACTCTGGGGTGACCATCCATGGTACCAATCGCGCCAACTCATTAAACCGGTTCGTATAACCCAAGTGGTCCGCCTCCTGCATCTCCAGATTCCACAATTCATTTTCTTATTTCTGCAATTCGTTTCTCGGGCAGAAATGTTCCAATACAAGAGCCTTGAGCTCTGTCCAGGTCATGCGGTTTGTCGTTACCTGACCGCGAGTCTGCACTATGGTGTTCCACCATGTCAAGGCATGGTCCGTGAGTGTGCAGGTGGCGTACTTAACGACACAATCCTCGGGGCAGTTGCTGATGTTCACAACGGATTCTATTTTCTCGATCCATTTAACTAACCCATTTGGTCCTTCAGACCCGCTAAACTCTAGAGGTTTGCACAACATAAAGTCTTTGATCGAACATCCCCTGGATGCAGGAATCGTTTCAGTACGGTTCGTCTCTACAGTAGGTATAGGGCCATTACTGTCCGTAGCGACCACCGTAGGCGGTGCGTCATTACTCGGAATCGTGTTATCGTTTTGTGGAGGATTAGCATTTTGTTCCCCGTTATTATTGGTGGTCGTTTGATTGCTCGGAGGGGTTGGATTGGTCGAATTGTTAATACTGGCGGCGATGCGCGATACTATATCCGGTATCGCCGCCTCCAACTGGCGAGCAATCAGACGGCTCACGTCCACTTCCGACAATTGGGCTGAACGTTTTGGTGCCATTCTACACAACATCAAGAAAATATATATAATCAATACAAGTTCCAATCATAAAACACAACAAACATTCCATTCATTAATAAACGTTAGTACATGTTACACAAACATCCGTTCATATTACTTTCCTGTCACTATTACATTAGTTAAGTTTTCATACGTAGGGCCTATGTCGGCATCATCTCGACATAACCCGCAACGGGTCAGTGCTTGAATGATACCCAAAAGTATCTATACTGATATGCCCCAAAAGAGACCCCCCCTAAGGGCCAGTGGTTGTATTATAACTAAACAAGATTCACTCCATGTTAGCATCACCACTAACTGCTTACACAGAGTATCAAAAAGCGGTCCCTGTCTATTCCCATCCCAACACAACTAAACACGGTGGTAAACCAACCCCACCAATATCGCCACCAACACCACCAACACAGCCATCATAACCCGGACCCGCATCTCCATCCGGCCGAGCATCCATTGGGAGTATGAGCACTCCCTCTTCAGCTGGGCAATCGCATACTTATGGTCCAGTATGCAATCCCCCAAGTACATCCTCCTCTGGACTCCCACCGTCAGGGCGGCGGAGTGCTCATACACCTGTTCGGTGAGCACTCGGAGCCAGGCCGCCGAGTCCCGTTCCTGTCTAGGAAGACCCCACACAGGTGGAGTCGCAGGCTCGGGCTGAGAGCGGGAGGACTCGCCCCTGCGGGTAGCAGGTCTGGGTGGGGGCGAGGTAGGTCGGACATGTGGGATACTGATCCGCGCCGTGAGGCGGGGTCCGAATCCGGGGGGTGCAGGGGCGGCCTGTGGTGCTGATGGGGTAGGGGATCTGGTAATCCTAGCTGGGGAGGACTGGCCGGAACTCCTAAGACTAGCCTCGCTAGGCTCTGTGCTAGATGCTACGAGTGGGCTCCCAGAGTCCCCGGAGCTGACCTCCTCCGGGTCCTCCTCAATCGACAAACTAGGAGTTCTTGACATTTTACCTGCACACAAGTTAACAAACATATAGTTCTTTCCATAGTGTAAATCATAATCAAATTAATATACACTTACTTATACAACTTGACCACATAACAATATTATCACATATTTGCACGTATGTTGCCAATTTTACCTATTAAAGTCCCCCGTGACTTTCCCTGAATTCCCTCGTGCAGACAAGTCTGTTATTATGTTCAGGACCATAATAACCCACTTGTCCATCCAAGTTCATCCCGATCTCGTCGCAATAAATTATTAGTTGATATTCAGATCCTATAATACTTGAGCTACTGGTTATATTTTAGGTATCGTTTAAAGACATCCTAATTCTTTATAACCAATGGCTCTGATACCAAGTTCTGTAACACCCCGTAACCGCAGCGGAAACGTACACGGGATGCAACAGACACATCTGATATCAACAGCATTGCTTATAAAGAAAACACCACTACATTAATTTAAACGAATTACATTGTTCCGAGTTTCGTTACCATCTAGGTGTTATCACATAAGTTTTACCGATAGTACATTAACATATTTAAAACAAAATATAGACTCTTAAGCTTCCACAAAATAGCACACATCAGCAAGCACGTATCATTCATTCCAATTTTGGTGTACCTAGAAAGCATGTAAAGAAAACAGGTCAACTACGAATAGTTGGTGAGTTTCACTAGTTTAAATAAACCATGTCAAATCAGTATAAAAATCATATATTAACGATGAAATTATGCTGAGCTCACAAATGAAACCCCTATTAACCCAGAAACACATCTAATAACTTCTGGGAACACTGTTAACCCAGAAACACATTTAATAACCTCTGGGGACACGGTTAACCCAGAAACACATTTAATGACCTCTGGGGACACGGTTAACCCAGAAACACATTTAATCACCTCTGGGGGCACGGTTAACCCAGAACACTGTTTCGGGCCTTACAAGATTAACAACCCAGACAATTACCATCTTAATACATTACCGTACGATTCCCGTACAATAAACATTAAATAAATGCATTTGTTTCCATGCGATCGGCATGTACTTAAACACTTTGATGAAAACATGCTTTCCGCCCCGGGAAAATATTTAAAACAGTTCAATAAAAAGGGGCTCGTGAAAACTCACCTTCCTGTGAGCAAGATGTACTACGGTGCACGGCTACTGGTACAGATCTGTAATACGATCCCCCAAATCGTTACTACACAATTTCTATCAATATAACTTAAATTCGTGTTAACCGGTACGTCTGGGGACACTGTTAACCCAGTACCGTACACGATCCGGGGACAATGTTATCCCCGAAATACTTTTCAGGACTTAGATTGTGATATCACTTAGAGTTCTTTAGTCAAAACTACCGTTAGTTTGTTTTCTCGTTTTACGTGCCTAGCACGGTTATCCGTCTTTATGTTTTCAAAAAATGAGTTTGACCACACACGACCTGAAAATAGTTGTTATTGATATTTTCATTAAAGTGATGAAATTAGAGCTCGGTTAGACACCCCGTTTCGCCGCGGGGCCCGTTTCCGACTTTAATATACCGGAAACGATTAAGTCGGGTAAAATTACCCAAATCATCCAAATTATTTTCGGATGATTTATTTTTACTTGATTAACTTAGTTTCATAAAAATCATCCATTTTTAAGGTTTTCAAACACCAGTCAGCTCGCTTAGGCGAACTTCGCCTGTTTACTCGTTTTAAGCTTTAAAAGTTTGTTTTTAAGTTCCATTTAGCACAAATAAATATCCGTTTAGTCTCGGACCTTGAAATTTTGTACAAACCATATTTTGACAGTAAGGAATTTTATAAAATTTTTCCAGAATTAATTTTTATATCTAAAATTTATTTAACCATTTTTAAACGTCATTTAAACACCAAATATGTCGAAAATACCAAACGACCTTCGAAAAATCCCAAATTTTTCTGGGATGACCCCTGTCACCCACATAGTTCCCTGTAATTTTTCCAGAACTAAAAACACATTTTTCATGCTATTTTTACCAAAACCGAGCTAGAAATCCCTAGAACTCGTTTTACCGAAAAGCCTACTTAGACTTCTCCAATGAACCTGAAATTTTGTGTGTAACTTTTATATGTTATAAAAATCTTATCTTAAATTTTCCAGAATTTTTCATGATTTTTAGCTATTTTTCACCATTTTTGGCCAAATCCGAGCATTAAATTCACCGAATATTCATCCTTTATCCAAAAATTACCAAAAATTCACAGATCTCATATTTGCATGTGTAGATCATCTCTGTGAAATTTCGTGACCCAACTCTAGGTCTATCACAATCTGTCCAAATTATCTAAATCATACGAAAACCGAACTACCTTGTGTTTTCTAGCGTTAGATCGCAAAGATCTTGGTTTCTAGACTTTGCTAGCCACTAGATACAACACCTACAGGCACAACAACACCACACCAAGCAAGTTATACCAACAATCAAGCCATTTCTTTCATGGTTTCGATTAAAACATCAAAACAAAGATTTTGACCGTAAAAATTCGTTTTTGACTCTTTTAACTACTTTCTTGGACCAAGATCATATGTATAACTTGTATACATCACTTGATCCTCCAAGAATCGGTTTCATCTCGGGTTTTCACCCATTTTTCAAGATCATAGAATCAAAACTATGAATCAAACATTATAACCGTGTTTTTACCTTACAATTCTTGTTAGAAATCAAGGGTTTTGGATGAATGTGTAAAGGGTTGAAAGGGTTTTGGAGTTGGAGAGTTAGAAAAAAGAAAAATGAAATGTGTATGTGTGTGCATAGGGCCGATCGGTCCTAGTTGTGGTGTGGGGTGGGGCCCACATCTCAACCCATGGCCACACATTTGGATTTTGTGTAATCCGGATAATGTTGTGGATAATCTGGTTCAGTTCATTTCTCGGTTAAACGTTTAATTTCGCTCAAAACGAGGCCAAAACGGTCGTTTTTCGGCTTAAAAATGAAATTTATATAAAACTGATTTAAAAACTTTAAAAACTTAAACCATGACATTTAATGACTCAACACATCGTATTGTCGGTAATTGTGCATCTTTTTCGGCTTGATCGATCGTCTCTTGCTTGGTTTGATGTTAAAGGTTTCGTTTATCGTACCGACGTACTAATAAATCGAAATCATTTTTCTGTGCTATAATTCAGTTATCCCGAAGCTTTAATACTTCGTAAACATCACTAAACATTATATATTTCGTCTATAATGTAATTCCCGATTCGTTCGGGTTTCAATAACCGTTCGTCGATTAATCGTAATTCCGATACGACTAGTTGTACATTTGAGTATAATTCGTACTGAGAATCTTATATACTCGTATAATCACATTATAATTCATATATTCAATATTAAATAACACGTAAATAGTATATTCCGGCTAGGGTATACCTGAATTTGCCGGAATTGTTACAACTTTAACCGGAGAAGAGTTGATTGCTGAAGTTAAGAAAAGGAAACAACAAATTTGAATGATTTCAAAACTGACTTCTATGTACTTTAAGATGCTTGTTAGATGTTATGATATGGACATATGGAGATCTCTAGTCTTGTGTTACCACTTTGTAATGTTACATGTTGAATCAATGTTTTAACACAAACATAAAAATTTTATTATTACCAAAACAAACATACAAATTTTATTATTACTAATCTCTGAGTGACATAAGAAACTTCAATTTCAATTCCATTGAGCAATTTAGTTCATGAATTGCCTTGCCCAAAAGTTTTAACTGGTCAAGCTCTCTCTGTCCTACATCAACCATAAACAAGACAGCAAGATCTCGGATAGTACTAGCGGGCATCCGAGTAAGAACTTTTGCAATGACATCCGTGACATCCAAGTTGTTGTTAGTCTTTACAAATTCTTCAGTAAGAGTTTCCTGACATGCTTTATCTGCCTCGATTTGATCCTCAATTTGCCTCCTGTGGACATCCTTGTAGGATGTGGATGATAACAAGCAATCTGTTATTAACTAAAAATAAATAAATTAAAATTATGTAGGTATATGAGCTTTACAAATGTGGTGTAGGTATATATAACCAATATGCTCACGGACCAAACAGTTAATAAGTAAGCAAATAGTAACTCTTCAATAAAAAAACTAAAGGGTGTCCCACGCTTGGGAAACGCTCACACTTGTCTCATGTGTTTTTGTTTTTAAACTAGAGATTAATTACTTTATATCACTTGTTAAAATTTTGGAAAAATATTTCTATATTATACACTTGTCAAAATTAATTTGGGAACTTAATTACATCTATACCTACTCACCTGTCAAAAATCTTGGAAAAATATTTATGTAATGATAGCCTATATTAAAGTTAATTAAAATTTAAAAAACCAATATCTCACGCTTGTATTACTTTTTAAATAAACTATATCTTACTAGATAGGCAACAAATCAACTTAACTACATTAAATTACTGTCTCAACTACCAATAATTAAATTTTAGGTCTATATATTGTAACATCTAATTTGTTATTCAATCACACTAACATTTTCAAAAAGATAATATAAATGTATTCTTCTGACAAAACCGTGAAAAACATGATGAAAGCAAGGATGGATATTGAGAAAGAGAAAGACGACACTTTGTTGAAGACAGTCGAAGAGATTAGTGCTAGACTCACATTTGAAAATCAAAGACCCTCGACTCATGTAAACTCATGTTGATGGAACCAGACACTGAGTTTAAGGCAAAGGCAGTTGATTATCTGAAACAACAGTCTGCATGCTATGACTCAGTGTGTGGGACTCTAGTTGACATCGTAACTACTGTGTCAACCCACATGAGTTTAAGGAGATGGGGTCAGAGACTGTGGACATGGCGGAGTGATGGTGATGTTAGCTTCTCTCTTCTTTTTTTTTTGTGATGTATTGTAATTAATGGTACTTTTTGTATGGCATCTGTTGATGAATGGTAATTATAGATCATCTTAAAATGTTTTCTTAATATGTTTAATGGATCATCTAATGGCTATCTCTTTCGTTGTTAAAAGCGCTTGTGATACGCTTATTAAATCGTAAACAACACTTTGTTATACCTAAAAATAAAACGAAAAACACTCTGTAAACGATTAGGTTAAAATATGTTATATATTTGTTCAAACGAGTCTATTACGCTTGTAACACGCTAATGTACAAAAACATATATAAATATCCTAATACACTAGTAACATGCTTATCCCCTTTAATTTATATTAAAAACCATCTTCTGTCAAAGGTCTATTTTCAGCCAAAGGTTATCTGCCGTATAAACTATGCCAATAATCTATTGGTTCTTAATTAAAAGGGAGGCAAAACTCAAAAGCTCCAAATATTCCAAAACTCCAAATTATTTAACACTCGAAAAATCAAGTTACATTCTAAATTATTAAAAAAATTTTCCACTTCACAAATCAGAAGACATTGAAGGCTACTCCAAAAAAAATCGAAGATGAAGCTTATAGATCAAACAATCGAAGAAGAACATGTTTTATACTCCGATGAGGAACCCAACGACGACGACGACGCTCAATCAGACGACACTTAAGGCTACTCCAGCGATGAAGCCAATGACGATGATATAGCGACGATGGGTATCGAACCCATCAACAGTTTGGCTACTATGAAAAAACCTACAAGGGGGTTGACGAGGTTACCTAAGCTACATACCGATTATGCAAACTCTGGTGGTGTCAGACTAGTAGTGGAGTTTGATAATCTAGGTAGGTTCACTGGTCAAATCAGATCAAAGTTTGCAAGTTTTTTAGGGGATGTTGTAAGGGAAATAGTTGGCTTGAAACATTTAAGTTGGAGCGAGGTCACAAAGGAGCTTAAAGATAAACTGTGGGAACAAATAATAATTATTCTTAATTTTTATTTGTGCATTTTATATTTTGAGAAGTAATTTACCTTTACTGTATTATATTATGCAGAAATAATTTGAGATTGAGGCGTGTCATAGGCCTTCTGTGATGAATCAGCTCGAACACCTTCTTCGGAATTTCCGAAGAAAAAAGTATGCCAAATACATTATGCCGAACTTCGGTAAACCTCTGAAGCTGAAAGCGATACCCAAGGGACACAGGACGATGATCAGCCAAGAAGAATGGGATCGCTTCGTTCAGTACACACTATCAGAGAAGTTTCAGGTATAAATCCTCTACACTATCAGAGAAGATTATATTTTTTAAACATAATTAAATGTGTGGTTGATGAAACACTCAGCTTCAACAAAGGGAGCTTGAGCAAAGAATGTTTTTGCTCATCACATGGGAAGAGGGAGTTATACCTACATTCGAGAGAAACTGGTAATCACCTCACTCTCTAGTTCAATGATTTGTTGGTTGTGTCTAATGCTTTCTCTAGAATATTTTACAAGGTCAAAAAGAAAGAAATTGAACCAAATGAGATCACCGGCCGTGCATTAATGTGGATGAAAGCAAGGGAGGACAAAGATGGTGCATACAAGAATGCTGTTGTTGAAGGCGTGGCATCCAAATTAGTATTTTTTAGTATTAAACTTTTTAAATCATGTTAAAGTCAATTCAAACAAACTTGAGTCTGTCTAACTTGTCTTAACACTTGATTCTTGTACATAAGTGTGTTACTAGGGTATTAGAATATTTATATATGTTTTTGTACATAAGCGTGATACAAGCGTAATAGACTCGTTTACAAAGTGTTTATTTACTTACAGTAGATCATGAAATATGATGTTTTATGCTTGTAAGGAATCGGCAGTTTGACATTTGTGTTCTTACAGGTTGAGCATAAGGAGCAGATCGCCTCCGGAGCCCTGACACTTGAACCGTGCACAGATGTCGTCACATTAGTTCTTGGCAAAGAGAAAGGTGGGTTTTTAAAAGGGATTTGGTACGGATTGACAACATGTAAATATTGAGGTGTAAGTCGTGTAAAAGGCTCGTTTAATGAACGGATTGCCCAACTTGAGAATGAGGCGGTGCAGAGAGATGAAGTGGTGAATAGGTTAACGTCTCTACTTGAATCCACGAATGCTCTGCTAGCAAGCCGTGTGAAGGAATAGTTAGCATTTGAGGCCAGGTTTAGACATCTCGAAGGAATGTTGCCGCAAATGTTGGAAAGTCAAATAAGTGACGTATGTTACATATAACCATATTAATTAATGCATTCAAGATACATAATTGGCACTGTTTTTGTCACAATTAGTCAGTAAATCCTGTTCCCAATCAGGTTGGTTCTAACCAATGTACAAGTACTGTGGGGCAAAATAAAATGCCAGCACCAGTAAGTATCTTTGTTTATTAAAAGTTTCCATTAGATTTTTCATTTTCCATAACCTAATAAATTGATTTGTAGGCCAGTTCTATGGTAAACATCTTAACCTTAGTGAGGCTGTGCAACAAGAATTTGCTCCTCAGGTAAGCATTTGACAGTTTGATTTATTTTTTAATAATTAACTTTCCATGTGAGTGTGCTGATTTTGCATAAGTTAATTGTAGGCCAAGTCTGTGGATAAAATAGTTGTCCAAACGGTACCCGATCCCAGATTGTGACATCCGTAAGTATTTGACAACTTCGGTACTTTTTATAATTCGTTTCCAATGTGAGTGTGCTCATTTTCTTTTACCGAATTGCAGGCCAAGTCCGTGGAGAAAAATGATGACCAAACGATAGTTGATCCCCATAGCGCGACATCAGAAGTATTTGGCAATTTCAGTTTTTATATTTTATAACCTAATAATTCTAACAATTCCAATTTCTTTTATATTACCAATGATGCCTGTGAGAACAATGTTAACAAAATGTCAACCCAACTACACCACACTACGGATAGTAACGGCTCGTAAAACCATTAGTACGTATTTGGCAATTTCAGTTTTCTCTTTAATTGTTGATTTATTTCCATCCATAAGCTGATTCATTGATTGGCTTTTAGGTAAAATGGAGAAGCCGTAAATGAAAAGTTGATGTATCTACGGATGAAGCTTCCCGACCTCCTGAAATAAAGGTATGTACTGTGCGAAACATTGTTAATTTCCCACCAACATGTCATATCCATGGGTATGTACTTATATATTGACTTCAACTAAGCCATCTTAATTTCCCAAGATTGTTTATAGGTGTATGAGTGTCGTTTGTGTGTGCATGACAAGCGTAACAAGGTGGCACGTGGTAGAGTTCATTGGTCACGGGTTCCACAATAGTTGCATGGAAAACCAATCCCGGAGGGTTGCTATAAAGTTAGTATTGATGAAGCCATAAAGGAACAAGCAATTATTCCTTGTGAGCCAGATGAAATTATGACTGTTGGTAACGCAACTGGTACTTTTGTTGCTAGGCCAGAACACCTAATCTTATGTGACCAGGAGGTTTTTTCCCTTTTAATTTTAAACCCTTACGAAAACTTAACCGAACAAATATCTATGTTCAGTTTCATTTATTTTAAAAAATGAACAATTGGGTTCGTTTTTGTTCGTTTGTTTATAATCTAAACTAACATAATTGAACAAAGATAAACGAACATAAACGAATGTACGCTCATGAACATAAATGAACTAACAGAACATGTGTTCATGTTCGTTCGTTTAATTAAACGAACACAAACTTTGTGTTCGTTTTCGTTCGTTTATTAAATAAACGAATATAAACGAACTTCTTGCCGAACGGCTCACGAACAATTCAACGAACGTTCAGTTCGTTTGCAGGCCTACTATTTTGTTCTATTCAATTACAAAATATGACATTAATTATACATATTTGTTTTTCATATCCTGTTGTTCCAACTACTACCACTCCCATCCTCAAAAGAATCAGACAGAGCTGGCAAGAAGCCAAAGGCAAAGTACACAACGATAGACAGGGTGACCAAACAAAAGACAAGGAGCAGTGCCAAGAAAAGCGACGCCTTAGTATATAGGTTGTCGTTATTTTGTATTTTGTAAGATATTTTGCATATATCTTACAAAAAAATGTATACATTTGCTCAAGTGAATATTATTGTTAATATGATTTGTTTCTAATTTTGTTTTTTCATACTTGCTTATAGCTGTTTTATATTACTGCACAAAAAATAAAAATAATTATATATTGCCTGATTACACACTATTTGGCCACATAGAACACATTAAATAGGTGTGGCCAAAAGTAAGACAATAGCCACACCTCAAATTACAAAAATTAGAGTCTATAAATGACCATTAGCCACAACAAAAACATTGATCTGTGACGAAAGGGTAGCAAAGTTGATGGAGATAACAAATTATGTGTGGCTAAAAGTGTGACATAGCCACAGCGAAAACTCGTGATTTTATATATTAACATTACCCAAACCATGCTTGCTTCGTTTATTGTGTGTGAGACGGAATCATAGAAAACGTCATATAAATTGCAGCTGTTTTATATTATTGCATAAAAAATAAAAATAATTATATTGTCGGTCCCCTTGATTTCAGCTGGATCTTAATTAATCATGTCATAACACACATAGATTAATGTGTTGACAAGAGAGTTAATGACGGGTTGCTATATTTAGAAAGATATCTGTTTGTTAAAGGCGGAATCAATAACAAACATACGGTTGCAATGAATAATCAAAGGTGGACAGCACACTTAAGATTCACTCAAAAGATTTCCATTTATATAATATTAATCATACAAAAGGATAATCGATTTAGGGTTTTCTAGGAATCATAAGACAGCCGTCACACAATATTCTCTCTAATAATGTGTCTGTCTTATTCATATTGTGCCCCCTTGGCGGCGAGCCCTAAACATTCTATTTATAGGCCTGCCAACATAGGACAACTGTCATTCCTTCTAGAAACCCTAAATACAGTCATACATATTCAAAATAAACTAAGTGTAAAACAAGTCTTCCGGGTAGGCTTTGCACCAATCTTGTCTTTCCGAGTATGCTCGGCCATCCTTCATAACTTGGTAACATAGAAGTGTGCTCGGGATCAGTTTCCGGGTAGACTTTACTTAAAGAGTATTTCACTAAGTAAAATACTCACCGAGTAGACTTTAGTCTTCTTGAATTTGCCAGACTTTGCCCGACAACTCCTTACGAGCAACCTTGTTCTTAAATGATCCATTTCAGCTCTTTGCTATAAAATAACTTATTAGCAAAGTGTACTCGGGAGTACTGTTCCTTGCTTGAGTTGAACCTTGCTCGATATTACTTAGAGATATTCCTTTAGATTATCAAGCATACTTGGATCATAATTATTAATGAATACCTTGCCCGGTCTTCCAATCACTTGGCTTCTTGGACTTGGTTAACCAAACCTTACTCGGAAGAGTAATATACTTGGCTCTGAAGAACAGACTTGCTTGATAAAGTGAACCTTGTCCGGATTTACATAAACTAGTGTACCTTACTTGGAAATGCACTAATTTGCAAACCCTGCTCGGATATCCACTTAAGAAGACTATTGAAGTAAACCTTGCCCGGTAGGCAAAATATCGTACTCGGCCAAATAAAAGCTTGCTCGGAGGTCTAAGGTGTGCTCGGATCCATTACTTAGCAAATTCAGAGGAGGTTGAGAAGATTCCAATCTTCCATGTACTTCATTTAGGTCAAATCTTTGACTCAACAATCTCCCCTTAGGTCAATTTCTTGACCCAACAATCTCCACCTAGATTGGAACACCTAAGCTGACCCAAAACATTTCTATGGTTACTTACACTTAGCAAAAATACAAATCAAATTAACAATCAAAATTACATATTCAGAGAGTTGTCCGAAGACATTACAAAACAAAGCCTATTCAAAGATTCTTTAGTTTATCTAGAGATGCTTGTTTAGGCATGGAAAATCCAACTTTTCTTGCTCTCTTAAGAAACTTAACAGTTCTGATTGCTTAGCACCTGTAGGCCATTGCCATACATTATAATCTGAAAGATGCAGTGCTGCAATCATAGATAATTGCCATAGATTGAATTTTCTGAAGTCATTCTTAGAGAAGATCTTCACAATCTCTCCATTTTCCATCATAACATTCAGATGTTCAGTCCTGGAGTCATAGAATACTCCACTTGGCATAACATTGTGGTTGACTGAATGGTTTTTGGCTTTTACTGCAACCTCGACAAAGGGTTTATCCATCTTCAAGTGCATCTGCTTTGATTTTCTTGAGTCGTCACAAACATCTTCCTTTTCTTTGTACTGTTCTGTTTTGATAGCAAGGATGTTGTCTGTTTGCAGAATTTCTCTACTTTGGATTTCCCCTTCATTGTCATCCTTGATAGATCAACCATCTTTTTGGATATTCCTTTGTTCTTACCAACTAGAGACTGGGCAGCTCCCTTTTTCATGTTTAACTGTTGTCTTTTCATTTTCTTGAAGTTGCTCAAAATCTCTTTTCTTTTCATGAATTTTACATATTCAAAAGGAATTCCATTTTTAACCAAAAATTTTGGTTTACCACCATATTTGCTCAAGAACTTTTGAATGTTCATATCTTCTTCCAATTCATCTTTCATTTTGTCTTGAACAGTCTTTTCTTCATTCAAAGCCTTTGAAATCTTGTCAATGACAGTGTCTAGTTTCTCTTTTATCTCTTTCTCCGGTTCTTCTTGCTTAATTAGTTTGAGTAGAGAGGCTACCACACCATTTGGAATTTCTTGATCATTCAAGCATTTTTCAATCAGTTCTTGAGGCACATCCTTCTGATTAACATTCTTCACTTCATCTTTTAGCATTTTCTCATCTTCAAACATTTTCAACAAATTATCTTGTTCTTCAAGATCTTTGTCAGTTAGCCTTTGAATTAGAAGTTCTCTGTCATAAATTTCTGTCATTCTTTGCATATACACTCTTTCTGCTTCTAATTCACATTCATTCATATTTGAGACCATTCTATTTTCTTGAAAATTGATAGTCTGAGGTTCATCTTCTTGAGCAATTTCTTTTCCTTTTAGTTTCTTCCTTTTCTCTAGTTCTTTCATCTCATCTTCTGGAATGTTATCAAGATCATATACTGAGAGAAGCTTCAGCGAATTCTCCCCCTGATTCAGTGATTTCTCCCCCTGTTTTGGGGCAGCTGAGATCTTCTCAACCTCAGACATTAGGGTTTGAACTCGTTGCAATGCTTTCTTCAGTTCTTCAGAAAGATGATATTTGTAGGAATTGGAATTACTTGGAGTTGGATCCATTGCTGATTTTCTGTTATATCAATGAACACACAATTATCAGTTAGATCTCAAAGTAAGTATTTATAAAAAAATTAAGGTATAAATAATATTTCAATTCAAACCGTTGTCTTGAATGATATAGAAATCTGCACAAAACACAAATGTAAGTTACTCTTGAAATGTGAAGTTTCAATTTTGAATAGCATATGCAGGTCTTCTTTTAATGAGAGTTAAGACAAATGTAAAGTACATATCTGCAATTTTTTTTGCCAAAATTGCAGATAAAGTTCTTTTGTTTCTGCCTTTTTCTTTTACATGCCAGGTAAATTGAGAAATTTGAAAAGTTTTTTGCCTTTTAGCTTATAAATTCCTTATCTATTTAAGGAATGATTGCTTTGGAATATATATCCAGAAGTGGTAAAGTGTGTAAAGATAAGGTAAAGTGTGTTTCTTTGAGAGTAAGGATTTGTAGTGGAAGGAGAGAGAGAGGGAAATAATGTTGAAAAATTTGCCTAACTCCCTCTTTATACTTTTTGAAAGTGGGTTTTAAATGCTCTTTGTCCTTTTGTGAATTATTAGCTGTCAACCAGTAACATTATCCACTTGATATATTAAACATTTAATTTCATTTAAGTTTATAAGACCTTACTCGAAAGATTAATATATCCAAAGTTTACTCTGTATACTTCCACTTACAAACCTTACCCGGTAAAACTTTGCTTGGAAAATTTTCATTTTGAATATACAAAGTTTGCCCGAATTCTTCTATTTATAAACCTTGCTCGATCAAGCAAATTAATTTAAAGTTAAGACATAATGAAGAAAGTTTACCCGAAATACTAAATTTCTTGAGAAATTAATCACAAGGCAAATAATCAAGTATACTCATCAAATAAACATCCTTACTAGGAATCAATTAAGACACCCATATAGATTTCTCAATTTCAAATTAAAACTTATCTAGCATAAACCCTAATAAGAATCATAATCAATTTTATCATACTAAATACCATATTCAATCAAGCATACTTGAAAACATAGTGTGCCCGAGCAACCATTCAAGAGAATAGTGTGCCCGAACACCTTTCTTAATGCAAAGTATACCCGAATAACCGTCATATAGTACAAAGTGTGCCCGGAAAAGGAATTCTAGCAGACAGTGTACTCGGAAAGTTAAGTTTTGAAATTTACCAAGTATATTTAGGGAACAAAAGTGTACCCGAAATATAAAGTGTGCCCAAAAAACAAAGTTTGCCCGAAAATAATTATAATTTCAAAGAAATCATAAACACACATATCACAGAGCATGCTTGGAATGAAATTAAAACACATAGACATTTAAGTGTGCTATAGTCTAAAATTTCATAGAGCTTACCCGAAAATCCTATGTTAGCACTAAGCTTGCTAGGATAAACACATTTAATCATCAGGTATGCCCTTACCCGAGGGATTTCAACATGTCAAACCATACTCGAAAAATGACAAACTTAAATAGTAATATCTAAGCATGCCCGGAAAGATTAACAAACCTTTCCTAACAACATATTCACACAAATCACAAAGCTTACTTGATGTACTTGACTAAGTTCATAAAGTTTGCTTGGAATCACAATCAGCATATAACATGCATAGCTTGCCCGAAACAAGAATTTCTTGTTAAAAGCTAGCTATAACAACACATAATCATCTCAAGACTTCAAGCTTGCTCGGGAAATGAATACAACAGTGTACTCTACCCGGAAAGTGTAAACACTTCAAAGCATGCCCGAAAATCATAAAGTTAGTCAAAAATGACTAAGCTTACTCGGAAAGGTTGAAAATTATCAAACCTTACCCGAAACAACATATTCAAACATAATCAACTGTTTTGTACTCGGAAAGGTTGTAGTTCATTAAACCTTACCCGAAAATACATAATCAAATAGTTTGTGCTCGGGAAGGTTATAAGGTATCAAACCTTACCCGAACTTACATATTCAACCTATTTTAGGCAAAATGCAACATTTTTTGACTTAAACCACTTTGTCAAAATATATTTTTCTTTTCAGATCATAGTTTAAGAGCAAATGGTGCATTTAGAGATCAAATTTCAGTTATATTTCTCTTCAAAACAGTTTCTTCCATTTACTGAAAAGATCTCAAGAATGGGATCATATTGACTAACTAGCTTTCTCAATACTTCATTCTCAGCATTATTATGACAACATAGATAGGTTAACAGCAGGTATAAACTTAGCATGAATTTCATTTCTTTGGTGATATGATTTAGGTTCATTTAAAGCTTAATGCATTAATGGTCAACACTGTGCTATGATGCCTAATATCTCTTCTCAAAGCTTATTTGGCTTTCCCCAGATCACCCCAATTTGACTCCAACCTCCTGTATTTGGTCAAAAATAGTTTTTATATGACAGAACTTATTGTATTTTTGTATTTTTGAGATTCAAACATATATAGAGGTTGAACGTTGGGCTTACAGTTAGTAACATGCCTTTCATTTAAGATGAGACAGATTTTGTCAATATCTTTATATTTCTTGTTGTAACCCTCTTGTTTAATAAAATATTTAAAACAGTTATCAACTTTTGGTTGATTTATTCATTCTTCCCCTTGTTTTTGATATTTTATCAAATTTTCTTAAAGCATGTTCTTTGTCATATTTAAAGATGTTTCATTTTTGGTTGACCAAATAACAACAGGCTCGTGTATGACTAGGTAATCACTTTTCTGCCTATCATTTGGAGAGATTTATCTTGAGACATGCAAAGACAACTATGCATCTCCACATAAAGATTAGCATATTCATTATGTTTATATCACCTTAGATTTTACATCATCATGGGAAAGCAACCATACATGTTAATGACTATACTAAAGTCTTTTTAGCCTATTAATTCCATATGATCAGCTAAGTAGTCAATGTACTATCATTTCCCAAGAACACAGTTTAATATTCAATCACCCCAATATCTCTTCATTGTCAGGTTAATGGCTATCCTGTTTGACCAAAAGTGGTCAACAGGACCAAACATACATGTGAATATATGTCCTTTCAAAGTTAGAGCTATTGACATAGTTTTAAGTGAAGGAATAAGAAACAAGTCATAATTGCCCCAAATTCATTCAGTTTTCAGGTCAATGGCTATCCTTTTAATCTATAGAGATTTAAGGACCAAACATACACAAGTGCATGTCCTTCCAACTGGTCAAATGACATAGTTTTCAGCAAAAACAACTACTTGAGACTTTTCTTTAAAAATCCTTCTTTTAAGCTTCTTAAAATCTTGAACTGGATAATCTTATCATATCTCTACACCATTAATCAACTTGCTCATGTTTTGACCAAAATAAAGTATTTATGCAAAATTCATTATTAAATTCATTGAATCACTTAATTTTAACATAAAACACATTTTGACATAAACAGTTGCATCACATAATCAAATCTTAATCATTCTTAACATCATCAAGAAAACAGACTGTACTAACATTCAATGTCTATCCTATCTTAACAACATCAAAAGATCAGATAAAGAACATATTCAAGTAACCATAAACATGTGATTACTCATGACATTAGACAAGCATTCAATTTCACCCAAACAGATCAAACTACTTATCATAACATCAGATTAGTTAACTTGATAGTCAAGAATTATTATCAATTTCAAACAAATTGCACAGATATTTACTTAAGCACCTATCAGTTAACTTCAAATCAGTGACATATTCAAAACATATTCAATCAACATTCATTTAAAACATATTCAAAACATATTCAATCAACATTCAGTTGAAACAAATTTAAAACATATTCAATCAACATTCAGTTGAAACACATTTAAAACATATTCAATCAACATTCAATTGAAACATATTTAAAACACATTCAATCAACATTTATAAGGTGTAACCTCTGTCAAAATAATCAGTTAGCACAGAGAGAAACACAACCAGGCACACATCCTTAATCAGATTTCATCAGAGTTGATCATTCCCAGGGCTTTCAGAAGAAAGTTGAACCTGGTTCTATCAAGTGGTTTGGTGAATAGGTCAGCCAAATGGTCACTTGTATCAACCCTTTGCATTTCAATCAAACCTTTTTCACTGCAGTCTCTGATGTAATGATGTCTGATTTCAATGTTCTTAGCTTTGGAATGTTGAACTGGATTTTTAACAGTAAAATATGCAGCATTATTGTCAATAAGAATAGGGGTGTTCAAGAAATTCAAACCATAGTCCAGCATCTGATTTTGAATCCATAGAACTTGTGCACAGCAGGCAAAGGCAGCAACATATTCAGCTTCTGCAATAGAGATTGAAACTGTAGTCTGTTTTTTACATTGCCATGACACTAGCCTTTCACCCAAAAATTGACATCCTCCTGAGGTTGACTTTCTGTTCATGTTGCAGCCATCATAGTCACTGTCTGTATATGCAATCAGATCAAAGCTTGGTTCTTTGGATACCAAATCCCTAAGTCTGGTCTTCCCTTCAAATATCTGAATATTCTTTTAACAGCATTCATGTGGGAGAGTTTTGGACTTGATTGGAATCTTGCACACATACACATACAGCAAACATGATATCTGGTCTTGTTGCAGTCAGATACATCAGAGATCCAATTTTGGCTCTATATTCATGTTCATCTATAGGCTCCCCCTTTTCATCTGCAATCTTCTTTTCTTTGGTGTCCATTGGAGTTGAAGCAGTCTTGTACTCATGACAGTTGAACTTGTTCAAGATGTCCTGCACATATTTGCTTTGATGAATGAAAATCCCCTCAGCTTTCTGTTGAACTTGCAATCCTAGAAAGAAGTTCATTTCTCCCATAGAACTCATGCTGTATTTGGACTTCATTACCCCTTCAAACTCCATACACATTTGTTCATTTGTAGAACCAAAGATGATGTCATCCACATACACTTGTACCAGAAGCAAGTCTGATCCCTTTCTTTTGTAGAAGAGTGTCTTTTCAATGGCTCTTCTCTTGAAACCATTTTCAAGAAGATGATTTGACAGCTCATCATACCATGCTCTAGGAGCCTGATGCAATCTATAAAGGGCATTGTTTAACTTATACACCCTGTTTGGATACATTGGATCCTCAAAACCTGGAGGTTGAGCAACATACAGCTCTTCATCAATCTTTCCATTTAGAAATGCAGACTTAACATCAAGCTGGAACACTTTAATGTTCTTTGAGGCAGCATATGCAAGAAAAATCCTGATAGCTTCAAGTCTTGCAACTGGTGCAAAAACTTCCTCAAAGTCTATTCCTTCTTCTTGAAAACATCCCAGTGCTACAAGTCTAGCTTTATTCTTAATCACTAAACCCCTTTCATCCCTTTTGTTTCTAAAAACCCATTTGGTTCCAATTGCATATCTGTCAAATGGCTTATCAACAAGATCCCACACATGCAGGTCTCTAAATTGTGCCAATTCCTCTTACATTGCTTCCACCCAACTATTATCTTTTAATGCTTGTGCTATGTTCTTTGGTTCTATTTGGGATAGAAAACAAGAGTAAAGACAAATGTTTGCAATTTCGGAATGACTTCTTGTAACTCTTTCATGCAAATCACCAACGATGTTTTCAGAAGGATGATTCGTTTCCACATAAGGAGTTTGAATAATCATATCTGTAGACACAGTTGTGTCAAGATTTGACTCATTGAGTTCTGGTACTTCAATGATCAAATCAGTCTCTGCATCATGAAATTCTGATGCTTCTTCATTTTGTTGTCTTGAAGTAGATTCACCAATGTTTTCTAAGTTCAATCTTTGAAATAGATCTTGTAATCTTGCTGTAGATGCAGCTTCTTCTCCACTTGCTTGGTTGCTTGTGTCACCCTCATTCTGAACTTGATCATTTTGTGCATCTTGATTGTCTTGATTGTTCTCAGTATGATTATGTTCAATATTGTGATTGTTTTCTTGATTAGGTTTACCAATATCACATGAGGAGTTCTTCACAAAAGTATATTCCTTTTCCTTTTCAGCAACCTTCTTCCATAATTCTTCCAAGTCCAATGACTTCTTCTTTTTCTCTTCAATTTCACTGGTCTTGTAGAAAGATTCATCAAAGTCTTCAGGATAAATCTTGAAAGACATTATTAACTTCTCATGATCAAACAGCCATGCTGCACCATCAACTGTATTGAATTGATTCTCATTAAAAATGATGTCAGAAGATTCTATAACACTCAAGTGATCTTTTACGTAGACTCTGTAGGCTTTTGAGTGTGTAGAATATCCAACAAAGAAACAATCCAGGGACTTTGTTTGAAACTTGTTCAAATAGTCTCTAGTGTTCAGTAGGAAACATTTGCATCCAAAGGGCTTGAAAAACTTAATGTAAGGCTTTCTGTTGTGAAATATTTCATATGGAGTTTTGTTAAGCATTTTGTTTACAAGTACCCTGTTCTGAACATAGCAGGCTGTATTTATAGCTTCAGCCCAAAAAGTGACAGGCAGATTAGCATCTGCTAACATGGTTCTTGCAGCTTCAATAAGTGTTCTGTTTCTTCTTTCTGCTACACCATTTTGTTCAGGAGTTCTAGGAGCTGAGAACTATTATTGTATTCCTTTTGCTTCACAGAATTCTTGCATAGCTCCATTCTTGAATTCAGTGCCATTGTCACTTCTCATCATCTTTACTGTCTTATTTAACTTGTTCTCAATCATTGTTACACAACCTTTAATCAACTCTGCAGTCTCATCCTTGGTACTTAGGAAATAAACCCAAGTGTATCTTGAATAGTCATCAATGATCACCAAACAATATCTTTTCTTCCCAATACTTGGTACACTCACTGGACCAAAGAGATCCATGTGAAGTAATTCAAGTATTTGATCAATTGAGTTGATGAGTTTTGACTTATGCGTAGATTTGTGTTGTTTTCCCTTTTGACATGAATCACAATGATCTTTCAACTTGAATTCTCTTGTAGGTAAGCCTATGACATGCTCACCTTTGACAAGTCTATTCATGTTCTTTAAGTTCACATGACACAGTTTCATATGCCACAATTTTGACTCATTTTCAGTGGCTTTGGAAACAAAACATGCACATCCTCTTGAAATAGCTTCTTTCATATTCAATTCATACAAGTTACCATTTCTCGGTGCCATCATCATAATCATTTCAGGTGAAATTACAAACTCAGGTTTTAAAATGAAACAGTGTGAATCATCTAAACTGACTTTGTAACCCTTATCAAACATTTGTGATATACTCAACAGATTGTACTGAAGACCTTCAACATGAAATACATTATCAAATGAGACTTTCCCATTTGTTAAGATTCCTTTTCCAACAATCTTTCCACCATTCTCATCACTCCCAAAAGCTACTGGACCTTCATACTTCTCTTCATAATTGACAAGAGATCTCTTGTCACAAGTCATGTGCCTAGAACAACCACTATCCATATACCATATGTCATTTAGAGGAGTGGACTGTTCCTGCACATACAAAGAAAAATTGTTTAGTTAAGTGATGAAGTGCAAGCCTTATCAACTTGCAGTTCATCAGATTCAGTTTCAAACACAGCTTGGGAAGTGAGTGTTGTTGGTTTAGGATCTTCATGAGCCAATTCTAAGTTGTCTGAATGATCAGTTTCATAACCGCACTCTCTTGGAGTTTTGACAAGTGAGGTTGGGCAGTGGTATTCATCTGAGTCAGTGGCATACTCCTTTATCACATAGTCCTTCTTCTCAGAGTAGTCTCTCACATCAGCAACTTGCTCAACCTTACTCTCAGTCTTAGGTTTCCAAAGGAAACCATGTGATTCATATCCATGTCTTAATAGAAACTTCTCATCACCAGTGAGTTCTGTTGGTTTATTTCTAGAATGTGCCTCTTTTCTTCTTGTCTTCTCACTGCTTGTAGTTCTTTGAGAACCATCAGATTTGACTGATTGAGTATTTTGTTTGATTCTCAAAGACTGATAGTTCTTTTTGGTCAATTTCTCATGCTTCTTAGGAGATTTACTTCTTCTTGCTAGTTCAGCCATTTTCTTCTCAATCCTTGTCTCCTTTTCAGATTTCTTTTCTTCTCTGTTCATGGTTTCATTTCCACACACCTTTCCTTTTCCCAGATATTCATCATACTTCTGTTTATACAGGAAAAAGTCTTGTCCATACTTTGTTCCATCTGGTACATGAAATGGTTTGAATTTGAATCTTTCATTACATGAATCTGTGTGGTGACCATATGCATCACACCTTTTGCACCAAACCTTGCCTTTGAATATTTCATGTTCTTTTGGTTTCTTGTATCTTTCACTTGGCTTAGGTGTCTTGACTCCTAGAGTCTTCTGATTATTTAAACCATCAAAATCAATTGAAAAGGGAACAAATTCCTCAATCTTGATGTCTTGTCTTTCAAGTTTGCTTTTGACAAAGACAATTTTCTCCATAATCATAGGTTCTTCATCACTGCTTTCTCTAACCCTTGACTGTCTTTTCTCATACTCTTCCATAGTTTCCACTTCTCCAACATCTAACACCTCATGACTAGAAAAGATTGGATAAACTGGGATAAAATTTTCTGTATCAACTTTTTCAGTCAACATCTTCCTTTTGTTGTTCTGCTTTATCTTACCCAATACAGCCTTGCTTGGTGGTCTAACTGCATTGTAGTTTATCTTCCTCCTTTCACAAATATCAAAGGGAACATATTCTCTTTTCATTTTATCATTTTGTTTCTTCAATCTTGGTGGGACTGGTGGATACTTTGGAAGTTTATCAACATATTCAGGTTTCTTATATTTTCTTCCTCTTTCAGCAGTTTTGTTTTCCTTTTCAGTAATTTGATCACTCAAATCACTCAAATCATCTTGATCCAACTCAACTGAATCAAAGTCATCCTCAAACACATGAACTCCAATTGACTTATCCTCTTTTACTTGTTTCTTAATCACAAACTCTCCTTCTTCATTCACTTCTACCTTTTTGTACAAATCAACAAATTCTTCCTTGTCTTGAAAGACATCTCTGAATTGTTGCAAGAATGCATCTCTTTTCTCTTTGTCAACTTTTGGCATGAAGTTGTTGTTGAATGGAGGTGGTACTGTTTTGTATTTGTCTTGTTCCTTCACCTGGTTCAGTATACCACATATGTTGCCTGTTGAGATCAAATTCTTCAGAAATTCAGTTTCAACCTTCAGTCTTGTGTTTTGCACCTTTTTTTCAACTAACATCTTCTTTAATCCATCAATCTCAGTGGTGTATCTGGATTGAGTTCTGAAAATGATCATGCAATCATCTTCAAGGCTTTTAATCTTTTCATCACTGATCAACTCACTTGCCTCATACTCATTGATGATGCTTTGTTTTCCAAAACACCCACTTTCCAGCTTGCCTACCTTTGTTTTCAATTCAATGATAAGTTCATTTAAATCAACTGTAGGAGCAGAGTGTGCCTGAGATGATGATCCTTTTTCTTTCTCAATTATGGCCATGAATGCCACATTTGCTTTCCTGATATCATCTGTAATGTCATATTCATGATTGCTCCAATCAAAATTTCCTTCATGCTGTGTAGTCACTGCCACATTTCCTTGATTTCTGATCTGATTTTGATTTGCTGGAACAGTGTTGTTTGGAACATTTTGAGCTGCTTGAAGGTTTTGATTGTTATTCATTTGAAAACCTTGAGTCTATTGCATACTTTGTTGTTGATTATTCATTTGAGGATGAAAGTTGTTGAAATTGGGTTGTAATTGTTGATAGGATTGAAGTTGTTCATTTGACTGTTGTTGTTGTTGAATCTTGACTGATTTTGTTGGTAATTCTGCTGACCTCTTGGTTGTTGATATTGATGCTGACCTCCTGGTTGTTTTATTCTGGAATTGATTCATTTGAAAGTTTCTTGGTTGATTGCATTCTCTTGCAAAATGACCAGGTTGCTGACAATTGTTGCATATTGCTTTTGACTTGTCAAATCCAATCCTGTCATTAGGACCAGAAACTAGAGACCTACCGGTTCTGTTATACAGCCTTTTACTTCTCAAACCCAACATGGCAGCTTGCCACTTCAAATCCATGTCTTCTAAGTCACCTGCATCAATTTGTTCTAAATCATCTTGTACCACACTTGTGTGAATTAGATTCTTTGCAACAATTGCATTATATGACTCAGTAAACATAGACAACAAAGCTTGTGTTTCATTGCTTTGACCATGTCCTGTGCCAGTATTAGGAACATTTCCACTTGGCAAAGAAGCAGAATCAGTATCATCAATCATTTGCACATTGAACCTCTGCTGATTTCCTTGATTACTTGTGCTACCTCCAATGAAAGATTTTGGAGTAACAACATTATGTTCAGCTGATTCTTCAATAATAGGAATTTGTTGTTGGTTCTTGGTAGACAGATTTCCCATGGCTGCAATCAATGCGTTTGAAACATTGAAGCAGGGTCTATCTTCCTTAATCATCTCATTCTCTATCATTTCAAGTTCTGCAGCCTGAAAAAAGCATACCACATCATCCAATTTCAATTCATTGAAATTTTGCTTCAGAAGGATGAACTTGCAAGCAATATACCATTCTTTTGGCATTGAGTTGAGTAACTTTGTATTCAAATCAAAGTTAGTCATTACATAATCAATTGCCCTCAACTCATTCACAATACTTAGAAAACGTTCTAGTATTGATTTCAACCTTTCTCCATCCTTGTACTTGAACCTTTCAAACTGTTGCTTCAATCTTTGCTTCTTTATGTTCTTTAGTTCAGTATTCCCTTCATACATTTCAAGGATAGCATCATACATTTTCTTGGCAGTTGTGTGATGTGCCACCTTGGTCAGAATCTCCCAAGACAAACCTAGCTTAATCATAGCTAAGGCTTTGTCATCCACCTTTCTCACTTTTTCTCTTACAGCAGCAGCTGCAGTTGCATTTGCACCTTCTTCAACAGCAGTTTGTGGACCATTCTTGATGGAGTTCCACATATCAATATCATTGTAGCATACAACCTTGGTATCTTGTTAGTAGACACCTATTGTTCCTCATATCCAGACATTTTGAGAAATCAAAAATCAGTTTCTTTTAAAAAAAAGTTTCAAAATAATCAGATCTGAAAACAGAATGCTCAGATCTGATGTGTCTGATGTGATTAGAACAAGACTTAGATATAAAGATTAGAACTTTAATTGAAATAAGGAAGAGAAAACACCGGTAGATTGTAGATCTGGAAGAAAAATGAAAAAAACAGGGCTGCTGACGTCACAAATCAATGGAACAGTGGTCTGCTTACGTCATTCTTCTTCAAATCTTCAATCAGCAACAATCTTCCCAAAATAGCAGTAACAAGCTCTGATACCACTTGTCGGTTCCCTCGATTTTAGCTGGATCTTAATTAATCATGTTATAACTCACACAGATTAACGTGTTGACAAGAGAGTTAATGACGGGTTGCTATATTTAGAAAGATATCGGTTTTTAAAGGCGGAATCAATAACAAACATACGGTTGCAATGAATAATCTAAGGTAGAAAGCACACTTATGATTCACTCAAAAGATTTCCATTTATATAATATTAATCAAATAAAAGGATAATCGATTTAGGGTTTTCTAGGAATCCTAAGACAACCGTCACACAATATTCTCTCAATTAATGTGTCTGTCTTATCCGTATTGTGCCCCCTTGGCGGCGTGCCCTAAACATTCTATTTATAGGGCTGCCAACCTAGGACAGCTGTCATTCCTTCTAGAAACCCTAAATACAGTCATACATATTCAAATTACATATTCAAAATAAACTAAGTGTAAAACAAGTCTTCCGGGTAGGCTTTGCACCAATCTTGTCTTTCCGAGTATGCTCGGCCATCCTTCATAACTTGGTAACATAGAAGTGTGCTCGGGATCAGTTTCCGGGTAGACTTTACATAAAGAGTATTTCACTAAGTAAAATACTCACCGAGTAGACTTTAGTCTTCTTGAATTTGCCAGACTTTGCCCGACAACTCCTTACGAGCAACCTTGTTCTTAAATGATCCATTTCAGCTCTTTGCTATAAAATAACTTATTAGCAAAGTGTACTCGGGAGTACTGTTCCTTGCTTGAGTTGAACCTTGCTCGATATTACTTAGAGATATTCCTTTAGATTATCAAGCATACTTGGATCATAATTATTAATGAATACCTTGCCCGGTCTTCCAATCACTTGGCTTCTTGGACTTGGTTAACCAAACCTTACTCGGAAGAGTAATATACTTGGCTCCGAAGAACAGACTTGCTTGATAAAGTGAACCTTGCCCGGATTTATATAAACTAGTGTACCTTACTTGGAAATGCACTAATTTGCAAACCCTGCTCAGATATCCACTTAAGAAGACTGTTGAAGTAAACCTTGCCCGGTAGGCAAAATATCGTACTCGGCCAAATAAAAGCTTGCTCGGAGGTCTAAGGTGTGCTCGGATCCATTACTTAGCAAATTCAGAGGAGGTTGAGAAGATTCCAATCTTCCATGTACTTCATTTAGGTCAAATCTTTGAATCAACAATCTCCCCTTAGGTCAATTTCTTGACCCAACATATATATTGCCTTATTACACACTATTTGGACACACAGAACACATTAAATAGGTGTGGCCAAAACTAAGACAATAGCCACACCTCAAATTACAAAAATTAGAGTATATAAATGACCATTAGCCACACCAAAAACATTGATGTGTGAAGAAAGGGTAGCAAAGTTGATGAAGATAACAAATTATGTGTGGCTAAAAGTGTGACATAGCCACACCGAAAACTCGTGATTTTATATATTACCATTACCCACACCATGCTTGCTTCGCTTTTTGTGTGTGTGACCAAATGGCATGAAATAACCACACTAGCCATTGGCCACACTTCATCACTTGGTTTTTGTTTGCGTGGCGAAACGAGATCAAACGTCATTGGAAAAATCACTATGTGTGACCAAAATAATGATAATGACCACACTTTCTATTACAAAAGCATTATGTGTGACAACGGTAAGATAATGGCCAAACCACAAACTACAAAATAGTGTTTGAGTGGCATGTTCACATATTAAGCCACATTCATAATAACCTCCAGTGTCTATATGATATGATTGGCCACACAAGACATCACTATGTGTGACGAAAAGTTTGACAATAGCCACACTTTAAATTAGGAAAAGCATTATGTGTGACAATGGTAAGACAATGGCCACACCACAAACTACAAAAGAGTGTTTGACTGGCAAGTTCACATTTTTAGCCACATTGACAATAACCTCCAGCGTCAATATGATATGATTAGCCACACATTACCTCACTATGTGTGACGAAAAGTTTGACAATTGCCACACTTTAAATTACGAAAAGCATTATGTGTGACAAACGATAAGACAATAGCCACACTATAATCTACAAAGGAGTGTTTGAGTGGCAAGTAAACATTGTTAGCCACTTTTAATGTAATATCCACTGTCTATATGATATAATTAGCCACACTATTATTAGATTTAATTGGCCATTGCTTTACTATATTCACACGATATAGGTCACAATGCACGCTTAACACAACCTTATTGGCCACATTATTATAAAATTCATGTGGCTGTAAGATGAATTCATGTGGCTCTATACGTGCAATTGGCACTCATTGTAAATAATCATGTGGCCATTTTCTACCATTTAGCCACACATATTGGAGAGGCTTCTTGATGGCCAGCAACTAATGCTTGTACCCTTTAGCCACAATTATAACCACATAAGGCCACTAAAAACTATGTGTGGACATATCATACCCACAGTATCGCAACCTTTGGTCACATATGAGCTGAACCAAATGTGTGTGGCTAAAGGCCTACGGCCACACTTTTTTCGTGTGACTAAAGGTCAATATTTACGTGGTGTATGGTGGATCGTTGTAGCCATCTTATCATCAGAGCCACGTCCTCATTATCAGGAGTGACTTGTAACAAAGCACACATGTTGTGCATATGTTCGAACGGATATCTTGGTTCATCATTCGCCATATGTTTAGACAAGAACCTATTCAAAGTAAACATTAGTCATAAAGTTCAAAACATTGAATGAGTTAGGTTATAATTTGAAGAAAGAACAAAGAAATGTCTTTTGAACCTGATCTTCGAAAAATTAATAACCTACACATGAAACAGAGAGTTAGTAAAAATGAATAATCAAAGCCCGTTATTACTCAATCGTGGTCGGAAAAAACTATATTGATGCTTACTGAGTCTGATTGTGTGGGCTGATAAACTAGGGTTAGGTATTTTGATGAATGTGATAAGTCGGTTGGGCATCTGAAACGAAAGCAAGTGTGGAAGGAGAGAGAAGTGAGAGTGATGAAAATTTCACTAACTCCCTCTTTTGTACTTTTTTGAAAGTGGATTTTAAATGCATTTTGTCATGTAGTGAGTTAATAGCTATCACACAGTAACATTATCCATTAAATATATTCATATTTAAAACCTTGCTCGATAAAGTTCATTTAGCAAACCTTGCTCGGAAAAGTCAGTTCTTACAAAGCGTGCTAGGTATATTCCACTTTCTCAAAGCTTGCTCGTTTCAGAGTCATTTCAGAGTTTTAGAAATAAATCTAAGTAAAATGAAGGAAGCTTACTCGAAATACAAGATTGCTCGAGAAATAAATCACAAGTCAAATAATCAAGTATAAATTATCAAATAGGCAACCTTAATAGGAATCAATTAAGAATCACAAAATAATATCTTAGACATATTCCAAATTCTCAACCTTACCCGAAATTGCATAAACAGTTAGCAAATTATCATTCAAATAAACTGCATAGTCTGATCGAGACATTGTTGAATAAGCAAAGTGTGCTAGAGATGAGTTCGTAGACGCAAAGTGTACACGAGAAACAAAAATTTGAATAATTACCAAGTATGTTGAGAGAACACTTGAAAAATTCAAAGTGTGATCGAAACAAAAACTGTGCCCGGGAAAGTGTTTTGCCCAAAAACACTTGTTACTTCAAAGAAACATATTCAAATTCACATAATCATCAAGTGTGCTTGAATTTAAGTTTACTCGAATATAATAAGACAAATTCTAAGACACATTTAAAATCACAAATCATGGTAGAATGAATTCAAACAGTTAAATAAACATATAAGTGTACTAGTAGTCTAAAAACATTAAAGCTTGCTAGAAGTAACATGTTTAATCATAAAGCTTGCTAGACTGATTTACAACAACCTAGAAAACAATTTAGTGTGCTAGAAACTTCAGAAATCAATAAAGCTTGCAAGGATAATCAAACATATCAAATAGCTTGCTAGTAACAGTTATACTCTCAATCAAAACACTAACGTATGCTGAAACGTCTTAACTATATATAAGCTTGCTAGTAAACATCATATTCAAACATAATCAAAAATCAAGCCTGCTCGGAAGATTAAAATTTCAAGTTAAGTAGTAAACTCTACCCGAAAAGTATAAAAACTTCAAAGTATGCTCGATAAGGATAAACATAGATCAAAATGTCTAAGTATCCTCCAAAAGGTTATAAATCATCAAACCTTACTCAAAAATACATATTCAAACCTTTTTAGGTAGAATGCAACTCTTTCTGACTTAAGCCAATTATCAAACATATTTTTCATTAAAGATCATTGTTTAACAACAAATGGTGCATTAAGGGATTAAATTTCAGTTATATTTCCTTGTAAAACATTTTCTATATTTTTATGAAAAGATCTTAAGAATGGGATCATATTGACTAAGTAGCTTTCTCAATACTTCATTCTCAGCATTATTATGACAGTATAGACAGGTTAACAGCAGGTCTAGACTTAACATGAATTTCATTTCTTTGGTGATATAGTTACGGTTCAATTAATTAGCATAATACATAAATGGTCGACACTGTGCTATGATGCCTCATATCTCTTCTCAAGGCTTATTTAGCATTCCCAAGATCACCCCAATTTGACTTCAACCTCCTGATATTTGGTCAAAAATTCATTTTTACATGACATAACTTATTTTTGTATTTTTGTTTTCAAACTTATAGAGGTTGAACTTTGGACTTATATGCCGTCCGAACTTACATGCCTGTCATTCAAGATTAGACAGAATGTGTCTTAATCTCTGTAGTTCTAGTTAAAATGTGACATTCATGACAAAACGAGGTACACTATATTCATTACGTGACAAGTAAACGATAAATCGGTTAATTCGTAGTGCTTAAACGAGTAACCGACTGATACTAACTATGACCCGTATACATACTGAGGGGTCATATACGAGTTATATATATGTTATAGAGGCTAACATATTGATATTTAGGCTCCAGTACGTTTAAAACTCTTTAAACGAAAAAGGTTTCGTTTATCGATACGCTATAAGCTTAAACGCAATCGTTAATGTCAAAACAAGCATTGTAGCATCCGTTAAGCCGAAAAAGATTTATAAAACACTTATATGATATGTTCTAAGCAATCCGTGAAAATATTTTGGAATTTTACAACGATTCAGTACGTTTTTCTTATTTTACAAAAATAAGCTGAAAAACACTCGTTTTTACGTTATTTCTCACACCCGAATTAATTTTCTTGCGAAAAACCGGACCCGAACTAAATTTAAAGTGGGCTTTTCATGTTTGGGCTTGTATGGTTAGGTTAATGGGCCAAAACAGCCCATTAGGGGCTGCTTTATGATTCCGATCGGCCAAAAAAAAAAAAGAAACTATCCCACATGTTTTTTTTTTCTTTTATAAAGCTTACTCCATAAGCTTTGTTATTCATTTTAACATACAACAAACTTTCAAGTCCAGCAGCTCTAAACCTCTGTTCTCTCAACTTCCTTTCAAACCCTAAGGTAAGATCCAATTCTATCAAGTTTTAACAAAGTTTGATGCATATGATTAACATATAAACATGTTTTAATTAGTTTTAAACATGTTTAACCATCCAAAAACCCTAAAAATCAAGTAAAATTATGTTTTGATGTTAAACATGTTTACAAACCAGGAACATATACTTTTTTGGTCAAAAACGCGGATTAGAACATGAATACAACGTTTTTACGGTTAGAAAGTTCGGTTTGAATCCAAAACCGAAACCCAAATTTTCAAGGCTGTTACATGGATGATTTATGCTTGGTTTGATGTTATATGATATGTAGATATACTGAGTTTGCAACCCGAGACCCGGAGAATCGTTTAAGCTAGCAAAATTCATCGAAAACCGACAAGGTAAACCCGTAATACTCGTTTAGGGGCTGTTTAGTATTAGGTTGTGACGTGCTTGTTGTTAGCTTGTGAAAATTTGCAGGGACATTAGGGATCATATAAATGAGTCCCTGTTCAATTTTGGTAATTTTTCGATAAACGAAGAATATTTGGTGAATTTATTCCCGTTTATGAGCGTTTATTTGGAAAAAATAGCTAAACATATTGAAAAATTCTGAAACTTGGTTTTGGAGTTTGATATGGGATGGTAAGATCACTGGTAAAGTTTGGGAATCATTGGAAATGCCTAAGTATGGTTTGTGCAATCATGATTTAACCGAGTTTTAACAGCAGAAAAACGCACAAAAAGGCATTTTGTCAAAAGAGTTAGGTTCTGGAAATTTTGCAGGGGCTATGTAATCACATTGAGGCCATTGGTAAAAATTATCAGATTTTTCGGAGGTCGTTTGATATAAACGGGCCATTTATTACACGATTATAACCTATTAAATGAATTTTTATAAATAAATAAATAATCATAAAATTTCTGGAAATATTTTTATAAAATTCTCCATGTCTTAATGTATTTTTACAAAAATTTACATAATTTATATATAATTACATATTTAGTTATGATTTATCAAACATTTAAATTATAATTGTTTTAACGAAACCGGCAGTTTTGTGTTTAACGGACTGACTGGTATGTCAAAATATCAAAAGTGGTCAAATATCATATTTTAGAATGATATTAATAAAAACAAACTTTTTACGAAAATTCCGGACAATTCGGGTGGATTGTACGCGTTTTGTATAATCAAACCCGTGTGAAAACGGAAACGAACCCTGCGATCAAACCAGACACCGAAACCTTAAAATTCTTTTATAAATCAAATTATTTTATCAATCAATATATTTACTTAAGTTTTATGTGATCTTACCTAATCCCGAAACGTATAAACGATCAACTGAGCTAGGCTCGGAAAACGGTGAAACTGAGCAAAGTCCAGTTTTAAACATTTCATAGTATACAACGTCACAATCTAAGACTATGGTCATGTTCTGGGCCTAACAGCTATACCCAGATTATCTATACAGCCCGACTTAGCTTGAACACTGTACTAGTATTAACGATACGATACCGTTTATAGGAATCAGGCTATAAACGAGACATTTGACTTACTGATACGTAATTTCTGTGCGAACTACGATAAGGTGAGTTTCACGACCCCCACTTTCTAAACTGTTTTACGAACTTTTGGGGTGAAAAGCATGTTTACATATACTGATATACTTGAAAACGTGTGATGATGTGGATTATCTAAGTACTAACACTTGACAAGTCCCCACAAACACAAGTGATTAACTTCGTGCCGGTGGCGTGTGGATAGTACTATCGGTTTGACAAACCCAACTGTGACAGAGCCGGTGGGGTAAGCCGGAACATATGTAAAACCAGTTGCACATTGTCATTATATATTTACATACTGCTATGTGGTGTTAGACATAGTACATACATGGGGCAAAATGGCTGTTAAATGCCAACAGGAGTGCATGGGCAGGAGAGGCCATGCAGTATAGCTCGTTTCGGTTTCACTTGTGGCTTAGTATAAAACATCATACACATACATGTACACATACACACTGTAAACTTTACGAACTCGTGTACTGATTTCATTGATACTCGTGAAACTTGAAACTCACCAACTAGACGTAGTTGACCCGTTTTGACATGCTTTTCAGGTAAAGCAAAAGTGGAATGATTTGCTTACATGCTTGGTGTTAGGAAGAAAGTTGAATAGCTGTGAATAGACGCAGATGTAATACTATATAAGAAGCTCGTAAACCGGTTATGTGTTTTTCACATCTAGTTTGTAAACTTAGTACCAACCCATGTATTATGATGTAAATTAGCTATGAATTTCCTTATAAACAATGTTGTTGATACCAGTGTTATCTGTTACATTCCCGTATTACGCTTCCGCAACTACCTAGTCGGGGTGTGACAGAAGTTGGTATCAGAGCCATTGGTTATAAAGAATTAGGATGTCCCTTAGGATACCCTAAGATAACCGTAGGCTCGATTAACTCTGGGAATAAAATAATATTAAATAAAATACACGAATGATTCTCGTGATGAACGCGAATATACAAGTGGGTTATTATGGTCCGGAACGTAATAACAGACTTGTTTGTACGAGGGAATTCGAGAGGAAGTCGATAAACAATCGAATAGGTAAAAACAGCAACATACATGTATAAAATATAATAATAAATAAATATTTGTGTATATAAACGATTATTTGTGCTTATGTATATAATACCTGCATGTATTTTACTATGATTAATATAGAAGGATATTATTCTTATCACTAACCATTGTGCAGGAATATGTCAAGATCCACTGATCGTGTACCTAATACCCTACCAACAAGGCCTGAGGAGGAGGAGGAGGATCGGGAGGAAGAAACTGAGGAGGAACCAGAGGAGATAGGAGAAGGTGCAAACGCGGTAATTCCTCGCGAGGTACCCCCAGACCAACCCGACTTATCGGGTTATCGTTGTGACACCTACCCCCTAGGGAATCCCCTAGGAATGTAGTAGAACAGGGAGCTACTGGTGCTTATCGTTCACCTGTTAGAGCACCCAGATCCCCTACTCCACCTGTACAACATACACCAGTACCCCCACCCACTATTAGAAACCGTCAGACTGCTCGCATTTCAGTGCGTCCACCTGAGCACACTTCTCTCCCACCTCGATCTACGTACCATATGGGAGAAACATCACGTGTCCAGGTCACTGAGATACCTATTCCTACTTGGGGTTTACCCGCCCCGGTACCCGAGCCACCTCGTTATTCTGATTCAGCATGGTTTGGTTTAGCGACTGATCAGCTTTTAGACCACTCACATTCTATAAATAACTTAAACCTGCATATATATGATATGCAAGATCAAATGCGATACATGCAGCAAGAAATCAGAATTGTGCAAAGATCCAGTGCTCACAGCCACGGGCGTCAGGATCGAGCGATGATACTACTGGGGGTATGCTTAACGGTTAATGCGGCCCTAGTGGCTGCTGTTGTTTGGTTGTGGTTCCATGTTGCAAAGAATAGATAGGACATAGTAGTTTAGCCGTATGTATATAGTCTTTTGATATCCCAAGCAGCATTTTGTTACAGCATGTTGGGCTGACTTGGAAGTTGTTTGTGGTTTAGTACTATCTCAAGCACTGGCCCTTATCGGGTTAAGTCTACATGTCACTTGGTGACAAATTTTGATACGCATATACAAGCGCTGGCCTATACCAGGTTAAGCCTATGCGCTAATTTTGGATGCATATGTACAGTAATGATTATAATTAATACAAACGTGTTTTCTTTGGCATAGTTATGTGTTGTGAAATTATAATATTGTAAAGTTGTGCTGATTATAGTGAAATGATATTGATTATTATATAATTGATTATTTTATAGAATGGCCCCGAAGAAAACAAACACTTTGTCTGAGGCGGAAGTGGCCGCAATGATTGCTCGTCAACTACAAGCAGTGATACCAACAATTGTAGCCCAAGTCACTGCAGGCATACGTGCTAACAATACTGTTAATCAACCTACGAGCACCACCACGGCCACTGTTAATACACCTCCGCCGGACACTAATGTAGCCCCGGGTGTTACTACCCCGGTGAATACTGATAATTTCATAAATAATAATAACACTCTCCCAACTATGAATGTCACTGGGAACCCAGAACCTGTTGTGCACCCTGATAATATCCCGAACCCTGTACCGGTGGTTAACACAACTAATAATAATAATAATAATAACCGAGAACCCCCGCTTCAGGAGTACTCATACAAACAATTTACATCATGTAAACCGATTGAGTTTAAGGGTATTGAAGGACCTAGCGGACTGGTCAAATGGATAGAAAAGACCGAATCAGTAATTAATATCAGTGAGTGTCCACCGAACCGCGTGGTCAAATATGCTACCAGTATGTTTCTAGACCAAGCGCTGATGTGGTGGAACACGGTAGTCCAAATAAGGGGACAAGATGTTATTAATCGTATGTCGTGGACTGAATTAAAAACCCTCATGTTAGAGCATTTTTGTCCTAAAGGTGAGATTCAGAGGTTGGAACACGAGTTATGGAATCTGGAAATGAAAGGAGCGGATCATGTGGGATACACGAATCATTTTAACGAACTGTCCCGCTTAGTTCCGTGGTTAGTTACACCGGAAGCGAAACGAATTGAACGTTATATCTGGGGACTGACCGCTGCTGTGAGAAGTATAGTGAATTCAGTTGCCCACCCGACATTAGAAAGTGCTGTATCTCAAACGGGTGTCGTTACCTTTGATCTGATGAGAAGTGGAGTGATAAGAATGCCAGGTGAAACAACAAGTTTAAAACGAACTGATTATGGGACAAGAATGCAAGGAAACCCTCAGAACAAGCGGACTCGTCCAAATACCCGAAGTTATGCCATGACCAGTTCTAATGTAAAACAAGAGACCTATAAAGGGACGTTACCGAAGTGCAGAAGATGTAACTTTCATCATGTGGGTGATTGCAAACCGATAATCTGTCAAAAGTGTGGAAGAACGGGACACTATGCCCCCAACTGTAGAACCCCCACTAACACTGTTAACCGTCCACCGCAATCAACTCAACTCCCTCGACCTCAACCAAACCGCCCACAACTCAACCAACAAACCCCACCTACCACGAACCTCCGTGCCTGCTATGAATGTGGCAGTACGGAACACTTTCGGAGATACTGCCCCAATTTGAACCCGGGTGCAGTGAGAAGGCAGAACCAAGCACAAGCATCAACCTCCAATGCAGCTAAGGGACGCGCGTTTGTATTAGGACCGGGTGAAGCGCGTCATGATCCTAATGTGGTGACAGGTACATTCTTAGTTTCGGGTCAGTATGCTTCAGTTTTGTTTGATACGGGTGCCGATAGAAGTTTCATATCTGTTAACTTCTTACCTTTAGAAAATATGCCGGTTAGTGAACTAACAAAACCATATACTATAGAACTCGCTAACGGTAAGCCTATACTTGTTAACCGAATAGTCCGAGACTTTTCCCTTATCTTAAACGACCACCCATTCCTTATTGATTTACTTCCAGTGGAACTGGGAAGTTTCGATGTTATAGTCGGTATGGACTGGCTATCTAAGTATAAAGTTGAAATTGTCTGTAAGGATAAGACCGTTAGAATACCTCTTCCGAATGATGAGGCTATAATTGTTCAAGGTGAGAAATCTGGTACGGTACTGCCTCTCATATCTCAACTTAAGGCATTGAGATATTTACGCCAAGGTTGTACTTTATACTTGGCGAGTGTAACAGTTAAGGAACCCGAGGAAAAACGAATGGAAGACATCCCAGTGGTACACGAGTATTCAGATGTATTCCCCGATGAGTTGCCTGGTTTACCACCGACCCGACAAGTTGAATTCCGTATTGACTTGATACCAGGAGCAGCACCCATTGCTAAGGCACCTTATAGACTAGCGCCTTCTGAAATGCAAGAACTGTCCAACCAGTTACAAGAATTACTGGACAGAGGTTTTATTCGCCCTAGTTACTCACCGTGGGGAGCACCAGTGTTGTTTGTAAAGAAGAAAGACGGGAGTTTTCGAATGTGTATTGATTACCGGGAATTGAATAAAGTGACTATAAAGAATAGATACCCCTTACCTCGAATTGATGACTTGTTTGATCAACTCCAAGGTGCGAAGTATTTTTCAAAAATTGATCTTAGATCTGGTTATCATCAAGTGAGAATTCAGGAAGAAGACGTACCAAAAACAGCCTTCCGAACTCGGTATGGTCACTATGAATTTTTGGTTATGCCGTTTGGGTTGACAAATGCACCCGCAGTGTTTATGGACCTCATGAACCGAATTTGCAAACCTTACCTTGACAAATTCGTGATAGTGTTTATCGATGACATTTTGATATATTCGAGAAGTAAGGAGGAACACGAACAACATTTGCGGGAAATCTTAAAATTATTGAGGCAAGAGAAGTTATACGCAAAGTTGTCCAAATGTGAGTTTTGGCTACAAGAAGTACAGTTTTTAGGACACATTGTGAACCATCAAGGAATCCAAGTAAACCCAAGTAAAATTGAGGCCATTAAGAATTGGCAAGTGCCTAAGTCACCAAAAGAAATTCGTCAATTCTTAGGACTAGCCGGGTATTATAGAAGATTCATTGAAAACTTTTCAAGTATTGCACAACCTCTAACCCTCCTAACTCAAAAAGATCAAGCATATGAATGGGGAGAAGAACAAGAAATGGCCTTTCAAACGTTAAAACAGAAGTTATGTGAGGCTCCAATATTAAGCCTTCCAGATGGAACTGATGAATTGGTGGTATATTGTGACGCATCTCGTAAAGGTTTAGGATGCGTACTGATGCAAAGAAAGAAAGTAATAGCATATGCTTCCCGACAATTAAAAGTACATGAAAAGAATTATACGACCCATGATTTGGAATTGGGAGCAGTTATCTTTGCATTGAAGATTTGGAGACATTACTTGTATGGCACTAAATGTACCATCTATACTGATCGCAAAAGCTTACAACACATATTCGATCAGAAGGAGCTAAACATGAGACAAAGAAGATGGGTAGAACTGTTAAATGATTATGATTGTGAGATTAAATACCATCCGGGTAAGGCTAACGTAGTAGCTGATGCTTTAAGCCGAAAAGACAGAATCAGACCATTAAGGGTACGAGCACTCGGAATGATTGTTCAAAGTAGCCTAACCGAACAAGTTCGCGTTGCACAAGATGAGGCCTTGAAGGCAGACCAGCTAGAAAAAGAAGAACTACATGGAAATGAAAGGAATTTTGAGAAGAAAATTGATGAAGTATATTATTACAAAAACCGGGTCTGGATTCCAACACTTCATAAACTCCGAAAGTTGATTCTTGATGAAGCACACAAATCCAAATATTCTATTCATCCAGGTACTGATAAGATGTATAAGGATGTTAAAGAATTTTACTGGTGGCCTGGTATGAAAAAGGATATAGCCGTGTATGTAAGTAAATGTGCAACATGTGCAAGGGTAAAGGCGGAATACCAAAAACCTTCGGGAATGTTACAACAACCCGAAATCCCACAATGGAAATGGGAACAAATTACCATGGACTTTGTGACACACCTTCCTAAAACCGCTAGAGGACACAACGCAATTTGGGTAATTGTGGACCGATTAACCAAATCCGCACACTTTATTCCCATCCGTAACAACTACACCACCGAAAAACTTGCTCAAATTTACATCGATGAAATAGTATCTCGACACGGAGTACCTCTTTCGATTATTTCCGATCGAGACAGTCATTTTACTTCACATTTCTGGCAAGCAGTACAAGAAGCCTTAGGAACCCGAATCGACTTAAGTACGGCTTACCACCCCCAAACCGATGGTCAATCTGAACGAACCATCCAAACCTTAGAAGATTTACTTCGTGCTTGTGTACTGGACTTCAAAGGGAATTGGGATCAACACCTCCCACTCATTGAATTCTCTTACAATAACAGTTATCACAGTAGCATACAAGCAGCACCTTATGAAGCTCTATACGGGCGGAAATGTAGATCACCACTATGTTGGACAGAAGTGGGTGATACTCAAATTTCAAGATCCGATTTAATTCAGGAAACCACCGATAAAATTCACCAGATTAAGCAAAAATTGAAAGCTGCCCGTGACCGACAAAAGAGTTATGCCGATATTCGCAGAAAACCGTTATCTTTTGAAATAGGTGATAAGGTATTCTTAAAAGTATCGCCATGGAAAGGTGTTATAAGATTTGGAAAGACTGGGAAACTAGCCCCGAGATACACCGGACCTTTTGAGATTATCGCAAAAATTGGTCCCGTAGCTTACCGATTAAAACTACCCTTAGAACTGAGCACTATTCACGACGTGTTTCATGTATCGAATCTGAAAAAGTGTTTGACTGATGAAACGACAATAGTACCACTGGAAGATGTTCAAATCAACGAAAAACTCAACTTCGTAGAGGAACCGGTAGTAATTGTAGACGGGAAAACCAAACAGTTACGACACAACAAAATTTCATTGATAAAAGTTCGGTGGAATTCAAAACAAGGACCCGAATATACTTGGGAACGAAAGGACGAATTCCGAAAGAAATACCCACACCTGTTCCCTAGAAAACCGATGACACATTAAATTTCGGGGACGAAATTTCTTAACGGGGGGAGAATGTGACATTCATGACAAAACGAGGTACACTATATTCATTACGTGACAAGTAAACGATAAATCGGTTAATTCGTAGTGCTTAAACGAGTAACCGACTGATACTAACTATGACCCGTATACATACTGAGGGGTCATATACGAGTTATATATATGTTATAGAGGCTAACATATTGATATTTAGGCTCCAGTACGTTTAAAACTCTTTAAACGAAAAAGGTTTCGTTTATCGATACGCTATAAGCTTAAACGCAATCGTTAATGTCAAAACAAGCATTGTAGCATCCGTTAAGCCGAAAAAGATTTATAAAACACTTATATGATATGTTCTAAGCAATCCGTGAAAATATTTTGGAATTTTACAACGAGTCAGTACGTTTTTCTTATTTTACAAAAATAAGCTGAAAAACACTCGTTTTTACGTTATTTCCCACACCCGAATTAATTTTCTTGCGAAAAACCGGACCCGAACTAAATTTAAAGTGGGCTTTTCATGTTTGGGCTTGTATGGTTAGGTTAATGGGCCAAAACAGCCCATTAGGGGCTGCTTTATGATTCCGATCGGCCAAAAAAAAAAAAGAAACTATCCCACATGTTTTTTTTTCTTTTATAAAGCTTACTCCATAAGCTTTGTTATTCATTTTAACATACAACAAACTTTCAAGTCCAGCAGCTCTAAACCTCTGTTCTCTCAACTTCCTTTCAAACCCTAAGGTAAGATCCAATTCTATCAAGTTTTAACAAAGTTTGATGCATATGATTAACATATAAACATGTTTTAATTAGTTTTAAACATGTTTAACCATCCAAAAACCCTAAAAATCAAGTAAAATTATGTTTTGATGTTAAACATGTTTACAAACCAGGAACATATACTTTTTTGGTCAAAAACGCGGATTAGAACATGAATACAACGTTTTTACGGTTAGAAAGTTCGGTTTGAATCCAAAACCGAAACCCTAATTTTCAAGGCTGTTACATGGATGATTTATGCTTGGTTTGATGTTATATGATATGTAGATATACTGAGTTTGCAACCCGAGACCCGGAGAATCGTTTAAGCTAGCAAAATTCATCGAAAACCGACAAGGTAAACCCGTAATACTCGTTTAGGGGCTGTTTAGTATTAGGTTATGACGTGCTTGTTGTTAGCTTGTGAAAATTTGCAGGGACATTAGGGATCATATAAATGAGTCCCTGTTCAAATTTGGTAATTTTTCGAAAAACGAAGAATATTTGGTGAATTTATTCCCGTTTATGAGCGTTTATTTGGAAAAAATAGCTAAACATATTGAAAAATTCTGAAACTTGGTTTTGGAGTTTGATATGGGATGGTAAGATCACTGGTAAAGTTTGGGAATCATTGGAAATGCCTAAGTATGGTTTGTGCAATCATGATTTAACCGAGTTTTAACAGCAGAAAAACGCACAAAAAGGCATTTTGTCAAAAGAGTTAGGTTCTGGAAATTTTGCAGGGGCTATGTAATCACATTGAGGCCATTGGTAAAAATTATCAGATTTTTCGGAGGTCGTTTGATATAAACGGGCCATTTATTACACGATTATAACCTATTAAATGAATTTTTATAAATAAATAAATAATCATAAAATTTCTGGAAATATTTTTATAAAATTCTCCATGTCTTAATGTATTTTTACAAAAATTTACATAATTTATATATAATTACATATTTAGTTATGATTTATCAAACATTTAAATTATAATTGTTTTAACGAAACCGGCAGTTTTGTGTTTAACGGACTGACTGGTATGTCAAAATATCAAAAGTGGTCAAATATCATATTTTAGAATGATATTAATAAAAACAAACTTTTTACGAAAATTCCGGACAATTCGGGTGGATTGTACGCGTTTTGTTTAATCAAACCCGCGTGAAAACGGAAACGAACCCTGCGATCAAACCAGACACCGAAACCTTAAAATTCTTTTATAAATCAAATTATTTTATCAATCAATATATTTACTTAAGTTTTATGTGATCTTACCTAATCCCGAAACGTATAAACGATCAACTGAGCTAGGCTCGGAAAACGGTGAAACTGAGCCAAATCCAGTTTTAAACATTTCATAGTATACAACGTCACAATCTAAGACTATGGTCATGTTCTGGGCCTAACAGCTATACCCAGATTATCTATACAGCCCGACTTAGCTTGAACACTGTACTAGTATTAACGATACGATACCGTTTATAGGAATCAGGCTATAAACGAGACATTTGACTTACTGATACGTAATTTCTGTGCGAACTACGATAAGGTGAGTTTCACGACCCCCACTTTCTAAACTGTTTTACGAACTTTTGGGGTGAAAAGCATGTTTACATATACTGATATACTTGAAAACGTGTGATGATGTGGATTATCTAAGTACTAACACTTGACAAGTCCCCACAAACACAAGTGATTAACTTCGTGCCGGTGGCGTGTGGATAGTACTATCGGTTTGACAAACCCAACTGTGACATAGCCGGTGGGGTAAGCCGGAACATATGTAAAACCAGTTGCACATTGTCATTATATATTTACATACTGCTATGTGGTGTTAGACATAGTACATACATGGGGCAAAATGGCTGTTAAATGCCAACAGGAGTGCATGGGCAGGAGAGGCCATGCAGTATAGCTCGTTTCGGTTTCACTTGTGGCTTAGTATAATACATCATACACATACATGTACACATACACACTGTAAACTTTACGAACTCGTGTACTGATTTCATTGATACTCGTGAAACTTGAAACTCACCAACTAGACGTAGTTGACCCGTTTTGACATGCTTTTCAGGTAAAGCAAAAGTGGAATGATTTGCTTACATGCTTGGTGTTAGGAAGAAAGTTGAATAGCTGTGAATAGACGCAGATGTAATACTATATAAGAAGCTCGTAAACCGGTTATGTGTTTTTCACATCTAGTTTGTAAACTTAGTACCAACCCATGTATTATGATGTAAATTAGCTATGAATTTCCTTATAAACAATGTTGTTGATACCAGTGTTATCTGTTACATTCCCGTATTACGCTTCCGCAACTACCTAGTCGGGGTGTGACATAAAACCCTCTTCGTTTGATAAAATTTTAAGATATTTAAAGATTTATCAACTTTTGGTTGATTTATTCTTATTTTTGATATTTTCTCAAATTTTTCTCATGCATGTTCTTTGTCATATATGAAGATGTTTCATTTTTGGGTTAACCAAATAGCAATAGGCTTGTGTATGACTGGGTAATCACTTTTATGCCTATCATTCGGAGAGATGTATCTTGAGACATAAAAAGACAACTATGTATCTCAACATAAAGATTAGCATTTTCATTTTGTATATTTTACCTTAGATTTTACAAATCAAGAGAAAGCAACCATACATGTTAATGACTTTACTAAGTGCCTTTTTAGCCTATTAAATCCATATGATTGGCTAAGTAGTCAATGTACTATCATTTCCCATTTTTAAAATTTCAGTCACCCTAATTATTCTTAGCTTTCAGGTTAATGGCTATCCTGTCTGTCTAGAGGTATTCAGTTGGACCAAACACATAAATAAATACATGTCTTTTTGGCTTAGAGTCATTGGAATAATTTTAAGTTAAAGAATCAATTAAAATTGCCCCGAATGCTTTTCAGTCCTTGGATTAATGGCTATCCTTTAAATCTAAAAATAGATAATATGACCAAACATATACAAGTATATGCTCCTCTGACTTGAGCAAACGACATAATTTTAAGCAAAAGTAACTCTTTTGAGACTTTTCTTTTAAGCTTCTTTAAAGCTTTGAACTGAATAGTTATATCAAATCAAAATACCTATCATGTCATCCTACAAATCAACTGATAAACAAGCATAAGCATCAAAGATACCTAATTTTGCACATATAATCAATTAAACACATATCAGTTAACATCAAATGTATCATATTCAAACACATACACACAACATTCATTGAGAACAAGATATTTAGTTTGCTCAACAAGCACACATCATGAATCAGACTTCATTAGAGTTGATCATCCCCAAGGCTTTCAGAAGAAAGTTGAACCTGGTCCTGTCAAGTGGTTTAGTGAATAGGTCAGCCAAATTATCACTTGTATCAACTCTTTTCACTTAAATTAAACCCTTTTCACTTCAATCCCTTATAAAGTGATGTCTGATTTCAATGTGCTTCGTCTTGGAATGTTGCACATGATTCTTAATAATATAAGATGCAGCAGTATTATCAATGTAAATAGGGGTGTTTAAGAAATTCAGACCATAATCCAGCATCTGATTCTGAATTTAGAGGACTTGTGCACACAAGGCAGATGCAACTATATACTCAGCTTCTACAGTTGAGATTGACACTGTGGTCTGCTTCTTGCATTGCCATGACATCAATCGGTCACCAAAGAATTGGCAACCTCCTGACTTCCTTCTCCTATTGCACCCATCATAGTCATTATTTGTGAATGTAGTCGGATCAAAGGACTGGCTCTTTGGGAACCAAATTCCCAGATCTGGTCTTTCCTTCAAATATCTAAAGATCCTCTTGACTGCATTCATTTGAGAAACCTTAGGACTTGACTGGAATCTTGCACAGACACACACAGCAAACATGATATCAGGCCTTGAAGCAGACAGATACATCATTGATCCAATTTTTGCTCTATATTCATATTCATCCACTGGCTCCCCCTTTTCATCAGCTATCATCTTTTCTTTTGGATCCATAGGAGTTGAAGCAGTTTTCAGATCATTACACTTGAATCTGTCTAGTATGTCGGGCACATACTTAGACTCGTATATGAAGATCTCATCAGCCTTCTGTTGAACTTGCAATCCAAGGAAGAAGGTCATTTCTCCCATTGAGCTCATACTGTACTTGGATTTCATTACACCTTCAAACTCCATACACATCTGTTCATTGGTTGACCCAAATATAATGTAATCCATATAAACTTGCAACAAGAGTAAATCTCTTCCTTTCTCCTTGTAAAAGAGGGTCATGTCAATAGCTCCCCTTTGGAAACCATTTTCAAGTAGTTGATTTGATAACTCATCATACCAACCTCTAGGAGCTTGGTGAAGTCCATTCAAGGCTTTATTTAGCTAATACACCATGTTAGGATAAATAGGGTCCTCAAAACCTGGTGGTTGAGATACATACACCTCCTCTTCTATTTTTCCATTTAAGAAAGCAGATTTGACATCTAACTGGAATACCCTTATATTCTTAGAGGCATCATAAGCTAAGAAGATTCTTATTGCTTCAAGTCTTGCAACTGGTGCAAAGACTTCCTTAAAGCCAATCCCTTCTTCTTGTCGGCATCCCAATGCAACAAGTCTAGATTTGTTCTTAATCACAAGTCCTCTTTCATCCATTTTATTTCTGAAAACCCATTTGGTTCCAATTGCATATCTGTTTCTTGGACTGTCTACAAGTTCCCATACATGTAGATCTCTGAATTGAGCCAACTCCTCTTGCATAGCCTCTACCCAGCTGTTACCTTTCAATGCTTGAACAATGTTCTTTGGTTCTATTTGGGATAGAAAGCATGAGTACAAACAAATGTTTGCAGATTCAGAATGACTTCTTGTAACTCTTTCATTTATGTCTCCAATGATGTTCTCAGAAGGATGATTTTGTTCAACAGAAGAGGTTTGAACTATCATATCTATAGACACAGTAGTGTCAATATTTGACTCATTGAGATCGGGTTCATCAATGACCAAATCAGTTGTTGTATTATCTGTTGTGTCAAAGATTTGACCTAACCGAAGTATAAGGAAGATTGGAATCTTCTCAACCTTCTCAGAAATCACTAAGTACGAAACTGAGCACACTTGGACATCCTAGCTGGTTTTTACTTAGCTGGGCATGATATTTTGTCAATCGGGCAGAGTTATCTTCTAGAAATCTTTTTTAGTTAATATCCGAGCAGGTTTCACTATGTCAAGTAGGGTTGTTCTTCGTGGCCGAGCACAGTTTTCTTCCTAGCAGACCCTTGGTCAAACCAAGCATTTGAAGCCAAGTACTTGGAAGATCTAGCAAAGTATTCTTTAATAAACAATGTTCCGAGCATGCTTGATCATTCAAGGACACATCAGGAAAAGTTCAACTCAGGCAAGCTACAGTGTATCCAAGCACATATTTCCTTTCTCATAAGCTACATACTATCAAGGAGTTGATGGGACCATTAGAAGAACAAGTCTGCTCATTGGATCATATCGGGCAAAGCTGGATATGATCAAGAAGACTGAAGTCTGCTGGGTGAAAGTAAAGTCTACCCGGGAACTGTTCCCGAACACACTTGAAGGTTACCAGGTTTACTCTAGGTCAAAAGGCGCCGAGCATACTCGGAAAAGTCAAGTGATACAAATACTGCCCGGAAGACCTATTTTTACACTTAATATAGTTTTGAATATGTAATTTGAATATGTGTCAATCATTAGGGTTTCTAGAAGGAATGAAAGCTGTTAGGAGGTGGCAGGCATATAAATAGAATATTTTAGGGCACGCCTCCTACGGATTTTAGCCTTTACACTTTTCAGAAAAGAACGAATATTCCTGATTGAGTGTGATGGTTGTCCTAGGTTATCATTGAATATACATTCCAACAAGAAACCCTAATCGATTATCATTTGTATGAATCACTTTATATAAATGGAAATCTTTTGAGTTATTGTTCGTATCTGTTACCATTATTAACCTATTAGCAACAAATCTTGATTGTTTCTGATTCCGCCGTTAACAAACAAGAATCTTTCCTTATTTAGCAATCCGTCATTAACCTTCTTGTCGACACATTATGTGTGGGTTATGACATTGTTATTAAGTATTGAGTGATTATTCGGGACCGACGTAAGCAAAGCACTGTTCCAATGGAGAGTGACGTCAGCTACTCTGTTCTTCTTTTCCGTCCAAATCTACAAACATTCGGTGTTTTCTTTTCCTTATTTCAGTTAAAGTTTACATCTTTATTATCATTTCTTGTTCCAATCGGACCAGATTCATCAGATCTAAAGATTTGATAGTCAGATCTGATTATTTTCAATTGAAAATTTGACTTTTACTCTGTTTATGTTTTACCAACCTCCAAAATGTTTGGTCTTGAAGAACAAGAAGTGTCCACTAACAAAATACCTAGACTTTTATGGGCAGGAAAACTTCACCAAATGGAAAGTACTATTTGAAGCGGCTGTGTGCTACAATGATGTAGACATGTGGGATTCAATCAAAAATGGACCACAAGCCACTGATCGTGCAACTGCTACTGGTGCTGTAAGAGGTAGGTTGAGGAAAGTGGATGACAGGGTCTTAGCAATGATAAAGCTAGGACTGTCTTGGGAAATACTTACCAAGGTTGCACCTCATACTACCGCCAAGGCAATGTATGATGCAATTCTTGAAATGTTCGAAGGAAACACTGAGCTAAAGAACATAAAGAAGCAAAGGCACAAGCAACAGCTTGAGAGATTTAAATATAAAGATGGAGAAAGGTTGAAGTCCATCCTTGAAAGATTCTTGGCAATTGTGAATGACCTTCGAACAACTGACTATGTCATGACTGATTTTGACCTGAATACCAAGCCTGCAAATTCATCCTCTAAAAGCCCAACTTCAATTATTTGAAATTGGATGATGTGGTGTGCTTCCTTAAGGCTGCATAAATTGAAATGATCGAAAACGAGATGATCAAAGAAGAAAAGCCCTGTTTCAATGTTTCTAATGCATTAATTGTATCCATGGGAAACTTGCCTACCAAGAACCGACAGAAAATTCCTATTATAGAAGAACCAACAGAACATGGTGCTGATACACCTAGATCATTTGTTGGAGGTAGCTCAAGTAATCATGGAAATCAGACAAGGTTCAATGTCCAACTTATTAAAGAAAATGACACTGCCTCAATGACAGCTGGACATGTGCCATACTCTGGTGGAAACATCGGTCAAGCAAATGACACTCAAGTACTGTTCTCAATGTTCACTGAGTCATATAATGCATTTGTGGCTAAGAACTTAATTCATACAACTGTCGTCCAAGATGACTTGGAACAAATATATGCTGATGATCTTGAGGATATGGATTTAAAGTGGCAAGCTGCAATGCTAGCATTGAGAAGCAAGAGGCTATTCAATAGGACTGGTAGAACATTGGTCTCTGGACCAAATGAAAGGATTGGATTTGACAAGTCAAAGGCTATTTTTTTCAACTGCCAACAGCCTGGACACTTTGCTAGGGAGTGTAACCAACCTAGAAACTTTCAAGCTAATCAGTTTCAAATCAACAGCCAAGAAACCAAATGCAATATCAACAGAATTATCAGCAGAATAAGAACGGAAACAACAACTTCAACAACAACAACAATCCTAACTTCAACAACTTTCAACAGCCTCAAATGAATAATCAACAAGTTGTTCCTCAAAATCAAAACTACCAAAGAAACCAATTCCCTCAAGCTGCTCAAAACAACCTTAACAGACCTAATCAAACTCAACCAAGAAATCAAGGGAATGTAGTTGTTGCTGCACAACAAGATGGTGATTTTGACTGTAGTAATCATGAAGATGATATCAAAGCTGCTAATTTTGCATTCATGGCAAAGATTGAGAATGAGGAGGGAACATCATCTTCTTAGGTACACTCATCAGTTATCACTGACTTAAATGAAACAGTTACTGCTTTAAATATGAAAATAGGCAAGCTAGAGGGTGAGTGTTTCAGAAAACAAAGCATCATCAATGGGGTATCAAGCCAGTGATGTTGTGAGTGAAGAGAAGATAAGAAGTTTAGAAGATGATTGTTTGAGTAGCTATAGAGCTCAACAGAGGTACATTACTGAAATTGATGGGTTGAAAAAGATGTTGATTGAAGAGAAGGTGAATAACACAAAGCTGAAAGTTGATAATGAATTTTTAAAGAATTTGGTTTCCATAGGAAACATATGTGGTATTCAGAACTAAGTTAATGAGAAAGACAAGTATAAGGCTGTTCCACCTCCTTTCAACAACTTTTTACCCAAAGTTGACAAGGAGAAGAGGGATGGTTATCTCCAACAGTTCAGAGATGTGTTTCAAGATAGAGAAGAATTTGTTGATTCGTATAAGAAGGTTGAAGTAAATGAAGAGGGTGAATATGTTGTGAAAGAAGATGTGAAAGAGGACAAGTAAATAGGAATACAAGTCTCAGAAGATGACTTTAATTTTGAGGACTTGAATGGTGATGACTTAAGTGATTTGAGTGATCAAATCACTGATGAAGAAATTAAGGCTGCTGAAAGAGGTAGAAGGTATAAGAAACCAGACTCAATTGAGAAACTACCACACCTGCCACCAGTGACACCAAAGATGAAGAAAATGAACGAAAGACTTAGAAAAGAACATGTGTCTTTTGACATATGTGAAAGGTCTAAAATTAACTATAATGCAGTAAAACCTCCAAGCAAGGCTATGCTGCAAAGAATTAAAGACAACAACAAGAAGAAAGTGACTGAAACAGTCATATGTGACTACTTCATTCCAGTTTACCAAATATTTTCAAGTCATGAAATATTTGATATTGGGGAAGTGGAAACCATGGAAGAATATGAAAAGAGACAATCAAGGAAAAAAGGAAGCCTAGATGAAGAGCCTATGAATATGAAGAAAATTATCATTGTCAAGGGAAAGGTTGAAAGAAATGATATCAAGATTGATGAATTTGTTCCTTTCTCAATTGACTTTGATGGTCTGAAGACTCAAAAGATACTTGGAGTTGATCCTCCAAGACCAAGTGAAAGGTTTAAAGAAGGAGTTGATCATGAAAAATTCAAAGGAAAAGTGTGGTGCAAGAGATGTGATGAGTATGGTCATCACAATGACACATGTAATGATAGACTCAACTTCAAACCTTTCCATTTTCCAAATGAGACAAAGTTTGGACAAAACTTTGTTCTCTATAAACTAAAGTATGAAAAATACTTGGGAAAGGGGAAAGTAAGTGAAAATGAGAAGATGAATGAGTCTGATCAGCCAGCTGAAAAAGACAGGAAAGCTGAAGTGAAATTTAGGAAACCAACTGATAATCAAAGTAGAAGAAGTAAATCTCCTAAGAAGACTGAGAATGTAAAGAAAAAGAATTTCAAACCTTGAGAATCATTCCCAACAATGACACAAAATCAATTAAGTCTGATAATTTCTCAAGGATCTCCAAACAGTGAAAAGAAAAGAAACAAAGGTGTTCTTCCTAGAAAGAAACCTACTGAATTAACTGGAGATGAGAAATTCTTGTTAAAACATGGTTATGAACCCCAAGGTTTTCTATGGAAACCTAAAGTTGAAATCAAAGAGAAGATAAGTATGGATGTGAGAGACTTTTCAAGCAAGAAAGACTATGTTGTTTAAGAAAGTAACAATGAAGGTTCTGAGTATGAGAGCACAACTTCATTTGTGAAAACTCTAATAGAGTGTGGATATGAAACTGATGATTCATATCATATTGAAATTAAACATGAAGACCCTAAACCCATAACACTCACTCCTAGTGCTACCATTGAAAAAGAATCTGATGATTAGAAAATTGAAGTAGCTTGCACTTCATCATCAAACTAATCACTTTCTTTGTGTTATGCATGAACAATCCACTACACTTAATGAAGTATGGTATTTAGACAGTGGATGTTCTAGGCACATGACCCGTGACAAAAGTTCACTTTTCAACTATGAAGAGAAATTTGAGGGACCAGTGTCATTTGGCAATGGTGAGAATGGAGGGAAAATTGTTGGAAAAGGAATTTTGACAAATGGCAAAAATACTTTTGACTTCAATACAATCTTTTAAGCATATCTCAGATGTGTGATAAAGGTTATAAAGTTGGCTTTGATGATTCACACTGTTTCATCTTAAGGTCTGAGTATGTTATTCCACCTGATATGATCATGATGATGGCCCCAAGGAATGGAAATTTTAATGAACTGAACATGAAGGATGGTGTTTCTAGGGGCGGAACATGCTTTGTTTATAAAGCCACTGAAAATGAGTCAAAATTGTGGCATAGGAAAATATGTCATGTCAATCTGAAGAACATGAACAAATTAATCGACGGTGAGCATGTCATTGGCTTACCTACAAGAGAGTTTAAATTGTATGACAACTGTGTCTCATGCCAGAAAGGAAAGCAGAACAAGTCTTCTCACAAGACTAAACTCATCAACTAAATTGATCAAGTGCTTGAACTGCTTAACATGGATCTCTTTGGTCCTGTGAATGTACCAAGCGTTTGAAAGAAAAGATACTGGCTTGTGATTATTGATTATTATTCAAGATATACTAGGGTTTATTTCCTAAGAACAAAGGATGAGGCTGCTGAATTCATTATGAACTGTGTTAACAGAGTAGAAAATAAATTGAATAAAAGGGTTAAGGTGATGCGAAGTGATAATGGTACTGAGTTCAAGAATTGCGTTATTGAAGAATTTTGAAACAACAAAGGAATACTTGAACAATTTTCAGCTCCTAGAACACCTGAACAAAGTGGTGTTGCTGAGAGAAGAAATAGAACACTCATTGAAGCAGCAAGAACCATGCTTGCTGATGCTAATCTACCTATTACATTTTAGGCAGAAGCAATTAACACAGAATGCTATGTTCAGAATAAGGTACTGATTAACAAAAGTCACAACAAGACTCCATATGAAATTTTCTATAACAGAAAACCCTATATCATGTTTTTCAAAGCATTTGGATGCAAATTTTCTCTGTTGAACACAAAGGATTCTTGAACAAGTTTCAAGCTAAATCCTTAGACTGTTTCTTTGTAGGCTATTCTACACACTCAAAAGCCAATAGATTTTACGTGAATGATCATTTGGTTGTAATTGAATCCTCAGATTTAGTTTCCAATGAAAACCAATTCAACACAGTTGATGGTGCATCATGGTTATTTGATTTAAAGAAATTGATAAAGTCTTTCAAGATCTATCCTGAAGACTACGATGAAACCTTTCTGAAAACCAATGTGCTTGAAGAGTCAAAACAAAAGAAATTGGATTTGGAAAAGCTGTGGAAAAAGATTGCAAGAAAAGAAAATGAATACACATTCATAAAGAACTCCTCTAGAACAGATTTTGATCAATTCCAAGTTGACAATCTAGAGAACAATGAAAGTCCAGTACAAGATCAAGCAAATGATGATCAAGACAATCAAGAAGTGCAAAATGATCAAGTACAAAATGAGGAGGATCTAAGAAACAAACTGAAGAGGAAACTGCTACAGGTGCAAGGTTTCAAGATTTGTTTGAAAGAATGAACCTAGATAACACTGGTGCATCAACTTCAAGACATAACAATGAAGAAGCACCTGGCACTGACAGTAACACAACTGATTTGAGCATTGAAGAACCATAATTCAATGAATCTAATCTTGACACAACTGTGTCTACTGATGTTATAACTCTAACCCCTTATGTTGAAAATAATCATCCTGTTGAACACACCAGAAAGGAAAGCAGAAAAAGTCTTCTCACAAGACTAAACTCATCAACTAAATTGATCAAGTGCTTGAAATGCTTAACACGGATCTCTTTGGTCCTGTGGGTGTACCAAGCGTTTGAAAGAAAAGATACTGGCTTGTGATTATTGATGATTATTCAAGATATACTTGGGTTTATTTCCTAAGAACAAAGGATGAGGCTGCTGAATTCACTATGAACTGTGTTAACAGAGTAGAAAATAAATTGAATAAAAGGGTTAAGGTGATGAGAAGTGATAATGGTACTGAGTTCAAGAATGGTGTTATTGAAGAATTTTGCATTAACAAATGAATACTTGAACAATTTTTAGCTCCTAGAACTCCAGAACAAAATGGTGTTGCTGAGAGAAGAAATAGAACACTCGTTGAAGCAGCAAGAACCATGCTTGCTAATGCTAATCTACTTATTACATTTTGGGCAGAAGCAATTAACACAGAATGCTATGTTCAGAATAAGGTACTGATTAACAAAAGTCACAACATGACTCCATATGAAATTTTCTTTAACAGAAAACCCTATATCATGTTTTTCAAAGCATTTGGATGCAAATTTCTCTGTTGAACACAAAGGATTCATGAACAAGTTTCAAGCTAAATCCTTAGACTGTTTCTTTGTAGGCTATTCTACAAACTCAAAGGCCAATAGATTTTACGTGAAAGATCATTTGGTTGTAATTGAATCTTTAGATTTAGTTTTCAATGAAAACCAAATCAACACAGTTGATGGTGCATCATGGTTATTTGATTTAGAGAAATTGATAAAGTCTTTCAAGATCTATCCTGAAGACTATGATGAAACCTTTCTGAAAACCAATGTGCTTGAAGAGTCAAACCAAAAGAAATTGGATTTTGAAAAGATGTGGAAAAAGATTGCAAGAAAAGAAAATGAATAAACATTCATAAAGAACTCCAATAGAACAGATTTTGATCAATTCCAAGTTGACAATCTAGAGAACAATGAAAGTCCAGTACAAGATCAAGCAAATGATGATCAAGACAATCAAGAAGTGCAAAATGATCAAGTACAAAATGAGGAGGATCTAAGCAACAAACTGAAGAGGAAACTGCTACAGGTGCAAGGTTTCAAGATTTGTTTGAAATAATGAACCCAGATAACACTGGTGTATCAACTTAAAGACATAACAATGAAGAAGCACCTGGCATTGGCAGAAACACAACTGATTTGAGCATTGAAGAACCAGAATTCAATGAATCTAATCTTGACACAACTGTGTCAACTGAAGTTATAACTCTAACCCCTTATGTTGAAAAGAATCATCCTGCTGAACACACCAGAAAGGAAAGCAGAAAAAGTCTTCTCACAAGACTAAACTCATCAACTAAATTGATCAAGTGCTTGAAATGCTTAACTTGGATCTCCTTGGTCCTGTGAGTGTACCAAGCGTTTGAAAGAAAAGATACTGGCTTGTGATTATTGATGATTATTCAAGATATACTTGGGTTTATTTCCTAAGAACAAAGGATGAGGCTGCTGAATTCACTATGAACTGTGTTAACAGAGTAGAAAATAAATTGAATAAAAGGGTTAAGTTGATGAGAAGTGATAATGGTACTGAGTTCAAGAATGGTGTTATTGAAGAATTTTGCATTAACAAATGAATACTTGAACAATTTTTAGCTCCTAGAACTCCAGAACAAAACGGTGTTGCTGAGAGAAGAAATAGAACACTCGTTGAAGCAGCAAGAACCATGCTTGCTAATGCTAATCTACCTATTACATTTTGGGCAGAAGCAATTAACACAGAATGCTATGTTCAGAATAAGGTACTGATTAACAAAAGTCACAACATGACTCCATATGAAATTTTCTTTAACAGAAAACCCTATATCATGTTTTTCAAAGCATTTGGATGCAAATTTCTCTGTTGAACACAAAGGATTCATGAACAAGTTTCAAGCTAAATCCTTAGACTGTTTCTTTGTAGGCTATTCTACAAACTCAAAGGCCAATAGATTTTACGTGAAAGATCATTTGGTTGTAATTGAATCTTTAGATTTAGTTTTCAATGAAAACCAAATCAACACAGTTGATGGTGCATCATGGTTATTTGATTTAGAGAAATTGATAAAGTCTTTCAAGATCTATCCTGAAGACTATGATGAAACCTTTCTGAAAACCAATGTGCTTGAAGAGTCAAACCAAAAGAAATTGGATTTTGAAAAGATGTGGAAAAAGATTGCAAGAAAAGAAAATGAATAAACATTCATAAAGAACTCCAATAGAACAGATTTTGATCAATTCCAAGTTGACAATCTAGAGAACAATGAAAGTCCAGTACAAGATCAAGCAAATGATGATCAAGACAATCAAGAAGTGCAAAATGATCAAGTACAAAATGAGGAGGATCTAAGCAACAAACTGAAGAGGAAACTGCTACAGGTGCAAGGTTTCAAGATTTGTTTGAAATAATGAACCCAGATAACACTGGTGTATCAACTTCAAGACATAACAATGAAGAAGCACCTGGCATTGGCAGAAACACAACTGATTTGAGCATTGAAGAACCAGAATTCAATGAATCTAATCTTGACACAACTGTGTCAACTGAAGTTATAACTCTAACCCCTTATGTTGAAAAGAATCATCCTGCTGAACACACCAGAAAGGAAAGCAGAAAAAGTCTTCTCACAAGACTAAACTCATCAACTAAATTGATCAAGTGCTTGAAATGCTTAACTTGGATCTCCTTGGTCCTGTGAGTGTACCAAGCGTTTGAAAGAAAAGATACTGGCTTGTGATTATTGATGATTATTCAAGATATACTTGGGTTTATTTCCTAAGAACAAAGGATGAGGCTGCTGAATTCACTATGAACTGTGTTAACAGAGTAGAAAATAAATTGAATAAAAGGGTTAAGGTGATGAGAAGTGATAATGGTACTGAGTTCAAGAATGGTGTTATTGAAGAATTTTGCATTAACAAATGAATACTTGAACAATTTTTAGCTCCTAGAACTCCTGAACAAAATGGTGTTGCTGAGAGAAGAAATAGAACACTCATTGAAGCAGCAAGAACCATGCTTGCTAATGCTAATCTACCTATTACATTTTGGGCAGAAGCAATTAACACAGAATGCTATGTTCAGAATAAGGTACTGATTAACAAAAGTCACAACATGACTCCATATGAAATTTTCTTTAACAGAAAACCCTATATCATGTTTTTCAAAGCATTTGGATGCAAATTTCTCTGTTGAACACAAAGGATTCATGAACAAGTTTCAAGCTAAATCCTTAGACTGTTTCTTTGTAGGCTATTCTACAAATTCAAAGGCCAATAGAGTTTACGTGAAAGATCATTTGGTTGTAATTGAATCTTTAGATTTAGTTTTCAATGAAAACCAATTCAACACAGTTGATGGTGCATCATGGTTATTTGATTTAGAGAAATTGATAAAGTCTTTCAAGATCTATCCTGAAGACTATGATGAAACCTTTCTGAAAACCAATGTGCTTGAAGAGTCAAACCAAAAGAAATTGGATTTTGAAAAGATGTGGAAAAAGATTGCAAGAAAAGAAAATGAATAAACATTCATAAAGAACTCCAATAGAACAGATTTTGATCAATTCCAAGTTGACAATCTAGAGAACAATGAAAGTCCAGTACAAGATCAAGCAAATGATGATCAAGACAATCAAGAAGTGCAAAATGATCAAGTACAAAATGAGGAGGATCTAAGCAACAAACTGAAGAGGAAACTGCTACAGGTGCAAGGTTTCAAGATTTGTTTGAAATGATGAACCCAGATAACACTGGTGTATCAAATTCAAGACATAACAATGAAGAAGCACCTGGCATTGACAGAAACACAACTGATTTGAGCATTGAAGAACCAGAATTCAATGAATCTAATCTTGACACAACTGTGTCAACTGAAGTTATAACTCTAACCCCTTATGTTGAAAAGAATCATCCTGCTGAACACACCAGAAAGGAAAGCAGAAAAAGTCTTCTCACAAGACTAAACTCATCAACTAAATTGATCAAGTGCTTGAAATGCTTAACTTGGATCTCCTTGGTCCTGTGAGTGTACCAAGCGTTTGAAAGAAAAGATACTGGCTTGTGATTATTGATGATTATTCAAGATATACTTGGGTTTATTTCCTAAGAACAAAGGATGAGGCTGTTGAATTCATTATGAACTGTGTTAACAGAGTAGAAAATAAATTGAATAAAATGGTTAAGGTGATGAGAAGTGATAATGGTACTGAGTTCATGAATGGTGTTATTGAAGAATTTTGCATTAACAAATGAATACTTGAACAATTTTCAGCTCCTAGAACTCCTGAACAAAATGGTGTTGCTGAGAGAAGAAATAGAACACTCATTGAAGCAGCAAGAACCATGCTTGCTGATGGTAATCTACCTATTACATTTTGGGTAGAAGCAATAAACACAGAATGTTTTGTTCAGAATAAGGTACTGATTAACAAAAGTCACAACAAGACCCCACATGAAATTCTCTATAACAGAAACCCTATATCATGTTTTTCAAAGCATTTGGATGCAAATTTTATCTGTTAAACATAAAGGATTCTTGAACAAGTTTCAAGCTAAATCCTTAGACTGTTTCTTTGTAGGCTATTCTACACACTCAAAGGCCAATAGATTTTACGTGAAAGATCATTTGGTTGTAATTGAATCCTCAGATTTAGTTTTCAATGAAAACCAATTTAACACAGTTGATGGTGCATCATGGTTATTTTATTTAGAGAAATTGATAAAGTCTTTCAAGATCTATCTTGAAGACTATGATGAAACCTTTTTGAAAACCAATGTGCTTGAAGAGTCAAAACAAAAGAAATTGGATTTGGAAAAGCTGTGGAAAAAGATTGCAAGAAAAGAAAATGAATACACATTCATAAAGAACTCCTCTAGAACAGATTTTTATCAAGTCCAAGTTGACAATCTAGAGAACAATGAAGGTCCAGTACAAGGTCAAGCAAATGATGATCAAGACAATCAAGAAGTGCAAAATGATCAAGTACAAAATGAGGAGGATCTAAGCAACAAACTGAAGAGGAAACTGCTACAGGTGCAAGGTTTCAAGATTTGTTTGAAAGAATGAACCCAGATAACACTGGTGCATCAACTTCAAGAAATAACAATGAAGAAGCACCTGGCACTGACAGTAACACAACTGATTTGAGCATTGAAGAACCAGAATTCAATGAATCTAATCTTGACACAAATGTGTCAACTTATGTTATAACTCAAACCCCTTATGTTGAAAAGAATCATACTGCTGAACACACCAGAAAGGAAAGCAGAACAAGTCTTCTCACAAGATTAAACTCATCAACTAAATTGATCAACTGCTTGAAATGCTTAACATGGATCTCTTTGGTCCTGTGAGTGTACCAAGCGTTTGAAAGAAAAGATACTGGCTTGTGATTATTGAGGATTATTCAAGATATACTTGGGCTTATTTCCTAAGAACAAAGGATGAGGCTGCTGAATTCATTATGAACTGTGTTAACATAGTAGAAAATAAATTGAATAAAAGGGTTAAGGTGATGAGAAGTGATCATGGTACCGAGTTCAACAATGGTGTTAAAGAAGAATTTTGCAATAACAAAGGAATATTTGAACAATTTTCAGCTCCTAGAACTCCTGAACAAAATGGTGTTGCTGAGAGAAGAAATAGAACACTCATTGAAGCAGCAAGAACCATGCTTGCTGATGCTTATCTACCTACTACATTTTGGGCAAAAGCAATAAACATAGAATGCTATGTTCAGAATAAGGTACTGATTAACAAAAGTCACAACAAGACCCCATATGAAATTCTCTATAACAGAAACCCTATATCATGTTTTTCAAAGCATTTGGATGCAAATTTTATCTGTTAAACACAAAGGATTCTTGAACAAGTTTCAAGCTAAATCCTTAGACTGTTTCTTTGTAGGCTATTCTACACACTCAAAGGCCAATAGATTTTACGTGAAAGATCATTTGGTTGTAATTGAATCCTCAGATTTAGTTTTCAATGAAAACCAATTTAACACAGTTGATGGTGCATCATGGTTATTTTATTTAGAGAAATTGATAAAGTCTTTCAAGATCTATGCTGAAGACTACGATGAAACGTTTTTGAAAACCAATGTGCTTGAAGAGTCAAAACAAAAGAAATTGGATTTGGAAAAGCTGTGGAAAAAGATTGCAAGAAAAGAAAATGAATACACATTCATAAAGAACTCCTCTAGAGCAGATTTTTATCAAGTCCAAGTTGACAATCTAGAGAACAATGAAAGTCCAGTACAAGATCAAGCAAATGATGATCAAGACAATCAAGAAGTGCAAAATGATCAAGTACAAAATGTGGAGGATCTAAGCAATCAAACTGAAGAGGAAACTGCTACAGGTGCAAGGTTTCAAGATTTGTTTGAAAGAATGAACCCAGATAACACTGGTGCATAAACTTCAAGACATAACAATGAAGAAGCACCTGGCACTGACAGTAACACAACTGATTTGAGCATTGAGGAACCAGAATTCAATAAATCTAATCTTGACACAACTGTGTCTACTGATGTTATAACTCAAACCCCTTATGTTGAAAAGAATCATCCTGCTGAACACACCAGAAAGGAAAGCAGAACAAGTCTTCTCCCAAGACTAAACTCATCAACTAAATTGATCAAGTGCTTGAAATGCTTAACATGGATCTCTTTGGTCCTGTGAGTGTACCAAGCGTTTGAAAGAAAAGATACGGGCTTGTGATTATTGATGATTATTCAAGATATACTTGGGTTTATTTCCTAAGAACAAAGGATGAGGCTGCTGAATTCATTATGAACTGTGTTAACAGAGTAGAAAATAAATTGAATAAAAGGGTTAAGGTGATGAGAAGTGATAATGGTACTGAGTTCAAGAATGGTGTTATTGAAGAATTTTGCAATAACAAAGGAATACTTGAACAATTTTCAGCTCCTAGAACTCCTGAACAAAATGGTGTTGCTGAGAGAAGAAATAGAACACTCATTGAAGCAGCAAGAACCATGCTTGCTGATGCTAATCTACCTATTACATTTTGGGCAGAAGCAATTAACACAGAATGCTATGTTCAGAATAAGGTACTGATTAACAAAAGTCACAGCAAGACTCCATATGAAATTTTCTATAACAGAAAACCCTATATCATGTTTTTCAAAGCATTTGGATGCAAATTTTCTCTGTTGAACACAAAGGATTCTTGAACAAGTTTCAAGCTAAATCCCTAGACTGTTTCTTTGTAGGCTATTCTACACACTCAAAGGCCAATATATTTTACGTGAAAGATCATTTGGTTGTAATTGAATCCTGAGATTTAGTTTTCAATGAAAACCAATTCAACACAGTTGATGGTGCCTCATGGTTATTTGATTTAGAGAAATTGATAAAGTATTTCAAGATCTATCCTGAAGACTATAATGAAACCTTTCTGAAAGCCAATGTGCTTGAAGAGTCAAAACAAAAGAAATTGGATTTGGAAAAGCTGTGGAAAAAGATTGCAAGAAAAGAAAATGAATACACATTCATAAAGAACTCCTGTAGAACAGATTTTGATCAAGTCCAAGTTGATAATTGTAACGATTCCGACGAAACCAGGCATACCATAACCGGTAGACAATAGTTACGTTATATTTAATGTCGGATACATGAATTACCATAGTAATCATACGAGAATACATGGTTCACTGTATTGATTGTACGTGAATATATAATTCATCGTATTGAATATGCGATTAATCGATCGATAGTTATTGAAACCCGAACGAATCGAGGGTTCAATTATAGACGATACATATGATATTTAGTGATGTTTACGAAGTATTAAAGCTTCGGGATAAGTGAATTAAAGCTCAGAAAAAGAATTTTCGATTTAATGGTACGTCGGTACATTAAACGAAACCTTCAATACCAAACCGAGCAAGAGATGATCGATCAAGCCGAAAAAGATGCGCAATAATTAATAATATGATGTTTTAAGTTAATAAATGTCATGGTTTAAGTTTTTAAAGTTTTTAAAGTGGTTTTATATAAATTTCATTTTTAAGCCGAAAACGACCGTTATAGCCTTGTTTTAAGCCGAATTAGACGTTTAACCGAAAAACGAACTGAACCAGATTATCCAAAACATTATCCGGATTTCGAGAATCCAAATGTGTGGCTAGAAATGGAAAGGTGGGTCCCACCCCACCCTCCCACTTGGACCGATCGGAATAAGGGGGTAACCCCATTCCATTATTTCTTTTTTTTACACAAACACATTCAACAATCTTCAATTCTCTCCACATTTCCACTCAAAAACCCGAGTTTGTAGCAAGAAAACCGAGGTAAAAATCGAGTTATTTACGTTTTCATCTTCGTTTCTTGAGTTTATTTGCAAGAAAATGAGGTTTCAATGATGAAAACCGATTCTTGCATGATCAAGTGATGTATACGGGTTATACAAGGGATCTTGGTCCAAGAAAGGAGTTAAACGAACCAAAAACGAATTTTTACGGTTAAATCTTTGTTTTTAAGTCATAACCGAAACCATGAAAGAAATGGCTTGATTGTGGGTGTAACTTGCTTGGTGTGGTGTTATTGTGCTTGTAGGTGTTGTATCTAGTTGTTAGCAAAGGCTAGAAAGCGAGATTCTTGCGATTTGAAGCTAGAAACACAAGGTAGTTCGGTTTTTGTATGATGTTTGTGATTTGGACAGATTGTGATATGTTAAGATTTAGGTCATGAAATTTTACAGAGGTGTTAAATACATGAAAATATGAGTTCAGTGAATTTTTGGTAATTTTTGGACAAAGGATGAATATTTGGTGAATTTAATGCTTGGTTTTGGCCAAAAATGGTGAAAAATAGTTAAATATCATGACAAATTCTGGAAAATTTCATATAAGCTTTTTATAACATTTATAAGTCACACACAAAATTTTAGGTCAGTTGGAGAAGTCTAAGTAGGCTTTTCGGTTAAACGAGTTCTAGGGTTTTCTAGCTCGGTTTTAGTGAAAATGGCATGTAAAAAAAGATTTTGGTTTTGAAAAAATTACAGGGGACTATGGGGATGGCATGGGTCATCCTGGAAAAATTTGGGATTTTTCTAAGATCGGTTGGTATTTACGACATATTTAGTGTTTAAATGGTGTTTAAAAATAGATAAATAAATTTTAAATATAAAAATTAATTCTGGAAATATTTTTATAAAATTCCCCACTGTCAAAAAGTGATTTGTGCAAAATTTCAAGATCCGAGACTAAACGGATAATTATTTGTGCTAAAAAGAAAATAAAAACAAACTTTTAAAGCTTAAAACGCGTAAACCGGTAAAGTTCGCCTAAACGAGCTGACCGGTGTATAAAAACCCTAGAAATGAACTATTTTCATATAACTGAGTTAAACAAGTAAAAATAAATCATCCGAAAATAATTCGGATGATTTGGTTAATTTTATCCGATAAAACAGTTTCCGGTGCACTAAAGACGGAAACGGGTCCCGCGGCAAATCAGGGCGTCTAAACCGAGCTCTAATTTCACAACTTTACTTAAACTATCAGTCAACCACTATTTTCGGGTCGTGTGTGACCAAACTCATTTTTGAAACGTAAAAAACGGATAACCGTGCTAGGCACGCAAAACGAGGAAAAAACTAATAGTAATTTTGACTGTAGAACTCTAAACGATATCACAATCTGAGTCCGTAGAAGTGTTTCTGGGTTAACATTGCCCCCGGAATGGGTACAGTACTGGGTTAACAGTGTCCCCAGATGTCCCTAGAAGTGTTTCTGGGTTAACATTGCCCTCGGAACGGGTACAGTACTGGGTTAACAGTGTCCCCAGATGTACCGGTTAACACGGTTAAAGTTTATATAAACAATAATTGTATAATAACGATCGTAGGGATCATAATACAGATTGGACGTGTTAACTGATAATGATTGTTGTTACCTGCTTGCATGTGCTAAGGTGAGTTTCACGAGCCCATTTTTCTGAATTGTTTTAAATATTTTCTCGGGGCGGAAGCATGTTACTACTGAAATGTTTAAGTACATACTGAACGCATGGATTTGCGTGGATTTATATATATATTTTATTGTACGGGAATCGTACGGAAATGCACTAAGATGGTAATTGTCTGAGTTGCTAACATTCTAAGGCCCCGGAACACGAGTGATTAACTGAAAGCCAGTATAGTATGGATAGTACTATTGGTCTGACAAACCCAACTGGTCCGGCATGGATTTGCTGATGTTTCCCAGCCAGTTGCACATGTCTATTTTGTTGTTATTTATTTTGCTATGTAATGTTAGACATAGCGGTTTGGGGCAGGTCCGTGGGCGGGGGATATTCCACGGGGGTTGTGTGTGATAGTCAAAGGTTTCACTTGTGGGCTCAGCATAATTACATCGATAATATTATCTTATGATATGGATTTATCATGGTTTACTCAAATTGTGAAACTCACCAACTATTCGTAGTTGACCCGTTTTCTCACATGTTTTTCAGGTACAATTAAGATGAAGTGATTGCTTACGTGCTAAGTGCTTGATGTGTGTAAGATTTGCGTGCGGGATATTAGGATACATTATAATAAATAGAATTATGTATCGTATTGTATGATGTGTGTATCACCTAGACGGTAATGAAATATGAGATAATGTAATTTGAAGTATATTAATGTATTCAGTTTTCTTTATAAACAATGTGATTGATATCAGAGGTGTCTGTTGCATCCCGTTTACGTTTCCGCTGGTTATAAGGAATTAGGATGTCTTTAAAAGATACCTAAAATATAACCAGTAGCTCAAGTATTATAGGATCTGAATATCAACTAATAATTTATAGTGACGAGATCTGGATGAACTTGGATGGACAAGTGAGTTATTATGGTCCGGAACATAATAACAGACTTGTCCGCACGAGGGAGTTCAGGGGAAGTCACGGGGTACATTAATAGGTAAAAATGGCAACATATGTGTAAAGTATATAATATTATTTATACGTGCTAATGTGTATATATATATATGTACATATCTTGTGGGTACATGTATTGAGAAATAGGACCCGGATAGGGAACCGGGGGGATGAAATAATAAAAGTACTGAGGATGCTGAAAATTTCTAGAGCATCGGTTGATGATAGGTCTGACTTATCGGGTCATAGTTATGATAGTACCAAGTTAGATCTCCCGTTTGATATTAACCAGAAATATCTAGTAACCGTCACTCCCAACCAAAATTGATAAATCCCTTACCCTATCAACACCGGTATCGTATATCCTAATAACCCCCTATGATCACCAGAACCGCCGACCCTCACGTACGGACGGACCTGTACCTGAACCCATTCTTATTCCGTTAAGGTAAATAAATAAATAAATAAATAAAATAAAATAAAATAAATAATAATAATAATAAATGAGCAGATAAAAATAATATATGAAAATATATATATGTATTTCTCACTCTCAAACATATGAGACATACCACCTGCAGATCGAGAATTACCGATTTTAGCAAACCTAGAACGCCTGAGGACATTGACTGAGCAAGTGATAGAGTTTCCCATAATAGTAATTGATAATATTTGAAGGCAACATGGGTTGCGCGATTACCTTGAACCTTGCAACTCCCTATGTTATCCTTACATCCGTTAGATGCCTATACCCATGTATACGCGAATAGAATGATTACCCATACACAAAGAGGTGTTGGAATCATTATAGCATAGTTGGTTATTCGTTCGTAGGTGGTATACCGTGTATGCCGGATATACGAATAGACACGGATATTATAACTCCGTGGTACGTAATCGTTTGGTGCTCACGGTGAGCATGTATCGGTTATGCTGACATGAAGAAGGATATTGAAATCAAGCATATTAAAACATTAATCCTTATTGAGAAAGATCTATATGTCAGTTGGTGACAAGGGTTATGAAACATATTTAAACGTTAACCGACGTCAGGTTAAGTCCTTGTGGTATTAAATTTGTGGGACATATATATACTAGATACTGGTATGTGTAATATGTATGATAATATTTGGTGTGTATGTGTACCTGCTGTTATGATTGAGCTGGTAACGAGTTATACGGTGAGATTAGTATTGATTACTGCGTACGGGATGGGTACGGCAGAATGACATAAAAAGAGTAACTCCAATGATGGAGATTGATATGATTCAGTTGGTTGCTCAAAGATAGCAGATGATGATACCGAATGTCGTATCACAGATCACTGCTAGTGTTGTTGCAAATGTGATTGCAGAATTATAGATTGAGCAATCACATGAATATGAATATTTCAATTCTTAGTGGTATTACTAAGAGTGATAATGTCCCACCGAATACTATTATGACTACAAGTATTAGTTATAAACTAAACATGAATAGTAGTCGTAATGAATTAGATCCGGTATGAAGGATATGTTTGCTGGTTGTGTTAAGGAAATTATTAATAGTTTACTGATGGTAAAGGGAGGAATAGATTAGCGAGGGGATAGAAAAGATCGAAATGGTTAAGGATATTGGTAAGAGTCTAGAACATTGTGTAGTAAAATATGCTACAGATATGTTGGTAGATTATGTTGTATCGTGATGGAACACGAGGATACAAAAAAATTATAGTTAGAAAATTATTACTCAGATGATATGGTCAGAATTTAAAATTCTTGTGCTAGAGCACTTTTATTCGAGTAATTAAGTTCAGAGATTCGAAAATGAGCTATAGAAGATAGAAATGTTGTGTGCTGATCACTTAGAACACGTTAATCGTTTGAAGGAATTGTCATGTCTGGTAACATAGCTAATTACTCCTGAAACTAAGCGAAGTGAGCGCTATATTGGGGACTAACTCCATCGATAAGGAGTATAGTCAATCCTGTAAAATATACAACCTTTGGAAGGGTTGTGTCACAAGCCAGCATTGATATATTTGACGCTATGGGAAGCGGACTGGAAGGATGTTAGGTGAGACGTCGAGTGTTAAAGAAGAGAAATGATAAAGGTATAGTGCAAGATAGGCTTTTGAATAAGTAGGTATATCCTACAACCCAGAATTATACTAAGACTAGTTCTGGTGTGAAAACATGAACCGCATGAAGGGTCCTTCCCTAAATGTGGAAAATATGGTTATCGGCAGGAAGAAGAATGTCGAGTGATAGTAGGCCACAGGGGTGGTAAAGATGGACGTAATGCCCCAATTGTAGAACCAATTGAAGCCATGTGAACCGGCGACCCCAACCCATTCGTGTACAACCACTCCGAACCCAACAGCTTCAATAACCATCCATCCAAAGAAATCAAATTATGCCAAACAGTTGTACTTGCTATGAATGTGGCAGTACAGAACGTTTCAAGAGAAATTGCCCAAAGTTGAACCAAGGTGTCGTTGGAAGATGAACCTCATGACAAGCATCTATCTCTGATCAAGCAAGGAGCCGTGCTTTTGTGAGTAATTCGAATAAAGCACGTCATGATCCAAAGGTAGTACTAAGTATGTTGTAGTTTTAAATCAATAGGCTTCAGTGATATTTTTACGGTCTTCGATAGAAGTTAGTTCCTGTTAACCTCCTATCATTTGGAAAGTTACCGATTAGTGAAACTATAGAACCCTATACTGTAGAATCGCTAACGGTAAATCCCTAATGGTTAACTAAATTGTTCGGAATTGTCCTATTATTTTGAACGATTAACCTTTCCTTATTGACCTACGACCAGTAAAGTTATGAAGTTTTGACGTAATAGTTAACATGGATTGGCTAACTCAACATGAAGCTGAAATCAAATATGAAAAGAAGATGATTAGAAGCTCTCTTTCGGACGATGAAGCGATTAGATACAGAGAAAAGTGTGCGATTTAAAAGAAAACATATAGAAGATATCCTGGCGGTACGCGAATTTCCACAAGTTTTCCCAGAAGAACTTCCTGGATTACCGCCAACCCGACAGGTCGAATTCAGAATCGATTTAATGCCTCAAGCTGGCCCTGTTGCTAAAGTACCCTACCGACTTACGCCAACTGAAATGCAAGAATTATTGGATAAGGTTTTATACGACCTAGTTAGTCACCATGGGGTGCACCAGTGTTATTTGGGAAAGGAAGGACGGAAGTGTTAGGATACGTATTGATTAGGGAGAATTGAATAAAGTGACGATCAAGAATAGGTATTCACTTCTTCGAAGTAAATGATCTTTTAACCAACTGCAAGGGGCGATTTATTTTTAGAAAATTGATCTTAGATATAGTTATCACCAAATGAAAAATCCAAGAGGAGGACGTTGCAACAACGGCGTTCCGGACTCGCTACGGCCATTATGAATTCTTATTTATGCCGTTCGGGCTAACAAATGCGCCGGCTGTGTTCATGGAACTCATGAACCGAGTCTATAAACTTTATTCTGACAAATTTGTCATAGCATTCATTGATGATATTTTGATATATTGCAACGGAAGGAAGAGCACGAACGACGTTTAAGGAAAATGGTGGAAGTGTTAAAGCAAGAGGAGTTATACGCGAAGTTTTCGAAATGTGACTTTGAATACAGAAATCATAATCCCTTGGTCATGTTGTAAAGCAACAAGGATTTCACATAGATCCAAATGAGATAGAAACCATTAAAATTGGCAGACCCCAAGGCGCCGAAGGAAATGCGCCAATTTTTAGGACTAGCCGGAGACTATCAGCGGTTTATTGAAGAATTTTTTTAGCATTACCCAACTCATAATCCTTTGTACGACGCAAATGTACAAATTTTATAGTTGATAAGAGACTGCAGTCTCGTATTCAACGAAGATGGGTCGAGTTGTTAAGCGATTATAACTGTGACATCCGTTATCACCTCGGCAAGGCTAACGTCGTAGCCGATGCCTTGAGTAGGAAAGATCGGGTTAAGCCATTGCGAGTGCGAGCGCTGGGGATGATAGTCCAGTCGAACTTTTCGGACCTGATTCGAGTCGCTCAACGTGAGGCGTTGAAAGAGGAACAATTGGAAAAGGAGGAACTTTACGGCAATGAGAAGAATTTCGAACAGCGCGTGGACGAAATTCTCTACTTCAAAAATCGGGTTTGGATCCCGACCCTCCATGACCTTCGTGAATTAATCATGGACGAAGCACATAGATCGAAATATTCCATACATCCGGGATCGGAATAGACTATTGATGATACGAATATCTGAAAGAATTTTATTAATGGCCGAGTTTGGAGAAAGATATGGTTACGTATGTTGGTGAATATTTAAGTTATGCAAGAGATAAGGCTGCACACCGAAAACCCTAGGGAACGCCACAACGACAGAAAATTCGCCAATGATAGTGGGAATAAATTACAATGGATTTCGGGACGCAAATTCCCAAGATATATCAAAGGCATGATGTAAATTGGGTAATCGCGGATCGATTAACCAATCCTCGCATTTCATCCCAATCCATGACGATTACCACAATGAATCCTCGCCCAAATTCATGATGGTGAAATGGTATCTCGTCGTGGAGTACCATTTTCAATTATCTCATATCGAAATAGTCATTCTACTTACATTATTGGAAGGCGGGGAAGGAAGCATCGAGAGCTTGAAGCTTTCTATGGGTGAAGTAATTATCACCAATTTGTTGAATTGAAAATGGGCGTCAATCAAGCCTTAAGATTTGAATTGATTCGAGAAACAACCAATCGGATTTATAATATTAAGATGAGTTGAAAGCAGCGCGAGATTGGCAAAGGATTTATGCCAACATTCAAAGGAAACCATTGTCACTGGAAAGAGGTGACAAGGCATTTTTAAGGCATCACCTTAGAGAGGTGATATGAGGCTTGGCAAAACCGAAAATAGCTCCTTAATATATTGGACCTCATGAGACTATCTCAATGATTGGTCATTTAGTTTATCGATTAAAGTACTCCAGGGGCTAAGTACTATACGTAATGTTTTGCCATGTATACGAATTGAAAAGTACCTAAGCGATGAGGCAACGAGAGTACTAGTAATGGAGGTACTCATAGAAGACATGCTTGATATCATAAATAATTCTGTAGAGATAGTAGATGGGAAAACTAAACAGTTTGAACACACCAAGCTTTATTGATTAAGATTAAGTGGAATTCACAGCAAGGACCAGATTATACCTGGTAACGCGAGGGTGAATTCTGAAGGAAAAACCCCCACCTTTCTCCCGGAAGGGGATAATGGGCGTGTAAAATTTCGAGGACGAAATTTCTTAACGGGGGGAGAATGTAACGATTCCGACGAAACCAGGCATACCATAACCGGTACACAATAGTTATGTTATATTTAATGTCGGATACATGAATTACCATAGTAATCATACGAGAATACATGGTTCACTGTATTGATTGTACGTGAATATATAATTCATCGTATTGAATATGCTATTAATAGATCGATAGTTATTGAAACCCGAACGAATCGAGGGTTCAATTATAGACGATACATATGATATTTAGTGATGTTTACGAAGTATTAAAGCTTCGGGATAAGTGAATTAAAGCTCAGAAAAACAATTTTCGATTTAATGGTACGTCGGTACATTAAACGAAACCTTCAATACCAAACCGAGCAAGAGATGATCGATCAAGCCAAAAAAGATGCGCAATAATTAATAATATGATGTTTTAAGTTAATAAATGTCATGGTTTAAGTTTTTAAAGTTTTTAAAGTGGTTTTATATAAATTTCATTTTTAAGCCGAAAACGACCGTTTTAGCCTCGTTTTAAGCCGAATTAGACGTTTAACCGAAAAACGAACTGAACCAGATTATCCAAAACATTATCCGGATTTCGAGAATCCAAATGTGTGGCTAGAAATGGAAAGGTGGGTCCCACCCCACCCTCCCACTTGGACCGATCGGAATAAGGGGGTAACCCCATTCCATTATTTCTTTTTTTTACACAAACACATTCAACAATCTTCAATTCTCTCCACATTTCCACTCAAAAACCCGAGTTTGTAGCAAGAAAACCGAGGTAAAAATCGAGTTATTTACGTTTTCATCTTCGTTTCTTGAGTTTATTTGCAAGAAAATGAGGTTTCAATGATGAAAACCGATTCTTGCATGATCAAGTGATGTATACGGGTTATACAAGGGATCTTGGTCCAAGAAAGGAGTTAAACGAACCAAAAACGAATTTTTACGGTTAAATCTTTGTTTTTAAGTCATAACCGAAACCATGAAAGAAATGGCTTGATTGTGGGTGTAACTTGCTTGGTGTGGTGTTATTGTGCTTGTAGGTGTTGTATCTAGTTGTTAGCAAAGGCTAGAAAGCGAGATTCTTGCGATTTGAAGCTAGAAACACAAGGTAGTTCGGTTTTTGTATGATGTTTGTGATTTGGACAGATTGTGATATGTTAAGATTTAGGTCATGAAATTTTACAGAGGTGTTAAATACATGAAAATATGAGTTCAGTGAATTTTTGGTAATTTTTGGACAAAGGATGAATATTTGGTGAATTTAATGCTTGGTTTTGGCCAAAAATGGTGAAAAATAGTTAAATATCATGACAAATTCTGGAAAATTTCATATAAGCTTTTTATAACATTTATAAGTCACACACAAAATTTTAGGTCAGTTGGAGAAGTCTAAGTAGGCTTTTCGGTTAAACGAGTTCTAGGGTTTTCTAGCTCGGTTTTAGTGAAAATGGCATGTAAAAAAAGATTTTGGTTTTGAAAAAATTACAGGGGACTATGGGGATGGCATGGGTCATCCTGGAAAAATTTGGGATTTTTCTAAGATCGGTTGGTATTTACGACATATTTAGTGTTTAAATGGTGTTTAAAAATAGATAAATAAATTTTAAATATAAAAATTAATTCTGGAAATATTTTTATAAAATTCCCCACTGTCAAAAAGTGATTTGTGCAAAATTTCAAGATCCGAGACTAAACGGATAATTATTTGTGCTAAAAAGAAAATAAAAACAAACTTTTAAAGCTTAAAACGCGTAAACCGGTAAAGTTCGCCTAAACGAGCTGACCGGTGTATAAAAACCCTAGAAATGAACTATTTTCATATAACTGAGTTAAACAAGTAAAAATAAATCATCCGAAAATAATTCGGATGATTTGGTTAATTTTATCCGATAAAACAGTTTCCGGTGCACTAAAGACGGAAACGGGTCCCGCGGCAAATCAGGGCGTCTAAACCGAGCTCTAATTTCACAACTTTACTTAAACTATCAGTCAACCACTATTTTCGGGTCGTGTGTGACCAAACTCATTTTTGAAACGTAAAAAACGGATAACCGTGCTAGGCACACAAAACGAGGAAAAAACTAATAGTAATTTTGACTGTAGAACTCTAAACGATATCACAATCTGAGTCCGTAGAAGTGTTTCTGGGTTAACATTGCCCCCGGAATGGGTACAGTACTGGGTTAACAGTGTCCCCAGATGTCCCTAGAAGTGTTTCTGGGTTAACATTGCCCCCGGAACGGGTACAGTACTGGGTTAACAGTGTCCCCAGATGTACCGGTTAACACGGTTAAAGTTTATATAAACAATAATTGTATAATAATGATCGTAGGGATCATAATACAGATTGGACGTGTTAACTGATAATGATTGTTGTTACCTGCTTGCATGTGCTAAGGTGAGTTTCACGAGCCCCTTTTTCTGAATTGTTTTAAATATTTTCTCGGGGCGGAAGCATGTTACTACTAAAATGTTTAAGTACATACTGAACGCACGGATTTGCGTGGATATATATATTATAATTTATTGTACGGGAATCGTACGGAAATGCACTAAGATGGTAATTGTCTGAGTTGCTAACATTCTAAGGCCCCGGAACACGAGTCATTAACTGAAAGCCGGTAGAGTGTGGATAGTACTATTGGTCTGACAAACCCAACTGGTCCGGCATGGATTTGCTGATGTTTCCCAGCCAGTTGCACATGTCTATTTTGTTGTTATTTATTTTGCTATGTAATGTTAGACATAGCGGTTTGGGGCAGGTCCGTGGGCGGGGGATATGCCACGGGGGTTGTGTGTGATAGTCAGAGGTTTCACTTGTGGGCTCAGCATAATTACATCGATAATATTATCTTATGATATGGATTTATCATGGTTTACTCAAATTGTGAAACTCACCAACTATTCGTAGTTGACCCGTTTTCTCACATGCTTTTCAGGTAGAATTAAGATGAAGTGATTGCTTACGTGCTAAGTGCTTGATGTGTGTAAGATTTGCGTGCGGGGTGTTAGGATACATTATAATAAATAGAATTATGTATCGTATTGTATTATGTGTGTATCACCTAGACGGTAATGAAATATAAGATAATGTAATTTGAAGTATATTAATGTATTCAGTTTTCTTTATAAACAATGTGGTTGATATCAGAGGTGTCTGTTGCATCCCGTTTACGTTTCCGCTGCGGTTACGGGGTGTTACAATAATCTAGAGAACAATGAAAGTCCAGTACAAGATCAAGCAAATGATGATCAAGACAATCAAGAAGTGCAAAATGATCAAGTACAAAATTAGGAGGATCTAAGCAATCAAACTGATGAGGAAACTGCTACAGGTGCAAGGTTTCAAGATTTGTTTGAAAGAATGAACCCAGATAACACAGGTGCATCAACTTCAAGAAATAACAATGTAGAAGCACCTGGCACTGACAGTAACACTACTGATTTGAGCATTGAAGAACCAGAATTCAATGAATCAAATCTTGACACAACTGTGTCTACTGATGTTATAACTCAAACCCCTTATGTTGAGAAGAATCATCCTGCTGAACACAACAGAAAGGAAAGCAGAACAAGTCTTCTCCCAAGATTAAACTCATCAACTAAATTGATCAAGTGCTTGAAATGCTTAACATGGATTTCTTTGGTCCAGTGAGTGTACCAAGCGTTTGAAAGAAAAGATACTGGCTTGTGATTATTGATGATTATTCAAGATATACTTGGGTTTATTTACTAAGAACAAAGGATGAGGCTGCTGAATTCATTATGAACTGTGTTAACAGAGTAGAAAATAAATTGAATAAAAGGGTTAAGGTGATGAGAAGTGATAATGGTACTGAGTTCAAGAATGGTGTTATTGAAGAATTTTGCAATAACAAAGGAATACTTGAACAATTTTCAGCTCCTAGAACTCCTGAACAAAATGGTGTTGCTGAGAGAAGAAATAGAACACTCATTGAAGCAGCAAGAACCATGCTTGCTGATGCTAATCTACCTATCACATTTTGGGCAGAAGCAATTAACACAGAATGCTATGTTCAGAATAAGGTAGTGATTAACAAAAGTCACAACAAGACTCCATATGAAATTTCCTATAACAGAAAACCCTATATCATGTTTTTCAAAGCATTTGGATGCAAATTTTCTCTGTTGAACACAAAGGATTCTTGAACAAGTTTCAAGCTAAATCCTTAGACTGTTTCTTTGTAGGCTATTCTACACACTCAAAGGCCAATAGATTTTACGTGAAAGATCATTTGGTTGTAATCGAATCCTCAGATTTAGTTTTCAATGAAAACCAATTCAACACAGTTGATGGTGCATCATGGTTATTTGATTTAGAGAAATTGATAAAGTCTTTCAAGATCTATCCTGAAGACTATGATGAAACCTTTCTGAAAACCAATGTGCTTGAAGAGTCAAAACAAAAGAAATTGGATTTGGAAAAGCTGTGGAAAAGGATTGCAAGAAAAGAAAATGAATACACATTCATAAAGAACTCCTGTAGAACAGATTTTGATCAAGTCCAAGTTGACAATCTAGAGAACAATGAAAGTCCAGTACAAGATCAAGCAAATGATGATCAAGACAATCAAGAAGTGCAAAATGATCAAGTACAAAATGAGGAGGATCTAAGCAATCAAACTGAAGAGGAAACTGCTACAGGTGCAAGGTTTCAAGATTTGTTTGAAATAATGAACCCAGATAACACTGGTGCATCAACTTCAAGAAATAACAATGAAGAAGCACCTGGCACTGACAGTAACACAACTGATTTGAGCATTGAACTACCAGAATTCAATGAATCTAATCTTGACACAACTGTGTCTACTGATGTTATAACTCAAATCCCTTATGTTGAAAAGAATCATCCTGCTGAACACACCAGAAAGGAAAGAAGAACCCGTCTTCTCACAAGACTAAACTCAACAACTAAATTGATCAAGTGCTTGAAATGCTTAACATGGATCTCTTTGGTCCTGTGAGTGTACCAAGCGTTTGAAAGAAAAGATACTGGCTTGTGATTATTGATGATTATTCAAGATATACTTGGGTTTATTTCCTAAGAACAAAGGATGAGGCTGCTGAATTCATTATGAACTTTGTTAACAGAGTAGAAAATAAATTGAATAAAAGGGTTAAGGTGATGAGAAGTGATAATGGTACTGAGTTCAAGAATGGTGTTATTGAAGAATTTTGCAATAACAAAAGAATACTTGAACAATTTTCAGCTCCTAGAACTCCTGAACAAAATGGTGTTGCTGAGAGAAGAAATAGAACAGTCATTGAAGCAGCAAGAACCATGCTTGCTGATGCTAATCTACCTATTACATTTTGGGCAGAAGCAATTAACACAGAATGCTATGTTCAGAATAAGGTAGTGATTAACAAAAGTCACAACAAGACTCCATATGAAATTTCCTATAACAGAAAACCCTATATCATGTTTTTCAAAGCATTTGGATGCAAATTTTCTCTGTTGAACACAAAGGATTCTTGAACAAGTTTCAAGCTAAATCCTTAGACTGTTTCTTTGTAGGCTATTCTACACACTCAAAGGCCAATAGATTTTACGTGAAAGATCATTTGGTTGTAATTGAATCCTCAGATTTAGTTTTCAATGAAAACCAATTCAACACAGTTGATGGTGCATCATGGTTATTTGATTTAGAGAAATTGATAAAGTCTTTCAAGATCTATCCTGAAGACTATGATGAAACCTTTCTGAAAACCAATGTGCTTGAAGAGTCAAAACAAAAGAAATTGGATTTGGAAAAGCTGTGGAAAAGGATTGCAAGAAAAGAAAATGAATACACATTCATAAAGAACTCCTGTAGAACAGATTTTGATCAAGTCCAAGTTGACAATCTAGAGAACAATAAAAGTCCAGTACAAGATCAAGCAAATGATGATCAAGACAATCAAGAAGTGCAAAATGATCAAGTACAAAATGAGGAGGATCAAAGCAATCAAACTGAAGAGGAAACTGCTACAGGTGCAAGGTTTCAAGATTTGTTTGAAATAATGAACCCAGATAACACTGGTGCATCAACTTCAAGAAATAACAATGAAGACGCACCTGGCACTGACAGTAACACAACTGATTTGAGCATTGAACTACCAGAATTCAATGAATCTAATCTTGACACAACTGTGTCTACTGATGTTATAACTCAAATCCCTTATGTTGAAAAGATTCATCCTGCTGAACACACCAGAAAGGAAAGAAGAACCCGTCTTCTCACAAGACTAAACTCAACAACTAAATTGATCAAGTGCTTGAAATGCTTAACATGGATCTCTTTGGTCCTGTGAGTGTACCAAGCGTTTGAAAGAAAAGATACTGGCTTGTGATTATTGATGATTATTCAAGATATACTTGGGTTTATTTCCTAAGAACAAAGGATGAAGCTGCTGAATTCATTATGAACTGTGTTAACAGAGTAGAAAATAAATTGAATAAACGGGTTAAGGTGATGAGAAGTGATAATGGTACTGAGTTCAAGAATGGTGTTATTGAAGAATTTTTCAATAACAAAGGAATACTTGAACAATTTTCAGCTCCTAGAACTCCTGAACAAAATGGTGTTGCTGAGAGAAGAAATAGAACACTCATTGAAGCAGCAAGAACCATGCTTGCTGACGCTAATCTACCTATTATATTTTGGGCAGAAGCAATTAACACAGAATGCTATGTTCAGAATAAGGTACTGGTTAACAAAAGTCACAACAAGACTCCATATGAAATTTCCTATAACAGAAAACCCTATATCATGTTTTTCAAAGCATTTGGATGCAAATTTTCTCTGTTGAACACAAAGGATTCTTGAACAAGTTTCAAGCTAAATCCTTAGACTGTTTCTTTGTAGGCTATTCTACACACTCAAAGGCCAATAGATTTTACGTGAAAGATAATTTGGTTGTAATTGAATCCGCAGATTTAGTTTTCAATGAAAACCAATTCAACACAGTTGATGGTGCATCATGGTTATTTGATTTAGAGAAATTGATAAAGTCTTTCAAGATCTATCCTGAAGACGATGATGAAACCTTTCTGAAAACCAATGTGCTTGAAGAGTCAAAACAAAAGAAATTGGATTTGGAAAAGCTGTGGAAAAAGTTTGCAAGAAAAGAAAATGAATACACATTCTTAAAGAACTCCAGTAGAACAGATTTTGATCAAGTCCAAGTTGACAATCTAGAGAAAAATGAAAGTCCAGTACAAGATCAAGCAAATGATGATCAAGACAATCAAGAAGTGCAAAATGATCAAGTACAAAATGAGGAGGATCTAAGCAATCAAACTGAAGAGGAAACTGCTACAGGTGCAAGGTTTCAAGATTTGTTTGAAATAATAAACCCAGATAACACTGGTGCATCAACTTCAAGAAATAACAATGAAGAAGCATCTGGCATTGACAGTAACACAACTGATTTGAGCATTGAACTACCAGAATTCAATGAATCTAATCTTGACACAACTGTGTCTACTGATGTTATAACTCAAATCCCTTATGTTGAAAAGAATCATCCTGCTGAACACACCTGAAAGGAAAGAAGAACCCGTCTTCTCACAAGACTAAACTCAACAACTAAATTGATCAAGTGCTTGAAATGCTTAACATGGATCTCTTTGGTCCTGTGAGTGTACCAAGCGTTTGAAAGAAAAGATACTGGCTTGTGATTATTGATGATTATTCAAGATATACTTGGGTTTATTTCCTAAGAACAAAGGATGAGGCTGCTGAATTCATTATGAACTGTGTTAACAGAGTAGAAAATAAATTGAATAAAAGGGTTAAGGTGATGAGAAGTGATAATGGTACTGAGTTCAAGAATGGTGTTACTGAAGAATTTTTCAATAACAAAGGAATACTTGAACAATTTTCAGCTCCTAGAACTCCTGAACAAAAGGGTGTTGCTGAGAGAAGAAATAGAACACTCATTGAAGCAGCAAGAACCATGCTTGCTGATGCTAATCTACCTATTATATTTTGGGCAGAAGCAATTAACACAGAATGCTATGTTCAGAATAAGGTACTGGTTAACAAAAGTCACAACAAGACTCCATATGAAATTTCCTATAACAGAAAACCCTATTTCATGTTTTTCAAAGCATTTGGATGCAATTTTTCTCTGTTGAACACAAAGGATTCTTGAACAAGTTTCAAGCTAAATCCTTACACTGTTTCTTTGTAGGCTATTCTACACACTCAAAGGCCAATAGATTTTACGTGAAAGATAATTTGGTTGTAATTGAATCCTCAAATTTAGTTTTCAATGAAAACCAATTCAACACAGTTGATGGTGCATCATGGTTATTTGATTTAGAGAAATTGATAAAGTCTTTCAAGATCTATCCTGAAGACTATGATGAAACCTTTCTGAAAACCAATGTGCTTGAAGAGTCAAAAAAAAAAGAAATTGGATTTGGAAAAGCTGTGGAAAAAGATTGCAAGAAAAGAAAATGAATACACATTCATAAAGAACTCCTGTAGAACAGATTTTGATCAATTCCAAGTTGACAATCTAGAGAACAATGAAAGTCCAGTACAAGATCAAGCAAATGATGATCAAGACAATCAAGAAGTGCAAAATGATCAAGTACAAAATGAGGAGGATCTAAGCAATCAAACTGAAGAGGAAACTGCTACAGGTGCAAGGTTTCAAGATTTGTTTGAAATAATGAACCCAGATAACACTGGTGCATCAACTTCAAGACATAACAATGTTGAAGCACCTGGCACTGACAGTAACACAACTGATTTGAGCATTGAACTACCAGAATTCAATGAATCTAATCTTGACACAACTGTGTCTACTGATGTTATAACTCATTTCCCTTATGTTGAAAAGAATCATCCTGCTGAACACACCAGAAAGGAAAGAAGAACCCGTCTTCTCACAAGACTAAACTCAACAACTAAATTGATTAAGTGCTTGAAATGCTTAACATGGATCTCTTTGGTCCTGTGAGTGTACCAAGCGTTTGAAAGAAAAGATACTGGCTTGTGATTATTGATGATTATTCAAGATATACTTGGGTTTATTTCCTAAGAACAAAGGATGAGGCTGCTGAATTCATTATGAACTGTGTTAACAGAGTAGAAAATAAATTGAATAAAAGGGTTAAGGTGATGAGAAGTGATAATGGTACTGAGTTCAAGAATGGCGTTATTGAAGAATTTTGCAACAACAAGGGAGTACTTGAACAATTTTCAGCTCCTAGAACTCCTGAACAAAATGGTGTTGCTGAGAGACGAAATAGAACACTCATTGAAGCAGCAAGAACCATGCTTGATGATGCTAATCTACCTATTACATTTTGGGCAGAAGCAATTAACACAGAATGCTATGTTCAGAATAAGGTACTGATTAACAAAAGTCACAACAAGACTCCATATGAAATTTTCTATAATAGAAAACCCTATATCATGTTTTTCAAAGCATTTGGATGCAAATTTTCTCTATTGAACACAAAGGATTCTTGAACAAGATTCAAGCTAAATCCTTAGACTGTTTCTTTGTAGGCTATTCTACACACTAAAAGGCCTCAAAACTTTACTTGAAAGATCATTTGGTTGTAATTGAATCCTCAGATTTAGTTTTCAATGAAAACCAATTCAACACAGTTGATGGTGCATCATGGTTATTTGATTTAGAGAAATTGATAAAGTCTTTCAAGATCTATCCTGAAGACTATGATGAAACCTTTCTGAAAACCAATGTGCTTGAAGAGTCAAAAAAAAAAGAAATTGGATTTGGGAAAACTGTGGAAAAAGATTGCAAGAAAAGAAAATGAATACACATTCATAAAGAACTCCTGTAGAACAGATTTTGATCAAGTCCAAGTTGACAATCTAGAGAACAATGAAAGTCCAGTACAAGATCAAGCAAATGATGATCAAGACAATCAAGAAGTGCAAAATGATCAAGTACAAAATGAGGAGGATCTAAGCAATCAAACTGAAGAGGAAACTGCTACAGGTGCAAGGTTTCAAGATTTGTTTGAAATAATGAACCCAGATAACACTGGTGCATCAACTTCAAGAAATAACAACGAAGAAGCACCTGGCACTGACAGTAACACAACTGATTTGAGCATTGAACTACCAGAATTCAATGAATCTAATCTTGACACAACTGTGTCTACTGATGTTATAACTCAAATCCCTTATGTTGAAAAGAATCATCCTGCTGAACACACCAGAAAGGAAAGAAGAACCCGTCTTCTCACAAGACTAAACTCAACAACTAAATTGATTAAGTGCTTGAAATGCTTAACATGGATCTCTTTGGTCCTGTGAGTGTACCAAGCGTTTGAAAGAAAAGATACTGGCTTGTGATTATTGATGATTATTCAAGATATACTTGGGTTTATTTCCTAAGAACAAAGGATGAGGCTGCTGAATTCATTATGAACTGTGTTAACAGAGTAGAAAATAAATTGAATAAAAGGGTTAAGGTGATGAGAAGTGATAATGGTACTGAGTTCAAGAATGGTGTTATTGAAGAATTTTGCATTAACAAATGAATACTTGAACAATTTTTAGCGAAATTGATAAAGTCTCAATGAATCCTCAGATTTAGTTTTCAATGAAAACCAATTCAACACAGTTGATGGTGCATCATGGTTATTTGATATAGAGAAATTGATAAAGTCTTTCAAGATCTATCCTGAAGACTATGATGAAACAATTCTGAAAACCAATGTGCTTGAAGAGTCAAAACAAAAGAAATTGGATTTGGAAAAGCTGTGGAAAAAGATTGCAAGAAAAGAAAATGAATACACATTCATAAAGAACTCCTCTAGAACAGATTTTGATCAAGTCCAAGTTGACAATCTAGAGAACAATGAAAGTCCAGTACAAGATCAAGCAAATGATGATCAAGACAATCAAGAAGTGCAAAATGATCAAGTACAAAATGAGGAGGATCTAAGCAATCAAACTGAAGAGGAAACTGCTACAGGTGCAAGGTTTCAAGATTTGTTTGAAATAATGAACCTAGATAACACTGGTGCATCAACTTCAAGACATAACAATGTTGAAGCACCTGGCACTGACAGTAACACAACTGATTTGAGCATTGAAGAACCAGAATTCAATAAATCTAATCTTGACACAACTGTGTCTACTGATGTTATAACTCAAACCCCTTATGTTGAAAAGAATCATCCTGCTGAACACACCATTGGCAATATACATGAAAGGATTACAAGAAGTTACTCTGAAACTCCAAACATTTGCTTATACTTATGCTTTCTATCCCAAACAGAACCAAAGAATATTGTTCAAGCTCCGAGGGACAACAGTTGCGTGCAAGCAATGCAGGAAGAGTTGGCTCTATTTAAAGATCTACAAGCTTGGGAACTTGTAGACAAGCCAAGAATCAAACATGCCATAGGCACAAAATGGGTGTTGAGAAACAACAGGGATGAAAGGGGCATTGTGATAAAAAAAACGAGGGTAGACTTGTAGCTTTGGGATGCCTACAAGAAGAAGGGATTGACTTTGAGGAGGTCTTTGCACCAGTTGCAAGACTTGAAGCAATAAGAATCTTCTTAGCTTATGCTGCCTCAAAGTCAAATCTGCCTTCCAAAATGGAAAGCTAGAAGAGGAAGTATATGTTTCTCAACAACCAAGTTTTGAGGATCCTATCTATCCTAACAGGGTGTATAAATTAAAAAAGGCCCTCTATAGACTGCATCAGGATCCTAGAGTTTGGTATGATGAACTGTCAAATCACCTACTTGAAAATGGTTTCCAAAAGGGAGCTATTGACAAGACCCTATTTTACAAGAAGAAAGGAAGAGATTTGCTCTTATTACAAGTCTATGTGGATGACATCATATTTAGGTCAACCAATGAAAAGATGTGTATGGAGTTTGAAGAGGTGATGAAATCCAAGTATAGCATGAGTCCAATGGGAGAAATGAACATCTTCCTTGGCTTACAAGTTCAGCAAAAGGCTGATAGGGATTTTCATTTACCAGTCTAAGTATGTACAGGACATACTTGAAAAATTCAAGTGTAATGATTAGAAGACAGCTTCAACTCCTATGGATTCAAAAGAAAAGATGGTAGCTGATGAAAAGGGGGAGCCAATGGATGAGCATAAATACAGAGCAAAAATTGGATCACTGATGTATCTAACTGCTTCAAGGCCTGATAGATTACCGTCAAGCCCTAAGGTCTCTCACATGAATGCTGTCAAGAGGATCTTTAAATATTTGAAGGGAAGAATAGAATTGCGAATTTGGTATCCAAAGAACCAGTCTTTTGATCTGACAGCCTACACAGACAGTGACTTTGATGGCTGCAACATAAGCAGGAAGTCAACTTCAGTAGGATGTCAATTTTTGGGTGACAGATTGGTGTCATGGCAATGCAAGAAGCAGACAACTGTCTCAATCTCAACTGCAGAAGCTGAATACATTGCTGAATCTGCCTGCTGTGCACAAGTCCTCTGGATCCAAAATCAGATGCTGGACTATGGTTTGAACTTTCTAATCACCCCTATTTACATTGATAACACTGTTGCATCTTTTATTGTCAAGAATCCTGTGCAACATTCCAAAACCAAGCACATTGAAATCAGACATCACTTCATAAGAGATTGTAGTGAAAAAGGTTTAATTGAACTAACCAGAGTTGATACAAGTGAGAATTTGGCTGACATATTCACAAAACCACTTGACAGAACCAGGTTCAACTTTCTTCCGAAAGCCCTGGGTATGATCAACTCTAATGAAGTCTGATTTATGATGTGTGCTTGACTGTGCAAACTGACTATATTTTCAAAGTTTTGTTGAATGTTGTTTGTGTGTATGTGATTGAATATGATGTTTTTCATCTTTACTGATATGCGCTTTATTTGACTATGTGTGAAAAGTTGGTATCCTTTATACTTACGCATGTTTATCAGTTGATGTATGTTTGTGATGTCATGATGAGTGCTCTTGATTTGAATTATTTGAATATGTATGATTATCTGACATCCTGGTTTAATTGCTTGAATATGTGTGTTATCTGATCATATGATGATATTAGGATAGGATAGACTTTGAATGTTAGAACTGTCTGCTTGTCTTGATGATGTTATGTTTGATTAACATTTGAATATGTTACAACTACTTTTGTCAAAATGAGTTTTTATGTCAAAATTAAATGATAAAATGAATTTTCCAATGAATTTTGTATAATCACACTATTTTGGTCATAACACGAGCAAGTTGTTAATGGTGTAGAGATATGATAAGACTATTCAGTTCAAGCTTTAAAGAAGCTTAAAAGAAGGTTTTAAAAGAAAAGTCTCAAAAGAATTACTCTTGTTGAAAAATATGTCATTTGCTCAAGTCTAAGGAACATATACTTGTATGTGTTTGGTCCTATCATCTACTTGTAGATTTAAAAGGATAGCCATTAGTCCAAAGACTGAAAGAATTTGGGGCAATTGTAATTTATTCTTTCACTTAAAATATGCCATTGACTCTAAGCTTAAGGGACATATACATATGTGTGTGTTTGGTCCTGCTGACTACTAGTAGACTGTCAGGATAGCCATTAACCTGGAATCTAAGAGTAATTGGGGTGATTGAATCTGTTAAATTGGGAAATGATAGTACATTGACTGCTTAGCCAATCATATGATTTTAAAGGCTAAAAAGGTACTTAGTACAATCATTAACATGTATGGTTGCTTTCTCATGATGTGTAAACTCTAAGGTGATATAAACATAATGAATATGCTAATCTTTATGTGGAGATCCATAGTTCTCTTTGCATGTCTCAAGATAAATCACTCCAAATGATAGGAAGAAAAGTGATTAACTAGTCATACACAAGCCTGTTGTTATCTGGTCTACTCAAAAATGTAATATATTTAATTATGACGAAAACAAGTTTGTGAAAATTTGAGAAAATATCAAAAACATGGGGAAGAATAAATCAACCAAAAGTTGATAAGTGTTTTAAATATTTTATCAAACAAAGAGGGTTTTAACTAGAACTACAGAGATGTTGACAAAATCTGTCTCATCTTGAATGAAAGGCTTGTAAGTCCGGATGGCATTTAAGTCCACTGTTCAACCTCTATATGTTTGAAAATCAGAAATACAAAAATATTCAATAAGTTCTGTCATACAAAAACAAAATTTTGACCAAATAGCAGGAGGTTGGAGTCAAATTGGGGTGATCTGAGGAAAGCCAAATAAGCTTTGAGAAGAGATGTGCATCATAGCACAGTGTTGACCATTTCTTAATTATGCTACTTAAATGAACCTTAAACATATCCCCAAAGAAATGAAATTCATTCTAAGTTTCAATCTGCAGTTAACCTGTCTATACTGTCATAATGAAGCTGACAGTGAAGTATTGAGAAAGCTACTTAGTCAATATGATCCCATAATTGAGATCTTTTCAGTAAAAGAAAGAAATTGTTTTGAAAAGAAACATGACTGAAATTTGATCTCTAAATGCACCATTTGCTCTTAAACAATGATCTTTAATGAAAAATACAGTTGATAATGGGTTTAAGTAAAAAAGAGTTGCATTTTGCCTCAAAAAGGTTGAATAAGTATTTTCGGGCAAGGTTTGATGTTTTCTAAACCTCCCAAGCACAAAACAGTTGAATATGGATTTTCAGGCAACGTTTGATGTTTTATAACCTTTCCGAGCAAGCTTAGTCAGTTTGGTCTAAGTTTATGATTTTCGGGCATGCTTTGAAGTGTTTACATTTTCGGGTAGAGTATACTTAAAATTCTATCTTCCTGAGCATGATTGATGTCTGAACATGTGAATATATGTTCTAGCATGCTTTTAACAACTATAAATTTTTTGAGAAAACTTAAATGTGAGATATTTCTTATTCCTAGCAATCTATGCATCTTATATGCTGTATATGATAATTCTAGCAAGCTTTTATTTAGTTAAGATTTTCGAACTTGCTTGATGTTTTTGTTTGATTGCGCAACTATTTTTTAGCAAGCTATTTAACATGTTACTATTCACTAGCAAGCTTTGTGACCTTAGCTTTATCACCTTTAGTCAACCGAGCAAGCTTTGTGAATAAATGACAGAGCAAGCTTCAATGTTTTAGACTATCTAGCACACGTGTGATTTGACTGTTTAAATTAATTCTTGCAAGCTTTGTGATTTTAAGTGTATGCTTGAATGTGTAAGTAAACTTCAATATTCTAGCACACTTAATGATTAGTGTGAATATGTTTCTTTGAAATTACAAGTGTTTTTCGGGCAAACCTTGTTTTCCGAACACACTTTATATTTCGTGCACAGTTTGGGTTTTCATATGTTCCCCTAATATACTTGGGTAACTTCAATATAACTTTCCGAGTACACTTTGTGTTATGAATCCATTTCTAGCACACTTTGTTTTCTTGAAAGTTTTTCGAGCATACTTTGCTTCAAAACTGATTACTTTTTCGGGTAAGGTTAGTGAAGATAAATTATTCGAAGAAGGTAAGTAAATTAGAAGTATGTTACTTGGGTATCTTAAGTGATTCCTAGCAAGGTTTCCTGCTTGATGTTTAATACTTGATTATTTTATCTTCTGATTTGGTGCTCAAGCAATCTTGTATTTCGAGTAAGCTTCCTTCATTTTAACTTCTAATTTGTACCAACATATAACTAAGTACGCTTTGACCTAGTGGAATATACCGAGCATGCTTTGCAAAAATCACCTTGACAATTTCCTAGCAAGGTTTGCTAAATTTTATAATTGGAGTTGGATGTTTTAAAAAGTGTAAAAATTTAAATGGACAAGGTTACTGTTTGACAGCTAATGACTCACAAAATGACATAAAGCATTTAAAACTCACTTTCAAAAGGTATACAAGAGGGAGTGAGAGATTTTTCAACATTATTTTCCATCTCTCCCCTTCCACTAATTGCTCAAAGAAACCCAAACCGACTCATCGCATTCAAAATTAATCCAAACCCTAACTTTACCAGCCCTCTAATTCCGACTCGACAAGAAATAATAATATGTTTTCCGACCATAATTAAATGATAATGGGTTTTGATTATGTGTTTTTGCTAACACTCTGTTTTGTGTGTAGGTTATAAACTTGTCGAAGAACAGGTTCTTAATGATATTTCTCTCTTTCTTCTTCAATTTTATAACTTGAATTACTTAATGTAATGAACTTTAGGACTAATTTCACTTTGAATATGGTTTACAGATATGGCGGACGAAGATTAACCGACATATCCATTTGAGCATAAGAACAATATGTGAGCTCTGTTAGAAGTTACGCCTGATAATGATGAAGTGGAACCGATTATACGATGTTTGCAACGATCGAATCTCCAATTGGCTTTAACGGAGAATCCGATTATTTATAGAAACCACTCACTGGATTTTGGGAGATCAGCGAGGTTGCTTGATGATATAAACGAACGAAGGATTGAAGCAACTGTTGGAAACTAAGAAATCAGGGTGACTGAGGCAGTGATTCGGAGATGTTTGCTCCTGAACGATGATAACCCTAACCCACTCCGTCATACAGGGATCTAGCCAATGCAACTGTGGCTGTGCTTTTCAATCTACCATTCAACTTTTCAAGAATGATCTTTGATGGAATGGTTCAGAATATGACTAAGAAAAACAAGCATAAGTTTTTGGTTTATCCAAGGTTCCTACAAATCATATTTAATCAAGAATTGGAGGGATTACCAACTATTGGTACAACTCATGATCTGCAAGATCCTGACACTTTTAAAAGGATTGAAACACAAGTAAGTTCGAGCAGATTCAATCCGGATGAGGTGTATGAAGATTTACCTTGATTATTTGTTGAGAATATCCGTATTCCTCTATTACACGAGTTATTATCAGAGGATGAAGTTGTTGTTGGACGTGATGATTCTGATGGTAATGGAGATGATAATGATGATGCTGGAAATATGGAGGGAGGTGATGCAAACTTTGAGGTAATTGTACAACCTCAGGGGGAGTATCAAATTATACCTGAACAACCAACAACACCATTGGGCACTCCACCACAAATACCACCCTGCCCACCATCACCCATTGACCAAACCTACCAAACTCCACCACAATCACCACCTCAAACCTCCTAAACCCCACCCACCCAAACACCCATCCTAACCCTAACCCGTACTGAACCATTACACCAAACAACACCTCAAACCTGGTCCCAAACACCACCTCAAACCACATCACAATACTTGTGACATTCGCAACAAAACGAGGTATACTATATTCACTACGTAACAAGTAAACGATAAATCGGTTAATTCGTAGTGCTTAAACGAGTAACCTACCGATACTAATTATGACCCGTATACATACTGAGGGGTCATATACGAGTTATAGATATATTATAGAGGCTAACATATTGATATTTAGGCCCCAGTACGTTTAAAACTATTTAAACGAAAAAGGTTTCGTTTATTGATACGCTATGAGTTTAAACGCAATCGTTAACATCAAAACGAGCATTGTAGCATCCGTTAAGCCGAAAAAGATTTATAAAACACTTATATGACATGTTCTAGGCAATCCGTGAAAATATTTTGGATTTTTACAACGAGTCAGTACGTTTTTCTTATTTTACAAAATAGGCTGAAAAACACTCGTTTTCGCGCTATTTTTCACACTCGAACTAGTTTTCTTGCAAAAAAAACCGAACCCAAAATAAACTTGGTACCGAGATTAGACTTCGGGCAAGCAAAACGAGGAAAATGGCCAAAAGAGGGGCACATGGACCCCTCTTTTTCTTTGCGGCCGCCATACACACTTTCACATACAATTAGATATTTTGGTTAATATCTATCTTTACTTTATCCTTTCTTTCATTTCCAGCCAAACACGAAAAGTAGCAGATTCGTTTTTGAACTTTTCCATCATAAAACATTAAGGTATGGGTCTAATTTTCAAGTTTTAATCTTGTTTAATATATATGTTATAATCATAAAATCATGATTTGATTAAAGATAATCATGTTTAACCATTCAAAAACCATAAAAATCAACTAAAATATTGTTTTGATTTTAAACATGTTTACAAAGCAGAAACATATAGATTTTTGACCAAAAACACGGATTAGAACATGAATATGTCGTTTTTACGGTTCAAAAGTTCGGTTTGAAACCAAAACCGAAACCCTAATTAACAAGGCTGTTCTATGGATGATTTATGTTTGGTTGGATGTTATATGATATGTAGATACACTGAGTTTGTGACCCAAGACCCAGGAAGTCGTTTAAATTATCGAAAATCATCGAAAACCAACAAGGTAAACCCGTAACACTCATATAGGGGCTGTTTAGTATTAAGTTGTGACGTGCTTGTTGTTAGGTTGTGAAAATTTGCAGGGACATTAGAGATCATATAAATGAGTCCGTGTTCAAATTTGGTAATTTTTCGATACACGGAGAATATTTGGTGAATTTATTTCCGTTTATGAGCGTTTAATTGGGAAAAATAGCTAAACATATTGAAAAATTATGAAACTTGGTTTTGGAGATTAATATGTGTTGGTAAGATCACTGGTAAAGTTTGGGGATCATTGAAAATGCCTAATTATGGTTTAACCGAATCTTAACAGCCGAAAAACGCACAAAAAGGCATTTTGTCAAAAGAGTTAGGTTATGGAGATTTTGCAGGGGCTATGTAATAACATTGAGGCTATTTGTAAAAATTATCGGATTTTTCGGAGGTCGTTTGATATAAACAAGCCATTTATTACACGATTATAACCTATTAAATGAATTTTTATAAATAAATAATTAATCATAAAATTTCTGAAAATATTTTTATAAAATTCTCCATGTATTAATGTATTTTTACAAAAATTTACATAATTTATATATAAGTACATATTTAGTTATGAGTAATCAAAGATTTAAATTATAATTGTTTTAACGAAACCGGCAGTTTTGTGTTTAACGGACTAAATGGTATGTCAAAATGTCAAAAGTGGTCAAATATCATATTTTTGAATGATATTGATAAAAACAAACTTTTTACGAGAATTCCGGACAATTCGGGTGGATTGTACGCATTTTGTATAATCAAACCCGTTTGAAAACAGAAACGAACCCTGCGATCAAACCAAATACCGAAACCTTAAAATTCTTTCATAAATCAAATCATTTTATCAATCAATACATTTACTTAAGTTTTTATGATCTTACCTATTCCCTAAATGCATAAACGATCAACTTGGCTAGGCTCGGGAAACGGTGACACTGAGCCAAATCCAGTTTTTAACATTTCATAGTATACAACGTCACAATCTAAGACTATGGTCATGTTCTGGGCCTACCAGCTATACCCAGATTATCTATACAGCCCGATTTAGCTTAAACACTGTACTAGTATTAACAGTACGATACCGGTTATAGGAGTCAAGCTATAATCGAGAAATTCTAGTTACCGATACGTACCACCAGCTTGAACAACAATAAGGTGAGTTTCACGACCCCCACTTTCTAAACTGTTTTACGAACTTTTGGGGTGAAAAGCATGTTTACATATACTTATATACTTGAAAACGTGTGATGATGTGGATTATCTAAGTACTAACACTTGACAAGTCCCCACAAACACAAGTGATTTACTTCGTGCCGGTGACGTGTGGATAGTACTATCGGTTTGACAAACCCAACTGACAGAGCCGGCGGGGTATGCCGGAACATGTTAACCTAGTTGCACATTGTCATTTAAACTTATTACATACTGCTATGTGGTGTTAGACATAGTACATACTTGGGGCAAAGTGGCTGTTAAATGCCAACGGGAGTGCATGGGCAGGGGTGGCCATGTGTTTTAGCTCGTTTCGGTTTCACTTGTGGCTTAGTATAATACATCATACACATACTTATATACATACGTATTGTGAACTTTACGAACTCGTATACTGGTTTCGTTGATACTCGTGAAACTTGAAACTCACCAACTAGACGTAGTTGACCCGTTTTAACATGCTTTTCAGGTAAAGCAGAGATGCAATGATTTGCTTACGTGCTTGGTGTTAGAAGGAAAGCTGAATAGCTGTGAATAGATGCAAATACGTACTAATGAATAAGGAACCGAGAACTGGATATGTGTTCTTCATCTAGTTTGTAAACATAGTACCTACCAATGTAATATGATGTAAATTAGCTGTTGAATTTCTTTATAAACAATGTGGTTGATACCAGTGTTATCTGTTACATTCCCGTATTACGCTTCCGCAACTACCTAGTCGGGGTGTGACAGAAGTTGGTATCAGAGCCATTGGTTATAAAGAATTAGGATGTCCCTTAGGATACCCTAATATAACCTTAGGCTCGATTAGCTCTAGGAATAATATAATATTAAATAATATATACTGATGATTCTCGGGATGAATTCGAATGGACAAGTGGGTTATTATGGTCCGGAACGTAATAACGGACTTGTTTGTACGAGGAAATTCGAGAAGAAGTCGATAAACAATCGAATAGGTAAAAACAGCAACATATGTGTATAAAGTATAATAATAAATAAATATCTGTGTATATAAACGATTATTTGTGCTTATGTGTATAAATACATGCATGTATTTTGCTATGGTTAATATAGAAGGATATTATTCTTATTACTAACCATTGTGCAGGAATATGTCAAGATCTACTGATCGTTTATCTAATACCCTACCAACATGGTCTGAGGAGGAGGAGGATCCAGAAGAGGAAACTGGGGAGGAATCAGAGGAAATGGAAGAAGGTTCAGATGCGGTAATTCCCCACAAGGTACCCTCAGGTCAACCCGACTTATCGGGTTACCGTTGTGACACCTATCCTCCTAGGGAATCCCCTAGGAATGTTGTAGGACAGGGAGCTACTAGTGCTTATCATTCACCTATTAGAGCACCCAGATCCCCTACTTCACCTGTACAGCATACACCAGTACCCCCACCCACTATTAGAAACCGTCAGACCGCTCGTATTTCAGTGCACCCACCTGAGCACACCTCTCCCCCACCTCGATCTACGTACCATAGGGGAGAAACATCACGTGTCCAGGTCACTGAGATACCTATTCCTACTTGGGGTTTACCCGCCCCGGTACCCGAGCCACCTCGTCATTCTGATTCAGTATGGTTGGGTTTAGCGACTGATCAGCTTTTAGAACAATCACATTCGATAAATAACCTAAACCAGCATAGACATGATATGCAAGATCACATGTGGTACATGCAGCAAGAAATCAGAATTGTGCAAAGATCTAGTGCTCACAGCCACGGGCGTCAGGATCGGGCAATGATACTATTAGGAGTATGTTTAGCGGTTAATGCAGCCCTTGTGGCTGCTGTTGTTTGGTTGTGGCTTCATGTTACAAAGAATGGATAGGACATAGTAGTCTAGCCTTATGTATATAGTCTTTTGATATCCCAAGCAGCATTTTGTTACAGCGTGTTGGGCTGACTTGGGAGTTGTTTGTGGTTTAGTACTATTTCAGGCACTGGCCCTTATCGGGTTAAGTCTACATGTCGCTTAGTGACAAATTTTGATACGCATATACAAGCGCTGGCCTATACCAGGTTAAGCCTATGCGCTAATTTTGGATGTATATGTATAGTAATGATTATAATTAATACAAATGTGTTTTTTTTTGGCATAGTTGTGTGTTGTGAAATTGTAATATCGTAAAGTTGTGCTGGTTATAGTGAGACGATATTAATTATTATATAATTGATTATTTTATAGAATGGCCCCGAAGAAGGCAAACCCTTTATCCGAGGCGGAAGTGACCGAAATGATTGCTCGACAATTGCAATCAGTGATACCAACAATTGTAGCACAAGTCACTGCAGGCATACGTGCCAACAATACTGTTACTCAACCTACGAGCACCACTCCGGTCACTGTTAATACACATCCGCCGGACACTAATGTAGCCCCGGGTGTTACTACCCCGGTGAATACTGATAATGTCATAAATAATAATAACACTCGCCCAACTATGAATGTCACTGGGAACCCAGAACCTGTTATGCACCCTGATAATATCCCGAACCCAAACCCTGTGCCGGTTGTTAACACAACTAATAATGATAATACTTGGACCAATACCGATAATCACAATAATAATAACCGAGAACCCCCAAGTCAGGAGTACGTATACAAACAATTTACATCATGTAAACCGATTGAGTTTAAGGGTATTGAAGGACCTAGTGGGATGGTCAAATGGATAGAAAAGACCGAATCAGTAATTAATATCAGTGAGTGTCCACCGAACCGCGTGGTCAAATTTGCTACCAGTATGTTTCAAGACCAAGCGCTGATGTGGTGGAATACGGTAGTCCAAATAAGGGGACAAGATGCTATTAATCGTATGTCATGGACTGAATTAAAAACCCTCATGCTAGAGCATTTTTGTCCTAAAAGTGAGATTCAGAGGTTGGAACACGAGTTATGGAATCTGGAAATGAAAGGAGCGGACCATGTGGGATACACGAATCATTTTAACGAACTGTCCCGCTTAGTTCCGTGGTTAGTTACACCGAAATCGAAGCGAATTGAACGTTATATCTAGGGATTGACCCCTGCTGTGAGAAGTATAGTGAATTCAGTAGCCCACCCAACATTAGAAAGTTTGTATCTCAAACGGGTGTCGTTACTTTTGATCTGATTAGAAGTGGAGTGATAAGGATGCCAGGTGAAACAACAAGTTTAAAACGAACTGATTATGGAACAAGGATGCAAGGAAACCCTCAAAACGAACGGGCCCGTCCGAATACCCGAAGTTATGCCATGACCAGTTCTAATGTAAAACAAGAGACCTATAAAGGGACGTTACCGAAGTGCAGAAGATGTAACTTTCATCATGTGGGTGATTGCAAACCGATCATTTGTCAAAAGTGTGGAAGAACGGGACACTATGCCCCCAACTGTAGAACCCCCATCAACACTGTTAACCGTCCACAGCAATCAACTCAACTACCTTGACCTCAACCAACACGCCCACAACTCAACCAACAAACCCCACCTACCACGAACCTCCGTGCCTGCTATGAATGCGGTAGTACGGAACACTTTCTGAGATACTGCCCTAATCTGAACCAGGGTGCAGCGAGAAGACAAAACCAAGCACAAGCATCAACCTCCAACGCAGCTAGGGGACGCGCGTTTGTATTAGGACCGGGTGAAGCGCGTCATGATCCGAATGTGGTGACAGGTACATTCTTAGTTTCGGGTCAGTATGCTTCAGTTTTGTTTGATACGGGCGCCGATAGAAGTTTCATATCTGTTAACTTCTTACCTCTAGAAAATATGCCGGTTAGTGAACTAACAAAACCATATATTATAGAACTCGCTAACGGTAAGTCTATACTCGTTAACCGAATAGTCCAAAACTGTTCCCTTATCCTAAACGACCACCCATTCCTTATTGATTTACTTCCAGTGGAATTGGGAAGTTTCGATGTTATAGTTGGTATGGACTGGCTATCTAAGTATAAAGCTAAAATTGTCTGTAAGGATAAGACTGTTAGGATACGTCTTCCGAATGATGAGGCGATGATTGTTCAAGATGAGAAATCTGGTACGGTACTGCCTCTCGTATCCCAACTTAAGGCATTAAAGTATTTGCGCCAAGGTTGTACATTATACTTGGCGAGCGTAACAGTTAAGGAACCCGAGGAAAAACGAATGGAAGACATCCCAGTGGTACACGAGTATTCAGATGTATTCCCCGATGAGTTGCCTGGTTTACCACCGACCCGACAAGTTGAATTCCGTGTTAACTTGATACCGGGAGCAGCACCCATTGCTAAGGCACCTTATCGGCTTGCACCTTCTGAAATGCAAGAACTGTCCAACCAGTTACAGGAATTACTGGACAGGGGTTTTATTCGCCCAAGTTACTCACCGTGGGGAGCACCAGTGTTATTTGTAAAGAAGAAAGATGGGAGTTTTCGGATGTGTATTGATTACCAGGAATTGAATAACGTGACTATAAAGAATAGATACCCCTTACCTCGAATTGATGACTTGTTTGATCAGCTCCAGGGTGTGAAGTATTTTTCAAAAATTGATCTTAGATCTGGTTATCATCAAGTAAGAATTCAGGAAGAAGATGTACCAAAAACAGCTTTCCGAAGTCGGTATGGTCACTATGAATTTTTGGTTATGCCGTTTGGGTTGACAAATGCACCTGCAGTGTTTATGGACCTCATGAACCGAGTTTGCAAACCTTACCTTGACAAGTTCGTGATAGTGTTTATCGATGATATTTTGATATATTCGAGAAGTAAGGAGGAACACGAACAACATTTGCGGGAAATCTTAGAATTATTGAGGCAAGAGAAGTTATACGCAAAGTTGTCCAAATGTGAATTTTGGCTACAAGAAATACAGTTTTTGGGGCACATTGTGAACCATCAAGGGATCCAAGTAGACCCAAGTAAAATTGAGGCCATTAAAAATTGGCAAGTGCCTAAGTCACCAAGAGAAATTCATCAATTCTTAGGACTAGCCGGGTATTATAGAAGATTCATTGAAAACTTTTCAAGTATTGCCCAACCTCTAACCCTCCTAACTCAAAAAGATCGAGCGTATGAATGGGGAGAAGAACAAGAAATGGCCTTCCAAACGTTAAAACAGAAGTTATGTGAGGCTCCAATATTAAGCCTTCCAGATGGAACTGATGAATTGGTGGTAAATTGTGACGCATCTCGTAAAGGTTTAGGATGCGTACTGATGCAAAGAAAGAAAGTAATAGCATATGCTTCCCGACAATTAAAAGTGCATGAAAAGAATTATACGACCCATGATTTGGAATTGGGAGCAGTTATCTTTGCATTGAAGATTTGGAGACATTACCTGTATGGCACCAAATGTACCATCTATACTGATCACAAAAGCCTGCAACACATATTTGATCAGAAAGAGCTAAACATGAGACAAAGGAGATGGGTAGAACTGTTAAACGATTATGATTGTGAGATTAAATGCCATCCGGGTAAGGCTAACGTAGTAGCTGATGCTTTAAGCCGAAAAGATAGGGTCAAACCATTAAGGGTACGAGCACTCGGATTGATTGTTCAAAGTAGCCTAACCGAACAAGTTCGTGTTGCACAAGATGAGGCTTTGAAGGCAGATCAGTTAGAAAAAGAAGAACTACATGGGAATGAAAGGAATTTTGAGAAGAAAATTGATGAAGTATATTATTACAAAAACTTGGTCTGGATCCCTACACTTCATAAACTCCGCGAGTTTATTCTTGATGAAGCACACAAATCCAAATATTCAATTCATCCAGGTACTGATAAGATGTATAAAGATGTTAAAGAATTTTACTGGTGGCCTGGCATGAAAAAGGATATAGCCGTGTATGTAAGTAAATGCGCAACATGTGCAAGGGTGAAGGCGGAATATCAAAAACCTTCGGGAATGTTACAACAACCCGAAATCCCACAATGGAAATGGGAACAAATTACCATGGACTTTGTGACGCACCTTCCTAAAACCTCCTGAGGACACAATGCTATCTGGGTAATTGTTGACCGATTAACCAAATCCGCACACTTTATTCCCATCCGTAACAACTACACCACCGAAAAACTCGCTCAAATTTACATCGATGAAATTGTATCCCGACACGGAGTACCTCTTTCGATTATTTCAGATCGAGACAGTCACTTTACTTCACATTTCTGGCAAGCAGTACAAGAAGCCTTGGGAACCCGAATCGACCTAAGTACGGCTTACCATCCCCAAACCGATGGTCAATCCAAACGAACCATCCAAACTTTAGAAGATTTACTTCGTGCTTGTGTACTGGACTTCAAAGGGAATTGGGATCAACACCTCCCGCTCATTGAATTCTCAACAGTTATCACAGTAGTATACAAGCAGCACCTTATGAAGCTCTATACGGGCGAAAATGTAGATCACCACTATGTTGGACGGAAGTGGGTGATACCCAAATGTCAAGGTCAGATTTAATTCAGGAAACCACCGATAAGATTCACCAGATTAAGCAAAAATTAAAAGCTGCCCGCGACCGACAAAAGAGTTATGCCGATGTTCGCAGAAAACCGTTATCTTTTGAAATAGGTGATAAGGTGTTCTTAAAAGTATCGCCATGGAAGGGTGTTATAAGATTTGGAAAGACTGGTAAACTAGCCCCGAGATACATCGGACCTTTTGAGATTATTGCAAAAATTGGTCCTGTAGCTTACCGATTAAAACTACCCTTAGAACTGAGCACTATTCACGACGTGTTTCATGTATCGAATCTGAAAAAGTGTTTGACTGATGAAACGACAAAAGTACCACTGGAAGATGTTCAGATCAACGAAAAGCTCAACTTCGTAGAGGAACCAGTAGAAATTGTAGACGGGAAAACCAAACAGTTACGACACAACAAAATTTCATTGGTAAAAGTTCGGTGGAATTCAAAACAAGGACCCGAATATACTTGGGAACGAAAGGACGAATTCCGAAAGAAATACCCACACCTGTTCCCTAAAAAGAAAACCGGTGACACATTAAATTTTGAGGACGAAATTTCTGAACGGGAAGAGAATGTGACATTCGCGACAAAACGAGGTATACTATATTCACTACGTAACAAGTAAACGACAAATCGGTTAATTCGTAGTGCTTAAACGAGTAACCGACCGATACTAATTATGACCCGTATACATACTGAGGGGTCATATACGAGTTATAGATATATTATAGAGGCTAACATATTGATATTTAGGCCCTAGTACGTTTAAAACCATTTAAACGAAAAAGGTTTCGTTTATTGATACGCTATGAGTTTAAACGCAATCGTTAACATCAAAACGAGCATTGTAGTATCCGTTAAGCCGAAAAAGATTTATAAAACACTTATATGACATGTTCTAGGCAATCCGTGAAAATATTTTGGATTTTTAAAACGAGTCAGTAGGTTTTTCTTATTTTACAAAAATGGGCGGAAAAACACTCCTTTTCGCGCTATTTTTCACACTCGAACTAGTTTTCTAGCAAAAAAAACCGAACCCAAAATAAACTTGGAACCGAGATTAGACTTCGGGCATGCAAAACGAGGCAAATGGCCAAAAGAGGGGCACATGGGCCCCTCTTTTTCTTTGGGGCCGCCATACACACTTTCACATACAATTAGATATTTTGATTAATATCTATCTTTACTTTATCCTTTCTTTCATTTCCAGCCAAACACCAAAAGTAGCAGATTCATTTTTGAACTTTTCCATCATAAAACATTAAGGTATGGGTCTAATTTTCAAGTTTTAATCTTGTTTAATATATATGTTATAATCATAAAATCATGATTTGATTAAAGATAATCATGTTTAACCATTCAAAAACCATAAAAATCAACTAAAATCTTGTTTTGATGTTAAACATGTTTACAAAGCAGAAACATAAAGATTTTTGACCAAAAACACGGATTAGAACATGAATATGTCGTTTTTACGGTTCAAAAGTTCGGTTTGAAACCAAAACCGAAACCCTAATTAACAAGGCTGTTCTATGGATGATTTATGTTTGGTTGGATGTTATATGATATGTAGATACACTGAGTTTGTGACCCAAGACCCAGGAAGTCGTTTAAATTATCGAAAATCATCGAAAACCGACAAGGTAAACCCGTAACACTCATATAGGGGCTGTTTAGTATTAAGTTGTGACGTGCTTGTTGTTAGCTTGTGAAAATTTGCAGGGACATTAGAGATCATATAAATGAGTCACTGTTCAAATTTGGTAATTTTTCGTAAACGGAGAATATTTGGTGAATTTATTTCCGTTTATGAGCGTTTAATTGGGAAAAATAGCTAAACATATTGAAAAATTATGAAACATGGTTTTGGAGATTAATATGTGTTGTTAAGATCACTGGTAAAGTTTGGGGATCATTGAAAATGCCTAATTATGGTTTAACCGAATCTTAACAGCCGAAAAACGCACAAAAAAGGCATTTTGTCAAAAGAGTTAGGTTCTGGAGATTTTGCAGGGGCTATGTAATAACATTGAGGTCATTTGTAAAAATTATCGGATTTTTCGGAGGTCGTTTGATATAAACATGCCATTTATTACACGATTATAACCTATTAAATGAATTTTTATAAATAAATAATTAATCATAAAATTTCTGAAAATATTTTTATAAAATTCTCCATGTCTTAATGTATTTTTACAAAAATTTACTAATTTATATATAAGTACATATTTAGTTATGATTAATCAAAGATTTAAATTATAATTGTTTTAACGAAACCGGCAGTTTTGTGTTTAACGGACTGACTGGTATGTCAAAATGTCAAAAGTGGTCAAATATCATATTTTTGAATGATATTGATAAAAACGAACTTTTTACGAGAATTCCAGACAATTCGGGTGGATTGTACGCGTTTTGTATAATCAAACCCGTGTGAAAACAGAAACGAACCCTGCGATCAAACCTTATACCGAAACCTTAAAATTCTTTCATAAATCAAATCATTTTATCAATCAATACATTTACTTAAGTTTTTATGATCTTACCTATTCCCTAAACGCATAAACGATCAACTTGGCTAGGCTCGGGAAACGGTGAAACTGAGCCAAATCCAGTTTTTAACATTTCATAGTATACAACGTCACAATCTAATACTATGGTCATGTTCTGGGCCTACCAGCTATACCCAGACTATCTATACAGCCCGATTTAGCTTAAACATTGTACTAGTATTAACAGTACGATACCGGTTATAGGAGTCAAGCTATAATCGAGAAATTCTAGTTACCGATACGTACCACCAGCTCGAACAACATTAAGGTGAGTTTCACGACCCTCACTTTCTAAACTGTTTTACGAACTTTTGGGGTGAAAAGCATGTTTACATATACTTATATACTTGAAAACGTGTGATGATGTGGATTATCTAAGTACTAACACTCGACAAATCCCCACAAACACAAGTGATTAACTTCGTGCCGGTGACGTGTGGATAGTACTATCGGTTTGACAAACCCAACTGACAAAGCCTGCGGGGTATGCCGGAACATGTTAACCCAGTTGCACATTGTCATTTAAACTTATTACATACTGCTATGTGGTGTTAGACATAGTACATACTTGGGGCAAAGTGGCTGTTAAATGCCAACAGGAGTGCATGGGCAGGGGTGGCCATGTGTTTTAGCTCGTTTCGGTTTCACTTGTGGCTTAGTATAATACATCATACACATACTTATATACATACGTATTGTGAACTTTACGAACTCATATACTGGTTTCGTTGATACTCGTGAAACTTGAAACTCACCAACTAGACGTAGTTGACCCGTTTTAACATGCTTTTCAGGTAAAGCAGAGATACAATGATTTGCTTACGTGCTTGGTGTTAGAAGGAAAGCTGAATAGCTGTGAATAGATGCAAATACGTACTAATGAATAAGGAACCGAGAACTGGATATGTGTTCTTCATCTAGTTTGTAAACATAGTACCTACCAATGTAATATGATGTAAATTAGCTGTTGAATTTCTTTATAAACAATGTGGTTGATACTAGTGTTATCTGTTACATTCCCGTATTACGCTTCCGCAACTACCTAGTCGGGGTGTGACAATACTCACCCCAAAACCAAACATCAAATCCTATACCAGAACCTTTCCACACATCACCATCCAATACTCCTCCCTCAAATGCCTTCCTATTGCAAAGAAATTTTGATCTTCTTTGCCAAACCATTGATTTGAAGGGAGAGAACTCTGAGTTAAGGAAACAAAATAATGAGCTAAAGGCACAGTTGGCTACTGCTCATGAGAGAATTCAAACCTTGGAGTATGAGGTTGAGAAGACCTCAGCTTCCCAAACCAAGGGGAGAATATATTTGAGCCAATTGATGCTATTATCAGTACAAATGGTGTTGTAATGGAGGATGCAGGTGATAGAGATACTGATGGTTTGACTTGTCTGTTAAATGCCTTTGATGATGAAGAGGATTGTGAAGAAAGGAGGATAGTTGATGATGAGTATGAGGCTGACAAATCAGAGGGTGATGAGCAAAACTATGATGCTGAACATGAAATTTTGAATGTGTTAAATAGAGATGAGGATGATAGAAGAGGAGAAAAGGATACAGAGGATGAAGATGATATGATTAATGTTGATGAAAATGTGGCTACCATTGATGTGGCCACTTTTGTTTTAACTGATATTTTAACTGAAGCACAAACTGATGTAGTCAATGATGATGATGCTGCTACTGAGGAGCTAATACTCACTGAAACAGAACAACCTGAAAGCTCCAAGAGGGTAGAGTATGATGAGGAGATGGATGAGCTGGACAGGGATATTGATGATTTCCCACCAGAAATTGAGGAAGAGTTAAAAAGGAGAATGGATAAAGAGAAATCAAAAGTTTATGAGGAAGAGCATGTTAAGGCAAATCTTGTTAAAAGAACAATGATAGATGAAGAAGAGGAGGCCTCTGCTGCTGCCAGGAAAGAATTTGAATATGTTGTGAGAGAAACAAGAGAAAGGGAAATAATTGCCCAGATCTTGGATCCTGAAGAACTGGCAGAGCAGGAATTCCTGTTTGATCAAGCCAATGTTACTAAAGTAATTGATGAAGAGGAGGCTGATGATCAAGTTGTTATTGAAGCTTTGATAAATTTAAAGAGAGCTGAGGAAGTGGATAATTCTTTAGCTATGGTGGTAAGCATGTTTCAAACTCAGAATCGACCACAAAATGAAACAAATGAAACAGCTGAGCCAACAAATGTGAATATGGAGATTAATGTAGAAGAAGAAATTGGTGAATCCATAGCTTCAATCTTTGCTAAGAAATGGGCTGAAAAGATCAAGGATGATATCAGACAAAACCCATCTGAATGGGAATGTGTAGATGATCAAAGATATGGAAAGAAATATTCAAGAAAAAGGGACAAACCTGAAGTATATGAACCGGCTGAAAGAGCTAAGTCAGTCAAAAAGGGAAAGTGGGATGAGAAGAATAAGTATTTTGTTGAAACTCCTGATGCTGAAGCAAGTCCTCTAAGGCCATTTCCTTTGCAAACTCTAAGGCCTGATGAAGTAGTTCAGGGAGTTCCAAACGTTCCTGTTGCTTGATATCCCAACATCAGATGTCCCACAGTATGATGATGAGAAGATAGATGCAGTGAATGAATCCACTGAGAAAGAGGACTCTATTGATGATTAAGATAATGATGATGTTGATCAAAATGAAGCTGAAAATGCTAATGTTGTAGCTCCTGAAGTGACAATGACAAAAGAACAATGGAGAAACACTGAGCAAAGTATGATGGATGCTAAGAAGAAGAATCCTTTTGTTGGTGCATAATGTCAGTAGTTCATAGTCTAGTGTCTGTAATCCAGTCTGTAATGTTAATTGTGTTTTGTTTATGTTTAAGCGAAGTTACTGACAAGTTCGCTTATCAGGCGAACTTGTTAGTCAAGCGAAGTTAGCAACAACTTCGCCTGAACATATCAGGCGAAGTTGTCGTGTATTTATACGCTAGGTCACGGATTGTTTAAGTTGTTGAATGTAATCGTATACAGACGTGTGTCAGTCGAGAGACGTGAGAACCAGAGAGTATTGAGTCTGTATATCACGTGTTTCGGTTATAATATAACGTGTGTTCGTTTATTCGTATCGTGTGTTTGTTTGGTTCGTGGTCTACGCTCGTAACGACCTACGCAGGGATTCCGCACCTGTGTAGATCGAGATATCCCGTGCAGATCCATCCAGGGAACCTACAATTGGTATCAGAGCTATTGCTCGATTGTATGGTTCGGGATATTCACGCGGGTGTAGAAATCGTCCCGTTTCGACTATTCGCGGGACGTGTTTTCTGTGTTTTTGTGTCATTCTTACCTCCTACCATCGTATTCAACCCTTTACACCGTCAAAAACCTCGAAAAAACCCAGAAATCAGATCTGCAGAAACTTGGTGTTCATCAGGCGAAGTTGCCGTCACTGTTTGTAGGGTTTCGGCGAAGATATAAGGTTAAGCGAAGTTATCCACAACTTCGCCTACCTTCTCAAGTTCGCCTAACTCAAGCGAAGTTCTCTACAACTCCGCCTACCTCCTGAGTTCGCTTACCTCAAGCGAAGTTAAGAATCAGCGAAGTTCTTCAGCGAAGTTAAGACTTAAGCGAAGTTATCCGTAACTTCGCCTACAGTACTTTTCAGAAGAATTTTTTTTTGTTTTTCGGGTTTCTTAGTTTTTGAGAAAGATGTCGTCAATTAACATCTCAGAGTTAGTTAAGATGGAAGTAGAAGCAGGGTCAGCTACTAAGGCCCCAAAGTTGCTTAAAGGAACCGACTTCGTTGCTTGGAAGGATCGGTTCGAACAATATGTCAAGTACCAGGATGCGAAAATGTGGGTATGCATCCAGGATGGTTATATTCCACCAACTATGGAGTACGAAGGTCGTGATCAGATCAAAAAGTACAGCAAAATGGAAGAAGAAGAGAAAAAGATGTATGAGGCTGAGAGCAAGGCTCATGCTGCTATCACTATGGCTCTTCCACAAGAGATCCTTCATACTTTTAGAAAGTACAAGACAGCAAGAGAGCTTTGGGAAGCTCTTGAGAACCGGTTTGAAGGAAATGTGGGAATCCGTGCTTCGAAGATCAAATTGCACAAAACTCAATTTTCGGTCTTCAAGTATCTGAAAAACGAATCACTTGATGATATCATCACCAGATATTATCATCTGATGACTGAACTCAGCAACTATTCAATTGCATACAAAGAAGATGAGATTGTTGAGAAGCTTCTTGATGCTCTCCCACCAAAATGGGAGATGTATACTGTGTTGATGAGAGAAGATAAAGACTTTGCTGACTATGACCTTGAGACAGCAGTTAACAAGCTCCGAACCTTTGAGCTTAACATGGTTAGAAAGGAGACACCTACGGATTAGGTTCAAGATCCAGGTATGTATGGTGCTAAAGTCAACTCTAGTTCAGGTTTGAAGACTGAATCAGCTGCCTACTACTCGAAGGGAGAGTCGGGCGCCAACTCATCACATGAGGGGCATGTGTCAGTCAACACGAATGGTGATGTTTGCTTTGTAGCAGGTGGATCTAGTGCTTCTAAACCGCAAGCAAGCAAGAGTAGTTGCTCTCCAAGTATTCCTAGCAACAACTACTCTAAGATGCCTATGAGTGTCAAATCTGCTGAAGAGCAGTTTGCTCTCTATGCTTCTTTTATTGCTTCCTATGAGAACTACATTCAGGGGAAGATTGTTGATCCAGCTATGTTGGATGAAGACTATGACCAGATTGATGCTGATGATATGGAAGAAATGGATCTGCAATGGCAGATGGCTATGATCGTGAGAAGAGTGAAACGGTTTATGAAAAAGACAGGAAGAAAGTTTGTCGGTGGAAGGCCAGGGTTTGACAAGACGAAGGTAAGATGCTACAACTGTCAGCAAAACGGCCACTTTGCTAAGGAGTGCAGAAATGAGCGTGTAGAACGTGGTCAAGGCAAGTCTACACAGCATAATGGGGGTAGTAAAGATTATAGTGCCATGATTTCCAGAGAAGATGGTGAATATAACTGGAACCTGCATTCTGAAGAAATCTTTGAACAGGCAAATTTGGCGAATGTGGAAAATGAAGAAGGTGAGAAAGCTACTGGAGAAGAAAAAGCTTTCATGGCTGATGCTAAAGACCAGCTCTCCGAGGTATGTTCTAAACCTACTTGTTCTAAATGTGAAAACTTGTCTGAGCAATTAGCAACTATAACTGATCAGTATGTTAGTTTGGATGCTGAGTTTAAAACTCTAAAAGAAGATCATCATTTTACAAAAGCAAGAGAAAATAGCTATAAAGTTAAAATAAAAGCTTGTGAAAAAGATATTAAAAGTCTAAAAGCAAAACTTGCTGAAAAATTCAAGTGATTGATCTAAGCTATGAAGTTTTGGAAGAAAAAACCAAACTAATAGCTGAAAGAGAAAAACAGATTGCTGATCACCAGGTGAAAGTGGTGGAACTGAATAGAAAACTTGAGCAGTTCAGAAATTCCTCTGCTATTCTTGATCACCTTGTTAGTGATCAAGGTTCCTCAGTTAAGAGGGGAGGAATTGGTTGTCATGAGGTTCCACCGCCTTATAATCACAATTACACTTTTAATCATAGTAATCAGAAATCTGTTGACTTTGAGGTTGTTCAGACAGTTCCAATTCCAGTTACTACTAAAGAACCAGAAGTTAGTAAGCCTGTTGCAAGTGTTAAAATTTCTGCTCCGAGTCCTGTCTCATCTAACTCGGACAAGTCTTCTGAGTCGAGTGAGACAAATCAAGAGGAAGTATTACCAAAAAGTGGAGAGAAAAAGAAAACATCTGAAAAGAAGTCTCCACTAAACCCGTATGTCCCACCATATGTGAGACAAACGGGCAGTAATACAGCCTCAACATCTAAGACAACTTTTGATAAGAAAGTTGAAAACAGATGTTGTTTTAGATGTAATCAACAAGGACATCTTGTTGCTGATTGCCCTCTGAAGCAAAAATTCAGAGGTGTGAGGCCTTTAAAATCTGAGAAAAGAGCTAACAGTAATCAATTTAATGATAAAACTGAAAACCCATCGAATTTCAGAAAATGGACTAATCCAGGTTTTCAAAGAAATAGATCTCAGTTTTTCACTGGTAACTCCCAAAACCATAACTAATAATTCATTTAATTCAAGACGGTTTGGATGGCCTCATAGACAATCCACAAGAAGGTATCCTGTTACGACTCACAGAAATAATTATACAGAGACTAACTTTGGAAAGCCAAAGTTCGGGATGTATAGATCCAAGACCAATTGGTCTTGGGTCCCTAGGTACTAATCTTTTGCTTTAATCGTGCAGGAACAGTTGAACAGGGCTGCCAACAAACAATGGGTTGTGGATAGCGGCTGTTCCCGGCACATGACGGGTAACAAAATCTTGTTACACGATTTGAAACCTGTTCAAGGAGGGAGAGTGAGCTTTGCTGGAGAAAGTGGAGGCAAGATTACAGGAATGGGAACGGTGTCTAATGGAAAGATGACTCTAGAGAAAGTAAACTTTGTCGAAGAATTGAAGCACAATCTGCTGAGTGTGTCGCAGATCTGTGATAAGGAGTACACCGTACATTTTACAAAGAATGAGGCGATTGTGTTGCATCCTGGTTTTCAGATACCAGAGGAGTGGATTGTGATGAAGGCTCCACGTGAGAGGAATACGTATATTATGGATATGAGGTCGACTGAAATGGCCACGGAAGAATCATGCCTTATGACAAAAGCGAGCGAATCGGAGTCCGAATTGTGGCATAGGAGAATGGGGCACATTCATCTTCGGAAGATGAACCACATTGTCAAGAATGGACTTGTGCTGGGCGTTCCCTTGAAAAGTTTCAACTTTGAAGACAAATGTCTAGCGTGCAAGAAGGGAAAGCAGCACAAGAAATCACATCACACCAAGAAGGTCAACTCTATTGTCAGTACTCTAGAATTGCTTCACATGGATCTCTTCGGTCCCGTGAATGCAAAAAGTCTAGGAGGTACTTCTTATTGCTTGGTGATCATTGATGATTACTCACGATATTCGTGGGTATATTTCCTGAAATCAAAAGATGAAACGGCTCAGATGGTGAAGAATTTGATTACCAAAGTTGAGAACGTTATGGATAAAAGGGTTAAGTTCATCAGGAGTGACAATGGAACGGAGTTCAAGAATTTTGAAATGGAGATCTTCTGCCTTCAGAAAGGGATTGAGCACCAGTACAGCGCTCCGTATACTCCGCAACAGAATGGAGTGGCTGAGAGGAAGAATAGAACGTTAATTGAAGGAGCCAGAACTATGCTGGCTGATTCGAAGCTTCCTGTGGTGTTCTGGGCTGAAGCTGTTGCTACAGCCAGTTATATCCTGAATAGAGTCTTGACTGTTAAAAGACTTAATAAAATGTGTTATGAGCTTATGCATGGGAGGAAGCCCAACTTGAGTGGTCTTGAACCATTCGGGTCCCCTTGTTCGATTTTAAAGACAAATTCTAAATTTGGTGAAGTAGCCGATGAAGGAATCTTAGTTGGTTATGTTGTTGGGACTCCCAACAGACGTGTCTTTAATACATCGACCGGCAAGGTTGAGGTGGTGTGTAACACCGATATCACAAGTTACAAACCGCCAAAACCAAGCAACGGACCTGCTGAGTTTTTCGACTATGATAGACTTTTTAAGTCTTTTAACATACCTTATTTGGATAGTGCAGAACAAGAAGAAAGAGTTGCTACGAAGATGATCCTTGATGAGGAAGAAAATCTAGTGCAAAGACGGCTGTTTGATAAATGTCAACCTTCCTCATCAAATGTTATCGATACCCCTGCTGCCACTCCTGAAGAAGAATTTTTCAATCCGTTTCACTCTCAGCAAGGAACAACCATTGACGAGCTCTCTTCTAACTTGGAAGACAATTTGCATGTCGGTTCGGTTCCGACCACGAGAATTCATAAAGATCACCCTTTGGAGAATGTGATTGGTGATGTGTCCTCCGGTGTACAAACAAGACGTAGCTTGAATAAGCACACCTGTGTTTACACAAGCATTAAGGAGACAGGCATAATCAACGAATGCTTGTACACCTGTTTTATCAGCCAGATTGAACCAAAGAATTATCAAATGGCTCTAAAGGACAGCTCGTGGGTCGAAGCCATGCAAGAAGAGCAGGCTCAATTCAAGAAAATGGAAGTTTGGACTTTGGTTGAAAAACCAAAGAATGTGCATGCGATAGGCACAAAATGGGTTTTTAAGTGCAAGAGAGATGAGAAAGGGATTATTATAAGAAACAAGGCGAGGCTAGTCGTTAAAGGTTTTAATCAACAAGAGGGGATTGATTATAATGAAGTGTTCGTTCCTGTGGCAAGATTGGAAGCCATTAGATTGTTTTTGGCATTTGCTGCTTATAAGAAGATGAAGGTATTTCAGTTAGACGTGAAAAGTACGTTCCTAAATGGGAAAGTTGATGAGGTTGTGTACGTTGAGCAACCTCCGGGTTTTCCTGACCCAGACTTTCCAGACCACGTGTACAAGTTAAGCAAGGCGTTGTATGAACTACATCAGGCACCTCGTTCCTGGTACTCAACTTTATCAGATTACTTGCTTGAAAATGGGTTTGAAAGAGGGAAGATAGATAGCACGTTGTTCTTCAAGAGAGAAGGAAACGACTTCCTGCTGGTGCAAGTCTACGTGGATGACATTATCTTTGCTACATCAAAAGTCTCCATGTGTCAGGAGTTTGAGGCCGTCATGAAGAAAAGGTTTGAAATGAGTGCTATGGGTGAACTAACTTTCTTTTTAGGATTGCAGGTTGATCAGAAGAAGGATGGGATGTTCATTCATCAGACCAAGTATGTCCATGATGTGCTCAAACGCTTCAAGATGGAGGACAGCACTCCATTCGATACTCCAATCTGCGTCAACCATAAATTGGGTGCTGAGACAGACAATGACGCAGATGTGGACCCAACTCAGTATCGGGCTATTATAGGTTCTTTAATGTACTTAACTGCTTCTAGGCATGATATTATGTTTGCAGTTTGTCTTTGTGCTCGTTTTCAGGCAAACCCAAAGGAATCTCACATGAAGGGTGTGAAGAGGATCTTGCGATATCTCAAAGGCAAACCTAAGCTGGGGTTGTGGTACGCGAAGGGAGGAGACTTAGAGTTGGTAGCTTACACAGATTCTGATTATGGAGGGTGCAATCAGAGTCGGAAGTCAACTACTGGAGGATGTCAGTTTCTAGGAGGCAGATTAGTGTCCTGGCAATGCAAGAAGCAGACATCAGTCGCCATTTCAACATGTGAGGCAGAATACATGGCAGCATCCAACTGCTGCTCCCAGGTTCTTTGGATTCAACAACAGTTGCGCGACTATGGTCTGAATTTCTCACTTACTCCTATTTTGCATTGATAACACAGCTGCTATCTCAGTAACTAACAATCCCGTGAAGCACAGTAAAACTAAACATATTGACATACGTCATCATTTTATACGGGATTGTGCTGAGAAGAAACTGATTGTGCTTGAAAAGGTGGATACGCTTGATAATTTCGCTGATTTATATACTAAAGCGTTTGACAAATCAAGATTTCAAAACCTTGTTGAGTTGAATGGGATGATCAATCCAGAGTAACCATGCTTTTTGTGCATATATATAAAAAAAAAAAAAAAAAAATGTCACTATCGCTTAAAATTATGTCGGTTACCTCAGTTTGAAGGACATATCCTCGGATATGTTTGGTCCTCATTTTCTACTTGAGGGTTGCCATTAACCAGATGACTGAAAGTGACCGGGGTGATTATGATGTCTTTTTATTCTTTCGCTGAAAATTAGTCGATCATACTTAGTTAGAAGGACACATACTTGTATGTGGTCGGTCCAGCTAATCCATTGTATTCGCAGGATAACCGTTTACCTGAAGACTTTGAACTGATCGGGGCGATTGAAGTCAAAAATTTTTTTTTAGGGAAATGAAATTATTTTTCAAGTCTACTACTTCGTAAGAAGTTCTGTTACTATGTTTTAACAGAAAATTGATCCAACCTTGGAAAATGATAGATTTACTGATTCTGTGTGCTTAACTAGTGAAGTTATTAGGCTTAAAAGACTTTAGAACAGTCATTGTATGTCATGGTAGCTTTTTATGGTGCGTAAAAGTAGAAGTGATACTAACAAAATCTACTCGATTTTATGTGGAAACTTCTTAAGAGTTCTGCATGTCTTCATATATATCTTTCCGAATGATAGGCAGAAAAGCGATTACCCAGTCATACACGAGCCCGTAAGTTTTCTGATTCCCGTAAAGATAGTGTGTGAAGAAACTGCAGTGATCCAGATTCGGGACTTGCAGTTGTTTACTACTCTGAAGTCTATGGAAATGTTTATCATAAAAAAAAAAAAAAAAAAAAAAAAAAAAAAAAAAAAATCGTATGAGTTATTGAAACATTCTAGAGCTGACAGTGACAAGACTTGTCAATCATGGAGTAAGAAAGAGAACGGGAAGCAGATGAAGAGTACTTACAAAATTAATCAGACACTATGGGTCGAGGTCAATTCGGGGTGACTTGGGGAAAGCCAAATACGCTTTGAGAATAGATAGGAGGCATCATAATCTCTGAGTTGTTGCCCACTTAATTTTTGAGCTTAATTGAACTTAACTCGTATCACAGAAACGATGAAAACCATCTTAAGTTATTTACCTGCCTACAACCTGATTCTTTATGTCATAATACAGCTAAACACGGATCTATGTGACAGTCACGTAGTTAGTATGATTCCTGTTCGGATCTTTTCTAAAACGTAGTAGTCCCTGTCAAGACTGAAATTTGATCCCTTGTACTTTAATTTTTAAAAGTTTTTCGTATTTATGTAGTTGTTGATTTTATACTTGGTTACTTGGACTTGATCGTGTCATTTAATTCTTAAAGGGAAGTTTTAAAAACACCATTGCAAAATGTTCAAACTATAGGGGTTTATTTTGTAAAATCGGCGAACTTGTGAATAACTTCGCCCTAGGCGAAGTTATCCACAACTTCGCCTGTATTACTCCGCTCCTATATAAAGGAATTTTTAAGGTCAAACAGTTTATTATTTTCTGATTTCAGCGAACTTATCCTCACGATTCAGATTCAGGCGAACTTATCGAAAAAAAAAATAAATTCGAATCCTTCTTCTTTTTTCTTTCTCAGTTTCGATTATCGATTCACGGTATGTGGTGTCGGTACTTCGTGTCATCTGTTCATTCTTGTTTATCGACGGTCGTTTCGATCTCTGTCGTGACCTCGGTCGGTCGGACCTTAAAATTGATTTCAAACATTGTTTTTACGTGGTCATGAACAAACTAATCGTCCAGAGGTTCTTAAAATCTTGCGTTTTTGAGTCCTCGATCTCCAAAATCGCCAACTGCACGTCGTTCGAATCGCCTTACTGTCGCCGATTCAGATTCAGGCGAACTTACAGTTTGGGCGAAGTTATCCGTAACTTCGCCTGAGGTTTAACTTCGCCTGAGGCGATGTTGTGGTGAGGCGAAGTTATCATTAACTTCGCCTGGACCTTTTTACTTATTAGTTATTAGACGAACTTAAAGATGAAGCGAAGTTGTTCCCAACTTCGCCTCACCTTTAACTTCGCCTATACAGATTTTATCACAACTTCGCTCATGGTAACAAGCGAACTTGTGTTATGCTTTAACGTTTATCTAACTTGGTTCGTTTGTTGCAGATATGGCTGCTATTGCTGGAGCAGGTGGTGCAGGCGGTGATGACGGAGGTGATCAACAAAGACACTTCTTCCCGGGTCACAACATGTATATCACCTTAGACCCGGAAGCGAGCGGAGTTGATGATTTCCGCGAAATCATCACCTTCCTTTTACGCTCGCGGATATTCCACGCCATTACGACAACTCTGCCGATTTCCTTGCCCAACATTGAGGATTTCTGGCAGACGGTGGAATATGACTGCCGCTTCGACCCCCCGGTGATGCGTGCAACGGTAAATGGTCAGGATGTTCAGTTCTCGTCTGAACAAATCCGGGTGGCTTTGCAATTCGGAGAGGAGACGAGGGACGACCCGACAGAGTTTGTTGCTCCGTTCCGTGATGGAGCATTTCTACGAATGGGATATTCTGGTCCCTTGGGGGATACACAAAGAAGGAAAGGTTTCTTGCTCGATCAGTGGCGCTTCCTCATGCACGTAATGATTGTCTGCATATCAGGGAGGAAAGCGGGCACTGACGGGATGGGCGCGACCTTGCAGTCGGCGATGACTGCTCTGACTTATAACAAGCGTTACAGCTTGAGTCAGATGGTCTTCTATGAGATTGATCGACAGTGAAGGGCAATGGGGCGTGAGAGATTCATCATGTATCCAAGATTTCTCCAAATGATCTTGAATCATGTTGCTCCCACGTTGCCTCAACGTCGCCCTATCAGATACGTGGAGAGTGTGAACAAGCGTATCTTTGCTCAATGTAGAACTTCGAGTGCTAGAAGCAAGCCTGAACTGCGTCCTAGGCATACTCCACTGTTTGGGTATTTAATCAACCCGGAGTATGTTCCTGCTAATGGGGACGAGTTTAGAGATCCTCAAACACAACAGGCGGGAGTACCTCAAGCTGTACCTGCTGCGCCTGTTGTGTCAGCTGAAGAAGAGGTAGACCTTGAAGCTGCTTTTGGCGGCCAAGGATTTTTTGACATGGACCGAGTTGATCTTCAAGAAAATATACAGGTCTCGGTTCCACAGAGTACGAGAGTAAATGTTACTAGAGCAGCTACGACAGTGGATGACTCAGATTTTGATGATGTAATGGATGAGGCAAGACGTATGATGGTGACTCAAGAGAGGACGTATGGGAAGAGAAAGAGAACAGATGACGACAGTGAGTCAGAAGAAGAAGACATTCATAAGTTGATCAGACGTTCAAGAAGGGACAGGACAGGTGCAGGTAGGGGAGCCGGTGAGAGCTCTAGGGTGGTACGTTTCGCTCCGCCCGCACTGTCCGGTTTGTCAATTGTCCCTACACCATTACAGGTCACAAGGCCAAGCGCCACGGACGTTCCCATGGTGGCTACATCATCATCTGTTGGCATCCCATCCATCACACTCCAGTTGACGACTCCAGATATTGTTTCGTTGCCGCCTCCAACGCTTACTCCGTCGGAGGTTGTTGCACAGGTTATTGAGTCGACAGTGGTTCACACTGCAGGGTTGTCAGTCACGATACCACCTGCAGTTACGTCCACAGCTACTTCTGATGTCCCGGTTTCATTCGAAATCCCTCCTCAGTATACTCAAGCCATATCTCACATGAGGTTCGATTTCGATGCAACCCTATCAGACTCGGAAAGAATAGCTGCACTTGAACGGGTCGTGGCAGAACAATCAAGGGTGAATCTTATCCAGACCCAGGCTATTCAACGCCTAGTAGCAGAAAATCAACTACAGTCGTCCCTCCTGGTTGAACATGGGAAAATTATAGATGCTATGAAGGAGTTCTTGGCATCTCAGGGGGAGACGAGCTGTAAAGGCGACGAGCTCAGGACAAAGAAGAAGAATGACAGAGACGATGATCCCAATGCATCGAAAGGTGCAGGTGGTGAGTTGCCAAGAACTACTCAAGCTCTTGGGACAACCACAGCTCAGGGGGAGTCTGCAGGTGCAGCTGGCGGTTCTGGTGGTGATGAGGTGGTGATGGTAGATGACGAGGAGATGGGAGATGATGTGATCGATGCCTTGAAGGAGTTGGATGATGATATGTTAGATGTTGATGATGTGTGTGATGATGATGTGCTGCCATTTGAAGAAATTGAGAAGATTGGTGCAAAGATAGTGATAGAAGATGATGTTGAAGAAGGTGAAATTGTAGAGGAGAATGTTGAACACGAGCTTCCAACCGTTGAGAAGTCGAATGTATGTGAAGATACAGTAGTTGATGATACAGAATGGGAGGAGCAGCCTAGATGGAAGGAAGGCTATGCTCATTGGATTATCAAAATGAAGAAGCCAGTGGTACCTACAATGTTCCAGAAAAGTTATAATATTAAAGGGTACGCTGAGTCAAAGAAAGGCATTATCTGTTGGTTATATGATGAACAGCTAAAAGTGTTCGTGGTGAAAAGATATGATGGGATCCAATACTTTAAGAGGACGTTTAGATCTCTAAATACCTTACCTGAGTGTGAGGTAAAGGATTTGGCCAGACTGGGGTTGATTAATAGAAGTGATGATAATATGGCCAGAGTTATTGGGAAGATAGTATGGAAAGAAACTATTAAAGAGAAAAAGTTTGAGTTGTTAAAACCACAGAAAGGGAAATTAGTTGAAGATACTGAAAGAGGAATGAGAGCAGATGGCAAACCTTGGATGGTGATGAAATATAAGCCGATTCGGTGTTTGAAAGAGGTTCCAATGAAGACTATGCCTCAAGATGTGCTGAAAGATCTGAAATGGTGGTATGTGGATTGCCAGACTGCTGAAGCCGTGATGGAAGACGAAGACGAACAAGAAGTGCTAAGAGTGTATGATCCGATGCATCTTGTTAATTTATCTAAAGCTGATCTGCAGGTGTTAAATGAGAAGAAGATATTCTATATTCCTGCTTGGAAAGACGAAGCGAGGAAATATCAGCGAGTAGTCACGGTCTGTGAGAGAGAGGGAGTGCATGCATGAAGATTACAAGACAAGTGCTTAAAGATAAAGATATGAAGCTACTGCCAAGGGGGAGTCTGTTGGTGCATAATGTCAGTAGTTCATAGTCTAGTGTCTGTAATCCAGTCTGTAATGTTAATTGTGTTTTGTTTATGTTTAAGCGAAGTTACTGACAAGTTCACTTATCAGGCGAACTTGTTAGTCAAGCGAAGTTACCAACAACTTCGCCTGAACATATCAGGCGAAGTTGTCGTGTATTTATACGCTAGGTCACGGATTGTTTAAGTTGTTGAATGTATTCGTATACAGACGTGTGTGAGTCGAGAGACGTGAGAACCAGAGAGTATTGAGTCTGTATATCACGTGTTTCGGTTATAATATAACGTGTGTTCGTTTATTCGTATCGTGTGTTTGTTTGATTCGTGGTCTACGCTTGTAACGACCTACGCAGGGATTCCGCACCTGTGTAGATCGAGATATCCCGTGCAGATCCATCCAGGGAACCTACACCTTTGGTTGTGAAATTGATGAGTCATGGGATAAGATATGAAAGTTTAGCTTATCTGAATGATGATGAGTTGCAAAAAAGATTGGACAGAGAAAGAGACATCATTAAAAAAAAGATGGAACAAAAGAATATAGATGCCCAAAAATACAGATATTATTTGAGAAAGCATGGGTATTCTGAAAACTTCAAGTTTGAGAAGCTAAGAGAAGCCTATAATAACACTAGAGAGGAAATAAAAGAAAATTTTGTTACAGAAGATGAGGAGGCTGAAAAGCTTGAAACTTTGAAAAATAAGTTTGGGGAATGTGTGGGTACCTAATGTGTGTATAATGATGCTCTCACAACTAAGTTTTAAATTTATTAAACAAGACTCCTAAAGAAACCACACAAAACTGGCAAGTGTAACGATCACTAATAGTATAGCACTAATGAAGTCCGAGTATCGAACCCAAAGACATTTGAAAAAGTTAATGATACTTAACCCTAACAAAGACTCACCTAATAATATTTAAATGATAATTAACTGCTTAACCTAACTTAATTTAACTAAATTATTTAACTAAACTTAACTTAACCAAATGAAACTCTGGACGAAACTTGGAAGCTTAACTGCAATCGGAGAAAAACGTCTACCTAGGTAAGAATCATATTAAAGGTATAATAAGGTAATGGATTGAAGAATCTCACGAAACCGGTTCCTAAGGATGACTCAACTAAGGTTCACTCAAGAAAGTTAGATCACCTCTCAGTCTCACTAACAAACTCTAACTTACACTTAGTTGATTTTAAGAACAAACCTGGAAATGAATTGTTAAAGTGTTCTAATGTCGAGTGTGACATTCGTGACGAAACAAGGTATACCTTATTCATTACATAGCGAGTAAACGATAAATCGGTTAATATGTAGTGCTTAAACGAGTAACCAACAGATACTAGTTATGACCCGTATATATACTGAGGGGTCATATACGAGTTATATATATATATTATAGTGGCTAACATATTGATATTTAGGCCCTAGTACGTTTAAAACCATTTAAACGAAAAAGGTTTCGTTTATTGATACACTATGAGTTTAAACGCAATCGTTAACATCAAAACGAGCATTGTAGCATCCGTTAAGCCGAAAAAGATTTATAAAACACTTATATGACATGTTCTAGGCAATCCATGAAAATATTTTGGATTTTTAAAACGAGTCAGTACGTTTTTCTTATTTTACAAAAATGGGCTGAAAAACACTCGTTTTCGCGCTATTTTTTCGCACTCGAACTAGTTTTCTTGCGAAAAACCGAACCCAAATTAAATTTTGTACCGACTTTTACGCGTGGCACAAAAACCGAGGCACCAATGGGCCAAAAAGAGGCCCAATGGGCCCCATTCATGAGTCGGCCTCAAATAAGGGTATATCCCTTTTGTTTCTAGCTTGTTGTATAAGTTAAAAAAATTGGATATTTTAACACAAAAACCAACCAAGATCAAGATCAGCTGATTTCTTGCATCTTCCAGCCAAAACCTCCAAGGTAACAATCAAAACTCATGAGATTTTTACTTGATTAACAAAGTTTAACGATGAAAAATTAAGTCTTGATTAGTTTTAAACATGTTTAACCATCCAAAAACCCTACAAATCACATAAAATCATTTTTTGATGTCAAACATGTTTACAAGTCAGCCATGTGGATTTTTAGCCAAAAACACGGATTAGAACATGAATATGTCGTTTTTATGGTTCGAAAGTTCGGTTTGAAACCAAAACCGAAACCCTAATTAACAAGGCTGTTATATAGATGATTTATGCTTGGTTTGATGTTATATGATATGTAGATACACTGAGTTTGTGACCCAAGACCTGGAGAGTTGTTTAAACCATCAAAACTCATCGAAAACCGACAAGGTAAACCCGTAACACTCGTTTAGGGGCAGTTTAGTTTAGGTTGTGACTTTCTTGTTGTTAGCTTGTGAAAATTTTCAGGGACATTAGGGATCATTTAAATGAGTCCCTGTTAAAATTTGGTAATTTTCTGATAAACAGAGAATATTTGGCAAATTTATTACCATTTATTGGCGTTTATTCAGGAAAAATAGTTAAACTTCATCAAAAATTATGAAATTTGGTTTGGAACCCATAAATGTTATGTGAATATCAATGGCAAAGTGTGAGGGAATTTGGAGATGTTTAGGTATTTTTTGTGCAATTGTGTTGTAATCGAGTTTTAACAGCCGAAAAACACGCAAAAAAGCATTTTAGCCAAAGAGTTAGGTTCTGGAGATTTTTTAGGAGCTATGTAATAATATTAAGACCACTTGGCAAAATTATCGGATTTTTCAGATGTTGTTTGGTATAAACGGGATATTTATTACTTAATTATAACACATTTAATGAATTTTTATAAACAGATAATTAATCATAAAATTTCTGAAAGTATTTTTATCAAATTATCCATATTTTAGTGTATTTTTACAAAAATTTCCATAATTTATATATAAGTGCATAATTAGTTATGAATAATCAAAGATTTAAACTATATTTGTTTTAACGAAACCGGCAGTTTTGTATTTAACGGACTGACTGGTATGTCAAAATGTCAAAAGTGGTCAAATATCATAGTTTTAGGTGAATTTGATAAAAAAAACTTTTTACGAGAATTCCGGACAATTCGGATGAATTGTACGCGCTTCGTATAATCAAAACCGTAAGAAAACGGAAACGAAACCTGTGATCAATCCAGATACCGAAACCTTAAAATTCTTTTATAAATCAAATCATTTTATCAATCAATATGTTTACATAAGTTTATATGATCTTACCTATTTCCGAAACGCATAAACGATCAACTTGGCTAGGCTCGGAAAACGGTGAAACTGAGCCAAATCCAGTTTTAAACATTTCATAGTATACAAGGTCACAATCTAAGACTATGGTCATGTTTTGGGCCTAACAGCTATAACCAGACTAGTTATACAGCCCGATTTGGTTTAAACACTGTACTAGTATTAATAGTACGATACCGATTATAGGATACGAGTTATAATCGAGGCATAACACTTATTGACGTATATTACCTGCTCGAACTACAATAAGGTGAGTTTCACGACCCCACTTTCTAAACTGTTTTATGAACTTTGGGAGTGGAAAGCATGTTTACATATACTTATATACTTGAAAACGTGTGGTGATCTGAATTATCTAAGTACTAACACTTGAAAGTCCCCTCAAACACAAGTGATTAACTTCGTGCCAGTGACGTGTGGATAGTACTATCGGTTTGACAAACCCAACTGAAGGCGCCGGTGGGGTATGCCGGATATACTTTTTTACGCAGTTGCACATTGTCATTTATACTGATTACATTCTGCTATGTGGTGTTAGACATAGTACATACTTGGGGCTAAGTGGATGTTAAATGCCAACGGGAGTACATGGGCAAGGGTGGCCATGCAGTGCGAGCTGTCTCGGTTTCACTTGTGGCTTTGTATAATACATCATACACATACTTATATACATCCGTACTGTGAACTTTACGAACTCGTATACTGATTTTGTTCGAACTCGTGAAACTTGAAACTCACCAACTAGACGTAGTTGACCCGTTTTAACATGCTTTTCAGGTAAGCCGAAGTTGGAATGATTTTCTTACGTGCTTGGTGTTAGTAGGAAAGTTAAATAGATGCGAATAGATGCAAATACGTACTAATGAATAAGGAACCGAGAACTGGTTATGTGTTTTTCATCTAGTTTGTAAACATAGTACCTACCAATGTAATATGATGTAAATTAGTTGTTGAATTTCTTTATAATCAATGTGGTTGATACCAGTGTTATCTGTTACATTCCCGTATTATGCTTCCGCAACTACCTAGTCGGGGTGTGAGAGAAGTTGGTATCAGAGCCATTGGTTATAAAGAATTAGGATGTCCCTTAGGATACCCTAATATAACCGTAGGCTCGATTAGCTCTGGGAATAAAATAATAATAAATAATATATACTGATGTTTCTCAGGATGAATTCGAATGGAAAAGTGGGTTATTATGGTCCGGAACGTAATAACGGACTTGTTTGTACGAGGGAATTAGAGAAGGAGTCGTTGAACAATCTAATAGGTAAAAACAGTAACATATGTGTATAAAATATAATATTAAATAAATATATATCTATATAAAGAATTATCTGTGCTAATGTGTACGAATACATGTAAGTACTAAACTTTAATTAATATTATATATTATTATAATTAATGTTATCAAGAATTGTTATTATTATAGTAACCTTTGTACAGAGGGTTGCCGAGAATCAGATATGATGCAACTGATCAAGTACCAACCCTATCTCTTGAGAAGGAAGAACGAGAAAAAGACTCGGAGGGGAACATATATGTAGAAACATATGGAAATGAGAGAAATGACGTGATTCCATATGAGGCTCCATTGATAAGCTTTACTTATCAAGCTATAGATGAGACAGTTATTCCCCTAGAACATCACCTAAGCATGAGGTACGATTCACCAGTACTTACCACTAGAGCTCCTAGATCTCCTACACCATTATCACACCATACCACGGTGACTGCATGCACTCATAGAGCTAGTCAGACTAACTGTACGAGAGTACCACCACCTGATAGTATGCCTTCCCCACGCAGATTAACTTATCATAGGGGAAGAACCTTCCGTCTCCTGGTTAACTTTACCTACACGGAGTATACCTATACCTAATCAAGAACCTCCCCATTTAGCCGACCCAGCCTGGTTAGCTGTATTGACTAATCAGATACTAGAGCACTTAATAGCTATAATTACCAACTTACAGAGAAGACGGGAGCTATACGATTAAATGTTTGATATACAACAAGTAGTAATTAACTTACATTGATCCGATACTCATTCTTAACGGCTCTTGAACAGAGTGACAACCTAGTTATAGGGTTGTCAAGCAGTTATTGCAGCCTAAATGGTTGTTTGTGTGTGGTTATTGTATTATACACATATGAATAAACATAAATAAAAATAATCTGGTTGGTTGAACGTAGTCTTTTGATACCCCATGCAGCACTGGTAGTAGAATATTGCGCTGACATGGAGGATGTTTTTAATCCCCTATATTACAAGCACTGACCCTTACCGGGTTAAGCTCTTTATAGTGAAAAATTTTTGTACGTATATTTAAAACGCTTACCTATACCAGGTTAAGACTTTGTGCTGATGTTGGAATACATACGTACAGTAACAATTATGGGTAATGCAAATGTGTTATCTGGCATAGTTGTCTGTTTATGATTACTGTTATAGAAAGGCCTCGGAGAAAACTAATACTATATCTGAGGCGGAGGTGGGCGAAATGATTGTTCGCCAACTATAAGCAGTGATACTGACTATTTTAGCGCTAGTCACTGCTGGCATACTTGAAAATACAACCGTTAACCAACTGTCGAGCACCGATACAACCGATAATACTACACCTCCGCCGAACACTAATGCAGCTACGAATACTATTTCCCCGTTGAATACTGATAATGTCACGAATATAACTCCCCCTTCAAATACTAATACTTCTGGTAACACTTATCCCCCGCGTCGAGAATGCTCGTATGAACAGTTTATGTCGTGTAGAGCTATAAATTTAAGTGGTACTGAGGAACTAAACGGATTGATCAGATGGATTGAAAAGACTGAATCTGTAATTAGCATCAGCAATTAACCACCAGACTGTATAATTAAGTATATTACTAGCATGTTTTTGGATCATGCTTTGATATGGTGAAACATAGTGGTTCAAATAAGGGGACAAGAGGCTATAAACAGTATGTCATAGGCTGAACTTAAAACCCTTATATTTAAACATTTCTTCCCAAGAAATAAGATCCATAAGTTGGAACACGAACTCTTGAAATTGGAACTGAGAGGCCCTTATCATTTAAGTTACACAAACCATTTCAATGAATTGACTCGTTTAGTACCATTGTTAAATATTCCGGGACCCAAGCGCATTGAGCGCTACATTTGGGGACTGACCCCAAACGTGAGAATTATAGTCAATTCCATAGCTAACCCAACCTTAGAAAGTGACGTGTCACAAGTCGGCGTCGTTAATTTTGACCTTACAAGAAACGGTGTATTAAGAGTAGCAGGGGAATCGTCTGGTCTGAAACAAACTGATTGTACCTCTAGAGCACAAATGAAATCTCAGAATCAAAGAATCCGCCTTGCAATTCGGAATTATACTAGAACCAGTTCCAACACGAAACTAGATACATAAAAAGGGTCGTTGCCGAAATGTGAAAAATGTAATTTACATCATACTGGTGAATGTCGAACAGTTATGTGTCAAAGATGTGGAAAATTGGGCATTATGCCCCAAATTGTAAAAGGATAGTGAATACTCCGAATCGACAATCTCAAACAACCTAACCCCGTCGTTCTCAACATCCAACTCGACCTCAACAAACCCGACCACAACTCAATCAACAAACCCCACCTACCATGAGCCTCCGTACCTGCTATGAATGTGGTAGTATAGAACACTTTCGAAGATACTGTTCCAAATTGAATTAGAATGTAGTAAGAAGACAGAATCAAGCACAGGCATCAAATTCCAATGCAGCTAGGAGATGCGCTTTTGTAATAGGATCGAGCGAAGAGCTTCGTGATCCGAACGTAGTAACGGGTACATTCTTAGTTTCCGGTCAGTATGCTTCAGTTTTGTTTGATACGGGCCCTGATAGAAGTTTCGTATCTGTTAACTGTTTACCCTTAGAAAATATGTTGGTTAGTGAACTAACAGATACCTATACTATAGAGCTTGCTAACGGTAAGTCTGTAATTGTGAAACAAATCATTCGAAACTGTTCCCTGATCCTAAACGACCACCCGTTTCTTATTGATTTACTTCTAGTGGAATTAGAAAGTTTTGATGTTATAGTCGGTATGGACTGGCTGTCTAAGTTTAAAGCGGAAATTGTTTGTAAGGATAAGACTGTTAGGATACCCCTTTCGAATGATGAGGCGATGATTGTTCAAGGTGAGCAAGCGGGTACTGTACCGCCTCTCGTATCCAAACTTAAGGCATTAAAGTATTTGCGCCAAGGTTGTACATTATACTTGGCGAGCGTAACAGTCCAAGACCCCGATGAAAAGCGAATAGAAGGCATCCCAGTGGTACACGAGTATTCAGATGTGTTTCTCGATGAGTTGCCTGGTTTACCACCGACCCGACAAGTTGAATTCCGTATTGACTTAATACCGGGAGCAGCACCAATTGCTAAGGCACCTTACCGACTTGCACATTCTGAAATGCAAAAACTGTCCAACCAGTTACAAGAGTTACTGGACATGGGTTTTATCCGACCTAGTTATTCACCATGGGGAGCACCAGTGTTATTTGTGAAAAAGAAAGATCGAAGTTTTCGAATATGTATTGATTATCGGTAATTGAATAAAGTGACTATAAAGAATAGATACCCCTTACCCCGAATTGAAGACTTGTTTGATTAGCTCCAGGGTGCGAAGTATTTTTCTAAAATTAATCTCAGATCGGGTTATCATCAAGTAAGAATTCAGGATGAAGATATCCCAAAAACAGCATTCCGAACTCGGTACAGTCACTATGAATTTTTGGTTATGTTGTTTGGGTTGACCAATGCGCCTGCAGTGTTTATGGATCTTATGAGCCAAGTTTGCAAACCCTACCTTGACAAATTCGTGATAGTGTTTATCGGTGACATTTTGATATATTCGAAAAGTAAAGAAGAACACGAACAACATCTGCGGGTAATCTTGGAGTTATTGAGACAAGAAAAGCTATACGCCAAACTGTCCAAATGTGAATTCTGGTTGCAAGAAGTACAATTTTTTGGACACATTGTGAATCAGCAAGGAATCCAAGTCGACCCCGGTAAAATTGATGCCATTAAGAGTTGGCAAGTACCTAAATCACCGAAGGAAATTCGTCAATTTTTAGGATTAGCCGGGTATTACCGACGATTTATTGATTACTTTTCAAGTATTGCTCAACCTTTAACCCTCCTAACTCAGAAAGATCAAACGTATGACTGGGAGAAGAACAAGAAATGGCCTTCCAAACGTTAAACAAAAGTTATGTGAAGCTCCAATATTAAGTCTCCCAGATGGAACTGATGAATTGGTGGTCTATTGTGACGCGTCTCGTAAAGGTTTGGGATGCGTACTGATGCAACGAAAGAAAGTAATAGCGTTTGCCTCCCGAAAATTAAAGGTACACGAGAAGAATTACACGACCCACGATTTGGAATTGGGAGCAGTTATCTTTGCATTGAAATTCTGGAGACATTACTTGTACGGCACCAAATGTACCACCTATACCAATCACAAAAGATTACAACATATATTTCATCAGAAGGAACTGAACATTAGACAAAGAAGATGGGTAGAACTGTTAAACGATTATGATTGTGAAATTAAATACCATCCGGGAAAGGCCAATATAGTAGCTGATGCTTTAAGTCGAAAGGACAGAGTTAAACCGTTGAGGGTACGAGCACCCGGAATGATTGTCCAAAGTAGCCTAATCGAACAAGTTCGTGTTGCACAAGACGAAGCCTTAAAATCAGACCAGTTAGAAAAGGAAGCACTACACGGGAATGAAAAGAATTTTGAGAAGAAAATTGATGAAATATTCTATTATAAAAACCGGGTCTGGATTCCAACACTTCATAAACTCCGCCAACTCATTCTTGATGAAGCACACAAATCGAAATATTCTATTCATCCAGGTACTGATAAGATGTATAAAAATGTTAAGGAATTTTACTGGTGGTCTGGCATGAAAAAGAATGTAGCATTGTATGTAAGTAAGTGTGCAACGTGTGCAGGGGTTAAGGCGGAATATCAAAAACCTTCGGGAATGTTACAACAACCCGAAATCCCACAGTGGAAATGGGAACAAATAACCATGGATTTTGTAACACATCTACCCAAAACCTCCCGAGGACATAATGCGATTTGGGTAATTGTAGACCAATTAACCAAATCCGCACACTTTATTCCGATCCGTAACAATTACTCTACCGAAAAACTCGCCCAAATTTACATCGATGAAATTGTATCTCGACACGGAGTACCTCTTTCGATTATTTCAGATAGAGATAGTCACTTTACTTCACATTTTTGGCAAGTAGTTCAAGAAGCTCTGGGAACCCGAATAGACCTGAGTACCGCTTACCATCCCCAAACAGATTGTCAATCCGAACGAACTATCCAAACCTTAGAAGATTTACTTCGTGCTTGTGTCCTGGACTTCAAAGGGAATTGGGATCAACACCTCTCGCTCATTGAATTCTCTTACAATAATAGTTACCATAGCAGTATACAAGCAGTGAAGCCTTATACGGGCGAAAATGTAGATCACCACTTTGTTGGACAGAGGTGGGTTATACTAAAATTTCAAGATCCGATTTGATTCTAGAAACAACCGATAAGATTTACGAGATTAAACGAAAGTTGAAAGCCGCCCAGGACCGACAGAAGAGTTATGCCGATATTCGTAGAAAATCGTTATCTTTTGAAATAGGCGACAAGGTGTTTTTAAAAGTATCTCCGTGGAAAGGAGTTATAAGGTTTGGAAAGACCGGTAAATTAGCCCCGAGATACATTGGTCCATTTGAGATTATTGCAAAAATTGGTCCCGTAGCTTACCGATTAAAACTACCCTTAGAACTGAGCACTATTCACGATGTGTTTCACGTATCGAATCTAAAAAAGTGTTTGACTGATGAAACGGCAATAGTACCACTGGAAGATGTCCAGATTAATGAAACGCTCAACTTCGTAGAGAAACCGGTAGAAATTGTGGACGGGAAAACTAAACAGTTACGACACAATAAAATCTCATTGGTAAAAGTTCGGTGGAATTCAAAACAAGGACCCGAATTTACTTGGGAACGAAAGGAAGAATTCCAAAAGAAATACCCACACCTGTTCCCTAAAAAGAAAACCGATGACACATTAAATTTCGGGGAAGAAATTTCTTAACGGGGGGAGAATATGACATTCGTGACAAAACAAGGTATACCTTATTCATTACATAGCGAGTAAACGATAAATCGGTTAATTCGTAGTGCTTAAACGAGTAACCGACCGATACTAATTATGACCCGTATATATACTGAGGGGTCATATACGAGTTATATATATATATTATAGTGGCTAACATATTGATATTTAGGCCCCAGTACGTTTAAAACCATTTAAACGAAAAAGGTTTCGTTTATTGATACACTATGAGTTTAAACGCAATCGTTAACATCAAAACGAGCATTGTAGCATCCGTTAAACCGAAAAAGATTTATAAAACACTTATATGACATGTTCTAGGCAATCCGTGAAAATATTTTGGATTTTTAAAACGAGTCAGTACGTTTTTCTTATTTTACAAAAATGGGCGGAAAAACACTCGTTTTCGCGCTATTTTTCTCACTCGAACTAGTTTTCTTGTGAAAAACCGAACCCGAATTAAATTTTGGACCGACTTTTACGCGTGGCATGAAAACCGAGGCACCAATGGGCCAAAATGGGCCCAATGGGCCCCGTTCATGAGCCGGCCGCAAATAAGGGTATATCCCTTTTGTTTCTAGCTTGTTGTATAAGTTAAAAAAATTGGATATTATAACACACAAACGAACCAAGATCAATATCAGCTGATTTCTTGCATCTTCCAGCCAAAACCTCCAAGGTAACAATCAAAACTCATGAGATTTTTACTTGATTAACAAAGTTTAACCATGAAAAATTAAGTCTTGATTAGTTTTAAACATGTTTAACCATCCAAAAACCCTAAAAATCACCTAAAATCATTTTTTGATGTCAAACATGGTTACAAGTCAGTACCATGTGGATTTTTGGCCAAAAACACGGATTAGAACATGAATATGTCGTTTTTACGGTTCAAAAGTTCGGTTTGAAACCAAAACCGAAACACTAATTAACAAGGCTGTTATATGGATGATTTATGCTTGGTTTGATGTTATATGATATGTAGATACACTGAGTTTGTGACCCAAGACCTGGAGAGTTGTTTAAACCATCAAAACTCATCGAAAACCGACAAGGTAAACCCGTAACACTCGTTTAGGGGCTGTTTAGTATTAGATTGTGACTTTCTTGTTTTTAGCTTGTGAAAATTCTCAAGGGCATTAGGGATCATTTAAATGAGTCCCTGTTAAAATTTGGTAATTTTCTGATAAACAGAGAATATTTGGCGAATTTATTATCGTTTATTGGCGTTTATTCGGGAAAAATAGTTAAACTTCATCAAAAATTATGAAATTTGTTTTGGAACCCATAAATGTTATTTGAATATTACTGGCAAAGTGTGAGGACATTTGGAGATGTTTAGTTATTTTTTGTGCAATTGTGTTGTAATCGAGTTTTAACAGCCGAAAAAGCATTTTGGCCAAAGAGTTAGGTTCTGGAGATTTTTCAGGAGCTATGTGATGATATTGAAACCACTTGGCAAAATTATCGGATTTTTCATATGTTGTTTGGTATAAACGGGATATTTATTATCTAATTATAACACATTTAAAGAATTTTTATAAATAGATAATTAATAATAAAATTTCTGAAAGTATTTTTATAAAATTATCCATATTTTAATGTATTTATACAAAAATTTCCATAATTTATATATAAGTGCATAATTAGTTATGAATAATCAAAGATTTAAACTATATTTGTTTTAACGAAACCGGCAGTTTTTTGTTTAACGGACTGACTGGTATGTCAAAATGTCAAAAGTGGTCAAATATCATAGTTTTAGATGAATTTGATAAAAACTAACTTTTTACGAGAATTCCGGACAATTCGAATGAATTGTACGCGCTTCATATAATCAAAACCGTAAGAAAACGGAAATGAAACCTGTAATCAATCCAGATACCGAAACCTTAAAATTCTTTTATAAATCAAATCATTTTATCAATCAATATGTTTACATAAGTTTATATGATCTTACCTATTTCCGAATGGCATAAACGATCAACTTGGCTAGGCTCGGAAAACGGTGAAACTTAGCCAAATCCAGTTTTAAACATTTCATAGTATACAACATCACAATCTAAGACTATGGTCATGTTTTGGGCCTAACAGCTATAACCAGACTAGTTATACAGCCCGATTTGGTTTAAACAATGTACTAGTATTAATAGTATGATACCGATTATAGGATACGAGTTATAATCGAGGCATAACACTTATTGACGTATATTACCTGCTCGAACTACAATAAGGTGAGTTTCACGACCCCACTTTCTAAACTGTTTTACGAACTTTTGGGGTGGAAAGCATGTTTACATATACTTATATACTTGAAAATGTGTGGTGATCTGAATTATCTAAGTACTAACACTTGAAAGTCCCCTCAAACACAAGTGATTAACTTCGTGCCAGTGACGTGTGGATAGTACTATCGGTTTGACAAACCCAACTGAAGGCGCCGGTGGGGTATGCCGGATATACTTTTTTACGCAGTTGCACATTGTCATTTATACTGATTACATTCTGCTATGTGGTGTTAGACATAGTACATACTTGGGGCAAAGTGGCTGTTAAATGCCAACGAGAGTACATGGGCAAGGGTGGCCATGCAGTGCGAGCTGTCTCGGTTTCACTTGTGGCTTAGTATAATACATCATACACATACTTATATACATACGTACTGTGAACTTTACGAACTCGTATACTGATTTTGTTCGAACTCGTGAAACTTGAAACTCACCAACTAGACGTAGTTGACCCGTTTTAACATGCTTTTCAGGTAAGCCGAAGTTGGAATGATTTGCTTACGTGCTTGGTGTTAGAAGGAAAGTTGAATAGCTGCGAATAGATGCAAATACGTACTAATGAATAAGGAACCGAGAACTGGTCATGTGTTTTTCATCTAGTTTGTAAACATAGTACCTACCAATGTAATATGATGTAAATTAGTTGTTGAATTTCTGTATAAACAATGTGGTTGATACCAGTGTTATCTGTTACATTCCCGAATTACGCTTCCGCGACTACCTAGTCGGGGTGTGACATCGACTCTCCTCTCGGTCTCACTGACACACTACCCTAATGGAGACGAATACTACGCAACCAAGGATAGAGGAAAAATTCAGTTTAATTTAAACTAGATCAACTAGTCGCTCAAAAACCCAAACCCGACAAGAACCGAACCCGCTCTCGCGTGATCCTCATCCTAACAAGAAAAAGCTATGAGACGACCTTACTTCTATCACCTCTCAGTCTCTAAGAAGGTGTGCACCCGCTGATTATATCCAATTAATACACTCACTTAAACCCTACGGTTGATCACCCCGCAAACAAACCGTAAACACCAAGTAAAGAGTTCTAACAAGCAACAATCAATCAAAACTTATTCCATTAATCAAAGAAAGAGGTATATGAGTGTAATTAACAAATTCACAGCCACTAAACACAACCTAATTCAATGTTAAACCAAACTTTTCATTAACAATTCAAGCCATGATGATCAACAATCCATATTGCTTGCTAAAACCTAACAATAATCATCTAACCTAGGTAGAACTAAGAAGATTAGCTACACATTAATTTTGGACAGCAGCAAACACATGATTTAAATATCATAAAACTTAAGATAAACATAAGGAAACTCATTCAATATTCAAGAACAATCAAACACCAGTCAATCTTCAACTTACTTGCAAAAAAATCCAACATAAAAGATCAATTCAACTAGTTAGGGTTCTTGAACAAAAGACAAAGTTTATGGATGTGTTACTTAAGATTATGGTTGAGTTTATGATTGATTAAGGTCCCTAGCTGCTGTACCGAAAATTCCTTAGCAAGCCTCTTCTTTTCCTAGCTGCCAAGAAGCCTTGTTGGTGCATAATGTCAGTAGTTCATAGTCTAGTGTCTGTAATCGAGTCTGTAATGTTAATTATGTTTTATATATGTCTTAAGCGAAGTTGTTAACAAGTTCGCCTAGTCAAGCGAAGTTATGGACAACTTCGCCTGAACATGCCAGGCGAAGTTGTCGTGTATTTAAATAGGTTACGGATTAGCTTGTAAAAGTAGTTGGTGTGTTCGTTGTTCATCGAGTTCATTGTAACGTGAGGACGAGAGTCTGTAACAGTGATATTACATCACGTGTTTGAGTTATAATACATAACGTGTGTTCGTTTATTCGTGTGTTTGTTTGATTCGTTTTCTACGCTCGTAATGACCTACGCAGGGATTCCGCACCTGAGTAGATCGAGATATCTCGTGCGATCCGTCCAGGGAACCTAAAATTGGTATCAGAGCATTGGCTCGATTGTGTGGTTCGGGATATTCACGCGGGTGTAGAAATCGTCCCGTTTCGACTATTCGCGGGACGTGTTTTCTGTGTTTTTGTGTCATTCTTACCTCCTACGATCGTATTCAACCCTTTACACCGTCAAAAACCTCGAAAAATCCAGATTCCAGATTTGCAGAAACTTGGTGTTCATCAGGCGAAGTTGCCGTCACTGTGCGTAGGGTTTCGGCGAAGATATAAGGTTAAGCGAAGTTATCCACAACTTCGCATACCTTCTCAAGTTCGCCTAACTCAAGCGAAGTTCTCTACAACTTCGCCTACCTCCTAAGTTCGCTTACTCTAAGCGAAGTTACACTCAACTTCGCCAAGTCACGCGAATTTAAGAAAGATCCAGCGAAGTTAAGTCATAAGCGAAGTTATCCTTAACTTCGCCTACAGTACTGTTCAGAAGAAATTTTTTTGATTTTTCGGTTTTCTTTGTTTTCGAGAAAGATGTCGTCAATTAACATCTCTGAGTTAGTAAAGATGGAAGTAGAAGCAGGGTCAGCTACTAAGGCCCCAAGGTTGCTGAAGGGAACCGATTTCGTTGCATGGAAGGATCGGTTCATACAATATGTCAAGTACCAGGATGCGAAGATGTGGGTGTGCATCCAGGATGGTTATATTCCACCAGTTATGGAGTACGAAGGTCGTGATCAGATTAAGAAGTACAGCAAAATGGAAGATGAAGAGAAAAAGATGTATGAGGCCGAGAGCAAGGCTCATGCTGCTATCACTATGGCTCTTCCACAAGAGATCCTTCATACTTTTAGAAAGTACACATCAGCAAGAGAGCTTTGGGAAGCTCTTGAGAACCGGTTTGAAGGAAATGTGGGAATCCGTGCTTCAAAGATCAAATTGCTCAAAACCCAGTTCTCAGTCTTCAAGTATTTGAAGAATGAATCTCTAGATGATATCATCACCTAATATTATCATCTGATGACTGAACTGAGCAACTATTCAATTTCTTACCGAGAAGAAGAGATAGTTGAGAAACTTCTTGATGCTCTCCCACCAAAATGGGAGATGTACACGGTGCTGATGAGGGAAGACAAAGACTTTCCCACATATGATCTGGAAACGGCAGTCAACAAGCTCCGAACCTTTGAGCTTAACATGGTTAGAAAGGAGACACATACGGATCAGGTTCAAGATCCAGGTATGTATGGTGCTAAAGTCAACACTAGTTCAGGTTCGAAGACTGAATCAGCTGCCTACTACTCGAAGGGAGAGTCGGGCGCTAACTCATCACATGAGGGGCATGTGTCTGTTAACACAAATGGTGATGTTTGCTTTGTAGCAGGTGGATCTAGTGGTTCTAAACCGCAAGCAAGCAAGAGTAGTTGCTCTCCAAGTATTCCTAGCAATAACTACTCTAAGATGCCTATGAGTGTCAAATCTGCTGAAGAGCAATTTGCTCTCTATGCTTCTTTTATTGCTTCCTATGAGAACTACATTCAGGGGAAGATTGTTGATCCAGCTATGTTGGATGAAGATTATGACCAGATTGATGCTGATGATCTGGAAGAAATGGATCTGCAATGGCAGATGGCTATGATAGTGAGAAGAGTGAAGTGGTTTATGAGAAAGACCAGAAGAAAGTTTGTCGGTGGAAGACCAGGGTTTGACAAGACGAAGGTAAGATGCTACAATTGTCAGCAAAACGGTCACTTTGCAAAGGAATGCAGGAATGAGCGTGTAGAACGGAGTCAGGGCAGATCTACACAGCAAAGTGGGGGTTCTAAAGAGTATAGTGCCATGATTTCCAGAGGAGATGGTGAATACAACTGGAACCTGCATTCTGAAGAAACTTTCGAACAGGCCAATTTGGCAAAGGTTGAAACTGAAGGAAGTGAGAAGGTTACCGGAGAAGAAAAAGCTCTTATGGCAGATGTTAAAGACCAGCTCTCCGAGGTATGTTCTAAACCTACTTGTTCAAAATGTGAGAACTTGTCTGAGCAATTAGCAACTATAACTGATCAGTATGTCAGTTTGGATGCTGAGTTTAAAACTTTAAAAGAAGATCATCACTTTACTAAAGCAAGAGAAAATAGCTATAAAGTTAAAATAAAAGCTTGTGAAAAAGATATTAAAAGTCTAAAAGCAAAACTTGCTGAAAAAATTAAAGTGATTGATCTAAGCTATGAAGTTTTGGAAGAAAAAACCAAGCTAATAGCTGAGAGAGAAAAACAGATTGCTGATAACCAGGTAAAAGTGGTGGAACTGAATAGAAAACTTGAGCAGTTCAGAAATTCCTCTGCTATTCTTGATCACCTTGTTAGTGATCAAGGTTCCTCTGTTAAGAGGGAAGGAATTGGTTATCATGAGGTTCCACCACCTTATAATCACAATTACACTTTTAATCCTAGTGTTCAGAAATCTGTTGACTTTGAGATTGTTCAGACAGTTCAAATTCCAGTTACTACTAAAGAACCAGAAGTTAGTAAGCCTGTTGCAAGTGTTAAAATTTCTGCTCCGAGTCCTGTCTCATCTAACTCGGACAAGTCTTCTGAGTCGAGTGAGACAAATCAAGGGGAAGTATTACCAAAAAGTGGAGAGATAAAGAAAACATCTGAAAAGAAGACTCCGCTAAACCCGTATGTCCCACCTTATGTGAGACAAACGGGCGGTAATAAAGCCTCGACATCTAAAACACCTGTTGATAAAAAGGTTGAACATAGGTGTTGTTTTAGGTGTAATCAATTAGGGCACCTAGTTGCAGATTGCCCTCTGAAGCAGAGATTCAGAGGTGTGAGGCCTACTAAAACTGAGAATAAGTCTAATGGTAATCATAATACTGGTAAATATGAAAACCATTCAAAATTCATAAATGTGACAAATTCAGGTTTTCAAAGAAACCAATCTCAGTTTTACACTGCTAATAACCAAACCACAAGCTATAATTCTTTTAATTCACAAAGGTTTGGAAGGCCTTACAATCAATCTACAAGGAGGTATCCTAATAGGACTTACAGGAATTATCAAGAGACTAGCTTTGGAAAGCCAAAGTTCGGGATGTATAGATCCAAGACCAATTGGTCTTGGGTCCCTAGATTCTAATCTTTTGCTTTAATCGTGCAGGAACAGTTGAACAGGGCTGCCAATAATCTTTGGGTTGTGGATAGCGGCTGTTCCCGGCACATGACGGGTAACAAATTCTTGTTACACGATTTGAAACCTGTTCAAGGAGGGAGAGTGAGCTTTGCAGGAGAAAGTGGAGGAAAAATTACAGGAATGGGAACGGTGTCTAATGGAAAGATGACTCTAGAGAAAGTAAACTTTGTCGAAGAATTGAAGCACAATCTGCTGAGTGTGTCGCAGATCTGTGATAAGGAGTACACCGTTCATTTTACAAAGAATGAGGCGATTGTATTGCAACCTAGTTTTCAGATACCAGAAGAGTGGATTGTGATGAAGGCTCCACGTGATAGAAATACGTATATTATGGATATGAGGTCGACTGAAATGGCCATGGAAGAATCATGACTTATGACAAAAGCGAGCGAATCGGAGTCCGAATTGTGGCATAGGAGAATGGGGCACATTCATCTTCGGAAGATGAACCACATTGTCAAGAATGGACTTGTGCTGGGCGTTCCCTTGAAAAGTTTCAACTTTGAAGACAAATGTCTACCGTGCAAGAAGGGAAAGCAGCACAAGAAATCCCATCACACCAAGAAGGTCAATTCTATTGTCAGTACTCTAGAATTGCTTCATATGGATCTCTTCGGTCCCGTGAATGCAAAATGTCTAGGAGGTACTTCTTATTGCTTGGTGATCACTGATGATTACTCACGATATTCGTGGGTATATTTCCTGAAATCAAAAGATGAAACGACTCAGATGGTGAAGAATTTGTTTACCAAAGTTGAGAACGTTATGGATAAAAGGGCTAAGTTCATCAGGAGTGACAATGGAACGGAGTTCAAGAATTTTGAAATGGAGATCTTCTGCCTTCAGAAAGAGATTGAGCACCAGTACAGCGCTCCGTATACTCCGCAACAGAATGGAGTGGCTGAGAGGAAGAATAGAATGTTAATTGAATGAGCCAGGACTATGCTGGCTGATTCGAAGCTTCCTGTGGTGTTCTGTGCTGAAGCTGTTGCTACAACCTGTTATATCCTGAATAGAGTCTTGACTGTTAAAAGACTTAATAAAACGTGTTATGAGCTTATGCATGGGAGGAAGCCCAACTTGAGTGGTCTTGAACCATTCGGGTCCCCTTGTTCGATTTTAAAGACGAATTCTAAATTTGGTGAAGTAGCCGATGAAGGAATCTTAGTCGGTTATGTTGTTGCGACTCCCAACAGACGTGTCTTTAATACATCGACCGGCAGGGTTGAGGTGGTGTGTAACACCGATATCACAAGTTACAAACCGCCAAAACCAAGCAACGGACCTGCTGAGTTTTTCGACTATGATAGACTTTTTAAGTCTTTTAACATACCGTTTTTGGATAGTGCAGAAGAAGAAGAGAGAGTTGCTACGAAGATGATCCTTGATGAGGAAGAAAATCTAGTCCAAAGACAGCTGTTTGATAAATGTCAACCTTCCTCATCAAATGCTATCGATACCCCTGCTGCCTCTCCTGAAGAAGAATTTTTCAATCCGTTTCACTCTCAGCAAGAAACAACCATTGACGAGCTCTCTTCTAACTTGGAAGACAATTTGCATATCGGTTCTATTCCGACCATGAGAATTCATAAAGATCACCCTTTGGAGAATGTGATTGGTGATGTGTCCTCCGGTGTACAAACAAGACGTAGCTTGAAAGAGCGAGCACACCTGTGTTTACACAAGCATTAAGGAGACAGGCATAATCAACGAATGCTTGTACACCTGCTTTATCAGCCAGATTGAACCAAAGAATTACCAAATGGCTCTAAAGGACAGCTCGTGGGTCGAGGCCATGCAAGAAGAGTTGGCTCAATTCAAGAAAATAGAAGTTTGGACTTTGGTTGAAAAACTAAAGAATGTGCATGCGATAGGCACAAAATGGGTTTTTAAGTGCAAGAGAGATGAGAAAGGGATTATTATAAGAAACAAGGCGAGGCTAGTCGTTAAAGGTTTTAATCAACAAGAGGGGATTGATTATAATGAAGTGTTCGCTCCTGTGGCAATATTGGAAGCCATTAGACTGTTTTTGGCATTTGCTGCTTATAAGAAGATGAAGGTTTTTCAGTTGGACGTGAAGAGTGCGTTCCTAAATGGGAAAGTTGATGAGGTAGTGTATGTTGAGCAACCTCCGGGTTTTCCTGACCCAGACTTTCCTGACCACGTGTACAAGTTAAGCAAGGCGTTGTATGGACTACATCAGGCACCTCGTGCCTGGTACTCAACTTTATCAGATTACTTGCTTGAAAATGGGTTTGAAAGATGAAAGATTGATAGCACACTGTTCTTCAAGAGAGAAGGAAGCGACTTCCTGCTGGTGCAAGTCTACGTGGATGACATTATTTTTGCTGCATCAAAAGTCTCCATGTGTCAAGATTTTGAGGTCGTCATGAAAAAGAGGTTTGAAATGAGTGCTATGGGTGAACTAACTTTCTTTTTAGGTTTGCAGGTTGATCAGAAGAAGGATGGGATGTTCATTCATCAGACCAAGTATGTCCATGATGTGCTTAAACGCTTCAAGATGGAAGACAGCACTCCATTCGATACTCCAATCTGCGTCAACCATAAATTGGGTGCTGATTCTGACAATGACACAGATGTGGACCCAACTCAGTATCGGGCTATTATAGGTTCTTTAATGTACTTAACTGCTTCTAGGCCTGATATTATGTTTGCAGTTTGTCTTTGTGCTCGTTTTCAGGCAAACCCAAAGGAATCTCACATGAAGGGTGTGAAGAGGATCTTGCGGTATCTCAAAGGCAAACTGAAGCTGGGGTTGTGGTACGCAAAAGGAGGAGACTTGGAGTTGGTCGCTTACACAGATTCTGATTATGGAGGGTGCAATCAGAGTCGGAAGTCAACAACTGGAGGATGTCAGTTTCTTGGTGGCAGATTGGTGTCGTGGCAATGCAAGAAGCAGACTTCGGTCGCAATTTCAACCTGTGAAGCAGAATACATGGCAGCATCCAACTGCTGCTCCCAGGTTCTTTGGATTCAACAACAGTTGCGCGACTATGGTCTGAATTTCTTACTTACTCCTATTTGCATTGATAACACAGCTGCTATCTCAGTAACTAATAATCCCGTGAAGCACAGTAAAACTAAACATATTGACATACGTCATCATTTTATACGGGATTGTGCTGAGAAGAAACTGATTGTGCTTGAAAAGGTGGATACGCTTGATAATTTCGGTGATTTATATACTAAAGCGTTTGACAAAACAAGATTTCAAAACCTTATTGAGCTGAATGGGATGATCAATCCCGAGTAACCATGCTTTTTATGTTCGTTTAAAAAAAAAAAAAAAAAAAAAAAAAAAAAAAAAAAAAAAACGTCACTATCGCTTAAAATTATGTCGGTTGCCTCAGTTTGAAGGACATGTCTTAGGATATGTTTGGTCCTCTTTTCTACTTGTAGAATATGAGGATAGCCATTAACCAGATGACTGAAAGTGACCGGGGCGGTTTATGATGAGTCTTCATTCTTTCGCTTAAAATTAGTCGATCATACTTAGTTAGAAGGACACATACTAGTATGTGGTCGGTCCAGCTGATCCATTGGATCTTCGGGATAGCCGTTTACCTGAAGACTTTGTTTTGGTCGGGGCGATTGATGTTAAAATTTTTTTTAGGGGAAATGAAATTATTTTTCAAGTCTACTACTTCGTAAGAAGTTCGTTTGCTATGTTTAACAGAAAATTGATCCAACCTTGGAAAATGATAGATATACTGATTCTGTGTGCTTAACTAGTGAAGTTATTAGGCTTAAAAGGCTTAAGAACAGTCATTGTATGTCATGGTAGCTTTTTATGGTGCGTAAAAGTAGATGTGATACAAACTAAATCTACTCGATTTTACGTGGAAACTCCTTAAGAGTTTTGCATGTCTTCATATATATCTTTCCGAATGATAGGCAGAAAAGCGATTACCCAGTCATACACGAGCCTGTAAGTGTTCTGATTCCCGTAAAGATAGTGAGTGAAGAAACTGCAGTGATCCAGATTCGGGACTTGCAGTTGTTTACTACTCTGAAGTCTATGGAAATGTTTATCATAAAAAAAAAAAAAAAAAAAAAAAAAAATCTTATGAGTTATTGAAACATTCTAGAGCTGACAGTGACAAGACTTGTCAATCATGGAGTAAGAAAGAGAACGGGAAGCAGATGAAGAGTACTTACAAACTTAATCAGACACTATGGGTCGAGGTCAATTCGGGGTGACTTGGGGAAAGCCAAATACGCTTTGAGAATAGATAGGAGGCATCATAATCTCTGAGTTGTTGCCACTTAAATTTTTGAGCTTAATTGAACTTAACGCGTACCACAGAAACGATGAAAACCATCTTAAGTTATTTACCTGCCTACAACCTGTTTCTTTATGTCATAATACAGCTAAACACGGATCTATGTGACAGTCACGTAATTAGTATGATTCTTGTTCGGATCTTTTCTAAAACGTAGTAGTCCCTGTCGAGACTGAAATTTGATCCCTTGTACTTTAAATTGTTAAAAGTTTTCTTTTTATGTAGTTGTATGCTTTTATATCTGGTTACTTAGACTTGATCGTGTCATTTAATTCTCAAAGGGAAGTTTTAAAAGTTAATTGAAAAATGTTCAAATTATAAGGTTTGATTTTGTAAATATAGGCGAAGTTGTTAAACAGGCGAACTTGTGAATAACTTCGCCTAGGCGAAGTTAACCGTAACTTCGCCTGTATAACTCAGCCCCTATATAAACGACCCTAAAGGTCAAACTGTTCATAATTTTTAAATTCAGCGAACTTATCCTCCGTATTTATCGGCGAACTTATCCAGTTTTCCGGCGAACTTGTCGTTTTTTTCCGATTTCTTGTTCTTTTTCTCAGTTTCCGTTACCGATTCAAGGTTCGTGGTGTCGATATTTCGTATAACCAATGTTCTTTATTGTTTATCAAAGGTCGTTTCGACCCGGTTATGGACCTCGGACCTTCGGACCGTTCAATCGGCTTTTTCAAACTTGTTTTACGTGGTTCTAATCAATTTGATCGTCTAAACAACCTTAAAATCATGTGTTTCGGATCTCTCAATCGTCAAACTAACCATGAAACATCAGATTTTTGAATTTGAATCTGCTTACTGTTGTCGATTCAGATTCAGGCGAACTTAGGGTTTGGGCGAAGTTATCCGTAACTTCGCCTGAGGCTTAACTTCGCCTAAGGCGATGTTGTGGTGAGGCGAAGTTATCATTAACTTCGCCTGGACCTTTTTACTTATTAGTTATTAGACGAACTTAAAGATGAAGCGAAGTTGTTCCCAACTTCGCCCCAACTTTAACTTCGCCTATACAGATTTTATCACAACTTCGCTCATGGTAACAAGCGAACTTGTGTTATGCCTTAACATTTATCTAACTTGGTTCGTTTGTTGCAGATATGGCTGCAGTAGCAGGTGCTGGAGGCGCTGGAGGAGATGATGGAGGAGATAATCAGAGGCAATTCTTCCCGGGTCACAACATGTATATCACCTTAGACCCGGAAACAAGCGGTGTTGAGGATTACCGCGAGATAATCACATTCCTCCTTCGCTCGAGGATATTCCACGCAATCACTACGACTCTGCCGATATCCTTACCCAATATTGAGGATTTCTGGCAGACGGTGGAATACGATTGCCGCATTGAGCCCCCGGTTATGCGAGCAACCGTCAACAATCAAGAAGTTCAGTTCTCTTCTGAACAAATACGGGTGGCTTTACGTTTCGGGAATGAGACTCGGGATGACCCAACGGACTTTGTGGCTCCTTTCCGAGATGGAGCATTTCTACGAATGGGCTATTCTGGTCCATTGGGCGATACACAAAGGAGGAAGGGGTTCCTGCTCGATCAGTGGCGCTTCCTCATGCACGTAATGATTGTCTGCATGTCAGGGAGGAAGGCTGGCACTGACGGAATGGGCGCGACCATGCAGTCAGCAATGACTGCTCTGACATATAATAAGCGCTATAGCTTTAGTCAGATGGTCTTCTATGAACTTGATCGTCAGAGAAGGGCGATGGCACGTGAGAGATTCCTCATGTATCCAAGATTCATTCAGATGATCTTGAATCATGTTGCTCCCACGTTGCCTCAATGACGTCCAATCAGATACGTGGAGAGTGTGAGCAAGCGTATCTTCGCCCAATGCAGAACTTCGAGCGCTAGAAGCAAGCCTGAACTGCGTCCTAGGCATACTCCACTGTTTGGGTATTTAATCAACCCGGAGTATGTTCCTGCTACTGGGGACGAGTCCAGAGACCCTCAACCACGACAGGCGGGAGCACCTCAAGCTGTACCTGCTGCGCCTGTTGTGTCGGCTGAAGAGGATGTAGACCTTGATGCTGCATTTGGCGGCCAAGGATTTTTTGATATGGACCGGTTTGATCCGCAAGAAGAGGTGCAGGTCTCTGCTGCACAGGGTCCGGATATGAATGTTACTAGAGCAGCTACGACGGTGGCTGACTCAGATCTTGATGATGTAATGGATGAGGCAAGACGTATGATGGTGACTCGAGAGAGGACGTATGGGAAGAGAAAGAGGACGGATGACGACAGTGAGTCAGAAGAAGAAGAAGATATTCATAAGTTGATCAGACGTTCAAGACGGGAAAGGACATGTGTAGGTATGGGAGCAGGTGAGAGTTCAAGAGTCGTACTTTCGCTCAGCCCGCACTGTCAGGTATGTCGATTGTCCCTACATCAGTACAGGTTACAAGTTTAAGCGCCGCGGATGTTCCCGTGGTGGCTACATCGTCTTCTTTCGGCATCCCATCCACTACTTTCCAGCTGACGACTCCGGAGATTGTGTCTTTACCACCTCCAACTCTTACTCCTTTAGAGGTGGTTGCACAATTTGTAGAGTCCACAGTCATTGCAACTGCAGGGTTGTCGGTCACGATACCACCTGCGGTTACGTCCACAGCTGCTTCTGATGTTTCGGTTTCATCGGAAATCCCTCCTCAGTACACTCACGATTTATCGCATATGAGGTTCGATTTCGATGCAACCCTATCAGACTCAGAAAGAATAGCCGCACTGGAACGGGTCGTGGCAGAGCAGTCAAGGGTGAATCTTATCCAGACCCAGGCTATTCAGCGCCTAGTAGCAGAAAATCAACTACAGTCGTCCCTCCTGGTTGAACATGGAAAAATTATAGATGCTATGAAGGATTTCTTGGCATCTCAGGGGGAGACGAGCTGTAAAGGCGACGAGCTCAGGACAAAGAAGAAGAATGACAGAGACGATGATCCCAATGCATCGAAAGGTGCAGGTGGTGAGTTGCCAAGAACTACTCAAGCTCTTGGGACTACCACAGCTCATGGGGAGTCTGCAAGCGCAGCTGGCGGTTCTGGTGGTGATGAGGTGGTGATGGTTGATGACGAGGAGATGGGAGATGATGTGATCGATGCCTTGAAGGAATTAGATGATGATATGTTGGATGATGAGTTTATGTGTGAAGATGATGTTCTACCAGTCGAAGAGATTGAAAAGATGGTGCTGAAATAGTGATTGAAGATGATGTTGAAGAGGGTGAAATAGTTGAGGAGAATGTTGAACACGAGATCCCTGAAGTTGAAAAGTCAGATGTATGTCAAGACACAGCAGGTGATGATACAGAATGGGAGGAGCAGCCTAGATGGAAGGAAGGCTATGCTCATTGGTTTATCAAAACTAAGAAGCCTGCTGTTCCAACCATGTTCAAGAAAAGTTATAATATCAAAGGCTATGCTGAATCAAAGAAAGGAATTATCTGTTGGATATATGATGAACAGCTAAAAGTGTTCGTGGTGAAAAGATATGATGGTATTCAATACTTTAAGAGGACGTTGAGATCTCTCAATACATTGCCTGAATGTGAGGTGAAGGATTTGGCTAGATTGGGGTTGATTAATAGAAGCGACGACAACATGGCCAGAGTTATTGGGAAGATCGTGTGGAAAGAAAGTATTAAAGAAAAGAAGTTTGAGTTATTAAAGCCACAGAAGGGAAAGCTAGTGGAAGATAAGGAAAGAGGAATGAGAGTAGATGGCAAGCCTTGGATGGTAATGAAGTACAAACCGATTCGATGTCTTAAAGATGTTCCGATAAAGACAATGCCCAAGGATGTGTTGAAGAACCTTAAATGGTGGTATGTTGATTGCCAGACTGTTGAAGCCGTGATGGAAGACGAAGACGAACAAGAAGTGCTAAGAGTGTATGATCCGATGCATCTTGTTAATTTATCGAAAGCTGATCTGCAGGTGTTAAATGAAAAGAAGATATTTTATATTCCTGCTTGGAAAGACGAAGCGAGGAAATATCAGCGAGTAGTCACGGTATGTGTGAGAGAAGGAGTACATGCATGAAGACAAAGAGATTGAAGGTTACAAGACACGTGATTGAAGATCAAGACATGAAGCTACTGCCAAGGGGGAGTCTGTTGGTGCATAATGTCAGTAGTTCATAGTCTAGTGTCTGTAATCGAGTCTGTAATGTTAATTATGTTTTATATATGTCTTAAGCGAAGTTGTTAACAAGTTCGCCTAGGCGAACTTGTTAGTCAAGCGAAGTTATGGACAACTTCGCCTGAACATGCCAGGCGAAGTTGTCGTGTATTTAAATAGGTTACGGATTAGCTTGTAAAAGTAGTTGGTGTGTTCGTTGTTCATCGAGTTCATTGTAACGTGAGGACGAGAGTCTGTAACAGTGATATTACATCACGTGTTTGAGTTATAATACATAACGTGTGTTCGTTTATTCGTGTGTTTGTTTGATTCGTTTTCTACGCTCGTAACGACCTACGCAGGGATTCCGCACCTTAGTAGATCGAGATATCTCGTGCGATCCGTCCAGGGAACCTACAAGCCTCCACAATAATTTTTTTCTTCCTTCCCTCTTGCAGCCAGAAGTTGCGATCGGGATTATGGGCTGGAGTTTTTTCAATCAACTTGATATTGATTTATTTATTTTATTCTTTCTAGTGCTGCCCACGTGAATTTTTACCAGCCCCACAATATGTAATTTGTGTTTCCCTAAAAGAAACACAATCACTAATACCTCCTAGCCGACCACACTAATTGATTTCTTTTGTTTCTTTGAGATTTCCGATCGGCAATTGTATGGCTGGTCTATATAATATCATGTAAAAGGCTTGGATCTTATGTCTTGGGTCAGGCTTTGACTTGTAATCTTTAAACTTGATCAAATAAGCCTCTAGAGTCTTCAAACTTTACTCTTTTCTATTGTAAAACTCATAACCTACAATTAACATTCAAACTTTGTAAAATCAAGTAAAAACCATCCATAACTCTAATTCATTAAATAATTAAGTATGTAAAACATGCTAAAATGATACGGAAAGTAAGTTTGTTATACAACACATCAGTACCTATTGGAAAAGGGGATGAAACCTGATATGGTTGAATGTCTGGATAAAGCTACTGCTAAGTTAATTTATCACAACATGAAAAGAAAGGAAAAATTAAAGAGGGTACAACCTGAGCCATCAAGTGCACAGGAAAGGGATGAACAAGATGAACCCTGAAGGAAGAATAAGAAATTAAAGAGGGTACAACCTGAGCCATCAAAGAAGAATAAGAACACTGAGGGAAAAATTGAAGAACCAATTTGAAAAGAAGGCGGATGATACCCCAATCCCAGAGGAAGTCAAACCTGAACCAATGGATGAACCTATTGTTCCATGAGAAAATGAAGAAATGATTAAGATTTTGAGAGAGGTAATGGTAAACCAGAAGGGGATGGATGTGAACACCTTTAATGCACTTGACAAACACCAACTGAAAGAACTATTCTACTTGCAAAAAGCTGAATGGGAAAATTTTCTTTTGAAAGGTGACAATCCAAGGAGTTTTGTGGGAGGAAGGTTTGTGCCTGCAGGGTTATTGAAAGATCCAAGGGTGGCTGAATAGATTACAAGACTTGCAAGAGATGCAGGTGAAAACTTTGCTGATCTGATCTACTATCCTGGTGAACTAATTGAGTAAATGTATATGAAAGCTTTTGGTATAACATGGCCCAGAAAACCAATGAAGTCCATACCAACTAGGCCTTCTGCATCAAGGCAACATCCAACAACCCACAGAGGTGAGTCAAGTAGAGCTGGATCACAAAGAACAAACAGACCACAATCACATGTGGATCTTCTAAGAACTCTATACTTTGACTCATGTCTCTCAGTCTCTGAATGTGATTATGGAAAGTAGACAGTTGAGAGACATAATTTTGAGAGATGATTTTGCTGAATACACTCATGTGACATTCGTGACAAAACGAGGTATACTATATTCACTACGTAACAAGTAAACGATAAATCGGTTAATTCGTAGTGCGTAAACGAGTAACTGACCGAAACTAATTATGACCCGTATATATACTGAGGGGTCATATACGAGTTGTAGATATATTGTAGAGGTTAACATATTGATATTTAGGCCCCAGTACGTTTAAAACTCTTTAAACGAAAAAGGTTTCGTTTATTGATACACTATAAGTTTAAACACAATTGTTAACATCAAAACGAGCATTGTAGCATCCGTTAAGCCGAAAAAGATTTATAAAACACTTATATGACATGTTCTAGGCAATCTGTGAAAATATTTTGGATTTTTACAACGAGTCAGTACGTTTTTCTTATTTTACAAAAAGAAGCTGAAAAACACTCGTTTTCGCGCTGGTTTTCGCACTCGAACTGGTTTTCTTGCGAAAAACCAAACCCGAACTAAATTTTGGACCGACGTTTGAGTATGGCACGAATACCGAGGAACCATTGGGCCAAATAGGAGGCCCAATGGGCCCTTAATGTTTTCGGTCGCAACTTGGGTGGGGACCCCTTTTGATTAGCTTGTTAAATAAGCTAAGGAAAAAGATATTTTCTCATTCCAAACACCAACCAACTCAATATCCAGCTGATCATCTTCATTTCTTGTCTAAAACCCTAAAGGTAAACATTAAATTCATGAAGATTTCAAGCTTGTTTAGTAAGATTTAAACATAGAAAATTAGTTCTTGATTAGTATTAAACATGTTTAACCATCCAAAAACCATAAAAATCAAGTAAAATCATGTTTTGATGTTAAAAATGTCTATAAAGCAGAAACATATTGATTTTTGATCAAAAACACGAATTAGAACATGAATACAACGTTTTTACGGTTTGAAAGTTTAGTTTGATACCAAAACCGAAACCCTAGTTAACAAGGCTGATAAATGGATGATTTATTCTTGGTTTGATGTTATATGATACGTAGATATACTGAGTTTGTCCGAGACCCGGAAAGTCGTTTAAGCTAGCAAAACTCATCGAAAACCGACAAGGTAAACCCGTAACACTCGTTTAAGGGCTGTTTAGTATTAGGTTGTGACGTGATTTTTTTTAGCTTGTGAAAATTTTCAGGGACATTAGGGATCATATAAATGAGTCCCTGTTCAAATTTGGTAATTTTTCGATAAACGGAGAATATTTGGTGAATTTATTTCCGTTTATGAGTGTTTATTTGGGAAAAATAGCTAAACATATTGAAAACTTATGAAATTTGGTTTTGGAGATTAATATGTGATGATAAGATCACTGTTAAAGTTTGGGGATCATTGGAAATGCCTAAGTATGGTTTGTGCAATTATGATTTAACCGAATTTTAACAGCCGAAAAACACACAAAAAGGCATTTTGTCAAAAGATCTAGGTTCTGGAGATTTTGCAGGGGCTATGTAATAAAATTGAGGCCATTTGTAAAAATTATCGGATTTTTTGGATATCGTTTGGTATAAACGGGCTATTTATTACTCAATTATAGCACATTAAATGAATTTTTATTAATAGATAATTAATCATAAAATTTATGAAAATATTTTTATAAAATTATCCATATTTTTATTTATTTTTATAAAAATTTCCATAATTTATATATGAGTACATAATTAGTTATGATTAATCAAAATTTAAACTATATTTGTTTTAACGAAACCGGCAGTTTCGTGTTTAACGGACTGACTGGTATGTCAAAATGTCAAAAGTGGCTAAATATCATAGTTTTAGACGAATTTGATAAAAACGAACTTTTTACGAGAATTCCGAACAATTCGGATGGATTGTACGCGTTTTGTATAATCAAATCCGTTTGAAAACGGAAACGAACCCTGCGATCAAACCAGATATCGAAACTTCAAAATTCTTTTATAAATTAAATCATTTTATCAATCAATATGTTTACTTAAATTTTTATGATTTTACCTATTCCCGAAACGCGTAAACGATCAACTTGGCTAGGCTCGGAAAACGGTGAAACTGAGCCAAATCTGATTTTAAGTATTTCACAGTATATAACATCACAATCTAAAACTATGGTCATGTTTTGGGCCTAACAGCTATAACCATACTAGTTATACGGCCCAATTTGGTTTAAACACTGTACTAGTATTAACAGTACGATACCGATTATAGGATACGAGTTATAATCGAGGCATAACACTTATTGACGTATATTACCTGCTCGAACTACAATAAGGTGAGTTTCACGACCCCATTTTCTAAACTGTTTGAAGAACTTTTGGGGTGGAAAGCATGTTTACATATAGTTATATACTTGAAAACGTGTGATGATGTGAATTATCTAAGTACTATCACTTGAAAGTCCCCAGAAACACAAGTGATTAACTTCGTGCTGGTGACGTGTGGATAGTACTATCGGTTTGACAAACCCAACTGACAGAGCCGGTGGGGTATGCCGGAACATGTTAACCCAGTTGCACATTGTCATTTAAACTTATTACATACTGCTATGTGGTGTTAGACATAGTACATACTTGGGGCAAAGTGGTTGTTAAATGCCAACGGGAGTGCATGGGTAGGGGTGGCCATGTGTGTTAGCTCGTTTCGGTTTCACTTGTGGCTTAGTATAATACATCATACACATACATGTATACATACACACTGTAACTTTACGAACTCATATACTGATTTCGTTGATACTCGTGAAACTTGAAACTCACCTACTAGACGTAGTTGACCCGTTTTAACATGCGTTTCAGGTAAGCCGAAGTTGGAATGATTTGCTTACGTGCTTGGTGTTAGAAGGAAAGTTGAATAGCTGTGAATAGATGCAAATACGTAGTTATGAATAAGAAGCCCGTGAACTGGTTATGTGATTTTCATCTAGTTTGTAAACTTAGTACCTACCAATGTAATATGATGTAAATTAGTTTGTTGAATTTCTTTATAAACAATGTGGTTGATACCAGTGTTATCTGTTACATTCTCGTATTACGCTTCCGCAACTACCTAGTCGGGATGTGACAACTCAAGAGCAATTGGAGAAAATGGACACACTTGATCTACATGACTATCATGACACAAACAAGTTAGCTGGGAGAAAGCAAAATGAACTTTCAAAGTATCTGAGAGATGAATCTTATAAGGGATTCCCTTTCTTAAAAGAAAAGAAAAGAAAAGGTGGAAATTGACAAAACATGATAGAACACGAAGAGCAACAAAGTTGAAAAAGATAGCTAGTGCTGAATTGAATTACCAGTTGAAAGTCAAAGACAAGAATCCACTGTCAAACATGAACACATATATAAGCATTGAAAGGATAATGAAACGCCTAAACTACACTATTCAGAAGAATGGCATCATTGCTGCAATTGAGTACAAGGAAACTACTGGCCATTATATTCTACGTAATTTAGATGGAATTATCTTGGGCATATTTAGAAGAGATGAATACCTGACCTATCTGCATAATAAAGATCTTAGAGATATAAGGGATTTGGACATTCCTAAGTGTCACACCCGGTCCATAGGCGGAAACAACCGGTGTGCGACTCATGAAAGGTTTTCGAGAGCGCGGTTAAGCAACAACTATATGATAAAATACATGAGGATTTCATTCATAATATAAGTTTTACAAAAATATCCATAAAAAGGTTTACATATAACATATTGAGATTTCACAGTTATGTCCTGCCGAAGGGAGATATAACCGTGAAAACTCCAAAATATAAAATCCTCATACATGAAATTTCCATAGTTAAACATAAAACCGTAGTGAGACACCGTGACCTCTCCACGTAGCTAAATACCTGAAAGACACGTAAAATAATTTAATCAGTATAAACTGAGTGAGTTCACAAGTTTTGTGACTCGATAAAATGCTTTATAATATAATTCTCATAACGTCATGAATGCAGTATCCATGACTTGCAGTGTAACGTGAATACATGAGTTCGTAACCATTCCTTGACTATATATATACACCATAAAGCCCCACATAACATCCCACGAGTCCACGAGGGAATAAATAAATCGGAAAACTAAGCACCCGTCTTATAAAGTGGCGCGACCACTTACGAGTGGGTTGGTCAGACCAGTAGTACTACCCGTAGAGTTCCTCGGCTATAGTTGCCTATAGTTTATGGTTACAATATATACCGGGGACTTTATGTACCATGAGCGAGCCAAATATCTCATGTACACGCACATTGTAAATCAAGATATACACCATGATAAAACATATTTAAACACGTGTCCCTCGCCCCGAAAACAGTTTAAAACATAGTGAAAATAGTGAAAATAGGGGCTGTGAGACTCACCTTAAATGAGGAATAATGTTCCGTTATACTTGGCGAGTTTCCTGTATTATATCGTATACGTATGCACTTCAGTACATAATATATAACTATTAATACTTAGCCCGATACATACTTATGAGGTGACGGTATATATGTATACTTTTTATACATTAGCGATACGGACGTTAGACAACGTCTTATACTTGTTATGTATATCCGTTATATCCTCTTTATATATATATCCTCCGAGCATTAGGGAATGCTCGATACAAATTATTCGTCGGTAATCATGACGTTCGTGACATGCTTTAGCCTAATAGGTTTTGGTGCTCTCATCGTTAGTCCCCAGGTAGGTAACGGGCCCATCTATGATATATTCGTTTACCAGCCTAGACAGGACGTCCCGACTACCGGCACCTCCACCCTTCCAGTTACTCGCAATGTCCATCACAAAAACCCGTATTTTATATTTGTTGCACATATATAGGAATATATGTGTATGACTTGTATACTTATTTTGTTATGTATATATTATAAGTATTATTAATATTCTTTTTAAATCTTATAATTATATTACATGCTTTTACCATTATCCTTGACCCATACAATATTGTATATTTACATTTACTTATATATATCTTACACGTATTCCCCGTGTATTCATAGGATTATACGAGTGTATTTATATATATATCTCTTTGTTTTAAAGCCATTATATCCATGTATCCTCCGTGCAAAGGATTGCACTTTTATATATATTTTAGTATCCGATTTCCCGTAGTCGTTTCTCTTATTATTTTTGTTACTTTTATTATTATTATTATTACTATTATTATTACTATTATTATTTTTACTTTTATGATAGTAAAAATATTTATTCTCATACTACACCCGATACGGTTTTTAATACGTTAGTTATATACCCTTTTTAAAGTTTAACATAACCAAGATTCCGTCTTTACATTTATATTATCTTGTTTATTTATAAGTGGGTTTTATTACTCAAGATCTTAACTAAGTGTTCTATTAACCTTAACCTTCCTTAAACACCCTTTTAACACTTGTAATTTTTACCCAACATGATTTACTCCTCATTATATGTCATTTTAACACACTTCATGTTTATGTTCATGATTCATCACCTCATTATGTATATGTATCTTAGGCTTAGTCCATGTTTTTCTACTAAACATTACATGGCATTAGTACCTTGGGAATGTCGGTTTTTGAGGCGTTCTTGAGCGGGTTTAAGGCGAGATCCAAGTTCCTTGACGTTAATCACGATGTTGAGGGTCTACATTATGTTTAAATAACATGAAATAGGTGAACTAGGGTCAAGTAAAATGATGAAACCGTGGCTGGACAGAATCTGTGTTTTTCCAGCCACCATAAACTGTTACAACTCGAGTTTTCGGCTTACCTAATGCTGAAATGAAGCCGGAAATGGATGTTCAAAAGGTGGTCCGTGATCCTTGCGAGTTTCCTTGGATTCCTAAACAAGAATCACCCAAAAATACCAAGTGGTTTGTGAGATATGAACAAAAGAAGAGAGGGGGGTACTGCTGGAAAATGCAGTTTCCAGTAGTGACCTTCGAAGGTTCAAAGCTTCTTACCGAGTTTTCCGGGCAGAGATCCGTTCAAGGCTTTCTACCACGGTTTAAGGATTTCTTCTAGCTTTCCAACGATATATAGGGTTCAAGATGTTAATAGTAGAATTATAGAGAAAACAGGTTGCAAAGAGGCGGCTGTGGTGGTGCACTGCTGCTGCCTTCGGCCGAGAGAGGAAGGGGTTGTTTTTGGAGTTAAGTTTCTTGAGTTTGGGTGGTGATTTTTGATCAAGAAAGCTAGAGTATATATAGAGTGGAGGATGGAAACTTAATCCCTTAAATTGGGGAATCACAATCCCATGAATTAAGGGTGGCAAATCACTCATTCAAGTGCAATAGTAGTCAAGGCATGGTGTAAATTGTTGTTTATTTGGGAGGGGAATGGGAGGCCGGCTCTTGGAAGGCTTTTTGGAGACTTTTTGGTGGCTTGCAAATTTCCAAGGTCATGATAATGTTGGTGATGATGATAGTTAGATGGATGATGCTATGGATGATGATGAATATGTTAATACATGGATGTATGTAATGGTGTTTTGTCTTGTGTTATAACCGAATGGGAAAAGTTGGGGTTCGGCTTTGGGCTGCAAAGGGAGGATATTATGGTCATTTAATAAATATATTGGTTGTCCAAATGTAGTGCTAAGTTCAATCTTGGTTCGGGTCTTAAATGGATAGTCGTTAGGACGAGTAGTTTATCGAATGAACGAGTTATGGGAATTATATTGGACTTCGGTATTATGAGCTTCTCTTAATTTATTTGGTCACCTATAAAGTATTATAGATGGTATGGAACCCGGTATTTATTTCGGTTCCCGGTATGATGTATATTTAAATTTAGCCCGGAGTTATATTCGGTTAAATAGTGCTCCATATTGTAATCTTTCATGGATTGTTTAAATTATTATCTTCATATTATTCCGACTAGTATACCTTTAAACACTTCATAGTTTCATATCTTGATCGTCTCACTGTATAATGTGTCATTAATTTGGCCGGTTCGGCGACTATATTCCATTATTTAAACGTTTTTGACGTTTCGGTCCTAATTAGGGAATTAGGACATTATTGGGCAAAGTCTTACCATTACCCATTATATTGGATCATAGGTATATATTTAGCTTGATATGTTTGTCACCTCTGACTATTACTGGGCTGTCTTTATCATATAGCCGTTCTCATCGGCTCTTTATACGATCCTATAGGCATAACGATTGTTCTCGTTCACATTTCAAGTATACTATGGTTTATACCTCATATAAATTATATAAATAATACGTAATTTAAATCAAATATATACATCAGAGTGTGAAAAATTACCGGGTGTCACACTAAGAGTCATACTCATTACCAGATCCTTTCTATCTTTAGATAAAGAGCAGGAACCGTGATAGTAAATCGAAGACAAGCAGCCTATAATGCAAGAAGAAGATAAAGATCTTTAGAATAGGTTTTCTTTTGTAATGTCTACAGACAGATTTTTGAATATGTAACAATTTTAACTTTTGATATGTAAAATGTTTGATTTCGATTTGAATATGTATTTTGACTAAGTGTGTGTAACCTTAGAGATGTTTTGGGACAGTTGAGGTGTTCCAATCTAGGGGGAGATTGTTGAGTCAAAGATTTGACCTAACCGAAGTATAAATAAGGAAGATTGGAATCTTCTCAACCTTCTAAGAAATCACTAAGTACGAAACCGAGTACACTTGGACATCCTAGCAGGATTTTACTTAGCCGGGCACGATATTTTGCCTATCGGGCATAGTTATCTTCTAGAAATCTTGTTTAGTGAATACCCGAGCAGGGTTCACTATGTCAAGCAGGGTTGTTCTTTATGGCCGAGCATAGTTTGCTTCTTAGCATACTCTTGGTCTAACCAAGCTTTTGAAGCCAAGTACTTGGAAGATCTAGCAAGGTATTCTCTAATAAACAATGGTCCGAGCATGCTTGATAAAAGAAGGATCATTCAAGGACACATAGGGCAAAGTTCAACTCAGGCAAGGTACAGTGTATCCAAGCACATATTGCCTTTCTCATAAGCTACTTACTAGCAAGGAGTTGATGGGACCATTAGAAGAACAAGTCTGCTCGTTGGATCATATAGGGCAAAGCTGGATATGATCAAGAAGACTGAAGTTTGCTGGGTGAAAGTAAAGTCTACCCGAGAACTGTTCCCGAACCAACCTGAAGGTTACCAGGTTTACTCTAGGGCAAAAGGCGCCGAGCATACTCGGAAAAGTCAAGTGATACAATGTCTGCCCGGAAGACCAGTTTTTACACTTAGTATAGTTTTGAATATGTAATTTGAATATGTGCCAATCACTAGGGTTTCTAGAAGGAATGAAAGCTGTCAGGAGGTGGCAGGCCTATAAATAGAATATTTTAGGGCACGCCTCCTACGGATTTTAGCCTTTACACTTTACAGAAAAGAACGAATATTTCTGATTGAGTGTGACGGCGGTTGTCCTAGGTTATCATTAAATATACATTCCGACAAGAAACCCTAATCGATTATCATTTGTATGAATCACTTTATATAAATGGAAATATTTTGAGTTATTATTCGTGTCTGTTACCATTATTAACCAATTAGCAACAAATCTTGTTTGTTTCTGATTCCGCCGTTAACAAACAAGAATCTTTCCTTATTTAGCAATCCATCATTAACCTTCTTTTCGACACATTATGTGTGGGTTATGACATTGTTATTAAGTATTGAATGATTATTCCGGACCAACATTATCAACTTCAAATGCTTCCTCATTGTTTCCTAAATTCAATCTATCAAGCAAATCTTGAAACCTTGCCCCTGTGGAGCTTTCCTCTTCACAAGTTTGGTTGCTTGGATCTTCCCTATTTTGAACTTGATCATCTTGTACTACTTGATTGTCTTGATTACTACTTGCCTGATCTTGTTCTCGACTCTTAGTTTGTTCTTGATCATTGTCTTTAACTTGGTCTTCATTTGCATTAGAGGGATCCTTTATGAACGTATATTCACTTTCTTTACTTGCAACCTTTTTCCACAATTTTTCCAAATCCATTATCTTCTGATTTGTGTCTTCAGTCACATTGGTCTTGTAAACTGATTCATCAAAGTCTTCAGGATAAATCTTGAAAGACATGATCAATTTCTGAAGGTCAAACAGCCATGCTGCACCATCAACTGTGTTGAACTAATCTTCATTAAAGATTACATCAGAGGACTCAATTACACTCAAATGATCTTTCACATATACTCTGTAGGACTTTGAGTGAGTAGAGTAGGGAACAAAGAAACAATCCATGGATTTTGCTTGAAATTTGTTTAAATAATCCTTGGTGTTCAAAAGTGAACATTTGCATCCAAATGGCTTGAGAAAGTTGATGTAGGGTTTTCGTTTAAACAAAATTTCATGAGTCTTGTATTGACTTTTGTTGAGAAGTACTCTGTTCTGAACATAGCAGGCTGTGTTAATGGCTTTTGCCCAAAAAGTAACTGGTAGATAAGCATAAGCTAGCATGGTTCTTGCAGCTTCAATAAGTTTTATGTTCCTTCTTTCCGCAACACCATTTTGTTCAGGAGTTCTAGGAGATGAGAATTGTTGAAGTATTCCTATTGAATTGTAGAATTCTTCCATAACCCCATTTTTGAACTCAGTACCATTGTCACTTCTCATTACTTTAACCCTTGCAACTAGTTGATTCTCAATCCTGGTTACACAATTCATAATCAACTCAACAGTCTCATCCTTTGTACTTAGGAAATAAACCCAAGTGTATCTTGAGAAATCATCAATGATCACAAGACAATATCTTTTCTTCCCAATGCTTGGTACACTCACAGGACCAAAGATATCCAAGTGAAGCATCTCAAGCACTTGATCAATTGTGTTGATGAGTTTAGTCTTATGTGAAGACTTGTGCTACTTTCCCTTTTGACATGAGATACATTTTTCATCCAACTTGAACTCCCTAGTAGGTAAACCAATGACATGATCACCCTTGACTAGTTTGTTCATATTCTTGAGATTGACATGACACAACTTTCTATGCAACAATTTTGACTCATTTTCAGTGGCTTTAGAGAAAAAACATGTACCACCCCTTGAAACATCTTTCATGTTTAGTTCATATAAATTTCCATTTCTTGAAGCCATCTTCATAATCATATCAGGTGGGATTACAAATTCAGTTCTTAAGATGAAACAGTGTGAGTCATCAAAACCAACCTTATAACCCTTATCACACATCTGTTATATGCTCAAAAGATTATATTGTACTCCCTCCACAGAAGACATTGTCAAATGTGACCTTTCCATTAGTCAAGATCACTTTTCCAACTATTTTTCCACCATTTTCATCACTACCAAATGCTAATGGACCCTCAAACTTTTCTTCATAGTTAACAAGTGACGCTTGTCATAAGTCATGTGCCTAGAACATCCACTATCCATATACCATACTTCATTCAGTGGAGTGGACTGTCCCTGCACATATCAAAGAGAGTAATTAGTTAGATGATGAACTGCAAGCTGACTTAACTTGCAAATCATCAGATTCAATAACAATAGATGCATTGGTTGTAAGAGGAATGGGCTAATGATCTTCATGTACAACTTCACAATCTTCAGATTTGTCAGTTTCATAACCACTTTCTGTTGGACTTTGCATAATAGGTATTATGCTTTGACAATCTTGAACTACATAATCCTTTGTGCTTGAGTAATCTCTCACATCAAATTCCTTTTTCTCCTGAACCTCACCCTTTGGTTTCCAAAGAAATTCTTGAGGTTCAAATCCTTGCTTCAATAAGAATTTTTCATCACCAGTCAGTTCTTTTGGTTTCTTTCTTGAGAAGACATTTTTCTTTCCTTTCTTAGCATTGGTTGGTGATTCTTGAGAATCTTCAGACTTAACTGATTTTGAGTCTTGATTGTGGATAATTCTCAAAGGTTGAAAGTTCTTCTTGACAACAGTTTCAGATTTCTTGGGAGATATGCTTCTTTTGACTTGTTCAGCCACGTTTTTCTTTGGTTTCTCTTCAACTTTCCCATCCTTCTTAACACTGTTGTCAGCTTTCTGATCAGTTTTGCTCACATTTTCCTTTTCACGCACTTTTCCTTTTCCCAAGTATTAATCATACTTCTGTTTGTAAAGCTCAAAGTTTTGACCAAACTTTGTCTCATTGAGAACATGAAAATGTTTGAAGTTGAGCCTTTCATTGCAAGAATCAGTATGGTGACCGTATTCATCACACTTTTTACACCACACTTTTCCTTTTAAAATTTCATGAGCATTCCCTTTCTTGAATCTCTCACTTGGTTTAGGTGGTTTAATCCCAAGTGTTTTCTGAGTTTTCAAGATATTAAAATCAATTGAAAAAGGAACAAACTCTTAAATCTTGATATCTTGTCTTTCAGTCTTGCTCTTCACAAAAATGAATTTCTGCATATTTATAGGTTCTTCATCTAGGTTTCCCTTATGCCTTGACTGCCTCTTATCATATGCTTCCATAGTTTCAACCTATCCTATCTTAAACACTTCATGACTAGAGAAAGCTGGTTAAAATGGAATGAAGTTATCACCAACAACTGTTTCAGTGATCTTTTTCTTGTTGTTGTCATTTATCCTTTTCAAAACAGCCTTGCTTAGTGGCCTCACAGCTTTATAACTCACCTTTGACCTTTCACATATGTTAAAAGACACATGTTCTTTCTTCATTCTTTCATTTTGTTTCTTCATTTTTGGTGTCATAGGTGACAACAAAGTAAGTTTGTCATTTGATTCAGGTTTCTTCTATCTTCTGTTTCTCTCTGCAGCTTGAATCTCTTCATCTGTGATCTGATCACTTAAGTAATCCATATTCAGATCATCATCATCAAAGTCATTCTCAGAGACTTGCACACCTATTGACTTGTCATCTCTAATTTCTTCCTTTACTACAAACTCTCCCTCTTTACTCACGTCAACCATCTTATACATGTCAAGGAAATCTTCTTTATCTTGAAAGACATATCTGAACTGTTGAAGATACCCCTCTCTCTTTTCTTTTTCAACCTTTGACAAATAATTGTTGTTGAATGGTGGTGGAACATCTTTGTATTTATCTTCCTATTTTAGTTGGTTCTTAATACCACAAATGTTTCCCGTAGATACCAAGTTCTTTAAAAATTCATTTTTAACTTGTAACAGGCTATTCTTCACCGTTTCTTCAACAATCATTTTCTTTAGACCATCAATTTCAGTCACATATCCTGACTGAGTTCTATAACTACTCACACAATCATCTTCAAGGCTTCTTATCTTTTCTTCATTGATTAAATCACTTGCTTGATACCCATTTATTATGCTTTGTTTTCTAAAGCATTCACTCTCCAACTTACCTACTTTCACATTCAATGCATCAATTGTTTCAAGTAAATCAGTTGTAGGGATTAAAGGTACCTGTGAAGAAGAAGATTCAGCCTCATTCTCAATCTTTGACATCAATGCAACATGATCACTCCAATCAAAATTCCCTTCTTGTTGTGTTGCAAGTGCTACATTCACTTGGTTTCGGGGTTGATTTTGTTTGTGGGTGTTGGTTTCTTTGGTAGTTTTGGTTCTGAGGCACAACTTGTTGATTGTTCAATTATGGTTGTTGATAATTGTTGGAATTGTTGGGGTTGTTGTTGTAATTGTTGTTTCTTGGCTGAGTCTGCTGATATTGCAACTGATTTCTTGGCTGTTGATTCTGGTACTGATTCACTTGGAAGTTTCTAGGCTGATTGCATTCTCTTGCAAAGTGTCTTGGTTGTTGGTAATTGTAACAGAATGCCTTGGATTTATCAAATCTAATTCTTTCATTTGGACAGACACTAGAGATCTCCCAGTCCTGTTACACAGCCTCTTGCTTCTGAGTGCAAGCATTGCAGCCTGCCACTTCAAGTCCATATCTTTAAGGTTATCAGCATCAATCTGTTCTAAATCATCTTGAATGATACTTGTGTGGATCATGTTTTTGGCCAAAAATGCATTGAAAGACTCTATAAACATAGAGAATAATGCTTGAGTTTCATTTCCTTGACCATTATTTCCACCAAAGTAAGGTGAATGTCCACTTGTCATAAAGGCAGAGTCATTGTCATCTATGAGTTGGACATTGAACCTTGACTGGTTTCCTTGGTGACTTGAACAACCACCAACAATTGCTTTAGGTGTATCAACACCATGTTCAGTGGGTTCTTTTATAATGGGGGATCTGTTGTTGGTTTTTGGTGGACAAGTTTCCCACAAGTGCAATAAGAGCGTTGGACACCTGGAAACATGGCTTCTCTTCCTTTATCATTTCGTTCTCAGCAGCTTGTAAAAAGAAAATTACATCATCCAACTTGAGTTGTTCAAAATTTGGTTTCTGAAGGATGAATTTGCTAGCTGTATGCCACTCCTTTGGCATTGAAGTCAACAATTTGGTGTTCAAATCAAAGGCTGTCAATACATAAATCAGTGGTTCTCAGTTCATTGACAATAGCTAAAAATAGAATTGATTTCAAACTTTCTCCATCCTTGTACTTGAATCTCTCAAGTTGTTGCTTGAGTCTTTGTTTCTTGATATTTTTCAGCTCAGAATTTCCTTCAAACATTTCAAGTATTGCATCATACATAGCCTTAACTGTTGTATGATGTGAAACCTTGGTTAAAATTCCCCAAGACAGACCCAGCTTGATCATTGCTAGAGCCCTGTCATCCACCTCATTCTGTCACTCACAGCAATGTTAGAATTTGTACTATCAGCTACATGCGGACCATTCTTGATTTAGTTCCACATATTAACGTCATTATAATACACAACAGCCTCAAACAATACCATCCACTTGGTGAAATTTTCCTATCCGTACAACCTAGGAATTATTTTAGTGGAAGCCTCTTGCTCTTCAAAACCAGACATATTTTTGGAATTTTTAAGTGTTTTCAAAGAAAAATAGAGTAAAAGGTTTAACAGATTAAGAAATCAAAATTTTAAAAACAATCAGATTTGAGAAATAAATCTTCAGACCTGATGTTTCTAATTCGATTGGAGCAAGATCTAGTAATAAAAATATGAACTTTAACTAAAAATCAGTGAGAGAAAATTCCGAAAGTTGAAGATTTGAAAGAATGAAGGAAAAACAGAGTTGCTGACGTCAGAAATCAATGAAACAGTACTCAACTTACGTCATTCTTCATCTTCAATCAATTAACAATAAGCAAAAATTCTTCACCCCAAACAGCAACAAACAAGCTCTGATACCACTTGTCAGTCCCGTAAATGATCACTCAAACTCACAATAAATATCAAAACCTACACAGAAAACCATGTCAACAAGAAGGTTGGTGACTGTGCGATTTAAGGTGTAACGATTCCGGCAAATTCAGGTATACCCTAGCCGGAATATACTATTTACGTGTTATTTAATACCGAACATATGAATTATAATGTGTTTATATGAGTATATAAGATTCACAGTACGAATTATACTCGAATGTACAGCTAGTCATATTGAAATTACGATTAATCGATGAACGGTTATTGAAACCCGAACGAATCGGGGATTACGTTATAGACGAAATATATAATGTTTAGTGATGTGTACGAAGTATTAAGGCTTCGGGATAAGTGAATTATAGCACAGAAAAAGGATTTCGATTTATTAGTACATCGGTACGTTAAACGAAACCTTTAACATCAAACCAAGCAAGAGACGATCGATCAAGCCGAAAAAGATGCACAATGACCGACAATATGATGTGTTGAGTCAATAAATGTCACGGTTTAAGTTTTTAAAGATTTTAAATCAGTTTTATATAAATTTTATTTTTAAGACGAAAAACGACCGTTTTAGCCTCGTTTTAAGCCGAATTAAGTGTTTAACCGAGAAACGAACTGAACCAGATTATCCACAACGTTATCCGGATTACACAATCCAAATGTGTGGCCATGGTTGGAGATGTGGGCCCCCCTCCCACACCATACATGGACCGATCGGTCCATGTGGTGCACACACACATCACATTTTCTTTTTTCTAAACTCCCAACACCAAAATCCTCTCAACACTCTTCAACCTTCATCCAAACCCTTGATTTTTAACAAGAATCATAAGGTAAAAACATGGTTTTAATGGTTGATTCATAGTTTTGATTACATGATCTTAAGTTGTTTGCAAGAGAATGAAGTTTCAAGTGAAAAATGGGTGAAAACCCGAGATGAAACCGATTCTTGCGTGATCAAGTGATGTATACAAGTTATACAAGGGATCTTGGTCCAAGAAAGGATTTAAAAGAGTCAAAAACGAATTTTTACGGTTAAAATCTTTTCGGTAAAACGAGTTCTAGGGTTTTATAGCTCGGTTTTGGTGAAAATCGCATGAAAAATGAGTTTTTGGTTCTGTAAAAATTACTGGGAACTATGTGGATGGCAGGAGTCATCCCAGAAAAATTTGGGATTTTTCTAAGGTCGTTTGGTATTTTCGACATATTTGGTGTTTAAATGACGTTTAAAAATAGATAAATAAATGTTAAATATAAAAATTAATTCTGGAAATATTTTTATAAAATTCCTCACTGTCAAAAACTGATTTGTACAAAATTTCAAGATCCGAGACTAAACGGATAATTATTTGTGCTAAATAGAACATAAAAACAAACTTTTAAAGCTTAAAACGCGTAAACCGGCAAAGTTCGCCTAAGCGAACTGACTGGTGTATAAAAACCTTAAAAATTGACCATTTTTATGAAACTAAATTAGTTAAGTAAAAATAAATCATCCGAAAATAATTCGGATGATTTGGGTAATTTTACCCGATTTAGTCGTTTCCGGTATATTAAAGACGGAAACGGGCCCCGCGGCCAAACGGGGTGTCTAAACCGAGCTCTAATTTCACCACTTTAATTAAAATATCAATAAAAACTATTTTCGGGTCGTATGTGGCCAAACTCATTTTTGAAAACATAAAGACGAATAACCGTGCTAGGCACGCAAAACGAGAAAACAAACTAATGGTAGTCTTGACTAAAGAACTCTAAGTAATATCACAATCTAAGTCCTGAGAAGTGTTTCGGGGTTAACATTGTCCCCGGATCGTGTACGGTACTGGGTTAACAGTGTCCCCAGACGTACCGGTTAACACGAATTTAAGTTATATTAATAGAAATTGTGTAGTAACGACTTAGGGATCGTATTACAGATCCAGACCGGTAGCTGTTCACAGTATCACATCTGCTCACCAAAAAGGTGAGTTTTCACGAGCCCCTTTTTATTGAACTGTTTTATATATTTTCCCGGGGCGGAAAGCATGTTTTTATCAAAGTGTTTAAGTACATGCCGATCGCATGGAAATGAATGTATTTATATAATGTTTATTGTACGGGAATCGTACGGTAATGTTTTAAGATGGTAATTATCTGAGTTGCTAATATTGTAAGGCCCGAAACAGTGTTCTGGGTTAACAGTGTCCCAGAGGCTATTAAATGTATTTATGGGTTAACAGTGTCCCTAGAGGTTATTAAATGTATTTCTGGGTTAACAGTGTCCCCAGAGGTTATTAAAGGTGTTTCTGGGTTAACAGTGTCCCCAGAGGATTATTAAATGTGTTTCTGGGTTAACGGAGTTTTCACTTGTAGGCTCAGCATAATTACATCATTAATTTATGATTACTAAAATGATTTGTCATGGTTTACTTAAATTAGTGAAACTCACCAACTATTCGTAGTTGACCCGTTTTCTTTACATGCTTTCTAGGTACACCCAAATTGGAATGAGTGATACGTGCTTGCTGATGTGTGCTATTTTGTGGAAGCTTAAGAGTCTATATTTTGTTTTAAACATGTTAACGTACTATTGGTAAAACTTATGTGATAACACCTAGTCGGTAACGAAACTCGGAACAATGTAATACGTTTAAACTATTGTAGTGGTGTTTTCTTTATAAGCAATGCTGTTGATATCAGATGTGTCTGTTGCATCCCGTGTACGTTTCCGCTGCGGTTACGGGGTGTTACAGAACTTGGTATCAGAGCCATTGGTTATAAAGAATTAGGATGTCTTTAAAAGATACCTAAAATATAACCAGTAGCTCAAGTATTATAGGATCTGAATATCAACTAATAATTTATTGTGACGAGGTCTGGATGAACTTGGATGGACAAGTGAGTTATTATGGTCCGGAACATAATAACAGACTTGTCCGCACGAGGGAATTCATGGGAAGTCACGGGGGACTTTAATAGGTAAAATTGGCAACATATGTGCAAATATATGATAATATTGTGTGTGGTCAAGTTGTATTAGTAAGTGTATATTAATTTGATTACGATTTACACTATGGAAAGAACTATATGTTTGTTAACTTGTGTGCAGGTTAGAATGTCAAGAACACCTAGTGCATCGATGGAGGAGGACCCGGAGGAGGTCAGCTCCGGGAACTCTGGGAGCCTCCCCGTATTACCCAGCTCTGAGCCTAGCGAGGCTAGTGTTAGGAGCTCTAGCCAGTCCGCCCCTGCCAGGATTGCTAGATCTCCTACCCCACCCGCACCACAGGCCGTCCCTATCCCTCCCGGATTCGGACCCCGCCTCACGGCGCGGATCAGTATTCCGCAGGTCCCACCTACCTCGCCCCCACCCAGACCTGCTACCCGCAGGGGAGAGTCCTCCCGCTCCCAGCCCGAGCCTGTGGCTCCACCTGTGTGGGGTCTCCCCAGGCAGGAGAGGGACGCGGCGGCGTGGCTACGAGTGCTCACCGAACAGGTGAATGAGCACTCCGCCGCCTTGACGGTGGGGGTACAGAGGCGGATGTACCTAGGGGATTGCATACTGGACCACCGGTATGCGATTTCGCAGCTGAAGAGGGAGTGCTCATACTCCCAGTGGATGATCGGCCGGATGGAGACGCGGATCCGGTTTATGCTGGCTGTGATGGTGGTGTTGGTGGCGGTGTTGGTGGGTTTGGTATACCACCGTGTTTAGTTGTGTTAGGATGGGAGTAGACAGGGGCCGTTTTTTTTTTGATACTCTATGTAAGCAGTTAGTGGTGATGCTAACATAGAGTGAATCTTGGGTAGTTTAATACAACCACTGGCCCTTAGGGGGTCTCTTTTGGGGTATATCGTTATAGATACTTTTGGGTATCATTCAAGCACTGACCCATTGTGGGTTATGTCGAGATGATGCCGACATAGGCCCTATGTAGGAAAACTTAACTATGTAATGATGACAGGAAACGTATGTGAACTGATATGGATGTAATATGTACTAATGTTTACTAATGAATGGAATGTTTGTTGTGTTTTATGATTGGAACTTGTATTAATTATATATATTTTCTTGATGTTGTGTAGAATGGCACCAAAACGTTCGGCCCAATTGTCGGAAGTGGACTTGAGCCGTTTGATTGCTCAACAGTTAGAGGCGGCGATACCGGATATAGTATCGCGCATCGCCGCCAGTATTAACAATTCGACCAATCCAGCCCCTCCGAGCAATCAAACGACCACCAATAATGACGGGGAACAAAATGTTAATCCTCCACAGAATGATAACACGATTCCGAGTAATGACGCACCGCCTAGGGTGGTCGTTACAGACAGTAATGGCCCGATACCTACGGTAGAGACGAACCGTACTGAACCGATTCGTGCATCCAGGGGATGTTCGATCAAAGACTTTATGTTGTGCAAACCTCTAGAGTTTAGCGGGTCTGAAGGACCAAATGGGTTGGTTAAGTGGATGGAGAAAATAGAATCCGTTGTGAATATCAGCAACTGCCCCGAGGATTGTGTTGTTAAGTATGCTACCTGCACATTCACGGACCATGCCTTGACATGGTGGAACACGATAGTGCAGACCCGGGGTCAGGCGGCGACAAACCGCATGACCTGGACAGAGCTCAAGGCCCTTGTACTGGAGCATTTCTGCCCGAAAAACGAATTGCAAAAATTAGAAAATGAATTGTGGAACTTGGAGATGCAGGGGGCAGACCATTTGGGTTATACGAACCGGTTTAATGAGTTGTCGCGTTTGGTACCATGGTTGGTCACCCCAGAGTCGAAGAGGGTTGAGCGTTATATTTGGGGGCTAACTCCAATTGTAAGGAGTATAGTCAATTCTGGGGGACACCAGACGTACGAGGGTGCGGTGACGCAAGCTGGTATCGTCACGTATGACTTCGTAAGGAGCGGGTCACTGAAGGTGGCGGGAGAGTCCGCTGGGGGAAAGCGGGGTACACATGACCATAGGATCCAGGAAAAGCAGCAAAATAAACGTGCTATGCCCACTGCCCAAAACTACGCCATGACTAGTTCAGGCGGAAGACAAGAACCGCAGAAGGGAACGTTTCCTAGGTGCGGGAAATGCGGTTACCACCATGGTGGCATGTGCAAAGAAGTGGTATGCCACCTGTGCCGCAGGATTGGGCACTACGCACCGAGTTGTAGGACAAACCTGAACAACCTGAACCAACAACCGCAACCTATCCGTGCGCAGCCATTTAGGACCCAACCAGCCCGACAACAAAACCCGCAAGGAAACCAAATGGTGACCACCAGCCGTGCTTGCTATGTATGCGGCAGCACAGATCACTTCAAGAGAAACTGTCCAAAGCTGAACCAGGGAGGAAATGGGCGGCAAACCGCGGGTCAGGCATCGTCGTCCAATCCGGCGCGAGGCCGAGCATTCGTGATGGGGGCGAACGAAGCACGCCAGGACCCCAGTGTAGTGACAGGTACATTCCTCGTCTCTGATCATTACGCTTCTGTATTATTTGATACGGGCGCCGATAGAAGTTTTGTCTCCGTTAGATTCCTGTCAATAGCAAACCTCCCAATTGGTGAAACCATAGAACCTTATACCGTAGAAGTCGCTAACGGTAAAACCATGATAGTTAATCAGATAGTTCGGAATTGCCCTTTTATTCTGAACGATCAATCCTTTCTGATTGATTTGTTACCGGTAGAATTGGGTAGTTTTGACGTGATAGTGGGAATGGATTGGTTAGCACGTAACAAGGTAGAAATAAACTGTGAAAAGAAAATCGTCAAGATCCGGGTGTCGGATGACGAAGAGGTATTAGTGCAGGGTGAGAAGTCGGGCAATATGATACCGTTTATATCCCACCTCAAGGTGTTAAAATATATACGCCAGGGATGCGTGGCGTATCTAGCGAGCTTGACGGCCACGGACCCTGAGGAAAAACGGGTGGACGATATCCCAGTGGTACGTGAATTTCCACAAATTTTCCCAGAGGAACTTCCTGGATTACCGCCAACCCGACAGGTCGAATTCAGAATCGACTTATTACCTCTAGCTGGCCCTGTTGCTAAGGCGCCCTACCGACTTGCACCATCAGAGATGCAAGAATTATCCAACCAATTGCAAGAATTGTTGGATAAAGGATTTATACGTCCTAGTTATTCCCCGTGGGGTGCACCGGTACTATTCGTGAAAAAGAAGGACGGAAGCCTTAGAATGTGCATTGATTACAGGGAGCTGAACAAGTTGACAATCAAAAATAGGTATCCTCTTCCCCGAATCGATGATCTGTTCGACCAGCTACAAGGTGCGAGCTACTTCTCAAAAATAGATCTTAGATCGGGATACCATCAGGTTAGAATCCAGGAGGAGGATATCCCAAAAACCGCATTCCGGACTCGCTACGGCCATTACGAGTTCTTAGTTATGCCTTTCGGGCTAACAAATGCGCCAGCAGTATTCATGGATCTCATGAATCGAGTCTGTAACCCTACCTCGATAAATTCGTCATCGTGTTTATTGACGATATTTTGATATACTCGAAGAGTAAAGAAGAGCACGAGCAACACTTGAGATTAATTTTAGAGCTTATAAATCAGGAGAAGTTGTATGAAAAATTCTCCAAGTGTAACTTTTGGTTACAAGAAGTGCAATTCCTTGGCCACGTTATAAACCATCAAGGAATTCACGTTGATCCAAGTAAGGTTGAAGCAGTTAAGAATTGGCAAGCGCCTAAATCGCCAAAGGAAATCCGCCAATTCTTAGGCTTAGCTGGATATTATCGTCGATTTATAGAGAACTTTTCCAGCATTGCCCAACCTTTAACCCTTTTGATCCAAAAAGATCGAAAGTATGAATGGGGTGAAGAGCAGGAAACGGCGTTTCATACGCTAAAACAAAGATTGTGCCAAGCGCCGATCTTAAGTCTCCCCGACGGAGACGATGGTTTTGTCGTGTATTGTGACGCATCCCGGAGAGGGTTAGGATGCGTGTTGATGCAAAATAATAAAGTTATAGCCTATGCTTCTCGTCAGTTAAAATTACACGAGAAAAATTACACTACTCATGACTTAGAACTGGGAGCAGTTATCTTCGCACTTAAAATCTGGAGACATTACCTCTACGGTACAAAGTGCACCATCTTCACCGATCATAAAAGTTTGCAACACATATTCGATCAGAAAGAACTGAATATGAGGCAACGAAGATGGGTCGAGTTATTAAGCGACTATGACTGTGACATCCGTTATCACCCCGGCAAAGCTAACGTCGTAGCCGATGCCTTGAGTAGGAAGGATCGGGTTAAACCATTGCGAGTGCGAGCGTTGGGGATGATAGTCCAGTCGAACCTTTCGGATTTGATTCGAGTCGCTCAACGCGAGGCGTTGAAAGAGGAACAAATGGAAAAAGAAGGACTTTACGGTAACGAGAAGAATTTCGAACCGCGCGTGGACGAAATTCTCTATTTCAAAAATCGGATTTGGATCCCGACCCTCCATGACCTTCGTGAATTAATCATGGACGAAGCGCATAAATCAAAATATTCCATACATCCGGGATCGGATAAGATGTACAAGGATGTGAAGGAGTTCTACTGGTGGCCGGGTATGAAAAAGGATATAGCCATATACGTCGGCAAGTGTACGACGTGTGCGAGGGTTAAGGCGGAGCACCAGAAACCTTCGGGAATGTTACAACAACCGGAAATTCCTGAATGGAAGTGGGAGCAGATCACGATGGATTTTGTGACACATCTCCCCAAGACGTCCCGAGGACATGATGCAATTTGGGTAGTCGTGGATCGATTAACCAAATTGGCACATTTTATTCCGATTAGAAATAATTATAACACTGAGAGACTTGCGCAGATTTATGTAAATGAAATTGTGTCTGGTCATGGTATACCCATCTCGATCATCTCCGATCGGGATAGCCATTTCACCTCCAAACTTTGGCAAGCTGTGCAAGAAGCGCTGGGAACGCGTATTGATCTAAGCACAGCTTACCACCCTCAGACCGATGGCCAGTCTGAAAGGACCATCCAAACCCTGGAGGATTTGCTTCGTGCATGCGTACTGGATTTTAAGGGAAATTGGGATCAACACCTCCCACTCGTTGAATTTTCCTATAATAACAGTTACCATAGCAGTATAAAGGCAGCACCTTACGAAGCATTGTATGGACGGAAGTGCCGATCACCACTCTGCTGGACTGAAGTGGGCGACACACAGGTTATTAGATCAGACCTGGTCCAGGAAACGACCAGCAAAATACTTGAAATTAAGAACAATCTGAAGGCCGCACGGGATCGGCAGAAGAGTTATGCCGATACCCGTAGAAAACCGTTATCATTTGAGAAAGGTGATAAAGTGTATTTGAAAGTATCACCTTGGAAAGGAGTAGTCAGATTTGGAAAGGCGGGGAAGTTAGCCCCTAGATACATTGGACCATTCGACATTACTGCAAAAATCGGTCCGGTAGCATACCGATTAGAACTGCCTGATGAACTGAGTGCAGTACACAACGTGTTTCACGTGTCGAACTTGAAAAGGTGTCTGTCGGATGAGACATCGGTGTTACCTTTAGAGGGTGTCCAAATAAATGATAAGCTCAACATCGTAGAGGAGCCCATAGAAATAGTAGACGGGAAAATCAAACAACTTAGACACAATAAGATCTCGTTGGTCAAAGTTAGATGGAACTCGCAACGAGGCCCAGAATATACATGGGAACGAAAGGACGAATTTCGGAAGAAAATACCCCCACCTATTTCCTCAAAAGGAAGTAGTTGACGCGTAAAATTTCGAGGACGAAATTTTTATAACGGGGGGAGAATGTAACGATTCCGGCAAATTCAGGTATACCCTAGCCGGAATATACTATTTACGTGTTATTTAATACCGAACATATGAATTATAATGTGTTTATATGAGTATATAAGATTCACAGTACGAATTATACTCGAATGTACAGCTAGTCATATTGAAATTACGATTAATCGATGAACGGTTATTGAAACCCGAACGAATCGGGGATTACGTTATAGACGAAATATATAATGTTTAGTGATGTGTACGAAGTATTAAGGCTTCGGGATAAGTGAATTATAGCACAGAAAAAGGATTTCGATTTATTAGTACATCGGTACGTTAAACGAAACCTTTAACATCAAACCAAGCAAGAGACGATCGATCAAGCCGAAAAAGATGCACAATGACCGACAATATGATGTGTTGAGTCAATAAATGTCACGGTTTAAGTTTTTAAAGATTTTAAATCAGTTTTATATAAATTTTATTTTTAAGACGAAAAACGACCGTTTTAGCCTCGTTTTAAGCCGAATTAAGTGTTTAACCGAGAAACGAACTGAACCAGATTATCCACAACGTTATCCGGATTACACAATCCAAATGTGTGGCCATGGTTGGAGATGTGGGCCCCCCTCCCACACCATACATGGACCGATCGGTCCATGTGGTGCACACACACATCACATTTTCTTTTTTCTAAACTCCCAACACCAAAATCCTCTCAACACTCTTCAACCTTCATCCAAACCCTTGATTTTTAACAAGAATCATAAGGTAAAAACATGGTTTTAATGGTTGATTCATAGTTTTGATTACATGATCTTAAGTTGTTTGCAAGAGAATGAAGTTTCAAGTGAAAAATGGGTGAAAACCCGAGATGAAACCGATTCTTGCGTGATCAAGTGATGTATACAAGTTATACAAGGGATCTTGGTCCAAGAAAGGATTTAAAAGAGTCAAAAACGAATTTTTACGGTTAAAATCTTTATTTTGGTGTCTTAACCGAAACCATGAAAGAAATGACTTGACTGTGAGTATAACTTGCTTGGTGTGGTGTTGTTGTGTTTGTAGGTGTTGTATCTAGTTGCTAGCAAAGGCTAGAAAGCAATATCTTTGCGATCTAAAGCTAGAAACACAAGGTAGTTCGGTTTTTCGTATGATTTGTAAGATTTGGACAGATTGTGGTAGACTTATAGTTGAGTCATGAAATTTCACAGAGATGATCTACACATGAAAATATGAGATCTGTGATATTTTGGTAATTTTTGGATAGAGGATGAATATTTGGTGAATTTCATGCTCGGTTTTGGCTAAAAATGGTGAAAAGTAGCTAAACATCATGAAAAATTCTGTAAAAATTTAGATAAGCTTTTTATAACAAATAAAAGTCACACACAAAATTTCAGGTCCATTGGAGAAGTCTAAGTAGGCTTTTCGGTAAAACGAGTTCTAGGGTTTTCTAGCTCGGTTTTGGTGAAAATGGCATGAAAAATGAGTTTTTGGTTCTGTAAAAATTACTGAAAACTATGTGTATGGCAGGAGTCATCCCAGAAAAATTTGGGATTTTTCTAAGGTCGTTTGGTATTTTCGACATATTTGGTGTTTAAATGACGTTTAAAAATAGATAAATAAATGTTAAATATAAAAATTAATTCTGGAAATATTTTTATAAAATTCCTCACTGTCAAAAACTGATTTGTACAAAATTTCAAGATCCGAGACTAAACGGATAATTATTTGTGCTAAATAGAAAATAAAAACAAACTTTTAAAGCTTAAAACGCGTAAACCGGCAAAGTTTGCCTAAGCGAACTGACTGGTGTATAAAAACCTTAAAAATGGACCACTTTCATGAAACTAAATTAGTTAAGTAAAAATAAATCATCCGAAAATAATTCGGATGATTTGGGTAATTTTACCCGATTTAGTCGTTTCCGGTATATTTAAGACGGAAACGGGCCCCGCGGCCAAACGGGGTGTCTAAACCGAGCTCTAATTTCACCACTTTAATTAAAATATCAATAACAACTATTTTCGGGTCGTATGTGGCCAAACTCATTTTTGAAAACATAAAGACGAATAACCGTGCTAGGCACGCAAAACGAGAAAACAAACTAATGGTAGGTTTGACTAAAGAACTCTAAGTAATATCACAATCTAAGTCCTGAGAAGTGTTTCGGGGTTAACATTGTCCCCGGATCGTGTACGGTACTGGGTTAACAGTGTCCCCAGACGTACCGGTTAACACGAATTTAAGTTATATAAATAGAAATTGTGTTGTAACGACTTAGGGATCGTATTACAGATCCAGACCGGTAGCTGTTCACAGTATCACATCTGCTCACCAAAAAGGTGAGTTTTCACGAGCCCCTTTTGTAACACCCCGTAACCGCAGCGGAAACGTACACGGGATGCAACAGACACATCTGATATCAACAGCATTGCTTATAAAGAAAATACCACTACATTAATTTATATCATATTACATTGTTGCTAATTCGTTACTGTCTAGGTGTTACACACGAGTTTTACCGATAAGACATTAATATATTCATTACAAAATATAGATCAGCAAGCTTCCAACAAGTAGCACAGATCATTAAGCACATTTCAATCATTCCATCTAGGGCATACCTAGAAAACATGTAAGAAAACGGGTCAACTACGAATAGTTGGTGAGTTTCACTAATTTAAATAAACACTGACAGATCATTTTAATAACCATTTATTAGCAATGAAATTATGCTGGGAACTATGTTACCCCAGAACAATAATAACCTCTGGGAACTACGTTACCCCAGAACAATAATAACCCCTGGGAACTATGTTACCCCAGAACAATAATAACCCCTGGGAACTAAGTTACCCCCAGAACAATAATAACCCCTGGGAACTATGTTACCCCAGAACAATAATAACCTCTGGGAACTATGTTACCCCAGAACAATAATAACCCCTGGGAACTATGTTACCCCAGAACAATAATAACCCCTGGGAACTAAGTTACCCCAGAACAATAATAACCTCTGGGAACTATGTTACCCCAGAACAATTACACACGATAAACAATTTATATATTCTGTGCATCAAACATTTATATATAAATATGCAAGTTTTTCCATACGATCGGTATGTACTTAAATACTTTAATAAAGACATGTTTTCCGCCCCGGGAAAATATGTCGAAACAGTTCAGTAAAAAGGGGCTCGTGAAAACTCACCTTTCTGTGAGTCGGGATGTGATACAATGAACTGCTATAAGCCTGGATCTGTAATATAATATCTAGTCGTTACTATATAATTCCCATAAATTAAATACGTATCAATCGGTACATCTGGGGACATTGTTAACCCAGTACTGTACTCGATCCGGGGACAATGTTAACCCCGTGACACTCCTAAGGACTCAGATTGTGCCATTACTTAGAGTCGGACGGTCAAAATTATCATTTTTATGTTTTCCTTGATTTGCGTGCCTAGCACGGTAATCCGTTTTTAGTTTCAAAAATGAGTTTATTCACACCCGACCCAAAAATGGTGTTTGACTGTTAATTTAGTTAAAGTGATGAAATTAGAGCTCGGTTTGGACACCCCGTTTGGCCGCGGGGCCCGTTTCCGTCATTTAGGTGCCGGAAACAGTAAAATCGGGTAAAATTACCCAAATCATCCGAATTAATTTCGGATGATTTATTTTTACTTAATTTACTTAGTTTTATGAAAATGGTCAATTTTTTAGGTTTTTATATACCAGTCAGCTCGCTCATGCGAGTTTTGCCGGTTTACACGTTTTAAGCTTTAGAAATTTGTTTTTATGTTCTTTTTAGCACAAATAATTACCCGTTTAGTCTCGGGTCTTGAGATTTTGCACAAAACTTATTTTGACAGTAAGAAACTTTATAAAAATTTCTCAGATTTATTTTCTTATATTTACATTTATTTATCTATTTTTAAACCTTATTAAAACACTAAATATGTCAAAAATACCAAAAGACTTTAGAAAAATCCCAAATTTTTCCGGGATGATCCCTGCCATCCTCATGACTCCCTGGAATTTTTCCAGAACCCAAAACTCATTTTTCAAGCCATTTTCACAAAAGCCGAGCTAGAAAGCCCTAGAACTCGTTTTACCGAAAAGCCCCTTTAGACTTCTCCAAATGAGCTCTAATTTTGTGTGTGACTTTTATATGTTATAAAAAGCTTATCCTAAATTTTTCAGAATTTTTCATCAAGTTTAGCTATTTTTCATCATTTTTGGCCAAAACCGAGCATTAAATTCACCAAATATTCATCTTTTATCCAAAAATTACCAAAAATTCACAGATCTCATATTTTCATGTGTAGATCATCTCTGTGAAATTTCGTGACCCGAATCTAAGTACACTACAATCTGTCCAAACTCACTAAATCACACGAAAACCGAACTATCTTGTGTTTTCTAGCGTTAGATCGCAAGGATCTTGGTTTCTAGCCTTTGCTAGCCACTAGATACAACACTTACAAGCACAATAACACTATACCAAGCAAGTTACACCAACAATCAAACCATTTCTTTCATAGTGTCGGTTTTGATATAAAAACAAATGTTTTAACCGTAAAAATCCGTTCTCGACTCTTTTTACTCATTTCTTGGACCAAGATCCTTTGTATAACTTGTATACATCTCTTGATCATGTAAGAGTCGGTTTCATCTCGGGTTTTCACCCGTCTTTTACATAGAAACTCATTTTTACAAGATTTCAACCGTAAAATTTCATTCTAAACTCTTTTAACTAATTACTTGGATTAAGATCCTTTGTATAGCTTGTATACATCCCTTGATTACACAAGAATCGGTTTCATCTCGGGTTTTCACCCATTTTTCACATGAAACCTCCTTTTCTCAAGATTATAGAATTAGAAACAAGAATCAAGCATTAAAACATGTTTATACCTTCAAATCTTGGTTAGAACTCAAGAAGATTGGAAGAATGTGGATGAGAGTTGAGAGATTTGAGAGAGTTTTTGTTGAAAAAAAAAAAAATGAAATGATATGGTGAAGAGATAGGACCGATCGGTCCAAGTAATGGGTGGGGGTGGGTCCCACACATCCATTCTAGGCCACACATTCGGATTACGCAATCCGGATAATGTTGTGGATAATCTGGTTCAGTTCGTTTCTCGTTTAAACTCGTAATTCGGTTTAAAACGAGCCTAAAACGGTTGTTTTTCGGGTTAAAATAAAATTTACATAAAACTGATTTAAAAACTTTAAAAACTTAACCCATGATATTAAATGACTTAAAACATTGTATTGTCGGTAAATGTGCATCTTTTTCGGTTTGATCGATCGTCTCTTGCTTGGTTTGATGTGAAAGGTTTCGTTTATCGTACCGACATACTAATAAATCGAAATCCTTTTTCTGTGCTATCATTCACTTATCCCGAAGCATTAATACTTCGTAAATATCACTAAACATTATATACTTCGTCTATAATGTAATTCCCGATTCGTTCGGGTTTCAATAATCGTTCATTGGTTAATTGTAATTCCAATACGATTCACTATATAATCGAGTATGATTCGTACTATGAATCATATATACTTGTATACCCGTACTATAACTCATATAATCAATACTAAATGACACGTAAATAGTATATACCGGCTAGGGTATACCTGGATTTGCCGGAATCGTTACATTCTCCCCCCGTTATAAAAATTTCGTCCTCGAAATTTTACACGTCAACTACTTCCTTTTGAGGAAATAGGTGGGGGTATTTCTTCCGAAATTCATCCTTTCGTTCCCAAGTAAATTCTGGGCCTCGTTGCGAATTCCATCTAACTTTGACCAACGAGATCTTATTGTGTCTAAGTTGCTTGATCTTACCGTCCTCTATTTCAATGGGCTCCTCTACGAAGTTGAGCTTATCATTTATTTGAACACCCTCTAAGGGTAACACCGATGTCTCATCCGCCAGACATCTTTTCAAATTGGACACATGAAACACGTTATGAACTGCACTTAGTTCCTCAGGCAGTTCTAATCGGTAAGCTACCGGACCGATTTTTGCAGTGATGTCGAATGGTCCAATGTATCTGGGGGCTAACTTCCCCGCCTTGCCAAATCTGACCACTCCTTTCCAAGGGGATACTTTCAAATATACTTTTTCACCCTTCTCAAATGACAACGGTTTTCGACGGGTATCGGCATAACTCTTCTGCCGGTCCTGCGCGGCTTTTAGGTTATTCTTAATTTCAAGAATCTTGCTGGTCGTCTCCTGGACCAGATCCGATCTAATGACCTGCGGGTCACCCACTTCAGACCAGCAAAGTGGTGATCGGCACTTCCGCCCATACAATGCTTCATAAGGTGCTGCCTTTATACTGCTGTGATAACTGTTATTATAGGAAAATTCAACGAGTGGGAGATGTTGATCCCAATTTCCCTTAAAGTCCAGTACACAAGCACGAAGCAAATCCTCCAAAGTTTGAATGGTCCTCTCAGACTGACCATCGGTCTGAGGGTGGTAAGCTGTGCTTAGGTCAATACGTGTTCCCAATGCTTCTTGGACAGCTTGCCAAAGTTTGGAGGTGAAATGGATATCCCTATCGGAGATGATCGGGATGGGGATGCCATGACGAGACACTATTTCATTTATATAAATCTGCGCAAGTCTCTCAGTGTTAAAAGTATTCCTAATCGGAATAAAATGTGCCGATTTGGTTAATCGATCCACGATTACCCAAATCGCATCATGACCTCGGGGTGTCTTGGGGAGATGTGTCACAAAATCCATTGTGATCTGCTCCCACTTCCATTCGGGAATTTCCGACTGTTGTAGCATTCCCGAGGGTTTCTGGTGCTCCGCCTTAACTCTCGCACACGTCGTACACTTGCCGACGTATGTGGCTATATTCTTTTTCATACCTGGCCACCAGTAAAATTCTTTCACATCCTTGTACATTTTATCTGATCCCGGATGTATGGAATATTTCGATTTATGCGCTTCATCCATGATCAAATCACGAAGGTCATGGAGGGTCGGGATCCAAATCCGATTTTTGAAATAGAGAATTTCGTCCACACGCTGTTCGAAATTCTTCTCATTCCCGTAAAGTCCTTCTTTATCCAATTGGTCCTCTTTCAACGCCTCGCGTTGAGCGACTCGAATCAAATCTGAAAGGTTTGACCGGACTATCATCCCCAACGCCCGCACTCGCAATGGTTTAACCCGATCCTTCCTACTCAAGGCATCGGCTACGACGTTAGCCTTGCCGGGGTGATATCGAATGTCACAGTCATAGTCACTCAGCAACTCGACCCATCTTCGTTGCCTCATATTCAGTTCTTTCTGATCGAATATGTGTTGCAAACTTTTATGATCAGTGAAGATGGTGCACTTTGTACCGTAGAGATAGTGTCTCCAGATTTTAAGTGCAAAGATGACTGCTCCCAGTTCCAAGTCATGAGTAGTGTAGTTTTTCTCATGAACTTTTAACTGTCGAGACGCATAGGCTATGACCTTTTTATTTTGCATCAACACGCATCCTAACCCTTTACGGGATGCGTCACAATATACAACAAATCCATCGTCTCCGTCGGGGAGACTTAAGATTGGCGCTTGGCACAATCTTTGCTTTAGCGTTTGAAACGCCGCTTCCTGCTCTTCACCCCAATCATACCTTCGATCCTTTTGGGTCAGCAGGGTTAAAGGTTGGGCAATGCTGGAAAAATTCTCAATAAATCGACGATAGTACCCAGCTAAGCCTAAGAATTGGCGGATTTCCTTTGGAGATTTAGGCGCTTGCCAATTCTTAATTGCTTCAACCTTACTCGGATCAACGTGTATTCCTTGGTGGTTTATAACGTGACCGAGGAATTGCACCTCTTGTAACCAGAAGTTACACTTGGAGAATTTTGCATATAACTTCTCCTGATCCAGGAGCTCTAGAACTAACTTTAAGTGTTGCTCGTGCTCTTCTTTACTCTTCGAGTATATCAAAATATCGTCAATAAATACAATGACGAATTTGTCAAGATAGGGTTTACAGACTCAATTCATGAGATCCATGAATACTGCTGGCGCATTTGTTAGCCCAAAAGGCATAACTAAGAACTCGTAATGGCCGTAGCGAGTCTGGAATGCAGTTTTTGGGATATCCTCCTCCTGAATTCTAACCTGATGGTATCCCGATCTAAGATCTATTTTTGAAAAGTAGCTCGCACCTTGTAGTTGGTCGAACAGATCATCGATTCGGGGGAGAGGATACCTATTTTTGATTGTCAACTTGTTCAATTCCCTGTAATCAATGCACATTCTAAGGCTCCCGTCCTTCTTTTTCACGAATAAAACAGGTGCACCCCGCGGGGAATAACTGGGACGTATAAATCCTTTATCCAACAATTCCTGCAACTGGTTGGATAATTCTTGCATCTCGGATGGTGCAAGTCGGTAGGGCGCCTTAGCAACAGGGCCAGCTTGTGGTAACAGATCGATTCTGAATTCGACCTGTCGGGTTGGCGGTAATCCAGGAAGTTCCTCTGGAAAAACTTGTGGAAATTCGCGTACCACGGGAATATCGTCCACCCATTTTTCCTCAGAATCAGCGGCCGTCAGGCTCGCTAGATACGCCACACATCCCTGACGTATATATTTCAACACCTTGAGGTGGGATATAAATGGCATCATGGTGCCGGATTTTTCTCCCTGCACTAATACCTCCTCGTCATCCGACACCCGGATCTTGACGGTTTTCTTTTCACAGTTTATTTCTACCCTGTTACGTGCCAACCAATCCATTCCCACTATTACGTCAAAACTACCCAATTCTACCGGTAACAAGTCAATCAGAAAGGATTGTTCGTTCAGAATAAAAGGGCAATTCCGAACTATCCGATTAACTATCATGGTTTTACCGTTAGCGACTTCTACGGTGTAAGGTTCTATGGTTTCACCAATAGGAAGGTTTGCTATCGAAAGGAATCTAACGGAGACAAAACTTCTATCGGCGCCTGTATCAAATAATACAGAAGCGTAATGATCAGAGACGAGGAAGGTACCTGTCACTACGCTGGGGTCCTGGCGCGCCTCGTTCGCCCCCATCACGAATGCTCTGCCTCGCGCCGGATTGGACGACGATGCCTGACCCGTGAGTTGTCTCCCGTTTCCTCCCTGGTTCAGTTTCGGGCAGTTCCTTTTGAAGTGATCCGTGCCGCCGCATTCGTAGCAAGCACGGCTAGTGGTCACCATCTGGTTTCCTTGAGGGTTCTGCTGTCGGGCTGGTTGAGTTCTAAATGGTTGCGCACGAATAGGTTGCGGTTGCCGGTTCAGGTTGTTCAGATTTGTCTTACAATTGGGTGCGTAGTGTCCAATCCTGCCACACCGGTGGCACACCACCTCTTTGCACACGCCACTATGGTGGTAACCACATTTCCCGCACTTAGGAAACGTTCCCTTCTGCGGTTCTTGCCTTCCGCCCGAACTAGTCATGGCATAGCTCTGGGCAGCGGGCCTAGCTCGTTTGCTTTGCTGCTTTTCCTGGATTCTATGATCATGTGTACCCCGTTTTCCCCCAGCGGATTCTCCTGTCACCTTTAGTGATCCGCTCCGCAAGAAATCATACGTGACAATGCCAGCCTGTGTCACTGCACTTTCATACGTCCGGTGTCCCCCCGCGTTGACTATACTCCTTACTACTGGAGTAAGTCCCCAAATATAACGTTCCACCCTCTTCGTCTCCGGGGTGACCAACCACGGTACTAATCGTGACAGTTCATTAAACCGATTGGTATAACCCAAGTGGTCCGCCCCCTTCATCTCCAGATTCCACAACTCATTTTCCAGTTTCTGCAATTCATTCTTTGGGCAGAAATGTTCCAACACAAGAGCCTTAAGCTCCGTCCAGGTCATGTGGTTTGTCGCCACCTGACCTCGAGTCTGTACTATGGTGTTCCACCATGTCAAGGCATGGTCGGTGAATGTACAGGTGGCGTACTTAACGACACAATCCTCGGGACAGTTGCTGATATTCACCACTGATTCTATTTTCTCTATCCATTTAACTAACCCATTCGGTCCTTCGGACCCGCTAAACTCTAATGGCTTGCACAACATAAAATCCTTGATCGAACATCCCCTGGATGCACGAATTGGTACAGTACGGTTTGTCTCTACCGTAGGTATAGGGCCATTGCTGTCAGTAACGACCACCCTAGGCGGTGCGTCATTACTCGGAATAGTGTTATCATTCCTTGGAGGATTAGCATTTTGTTCCCCGTCATTATTTATGGGCGTTTGATTGCTCGGAGGGGTTGGATTGGTCGAGTTATTAATACTGGCGGCGATGCGCGATACTATATCCGGTATCGCCGCCTCCAACTGTTGAGTAATCAAACGGCTCACATCTACATCCGATATTTTCGTTGATCGTTTCGGTGCCATTCTACACAACATCAAGAAATACATATAATCAATACCATCTCAAATTATAAAACACAATACATATTTCATTCATTAGTAAACATTGATACATATTACACAAACATCAGTTTACATACTTTCCAGTCAACATTACACAACTACGTTTTAATACAAGGGCCCTATGTCGGTATCATCTCGACATAACCCGTAAAAGGGTCAGTGCTTGAATGATACCCAAAAGTATCTATAAAGATATGCCCCAAAAGAGACCCACCCTAGGGGCCAGTGGTTGTATCATAACTAAACAAGATTCACTCCGTGTTAGTATCACCACTAACTACTTACACAGAGTATCAAAAAAAATGGTCCCTGACTATCCCCATCCAAACATAACTACTAAACACGGTGGTATGCCCACCACATCATCACTGCCACCAACGCCACCACTACTGCCATCACCCCCCGGAGCCACGCCTCTAACAACTGAACCATCAATAGGGAGTACGAGCACTCCCTTGTCAACCGGTCGATTGCATACTGGCAATCCAGTATGCGGTCACCAAGGTACACCCGTCTCTGTACCCCCACGGTCAGGGCGGCTGAGTGCTCATTTACTTGCTCTGTGAGCGCTCGTAGCCAGGCTGCCGCATCCCGCTCCTGTCTCGGAAGGCCCCAGACAGGTAGAGCCATCGGCTCGGGCTGAGATGAGGACTCTCCCCGACGAGTAGAAGGTCGGGGTGGGGGAGAGGTCGGTGGGACACGCGGAATGCTGATCCGCGCCGTAAGGCGAGGACCAAATCCCGGAGGGACAGAGGTGGCCTGCGGTGCGAGTGGAGTAGGGGATCTGACGATCCGGGCCGGGGAGGACTGGCTCGAGCTCCTGTGACTCGCCTCGCTAGGCTCGGAGTCGGATGACACGTGTAAGCTCCCGGAGTTTCCGGGGCTAACCTCCTCCGGATCCTCCTCTACTGATAAGCTATGCGGGCTTGACATTTTTACCTGCACACAAGTTAACAAGCATATAGTTCCTTCCATAGTGTAATTCATAATCAAATTAATACATACTTATTTATACAACTTTACCACATAATAATATTATCATATATTTACACATATGTTGCCAATTTTACCTATTTAAAGTTCCTCGTGACTTCCCCTGAATTCTCCCGTGCAGACAAGTCTGTTATTATGTTCCGGACCATAATAACTCACTTGTCCATCCAAGTTCATCCAGATCCCGTCACAATAAATTATTAGTTGATATTCAGATCCTATAATACTTGAGCTACTGGTTATATTTTAGGTATCTTTTCCAGACATCCTAAATCTTTATAACCAATGGCTCTTATACCAAGTTCTGTAACACCCCGTAACCGCAGCGGAAACGTACACGGGATGCAACAGACACATCTGATATCAACAGCATTGCTTATAAAGAAAATACCACTACATTAATTTATATCATATTACATTGTTGCTAATTCGTTACTGTCTAGGTGTTACACACGAGTTTTACCGATAAGACATTAATATATTCATTACAAAATATAGATCAGCAAGCTTCCAACAAGTAGCACAGATCATTAAGCACATTTCAATCATTCCATCTTGGGCATACCTAGAAAACATGTAAGAAAACGGGTCAACTACGAATAGTTGGTGAGTTTCACTAATTTAAATAAACACTGACAGATCATTTTAATAACCATTTATTAGCAATGAAATTATGCTGGGAACTATGTTACCCCAGAACAATAATAACCTCTGGGAACTACGTTACCCCAGAACAATAATAACACCTGGGAACTATGTTACCCCAGAACAATAATAACCCCTGGGAACTAAGTTACCCCAGAACAATAATAACCCCTGGGAACTATGTTACCCCAGAACAATAATAACCTCTGGGAACTATGTTACCCCAGAACAATAATAACCCCTGGGAACTATGTTACCCCAGAACAATAATAACCCCTGGGAACTAAGTTACCCCAGAACAATAATAACCTCTGGGAACTATGTTACCCCAGAACAATTACACACGATAAACAATTTATATATTCTGTGCATCAAACATTTATATATAAATATGCAAGTTTTTCCATACGATCGGTATGTACTTAAATACTTTAATAAAGACATGTTTTCCGCCCCGGGAAAATATTTAGAAACAGTTCAGTAAAAAGGGGCTCGTGAAAACTCACCTTTCTGTGAGTCGGGATGTGATACAATGAACTGCTATAAGCCTGGATCTGTAATATAATATCTAGTCGTTACTATATAATTCCCATAAATTAAATACGTATCAATCGGTACATCTGGGGACATTGTTAACCCAGTACTGTACTCGATCCGGGGACAATGTTAACCCCGTGACACTCCTAAGGACTCAGATTGTGCCATTACTTAGAGTCGGACGGTCAAAATTATCATTTTTATGTTTTCCTTGATTTGCGTGCCTAGCACGGTAATCCGTTTTTAGTTTCAAAAATGAGTTTATTCACACCCGACCCAAAAATGGTGTTTGACTGTTAATTTAGTTAAAGTGATGAAATTAGAGCTCGGTTTGGACACCCCGTTTGGCCGCGAGGCCCGTTTCCGTCATTTAGGTGCCGGAAACAGTAAAATCGGGTAAAATTACCCAAATCATCCGAATTAATTTCGGATGATTTATTTTTACTTAATTTACTTAGTTTTATGAAAATGGTCAATTTTTTAGGTTTTTATATACCAGTCAGCTCGCTCATGCGAGTTTTGCCGGTTTACACGTTTTAAGCTTTAGAAATTTGTTTTATGTTCTTTTTAGCACAAATAATTACCCGTTTAGTCTCGGGTCTTGAGATTTTGCACAAAACTTATTTTGACAGTAAGAAACTTTATAAAAATTTCCCAGATTTATTTTCTTATATTTACATTTATTTATCTATTTTTAAACCTTATTAAAACACTAAATATGTCAAAAATACCAAAAGACTTTAGAAAAATCCCAAATTTTTCCGGGATGATCCCTGCCATCCTCATGACTCCCTGGAATTTTTCCAGAACCCAAAACTCATTTTTCAAGCCATTTTCACAAAAACCGAGCTAGAAAGCCCTAGAACTCGTTTTACCGAAAAGCACCTTTAGACTTCTCCAACTGAGCTCAAATTTTGTGTGTGACTTTTATATGTTATAAAAAGCTTATCCTAAATTTTTCAGAATTTTTCATCAAGTTTAGCTATTTTTCATCATTTTTTGGCCAAAACCGAGCATTAAATGCACCAAATATTCATCTTTTATCCAAAAATTACCAAACATTCACAGATCTCATATTTTCATGTGTAGATCATCTCTATGAAATTTCGTGACCCGACTCTAAGTACACTACAATCTGTCCAAACTCACTAAATCACACGAAAACCGAACTATCTTGTGTTTTCTAGCGTTAGATCGCAAGGATCTTGGTTTCTAGCCTTTGCTAGCCACTAGATACAACACTTACAAGCACAATAACACTATACCAAGCAAGTTACACCAACAATCAAACCATTTCTTTCATAGTGTCGGTTTTGATATAAAAACAAAGGTTTTAACCGTAAAAATCTGTTCTCGACTCTTTTTACTCATTTCTTGGACCAAGATCCCTTGTATAACTTGTATACATCTCTTGATCATGCAAGAGTCGGTTTCATCTCGGGTTTTCACCCGTCTTTTACATAGAAACTCATTTTTACAAGATTTCAACCGTAAAATTTCATTCTAAACTCTTTTAACTAATTACTTGGATCAAGATCCTTTGTATAGCTTGTATACATCCCTTGATCACACGAGAATCGGTTTCATCTCGGGTTTTCACCCATTTTTCACATGAAACCTCCTTTTCTCAAGATTATAGAATTAGAAACAAGAATCAAGCATTAAAACATGTTTATACCTTCAAATCTTGGTTAGAACTCAAGAAGATTGGATGAATGTGGATGAGAGTTGAGAGATTTGAGAGAGTTTTTGTTGAAAAAAAAAATGAAATGATATGGTGAAGAGATAGGACCGATCGGTCCAAGTAATGGGTGGGGGTGGGTCCCACACATCCATTCTAGGCCACACATTCGGATTACGCAATCCGGATAATGTTGTGGATAATCTGGTTCAGTTCGTTTCTCGTTTAAACTCGTAATTCGGTTTAAAACGAGCCTAAAACGGTTGTTTTTCTGGTTAAAATAAAATTTACATAAAACTGATTTAAAAACTTTAAAAACTTAACCCATGATATTAAATGACTTAAAACATTGTATTGTCGGTAAATGTGCATCTTTTTCGGTTTGATCGATCGTCTCTTGCTTGGTTTGATGTGAAAGGTTTCGTTTATCGTACCGACGTACTAATAAATCGAAATCCTTTTTCTGTGCTATCATTCACTTATCCCGAAGCATTAATACTTCGTAAATATCACTAAACATTATATACTTCGTCTATAATGTAATTCCCGATTCGTTCGGGTTTCAATAATCGTTCATTGGTTAATTGTAATTCCAATACGATTCACTATATAATCGAGTATGATTCGTACTATGAATCATATATACTTGTATACACGTACTATAACTCATATAATCAATACTAAATGACACGTAAATAGTATATACCGGCTAGGGTATACCTGGATTTGCCGGAATCGTTACACCTTTTTATTGAACTGTTTTATATATTTTCCCGGGGCGGAAAGCATGTTTTTATCAAAGTGTTTAAGTACATGCCGATCGCATGGAAATGAATGTATTTATATAATGTTTATTGTACGGGAATCGTACGGTAATGTTTTAAGATGGTAATTATCTGAGTTGCTAATATTGTAAGGCCCGAAACAGTGTTCTGGGTTAACAGTGTCCCCAGAGGCTATTAAATGTATTTCTGGGTTAACAGTGTCCCTAGAGGTTATTAAATGTATTTCTGGGTTAACAGTGTCCCCAGAGGTTATTAAAGGTGTTTCTGGGTTAACAGTGTCCCCAGAGGATTATTAAATGTGTTTCTGGGTTAACGGAGTTTTCACTTGTAGGCTCAGCATAATTACATCATTAATTTATGATTACTAAAATGATTTGTCATTGTTTACTTAAATTAGTGAAACTCACCAACTATTCGTAGTTGACCCGTTTTCTTTACATGCTTTCTAGGTACACCCAAATTGGAATGAGTGATACGTGCTTGCTGATGTGTGCTATTTTGTGGAAGCATAGCTTAAGAGTCTATATTTTGTTTTAAACATGTTAACGTACTATTGGTAAAACTTATGTGATAACACCTAGTCGGTAACGAAACTCGGAACAATGTAATACGTTTAAACTATTGTAGTGGTGTTTTCTTTATAAGCAATGCTGTTGATATCAGATGTGTCTGTTGCATCCCGTGTACGTTTCCGCTGCGGTTACGGGGTGTTACATAAGGTAAGAACAAATGTTTGTTAACGGCGAAATCAGAAACAAACAGAAGTGTTGCTTAAAGACTAATAAATGTAACAAACACAAACAATAACTCAAAAGATTTCCATTTATAGAAAGGTTTCATACAAATGTAAATCGATTAGGGTTTCTTGTAAGGAATGTTTATCCATAATAATCTTAGGACAGCCGCCATACTCAATCAGTAATATTCGATTATGTCTGAAAAGTGTAAGGTGGCAAAATCTGTGATAGGCGTGCCCTAAAATATTCTATTTATAGGCCTGCCACCACCTGACAGTTGTATTCCTTTTAGAAACCCTAATGATTGGTACATAATCATATTACATATTCAAAAACATTCTAAGTGTAAAAACATGTCTTCGGGCACACTTTGTGCCATTTTTCTTCTACGAGCAGACCTTGTAACCATAAAGTGTGCTGGTAAACAGTTCCCCGGTTGGACTTTACTTAGAGTATTTTCCTTAGAAAATACTCACCTAGCAGACTTCAATCTTCTTAACCATGGCAAACTTTGCTCGTTATGGTCCTACGAGAAAACTTTTCTTCATGAATCCCTTCAACTCTCTTTTAAATAATAATCTATTAAGCATAACAAAGTGTGTTGGTAACATTGTTTGAAATGTGCTGGAGAAAGTACTTAGAATATTTCTTGATCACTTTCTATAAGCATTCTCGGGCTACTGTTTATTAATCAAACCTTTCTAGATATTCCAAATACTGGGCTTCAAAAGCTTGGTTCAGTCAATGGTTTGCTAGTAAGCAAACTGTGCTCGACTTGAAGAACACCTTTTCTAGACAAAGTGAACCCTGCTCGGATCATCACTAAAGAAGACTTCAAGAAGATAACCTTGCCCGAAGGCAAATGACCTTGCTAGGACAAGTAAAACCCTGCTCGGATGTCCAAGTGTGCTCAGTTTCCATACTTAGCTGTTTCCAAAGAGTGTTGACAAGATTCCAATCTCCCTTAATCATCCTTAAGTCATTTCATATTAAATTCTTGAGTCAACAATTTTCAAATTGTTTTACAGGTAACGAAAGATAAGCGCTTGAAGAATCGTAGTCTTCAATAGGCGATCTGATGGCTCAGATCATTTTGTTAATATTTAAACATAAATGGTGGTTTTTGTATAAACAATTAATCTTTTGTAAACATTAAACGAGTATTTTATAATCCTGCCTTTGGATATGTGAATATTAATATTTTAACCCACTCTAATATTTCCGCATTTAATACGTAACTCTGATTTATTGACAAAAAGTGTCACGCCCAGGCCTAAGATGAGGGTGTGACAGGTTGGTATCAGAGCCATCGATCTTAGCGAATTAGGTATTAAATAATAATACCTAAGCTTCGAACCAAGTGAATAAGAATTTTTATTATTTGTTTTATATAATTAGGGATAAGATAGGCTGGTAAACCTTTTCCATCCCTCCTCAATCTAAACCACCTATAGATGTCGTTCAAGAAAATAATGGAAGGCTTTTGGCGCGACGCAATGAGAGCTGGTTGCCCCGAACCCATTTCAAAAGACAACATGCGTGAAGACTACTATGAAGACTTCTTTAACCAAGATCATCCGATTGAACGACCCACACATGTATACTTTCCTGGAACACAAGAACTATCGATCAATCTTTCAAGCAATCCACCAATGCAAGGGTACGAACCCCCAAGAACTTCAAGTTACCACCGGTCAAGCATCCCGGAGTATCATCCGTCCAATATTCCGATGTATCACAAATCCGGCATCCGGCGTATCATCCATCCAATATCCCGACGTACCATCCGTCCAATGAATTTCTACCCAAAAAACATATCAAAGTTGAACCTGAATCCGACTCTTCCGATTGGATGTAATGCCAGCACTATCAAAGGTGATGGTATGCTGGAACATCTGCTCACAATCCCATAGATTCTCACGTCAACTCTTATAATGGCCCTTCTCAAAGAACAAAGATGAGAGTCATTCAACCATACGAAAGGTATTACCTAGACCCTTTAGTGACAGATATAGCAAAGGCCATGGAAGAAGAGGAAGACCCTGAAAAAAAGAAATATCCAGATGAGGAAATCTCTGAAGCAGTGACTACTCCAAGGGAGGACCCATCAACAAACTCAAAGTGTGACTGCCCCCAGATAAAGGATGTATGCACCCATTCTTCCACATGAGTCCGTGTTATGAGCCTAAAGATCCTTATTTGCAAAATATTCAAGGGATTCAGATAAGGTTTCCACCAGATTTTCAACCTTTTCAAGGTAAGATACCTTCAATCTCAGAGCACGCAAACGAGATCCATCAATAAGAAGCGGTAGCTGAAGCCTTCTTCAACCATCCACTTGAAGCACCCTCATCGCCGATCCAAAGAATCACTATGACATTGTGATGATGGATTACCGTGACCCACCACCACAATATGGATACCCAAACATCATGCCGCAATCTCAAGAGGAACATCTCGATCGAGCTCTGCATGAGACTGACGAGCTGAGGAAGAAGGTTGATAAAGATGGAAGTAAAAAAGAAGGATTTAGGAGATAAGCTTCTTTACAAATGTAACAAGATGAATAATATGGCGAAGAAGTTCATGAAGGATTAGGAACTACGATGGTGTGGCCAAGTGTCTGTTGTTTATCTAATGTTATGTGTTTATAAATAAGAACGATGGTCGTTCAAGTAAGGAATGGGATATATATATGTGTGTGTGTATGTATGAGGTAATGATATATATATATATATATATATAAATGAATAAAAGTGTATTTTAAGAAAAGAATATAATTATTTCAGAATGTCGAATCAAGAAATTCTCACAACGCGGAAGCTTCTCAAAGAAGAGAAGGAAACCGTGTACAAAACGAAAATAATCAACAAATTCCCAAACAATATATGACACAAATCCAAGAGATGATAGCAAAAGCCATGAGAGCTGAATCAAGTCGAAAAAGTGAAACTAGAAAAAACTGAAAACTCTCGAAAATAAATAAAATCACATCCTAAACCATCCCATCCCAAAGAAAGCTTGCACGAATTAAATGCTGGAGGTGAATTTAATCAAAAGTTCAAGAAACTCAAAATCGAAGGTTGTTCGTTTAAAGACTTCAAGAATTTCGGTCCTAAAGAATTCTATGGCGACAAAGACACCATTGCGACGCTAAGGTGGCTGGAGGAGACAGAATCAATCGTGATAATCGGCAAATGCGCCGAGAGAACTAGAGAACTAATAATGATGTACTTTTAATTTAATTGAAAAAAATATTTTTAAATTTTTTTTCTTTCATCCTTATTCTAAGTAGTTATTCTTCACCTCAAAAAAAAATATAAAAATGAAAAACAATTTAAAACAATTAACGTTGTAATGCATATATGCAATACATCGACTTTTTTTATAATGCATATGTGCAATAGTATGCATTTTGATATTTGAAATAGTATTGAATAGCATATATATAGTTGTTTGTATTGTATATTTGTAATGGGGTTATATTATATAAAAAAATTAAAAAAATCGATATAGTGCATATGTGCATTTGTCTTGTATTACATATATGCAATAATATGTTTTGCATACAATTATTAGTGTGGTATTAGCATATATTAAATAGTGTGTATTAGATAATGTATTTGTGTTGTATTATACGCATTACATCGACGGATTCTTTTTTTGTTTTTTTAGTAACAATATCATCTTATTAGAAGGAGGAATGAAAAAAAAATCACAAAAATTTTTTTTAAAAAGAGTTTTCTCTAGATCCCACTCCTATATATATATATATATATATATATATATATATATATATTAGTAAGGATTCTAAGAGTACCATTTAAAAATTGAGAACTTTAAGAATTATTTTGGATCACTAAAAAAACCTCTAAAAAATTTTAAAACTATATAAAACAAAAAAGTGAAAAATATTAAAAAAGTGAAAAAGCAAAAAATTTTATATTTCATTCTAGTATCATTAAAAAAATAGTATTATACACATGTGTATAATTTTATTTAATCCATACTTACGTAAGGAACACATACGTACATTATTATTTACCTTAAATTGTACATATGTGAATAAAAAACATGTATGTACATATATGTACATATTATACATATATGTATAATTTAGCTAAACCAAGACATTTTTTTTACACCGGGATGATAAATAAGAATTTTGGTTTTTGTACATTTTCATTTTTGCGTTTTTTTTGTTTTATGATTTTTTTATTTTTGGGTTTTTTGTGGAATAAAATGGTTATCAAAGTTTTTAATTTCAAAATAGTTCTCACATATTCCAAATCCTATAGATATATATAGGATTGGTTCATTTCAAAACCCATTTTTTATAAAATATATTAATTATAAATTAGGCTATGGATAGTGAATGGAATACAAAATGAGGCGACTTGTGACATGTTACTCTCAATCAACAAATGACATATTTTTATTTTAAGGGTGAAATTTTGTTGTAGCCCCTATACATATATGTGTGTGTATATATATTACACACATACTTAATATACTAATATTAAATCAAAACACACAGGCGAAAAGAACTCCCCTCACTCCACCAAATTCACCCATTTGTCGCCACTATGTAATGATATTTCTCTAATTTGTAGCCCTAAAACTTTTATTTTCTCACCCAATTACGCATAGTCTTACATATATCCAAATAAAATGAGTTTCTTTGCATAAAAGTATTGTTAGTCGATTAAAAACTCGTATAAAATTCTTCCATCTTTTACTTTGAAACATAAATTCACGAGGGAATATAAATATACTTAATAAATTATCTGTGTATTTTGTTGTACACCAGTTTTGGAATATAATGCACAAAAGACAAAAGATTGTGCATTTGTAAGAAAAAACTTCTTTTTCTTAATCTTTAACTTTCTTTTGATATTTATGAACTTAATACCAACTACAGATTATAAAATGATGGAATCTACCAAATAAAAACACTTTTCCGTTATCTTTTGTTGACTATCAGCAATTAATATTGTGAAAATTCTCAAAATAGGTATTTATGATTAGTTTTTTCAGGTTTTAAATGCTATTTTCAACGTATTCTCAAAATAGGTATTATAAACTAGTCGTGACGAATAGTTTATGATTATTCACAAGTAGTTTGTATAACCAATTAAAACTTGCCACGTGTCTATAAACTAACCGTAACGACCTGTTTCACTAATAACAGGTCGTTACGGTTAGTTTATAGACATGTGACAAGTTTTAAATGGTTATACAAACTACTCGTGAATAATCATAAACCATTCGTTACGACTAGTTTATAACAACTATTTTGGGAATATGTTGAAAATGACACTTAAACCCTGAAAAACCTAATCATAAATACATATTTTGGGAATTTTCCCATTAATATTTTGTTAAAACTTTATTTGATATTTTTATTATTATTTTTTTTTGAACAGTCAAGTTTTATTAACAGCAAGAGACTAAGGTGCTGTTTGTTTTTGCAGACATAAACTGTCTGCAAGCTGATTTCATCTGTTTTCATGTCTGCAACTGAAGATGTGGTCTGAAGATCTGCAAGCTGAAAATATAAGACTGTTTGTTTTTATAAGCTGATACTGTCTGCATAACTGTCAAACTTATCTCACAAGATAGAAGTCATTTATTCAAGTTACATCTAGTTTTTAGTCTTTGCTTGCCATGCCGATTTGGTTTTGGTGGGTGGTGGAAGGTGGTGGTGGTGGATGGTGGTAGTGGCGGCGGACGGTGGGTAGTGGCGGTGGATGGTGGTGGTGGACAATGGGTGGTGGTGATGGATGGTTTTGGTTGGTGGTGGACGGTGGTGGTGATGGATGGTGGTAGTGGTGGGTGATGGATGGTGGTGGTGGCGGTGATGGATGGTGGTGGTGGTGATGGATGGTGGGTGGTGGACGGTGGTGGTGATGGATGGTGGTGGTGGTGGCGGACGGTGGTGGTGATGGATGGTGGGTGGTGGACGGTGGTGGTGATGGATGGTGGGTGGTGGACGGTGGTGGTGGCGGTGATGGATGGTGGTGGTGGTGGGTGATGGATGGTGGTGGTGGCGGTGATGGATGGTGGTGGTGGTGGCGGACGGTGGTGGTGATGGATGGTGGGTGGTGGACGGTGGTGGTGATGGATGGTGGGTGGTGGACGGCGGTGGTGGCGGTGGATGGTGGTGGACGGTGGCGGCGGGGTACGGGGGTGGTGGTGGCGGCGTACGGTGGGTGGTGGTGTTGGCGGACGGTGGTAGGAGCAGTGGATGAGAGGGTGGCTGCAAAGGGAGAAGAGTAGGGTTTTTTTGTGAAGATGTTTTAAGCAAAATTTCCTTGCTTTTCTTTTAAGATGAAAGAAGATAACTTCAGATCTGTTTTAAGAAAAAAAACAAACAGTCTTCAAGGGTAATGTCTGCGCGCCTGCAGACATTAGCTCCCTTGAAGATGTTTGAAGAAAAAACAAACACCCCCTAACATGTGACTCGTCACTACAAAACCGTTGTAACATCTTATTACGACATACACCCAAATTATGTAATAGTCAGTAACGTATCTAGACATAAATCTTATGACTAAAGCTTAAAATTTTATTTTTTCGTGTTTCATACAATGTAAACGAAACAAAAATAGAAACGTGATACAGAGGGTGCAAATTTCTCATATTCGTTTTTTGAAAGCTTTAAATCGAGCCATTACATCATGTTCATTTACTTTATCGAGCGTTTCTCTTTCGACTACACAAATTAAAACATTGTTCAAATACTCAACACGCATTCGCTTACGTAAACACATATTGATAAGCTTCATTTTAGTAAAAACATATTTAAAAGGTTGCAGTTGCAATCGATAAAACCAACGCTAGCTTTAATATTTGATAAGCCAAACGAAAAGTAGTGTATTTTCTGGTTTCCACCATTACACGGGAAAGGTCATACAATCACCTATTTTTGCAAATTTATCATCTTATTTTAAAGTGTGATAAATGGTCGTACGATCACCCGAAATACACTACTTTTCTTCATTACTAAAATCATTCGGAAATATTTCCGAAAATGTCATTATCTTTGATATGTCTAACTTGGGAAACGAATCTAAAGATTTAAACCAGACATATTTTTCAAACAAAATAGTTGAGACCTCACTAAATATATTTTCAAGTTCTTGTATTTGCATATCCAATACATAATAAAAATTTTCACCCTCAAAATAATGATTCTGTTGAGCCTGTTTATTTTTTACGTTTCTCGTTTAAACAAAAGAAAAAAAAGGTTAATGGTTTCTATTTGTTTTAAGCTATAAACTTTGATTAGTCTTTATTTGATTTGAAGTTTTGAAAAATAATGATTTTGTTGAGCATGTTTATATTTGAGTATATTTCTGTTTAATGTTTCTAGTTAGATTAGTTGTTTATATTTGCTTTGGACTATGAATTTGTGTGGACTTTATTTAATTTGAACTTTTAAATTGGTTGGTCTTTAAACAAATATGGGTAACATAATATTATTTTTTGGTGTAGAGAGATACGAAAACGACCCAAAATAAAAAGTTACACTACCGATGAAAAGTTGAGGGGTAGCGGATGCTACCACTGATTATAAGCTACATCCGCCACTGGTAATAGTGATTTAAAATGAAAAAGATGCATATGTGAAAACTTGATCAAATAAATGAGGCAATTTCATACATACTCTTATAAATATTAAAAATATCATATATATACCCACCAAAAATTTAAAATATCATATGTACCCTTACAAAGTTATTAATTTATCAAATAAACCCTTTTTTAAAATATTTAAACATGACCATATTACCCTGGTTCGATTAGATACGATAAAAATGTTTACAATGTAGACCATTCGATATGATAAACATTCGAAGGGTTTGCAATTTTGAATAAGTGACGAGAGACGATTTGGTTATCCTCAAAGATAAGAAACGTCGATAAAAAATTAAAATAATAACATTGGGTAGAAACACATTACGCAATGGAAATGAGTAGAATGCTCTATTCGTTAAAACACGGCATATATGATAATTATAACTTTTCAACAATAAAATTGTTATATATTAAACTGTTATAAATGAATGAGGTTATGTGTATGATAGTTTAACTAATTTATAAGGGCATATATGATATTTTAATTATTTTGTAATGGTGTTTATGATATTTAAAGTTTAGCTTGGGTATATATATGATATTTATAACGTTTGTAAGGGTATATATGAAATTAATTCATAAAATAAAGATTAAATTGTGACGGTGATAATTTATTAATATTATTAGTTAAATACACAAAAGAACCAACATACACACCATAATATAAATTTTAATAATTGCATGAATGGTCCTTGTGATGAAACGTAAAACAAAGTTTTAATCCAGACATGGTTTTTTCACGGTTATGGTCCTAGTAGTGGTCTTTTTTTTTTTTTTTTTTTTTTTCTAATTGGAACCAATCGTTAGTTAACAGTCGCTACCTTCACTAGTTTCAGGGGCAAAATAGTATTTTTACACCTTATCCCCGTCGCCGGTTCAATATAACCCCCTACTTTGCAAAATACAACCCTAAAACTCCTGTCATCATTTGATATCACTATCGTCATCTCGTAAGCGTCTTCATCTCATCGTCGTCATATCGTCCTCTTGGGATGGTTAATTACTATTTACGCTTACACCCGGATATTCTCATGCATAAATCAGGTTTCAATTTTGAGTTTTAAAATGTTTGACCATGTTAGGAAATGTGAAATTGGCTTCGTTATTCAACTTCGATTAATAATCAACTTCGGGTTTGTTGATTTTCTTTGCGCTGTTTGTATATCTCGCATGGACCCACCTGAGGGTTGATATGGTGGTTTTGATGAACACCTAGCCGAACTGGATTTACACGATTAGGTTCAATGCAGGTGGACAAGATCGACTGAAGTAGTTGTTTAGGTTTCTTTGATTATATATCAGTAGTTATAATCTAAAATAAGTAGTAATTAGGTCTTTTGGTGAACCAATAATCAGGTCTTTTGGTATTAATGTAATTACTAGGTGTGTAGTATAATTACTAATGTGTAATATGCGTTATCTTATGTTAGTGATAACTTTTGCTAACATATCTTTATAAGTGAAATGCTTAGTTATCTTTGTAAGTGTTATGTCATTCTATATGTTTAAGAAATAATGTTTGTGTGTATGTCTACCTTTGTTTATGTTAGTGTGTGTTCATGCTGTTATCATAATAAAACCACTAAATTCAAGCTCATAAACAACCAAGCATGAAAATATCAATGTTTTAGAACTCGCATCCAAAGTGTTTTTAAGGCTTTTATCCTAACATAATGAAGAAGCAAATTAATGTTTAGATGAACTAGAAATATAAAAAACAAATATTGGACGGGATGATTAGTGGTAATGAATCTCTGGTCCATAATTACAATATTCAAGCTTCTCAAGCAAATATTGATACTTGCTAGTGTTAAGAACCATCTCTAGTAATCCAAAACGCCCTTTTCAGTCCTTTAAATCGATCTCTTAAATGTTATGACACAATAACTCCCAAATCAGAATCTTAAATCGGTATGATATCAAAATGAACACTATGCTAGTGTGGAATCCGAAATCTTTCGTGATTCAAGAAAAATATATATGTATCCTATGATGTCAAATGAACACACGCATGACTTCAATGCACACGATTCTATTAATTAACAAACTGACTGGTACATAAGTCTAAAATATTGATTATTGCTAAACCATAATACAACATATCTATTTATAGGGAAGCATACAAAGCCCACAAAACATTACCAAGCCTAATGGGTTCTCGGCTAGAAGCAGAGAACCATATACACCATATACCAAAATCTATTCATGCAAACAAGCACAAGAGTTAACCGTATCTTAGTTTAACAATCTCCCCCTTAGTTTATGCTTTCTTTAATCTGGATTTTCATATAAATGAGCATCCACTCCATATAATGCACCAGCCCATAGCTTATTGTTATAATATTAGCTACCACAACTGTATACACTTTTGCAGCATTTTCAAATAATAGTTTAGCTTAAATTTGAAACTTGAACAAAGTATGAATATGTCGCTCCCCAAACTTCAATAAATCTTTAGGATCAACAAACCTGAATTTATTCTTTTCAAGATGGACAATGCACATACAGTTTCAGAAACATAGCACCAAAATTCCATATTGTCCAACGAGCCATTAGCAATTCGTTTGGCTGTGGGCAGAGATTTTTGTTTCTTGGTAGCCGTCCATATAACGTTCTTCACTGTCTTATTAGTAAAAGGACCACTAACACCCTTTGCCTTCTTCACAAATAATTTGGCCGTCTTCATCCTAGAAAACCCCGATTCAACCTGCTTTTTCAAGAAGTTAAAAGAATTTCCAGGCTTTCTTCACATTCTAAAATGACGCGTTAAACAATTTAGTGAAATCCACCTTGGTCCATGAACTGAAATCCATTTCATTCTTGTAATAACCGGTTCCACCACCTTTTATCTTTACTATCCACAAGTTCATTACAGAATGCAATCACCACATCACAATACCTGACCAATAACCATATTCATCATAATAATCCTTGCTCACATCCAAAAAAAACCTTTTAGGATGATTCGATGATGTAACATTCTGATTTGAATTCTTGATGATCAAAATCTTGTCCTTCGTATATTCTGAAACTAGAGTATCTACTTCACTTGCCAAATATTGATTTAATTCTGTAGACTTAGCAGGATCACTAGTGGTAGGACAAGAATTATCTTTAGGAGTAGAAGATTCTGGAAATAATCATTTCCAGACCCAAATCCCGAACATCAAAAATCTTGATCATCTGGCTTATCTTTGCTTTCTTGATAAGCAAAATCTTTTCCAAATCTTTGTTCCAGTTTTTGCCCCATATAAAAGAACATGATGGTTAACCCACCAAGATTTGCTTCTAATTCCAAAATATTTGCATCCTTGGAAGCATTTCTCTTTTCCAATTTTCTTATCGTCACATCTTAAATATTTGAATATTTTTGTAACACAAACACTCTACTTTGGCAGCATTGCTCTTTTCATATTCAAACTGCACACCTTTGCACTTTGAATGGAAAAATGTTTCCTAAAAGAATATAAGCAACACTATCATCTTGAGCACTTGAACTTTCATGAATGTGGTGAGAAGAGGAACCAAATGACATGCTCAAATCCGGTTTAACAATTTGTGGTTGTTGCTCAATAACAAGTGAATGAGCAATGCCTTGAACTTCTGGTTCAGGGTCAACAATACTTTCATGTCACTCAAGAAATAGGGCTTATCTCCGATATCTTTGGGTTTGTCCCCAGTATCTTCGGTCTTGTCCCCATCATTTAACACTTACGTGTTGATCTAAATTTACTGGAGCTTATATGTTGATCCTAAACAATCAAAAGATAAACTTAAAAACTTAGCTTTGTTTTGTCAAAGATGTTACTGAGGATCCCAAGGATCACCCTATTACAATAATAAATCCTCATAGGATATCACGCTGAAATATTTGTCAGTCCTAAAAAAAACTAACGCAAAATTGGTTAACACCAGGATACTTATGGAAGTATAATGATCTTATTTTTTATAAGTGGGTTTTGATCAAAACCTCTAATTTGGTTATTCAAATAATTGGGAAACTTGTTTACTTAAATATTTTTTCAAAAGTTAATTACGACTCTTCTACATATATAAATCAGTAGAAAAGGATAAAGCCAAAACATAGTTATTTTATAAACCAAAAGTTGATATCCCTGACTTCGTCCTGAAAGCCTGGATCCCTTATCATAAGTTTTCCAAATAAGATAGGAATGGCCAAGGCTTTGTTCTGAAACTCAGGATCCCTCCACCCCGGCTATTCATTATTTTAACAACCAAAACATCCTATTGTTCACGAGATCATCAAAAGCATGAAAGTAAAGTGTTTTGTTACGACTAGATCAAAAACCATTAATAAAAAAGGGGGCTCGGGCGTTGTCTTTAATTTTCTTCATCGCTCCCAAATCACCAATTATTCCTTGCCACCTCATTACCAGCACTTTACTTATCCCCAGCCTTGACCTTAGCATCCTCAACTTCGGTATCCTTGATCTCAGGCGCCTTACCCTTCTTAGCCTCCAGCTTGGTTTTTCTGACATGCCAACCCCCAAGATCCTAGGAGCTCTAGTCAATGTTAGCATTGAGATCTTGGTCTGCCATATTGATTTTTTCTTGGTAGATAACAAGCGAAACATGGACCCTTAAGCTACCACTAAAAGGCTCCATCTCCTTAGCATGAGCAGTTTTCAGACCCTTACACTCTTTCCTCACCGGTGATGGTAAGTGTAACATGAACCCTAGTTGCTCCATGGCTAGCCATACCATCGATCTTCTTCGGAAGCTACAGAACCTACTTATCGTGAGGATTGATCATATGATCCATGACCTACAAACAAGGTATGAACTTTAAATAATATAATAATGATATGCAGGATAATCACATAAAGGATCACATTTTTACTTAGCTGTTGGAAGAAAGTCTTAACATTGTTGAAGTCAAGGGATTTAAAGGAAAAACTAGAGGACTCTGTTTTCTTCCTCTTACGAGATGAATTTTGCTTGAATTTGGGAATCAACAAAGGAATCTTTGGAGTCTCCACAACTGACTAACCCTTCTCCCCAATAAATCTTTCAAGATCACCCAGTCCGAGTTAGTGACTAAAAGAAAGCAATTAATTAAGAAGCAAAGAACTAACAATAATGCAAGTATTCAAGACTTAAATAACCCTTAACAGACGTATTTTAGAAGTTTAGCTAGTGGCAGAAGATACAGTGGCCTCCAAATCTAAAGTGTGTTCGGATTTGGGGATCCTTAATAAAGCTAAGATCCTATTGAGTGCTTCACTTGAAATATGAGCTAATTTCTGTAAACTAGGAGCTGCAACTAACCAGGATAAGTATCGGTTTTCATAAAATATTTAATTTACTAATCTGTTTCGTTCCTACGCTTGTTAACCCATTGAAAAGGATGCTTTATGCCATTAGAGATGGAATCTTTCTTCATAAAAAACACTTCATATACCAGTTCCCATCATTTTTAGTTATGTTTTCTATCAGGTAAATATGGCAAGGGGCTACTGGGAAAATGACTCTACTAGAACCATGACTTCTTAATCTATAAATTGATGCAATGTCAAAGATATAAAACTGCACACTGTGGGTCATAATGGGCTTATTCACGATGAAAAAAATCCTCCACATCATCACATAACTCAGACTAGTGATTTCAAATAAACTATTGATAAAAGGAGGAAAATGATGTAACATCCCCAAAATTTTTTTCTAAATTTGACAACTTAATAAAGTTGAAGGATCAAAAATATTCCCAATATAAGTAATGGGAAAAATTAAAATAAGGAAAATAAAGAGAAAATAAGGAAGTAAAAATATTCCATAAAAGAAATCCATCTCATGTAAAGAAAATGGGACAAAGAATCCGACCCACATGGAAAGATGGAAGAAAGTGAAAGCATTACACATGGGTATAAATAAGGATGATAACACTCATCCCACACGGAATGTGGAAAAGAAATGAAAGCTCTTTATAAGAGATGACGTTTCCATAGTAATATTATTTTATGTTTAGCATGCACCAAGTGGTCCTAGCGGAGGGTGCGGAGCACCCGACGCGCACTCGCACGGGCTCGGGTGAGGACGATGGGGACGGCGATGGGGACGGCTTAGGGCGATGGGCGCAATGTGGCGCTTTGATGGCGTGTTTTTGGAAAGTGAAAGCTAGGACAAGACATGACAAGTTAATAAAGTAAAAGGATTAAAATGAAAATTCTAGTATCTTAACCCATCGCAATACGCGATGAGTATATCAATGGAGCCATCACGATATACAATTGGCATCTCAACAAATCCCAGGAAGGGCAGTGCCGCGATACGCGACGGTCGAAGACGTTAAGCCATCGCGAGATGAGATGACGTGGTCTGACGAATCATGATGCGTGTCTAGCACGTGGCAGACGTGGCAGGCAAGGTGGTGACACGTAGCACTCTCTGATCTACATTAGTCATTGTGATACGCGATGGCCATTAGAAAGGGTCCATCTCGTATCGCGATGGAGCCCGATTTCAGCTATAAATAGGGGGTTCACGGCATTCACTCCCTCACACCAAAACCGCTCTCTCTAAAATCACTTTATCTCTCTAAATTGTTTTACGTGAGGACCTCGTAATTTGTGCCAAATACCTGACTTTTTCTAAAAGTGCGTGCCACCCAAAGGTAACCCGACATTTTGTCTCGAAGTTTGTTCACGACCTGAAGACCACCGAACGTTGCCTTGATTTGCTGTCAGGTCCCTAATTTAGGCTGGATCTTGCTCAAATCATGTCATAACTCACACAAATAGATGTGCCGACAAGAGAGTTAATGACGGGTTGCTATATTTACAATGATCACCGTTTGTTAAAGGCGGAATCAATAACAAACATACGGTTGCTTAATCAATATTCAAAGGTAACTAACACACACAAGATTCACTCAAAAGATTTCCAATTATATAACGTTCATCATACAAAAGGATAATCGATTTAGGGTTTCTTGATAGGAAAGTTATATCCGTACGAATCCTAGGACCGCCGTCACTTTTAAGAAATATTTTTTCTTATCTGAAAAGTGTGAAGGCTAGAATCCGTAGGAGGCGTGCCTAAATTATTCTATTTATAGGCCTGCCATCCTACGACAGCTGTCATTCCTTCCAGAAACCCCAATCATAAATACATATTCGAAATTACATAATCAGAAATATTCTAAGTGTAAAATAAGTCTTCCGGGTAGGCTTTGTGATGATATCCATTTGCCGAGTAGGCTCTGCCATCCTTCAAGACTTGGTAACATAGAAGTGTGCTCGGGATCAGTTTCCGAGTAGACTTTACTTGAAGAGTATTTTACCAAGTAAAATACTCACCGGGTAGACTTCAATCTTCTTGACTTTGCCTGACTTTGCCCGACAAATCCTTACGAGCAACCTTGTTCTTAAATGGTCCTTTCAACTGCTTTGTTACAAAAATAACTTATTAGCAAAGTTTGCTCGGCAGCACTGTTTCTTGCTTGGGTTGAACTGTGCCCGATGGTACTTAAGATATATCAATATTCATCAAGAATGCCTGGACCAATCATTATTATCAATACCTTGCCCAGTCTTCCAATCTCTTGGTTTCTTTGAGCTTGGTTAGCCAAGAGGTTACTCGGAGATAAACCTTACTTTGCTATGAAGAACTAACTCGCTAGACAAACTGATCCTTGCCCTGGAATATACTAACTAGCAGACCTGACTCGGTAATACACTAATTAGTGAGCCCTGCTCGGATTAATCACTTAAGAAGAATTCTAAAAGATAACCTTGCCCGATAGACAAATTATCGTACCCGACTAAGTAAAAGCTTCCTCGGAGGTCAAATGTGTGCCCGGATCCGTACTTAGCGAATTTTGAGGAGGTTGAGAAGATTCCAATCTTCCATATACTTCATTTTGGTCAAATCTTTGACTCAACAATCTCCCCCTAGATTGGAACACCTCAGCTGACCCAAAACATTTCTAAGGTTACTTACACTTAGTCAAAATACACATCAAATTAAAATCAAAGTACATATTCATAACATAAACAAGTTACATAATCAAAAGCTGTCCGAAGACATTACATAACATAGCCTAATCTATGAATTTTGTCTCATCCATACATTGTAGGCTGTTTGTCTTAAGTTGACTATTTCTGATGCAGCTTTCATTTTAAAAATATCAAGGATTCGGTAGTGTGTATGACTTTCTGGTATCACCAGATCCCTAATATCCATGAGATCCTCATCATGCAAGTAAGCCAAGTCTTAATCTTTCTTGATAATCCCCAGTACTTTTCCATCAGAGTTCCTCCGCAAGTAATGGTCATCATTTTCTTTGTATTCAACTTCAGTTATAATGCGATTTCTTTGTACTGAGTAGTTGGGGCGTGTCATTCTTCTTCCAAGACTTATGCATGTGTTCATGTTTGACACTGGCTTCCTGTCTCTGACATTCATTTTATAGTCTCTTTCAGCAATGTCCATTCTTCTCAATTTTTTTGTCCCTTTTGACATGTGAAGTTGAATCATTCTCCAACTTCTCTTTTCTTTTAAGAACTTGAATCCTTTGTCATCTTCATCTTTCAAAAACTTTGACAGATGATCAGTGGCCATCCTTTCCAGTTGCTCTTCAGTATATTCACGAAAATCACTTCTGACAACAATGTCTCTTAGTTGCCAACTTTCCATAATCACCTTCAGGGACTCAGTTACAAAATCAAAGTAGATTTCTCTTGGAAGATCCACATCAGATTGTGGTCTTATTGTTCTTTGTTGTCCAGATCTACTTGATTCACCTCTTCCACCTTGTGGATGTCTTCTTGAGATTGGAGGCGTGAATGGAATGGACTTCTTTGGTTTGCTAGGCCCCAAATTAAAGGTTTTAATGTATATTGAAGTTACCATTTCAGGTGGGAGATTGGCCAACTCAACAACATCCTGTCCTGCTAGTTCTTTGAGCAGAATCATCATCCTTTCTAATCCAGGATTGTTTGATAATCCTGCAGGCACAAACTTTCCATCAACAAAACTTCTAGGGTTTTCACCTTCCCTTAGAGCCTTTTCCCACTCTGCCTTTTGAATATAGAATAATTCTTTCAAGTCTTTCTTTTCTAAGGCATTAAAAGAAGCTTCATCCATACCTCTCTGATTTAACATTATACCCCTCAATATATTTAGATCATTTCTGCATAGGTGTTTCAGTAGCAGGTACTTCTTTTGATTTCTCTTTTTCAACTTGCTTCTTTTGTTCTCCCTCAAAGTTTGAATTCTTCTTCTCTTTGCATAAGGTTCATCAGATAGTTCAGACTGCTTAGTTGAGGGTTCAGGTTGTAATCTTTTGAGTTTTTCTTTTCTTTTCAGTTTGTTGTATTGATCGACACTGACTCTTTAGATAAGTTTTCAACAATTGCAGGCTTCACTCCCTTCTCTAATAGGTATCCACACATACCTCCAAACCTTTTCTTCAGTGCTTCAATTTTCTCAGCTTCTTCATTTTCTTTAACAAATTTCTCAATCACCTTTTCCTTTTCACTCTTGTAGAGATCTTGAAGCTTATCAAATGTGTAAATGTGTTAGATCCTTTTCTGAGTATCCATGCTTTCTCAGATATTGTCAGGTCCCTCGATTTCAGCTGGATCTTACTTAATCATGTCATAACTCACACAGATTGATGTGTTGAAAAGGGAGTTAATGACGGGTTGCTATATTTAGAAAGATATTCGTTTGTTAAAGGCGGAATCAATAACAAACATACGGTTGCTTAATAAGTATTCAATGATTGGTAACACAAATAAGATTCACTCAAAAGATTTCAATTTATATAATATCAATCATACATAGTGGATAATCGATTTAGGGTTTCTTGAAGGTTTACCGTACTAAGACAACTGTCACACACAATTTTCTCTCTTAATAAATTCCTTTTTCCATGTGTTGTGTGTGTGTCTGTTCTTAGGCCTCTCTTCATCCGTAGGCGGCGTGCCCTAAAACATTCTACTTATAGGCCTGCCAACCTAGGACAGCTGTCATTCCTTCTAGAAACCCCAAACATACATACATATTCAAATTACATAATCAGAAAATATTCTAAGTGTAAAAAAAGTCTTCCGGGTAGGCTCTGGATAAGTAAACTTCCCCGAGTAGACTATGTGCTCTGCCTGCCTTAGACTTGGTAACATAGAAGTGTGCTCGGGATTAGTTTCCGGGTAGAATTTAATTGAAGAGAATTTTACCAAGTAAAATACTTACCGGGTAGACTTCAGTCTTCTTGACTTTGCCAGACTTTTCCCGACAAACCCTTACGAGCATCCTTGTTCTTCGATGGTCCATTCAACTCCTTGCTATACAATAACTTATTAGCAAAGTGTACTCGGGAGTACTGTTCCTTGCTTGAGTTGAACCTTGCCCGATGTTACTTAGAGATATTCCATTAATACATCAAGCTTGCTCGGACCATAATTATTAAAGAATACTTTGCCCGGTCTTCCAATCACTTGGCCTCATGGACTTGGTTAGCCAAAAGCTTACTCGGAAGAGAACTTTACTTGACTATGAAGAACAGACTTGCTTGATAAAGTGAACCTTGCTCGGATTTACATAAACTAGTGAAACTTGCCCGACAATGCACTAATTTGCAAACCTTGCTCGGATATCCACTAAAGAAGACTACTTGAAGTAAACCTTGCCCGATAGACAAAATATCGTACCCGGCTAAGTAAAAGCTTGCTCGGAAGTCTAAGGTGTGCCCGGATCCACACTTAGCGAATTCTGAGGTGGTTGAGAAGATTCCAATCTTCCATGTACTTCATTTTGGTCAAATCTTTGACTCAACAATCTTCCCCTTAGGTCAATTGTTTGACTCAACAATCTCCCCCTAGATTGGAACACCTCAGCTGACCCTAAACATTTCTAAGGTTACATACACTTAGTTAAAAATACACATCAAAATTCAAAGTCAAAATACATAATCAAATAACATAAACAGATTACATAATCAAAAGCTGTCCGAAGACATTACAAAACAAAGCCTAAGCTAAAAATTCTTCAATTTAGCCAAAGGTGCTTGTTTAGGCATGGAAAGTCCAACTTTTCTTGCTCTCTCAAGAATCTTAGCAACTCTGATTGCTTAGCACTTGTAGGCCTTTGCCTTTCTTTGTAATCCGAGAGATGCAGTGCTGCAATCACAGTTAGTTTCCATAGATTGAACTTTCAGAAGTCAATTTTGGAGAAGATCTTCACAATCTTTCCATTTTCCATCATAACATTCAGATGTTCAGTTCTAGAGTCATAAAATACTCCACTTGGCATAACCTTGTGGTTAACTGATGGATTTTTGGCTTTTACCACAGCCTTGACAAGAGGTTTATCCATCTTCAAGTACATCTTTTAGGTTGTTCTTGAGTAGTTACAGACAACTTCCTTTTCTTGGTGCGGTTATGTTTTGAGACTAAGGAAGTTGTCTTTTTGCAGATTTCCTTTACTTTGGATTTTCTCTTCATTGTCATCTTTGATAGATCAACCATCTTTTTGGATATTCCCTTGTTCTTTCAATCTAGAGACTGAGCAACTTCTTTCTTCTTGTTCAACTGTAGCCCTTTCATTTTATTGAAGTTGCTCAAAATCTCTTTTTTTGTCATAACTTTGACTGAGTCGAAGGGAATTCCATTTTTCACTAAAAATTTTGGTTTTCCACCATACTTGCACAAGAGCTTTTGAACTTCCATTTCTTGTTCCAAAACATCTTTCAATTCATTGTCTTGAAGAAACTTTTCTTCACTCAGTGTTTTTGAAATTTTATTAATAACAGTGTCTAGTTTCTCTTTCACTTCTGTCTCTGGTTCTTCTTGTTTAATCAACTTGAGTAAAGATACTAGCACACCATTTGGAATTTCTTCATCATTTAAACAGTTTCCAATCAATTCATGTAGGACTTCCTTCTTATCTTCATAGTTTGATTCATCCATTACCCTTTTATTTTCTTCAAACTGCTTCATCAAACTCTCTTGATCTTCAAACTCTTTGTCAGTTAGCCTTTGAATTAGAAGTTCTCTGTCATAAATTTATGTCATTCTTTGCATATAGAATCTTTTGGCTTCTAATTCATATTCATCCATATCCGAGTTCATTTTATTCTCTTGAAGAATGAAGGTCTGAATTTTATCATCCTCTTGAGAAATTTCTTTCCTCAAGATCTTTCTTTTCATCTTCTGGAACATTGTCAGCTTCATCATCTGAGATTTCTTTTCATAAATTGAGAGAAGCTTCAGCGAATTCTCCCCCATGATTCAGTGATTTCTCCCCCTGTTTTGGAGCAGCTGAGATCTTCTCAACCTCAACTATTAGGGTTTGAACTCGTTGCAATGCTTTTTTCAGTTCTTCAGAAAGATGATGTTTGTTGAAGCTTGGAGTTGGATCCATTGCTGATTCTCTGTTAAGTGATGAACACACAATTGTCAGTTAGATCTTTAAGTAAGTATATTCAAAAGACAAATAAAGATTAAGGCATAAAGAATATTTCGATTCAAACCGTTGTCTTGAATAATATTGAAATCTGCACAAAACAGAAATTTAAGTTCTTCTTGAAATGTGAAACTTCATTATTGACCAACATATGCAAGTCTCCTTTTAATGAGAGTTAAGACAAATGTAAAGTACATATTTGCAATTTTGACAGAAAAGTTGTAGATAAAGTTCTTTTGATTCTACCCTTTTCTTTTACATGCCAGATAAAGTGAGAAACTTAAAAAGTGTTTTGTCTTTTAGCTCAAAAATTCCTTATCTACTTAAGGAATGGTTGCTTTGGAATATGTCCAGAAATGGTAAAGTATTTATAGTTAAAGTAATTTTGAAATGAATTTAAGTAAAATGAAGGAGGCTTACCTGAGATACTAGATTTCTTGAGAAATTATTCACAAGGCAAATAATCAAGTATAAACATCAAATAAACATCCTTACTAGGAATCAATTAAGATCCCCATATATATTTCTTGAATTCAAATTAAAAAATTAATCTAGCACAAACCCTATCAGAATAAGAAACATATTCAATCAAGCATATAAAAAACATATTTAATCAAGTATACTTGGAACCATAGTGTGCCCGAGCAACCATTTAAGAGAATAGTGTGCCCGAACACCTTTCTAATGCAAAGTATACCCGAATAACCTTCATATAGTACAAAGTGTGCCCGGAAAAGGATTTCTAGCAGACAGTGTACTCGGAAAGTTAAGTTTTGAAATTACCAAGTATATTGAGGGAACAAAAGTGTACCCGAAATATATAGTGTGCCTGGAAAACAAAGTTTGCCCGAAAACACTTGTAATTTCAAAGAAATCATAAACACACATATCACAGAGCATGCTCGGAATTAAATTAAAACACATAAACATTTAAGTGTGCTGTAGTCTAAAATTTCAAATAGCCTACCCAAAAATCCTATGTTAGCACTAAGCTTGCTAGGATAAACACATTCAATCATCAGGTGTGCCCTTACTTGAGGGAATTTCAACATGTCAAACCATACCTGAAAATGACAAACTTAAATAATAATATCTAAGAGTGCCTGGAAAGATTAACAAACCTTTCCTAACAGCATATTCACATAAATCACAAAGCTTACTCAGTGTACTAACTTAAGTTCACAAAGTTTGCTTGAACTCACAATCAGCATATAAAATGCAAAGCTTGCCCGAAGCAAGAATATCTTGTTAAAAACTAGCTATACCACATAATCATCTCAAGACTTCAAGCTTGCTCGGGAAATGAGTACAACAGTGTACTCTACCCGGAATGTGTAAACACTTCAACGCATGCCCGAAAATCATAAACATAGTCAAAAATGACTAAGCTTTCCAGGAAAGGTCATAAATCATCAAACCTTACCCGAAGTAACATATTCAAACATATTCATCTATTTTGTGCCCGGAAAGGTTATAAAACATCAAACCTTACCCGAACTTACATATTCAGCCAATTAAAAGCAAAATGCAACACTTTTTGATTTAAACCACTTGTCAAAATATATTTTTCATTAAAGATCATAGTTTAAGAGCAAATGGTGCATTTAGAGATCAAATTTCAGTTATATTTCTCTTCAAAACAGAATCTTCCATTTTCTGAAAAGATCTCAAGAATGGGATCATATTGACTAAGTAGCTTTCTCAATACTTCATTTCTTTGGTGATATTATTAAGGTTCAATTTAAGCATAATGCATTAATGGTCAACACTGTTCTATGATGCCTCATATCTCTTCTCAAAGCTTATTTGGCTTTCCCCATATCACCCCAATTTGACTCCAACCTCCTGTATTTGGTTAAAAATTGTTTTTGTATGACAGAACTTATTGCATCTTTTTGTATTTTTTTTATTTTGAGATTCAAACATATATAGAGGTTGAACGTTGGACTTACTGTTAATAACATGCCTTTCATTCAAGATGAGACTGATTTTGTCAACATCTTTGCAGTTCTTAGTTGTAACCCTCTTGTTTGATAATATATTTAAAACACTTATCAACTTTTGGTTGATTTATTCATACTTACCCTTGTTTTTGATATTTTCTCAAATTTTCTTAAACTTTGTTCTTTGTCATATTTAAAGATGCTTCATTTTCGGTTGACCAAAAAACAACAGGCTCGTGTATGACTGGGTAATCACTTTTCTGCCTATCATTCGGAGAGATTTATCTTGAGACATGCAAAGACAACTATGTATCTCCACATAAAGATTAGCATATTCATTATGTTTATATCACCTTAGATTTTACATCATCATGGGAAAGCAACAATACATGTTAATGACTATACTATGGTCCTTTTAGCCTATTAAATCCATATGATTGGCTAAGCAGTCAATGTACTATCATTTCCCATATAAACATAGTTTAATATTCAATCACCCCCAATATCTCTTTATTGTCAGGTTAATGGCTATCCTGTTTGACCAACAGTGGTCAACCGGACCAAACATACATGTGAATATATGTCTTTTCAAAGTCAGAGCTATTGACATAGTTTTAAGTGAAGGAATAAGAAACAAGTCATAATTGCCCCAAATGCATTCAGTTTTCAGGTCAATGGCTATCCTTTGAATCTGTAGAGATTTAAGGACCAAACATACACAAGTGCATGTCCTTCCAACTTGTCAAATGACATAATTTTCAGCAAAAACAACTTCTTGAGACTTCTCTTTAAAAATCCTTCTTTCAAGCTTCTTTTAAAGCTTGAACTGAATAATCTTATCATATCTCTTCACCATTAACAACATGCTCATGTTTTGATCAAAATAGAGTATTTATGTAAAATTCATTGGAAAATCTTCATTTCATCATTTAATTTTGACATAAAACACATTTTGACACAAACAGTTGTAACATATTCAAATCTTAATCAAATATGAAATCATCAAGACAAGTAGAGAGTACTAACAATCAAATTCCAACTTATCTTAATAATATCAGAAGAACAGATAAAGCACATATTCAAGCAATTAAGCAATGATATCAGATAAGCTTACATCAACAAGTAATTCATAACAAGAACACTTATCCTGACATCACAAATGCATATTAACTGATAAACATGCAAACATATAAATCCATTCAATCATGAAATTTTTTTTACACATAATCAGTCAAAACACATAACAATTAACATATTTAGTAGCATACTCAAGTAACATAATTAAGCAACATAATCTAGCATATTCACTAAACATTCAATATGTGTAATCTCTAACAACATAATCATTTGACACAGAGAGACACACAGCTAGGCGCACATCCTTAATAAGATTTCATCAGAGTTGATCATTCCCAGGGCTTTCAGAAGAAAGTTAAACCTGGTTCTATCAAGTGGTTTGGTGAATAGGTCAGCCAAATTGTCACTTGTATCAACTCTTTGCATTTCAATCAAACCTTTTTCACCACAATCTCTGATGAAGTGATGTCTGATTTCAATGTGCTTAGTTTTAGAATGTTGAACTGGATTCTTAACAGTAAAATATGCAGCAGTATTGTCAATAAGAATAGGGGTGTTCAGAAAAATCAAACCATAGTCCAGCAACTGATTTTGAATCCATAGAACTTGTGCATAGCAGGCAGATGTAGCAACATATTCAGCTTCAGCAGTAGAGATTGAGACTGTAGTCTGCTTTTTGCATTGCCATGACACTAGCCTTTCATCCAAAAATTGACATCCTCCGGAGGTTGACTTTCTGCTCATGTCGCAGCCATCATAGTCACTGTCAGTGTAGGCTATTAGATCAAAAAATTGGTTCTTTGGATACCAAATCCCCAAGTCTGGTCTTCCTTTCAAATATCTGAATATTCTTTTAACAACATTCATGTGGGAGACTTTTGGACTTGATTGGAATCTTGCACACACACAAACAGCAAACATGATATCTGGTCTTGTTGTAGTCAGATACATCAGAGATCCAATTTTGGCTCTATATTCATGTTCATCTACAGGCTCCCCCTTTTTATCTGCAATCATCTTTTCTTTGGTGTCCATTGGAGTTGAAGCAGTCTTGTACTCATGACAGTTGAACTTGTTCAAGATGTCCTGCACATATTTGTTTTGGTGAATGAAGATCCCTTCAGCTTTCTGTTGAACTTGCAATCCAAGAAAGAAGTTCATTTCTTCCATAGAACTCATGCTGTATTTGGACTTCATTACCGCATCAAACTCCATGCACATTTGTTCATTTGTAGATCCAAAGATGATGTCATCCACATACACTTGTAACAGAAGCAAGTCGGATCCCGCTCTTTTGTAGAAGAGTGTCTTGTCAATGGCTCCTCTTTTGAAACCATTTTCAAGAAGATGATTTGACAGCTGTCATGAGTACCATGCTCTAGGGCCTGATGCAATCCATAAAGGGCTGTGTTTAGCTAATACACCCTGTTTGGATACATTGGATCCTCAAAACCTGGAGGTTGAGCTACATACACCTCTTCATCAATCTTTCCATTAAGAAATGCAGACTTAACATCAAGCTGGAACACTCTAATGTTCTTTGAGGCAGCATATGTAAGAAAAATCCTGATAGCTTCAAGTCTTGCAACAGGAGCAAAGACTTCCTCAAAGTCTATTCCTTCTTCTTGAAGACATCCCAGTGCTACAAGTCTAGCTTTGTTTTTAATCACCAAACCCCTTTCATCCCTTTTGTTTCTAAAAACCCATTTGGTTCCTAATGCATATCTGTCTATTGGCCTATCAACAAAATCCCACACATGTAGGTCTCTGAACTGTGCCAGTTCCTCTTGCATTGCTTCTACCCAACTATTGTCTTTTAGTGCTTGAGCAATATTCTTTGGATCTATTTGGGATAGAAAGCAGGAATAAAGACAGATGTTTGCAATTTCAGAATGACTTCTTGTAACTCTTTCATACAAATCACCAATGATGTTTTAAGAAGGATGATTCTTTTCCACATAAGGAGTTTGTATAATCATATTTGTAGACAAATTTGTGTCAATATTTGTTTCATTGAGCTCTGGTTCTTCAATGATCAAATTAGCTTCTGCATCATGAAATTCTGGTTCTTCATCATTATGTTGTCCTGAAGTAGATGCACCATTGTTTTCTAAGTTCAATCTTTGAAATAGATCTTGAAATCTCGCTGTAGATGCAGCTTCTTCTCCACTTTCTGGTTGCTTGTGTCACCCTCATTCTGAACTTGATCATTTTGTGCATCTTGATTATCTTGATTGTTCTCAGTATGATCATGTTCAATATTGTGATTGTTTTCTTGATCAGGTTCACCAATATCACATGAGGAATTTTTCACAAAAGTATACTCCTTTTCTTTTCTAGCAACCTTTTTACATAATTCTTCCAAGTCCAATGATTTCTTCTTTTTCTTTTCAATTTCACTGTTCTTGTAGAAATATTCATCAAAGTCTTCAGGATAAATATTGAAAGAACTTATTAACTTTTCATGATTAAACAACCATGATGCACCATCAATTGTATTGAATTGATTCTCATTAAAGATAATATCAGATGATTCTATAACACTCAAGTGGTCTTTCACATAAACTTTGTAAGCCTTTGAGTGTGTAGAATATCCAACTAAGAAACAATCTAGGGACTTTGTTTGAAACTTGTTCAAATAGTCTCTTGTGTTCAGTAAAAAACATTTGCATCCAAAGGGCTTGAAAAACTTAATGTAAGGCTTTCTGTTGTGAAATATTTCATATGGAGTTTTGTTATGCCTTTTGTTGACAAGTACCCTGTTCTGAACATATCAGGCTGTATTTATGGCTTCAGCCCAAAAAGTGACAGGCAAATTTGCATCAGCTAATATGGTTCTTGCAGCTTCAATCAAGGTTCTATTTATTCTTTCTGCTACACCATTTTATTCACGAGTTCTATGAGCTGAGAATTGTTGTAGTATACCCTTTTCTACACAGAATTCTTGCATAACTCCATTCTTGAACTCAGTGCCATTGTCACTTCTCATCATCTTAACTTTCTTATTCAACTTGTTCTCAATCATTGTTACACAACCTTTAATCAACTCTAAAGTCTCATCCTTGGTACTTAGGAAATAAACCCAAGTGTATCTTGAATAGTCATCAATGATCACAAGACAATATCTTTTCTTCCCTATACTTGGTACACTTACAGGACCAAAAAGATCCATGTGAAGTAATTCAAGTACTTGATCAATTGAGTTGATGAGCTTTGTCTTATGAGTAGATTTGTGTTGTTTTCCTCTTTGGCATGAACTACAGTGATCTTCCAATTTGAATTCTCTTGTGGGTAAGCCTATGACATGCTCACATTTAACAAGTCTGTTCATGTTCTTCAAGTTCACATGACACAGTTTCCTATTCCACAATTTTGACTCATTTTCAGTGGCTTTGGAAACAAAACATGCACCTCCTCTTGAAATCGCTTCTTTCATATTCAATTCATACAAGTTACCATTTCTTGGTGCCATTATCATAATCATTTCAGGTGGAATCACAAACTCAGGTTTTAGAATGAAACAGTGTGAATCATCAAAACTGAAATTGTATTCCATATCACACATTTGTGATATACTCAGCAGATTGTACTGAACACCTTCAACATGAAATACATTATTAAATGAGACTTTCCCATTTGTTATGATTCCTTTTCCAACAATCTTTCCAACATTCTCATTACTCCCAAAAGCTACTGGACCTTCATACTTTTCTTCATAATTGACAAGAGATCTCTTGTCACATGTCATGTGCCTAGAACATCCACCATCCATGTACCATATGTCATTCAGAGGAGTGGACTGTTCCTGCACATACAAAGAAAGTTTGATTAGTTGAGTGATGAAGTGCAAGCCTTATCAACTTGCAGCTCATCAGATTCAGTTTCAAACACAACTTGGGAAGTGAGTGTAGTTGGTTCCGGATCTTCATGAGTGATTTCTAGATTTTCTGAATTGTCTGTTTCATAACCACACTCTCTTGGAGTTTTAACTAGTGATGTTGAGTTTTGGTACTCAGCTGAGTCAGTGTCACACTCTTTTATCACATAGTCCTTCTTTTCAGAGTAGTCTCTTACATCAGCAACTATCTCAACCTTAATCTCAGGCTTAAGTTTCCAAAGAAAACCTTGTGGTTCATATCCATACTTTAATAGAAACTTCTCATCGCCAGTGAGTTCTGTTGGTTTCCTTTTATATACCAGATGTCTTTTTGTATTCTCACTGCTTGATGATATTTGAGAACTATCATATTTGACAAATTGATTATCCCTTTTTGGGATTGTTCTCAATGGATGAGAGTCCTTCTTAACAGTTTTCACATGCTTCACTGGAGATTTAACCTTGTTAACAGGTTTGATCACATGTTTCTTGACTTTTAGTTAATGGCTTTGGCTCTCTTTTTCCAGAACTTCCTCAGCACAATCCTTTACTATTCCCAAATATTTTGCATACTTCATTTTATAGGCCACAAAGTCTTGTCCATATTTTGTTTCATCTAGGACATGAAAAGGCTTGAATTTAATTCTTTCATTACAGGAGTCTGTATGATGACCATATTCATCACACTTCTTGCACCAAACCTTTCCTTTGAATACTTCATGTTCTTTTGGTTTCTTGAAACTTTCACTTGGTCTTGGTGAATCAACTCCAATTGTCTTTTTAGATTTTAAACAATCCAAATCAATTGAGAAAGGAACAAATTCAGCTATCCTTATGTCACTTCTTTCCACTTTCCCTTTAACAAAAACAATTTCTCTTATACTTAAGGGTTCTTCCTCTATGCTTTCCCTTTGTCTTGATTTCCTCTTTTCATATTCCTCCATTGTTTCTACTTCTCCAATGTCAGAGTCTTCAACACTTGAGAAAATAGGGTAAACAGGAATAAAATTTTCACATGCAACTGTTTCAACTTCTTTCAATTTTTTATTCTGTTTAATTCTTTCCAATAGAGCTTTGCTTGGAGGTCTCACTGCATTATAATTTGGTTTTGATCCTTCACAGATATCAAACGACACATGTCCTCTCTTGGTTATTTCATTTTGTTTCTTCATTCTTGATGTGACAGGTGGATACTTTGGAAGTTTGTCATTGGATTCTGGTTTCTTGAATCTTCTTCCTCTTTTAGCAGCTTTAATTTCCTCCTCAGTAATTTGATCACTTAAATCACTCAAGTCATCTTGATTCAAGTCAATTGACTCAAGGTCATCTTCAGAGACTTGAACTCCAATTGACTTTTCTTCTTTCAGTTCTTTCTTCACAACAAACTCTCCTTCGTCACTCACCTCAACATTCTTATACAAATTCACAAGTTCTTCTTTATCTTGAAAGACATCTTTGAATTGTTGTAGATATGCATTTCTTTTCTCTTTATCAACTTTTGGCATAACGTTGTTGTTGAATGGTGGTGGTACTACTTTGTATTTGTCTTCTTTCTTGACTTGATTTAGAATTCCACAGATGTTTCCAGTGGATACCAAGTTCTTTAAGAATTCATTTTCAGTTTGCAGTTTTGTGTTCAGTACCTTTTCTTCTATAATCATTTTCTTCAACCCATCAATCTCAGTTGTAAATCTTATCTGAGCTCTGTAACTGTTCATGCAGTCATCTTCCAAAATTTTCATCCTTTCTTCACTTATCAGTTCACTAGCTTCATATGCATTGATGATACTTTGTTTCTTAAAACACTCACTTTCCAGCTTGCCTACCTTCGTTTTCAAATCATTGATAAGTTCATTTAAATCAATAGTAGGAGCAGAGTGTACCTGAGAAGTTGATCCAGTTTCTTTCTCTATTATGGCCATGAATGATACATTTGCCCTCTTGATATCATCTGCAATGTCTTCTTCATGATTGCTCCAATCAAAGTTACCTTGATTTTGTGTTATCACTACCACATTTCCTTGATTTCTTGGTTGATTTTGGTTAACTGGAACAATTTTTTTTGGAACATTTTGAACTGCTTGAAGGTTTTGATTGTTGTTCATTTCAAAACCTTGATTCTATGGCATACTTTGATTAAGATTATTCATTTGAGGCTAAAAGTTGTTGAAGTTGGGATTGTAGTTGTTGTTGGGATTGAAGTTGTTATTGAAGTTTTGGTTGTTATTTCTTTGCTGATTTTGCTGGTATTGCCGCTGACCTCTTGGTTGTTGATTCTGGAATTGATTCATCTGATAGTTCCTTGGCAGGTTGTATTCTCTTGCAAAATGTCCTGGCTGTTGGCAATTGTAGCAGATTTCCTTTGACTTATCAAATCCAATCCTTTCATTAGGACCAGAAACCAGAGATCTACCAATTCTATTATACAACCTCTTACTTCTCAATGCTAACATGGCAGCTTGCCACTTCAAATCCATGTCTTCCAAATCATCAGCATCTATCTGCTCAAGATCATCTTGCACTACACTTGTGTGGATTAAATTCTTTGCAACAAATGCATTATATGACTCAGTGAACATTGAAAGCAAAGCCTGTGTATCACTGCTTTGACCATGTCCACCACCAGTGTGAGGAACATTCCCACTTGCCATAGAGGCAGAATCAGTGTCATCAATCAGCTGCACATTGAATCTTTGCTGATTTCCTTGATTACTTGTGCTAACACCAACAATTGATTTTGGAGTATCAAAATTGAGTTCAACAGGTTCTCCAATGATAGGAATCTGCTGTTGATTCTTGGTAGTCAAATTACCTATAGGTGCAATCAATACATTTGAAACATTGAAGCAGGGTCTTTCCTCCTTAATCATTTCATTTTCTATTATCTCTATTTCTGCAGCTTGAAGAAAACAAACTACATCATCTATTTTTAGCTCATTGAAGTTATGCTTTGTAAGAATGAACTTGCAGGCAGTATACCATTCCTTTGGCATAGAGTTCAGCAGCTTGGTGTTGAGATCAAAATCATTCATGACATAGTCTGTGGTTCTGAACTCATTCACAATTCCCAGAAACCTCTCTAGAATTGATTTCAACCTTTCTCCTTCTTTATACTTGAATCTTTCTAACTGCTGCTCCGATCTCTGCTTCTTGATGTTCTTGAGTTCAACATTTCCCTCAAACATTTCAAGTATTGCATCATACATTGCCTTGGCATTGGGATGATATGCAACCTTGGTGAGTATTTCCCAAGACAGACCTAGCTTCAACATAGCTAAAGCCTTGTCATCAACCTTTATCATTCTTTCTCTTACAGCAGCAGTTGTAGCTGCATTTGCACCTTCTACAACTTCTCCTTGTGGACAATTCTTGATGGAGTTCCACATATCAACATCATTGTAGAAAACTTCCGCTTCAAGCAAAACCTTCCATTTTGTGAAATTTTCATGTCCATACAATCTAGGAATCTTGTTAGTAGACACCTCTTGTTCCTCGTAACCAGACAATTTTGTGAAAATAAAAGTAATTTCTTAATAAAAACAGAGTTTCAAAAATATTCAGATCTGAGACTCGATTGTTCAGATCTAAATAAAACAAGGAAGAGAAAACACCAAATGATTGTAGATCTGGAAGAAAAATGAAGAACATAGCTGCTGAAGTCACAAATCAATGGAACAGTGGGCTGCTTACGTCATTCTTCTTCAAATCTTCAATCTACAACAATCTTTCAAAAATAGCAGTAATCAGCTCTGATACCACTTGTCAGGTCCCTCGATTTCAGCTGATTCTTACTTAATCATGTCATAACTCACACAGATTGATGTGTTGAGAAGGGAGTTAATGACGGGTTGCTATATTTAGAAAGATATCCATTTGTTAAAAGCAGAATCAATAACAAACATACGGTTGGTTAATAAGTATTCAATGATAGATAACACAAACAAGATTCACTCAAAAGATTTCCATTTATATATATAATATCAATCATACATAGTGGATAATCGATTTAGGGTTTCTTGAAGGTTTATCCGTACTAAGATAGCCGACACACACAATATTCTCTCTTAATAAATTCCTTTTTCCGTGTGTTGTGTGTGTGTCTGTTCTTAGGCCTCTCTTCATCCGTAGGCGTCGTGCCCTAAACATTTTACTTATAGGCCTGCCAACCTAGGACAGCTGTCATTCCTTCTAGAAACCCCAAACATACATACATATTCAAATTACATAATCAGAAAATATTCTGAGTGTAAAAAAAGTCTTCCGGGTAGGCTCTCGATAAGTAAACTTCTCCTAGTAGACTATGTGCTCTGCCTTCCTTAGACTTGGTAACATAGAAGTGTGCTCAGGATCAGTTTCCGGGTAGACTTTACATGAAGAGTATTTTACCAAGTAAAATACTCACCAGGTAGACTTCAGTATTCTTGACTTTGGCAGACTTTGCCCGACAAACCCTTACGAGCAACCTTGTTCTTCGATGGTCCATTCAACTCCTTGCTATACAATAACTTATTAGCAAAGTGTACTCGAGAGTACTGTTCCTTGCTTGAGTTGAACCTTGCCCGATGTTACTTAGAGATATTCCATTTATACATCAAGCTTGCTCGGACCATAATTATTAAAGAATACCTTGCCCGGTCTTCCAATCACTTGTCCTCATGGACTTGGTTTGCCAAAAGCTTACTCATAAGAGAACCTTACTTGACTATGAAGAACAGACTTGCTTGATAAAGTGAACCTTGCTTGGATTTACATAAACTAGTGAACCTTGCCCGGCAATGCACTAATTTGCAAACCTTGCTCGGATATCCACTAAAGAAGGCTACTTGAAGTAAACCTTGCCCGATAGACAAAATATCATACCCGGCTAAGTAAAAGCTTGCTCAGAAGTCTAAGGTGTGCCCGGATCCATACTTAGCGAATTCTGAGGAGGTTGAGAAGATTCCAATCTTCCATGTACTTTATTTTGGTCAAATCTTTGACTCAACAATCTTCCCCTTAGGTCAATTGTTTGACTCAACAGATTTTCTCGGTACTTTTGATCATCTCTATTCTTTTGTTGCATGGATCTTTTGATCTTGTTATTTTCTTCTTCAAGCCTTTTCTCCAACTCATCATCATTCAACTATGGAATGCTTTCAAATTTCACACCAATTTCCTTCAATTTTATAATCAAAGGATTTTTTAGTTTGGCTTTAAGTAGACCCTGTTCAATATAAGCCCTCTATTCATCAGTCATGTCAACCTGTGGGGACTCAACATTAACAGCTTCACCTCCTTTCTTTTGATCATCATTGTTCTCATCAGAATCATCAGTTTCATCATCCTCTTCAGTTGATACATTAACTGCATCAATCTTAGGTTCATCAGAGGGTGGGTCCTCTGGATCACTTCTGATAGGCATATTAGGAACACCTGGAATCTGTTGACCTGGTTGTAGTGTTTGCAGTGGAATTGCCCTGATTGGTCTAACATTATTATCATCATCATCAGTTGTCTCAATATAGAATTTATTCTTTTCATCCCATCTCCCTCTCTTTGTTTTCTGATCATATTTTATGCCCTAATCAGTATCTTTCCTCTTCCTTGAGTATTTTTTTTCAAATATTTCCACTCTTTCATGTATTCTTGAGGCCTTAGCCAACATTTCTTCAATAGATTCTTCATCTTCTCTTTCAGGATCCTTTTCAGGCTCCTGTTGGGATTCTTTTTCAGGTTGACTCTGTGGTTGAAACATGCTAACCACCATAGCTAGAGAGTTTTCTACTTCCTCATCCCTTTTTAACTTAATCAAGGCCTCAATCACCTCTTGATCAGCCACTTCTTCAATAACTTCTTTTGCAAACTTGGCTTCGTCGATCAAGGTTTCATGCTCTGCCAACTCTACAGGATCCATGGTTTGGGCCAGAATCTCTCTGTCCCTTGTTTCTCTCAAAATATTATCTTGTTCTCTTAGAGCAGCAGCAGCAGCAATAGCATCATCTTTAAACAAAACCTCTTTTTCTGGATAGGCGTTGACAGGCCCTTCTTCTGTGACTTTTGTTTTTCCCTTGTCCAGTCTTTTCTTTAATTCTTCTTCACTTTCTGGAGGGAAATCATCAATGTCTCTATCAAGCTTATCCATTTCCTCATCATACTCTACAGTCTTGGATCATTCATGTTGTTCAGCTTCTGGTTCAGTGAGTATCAGCTCCTCAGTAGCAGTATCATCAATGTCTCTATCAAGCTTATCCATTTCCTCAATTCTCCTTTCCTCACTACTCTTCTCTCCATCATCATAAACATTCATAATCAATTTCAAACTGTCTGCAGTCTCTACAACTGTTACAGTTTTAGTTTCAATATTTACACCAGAGACAGTCGGCATACTTTCATTCTCCCCATGTTTCAGGGCAGGTGAGGTCTTCTCAACCTCCTGCTCCAGGGATTTGATTCTCATTTCAGCTCGTACCAACTTCTCTATCAACATCAGATTCTCCATTGTCACCTCCTCATTCATTCTCTTCAGTTCAACATTTTCTTTCAACAAGGTCAGCAAGTCAGTGTCAGTGGGTGGTGTTGTAGGTGGTGATGTAGAAAATTATTCATATTCAGGTTGTTCTGGGTTTTAGGTGTGAGTTTGGAAAGTGGATTATTGTGGTGATTGTGTATAAGGTTGGCTTGGAATAAATGGATCATAATGAATTGGGCTAGATATTGATGGTGTTTGTGGTGTTGGGGATACAAGTGTTGATGTTTCATGTTGGCTTATGGTTAGGGTTTGGGGTGGGGATTGAGTGGTTTGATGTGGTGGAGTTTGTGGTGGTGATGGTATAATGGGTTAGTCAATGTGTGGTGGTGATTGTGGTGGTGTTGGAATAGGTTGTTCTGGTTCCTCAGGTTGCTCCCCCTGATCAGGTGCATCAACATCCATAGCTACTCCAGCTCCTCCTTCATATCCATCAATATCATCATCTCCATTAACAGAACCATCATCATCACCCTCAACATCATCTTCCCCTCCTTCCTCCTCTGAGATCAACTCAGGCACCGGCATCACATTCAAGTCATGATCCAACAACCATGACAAAATCTCAAACAGACTGTTTGGATTAAATCTATTGGCAACACCTGGATTTCTGATTCTGTTTTATGTGTTAGGATTCTACAGTAGGTGTGTAATGCCAATAGTGGGTAGATCTTGTAATTCTCGGTTAAAGATTATCTATAAGAATCTTGGATATTGAAGAAATTTGTCAACTTCGGCCTTCTTCAGGTTTCCAACCATGCCATCAAATATCATCTTAGAAAAATTGAAGGGCAGATCATATATAATGCCAATAGTGGCATTTGCTAAATCACGACTCATCAGAGTCCATGATCCTTTTCGTGGAGCAAACCCCTGTATCACATGATGTATTAAAAATCTGTACAACATAGGGAACATTCCCTTTTGAAATTGCCCATCATGTACCGTCCCCTGATATCCCATCGTCTGTTCAAAGATCCTCATCAGGTGATTAGTATTGAAATTTATAGGGTTATTGTCATCATCGTTTAAGTGCAAGCATCATCTAATCATTCTTTCAGTTACATGTATTTCTTGTCTTGCAACTGTTGCTTCGATTCTCCGACCATTAATATCATCAACCAGTCTTGCAGATCTCCAGAAATCCAATAAATGATTTCTGTAGATGACAGGACTTTCAGTGAAAGCAAAGCTGGCATTTGATCAAGCCATCTAAGTAATCATTCTTGCCACCGGCTCGTGGTCAGGTGTGACTTGTAAAAGTGCACACATATTGTGTTTCTTATCAAAGAAGTACTTGGGTTGCTCTTCTTCTGCCATATCTGAATATCACAATCAAACATATTCAAAGTGAAATTAGTCATAAAGTTCAGTACTTTAAGTAATTTCAAGGTATAAAAATGAAGAAGAATAAGAGAAAAATCATCAAGAACCTGTTCTTCGACAAATTTATAACCTAATCACAAAAACAGAATATTAGTAATCAGATACATAATTAAAGCCCATTAAAGTCTAATCGTGATCAGAAAACACATTATCATTGCTTACCGAGTCGGAATTAGAGGGCTTATTCAAATTTAGGGTTTGGATTAATAATGAATGCGATAAGTCGGTTTAGGTTTCTTTGTGAGTAAGCAGTTGGAGTGGAAGGAGAGAGAGAGGGAAAAGTAATATTGAAAAATTATGCCTAACTCCCTCTTATATACCTTTTGAAAGTGGGTTTTAAATGTTTTTTGTCATTTTGTGAATTAATAGCTATCAAACAATAACATTATCCACTTGATATATTAAAAACATTTATTATCATTTAAGAAAACCTTACTCAGAAAGTTTATCCTTTTCAAAGTTTACTCAGTATACTTCCACTTACACAAGGCTTATCCGATAAGATATCAAACCTTGCTTGGTCAAGTTAAGTAATTTAAAGTCAAGACACTATTGAAGAAAGCTTACCCGAAATACCAGATTTCTTGAGGAATCAATTAAGATACCCATATAAATTTCTTAAATTCAAATTAAATAAGCTTAATCTTGCATAAACCCTATATTAATAAGAAACATACTCAAACAAGCATACTAAAAACATATTCAATCATACTAGAAACATATTTAATCAATCATACTTGGAAGCATAGTGTGTTCGAGCGACATTCACAATGTTTAATGTGCCCGAACAATCTTCTTATGCAAAGAATACTCGAACAATTTTCATAAAGTATAAAGTGTGCCCAAAATGATATCTAGCAGACAGTGTACTCGAAAAGTCATATTTTGAAATTACGAAGTACATTGAGGGAACAAAATGTGTACCCGGAATATAAAGTGTGCCCGGAAACAGGTTTACCCGGAGAACACTTGTAATTTCACAAAAAACTTATTCACACAAATTACAAAGCTTACTTGGTGTACTATCCTAAGTTCACAAAGTTTGCTTGGAATTACAATCAGCATATAAAATGCAAAGCTTGCCCGAAACAAAAATTTCTTGTTAAAAGCTAGCTATAACACATATTCATCTCAAGACTTCAAGCTTGCTCGGGAAACTAGTACAATAGTGTACTCTACCCGGAAAGTGTAAACACTTCAAATCATGCCCGAAAATCATAAACTTAGCATAAAATGACTAAGCTTGCCCGGAAAGGTTATAAAGCATCAAACCTTACCCGAAAATTCATATTCAAACATATTCAACTGTTTTGCGCTCGGAAAGGTTTTAAAGCATCAAACCTTACCCGAACTTACATATTCAACCTATTAAAGGCAAAATGCAACACTTTTTGACTTAAACAACTTGTCATATTATCCTTTTTCATTAAAGATCATAGTTTAAGAGCAAATGGTGCATTTAGAGATCAAATTTCAGTTGTATTTCTTTTCAAAAAAATTTCTTCCTTTTTCTGAAAAGATCTCAAGAATGGGATCATATTGACTAATTAGCTTTCTCAATACTTCATGGTCAGCTTTATTATGACAGTATAGACTGGTTAACAGTAGGTATAAACTTAATATGACTATCATTTCTTTGGTGATATGATTAAGGTTTAATTAGAGCATAATTCAATAATGGTCAACACTTTGCTAAGATGCCTCATATCTCTTCTCAAAGCTTATTTGGCATTCCCCAGATCACCCCAATTTGACTCCAACCTCCTGTATCTGGTCAAAAACTTGTTTTTATATGACAGAACTTATTGATCTTTTTGTATTTTTGATTCTCAAACATATATAGAGGTTGAACGTTGGACTTACAGTTCTTAGTTGAGACATATTTTATCAACATCTTTGTAGTTCTTAGTTGTAACCCTCTTGTTTGATAAAATATTTAAAACACTTATCAACTTTTGGTTGATTTATTCATTCTTCCCCTTGTTTTTTTTGATATTTTCTCAAATTTTCTTAAGCATGTTCTTTGTCATATTTAAAGATGTTTCATTTTTGGTGGAAGAAATAACAACAGGCTTGTGTATGACTGGGTAGTCACTTTTCTGCCTATCATTTGGAGAGATTTTTCTTGAGACATGCAAAGACAGCTATGTATCTCCACATAAAGATCAGCATATTCATTATGTTTATATCACCTTAGAGTTTACACATCATTAGAAAGCAACCATACATGTATGACTGTACTAAGTGCCCATTTATCCTATAAAATCCATATGATTGGCTAAGCAGTCAATGTACTATCAATTCCCAGATTAACCATATTCAAACACCCCAAGTACTCTTAGCTTCCAGGTCAATGGCTATCCTGACAGTCTACAAGTAGTCAGCAGGACCAAACATACACATAGGTGTATGTCCCTTAGGTTAGAGTCTATGGCATAATATTAAGTGAAAGAACAAATTACAATTGCCCCAAATGCATTAAGTCTTTGGATTAATGGTTATCCTTTGAAATCTATAAGTAGATGATAGGACCAAACATATACAAGTATATGCTCCTCTGACTTGAGCAAATGACATATTTCTCAGCAAAAGTAATTCTTTTGAGACTTTTCACTAAAAATCATTCTTTTAAGCTTCTATAAAGCTTGAACTGAATAATCTTATCATATCTCAGCACCATTAAACAACTTGCTCATGTTATGATCAAAATATAGTGTTTATGCAAAATTCATTAGAAAATTCATTTTATCATTTAATTTTGACATAAAACTCATTTTGACACAAACAGTTGTAACATAATCAAATCTTAATCACACACAACATTATCAGGATAAGTAAACAATATCACTATTCAAGTTTAAGCCTATCCTAACACCATAAAGTGATCAGATAAAGCACATATTCAAGCAATTAAGCAATGATGTCAGATAAGATTACTCTAACAATTAAATCATAACAGAAACACTTATACTAACATTACAAATGCACATCAACTGATAATCATGCAAGCATATCAATCAGATCAAACTTGTCAAAACTATGCAATCATAATCAGTTAAAGCACATATCAGTCAACATATCAAGTAACATAATCTATATCATACTCAAATAACATAATCAAGTATATTCACTGAACATTCATTATGACCTCTAACAAAATAATCAATTATCATATAGAGGAACATAACTAGGCAACATCCTCAATCTGATCTCATCAGAATTGATCATACCCAGGGCTTTCAGAAGAAAGTTGAACATGGTTCTATCAAGTGGTTTGGTGAATAGGTCAGCCAAATTATCACTTGTATCAACTCTTTGCATTTCAATCAAAACTTTTTCACTGCAATCTCTTATGAAGTGATGTCTGATTTCAATGTGCTTAGTCTTAGAATGTTGAACTAGATTCTTAACAGTAAAATATGCAGCGGTATTGTCAATAAGAATAGGGGTGTTCAGAAAATTCAAACCATAGTCCAGCATCTGATTTTGAATCCATAGAACTTGTGCATAGCAGGCAGATGCAGCAACATATTCAGCTTCTGCAGTGGAGATTAAGACATTAGTCTTCTTTTTTTTGCATTGCCATGACACTAGCCTTTCACCCAAAAATTGACATCCTCCTGAGGTTGACTTTCTGCTCATGTTACAGACATCATAATCACTGTATGTGTATGCAATCAGATTAAATGATTGGTTCTTTGGATACCAAATCCCCAAGTCCGGTCTTCCCTTAAAATATCTGAATATTCGTTTAACAGCATTCGTGTGGGAGACTTTTGGACTTGATTGGAATCTTGCACACACACATACAACAAACATGATATCTGGTCTTGTAGCAGTCAGATATATCAGAGTTCCAATTTTGGCTCTATACACATGTTCATCCACATGCTCCCCCTTTTCATCTGCAATCATCTTTTCTTTGGTGTCCATTGGAGTTGAAGCAGTTTTGTACTCATGACAGTTGAACTTATTCAAGATGTCCTGCACATATTTGTTTTGGTGAATGAAGATCCCTTCAGCTTCCTGTTGAACTTGCAATCCAAGAAAGAAGTTCATTTCTCCCATAGAGCTCATGCTGTATTTGGACTTCATTACCCCTTCAAACTCCATGCACATTTGTTCATTTGTAGATCTTAATATGATATCATCCACATACACTTGCAACAGAAGTAAGTCTGATCCTTTTCTTTTGTAGAAGAGTGTCTTGTCAATGGCTCCTCTTTTAAATCCATTTTGAAGAATATGATTTGACAGTTCATCATATCATGCTCTAGGAGCCTGATGCAATCCATAAAGGGCTTTGTTTAGCTTATACACACTGTTTGGATACATTGGATCTTCAAAACCTGGAGGTTGAGCTACATACACCTCTTCATCAATCTTTCCATTTAGAAATGCAGACTTAACATCAAGCTGGAACACCTTAATGTTCTTTGAGGCAGCATATGCAAGAAAGATCCTGATAGCTTCAAGTCTTGCAGCAGGTGCAAAGACTTCATCAAAGTCTATTCCTTCTTCTTGAAGACATCCCAGTGCCACAAGTCTAGCTTTATTCTTAATCACCAAACCCCTATCATCCCTTTTGTTTCTAAAAACCCAATTGGTTCCTATTGCACATCTGTCTATTGGCCTATCAACAAGATACCACACATGTAGGTCTCTGAACTGTGCCAGTTCCTCCTGCATTGCTTCCACCCAACTATTTTCTTTTAGTGCTTGAGCAATATTCTTTGGCTCTATTTGGGATATGAAATAGGAGTATAGATAGATGTTTGCAATCTCAGAATGACTTCTTGTGACTCTTTCATGAAAATCTCCAATGATGTTTTCAAAAGGATGATTCTTTTCCACATATGGAGTTTGTACAATCATATCTGTAGATAAATTTGTGTCAATATTTGTTTCATTGAGATCTGGTTCTTCAATGATCAAATCAGTTTCTGCATCCTGAAATTCTGGTGCTTCATCATTATGTTGTCCTGAAGTAGATGCACCATTGTTTTCTAAATGCAGTCTCTCAAATAGATCTTGAAATCTTGCAGTAGATGCAGGTTCTTCTTCAATTAATAGGTTAATTGTGTCTCTCTCATTCTGACCTAGTTCATTCTGTATATCCTGATTGTCTTGATTGATCTCAGTATGGTCATGTTCAGGACTGTGATTGTCTTCCTGATTATTTTCTTGATCTTGTTCAATCACATCATTTGAGGATTTCTGTACAAAGGTATATTCCTTTTCCTTTCCAACAACCTTCTTCCATAATTCTTCCAAGTCCAATGATTTCTTCTTTTTCTCTTCAGTTTCACTAGTCTTGTAGAATGAATCATCCAAGTCTTCAGGATAAATCTTGAAAGACCTTATCAATTTTTCATGATCAAACAGACATGCTGCACCATCAACTGTATTGAATTGAATCTCATTAAACATGATGTTAGATGATTCTATAACACTCAAATGATCTTTCACATATACTCTGTATGCTTTTGAGTGTGTACAATATCCAACAAAGAAACAATCTAAAGATTTTGTTTGAAACTTGTTCAAATAATCTCTAATGTTCAGATGAAAACATTTACATCCAAGGAGCTTGAAAAACTTTATATAAGGCTTTCTGTTATTGAATATTTCATATGATTCTATAACACTCAAATGATTTTTCACATATACTCTGTATGTTATGCCTTTTGTTCACAAACACCCTGTTCTTAACATAACAAGCTGTATTAATGGCTTCAGCCCAAAAAGTAACAGGTAAATTTGCATCTGCTAACATGGTTCTTGCAGCTTCAATTAAAGTTCTATTCCTTCTTTCTGCAACACCATTTTGTTCAGGAGTTATAGGAGTTGAGAATTGTTGAATGATTCCTTTTTCTATACAAAATTCTTGCATAACTCCATTCTTGAACTCAGTACCATTGTCACTTCTCATCATTTTAACCTTCTTATTCAATTTGTTCTCAATCATTGTTACACAACCTTTAATCAACTCTGCAGTCTCATCCTTGGTACTTAGGAAATAAACCCAAGTATATCTTGAATAGCCATCAATTTTCACAAGACAATATCTTTTCTTTCCTATACTTGGCACACTCACAGGACCAAAGAGATCCATGTGATGTAATTCAAGTACATGATCAATTGAGTTGATGAGCTTTGGCTTATGAGTAGATTTGTGTTGTTTTCCTTTTTGGCATGAACTAAACTGATCTTCTAATTTGAACTCTCTTGTAGGTAAGCCTATTACATGCTCACCTTTGACAATTCTATTCATGTTTTTCAAGTTCACATGACACAGTTTCCTATGCCACACTTTTGATTCATTTTCAGTGGCTTTGGAGACAAAACATTCACCTCCCCTTGAAACAGCTTCTTTCATGTTCAATTCATACAGATTGCCATTTCTTGGTGCCATTATCATAATCATTTCAGGTGGAATCACAAATTCAGGTTTTAGTATGAAACAGTGTGAATCATCAAAACTGACTTTGTATCCCTTATCACACATTTGTGATATGCTCAGTAGATTATACTGAAGACCTTCAACATGAAACACATTATCAAATGAAACTTTTCTGTTTGTTAAGATTCCTTTCCCAACAATCTTTCCACCATTTTCATCGCTCCCAAATGCTACAGGACCTTCAAACTTTTCTTCATAATTGACAAGAGATCTCTTGTCACAAGTTGTGTGCCTAGAACAACCACTATCCATATACCATATGTCATTCAGAGGAGTGGACTGTTCCTGAGATGATGATCCAGTTTCTTTCTCAATTATGGCCATGCATGCTACATTTGCTTTCTTGATATCATCTGCAATGTCTTCTTCATGATTGCTCCAATCAAAGTTACCATCATGCTATTTTATTACAGCAACATTTCCTTGATTTCTGATCTGGTTTTGGTTGGCTGGAACAGTGTTGTTTGGAACATTTTGAAGGTTTTGGTTGTTGTTTCTCTAAAAACCTTGATTCTGAGGCACTCCTTGATCTTGATTGTTCATTTGAGTCTGGAAGTTGTTGAAGTTGGGATTATAGATGTTGTTGGGATTGATGTTAAAGTTGTTGTTGAAGTTGTTGGTGTTGGGTCTCTGCTGCTATTGAGGCTGCTGTTTATAGCAAATAGCTTTTGACTTATCAAAACCAATTCTTTTATTGGGCCCTGATAGGAGTGACTTACCAGTCCTGTTGTAAAGCCTTTTTCTTCTAAGAGCCAACATGGCTGCTTTCCATTTCAAATCCATGTCCTCCAAGTCATCAACATCTATCTGCTCAAGATAATCTTGTACTACACTAGTGTGAATTAAATACTTTGCAACAAATGCATTATATGACTCAGTAAGCATTCAAAGCAAGGCTTGTGCTTCACTGCCTTGTCCATTTCCACCACTAAGTATGAGGTATATTCCCACTTGCCATTGAGGCAGAGTCAGAGTCATCAATCAATTGCACATTGAATCTTTGCTGGTTTCCTGGGTTACTTGTGCTACCACCAACAAAAGATTTTGGAGTATCAGTACTATGCTCAACTGGTTCTTCAATAATAGGAATTTGCTATTGATGCTTGGTAGTCAAACTATCCATAGGTGCAATCAAAGCATTTGAAACATTGAAGCAAGGTCTTTCTTCCCTAATCATCTCATTCTCTATCATCTCAATCTCTGCAGCTTGAAGGAAGCACACTACATCATCCAATTTTAGATCATTGAAGTTGTGCTTTGTAAGGATGAACTTGCAGGCAGTATACCATTCCTTTGGCATAGAGTTGAGCAGCTTGGTATTAAGGTCAAAGTCAGTCATGACATAGTCTGTGGTTCTGAGATCATTCACTATTGCTAAGAACCTCTACAGAATAGAATTCAACCTTTCTCCTTCTTTATACTTAAATCTTTCTAGCTGCTATTTCAATCTCTGCTTCTTGATGTTTTTAAGCTCAACATTTCCCTCGAACATTTCAAGTATTGCATCATACATTGCCTTAGCATTGGGATGATATGCAACCTTGGTAAGTATCTTCCAAGACAGACCTAGCTTTAACATATCTAAAGCCTTTTCATCTACTTTTCTCATCCTTTCTCTTACAGCAGCAGTTGCAGCTGTGTTTGCACCTTCCTCTTCAGTGCCTTGTGGACCATTCTTGATGGAGTTTCACATATCATCATCATTATAGAAAACGGCTGCTTCAAACAAGACCTTCCATTTTGTGAAATTTTCCTATCCATACAATCTAGGAATCTTGTTAGTAGACACTTCCTGTTCCTCGTAACCAGACATTTTGAGAAATCAAAAATAGTTTCTTTGTAAAAACAGAGTTCAAAAATAATCAGATATGAAAACCGGTTGTTCAGATCTGAGTTGTCTGATGCTATTAGAACAAGATTTATATGTAAAAATAAAAACTATAATAGAATAAGGAAGAGAAAACACCAAATGATTGTAGATCTGGAAGAAAAATGAAGAACAGAGCTTCTGACGTCATGTTTCAATGGAACAGTGGTCTGCTTACATCATCTTTCTTCAAATCTTCAATCAGCAACAATATTTCCAAAATAGCAGCAACAAGCTCTGATACCACTTGTCAGGTCCCCGATTTATGCTGGATCTTGCTCAAATCATGTCATAACTCACACAATAGATGTGCCGACACGAGAGTTAATGACGGGGTGCTATATTTAGAGAGATCACCTTTTGTTAAAGGCGAAATCAATAACAAACATACGGTTGCTTAATCAATATTCAAAGTTAACTAACACACACAAGATTCACTCAAAAGATTTCCATTTATATAACGTTCATCATACAAAAGGATAATCGATTTAGGGTTTCTTGATAGGAAAGTTATATCCGTACGAATCCTAGGACAGCCATCACTTTTAAGAAATATTCTTTCTTATCCGAAAAGTGTGAAGGCTAGAATCCGTAGGAGGCGTGCCCTAAATTATTCTATTTATAGGCCTGCCATCCTACGACAGCTGTCATTCCTTCTAGAAACCCCAATCATAAATACATATTCAAAATTACATAATCAGAAATATTCTAAGTGTAAATCAAGTCTTCCGGGTAGGCTTTGTGATGATATCCATTTGCCGAGTAGGCTCTGCCATCCTTCAAGACTTGGTAACATAGAAGTGTGTTCGAGATAAGTTTCCGGGTAGACTTTACTTGAAGAGTATTTTACCAAGTCAAATACTCACCGGGTAGACTTCAATCTTCTTGACTTTGCCAGACTTTGCCCAACAAACCTTTACGAGCAACCTTGTTCTTTAATGGTCCTTTCAACTGCTTTGTTACAAAAATAACTTATTAGCAAAGTGTGCTCGGCAGCACTGTTCCTTGCTTGGGTTGAACTGTTCCCGATGGTACTTAAGATATATCAATATTCATCAAGCATGCCTGGACCAATCATTATTATCAATACCTTGCCCGGTCTTCCAATCTCTTGGTTTCTTTGAGCTTGGTTAGCCAAGAGGTTACTCGGAGATAAACCTTACTCGGCTATGAAGAACTAACTTGCTAGACAAAGTGATCCTTGCCCGGGAATATACTAACTAGCAGACCTTACTCGGTAATACACTAATTAGTGAACCTTGCTTAGATTAATTACTTAAGAAGAATTCTAAAAGATAACCTTGCCCGATAGGAAAAATATCGTACCCGGCTAAGTAAAAGCTTGCTCGGAGGTCAAAGGTGTGCCCGGATCCATACTTAGCGAATTCTGAGGAGGTTGAGAAGATTCCAATCTTCCATATACTTCATTTTGGTCAAATCTTTGACTCAACATTTGCGTGCCAAGGAAAATAGATCTAGAATACCTTGATATTCGTGCAAGTGCGGGAGTGCTGCCGAAAGTCTACGTAACTATTAAGCTAAGCAAGGTAGGGATTCTGCTCGAATAAAATATTATTATTTCAAGGCTTAGACCCTAGTCAGGGGTATAATCTAGACCTTGATTAATTTTAAAGGTAATATTTAAAACAAGATTTCTTTATGATTATGAAATACAAAATTATATAAACAAAGTTTATAGCTAAAATATAGTTTCTTCATGGTAAAGAAACATAAGCATTCGTGTACATGAGTAAATAGTTCTTCATGATTAAGAAAAGATAAGTTTTTACCTACAAAGGGCATAGTCAAAAATAGTTTTTTTATAATTAAAAAACATAAGATTTTATATATCAAGGTTTAAAACTATCAAAACCAGACTAAAGGTCTGTAGCTGGATTTTGAGACGATCCGTGTATTTATATAAACTTTTTATATTATAGGTTAATCATTCATTCATTCACAAAGGTTTTCAAATGAGATCACCACATCATTCAGAACAGACAATCACAGGTGAATACGTTGAACCTTTTAAATCTGTCAAGATAAACGGGTTGTTTATCTTAAACAAAGTCAGTCAAATATTTTTTTATGAGATTACGTGATCTCTAACATAAATATTTAAGGGATTACGTGATCCCTAATTTACAAAATAGAAAATAAAAGTAACTCAGACCGAGTACACATGTGTCTAGATCCAAACATAATTAATCTAGTCTTTCAATCAAGGCTACGTGGCCACATACTAGAGATTATAATAAAAGTTCTCCAATGGACGTCAGTTCTCGGAGAACCGTAATTGTATGAGTATGGCAGTGGCACAAATCCTTGAAATAAAAGACGTTTCTTCTTAGATTTTTCAACAAAACTATCTTATCAGTCAAATAAAGATTTATAAATGTTTTTAGAGTCAACGATTCACCAGCATATCACTGACGTATTTTTCCCCACAAATTTCAGGGAAACATATTAGTAAAGGTATCAAGGAACTAGATCCATTCAAGAAGATAGACGCTCACAAGGTAGAGATGACTCAGTTTTAAATTATTAAAAGATTGTAAACAATATGATTCATAAAATCAAACGAGGTTTATAATTTAAACACTCAGGTATTTATTATCCGAGAAACTTTTCAATTAAATTAATATTTTATTATAAATAAAGGTTTCAAAATATATTAATATTTTATTATAAAATAAAGACTCCCGCTTAATAAACCGCAAACTTTGATATATTTACAAAACATGTACCAACTATTGGTCACACACCTAGGCCCTAAGTCGGGGTGTGACAAATGATAAGATAGACCAATCGAAAAAGGGTAAGCTAAGAAACAGATCCAATTCATGGAGACAAGATCGGAACGCAAACGGGAGTCTAACCGCCATAAAATATCTCCATCCAGAAACACCCCATCTAATTTTATTCAGGCAATATCCTTGTTAGTAAAATTGCAGGTTTTGGATAATGGAGAAGCAAGGAGATCTTGGTTGATAAACTTGTTTAAAGGATTCTCAACAATAGAAAATGCTGAGTGTGTAGTTTCATTCCCGTTATCGCTAACGAAGAAAAAACCCTAAAAAGAATTAGAGAAAGATGAGAAAGATACCCGGATTGTCGGCAAGTTATGAGCATAAATAATGAAGATCAATGTTACCATATGCTATAAATCCCCTATACTTCAAAGATGTGACAGTTTTGCAATTGGGAAGTTGAACCACGTCTAATCAAGATTATTCATGCTGACATCATCAGGAAGAAAATATAACCATTGTAGCGTGGGTTACATCTATTATATTTTGGGACAATTGTTGTGGGCCAAAATCTCGCTTAAGGAACCTGAGTCTCAGTATCTTGCTACTAGGGATCCCAAACAGGTTCGGTATCCTAAAACCTTTATTTATACCACTAACGACTATATTTACAGGTGAAAATTGGTGACTTAATTTCCATTAAAAGTTCATTAAATTTTTGGCTCAAACATCTGGAACAAGTCTTTTAACTGCTAAGTCTAATGATTCCATTGAAGACATATAAAATGCCTGGGATCCTCGTTGTCGGTTATGATTGTGATGCATATCTCAACTTAAACAACTTATAAACAACTCCCAACGGCTAGTAGCTTATTACTTGATTAACAAGTGCATTGAAACAAAGCTGACTAAGTCCAACGGCTCTCTTGAAGACTTAGTTAACAGCTTTTGTTATTGGAAGAATCATTTGACTATATAATGAGGAATTAGTGATCAACATAGGACACTCGCACAACTTGCAGCGCACTTAGACTCTCTTATACTCTAGACTTGTTCATTAGTAGTTCTCGAGTTGTAACACTTTTAATTATTATTAAATCTGAGGCAGAAGGATAGTTTTCCCCTACCGAGGTTTTTTGTCGAATAGCCCATTAAGGATCAAGGGTTTTTTCTAGCTATATCTTGTGCCATTTACTGCTTTATACACACATTTGCAATATTGTAAAAATAGTAACACACGGTGACCTAATCATCCATAAATCAAGCTATAATCATAAGACTAGTTCCTATAACGCATTAATCATGATGAATCAAGTTCTCGCAAGTGGTATCAGAGCTAAATGAAGGTCTATTTAGTGGATTTGTTGAATCAATTAGGATAAATCAGTGTTTAGGAACGTGAATTGTTGTTCGGACTTGTACGGACTTTAAATTGTTCAATTTGTTGAAAATTATTGGTTAATTAGTTATAATATGGATTAAGTATCAATAGATTGAATGTTAATTGGACTAAGGTTAGTTTAATTGAGATTAATTTATCAAGTTTGATTGAATTTTGATTTGAAAGTCTCATGGCGGGAAGTAACAGTTGTATTTTGAATTTTAGAAGGCAAAGTTAGTGTGTTTCTTGACTGTGAATTGGTACATTTAGGTATGGATTTGTGTTTGGATTGTTAATCATTGTGTTGTGTGGGAATTGGAAAGGCTTTAATGTTGATTGGTAATGGTTAAGTTTTGGATTTTTGGTTAGAATGTTTGAATACATTTGCTGGTCTCATGTGATTCATTCCCTATGTTTATTGAAGGATGTTGTAACCGTCGTAATGGCTCAGTTGCTAAGACATTCTTCCAATTCGCTAGAGAAATCCGTTCTCTTATTAACCCTTTCGCTATAACAGTGCCATTCATTAAATAATCTTTCATTCGCTGTAACACTTATTCGCATGATATTCATTGGCTAAAATTCTTACCCACTCACTGTCCTTTTCACTCATTCATGTTCTTGTTTTACACAAATTGTCATCTCTCACCCTCATACTTTTATCTTTGACAGTTTTAACCCAAAATTTTCAAAAATGACAATCTATTATACCCATGATTCCTAGAATGCCATCATTAAACCGACTATGGAAATTGATGGTGTTGGTTTAAGAGAAAAACATATTGATCAAATGATTGCTCCGGTGATAAAGAAGAATAATATGGAAATCAAGACCTACACTAGTTGGCGGTATTAATTAAAAATATTTTTCATCAACTCAGTCATATAAAGATTTCAGCTTCTTTGTATAATGCTTTACAATCTAGAAATTTGGGAGATACTCAGGAGAGCAAAAAGGCTACATTGAAGTATCAATACAAGAATTTTAAGATTTTGCTTAATGAGACAGTTGGTGAAATATTGACAATAATTTCATTTCATAGTTGAACTAAATCTTTATGATCTCCACAAGGATAAAGTTGGTCGAATTTATACTTTGAAAGATTCTTTGCCAAACTCTTACACTACCTTTGTGAGGTGGTTCTGATTGAAAATAGAATTGCCAAGAACCCATCTCTCACATGTATGGGTTTTATTGATAGATTGGAAAAAAGATAACATGAGCTGAAGTGTCAAAGTTTATTAAAAGTTAATCAACATCCATCTTTGTATGGTGGAACAATTACTTGTAACAAGAGTACATTAACAACGCCTACTACACTAAAAGCTAGTACATCTACACCAATCATAGCCTTTTATACTCAAACAACTTATGTGATTCCTCCACCCAAAACACTCCTTGAAACTCAATACTTTACAATCTCAAGTTCAAGCATAGTCCCTCCTCCATCTCCACCAAATGTGAACATTAAAAAGGCTGAACAACATTTTGCCTTCATGGGAGCTTTCATATCTTCATGTGAACAACTGGTGGATTATAATGTTGCCACTTGTGATATGACTGATGAAGATTATTGTCACACCCCGACTAGGTAGTTGCGGAAGCGTAATACGGGAATGTAACAGATAACACTGGTATCAACCACATTGTTTATAAAGAAAATTCAACAGCTAATTTACATCATATTACATTGGTAGGTACTATGTTTACAAACTAGGTGAAAAACACATAACCGGTTTACGAGCTTCTTAAACAGTATTATATCAGCGTCTATTCACAGCTATTCGACTTGTCTTTCTAACACCAAGCATGTAAGCAAATCATTCCACTTTTGCTTTACCTGAAAAGCATGTTAAAACGGGTCAACTACGTCTAGTTGGTGAGTTTCAAGTTTCACGAGTTTCAATGAAATCAGTACACGAGTTCGTAAAGTTTACAGTGTGTATGTATATATGTCTGTGTATGATGCATTATACTAAGCCACAAGTGAAACCGAAACGAGCTATACTGCATGGCCTCTCCTGCCCATGCACTCCTGTTGGCATTTAACAGCCAATTTGCCCCATGTATGTACTATGTCTAACACCACATAGCAGTATGTAAATATATAATGACAATGTGCAACTGGTTTTTACATATGTTCCGGCTTACCCCACCGGCTCTGTCACAGTTGGGTTTGTCAAACCGATAGTACTATCCACACGCCACCGGCACGAAGTTAATCACTTGTGTTTGTGGGGACTTGTCAAGTGTTAGTACTTAGATAATCCACATCATCACACGTTTTCAAGTATATCAGTATATGTAAACATGCTTTTCACCCCAAAAGTTCGTAAAACAGTTTAGAAAGTGGGGGTCGTGAAACTCACCTTATTGTAGTTCGCACAGAAATTACGTGTCAGTAAATCAATTGCCTCGTTTATAGCCTGATTCCTATAAACGGTATCGTATCGTTAATACTAGTACAGTGTTCAAGCTAAGTCGGGCTGTATAGATAATCTGGGTATAGCTGTTAGGCCCAGAACATGACCATAGTCTTAGATTGTGACGTTGTGTACTATGAAATGTTTAAAACTGGATTTGGCTCAGTTTCACCGTTTTCCGAGCCTAGCTCAGTTGATCGTTTATACGTTTCGGGATTAGGTAAGATCACATAAAACTTAAGTAAATATATTGATTGATAAAATAAGTTGATTTATGAAAGAATTTTAAAGTTTCGGTATCTGGTTTGATTGCAGGGCTCGTTTCCGTTTTCACACGGGTTTGATTATACAAAACGCGCACAATCCACCCGAATTGTCCGGAATTTTCGTAAAAAGTTTGTTTTTATTAATATCATTCAAAAATATGATATTTGACCACTTTTGATATTTTGACATACCAGTCAGTCCGTTAAACACAAAACTGCCGGTTTCGTTAAAACAATTATAATTTAAATCTTTGATAAATCATAACTAAATATGTAATTATATATAAATTATGTAAATTTTTGTAAAAATACATTAAGACATGGAGAATTTTATAAAAATATTTCCAGAAATTTTATGATTAATTATTTATTTATAAAAATTCATTTAATAGGTTATAATCGTGTAATAAATGGCCCGTTTATATCAAACGACTTCCGAAAAATCCGATAATTTTTACCAATGGCCTTAATGTGATTACATAGCCCCTGCAAAATTTCCAGAACCTAACTTTTTTGACAAAATGTCTTTTTGTGCGTTTTTCCGCTGTTAAAATTCGGTTACGCCATGATTACACAAACCATACTTAGACATTTCCAATGATTCCCAAACTTTACCAGTGATCTTACCATCACATATTAAACTCCAAAACCAAGTTTCATAATTTTTCAATATGTTTAGCTATTTTTCCCAAATAAACGCTCATAAACGGAAATAAATTCACCAAATATTCTCCGTTTATCGAAAAATTACCAAATTTGAACAGGGACTCATTTATATGATCCCTAATGTCCCTGCAAGTTTTCATAAGCTAACAACAAGCATGTCACAACCTAATACTAAACAGCCCCTAAACGAGTGTTACGGGTTTACCTTGTCGGTTTTCGATGAATTTTGCTAGTTTAAACGACTTTCCGGGTCTCGGGTTGCAAACTCAGTATATCTACATATCATATAACATCAAACCAAGCATAAATCATCCATGTAACAGCCTTGATAATTAGGGTTTCGGTTTTGGATTCAAACCGAACTTTCTAACCGTAAAAACGTTGTATTCATGTTCTAATCCGCGTTTTTGACCAAAAAAATATATGTTCCAGGTTTGTAAACATGTTTAACATCAAAACATAATTTTACTTGATTTTTAGGGTTTTTGGATGGTTAAACATGTTTAAAACTAACTAAAACATGTTTATAAGATTATAACTTAGTTAAAGGATGGTTAAACATTCATGTAAATGAGACTTACTTGAGGGTTTTGGGCAAGGGTTTGGAAGGACAGAGCTGGTGTTGCTGTGGACTTGAAAAGTTTGTATGTTAAAATGAATAAAAAGAGCTTAAGGGTGAAGTTATATGAAAAATAATAATGTGATGTTTGGTGGGGCAGATTCCGATCGGAATTCCTTGGAGCCCCTTAATGGGCTGTTTTGGCCCATTTAGCTAATTATACAAGCCCAAACATGAAAAGCCCACTTCAAATTTAGTTCGGGTTCGGTTTTTCGCAAGAAAATTAATTCGGGTGTAAGAAATAGCGTAAAAACGAGTGTTTTTCAGCTTATTTTTGTAAAATAAGAAAAACGTACTGACTCGTTGTAAAATTCCAAAATATTTTCACGGATTGCTTAGACCATGTCATATAAGTGTTTTATAATTCTTTTTCGGCTTAACGGATGCTACAATGCTTGTTTTGATATTAACGATTGCGTTTAAGCTTATAGCGTATCGATAAACGAAACCTTTTTCGTTTAAAGAGTTTTAAACGTACCGAGGCCTAAATATCAATATGTTAGCCTCTATAACATATATATAACTCGTATATGACCCCTCAGTATGTATACGGATCATAATTAGTATCGGTCGGTTACTCGTTTAAGCACTACAAATTAACCGATTTATCGTTTACTTGTTACGTAATGAATATAGTGTACCTCGTTTTGTCATGAATGTCACATTCTCCCCCCGTTAAGAAATTTTGTCCCCGAAATTTAATGTGTCATCGGTTTTCTAGGGAACAGGTGTGGGTATTTCATTCGGAATTCGTCCTTACGTTCCCAAGTATATTCGGGTCCTTGTTTTGAATTCCACCGAACTTTTACTAATGAAATTTTGTTGTGTCGTAACTGTTTGGTTTTCCCGTCTACAATTTCTACCGGTTCCTCTACGAAGTTGAGTTTTTCGTTGATCTGAACATCTTCCAGTGGTACTATTGTCGTTTCATCAGTCAAACACTTTTTCAGATTCGATACATGAAACACGTCGTGAATAGTGCTCAGTTCTAAGGGTAGTTTTAATCGGTAAGCTACGGGACCAATTTTTGCGACAATCTCAAAAGGTCCGATGTATCTCGGGGCTAGTTTACCAGTCTTTCCAAATCTTATAACACCTTTCCATGGCGATACTTTTAAAAATACCTTAACACCTATTTCAACAGATAACGGTTTTCTGCGAACATCGGCATAACTCTTTTGTCGGTCACGGGCAGCTTTCAATTTTTGCTTAATCTGGTGAATTTTATCGGTGGTTTCCTGAATTAAATCGGATCTTGAAATTTGAGTATCACCCACTTCTGTCCAACATAGTGGTGATTTACATTTTCGCCCGTATAGAGCTTCATAAGGTGCTGCTTGTATACTACTGTGATAACTGTTATTGTAAGAGAATTCAATGAGTGGGAAGTGTTGATCCCAATTCCCTTTGAAGTCCAGTACACAAGCACGAAGTAAATCTTCTAAGGTTTAGATGGTTCGTTCGGATTGACCATCGGTTTGGGGATGGTAAGCCGTACTTAGGTCGATTCGGGTTCCCAAAGCTTCTTGTACTGCTTGCCAGAAATGTGAAGTAAAGTGACTGTCTCGATCGGAAATAATCGAAAGAGGTACTCCGTGTCGTGATACTATTTCGTCGATGTAAATTTGAGCGAGTTTTTCGGTGGTGTAGTTGTTACGGATGGGAATAAAGTGTACGGATTTGGTTAATCGGTCCACAATTACCCAAATTGCGTTGTGTCCTCGACAGGTTTTAGGAAGGTGTGTCACAAAGTCCATGGTAATTTGTTCCTATTTCCATTGTGGGATTTCGGGTTGTTGTAACATTCCCGAAGGTTTTTGATATTCCGCCTTTACCCTTGCACATGTTGCACATTTACTTACATACACGGCTATATTCTTTTTCATACCAGGGCACCAGTAAAATTCTTTAACATCCTTATACATCTTATCAGCACCTGGATGAATAGAATATTTGGATTTGTGTGCTTCATCAAGTATCAGCTTTCGGAGTTTATGAAGTGTTGGAATCCAGACCCGGTTTTTGTAATAATATACTTCATCAATTTTCTTCTCAAAATTCCTTTCATTTCTATGTAGTTCTTCTTTTTCTAGCTGATTTGCCTTCAAGGCCTCATCTTGTGCAACGCGAACTTGTTCGGTTAGGCTACTTTGAACAATCATTCCGAGTGCTTGTACCCTTAATGGTCTGATTCTGTCTTTTCGGCTTAAAGCATCAGCTACTACGTTGGCCTTACCTGGATGGTATTTAATCTCACAATCATAATCATTTAACAGTTCTACCCATCTCCTTTGTCTCATGTTTAGCTATTTCTGATCGAATATGTGTTGTAAGCTTTTGTGATCAGTATAGATGGTACATTTAGTGCCATACAAGTAATGTCTCCAAATCTTCAATGCAAAGATAACTGCTCCCAATTCCAAATCATGGGTCGTATAATTCTTTTCATGTACTTTTAATTGTCGGGAAGCATATGCTATTACTTTCTTTCTTTGCATCAGTACGCATCCTAAACCTTTACGAGATGCGTCACAGTATACCACCAATTCATCAGTTCCATCTGGAAGGCTTAATATTGGAGCCTCACATAACTTCTGTTTTAACGTTTGGAAGGCCATTTCTTGTTCTTTTCCCCATTCATATGCTCGGTCTTTTTGAGTTAGGAGGGTTAGAGGTTGTGCAATTCTTGAAAAGTTTTCAATGAATCTTCTATAATACCCGGCTAGTCCTAAGAATTGGCGAATTTCTCTTGGTGACTTAGGCACTTGCCAATTCTTAATAGCCTCAATTTTACTTGGGTCTACTTGGATTCCTTGATGGTTCACAATGTGTCCCAAAAACTGTACTTCTTGTAGCCAAAACTCACATTTGGACAACTTTGCGTATAACTTCTCTTGCCTCAATAATTTTAAGATTTCCCGCAAATGTTGTTCGTGTTCCTCCTTACTTCTCGAATATATCAAAATGTCATCGATAAACACTATCACGAACTAGTCAAGGTAAGGTTTGCAAACTCGGTTCATGAGGTCCATAAACACTGCAGGTGCATTTGTCAACCCAAACGGCATAACCAAAAATTCATAGTGACCATACCGAGTTCGGAAAGCTGTTTTTGGTATGTCTTCTTCCTGAATTCTTACTTGATGATAACCAGATCTAAGATCAATTTTTGAAAAATACTTCGCACCTTGGAGTTGATCAAACAAGTCATCAATTCGAGGTAAGGGGTATCTATTCTTTATAGTCACTTTATTCAATTCCCGGTAATCAATACACATTCGAAAACTCCCATCCTTCTTCTTTACAAACAACACTGGTGCTCCCCACGGTGAGTAACTAGGGCGAATAAAACCCCTGTCCAGTAATTCTCGTAACTAGTTGGACAGTTCTTGCATTTCAGAAGGTGCAAGTCGATAAGGTGCCTTAGCAATGGGTGCTGCTCCCGGTTTCAAGTCAATACGGAATTCAACTTGTCGGGTCGGTGGTAAACCAGGCAACTCATCGGGGAATACATCTGAATACTCGTGTACCACTGGGATGTCTTCCATTCGTTTTTCCTCGGGTTTCTTAACTGTTGCACTCGCCAAGTATAAAGTACAACCTTGGCGTAAATATCTCAATGCCTTAAGTTGAGATATGAGAGGCAGTACCGTTCCAGATTTCTCACCTTGAACAATTATAGCCTCATTATTTGAAGGAGGTATTCTAACGGTCTTATCCTTACAGACAATTTCAGCTTTATACTTAGATAGCCAGTCCATACCGACTATAACATCGAAACTTCCCAATTCTACTGGAAGTAAATCAATAAGGAATGGGTAGTCGTTTAGGATAAGGGAACAGTCTCGGACTATTCGGTTAACAAGTATAGACTTACCGTTAGCGAGTTCTATAGTATATGGTTTTGTTAGTTCACTAACCGGCATATTTTCTAAAGGTAAGAAGTTAACAGATACGAAACTTCTATCGGCGCCCGTATCAAACAAAACTGAAGCATACTGACCCGAAACTAAGAATGTACCTGTCACCACATTCGGATCATGACGCGCTTCACCCGGTCCTAATACAAACGCGCGTCCTTTATCTGCATTGGAGGTTGATGCTTGTGCTTGGTTCTGCCTTCTCACTGCACCAGGGTTCAAATTGGGGCAGTATCTCCGAAAATGTTCCGTACTGCCACATTTATAACATGTATGAGGGTTCATTGTAGATGGAGTTTGCTGATTAGATTGTTGTCGGATTGGTTGGTGACTAGGTGTTTGTGAACGACGAGGTTGGGTTGTTTGAAACTGTCGGTTTGAAGTATTCATTATTGTTCTACCACTTGGGGCATTATGCCCAATATTTCCGCTTCTCTGACATATGATCGTTCGACAATTTCCAGTATGATGAAAATTACACTTTCCACACTTCGGAAATGACCCCTTGTATGTATCATGTTTCATGTCGAAACTGGTCATAGCATAGTCCTGAGTTGTAGGGCATATTCGTTTATTCTGAGATTTCACTTGTGTTCTAGGGGTATAACTAGTTCGTTTCAAACTGGATGGTTCTCCTGGAACTCTTAATACACCATTTCTTGTAAGGTCAAAAGTAACGACGTTGGCTTGTAACACGGCACTCTCTAAAGTTGGGTGGGCTGCGGAATAGACTATACTTCTCACAGCTGGGGTCAGTCCCCAAATATAACGCTCAATGCGCTTGAATTCCGGAATAATTGACCATGGTACCAAACGAGTCAATTCAATGAAACGATTTGTGTAACTTCGATGATCAGTGCCTCTCATTTCCAAATTCCAAAGTTCGTGTTCTAATTTCAGGATCTCATCTCTTGGGCTAAATTGTTCTAACATGAGGGTTTTTAATTCAGTCCATGACATACGATTAATGGCATCTTGTCCCCTTATTTGGACTACCGTGTTCCACCACATCAGCGCTTGGTCTAGAAACATACTGGTAACAAATTTGACCACACGGTTCGGTGGACACTTACTGATATTAATTACTAATTCGGTCTTTTCTATCCATTCGACCAGTCCGCCAGGTCCTTCAATACCCTTAAACTCAATCGATTTACATGATGTAAATTGTTTGTACGAGTACTCCTGACGCGGGGGTTCTCGGTTATTATTATTGTTATTATCGGTATTGGTCCGAGTATTATCGTTACTAGTTGTGTTAACAACCGGTACAGGGTTTGGGTTCGGGATATTATCAGGGTGCACAACAGGTTCTGGGTTCCCAGTGACATTCATAGTTGGGAGAGTGTTATTATTATTTATGACATTATCAGTATTCACCGGGGTAGTAACACCCGGGGCTACATTAGTGTCCGGCGGAGGTGTATTAACAGTGGCCGTGGTGGTGCTCGTAGGTTGATTAACAGTATTGTTAGCACGTATGCTTGCAGTGACTTGTGTTACAATTGTTGGTATCACTGCTTGTAGTTGACGAGCAATCATTGCGGCCACTTCCGCCTCAGACAAAGGGTTTGTTTTCTTCGGGGCCATTCTATAGAATAATCAGTTATATAATAATCAATATCGTTTCACTATGATCAACACAACTTTACGATATTACACCTTCACAACACATAACTATGCCAAAGAAAACACGTTTGTATTAATTATAATCATTACTGTACATATGCATCCAAAATTAGCGCATAGGCTTAACCTGGTATAGGCCAGCGCTTGTATATGCGTATCAAAGTTTGTCACTAAGTGACATGTAGACTTAACCCGATAAGGGCCAGTGCTTGAAATAGTACTAACCCACAAATAACTCCCAAGTCAGCCCAACACGCTGTAACAAAATGCTGCTTGGGATATCAAAAGACTATATACATAAGACTAGACTATTATGTCCTATCCATTCTTGGTAACATGAAGCCACAACCAAACAACAGCAGTCACTAGGGCCGCATTAACCGTTAAGCATACCCCCAGTAGTATCATCGCTCGATCCTGACGCCCGTGGCTGTGAGCACTGGATCTTTGCACAATTCTGATTTCTTGCTGCATGTACCGCATGTGATCTTGCATATCATGTCTATGCAGGTTTAGGTTATTTATAGAATGTGAGTGGTCTAAAAGCTGATCAGTCGCTAAACCAAACCATGCTGAATCAGAATAACGAGGTGGCTCGGGTACCGGGGCGGGTAAACCCCAAGTAGGAATAGGTATCTCAGTGACCTGGACACGTGATGTTTCTCCCCTATGGTACGTAGATCGAGGTGGGAGAGAAGTGTGCTCAGGTGGACGCACTGAAATGCGAGCGGTTTGACGGTTTCTAATAGTGGGTGGGGGTACTGGTGTATGCTGTACAGGTGGAGTAGGGGATCTGGGTGCTCTAACAGGTGAACGATAAGCACTAGTAGCTCCCTGTCCTGCAGCATTCCTAGGGGATTCCCTAGGGGGATAGGTGTCACAACGGTAACCCAATAAGTCGGGTTGATCTGCGGGTACCTCGCGTGGAATTACCGCATCTGCACCTTCTTCTATTTCCTCTGGTTCCTCCTCAGTTTCCTCTTCCGGATCCTCCTCCTCTTCCTCAGGCTCTGTTGGTAGGGTATTAGGTAAACGATCAGTAGATCTTGACATATTCCTGCACAATGGTTAGTAATAAGAATAATATCCTTCTATACTCATCATAGTAAAATATATGCAGGTATTTATATACATAAGCACAGATAATCGTTTATATACACAATTATTTATTTATTATTATATTTTATACATGTATGTTGCTGTTTTTACCTATTCGATTGTTTATCGACTTCTTCTCGAATTTTCTCGTACAAACAAGTCTGTTATTACGTTCCGGACCATAATAACCCACTTGTCCATTCGCGTTCATCACGAGAATCATTCGTGTATATAATTTAATATTATTTTATTCCCAGAGTTAATCGAGCCTACGGTTATTTTAGGGTATCCTAAGGGACATCCTAATTCTTTATAACCAATGGCTCTGATACCAACTTCTGTCACACCCCGACTAGGTAATTGCGGAAGCGTAATACGGGAATGTAACAGATAACACTGGTATCAACCACATTGTTTATAAAGAAAATTCAACAGCTAATTTACATCATATTACATTGGTAGGTACTATGTTTACAAACTAGGTGAAAAACACATAACCGGTTTACGAGCTTCTTAAACAGTATTATATCAGCGTCTATTCACAGCTATTCGACTTGTCTTTCTAACACCAAGCATGTAAGCAAATCATTCCACTTTTGCTTTACCTGAAAAGCATGTTAAAACGGGTCAACTACGTCTAGTTGGTGAGTTTCAAGTTTCACGAGTTTCAATGAAATCAGTACACGAGTTCGTAAAGTTTACAGTGTGTATGTATATATGTCTGTGTATGATGCATTATACTAAGCCACAAGTGAAACCGAAACGAGCTATACTGCATGGCCTCTCCTGCCCATGCACTCCTGTTGGCATTTAACAGCCAATTTGCCCCATGTATGTACTATGTCTAACACCACATAGCAGTATGTAAATATATAATGACAATGTGCAACTGGTTTTTACATATGTTCCGGCTTACCCCACCGGCTCTGTCACAGTTGGGTTTGTCAAACCGATAGTACTATCCACACGCCACCGGCACGAAGTTAATCACTTGTGTTTGTGGGGACTTGTCAAGTGTTAGTACTTAGATAATCCACATCATCACACGTTTTCAAGTATATCAGTATATGTAAACATGCTTTTCACCCCAAAAGTTCGTAAAACAGTTTAGAAAGTGGGGGTCGTGAAACTCACCTTATTGTAGTTCGCACAGAAATTACGTGTCAGTAAATCAATTGCCTCGTTTATAGCCTGATTCCTATAAACGGTATCGTATCGTTAATACTAGTACAGTGTTCAAGCTAAGTCGGGCTGTATAGATAATCTGGGTATAGCTGTTAGGCCCAGAACATGACCATAGTCTTAGATTGTGACGTTGTGTACTATGAAATGTTTAAAACTGGATTTGGCTCAGTTTCACCGTTTTCCGAGCCTAGCTCAGTTGATCGTTTATACGTTTCGGGATTAGGTAAGATCACATAAAACTTAAGTAAATATATTGATTGATAAAATAAGTTGATTTATGAAAGAATTTTAAAGTTTCGGTATCTGGTTTGATTGCAGGGCTCGTTTCCGTTTTCACACGGGTTTGATTATACAAAACGCGCACAATCCACCCGAATTGTCCGGAATTTTCGTAAAAAGTTTGTTTTTATTAATATCATTCAAAAATATGATATTTGACCACTTTTGATATTTTGACATACCAGTCAGTCCGTTAAACACAAAACTGCCGGTTTCGTTAAAACAATTATAATTTAAATCTTTGATAAATCATAACTAAATATGTAATTATATATAAATTATGTAAATTTTTGTAAAAATACATTAAGACATGGAGAATTTTATAAAAATATTTCCAGAAATTTTATGATTAATTATTTATTTATAAAAATTAATTTAATAGGTTATAATCGTGTAATAAATGGCCCGTTTATATCAAACGACTTCCGAAAAATCCGATAATTTTTACCAATGGCCTTAATGTGATTACATAGCCCCTGCAAAATTTCCAGAACCTAACTTTTTTGACAAAATGTCTTTTTGTGCGTTTTTCCGCTGTTAAAATTCGGTTACGCCATGATTACACAAACCATACTTAGACATTTCCAATGATTCCCAAACTTTACCAGTGATCTTACCATCACATATTAAACTCCAAAACCAAGTTTCATAATTTTTCAATATGTTTAGCTATTTTTCCCAAATAAACGCTCATAAACGGAAATAAATTCACCAAATATTCTCCGTTTATCGAAAAATTACCAAATTTGAACAGGGACTCATTTATATGATCCCTAATGTCCCTGCAAGTTTTCATAAGCTAACAACAAGCATGTCACAACCTAATACTAAACAGCCCCTAAACGAGTGTTACGGGTTTACCTTGTCGGTTTTCGATGAATTTTGCTAGTTTAAACGACTTTCCGGGTCTCGGGTTGCAAACTCAGTATATCTACATATCATATAACATCAAACCAAGCATAAATCATCCATGTAACAGCCTTGATAATTAGGGTTTCGGTTTTGGATTCAAACCGAACTTTCTAACCGTAAAAACGTTGTATTCATGTTCTAATCCGCGTTTTTGACCAAAAAAATATATGTTCCAGGTTTGTAAACATGTTTAACATCAAAACATAATTTTACTTGATTTTTAGGGTTTTTGGATGGTTAAACATGTTTAAAACTAACTAAAACATGTTTATAAGATTATAACTTAGTTAAAGGATGGTTAAACATTCATGTAAATGAGACTTACTTGAGGGTTTTGGGCAAGGGTTTGGAAGGACAGAGCTGGTGTTGCCGTGGACTTGAAAAGTTTGTATGTTAAAATGAATAAAAAGAGCTTAAGGGTGAAGTTATATGAAAAATAATAATGTGATGTTTGGTGGGGCAGATTCCGATCGGAATTCCTTGGAGCCCCTTAATGGGCTGTTTTGGCCCATTTAGCTAATTATACAAGCCCAAACATGAAAAGCCCACTTCAAATTTAGTTCGGGTCCGGTTTTTCGCAAGAAAATTAATTCGGGTGTAAGAAATAGCGTAAAAACGAGTGTTTTTCAGCTTATTTTTGTAAAATAAGAAAAACGTACTGACTCGTTGTAAAATTCCAAAATATTTTCACGGATTGCTTAGAACATGTCATATAAGTGTTTTATAAATCTTTTTCGGCTTAACGGATGCTACAATGCTTGTTTTGATATTAACGATTGCGTTTAAGCTTATAGCGTATCGATAAACGAAACCTTTTTCGTTTAAAGAGTTTTAAACGTACCGAGGCCTAAATATCAATATGTTAGCCTCTATAACATATATATAACTCGTATATGACCCCTCAGTATGTATACGGATCATAATTAGTATCGGTCGGTTACTCGTTTAAGCACTACAAATTAACCGATTTATCGTTTACTTGTTACGTAATGAATATAGTGTACCTCGTTTTGTCATGAATGTCACAATTATGACCAAATCAATCCTAATTATTTGGAATTAATGGATTTTATGTGGAAAATGACAACGATATTATGGAAAATCCAGAAATACAAAGGGGACTGGTAATGATCTTCTAACAATTAGCAAAACGATTGGCTTTGAAGAACACAATGTCAAATGCTATAGTTGTGATGAATTTGGCACTTTTCCAAACAATGTGATAAGCCAAAGAGAGAGCATCCTCAAAACAACAAGACTTAAGATAGAAACTCTAACTTTCAGAGTTAAAGGAGGTACCTCTAAAAGCCTTGGGACAACCAAAGAAAAATGAGACCAAGGTAATGGTGGTTCAAGAGGGGGTTGATTGATCGACGAAGCTGTTGGGAGAATAATCTAGTGAGCAACATCAAACTGACATGGATGGGATCACTAAGACTAATGAAGGTTTGGTTGATGAAAAGGCAAGGGATGTGGATGAAGAATCAGATGAAGATCCAGATTGTACCAGTGAAGAGTCCAAAAAAAAAGAGTTTACACCTTCAGGTGATAATCAAAAGAATCATGTGAATCGTTTAGCACTAGTTTATCTGATTGTGATGATTATGATGAATCTCAAATAAATGTGTGTGTTCAATGTGATGAATATTTTTCTACCTGAGAAGATTCAAAACCACAATGAAACATTGGTTATTGATCTTTCTTTGTTAAGGGATAATTAGAGAGTGTTGCTTGTAAATGAACAATAGTACAAATAGAAAATTGATGCTTTAACTGTTAACAATCATGATTTGAAAGTTGATGTCACTATCAAGCAAGAGTCTATCACTACTCAGTTTGAGGAAATGCTTACATGTAGATCTAAGATTAATGATCTTAAAATATGATTTTGGAGCTAAAAACAAAATTAAGCAATTTCAAAAATTTACTATTTTTTCTTAATCAAATATATGAAGTAAATAACAGTTATTAGGAATTAAACATGGTGTTGGCTATGTTAAAATTCCTCCTCCATTTGGTCGCAATTATACTCCACTACCTACTACTGAGAATCTAAAAAAGTGGATATTATATTTCCATTGACTGTAGATCCCCTGGTTAAAGTAAATGTAGGAAGATCTAATAAAAAGGATAAAGCTATTCACAAAAAATTAAAAAGTGTTGAGCAAAATGTGAAAAGTTAGCTTCAATAACTCATTGGAAGAGTATTATTGTATTTACTCAAAATGATAATGGTGTCATTATAAAGGTTGTTTTTGAATCATGTGTGATGGTGTCATAAGAATGAAAACATTCCACTTGAAAATCCTATTATTTGTGAACCATAAGATGTTGAGAAATCTAAAATTGGAAACATATCATCTTTTTTTCGCCTAAGATATCTGAGAAGAAGGTGGTCTCAGATGAAGTTTTAAATTCGTTTGTGAATCCAGTTCATTGTGGATAAGCTTATTGCTGATGAAGTACTTCCTTTAGATTTAGTAAAACTAGAGTGTGTGGAAAAGGCTTTTAATTGTGGGAAACCTTTATCCAAATAGACTGGAATTTCTTTTGGGGAAATCAAGAAACATAAGCCTAAAATCACAAAATAAATCTCAACAAAGTTTCTTTCAACAAAATCATTTTGTTAAGTCATATGGGTCAGACATGATTCAGAATTGTTCTGAATTTTCTGATCTAGACTTTTATAAACAAAAAGAAGAAGACAACCTGGTTAACTCTCAAGTGAGGTTGTTACTTCTCAACATCATGTTTCACATTCTAGACCTGTTTCACCATACATGTTTTTAGAAATGAGAACTTGTTTTTCATGTGGTGAAAAGGGATACATTGCTATTCATTGTGAATCTAAGGTAATCAAGTTTGAGAAACCTTTAACCGAAGACAAACAACCTTTTATTAAAAGTATTTTGGGAAGATAACCAACACAAGAAGAATTAAATGAGAAACAAAAGGTTGTTCCCTTTAACCCTAAGATGGAAGTTGGGGTTAATAGTTAGTTGAAAAAGGTTTCTAACAAACAGGTTGAGCTTGTTAAACATATTTGTAAGAACATAAAGATTAATCTAACTCATGTCAATACTAGGATGACAAGATGGTCGAAGGCAACTTTGACCTTTGAAAAATATCAGAAGTTACATCAACATGCCTTGAAGAAAAAGGAAAGTGATTATTAGGTTCCCGTTGAGAATTTTCTATCATGGCTACTTGTTTCATTTCAAAAGCTACATATAAAGAGACGATCTTATGGAACATAAGGATGGGTCACATTCACATTGGAAAGATAAATAATTTAATGTCGAAGTATTTAGTGGGTGGTGTATCATTGTAACATTTTCATACGGCCGTAATTGTGTCTAATACAAAAAGGGTAAACAAAAGAATAAATATCATCCATTGAAGCAGATCAACTCAATCGATACTCCACTGGAACATCTTCACATGGATTTATTTGGTCTATTTTTTCGTGCGAGTATTCAGGGAGATTTGTATTCTTTGGTAGTCACCGATGACTATTAGAGATATTCATGCCTTTTGATCATGGGCACGGAGGATCAGAGAACCATTCTTGTTCAACAACTAATTACCAAGATCGAATAACTTTTTAAACTGAAAGTGAGATTAATTAGAAGTTCTAATGGAACTGAATTCAAGAATATAATCAAGGAGTGCTTTTGTATTCAACAAGGCATTGATCATCAATATAGTGCTCCTTATGTGCCACAACAGAACGTGTAGCTGAAAGAAAGAATCGAACCATCATTGAAGTGGCTAGAACCATGCTTACATATTCCAAGTTACTTGTGCCATTCTAGAATAAAGTTGTGAATAATGTATGCTTGTTTTCATGTTTGAAAGGTGTACCATCCTAGTTTTGATATTAAATAAAAGGAAACTTGTTTAGTAAAGACTAGAATAAGGGATGATGATGGGCCTTAGGTCCATGGGCTTGAGAGAGTATAAATACTCCTTAAACCTCCCTAAAACCCTCATTCTTATCATCTAGCCTCCCTACACACTCTAAAACACACACAAACACTCTCAAACATAAATCTCCTTACGACTCATGATCCAAAACCAAAATCGAGCATAGTTCGTGTTAGATCTTCGATTGTACAAGCAAGATACGACTCTAGAGTTGGATAGTGAAGCTAACCTGTAGCCTAAAACGTCCAAAGAGGTACGTTTTATGTATAAATATTATGTTTGTAAGATCGGTTTTCCCTAAGACTTGGTACTATGGCAAACCGGGTGTTTTTATACCATAAAAATACAAACTTGATGTTAAAATCGGTTTTAATGAACTCGTGAGTATGAACAAACCCTAGATCTAGTTTAAACGGATTTGAAATAAATAAAGGTTTGAACTTTGTTACTAAGAAGGCTAGATCGTTGTCTAGTATGGAAAGGAAAATGTTTAGGAGGTTATAGAACACTAAAATATGAGAATGGGTGTTAATGTGTAAAGTGATAATGATGACAAGGGTATTATCACCCCAAAAACGGGTATGTTCGAATGAGGAACAATATTCAAAGGCATTCGAATGAAAAAGAAAAGAAAGAGAAGAAAGAAAAGAAAGAAAGGAAAGAAGGAAGAAAGAGGGGTCCATGCGAATGCTAAATCAAATGGGGATTTGTTCAAATAAAGGCTCCATTCGAATGGATATCCCATTCGAATAAGAGGTTCCATTCGAATGGAAACCCATTCGAATAGAGGATCCATTTGAATGTGAAGTTCCATTCGAATGGATATCCCATTCGAATGGGATGTCCATTCGAATGGAACCGAATGAGAGGTTCCATTCGAATGGATATCCCATTCTAATGAGAGGTCCCATTCCAATGGAAATTCCGTTCGATGGTAATCCCATTAGACCCCAGCCAGGGGCTCAGCTTCTTGGACCCTACTAGGGGTTCTGCCCCTTAGACCCTACTAGGGGCTGCCGCCGTATGTTGAGGGAAATATTATACTAGAAATGCGACAAGGGTAGTCATAGTTAATTGATACGTGTAATTGTTATACAGTTATCCACACCCAGTTAAAGAAAGGAGTTACCATTAACTCTGAGAGGAACCGAGTTCAGGTGAGTTTCTAGTCCCATTTCCTTTTTATATTTTCGAGGATGTGTGCATAATCAATGTGTATGTTAATACACTTACCTTAAGTGGTAAGTGTATGTCATAATGATATATGTGATAGTTATATTTATGTTTATGTTATGAATGAATGCTTGTTGCTACGCGAACGATCTCCGGATATTGCACGTATTGTCAAGGGAGGTAATGTGTAGTAAGTATGGAATGAATATGTAAAGGAAAGTATGTATGAATAATTTATGTATGCAAATGTAAATATTGAAGGCATGATTGAAGGTTATAATTAAAATGACAAAGAAAGGTAAGGCATGGTTGTATGGTAGAAAAGGGAACCAGACCATACAAATATTCAAGGCAAGAGGGAACCAGACCCTAATAATATTCGAGGCAAGAGGGAACCAAACCCTAATAATATTCGAGGCAAGAGGGAATCAGACCCTAATAATATTCGTGCCAAGAGGTAATCAGGCCCTAATAATACTCTAGGAAAGTAGGCCGAAATGCTCTTTAAAACGTATCGTATAAATATGAAAGATAGAAAGTATGAAGGTATGTAAATATAATAGAATGAAAGTATGAAAGTATAAAGCATGATATTGCGAAAGCATGAAATATGAACAAGAAGTATGTATGTATATATGTTTGAATGAAGTGTAAAGAAATAATATGTTCTTATGTTTCATGATTAACTAGAAGTCACTCAGCGTAGCTGACTTTTAGTATGCACGCAGATTAGTAGGATGAGGCAGATGGCTTGAGAAGGGCACATGGCAAAGGAATAAGAAGCTGGCATCCGAAGACTTATGGTGTATTTATGAATGATGTTTTATTATGAAAGACAAAAGACGTTTGTTTAAGACAAGTTTTTGAAATGACATTTAATGTTTTTTGAAAGTTTTGTATTTCGCGAAAGTTCTAATTAACTCTTATATTTAGAACCGTGTTTATGAGTAAATCCGACGTCCAAAGTAGGACACCGGGACATGGGCCTTACAAGTTGGTATCAGAGCATAATTTCGAGAGTAATAAGCATCCTACATGCTTAGACTAGAATATAGAATGGGACTTAAGTAAGAAAAGAAAGAAGATCCCAGTTCAAAAAATCCATGTGTCACTCAAGTAAGCTAAGTAAAGGTAAGGGACATGATTAATTCATGTGTAATGTGAGAATGTGTAAGAAGGTTAGCCTAATTGCTTGAGATATGAGTATATGATTATATGTATTGATTGATAGTATAACTGTTTAAGTAGAACTAGCACAAGTGGACTCACAAAGGGAAGTGTATAGGACACCGAAAGTAATGTGATCGGTTAATCACAGTTGTACTAAATAGTTCCTTGAATGATGACGTTTGTGTTTCTTTATAGAATACGAATGGTTGGAGCTAGGAAAGTTTCTGGACAAGGTGGTAATACTGGACGTCGTGGGAGACCAGGTATTGTCCGAGAACCTTCTGTATACCTAGTTACTAACACTGGAGAGGAAGGAAGTGCAGCCGGGCAGAACCCAATCAACAACGAGGGGTATCAACTAGATCCAGCGGTTCAGGCCACCATTGCTCAAGTTGTAGCTGCTGCAGTGAAGAACCTGCAACCTGAAAAGTCTGCCGGAAGCCATGTATGGACCGTTGAGAGGGTATGAAATGATGGTAAGAAAGCTGATGATGAGGAAGGCAACTCGAATGAAGTTCTATTTGTGAATATGTATGCAGGGAAAAGGGGAAGAGGTGGGTGTAAACTACAAGTCGTTCAAGGGTTGTGACTCACCAAAGTAGACTGGCCTAGGAGATGCAATCGCTACACTCTAATAGATAACCACCATGGACAAGGTTATCCGAATTAGCGAGTGTCATACAGACCAAGCCGTGGGTTATGCTACCGAGTCGTTCGGAGATGAAGCCATGTACTGGTGGGAGTCGGTAGAGCAGTGTAAAATACGAGAGGAAATTAAGGCTTTAAGATGGGATGACTTGAAGGAGATGGTGATGAAACGTTTTTGTGCTAATTCTGAGGTATAGAGGGCTGAGATGAAGATTCTGAACTAGAATGCGGGTAAGATGACACACCGCAGATACACTACTGAATTCAACCGCATGTCTAGGTTGGTACCTGATATGGTTAACACTGAAGCTAAGAGGATCCAGTGTTACATAAGAGGACTGCCGCAGAACGTCCACACGTTAGTCAGGGCAAATAAACCTGCTACATTCGTGATTCGACTCTACAGTGGAAATCGCTGAGATGGTTAATGATGACTTGGCTATGGAAGATGTTGTGGTGGTGGAAGAAAAGAAAGATAAGAAATGGGTCAATCATGCTAAACGAACCGGTACTCAGTTGTGAAACTCTAAAGATAAGAGACATAAAGTGTGGGAAAAGATGTTATGCAAGGTGGTGAGTGTAGGTGGGGTATTGAAACTGATACATGTCACAAGTGCGGGAAAATCCATGACGGGGAGTGCCTAGTTGGATCGAATGTCAGTTATAACTGTGGAAAGGCGACGCATTATGCACATGAATGTGGTGCAAAGCCTGCATGTTACAAATGCGGCAAGACATGTCACATGTCAAGGGAGTGCACCGATGGTGGAGCTAGACGAAGTGGAAAAAAAGATGCTGAGCAAGCTAAGCCAAAGACCAGGGCCTACATACTAACCAAGGAGCAAGCCAAGTAGGTCCCAGATGTTGTGACATGTACGTTTCTAGTAAACAGTATTTCCGCTTTTGTATTGTTTGATTAAGGTGCAAATAGAAGTTTTGTAGCTACGGCATTTAGTAAGATATCCAAAATGAAAAATGTGGTCGTGTGCCTGAAGCTTTTACCGTAGAAATAGCTAGTGAAACCTTGGTTAGGATAATGAGAATGGTTAAGAATTGTAAGATAGAGTTGGAGGGACGTGAGTTCCCTGTTACCCTATATGTTATGACCTTAAGAGGGTTCGATGTGGTTTTGGGAATGGATTGGCTATCTGAGTTTGAGGCTCACATAGTATGTAAGAGTAGGTTAATAAGGTGATACGGCGACGGTTTATGGTAATAAAGAAACTTCAGGGCTAAATGTAATTTCGATGATAAAAGCCGAAGGTTTGTTAAGGCGAGGATGCGGTGCCTTCCTAGCATATGTCGTCAAAGCTACGGCCCAGGCAAAAGAAGTGAAAGATGTTCGTGTTGTGCACGACTACCCAAAAGTGTTCCCTGAGAATAGTCCAGGGTTGCCACCAGAGCAAGAGGTAGAATTCCAGGTATACTTAATACTAGGAGCACAGGCCATTGCGAAAGCAACTTACCATCTAGCATCGTCCGATATGAAAGAATTGATGTCCCAACTACAAGAACTCCTTGAAAAAGGTTTTATAAGGACGACTCTTTACCCTGGGGCACAACAGTTTTGTTCGTTAAGAAGAAAGATGGAAGTATGAGAATGTGTATAGACTATCGTGAGTTGAACAAGCTTACGGTAAACAACATATATATGTTGCCATGGATTGATAATCTGTTTGATCAACTACAAGGTGCGAGTTGGTTCTCACAAATAGACCTTAGATCAGGCTATCATCAGGTGAAGGTGAAAGAGGCAGACATCCTTAATACAACGTTTCGGATGAGGTATGGACAATACGAGTTCCCCGTGATGTCGTTCGGTCTAACGAATGCTCCCTCAACATTTCTAGACATGATGAATATGGTGTGTCGGCCGATGTTAGACAAGTCAGTTCATTTTCATCGACGATATATTAGAAAAGTTTGAAATGTTATACAACTTGCCAATATGAAGAATTAGAAGCGACATTGGTACCGAGTTCAGAAACAACCATATGCTTCAATACTGTAATAACTGGGGTATTTTTCATGAGTTTAACGCTCCTTATACACCACAACTAAATGGTGTTTCTGAATGAAAGAATCGTGCTCTGATTGAAATAGCTAGAGCGATGTTGGCAGATTCGAAGCTACCTGTGAGTTTCTGGTATGAAGCTGTTGCTTCAGCTTGTTACACTCTTAACCATGTCCTGACTGTAAAGAAGTATGTCAAAACCTGTTTTGAGCTACTTAATAGACGTGAGCCTACCTTGAATTGGCTTGAGCCGTTTGGATCCCAATACAATGTTCTGGATCCTGATGGTAAAGTCGATGCAAATTATGTGGATGGTTTATTCGTGGGTTATGCTAGTCCTTTAAGATGAGTATTTTTACCTAGCATCAGCCGTATTATGCAAGTACAACATGTGGATTTTCAAAGTATGCAACTCCTATTCAAAGGAAGGGTAATTCATGGATGTTTGACTATGATAGTTTGTGGAATTGTTTCTCATTTCCTGAAGAAGAAATTTATGATGAAAGTGCAACATTGCTATTTCAACAATATTCTGGAGATGTTTATCAAGAAAATGGTGAACAAGAAGTTCCAATCTTTAATGAAGATTCGATTTTAGATGATGATGCTCATGTGGATAATACTCCGGCAACACCTTCTTTTGACGATGATGGTAAAGATCGTACTGATCCTATTGCTACTTATTCTGTGCTTTCTGATGCGGTGCTCTCTGATGAAAACGTCCGAAATCTTCCGAATAATGTGATATTTCCAGATGAAGTTATGCCTCGAACTTTATCATATCATCTGGAAGATAATATTATTGTAGATCTAAATTCAGGTGTTCGTACTCGAAGCCAAATTGTTACTATTCTCAAGTTGCATCTCTTCAGAATCGGTTCTCATGTAAATCTTTCATCTCTCAAATTGAATCGAAGACATACAAACAAGTGTTGACTGCGGAGAGTTGGGTCAATGCAATGCAAGAAGAATTATTGCAATTTGAAAAGCTTGGGGTGTGGAAGCTTTTTAGTCTACCAGATAACAAACGATCCATTAATACAAATGGGTTTTCAAGTGCAAAAGGGACGAAAATGGTATAATTGTCAGAAATAAAGCTCGATTGGTGGTTCTGGGCTACAATCAAAGAGAAGGAATTGATTTCAGTCTATGCTCCCGTTGCTAAATTCGAGGCAATTAGAATATTCTTAGCCTTTGCATCTTTGAAGGGATTCAAGGTCTACCAGTTGGATGTTAAGTCTGCTTTCCTGAATGGAAAACTGGGTGAAGAAGTCTTTATAGGACAGCCGCTAGGGTTTATCGATCCGATTCACAAGGACAATGTGTACTTGCTCGAAAACACTCTTTATGGTCTACATCAAGCATTGAGAGCTTGGTATGACACATAGTCTAAACATCTGTTAGACAATAACTTTGCTCGTGGCACCGTGGATTGTACACTCTTCACTAAGGAAGTGGATGGTCATCTTCTGATAGTCCAGGTCTATGTGGACGATATCATTTTTGGGTGAACGAATGATGTTCGGTGCAAAGATTTTGAGGAGGTTATGAAGTCGAAATTCGAAATGAGCGCTATGGGCGAGTTCATGTTTTTCGTAGGACTGCAAGTCGAACAAGAGTCTGATGGGATCTTTATTCACCAGAAAAAATATGTCAATGATATCCTTGAAAAATTCAACATGGCTAACTCATCGCCGAGTTGCACGCCTATACCGGTTAATAATGTAATTGGCCCTGATCCCACCGGGGAGAAGGTCGATGAAACACTTTACCATTCTATGATTGGTTCCCTCATGTATCTTACTACTTCTAGACTAGATATCATGCATCCGACTTGTCTTTGTGCCTGATATCAATCAAATCCAAGGGTCTCTCACCTAACGTTGGTGAAGCGGATACTTTGGTATCTCAAGGGGAATCCAAGGGTAGGTCTTTGGTATCCTCGAGAGGATGTATTTGAGGTGAGGGCATATTATGATTCTGACTATGGTAGCTGCAAGCTGAACGCCAAATCTACCACCGTCAGCTGTCAATTCTTTGGTAGTAGGCTTGTGACATGGCAGTGTATGAAGCAGACGACTGTTTCGCTATCCACCTGTGAAGCTGAATATGTAGTTGTTGGGACTTATATTTTAGACCGACGCATCGAATTAATCTTTGGGTGAAAAATATATTATTTTGGTCTCAACCAAGGGTGGATGGCTTGAAGACCAAGTCATGCTAGACTAGTATAAATAGATGTTTTTATTCATTTGTCTAGTATGAGTGACTGTATTGTGTATATGTGAGATTTAGGGTTTTATCCCTTTGAGAGAGTCTCTGCCTCCAGGATGAGCTCTCCTGGTGACGGCTGAGATATTTCTTAATTGATTGTATGTATGAATGTATGTATGAGTGTTTCATCTTAATGAAAATCATTCGGCTAATATATCATACTACCGTTTCTATCTTGTTTGTGTTTTGATTACAATTGTTCATCCTACTTTGTTGTTGATTGTTAATCAAATCAGGCTCTCTTCCAATACACCTCATCCGTCCAAATAACATCATTCAAGAATGAATACGAGTTAGATTCGATCCTAACCTTAGACCCGAGCTCCACACCGTTGATTAGAACTGACTATTATTCATTCTTACGCACCGGGGCTCGGACCTGTCAATTGGTATCAGAGCCTGGGTTACCGAATCGTTCAGACTAACCGCTGAACTGATTCATTTCGCTCTTGAATCCACCATGGACGTTAAATGATGAAGTTCGTTGAAATTATTTTTTGGGAGTTTTGAAATTATTTGATGATTCGGAGAAAAGTATATGGATTGATGTTTGGTTTGATGACTCGTTTGGAGATCCAACATCAATTTCATGTTTATTTGGTCAAAACGGTCCAGATCTGATGTAACAGTGTTATTTGGCTCGTTTTGGGGCAACACTGTTCATCTGATTATTTCTAGATCTGAAAAGGTTGATTATGATATGAAGATAGGTTTCTTTGATTTCGAGATGACTTGGATGGTGCTACAATGATTTATTTCAGATGCCGAAACTTGATTTTTGATTTGAAAAATTAGGGTTTTGTGTGCTCGTGTTGCAAAAATAGTAGATGTTTGTTGAAAAATATTGCTGATGGTACAAACTGATAAGGAGAATGTACAAGTCAAGAATGAACAGGTACTAAAGGCAATTTCATCATTGTTTGTTGCAGCAGATGCAAAATGAATATTCGAGCAGGTTCTGCAAGGGCAAATCAGTGACTGATGACGCAGAAATGAAGTTTTGATGTCTCCAGCACACTATGAAAAAATAAGATTGGACTCGAGTATGGAAAATGACTAAGTGTTGCTTCGAGCACGGAGGTATTTTGCCCAAGCACATCTTTGTTTTGCTCGAGCACAAGTTATTTCGAGCACATCAAATTCGAGCACACTTTGTGAAACCCAGAGCATATCCTTTGTCTTCTTAAGAAAACTATATTCTTTAAGTCTCGAGCACACTTTGTTATTTATTCGAGCAGACTCTTTTTCGAGCATACTTTGTTTCGTCATGAACAATTATGTTTGTGAAGAGAAAACTCAAGTTTGTGTCAAGCACACTTTTGCTCCTGAGCACACTTTTGCTCCCGAGCATGCTTGGTGTTAAGTGAAGCAAAGTATTCCCGAGCACAATTTTGCTCCCGAGCACACTCTGTGCTCGGTGAAAAATTGAAAAATACAAGTGTTTTGCTTTCCGAGTACACTTTGCTTCCGAGTACACTTTGCTTCTGAGCACACTTTGTTTTCCGAGTACACTTTGTGCCAGGAAAGTGCTTCCGAGTACACTTTGTGCTTGGAAATTGAATCAGAGGATGCTTTGTGCTTGGAAATGAAACCAAGCATACTTTGTGCTAGGAAGGTGTCCCAAGCACATTTGTGTGCTTGGAAACAGAGTTTGTGAAACATTTCAAAGTTTTGAAGAAACTTTTGAGATTTTTGGTGCCGTTGACCGTTTGTCCAAGCTGTTCTCTACGGAAGATATATACCAGGGGTATTTTGGTAATTTTTCTCCAATCATCAACAAGCTTATGGAATTCAAACCTCATCCAATTTCACAACTTCATCAAAAGCTTTACAAGAACAAGTGTTGACCAAGCTTAAGGATTTAATCACTTTTAGTGTCAACCAACTTTTGAATATGTTCATTTGAGATTTTTACAATCTTGATGAGGATGAACAAGATTGTTTCACCCACACTTGATTTGAAGACACATTTATTAAAGACAATTGCAACGAAATTGGGGGAGTAAAAATCTTTGAATTTCAATGCAAATGGCTAGCTTCAAATCAAGTAAAAGACTCAAGTTAAGGAAAAGTTGATCAAGATTAATAATCTAAGTTTTTTTCAAAGACGTTTCATCATTTGTAAGTTTTCAGATTTCCTAGTACGGATGAGAAGATGGAGTCATCACGAGCAACAATGTTGATAGGATGATCAGTAGAGTCTAACCTCCTATGAAATAGTCACTTGAACAGTCAAGAACGGGTTATGGTTGACTTGAATGCTATCTTAATTCAGGGAATGGTTTGAAGATGATTTACATGGGAAGAAACGGTTTTGAAGAATTGAAGATTGTTTGATGATCACATTGAGTTTATTTCTTTTTGTGATGACCTTGTTACTTGAAGTTGATCTTCGAAGTTCAAAGCCTCGTTCATATGCCCATACAACTATATCCAAAAGTGATATAAGAGCGATGATTCGAAATGAACAACGGGAGAAGCTTAACGTGAGGGGGAGAATTTCAATGAAAGACAACGAGTTATGAGGTGATCATGGAAGAAACTCGATGGCATCGATCTAAGTAAAAATCTTTGAATTTCTATGCAAATGGCTAGCTTCAAATCAAGTAAAAGACTCAAGTTAAAGAAAAGTTGATCAAGATTAATAATCCAAGTTTTTTTTCAAAGACGTTTCATCATTTGTAAGTTTTCAAATTTACTAGTACGGATGAGAAGATGGAGTCATCACGAGCAACAATGTTGAAAGGATGATCAGTAGAGTCTATCCTCCTATGAAATAGTCAGTTGAACAGTCAAGAACGGGTTATGGTTGACTTGAATGCTATCTTAATTCAGGGAATTGTTTGAAGATGATTTACATGGGAAGAAACGGTTTTGAAGAATTGAAGATTATTTGATGATCACATTGAGTTTATTTCTTTATGTGATGACCTTGTTACTTGAAGTTGATCTTTGAAGTTCAAAGCCTCGTTTATATGCCCATAAAACTATATCCAAAAGTGATATAAGAGCGATGATTCGAAATGAACAACGGGAGAAGCTTAACGTGAGGGGGAGAATTTCAATGAAAGACAACGAGTTATGAGGTGATCATGGAAGAAATTCGATGGCATCGATCTAAGTAAAAATCTTTGAATTTCATTGCAAATGGCTAGCTTCAAATCAAGTAAAAGACTCAAGTTAAGGAAAAGTTGATCAAGATCAACAATTCAAGTTTTTTTTCAAAGACGTTTCCTCATTTGTAAGTTTTCAGATTTCCTAGTACGGATGAGAAGATGGAGTCATCACGAGCAACAATGTTGAAAGGATGATCAGTAGAGTCAAACCTCCTATGAAATAGTCACTTGAACAATCAAGAACGGGTTATGGTTGACTTGAATGCTATCTAAATTCAGGGAATGGTTTGAAGAAGATTTACATGGGAAGAAACGGTTTTGAACAATTGAAGATTGTTTGATGATCACATTGAGTTTATTTCTTTTTGTGATGACCTCGTTACTTGAAGTTGATCTTTGAAGTTCAAAGCCTCGTTCATATGCCCATACAACTATATCAAAAAGTGATATAAGAGCGATGATTCGAAATGAACAACGGGAGAAGCTTAACGTGAGGGGGAGAATTTCAATGAAAGACAACGAGTTATGAGGTGATCATGGAAGAAATTCGATGGCATCGATCTAAGTAAAAATCTTTGAATTTCTATGCAAATGGCTAGCTTCAAATCAAGTAAAAGACTCAAGTTAAAGAAAAGTTGATCAAGATCAATAATCCAAGTTTTTTTTCAAAGAAGTTTCATCATTTGTAAGTTTTCAGATTTCCTAGTACGGATGAGAAGATGGAGTCATCACGAGCAACAATGTTGAAAGGATGATCAGTAGAGTCTATCCTCCTATGAAATAGTCACTTGAACAGTCAAGAACGGGTTATGGTTGACTTGAATGCTATCTTAATTCAGGGAATGTTTTGAAGATGATTTACATGGGAAGAAACGGTTTTGAACAATTGAAGATTGTTTGATGATCACATTGAGTTTATTTCTTTTTGTGATGACCATGTTACTTGAAGTTGATCTTTGAAGTTCAAAGCCTCGTTCATATGCCCATACAACTATATCCAAAAGTGATATAAGAGCGATGATTCGAAATGAACAACGGGAGAAACTTAACGTGAGGGGGAGAATTTCAATGAAAGACAACGAGTTATGAGGTGATCATGGAAGAAACTCGATGGCATCGATCTAAGTAAAAATCTTTGAATTTCATTGCAAATGGCTAGCTTCAAATCAAGTAAAAGACTCAAGTTAAAGAAAAGTTGATCAAGATTAATAATCCAAGTTTTTTTTCAAAGACGTTTCCTCATTTGTAAGTTTTCAGATTTCCTAGTACGGATGAGAAGATGGAGTCATCACGAGCAACAATGTTGAAAGGATGATCAGTAGAGTCTAACCTCCTATGAAATAGTCACTTGAACAGTCAAGAACGGGTTATGGTTGACTTGAATGCTATCTTAATTCAGGGAATAGTTTGAAGATGATTTACATGGGAAGAAACGGTTTTGAAGAATTGAAGATTGTTTGATGATCACATTGAGTTTATTTCTTTTTGTGATGACCATGTTACTTGAAGTTGATCTTTGAAGTTCAAAGCCTCGTTCATATGCCCATACAACTATATCCAAAAGTGATATAAGAGCGATGATTCGAAATGAACAACGGGAGAAGCTTAACGTGAGGGGGAGAATTTCAATGAAAGACAACGAGTTATGAGGTGATCATGGAAGAAACTCGATGGCATCGATCTAAGTAAAAATCTTTGAATTTCATTGCAAATGGCTAGCTTCAAATCAAGTAAAAGACTCAAGTTAAGGAAAAGTTGATCAAGATCAATAATCCAAGTTTTTTTTCAAAGACGTTTCCTCATTTGTAAGTTTTCAGATTTCCTAGTACGGATGAGAAGATGGAGTCATCACGAGCAACAATGTTGAAAGGATGATCAGTAGAGTCTAACCTCCAATGAAATATTCACTTGAACAGTCAAGAACGGGTTATGGTTGACTTGAATGCTATCTTAATTCAGGGAATGGTTTGAAGAAGATTTACATGGGAAGAAACGGTTTTGAAGAATTGAAGATTGTTTGATGATCACATTGAGTTTATTTCTTTTTGTGATGACCTTGTTACTTGAAGTTGATCTTTGAAGTTCAAAGCCTCGTTCATATGCCCATACAACTATATCCAAAAGTGATATAAGAGCGATGATTCGAAATGAACAACGGGAGAAGCTTAACGTGAGGGGGAGAATTTCAATGAAAGACAACGAGTTATGAGGTGATCATGGAAGAAACTCGATGGCATCGATCTAAGTAAAAATCTTTGAATTTCTATGCAAATGGCTAGCTTCAAATCAAGTAAAAGACTCAAGTTAAAGAAAAGTTGATCAAGAATAATAATCCAAGTTTTTTTTAAAGACGTTTCATCATTTGTAAGTTTTCAGATTTCCTAGTACGGATGAGAAGATGGAGTCATCACGAGCAACAATGTTGAAAGGATGATCAGTAGAGTCTATCCTCCTATGAAATAGTCACTTGAACAGTCAAGAACGGGTTATGGTTGACTTGAATGCTATCTTAATTCAGGGAATGGTTTGAAGATGATTTACATGGCAAGAAACGGTTTTGAAGAATTGAAGATTGTTTGATGATCACATTGAGTTTATTTCTTTTTGTGATGACCTTGTTACTTGAAGTTGATCTTTGAAGTTCAAAGCCTCGTTCATATGCCCATACAACTATATCCAAAAGTGATATAAGAGCGATGATTCGAAATGAACAACGGGAGAAGCTTAACGTGAGGGGGAGAATTTCAATGAAAGACAACGAGTTATGAGGTGATCATGGAAGAAACTCGATGGCATCGATCTAAGTAAAAATCTTTGAATTTCATTGCAAATGGCTTGCTTCAAATCAAGTAAAAGACTCAAGTTAAGGAAAAGTTGATCAAGATCAATAATCCAAGTTTTTTTTCAAAGACGTTTCCTCATTTGTAAGTTTTCAGATTTCCTAGTACGGATGAGAAGATGGAGTCATCACGAGCAACAATGTTGAAAGGATGATCAGTAGAGTCTAACCTCCTATGAAATATTCACTTGAACAGTCAAGAACGGGTTATGGTTGACTTGAATGCTATCTTAATTCAGGGAATGGTTTGAAGATGATTTACATGGGAAGAAACGGTTTTGAAGAATTGAAGATTGTTTGATGATCACATTGAGTTTATTTCTTTTTGTGATGACCTTGTTACTTGAAGTTGATCTTTGAAGTTCAAAGCCTCGTTCATATGCCCATACAACTATATCCAAAAGTGATATAAGAGCGATGATTCGAAATGAACAACGGGAGAAGCTTAACGTGAGGGGGAGAATTTCAATGAAAGACAACGAGTTATGAGGTGATCATGGAAGAAACTCGATGGCATCGATCTAAGTAAAAATCTTTGAATTTCTATGCAAATGGCTAGCTTCAAATCAAGTAAAAGACTCAAGTTAAAGAAAAGTTGATCAAGATTAATAATCCAAGTTTTTTTTCAAAGACGTTTCATCATTTGTAAGTTTTCAAATTTACTAGTACGGATGAGAAGATGGAGTCATCACGAGCAACAATGTTGAAAGGATGATCAGTAGAGTCTATCCTCCTATGAAATAGTCACTTGAACAGTCAAGAACGGGTTATGGTTGACTTGAATGCTATCTTAATTCAGGGAATTGTTTGAAGATGATTTACATGGGAAGAAACGGTTTTGAAGAATTGAAGATTATTTGATGATCACATTGAGTTTATTTCTTTATGTGATGACCTTGTTACTTGAAGTTGATCTTTGAAGTTCAAAGCCTCGTTTATATGCCCATAAAACTATATCCAAAAGTGATATAAGAGCGATGATTCGAAATGAACAACGGGAGAAGCTTAACGTGAGGGGGAGAATTTCAATGAAAGACAACGAGTTATGAGGTGATCATGGAAGAAATTCGATGGCATCGATCTAAGTAAAAATCTTTGAATTTCATTGCAAATGGCTAGCTTCAAATCAAGTAAAAGACTCAAGTTAAGGAAAAGTTGATCAAGATCAACAATTCAAGTTTTTTTTCAAAGACGTTTCCTCATTTGTAAGTTTTCAGATTTCCTAGTACGGATGAGAAGATGGAGTCATCACGAGCAACAATGTTGAAAGGATGATCAGTAGAGTCAAACCTCCTATGAAATAGTCACTTGAACAATCAAGAACGGGTTATGGTTGACTTGAATGCTATCTAAATTCAGGGAATGGTTTGAAGAAGATTTACATGGGAAGATACGGTTTTTAAGAATTGAAGATTGTTTGATGATCACATTGAGTTTATTTCTTTTTGTGATGACCTCGTTACTTGAAGTTGATCTTTGAAGTTCAAAGCCTCGTTCATATGCCCATACAACTATATCAAAAAGTGATATAAGAGCGATGATTCGAAATGAACAACGGGAGAAGCTTAACGTGAGGGGGAGAATTTCAATGAAAGACAACGAGTTATGAGGTGATCATGGAAGAAATTCGATGGCATCGATCTAAGTAAAAATCTTTGAATTTCTATGCAAATGGCTAGCTTCAAATCAAGTAAAAGACTCAAGTTAAAGAAAAGTTGATCAAGATTAATAATCCAAGTTTTTTTTCAAAGAAGTTTCATCATTTGTAAGTTTTCAGATTTCCTAGTACGGATGAGAAGATGGAGTCATCACGAGCAACAATGTTGAAAGGATGATCAGTAGAGTCTATCCTCCTATGAAATAGTCACTTGAACAGTCAAGAACGGGTTATGGTTGACTTGAATGCTATCTTAATTCAGGGAATGTTTTGAAGATGATTTACATGGGAAGAAACGGTTTTGAACAATTGAAGATTGTTTGATGATCACATTGAGTTTATTTCTTTTTGTGATGACCATGTTACTTGAAGTTGATCTTTGAAGTTCAAAGCCTCGTTCATATGCCCATACAACTATATCCAAAAGTGATATAAGAGCGATGATTCGAAATGAACAACGGGAGAAGCTTAACGTGAGGGGGAGAATTTCAATGAAAGACAACGAGTTATGAGGTGATCATGGAAGAAACTCGATGGCATCGATCTAAGTAAAAATCTTTGAATTTCATTGCAAATGGCTAGCTTCAAATCAAGTAAAAGACTCAAGTTAAAGAAAAGTTGATCAAGATTAATAATCCAAGTTTTTTTTCAAAGACGTTTCCTCATTTGTAAGTTTTCAGATTTCCTAGTACGGATGAGAAGATGGAGTCATCACGAGCAACAATGTTGAAAGGATGATCAGTAGAGTCTAACCTCCTATGAAATAGTCACTTGAACAGTCAAGAACGGGTTATGGTTGACTTGAATGCTATCTTAATTCAGGGAATAGTTTGAAGATGATTTACATGGGAAGAAACGGTTTTGAAGAATTGAAGATTGTTTGATGATCACATTGAGTTTATTTCTTTTTGTGATGACCATGTTACTTGAAGTTGATCTTTGAAGTTCAAAGCCTCGTTCATATGTCCATACAACTATATCCAAAAGTGATATAAGAGCGATGATTCGAAATGAACAACGGGAGAAGCTTAACGTGAGGGGGAGAATTTCAATGAAAGACAACGAGTTATGAGGTGATCATGGAAGAAACTCGATGGCATCGATCTAAGTAAAAATCTTTGAATTTCATTGCAAATGGCTAGCTTCAAATCAAGTAAAAGACTCAAGTTAAGGAAAAGTTGATCAAGATCAATAATCCAAGTTTTTTTTCAAAGACGTTTCCTCATTTGTAAGTTTTCAGATTTCCTAGTACGGATGAGAAGATGGAGTCATCACGAGCAACAATGTTGAAAGGATGATCAGTAGAGTCTAACCTCCTATGAAATATTCACTTGAACAGTCAAGAACGGGTTATGGTTGACTTGAATGCTATCTTAATTCAGGGAATGGTTTGAAGAAGATTTACATGGGAAGAAACGGTTTTGAAGAATTGAAGATTGTTTGATGATCACATTGAGTTTATTTCTTTTTGTGATGACCTTGTTACTTGAAGTTGATCTTTGAAGTTCAAAGCCTCGTTCATATGCCCATACAACTATATCCAAAAGTGATATAAGAGCGATGATTCGAAATGAACAACGGGAGAAGCTTAACGTGAGGGGGAGAATTTCAATGAAAGACAACGAGTTATGAGGTGATCATGGAAGAAACTCGATGGCATCGATCTAAGTAAAAATCTTTGAATTTCTATGCAAATGGCTAGCTTCAAATCAAGTAAAAGACTCAAGTTAAAGAAAAGTTGATAAAGAATAATAATCCAAGTTTTTTTTAAAGACGTTTCATCATTTGTAAGTTTTCAGATTTCCTAGTACGGATGAGAAGATGGAGTCATCACGAGCAACAATGTTGAAAGGATGATCAGTAGAGTCTATCCTCCTATGAAATAGTCACTTGAACAGTCAAGAACGGGTTATGGTTGACTTGAATGCTATCTTAATTCAGGGAATGGTTTGAAGATGATTTACATGGCAAGAAACGGTTTTGAAGAATTGAAGATTGTTTGATGATCACATTGAGTTTATTTCTTTTTGTGATGACCTTGTTACTTGAAGTTGATCTTTGAAGTTCAAAGCCTCGTTCATATGCCCATACAACTATATCCAAAAGTGATAAAAGAGCGATGATTCGAAATGAACAACGGGAGAAGCTTAACGTGAGGGGGAGAATTTCAATGAAAGACAACGAGTTATGAGGTGATCATGGAAGAAACTCGATGGCATCGATCTAAGTAAAAATCTTTGAATTTCATTGCAAATGGCTTGCTTCAAATCAAGTAAAAGACTCAAGTTAAGGAAAAGTTGATCAAGATCAATAATCCAAGTTTTTTTTCAAAGACGTTTCCTCATTTGTAAGTTTTCAGATTTCCTAGTACGGATGAGAAGATGGAGTCATCACGAGCAACAATGTTGAAAGGATGATCAGTAGAGTCTAACCTACTATGAAATAGTCACTTGAACAGTCAAGAACGGGTTATGGTTGACTTGAATACTATCTTAATTCAGGGAGTGGTTTGAAGATGATTTACATGGGAAGAAACGGTTTTGAAGAATTGAAGATTGTTTGATGATCACATTGAGTTTATTTCTTTTTGTGATGACCTTGTTACTTGAAGTTGATCTTTGAAGTTCAAAGCCTCGTTCATATGCCCATACAACTATATCCAAAAGTGATATAATAGCGATGATTCGAAATGAACAACGGGAGAAGCTTAACGTGAGGGGGAGAATTTCAATGAAAGACAACGAGTTATGAGGTGATCATGGAAGAAACTCGATTGCATCGATCTAAGTAAAAATCTTTGAATTTCATTGCAAATGGCTAGCTTCAAATCAAGTAAAAGACTCAAGTTAAGGAAAAGTTGATCAAGATCAATAATCCAGGTTTTTTTTCAAAGACGTTTCCTCATTTGTAAGTTTTCAGATTTCCTAGTACGGATGAGAAGATGGAGTCATCACGAGCAACAATGTTGAAAGGATGATCAGTAGAGTCTAACCTCCTATGAAATAGTCACTTGAACAATCAAGAACGGGTTATGGTTGACTTGAATGCTATCTTAATTCAGGGAATGGTTTGAAGATGATTTACATGGGAAGAAACGGTTTTGAAGAATTGAAGATTATTTGATGATCACATTGAGTTTATTTCTTTTTGTGATGACCTTGTTACTTGAAGTTGATCTTTGAAGTTCAAAGCCTCGTTCATATGCCCATACAACTATATCCAAAAGTGATATAAGAGTGATGATTCGAAATGAACAACGGGAGAAGCTTAACGTGAGGGGGAGAATTTCAATGAAAGACAACTAGTTATGAGGTGATCATGAAAGAAATTCGATGGCATCGGTCTAAGGGGGAAATTGTTGGGACTTGTATTTTAGACCGACGCATCGAATTAATCTTTGGGTGAAAAATATATTATTTGGTCTCAACCAAGGGTGGATGGCTTGAAGACCAAGTCATGCTAGGCTAGTATAAATAGATGTTTTTATTCATTTGTCTAGTATGAGTGACTGTATTGTGTATATGTGAGATTTAGGGTTTTATCCCTTTGAGAGAGTCTCTGCCTCCAGGATGAGCTCTCGTGGTGGCGGCTGAGATATTTCTTAATTGATTGTATGTATGAATGTATGTATGAGTGTTTCATCTTAATGAAAATCATTCGGCTAATATTTCATACTACCGTTTCTATCTTGTTTGTGTTTTGATTACAATTGTTCATCCTACTTTGTTGTTGATTATTAATCAAATCAGGCTCTCTCCCAATACACCTCATCCGTCCAAATAACATCATTCAAGAGTGAATACGAGTTAGATTTGATCCTAACCCTTGACCCGAGCTCCACACCGTTGATTAGTATTGACTATTATTCACGCTTCCGCACCGGGGCTCGGACCTGTCAGTAGTTGAATCCAGCTTCTGTTCCCAGGTTTTATGGATATAACCACAAATGCGCGACTACGGTTTGAATTTTCTTACTACTCCTATTTTTGTAGATAATACTGCTGCCATTTCCATAACTAAGAACACAGTAAGTCAATCGTAAACAAAACATATTGATATATAGTATCACTTCATACATGACTGTTACGAGAAGAAGTTGATTACCGTTGATAAAATTCACACCGATGAGCAAAAAGCTGATCTTTTTACTACAGCTTTCGATAAAAACAGATTTTTGTATTTGTTGGGCTTAATGGTATAAAGTCTATGGGCGGTGGTAAAGTGAATGATACCGAGGTTATGGATTCCAGCCATTGATTAACCGTTCACCAAGTCAAATTTTATTTTTAAATAATTTCTGTAAATTGTTTTTTATTTTAGTGGGAGAAATAGGTTTGGGAAAAATACATAAAGATTGTGATTTTAGTTTGTATAGAGTAAAACCAAAAACACTCAAATATAACTTTTCGCTAAAAATTATGTCAGTTTCTCATACTCAAAACATATACTTGTATATGTTTTGGTCCTGATATTTACATGTCGATATTCGGGAGAGCCATTTACCTGAGAATGGAAATTAACTAGGGTGTTTGGTAAAAATTTCAAAAACACTGAAAATGTGAAAAATACAAAAACAATAGAAAATTGCTCCTCAAAATGAGTTCTGAAGTAGAAAAGGAAAATGATATTACATTGATTGTCTTGTTCTAAATCTGGTAAATTTAAGAATAAAAGTCTATTTCTTAATGTCCGGTGTATGGATAGGCTTTTGGACAAACAAGTAAGGGAATAACTGATATAAACAAAAATTGCCATGTTGAAAGATGGGTTTGTATTCTAGAAAAAGTCTTGGTAATGAAGGCAGAAATGTAATAGCCTGTCATACTCAAGCCTTATGTTTCAGTAGATCGCAAAAATAAATTGTTAATAAAGTGTTTTAAGTGTCTGGTACATGGTCTACACCTCAATGGTGTATGGTTTTATGGCCTTCAATCTTGTATTGATGGGATGCATTAGGTTTCTAGAGCCATGAGGTCTTTATGTGGTTTTCATTTGGGAATTCAAAAGAATATTTCAAATCATGCTCAAGCTAACGAACCCTTGATAAGTCATTAAACTTGATCGCTATGTAGAAAAGTACAAAATTTCAGACTTGATCAAAAATGTTAGCCACACATTTCTTCCTCCCTTGCGCGCGTCATAATACCATTAAGAAATGGACCCAAGGGGAATACGAGTTATATAAGCCGAAAGATGAAATCGTGTATACTCATCCATGGCAAAGAAAACTTGTTGTGTTGCTTGATAACGGGGTTATGCCTTGTTATGGAAAGCCATTAGTATGATTGCCAAAAATTAAAATTTTTTAAAAAGTTTTGATCTGATTGTTCTAAGGTTTAGTCAAGCGATATAGTAAAAATCAAAATAACCCAGAATCAATGATATATTTTGTCAAAAATTTTGCCAAAAAAGCCATTAGTATGATTGCCAAAAATTACAAACTGATCATTTTCTGAAATTATGTGCTTAATTAAACCTTAATCATATCACTAATGTCTCTGAAACTTTTGTTACAAATGTTTAAGTGGACAACAATATCCATAACCAACTTAACATCAGACATAATAAAACAGAAAACCGTGATGGAAGAACGGATTAATCAATATGATTCCTTGCTCAACTCACAAAAATATGTGTTTCAATTTTAGTTGTCATTTTGATATATTTTGTCTTGAATAATCTTTTCTATTTGTAAATCAAAAATACTTTACTTTTCTGAGTTATTTTCGACTTTGGTGAAAGATAATTCGGGTCTGGATATCCAAGAATCGAAATCCAGAGTTTGTTTTCTGACAAAATTATTCAAAAAAAGGAATTTAAATGCCTTATAGAATTGATAGAGGTCATTAACTTGGACTTGGTTATATTCTAATCAAATTTTTTCAATTGGTGTCAAAGCCTAGGGCTCGTGTTTACTTCCGGATCAAATACATAAATTCTTTTTGTAAGATTATTCAAGGTCATTAATTTGGACTTGATCTGGATCATATTTGTGAAAATTGTTTCATTCAAATGGGGTTTAAAATGCAAAAAGTAAAAATTGAGATACTTATACGGACGTATAAGTTAAGTTTTTTTACGGACGTATAAGTGAGGGTATAAAAGGATTTTATACGGGTTAGTCTCTTTATTCTTAAAAACGCATATCTTTCTTGAAACTTACATGCTGGTTCATTGTTCAAATCTTTGGTCAGTACATCTGTGTTTTTGTTTGATCATTGTACTTGTGGTTGATTCACACACTAAAATTATCATTCAAGGTAGAATTTTATTCTGATATGAAAAATCATAACTTGGTTTTACCAAAGAACATTAATTTTTGAATTTTGGACTAAATTGAACATAATCTATTTTGGTTCTGATTTTCGATGATATTCCAAACCTACTTGTCCATAATTTCTGGTCTGATCTTGTCTGAATTGATCAATTGTGTTTTTGACCTAGGTTTATCTGATAAGCGTGTAAGCTTGATGAACTTATACGCCGCATAAGTTTTTCAACTTATTCGGCGTATAAGACCAACAAACTTATCCGTTTGTATTCTTATATGGTTGAAAGACTTATACAGATGTTGCATCTTACACGTTGATTAATTTTATACATTGATGGGGTTACACGTAATAACTAGACTTATACGGTGGGAAACCTTATACGTGTTAGTACCTTATCCGTTTGAAAATCTTATACGCTGAATGAACTTATACGTGAATAAAACATTTAAATTTGGTTTTCAAATTTTCTAACATGTTCTTAGTTTGATTATGTATGTGCAGATGGTGAGATCTAAGGATTTTGATGCAAATCATAATATTTGTGCATTCCTTGATGGTTTTGATGACAAAATGGAACCATTTCATGTCGTTCTACCATTCTTTGAGAGATCAAGAATCCATAAGGCAATCACAACCAATATTGTTATTATCAAGGACCTAATTATTGAATTCTGAAACAATGCCAAACTTGAAGAGGAGTGTGTAAGTTCTGTGGTAAAGAAAAAGGATATTATTGTATCTGAACAAGTTATTCTAGATGTTCTGGAATTTGGGGATGAGTCTACTGATCCTACATGTTTGGATGAAAGATTGGTGAAAGGCTGCTTGCTGAGAATGGGATATCAAAATGAGTCGAACAAAGGATTCTTGAAGTCTGGACATTCAAGACCTTACAAGTTTTTAGTTCATGTGATTGTGCATTGCTTTGGGCACAGGAAAAGTGGATACGAGGAGATATTGGATTATCATGTGTGTATGATGAATGCTATATTAAAAAGTATTTCAACAATAACAAATGGTTGATGTATCCGAGATTTATTCAGCTGATTATTGATCATCAATTTCTGGGTATTGAGAAGTCTGGTAAAGTGATGAAGCTTGCACATATGTCGGTAACTGGGTGTGCTAAACTCAAGACTTATAGGAAAAAAAGATGAAGATCAAATTTCAAAATTCAGATATTTGTTTAGACGTCTGCTAAATGCTGATTATGTAGATCAATCTAATAATCAATGGAGAAAGGATGAGAGTGGTTCAGATTGAGAAAATGAAAACGTGAGAATGGAAGGGTTTGTTGGTTTAGGAGGAAAATGGTTGGTTAAAGTGGAAGATGTTGACACTGCTGAAGGATCTTAAAAGAATAAAAAGAAGGGTAAGGGTGCAGTAAAAACTGAGGTTGTTTCACCTCTAGTTCATGCTGTTGAAGAACCAGTTCAAGCTTTACAAGATCTTGTTGTTGAAAACTCTCGGGATGATGCTGAATCTGATTGGGAAATTCCTAAGAATTTATTATCTGATCCTCGTGGTTTGCATGATTTTATTAAAGAAAGAAGAACAAAGAAAAAGTCTGATGATAAAGATGAATCATATATTCCATAAGCAAGTCAAAATCAACTAAAGAAGAAACAACGTGTTTAACATATGGTCAACAGGTTTGTGATTGATCACTGCTTAGTTGATGAATCTGATGAGCAAGATAACCAAGGAGTGACCGTTGATAAAACTCCTAAGGTAATTGAATTACCGAATCTGGAAAATTGTCTGAGAAGACACTAGCTTTCGAGATGAACTTAGATGACACCATTGATCATTTGATGAATACATCATGAAAGGCCTAAAGTTGATCCTAATGTTGCAGATCCTAATATGTCACATAAATCTTTTTTTGATGTATTCCTACAAACAGATGGACCATCGAAAGAAGATGTTGATATTTTGAAGGAGAAAGTTGCTAATCAAGTGGTGAAAATTGATAGTTTTATTAATGAAAATACTCATCTTCGAGTTGATAACATTGAAATAAAAAAAGGGGTTGGATGAAAGCGAATGAAAAAGGAGACTTTCTAGCGATCTGCTCGTGGAACACATGAAATATTTTGTTATACTTGAGCAAAAGTTGGGAATACGTTTAAAGTCAGAAGTTGATCAAGCTGAAGCTGGTAATACGGTGGTTGAAAGAGTATATGGTGGAGATATAGGAGTATCTGAAGCTTCATTTCGTGTTGAATACGATATGGATAAATTTGCTGATAAAGGTAAGTCAAAACTAGAAGAGCCTATTATTGAAAAGGTAGTTGAAGCTTCTGTGCAAGTTGGTGAATCTAGTCATATAGAGGTTCAGGTTTAACAACTCGTTGAACCAGTTAAAAACATATTACTGTTAAAGATGATAAGGTTGTTGATCAAGATAAGGATAATGATGAGGAAAAGCTGGATTTTGGTGATATTGATGATGATGATGATGATTTTTATGATGACGATGATACACCGCAAGGTGGTGTTGGATCGGTTGCGGATAAGACTAATAAGAAATTTGAATCTACTGGTGGTGATGATAAAGGGGTGATCCACCACAGGGTTCAAAATCTGATAAAACACCAACTAAGAAAAATGTGGAGGATTTAGAAGAGTTGATAACTTCTGGTGTTCGAATTACAAGTATGGTTGAGGACATGGAAGAAGGAGAGATTCCAGTCGATAAGTCTAAATTAACAAAGATGTTGGATGTTTCAATTGACGACTTGACATTGACTTTGAAAATGATATTCCAGAATCTGGTATTGATACTGATTGGTTAAATACTAATGTTGAGTTTATGGATCAACATGAAGCAGTCAAGTACGTAGGTGACGAAGAAGAGTTTGAAGTATTCGATGAAGAAATTGAGATGGAGACTAATCCGAACAAGAAAACCAAAAAGTTTAGTGAAGTTGAAATTAAAAGCTGGTTTCCTAATCGAGTTGATATTCCAACACAAGTTTACAAGAATCATGTGAAGTATTACAAAAAGACTGGAGTAGATACTACATGGGTAAGTGTTTGAGCATTGCTTATTTGAGCAAAATAGAGAAGATTGGAATTAGAAGATTAGTTGGAGTGCAAACCAAAGAGTGGTCAAGTGGATATCATTTTGAGGTTTATGGTTAATGAAGTAAAATGAGGTTTCAAGAAATGGACACCTCAGAAACCTAAGGTGTTCAAATCGCGAAATCGGAAAAATCCTGAACGGGAGTTAATCAGAACGTTCCGGTATACTAGACCAGAATCGCTTCGTGTTATTCTGTTGTACCCAATGGAACAAGATTTTCATCCTTACTTCCTGTGATGGTCTTATCTGGCATGGACTGGTGAAGCGAGCATATATTTGGATCGGGAAATGAAAAATATGATTTGATAAGAGTTTATTATCCGATGTGGCTGATAAATTGTTCATGGAAAGACATTGAGATATTACACATCAATAACGTTCAGTGTAATGAAGAGAGTGTGAAGTTTCAAGCCAACCAGTTTCAAAAAGATGTGGATTTGTGCTATGACAAGAAGATACATTCTGGTAGAGCTTGGGAGACAAATTGGAGAGCGGTAAGTGACGAACAGGAGAAGATTGATGCTAAACGTGTAGCTATGATTAAAGATCGAGTTACAGAGGCTTCTTGGAACAAGTTTCAATAGAAAGACATTGATAAACAAAGGGATTTCCAAATAGGTTTAATTACTTGTCCAACTTGCTTTACAACCTGAAACCTGGAGATTGGTTATTTCCTCATTATTTCTTACGAATCAAAGTAACCATGTTTTTGCTTAACCAATCTTTCAAACCGCTTGACATCTTATGTCCACTTCGTTTAATATTTTATAAATTATGAATTTGATTATCAGTTTCCACTGATTCCCTGTGGAGACGAACTTACTTACCCGTACTAGTTATAGGTTTTAAAGCTTATAAATACTTGCTTTTGCTTTGTTTAGACAAGCATACATCAAAATGGTAACGACGCCATTTTGATCGATGTCGAAAGGTCGATGAAAAATAGTTATATAATACCGTTACTAGCTAGGGAAAGTAAAGTGTCAAATCCACATGGAATCAGTGGAAAGTGCAAGTGAAACTCAAATTTTATTATAAAATAATCAAAGTGGACAGACGATGTCAAGCGGTTTAGATGAGTAATTTGTGAAAATTGATATGAAAATAACCAATCTCCAGGGTTCGGGTTTCGAAGCCATTTAGTAAATTGATAAACTTCTTTGGATGGTTTCTTGTTAAAATATGTAAATAAAAAGACTTAATGATTGGCTATGTTGATTGTCAGAACTGAATCCAAAGAATTGACACATCTTAATAATCTTGTTGATGATCGGTTTTACTTGTGGAAACAGAAAATAAATATAATGGTTAATGTTAAACGGGTCAATGACGAAAGAACTTAATCCTAATTGTTGATGATGAGAAATTGATTAACTGACAAAACATTAAGTAATCAATTACCAACAACCGTTTAAGCACAAAATCAAACACAAAGAATTGATCAACCGAATGATTAATCAAATCCAAATCCAATGTTAAAAGTATAGAATATCAAAACCAAGCATACAACTCAACCCTACAAACGGAGATGGTTATGAAGTCTTTAGCCTTGCATCTCGATCTTCATTCTCTTGATTATGATGTTGAAGAATGATATCATGGATCAATCATGTGACTAGCGTGTGTTATGGTGGTGTAAAATCGCCTCCAACACGTCCCAAAACTGGCGGTAAAGGAACAATATCGACCTTAGTGTTTTTATCCTTCAATATGGCATAAAAATAACCTAAGACCCATTTTCTATTAGACCCTACCTTAAGCTATGACCGGGCCACCGTAGCCTACGGCTGGGCTGCAGAGAAATCATTTTTTCTTGTTTTTCTTCCATATCTAAGTCTAATTAAACCCAAAGTCGATGATGCTTCATACGTTAACATCCTTGGGCGATTTTGGGGCCATTCTCCACCATCCTAACAACTACCACTTACCACAATCATCCATGTTCTCCTCATCTCAACCAAGAATCAAGATTTCCAAGATGCTTATGCTAAGCTAAAGCTTCTGTGACCATCTCCGGGTGAAGGGTTGTATTTGTGGTTAGACCTTTTTGTATTTTGAACCTTAATATTGGATTTGAATTTGGTTAATCATTCGGTTAGTTGAATCTTTACATTTGTTTGTGTGCTTATATAGATTTCGTAATTGAATGCTTAAGATTGCATCAGTTAATTGGTTTGAGGTCATCAACATTTAGTATTGAGTACTTATCATCATTTACTCGTATATCATTAACCATAGCATTGATTTCAGTCATCAATACCTAAAGCTAGTAATCAATTAGATTAATATTCAGCTGTAACAATGGTTGGGATTATGTTTTGATAATTAGTAGAACCAAATATTTAGTATTTTGCTTATTAATTCAAACTAGTTATTTCCAAATAGGTTTAATTACTTGTCCAACTTGCTTCACAGCCTGAAACCTGGAGATTGGTTATTTCCTCATAATTGTTTACAAATCAAAGTAACATTGTTTTTTCTTAACAAGTCTTTCAAACCGCTTGAAATCGTTTGTCCACTTAGTTTAATATTTTATAAATTATGAATTTGATTAGCACTTTCCACTTATTCCCTGTGGAGACGACCTTACTTGGGCTGGAATGTATTCAGGTATGTAAGGTTCATGTTCAGGTATGCCTTGGGTTTGGGTATGGGTTTGGATTCGTGAAGTTGGTGGGGATGGAATATATGGGCTTTGGGTTTGGTATTGGGGTGGTGATTTGTGTTGTGGTGAGATGGGTGGTGTAGTAACTAGGATATCATCAGTTGTTGCCTCCCGTTAACCTTGAGCTATCACATCATTCACAATACTTATCGACATTTACAATCTCCTCCTCCTACTCAACATCTTGGTCAACCACAAGATCATCACCTCCACCATCATTATCATCATCAGACATCACATAATCATCCTCACTAACACTGTCATCTTCATCACTAGTCACCCTTGATGACTCTGGCACATCCATGATCTCCAAATTATTGTCAATCAGCCACAGGAGAACATCATTCTCAACCATCGGATTAAAGTTACTTGTGGCACCCAACCTAGCAATTCTTCTGTAAGCATTTCGGTCTTGTAATACATTAGTGATACCAATGGTTGGAAGATCAAGGCAAAAAATGTTGAAGATGTTCAGCAAGAATCTGGGTTACATCAAAAATCGGTCTTCCCTCCTCTTGCATAAATTTACCACCAGGCCTTCAAAAATAAGTCTTGAAAAGTTGAATGGCCGATTATATACGATAGCAACAGTAGAAATAGATATTTTCCTACTCATGAGGGTCCAAGTACCCCTCCTAGGTGTAAAACCTTGAGTGATGTGATGTATAAGAAATATGTACAAAATAGTGAACATGCCCTTTTGAAACTGTCTTTATTTGACATTCCCTTGGTACCCCCATTGTGTCTTGGAAAATCCTTAATAATCGTTGGGTAGAAAAGGATAAATGAACATCCACATCATCGTTCACTTGAAGACTTGGCCTTATCAAATTTCAGTAATTTCGATCTCATGTATAGCTACATTGGCCTTGATTATTCTGCCATGTTGATCATCCTCAACTGGGCAGAGTTCCATAAATCAAAGTGATTATTTCTGTATATTATAGGGCTTTCGGTAAAAGAGAAGCAAAAATTCAAACGAAGGAGCCACTAAATCATTAACTCCATCGGTATGTTTTCCTCTGTGATATGGAGAAAGGCGCACATGTTGTGCTTCTTCTAAAAAGGATACACCATTTCTGCACAGTCAAAACAACAGTTATTCATTAAACGTCATTACTTTATCATGTATCAAGTTATATTTGAAGAAGAAATTGAAGGATAGTCTTTAAGAACTTGTTCTTCGACAAATTAGTAACCTACATAGAAAACAGACATGTCAATGAACATGAAATTGAAACCCTAAACACAGATAATGGGTGTCGGAAATCATTCAACTGAAACGCATCGAGTCGGATTTAGATGGATGACCAATTTAGGTTAGGAATTTGAGCAAACGATTGAGATTCTGGGTGACGAGCAAGTTGGCAATAATGCAAGAGAGAAAGAGGGAAATGGTGAATGAAAAATGTTCTAAGTCCCCATTTTATAATGTATGATGTGTACATTTGAAAATGGGTTTCAAATGATTTTATCTTTTAGTATAAGAGTACTGCCAAAAATCCATTTTTAAATATACCATCATATAGCTTTCTCGATAAAGCGGTTGCTCAGGTACTTAAGGTAACTAAAAATAAGCTAAGTGGATAAAATGAAGGAAGCTTGCTCGAATATACAAGATTGATCGAGAAATTAATCGCAAGTTAAATAATCAAATATAATTGATCAAACAGGAAACCTTAATCGAGATCAATAAAGATCCCAAAAAATAGTAACTTACATATATTTCTAAATGTCAACCTTACTCGAATACCTTATCAATGAAAACTACTCTATTCTACTTAAGAAAAGCAAAAAAGTTAACTAATATTTATACAAATACATTCAGGTATACTCCAAAGAAAAGTTACTCGAAAATACTTCAAGAGTGCAAAGTATGCTTGAGAAAACTTGATATATTAAATTGAATATAGAAGTGTGCTCAAAGAAGAAAATGTACTCGAAAAGTAAAGCTTGCGTGAAAAATTTTGAAATATGCAAGTATGCTTGGAAAACACTTGAATTATTATATTAATAACCATGTGTACTCTAAGCATGAAGTTTGCTCGATAAACAAAGTTTACTCGAAAACACTTGCAATTTCAGACAAAACATTTAGATATAAACAACAATCAATTAAATTAATATTAAATTAAGTATGCTTGAAAATATACCAAGTTTACTCTATAGAGATAAACAACAGGTAAATAGTCAAGATTACTCGAATAATATTCATTTTGATGAAATTCAATTTAAAATCATGAAGTATGCTTGATAAACACAGATTTCGATTATCATTCAAGTTTACTCGAAATTGCATAATCATCAAAGTATACTTGATAATACATGAATAACCATTATCAGGGCAAATAAGTAACAAGTATGCTCGAATGAGTTAAACTTCAGATAAAAACACCTAAGTTTACTCGAAAGTTTAAAAACATAAAAATTTACTCGAAATTTTAAAAAAATTAAAGTTAACTCGAAATAATATATGCAGACATATTCAAGGTGAAAATGCAACACTCTTTGACTTAAACTTCACATCAAACAGTTTTCTCGTTAAATTTAAAAGTTTAAGAGAAAATGGTGCATAATGACATCAAATTTCAGTTATATCTTTCCTAATCCTCTTCTCTTTTATGAAAAGATCTCAACATGGGATCATATTGATTAAGTCATCTTTCAATACTATATTCTCAGCATTATTATGACATAATAGGCAGGTTAATAGCAGGTTTTTGACTTAGCATGAATTTCATTACTTTGGTGATATGCTTAAAGTTCAATTAGGTGCATAATACAAAAATGGGGAACACTTATTGCACTATGATGTTCTATATCTCTTATCATAACTTATTTGGCTTTCTCTATATCACCCAGTTTAACTTCAATGCCCTGATATTTGGTCAAAATAGTTTTATGACAGAACACTTAAACTTTCTTAATAAATTTTCTTTTCAAAAACATTTCAAATAGTTGAGGTTGAACATTGGACTTACAAGCCATCCATTCAAGGTGTTTAGGACTTATAATGATGTCCCACCTCTGTAGTTCTAGTTTAAACCCTCATGTTTGATTTATTTAAAACATTTGAATATTTATCAACTTTTTGGTTGATATGTAAGCAATTTGCCCAAATTTGTTCTTTGTCATATTCATAAGATATTTCATTTTGAGTGACCAAATACCAACATTCTCGTGTATAATAGGATAATGACTTTTCTGTCTATCATTCGGAGAGATTTATCTTGAAACATGCATATTCAATAATGTTTCTCCACATTAAGCTTAACATATTCATTATGTTTATATCACCTTACTTTTTACACATCATTTAAAGCAACCATAGTTATTAATAACTGCACTAATAGTATTTTTAGCCTATTAAATTCATATGATTGGTGTAAATAAACAATCTACTATCATTTCCTAAAGTTTGGATCAATTTTCATTGAAAACCTTTTAAGCTTCTATAAAGCTTTGAACTGAATAATATTATCATTTCTATAAACCATCAACTTGCTCAGTTTGCCAAAAATGATTTGTAAAACTTCTTTTGAAAAATATTCATTTGAGCACACAAGTTTATCACAAAATCAAAAATTTTGACATAAGCAATTTGCAATATATTCAAGAATAATTAAGATAATAAGTGGCATGCTTAAATATAATCAGACTAACATAATGTTAAACCAAGACTAATTATGCAAAGTCTATCATGTCCTAAGCATATCATCATATCAGATTATCCAAGATATTCAAGATATCAGGTAATCATACAGATTCAACATTTCAAATCATATGTAGACACACTTATCAAGATATCATTATCAGTGAATGAAATCAAACCTAAGCATCATAGACACCTAGGTCACATATATAGTTATTCATAGCACATATCAATTAAGTAGAGACACGGATTCACAGATAAAATACAACCCACTCATCAAGACCTTTTAAAAGATAGTCAATTAGCACATTGATTACACATCATCAATCAGACTTCAACAGAGTTGATCATGCCTAATGCTTTTAATAGGAAGTGAAATCTTTATCTAGTGTCTTGGTGAATAAATCTACCAAGTTGTCAATAGTATCAACTCTTTTCATTTCTATTAGAACTTTTTCATTACAATCTCTAATGAAATGGTGTCTGAATTCAATGTGCTTGGTCTTAGAGGGTTGGGCTGGGTTCTTAACTATGAACAAAGCAGCAGTATTATAAGTGAAAATAAGAGTGTTCAAGTAATTCAAACCATAGTCCAACAGTTGATTTTGAATCCAAAGGACTTGTGCACAGTAGGTGGATGCAGCAATGTACTCAGCTTCAGCACTAGAGATTGACACAGTTGTTTGCTTCTTGCATTTTCATGAGACTAGCCTGTCTCCCAAGAATTGATATCCATCTGATGTAGACTTCTTACTCATGTTGTAGCCATCATAGTCACTATTAGTGTATGCAAGTAGAACAAAGGCATGGTTCTTAGGATACCATATCCTCATAAGAGGTTTCTTTTTCAAATATCAAAAGATCCTCTTGACAATAGTCATATGAGACAGTTTTGGACATGATTGGAATCTTGCACACACACACACACGCCGCAAACACAATGTCAGGTCTTGAAGTAGTAAGGTACATCAAAGATCCAATCAACTCTATATTCATGTTCATTAACTGGCTCCCCCTTTTTATCAGCTATCATCTTCTCATGTGTGTCCATTGGAGTAGAAGCAGTATTCAAGTCTTCACATTTGAATATGTTCAAAATATCTTGCACTTACTTTGATTGACATATGAATATACCATCCTTCTTTTGATAAACTTGCAATCCCAGAAAGAAATTCAATTCTTCCATTGAGCTCATGCAATACTTAGACTTCATCACTTCCTAAATCTCCAAACACATATGTTCATTTGTAGATCCAAAGATGATATCATCAAAACAAAATTGAACTAGAAGTAAATCTCTTCCTCTTTTCTTGTATAAGAGGGTCTTATCAATGGCTCAATTGTGAATACCATTAACAAGTAGGTGATTTGACAGTTGATCATACCAAGCTCTTGGAGCTTGATGTAGTCCATATAGAGCATTGTTCAGTTAGTACACTCTATTAAGATACTCAGGATCTTCACAACCTGGAGATTGAGTGACATACACCTTCCTTTCTATTTTTCCACTTAAGAAAGCAGATTTGACATCCAATTGAAATACTCTGATGTTCTTGGAAGCAGCATAGGCTAATAAGATTCTGATTGCTTCTAGCTTTACCACTGGAGCAATCTTCAAAGTCCATTCCTCCGTCTTGTATGCATCCTAGTGCAACTAGTCTTGCTTTAGTTTTCATTACAATGCCTCTTTCGTCCTTTTTATTTCTGAAGACCCATTTGGTGCCTATTAAAAACTTTCCTATTGACTTATCTACATGTTCCCAAACTTGCAGATTTCTGAATTGATCTAACTCCTCCTGCATTGCTTCCACCCAAATATTGTCTTTCAGTGCTTGGACAATGTTCTTTGGTTCAATTTGGGATAGAAAGTAGGAGTACAAACAAATGTTTGCAGATTCAGATGCACTTCTTGTAATTCTTTCATGAAGATTACCAATTATGTTTCCAGCAAGATGATTTCTTTCTACAAAGAAAGTTTGGACAATTTGATATGAAGAAATCATATAATCAAGATTTGAATCATTAATATCAGGTTCTTCAATGACCAAATCTGATTTTGTTTGGTTCATATCAGCATCTTCGTCAACATTCTATTGTGATGTTGAAGCAAGATCACTTCCAATGTTCAAAGTTTGAAACAGAGTTTCAAAATTTTGTTGTCTACCAGTTTGTTGATCTTGATCTTTTTGGTCATCAGGTTGCACATCATTTATGACAATATTTTCTTGATATTAAGGCTGATCAAGATTGTCTTTTTGTTCATTTTCTTATTCATATTCATCATTGATTACCATCTTAGCAAAGGAATATTCAGTGTTCTTTTCAGAAATCGTAGACCATAATTTTTCCAAATGAACATTCTTTTCTGAAGTTGCTTCAGGGACACTTGTCTAGATCAAATAGCCATGTTGCTCCATCAACAATGTTGAATTGATTTTAATTAATGTAGGTTCCCAGCCGGATCTACACGGAAATATCTCGTTTTACGTAGGTGCGGAATCCCTACGTAAGACGATACGAGTGTAGAATCGATATACGTTAAACACAAGCAAACACACGTTACAATAAACAAAGAACACGTTGTATTGCAACTAATAACACGTGATTCACCGATCACAATTACAGGTACTGAATCGTTCTCTACAAAACAAGCCGCAGCTAAGCTTTTATGGTTATCGACAACTTCGCCTAACATGTTAGGCGAAGTTGTTGATAACTTCTCCTGTTCCACAAGTTCGCTTATAAGAGGCGAACTTGTGAAACAAGTTAACAAAACATTAATACAAATCCAACTAACACAATTACAGACACTAGATACTGAACTACTGACATCATGCACCAACAGACTCCCCCTTGGCAGTAGCTTCATATCTCATCTTCAATCACGTGTCTCGTAATCTCAAAAATCTCATATCTCCCGTCTTCAAGCATGAACGCCTTCTCGTACACAAACTGAAACTACTCTTTGGTATTTCTTGGCTTCTTCTTTCCAAGCAGGAATGTAAAATATCTTTTTCTCGTTCAGCACCTGCAAGTCCGCTTGAGACAAATTCACTAAGTACATAGGATCATACACTCTCATCAACTCTTGTTCATCTTCATCCTCCATCACTGCTTCAGCTGTTTCACTATCAACGTACCACCATTTCAGATCTTTGAGCACATCCTTGGGCATTTGTTTCATCGGTACTTCTTTTAGACACCGGATCGGCTTATACTTCATTATCATCCAAGGCTTGCCATCTGCTCTCGTTCCTCTGTCTTTGTCTTCAACGAGCTTTCCTTTCTGCGGTTTCAACAGCTCGAACTTTTTCTCCTTTGTGCTTTCCTTCCAGACTATCTTCCCAATGATCCTAGCCATGTTATCATCACTCCTTTTTATCAACCCCAACCTGGCTAAGTCCTTCACCTCACACTCAGGCAACGTATTCAACGACCTCAACAATCTCTTGAAATACTGAACCCCATCATACCTTTTAATCACAAAAAGCCTCAACTGCTCATCATATAACAAGCAAATAATCCCCTTTTTCGATTCAGCATAACCCTTGATGTTGTAACTTTTCTTGAACATAGTAGGGACCGCCGGTTTCTTAGTATTTACGAACCACTGAGCGTAGCCTTCTTTCCATCTTGGCTGCTCTTCCCATTCTGTCTCATCACATCCCGTATCTTGACCCAAATCTGACTTTTCAACTTCTGGAATTTCATGTTCAACGTTCTCCTCCACAATCTCTCCCTCTTCGACTTCACTATCAATCACGATCTCAGCTCCTATCTTCTCGATCTCTTCCAATGGTAACACATCATCATCACCTATAACATCATCATCCTCAGCATCCACAACCACCACATCATCACCCCCTGAACCGCCAGCTGCACTCGTTGACTCCCCCTGAGATGTGGAAGTCCCAAGAGCTTGTTCAATTCTTGGCAACTCACCACCTGCACCTTTCGATGCATTGGGATCATCGTCTCGATCGTTGCTCTTTTTTGTCCTCAGCTCGTCACCCTTACAGCTCGTCTCCCCCTGAGATGCCAAGAACTGTTTCAAGGCATCAAATATTTTACCATGCTCGATCAGCAGGGACGACTGAATTTGATTCTCCGCAACGAGGCGCTGAATAGCATGAGTCTGGATAAGATTTACTCTTGATTGTTCTGCCACGACCCTTTCAAGCGCTGCTATTCTTTCCGAGTCGGATAAGGTTGCATCGAAATCAAACCTCATATGTGATATGTCTTGAGCGTACGGAGGAGGGATTCCCAATGTAACTGGCACCTCAGAAACAGGTGGAAACGTAACCGCAGGTGGTATCGTAACCGACAACCCTGCAGTGGCAACAACTGTCGACTCAACAAACCTTGCTACGACCTCCGATGGAGTAAGAGATGGAGGTGGCAAGGACACAATCTCCGGAGCCGAGAGCTTGAATGTAGTGGGTGGGATGCCGAAGGAAGATGAGGTAGTCACCACGGGAACATCCGCGGCGCTTAACCCTGTAACTGGCAGTGATGAAGGGACCATAGTCATACCAGACAGTGCGGGTGGAGTAAAACGAACCACCCTTGAGCTCTCACCAGCTCACGAACCTGCACCTGCCCTTTCCCTTCTCGATCTTCGAACCAACCGATGTAAATCTTCTTCAAAATCCGAATCACTGTCATCGGTGTCTCTCTTTCTCTTCCCATGAATTCTTTCTTGAGAGATCAAAATCTGTCTAGCCTCAGCCACATCATCATTCGAAGAATCAGAATCAGCCTCCGTCGTAGCTGCCATAGCCACATCCACACTAGTAACCCGTGCAACCGAGACTTGTACATCTTCCTCAGGATCAACACGCTCCATATCAAAAAATCCTTGACCGCCAAACGCAGCTTCAAGGTCTACATTTTCCTCCGGTGCCACAACAGGAGCAGCAGGTAAAGTTTGTTGTACCTCAGGTGGTGGTTGAGGTGCTCCAGCCTGTTGTGGTGCCAGATCCCGAAACTCGTCCCCACGAGCTGCAACATACGCGGGATTGATCAAGTACCCCAACAATGGAGTATGTCGAGGACGGAGCTCAGGCTTACTTCTTGCACTTGATGATCTACACTGAGCGAAGATTCTCTTGCCTACACTCTCCACATATCTAATCGGGCGGCGCTGAGGTAACGTGGGAGCAACGTGATTCAAGATCATTTGAAGGAATCTTGGATACATCAAGAACCTCTCAAGCGCCACTGCTCGTCTTTGACGGTCTATCTCGTAGAACACCATCTGACTAAAGCTATAACGCTTATTGTAAGTCAGTTTTGTCATCGCCGACTGCATCGTTGCACCCATTCCATCTGTACCAGCCTTTCTCCCCGACATACACACGATTATCACATGCATGAGAAAGCGCCATTGGTCCAGCAAGAACCCCTTGCGTCTCTGAGTATCCCCCAAAGGACCAGAATAGCCCATTCTCAGAAAAGCACCATCTCTGAATGGAGCCACGAAGTCGGTAGGGTCATTTCTCGTTTCATCCCCAACATGCAAAGCCACCCTGATCTGCTCAGACAAGAACTGCACTAACTGATTGTTAACCGTTGCACGCATAACCGGGGGCTCGACTCGACAATCATATTCCACTGTCTGCCAGAAATCTTCTATGTTTGGCAAAGAGATAGGCAGTGTTGTAGTAATAGCGTGGAAGATACGCGAGCGGATAAGAAACGTGATGATCTCGCGGAAATCATCAACACCGCTCGCATCCGGGTCCAGAGTAATGTACATATTATGCCTCGGGAAAAACTGTCGGTTGTTGTCTCCACCTTCATCACCACCTGCTCCACCGGCTCCAGCTACAGCTGCCATTTCTGCAACAAAAACAGTCTAAGTTAGAGAATCGTCAAGTCAAATCACAAGTTCGCCTGTTACTATGAGCGAAGTTATGATTTATTCTGTATAGGCGAAGTTAGGGGTGGGGCGAAGTTGGTAATAACTTCGCCTGATAAATGTAAATTAAAAATAAGTTAAAAGGGCTAGGCGAAGTTAATGATAACTTCACCTAACCACAACTTCGCCTCATATACTGTTAAACAATTAAATATCAGGCGAAGTTAACCCTTAGGCGAAGTTAAGGATAACTTCGCCTAAACGGTAACTTCGCCTGAATCTGAAACGGCAACAGTAAAGACGTCCGAACGAGGTGAATTTTATGAGTTTGATGATTGTGGACTCTACAAAACATTTTTTTGAGGAGATCACGACGATCAAGATGATTACGACCACGTGAAAATAAGTTTGAAAAGCGGGTGTTGAGGGTTTGAATGAACGGGGTCACTATCGGGTCGAAACGACCTTGATTAACGTCATTGTCATAGATTATAAGATATGACGACACTACACACCTTTATATCGGATTAAAACTGAGATAAAACAACGAGGTGTGAGTCGAGAATTAACTTCGCCGAGAGATTATTTGATAAGTTCGCTGGTTTTTGAAAAAGTATAAAGGGTTTGACCTATAGGGTCAAAGTTGCACAGGCGAAGTTGGGGCTAACTTCGCTTACCCCTTAACTTCGCCTGTTTTATTAACTTCGCTTGATAACAATGTTACATAACAGACCCTCATAATTAGGACGTTATGCCACTAACTTTTAAAAATTTCTTTAAAGAGTAAAATGTTACGATCAACTACCAAGTAACCAGTCATAAAACCATAAACCGACATAAGTAAAATAAAATTTAGAAATAAAGTACACGGGATCAAATTTCAGTCTCGACAGGGACTACCACGTTTTAGAAAAGATCCGAACAGGAATCATACTAATTAAGTGACTGTCACACAGATCCATGTTTAGCTGTATTATGACATAAAGAAACAGGTTGTAAGCAGGTAAATAAACTTAGTATGGTTTTCATCGCTTCTGTGATACAGATTAGGTTCAATTAAACTCAAAACTTAAATGGGCAACACATCAGAGATTAATATGTCTCCTATCTATCCTCAAAGCGTATTAGGCTTTCCCCAAGTCACCCCGAGTTGACTTCGACCCGTAGTGTCTGATTAAGCTGTAAATACATCTCGATATTCATCTCGTTCTCGGTCTTGCCTCTTGATTGATAAGTATAACATAATAGACTTCAGAAGGCTTAAATAATAATAATTTTTTTTTTAAAGATTTCATAGTCGTAAACAGTAGACTACTGCAAGTCCCGAATCTGGATCACTGCAGTTTCTTGACACACTATCTTCTCGGGAATCAGAACACTCACGGGCCCGTGTATGACTGGGTAATCGCTTTTCTGCCTATCATTCGGAAAGATATATATGAAGACATGCACAACTCTTAATGAGTTTCCACTTAAAATCGTGGAGAGTTAGTTAGTATCACTTCTACTTTTACGCACCATAAAAAGCTACCATGACATACAATGACTGTTCTAAAGTCTTTTAGGCCTAATAACTTCACTAGTTAAGTACACAGAATTAGTTTATCTATCACTTTTCAAGGTTGGATCAATTTTCTTTTAAACATAGTAAAGAAACTTCTTACGAAGTAGTAGACTTGAAAAATTATTTCATCTCCCTTCAAAGTATTTTAAATTCTATCGCCCCGCTCAAGTCAAAGTCTTCAGGTAAACGGCTATCCTGAAGATCCAATGGATCAGCCGACCGACCACATACGAGTATGTGTCCTTCTAACTAAGTATGAACGACTAATTTTTAGCGAAAGAATAAAAACACATCATAAACCGCCCCGGTCACTTTCAGTCATCTGGTTAATGGCTATCCTCCTACTCTACAGGTGGAAATGAGGACCAAACATATCCGAAGATATGTCCTTCAAACTGAAGCAACCGACATACTTCTAAGCGATAGTGACGTTTTTTTTTTTTAATTAAAAACGAGAAACACGGTTACTCGGGATTGATCATCCCATTTAGCTCAACAAGGTTTTGAAAACGAGTTTTGTCAAACGCTTTAGTAAACAAATCAACGAAATTATCTAACGAATCAACCTCTTCTAGCATTATTAATTTCTTCTCAGCACAATCCCGTATAAAATGATGACGTATGTCAATGTGTTTAGTTTTACTGTGCTTTACGGGATTGTTAGTTACTGAGATCACTGCAGTGTTGTCAATGCAAATAGGAGTTTGAGTGAAATTCAGACCGTAATCGCGTAACTGCTGTTGTATCCAAAGAACCTGGGAGCAGCAGTTCGATGCTGCCATGTACTCTGCTTCAGAGGTAGAGATGGCGACAGAGGTCGTCTTCTTGCACTGCCATGACACTAATCTGCCTCCAAGAAACTGACATCCACCTGTTGTCGACTTCCGATTCTGATTGCATCCTCCATAATCAGAATCCGTGTAGGCGACTAACTCCAAGTCTCCCCCTTTCGTGTACCACAACCCTAGCTTAGGCTTGCCTTTGAGATAACACAATATCCTCTTCACACCTTTCATGTTAGATTCCTTTGGGTTTGCCTGAAAACGAGCACAAAGACAAACTGCAAACATAATATCAGGTCTAGATGCAGTTAAATACATTAAAGAACCTATTATTGCCCGATATTGGGTGGGGTCCACGTCTGCATCACTGTCTGAATCGGCACCCAATTTATGGTTGACGCAAACTAGAGTATCAAATGGAGTGTTGTCCTCCATCTTGAAGCGTTTGAGAACGTCTTGGACATATTTAGTCTGATGAATGAACATCCCATCTTTCTTCTGATCAACCTGCAATCCTAAAAAGAAAGTTAGTTCACCCATAGCACTCATTTCAAACCTCTTTTTCATGACGGCTTCAAACTCCTGACACATGGCTACTTTTGATGCAGCAAAGATGATGTCGTCCACGTAGACTTGAACCAGAAGAAAGTCTCTTCCTTTTCTCTTAACGAACAGTGTGCTATCGATCTTTCCCCTTTCAAACTCATTCTCAAGCAAGTAATCGGATAGAGTTGCATACCAGGCACGAGGGGCCTGATGTAGCCCATATAGCGCTTTACTTAGCTTGTACACGTGATCAGGAAAGTCTGGGTCAGGAAAACCCGGAGGCTGCTCAACGTACACAACCTCATCAACTTTACCGTTAAAAAATGCACTTTTCACGTCTAATTGGAACACCTTCATCTCCTTGTGTGCAGCAAATGCCAAAAACAAACGAATCGCTTCCAATCTCACCACAGGAGCAAACACTTCATTGTAGTCGATCCCTTCTTGCTGATTAAAACCTTTTACAACCAGCCGTGCCTTGTTCCTTATGATTATTCCTTTCTCATCTCTCTTACATTTGAAAACCCATTTGGTGCCAATCGCATGCACATTCTTCGGTTTTGCAACCAAATTCCATACCTCCATCTTCTTGAACTGGGCTAACTCTTCTTGCATGGCTTCGACCCACGAGCTGTCCTTGAGAGCCATTTGATAGTTCTTTGGTTCAATCTGGCTGATGAAGCAGGTGTACAAGCATTCGTTAATAATGCCTGTATCTTTAATGCTTGTGTAAACACAAGTGTGTTCATTCAAGCTTCGTCTTGTTTGTACACCGTCGGACAGATCACATATCACGTTCTCCAAAGGGTAATTTTTGTGAACACTCGTAGTCGGAACCGAACTGATTTGCAGATTGTCTTCCAGGTTCGAAGATAGTTCATCAATGGGTGATTGTTGTTGAGAGTGAAAAGGATTGAAGAATTCCTCTTCTGTAGAGGCAGCAGGGGTATCAACAGCATTTGACGAGGAAGGTTGACATTCATCGTACTGCGGTCGTTGCACAACACTTTCTTCCTCATCATAAAGAATCTTCGTAGCTATTCTCTCATCAACTTCTGCACAATCCAAGTAAGGCAAATTAAAAGATTTAAAAAGCTTATCATAGTCGAAAGCCCCAGCGGGTCCCGTGCTTGGTTTTGGTGATTTGTAACTTGTGATGTCAGAGTTACACACCACCTCAACGTTGCTGGTCGATAGATTAAAGACTCGTCTGTTGGGAGTCCCAACAACATATCCGACTAAAATACCTTCGTCGGCTATCTCACCAAATTTTGAGTTCGTCTTTAATATCGAACACAGGGACCCGAATGGTTCGAGACCATTCAAGTTAGGCTTTCTACCATGCATAAATTCATAACATGTTTTATTCAATCTTTTAACAGTTAAAACTCGATTAAGGATATAACAGGCTGTTGCAACAGCTTCAGCCCAGAACACCACAGGAAGTTTAGAATCAGCCAGCATGGTTCTGGCTCCTTCAATTAGCGTTCTGTTCTTCCTCTCAGCCACCCCATTTTGTTGCGGAGTATACGGAGCGCTGTACTGGTGGTCTATCCCTTTCTGTAAGCAGAATATCTCCATCTGATAGTTTTTGAACTCTGTCCCATTGTCACTCCTGATGTATTTAACCTTTCTCCCCATAATATTCTCAACCTTGGTAATCAAGTTAATTACCAACTGAACCGTTTCATCCTTTGTCTTCAGGAAATATACCCAAGAATATTGAGAGAAATCATCAGTTATCACCAAGCAGTATGATGTTCCACCTAGGCTTTTTACATTCACGGGACCGAAGAGATCCATGTGAAGTAGGTCTAGGGTACTAACTATTGAATTAACCTTCTTGGTGTGATGAGATTTCTTGTGTTGCTTTCCCTTCTTGCACGATAGACATTGGTCTTCAAAGTTGAAATTTTTCAAGGGAACACCCAGCACCAGCCTATTCTTGACAATGTAGTTCATTTTTCGAAGATGTATATGCCCCATTCTTCGATGCGATAACTCGGACTCCGATTCAGTTGCTTTTGACAGAAGACATGATTCTTCTATTGCCATCTCAGTCGACCTCATGTCCATAACATATGTATTCTTTTCCCTTGGAGCCTTCATTACTATCCATGCCTCTGGTATCTTGAAACCAGGATACAGTACAATCGCTTCATTTTTGGTAAAGTGCACAGTGTAATCTTTGTCACAGATCTGAGACACACTCAGCAAATTATGCTTCAGCTCTTCAACGAAATTCACCTTTTCTAGCTTCATTTTACCATTTGTCACCGTCCCCATTCCAGTAATTCTACCACCACTCTCTCCAGCAAAACTTACTCTACCTCCCTGAACAGGTTTCCATTCGTGTAACAAATTCTTGTTACCCGTTGTAACGACTCCGACGAAACCCGGTATACCCTAACCGGTAGACAATAGTTACGTCATATTTAATGTCAGATACATGAATTACCATAGTAATTATACGAGAATACATGGTTCACTGTATTGATTGTACGTGAATATACAATTCATCGTATTGAAACCCGAACGAATCGAGGGTTCAATTATAGACGATATATATGATATTTAGTGATGTTTACGAAGTATTAAAGCTTCGGGATAAGTGAATTAAAACTCAGAAAAAGAATTTTCGATTTAATGGTACGTCTGTACATTAAACGAAACCTTTAATACCAAACCGAGCAAGAGACGATCGATCAAGCCGAAAAAGATGCGCAATTATTAATAATTTGATGTTTTGAGTTAATGAAAGTCATGGTTTAAGTTTTTAAAGTTTTTAAATTGGTTCTATATAAATTTCATTTTTAAGCCGAAAAACTACCGTTTTAGCCTCGTTTTAAGCCGAATTAAACATTTAACCGAAAAACGAACTGAACCAGATTATCCAAAACATTATCCGGATTTCGAGAATCCAAATGAGTGGCCAAGAATGGAGAGGTGGGTCCCACCCCACCCCCCTTATGAATCCGATCGGCTTGGGGGTTATCCCCCTAGCCTCTCATTTCTTTTTTTACACCAAATCATCCATATTCATCAATTCTCTCAAGATCATGAACTAAAAACCGAGATTTTTAGCAAGAAACCCAAGGTAATGATCGGGTTATATACGTGTTCATCTTCGTTTCTTGAGTTTATTTGCAAGAAAATGAGGTTTCAAAGATGAAAACCGATTCTTGCATGATCAAGTGATGTATACGGGTTATAGAAGGGATCTTGGTCCAAGAAAGGAGTTAAACGGACCAAAAACGAATTTTTACGGTTTAAACTTTAGTTTTGGAACAATAACCGAAACTATAGTGTAAGAGGCTTGATCGTGAGTGTAACTTGCTTGGTATTGTGGTATGTTGGTTTTAGGTTCTGTGTTTAGTGGTAGATATGGCGGAAAGACGGGTTTGTAGCTTGTAGTGGCGGAAAACAAAAGGTATATTCGGTTTATGTTCGGTTTTGGAGTTTTTGGACAGATTGTTGATGGTTTAGAGTTAGGTCATGAAATTTTACAAAGGTGTTAAATACATGAAAATATGAGTTCTGTGAATTTTTGGTAATTTTTGGACAAAGGATGAATATTTGGTGAATTTAATGCTCGGTTTTGGTTAAAAATGGTGAAAAATAGTTAAATATCATGAATAATTCTGGAAAATTCTAGATAATCGTTTTATAACATTTATAAGTCACACACAAAATTTTAGGTCAGTTGGAGAAGTCTAAGTAGGCTTTTCGGTTAAACGAGTTCCAGGGTTTTCTAGCACAGTTTTAGTGAAAATGGCATGTAAAGAGAGATTTTGGTTTTGGAAAACTTACAGGGGACTATGTGGATGGCAGGGGACATCCAGGAAAAATTTGGGATTTTTCTAAGGTCGTTTGGTATTTACGACATATTTAGTGTTTAAATGGTGTTTAAAAATAGATAAATAAATTTTAAATATAAAAATTAATTCTGGAAATATTTTTATAAAATTCCCCACTGTCAAAAGTGATTTGTGCAAAATTTCAAGATCCGAGATTAAACGGATAATTATTTGTGCAAAAACAAACTTTTAAAGCTTAAAACGCGTAAACCGGTAAAGTTCGCCTAAGCGAGCTGACTGGTGTATAAAAACCCTAAGAATGAACTATTTTCATATAATTGAGTCAAACAAGTAAAAATGAATCATCCGAAAATAATTCGGATGATTTGGGTAATTTTAAACGATTTAACAGTTTCCGGTGCAATAAAGACGGAAACGGGTCCCGCGGCCAATCGGGGCCTCTAAACCGAGCTCTAATTTCATAACTTTAAATAAATTATCAGTCAACCACTATTTTCGGGACGTGTGTGACCAAACTCATTTTTGAAACGTAAAAACGGATAACCGTGCTAGGCACGCAAAACGGGGAAAACAAACTAATAGTAAATTTGACTATAGAACTCTAAACGATATCACAATCTGAGTCCGTAGAAGTGTTTCTGGGTTAACATTGCCCCCGGAATGGGTACAGTACTGGGTTAACAGTGTCCCCAGATGTCCATAGAAGTGTTTCTGGGTTAACATTGCCCACGGAATGGGTACAGTACTGGGTTAACAGTGTCCCCAGATGTCCCTTGAAGTGTTTCTGGATTAACATTGCCCCCGGAATGGGTATAGTACTGGGTTAACAGTGTCCCCAGATGTCCCTAGAAGTGTTTCTGGGTTAACATTGCCCCCAGAATGGGTACAGTACTGGGTTAACAGTGTTCCCAGATGTACCGGTTGATACGGTTAAAGATTATATAAACTATAATTGTATAATAACGATCGTAGGGATCATATTACAGATTGGACGTGTTAACTAATAATGACTGTTGTACCTGCCTGCATGTGCTAAGGTGAGTTTCACGAGCCCCTTTTTCTGAATTGTTTTTAAGTATTTTTTCGGGGCGGAAGCATGTTATTCCTGAAATGTTTAAGTACATACTGAATGCATGGAATTGCGTGGATTTATATATATTTTATTGTACGGGAATCGTACGGAAATGTACTAAGATGGTAATTGTCTGAGTTGCTAACATTTTAAGGCCCCGGAACACGAGTGATTAACTGAAAGCCGGTAGAGTGTGGATAGTACTATTGGTCTGACAAACCCAACTGGTCCGGCATGGATTTGCTGATGTTTCCCAGCCAGTTGCACATGTCTATTTTGTTATTTATTTTTCTATGTAATGTTAGACATAGCGGTTTGGGGCAGGTCCGTGGGCGGGGGATATGCCACGGGGGTTGTGTGTGATAGTCAGAGGTTTTACTTGTGGGCTCAGCATAATTACATCGATAATATTATATTTTGATAATGATTTATCAAGGTTTACCCGAATTGTGAAACTCACCAACTATTCGTAGTTGACCCTTTTTCTCACATGCTTTTCAGGTACAATTAAGATGAAGTGATTGCTTACGTGCTAAGTGCTTGATGTGTGTAAGATTTGCGTGCGGGATGTTAGGATACATTATAATAAATAGAATTATGTATCGTATTGTATGATGTGTGTATCACCTAGACGGTAATGAAATATGAGATAATGTAATTTGAAGTATATTAATGTATTCAGTTTTCTTTATAAACAATGTGGTTGATATCAGAGGTGTCTGTTGCATCCCGTTTACGTTTCCGCTGCGGTTACGGGGTGTTACAGAAGTTGGTATCAGAGCCATTGGTTATAAAGATTTAGGATGTCTTTAAAAGATACCTAAAATATAACCAGTAGCTCAAGTATTATAGGATCTGAATATCAACTAATAATTTATAGTGACGAGATCTGGATGAACTTGGATGGACAAGTGAGTTATTATGGTCCGGAACATAATAACAGACTTGTCCGCACGAGGGAATTCAGGGGAAGTCAAGGGGTACATTAATAGGTAAAAATGACAACATATGTGTAAAGTATATAATATTATTTATACGTGCTAATGTGTATATATATATATGTACATATCTTGTGGGTACATGTATTGAGAAATAGGACCCGGATAGGGAACCGGGGGATGAAATAATAAAAGTACTGAGGATGCTGAAATTCCTAGAGCATCGGTTGATGATAAGTCTGACTTATCAGGCCATAGTTATGATAGTACCAAGTTGGATCTCCCGTTTGACATTAACCAGAAATATCTAGTAACCGTCACTCCCAACCAAAATTGATAAATCCCTTACCCTACCAACACCGGTACCATATATCTTAATAACCCCCTATGTTCACCCGAACCGACGACCCTCACGTACGGACGGACCTGTACGTGAACCTATTCTTATTCCGTTAAAAAAAAAAATTGATAATAAATGAGCAGATAAAAATAATATATAGAAATATATATATGTATTTCTCACTCTCAAACATATGAGTCATACCACCTCCAGATCGAGAATTACCGATTTTAGCGAACCTAGAACGCCGGAGGACATTGACTGACCAAGCGATAGAGTTTCCCATAATAGTAATTGATAATATTTGAAGGCAACCCATGTTGCACGATTACCTTGAACCTTGCAGCTCCCTATGTTATCCTTACATCCGTTAGATGCCTATACCCATGTATGCTCGAATAGAATGATTACCCGTACACAAAGAGGTGTTGGAATCATTATAGCATAGTTGGTTATTCGTTCGTAGGTGGTATACCGTGTATGCCGGATATACGAATAGACACGGATATTATAACTCCGTGGTACGTAATCGTTTGGTGCTCACGGTGAGCATGTATCGGTTATGCTGACATGCAGAAGGATATTGAAATCAAGCATATTAAAACATTAATCCTTATTGAGAAAGATCTATATGTCAGTTGGTGACAAGGGTTATGAAACATATTTAAACGTTAACCGACGTCAGGTTAAGTCCATGTGTTATTATATTTGTGGGACATATATATACTAGATACTGGCATGTGTAAAATATATGATAATATTTGGTGTGTATGTGTACCTGCTGTTATGATTGAGCTGGTAACGAGTTATATGGTGAGATTAGTATTGATTACTGCGTACGGGATGGGTACGGCAGAATGACATAAAGAGAGTAACTCCAATGACGGAGATTGATATGATTCAGTTGATTGCTCAAAGATAGCAGATGATGATACCGAATGTCGTATCACAGATCACTGCTAGTGTTGATGCAAATGTGATCGCAGAATTATAGACCGAGCAATCACATGAATATGAATATTTCAATTCTTAGTGGTATTACTAAGAGTGATAATGTCCCACCGAATACTATTATGACTACAAGTATTAGTTATAAACTAAACATGAATAGTAGTAATGAATTAGATCCGGTATAAAGGATATGTTTGTTGGTTGTGTTAAGGAAATTATTAATAGTTTACTGATGGTAAAAGGAGGAATAGATTAGCGAGGGGATAGAAAAGATCGAAATGGTTAAGGATATTGGTAAGAGTCTAGAACATTGTGTAGTGAAATATGCTACAGATATGTTGGTAGATTATGTTGTATCGTGATGGAACACGATGGTACAAAATTATAGTTAGAAAATTTTACTCAGACGATATGGTTAGAATTTAAAATTCTTGTGCTAGAGCACTTTTATTCGAATAATTAAGTTCAGAGATTGGAAACTGAGCTATAGAAGATAGAAATGTTGTGTGCTGATCACTTAGATCACGCTAATCGTTTGAAGGAATTGTCATGTCTGGTAACATGGCTAAATACTCATGAAACTAAGCGAAGTGAGCGCTATATTGGGGACTAACTCCATCGATAGGGAGTATAGTCAATACTGTAAAATATACAACCTTTGGAAGGGTTGTGTCACAAGCCAGCATTGATATATTTGACTCTATGGGAAGCGGAATGGAAGGACGTTAGGTGAGACGTCTAGTGTTAAAGAAGAGAAATGATAAAGGTATAGTGCAAGATAGGCTTTTGAATAAGTAGGTAGGTCCTACAACCCAGAATTATACTAAGACTAGTTCTGGTGTGAAAACATGAACCGCATGAAGGGTCCTTCCCTAAATGTGAAAAATATGGTTATCGGCAGGAAGAAGAATGTCGAGTGATAGTAGGCCACAGGTGTGGTAAAGATGGACGTAATGCCCTAATTGTAGAACCAATTGAAGCCATGTGAACCGGCAACCCCAACAAAGAAACCAAATTATGCCAAACAGTTGTACTTGCTATGAATGTGGCAGTACAGAACGTTTCAAGAGAAATTGCCCAAAGTTGAACCAAGGTGTCGTTGAAAGATGAACCTCATGAGAAGCATCAGCCTCTGATCAAACAAGGAGCCATGCTTTTGTGAGTAGTTCGAATAAAGCACGTCATGATCCAAAGGTGGTATCAAATATGTTGTAGTTTTAAATCAATAGGCTTCAGTGATATTTTTACGGTCGCCGATAGAAGTTAGTTCCTGTTAACCTCCTACCATTTGGAAAGATACCGAATAGTGAAACTATAGAGTCCTATACTGTAGAATCGCTAACGGTAAATCCCTAATAGTTAACTAAATTGTTCGGAATTGTCCTATTATTCTGAACGATTAACCTATCCTTATTGACCTACGACCAGTAAAGTTAAGAAGTTTTGACGTAACAGTTAACATGGATTGGCTAATTCAACTTGAAGCTGAAATCAAATATGAAAAGAAGATGATTAGAAGCTCTCTTTAGGACGATGAAGCGATTAGATACAGAGAAAAGTGTACTATTTAAAAGAAAACATATAGAAGACGTTTCGGTGTTACGTAAATATCCAGAAGTTTTCCCAGAAGAACTTCCTGAATTACCGCCAACCCGACGAGTCGAATTCAGAATCGATTTAATGCCTCAAGCTGGCCCTGTTGCTAAAGCACCCTACCGACTTACTGTCACACCCTCAAAATCCACTAACGGAGTTTTACCGTCAGAGGGTGTGAACTAACATTTAACACCCCGTAACCGCAGCGGAAACGTAAACGGAATGCTACAGACACCCCTGATATCAACCACATTGTTTATAAAAAAAATCGAATGTATTAATATACTTCAAAATTACATTGTCTCGTCTTTCATTATCGTCTAGGTGATACACACTTCATACAATACGATTCATAATTCTATCTGTTATAATGTATCCTAACGTCCAGCACGCAAAACTTACACACATCAAGCACTTAGCACATAATCAATCACTTTATCTTAGTTGTACCTGAAAAGCATGTGAGAAAACGGGTCAACTATGAATAGTTGGTGAGTTTCACAATTTTAGTAAACCATGATAAATCCATATCTTAACATAATATTATCTGGGGACACTGTCAACCCATAAATACATTTAATAACCTCTGGGAACTCTGTTACCCCAGAAACATACTTCCAATAACCTCTGGGAACTCTGTTACCCCAGAAACACATTTAATAACCTCTGGGAACTCTGTTACCCCAGAAACATACTTCCAATAACCTCTGGGAACTATGTTACCCCAGAAACACATTTAATAACCTCTGGGAACTCTGTTACCCCAGAAATATACTTCCAATAACCTCTGGGAACTCTGTTACCCCAGAAACACATTTAATAACCTCTGGGAACTCTGTTACCCCAGAAACACATTTAATAACCTCTGGGAACTCGGTTACCCCATAACACTGTTTCGGGCCTTACACTGTTAGCAACTCAGACAATTACCATCTTAATTCATTACCGTACGATTCCCGTACAATAAACATTATATAAATACGTTCATTTCCATGCGGTCAGCATGTACTTAAACACTTTGATAAAAACATGCTTTCCGCCCCGGGAAAATATTTAAAACTGTTCAGTAAAAGGGGCTCGTGAAAACTCACCTTAGCACATGCAAGTAGGTAACAACAATCAATATCAGTTAACTCGTCCAATCTGTAATATGATCCCTACGATCATTATTATCCAATTATTGTTTATATAATCTTTAATCTTATCAATCGGTACACCTGGGGACACTGTCAACCCAGCACTGTACCCGTTCTGGGGGCAAGGTTAACCCAGAAACACTTCTCCGGACTCAGATTGTGATGTCGTTTAGAGTTCCAAGGTCACAACTACTATTAGTCGTTTTTCTCGTTTTGCGTGCCTAGCACTGTTATCCGTTTTTATGTTTCAAAAATGAGTTTGGTCACACACGACCCGAAAATAGTGGTTGACGGATAATTTAATTAATGATGTGAAATTATAGCTCGGTTTAGACGTCCCGATTGGCCGCGGGATCCGTTTCCGTCTTTGGCGTACCGGAAACTATTAAAATAGATTAAAATTACTCAAATCATCCGAATTATTTTCGGATGATTTATTTTTACTTGTTTAGCTCATTTATATGAAAATAGTTCATTTTAGGGTTTTTTTGTGCACCAGTCAGCTCGCTTAAGCGAACTTCACCGGTTTACGCGTTTTAATTTAAAAGTTTGATAATTAGCACAAATACTTATCCGTTTACTCTCGGATCTTGAAATTTTGCACAAATCACTTTTTAACAGTGGGGAATTTTATAAAAATATTTCCAGAATTAATTCTTATATTTAAAATTTACTTATCTATTTTTAACCATCATTTAAACACTAAATATGTCGTAAATACCAAACGATCTTAGAAAAATCCCAAATTTCTCCTGGATGTCCCCTGCCATCCACATAGTCCCCTGTAATTTTTCCAAAACCAAAATCTTCTTTTAAATGCCATTTTTACTAAAACCGAGCTAGAAATCCCTAGAACTCGTTTAACCGAAAGGCCTACTTAGACTTCTCCAACGGACCTCAAATTTTGTGTGTGACTTATACATGATAAGAAAAGCTTATCCACAATTTTCCAGAATTTTTCATGATATTTAACTATTTTTCACCATTTTTGGCCAAAACCGAGCATTAAATTCACCAAATATTCATCCTTCGTCCAAAAATTACCAAAAATTCACAGAATTCATATTTCCATGTGTTTAACACCTCTGTAAAATTTCGTGACCTAACTCTAAACGACCAACAATCTGTCCAAAAACACAAACACCGACAAAAACCGAATATACCTTTCGTTTTCCGCTACTACAAGCTACAAACTCATCTTTCCGCCTTATCTACCACTAAATACAGAGCCTACAAACAACATACCACAATACCAAGCAAGTTACACTCACGATCAAGCCATTTCTTTCATGTTTACGGTTATGATACTAAAACAAAGATTTTAACCGTAAAAATTCGTTTTTGACTCGTTTAACTCATTTCTTGGACCAAGATCCTTTGTATGACCCGTATACATCACTTGATCATGCAAGAATCGGTTTCATCTCGGGTTTTCACCCATTTTTCATTTGAAACCTCATTTTCTTGAAAGAAAACTTAAGAAAAGAAGATAAACACGATTACTACTCGGTTTTTACCTTGTGTTCTTGCTTGAAAACTCGGGTTTTGGTTCAAGAGCTTGAGAGAATTCATGGTTTGTGGGATTGTGCTGTGAAAAAAAAGAAAATGAAGTGTGTTTGGGGGGTGTGTGTGTGACCGGAGGTAGTGAGGGGGTGGGGTGGGACCCACCTCTTCATTCTTGACCACTCATTTGGATATCGGATATCCGGATAATGTTTTGGATAATCTGGTTCAGTTCGTTTCTCGGTTAAATGTTTAATTCGGCTTAAGCGAGGCAAAAACGGTTGTTTTTCGGCTTAAAAATAAAATTTATATAAAACCGATTTAAAAACTTAAACCATGACATTTATTAGCTTAAAACGTCATACTATTAGTTATTACGCATCTTTTTCGGCTTGATCGATCGTCTCTTGCTCGGCTTGGTATTAAAGGTTTCGTTTGACGTACCGACGTACTTTTAAATCGAAATCCTTTTTCTGTGCCTTAATCCACTTATCCCGAAGCTTTAATACTTCGTAACATCACTAAACATTATATATTTCGTCTATAATGTAATCCCCGATTCGTTCGGGTTTCAATAACCGTTCATTGATTAATGGTAATTTCGATACGACTAGCTGTATATTCGAGTATAATTCGTACTGTGAATCTTATATACTCGTATAAGCACATTATAATTCCTATATTCAGTATTGAATAACACGTAAATAGTATATTCCGGCTAGGGTATACCTGAATTTGCCGGAATCGTTACATTCTCCCCCCGTTACAAAAATTTCGTCCTCGAAATTTTACGCATCAACTACTTCCTTTTGCGGAAATAGGTGGGGGTATTTCCTTCAGAATTCACTCTCGCGTTACCAAGTATAATCTGGTCCTTGCTGTGAATTTCCACTTAATCTTAATTAATAACGCTTGGTGTGTCCAAACTGTTTAGTTTTCCCGTCTATTATCTTTACGGAATTAGTTATGATATCAAGCATGTCCTCTATGAGTACCTCTATTACTAGTACTCTCGTTGCCTCGTCGCTTAGGCACTTTTCAATCCGTATACATGGCAAAACCTCATGTATAGAACTTAGTCACTAGAATACTTTAATCGGTAAACTAAATGACCAACCATAGAGATAGTTCTCATGGGGTCCAAATTATTAAGAAGCTATTTTCGGTTTTGCCAAACCTCATATCACCTCTCTAAGGTGATGCCTTAAAATACCTTGTCATCCCTTTCCGGCGACAATGGTTTCCTTTGAATGTTGGCATAACTCCTTTGCCAATTACGCGCTGCTTTCAATTTGTTTTAAATATTATAAATCTGATTGGTTGTTTCTCGGGTCAATTCAAATCTTATGGCTCGATCGACGCCCATTTTCAATTTAACAAATTGGAGATAACTGCTTCACCCATAGAAAGCTTCAAGCTCTCGATGCTTCCTTCCCCTCCTTCCAATAATGGAAGTAGGATGACTATTTCGATCTGAGATCATTGAAAATGGTACTCCACGACGAGTTACCATTTCAACATCATAAATTTGGGCGAGAATTCATTGTGGTAATCGTCATAGATTGGAATGAAATGCGAGGATTGGTTAATCGATCCGCGATTACCCAATTTTCCTCATGCCTTTGGTATATCTTGGGAATTCGCATCCCGAAATCCAATGTAATTTATTCCCACTATCATTGGCGAATTTTCTGTCATTGTGGCGTTCCCAAGGGTTTTCGGTATGCAGCCTTATCTCTTGCATAACTTAAATTTTCACCAACATACGTAACCCTATCTTTCTCCAAACTCGACCATTAATAAAAATCCTTTCAGATATCCGTATCATCAATAGTCAAATCCGATCCCGGATGTATGGATTATTTCGATCTATGCGCTTCGTCCATGATTAATTCACTAAGGTCATGGAGGGTCGGGATCCAAACCCGATCTTTGAAGTGGAGAATTTCGTGCACGCGTTGTTCGAAATTCTTCTCACTGCCGTAAAGTTCCTCCTTTTCCAATTGTCCCTCTTTCAACGCCTCACGTTGAGCGACTCGAATCAGATTTGAAAAGTTCGACTGGACTATCATCCCCAACGCCCTCATTCGCAATGGCTTAACCCGATCTTTCCTACTAAAGGCATCGGTTACGACGTTAGCCCTGTCGGGTGGTAACGGATGTCACAGTCGTAATTGTTTATCCACTCAACCCATCTTCGTTGCCTCATATATAGTTCTTTCTGATCGAATATGTGATGCAAACTTTTATGATCGGTGAAGATGGTGCACTTCGTATCATAGAGACAATGTCTCCACATTTTAAGTGCATATATAATTGCTCCCAGTTCTAAGTCATGAGTAGTGTAATTTTTCTCGTGTATTTTTAACTGTCGAGAAGCATAGGCTATAACCTTATTATACTGCGTCAACACGCATCATACCCTTCTACGCGACGCGTCACAATACGCGACAAAACCATCGTCTCCATCGGGGAGACTTAAAATCGGCGCTTGGCACAATTTTAATGGTTTCTATCTTATTTGGTTCTATGTGAAATCCTTGTTGCTTTACAACATGACCAAGGGATTATGCCCTCTTTATTCAAAATCACATTTCGAAAACTTCGCGTATAGCTCATCTTGCTTTAACACTTCCATAATTTTCCTTAAACGTCGTTCGTGCTCTTCTTTATGTTGCAAATATATCAAAATATTATCAATGAATGCTATGACAAATTTGTCAAAATAAAGTTTACAGACCCGGTTCATGAGTTCCATGAACACTGCCGGCACATTTGTTAGCCTGAACGGCATGAATAAGAATTCACAATGGCCGTACGAGTCCGAAACGCTGTTGTTGCAACGTCCCCTTCTTGGATTTCTCATTTGGTGATAACTATAGCTAAGATCAATTTTTCTAAAGATAAATCGCCCTTTGCAGTTGGTTAAACAGATCATTCACTTCGAAGAAGTGAGCACCTACAAATGATCGTCACTTTACTCAATTCTCCCTAATCAACACATATCCTAACACTTCCGTCCTTCATTTACCCATTTAAAACTGGTGCACCCCATGGTGACTAACTAGGTCGTATAAAATCTTATCCAACAATTCTTGTAACTGATTGGATAATTCTTGCATCTCGGACGGTGCAAGTCGGTAAGATGCTTTAGCAACAGGGCCAGCTTGAGGTATTAAATCGATTCTGAATTCGACCTGTCAGGTTGGCGGTAATCCAGGAAGTTCTTCTGGGAAAACTTGTGGAAATTTGCGCACCACCGGGATATCTTCTATATGTTTTCTTTTAAATACTTTGGCAATCACGTTTGTTAAATACCCCACGTCTTCTTGTCGTAAATATTATAACATCTCAAGATGAGATTTGAGTGGCAACATAATACCGTACACTTTTCTCCGTATCAAATCGCTTCCTCGTCCGAAGGAGATCTTCTAATCATCTTCTTTTCATATTTGATTTCAGCTTCATGTTGAGTTAGCCAATCCATGCTAACTATTACGTCAACACTTCTTTACTTTACTGATCGTAGGTCAATAAGGAGAGGTTAATCGTTCAGAATAATAGGACAATTCCGAACAATTTAGTTAACCATTAGGGATTTACCGTTAGCGATTCTACAGTATAGGGTTCTATAGTTTCACTAATCGGTATCTTTCCAAATGATAGGAGGTTAGCAGGAACTAACCTCTATCGACGACCGTAAAAATATCACTGAAGCATATTGATTTAAAACTACAACATACTTAATACCACCTTTGGATCATGACGTGCTTTGTTCGGATTACTCACAAAAGCACGGCTCCTTGCTTGATCCGAGGTTGATGCTTGTCTTGAGGTTCGTCTTCCAACGACACCTCGGTTCAACTTTGGACAATTTCTCTTGAAACGTCCTGTACTGCCACATTCATAGCAATTACAACTGTTTGGCATAATTTGGTTTCTTTGAATGGATTTTTATTGAAGTTGTTGGGTTCGGAGTGGTCGTACAGGAATGGGTTGGGGGTTGCCGGTTCACATGGCTTCAATTGGTTCTACAATTTGGGGCATTACGTCCATCTTTACCATACCTGTGGCCTACTATCACCCGACATTCTTCTTTCTGCCGATAACTATATTTTCCACATTTAAGAAAGGACCCTTTATGCGGTTCATGTTTTCACACCAGAACTAGTCTTAGTATAATTCTGGGTTGTAGGACATACCTACTTATTCACAAGTCTATCTTGCACTATACCTTTATCATTTCCCTTCTTTAACACACGACGTTTCACCTAACGTCCTTCCATTCCGCTTCCCATAGAATCAGATATATCAATGCTGGCTTGTGACACAACCCTTCCAAAGGTTGTATATTTTACAGGGTTGACTATTCTCCTTATCGATGGAGTTAGTTCCCAATATAGCGCTCACTTCGCTTAATTTCAGGAGTAATTAGCCAAGTTACCAGACATGACAATTCCTTCAAACGATTAGCGTGTTCTAACTGATCAGCACACAGCATTTCTATTTTTCATAGCTCAGTTTCCAATCTCTGAACTTAATTATTCGAATAAAAGTGCTCTGACACAAGAATTTTAAATCCCGAACATATTATCTGAGCAATAATTTTTCTAACTATAAATTTGTACCATCGTGTTCCATCACGATACAACATAATATACCAACATACCTGTAGCATATTTCACTACACAATGTTCTAGACTCTTACCAATATCCTTAACCATTTCGATCTTTTCTATCCACTCGCTAATCTATTCCATCCTTTACCATCAGTCAACTATTAATAATCCCTTTAACACAACCAACAAACATATCCTTCATACCGGATCTAATTCATTACGACTACTATTCATGTTTAGTTTATAACTAACACTTGTAGTCATATTATTATTCGGTGGAACATTATCACTCTTAGCAATAACACTAAGAATTTAAATATTCATATTCATGTGATTGCTTGATCTATAATTCCGCGATCACATTTGCATCAACACTAGCAGTGATCTGTGATACGACATCCGGTATCATCATCTGCTATCTTTGAGCAATCATCTGAATCAAATCAATCTCCATCCTTGGAGTTACTCTTTTTATGTCATTCTGCCATACTCATCCCGTACGTAGTAATCAATACTAATCTCACCATATAATTCGTTACCAGCTCAATCATAACAACAGGTACACATACACACCAAATATTATCACATATATTACACATACCGGCATCTAGTATATATGTCCCACAAATATAATAACATATGGACTTAACCTGACATCGGTTAACGTTTAAATATGTTTCATAACCCTTGTCACCAACTGACATATAGACCTTTCTCAACAAAGATCAATGTTTAATATGCTTGATTCCAATATCCTTTTGCATGTCAGCATAACCGATACATGCTCACCGTGAGCACCAAACGATTACGTACCACGGAGTTATAATATCCGTGTCTATTCGTATATCCGGCATACATAGTATACCTCCTACGTACGAGCAACCAACTATGCCATAATGATTCCAACACTTCTTTGTGTATAGGTGATCATTCTATTCGAGCCTACATGGGTGTAAACATCTAACGGATGTAAGGATAACATAGGAAGTTATTAGAGTAGGCGGTACCGATGTTGGTAGGGTATGGGATTTATCAAATTTTGGTTGGGAGTGACGGTTACTAGACATTTCTGGTTAATGTCAAACGGGAGATTTGACTTGGTACCATCATAACTATAACCCGATAAGTCCGACTTATCGCCAACCGATGCTCTAGAAATTTCAGCATCCTCGGTACTTTTGATTATCACATCCCCCGGTTCGTTATCCGGGTCTTATTTCCCAATACTTGAACCCCCAATATATGCACACGTATATATATATATACACATTAGCACATATAAATAATATTATATACTGTACACATATGTTGCCATTTTTACCAATTAATGTACCCCGTGACTTCCCCTGAATTCCCTCGTGCGGACAAGTCTGTTATTATGTTCCGGACCATAATAACTCACTTGTCCATCCAAGTTCATCCAGACCTCGTCACTATAAATTATTAGTTGATATTCAGATCCTATAACACTTGAGCTACTGGTTATATTTTAGGTATCTTTTAAAGACATCCTAATTCTTTTATAACCAATGGCTCTGATACCAAGTTCTGTAACACCCCGTAACCGCAGCGGAAACGTAAATGGAATGCTACAGACACCCCTGATATCAACCACATTGTTTATAAAGAAAATCGAATGTATTAATATACTTCAAAATTACATTGTCTCGTCTTTCATTATCGTCTAGGTGATACACACTTCATACAATACGATTCATAATTCTATCTGTTATAATGTATCCTAACGTCCAGCACGCAAAACTTACATACATCAAGCACTTAGCACATAATCAATCACTTTATCTTAGTTGTACCTGAAAAGCATGTGAGAAAACGGGTCAACTACGAATATTTGGTGAGTTTCACAATTTTAGTAAACCATGATAAATCCATATCTTAACATAATATTATCTGGGGACACTGTCAACCCATAAATACATTTAATAACCTCTGGGAACTCTGTTACCCCGGAAACATACTTCCAATAACCTCTGGGAACTCTGTTACCCCAGAAACACATTTAATAACCTCTGGGAACTCTGTTACCCCAGAAACATACTTCCAATAACCTCTGGGAACTATGTTACCCCAGAAACACATTTAATAACCTCTGGGAACTCTGTTACCCCAGAAATATACTTCCAATAACCTCTGGGAACTCTGTTACCCCAGAAACACATTTAATAACCTCTGGGAACTCTGTTACCCCAGAAACACATTTAATAACCTCTGGGAACTCGGTTACCCCATAACACTGTTTCGGGCCTTACACTATTAGCAACTCAGACAATTACCATCTTAATTCATTACCGTACGATTCCCGTACAATAAACATTATATAAATACGTTCATTTCCATGCGGTCAGCATGTACTTAAACACTTTGATAAAAACATGCTTTCCGCCCCGGGAAAATATTTAAAACTGTTCAGTAAAAGGGGCTCGTGAAAACTCACCTTAGCACATGCAAGTAGGTAACAACAATCAATATCAGTTAACTCGTCCAATCTGTAATATGATCCCTACGATCATTATTATCCAATTATTGTTTATATAATCTTTAATCTTATCAATCGGTACACCTGGGGACACTGTCAACCCAGCACTGTACCCGTTCTGGGGGCAAGGTTAACCCAGAAACACTTCTCCGGACTCAGATTGTGATGTCGTTTAGAGTTCCAAGGTCACAACTACTATTAGTCGTTTTTCTCGTTTTGCGTGCCTAGCACTGTTATCCGTTTTTATGTTTCAAAAATGAGTTTGGTCACACACGACCCGAAAATAGTGGTTGACGGATAATTTAATTAAAGATGTGAAATTATAGCTCGGTTTAGACGTCCCGATTGGCCGCGGGATCCGTTTCCGTCTTTGGCGTACCGGAAACTATTAAAATAGATTAAAATTACTCAAATCATCCGAATTATTTTCGGATGATTTATTTTTACTTGTTTAGCTCATTTATATGAAAATAGTTCATTTTAGGGTTTTTTTGTGCACCAGTCAGCTCGCTTAAGCGAACTTCACCGGTTTACGCGTTTTAATTTAAAAGTTTGATAATTAGCACAAATACTTATCCGTTTACTCTCGGATCTTGAAATTTTGCACAAATCACTTTTTAACAGTGGGGAATTTTATAAAAATATTTCCAGAATTAATTCTTATATTTAAAATTTACTTATCTATTTTTAACCATCATTTAAACACTAAATATGTCGTAAATACCAAACGATCTTAGAAAAATCCCAAATTTCTCCTGGATGTCCCCTGCCATCCACATAGTCCCCTGTAATTTTTCCAAAACCAAAATCTTCTTTTAAATGCCATTTTTACTAAAACCGAGCTAGAAATCCCTAGAACTCGTTTAACCGAAAGGCCTACTTAGACTTCTCCAACGGACCTCAAATTTTGTGTGTGACTTATACATGATAAGAAAAGCTTATCCACAATTTTCCAGAATTTTTCATGATATTTAACTATTTTTCACCATTTTTGGCCAAAACCGAGCATTAAATTCACCAAATATTCATCCTTCGTCCAAAAATTACCAAAAATTCACAGAATTCATATTTCCATGTGTTTAACACCTCTGTAAAATTTCGTGACCTAACTCTAAACGACCAACAATCTGTCCAAAAACACAAACACCGACAAAAACCGAATATACCTTTCGTTTTCCGCTACTACAAGCTACAAACTCATCTTTCCGCCTTATCTACCACTAAATACAGAGCCTACAAACAACATACCACAATACCAAGCAAGTTACACTCACGATCAAGCCATTTCTTTCATGGTTACGGTTATGATACTAAAACAAAGATTTTAACCGTAAAAATTCGTTTTTGACTCGTTTAACTCATTTCTTGGACCAAGATCCTTTGTATGACCCGTATACATCACGTGATCATGCAAGAATCGGTTTCATCTCGGGTTTTCACCCATTTTTCATTTGAAACCTCATTTTCTTGAAAGAAAACTTAAGAAAAGAAGATAAACACGATTACTACTCGGTTTTTACCTTGTGTTCTTGCTTGAAAACTCGGGTTTTGGTTCAAGAGCTTGAGAGAATTCATGGTTTGTGGGATTGTGTTGTGAAAAAAAAGAAAATGAAGTGTGTTTGGGGGGTGTGTGTGTGACCGGAGGTAGTGAGGGGGTGGGGTGGGACCCACCTCTTCATTCTTGACCACTCATTTGGATATCGGATATCCGGATAATGTTTTGGATAATCTGGTTCAGTTCGTTTCTCGGTTAAATGTTTAATTCGGCTTAAGCGAGGCAAAAACGGTTGTTTTTCGGCTTAAAAATAAAATTTATATAAAACCGATTTAAAAACTTAAACCATGACATTTATTAGCTTAAAACGTCATACTATTAGTTATTACGCATCTTTTTCGGCTTGATCGATCGTCTCTTGCTCGGCTTGGTATTAAATGTTTCGTTTGACGTACCGACGTACTTTTAAATCGAAATCCTTTTTCTGTGCCTTAATCCACTTATCCCGAAGCTTTAATACTTCGTAACATCACTAAACATTATATATTTCGTCTATAATGTAATCCCCGATTCGTTCGGGTTTCAATAACCGTTCATTGATTAATGGTAATTTCGATACGACTAGCTGTATATTCGAGTATAATTCGTACTGTGAATCTTATATACTCGTATAAGCACATTATAATTCCTATATTCAGTATTGAATAACACGTAAATAGTATATTCCGGCTAGGGTATACCTGAATTTGCCGGAATCGTTACATTCTCCCCCCGTTACAAAAATTTCGTCCTCGAAATTTTACGCATCAACTACTTCCTTTTGCGGAAATAGGTGGGGGTATTTCCTTCAGAATTCACTCTCGCGTTACCAAGTATAATCTGGTCCTTGCTGTGAATTTCCACTTAATCTTAATTAATAACGCTTGGTGTGTCCAAACTGTTTAGTTTTCCCGTCTATTATCTTTACGGAATTAGTTATGATATCAAGCATGTCCTCTATGAGTACCTCTATTACTAGTACTCTCGTTGCCTCGTCGCTTAGGCACTTTTCAATCCGTATACATGGCAAAACCTCATGTATAGAACTTAGTCACTAGAATACTTTAATCGGTAAACTAAATGACCAACCATAGAGATAGTTCTCATGGGGTCCAAATTATTAAGAAGCTATTTTCGGTTTTGCCAAACCTCATATCACCTCTCTAAGGTGATGCCTTAAAATACCTTGTCATCCCTTTCCGGCGACAATGGTTTCCTTTGAATGTTGGCATAACTCCTTTGCCAATTACGCGCTGCTTTCAATTTGTTTTAAATATTATAAATCTGATTGGTTGTTTCTCGGGTCAATTCAAATCTTATGGCTCGATCGACGCCCATTTTCAATTTAACAAATTGGAGATAACTGCTTCACCCATAGAAAGCTTCAAGCTCTCGATGCTTCCTTCCCCTCCTTCCAATAATGGAAGTAGGATGACTATTTCGATCTGAGATCATTGAAAATGGTACTCCACGACGAGTTACCATTTCAACATCATAAATTTGGGCGAGAATTCATTGTGGTAATCGTCATAGATTGGAATGAAATGCGAGGATTGGTTAATCGATCCGCGATTACCCAATTTTCCTCATGCCTTTGGTATATCTTGGGAATTCGCATCCCGAAATCCAATGTAATTTATTCCCACTATCATTGGCGAATTTTCTGTCATTGTGGCGTTCCCAAGGGTTTTCGGTATGCAGCCTTATCTCTTGCATAACTTAAATTTTCACCAACATACGTAACCCTATCTTTCTCCAAACTCGACCATTAATAAAAATCCTTTCAGATATCCGTATCATCAATAGTCAAATCCGATCCCGGATGTATGGATTATTTCGATCTATGCGCTTCGTCCATGATTAATTCACTAAGGTCATGGAGGGTCGGGATCCAAACCCGATCTTTGAAGTGGAGAATTTCGTGCACGCGTTGTTCGAAATTCTTCTCACTGCCGTAAAGTTCCTCCTTTTCCAATTGTCCCTCTTTCAACGCCTCACGTTGAGCGACTCGAATCAGATTTGAAAAGTTCGACTGGACTATCATCCCCAACGCCCTCATTCGCAATGGCTTAACCCGATCTTTCCTACTAAAGGCATCGGTTACGACGTTAGCCCTGTCGGGTGGTAACGGATGTCACAGTCGTAATTGTTTATCCACTCAACCCATCTTCGTTGCCTCATATATAGTTCTTTCTGATCGAATATGTGATGCAAACTTTTATGATCGGTGAAGATGGTGCACTTCGTATCGTAGAGACAATGTCTCCACATTTTAAGTGCATATATAATTGCTCCCAGTTCTAAGTCATGAGTAGTGTAATTTTTCTCGTGTATTTTTAACTGTCGAGAAGCATAGGCTATAACCTTATTATACTGCGTCAACACGCGTCATACCCTTCTACGCGACGCGTCACAATACGCGACAAAACCATCGTCTCCATCGGGGAGACTTAAAATCGGCGCTTGGCACAATTTTAATGGTTTCTATCTTATTTGGTTCTATGTGAAATCCTTGTTGCTTTACAACATGACCAAGGGATTATGCCCTCTTTATTCAAAATCACATTTCGAAAACTTCGCGTATAGCTCATCTTGCTTTAACACTTCCATAATTTTCCTTAAACGTCGTTCGTGCTCTTCTTTATGTTGCAAATATATCAAAATATTATCAATGAATGCTATGACAAATTTGTCAAAATAAAGTTTACAGACCCGGTTCATGAGTTCCATGAACACTGCCGGCACATTTGTTAGCCTGAACGGCATGAATAAGAATTCACAATGGCCGTACGAGTCCGAAACGCTGTTGTTGCAACGTCCCCTTCTTGGATTTCTCATTTGGTGATAACTATAGCTAAGATCAATTTTTCTAAAGATAAATCGCCCTTTGCAGTTGGTTAAACAGATCATTCACTTCGAAGAAGTGAGCACCTACTCTTGATCGTCACTTTACTCAATTCTCCCTAATCAACACATATCCTAACACTTCCGTCCTTCATTTACCCATTTAAAACTGGTGCACCCCATGGTGACTAACTAGGTCGTATAAAATCTTATCCAACAATTCTTGTAACTGATTGGATAATTCTTGCATCTCGGACGGTGCAAGTCGGTAAGATGCTTTAGCAACAGGGCCAGCTTGAGGTATTAAATCGATTCTGAATTCGACCTGTCGGGTTGGCGGTAATCCAGGAAGTTCTTCTGGGAAAACTTGTGGAAATTTGCGCACCACCGGGATATCTTCTATATGTTTTCTTTTAAATACTTTGGCAATCACGTTTGTTAAATACCCCACGTCTTCTTGTCGTAAATATTATAACATCTCAAGATGAGATTTGAGTGGCAACATAATACCGTACACTTTTCTCCGTATCAAATCGCTTCCTCGTCCGAAGGAGATCTTCTAATCATCTTCTTTTCATATTTGATTTCAGCTTCATGTTGAGTTAGCCAATCCATGCTAACTATTACGTCAACACTTCTTTACTTTACTGATCGTAGGTCAATAAGGAGAGGTTAATCGTTCAGAATAATAGGACAATTCCGAACAATTTAGTTAACCATTAGGGATTTACCGTTAGCGATTCTACAGTATAGGGTTCTATAGTTTCACTAATCGGTATCTTTCCAAATGATAGGAGGTTAGCAGGAACTAACCTCTATCGACGACCGTAAAAATATCACTGAAGCATATTGATTTAAAACTACAACATACTTAATACCACCTTTGGATCATGACGTGCTTTGTTCGGATTACTCACAAAAGCACGGCTCCTTGCTTGATCCGAGGTTGATGCTTGTCTTGAGGTTCGTCTTCCAACGACACCTCGGTTCAACTTTGGACAATTTCTCTTGAAACGTCCTGTACTGCCACATTCATAGCAATTACAACTGTTTGGCATAATTTGGTTTCTTTGAATGGATTTTTATTGAAGTTGTTGGGTTCGGAGTGGTCGTACAGGAATGGGTTGGGGGTTGCCGGTTCACATGGCTTCAATTGGTTCTACAATTTGGGGCATTACGTCCATCTTTACCATACCTGTGGCCTACTATCACCCGACATTCTTCTTTCTGCCGATAACTATATTTTCCACATTTAAGAAAGGACCCTTTATGCGGTTCATGTTTTCACACCAGAACTAGTCTTAGTATAATTCTGGGTTGTAGGACATACCTACTTATTCACAAGTCTATCTTGCACTATACCTTTATCATTTCCCTTCTTTAACACACGACGTTTCACCTAACGTCCTTCCATTCCGCTTCCCATAGAATCAGATATATCAATGCTGGCTTGTGACACAACCCTTCCAAAGGTTGTATATTTTACAGGGTTGACTATTCTCCTTATCGATGGAGTTAGTTCCCAATATAGCGCTCACTTCGCTTAATTTCAGGAGTAATTAGCCAAGTTACCAGACATGACAATTCCTTCAAACGATTAGCGTGTTCTAACTGATCAGCACACAGCATTTCTATTTTTCATAGCTCAGTTTCCAATCTCTGAACTTAATTATTCGAATAAAAGTGCTCTGACACAAGAATTTTAAATCCCGAACATATTATCTGAGCAATAATTTTTCTAACTATAAATTTGTACCATCGTGTTCCATCACGATACAACATAATATACCAACATACCTGTAGCATATTTCACTACACAATGTTCTAGACTCTTACCAATATCCTTAACCATTTCGATCTTTTCTATCCACTCGCTAATCTATTCCATCCTTTACCATCAGTCAACTATTAATAATCCCTTTAACACAACCAACAAACATATCCTTCATACCGGATCTAATTCATTACGACTACTATTCATGTTTAGTTTATAACTAACACTTGTAGTCATATTATTATTCGGTGGAACATTATCACTCTTAGCAATAACACTAAGAATTTAAATATTCATATTCATGTGATTGCTTGATCTATAATTCCGCGATCACATTTGCATCAACACTAGCAGTGATCTGTGATACGACATCCGGTATCATCATCTGCTATCTTTGAGCAATCATCTGAATCAAATCAATCTCCATCCTTGGAGTTACTCTTTATATGTCATTCTGCCATACTCATCCCGTACGTAGTAATCAATACTAATCTCACCATATAATTCGTTACCAGCTCAATCATAACAACAGGTACACATACACACCAAATATTATCACATATATTACACATACCGGCATCTAGTATATATGTCCCACAAATATAATAACATATGGACTTAACCTGACATCGGTTAACGTTTAAATATGTTTCATAACCCTTGTCACCAACTGACATATAGACCTTTCTCAACAAAGATCAATGTTTAATATGCTTGATTCCAATATCCTTTTGCATGTCAGCATAACCGATACATGCTCACCGTGAACACCAAACGATTACGTACCACGGAGTTATAATATCCGTGTCTATTCGTATATCCGGCATACACAGTATACCTCCTACGTACGAGCAACCAACTATGCCATAATGATTCCAACACTTCTTTGTGTATAGGTGATCATTCTATTCGAGCCTACATGGGTGTAAACATCTAACGGATGTAAGGATAACATAGGAAGTTATTAGAGTAGGCGGTACCGATGTTGGTAGGGTATGGGATTTATCAAATTTTGGTTGGGAGTGACGGTTACTAGACATTTCTGGTTAATGTCAAACGGGAGATTTGACTTGGTACCATCATAACTATAACCCGATAAGTCCGACTTATCGCCAACCGATGCTCTAGAAATTTCAGCATCCTCGGTACTTTTTATTATCACATCCCCCGGTTCCTTATCCGGGTCTTATTTCCCAATACTTGAACCCCCAATATATGCACACGTATATATATATATACACATTAGCACATATAAATAATATTATATACTGTACACATATGTTGCCATTTTTACCAATTAATGTACCCCGTGACTTCCCCTGAATTCCCTCGTGCGGACAAGTCTGTTATTATGTTCCGGACCATAATAACTCACTTGTCCATCCAAGTTCATCCAGACCTCGTCACTATAAATTATTAGTTGATATTCAGATCCTATAACACTTGAGCTACTGGTTATATTTTAGGTATCTTTTAAAGACATCCTAATTCTTTTATAACCAATGGCTCTGATACCAAGTTCTGTAACACCCCGTAACCGCAGCGGAAACGTAAACGGAATCCTACAGACACCCCTGATATCAACCACATTGTTTATAAAGAAAATCGAATGTATTAATATACTTCAAAATTACATTGTCCCGTCTTTCATTATCGTCTAGGTGATACACACTTCATACAATACGATTCATAATTCTATCTGTTATAATGTATCCTAACGTCCAGCACGCAAAACTTACACACATCAAGCACTTAGCACATAATCAATCACTTTATCTTAGTTGTACCTGAAAAGCATGTGAGAAAACGGGTCAACTACGAATATTTGGTGAGTTTCACAATTTTAGTAAACCATGATAAATCCATATCTTAACATAATATTATCTGGGGACACTGTCAACCCATAAATACATTTAATAACCTCTGGGAACTCTGTTACCCCAGAAACATACTTCCAATAACCTCTGGGAACTCTGTTACCCCAGAAACACATTTAATAACCTCTGGGAACTCTGTTACCCCAGAAACATACTTCCAATAACCTCTGGGAACTCTGTTACCCCAGAAACACATTTAATAACCTCTGGGAACTCTGTTACCCCAGAAATATACTTCCAATAACCTCTGGGAACTCTGTTACCCCAGAAACACATTTAATAACCTCTGGGAACTCTGTTACCCCAGAAACACATTTAATAACCTCTGGGAACTCGGTTACCCCATAACACTGTTTCGGGCCTTACACTGTTAGCAACTCAGACAATTACCATCTTAATTCATTACCGTACGATTCCCGTACAATAAACATTATATAAATACGTTCATTTCCATGCAGTCAGCATGTACTTAAACACTTTGATAAAAACATGCTTTCCGCCCCGGGAAAATATTTAAAACTGTTCAGTAAAAGGGGCTCGTGAAAACTCACCTTAGCACATGCAAGTAGGTAACAACAATCAATATCAGTTAACTCGTCCAATCTGTAATATGATCCCTACGATCATTATTATACAATTATTGTTTATATAATCTTTAATCTTATCAAACGGTACACCTGGGGACACTGTCAACCCAGCACTGTACCCGTTCTGGGGGCAAGGTTAACCCAAAAACACTTCTCCGGACTCAGATTGTGATGTCGTTTAGAGTTCCAAGGTCACAACTACTATTAGTCGTTTTTCTCGTTTTGCGTGCCTAGCACTGTTATCCGTTTTTATGTTTCAAAAATGAGTTTGGTCACACACGACCCGAAAATAGTGGTTGACGGATAATTTAATTAAAGATGTGAAATTATAGCTCGGTTTAGACGTCCCGATTGGCCGCGGGATCCGTTTCCGTCTTTGGCGTACCGGAAACTATTAAAATAGATTAAAATTACTCAAATCATCCGAATTATTTTCGGATGATTTATTTTTACTTGTTTAGCTCATTTATATGAAAATAGTTCATTTTAGGGTTTTTTTGTGCACCAGTCAGCTCGCTTAAGCGAACTTCACCGGTTTACGCGTTTTACTTTAAAAGTTTGATAATTAGCACAAATACTTATCCGTTTACTCTCGGATCTTGAAATTTTGCACAAATCACTTTTTAACAGTGGGGAATTTTATAAAAATATTTCCAGAATTAATTCTTATATTTAAAATTTACTTATCTATTTTTAACCATCATTTAAACACTAAATATGTCGTAAATACCAAACGATCTTAGAAAAATCCCAAATTTCTCCTGGATGTCCCCTGCCATCCACATAGTCCCCTGTAATTTTTCCAAAACCAAAATCTTCTTTTAAATGCCATTTTTACTAAAACCGAGCTAGAAATCCCTAGAACTCGTTTAACCGAAAGGCCTATTTAGACTTCTCCAACGGACCTCAAATTTTGTGTGTGACTTATACATGATATGAAAAGCTTATCCACAATTTTCCAGAATTTTTCATGATATTTAACTATTTTTCACCATTTTTGTCCAAAACCGAGCATTAAATTCACCAAATATTCATCCTTCGTCCAAAAATTACCAAAAATTCACAGAATTCATATTTCCATGTGTTTAACACCTCTGTAAAATTTCGTGACCTAACTCTAAACGACCAACAATCTGTCCAAAAACACAAACACCGACAAAAACCGAATATACCTTTCGTTTTCCGCTACTACAAGCTACAAACTCATCTTTCCGCCTTATCTACCACTAAATACAGAGCCTACAAACAACATACCACAATACCAAGCAAGTTACACTCACGATCAAGCCATTTCTTTCATGGTTACGGTTATGATACTAAAACAAAGATTTTAACCGTAAAAATTCGTTTTTGACTCGTTTAACTCATTTCTTGGACCAAGATCCTTTGTATGACCCGTATACATCACTTGATCATGCAAGAATCGGTTTCATCTCGGGTTTTCACCCATTTTTCATTTGAAACCTCATTTTCTTGAAAGAAAACTTAAGAAAAGAAGATAAACACGATTACTACTCGGTTTTTACCTTGTGTTCTTGCTTGAAAACTCGGGTTTTGGTTCAAGAGCTTGAGAGAATTCATGGTTTGTGGGATTGTGTTGTGAAAAAAAAGAAAATGAAGTGTGTTTGGGGGGTGTGTGTGCGACCGGAGGTAGTGAGGGGGTGGGGTGGGACCCACCTCTTCATTCTTGACCACTCATTTGGATATCGGATATCCGGATAATGTTTTGGATAATCTGGTTCAGTTCGTTTCTCGGTTAAATGTTTAATTCGGCTTAAGCGAGGCAAAAACGGTTGTTTTTCGGCTTAAAAATAAAATTTATATAAAACCGATTTAAAAACTTAAACCATGACATTTATTAGCTTAAAACGTCATACTATTAGTTATTACGCATCTTTTTCGGCTTGATCGATCGTCTCTTGCTCGGCTTGGTATTAAAGGTTTCGTTTGACGTACCGACGTACTTTTAAATCGAAATCCTTTTTCTGTGCCTTAATCCACTTATCCCGAAGCTTTAATACTTCGTAACATCACTAAACATTATATATTTCGTCTATAATGTAATCCCCGATTCGTTCGGGTTTCAATAACCGTTCATTGATTAATGGTAATTTCGATACGACTAGCTGTATATTCGAGTATAATTCGTACTGTGAATCTTATATACTCGTATAAGCACATTATAATTCCTATATTCAGTATTGAATAACACGTAAATAGTATATTCCGGCTAGGGTATACCTGAATTTGCCGGAATCGTTACATTCTCCCCCCGTTACAAAAATTTCGTCCTCGAAATTTTACGCATCAACTACTTCCTTTTGCGGAAATAGGTGGGGGTATTTCCTTCAGAATTCACTCTCGCGTTACCAAGTATAATCTGGTCCTTGCTGTGAATTTCCACTTAATCTTAATTAATAACGCTTGGTGTGTCCAAACTGTTTAGTTTTCCCGTCTATTATCTTTACGGAATTAGTTATGATATCAAGCATGTCCTCTATGAGTACCTCTATTACAAGTACTCTCGTTGCCTCGTCGCTTAGGCACTTTTCAATCCGTATACATGGCAAAACCTCATGTATAGAACTTAGTCACTAGAATACTTTAATCGGTAAACTAAATGACCAACCATAGAGATAGTTCTCATGGGGTCCAAATTATTAAGAAGCTATTTTCGGTTTTGCCAAACCTTATATCACCTCTCTAAGGTGATGCCTTAAAATACCTTGTCATCCCTTTCCGGCGACAATGGTTTCCTTTGAATGTTGGCATAACTCCTTTGCCAATTACGCGCTGCTTTCAATTTGTTTTAAATATTATAAATCTGATTGGTTGTTTCTCGGGTCAATTCAAATCTTATGGCTCGATCGACGCCCATTTTCAATTTAACAAATTGGAGATAACTGCTTCACCCATAGAAAGCTTCAAGCTCTCGATGCTTCCTTCCCCTCCTTCCAATAATGGAAGTAGGATGACTATTTCGATCTGAGATCATTGAAAATGGTACTCCACGACGAGTTACCATTTCAACATCATAAATTTGGGCGAGAATTCATTGTGGTAATCGTCATAGATTGGAATGAAATGCGAGGATTGGTTAATCGATCCGCGATTACCCAATTTTCCTCATGCCTTTGGTATATCTTGGGAATTCGCATCCCGAAATCCAATGTAATTTATTCCCACTATCATTGGCGAATTTTCTGTCATTGTGGCGTTCCCAAGGGTTTTCGGTATGCAGCCTTATCTCTTGCATAACTTAAATTTTCACCAACATACGTAACCCTATCTTTCTCCAAACTCGACCATTAATAAAAATCCTTTCAGATATCCGTATCATCAATAGTCAAATCCGATCCCGGATGTATGGATTATTTCGATCTATGCGCTTCGTCCATGATTAATTCACTAAGGTCATGGAGGGTCGGGATCCAAACCCGATCTTTGAAGTGGAGAATTTCGTGCACGCGTTGTTCGAAATTCTTCTCACTGCCGTAAAGTTCCTCCTTTTCCAATTGTCCCTCTTTCAACGCCTCACGTTGAGCGACTCGAATCAGATTCGAAAAGTTCGACTGGACTATCATCCCCAACGCCCTCATTCGCAATGGCTTAACCCGATCTTTCCTACTAAAGGCATCGGTTACGACGTTAGCCCTGTCGGGTGGTAACGGATGTCACAGTCGTAATTGTTTATCCACTCAACCCATCTTCGTTGCCTCATATATAGTTCTTTCTGATCGAATATGTGATGCAAACTTTTATGATCGGTGAAGATGGTGCACTTCGTATCGTAGAGACAATGTCTCCACATTTTAAGTGCATATATAATTGCTCCCAATTCTAAGTCATGATTAGTGTAATTTTTCTCGTGTATTTTTAACTGTCGAGAAGCATAGGCTATAACCTTATTATACTGCGTCAACACGCATCATACCCTTCTACGCGACGCGTCACAATACGCGAAAAAACCATCGTCTCCATCGGGGAGACTTAAAATCGGCGCTTGGCACAATTTTAATGGTTTCTATCTTATTTGGTTCTATGTGAAATCCTTGTTGCTTTACAACATGACCAAGGGATTATGCCCTCTTTATTCAAAATCACATTTCGAAAACTTCGCGTATAGCTCATCTTGCTTTAACACTTCCATAATTTTCCTTAAACGTCGTTCGTGCTCTTCTTTATGTTGCAAATATATCAAAATATTATCAATGAATGCTATGACAAATTTGTCAAAATAAAGTTTACAGACCCGGTTCATGAGTTCCATGAACACTGCCGGCACATTTGTTAGCCTGAACGGCATGAATAAGAATTCACATTGGCCGTACGAGTCCGAAACGATGTTGTTGCAACGTCCCCTTCTTGGATTTCTCATTTGGTGATAACTATAGCTAAGATCAATTTTTCTAAAGATAAATCGCCCTTTGCAGTTGGTTAAACAGATCATTCACTTCGGTACGAGTCCGAAACGATGTTGTTGCAACGTCCCCTTCTTGGATTTCTCATTTGGTGATAACTATAGCTAAGATCAATTTTTCTAAAGATAAATCGCCCTTTGCAGTTGGTTAAACAGATCATTCACTTCGAAGAAGTGAGCACCTACTCTTGATCGTCACTTTACTCAATTCTCCCTAATCAACACATATCCTAACACTTCCGTCCTTTATTTACCCATTTAAAACTGGTGCACCCCATGGTGACTAACTAGGTCGTATAAAATCTTATCCAACAATTCTTGTAACTGATTGGATAATTCTTGCATCTCGGACGGTGCAAGTCGGTAAGATGCTTTAGCAACAGGGCCAGCTTGAGGTATTAAATCGATTCTGAATTCGACCTGTCGGGTTGGCGGTAATCCAGGAAGTTCTTCTGGGAAAACTTGTGGAAATTTGCGCACCACCGGGATATCTTCTATATGTTTTCTTTTAAATACTTTGGCAATCACGTTTGTTAAATACCCCACGTCTTCTTGTCGTAAATATTATAACATCTCAAGATGAGATTTGAGTGGCAACATAATACCTTACACTTTTCTCCGTATCAAATCGCTTCCTCGTCCGAAGGAGATCTTCTAATCATCTTCTTTTCATATTTGATTTCAGCTTCATGTTGAGTTAGCCAATCCATGCTAACTATTACGTCAACACTTCTTTACTTTACTGATCGTAGGTCAATAAGGAGAGGTTAATCGTTCAGAATAATAGGACAATTCCGAACAATTTAGTTAACCATTAGGGATTTACCGTTAGCGATTCTACAGTATAGGGTTCTATAGTTTCACTAATCGGTATCTTTCCAAATGATAGGAGGTTAGCAGGAACTAACCTCTATCGACGACCGTAAAAATATCACTGAAGCATATTGATTTAAAACTACAACATACTTAATACCACCTTTGGATCATGACGTGCTTTGTTCGGATTACTCACAAAAGCACGGCTCCTTGCTTGATCCGAGGTTGATGCTTGTCTTGAGGTTCGTCTTCCAACGACACCTCGGTTCAACTTTGGACAATTTCTCTTGAAACGTCCTGTACTGCCACATTCATAGCAATTACAACTGTTTGGCATAATTTGGTTTCTTTGAATGGATTTTTATTGAAGTTGTTGGGTTCGGAGTGGTCGTACAGGAATGGGTTGGGGGTTGCCGGTTCACATGGCTTCAATTGGTTCTACAATTTGGGGCATTACGTCCATCTTTACCATACCTGTGGCCTACTATCACCCGACATTCTTCTTTCTGCCGATAACTATATTTTCCACATTTAAGAAAGGACCCTTTATGCGGTTCATGTTTTCACACCAGAACTAGTCTTAGTATAATTCTGGGTTGTAGGACATACCTACTTATTCACAAGTCTATCTTGCACTATACCTTTATCATTTCCCTTCTTTAACACACGACGTTTCACCTAACGTCCTTCCATTCCGCTTCCCATAGAATCAGATATATCAATGCTGGCTTGTGACACAACCCTTCCAAAGGTTGTATATTTTACAGGGTTGACTATTCTCCTTATCGATGGAGTTAGTTCCCAATATAGCGCTCACTTCGCTTAATTTCAGGAGTAATTAGCCAAGTTACCAGACATGACAATTCCTTCAAACGATTAGCGTGTTCTAACTGATCAGCACACAGCATTTCTATTTTTCATAGCTCAGTTTCCAATCTCTGAACTTAATTATTCGAATAAAAGTGCTCTGACACAAGAATTTTAAATCCCGAACATATTATCTGAGCAATAATTTTTCTAACTATAAATTTGTACCATCGTGTTCCATCACGATACAACATAATATACCAACATACCTGTAGCATATTTCACTACACAATGTTCTAGACTCTTACCAATATCCTTAACCATTTCGATCTTTTCTATCCACTCGCTAATCTATTCCATCCTTTACCATCAGTCAACTATTAATAATCCCTTTAACACAACCAACAAACATATCCTTCATACCGGATCTAATTCATTACGACTACTATTCATGTTTAGTTTATAACTAACACTTGTAGTCATATTATTATTCGGTGGAACATTATCACTCTTAGCAATAACACTAAGAATTTAAATATTCATATTCATGTGATTGCTTGATCTATAATTCCGCGATCACATTTGCATCAACACTAGCAGTGATCTGTGATACGACATCCGGTATCATCATCTGCTATCTTTGAGCAATCATCTGAATCAAATCAATCTCCATCCTTGGAGTTACTCTTTTTATGTCATTCTGCCATACTCATCCCGTACGCAGTAATCAATACTAATCTCACCATATAATTCGTTACCAGCTCAATCATAACAACAGGTACACATACACACCAAATATTATCACATATATTACACATACCGGCATCTAGTATATATGTCCCACAAATATAATAACATATGGACTTAACCTGACATCGGTTAACGTTTAAATATGTTTCATAACCCTTGTCACCAACTGACATATAGACTTTTCTCAACAAAGATCAATGTTTAATATGCTTGATTTCAATTTCCTTTTGCATGTCAGCATAACCGATACATGCTCACCGTGAGCACCAAACGATTACGTACCACGGAGTTATAATATCCCTGTCTATTCGTATATCCGGCATACACAGTATACCTCCTACGTACGAGCAACCAACTATGCCATAATGATTCCAACACTTCTTTGTGTATAGGTGATCATTCTATTCGAGCCTACATGGGTGTAAACATCTAACGGATGTATGGATAACATAGGAAGTTATTAGAGTAGGCGGTACCGATGTTGGTAGGGTATGGGATTTATCAAATTTTGGTTGGGAGTGACGGTTACTAGACATTTCTGGTTAATGTCAAACGGGAGATTTGACTTGGTACCATCATAACTATAACCCGATAAGTCCGACTTATCGCCAACCGATGCTCTAGAAATTTCAGCATCCTCGGTACTTTTTATTATCACATCCCCCGGTTCCTTATCCGGGTCTTATTTCCCAATACTTGAACCCCCAATATATGCACACGTATATATATATATACACATTAGCACATATAAATAATATTATATACTGTAGACATATGTTGCCATTTTTACCTATTAATGTACCCCGTGACTTCCCCTGAATTCCCTCGTGCGGACAAGTCTGTTATTATGTTCCGGACCATAATAACTCACTTGTCCATCCAAGTTCATCCAGACCTCGTCACTATAAATCATTAGTTGATATTCAGATCCTATAACACTTGAGCTACTGGTTATATTTTAGGTATCTTTTAAAGACATCCTAATTCTTTTATAACCAATGGCTCTGATACCAAGTTCTGTAACACCCCGTAACCGCAGCGGAAACGTAAACGGAATGCTACAGACACCCCTGATATCAACCACTTTGTTTATAAAGAAAATCGAATGTATTAATATACTTCAAAATTACATTGTCTCGTCTTTCATTATCGTCTAGGTGATACACACTTCATACAATACGATTCATAATTCTATCTGTTATAATGTATCCTAACGTCCAGCACGCAAAACTTACACACATCAAGCACTTAGCACATAATCAATCACTTTATCTTAGTTGTACCTGAAAAGCATGTGAGAAAACGGGTCAACTACGAATAGTTGGTGAGTTTCACAATTTTAGTAAACCATGATAAATCCATATCTTAACATAATATTATCTGGGGACACTGTCAACCCATAAATACATTTAATAACCTCTGGGAACTCTGTTACCCCAGAAACATACTTCCAATAACCTCTGGGAACTCTGTTACCCCAGAAACACATTTAATAACCTCTGGGAACTCTGTTACCCCAGAAACATACTTCCAATAACCTCTGGGAACTCTGTTACCCCAGAAACACATTTAATAACTTCTGGGAACTCTGTTACCCCAGAAATATACTTCCAATAACCTCTGGGAACTCTGTTACCCCAGAAACACATTTAATAACCTCTGGGAACTCTGTTACCCCAGAAACACATTTAATAACCTATGGGAACTCGGTTACCCCAGAACACTGTTTCGGGCCTTACACTGTTAGCAACTCAGACAATTACCATCTTAATTCATTACCGTACGATTCCCGTACAATAAACATTATATAAATACGTTCATTTCCATGCGGTCAGCATGTACTTAAACACTTTGATAAAAACATGCTTTCCGCCCCGGGAAAATATTTAAAACAGTTCAGTAAAAGGGGCTCGTGAAAACTCACCTTAGCACATGCAAGTAGGTAACAACAATCAATATCAGTTAACTCGTCCAATCTGTAATATGATCCCTACGATCATTATTATACAATTATTGTTTATATAATCTTTAATCTTATCAATCGGTACACCTGGGGACACTGTCAACCCAGCACTGTACCCGTTCTGGGGGCAAGGTTAACCCAGAAACACTTCTCCGGACTCAGATTGTGATGTCGTTTAGAGTTCCAAGGTCACAACTACTATTAGTCGTTTTTCTCGTTTTGCGTGCCTAGCACTGTTATCCGTTTTTATGTTTCAAAAATGAGTTTGGTCACACACGACCCGAAAATAGTGGTTGACGGATAATTTAATTAAAGATGTGAAATTATAGCTCGGTTTAGACGTCCCGATTGGCCGCGGGACCCGTTTCCGTCTTTGGCGTACCGGAAACTATTAAAATAGATTAAAATTACTCAAATCATCCGAATTATTTTCGGATGATTTATTTTTACTTGTTTAGCTCATTTATATGAAAATAGTTCATTTTTAGGGTTTTTTTGTGCACCAGTCAGCTCGCTTAATCGAACTTCACCGGTTTACGCGTTTTACTTTAAAAGTTTGATAATTAGCACAAATACTTATCCGTTTACTCTCGGATCTTGAAATTTTGCACAAATCACTTTTTAACAGTGGGGAATTTTATAAAAATATTTCCAGAATTAATTCTTATATTTAAAATTTACTTATCTATTTTTAACCATCATTTAAACACTAAATATGTCGTAAATACCAAACGATCTTAGAAAAATCCCAAATTTCTCCTGGATGTCCCCTGCCATCCACATAGTCCCCTGTAATTTTTCCAAAACCAAAATCTTCTTTTAAATGCCATTTTTACTAAAACCGAGCTAGAAATCCCTAGAACTCGTTTAACCGAAAAGCCTACTTAGACTTCTCCAACGGACCTCAAATTTTGTGTGTGACTTATACATGATATGAAAAGCTTATCCACAATTTTCCAGAATTTTTCATGATATTTAACTATTTTTCACCATTTTTGGCCAAAACCGAGCATTAAATTCACCAAATATTCATCCTTCGTCCAAAAATTACCAAAAATTCACAGAATTCATATTTACATGTGTTTAACACCTCTGTAAAATTTCGTGACCTAACTCTAAACGACCAACAATCTGTCCAAAAACACATACACCGACAAAAACCGAATATACCTTTCGTTTTCCGCCACTACAAGCTACAAACTCATCTTTCCGCCTTATCTACCACTAAATACAGAGCCTACAAACAACATACCACAATACCAAGCAAGTTACACTCACGATCAAGCCATTTCTTTCATGGTTACGGTTATGATACTAAAACAAAGATTTTAACCGTAAAAATTCGTTTTTGACTCGTTTAACTCATTTCTTGGACCAAGATCCTTTGTATGACCCGTATACATCACTTGATCATGCAAGAATCGGTTTCATCTCGGGTTTTCACCCATTTTTCATTTGAAACCTCATTTTCTTGAAAGAAAACTTAAGAAAAGAATATAAACACGATTACTACTCGGTTTTTACCTTGTGTTCTTGCTTGAAAACTCGGGTTTTGGTTCAAGAGCTTGAGAGAATTCATGGTTTGTGGGATTGTGTTGTGAAAAAAAAGAAAATGAAGTGTGTTTGGGGTGTGTGTGTGCGACCGGAGGTAGTGAGGGGGTGGGGTGGGACCCACCTCTTCATTCTTGACCACTCATTTGGATATCGGATATCCGGATAATGTTTTGGATAATCTGGTTCAGTTCGTTTCTCGGTTAAATGTTTAATTCGGCTTAAACGAGGCCAAAACGGTTGTTTTTCGGCTTAAAAATAAAATTTATATAAAACCGATTTAAAAACTTAAACCATGACATTTATTAGCTTAAAACGTCATATTATTAGTTATTACGCATCTTTTTCGGCTTGATCGATCGTCTCTTGCTCGGCTTGGTATTAAAGGTTTCGTTTGACGTACCGACGTACTTTTAAATCGAAATCCTTTTTCTGTGCCTTAATCCACTTATCCCGAAGCTTTAATACTTCGTAACATCACTAAACATTATATATTTCGTCTATAATGTAATCCCCGATTCGTTCGGGTTTCAATAACCGTTCATCGATTAATCGTAATTTCGATACGACTAGCTGTATATTCGAGTATAATTCGTACTGTGAATCTTATATACTCGTATAAGCACATTATAATTCCTATATTCAGTATTGAATAACACGTAAATAGTATATTCCAGCTAGGGTATACCTGAATTTGCCGGAATCGTTACATAACAGGATCGGAATCATCAGTTATAATCAAACCATAAAATAAAGTTTCAAAACCATGAAAACGTTTACGAGTAATTAAATGCGGAAGCGTAAAACCATAGAAAACAATGTTACGTCACGCAGAACGATTTAAAACCAATGATAACAGTTAAAAGAAAGTTTGCATAGTTAAAAGTTTTTCAAGCAATGCATGTTCCTAAACCGCACGCCCGCCTTGGCTACCTGAGAATAACATACTAAAAGTGTCAACACAAGGTTGGTGAGTTCACAAGTTTAAATAAAAATAAAGCGATTAGCGTTTGCGTTCAGCGTGTTGCGTTAAGCGTTTTGCATTACAGCGTTTTGCGTTACAGCGTTTTGCGTTACCAGATAGTGTTATGTCAATTATATATCTATAGGTAGCTAGCCTATAAAGCAAGTATTACTAAGTGTTCGATACCGAAGCTGACTGTTTATCAAGTGCCTTGTCACCAGGTCATCCAGACCATGGTACGTGTTAGCCAAAATTACACCCGCTCGACCTCCAGTCGAGTTTAGCGTTGGGTGGGGTTTGTCAATACAGTAGTACTACTCAACAATGACTCGCTATTCCAAATATTAACCGGTTCGATGTGTAGGACTTCAATTGTTTCGTTTGCCACTTAGCCTTTACAAGTGATATATAATTTACTAACAAAATCCTAAATGCGTTTATCGGAGTATGTTATCTCCCACAAGTGAAAAGCGTTTAAAACAGTTTAAAAGGGGTAAGTGAAACTCACTGTTTGCGAAGAATTTCCCAAATTAAATCACCAAGATGCGCGTTACAGAAAAACTCTCTCTAGCGTTCTAAAACAACAAAGAGATTTTTCTAAGTGTCGGAATATTATCGAGTCTCTAGACCCAGCACATAATACCTATGCACATAACATGTTTCGTGTTTCGTTTGTGAATCGTGTGTGACTTTAACAAGTGTATTTGTGACACATTACATGTGTAAGCAATCATATACGTGTCATGTATTCATAAAGTACATCACTAGCAATTATTCCCCGTAAGGGCATTTTAGTCAAAACACGACAATTATCTTGCAATCATTCCCCTCAAGGGCAATTTGGTCAAAACACGATAATAAATTAGCAAGTATCATATTTCATGCATTTTCACAAAACTCAGCAGCTAGTTTCACCGAGACAGAAATTCTACTTAAAAGATTGTACTATTCCACCGATCATAGCATCTCAATTAATTTACCAAATATCATCACAGAAGCATATATGTCTTAGGTTTCCATAACATATTTTATTATATTTTTATTCGACATAGTTTTCTCACAATCATCAAATCATTACAGCAAACTCATAACAGTCAAATTCATGCGCAACAGAATTTTATTTGCAATTCCCGTTAAACGAAAAATCCAAAAAATGCAAGACCACTTGGGTTAGGTTCCTAACTCAATGAGTCAACTTCCAGAAGTGGAACCAACCCAATTGGTTTCGTAGTTCATGAGATATAACATTTACAAAACAACCTAACAGCAGGTCTAACAGCTCAGCTTTGCACAATGTTTTTGTAAAATCATAAAAGTTAACCTTTACTTATCCAAAAATTACAAATTTATACTCTATAGAAACTAAACTCAACCTAGTTTACTGTAGTACCAATAATCTCAACCAATTTTCACATTTACACTTCGTTACAGTCACTTAAACATCAAATACACATTCTGTCCAGAAACTGTTTGCATCCAAACTCAACATGTTAACAACCTATGAACTATCATGCATTCATATAACACTCTAGACTCCATAAACACCATCCATACACATCAATTACCCATTACATACATGATTAGGGTTTTTGTTTGAACTCAAATCGTAGACACAACAATCAACATGTGACAACATCCAATCTAGTTATCAAATCATCAATTAATCAACAACAATCATATTAACTACATATACATATAGAATCGGCAGCTACGGTTTACAATTAACCCAACAAACATCAAAATCAAGTAATAAGAATGTATAGGATAATCAATTATACCTTCCTAGCACCTAATTCTTCAATCAAGGACTTGATTTGATGGTTGTATGTGTGTGTGAAGGTGACGGCAGCCAAGGGGCAAGGGGGGTGGGGTTCCGATCGGGGTTGGGATTGAAGAAAATAGGTTAGGGTTTAGTTGTTAAGGATATATTTATAATAATAATAAGTTACACTCAAGTCCCTCCACTATCAATTGTTGTTTTTCGAACTTAAATAACTAGTTTACATCTTGAGTTAACGTTTATAACCATGTTATCACACAACACATAAGTCTAACACATAATTATCACATAATTACTGTTTTGACGTTTTTCGTTTATTCATCAATCGTTTGCGTCAACTCGTTTGCGTTTCGGTGCAATTCCCGAAAGACTACACATGTAGTAAGTGTTAAGCGTCATTTAAACCCTAGTTTAAATGTAATGAAGTGTGCGTTATAGATTCAATGATCTTTAAGTTTGAATTGACGGAGTTGAGTTAACGGAGTTAACCTGAAATTGACGATTGTCACATCATTCCCATGTTAAAGAATTTTCGTCCCGAAAGTTTGAGTCAAGTCGTGATGAGTGTCTGAAAGAGTAAGAAAAAAAAATTTTCAATTTGTCATATCATCCCCTAGTAAAAAGAAATTTCGTCCCGAAATTTAATTCATACCTCCGGTGATTTCTGACGGTTTGCCGGGTTTCGCGGTTTTCTGTGTTTGGTCAGCCCTTCAAAAAGGTGAGGATACTTTTTCATCATTTGATCCTCGCATTCCCACGTGAACTCCGGTCCACGTCTCGAGTTCCAACGAACTTTAACGATTGGAATTTTGCTGTGCTTGAGCGTTTTGGTTTCCCAATCCAAAACCTCGACTAGTTCCTCAATGAAACGTAACTGTTCATCAACTTGCAGTTCCTCCAAAGGAACTACTTGGGTTTCATCGGACAGGCATTTCTTCAAATTCGATACGTAGAATACATCGTGTACGCCACTGAGTTCCGTTGGTAGGTCCAGTCGGTACGCCACCGGACCAATGCACTCAGTTATTCGATAGGGACCAACATATCGTGGGTTGAGTTTGTTTCGCTTACCAAAGCGAACCACACCTTTCCAAGGTGAGACTTTGAGTAACACTCGATCGTTCACTTGAAATTCGAGAGGTTTTCGGCGCTTGTCGGCGTAACTCTTTTGGCGATCTCGTGCTGCTGCCATGCGATTTCGGATTTGAACAATCTTTTCCGAAGTTTCGAGTACTAGTTCTGGACCAGTGATTTGGCTGTCACCCACCTCTGCCCAGCAGAGTGGTGATCGACACTTCAGTCCATACAGCGCTTCAAACGGCGCTGCCTTAATACTTGCGTGGTAGCTGTTATTATACGAAAACTCTACCAAAGGTAAGTGAGGTTCCCAACTTTTTCCGAAATCCAATACGCATGCACGCAACATATCTTCCAGGGTCTGAATAGTTCGTTCACTTTGCCCATCCGTCTGAGGATGGTATGCTGTGCTCATATCAAGACGGGTGCCTAGTGCGCTTGGCAGCGACTTCCAAAAGTGCGAAGTGAAACGAGAATCTCGATCGGAAATGATCGAGACAGGCACTCCGTGTCTAGACACCACTTATTTCATGTAAACACGAGTTAGTCTTTCCATTTTGTCCGATTCCTTAATCGCTAAGAAGTTTGCAGACTTAGTCAACCGGTCAACGATCACCCAGATGGTATCGCATCCCGTCGGTGTCTTAGGTAAAACCGTGATAAAATCCATTGAGATGTGTTCCCATTTCCACATTGGGAGTTTCGGTTGTTGCAGTAGGCCAGATGGTTTATGGTATTCTTTCTTGACTCTGGCACAAGTCAAGCATTTGCTCACGTAGGTGGCAATGTCGTCTTTCGTGTTCGGCCACCAGTAAAGTGCCTTTAAATCATGATACATTTTATCTGAGCCAGGGTGGATAGAATACCGGGACTTATGTGCTTCGTCCATCACTAGAGTTCTCAACTCTCCGAACCGTGGAACCCAAATCCGGTTCTCAAAATATCGGACCCCGTCCGATCTGGTTTCAAGTTGCTTGTTCATGCCCCGCATGAGTTCCGATGGAAGATTGTCATCTTTCAAAGCTTCAAGTTGCGCATCGTGAATCTGATCGGGTAAGCTGGCATGAATCGTGAGTTGCAATGCTCTCACCCGTCTGGGTTTATCTGTTTCTTTTCTGCTGAGGGCGTCGGCCACTACATTGGCCTTGCCAGGGTGGTACTTGATGGCACAATCGTAATATTTGGGCAGCTCGACCCAACGGCGTTGTCGCATGTTCAGCTCCTTCTGATCGTAGATATGTTGGAGACTTTTGTGGTCGGTGTAAATGGTAAACTTGGTACCGTACAAGTAATGCCTCCATATCTTAAGAGCGAACACCACAGCTCCAAGTTCCAAATCATGGGTCGTGTAGTTCTTCTCGTGAACCCGTAGTTGTCGAGAGGCGTAGGCTATAACCTTCTCGAGTTGCATCAGCACACAACCGAGACCTTGTATAGATGCGTCACAGTGTACCTCAAAATTTTCCGTTCCCTCGGGGAGGGCTAGAATAGGGGCGATACAAAGTTTGGTTTTCAACAGTTGAAAAGCGGATTCTTGCGCGTCACCCCAATTGTACTTAGTGCCTTTGTGAGTCAAAGCGGTGAGGGGTTGAGCAATCTTTGAAAATCCCTCGATGAAACGTCGGTAGTAGCCGGCCAGTCCTAGGAATTGCCGCACCTCAGTCGGAGTCTTAGGTGCTTCCCAGTTTTTGATGGCCTCTACCTTACTGAGATCGACATGGATACCATTCTCGTTGATCACATATCCTAAAAAGTGAACCTTGCTAAGCCAAAATTCACATTTCGAGAGTTTAGCATACAGTTGTTCCTTCTTCAATAATTCCAGAATTACCCTTAAGTGTTCTTCGTGGTCAGCCTCGCTCTTGGAGTAGACGAGAATATCGTCAATGAACACAATCACAAACTTGTCGAGGTACGCCTTGCATACTCGATTCATGAGATCCATAAATACAGCTGGTGCGTTGGTTAGGCCAAAAGGCATAACCGAAAACTCGTAGTGACCATACCGTGTTCTGAAAGCCGTCTTTGAGGTATCTTCTTCGCGCACTCTCAGTTGGTGGTAACCAGATCGCAGATCGATCTTCGAGTAGTAACTCGATCATTGAAGCTGGTCAAACAAATCATCAATTCGGGGTAAAGGATAATGGTTCTTGACCGTCACCTTGTTCAACTCCCGGTAGTCGATACACATGCGGAAAGTCCCGTCCTTCTTTCTGACAAATAAGACAGGGGCTCCCTATGGCGATGAGCTAGGTCGGATAAAACCCTTATCCAACAAATCTTGCAACTGAGTGGACAACTCCTGAAGTTCCGCCGGTGCGAGCCGATACGGGGCTCGTGCTATGGGTGCTGCACCGGGTGTCAACTCGATTTCGAATTCGACTTGACGAATAGGAGGGAGTCCGGGCAAATCCTACGGGAAAACTTCCGGAAAATCTCGCACAACCGGTATATCTTTAATTCGTTTCTCCTCCGCGGGTTTCTCAACGATCTGCGCCAAAATTGCCGGATGACCCTTTCGTAGGTACTTCTGCGCCTTCATGAGGGTAATGACGCTGGTGGTCATGCCGCTTCTCTCGCCTCGGACCGAAATGATCTCGCCGGAAGGGGTAGTAACGTGAACTATCTTGTCGTGACATATAATCTCCGCTCGGTTCTCGGATAACAAGTCCATGCTGACAACGACATCGAAACTACTAAGCGTAAAAGGAATAAGGTCGATATCAAAGACATGACCTGACAGTTTTAACTTGCATCCCGCAAGTACATGAGTCGTTACTATAGTCTTACCGTCAGCTAATTCAACAGGAAACTTAGCATCTAACGGAGTTGGAGTTAAGTCTAAGAGTTGGCTAAAGGCTTTTGGCACAAAACTCCTATCAGCTCCAGTGTCAAACAATACAGAAGCAAAACAATCGTTCACATGGAACTTACCAGTCACCACGTGCGGGTCATTGCGGGCTTGACCCGACCCAATGACAAAAGCCTTTCCTTTGCCATTGCTTCCACCATTACTACCACTTCCATTACCTCCATTGTTGTCGTTCTGTTTCAGCTTGGGACAATCTTTCCTGAAATGACCTTCCTGCCCACATTCGTAACATCCCTTCGTCTTCATAGGTGGTTTAGGAGCACCCGTTGCCGCAAGGTCTCCTCTACACTCCTTCGCCTGGTGACCCATCTTTCCGCATCTCTGACACTTGACACGGTTACACGGGCCAACATGATGATAGTTGCACCTATTGCACTTCGGATTTTTCCCAGCATATCCGCTCGAACCCTGCCCGCTACCGTTGTTATTGTTGTTGTGACTTTGATTGTTAAAGCTCCGAGTGAATTCGGGCTTACGGTAGTGTTGTTGCGGTGGGAGGTTCGAGAACGAGGATCTGGTGTTGTCAAACTTCCTCTTTCCGCTGCTTGGGTTGCTGTTGCTGTTGTTGTCATTACTCGGGTTGTCACGGGCCTTAGTGGTTGAACCCCTAGGTGGTAACGCACCTTGGGTCACAGCCTGATCCATCAGTTTGTGAGCTAAACGGATCGCTTGTTGAATCGTGGCTGGTCTGGAAGACGTCACCATGCCCTGAATCTGCGGTGCTAACCCATCAATGTACATTTCAATCCTCTTACTTGGCGGATCCACCATCCGCCGACACATCACAGCCAACTCGTGAGAACGGGTGGTGTAGGCTTCAATTTCTGAGCCCACCATCTTCAGTGACCAAAATTCCGACTCTAACTTTGAAATCTCTTCTCTCGGACAGTACTCCTCTCGCATCATGTTTTTGAACTCCTCCCTCTTCATTGCGTTAGCCAGTTCCAATCCAAGGATCTGCACGTTCGAATTCCACCAAGTGAGGGCAGAATCCTCAAGTGTTCCAGCAGCGAATTTGACCCTACTGGCAGGGGGACAATTGCACATCTCAAATGCCGACTCGGCCTTCTCAGCCCAACGCAGGAAGCCTATAGCTCCCTCAGTGCCCTTAAACGTACTGGGCTTGCAGTCAAGGTAGTTCTTGAAGGTACACGTTCCACTTGGACCTACAGCTTGATTCTGAACGTGTGCGGCTAAAGCGGCCGCTGCATGGTCGTTCAGCAGAGTTTGGAGTTCAGCTGCAGTCAAGTTGATGCTACCACGTCCACGTCCAGCGTTTCTTCCAGCCATTTCCTAGAATCACAGTATAAAATGTTAAACATGAATTTTTCTTTCATATACAACACACCATACATGTAATAAAAAGATAGGTAAGAAAGAAATAAGAAACAACATCACATCACAACCACATATTAATCTAAATAAAAATTCATGATTAAAACCATTGTATTCGTTACAAAGTATTTCCAATCAATCCTTAAAATCATAGAAAATAATAGTTCGGATGGAGACAACCCCTCCATCTAAGTGTCATCATCACTAGATGTCATCGTCTGAGGACACCTCTGAGTGTGCCTCCTCCTCAGCCGGTTCTTCCTCCGGTTCCTCTTCGGGTTCCTCCTCGGGATCTTCTTCAGGCTCCTCTTCGGGATCTTCTTCAGGTTCGGCTTCAGGCTCCGCCTCAGGCTCGGCCTCAGGCTCTGCCTCAGGTTCGGCTGCGTTCTGAGCCAGTTGCATTTGTAAGACATCGCAACGCTCTAGAGCTATCTCGGTTCGGGTCCTTGCTACCTGGAGTTGCTCTTGCAAGTTTATCATCTCGGCTTGCATCTTCCTCATAATCTTCATTTATTGATCACTAGCTTCTTGCATTTCCTTCATTGCCGCTGCCATGCGGGCAATCTCCTCCTTAGTCTCGGTTCCGTCTTTTAACAGTCCGGAAACGTTCGCTCTCGTATAGCGCATGTAACCCACGTCAAGCTCCAAGCATGAAACAACAGCTGCGAGAACTCGCTCTACAGGTTCGGTTATGGGTGGTAGGGTGTTGGGATAAGCAGGATGGTTCGGGTGAGGTAACGGGGGAACTTGTTCGCGATAGACCATACGTCTGATCATGTTAGGGTACCAATCCCAGCTAACGTCGTTTTCGTATATGCCTCCGGATAGGCGGTACCTCTTCGGTGCGGGAGCTTCGAGTTCCGGGACTACATGGGGTGGCGATGCGGTGGGTAACTGCAGTTCCTTCCCGTGAGCATGCGTCATCGAATCGGATGATGATGAGGGTGGCGTCGACATTCCTACAGGTAAGCCGTGTATGCGCGCGCGTATGAGTGAAAGAGGTAAAGAGATAAGATTACAAGACTACACAAACCTATGCAGTGCGTATCATTATAACTAATGGGTCATCGCGGTTATAGTCTAGTATGCATGCAGCTTCTAGTTCGCTATAACCAATGGCTCTGATACCAATCTGTCACACCCTCAAAATCCACTAACGGAGTTTTGCCGTCAGAGGGTGTGAACTAACAGGATCGGAATCATCAGTTATAATCAAACCATAAAATAAAGTTTCAAAACCATGAAAACGTTTACGAGTAATTAAATGCGGAAGCGTAAAACCATAGAAAACAATGTTACGTCACGCAGGACGATTTAAAACCAATGATAACAGTTAAAAGTAAGTTTGCATAGTTAAAAGTTTTTCAAGCAATGCATGTTCCTAAACCGCACGCCCGCCTCAGCTACCTGAGAATAACATACTAAAAGTGTCAACACAAGGTTGGTGAGTTCACAAGTTTAAATAAAAATAAAGCGATTAGCGTTTGCGTTCAGCGTGTTGCGTTAAGCGTTACAGCGTTTTGCGTTACAGCGTTTTGCGTTACCAGATAGTGTTATGTCAATTATATATCTATAGGTAGCTAGCCTATAAAGCAAGTATTACTAAGTGTTTGACACTGAAGCTGACTGTTTATCAAGTGCCTTGTCAACAGGTCATCCAGACCATGGTACGTGTTAGCCAAAATTACACCCGCTCGACCTCCAGTCGAGTTTAGCGTTGGGTGGGGTTTGTCAAACCCAGTAGTACTACTCAACAGTGACTCGCTATTCCAAATATTAACCGGTTCGATGTGTAGGACTTCAATTGTTTCGTTTGCCACTTAGCCTTTACAAGTGATATATAATTTACTAACAAAATCCTAAATGCGTTTATCGGAGTATGTTATCTCCCACAAGTGAAAAGCGTTTAAAACAGTTTAAAAGGGGTAAGTGGAACTCACTGTTTGCGAAGAATTTCCCAAATTAAATCACCAAGATGCGCGTTACAGAAAAACTCTCTCTAGCGTTCTAAAACAACAAAGAGATTTTTCTAAGTGTCGGAATATTATCGAGTCTCTAGACCCGGCACATAATACCTATGCACATAACATGTTTCGTGTTTCGTTTGTGAATCGTGTGTGACTTTAACAAGTGTATTTGTGACACATTACATGTGTAAGCAATCATATACGTGTCATGTATTCATAAAGTACATCACTAGCAATTATTCCCCGTAAGGGCATTTTAGTCAAAACACGACAATTATCTTGCAATCATTCCCCTCAAGGGCAATTTGGTCAAAACACGATAATAAATTAGCAAGTATCATATTTCATGCATTTTCACAAAACTCAGCAGCTAGTTTCACTGAGTTAGAAATTCTACTTAAAAGATTGTACTATTCCACCGATCATAGCATCTCAATTAATTTACCAAAAATCATCACAGAAGCATATATATCTTAGGTTTCCAGAACATATTTTATTATATTTTTATTCCACATAGTTTTCTCACAATCATCAAATCATTACAGCAAACTCATAACAGTCAAATTCATGCGCAACAGAATGTTATTTGCAATTCCCGTTAAACGAAAAATCCAACAAATGCAAGACCACTTGGGTTGGGTTCCTAACTCAATGAGTCAATTTCCAGAAGTGGAACCAACCCAATTGGTTTCGTAGTTCATGAGATATAATATTTACAAAACAACCTAACAGCAGCTCTAACAGCTCAGCTTTGCACAATGTTTTTGTAAAATCATAAAAGTTAACCTTTACTTGTCCAAAAATTACAAACTTATACTCTATAGAAACTAGACTCAACCTAGTTTATTGTAGTACCAATAATCTCAACCAATTTGCACATTTACACTTCGTTACAGTCACTTAAACATCAAATACACATTCTGTCCAGAAACTGTTTGCATCCAAACTCAACATGTTAACAACCTATGAACTATCATTCATTCATATAACACTCTAGACTCCATAAACACCATCCATGCACATCAATTACCCATTACATACATGATTAGGGTTTTTGTTTGAACTCAAATCATAGACACAACAATCAACATGTAACAACATCCAATCTAGTTATCAAATCATCAATTAATCAACAACAATCATATTAACTACATATACATATAGAATCGGCGGCTAGGGTTTACAATTAACCCAACAAACATCAAAATCAAGTAATAAGAATGTATAGGATAATCAATTATACCTTCCTAGCACCTAATTCTTCAATCAAGGACTTGATTTGATGGTTGTATGTGTGTGTGAAGGTGACGGCAGCCAAGGAGCAAGGGGGGTGGGGTTCCGATCGGGGTTGGGATTGAAGAAAATAGGTTAGGGTTTAGTTGTTAAGGATATATTTATAATAATAATAAGTTACACTCAAGTCCCTCCAGTATCAATTGTTGTTTTTCTAACTTAAATAACTAGTTTACATCTTGAGTTAACGTTTATAACCATGTTATCACACAACACATAAGTCTAACACATAATTATCACATAATTACTGTTTTGACGTTTTTCGTTTATTCATCAATCGTTTGCGTCAACTCGTTTGCGTTTCGGTGCAATTCCCGAAAGACTACACATGTAGTAAGTGTTAAGCGTCATTTAAACCCTAGTTTAAATGTAATGAAGTGTGCATTATAGATTCAATGATCTTTAAGTTTGAATTGACGGAGTTGAGTTAACGGAATTAACTTGACATTGACGATTGTCACACTTACACCAACTGAAATGCAGGAATTATTGGATAAGGTTTTATACGACCTAGTTAGTCACCATGGGGTGCACCAATGTTATTTGGGAAATGAAGGACGGAAGTGTTAGGATATGTATTGATTAGGGAGAATTGAATAAAGTGACGATCAAGAATAGGTATTCACTTCTTCGAAGTAAATGATCTGTTTAACCAACTGCAAGGGGCGATTTATTTTAAGAAAATTGAACTTAGATATAGTTATCACCAAATGAAAAATCCATGAGAAAGACGTTGCAACAACAGCGTTTCGGACTCGCTACGGCCATTACGAGTTCTTAGTTATGCCTTTCAGGCTAACAAATGCGCCGGTAGTATTCATGGACCTCATGAATCGAGTCTGTAAACTTTATTTTGACAAATTTTTCATAGCATTCATTGATGATGTTTTGATATATTTGCAACGTAAAGAAGAGCACGAACGACGTTTAAGGAAAATTGTGGAAGTGTTAAAGCAAGAGGAGTTGTACGCGAAGTTTTCGAAATGTGATTTTGAATACAGAAAGTATAATCCCTTGGTCGTGTTGTAAAGTAGCAAGGATTTCACATAGATCCAAATAAGATAGAAACCATTAAAATTGGCAGTCACCCAAGGCGCCCAAGGAAATGCGCCAATTTTTAGGACTAGCCGGAGACTATCAGCGGTTTATTGAAGAATTTTTAGCATTACCCAACTCATAATCCTTTGTACGACGCAAATGTACAAATTTTATAGATGATATGAGACCGCAGTCTCATATTCATCGAAGATGGGTAGAGTTGTTAAGCGATTATGACTGTGACATCCGTTATCACCCCGGCAAGGCTAACGTCGTAGCCGATGCCTTGAGTAGGAAAGATCGGGTTAAGCCATTGCGAGTGCGAGAGCTGGGGATGATAGTCCAGTCGAACTTTTCGGACCTGGTTCGAGTCGCTCAACGTGAGGCGTTGAAAGAGGAACAATTGAAAAAGGAGGGACTTTACGGCAATGAGAAGAATTTCGAACAGCGCGTGGACGAAATTCCTTACTTCAAAAATCGGATTTGTATCCCGACCCTCCATGACCTTCGCAATTTAATCATGGACGAAGCGCATAGATCGAAATATTCCATACTTCCGGGATCGGATTAGACTATTGATGATACGAATATCTGAAAGGATTTTAGTAATGGCCGAGTTTGGAGAAAGATATAGTTACGTATGTTGGTGAATATTTAAGTTATGCAAGAGATAAGGCTGCATACCGAAAACCCTAGGGAACGCCACAACGACAGAAAATTCGCCAATGATAGTGGGAATAAATTACAATGGATTTCGGGACGCAAATTCCCAAGGTATATCAAAGGCATGATGTAAAATTCGGTAATCGCGGATCGATTAACCAATCATCGCCTTTCATCCCAATCCATGACGATTACCACAATGAATTATCGCCCAAATTCTTGTTGGTGAAATGATATCTCGTCGTGGAGTACCATTTTCAATGATCTCAGATCGAAATAGTCATCCTACTTCCATTATTGGAAGGCGGGGAAGGAAGCATCGAGAGCTCGAAGCTTTCTATGGGTGAAGTAATTATCACCAATTTGTTAAATTGAAAATGGGCTTCAATCAAGCCATAAGATTTGAATTGATTCGAGAAACAACCAATCGGATTTATAATATTTAAGATAAGTTGAAAGCAGCGCGAGATTGGCAAAGGATTTATGCCAACATTCATAGGAAACCATTGTCACTGGAAAAAGGTGACAAGGCATTTTTAAGGCATCACCTTAGAGAGGTGATATGAGGTTTGGCAAAACCGAAAATAGCACTTTAATATATTGGACCTCATGAGACTATCTCCATGATTGGTCATTTAGTTTATCGATTAAGGTACTCCAGGGGCTAAGTACTATACATGATGTTTTGCCATGTATACGGATTGAAAAGTACCTAAGCGACGAGGCAACGAAAGTACCAGTAATGGAGGTCCTCATAGAAGTCATGCCTGATATCATAAATAATTCCGTAGAGTTAGTAGACGGGAAAACTAAACAGTTTGGACATACCAAGCTTTATTGATTAAGATTATGTGGAATTCACAGCGAGGACCAGATTATACCTGGTAGCGCGAGGGTGAATTCTGAAGGGAAAACCCCCACCTTTCTTTCGGAAGGGGATAGTGGGCGTGTAAAATTTCGAGGACGAAATTTCTTAACGGGGGGAGAATGTAACGATTCCGACGAAACCCGGTATACCCTAACCGGTAGACAATAGTTACGTCATAGTTAATGTCGGATACATGAATTACCATAGTAATTATACGAGAATACATGGTTCACTGTATTGATTGTACGTGAATATATAATTCATCGTATTGAATATGCGATCAATCGATCGATAGTTATTGAAACCCGAACGAATCGAGGGTTCAATTATAGACGATATATATGATATTTAGTGATGTTTACGAAGTATTAAAGCTTCGGGATAAGTGAATTAAAGCTCAGAAAAAGAATTTTCGATTTAATGGTACGTCGGTGCATTAAACGAAACCTTTAATACCAAACCGAGCAAGAGACGATCGATCAAGCCGAAAAAGATGCGCAATTATTAATAATATGATGTTTTGAGTTAACGAAAGTCATGGTTTAAGTTTTTAAAGTTTTTAAATTGGTTCTATATAAATTTCATTTTTAAGCCGAAAAACTACCGTTTTAGCCTCGTTTTAAGCCGAATTAAACATTTAACCGAAAAACGAACTGAACCAGATTATCCAAAACATTATCCGGATTTCGAGAATCCAAATGAGTGGCCAAGAATGGAGAGGTGGGTCCCACCCCACCCCCCTTATGAATCCGATCGGCTTGGGGGTTATCCCCCTAGCCTCTCATTTCTTTTTTTTACACCAAATCATCCATATTCATCAATTCTCTAAAGATCATGAACTAAAAACCGAGATTTTTAGCAAGAAAACCAAGGTAATGATCGGGTTATATACGTGTTCATCTTCGTTTCTTGAGTTTATTTGCAAGAAAATGAGGTTTCAAAGATGAAAACCGATTCTTGCATGATCAAGTGATGTATACGGGTTATACAAGGGATCTTGGTCCAAGAAAGGAGTTAAACGGACCAAAAACGAATTTTTACGGTTTAAACTTTAGTTTTGGAACAATAACCGAAACTATAGTGTAAGAGGCTTGATCGTGAGTGTAACTTGCTTGGTATTGTGGTATGTTGGTTGTAGGTTCTGTGTTTAGTGGTAGATAAGGCGGAAAGACGAGTTTGTAACTTGTAGTGACGGAAAACAAAAGGTATATTCGGTTTATGTTCGGTTTTGGAGTTTTTGGACAGATTGTTGATGGTTTAGAGTTAGGTCATGAAATTTTACAGAAGATTTAAATACATGAAAATATAAGATCTGTGAATTTTTGGTAATTTTTGGACAAAGTATGAATATTTGGTGAATTTAATGCTCAGTTTTGGCTAAAAATGGTGAAAAATAGTTAAATATCATGAAAAATTCTGGAAAACTCCATATAAGCTTTTTATAACATGTATAAGTCACACACAAAATTTTAGGTCAGTTGGAGAAGTCTAAGTAGGCTTTTCGGTTAAACGACTTCTAGGGTTTTCTAGCTCGGTTTTAGTGAAAATGGCATGTAAAGAGAGATTTTGATTTTGGAAATATTACAGGGGACTATGTAGATGGCAGGGGACATCCAGGAAAAATTTGGGATTTTTCTAAGGTCGTTTGGTATTTACGACATATTTAGTGTTTAAATGGTGTTTAAAAATAGATAAATAAATTTTAAATATAAAAATTAATTCTGGAAAATTTTTTATAAAATTCCCCACTGTCAAAAAGTGATTTGTGCAAAATTTCAAGATCCGAGATTAAACGGATAATTATTTGTGCAAAAACAAACTTTTAAAGTTTAAAACGCGTAAACCGGTAATGTTCGCCTAAGCGAGTTGACTGGTGTATAAAAACCCTAAGAATGAACTATTTTCATATAATTGAGTCAAACAAGAAAAAATGAATCATCCGAAAATAATTCGGATGATTTGGGTAATTTTAAACGATTTAACAGTTTCCGGTGCACTAAAGACGGAAACGGGTCCCGCGGCCAATCGGGGAGTCTAAACCGAGCTCTAATTTCACAACTTTAAATAAATTATCAGTCAACCACTATTTTTGGGACGTGTGTGACCAAACTCATTTTTGAAACGTAAAAACGGATAACCGTGCTAGGCACGCAAAACGGGGAAAACAAACTAATAGTAAATTTGACTATAGAACTCTAAACGATATCACAATCTGAGTCCGTAGAAGTGTTTCTGGGTTAACATTGCCCCCGGAATGGGTACAGTACTGGGTTAACAGTGTCCCCAGATGTCCCTAGAAGTGTTTCTGGGTTAACATTGCCCCCGGAATGGGTACAGTACTGGGTTAACAGTGTCCCCAGATGTCCCTAGAAGTGTTTCTGGGTTAACATTGCCCCCGGAATGGGTACAGTACTGGGTTAACAGTGTCCCCAGATGTCCCTAGAAGTGTTTCTGGGTTAACATTGCCCCCGGAATGGGTACAGTACTGGGTTAACAGTGTTCCCAGATGTACCGGTTGATACGGTTAAAGATTATATAAACTATAATTGAATAATAACGATCGTAGGGATCATATTACAGATTGGACGTGTTAACTAATAATGACTGTTGTACCTGCTTGCATGTGCTAAGGTGAGTTTCACGAGCCCCTTTTTCTGAATTGTTTTTAAATATTTTCCCGGGGCGGAAGCATGTTATTCCTGAAATGTTTAAGTACATACTGAACGCATGGAATTGCGTGGATTTATATATATTTTATTGTACGGGAATCGTACGGAAATGTACTAAGATGGTAATTGTCTGAGTTGCTAGCATTCTAAGGCCCCGGAACACGAGTGATTAACTGAAAGCCGGTTGAGTGTTGATAGTACTATTGATCTGACAAACCCAACTGGTCCGGCATGGATTTGCTAATGTTTCCCAGCCAGTTGCACATGTCTATTTTGTTGTTATTTATTTTGCTATGTAATGTTAGACATAGCGGTTTGGGGCAGGTCCGTGGGCGGGGGATATGCCACGGGGGTTGTGTGTGATAGTCAGAGGTTTCACTTGTGGGCTCAGCATAATTACATCGATAATATTATATTTTGATAATGATTTATCATGGTTTACCCGAATTGTGAAACTCACCAACTATTCGTAGTTGACCCTTTTTCTCACATGCTTTTCAGGTACAATTAAGATGAAGTGATTGCTTACGTGCTAAGTGCTTGATGTGTGTATGATTTGCGTGCGGGATGTTAGGATACATTATAATAAATAGAATTATGTATCGTATTGTATGATGTGTGTATCACCTAGACGGTAATGAAATATGAGATAATGTAATTTGAAGAATATTAATGTATTCAGTTTTCTTTATAAACAATGTGGTTGATATCAGAGGTGTCTGTTGCATCCCGTTTACGTTTCCGCTGCGGTTACGGGGTGTTACACCCGTCATGTGCCGGGAACAGCCGCTATCCACAACCATAGATTGTTTGCAGCCCTGTTCAACTGTTCCTGCATGATTAAAGTAAAGGATTAAAATCTGGGGACCCAAGACCTATTGGTCTTGGGTCGATTAAATCTGTTAAAAGGCATCCCATACTTTGGCTGTCCAAAGTTAGTATTAGAATGATTTCTGTAAGTCTTAAAAATATACCTTCTTGTAGATTGACTATGAGGCCATCCAATTCTTCGTGAATTAAATGAATTATAACCAATGATTTGGTTGTTAACAGGGAAAAACTGAGATCGATTTCTTTGAAAACCTGGATTAGTCCAATATCTGAACTTTGATGAGTTTGCATTCTTACCATTATAGTAATTACTGTTAGCTCTATTATCAGTTTTCGAAGGCCTCATACCTCTGAATCTCTGATTCAGAGGGCAATCAGCAATCAGGTGTCCTATTTGATTGCATCTGAAACAACTCCTGTGTTCAACTTTCGTCTCAACAGTTGTTTTAGATGTTGAGGTTGCATTACTGCCCGTTTGTCTAACATATGGTGGGACATACGGGTTTAGTGGAGAATTCTTTTCAGTTGGTTTATGTTCCTCTCCACGTTTTAGTAACACTGCCTCTTCTTTTGTCTCACTAGACTCGGATGTCTTGTCCGAATTTGATGAGACAGAACTAGGAACAGAAATCTTAACATTCGAAACAGGCTTACTCGTTTCGCTTTTACTATCTTCTGGATCTTTAATCGTAACTTTAACAGGAACTGTCTGACCAATTTCAACATCAACAGATTTCTGATTACTAGGATCATAAGTATAGTTATGATTATAAGGTGGTGGAACTTCAGAATATCCAATTCCTCCCCTTTTAACTGGGGAACGTTGATCACTTACGAGGTGATCAAGTATTGCAGAGGAATTTCTAAATTGCTCAAGCTTTCTGTTTAGTTCCACCACTTTCGCCTGGTAATCAGCTATCTGTTTATCCCTTTCAGCAATTTGTTTGGTTTTCTCTTCTAACACTTCATAGCTAAGATCAATTACTTGTATTTTTTCAGCTAGACTGGCTTTAAGACTTCTGATATCTTTCTCACTAGCTTTTATTTTTACTGTGTAACTGTTTTCTCTAGTTTTAGTGTAATAATGATCTTCTTTTACTGTTTTAAATTGAGCATCCAAACTAACAAACTGATCAGTTATTGTTTTCAATTGTTCAGACAGATTTTCACATTTCGTACAAGGGAGTTTAGAACTTACCTCAGAGAGCTGATCATTCACCTCTGCCATATAAGCTTGATCTTCTCTTGTCTCTCTGTTTTTTCCTTCAGTTTCGATGTTAACCAAGTTGGCCTGTTCGAACACTTCCTCAACTTGCAGATTCCAATTGTATTCCCCGTTCTGTCTGGATATCATCGCCCTATTCTCGTTACTTCCCCCATTCGGTTGTGTTGGCCTGTTCTGACTACGTTCTACTCGTTCATTTTTGCATTCTTTAGCAAAGTGTCCATTATGTTGACAGTTATAACACCGAACCTTTGACTTATCAAACCCTGGTCTTTCGCCAACAAACTTTCTACCAGTTTTCTTCATAAACCTTTCGACTCTTCTTACTATCATCGCCATCTGCCACTGCAGATCCATCTCCTCCAGATCATCAGCATCGATCTGATCATAGTCTTCGTCTAAAGTTGCAGGGTCAACGATTTTACCTTTAATGTAATTTTCGTAAGAAGAAATGAAAGATGCATAGAGAGCAAACTGCTGTTCAGCAGATTTAACACTCATGGGCATCTGAGAGTAGTTGTTGTTCGGAACACTTGAGGAAACACTACCCTTTGTTGCTTGAGGTTTAGAAGCATTTGTTCCACCAGCTACGAAACACACATCACCATCCATGTTGAGAGTTACATGATCATCATGAGTTGAGTTAGAGCTCGAGTCTCCCTTTGAGTAGTAAGCAGATGATTCTGACTTCGAACTTGAACTTGAATTAACTTTCGCACCATACATTCCCGGATCCTGAACCTGATCAGTTGGTGTCTCTTTTCGAACCATGTTAAGTTCAAAAGTTCGTAATTTATTGACTGCTGTTTCTAAGTCAATGTTGGCAAATTCTTTATCTTCTCTCATCAAGACAGAGTACATTTCCCATTTCAGTGGGAGAGCATCAAGAAGTTTTTCTACGATCTCCTCTTCTTTGTAAACAATGGAATAATTGCTGAGTTCGGTCATCAGGTGATAATATCTTGTGATGATATCATCAAGTGACTCATTCTTCAAATGTTTGAACACCGAGAATTGGGTTTTGAGTAGCTTAATCTTGGATGCACGTATCCCCACATTACCTTCATATCGGTTTTCAAGCGCTTCCCATAGCTCTCTGGCGGTTTTATATTTCCTGAAGGTGTGAAAAAATCTCTTGTGGAAGAGCCATTGTTATCGCAGCATGAGCTTTGCTTTCAGCCTCATACATCTTCTTTTCTTCCTCTTCCATCTTGTTGTACTTCTTAATTTGTTCGCGACCCTCATACAAGGCCGTTGGTGGGCTGTATCCATCTTGAATGCACACCCACATCTTAGCATCTTGATATTTAACAAATTGTTCAAACCGATCCTTCCAAGCCACGAAATCGGTACCCTTTAGCATTTTTGGGGCCTTAGTTGCAGAGCCGGCCTCAACTTCCATTTTCACCAGTTCCGTAATGTTTATCGAAGTCATCGCTGGAAAAAAAATACGAACAAACACTCAAAGAAACCCAAAATTAATTATTTTTTTTTATTCTGAACAGTACTGTAGGCGAAGTTAATGATAACTTCGCTTAAGTCTTAACTTCGCTGGATTACACAACTTCGCTGAAATCTTAACTTCGCTTCTTCTCAACTTTGCCTGATTAGGCGAAGTTGTAGATAACTTCGCTTAAGTTAAGAGAACTTGTGAGGTAGGCGAAGTTGTTTATAACTTCGCTTAAACATATATCTTCGCCTAAACCCTACAAACAGTGGCGGCAAATTCGCCTGATGAACACAACGATTTTGCAGGTTTGATTTAGACGTATTGCGAGGTATGTGAAGGTGTAATGGGTTGTTTTTGATGGTGGGAGAAGGGTAGGACACGAAAACTCGGTATATTAACGTAAACTCGTCCCGCGAATAGTCGAACGGAACAATTTCTACACCCGTGTGATAATCCCGAACCACACAATCACTAGCAAATGCTCTGATACCAATTGTAGGTTCCCAGCCGGATCTACACGGAAATATCTCGTTCAACGTAGGTGCGGAATCCCTACGTAAGACGATACGAGTGTAGAATCGATATACGTTAAACACAAGCAAACACACGTTACAATAAACAAAGAACACGTCGTATTGCAACTAATAACACGTGATTCACCGATCACAATTACACGTACTGAATCGTTCTCTACAAAACAAGCCGCAGCTAAGCTTTTATGGTTATCGACAACTTCGCCTAACATGTTAGGCGAAGTTGTTGATAACTTCGCCTGTTCCACAAGTTCGCTTATAAGAGGCGAACTTGTGAAACAAGTTAACAAAACATTAATACAAATCCAACTAACACAATTACAGACACTAGATACTGAACTACTGACATCATGCACCAACAATTAAATATCACATCTTAGGATTCAGTTACACTTGAATGGTCTTTCACATAGACTATGTAGGCTTTTGAATGTGTTGAATGTCCAACAAAAAAACAATCTAAGGATTCAAACTGAAACTTGTTTAAATAGTCTTTTGAATTCAACAAGGATCACATGCACCCAAAAGGCTAGAGGAACTTGATGTAGGGTTTTCTTTTGAACAAAATCTCATAGGGAGTTTTGTCTTGACTTTTTTTGAGAAGGACTCTATTCTGAACATAACAAGTAGCTTCAATTAATGTTATGTTTCTGCTTTCTGCAACTCCATTTTGTTCAGGAGTTCTAGGGGCACTGAATTGTTGAAATATTCCTTTGGTTTTGCAAAATTCATCGATTACCCCATTCTTGAACTCAGTCCCATTATCACTTCTCATTACCTTCAGCCTAACATCCAATTGGTTCTCAATCCTTGTTACACAACTCTTAATCAAATCAGCAGCCTCATCCTTTGAGTTTAGAAAGTAAACCCATGTATACCTTGAGAAATCATCTATAATCACCAAACAATATCTTTACATTCCAATACTAGGAACACTAACAGGACCAAAGAGATCCATGTGAAGTATTTCAAGTACTTGATCAATTGAGTTCATGAATTTTGTTTTGTGAGATGATTTGTGATGTTTTCCCTTTTGACAATAACTGCACTTGTCATTAATTTTGAATTCTCTTGTGGGTAAACCGATGACATGTTCACCTTTAACATGTTTGTTCATATTCTTCAGATTAACATGACAAAGCTTTATGTGCCAAAGTTTAGTTTTATTCTTAGTGGCTTTGGACACAAAGCAGGTACCACCTCTAGAAATGGCATCTTTCATTCTCAGTTAATATAAGTTTCCATTTCTAGAAGCAACCATCATGATCATATTAGGAGGAATTACAAATTCAGGTTTGAGGATGAAACGGTGTGAATCATCAAATCCAACCATATAACCTTTATTACATAGAACACATTATCAAATTCAGGTTTGAGATGCCCAAAATATTATATTGTAATCCTTCCACATAGAACACATTATAAAAAGATAATTTGCCATTTTTAAGAATGCATTTCCCCACAATTTTCCCTACATTTTCATCATTCCCAAATGCAACTGGTACTTAAAATTTCTCTTCATAGTTTACCAATGATCTCTTGTCACAATTCATGCGCTTGGAACATCCATTGTCTAGCTACCATACATCACGTATGTAGGTTGACTGTTCCTGCACATATTAAAGAAAAATAAATTAGTTAAGTGATGAAATACAAACTGATTCAGCTTGCAAATCATAAGCAACATTAACACTTGTGGCATTTGGCTTGGGATCGTTATAAACAAGTTCACATGAATCATCAGATCCATAGCCAGATTTAGACAAATAACCATTATAAGGGATTATGCTTGTCACACCCTCAAAATCCACTAACGGAGTTTTACCGTCAGAGGGAGTGAACTAACAGGATCGGAATCATTAGTTATAATCAAACTATAAAAACGTTTAAATGAAAATAAGTGCGGAAGCGTAAAAACCAAAAGACAAAAGCTGCGTCACGCAGGACGACTTAAAAACCAAAGTAATAATAGTTAAAAACATGTTTGCATATCAGAATGTTCAAAAACCATGCATGATACTATACCGCGCGCCCGCCTCGGCTAGCAGAGAATAACATACTAAAAGTGTCAACACGAGGTTGGTGAGTTCACAAGTTTATATAAAATAAAGCGTTTAGCGTTTTGCGTTCAGCGTTTTGCATTTACCAGATAGTGTTAAATCAATTATATATCGATAGGTAGCTAGCCTATACAACAAGTATTACTAAGTGTTCGACACCGAAGCTGACTGTTTATCAAGTGCCTTGCCACCAGGTCATCCAGACCATGGTATATGTTAGCAAAAATTACACCCGCTCGACCTCCAGTCGAGTTTAGCGTTGGGTGGGGTTTGTCAAACCCAGTAGTACTACTCAACAGTGACTCGCTATTATCCAAATATTAACTGGTTCGATGTGTAGGACTTCAATTGTTTCGTTTGCCACTTAGCCTTTACAAGTGATATATAATCTACTAACAAAATCTTAAATGCGTTTTTCGGAGTATGTTATCTCCCCCAAGTGAAAAGCGTTTTAAAAAGTTTAAAGGGGTAAGTGAAACTCACTGTTTGCGAAGAATTCCCAAAATAAATCACCAAGTGATACGCGTCACAGAAAACTCTCTCTAGCGTTCTAAAACAACAAGGAGATTTTCTAAGTATCGGAACTAATATCGAGTCCCAAGACCCGGCATATAATTCCTAAGCACAATATACGTTTCGTGTTTGTTTGTGAATCGTGTGTGACTTAACAAGTACATTTGTGATACGATACATGTGTGAACAATTATTTACGTGTCATGTATTAATAATGTACATCCCTAGCAACTATTCCCCGCAGGGGAAATTTGGTCAAATTATAACAATTAACTAGTAATTATTCCCCGCAAGGGCAATTTGGTCAAAACACGACAATCAATTAGCAATTACCATGTTTCATGCAACCTTTGAAAAATTCAGCAACTAGTTTTCTTATCGACAGAATTCTACTTGAAAAACTAGTCTATTCCACCGATCATAGCATCTCAATTAATTTACCAAAAATCATCACAAAAGCATGTATGTGTTAGGTTTCCAGAACATATTTTGTTGTATTTTTATTCCATATATATATTTTTCACAATGATCAATTTACCACAGCAAACTCACAACAGTCAAATTTATGCGCAACAGAATGTTATTTGAAATTCCCGTTAAACGAAAAATACAACAAATGCAAGACCACTTGGGTTAGGTTCCTAACTCAACAAGTCAACTTCCAGAAGTGAAACCAACCCAATTGGTCACGTAGTTCATGAGATATAATATTTACAAGATAACCTAACAGCAGGTCTCACAATTCAGATTCGCACAACGATTTTGTAAAATCATAAAAGTTAACTTTTACACGTTCAAAATTTGCAAATTTATATTCTTTTTTAGAAACTAGACTCAACCTAGTTTACTGTAGTATCAATTATCTCGACCAATTTTCACATTTACACCCCGTTACAGTCAATTGAACATCAACAACACAATCTGTCCAGAAACTGTTTGCAACAAAACTCAACCTATTAACCATCTATAGACCATAATCCGTTCATATAACACTCTAGACACCATAACCACTATCCATGCATATCAATTACACAATACATACATGGTTAGGGTTTTATTTGATCTCAACATCAAAGACTCAACCAATTAACATGTAATCATATCAATTCTAGTTATCAATTCATCATCAATACATCATCAAAACAAACGAATCATATGAGCACAATATAAGAGAATTTTCGGAACCTAGGGTTCACAATTATACCTTCAAAAACAACAACACAAGCAATAGGAAGGTAGAAGATGGCTAGAAACGGATGTAGGATGCTTCAATTGTGAAAGGCAAGATCAAAATCAAGTATTATTTGTGTGTGTGAAGGCCGATCCCAAGGGGGGGGGGGATTGAGGCTGCCGTCGGGTTTTGTGAGGGAAAGAGAGAGGAGAGTTAGGGTTTTATAATACTATTAATAATAATCATGTTAAATCTAGGTCCCTCCACTTTCAAATGTTACTTTCCTAGCTTAATTAACTAGTTCTAGCACATTGAGTTAACGTTTATAACAATGTTATCACATAACACATAAGTCTAACACATAATTATCACATAATTATTGTTTTGACGTTTTTCTTTTATTCACCAATTGTTTGCGTCAACTCGTTTGCGTTTCGGTGCAATTCCCGAAAGACTACACATGTAGTAAGTGTCAAGCGTCATTTAAACCCTAGTTTAAATGTAATGAGGTGTGCGTTATAGATTCAATGATCTTTAAGTTTGAACTGACTGAGTTGAGTTGACGGAGTTAACCTGAAATTGACGAATGTCACATCATTCCCATGTTAAAGAATTTTCGTCCCGAAAACTTGAGTCAAGTCGTGATGAGTGTCTGAAAAAGTAAGAAAAAAAAATTTTCAGCTTGTCATATCATCCCCTAGTAGAAAGAAATTTCGTCCCGAAATTTAATTCATACCTCCGGTGATTTCTGACGGTTTGTCGGGTTTCGCGGTTTTCTGTGTTTGGTCAGCCCTTCAAAAAGGTGAGGATACTTTTTTATTATTTTATCCTCGCGTTCCCATGTGAACTCCGGTCCACGTCTCGAGTTCCAACGAACCTTAACAATTGGAATTTTACTGTGCTTGAGTGTTTTGGTTTCCCAATCCAAAACTTCGACTGGTTCTTCAATGAAGCGTAGCTGTTCATCAACTTGCAGTTCATCCAAAGGGACTACTTGGGTTTCATCAGATAGGCATTTCTTCAAATTGGATACGTGAAATACATTGTGTACGCCACTGAGTTCCGTTGGTAGGTCCAGTCGGTACGCCACCGGACCAATGCGCTCAGTTATTCGATAAGGGCCAACGTATCGTGGGTTGAGTTTGTTTCGCTTCCCAAAGAGAACCACACCTTTCCAAGGTGAGACTTTGAGTAACACTTGGTCATTCACTTGAAATTCGAGAGGTTTTCGGCGCTTGTCGGCATAACTCTTTTGGCGATCTCGTGCTGCTGCCATGCGGTTTCGGATTTGAACAATCTTTTCTGAAGTTTCGAGTACCAGTTCTGGACCATTGATTTAGCTGTCACCCACCTCTGCCCAGCAGAGAGGTGATCGACACTTCCGTCCGTACAGTGCTTCAAACGGCGCTGCTTTAATACTTGCATGGTAGCTGTTATTATACGAAAACTCTACCAAAGGTAAGTGAGGTTCCCAACTTTTTCCGAAATCCAACACACATGCACGCAACATGTCCTCTAAGGTCTGAATAGTCTGTTCACTTTGCCCATCCGTCTGAGGATGGTATGCAGTGCTCATATCAAGACGGGTGCCAAGTGCGCTTTGCAGTGACTTCCAAAAGTGCGAAGTGAAACGGGAATCTCGATCAGAAATGATTGAGACAGCACTCCGTGTCTAGACACCACTTCTTTCATGTAGACGCGAGTCTGTCTTTCCATTTTGTCCGATTCCTTAATCGCTAAGAAGTGTGCCGACTTAGTCAACCGGTCAACGATCACCCAGATGGTATCGCATCTCGTCGGTGTTTTAGGCAATCCCGTGATAAAATCCATTGAAATGTGTTCCCATTTCCACATTGGAAGTTCCGGTTGCTGTAGCAGGCCAGACGGCTTCTGATATTCTATTTTGACTCTGGCACAAGTCAAGCATTTCCTCACGTAGGTGGCAATGTCGGCTTTCATGTTCGGCCACCAGTAAAGTGCCTTTAAGTCATGGTACATTTTATCCGAGCCGGGGTGGATTGAATATCGGGACTTGTGAGCTTCGTCCATCACTAGAGTTCTCAACTCTCCGTATCGTGAAACACAAATCCGGTTCTCAAAATATCGGACCCCGTCCGATTTGGTTTCAATTTGCTTGTTCATGCTCCGCATGAGTTCTGATGGAAGATTATCATCTTTCAAAGCTTCGAGTTGCGCCTCGCGAATTTGATCGGGTAAGTTGGCATGAATCGTGAGTTGCAATGCTCGTACTAGCCTGGGTTTATCGGTTTCTTTCCTGCTGAGAGCGTCGGCCACTACATTGGCCTTGCCAGGGTGGTACTTGATGGCACAATCATAATCCTTAAGCAGCTCGACCCAACGACGCTGTCGCATGTTCAGCTCCTTCTGATCGTCGATATGTTGGAGACTCTTGTGGTCGGTGTAAATGGTAAACTTGGAACCGTACAAGTAATGCCTCCATATCTTAAGGGCAAACACCACAGCTCCAATTTCCATGTCATGGGTCGTGTAGTTTTTCTCGTGAACCCGTAGTTGTCGAGAGGCATATGCTATAACCTTCTCGAGTTGCATCAGCACACAACCGAGACCTTGTATCGATGCGTCACAGTGTACCTCAAAATTCTCTGTTCCCTCGGGTAGGGCTAGAATAGGGGCGCTACAGAGTTTGGTTTTCAACAGTTGAAAAGCGGATTCTTGCGCGTCACCCGATTGTACTTAGTACCCTTGTGAGTCAAAGCGGTGAGGGGTTGAGCAATCTTTGAAAATCCCTCGATGAAACGCCGGTAGTAGCCGGCTAGCCCTAGGAATTGCCGCACCTCAGTCGGAGTCTTAGGTGCTTCCCAATTTTTGATGGCTTCTACCTTACCGGGGTCGACATGGATACCATTCTCATTGAACACATGTCCTAAAATGTGAACCTCGCGAAGCCAAAATTCGCATTTCAAGAGTTTGGCGTACAGTTGTTCCTTCTTCAACAATTCCAGAATTAATCTCAAGTGTTCTTCGTGGTCAGCCTCGTCCTTAGAGTAGACGAGAATATCATCAATTAAAACAATCAAAAACTTGTCGAGGTACGCCTTGCATACTCGATTCATTAGATCCATAAATACGGCTGGTGCGTTGGTTAAGCCAAAAGGCATAACTGAAAACTCGTAGTGACCATACGGTGTTCTGAATGCCGTCTTTGAGATATCTTCTTCGCGCACTCTTAATTGATGGTAACCAGACCGCAGATCGATCTTCGAATAGTAACTCGATCCTTGGAGCTGGTCAAACAGATCACGAATTCGGGGTAAAGGATAACGGTTCTTGACCGTCACCTTGTTCAACTCCCGGTAGTCGATGCACATGCGGAAAGTCCCGTCCTTCTTTCTGACGAATAAGACAGGGGCTCCCCATGGCGATGAGCTAGGTCGGATAAAACCCTTATCCAAAAAATCTTGCAGCTGAGTGGACAGTTCCTGAAGCTCCGCCAGTGCGAGCCGATACGGGGCTCGTGCTATGGGTGCTGCACCGGGTGTCAACTCGATTTGGAATTCGACTTGTCGTATAGGATGGAGTCCAGGCAAATCCTTCGGAAAAACTTCCGGAAAATCTCGCACAATCGGTATGTCTTCAATTCGCTTCTCCTCCGCGGGTTTCTCAACAATATGCGCCAAAATTGCCGGATGATCCTTTCGTAGATACTTCTGCGCCTTCATGAGGGTGATAACGCTGGTGGTCATGCCGCTTATCTCGCCCCGGATCGAAATGATCTCGCCGGAAGGGGTAGAAATGTGGACTGTCTTGTCATGACATATAATCTCCGCTCGGTTCTCGGATAACCAGTCCATGCCGACAACGACATCGAAACTACCAAGCGTAAAAGGTATGAGGTCGATAACAAAAATATGACCTGACAGTTTTAACTTACATCCCGCAAGTACATGAGTCGTTACTATAGTCTTACCGTCAGCTAATTCAACAGGAAACTTAGCATCTAACGGGGTTGGAGTTAGGTCTAAGAGTTGACTAAAGGCTTTCGACACAAAACTCCTATCAGCTCCAGTGTCAAACAATACAGAAGCAAAACAGTCGTTTACAGGAAACTTACCAGTCACCACATACGGATCGTTGCGGGCTTGACCCGACCCAATAACAAAAGCTCTTCCTTTACCATTGTTTCCACCACCACTGCCACTTCCATTACTTCCATTGTTCTCGTTCTGATTCAGCTTGGGGCAATCTTTCCTGAAATGACCTTCCTGACCACATTCGAAACATCCCTTAGTCGTCGTAGGTGGTTTAGGAGCACCCTTTGCCGCAAGGTCTCCCCTACATTCCTTTTCCTGGTGACCCATCTTTCCGCATCTCAGACACTTGACACGGTCACACGGGCCAGCATGATGATAGTTGCACCTGTTGCACTTCGGATATTTCCCAGCATATCCGCTCGAACCCTGCCCGCCACCGTTGTTATTGTTATTGTGACCCTGATTGTTGAAACTCCGGGTGAATTCGGGCTTACGGTAGTGTTGTTGCTGTGGGGGGTTCGAGGATGAGGATCTGGTGCTGTTAAACTTTCTCTTTCCATAGCTCTGGTTGTTGTTGCTGTTGTTGTCAGTACTCGGGTTGTCACGGGCTTTAGGGGCTGAGCCTCTAGGTGGTAGCGCACCTTGGGTCACTGCTTGATCCGTCAGTTTGTGAGCTAACCGGATCGCTTGTTGAATCGTGGCTGGTCTGGAAGACGTCACCATGCCCTGAATTTGCGGTGCTAACCCATCAATATACATTTCAATCCTCTTTCTCGGCGGGTCTACCATCCGTGGACACATCACAGCTAACTCGTGAGAACGGGTGGTGTAGGCTTCGATTTATGAACCCACCATCTTCAATGACCAAAACTCGGATTCCAACTTTGCAATCTCCTCCCTAGGACAGTACTCTTCTCGCATCATGTTCTTGAATTCCTCCCAGTTCATAGCGTTAGCCAGTTCCAATCCAAGGATCTGCACGTTTGAATTCCACCAAGTGAGGGCAGAATCTTCAAGTGTTCCAGCAGCAAATTTAACCCTACTGGCAGGGGGACAATTACAGATCTCAAACGCCGATTCGGCCTTCTCATCCCAACGCAGGAAGTCTATAGCTCCCTCAGTGCCCTTAAACGTACTGGGCTTGCAGTCAAGGTGGTTCTTGAAGGTACACGTTCCTATTGGACCTCCAGCTTGGTTTTGGACATGTGCGGCTAGAGCGGCCGCCGCGTGGTCGTTTAGCAGAGTTTTGAGTTCTGCTGCAGTCAAGTTGATGTTACCACGTCCGTGTCCAGCATTTCTTCCTGCCATTTCCTAGAATTACAGCATAAAATGTTAAACATGAATTTTTTTTCTTTCATATGCAACACACCATACATGTAATAAAAAGATAGGTAAGAAAGAAATAAGAACCAAACATCACATCACAACCATATATTAATCCAAATAATAATTCATGATTAAAACCATTGTATTCGCTACAAAGTATTTAAAACCAATCCTTAAAATCATAGAAAAATAATAGTTTGGATGGAGACAACCCCTCCATCTAGGTGTTATCATCCTTAGATGTCATCGTCTGAGGACACCTCTGAGTGTGCCTCCTCCTCAGCCGGTTCTTCCTCCGGTTCCTCCTCGGGATCTTCCTCGGGATCTTCCTCGGGATCCTCCTCAGGTTCCTCTTCGGGATCTTCTTCGGGTTCCTCTTCAGGCTCTGCCTCAGGCTCTGCCTCAGGTTCTGCCTCAGGTTCGGCTGCGTTCTGAGCAATTTGCATTTGTAAGACATCGCAACGCTCTAAAGTTATCTCGGTTTGAGTCCTTGCTACTTGGAGTTGCTCTTGCAAGTCTATCATCTCGGCTTGCATCTTTCTCATAATCTTCATCTGTTGATCACTAGCCTCTTGCATTTCCTTCATTGCCGCTGTCATGCGGGAAATTTCCTCATTAGTTTCGGTTCCATCTTTTAACAGTCCGGATACGTTCGCTCTCGTATAGCGCATGTAACCAACATCACGCTCCAAACAAGAAACAACAGCTGCGAGCACACGCTCTACAGGTTCGGTTATAGGTGGTAGGGTGTTGGGGTAAGCAGGATGGTTCGGGTGAGGTAGCGGGGGAACTTGTTCACTATAGACCATACGCCTGATCATATTAGGGTACCAATCCCAACTAACTTCGTTTTCGTACATGCCTCCGGATAAGCGATACCTCTTCGGTGCAGGAGCTTCGAGTTCCGGGACTACACGGGGTGGCGATGAGGTAGGTAGCTGTGGTTCCTTCCCATGAGCATGAGTCATCGGATCGGATGATGATGATGGTGGCGTCGACATCCCTACAGGTAAGCCATGTATGCGCGCGCGTATGAGTGAAAGAGGTAAAGAGATAAGATAACAAAGACTTCACAAACATATGCAGTGCGTATCATTATAACTAATGGGTCGTCGCGGTTATAGTCTAGTATGCATGCAATTTCTAGTTCGCTAGAACCAATGGCTCTTATACCAATCTGTTACACCCTCAAAATACACTAACGGAGTTTTACCGTCAGAGGGAGTGAACTAACAGGATCGGAATCATTAGTTATAATCAAACCATAAAAACGTTTAAATGAAAATAAGTGCGGAAGCGTAAAACCAAAAGACAAAAGTTGCGTCACGCAGGACGACTTAAAAACCCAAGTAATAATAGTTAAAAACATGTTTGCATATCAGAATGTTCAAAAACCATGCATGATCCTATACCGCGCGCCCGCCTCGGCTACCTGAGAATAACATACTAAAAGTGTCAAAACGAGGTTGGTGAGTTCACAAGTTTATATAAAATAAAGCGTTTAGCGTTTTGCGTTCAGCGTTTTGCGTTCAGCGTTTTGCGTTACCAGATAGTGTTAAATCAATTATATATCGATAGGTAGCTAGCCTATACAACAAGTATTACTAAGTGTTCGACACCGAAGCTGACTGTTTATCAAGTGCCTTGCCACCAGGTCATCCAGACCATGGTATGTGTTAGCCAAAATTACACCCGCTCGACCTCCAGTCGAGTTTAGCGTTGGGTGGGGTTTGTCAAACCCAGTAGTACTACTCAACAGTGACTCGCTATTATCCAAATATTAACCGGTTCGATGTGTAGGACTTCAATTGTTTCGTTTGCCACTTAGCCTTTACAAGTGATATATAATCTACTAACAAAATCTTAAATGGGTTTTTCGGAGTATGTTATCTCCCCCAAGTGAAAAGCATTTTAAAAAGTTTAAAGGGATAAGTGAAACTCACTGTTTGCAAAGAATTCCCAAAATAAATCACCAAGTGATGCGCGTCACAGAAAACTCTCTCTAGCGTTCTAAAACAACAAGGAGATTTTCTAAGTATCGGAACTAATATCGAGTCTCTAGACCCGGCACATAATTCCTAAGCACAAGATACATTTCGTGTTTGTTTGTGAATCGTGTGTTACTTAACAAGTACATTTGTGATACGATACATGTGTGAACAATTATTTACGTGTCACGTATTAATAATGTACATCACTTGCACCTATTCCCCGCAGGGGCAATTTGGTCAAATTATAACAATTAACTAGCAATTATTCCCCGCAAGGGCAATTTGGTCAAAAAACGACAATCAATTAGCAATTACCATGTTTCATGCAACTTTTGAAAAATTCAGCAACTAGTTTTCTTATCGACAGAATTCTACTTGAAAAACTAGTCTATTCCACCGATCATAGCATCTCAATTAATTTACCAAAAATCATCACAAAAGCATGTATGTATTAGGTTTCCAGAACATATTTTGTTGTATTTTTATTCCATATATATATTTTTCACAATGATCAATTTACCACAGCAAACTCACAACAGTCAAATTTATGCGCAACAGAATGTTATTTGAAATTCCCGTTAAACGAAAAATACAACAAATGCAAGACCACTTGGGTTAGGTTCCTAACTCAACAAGTCAACTTCCAGAAGTGGAACCAACCCAATTGGTCTCGTAGTTCATGAGATATAATATTTACAAGATAACCTAACAGCAGGTCTCACAATTCAGATTCGCACAACGATTTTGTAAAATCATAAAAGTTAACTTTTACACGTTCAAAATTTGCAAATTTATATTCTTTTTTAGAAACTAGACTCAACCTAGTTTACTATAGTATCAATTATCTCGACCAATTTTCACATTTACACCCCGTTACAGTCAATTGAACATCAATAACACAATCTGTCCAGAAACTGTTTGCAACAAAACTCAACCTATTAACCATCTATAGACCATAATCCGTTCATATAACACTCTAGACATCATAACCACTATCCATGCATATCAATTACACAATACATACATGGTTAGGGTTTTATTTGATCTCAACATCAAAGACACAACCAATTAACATGTAATCATATCAATTCTAGTTATCAATTCATCATCAATACATCATCAAAACAAACGAATCATATGAGCACAATATAAGAGAATTTTCGGAACCTAGGGGTCACAATTATACCTTCAAAAACACCAACACAAGCAATAGGAAGGTAGAAGATGGCTAGAAACGGATGTAAGATGCTTCAATTGTGAAAGGCAAGATCAAAATCAAGTATTATGTGTGTGTGTGAAGGCCGATCGCAAGGGGGGGGGGGGTTAGAGGCTGCCGTCGGGTTTTGTGAGGGAAAGAGAGAGGAGAGTTAGGGTTTTATAATACTATTAATAATCATCATGTTACATCTAGGTCCCTCTACTTTCAAATGTAACTTTCCTAGCTTAATTAACTAGTTCTAGCACATTGAGTTAACGTTTATAACAATGTTATCACATAACACATAAGTCTAACACATAATTATCACATAATTATTTTTTTGACGTTTTTCTTTTATTCACCAATTGTTTGCGTCAACTCGTTTGCGTTTCGGTGCAATTCCCGAAAGACTACACATGTAGTAAGTGTCAAGCGTCATTTAAACCCTAGTTTAAATGTAATGAGGTGTGCGTTATAGATTCAATGATCTTTAAGTTTGAACTGACTGAGTTGAGTTGACGGAGTTAACCTGAAATTGACGAATGTCACATCATTCCCATGTTAAAGAATTTTCGTCCCGAAAACTTGAGTCAAGTCGTGATGAGTGTCTGAAAAAGTAAGAAAAAAAAATTTTCAGCTTGTCATATCATTCCCTAGTAGAAAGAAATTTCGTCCCGAAATTTAATTCATACCTCCGGTGATTTCTGACGGTTTGTCGGGTTTCGCGGTTTTCTGTGTTTGGTCAGCCCTTCAAAAAGGTGAGGATACTTTTTCATTATTTTATCCTCGCGTTCCCATGTGAACTCCGGTCCACGTCTCGAGTTCCAACGAACCTTAACAATTGGAATTTTACTGTGCTTGAGTGTTTTGGTTTCCCAATCCAAAACTTCGACTGGTTCTTCAATGAAGCGTAGCTGTTCATCAACTTGCAGTTCATCCAAAGGGACTACTTGGGTTTCATCAGATAGGCATTTCTTCAAATTGGATACGTGAAATACATTGTGTACGCCACTGAGTTCCGTTGGTAGGTCCAGTCGATACGCCACCGGACCAATGCGCTCAGTTATTCGATAAGGGCCAACGTATCGTGGGTTGAGTTTGTTTCGCTTCCCAAAGCGAACCACACCTTTCCAAGGTGAGACTTTGAGTAACACTTGGTCATTCACTTGAAATTCGAGAGGTTTTCGGCGCTTGTCGGCGTAACTCTTTTGGCGATCTTGTGCTGCTGCCATGCGGTTTCGGATTTGAACAATCTTTTCTGAAGTTTCGAGTACCAGTTCTGGACCATTGATTTGGCTGTCACCCACCTCTGCCCAGCAGAGAGGTGATCGACACTTCCGTCCGTACAGTGCTTCAAACGGCGCTGCTTTAATACTTGCATGGTAGCTGTTATTATACGAAAACTCTACCAAAGGTAAGTGAGGTTCCCAACTTTTTCCGAAATCCAACACACATGCACGCAACATGTCCTCTAAGGTCTGAATAGTCCGTTCACTTTGCCCATCCGTCTGAGGATGGTATGCTGTGCTCATATCAAGACGGGTGCCTAGTGCGCTTTGCAGTGACTTCCAAAAGTGCGAAGTGAAACGGGAATCTCGATCAGAAATGATTGAGACAGCACTCCGTGTCTAGACACCACTTCTTTCATGTAGACGCGAGTCTGTCTTTCCATTTTGTCCGATTCCTTAATCGCTAAGAAGTGTGCCGACTTAGTCAACCGGTCAACGATCACCCAGATGGTATCGCATCCCGTCGGTGTTTTAGGCAATCCCGTGATAAAATCCATTGAAATGTGTTCCCATTTCCACATTGGAAGTTCCGGTTGCTGTAGCAGGCCAGACGGCTTCTGATATTCTGTTTTGACTCTGGCACAAGTCAAGCATTTCCTCACGTAGGTGGCAATGTCGGCTTTCATGTTCGGCCACGAGTAAAGTGCCTTTAAGTCATGGTACATTTTATCCGAGCCGGGGTGGATAGAATATCGGGACTTGTGAGCTTCGTCCATCACTAGAGTTCTCAACTCTCCGTATCGTGGAACCCAAATCCGGTTCTCAAAATATCGGACCCCGTCCGATTTGGTTTCAATTTGCTTGTTCATGCTCCGCATGAGTTCTGATGGAAGATTATCATCTTTCAAAGCTTCGAGTTGCGCCTCGCGAATTTGATCGGGTAAGTTGGCATGAATCGTGAGTTGCAATGCTCGTACTAGCCTGGGTTTATCGGTTTCTTTCCTGCTGAGAGCGTCGGCCACTACATTGGCCTTGCCAGGGTGGTACTTGATGGCACAATCATAATCCTTAAGCAGCTCGACCCAACGACGCTGTCGCATGTTCAGCTCCTTCTGATCGTAGATATGTTGGAGACTCTTGTGGTCGTTGTAAATGGTAAACTTGGTACCGTACAAGTAATGCCTCCATATCTTAACGGCAAACACCACAGCTCCAAGTTCCAAGTCATGGGTCGTGTAGTTTTTCTCGTGAACCCGTAGTTGTAGAGAGGCATATGCTATAACCTTCTCGAGTTGCATCAGCACACAACCGAGACTTTGTATCGATGCGTCACAGTGTACCTCAAAATTCTCTGTTCCCTCGGGTAGGGGTAGAATAGGGGCGCTACAGAGTTTGGTTTTCAACAGTTGAAAAGCGGATTCTTGCGCGTCACCCCAATTGTACTTAGTACCCTTGTGAGTCAAAGCGGTGAGGGGTTGAGCAATCTTTGAAAATCCCTCGATGAAACGCCGGTAGTAGCCGGCTAGCCCTAGGAATTGCCGCACCTCAGTCGGAGTCTTAGGTGCTTCCAAGTTTTTGATGGCTTCTACCTTACCGGGGTCGACATGGATACCATTCTCATTGAACACATGTCCTAAAAAGTGAACCTCGCGAAGCCAAAATTCGCATTTCAAGAGTTTGGCGTACAGTTGTTCCTTCTTCAACAATTCCAGAATTAATCTCAAGTGTTCTTCGTGGTCATCCTCGTCCTTGGAGTAGACGAGAATATCATCAATGAAAACAATCGCAAACTTGTCGAGGTACGCCTTGCATACTCGATTCATTAGATCCATAAATACGGCTGGTGCGTTGGTTAAGCCAAAAGGCATAACTGAAAACTCGTAGTGACCATACAGTGTTCTGAATGCCGTCTTTGAGATATCTTCTTCGCGCACTCTTAATTGATGGTAACCAGACCGCAGATCGATCTTCCAATAGTAACTCGATCCTTGGAGCTGGTCAAACAGATCACCAATTCGGGGTAAAGGATAACGGTTCTTGACCGTCACCTTGTTCAACTCCCGGTATTCGATGCACATGCGGAAAGTCCCGTCCTTCTTTATGACGAATAAGACAGGGGCTCCCCATGGCGATGAGCTTGGTCGGATAAAACCCTTATCCAACAAATCTTGCAGCTGAGTGGACAGTTCCTGAAGCTCCGCCAGTGCGAGCCGATACGGGGCTCGTGCTATGGGTGCTGCACCGGGTGTCAACTCGATTTGGAATTCGACTTGTCGTATAGGATGGAGTCCAGGCAAATCCTTCGGAAAAAGTTCCGGAAATTCTCGCACAATCGGTATGTCTTCAATTCGCTTCTCCTCCGCGGGTTTCTCAACAATATGCGCCAAAATTGCCGGATGACCCTTTCGTAGATACTTCTGCGCCTTCATGAGGGTGATAACGCTGGTGGTCATGCCGCTTATCTCGCCCCAGATCGAAATGATCTCGCCGGAAGGGGTAGAAATGTGGACTATCTTGTCATGACATATAATCTCCGCTCGGTTCTCGGATAACCAGTCCATGCCGATAACGACATCGAAACTACCAAGCGTAAAAGGTATGAGGTCGATATCAAAAATATGACCTGACAGTTTTTAACTTACATCCCGCAAGTACATGAGTCGTTACTATAGTCTTACCGTCAGCTAATTCAACAGGAAACTTAGCATCTAACGGGGTTGGAGTTAGGTCTAAGAGTTGACTAAAGGCTTTCGACACAAAACTCCTATCAGCTCCAGTGTCAAACAATACAGAAGCAAAACAGTCGTTTACAGGAAACTTACCAGTCACCACATACGGATCGTTGCGGGCTTGACCCGACCCAATAACAAAAGCTCTTCCTTTACCATTGTTTCCACCACCACTGCCACTTCCATTACTTCCATTGTTCTCGTTCTGATTCAGCTTGGGGCAATCTTTCCTGAAATGACCTTCCTGACCACATTCGAAACATCCCTTAGTCGTCGTAGGTGGTTTAGGAGCACCCTTTGCCGCAAGGTCTCCCCTACATTCCTTTTCCTGGTGACCCATCTTTCCGCATCTCAGACACTTGACACGGTCACACGGGCCAGCATGATGATAGTTGCACCTGTTGCACTTCGGATATTTCCCAGCATATCCGCTCGAACCCTACCCGCCACCGTTGTTATTGTTATTGTGACCCTGATTGTTGAAACTCCGGGTGAATTCGGGCTTACGGTAGTGTTGTTGCTGTGGGGGGTTCGAGGATGAGGATCTTGTGCTGTCAAACTTTCTCTTTCCATAGCTCTGGTTGTTGTTGCTGTTGTTGTCAGTACTCGGGTTGTCACGGGCTTTAGGGGCTGAGCCTCTAGGTGGTAGCGCACCTTGGGTTACTGCTTGATCCGTCAGTTTGTGAGCTAACCGGATCGCTTGTTGAATCGTGGCTGGTCTGGAAGACATCACCATGCCCTGAATTTGCGGTGCTAACCCATCAATATACATTTCAATCCTCTTTCTCGGCGGGTCTACCATCCGTGGACACATCACAGCTAACTCGTGAGAACGGGTGGTGTAGGCTTCGATTTCTGAACCCACCATCTTCAATGACCAAAACTCGGATTCCAACTTTGCAATCTCCTCCCTATGACAGTACTCTTCTCGCATCATGTTCTTGAATTCCTCCCAGTTCATAGCGTTAGCCAGTTCCAATCCAAGGATCTGCACGTTTGAATTCCACCAAGTGAGGGCAGAATCTTCAAGTGTTCCAGCAGCAAATTTAACCCTACTGGCAGGGGGACAATTACACATCTCAAACGCCGATTCGGCCTTCTCAGCCCAACGCAGGAAGTCTATAGCTCCCTCAGTGCCCTTAAACGTACTGGGCTTGCAGTCAAGGTGGTTCTTGAAGGTACACGTTCCAATTGGACCTCCAGCTTGGTTTTGGACATGTGCGGCTAGAGCGGCCGCCGCGTGGTCGTTTAGCAGAGTTTTGAGTTCTGCTGCAGTCAAGTTGATGTTACCACGTCCGTGTCCAGCATTTCTTCCTGCCATTTCCTAGAATTACAGCATAAAATGTTAAACATGAATTTTTTGTCTTTCATATGCAACACACCATACATGTAATAAAAAGATAGGTAAGAAAGAAATAAGAAACAAACATCACATCACAACCATATATTAATCCAAATAATAATTCATGATTAAAACCATTGTATTCGCTACAAAGTATTTAAAACCAATCCTTAAAATCATAGAAAAATAATAGTTGGATGGAGACAACCCCTCCATCTAGGTGTTATCATCCTTAGATGTCATCGTCTGAGGACACCTCTGAGTGTGCCTCCTCCTCAGCCGGTTCTTCCTCCAGTTCCTCCTCGGGATCTTCCTCGGGATCTTCCTCGGGATCCTCCTCAGGTTCCTCTTCGGGATCTTCTTCGGGTTCCTCTTCAGGCTCTGCCTCAGGTTCTGCCTCAGGTTCTGCCTCAGGTTCGGCTGCGTTCTGAGCAATTTGCATTTGTAAGACATCGCAACGCTCTAAAGCTATCTCGGTTTGAGTCCTTGCTACTTGGAGTTGCTCTTGCAAGTCTATCATCTCGGCTTGCATCTTTCTCATAATCTTCATCTGTTGATCACTAGCCTCTTGCATTTCCTTCATTGCCGCTGTCATGCGGGAAATTTCCTCTTTAGTTTCGGTTCCATCTTTTAACAGTCCAGATACGTTCGCTCTCGTATAGCGCATGTAACCAACATCACGCTCCAAACAAGAAACAACAGCTGCGAGCACACGCTCTACAGGTTCGGTTATAGGTGGTAGGGTGTTGGGGTAAGCAGGATGGTTCGGGTGAGGTAGCGGGGGAACTTGTTCACGATAGACCATACGCCTGATCATATTAGGGTACCAATCCCAACTAACTTCGTTTTCGTACATGCCTCCGGATAAGCGATACCTCTTCGGTGCAGGAGCTTCGAGTTCCGGGACTACACGGGGTGGCGATGAGGTAGGTAGCTGTGGTTCCTTCCCATGAGCATGAGTCATCGGATCGGATGATGATGATGGTGGCGTCGACATCCCTACAGGTAAGCCATGTATGCGCGCGCGTATGAGTGAAAGAGGTAAAGAGATAAGATAACAAAGACTTCACAAACATATGCAGTGCGTATCATTATAACTAATGGGTCGTCGCGGTTATAGTCTAGTATGCATGCAATTTCTAGTTCGCTAGAACCAATGGCTCTTATACCAATCTGTCACACCCTCAAAATCCACTAACGAAGTTTTACCGTCAGAGGGAGTGAACTAACAGGATCGGAATCATAAGTTATAATCAAACCATAAAAACGTTTAAATGAAAATAAGTGCGGAAGCGTAAAAACCGAAAGACAAAAGTTGCGTCACGCAGGACGACTTAAAAACCCAAGTAATAATAGTTAAAAACATGTTTGCATATCAGAATGTTCAAAAACCATGCATGATCCTATACCGCGCGCCCGCCTCGGCTACCTGAGAATAACATACTAAAAGTGTCAAAACGAGGTTGGTGAGTTCACAAGTTTATATAAAATAAAGCGTTTAGCGTTTTGCGTTCAGCGTTTTGCGTTTACCAGATAGTGTTAAATCAATTATATATCGATAGGTAGCTAGCCTATACAACAAGTATTACTAAGTGTTTGACACCGAAGCTGACTGTTTATCTAGTGCCTTGCCACCAGGTCATCCAGACCATGGTATGTGTTAGCCAAAATTACACCCGCTCGACCTCCAGTCGAGTTTAGCGTTGGGTGGGGTTTGTCAAACCCAGTAGTACTACTCAACAGTGACTCGCTATTATCCAAATATTAACCGGTTCGATGTGTAGGACTTCAATTGTTTCGTTTGCCACTTAGCCTTTACAAGTGATACATAATCTACTAACAAAATCATAAATGGGTTTTTCGGAGTATGTTATCTCCCCCAAGTGAAAAGCGTTTTAAACAGTTTAAAGGGATAAGTGAAACTCACTGTTTGCAAAGAATTCCCAAAATAAATCACCAAGTGATGCGCGTCACAGAAAACTCTCTCTAGCGTTCTAAAACAACAAGGAGATTTTCTAAGTATCGGAACTAATATCGAGTCTCTAGACCCGGCACATAATTCCTAAGCACAAGATACATTTCGTGTTTGTTTGTGAATCGTGTGTGACTTAACAAGTACATTTGTGATACGATACATGTGTGAACAATTATTTACGTGTCATGTATTAATAATGTACATCACTAGCAACTATTCCCCGCAGGGGCAATTTGGTCAAATTATAACAATTAACTAGCAATTATTCCCCGCAAGGGCAATTTGGTCAAAACACGACAATCAATTAGCAATTACCATGTTTCATGCAACTTTTGCAAAATTCAGCAACTAGTTTTCTTATCGACAGAATTCTACATGAAAAACTAGTCTATTCCACCGATTATAGCATCTCAATTAATTTACCAAAAATCATCACAAAAGCATGTATGTATTAGGTTTCCAGAACATATTTTGTTGTATTTTTATTCCATATATATATTTTTCACAATGATCAATTTACCACAGCAAACTCACAACAGTCAAATTTATGCGCAACAGAATGTTATTTGAAATTCCCGTTAAACGAAAAATACAACAAATGCAAGACCACTTGGGTTAGGTTCCTAACTCAACAAGTCAACTTCCAGAAGTGGAACCAACCCAATTGGTCTCGTAGTTCATGAGATATAATATTTACAAGATAACCTAACAGCAGGTCTCACAATTCAGATTCGCACAACGATTTTGTAAAATCATAAAAGTTAACTTTTACACGTTCAAAATTTGCAAATTTATATTCTTTTTTAGAAACTAGACTCAACCTAGTTTACTATAGTATCAATTATCTCGACCAATTTTCACATTTACACCCCGTTACAGTCAATTGAACATCAATAACACAATCTGTCCAGAAACTGTTTGCAACAAAACTCAACCTATTAACCATCTATAGACCATAATCCGTTCATATAACACTCTAGACACCATAACCACTATCCATGCATATCAATTACACAATACATACATGGTTAGGGTTTTATTTGATCTCAACATCAAAGACACAACCAATTAACATGTAATCATATCAATTCTAGTTATCAATTGATCATCAATACATCATCAAAACAAACGAATCATATGAGCACAATATAAGAGAATTTTCGGAACCTAGGGGTCACAATTATACCTTCAAAAACACCAACACAAGCAATAGGAAGATAGAAGATGGCTAGAAACGGATGTAAGATGCTTCAATTGTGAAAGGCAAGATCAAAATCAAGTATTATGTGTGTGTGTTAAGGCCGATCGCAAGGGGGGGGGGGTGGGTTAGAGGCTGACGTCGGGTTTAGTGAGGGAAAGAGAGAGGAGAGTTAGGGTTTTATAATATTATTAATAATCATCATGTTACATCTAGGTCCCTCCACTTTCAAATGTTACTTTTCTAGCTTAATTAACTAGTTCTAGCACATTGAGTTAACGTTTATAACAATGTTATCACATAACACATAAGTCTAACACATAATTATCACATAATTATTGTTTTAACGTTTTTCGTTTATTCACCACTTGTTTGCGTCAACTCGTTTGCGTTTCGGTGCAATTCCCGAAAGACTACACATGTAGTAAGTGTCAAGCGTCATTTAAACCCTAGTTTAAATGTAATGAGGTGTGCGTTATAGATTGAATGATCTTTAAGTTTGAATTGACGGAGTTGAGTTGACGGAGTTAACCTGAAATTGACGAATGTCACAATGCTTGTGCACTCTTCAATGACAAATTCTCTTTTCTTAATTATCACTGGTGCTTCAGACCTTGGTTTCCACAAAAATCCATGTGGTTCAAAACCATTTTTCAGCAGAAATTTCTCATCTGCATTAAGTGCATTTGATCTCTTTTTGGTGAGAAGTTTCTTCATAGGCATAATTTTCTTTTCACAAAATGTTGACTTATTAGAGTCAGCTGATTTTTCAAAGGATTGTGACTTAACAGATTGAGATCTGCTGAGTTTCTTCAATAATGGATCCTTTTTCTTGTTATTCACAACACCTTTTTTTTAACATTTGCTTATTCACTCTTGACTTGATCTTCTACCAACTTCTCACCCCTGCTCAAGTATTCATTATATCTTCTCTTGTAAAATGCAAAGTCTTGTCCAAATTTTATGTTGTCAGAAACATGAAATGCTTCAGGAATGAACCTTTCTTCATGAGTCAGTGTGATGATCATAGATATCACAAATTTTGCACCAAACTTAACCTTTGAATTTATCATATGAGCTTCCCATCTTATATCTTTCACTGGGTCTGGGTGGATCAACACCAATAGTCTTCTGATGTGTGAAAAGACCATTGAAGTTGATTGCAAAAGGCAGAAATTGTTCAATCTTTGTCTCTTCCCTTGACACAGTGCTTTTCACAAATTTGATTTCTTCCGACTTGATTGGACTATCCAGTTTATCACTTTCGTGTTTTGACCATCTCCTAAGGTAGCCATCCATGCTTTCCACTTCTCCAACATCAAATAACTCTTGGTTAGAGAAAACTGGATAAACAGAAAAAATAGATCATCATTCTTCATAGTTTCTTAAACTTTCTTGTTTCCTTTGACACTTTCCCTTCTTTGTGACACTTTGTATGTTAATCTTTCAATGTTATTCTTTTCCTTTGATCCACCACATAGATCAAATGATTTTTGTTCCCTTCTCATTTGTTCATGATGTTTCTTCATTTTGGTAGTGATCTTGGGTAGTAAAGGGATCTTTTCTTTTGAATTTTGTACACTCCTTTGAAAGCGCATGATCCATATCATGCATGGCATCATTTACATGAAAACGTTTGAAAAGGTTGTTTTTATGGGATAACTTGTTGATGATTTTGTTGTTGAAATGCCTTTGTTAACCTTGACTATGTTTTTCATATTGGAACTGATTTCTTTGTTGATTTTTGTTCTGGAATTGCCTTGGTTGATTACATTCTCTTGCAAAATGACCTGGTAATTGGCAATTGTAGAAAATAGCCTTGGATTTGTCAAATCCAATTTGATCATTTGGTCCAGAAACCAATGACCTACCAGTTCTATTATACAGCCTTTTTACTCCTTACAGCTAGCATTGCAACCTGCTACTTGATATCCATATCTTCCAAATCATCAGCATCAATTTGTTCAAGGTCTTCTTGAATCACACTTGTATGAATCAAATTCTTGGCCACAAATGTATAATAAGTCTCAGTAAACATAGAGAAGAGAGCATGATCAGCATTTCTGTCACACCCCGATCGTGATGGCGGAAAAATCGAGGTGCGGCGACTAAGTCGTGATTGTTGAGCACAATAGTATAAAAGTCTAAATGCATAAACATAACCAAAATGTCAAATATTACATCAACCAGGTAACATGAAACAAATTGTTTTAATACAAAATATCAAGTTTTCAACAACTCCTAGTCTAGCCTTCATCTTTCTAAGGCCTCTAAACTTGCTAGGGATTTCTTGCTGCATTATTTCCTGAAAACATGTAACAAACTGTCAACTACATAAAGTAGATGAGTGAATTCATAGGTTTAAAGAAAAGAGTTTTATACACAAACATACTAGTATAGGTTGTAGGGGTTTATATATAGGGTGTACCTGCGGCTAACCCACCACTCCTACAACTTATACTACTATGTTTGGGTATAATTCCCAGTTTTTTTTTTTAAAATGGTTTGTAAGAAAAGATCTCTTGGTTTTCCCACAGAGGTTTTTGTAGTAAGTCAAACATGAAATGTTCTCCTGGGCTCTCAACGGGCTTATCAATCTCCCATTAGAGTCGTATGTGATAAGATTACTCAAAGATTTGCGGTCTCCCAACGGTACATGTAGCACATAACAGTTAAGCATAAACAAGGACATATAGATTTGAGCATGCTAAGTTTACTAGATAAACCAACACCAAAATCCCATTGTTTACTAGTATCCAAGATGATGGTGAACAAATGATGATGATGATGAAACCCAATGATCACACAAGACTTGATTGAACTCACGCAAGACTTAAACCAAGACTACCTCGTTCTTGCCATCCAGGACTCAGCTAGGTTCTACCGAGAGTAGGATAGACACCCCAAAGAATCCTGGGTTCCCTTGGTCCCTACCGAGAATAGTATAGGTCCTCAAGAGTTATGGATTTCACCGAGACTAGTATGAAATCCCATGAGTTACGAGTGCCACCGAGAATAGAATGCCACTCATGGTCGTGAGTTCTACCGAGAGTAGAATAGACTCTCGCGTCCAATTCAACTCATGATGTTTTGATCTCTAGATTTCCATGCTGACACAATGACTATGATGATATGAATTTGATTCCCGTTCCCATGATGTCAATGTTCACAGAATTTCCCATACTCATTGATTTCCAATGTTCTTAGATCTCCATGAGTTAATGGGTTTTCCCCATGTTCATAGATTTCCAAAGTTTATAGATTACCAAGAAGCTCGTGGATTTCCGCACGTGTGTAGAAATCCAAATGTTTATAGTTTAAAGAATGTTTGCATAAATGATTTTATCCAAACGTGTAAAGTTACCATGTTTAATCCAAATGTTTATAGTTTAAAGAATGTTTGCATAAATGATTTTATCCCAACGTGTAAAGTTACCATGTTTAATCCAAATGTTTATAGTTTAAAGAATGTTTGCATAAATGATTTTATCCAAACGTGTAAAGTTACCATGTTTCCACCCCATAGTTTTGAAAAGCTTAAATAGGGGCTATGAACTCACCTTGATCTTGGGTTAGGATGGTGCTACAATAGATCTCCTTAGCCTAGAGTTGGACATATATATAAGGTTAACAACGTGCTATAAGTCTAAGAAAACGAGCTTACGTGACCTCGAGCAAAAACTGGGTTTTAAAGACGAAAACAGCTTGGTTCTGGCTTGATTCGATCGAATAGGAACACGTTCGATCGAATAGGAACTTGTTCGATCGAATAGACACACATTCGATCGAATAGACACACATTCGATCGAATAGACACACATTCGATCGAATAGACACACATTCGATCGAATAGACACACATTCGATCGAACTAGAAACACATTTGGTCGAACCAGTTGGGAAAACTCGTTCGGTCGAACATGGAACTTGTTCGATCGAATAGACACTCGTTCGATCGAATACGAAACTCATTCGGTCGAATGAGTTGGAGACCATTCGGTTGCTTTCCTATTCGGTCGACCGGACTGGTTCGATCGACTGGTTCGATCGAATGGGCTGATTCGATCGACTGATTCGATCGAATGAGTCTGATTCGACTCCTTCAAGCTGGGCGACGGAGAAACCTACGGGTTTTTCAGATTTTCCGGATTTTTGACCCAAAATCGAAGTTTTTGACATGGAAATGCTCGGGATTGAAGGGACTATCGATTCCCAGTGATTTTAAACACAAAAGCCTGCATTTTGACACCAAAACAAGACGGTTTTTGACCCGAAAACTCAAGAAACGAAAATGGGTGTTTTTGCTCGATTTGAGGCCGAAAATGGTTATGAAAATGGATGATTTTCAAGAAGATCTTACCAAGAACAACAACAAACAGATTTGTGGACTCGGATTTGAAGTTTGAAGACTTTCTCTCTCTAGTTTCTCTCTCTAGAATGAGAGTGTTTGGGTGGGAAGTGTTGGTGGAAATGAAAGAGATGGTGTAAGAATACTTGATTTTCCGCTTAAATACTCGGGTGACTCGGGTTCGGGTTTAGGCTACCGACGGGTCAAGACTAGTCGAGTTCATAAGTTTTTAAACAAACTAAAACCTTTTCAGCAAAACTTTTATAAAACCATTTTCCGAATAATTATTTGAAATCTTTTTAAATAAGAATATTAAATTTTTCGAAAGCATAAAAATTAATATTTTTCAGGCGTAAATGTCGTTTTATAAAATAAACATTTTAAATGATAAAAGCAGATTTTTTTTTTTTTTTTTTTTTATGATATGGGTTCCGAACTTATCGTCCAGAATCCCAAAGTCTATAGTTTCCGATGATTTCACGATCCTAGTTTACCAATCGAATTTCAGGGCGTTACATCCTCCCCAATTTAGAGGAATTTCGTCCCGAAATTTAGAATTTAGTATAGTTGATGCAATGATGTTTTAGATTAAATGATCCCATGATGACCACTATGCGCCACTACCCCTAATATTCGTCTTGGATACCACCCAAATCAAGTTGAAGGGGTTTATATATAGGGTGTACCAGCGGCTAACCCACCACTCCCTCAACTCCACTTGGGTGTTTCTTTCGACTCCTATTAGTTCAATGACACACAGGACGACACACTATTTTCCACTACAAGGCATCACCTTCAAGCTTTACATCAGACATATTCATTTCGGATTGAAGGGGTTTATATATAGGGTGTACCAGCGGCTAACCCACCACTCCTTCAATCTCCAATGAATAATTCCCTCAATAACTCTTGAATTTAACGCCTCACAGCTGCCACGCTAACTATGAGTCCCTAATTCCAAGTTTCGCTTCAGACATAATCAACTTGTGCCGAAGGGGTTTATATATAGGGTGTACCAGCGGCTAACCCACCACTCCTTCAACATTCATTGATTAATTCCCTACACGAAGCTTGAGTTCACGACTCATAGTTACACAATAGCATATTGTTTATACACGTATACACCTGTGAACTTGATGTTATTATATTCCGGACTATAATTACGAGTTCACCTTGTATCAATGTATAAACTCCATTGTGTGCGGCTAGAAAAATCGACACGACACCACACACACACACACAACCCTGCTTCATGAATGTTAGAATGATGACAAATTTTGGCTCAATGATACATAGTTTACCCCAATGTTTACATGATTAAGTATGCACAACTTGTGTTTTCCAGCACGAGTCATGGGTAGCCAAACTTGGTGTTATGCAAATAAGAGAATATTTATAAGCAAATAGGAACAACATGATACTTCATTAATTGATATTGGTCCCTGATTACATGATTACGATTACATAGACTCCAAGATTTCTAGAATTACAAAGATGATGACTATGCGAACAGATGAGGGTATTTCTCCTTCATCTTATCCTCTCGTTCCCATGTGAACTCGGGTCCACGATGGTTGTTCCAACGTACCTTGACTATAGGTATCCGGCTTCGCTTAGTCTTTCCGACTTCTCGATCTAGGATCTCGACAGGTTCCTCAACAAAGTATAGTTTGTCGTCGATGTGAACCGTGTCGATCGGGATTTGAGCGGTCTCGTCAACGAGGCACTTTTTGAGTTGCGACACATGAAAAACGTTGTGAACACGGCTGAGTTCTGGAGGCAATTCCAAGCGATAGGCTACAGGTCCGACCTTTTCGATGATCTTGAAAGGTCCTACGTACCTTGGAGCAAACTTTCCCTTTTTCCCGAAGCGAACAATGCCCTTCCAGGGGGAAACTTTGAGCATTACGTGATCGCCTATTTGGAACTCCAGAGGTTTGCGGCGTTTGTCAGCGTAATACTTGTGTCGACAGCGGGCGTCCTTAAGTCTTTGCTGAATGATGGCGATACTGTCAGTGGTTTCCTGTATCAGTTCCGGGCCGAGGATTTGAGAATCTCCGGTCTCGGACCAACACAGTGGAGAACGACATTTCCTGCCATAGAGTGCTTCGAATGGCGCGCATTTGATGGTAGCATGATAGCTGTTATTGTATGAGAACTCTGCAAGAGGAAGGTGAGTCTCCCAGCTACTACCGAATTCAAGGATACAGGCTCTGAGCATATCCTCCAGGGTTTGTATGGTCCTTTCGCTCTGTCCGTCCGTTTCAGGATGATAGGCAGAGCTAAGTTTCACACTTGTCCCAAAGGCTTTCTGAAATGACTTCCAGAACCTTGACGCAAAAGAGGGGTCACGGTCAGACGTGATGCCCTTAGGCACACCGTGACGGGTTACGATCTCACGAATGTAAATCCGCGCCAGCTTCTCCGTAGTGTAGTCCTCGCGGACAGGGAGAAAGTGGGCAGACTTGGTCAAGTAATCCACGATAACCCAAATCGTGTCATAACCGCTGGGTGTCCGCGGGAGTTTGGTAATGAAGTCCATAGCGACTTCGTCCCACTTCCACTGCGGTATGATCGGTTTTTGTAACAGGCCAGATGGTCTCTGATGTTCAGTCTTGATCCGCGAGCATGTTAGACACTTACCGACGTATAAAGCTATGTCTTTCTTCATACCCGGCCACCAGAAATGAGACTTGAGATTCTGATACATTTTATCACTGCCCGGGTGAATAGAGTATCTGGATTTGTGCGCTTCGTTCAGGATAAGTTCTCGAAGTGGTTCAGAGTTTGGAATCCACATGCGATTTAAGTAGTAAAGTATACCATCAGACTTGGTTTCAAACTTCCGTTCGGCACCGCAAGATAGCATATTTTTGAGATCACCACCAGCAATCGCTTGCTTTTGAGCTTCAAGAACCAAGGAGGGAAGATTGGACTGAATACAGATCGCATGCAACTGGGTCCTTTCCTTGCGACTTAACGCGTCAGCCACTACGTTAGCCTTTCCAGGGTGGTAGCGGATTTCGCAGTCATAGTCACTTAGGAGTTCAACCCATCGACGTTGTCGCATATTTAGCTCCCTTTGGTTGAGGATGTGTTGTAGGCTCTTGTGGTCGGTGAAGATGACACATTTCGTACCGTATAGGTAGTGTCTCCATATTTTTAAGGCAAAGACCACAGCACCCAATTCCAAGTCGTGAGTGACATAATTCCTCTCATGACTCTTGAGTTGACGCGAGGCGTAAGCGACGACCTTACCGCGTTGCATTAAGACGCAGCCTAGACCTTGGCTCGAGGCGTCGCAATAAACAACAAAATCATCGTTACCCTCAGGAAGCGACAGGATTGGTGCATGGCAGAGTTTATGTTTCAATGTTTGGAAAGCCTCTTCTTGCTCTTGGTTCCAAATGAATGGTTCCCCTTTTTGAGTTAACATTGTGAGGGGCAACGCGATCTTTGAAAAGTTCGAGATGAATCGACGGTAGTACCCAGCCAAACCAAGAAATGAACGAATTTCGGTTGGCGTTGTAGGCGCTCCCCATTTTTTTATGGCTTCAATCTTGGCAGGGTCGACATGAATGCCTTCCTTGTTAATGATGTGACCTAAGAATTGAACTTCCCTTAGCCAGAATTCGCATTTGGAGAATTTGGCGTAGAGTTGCTCTTTCCTCAGCAGATCCAAGGTAAGCCTGAGATGAAGCTCATGGTCGGCTTTAGAGCGGGAATAAACGAGAATATCGTCAATGAAGACGATAACAAACTGGTCCAGGTATGGACGACAAATGCGATTCATGAGATCCATGAACACTGCAGGGGCATTCGTCAAACCAAAAGGCATGACTAGGAACTCGTAGTGTCCATATCGAGTTCTGAAAGCGGTTTTCGCGATGTCGTCCTCCATGACACGCACTTGGTGATAACCTGAGCGTAGGTCGATCTTGGAAAAGTAGGTGGCTCCTTGCAGCTGGTCGAAAAGATCGTCAATCCTCGGTAATGGATACCGATTCTTGACTGTGAGTTTGTTAAGCTCACGATAGTCTATGCACATCCGGAAAGATCCGTCCTTCTTCTTGACGAAGAGGACTGGAGCTCCCCATGGAGACGAACTAGGGCGAATAAAACCCTTGTCCAGTAGTTCCTGCAGCTGGCTCGATAATTCCTGCATTTCAGACGGAGCCAAACGATACGGAGATTTTGCCACGGGGGTTGCACCGGGAACTAACTCGATGTGGAATTTGACTTGTCGGCTAGGAGGAAGTCCGGGTAAGTCTTTAGGAAAAACGTCTGGAAATTCACGCACGACGGGGACATCGGAGAGCTTCTTCCCCAAAGATTTCTTGATGGAGACATGAGCTAGGAAGGCGAGACACTTCTTTCGAAGGCATCGCCGAGCTTTAAAGCAGGAGATTAATTTCAGACATCTGCCTGATCTTTCTCCTTGAATAATTATGGACTCGCCAGAAGAACAAGGAACGCGAATGAGCTTCTCAGCACACACCACTTCCGCGTGGTTGATGGACAACCAATCCATCCCAACAATTACATCGAAACTTCCTAAATGCATAGGGATGAGGTCAATGTTAAGAGACGTCCGATCAAACGTAAGCGTGCAATTGCGAACGATTTTGTTCACTTGGGTAGACTCTCCGTTTGCCATTTCGACAGAGAAAGCGGGGTCTAAGACAGAGGTTCCTAGATTAAGCAATGGGACCAACTCGCTAGAAATAAAACTCCTATCTGCACCCGTGTCAAATAGAATAGAAACCCAGAGATTGTTAAGGATGAACGTACCAGTAATGACGTCAGGATTTTGGCGAGCTTCAGCAGCGCCAATAGTAAAGGCTCGGCCTCGGGCCGGAGGAAGATTTGCAAGACGAGGACACCTGCTCCTGAAATGGTCCATGGCTCCACACTCGAAACAGCTTCGAGAGTTGCTGGGTTGGGAACTGCTGCTCTGTATCGCCAGTTGATTACCTTGAAATCTGCAGCGTTCCGCTAGGTGCCCCAAACGTCCACAGTTCGTGCATTTCCAGCACGGGGTTCCGGCAGGATGATGAAATTGGCAAGTGCCGCACTTGGGGTGAACCCCAGTGTACTCCCTCTTTGGCCTTCCTGAAGGGGTGGGAGCAGGAGCGACAGAGCTGATTGGGGTTGCGGGAGTAACCATCGCGTAACTGCTAGCCTTACGCTTTTTGATGCGGTTGATCTTTTTGGATGAGCCTTCAGCGGCCTTGCCCGTACCTTTGGCTAGGACCCCAGTCTTAACCTGGTCCTGGGTCAGTCGGGCAGCTAGTTCAATGGCCGCTTGTAGGGTTGATGGGTCAGCCCCGATAACGATTCCACGGACAGTGTCAGGTAGGCCATTGATGTAAAGCTCAATAGCCCGGGAGGGAGGGGTGACCAAGTGTGGTACGAGAAGGGAGAGCTCGTGAAAACGCTCCGTGTACCCTTGGTGATCGGCGCCCTTCATTTTGTGTACCCAAAACTCAGCTTCAAGTTTCTGCACCTCACTGCGAGGTACGAACTCGCGGGTAGCCAATGCTACAAATTCCGACCAGGTCATGGCCAAGGCAGCCTCACGCCCACGGGTTCTTATCTCGTTGTTCCACCAGGTCAGCGCGCGTTTAGACAACATGCTTGCCGCGTGCGTGACTTTCAGTGTCTCAGGGCACGAGCTAATAACAAAGGCTGCCTCCATCTTTTCGATCCACTGGAGGAGACCAACGGCGCCTTCTGTGCCGCTGAAGCTGGTGGGTTTGGTAACCATGAAATCCTTGTATGGCTTATTAGCTGGTTCATTTGCGTTCTGAGCTGGAATTTGGTTGGCCCCAGAGGTTCCTTCTTGCCTCAGCCCTTGGCTGATGGTTGTTACCATGCCTGGTAACACAGCCGCGATCTGCTGGGCTATAAGGTTGGCTAATTCAGCGGAGTCCATGGAAGCGGGTGCACGTCTGGGAGGCATTCTTGGCAAAACGAAAAACGAGCGTTAAATAGAATCAATGACACGCCAAAGATTATGAATAGAGGACATAGATTATACCAAGAACACATAATGACATGACTCAAGAGATTAACAGTTAATATGCAACACATAAGCACGTAGCACGTATATAAGTGTAGACATGTGATTGTGATGCATGAGCTATCTAGAGTCAAGGATCCTAGGTTATAGTCTAGGTCGGTTTCCTAATTCCCTATAACCATTGGCTCTGATACCAATCTGTCACACCCCGATCGTGATGGCGGAAAAATCGAGGTGCGGCGACTAAGTCGTGATTGTTGAGCACAATAGTATAAAAGTCTAAATGCATAAACATAACCAAAATGTCAAATATTACATCAACCAGGTAACATGAAACAAATTGTTTTAATACAAAATATCAAGTTTTCAACAACTCCTAGTCTAGCCTTCATCTTTCTAAGGCCTCTAAACTTGCTAGGGATTTCTTGCTGCATTATTTCCTGAAAACATGTAACAAACTGTCAACTACATAAAGTAGATGAGTGAATTCATAGGTTTAAAGAAAAGAGTTTTATACACAAACATACTAGTATAGGTTGTAGGGGTTTATATATAGGGTGTACCTGCGGCTAACCCACCACTCCTACAACTTATACTACTATGTTTGGGTATAATTCCCAGTTTTTTTTTTTAAAATGGTTTGTAAGAAAAGATCTCTTGGTTTTCCCACAGAGGTTTTTGTAGTAAGTCAAACATGAAATGTTCTCCTGGGCTCTCAACGGGCTTATCAATCTCCCATTAGAGTCGTATGTGATAAGATTACTCAAAGATTTGCGGTCTCCCAACGGTACATGTAGCACATAACAGTTAAGCATAAACAAGGACATATAGATTTGAGCATGCTAAGTTTACTAGATAAACCAACACCAAAATCCCATTGTTTACTAGTATCCAAGATGATGGTGAACAAATGATGATGATGATGAAACCCAATGATCACACAAGACTTGATTGAACTCACGCAAGACTTAAACCAAGACTACCTCGTTCTTGCCATCCAGGACTCAGCTAGGTTCTACCGAGAGTAGGATAGACACCCCAAAGAATCCTGGGTTCCCTTGGTCCCTACCGAGAATAGTATAGGTCCTCAAGAGTTATGGATTTCACCGAGACTAGTATGAAATCCCATGAGTTACGAGTGCCACCGAGAATAGAATGCCACTCATGGTCGTGAGTTCTACCGAGAGTAGAATAGACTCTCGCGTCCAATTCAACTCATGATGTTTTGATCTCTAGATTTCCATGCTGACACAATGACTATGATGATATGAATTTGATTCCCGTTCCCATGATGTCAATGTTCACAGAATTTCCCATACTCATTGATTTCCAATGTTCTTAGATCTCCATGAGTTAATGGGTTTTCCCCATGTTCATAGATTTCCAAAGTTTATAGATTACCAAGAAGCTCGTGGATTTCCGCACGTGTGTAGAAATCCAAATGTTTATAGTTTAAAGAATGTTTGCATAAATGATTTTATCCAAACGTGTAAAGTTACCATGTTTAATCCAAATGTTTATAGTTTAAAGAATGTTTGCATAAATGATTTTATCCCAACGTGTAAAGTTACCATGTTTAATCCAAATGTTTATAGTTTAAAGAATGTTTGCATAAATGATTTTATCCAAACGTGTAAAGTTACCATGTTTCCACCCCATAGTTTTGAAAAGCTTAAATAGGGGCTATGAACTCACCTTGATCTTGGGTTAGGATGGTGCTACAATAGATCTCCTTAGCCTAGAGTTGGACATATATATAAGGTTAACAACGTGCTATAAGTCTAAGAAAACGAGCTTACGTGACCTCGAGCAAAAACTGGGTTTTAAAGACGAAAACAGCTTGGTTCTGGCTTGATTCGATCGAATAGGAACACGTTCGATCGAATAGGAACTTGTTCGATCGAATAGACACACATTCGATCGAATAGACACACATTCGATCGAATAGACACACATTCGATCGAATAGACACACATTCGATCGAATAGACACACATTCGATCGAACTAGAAACACATTTGGTCGAACCAGTTGGGAAAACTCGTTCGGTCGAACATGGAACTTGTTCGATCGAATAGACACTCGTTCGATCGAATACGAAACTCATTCGGTCGAATGAGTTGGAGACCATTCGGTTGCTTTCCTATTCGGTCGACCGGACTGGTTCGATCGACTGGTTCGATCGAATGGGCTGATTCGATCGACTGATTCGATCGAATGAGTCTGATTCGACTCCTTCAAGCTGGGCGACGGAGAAACCTACGGGTTTTTCAGATTTTCCGGATTTTTGACCCAAAATCGAAGTTTTTGACATGGAAATGCTCGGGATTGAAGGGACTATCGATTCCCAGTGATTTTAAACACAAAAGCCTGCATTTTGACACCAAAACAAGACGGTTTTTGACCCGAAAACTCAAGAAACGAAAATGGGTGTTTTTGCTCGATTTGAGGCCGAAAATGGTTATGAAAATGGATGATTTTCAAGAAGATCTTACCAAGAACAACAACAAACAGATTTGTGGACTCGGATTTGAAGTTTGAAGACTTTCTCTCTCTAGTTTCTCTCTCTAGAATGAGAGTGTTTGGGTGGGAAGTGTTGGTGGAAATGAAAGAGATGGTGTAAGAATACTTGATTTTCCGCTTAAATACTCGGGTGACTCGGGTTCGGGTTTAGGCTACCGACGGGTCAAGACTAGTCGAGTTCATAAGTTTTTAAACAAACTAAAACCTTTTCAGCAAAACTTTTATAAAACCATTTTCCGAATAATTATTTGAAATCTTTTTAAATAAGAATATTAAATTTTTCGAAAGCATAAAAATTAATATTTTTCAGGCGTAAATGTCGTTTTATAAAATAAACATTTTAAATGATAAAAGCAGATTTTTTTTTTTTTTTTTTTTTTATGATATGGGTTCCGAACTTATCGTCCAGAATCCCAAAGTCTATAGTTTCCGATGATTTCACGATCCTAGTTTACCAATCGAATTTCAGGGCGTTACAATTTCCATGATTCACATTTCAAGAAACATACGGTGCTTGTCCAATAGCCATTGATGATGTATCACTATCATCTATCAATTGAACATTAAATTTTGATTGTGCACCTTGATTGATTGACTTACCAACAACAAACACTCTTGGTGTTTCAGCACCATACTCACTTGGTTCTTCAATTATGGGGACTCGTTGTTGGTTCTTGGTTGACAGATTCCCCATAGGTACAATAAGAGAATTAGACACTTGTAAGCTTGGCTTGTCTTCCTTTATCATGTTATTCAATCATTTCGTGATCAACAGCTTACAAAAAGCAGTCACGTCATCAATCTTGAAAGTTAGGAAATTAGCTTTCTCCTTGATGAACTTGCTTGCAGTGTACCATCCTCCAGGAAAATATGACAATTGCTTCTTGTTTAGATCAAAAAAATTTGTTATTGCAAGGTCAATGGTTCTGATTTCGTTGACAATGGCAACAAACCTCTGCAAAACATATTTCAACCTTTCTCATTCCTTGAACTTGAATCTATCTTGATATTGCTTCAATTTTTTCTTGATGTCTTTCAGTTCAGTGTTTCCCTTAAAAATTTCCACAATGGCATCAAACATGGCCTTTGTTGTAGTGTGATCAGACACACTAGTCAAAATCTCCCAAGACAGACCAAGTTTCAACATAGACAGTGCTCTATCATCTTTCTTCTTCATTTGTCTTTCAACAGGTTGATTGTTGTTTGTGCCATTAGGGACATATGGTCCATTTTTTATTGAATTCCATATTTCCACATCATAATAGCACACAAAAACCTCCCCAAAACTTTCCACTTAATAGAATTTTCATGTCCTAACAATCTTGGAATTTTGTTAGTTGACACCGCTTGTCCATCCAATACTCCAAACATGTTTTTGGTATTTTGAAAGATTTTTGAAATAAAAAATTACTTGAAATTTCATAAACTATGATAAATAATCAGATCTGTGAAATAAATCCTCAGATCTGATGAATCTAGATTGATAATAATAAGATCTAGACACAAAAGCAAAATAAATTAAAAGTAAATCTGAGTAAAGAGCACTGTGAAACCTCAATAAAACAGGAGATCTGAGAAAAATGAAAAACAGGCCAACTGACGTCAGAAATCAATGGAACAGTTATCAGTTGACGTCATTCTTAATCTTCAAAATCAACAGTTTTCAGTAACAAATCAACAATAGTTCTTCACAAATGAATCAACACAAGCTCTGATACCACTTGTCGGGTCCCAATTATCTCACTTAAGCACACACTAATCAATTTCGTAACCAACACAAACGTGTTGACAAGGTGGTTATGAAATTCTACTTATGTGAAAAGCCAATGAATATTAAAAGCGGAATAAGTAATACTCAAAATATTGCTTAAAGGTCAGAAATTTAACAAACACAAAAAGTAACTAAAAATATTTCCATTAATATGGTGAAGTATACAATGAAAATCAATTAGGGTTTCTAAGAGGAATGTATGTATTTGTGGCAGCTAGTCCGTACAAAGATACTCTTTCCAAGAAAGAAACAGCCATCAAATCACAATATCGTTATGTGTCCGTTGTCATAGGCGTGCCCTAAAGTTTCCTTAAATAAGCCTGCCCTGACACCGTCTAGAAACCCTAATGATTGATTCTTAACATATTCAAACATATTACAAAATATTACAAGTGTAAACAGATCTTTGAGTAAGCTTATAAGCTTTTCTCAATGTAGAGCAAACTTGGTAACCATTAAGTGTGCTTGAATAGTTCTCCAAGTAAGCTTTACTTAGAATATTTTCTTAGGAAAATATTCTTCAAGAAGACTTCAATTTTCATGATAATATCAAACTTTTCTCGATATAGATATCCCACGTGCAAACTTGTTCATCTTGGGTCCCTTCAACCTTTTGTAACTTAACTTATTTGAACAAGTTCAAGTGTGGTGGTGACACTGTAGCTTGCTCGGAGTTAAACCCTGCTTGTTAGAAGTCCTTAGAGTAATCTCTTCATTAATTTCCTTCAACTTAAACTAGACCACTGTTTATTAACAAACTTTGCTCGATCCACCAAAGTACTTGGTTTTAGCTTGGTTTAGTCCAGGGTTTGCTCTTAAACCAATCTTGCTTGACTTGAAGAACAACCTTGCTTGATGAAGTGTAGTTTGCTCGAACTAACTCTTAGAAGACTTCTAGAATATAACCTTGCTTGTAAAGTAAAATACCTTGCTTGACTAAGTTTAAGCTTACTCGAATGTCTAAGTTTGCTTGATTTCCATACTTAGCCATTTTCCAAGGAGGCTGAGAAAATTCCAATCTTCCTTTACCATATTCTTATCCCAACATAAGATGAAAGAAACTTTGCTCTTTGATGATGTGCAAGAACACAAATCATCAGATCCCTCAAAGCAAAAATAAGTTGTTGAATCTTGCAATTCTAAAGAACGATTAAACTTGTTGAGAAAATTTATGATGACCAAGGGAATGTCAAAGGGTGTGTTTGAAAATTTGTGTAAATCTCAATTAAGGGAGATTTTTAAAAGAGAATCAAGGATCTATCCAAAGAGCAAGATCAAACCCTCCTCAACCATTCTCTGCAGAACATGTAATACAAGAGCATCACCAATCAGAACAGAACCTAGAGAGAGAGACCATAGACATGATCAAAACTTTATCAAAGGAAGGAGGGGATTATATCTCATTGCTGATGAAAAGTAAACATGAAATTGTCAGCATATAAGAGAAGAAGGGCACTCAAGAAGAGCTGATGAAAAGTAAACATGCAATTGTCAGCAATTATAGACCTTCAACTTCAAGAGCTTCAAGCTCAAGAGCACCAATTCCAAGTACAAGGTATGTGTATCAAAAAGAACAACGTCCACCAACAGATGTGGACTTACCAAAAGAGTTGTATTTTGACTCAAGAACAAAGACTTTACGAGTGATTATGAACAGTGGTGTTGAAATGATTATCATATTCAAAGATGATTTCAAAGACAATAATGTTGAACAGCTGACTGAAATGGCTGGAATAAAATTGTTTGATTACCATCGAAGCAAAAAATTTGATGGCGTACAAAGAAATGAACTAATTATTTGAAAGATCAGCACAGAGCAAGATTCCCTTTATTAAGCAAGCAAAGTAAACATAAATAGACTGAAGCTGAAAAGACAAGAAGAGTCAAAAGAATGAGGGAGATCAGACTCACATAATATTCTTTCATAATGACAAAGTAACAAAGCAAACCCAAAGCCACAATGAAAGAGTGTATAATAATGAAAAGGGTTATGCAGTGTCCGAATTTAAATGTCCAAAAAATGGATGAATTACAAGAATTGTCTATTAGCAAGATAAGGATAGTATGATACTAAGAAACTCTAATGGATTGGTTCATGGAATTATAGAAACTGAATCTGACATGGAATATCTTGTAACACCCCGTAACCGCAGCGGAAACGTACACGGGATGCAACAGACACATCTGATATCAACAGCATTGCTTATAAAGAAAACACCACTACAATAATTTAAACGTATTACATTGTTCCGAGTTTCGTTACCGACTAGGCGTTATCACATAAGTTTTACCAATAGTACGTTAACATGTTTAAAACAAAATATAAACTCTTAAGCTTCCACAAAATAGCACACATCATCAAGCACGTATCACTCATTCCAATTTGGGTTTACCTAGAAAGCATGTAAAGAAAACGGGTCAACTACGAATAGTTGGTGAGTTTCACTAATTTAAATAAACCATGACAAATCATTTTAATAATCATAAATTAATGAAGTATTTATGCTGAGCCTACAAGTGAAAACTCTGTTAACCCAGAAACACATTTAATAACCCCTGGGGACACTGTTAACCCAGAAACACATTTAATAACCTCTGGGGACACTGTTAACCCAGAAACACATTTAATAACCTCTGGGGACACTGTTAACCCAGAAATACATTTAATAACCTCTGGGGACACTGTTAACCCAGAAATACATTTAATAGCCTCTGGGGACACTGTTAACCCAGAAATTCTTTTAATAACCTCTGGGGACACTGTTAACCCAGAACACTGTTTCGGGTCTTACAATATTAACAACTCAGACAATTACCATCTTAATACATTACCGTACGATTCCCGTACAATAAACATTATATAAACACATTCATTTCCATGCGATCATCATGTACTTAAACACTTTGATAAAAACATGCTTTCTCCCCCGGGAAAATATTTAAAACAGTTCAATAAAAAGGGGCTCGTGGAACTCACCTTTTTGGTGAGCAGAGATGTAATACTGGCACGGCTACCTGTCCGGATCTGTAATACGATCCCTAAGTCGTTACTACACAACTTCTATTAATATAACTTAAATTCGTGTTAACCGGTACGTCCGGGGACACTGTTAACCCAGTACCGTACACGATCTGGGGACAATGTTAACCCCGATACACTTCTCAGGACTTAGATTGTGATATCACTTAGAGTTCTTTAGTCAAAACTACCATTAGTTTGTTTTCTCGTTTTGTGTGCCTAGCACGGTTATTCGTCTTTATGTTTTCAAAAATGAGTTTGGCCACATACGACCCGAAAATAGTTTTATTATTTTAATTAAAGTGGTGAAATTAGAGCTCGGTTTAGACACCTCGTTTGGCCGCGGGGCCCGTTTCCGTCTTTAATATACCGGAAACGACTAAATCGGGTACAATTACCCAAATCATCCGAATTACTTTCGGATGATTTATTTTTACTTAATTTACTCAGTTTCATGAAAATAGTCCATTTTTAGGGTTTTTATATACCAGTCAGCTCGCTTAGGCGAACTTTGCCGGTTTACGCGTTTTAGGCTTTAAAAGTTTGTTTTTAAGTTCCATTTAGCACAAATAAATATCCGTTTAGTCTCGGATCTTGAAATTTTGCACAAATCAGTTTTTGACAGTAAGGAATTTTACAAAAATATTTCCAGAATTAATTTTTATATTTAACATTTATTTATCTATTTTTAAACGTCATTTAAACACCAAATATGCCGAAAATACCAAATGACTTTAGAAAAATCCCAAATTTTTCTGAGATGACTCCTGCCATCCATATAGTTCCCAGTAATTTTTACAGAACCAAAAACTCATTTTTCATGCCATTTTCACCAAAACCGAGCAAGAAAACCCTAGAACTCGTTTTACCGAAAAGCCTACTTAGACTTCTCCAATGGACCTGAAATTTTGTGTGTGACTTTTATATGTTATAAAAAGCTTATCTAAATTTTTCCAGAATTTTTCATGATGTTTAGCTATTTTTCACCATTTTTAGCCAAAACCGAGCATTAAATTCACCAAATATTCATCCTTTATCCAAAAATTACCAAACTTTCACAGATCTCATATTTTCATGTGTAGATCATCTCTGTGAAATTTCATGACTCAACTCTAAGTCTAACACAATCTGTCCAAATCTTACAAATCATACGAAAAACCGAACTACCTTTTGTTTCTAGCTTTAGATCGCAAAGATCTTGCTTTCTAGCCTTTGCTAGCAACTAGATACAACACCTACAAGCACAAAAACACCACACCAAGAAAGTTATACCCACAATCAAGCCATTTCTTTCATGGTTTTGATTAAGACATCAAAACAAAGATTTTAACCGTAAAAATTCGTTTTTGACTCTTTTACTCCTTTCTTGGACCAAGATCCCTTGTATAACTTGTATACATCACTTGATCACGCAAGAATCGGTTTCATCTCGGGTTTTCACCCATTTTTCACTTGAAACTTCATTCTCTTGCAAACAACTTAAGATCATGGAATCAAAACTATGAATCAACCATTAAAACCATGTTTTTACCTTATGATTCTTGTTAAAAATCAAGGATTTGGATGAATGTTGAAGAGTGTTGAGAGGATTGTGGAGTTGGGAGTTTAGAAAAAAGAAAATGTAGTGTGTGTGTGTGTGATCCATGGACCGATCGGTCCATGTATGTGTGGGGGGGGCCCACATATCAAACCATGGCCACACATTTGGATTGTGTAATCCGGATAATGTTGTGGATAATCTGGTTCAGTTCGTTTTTCGGTTAAACACTTAATTCGGCTTAAAACGAGGCCAAAACGGTCGTTTTTCGGCTTAAAATTTAAATTTATATAAAACCGATTTAAAAACTTTAAAAACTTAAATCATGACATTTATTGACTTAACACATCATATTGTCGGTAATTGTGCATCTTTTTCGGCTTGATCGATCGTCTCTTGCTTGGTTTGATGTTAAAGGTTTCGTTTATCGTACAGACGTACTAATAAATCGAAATCCTTTTTCTGTGCTATAATTCACTTATCCCGAAGCCTTAATACTTCGTAACCCTTACTAAACATCATATATTTCATCTATGACGTAATCCCCGATTCGTTCGGGTTTCAATAACCGTTCATCGGTTAATCGTAATTCCAATACGACTAACTGTACATTCGAGTATAATTTGTACTGTGAATCTTATATACTCGTACAAACACATTATAATTCATATATTTAGTATTAAATAACATATAAATGGTATATTCCGGCTAGGGTATACCTGAATTTGCCGGAATCGTTACATTCTCCCCCCGTTATAAAAATTTCGTCCTCGAAATTTTACGCGTCAACTACTTCCTTTTGAGGAAATAGGTGGGGGTATTTCTTCCGAAATTCGTCCTTTCGTTCCCATGTATATTCTGGGCCTCGTTGCGAGTTCCATCTAACTTTGACCAACGAGATCTTATTGTGTTTAAGTTGCTTGATTTTCCCGTCCACTATTTCTATGGGTTCCTCTACAATGTTGTGACACCCGGTAATTTCCCAACCCTATAAACTAAGTAATCAACCTAATAATTAGGTGATTGTGAATATTATGCGCGCTATATTAGAATCAGCGCGGGCATGTGTTATGTGCGCCCTGCGCGAGCGCGCTATGTTAGAGTCAGCGCGGGCATGTGTTATGTGCGCCCTGCGCGAGCGCGCTATGTTAGTCAGCACGGGCACGTTATGTGCGCCCTGCGCGAGCGCGCGATGTAAGAACCAGCGTGGGCATATGTTATATGCGCCATGCGCGAATGTTTTGGCTTTATGTTTTCATGTAACTTAACTTTATGTTGTCTAATGGGTTGACCGTCCCGCATGATGCTAAGGCGGGTGCATCCCAAATCGTTTATGCGCGCGCGGAAGGGGAACTAACCTCCCCGCATGGCGGGAACATTGAGAGTTAGTTTGTCTGAAGCTCCAAGATGGAATTGACTTCAACATAACTGATCACTATGTTGAAATACCAAGACCACCTGGAGAATCTACAAATGAAACTCAATGTCCCTGACTGCGAGAAGGTTACGTACCTACCCGCAGCAAAGAAATGTCCTTCACACAGAAAGCTATGCGCACAAAGCTATACGCGCAGAACACTTAGCCTAATCTCCGGATATAAGGGATTATTCCCGCCCAAAAAGGAAACAGTTGCGTGTTTCAGAGATTTCTACTTTTTAACTGTACACTGACAAAAGCACCTGAAAAAGCACACTGTAACATGAAAAGTCAACCGTCAGCCACCCTACTCCCACCAACCACAGACCTGCATGCCCTGTCCAAATCAAATCAGAATCTTTTATCCACTCCTCCACATTTAAATAAATAATAATAATTTCCATACTTTATCATCATTACACCTAGATATGAAAAGATTACAATCCCCTAAAGCAAGGGATTGTGTTCCCCTAAATCTTGCCTATAAATATGTAACCCAAATTATCACTCAAACACACTTCAAACTTCTCTCTTAAGAACTGCAAACTTGCACTAATCATCTCCCAAGCATCCGTTTGATTTTCAATTCCGTTCCTGTTACTAGGTAAGCCGAGATTATAACCATGAGATCTACTTTCCGACCCTTATATTCTCCTATTTCTTGATCTTAATATATATACTTGTTATTTAATCGTATTCTAGACCTTCAATTCCGAGGCCAACACCAAGAAAACCCGAATCTCGATTAATCCCTTAACAAGAACCACTGGTGAGTCTCACAGCCCCTATTTTCACTGTTTTCACTATTTTTAAACTGTTTTCGGGGCGAGGGACACGTACCTAAATTATGTTTTATCATGATACTCTTACAAGCAATACAAGCAATTATGTGTTTAAATAATGTTTCATTATGGTATACTTACGAGCAATGCAAACGGTTATCTATGGTTTTCGATGAGAGTGCGATACGAGTAAGTGATCACTTTACCATTGGAACTCTAAGGGTAGGGACTGCTGGTTTGATCCACCCACTCGTAGGGGTCGCACCTCTTACACAGACGAGTGCCTAGCATGTCACGGGGCAGTACTATGGGATTGAGCCCGCTCGTAGAGGTCGCTCCTCTTACGCAGACGAGCGCCTTGTTTTCCGGCACAACGTCCGCGCGTAACCCGCGGGACGGTATTATTTCGCTCGTAGTGGCAGCGCCACTTACATAGACGAGCACGGTTTTTCAGAAGTGTCCGCGCGTAACCCGAGGGACGGTATTACTTATTTCGCTCGTAGTGGCAGCGCCACTTACACAGACGAGCACGGTCCCCAGAAATGATTCGCGCGTAGCCCGCGGAACGATTTTATCAGAATATGTTATCAGAACTATGTTTTACTAAGCACGTGTTTTAATGATGCTATCAGAATTATGTTTCAGAATGATTTCTTTTTATCAAGACTGATGCAATACGAATTATCAAGTTACTAAAACTTGTTAACTCACTCAGTTTATACTGATTCAAATGTTTTACGTGTCTTTCAGGAGATATCTAGGTAGCGCATGGAGTCACACTTAGAGCACCTCACGCTGAACATCTAAAACTAGCTTTTTGGAAGATTTTAGTTCTATCCCTTCGATGCGCGTGGTTGTTCCCGCCGCGCAAGGGGATATGGCGTGGAAATCTTCAACAGTTTTTATACTTGGATGTTTTTATGTAATTTTTAAACAATGTAATGTATTTGTATTAAACATTTCATGCGCAATGAAAATCTTACTTTGAATGTTTGCAATGGCCCGTGCTTAATTATCAATCCCCACTCGCGCGCGCCCGGCTGTTTCCGCCGTTCAGGGCCGGGTGTGACAGATTGGTATCAGAGCACTGGTTATAGCGAACTAGGAAAAGAAGTTTTAACCTAGACTATAACCGTTGGGGAATCGCATGAAATATTTTTCAAAGAAAATATTTTCAAAAGAAACTATACACACACTTAGGAACACGGGTCGCACAGTGTCTAGTGAATAAAGATAAAGAACATTATGTGCTCAGAGTACATGCGCTAAGTTTGATATATTTTCACTCTTTTAAAGCGAGAATGCCTCCAACTAGAGCCAAGGGAATTACCATGACACCCGAGGAACTCGCGGAAATAATCGCGCAGGCGATCGCGACACATGAGGCCAGTAAGGCCGAATCTAGTCAGGGTCGTCAGAACGAGACCCCAGAACCCGAATCAGGAGCCTTGGACAAAGGGTGCTCCTATAAGACATTTATGGCCTGTAGGCCTTGGCCATTCAAGGGTACCGAAGGGGCCATTGGGCTCTACAACTGGATTGACAAGATGGAGACAGTTCTCTCCATTAGCGGATGTAGTGAGAACCAGAAGGTCCTTTACGCGACCTGCATGTTCCAAGAAGCAGCTTCGTCTTGGTGGAAGCTTCAAGTGAAGACTATGGGGCGAGAAGTTGCTCTTCACAAGACCTGGGAGGAGCTGAAGGAAATGATGATGAGAAAGTTCTGCTCTCGCGCAGAAATTCAGAGTCTGCAGCAGGAATTCTGGAACCACACCATGGTAGGAACGGATATCGACGCCTACAACAACCGGTTCAACGAGCTTTGCCAGTTGGTGCCAGACATGGCAAACACGGAGGAAAAGAAGATCGAGAGATATATCTTTGGGTTACCTCCTGTTGTTAGGGTTCCGCTCAACGCCGCAGCGCCTCCAACCTTTGATGAGGCGGTAGCGCGGGCCATCACCCTTACAAGGGATACGGTCCGTGCGGGTATGTTGACTACGCGCGGAAACGAGCAGCGAACCTCTGACTCCAAGTGGAAATGGAACTTTCACCACCGAGGGTCCGACTCCAAGCAGCCACCATTCAAGAAGCAGGAGAGCGCGAGGGTTTACGCGATCCAAGCCGCGGAGCCATCAAGGAAAGGATACAGTGGGCCTTACCCATGGTGCAACAAATGCAAGTTTCACCACGAGGGTGAATGCGCGAGCGTCACGTGCGCCAAATGTAACAGGCCAGGGCACAAGACGATGAATTGCCGTATCAGAGAAGCTGAAGCGAGCGACAACTGCTACGCATGCGGGAAGCCAGGGCATTTTAGTCGGGATTGCCCGCAAAAGGGAAACCAAGCTCGCGGGAGAGCTTTTGTGATCGGCGCGGGCGAAGCTAAAGAAGAGCCGAATGTGGTAACCGGTACGTTTTTGCTTAACGGCCATTTTGCATCTGTCTTATTTGATACTGGCGCTGACCTAAGTTTTATATCCGCTGAGTTTAAAAACTCCCTAGGCCTAGCAACCAGTAGGCTAGACACACCTTATACTATAGAACTAGCCAATGGTAGGCAGTTATGCGCGAACGAAAGAACTGAGCAATGTGTAATAGTCATGGGAGGTCACGGGTTCAATATTAACTTGTTGCCAATAGACTTGGGAAGTTTTGACATTGTGGTAGGTATGGATTGGTTAGTCGAGAACCACGCGGAAGTTATTTGCCATGAGAAGCAGGTTCGGATTCCACTGTCGAACGGAGAAACCATGGTAATTCAAGGGGAAAGAAGGGGAGTTGCGACGAAACTGATTTCGTGCCTAAAGGCGCGCAAGTGCCTAAGGAAAGGGTGCTACGCCTTCCTGGCGCATGTAGTAGAGAAGGAAGGAGATGAGCGAAGAATTGAAGACTTACCAGTAGTGCGCGAATTTCCAGAAGTTTTTCCTGAAGATTTGCCCGGATTACCGCCGCCGCGACAAGTCGAATTTCGTATTGATTTAGTTCCAGGAGCTGCGCCAGTAGCTCGAGCGCCTTATCGATTAGCTCCATCTGAGATGCAAGAGCTATCCAATCAGCTACAGGAACTATTGGATAAGGGTTTCATACGCCCAAGCTTCTCACCTTGGGGAGCTCCAGTACTGTTTGTAAAGAAGAAGGATGGTTCCTTCCGGATGTGTATTGACTACAGGGAGCTGAACAAGCTGACAGTCAAGAATCGGTACCCCTTACCGAGGATTGACGACTTATTTGACCAGTTGCAGGGATCCAGTTATTATTCGAAGATAGATCTACGGTCAGGATACCACCAACTTAGGGTCCATGAGGAAGATGTGCCGAAAACAGCCTTCCGAACTAGATACGGCCATTATGAGTTCTTAGTAATGCCTTTCGGGCTAACTAATGCGCCGGCTGTATTCATGGATCTGATGAACCGCGTGTGCAAACCATACTTGGACAAGTTTGTGATTGTGTTTATAGATGATATTCTGATTTACTCTCGGACCAAGGCCGAGCATGAGCAACACCTGAGATTGATTTTGGAATTGTTGAGGAAAGAAAAGTTGTATGCGAAGTTTTCCAAGTGTGAGTTTTGGCTTAGAGAAGTTCACTTTCTCGGTCACGTTGTAAACGAGAAAGGAATACACGTCGATCCTTCCAAGGTCAAGGCCATCGAAAACTGGGAAGCGCCAAAAACCCCAACTGAGGTGAGGCAATTCCTAGGACTAGCTGGCTACTATCGACGCTTCATTGAGAACTTCTCCAAGATAGCTCTACCTCTGACCGCGCTAACTCAGAAAGACAAGAAGTTTGTTTGGGGCGAAAATCAGGAAGCGGCATTTCAAATGTTAATACAGAAGTTATGTAGTGCGCCAATTTTGTCTCTGCCCGAGGGGACGGATGACATCGTCGTTTACTGCGACGCTTCAGATCAGGGACTCGGATGTGTCCTTATGCAGCGAGACAAAGTCATAGCGTATGCCTCGCGCCAACTCAAGACCAATGAAAAGAACTACACAACGCATGATCTGGAACTTGGAGCGGTTGTCTTCGCGCTAAAGATTTGGCGCCATTACCTCTATGGTACAAAATGTGTAATCTTTACGGATCACAAGAGCCTTCAACATATATTTGTTCAAAAGGATTTAAACATGAGGCAACGAAGATGGGTGGAGTTGTTGAATGATTATGATTGTGAAATTAAGTACCACCCTGGAAAGGCGAATGTGGTAGCAGACGCGCTAAGTAGGAAGGAGCGAATAAAAACGCTACGAGTCAAGGCTCTAAGGTTGACCATTCGCGCAGATCTCTCTACCCGCATCCGAGACGCTCAGCAAGAAGCCTTGAAACCAGAGTTTGTTAAAAACGAATCCCTTGGGGGTATGATTAAGAGTTTGGAACTTAAAGAGAACGGCAATCTATATTTCGTTAACCGCATATGGGTCCCTCTCATGGGAGGATTGCGCGAGCAAGTATTAAATGAAGCTCACAAGACGCGGTATTCCGTACATCCTGGCGCAGACAAGTTGTACCAAGATGTTAAAGCACTGTATTGGTGGCCCAATCTTAAAGGCGCCATCGCGACGTATGTCAGTAAGTGCCTGACGTGTTCGAAGGTGAAGGCTGAATACCAGAAGCCGTCGGGGTTACTTCAGCAGCCAGAAATTCCCATGTGGAAGTGGGAACAAATCTCTATGGACTTCATCACCAAACTGCCAAGGACACCTGGGGGTTATGACACGATCTGGGTTATTGTAGATCGGCTAACTAAGTCAGCGCACTTCCTGCCGATCAAGGAAACCGATAAGATGGAAAAGTTAGCCCGATTGTATATTCGAGAAGTAGTTTCAAAACATGGAGTCCCAGTGTCCATCATTTCTGATAGAGATAGTCGGTTCACCTCAAGGTTTTGGAGATCGTTACAAGGGGCTTTAGGTACTCGTCTTGACATGAGTACGGCATATCATCCCCAAACGGATGGGCAAAGCGAGCGAACAATCCAGACATTGGAAGATATGCTGCGCGCGTGCGCAATCGATTTCGGAGGTAGCTGGGATACTCACCTCCCATTGGTTGAATTTTCTTACAACAACAGTTATCACACAAGCCTCAAGGCTGCGCCGTTTGAAGCTTTGTATGGGCGCAAGTGTAGATCCCCACTGTGCTGGGCTGAAGTGGGTGACAAGCAAATGACTGGTCCAGAATTGATCCAAGAAACAACAGACAAGATTTTTCAGATACGGGATCGCCTTAAGACAGCGCGCGACAGACAGAAGAGCTACGCAGATGTGCGAAGGAAACCGTTGGAGTTTCAAGTAGGGGATAGAGTACTTTTGAAAGTCTCACCATGGAAAGGAGTCCCCCGTTTCGGCAAGCGAGGAAAGTTAAATCCGCGCTACATTGGACCATTTGAGATCCTGGAAAGGATCGGTCCGGTTGCTTATAAACTCCGTTTACCCGCCGAACTCAGTGGAGTTCATGATACGTTCCATGTATCCAACCTCAAAAAGTGCTTATCTGACGAAACGTTGATTTTGCCGTTGGAAGAGATTCACATCGACAAACAACTGCACTTCGTAGAAGAACCTATAGCAGTAACCGATTGGAAAGAACAAAAGTTACGCAGAAGCAGAATCAAGTTAGTAAAGGTTCAATGGAACTCAAGGCGTGGGCCTGAATTCACTTGGGAAAGAGAAGATCAAATACGCAAGAAATACCCACACCTCTTTCAGAGCATGGCTTCTGCCAGCGACGTCTCCTAAATTTCGGGACGAAATTCTCTTAACAGGGGGAAAATGTGACACCCGGTAATTTCCCAACCCTATAAACTAAGTAATCAACCTAATAATTAGGTGATTGTGAATATTATGCGCGCTATATTAGAATCAGCGCGGGCATGTGTTATGTGCGCCCTGCGCGAGAGCGCTATGTTAGAGTCAGCGCGGGCATGTGTTATGTGCACCCTGCGCGAGCGCGCTATGTTAGTCAGCACGGGCACGTTATGTGCGCCCTGCGCGAGCGCGCGATGTAAGAACCAGCGTGGGCATATGTTATATGCGCCATGCGCGAATGTTTTGGCTTTATGTTTTCATGTAACTTAACTTTATGTTGTCTAATGGGTTGACCGTCCCGCATGATGCTAAGGCGGGTGCATCCCAAATCGTTTATGCGCGCGCGGAAGGGGAACTAACCTCCCCGCATGGCGGGAACATTGAGAGTTAGTTTGTCTGAAGCTCCAAGATGGAATTGACTTCAACATAACTGATCACTATGTTGAAATACCAAGACCACCTGGAGAATCTACAAATGAAACTCAATGTCCCTGACTGCGAGAAGGTTACGTACCTACCCGCAGCAAAGAAATGTCCTTCACACAGAAAGCTATGCGCACAAAGCTATACGCGCAGAACACTTAGCCTAATCTCCGGATATAAGGGATTATTCCCGCCCAAAAAGGAAACAGTTGCGTGTTTCAGAGATTTCTACTTTTTAACTGTACACTGACAAAAGCACCTGAAAAAGCACATTGTAACATGAAAAGTCAACCGTCAGCCACCCTACTCCCACCAACCACAGACCTGCATGCCCTGTCCAAATCAAATCAGAATCTTTTATCCACTCCTCCACATTTAAATAAATAATAATAATTTCCATACTTTATCATCATTACACCTAGATATGAAAAGATTACAATCCCCTAAAGCAAGGGATTGTGTTCCCCTAAATCTTGCCTATAAATATGTAACCCAAATTATCACCCAAACACACTTCAAACTTCTCTCTTAAGAACTGCAAACTTGCACTAATCATCTCCCAAGCATCCGTTTGATTTTCAATTCCGTTCCTGTTACTAGGTAAGCCGAGATTATAACCATGAGATCTACTTTCCGACCCTTATATTCTCCTATTTCTTGATCTTAATATATATACTTGTTATTTAATCGTATTCTAGACCTTCAATTCCGAGGCCAACACCAAGAAAACCCGAATCTCGATTAATCCCTTAACAAGAACCACAGGTGAGTCTCACAGCCCCTATTTTCACTGTTTTCACTATTTTTAAACTGTTTTCGGGGCGAGGGACACGTACCTAAATTATGTTTTATCATGATACTCTTACAAGCAATACAAGCAATTATGTGTTTAAATAATGTTTCATTATGGTATACTTACGAGCAATGCAAACGGTTATCTATGGTTTTCGATGAGAGTGCGATACGAGTAAGTGATCACTTTACCATTGGAACTCTAAGGGTAGGGACTGCTGGTTTGATCCACCCACTCGTAGGGGTCGCACCTCTTACACAGACGAGTGCCTAGCATGTCACGGGGCAGTACTATGGGATTGAGCCCGCTCGTAGAGGTCGCTCCTCTTACGCAGACGAGCGCCTTGTTTTCCGGCACAACGTCCGCGCGTAACCCGCGGGACGGTATTATTTCGCTCGTAGTGGCAGCGCCACTTACATAGACGAGCACGGTTTTTCAGAAGTGTCCGCGCGTAACCCGCGGGACGGTATTACTTATTTCGCTCGTAGTGGCAGCGCCACTTACACAGACGAGCACGGTCCCCAGAAATGATTCGCGCGTAGCCCGCGGAATGATTTTATCAGAATATGTTATCAGAACTATGTTTTACTAAGCACGTGTTTTAATGATGCTATCAGAATTATGTTTCAGAATGATTTCTTTTTATCAAGACTGATGCAATACGAATTATCAAGTTACTAAAACTTGTGAACTCACTCAGTTTATACCGATTCAAATGTTTTACGTGTCTTTCAGGAGATATCTAGGTAGCGCATGGAGTCACACTTAGAGCACCTCACGCTGAACATCTAAAACTAGCTTTTTGGAAGATTTTAGTTCTATCCCTTCGATGCGCGTGGTTGTTCCCGCCACGCAAGGGGATATGGCGTGGAAATCTTCAACAGTTTTTATACTTGGATGTTTTTATGTAATTTTTAAACAATGTAATGTATTTGTATTAAACATTTCATGCGCAATGAAAATCTTACTTTGAATGTTTGCAATGGCCCGTGCTTAATTATCAATCCCCACTCGCGCGCGCCCGGCTGTTTCCGCCGTTCAGGGCCGGGTGTGACAAATGTTGAGCTTATCATTTATTTGGACACCCTCTAAAGGTAACACCGATGTCTCATCCGACAGACACCTTTTCAAGTTCGACTCGTGAAACACGTTGTGAACTGCACTCAGTTCATCAGGCAGTTCTAATCGGTATGCTACAGGACCGATTTTTGCAGTAATGTCGAATGGTCCAATGTATCTAGGGGCTAACTTCCCCGCCTTTCCAAATCTGACTACTCCTTTCCAAGGTGATACTTTCAAATACACTTTATCACCTTTCTCAAATGATAACGGTTTTCTACGGGTATCGGCATAACTCTTCTGCCGATCCCGTGCGGCCTTCAGATTGTTCTTAATTTCAAGGATTTTGCTGGTCGTTTCCTGGACCAGATCTGATCTAATAACCTGTGTGTCGCCCATTTCAGTCCAGCAGAGTGGTGATCGGCACTTCCGTCCATACAATGCTTCATACGGTGCTGCTTTTATACTGCTATGGTAACTGTTATTATAGGAAAATTCAACGAGCGGGAGATGTTGATCCCAATTTCCCTTAAAATCCAGTACGCATGCACGAAGCAAATCCTCCAGGGTTTGGATGGTCCTTTCAGACTGACCATCGGTCTGAGGGTGGTAAGCTGTGCTTAGATCAATACGCGTTCCCAGCGCTTCTTGCACAGCTTGCCAAAGTTTGGAGGTGAAATGGCTATCCCGATCGGAGATGATCGAGATGGGTATACCATGACGAGACACAATTTCATTTATATAAATCTGCGCAAGTCTCTCTGTGTTATAATTATTTCTAATCGGAATAAAATGTGCCGATTTGGTTAATCGATCCACGACTACCCAAATTGCATCATGTCCTCGGGACGTCTTGGGGAGATGTGTCACAAAATCCAACGTGATCTGCTCCCACTTCCATTCAGGAATTTCCGGTTGTTGTAACATTCCCGAAGGTTTCTGGTGCTCCGCCTTAACCCTCGCACACGTCGTACACTTGCCGACGTATGTGGCTATATCCTTTTTCATACCCGGCCACCAATAGAACTCCTTCACATCCTTGTACATCTTATCCGATCCCGGATGTATGGAATATTTTGATTTATGCGCTTCGTCCATGATTAGTTCACGAAGGTCATGGAGGGTCGGGATCCAAATCCGATTTTTGAAATAGAGAATTTCGTCCACGCGCTGTTCGAAATTCTTCTCGTTACCGTAAAGTCCTTCTTTTTCCATTTGTTCCTCTTTCAACGCCTCGCGTTGAGCGACTCGAATCAAATCCGAAAGGTTCGACTGGACTATCATCCCCAACGCTCGCACTCGCAATGGCTTAACCCGATCCTTCCTACTCAAGGCATCGGCTACGACGTTAGCTTTGCCGGGGTGATAACGGATGTCACAGTCATAGTCGCTTAATAATTCGACCCATCTTCGTTGCCTCATATTCAGTTCTTTCTGATCGAATATGTGTTGCAAACTTTTATGATCGGTGAAGATGGTGCACTTTGTACCGTAGAGGTAATGTCTCCAGATTTTAAGTGCGAAGATAACTGCTCCCAGTTCTAAGTCATGAGTGGTGTAGTTTTTCTCGTGTACTTTTAACTGTCGAGAAGCATAGGCTATAACTTTATAATTTTGCATCAACACGCATCCTAACCCTCTCCGGGATGCGTCACAATACACGACAAAACCATCGTCTCCGTCGGGGAGACTTAAGATTGGCGCTTGGCACAATCTTTGTTTTAGCGTTTGAAACGCCGTTTCCTGCTCTTCACCCCATTCATACTTTCGATCCTTTTGGATCAAAAGGGTTAAAGGTTGGGCAATGCTGGAAAAGTTCTCTATAAATCGACGATAATATCCAGCTAAGCCTAAGAATTGGCGGATTTCCTTTGGCGATTTAGGTGCTTGCCAATTCTTAACTGCTTCAACCTTACTTGGATCAACGTGTATTCCTTGATGGTTTATGACATGACCAAGGAATTGCACTTCTTGTAACCAGAAGTTACACTTGGAGAATTTTGCATACAACTTCTCCTGATTTAGAAGCTCTAAAATTAATCTTAAGTGTTGCTCGTGCTCTCCTTTACTCTTCGAGTATATCAAAATATCGTCAATAAACACGATGACGAATTTATCGAGGTAGGGTTTACAGACTCGATTCATGAGATCCATGAATACTGCTGGCGCATTTGTTAGCCCGAAAGGCATAACTAAGAACTCGTAATGGCCGTAGCGAGTCCGGAATGCGGTTTTTGGGATATCCTCCTCCTGAATTCTAACCTGATGGTATCCCGATCTAAGATCAATTTTTGAGAAATAGCTCGCACCTTGCAGTTGGTCGAACAGGTCATCAATTCGGGGGAGAGGATACCTATTTTTGATTGTCAACTTTTTCAGCTCCCTGTAATCAATGCACATTCTATGGCTTCCGTCCTTCTTTTTCACGAATAGTACCGGTGCACCCCACGGGGAATAACTAGGACGTATAAATCCTTTATCCAACAATTCTTGCAATTGGTTGGATAATTCTTGCATCTCTGATGGTGCAAGTCGGTAGGGTGCCTTAGCAACAGGGCCAGCTTGAGGTAATAGATCGATTCTGAATTCGACCTGTCGGGTTGGCGGTAATCCAGGAAGTTCTTCTGGGAAGACTTGTGGAAATTCGCGTACCACTGGAATATCATCCACCCGTTTCTCCTCATAATCAGTGGCCGTCAAGCTTGCTAGATACGCCACGCATCCTTGGCATATGTATTTTAACACCTTGAGGTGGGATATAAATGGTATCATGGTGCCTGACTTTTCTCCTTGCACTAATATCTCTTCGTCATCCGACACCCGGATCTTGACGATTTTCTTTTCACAGTTTATTTCTACTTTGTTACTTGCTAACCAATCCATTCCCACTATCACGTCAAAACTACCCAATTCTACCGGTAACAAGTCAATCGGAAGGGATTGATCGTTCAGAATAAAAGGGCAATTCCGAACTATCTGATTAACTATCATGGTTTTACCGTTAGCGACTTCAACGGTGTAAGGTTCTATGGTTTCACCAATTGGGAGGTTTGCTATCGACAGGAATCTAACGGAAACAAAACTTCTATCGGCACCTGTATCAAATAATACAGAAGCGTAATGATCAGAGACGAGGAATGTACCTGTCACTACGCTGGGGTCCTGGCGTGCCTCGTTCGCCCCCATCACGAATGCTCGGCCTCGTGCCGGATTGGACGACGATGCCTGACCCGCGGTTTGCCGCCCATTTCCTCCCTGGTTCAGCTTCGGACAGTTTCTCTTGAAGTGATCTGTGCCACCGCATTCAAAGCAAGCACGACTGGTGGTCATCACTTGATTTCCTTGTGGGTTTTGTTGTCGGGCTGATTGGGTCCTAAATGGCTGCGCACGGATAGGTTGCGGTTGCCGGTTCAAGTTGTTCAGGTTTGTCCTACAACTTGGTGCGTAGTGCCCAATCCTGCCACACCGGTGGCACACCACCTCTTTGCACACGCCACCATGGTGGTAACCGCATTTCCCACACCTAGGAAACGTTCCCTTCTGCGGTTCTTGTCTTCCGCCTGAACTAGTCATGGCGTAGTTTTGGGCAGTGGGCCTAGCACGTTTATTTTGCTGCTTTTCCTGGATCCTATGGTCATGTGTACCCCGCTTTCCCCCAGCGGACTCTCCCGCCATCTTCAGTGACCCGCTCCTTACGAAATCATACGTGACGATACCAGCTTGCGTCACCGCACCCTCATACATCTGGTGTCCCCCAGAATTGACTATACTCCTTACAACTGGAGTTAGCCCCCAAATATAACGCTCAACCCTCTTCGACTCTGGGGTGACCAACCATGGTACCAATCGTGACAACTCATTAAACCGGTTCGTATAACCCAAATGGTCTGCCCCCTGCATTTCCAGGTTCCACAATTCATTTTCTAATTTTTGCAATTCGTTTTTCGGGCAGAAATGTTCCAGTACAAGAGCCTTGAGCTCTGTCCAGGTCATGCGGTTTGTCGCCGCCTGACCCCGGGTCTGCACTATCGTGTTTTACCATGTCAAGGCATGGTCCGTGAATGTGCAGGTAGCATACTTAACAACACAATCCTCGGGGCAGTTGCTGATATTCACAACGGATTCTATTTTCTCCATCCACTTAACCAACCCATTTGGTCCTTCAGACCCGCTAAACTCTAGAGGTTTCCACAACATAAAGTCTTTGATCGAACATACCCTGGATGCACGAATCGGTTCAGTACGGTTCGTCTCTACCATAGGTATAGGGCCATTACTGTCTGTAACGACCACCCTAGGCGGTGCGTCATTACTCGGAATCGTGTTATCATTCTGTGGAGGATTAACATTTTGTTCCCCGTCATTATTGGTGGTCGTTTGATTGCTCGGAGGGGTTGGATTGGCCGAATTGTTAATACTGGAGGCGATGCGCGATACTATATCCGGTATCGCCGCCTCTAACTGTTGAGCAATCAAACGACTCACGTCCACTTCCGACAATTGGGCTGAACGTTTTGGTGCCATTCTACACAACATCAAGAAAATATATATAATTAATACAAGTTCCAATCATAAAACACCACAAACATTCCATTCATTAACAAACATTAGTACATATTACATCCCTGTCAGTTCACATACGTTTCCTGGCATCATTACATAAGTTAAGTTTTCCTACATAGGGCCTATGTCGGCATCATCTCGACATAACCCACAATGGGTCAGTGCTTGAATGATACCCAAAAGTATCTATAACGATATACCCCAAAAGAGACCCCCCCTAAGGGCCAGTGGTTGTATTATACTACCCAAGATTCACTCTATGTTAGCATCACCACTAACTGCTTACACAGAGTATCAAAAAGCGGTTCCTGTCTACCCCCATCCTAACACAACTAAACACGGTGGTATACCAAACCCACCAACACCGCCACCAACACCACCATCACAGCCAGCATAACCCGGATCTGCGTCTCCATCCGGCCGATCATCCACTGGGAGTATGAGCACTCCCTCTTCAGCTGCGAAATCGCATACTGGTGGTCCAGTATGCGATCCCCTAGGTACATCCGCCTCTGTACCCCCACCATCAAGGCGGCGTAGTGCTCATTCACCTGTTCGGTGAGCACTCGTAGCCACGCTGCCGCGTTCCTCTCCTGCCTAGGGAGACCCCACACAGGTGGAGCCACAGGCTTGGGCTGGGAGCAGGAGGACTCGCCCCTGCGGGTAGCAGGTCAGGGTGGGGGCGAGGTAGGTGGGACATGTGGGACACTGATCCGCGCCGTTAGGCGGGGTCCGAATCCGAGTGGGACAGGGATGGCCTGTGGTGCGGGTGGGGTAGGAGATCTAGCAATCCTGGCTGGGGAGGACTGGCTAGAGCTCCTAACACTAGCCTCGCTAGGCTCAGAGCTGGATGAAACGGGGAGGCTCCTAGAGTTTGCCGGTGCTGACTTCCTCCGGGTCCTCCTCCATCGATACACTAGGTGTTTTTGACATTCTAACCTGCACACAAGTTAACAAACATATAGTTCTTTCCATAGTGTAAATCGTAATCAAATTAATATACACTTACTTATACAATTCGACCACACACAATATTATCATATATTTGCACATATGTTGCCAATTTTACCTATTAAAGTCCCCCGTGACTTCCCCTGAATTCCCTCGTGCGGACAAGTCTGTTATTATGTTCCGGACCATAATAACTCACTTGTCCCTCCAAGTTCATCCAGACCTCGTCACAATAAATTATTAGTTGATATTCAGATCCTATAATACTTGAGCTACTGGTTATATTTTAGGTATCTTTTGAAGACATCCTAATTCTTTATAACCAATGGCTCTGATACCAAGTTCTGTAACACCCCGTAACCGCAGCGGAAACGTACACGGGATGCAACAGACACATCTGATATCAACAGCATTGCTTATAAAGAAAACACCACTACAATAATTTAAACGTATTACATTGTTCCGAGTTTCGTTACCGACTAGGCGTTATCACATAAGTTTTACCAATAGTACGTTAACATGTTTAAAACAAAATATAGACTCTTAAGCTTCCACAAAATAGCAAACATCATTAAGCACGTATCACTCATTCCAATTTGGGTGTACCTAGAAAGCATGTAAAGAAAACGGGTCAACTACGAATAGTTGGTGAGTTTCACTAATTTAAATAAACCATGACAAATCATTTTAATAATCATAAATTAATGAAGTATTTATGCTGAGCCTACAAGTGAAAACTCTGTTAACCCAGAAACACATTTAACAACCCCTGGGGACACTATTAACCCAGAAACACATTTAATAACCTCTGGGGACACTGTTAACCCAGAAATACATTTAATAACCTCTGGGGACACTGTTAACCCAGAAATACATTTAATAAACTCTGGGGACACTGTTAACCCAGAAATACATTTAATAGCCTCTGGGGACACTGTTAACCCAGAAATACTTTTAATAACCTCTGGGGACACTGTTAACCCAGAACACTGTTTCGGGTCTTACAATATTAACAACTCAGACAATTACCATCTTAATACATTACCGTACAATAAACATTATATAAACACATTCATTTCCATGCGATCAGCATGTACTTAAACACTTTGATAAAAACATGCTTTCCGCCCAGGGAAAATATTTAAAACAGTTCAATAAAAAGGGGCTCGTGGAACTCACCTTTTTGGTGCGCAGAGATGTAATACTGGCACGGCTACCTGTCCGGATCTGTAATACGATCCCTAAGTCGTTACTACACAATTTCTATTAATATAACTTAAATTCGTGTTAACCGGTACGTCCGGGGACACTGTTAACCCAGTACCGTACACGATCCGGGGACAATTTTAACCCCGATACACTTCTCAGGACTTAGATTGTGATATCACTTAGAGTTCTTTAGTCAAAACTACCATTAGTTTGTTTTCTCGTTTTGTGTACCTAGCACGGTTATTCGTCTTTATGTTTTCAAAAATGAGTTTGGCCACATACGACCCGAAAATAGTTGTTATTGATATTTTAATTAAAGTGGTGAAATTAGAGCTCGGTTTAGACACCCCGTTTGGCCGCGGGGCCCGTTTCCGTCTTTAATATACCGGAAACGACTAAATCGGGTACAATTACCCAAATCATCCGAATTACTTTCGGATGATTTATTTTTACTTGATTTACTCAGTTTCATGAAAATAGTCCATTTTTAGGGTTTTTATATACCAGTCAGCTCACTTAGGCGAACTTTGCCGGTTTACGCGTTTTAGGCTTTAAAAGTTTGTTTTTAAGTTCCATTTAGCACAAATAAATATCCGTTTAGTCTCGGATCTTGAAATTTTGCACAAATCAGTTTTTGACAGTAAGGAATTTTACAAAAATATTTCCAGAATTAATTTTTATATTTAACATTTATTTATCTATTTTTAAACGTCATTTAAACACCAAATATGCCGAAAATACCAAATGACTTTAGAAAAATCCCAAATTTTTCTGAGATGACTCCTGCCATCCATATAGTTCCCAGTAATTTTTACAGAACCAAAAACTCATTTTTCATGCCATTTTCACCAAAACCGAGCTAGAAAACCCTAGAACTCGTTTTACCGAAAAGCCTACTTAGACTTCTCCAATGGACCTGAAATTTTGTGTGTGACTTTTATATGTTATAAAAAGCATATCTAAATTTTTCCAGAATTTTTGATGATGTTTAGCTATTTTTCACCATTTTTAGCCAAAACCGAGCATTAAATTCACCAAATATTCATCCTTTATCCAAAAAATTACCAAAATTTCACAGATCTCATATTTTCATGTGTAGATCATCTCTGTGAAATTTTATGACTCAACTCTAAGTCTACCACAATCTGTCCAAATCTTACAAATCATACGAAAAACCGAACTACCTTGTGTTTCTAGCTTTAGATCGCAAAGATCTTGCTTTCTAGCCTTTGCTAGCAACTAGATACAACACCTACAAGCACAACAACACCACACCAAGCAAGTTATACCCACAATCAAGCCATTTCTTTCATGGTTTCGGTTAAGACATCAAAACAAAGATTTTAACCGTAAAAATTCGTTTTTGACTATTTTTGTAACGATTCCGGCAAATTCAGGTATACCCTAGCCGGGATATACTATTTACGTGTTATTTAATACTGAATATATGAATTATAATGTGTTTATACGAGTATATAAGATTCACAGTACGAATTATACTCAAATGTACAACTAGTCGTATCGGAATTACGATTAATCGACGAACGGTTATTGAAACCCGAACGAATCGGGAATTACATTATAGACGAAATATATAATGTTTAGTGATGTTTACGAAGTATTAAAGCTTCGGGATAAGTGAATTATAGCACAGAAAAAGGATTTCGACTTATTAGTACGTCGGTACGATAAACGAAACCTTTAACATCAAACCAAGCAAGAGACGATCGATCAAGCCGAAAAAGATGCACAATTACCGACAATATGATGTGTTGAGTCAACAAATGTCATGGTTTAAGTTTTTAAAGTCTTTAAATCGGTTTTATATAAATTTAAATTTTAAGCCGAAAAACGACCGTTTTGGCCTCGTTTTGAGCGGAATTAAACGTTTAACCGAAAAACGAACTGAACCAGATTATCCACAACATTATCCGGATTACACAATCCAAGTTTGTGGCCAAGAATGAAGATGTGGGTCCCACCCCACACCCTAACTTGGACCGATCGGTCCTTGCACACACACACACACATTACATTTTCTTTTTTTCTACAATATTACTCTCCAAATCCTCTCAACACTCTTGAACATCCATCCAAAACCCAAGTTTTTAAGCAAGAACACAAGGTAAAAACCGAGTTGTGATCGTGTTTATCTTCTTTTCTTGGTTCATTTACAAGGAAATGAGGTTTCAAATGAAAAATGGGTAAAAACCCGAGATGAAACCGATTCTTGGAGGATCAAGTGATGTATACAAGTTATACAAAGGATCTTGGTCCAAGAAAGTAGTTAAAAGAGTCAAAAACGAATTTTTACGGTCAAAATCTTTGTTTTGATGTTTTAATCGAAACCATGAAAGAAATGGCTTTATTGTGGGTATAACTTGCTTGGTGTGGTGTTGGTGTGCTTGTAGGTGTTGTATCTAGTTGCTAGCAAAGGCTAGAAACCAAGATCTTTGCGATCTAACGCTAGAAACACAAGGTAGTTCGGTTTTTCGTGTGATTTGTATGATTTGGACAGATTGTGGTAGACTTAGAGTTGGGTCACGAAATTTCACAGAGATGATCTACACATGAAAATATGAGATATGTGAAATTTTGGTAATTTTTGGATAAAGGATGAATATTTGGTGAATTTAATGCTCGGTTTTGGCCAAAAATGGTGAAAAATAGCTAAACATCATGAAAAATTCTGGAAAAGTAAAGATAAGCTTTTTATAACATATAAAAGTCACACACAAAATTTCAGGTTCTTTGGAGAAGTCTAGGTAGGCTTTTCGGTAAAACGAGTTCTAGGGATTTCTAGCTCGGTTTTGGTAAAAATGGCATGAAAAATGAGTTTTTGGTTCTGGAAAAATTACAGGGAACAATTGGGGTGACAGGGGTCATCCCAGAAAAATCTGGGATTTTTCGAAGGTCGTTTGGTATTTTTGACATATTTGGTGTTTAAATGACGTTTAAAAATGGTTAAATAAATTTTAGATATAAATATTAATTCTGGAAAAATTTTATAAAATTCCTTACTGTCAAAATATGGTTTGTACAAAATTTCAAGGTCCGAGACTAAACGGATATTTATTTGTGCTAAATGGAACTTAAAAACAAACTTTTAAAGCTTAAAACGAGTAAACCGGCGAAGTTCGCCTAAGCGAGCTTACTGGTGTTTGAAAACCTTAAAAATGGATGATTTTTATGAAACTAAGTTAATCAAGTAAAAATAAATCATCCGAAAATAATTCGGATGATTTGGGTAATTTTACCCGACTTAACCGTTTCCGGTGTATTAAAGGCGGAAACGGGCCCCGCGGCCAAACGGGGTGTCTAACCGAGCTCTAATTTCACCACTTTAATTAAAATATCAATAACAACTATTTTCGGGTCGTAGGTGGCCAAACTCACCTTTTGAAAACATAAAGACGAATAACCGTGCTAGGCACGCAAAACGAGAGAACAAACTAATGGTAGTTTTGACTAAGGAACTCTAAGTGATATCACAATCTAAGTCCTGAGAAGTGTTTCGGGGTTAACATTGCCCCCGGATCGTGTACGGTACTGGGTTGGCAGTGTCCCCAGACGTACCGGTTAACACGAATTTAAGTTATATTGATAGAAATTGTGTAGTAACGATTTGGGGGATCGTATTACAGATCTGTACCAGTAGCCGTGCACCGTAGTACATCTTGCTCACAAGAAGGTGAGTTTTCACGAGCCCCTTTTTCCTGAATTGTTTTCGAATATTTTCCCGGGGCGGAAAGCATGTTGTTACTAAAATGTTTAAGTACATACTGAACGCATAGATTTGCGTGCATTTATATATGTTTTATTGTACGGGAATCGTACGGAAATGTACTAAGATGGTAATTGTCTGAGTTACTAACATTGTAAGGCCCCGCAACACGAGTGATTAACTGAAAGCCGGTAGAGTGTGGATAGTACTATTGGTCTGACAAACCCAACTGGTCCGGCATGGATTTGCTGATGTTTCCCAGCCAGTTGCACATGTCTATATTGGGTGTTATATTTATTTTGCTATGTAATGTTAGGCATAGCGGTTTGGGGCAGGTTCGTGGGCGGAGTATGCCACGGGGTTGTGTGTGATAGTCAGAGGTTTCACTTGTGGGCTCAGCATAATTACATCGCTAATATATGATTTATTATAATAAATTGTCAATGTTTATTTAAATCAGTGAAACTCACCAACTATTCGTAGTTGACCCGTTTTCTTTCCATGCTTTCTAGGTACCCCCAAACTGGAATAAGTGCTATATTTTTGATGATGCGTGCTATTTGTGGAAGCATAGGGTTCATTTTGTATTATATATGTTAATGTAATGTTGGTAAAACATATGTGTTATCGCCTAGTCAGGAACTAAACTCGAAACAATGTAAAATGAAGTAAATTAATGTAGTGGTGTTTTTGTTATAAGCAATGCTGTTGATATCAGATGTGTCTGTTGCATCCCGTGTACGTTTCCGCTGCGGTTACGGGGTGTTACAGAACTTGTTATCAGAGCCATTGGTTATAAAGAATTAGGATGTCTTTAAAAGATACCTAAAATATAACCAGTAGCTCAAGTATTATAGGATCTGAATATCAACTAATAATTTATTGTGACGAGATCGGGATAACTTGGATGGACAAGTGGGTTATTATGGTCCGGAACATAATAAAAGACTTGTCTGCACGAGGGAATTCAGGGAAAGTCACGGGGGACTTTAATAGGTAAAATTGGCAACATACGTGCAAATATGTGATAATATTGTTATGTGGTCAAGTTGTATAAGTAAGTGTATATTAATTTGATTATGATTTACACTATGGAAAGGACTATATGTTTGCTAACTTGTGTACAGGTAAGCATGTCAAGATCACGAAGTTTATCTGTAGAGGAGGACCCGGAGGAGGCCAGTTCCGGGGACTCTAGGAGTGTACGCTTAGCTTCCAGCACCGAGCCTTCTGAGACTAGCCTTAGGAGTGCTAGCTTGTCCTCCCCTGCTAGGGTTACCAGGTCTCCCACCCCACCCGCACCTCAGGTCACCCTCACCCCTCCCAGACCAGGTCCCCGCCACACGGCGCGGATCAGTGTCCCGTATGTTCCACCTACCTTTACCCCACCCAGATCCACTTACCACAGAGGCGAGTCCTCCCGCCCCCAGCCCGGGCCTGTGCCGCCACCTGTGTGGGATACCCCCAGGCCAGTGAGGGATGAGCGTCCCTCCACCGAGGCGGCGTGGCTCCGGGTGCTCACCGAGCGGATGAATGAGCACACCACCGCCTTGACGGTGGGTATTCAGAGGAGGAACCTCTTGGTGGATTGCATACTGGACAGCCAGCATGCGATCGCGCAGCTGAGGAGGGAGGACGCCTACTCCTTGGGGTTGATTGACCGGATGGAAACACGGATCCGTGGTTTAATGGCAGTGATTGTGGGGATGGCGGCGGTGTTGGTGTGGTTGGTATACCACCGTGTTTAGTTGTGTTAGGACGGGAGTAGACAGGGGCCGCTTTTTGATACTCTGTGTAAGCAGTTAGTGGTGATGCTAACAGAGAGTGAATCTTGGGTAGTTATAATACAACCACTGGCCCTTAGAGGGTCTCTTTTGGGGTATATCGTTATAGATACTTTTGGGTATCATTCAAGCACTGACCCATTGTGGGTTATGTCGAGATGATGCCGACATAGGCCCTATGTAGGAAAACTTAACTTATGTAATGATGCCAGGAAACATATGTGAACTGATATGGATGTAAAATGTACTAATGTTTGTTAATGAATGGAATGTTTGTTGTGTTTTATGATTGGAACTTGTATTAATTATATATATTTTCTTGATGTTGTGTAGAATGGCACCAAAACGTTCAGCCCAATTGTCGGAAGTGGATGTGAGTCGTCTGATTGCTCGACAGTTAGAGGCGGCGATTCTGGATATAGTATCGCGCATCGCCGCCAGTATTAACAATATGACCAATCCAGACCCTGCGAGCAATCAAACGACCACCAATAATGTTGGGGAACAAAATGTTAATCCTCCACCGAATGGTAACCCGATTCCTAGTAATGACACGCCACCTAGGGTGGTCGTTACAGATAGCACTGGCCCTATACCCAGTGTAGAAACGAACCGCACTGAACCGACTCCTGCAACAAGGGGATGTTCATTTAATGATTCTATGTTGTGCAAGCCCCTAGAATTTAGCGGGTCTGAGGGACCCAATGGGTTGGTTAAGTGGATTGGGAAAATAGAGTCGGTTGTGAACATCAGTAACTGCCCTGAGAAGTACATTGTTAAGTATGCTACCTGCACGTTCACGGACCATGCCTTGTCATGGTGGAACACAATAGTGCAAACTCACGGTCAGGCGGCGACAAACCGCATGACCTGGGCAGAACTTAAAGCCCTTGTACTGGAACATTTCTGCCCGAAAAATGAACTGCAGAAATTTGAAAACAAATTGTGGAACCTGGAGATGCAGGGGGCAGACCACTTGGGTTATACGAACCAATTTAATGAGTTGTCACGATTGGTACCATGGTTGGTCACCCCAGAGTCAAAGAGGATTGAGCGTTATATATGGGGACTAACTCCAATAGTAAGGAGTATAGTCAACTCTGGGGGACACAAGACGTTTGAGGGTGTGGTGACGCAAGCTGGTATCGTCACGTACGATTTCGTGAGGAGTGGGTCACTGAAGGTGGCCGGAGAGTCCGCTGGGGGAAAGCGAGGCGCGTATGACAATAGGATCCAGGAGAGGCAACAAAATAAACGTGCTCGGCCCGCTGCCCAGAACTACGCCATAACTAGTTCAGGCGGAAGGCAGGAACCGCAGACAAGGACGTTTCCTAGGTGTGGAAAATGCGGTTACCAGCATGGTGGCGAGTGCATGGGGGAAGTGTGCCATCGGTGTGGCAGGGAAGGGCACTACGCACCGAGATGTAAGACAAACTTGAACAATCTGAACCGACAACCGCAACCTATCCGTGCGCAGCCAGTTAGGACCCAACCAGCCCGACAACAAAACCCACAAGAAAACCAAATGGTGACCACCAGCCGTGCTTGCTATGAATGCGGCAGCACGGATCACTTCAAAAGACACTGTCCGAAACGGAACCAGGGAGGAAACGGGAGGCAACCCTCGGGTCAGGCATCGTCGCCCAATCCGGCGCGAGGCCGAGCATTCGTGATGGGGGCGAACGAGGCATGCCAGGACCCCAGCCTAGTGACAGGTACATTCCTCATCTCTGATCATTACGCTTCTGTATTATTTGATACAGGCGCCGATAGAAGTTTTGTCTCCGTTAGATTCCTGTCGATAGCAAACCTTCCTATTGGTGAAACCATAGAACCTTATACCGTAGAAGTCGCTAACGGTAAAACCATGATAGTTAATCAGATAGTTCGGAATTGCCCTTTTATTCTGAACGAACAATCCTGTCTGATTGACTTGTTACCGGTAGAATTGGGTAGTTTTGACGTGATAGTGGGAATGGATTGGTTAGCACGTAACAAGGTAGAAATAAACTGCGAAAAGAAAATCGTCAAGATCCGGGTGTCGGATGACGAAGAGGTATTAGTGCAGGGTGAGAAGTCGGGCAATATGTTACCGTTTATATCCCACCTCAAGGTGTTAAAATATATACGCCAGGGATGCGTGGCGTATCTAGCGAGCTTGACGGCCACGGACCCTGAGGAAAAATGGGTGGACGATATCCCAGTAGTACGTGAATTTCCACAAGTTTTCCCAGAGGAACTTCCTGGATTACCGCCAACCCGACAGGTCGAATTCAGAATCGACTTATTACCTCAAGCTGGCCCTGTTGCTAAGGCGCCCTACCGACTTGCACCATCTGAGATGCAAGAATTATCCAACCAATTGCAAGAATTGTTGGATAAAGGATTTATACGTCCTAGTTATTCCCCGTGGGGTGCACCGGTACTATTCGTGAAAAAGAAGGACGGAAGCCTTAGAATGTGCATTGATTACAGGGAGCTGAACAAGTTGACAATCAAAAATAGGTATCCTCTCCCCCGAATCGATGATCTGTTCGACCAGCTACAAGGTGCGAGCTACTTCTCAAAAATAGATCTTAGATCGGGATACCATCAGGTTAGAATCCAGGAGGAGGATATCCCAAAAACCGCATTCCGGACTCGCTACGGCCATTACGAGTTCTTAGTTATGCCCTTCGGGCTAACAAATGCGCCAGCAGTATTCATGGATCTCATGAATCGAGTCTGTAAACCCTACCTCGATAAATTCGTCATCGTGTTTATTGACGATATTTTGATTTACTCGAAGAGTAAAGAAGAGCACGAGCAACACTTGAGAGTAATTTTAGAGCTTCTAAATCAGGAGAAATTGTTTGCAAAATTCTCCAAGTGTAACTTCTTGTTACAAGAAGTGCAATTCCTTGGACACGTTATAAACCATCAAGGAATACACGTTGATCCAAGTAAGGTTGAAGCAGTTAAGAATTGGCAAGCGCCTAAATCGCCAAAGGAAATCCGCCAATTCTTAGGTTTAGCTGGATATTATCGTCGATTTATAGAGAACTTTTCCAGCATCGCCCAACCTTTAACCCTTCTGACTCAAAAGGATCGAAAGTATGAATGGGGTGAAGAGCAGAAAACGGCGCTTCAAACGCTAAAACAAATATTGTGCCAAGCGCCGATCTTAAGTCTCCCCGACGGAGACGATGGTTTTGTCGTGTATTGTGACGCATCCCGGAGAGGGTTAGGATGCGTGTTGATGCAAAATAATAAGGATTATAGCCTATGCTTCTCGACAGTTAAAAGTACATGAGAAGAATTACACTACTCACAACTTGGAAGTGGGAGCAGATCACGATGGATTTTGTGACACATCTCCCTAAGACGTCCCGTGGACATGATACAATTTGGGTAATCGTGGATCGATTAACCAAATCGGCACATTTTATTCCGATTAGAAATAATTATAACACTGAGAGACTTGCGCAGATTTATATAAATGAGATTGTGTCTCGTCATGGTATGCCCATCTCGACCATCTCTGATCGGGATAGCCATTTCACCTCCAACCTTTGGAAAGCTGTCCAAGAAGCGTTGGGAACGCGTATTGATCTAAGCACAGCTTACCACCCTCAGACCGATGGTCAGTCTGAGAGGACCATCCAAACACTGGAGGATTTGCTTCGTGCATGCGTACTGGATTTTAAAGGAAATTGGGATCAACATCTCCCACTCGTTGAGTTTTCCTATAATAACAGTTATCATAGCAGTATAAAGGCAGCGCCTTACGAAGCATTGTATGGTCGGAAGTGCCGATCACCACTCTGCTGGACTGAAGTGGGCGACACACAGATTATTAGATCAGATCTGGTCTAGGAAACGACCAGCAACATCCTTGAAATTAAGAACAATTTGAAGGCCACACGGGATCGGCAGAAGAGTTATGCCGATACCCGTAGAAAACCGTTATCATTTGAGAAAGGTGATAAGGTGTATTTGAAAGTATCACCGTGGAAGGGTGTGGTTAGATTTGGCAAGGCGGGGAAATTAGCCCCTAGATACATTGGACCGTTCGACATTACTGCAAAAAAAAAAAAAAAAAAAATCGGTCCTGTAGCATACCGATTAGAACTGCCAGACGAATTAAGTGCAGTTCACAACGTGTTTCACGTGTCAAACTTGAAAAGGTGTCTGTCGGATGAGACATTGGTGTTACCTTTAGAGGGTGTCCAAATAAATGATAAGCTCAACATTGTAGAGGAGCCCATAGAAATAGTAGACGGGAAAATCAAGCAACTTAGACACAATAAGATCCCATTGGTCAAAGTTAGATGGAATTCGCAACGAGGCCCAGAATATACATGGGAACGAAAGGACGAATTTCGGAAGAAATATCCCCACCTATTTCCGCAAAAAGGAAGTAGTTGATGCGTAAAATTTCGAGGACGAAATTTTCGTAACGGGGGGAGAATGTAACGATTCCGGCAAATTCAGGTATACCCTAGCCGGGATATACTATTTACGTGTTATTTAATACTGAATATATAAATTATAATGTGTTTATACGAGTATATAAGATTCACAGTACGAATTATACTCAAATGTACAACTAGTCGTATCAGAATTACGATTAATCGACGAACGGTTATTGAAACCCGAACGAATCGGGAATTACATTATAGACGAAATATATAATGTTTAGTGATGTTTACGAAGTATTAAAGCTTCGGGATAAGTGAATTATAGCACAGAAAAAGGATTTCGACTTATTAGTACGTCGGTACGATAAACGAAACCTTTAACATCAAACCAAGCAAGAGACGATCGATCAAGCCGAAAAAGATGCACAATTACCGACAATATGATGTGTTGAGTCAACAAATGTCATGGTTTAAGTTTTTAAAGTCTTTAAATCGGTTTTATATAAATTTAAATTTTAAGCCGAAAAACGACCGTTTTGGCCTCGTTTTTAGCGGAATTAAACGTTTAACCGAAAAACGAACTGAACCAGATTATCCACAACATTATCCGGATTACACAATCCAAGTTTGTGGCCAAGAATGAAGATGTGGGTCCCACCCCACACCCTAACTTGGACCGATCGGTCCTTGCACACACACACACACACACACACATTACATTTTCTTTTTTTCTACAATATTACTCTCCAAATCCTCTCAACACTCTTGAACATCCATCCAAAACCCAAGTTTTTAAGCAAGAACACAAGGTAAAAACCGAGTTGTGATCGTGTTTATCTTCTTTTCTTGGTTCATTTACAAGGAAATGAGGTTTCAAATGAAAAATGGGTGAAAACCCGAGATGAAACCGATTCTTGGAGGATCAAGTGATGTATACAAGTTATACAAAGGATCTTGGTCCAAGAAAGTAGTTAAAAGAGTCAAAAACGAATTTTTACGGTCAAAATCTTTGTTTTGATGTTTTAATCGAAACCATGAAAGAAATGGCTTTATTGTGGGTATAACTTGCTTTGTGTGGTGTTGTTGTGCTTGTAGGTGTTGTATCTAGTTGCTAGCAAAGGCTAGAAACCAAGATCTTTGCGATCTAACGCTAGAAACACAAGGTAGTTCGGTTTTTCGTGTGATTTGTATGATTTGGACAGATTGTGGTATACTTAGAGTTGGGTCACGAAATTTCACAGAGATGATCTACACATGAAAATATGAGATCTGTGAAATTTTGGTAATTTTTGGATAAAGGATGAATATTTGGTGAATTTAATGCTCGGTTTTGGCCAAAAATGGTGAAAAATAGCTAAACATCATGAAAAATTCTGGAAAATTTAAGATAAGCTTTTTATAACATATAAAAGACACACACAAAATTTCAGGTTCATTGGAGAAGTCTAGGTAGGCTTTTCAGTAAAACGAGTTCTAGGGATTTCTAGCTCGGTTTTTGTAAAAATGGCATGAAAAATGAGTTTTTGGTTCTGGAAAAATTACAGGGAACTATTTGGGTGACAGGGGTCATCCCAGAAAAATTTGGGATTTTTCGAAGGTCGTTTGGTATTTTCGACATATTTGGTGTTTAAATGACGTTTAAAAATGGTTAAATAAATTTTAGATATAAAAATTAATTCTGGAAAGATTTTATAAAATTCCTTACTGTCAAAATATGGTTTGTACAAAATTTCAAGGTCCGAGACTAAACGGATATTTATTTGTGCTAAATGGAACTTAAAAACAAACTTTTAAAGCTTAAAACGAGTAAACCGGCGAAGTTCGCCTAAGCGAGCTGACTGGTGTTTGAAAACCTTAAAAATGGATGATTTTTATGAAACTAAGTTAATCAAGTAAAAATAAATCATCCGAAAATAATTCGGATGATTTGGGTAATTTTATCAGACTTAACCGTTTCCGGTGTATTAAAGGCGGAAACGGGCCCCGTGGCCAAACGGGGTGTCTAACCGAGCTCTAATTTCACCAATTTAATTAAAATATCAATAACAACTATTTTCGGGTCGTAGGTGGCCAAACTCACCTTTTGAAAACATAAAGACGAATAACCGTGCTAGGCACGCAAAACGAGAGAAACAAACTAATGGTAGTTTTGACTAAGGAACTCTAAGTGATATCACAATCTAAGTCCTGAGAAGTGTTTCGGGGTTAACATTGCCCCCGGATCGTGTACGGTACTGGGTTGGCAGTGTCCCCAGACGTACCGGTTAACACGAATTTAAGTTATATTGATAGAAATTGTGTAGTAACGATTTGGGGGATCGTATTATAGATCTGTACCAGTAGCCGTGCACCGTAGTACATCTTGCTCACAAGAAGGTGAGTTTTCACGAGCCCCTTTTTCCTGAATTGTTTTCGAATATTTTCCCGGGGCGGAAAGCATGTTGTTACTAAAATGTTTAAGTACATACTGAACGCATAGATTTGCGTGCATTTATATATGTTTTATTGTACGGGAATCGTACGGAAATGTACTAAGATGGTAATTGTCTGAGTTACTAACATTGTAAGGCCCCACAACACGAGTGATTAACTGAAAGCCGGTAGAGTGTGGATAGTACTATTGGTCTGACAAACCCAACTGGTCCGGCATGGATTTGCTGATGTTTCCCAGCCAGTTGCACATGTCTATATTGGGTGTTATATTTATTTTGCTATGTAATGTTAGGCATAGCGGTTTGGGGCAGGTTCGTGGGCGGAGTATGCCACGGGTTTGTGTGTGATAGTCAGAGGTTTCACTTGTGGGCTCAGCATAATTACATCGCTAATATATGATTTATTATAATAAATTGTCAATGTTTATTTAAATCAGTGAAACTCACCAACTATTCGTAGTTGACCCGTTTTCTTTCCATGCTTTCTAGGTACCCCCAAACTGGAATAAGTGCTATATGTTTGATGATGCGTGCTATTTGTGGAAGCATAGGGTTCATTTTGTATTATATATGTTAATGTAATGTTGGTAAAACATATGTGTTATCGCCTAGTCAGGAACTAAACTCGAAACAATGTAAAATGAAGTAAATTAATGTAGTGGTGTTTTCGTTAAAAGCAATGCTGTTGATATCAGATGTGTCTGTTGCATCCCGTGTACGTTTCCGCTGCGGTTACGGGGTGTTACAATTTTACTCCTTTCTTGGACCAAGATCCCTTGTATAACTTGTATACATCACTTGATCACGCAAGAATCGGTTTCATCTCGGGTTTTCACCCATTTTTCACTTGAAACTTCATTCTCTTGCAAACAACTTAAGATCATGGAATCAAAACTATGAATCAACCATTAAAACCATGTTTTTATCTTATGATTCTTGTTAAAAATCAAGGATTTGGATGAATGTTGAAGAGTGTTGAGAGGATTGTGGAGTTGGGAGTTTAGAAAAAAGAAAATGTAATGTGTGTGTGTGTGATCCATGGACCGATCGGTCCATGTATGTGTGGGGGGGGGCCACATCTCAAACCATGGCCACACATTTGGATTGTGTAATCCGGATAATGTTGTGGATAATCTGGTTCAGTTCGTTTTTCGGTTAAACACTTAATTCGGCTTAAAACGAGGCCAAAACGGTCGTTTTTCGGCTTAAAATTTAAATTTATATAAAACGATTTAAAAACTTTAAAAACTTAAATCATGACATTTATTGACTTAACACATCATATTGTCGGTAATTGTGCATCTTTTTCGGCTTGATCGATCGTCTCTTGCTTGGTTTGATGTTAAAGGTTTCGTTTATCGTACCGACGTACTAATAAATCGAAATCCTTTTTCTGTGCTATAATTCACTTATCCCGAAGCCTTAATACTTCGTAACCCTTACTAAACATCATATATTTCATCTATGACGTAATCCCCGATTCGTTCGGGTTTCAATAACCGTTCATCGGTTAATCGTAATTCCAATACGACTAACTGTACATTCGAGTATAATTCATACTGTGAATCTTATATACTCGTACAAACACATTATAATTCATATATTTAGTATTAAATAACACATAAATGGTATATTTCGGCTAGGGTATACCTGAATTTGCCGGAATTGTTACATATCTGCATGTGGAAGATTAGAATGACATAAGACATTAGGACTTACAAGAAGATCACCATATTTCCATGTGGAAATTTCTATGTTCCAACGAAGAAATGATTACCGAAGAAAGAAAGAGAGCCAGATTTGCTGAAAATGCTACTAATCATGTTTTGGGGACTATCTTTGAATTACCTGTAATTTTTTTGTTGTGTTTATTATGTAATTTTGATTTGATGTATAATGCCCTTGAGGCCGAATTATGAATATGTAATCTATTTCCTTTAAGTAATGTAATTTATTGTTTCCAAAGATTTGATGTGTATTTGAAACCAAGTGTAGGTAATTCGGAAGTGTTTTGGTGCATCTGAGTTTGTTCCATCTAGCGGGGAGATTTTTGGGCCTAAATGATTGATCAAAGAAGATTGGAATCTTCTATACCTCCTCAGAAATATGCTAAGTATGGACTCGAGCAAACCAGGAACTTCGTGCAAGGTATTTACTAATGCGAGTAAGATATCTTATACGAGTAAGGTTATCTTCTAGAATCCTTCCAAGTGTCAAGCTTCATGAAAGCTGCACTTGACGAGCAAAGTTGTTATTCTATCAAGTATGGTTTGCAAACAAGCAAACACTTGATTTTCATAGATTAAACCAAGTTACAATCAATCTTGGTGGGTCAATCAAAGATATAATAATGGAAGATTTCAAATATGCTTGTGGGAAGTAAATGGATTTATTCTAAGTATTTTCCCGAGTATAGTTCAGGCTAGAGCAAAGTTATCTTATCAGAGTCTACTCGAAGAACTTCCTCGGACACACTCAGTATTAAAAGGTCTACTCGACAGAGATCAAGTTTTCTTGAAGACCTGTTTTGACACTTGTGAATATTTTGAGAATGTTTTGAAATGATTTAGGTTTCTAGAAGGAATGTCAGGTGCCTACATAAGGGAATGCTCGGTCACATATATGACAACGTCTTATTACACACCTTTTGATACAAACTTATTTTTTTTTCGGAAGGCAGTCACACCTAACATTCCATCTGAAACCCTAAAGCATTTCCAATTATATCTTTATGAATATTTTAATGGAAATATTTTGAGCAAATCGTTTGCTTGTTTGTTTTGTGCTCTTTCTATAACTAGCAACATTAAGGTTTTAGTCGATTCCGTAGGCTATAATCTAGGGGTGTTTACACCTTTTGTATCTCGTAGTGTTCTTGTTGATTTAGTGTTGTTGTAAGAGTTATAATACACTCCTAGCATCATGTTTCTTTTTCTTTTGTAAATTTTTTGGATTACCTCTTATATATTGGCATCTTATTTTTATATCATTTGAATCACCGACAAAAGTCTTAACATTGGACTTTGAACAATTTTTATTCTACCTATGTGAGAGGGAAGCCGAAGGTCTTTTATTCTTATCTTGCATGTAATTAGGAATTGAATGATAACGACAATTTCTGGCTATGTGGCCAGGAGTCCTACAGTTAAAACATGTTTGTTTTTTGACATGAAAATTATTTTGGACAGCTCTTGGTACTTGTACATTCATCCAAAATCCAAAATGCATGTATTTCCTTTTGAAACCTTAGGTGGCACATATTTTCCACTCTTTCCACTTTTATTGAAATTATTTGAAAAAAAACATCATTTAAAAGAGAATTCAACGTTTTAAAACATTTAGGCAAACAATGTTATTTTCTTTTAAAAATAGATCTCACACATGATTCAGTAGCAGCACAACAAAAAGAAAAAGTTTTAAGTTTTTTAGTTATAAAGGCAGGTAAATCATCATCTTCTTCAGTCTAATCTCCAAAAGTTACAACATCTCTAGGGGAAGTAGAAGCATTTGATCATTCACCAGTTTAATATGAGGTTCAAGCTGAACCTTTCTCAACATTATCCTTCGATTTTCGTTTACCAAAAACTAAATGCATCTCCATATCCTTATCCAATTTAGTTGAATAAGAATATGTATAATTATTATTTAATGGAGGAGGCACCTTATGATATCCCAACCCCTCATCCTTCTTATCTTTCCACTTTTATTAAGATTCAATTATATTTTCAACAAGTTTGTTAGAAACATCAAACTTCTTAAAATTAAAACCAACCTTTTCAAACTTAGCCTTGAGTTGATCTAGTTTAGTTGTTAAATATGCTATTCATTTCTTAGCATCTAGATAAAAACAACACTTTTCACTTAAATCATTTTTATGTTTGGAGATATCTTTCTTTTGTGCCTCGATCTTTTCTTTAAAAAGATTATCGTTCTTCTTTAATGTTAAAAGATCTCCTCTAGTGTCTTCCAGTTCTCTAATTAGATTTGAGTTGTGCTTTCTATATGATGCTACTTTATTTATGCATGTTTGAGTCCATAAATTAAAACTTACCTCATAGGAGCTGAGAGTGGTGGAAGTCATAAAGGTGTGAGATTCTTTATCTATATTTTCAATCTCTTCATTATCTTTATCTCCCTCAATTTGTTCCAGATTAACAACATTGTTTGCCAATAATGTTAGTTCTAATTAGATTACCTAACAAGGTTAGATCGAGCTGGAACAAGAGCCCTTTTTCTAGTTTCCTTCCTTTTCAGAATTATGCACTCTCGAGTAAAATGACCTGGCTCATCAAAATTATAAGACCTCATCTTTGTCTTGTTGAACCCAATCTTCTTATCAACAACCATAGACCAGTTATTTCTCCTTGTCCTTTTGATGAAATTCTTTGCTCTGAATATAGTTGTTTACCAAGAAATACCCATCTCCTTCACATCTTCCGGATGAATTGGATCCACCTCAGCAATCATTACAAGTAAAACTAGCTTTTCAGCAAGAAAGGCATTGTAACAGTTCATGAACCCAAAAATAAAGGCAATATTTTCTACAGTCACTTTGAAAATAGTGGGGATTTGTGGGGAGGGCTGGCATGTGTGTCGGCAGAGTAGGTTGAAATGTATGTGGCAAATGGAGGTGGAGTTGAGATTGATCTAGATTGAGTTTGTTGGAAAAAATTTGGTGGTGATGGCTGGTTAAATGAGGATCTGAACCGAGAGAAGTTCTCTTAAGAGATATAAGCATTGTTCTATGAGCTCCCAATCCAACACTATTGTAACTACTTGCATGGTTGATGGACCGCTGCTTATTATCCATATCACAATGTTTGGTTATATCAATAACTTTTGGGAATGTAAGATGTCCTAAATCTCTGGTTTTCTTGATGATGAAAACATTCATATCCTAGTTTATTGGAAGAGAATTTAAAAAGTACTTATTGACCTTAGTAGTATTCAGCCTGATATAAGAACTGCACATTTCACTAATAAAAGTGACAAATCTTCAAGGTGTGCCTCCAATGGTTCCCCGAGAACATGGTTGAACATGTTTAATTGTTTATTTAGCATGTCTTGTCTACTTTCTTTCATGTCTTCATTACCCTCATAAAACGCTATCAATGTTTCCCATAGGGCTTTACTAGACATTCAATTCCCTAAAACCTTGAGAAATGTATGGTGACAAAGAGATGTATATAAATTTATGCCTCTTTTCAGCACTATAATATCTCTTAATAGGCAAAATATTAGCAATAATATTAGAATAAATATTCACTAATGATTATAATTTCTATTTCTAGGTAATAGCATTAAAGAATAAAACGAGCTGATATACCAAGAAAAACAAAAAAAACTATGAAAAATGACTCAAAACACCCCATATTGAAGCAATGCATGACCAAGTTACAAGCATACGAGGCATAAAAAAAAATTCAAGAGTAACAACAGGGCCAATGATGATACCAACACACCTCCATGTAGATAGTACAAGAGGAAAAGACAACACTGATGAAAACACGGGCCATGTTGACATCAACACACCACCAGGTGACAATTCAAGAGAAAATACAAAGTAGAAGCTTCCTGGCTCAACACGGGTCGTGCCAAGTCAACACGGGCCGTGTTGAGAGTCCAGATCAACCTATAAATAGATGTTCATCAACCACATTAACTACAACATCAAGAACAGTTAATACCCTTCACCCATCTCCTTTCACCACCATTATTTATTAGTGCATGATGTGTTGTACGCAGTTGATTGAATAAGTTAGGGTAGATTAGTCATCATGTTATGATGTAATATGGCCCATTCGCTATGGATTATATAGAGAATGGGGTCCATTCATTAGACTAGATGCCTCATTCGTTAAGTTAGGAGCACATACGCTAAGTATGTAGCGTATGGAGTGTCATTCGTTAAGTTTAGTGCCCATTATTCATGGTATTTAATGAATGGGAGGCCATTCGTTAATGGTATTACCCCATCTGTAGTGATCTTTATGAAATTTGGCTTAGGCCTATAAATAGGCAGATCATGTTCATTTGGCATAGAGATATGTGCTTATTTATTCCAAAAGTAACGTTATGTCGCCGGATTCTCTCGAGAATCCACCTTTACCGTATGTAATGTATGAATCCTTAATGTATCAGTAAAGTATCGTTGCTTATCATCTCGTTTATCATTGATGTATCCAATTACGACTATATCTTGGCTCATATAACTTTTTCACATTAATAAGGAAATTATCCTATCCATTAACCTTTTTAAAGATCAAGGAGACTAAGCTATTGGAAGAAGTCATTAGCATCAAAGATGAGTCATCCAAATTGGTTATATTGTTCTAATTTTATCATGTTTTTATGTATTACTTTGATGCATAACATTATGCTTAGTATTGGCTAAAATTTTATAGTATCATCTTGAATTATAATGAATCTTAACTAAGTTTAATAATATTGGTTAAAATGTGTTTGGTTTGTACAAGTAAAGGTTATATTGTAATTATCACTTGATGAGGAATGTTAAATCACTCTTAAAAGATACACCAAGTGTGAAGCTTGATGATATGCCGGGAAACTCCCATTATTGTGAGGCCTGGGATAAAATAAACCTTAAATGAGACACCACGTATCGAGCTTGATGATAAGTCTGGGAACTGCAATTTTTGTGAGCAATTGGTTGATAAAACATAAATCCTATTATAAACATGGTCCAAATAAACTACTAATAGCAATTAATCATCTTTAAAATAGGAATGTTAACAATGATGTGTAAAGAGATTGTTTATACCAATTCACTAAATTGGTTGATTACTTGTCAAGTTAGTGCGCAACATAATCTATTTTAAACAACTATTGGGTAGTTATTACAAAGTTCTATAATTATCCAAGAATTATGTGGGTTAATAATTGGTCATTCAAGGTTAATCCTCTATAACTTAACTAATCTTAATTGGTATTTTAAGTATATAATAAAATTTATTTTTACCGAAATATCAAGGACAATTCACTTAGTAATTTAAGGGATTATCTCATCTTTAAAGTGAGTTATTTTATAAATACTTAATGTAAACCAACTTGTTTACATAAAATGATGTTTTAGTGGAGATCATGAAGTTATGGATATCTCTTTCTTGAATTATCATGGAATCTTTGGAATAAGGTGTTTCCCACATTTAATTACCAAAGCAAGTTTATGTTACATGTTTACCAACTAATTGTTAAACTAAGTTAAGAGGAGTGTTAACAAAGATGGTATACTTTATCCTTGATCATCTCTATAAATAAAATAAAAATCCAAAAGTATTGTCTTTAAGTTATGATTTGCAATTTACTTGTTAAAACCCAAACAATTATAATATTTAATTCTGGTTAAAATAAATTCAAAGATTTAGTAGTAAAAACAAACAAGTGTGTTCGTGGACTGATATTTGGTTCTTACCCATACTATACTACATATACGATAGGTAAACTTGCCTATTTGTGTGTGGTCTAGTTAAGATAAAAATCATTTCATAAATTAAAACTCGACTTTGTGTGAAGCAAAACTCTTTTGAAAAACTAACAACTTTTCACACAACTCCACATCACATCACAACGCCACGGTCAAGGTAGCAAGACCTCGTTCATCCTCTTCTATCTTCTTAAAATCTTCATCAGTATACATCCCAGTGGGCATAGGAGCAATAGTCCTATCCTCATCATCCATCTCATAAGTTATGGGTCTTGTACCCCTAAGAATAGTCTACATATCTTGGCATATTTCATCTTGACATATTTTTCAAACATGTATTTCCACTTAGCAAACCTTCAGAAGAGAGCAGACGTGAAATACGAGTGGTAGTACTTGTTTTGGTCAAAAATTACTTAAGAAATTTAGTGATCAAACTTTGTAAGAGAGGTAGTATGTCCTCATAATATTGCAAATGTGTGTGTAAAGAATTAAATGACTTAGTGATTTAGCGAGGAATAACCCTTGATCTTTAGTAGTATGTCCAGCAAAAAACATTGGGACAAGAAAACTATCCACCTGACTCAAATTTATTAAAATGAAAAAGGTGTTACAACTCAAGAAATGGGCAAGTGGTATTTTTCATTCAAAAAATCATCTGCAATCACAATCCATTAAAACTTTAGAAATGGCTTTTCAATAAAAACCTACCTCTTCTATAATGGCATCCTTATTAGAACACGCTACCTCACTTACAATGTTTGAACACTAAATTTCTTAAGTAATTTTTTTACCAAAATAGTTTGGCGCCCACCGTGGGGAAACTGGTGTTTTTCATTCAAAAATTCATTTACAATCACAATCCGTTCAAGTTCAGTTTGGAAATGGCTTCTCAATTAAAGCCTACCTCTTATACAATGTCATCCTTAGTCTCTAGAGTTTCACAGCCACGTCCTGCTGCCATCTGCTATTCAAAAAAAGACAACCATCCCAGGATCCAAAGTATCTGCTCATGCTCAAGGACTTCAAAGACCAGGATCCTCCACTGTTGTCCTTATGTCCAAAGATGAGATATCCAGTATATTGTTGCAATAGAAGTAGATTAACAATTCTTTCTAAAGGTACTCCAAGATAACAGGTCGCATGGTAAGAAACTAGTAGCAAATCGACCATTCCGCTACAGCCCAAAAATTTGAAATTTGGAACTTCGAGATCCTCAAAAATCATTATGATGATTTCTAGTGTTCCTGGGATAGTTCAATCAATACCCGAAGCAGCTCCTAGAAGTCACAAGATTTCAAGTTTCGCATCTCCCATTTGTGATCTCGCAATCCAGAAAAGATTCCTGGATCCAAATATGAAGTTATATGATGGGTCTACAGATCCCGAAAACCATGTTGCTCAATATCTAAAAAGGATGGAGATTAATCCCGTCCCTCAGGATCTTAAAGAAGCTTGCTTATGTAGAGGATTTGGTTCTACGTTAACCGGTGCTGCCTTGAAATGGCTCATGAGCGTTCCTCGTTTCTTAATTAAATATTTTTCACATTTATTTAAAATTTTTAATAACCAGTTTTATTGCAACAGAACTTTCGAAAGGTTAACCAGTGATCTTCACAAGATAACTCAGAGTAACGACGAATCCTTCAGTGATTAAGTAAGCAAATTCAATAGGGAAGCATTGGAAATCCCAAATTTGGATACATCAAGATGGGACTCAAGAAGGGCTGCTCATTTTATGGAGACCTCGTTATGAATCTGTGCAGGAACCTGGATGAAGCCAGGAACAGGGCACTGAGATATATAATATTGGAATAACACAAGATGATCCATCAAAGACTCAATACACCCAACAGTTATAACCATCCAAACAAGAAGTCGGAATCCCCATCATCAAAATCATTCAAATTCAAACCCAACTCTAAGAATGATAACAACAGGGTCAATGTTGTGGATGATGAAAGTTACCCTAAGATTAATGATTACTGTTTTTTTCTGTAGGTATATATGGACTAATGTGTGCTACCCAGGATCTTGGAGACAAGGCGAGACTGCCACAAGCGAAAACCAAAAGAAACAATTCTTGGAAGGATAAATCTAAATGGTGTCCCTTTCACGAAGACTTTGGTCATATAACAGAAGATTGTATGGCACTTAGATAAGAAATTACTTATCTCCTAAGCAAGAGCCACTTGAAAGAATTACTGGATAGAAAAAATAACAAGAGTAAGGATCTTGAAAAGGTTGCTAAGAGGCAAAATCCTCACTTTTAGGTGCCAAGATAATGAACTCATCTCCGGCGGATCAGATATTTATGGAACCTTTTATTCAGCGGCAATGAGAAACGCTAAAGTATCTAAGGCTGAGAGACCAGAAAAACTAATGAAAGCTACAACTTTTTCTGACCTAACAGATATCTCCTTTAACGAGGAGGATCAAGATAACATTCAGGATTCTCATCATGATGGTCTAGTTGTTAATTTGTATATTACTAATTGTTTTGTTTGCATGATCATGGTAGATGGTGGTAACTCCGTAAATAACATCCAATTGGAGACATTGAAAAGGATGAATATTCCAGTATCCGAGACCGTAACGTAATCTTCGGTCTTAGATGGTTTTAGTGGTGAATCCAAAAGCACCGTGGGAGAATTAAAACTCCATGTCTACGTTGACGGAGTAAATTCTATACAAAGGTTTTGTGTTATGGATGCTCTAACTTCTTTAAATATTATTTTAGGTAGGCCGTTGATACATGATATGAAAGTAGTCCATTCATCATACCACCAATGTGTAAAAATGCCAACAACTTGGGGGTTGTCAAGATTCAAAGTGATCAACAAGAAGTGATGGATTGCTATGCATTATCAATGAAACCGAAGACAAAACCAACACAAGCATAGCAAATACAGAATAGAGCACAATATGTCTTGGAAACAAATGAGCATAATGTAAAAGAAGTACAACTCGACCCCCAGGATCCTGACATCAAAGTTCTTATAGGACTTGTATCCCCTAGGATACTGAAAGTAACTAATAAAATTTCTCAAAAGAAGGATATCCAACTTTGCTTGGAAACACGAAGACATGACAGGTATATCAAAAGAGATCAATACTTATAAACTTAGTACAGACAAAAATTTTAGGCCCATCCAACAAAATAGAAGGAAATTTTCACCGAAAAGAAACATCATCTCCAAGAATAAGTTGATAGACTTTTGAAGACCGGGATGATCAAAGAAGTGAAATTCCAAGATGGCTAGCTAATGTGGCGGTGGTCAAGAAGAAAATATAAAATGGAGAGTGTGTGTTGATTATATTGATCTCAACAAAGCAGACCCCAAAGATCAATTCCCATTACCACACATAGACTCGATTGTGGATGCAACTATAGGACACGAGCTCATGACATTCATGGATGCCTCCTCAGGATTCCAACAAATTCAAATGGAACCATTAGATAAAGAGGATACAACATTCATGACCCCCCCCCCACATATGTATATATTGTTATATTGCAATGCCCTTTGGTTTGAAAAATGCAGGTGCAACCTATCAGGGGTTAGTCAACATGATGTTTAAAGAAATACTGAGGGGAAACCATGGAGGTTTACATAGACGATATGGCGGTCAAATCAAAAAATATTGGGGATCATCTTCAGAATCTTCAGGAAGCCTTTGATATCCTGGACAAGTACAACATGAAGCTGAACCCTTCAAAGTGTCATTTTGGAGTTGGAGAAGGAAAATTATTGGGATATATGGTTACAAAAAAAGGAATTGAAGCAAGTCCTGAACATATTAAAGCCATCCTAAATTTAATAGCTCCAACAAGTGTTAAGGACGTCCTAAGGCTAACTAGCAGGATCGCATCTCTAATCAGATTCATCTCAAGATATTTGGAAAGATGCAAAGATTTATATGATATCTTTAACAAGAATAAAAATTCGAGTGGGGACAGACACATGACAAGGCGTTAGAAGACATGAAGAAGTGCCTCTCATCAGCACCACTAATCAGGAAACCCAAAAATGGTGAATCATTATTCTAATATTTGGCAGTATCTAGAAATACCGTAAGTGTCCTATTAGTTAAGGATCATGAAGGCGAGCAACATCCTATCAACTGTGTATGTAAAAACTTGGTTGATGCTAAAACCAGGTATTCTTATTTAAAAAAAAATATTTTGCTTTAATAATGGCAACTACCAAGTTAAGGCATTATTTTAAAACTCACGCAATTCATGTCAAAACCTATTATCATATAAAAAATTGTTTTAAGAAAACCCAAAATGTGTGATAGGATGGCTATATGATCTATAACATTGAGTGCCTTTGATCTTGTGTATTAGCCCAGAATAGCAGTTAAATCCCAGGCTCTAGCCGACTTTGTGGGTTATTTTAGTAGTGATAGTCAACTATAGGTTGACCTTGAGGTGCAACAACTAGAGGAGGATAAAGAGAAAAGGATATTGTTTACTGACGTATCCTTAAATGTTAGGGGGGGCATGTATGGTAATCATCCTGAAATCGCCACAGGGGGGACATAATACCCAGGCCGTCAGATGTGATTTCCAAGCTACTAACAATGAAGTTGAGTATGAAGCTATAATTGATGGACTTCAATTATCTAAGGATATGAGAATTAAAAATATTCATGTATTTGTTGATTTTATGTTATTAGTAACCACTTTAATGGCTTCTACGCAGCCAAAAGTGAAAGTCCAACCCAATATCTCCAGATAGTGAAAAATCTGGCAGAAACTTTCGAATATTTTGTCATTAAAAAGTACCTAGAGAAGAAAATGTTGAGGCAGATGTCTAAGAAAATCTTGGATCGGCTTTCAGGATCCCGACGGTAAAGAAAATTCCGATAATCCACATCCTGAATCCGTCCATATATATGTTAAAACAAAATGGAAATGGAGTATGAAATACAGAAAGCAATGGAGATCGTTATCCTGGACACTACCCATCAGGATATTTTTCTAAGACAACCAGATTCCTAAAGATGAAAGTTCCAAGGCTTTTCGTATGAAGGTATATTAGTTTATTCTTTTAAACAATGTTCTGTACTGGAAATTTATTGCATGTCCATACTTATGATGCTTGGAGGATCCTAAAGCCCAAGATATACTAAAGGATATCCACGAAGGGGATTGTGGGAATAACACTGAGGGTAGATCGTTGTTCTCTAAAATTCCCAGAACTGGTTACTGTTGGCCAACTATGAGGAAAGACGTAATGACTTGTGCTCAAAAGTGTGATGCCTGCCAAAGACATAGCAACATCTTGCACCAGCCACCGTAACACATGTACCCAGTTATCTCTCCATGGCCTTTCATGATGTGGGAAATGGATATAGTAAGGAAACTACCAAAGGCTCCAAAAGGCAAAGTATTCATCTTAGCAATGACTGACTATTTTTCCAAATTGATTGAAGTAGAAGCATTTGTTCTAGTTAGAAAAAAATAAGTAATATCCTTCATCAAGTGTAATATCTTAACAAGATCCGTGATCCCGGCAAAAATATTATGTGAGAATGGTTCTCAGTTCATTGGTAAAAGTGCTACTGAATTTTGTGCGCCTTGGGGAATAAAAATGATAACTTCAACATTGGTGCATCCTCAATCCAATGGTCAAGAGGAATCATCAAAAAAGATCATCATCAATAACTTGAAAAATAAACCTAGACAAAGAAAGGGAAATGGGATGAAAACTAAGAAATTCAGCAAAATTCCATGTTGCAGCATATTAACAAAGAATAGCCAAGTTGTATAACAAGAGTATCAGAAAAATAATATTTCAAGTAGGAGATATGGTATTAGGAAATGAATTTTAAAACCAACCAATCCTAGTGATGGAATGTTGGCACCTAAGTGGGAAGGGCCTTAGTTGATCGATTTTGAAGCTGGTAAGGGAGCATACCAATTGGTCACTGCAAATGGTAGGATCTTGCCAATATCCTGGAATGTTGTACATCTCAAAATCTACTTCATGTAAGTTAATGTTATTATTAACTTAGTATGGTATGTATTCTAACCCTACTTGTTCAATATTTATTTCATTCTTTATCATTAGAATCCCTTTAATGAATTAAGCTTCAGAGGGGTGTTAGTCAAGCTAACGCCCACCCTCATAAAGCTTCAAGTGTTTTGTAGAATATCGCTAGCCCAACTATGAAAGTGAATGCATTCATAGGGGTTTGGCCAACTCTTTAAGCTTGGGGATTCAAACTCCTTATACGGTTTAAGGGTTTTTACCTTTTAGATTTATAAGGTTTCTATACCTTGTTAGGAGCGCACGCATCCATGAGTAGTACAGGATGGTGGGACCAATCCATTTAAAAGCAGCTGACAATTTTTTAAGACTGTCTACATATTTGATCCTCAAGTATAATTATCAAGGGTATAACATTTTCATGTTATTCAACCATGATTGGACCCAAGCTTATCAAAGGCTTAACGTTTTCATGTTACAAAGGCGGCTAATCCCACATATATAACAACAACTTTAAAATTTTTCATGTCACTCAATTAATCGGGCTTGTCCCCAGTATGTTTAGGTTTGTCCCCGGTATCTTGGGGCTTGTCCCCAGCATATGAAACTTACGTGTTGTAAACTAAAAATAATTGACACTTATGTGTCGATCCTTAAGAAGTTAACCTAAAAGCTTGGATTTATTATTCAAAAGTTGTTACTAAGGATCCCTAAGATCACCATGTTATAATATGTAATCCTCAAAGGATATCACGTTAACATATTTCTCAAAAACTATCTTCCATAAATTGGTTTTCACCAAGATTATAATGATGAGATAACGATCCTATTTTCACAATCGGTTTTTTATTAAAACTCAATTACTAGTCACTCAAATATTTTTGACAAACCTGTTTACCCAAATATTTATTTGAAAGTTAATTACAACACTTCTCAAAATATAAAATAAAATAGAAATAGATAAAACCAAAAGATAGATATTTTATAAAGCAAAAATTGATAACCCTGACTTCGTTGTGAAAGCCAGGATCCCTCCATCAAGGATATCATAAGTTTTCCTAGTAAGATAGGAATGGCCAGGGCTTCATCCTAAAACTCAGGATCCCTCCACTCCAGCCATTCATTGGTTTAACATCATAAAGTTTTTATTATTTATTCATCATCAAAGCAGGTAAAATAAATTGTTTGAAGCCAAGAATATAAGGAGGCTAGGGCCTTGTCTTTAAAATCCTTCAAACTCATAAACCATCACAGCTAGCTCCACTTTATCCTCCTCGCCACCTTCACCTCTAGCCTTAGCCTCACCATGCACAAAATTCGTGTTCTTCTCAGACTCCCGCTCCACAGCCCTAGCATACCAACCTTCAAGATCCCAGAGGCTCTTATGAAAACTGGCATTCAGGGTTTGATCTGCCATCTTGATATTAGCTTGGCAGATAGCAAGCACAACATGGACATTCAAATTATCTATATAAACCTCCATTTCCTTAGCATGACTTGATATGAGACATTCACACGCTTCCTTTACCCGAGCAAGTAACCTGCACAATTCATCAATGAGTTTGTTCCTGGTGGCAAAAACTTCTCATGAATCGTCAATCCTCATTTTTAAGACCTTGATTAATCTTGCAATGAAGACCGGTAAGATGATCCAAAATCTGCAACACAAGTATGAAAACAAATTATTATGCTATATTGGTATACAAAAAACTTTCAAGATACTCACTTGAAGGAGGAGTGGCATACCATTACTAAAGTCAAGATTTTTGAAGGAGGTATCATAAGATACCGATGTTTCTCTCTTGTGAAAATAGGAAGACTCTCAGCAACCTATTTAACCTTTTTCTCAATAAAATTCTCAAGATCACCTAACCCAAAATCAGCAGCTGAAAAGCAAGCAGTTGATTAAAAGTCAGGAAAAACTAACAAATGACGCAGGTAACAAAAGGATCCTTACCAGACATATTCTCGAAAGTTTGGCTGGTAGAAGAAGATGCAATGGCTTCCAAATGGAAAAGTTTGTTCAGCTTTGGGGATTCTTAACAAAGCCAATATCCTATTAAGAGCTTCACTAGTAGGTGGAGCAAGTTTCTGCAAATTTGGAGCTGCAACAAACCAAGATAAGTATCATCAAAATTTTTAATCTAATAAATTTATGCCATTGTTAACCCATACCAAAGAAAACTTTTCGCCATTGGGGAAAATGTCATCATTTTAATGTTTCATTTCAAGAGAGCTTGACTAGAGGGTATTTGGAAACCACTATACTGGAACTATGATCACATAGTGATGAAATGAGAACAAGGATAAGAAATACGAATCTATAAAAAGGGTTCCGCCTAACGAAGAAGAAAGGAAAATCTTAACTAAACATACTTTGTCATCTTTCTGAAAAAACCATAAGAGTGCAAGAAAAAAGTAAAATACCTTGACTCTTGAGCAAGAGAAGATTTAGAGAAAGCATGGATAAGAACGAACAATTATAGGCAACCATACCCTAGAGTAAAGAAATGGTAGTCGAAGTGTTTGGAAAATTACACAATGATCCACTGGTTACGATGAAGGTAGAAGAAAATATAATCATTGTAGCATGGGCCACATCTGTTATATTTCAGGGACAATTGTTGTGGGTCTAAATCTCGGTTAAGGATCATGACTCTTTGTATCTTTTTAGCAGGATCCGAAACAGGTTCGGTATCTCGAACCTATTATTTTGTTCACTAATGGCTAAAATTTTGCAGGTCATCACTGAAGACTTAATTGACACTAGAATTCATTAAATGCTTGGTCAAATGTATGGAACAAGTCTTGTGGCCACCAAGGTTAATGATTGCATTAAAAGAGTCTTTAATGGCCAGTGCCTCGCTGTCGTTTACGATTGTGAGGAATATTCCAGCTGAAACAACTCATTAATAGCTACCAACGGCTAGTAGCTCGTTACTTGATTAAACATGGCAAGGAGACAAAGCAGACTTGGTCTAACGGAACTCTTGAAGAAATAGTTAATATTTTTAATTTCTAGATAATCGTTTATACTATATAATGAGGCTATGATAAACAACATAGGACACTTACATCTACTCTCACTACACAAGCACTCGCTGTATTCTAGATTTGTTCATCACCAGTTCTTGGGTTGTAACACCTTTTTCATATTAATAAATATGAGGCAAGAGGATAGTTTTCCCATCCCGAGGTATTTTTCCGGAGATCCTACTAAGGATCAAGGGTTTTTCCTTGCTAAATCATTGAGTAATTTACTACTTTACACAGACACTTGCAATATTGTGAAGAACACACTACCTCACTTACAAAGTTTGATCACTAAATTGCTTAGGAAATTTTTGACCAAAACAGTACTCGTGATAGGATGCAGCTCTTGAGTGAAACTTTTTGTGAACAGTATTCCGAAAACCTTGTGGCATTTTCGATAAATTGAAATCTGAGAACTTCAATTCGTGAACACAATGCCGAGAACTCATATCAGAGAACATAAACCCGAGAGCAACAATTTCGAGAACAATCAATTCTAAGAACCTTGGACTCGGATAATACTTGATTCCAAGAACTAAATCCCAAAAAAACAAAGACATATAGATTAAGTTGAAAGCTTGAAGTCATAGGGATTTCGAGATCCGCTTAAAATTTTTACAAAATCCTTTTATCCGAATAGAGTCCCCGATGAACACGATGAATATCTTCATCCCGGATCTAGAAAAACACCACCGTCGAACAAAAAAACCTCAGTCCTCGAATCCTTGATATCACTAACCCGAGCCTAAATAGGTCTATAAGCTCTTATACTAATTGTGTGTCCAAGAACAGGATCTTAAAACAACATGATATCAAGATGAACACGATGTTAGTGTGGTATCTTAACATTGTTTTGATACAATAACAATATATTTGTATGCTATGATTTCCGATGAACACAAGTATTACTTCAATGCACACGATTCTATTACTTAACAAACCGTCTGGTACATAAGTCTTAGATCTCGATTATTGCTTATCCCTAATGCATCATATACATTTATAGGGTAGCATACAAAGCACACAAAACATATCAAAGCCCAATGGGTTCTCAGATAGAAGTCGAGAACTATATACAGCATATTCCGAAGTATAGACGAACAAACACAAGAGTAAACCATATCCTAATCTAACAAACGCCAGTGGCCAACTATTTGGTTTTCTTACGTGTAAAAACACTAATAATAGCCAGGAACTAGTTGTTATACATGATACGTGATCTAATTGAGACGTTTAGGATGAAATCTAGCTGAATGATTATCTCGCTGATGTTAACTACAATGAGTTGTTCATGAATGCATACATACATACATACATACACACACACATACATAAAGCCCAAGAGATAATCCAGAAGATCAAAAAGAATTTAGCACCTAAATAAAAGAACTCCTAGATTTAAGATTAATTAAAGCTAGCCATAGCCACATAGTTCTCATGCATTCTTGGTAATAAAACATGCAGAAATTACATAGGGGAGCTTAGGACAGTAATAAATATAAAAAATTAAATGATAATACTATTTTATATGGATATTTATTACCTCAAAAAGAAAGTTTAATAAATTGGAATGGGAATAAAAAATATTTTCTAAGTTTGATTGTAAAGTGGATTTTGGCAAAATTGCATCGCGATAGTAACCTTTACATTGCATTGTGTACTCCTCAAGAACAATACGAATGACTTGTAATGCCTTTTGGATTAAAAAATGCACCACAGAATTTTCAAAGAAATATGGATACTCTATTTAAGAATTATGATTTTATTTTTACATATATCATTGATATTTTAATGTTTGATATACATACATACATACATGCATGCATGCATGCGTTCATGCATACATACATACATACATACATACATACATACATACATACAGATAATAATATTTATGTATGTAAATATATTTTGTTTTACGCTTTTTAAATTACCTTAAACGAACAGATTTCTTTAAACAACAAAATAGACCATATTCTATTACATATGTTATATCTAATGGTATATCGAATACTCATCATTCTGATTGCTTTAGTATAAAGACACAATAGATTTTCCCTTTTTATTTAATGATGTATGCAAGATACAAGTACCTACTTTACCTAATATAGAAGATATAGATTCAAGACCATTAACTCTTGACTTTCAAGATAAACCCTTACTGTTATCTAATCGTATTTCTAATAGATTTTCATTTTCTAGTAGAAATGTTGTTAGCCACCCTTTAGCAAAGGGGGGCAACTTTTAGTTGATTTTCTAATATAATTAACGCTAGAAAAGATAGCATAAGTTATATGATACAAGAAGAATACTTTAATGGAAACAAAACTCTCACGTGGACATTTTGAAATTCATATATGCAAATGAAAACTATATAAATTTATAACTTTTTAAGAATTTACAAAGATATCCTTTAGATGAACCACACCAATACACTAACTTTAATGGTGAGCTACATGAAATTAAATAAACCGTAGAAACTATGATACATACTATTCATGCAAGGTATCTTACTTTGAGCAAGGTTATCTTCTGAAATTCTTCTAAGTGTTTAGTTCGAGCAAACTACACTTCATCAAGCAAGGTTCTTCTTTAGTCAAACAAATTTTGTTTCAAACCAAACTCTTGATTTAGTCAAGCTTAAACCAAGTAATTTGGTGGGTCAAGCAAGGTTTCAATAATAGTGATCTCAAGCACGCTTGTAAAAACTTAAAGGATTTACACTAAGGACTTCTACGAGCAAGGTTCAACCTCGAGCAAGCTACAGTACCTCTAGCATACTTTGTTTGCTAGAATAAGTTATTACCAAAAGGTTGAAGAGATCAAGGAGAGCAAGTTTGCTCGTAGGATATTATCGAGCAAAGTTTAATATTGTAATGAAGATTGAAGTCAGCTTGATGAATATTTTCTAAGAAAAATATTCTAAGTAAAAGCTTGCTTGGAGAACTGTTCCAACACACTTATGGATTACCAGGTCTGCTCGATAGAGGCAAAATCTTACTCGAAGACTTGTTTACACTTGTAATAATTTTGAATACATTTGAATATGTTTTAGCAATCATTAGGGTTTCTAGAAGGTAACAGGTGTGCCTATTTAAAGAAAGTATAGGTCACATTTGCGAAAACAGTGAATTACGGCTTATTAAACTTTCTTGGCATACATAATATCTTTGTATGGAAAGTAGCCACAACTGACATTCCACCTAGAAACCCTAAAGTTATTCCTTTGTATTATTTATTAATATCAATAAATATATTATTAGTGTCTTACGTGTTTGTCATATTTATGTTATTTGAGCAACATCTTCATTACTATTGATTCCACCTTTAGTAGTCATTGGTTCTTTACAGTAGCATATTCGTATCGTCTTGTCAACATTAAGTAGTTGGTTATGAGGTTGATTATAAAATCGATCCTGACAAGTGGCATCATAGCCAGGTTTGCTCTTGTAAAGACCGACGTGTTGCTGTGAAGATTGATTGTGAAGCTTTTATTGAATGTAGTTTGATTTTGTAGAAGAAGATGATGACGTCAGCTGAGCACTGTTTCATTGAGTTGTGATGCCAGCTGTTTTGTTCTTTATTTTTCAGAATGTACAATCATTTAAGGTTTAAAAGTATTTTAATCTCATATTCACATTAATTACTGTTTGTTTTGCGTCTAGATCTTGGTTGAATCCATCTGTTTTCATCAGATTCAAGGATTTCATCCTCAGATCTGAATATTTTTCAAAGTCTGTTTCAATTTTTAAGTAATTTTCATTTCAAAATCTTATTAAAAATACTAAAAACATTTTCAAACAAATGGATGACCAAGAAGTGTCCACAAACAAGATTCCAAGATTGTTAGGTTAAGAAAATTATATCAAGCGGAAATTTTTGTTTGGAACTATTGTTTGCTACAATGACATTGAAATGTCTCCATCAAGAATGGACCTTATGTTCCTACTGAAGGTGTAAACAACAACCAAGCTGTTGAGAGACAGTTGGGTAGAAGATATGCAGGAATTATTGGCTCAGTTCAGAAAATTGCAAGTCTGGGAGCTAGTTGATAAACCAAGAGGAAAGTATGCAATTGGAACCAAATGGGTTTTTAGAAATAAGATGGATGAAAGAGGCATTATAATGACAAACAAGGCAAGATTAGTTGCTCTTGTTTGTTTACAAAAAGAAGGAATTGATTTTAAGGAAGTATTTGCTCCTATAACAAGGTTGGAAGAAATTAGAATCGTTTTGGCATATGTTGCATCAAAGAACATAAGAGTGTTTCAGTTGGATGTTAAATCTGCTTTCTAAAATGGAAAAATAGTAGAGGAGGTGTATGTCACTCAACCTCTAGGCTTTGAGTATTCTAATTCTTCAAATAGCGTGTATAAGCTTAACAAGGCTCTATATGGGTTACATCAAGCTCCAAGAGCTTGGTATGATGAGTTGTACTTGCTAATGGTTTTCAAAGAGGAGCCATTGATAAGACCCTTTTCTACATGAAAAGAGGAAGAGATTTACTCCTACTTCAAGTTTATGTTGATGATATCATCTTTGGATCTACAAATGAACAAATGTGTTGGAGTTTGAAGAAGTCATGAAGTCAAAATACAGTATGAGTTCTATGGGAGAGATGAATTTCCTCCTTGGATTGCAAGTACAACAGAAGATCGATGGAATATCCATTAGTCAATCCAAGTATGTACAAGACATCATAACCAAGTTCAAATGCCAAGATTTGAAGACTGCTTCTATTCCGATGGTAACACATGAAAAGATGGTAGCTGATTAAAAGGGGGAGTCTGTGGATCAACATGAATACAGAGCTAACACTGGATCACTCATGTATCTGACTACTTCAAGACAATATATCATGTTTGTGTGTGTGTGTGTGTGTGTGCAAGATTCCAAGCTAATCCCAAAGTCTCACATATGATGGCTTTCAAGGGAATCTTCAAATACTTGAAAGGAAAGCCAGACTTGGGAATTTGGTATCCAAAGAACAATGTTTTTGATCTTCTTGCCTACACTGACAATGACTATAATGGATGCAATATAAGCAGGAAGTCAACATCTTATGGTTTTAAATTCTTAGGAATTAGGCTAGTCTCATGGCAATGCAAAAAGTAAGCAACTGTGTCCATTTGAAATATTGAAGCTGAATACATAGCTGTATCTGCTTGTTGTGCTCAAGTCCTCTAGATCTAGAATCAACTGCTAGATTATGGTCTTAATTTCTTGAAAACTCCAATTTTAATTGATAATACTGCTCCTTTATTCATAGTGAAAAATCTTGTTCAACATTCAAAGACTAAGCATATTGAAATCAAACACCATTTCATCAGAGATTGCAATAAGAAAGGACTAATAGAAATGAAAAGAGCTGCAACTAGTGATAACTTCACAGATTTATTCACCAAACCACTAGATAAGACTAGATTCAACTTTCCATTAAAATCTTTAGGCATGATCAACTCTGATGAAGTCTGATTAATGATATATGCTCACATGTACTAAATGATTATTTGTTTAGAGTTCTTGAATGAGTTGCAAATGCCTTAATTATGACTATATGTGCTTATGTGTTATTTGTTGTGATGAAAATCCGCTTAAATGAATATGTGTGACTTAGGTATCTATGATGCTTAAGTATTAAGTTGTGTTTATATTTCATGACAGTTTAATGGGTATGATTAAATCAGAATTGAAGTGTTGTATCTGCATACTTGTCTGATAACTTGATCATGATTCATGTTTTGAAATGATTATGCAATGTGTGCTTAGGACAAGTTGGTTTATGCATGTTTTATCTTGATAGAATTTCACATCTGCCTCCTTGTGTTTATGCATTAATGTGATTTTTGATTATAGTTTGTTTATGTAAATAGTTTATCTTTGTCAAAAATACTTTTTTGCTGAAACTTATGTGATTGAGTGAATTGTTAATGAAGTTTTTCAAAAGTAAAACATTTTTGATAAAAGAACAAACTTTTGGTGAAGAGACATGATAAGATTATTCAGCTCAAGCTTTAAAGAGGCTTAAATGGGTTAAAATGGAAATTGATCCAACCTTTTTGGGAAATGATAGATAATTGGTTATTTACACTAATATTATGGATTTAATAAGATAAAAGGAATATTAGTGCAGTCATTGATAAGTGCGGTAGCTTTCCATGATGTGTAAAAGCTAATGTTATATAAACTAAATGAATATGCTAAGCTTAATGTGGAGATACATTGTTAAAAGGTAACTACCCAGTCATACACAAGCCTGTTGGTATTTGGTGACTCAAAATGATTTATTTTATATATGTCAAAGAACAAATTTGTGCAAAATGATTATACATCAACCAAAATTTGATAAAATTACAAACATGAGGGTTTAAACTAGAACTACAGAGGTGGGGCATCATTATAAGTCTTAAACACCTTGAATGGAAGGCATGTAAGTCTGAACTGTGTGGCTTGTAAGTCCAACGTTCAACCTCAATGTTTGAAAGTTTTAGAAAGATAAATTTATTAAATGAATTTTATTCATGTTCTTTCATAAAAAAGATATTTTGACCAGATATCAGGGGGTTGAAGTCAATCTGGGGTGATCAGGAGAAAGGCAAATAAGCTTTGAGAAGATATATGAGACATCATAGTGCAATAAGTGTTATCCATTTATGTATTATGCAACTAATTGAACTCTAAGCATATCACCAATGTTATGAAATTCATTCTAAGTGATTACCTGCTATTAACTTGCCTAATGTTTCATAATAATGCTTAGAATGAAGTATTGAAAGGTGACTTAATCAGTATGATCCCATGTTGAGATCTTTTCATAAAAGAAATGGATCTGAAATGACAAACTAAAATTTGATCTAAAAATGCACCATCTGCTCTTAAACTTTGAACAAAAAAGGAAAATATGTTTAAAGTAAGGTTTAAGTCAAAAGTGTTACATTTAATAGCAAATCTTCTATTAAATGAAATATTTATTGATGATTTGTCTATTTTGAATATGTTGTGTGATTACTAAGTATCTTTTTGTATACTTGTGTAATTTTGTGCATGATTATGACAATTTGTCTCATTAGAGCATACTTGATAATCTTTGATCTGATTATGTCAGAATATGTGTTTCTAGTAAACTTAGATGTTTATTTGAAATTTGTCTCATTCGATCATACATGATAAATATTTGATCTAATTATGTCTGAATATGTGATTTCGAGCAAACTTAGATTTTTATTTGAAATTTGTCTCATTCGAGCATAATTGATAAATTTTTGATATGATTATGTTTTTTATTATGTCTGATTACTTTGTTTTTAAAATATAAGTGTTTTCAAGCAAAATTTGTTCCGCAAGTTCCCTTTATGCATGGAGCACACTTTTATGTTAAGTGTTGGCATTATAAGTGTCCTCAAGCATACTTGATATCATTGAAGTATTTTCGAGTAAACTTTGTTCTTCGATAATACTTTATAGTATATCATTTGACAATGTTACCTCTTTGCTTGATTAAGTTCTTTCAAGTAAACTTTTTGGCAGTATACTGAAACTAAACGACAAAAATCATTTAAAACGCACTGTCAAATGCACACGGGTACAGTATAAAAAAGGGACTCATAAACTTTTTCATTTACTTTTCCCTCTCTCTCTCTCTCTCTCTTTCTATTCAATTAGACCCAGCTTGCTTGCGACCTAAGTTATTGAAACGTTGCTCACTAAATCACTCTAAATAATATCATCCATCATAATTCTGACTTGGTAAGCTTTGATTAAATGATTTCCAACACTCATTATGTGGGATTAGTCTCTCAATTTTCATTTTAACTAAGATCTTTGTTTTATGTGTAGGTTATTAAATTGTCGAAGAACAGGTTCATAAAGACTATCCTTTTATAATTTCTTCTTCAATTATATATGCATGCATGTTCAATTGATGTTCGAATTGACTAACTTATGATTTGAATGTGTATTTTATTTGTGTGTGTGCAGATATGGCATATAAATTTGAGCAGAAGCACAATATGTGTGCGTTTCTCCAAATCACAGAGGAGAATCGCCCTTTGGAGCTAATGATGAATTGCCTATTACGCTCGAACCAGAGATGTGCTTTGACGGAAAACCCCATTATCTACAGAAAACACCACACAGATTTCTGGAGATCTGCTCAATATGTCGAAGATATAAATGGGAGAAGAAATGAAGCCACTGTGCTTGCCAAGGAAATTGATATTACTAAGCATTTAATACACACAAGCCTTCAACTGAATGATGATTTTGAAGAGCAGTTATCTTACTCCCAACAACGGTTGTTAAGAATACTTCAAGAAACACTGTGGTATCAAGGCAACATAATGAAGGAAAATTTCTAAAGGGGATGTTTCCTTTGATATATCGGCGCCTGATACATCAAATTATTCAAAGCTTGACTCCAAGAACAGGAACCTAGAATTTGAGGAGCAGGAAGATTGCTACAGCCACTGTTGTTGTTCTGTATAACCAAGCATTTAATTTTTCTAGAATGATATTTGAAAGGATGGTAACAAACACAAGAAAGAGAGAGGAAGATTTTTACAGATAATATTCAACAGGATACATCCTGACTTACCAACTGCCGGTGCAACACATGTATTACAAGTTCCAAATGTTTATAGGAGGACCAGCAGGTTGGATGCAACTAGTCATTTTGATCGAAATGGAGTTTGATATACTCCATTGGTTGGTAAATGACGAATTTGGAGTAATGGAAGTTCCTGCTTCACCATTGGTGAGCAGTGAGGAACGGAGTGATGATGAAACTGATGATGATGAAAGTGACTCTGATGATAATAATGATGATCCTGATGGTGGAGTAGATGATGCAATAGTTGAGGAAAATGTAGTTGATGTAATAGCACATATTGAGGGGGAAAAAATCCATGGTGAAGTTGTTTCAAATGTTATTCACCATGTTTCAACCATTACACCACCTGTTTCAACACGCCAAACTCAAAACCATGATCCATACAATCCATCAGCACCACACTCATAGATTCCATCACCACCACACTCACCACCTCAAACCCAAACCCAATCCCACACAACTTAAGTCGAACAATGTAAACCATAACTTATTGTAGCCAAGCTTATAAATTTTTCGGTCCCCGATTTCAGGTAGATCTTACACAAATCATGTTATAACTCACACAAATGAATGTGTTGACAAGGGAGTTAATGTCGGGTTGTTATATTTAGAAAGATAACCGTTTGTTAAAGGCGGAATCAATAACAAACAGGGTAGTTGCTAAACAGTAAATCAAAGGCAACTAACACACTCAAGATTCACTCAAAAAATTTCCATTCATATAATGTTCATCATACAAACGATGATCGATTTAGGGTTTCTTGAAGGGTAAGTTATATCCGTACGACTCGAAGACAACCGTCACACTCAAATATTCTCTCTGAATTAATGAGTCTGTATGTCCTAGGAGGCGTGCCCTAAATTATTCCTTTTATAGGCATGACACCCCCTTTACAACTGTCATTCTTTCTAGAAACCCTAAATGATAAAACATATTCAAATTACATATTCAAAATTATTCTAAGTGTAAAACAAGTCTTCCGGGTAGGCTTTGTAGCAATATGACTTTCCGAGTAGATTGTGTGCTCTACCTTCTTTCAGTACTTGGTAACATAGATGTGTGCTCGGGATCAGTTTCCAGGTAGACTTTACTTAAAGAGTATTTCACCAAGTAAAATACTCATCGGGTAGACTTCAAACTTCTTACTAGAGAATAGCTTAATAGCAAAGTGTGCCCGGTAGCACTGTTCCTTGCTTGAGTTGATCTCTGCCCGATGTAACTTGAGATATTCCATTATTCATCAAGCCTACTTGGACCAATGTATTATTAAAGAGTACCTTGCCCGGTCTTCCAATCACTTGGCTTCATGAGCTTGGTCAGCCAAAAGCTTACTCGGGAGTAAACCTTACTTGGCTGTGAAGAACAGACTTGCTTGATAAAGTGATTCTTGCCCGGGTAATTACAAACTAGTGATCCTTGCTCGGTTATACACAAATTGGCAAACCCTGTCCGGATATCCACTAAAGAAGAATTCAAGAAGATAACCTTGCACGATGGACAAAATATCATGCCCGGCTAAGTAAAAACTTGCTCGGAAGTCTAAGGTGTGCCCGGATCCATACTTAGCGAATTCTGAGGAGGTTGAGAACATTTCAATCTTCCATATATCTCTCTTAGGTCAAATCTTTGACCCAACAATCTCCCCCTAGATTGGAACACCTCAGCTGACCCAAAACATCTCTATGGTTACATACACTTAGTCAAAATACACAGCAAATCAAAATCAAAATACATATTCATAACAAAATCAAATAGTTACATATTCAAATGACTGTTGCTACTCTTTGTTTGAAAATATCAAGGATTTGGTAGTGAGTGTGACTTTCTGGAATGACCAAATCCCTAATATCCATTAAGTCTTTCAGACTACTTAGTGGAGGGCTCAGGTTGTAATCTCTTCAATTTCTCTTTTCTTTTGAGTTTGTTGTACTGACCCAACACTGATTCTCTTGATAGATTTTCGACTACCTCAGGCTTCAACCCTTTTTCCAATAAATATCCACACATACCTCCAAACTTCTTTTCCAAAGCTTCAAGCTTGTCAATCTTGAAGTGAGTTAAATATTTCTCTGAATAGCCATGTTTTCTTAGATATTCTCTATATTTCTGGCTATCTCTACACTTTTGTTGCATCTTTTTCTTGATTACATATCTCTCCTTGTCCAGTCTCTTTTGCAACTGATTGTCATCCAAATCAGCCAAAGTTTCAAAACTTATACCAAAGGTTCTTAGTTTCATAACCAATGGATGTTTCTTTTTAGCTTCCATCATACTCAGCTCAATGTTTGCCCTTTTCTCATCAGTCATTGTGACTTGTGGGGACACAACACTGGCAGCTTCAACACCTTTTCCATCATTGTCATCATTATTATTTAGATTCATCAGACTCATCCTCTTTCTCTGTTGATTCATTTACTGCATCAATCTTGGGCTCATCAGAAGTTGGTTGTTCTGGGTTTGGATCACTTACAACATGAACAGCAGGAACACCTGGGATCTTTTCACCTGGTTGCAAGGTTTGTAATGGAACTGCTCTGATTGGACTATCTTCATCATAAGGAGTTTCTACATAACATTTGTTCTTTTCATACCATTTTCCTTTCTTCTTAGGTCTTTCATGTTCAGACTGTTCATGTGCCCCCTTATGCAAATTGTTCATATAGATTAGAAAGTCTTTCTTCTTTTGATGTAGTGTTTCATGAGATTGAGTCACATGTTCCCTTTCGGGCCAGCTATCAGTTGGGTTTTTTATGATATCTTCTCTTATTTGCTCAGCCCATTTTTTTGAAGCCATTGAAGCAATAGACTCACCAATCTCCTCTTCAATCATCATCTCTGTATTCATATTGGTTGGTTCAGTAGTTTCAGTTGACTTCTTTTCTAGTTGACTTTGAGGTTGAAACTTGCTGACCACCATAGCCAAGGAATTGTCTACTTCCTCAACTCTTTTCATTTTAATCAGAGCTTCCATAACAATCTGATCCTCAGCCTCATCTTCATTTATCATTTTGGCCACATTAGCTTGAGTGATCAGTGCTTCCTACTCTGCTAACACTTGAGGAGTCAAGGTTTGTGCCAGTATCTCCCTCCCCTTGTTTCTCTCATAATTTCTTCAAGTTTTCTTCTTGCAGCAGCAGAAGCTTCTACATCATCCTTAAACAGGATATCTTTCACGGGATTTGTCTTAACAGGCTCTTCTTCAGTGAACTTGGCCTTTCCTTTATCTAACCTTTTCTGTACCTCTTCCTCATCTTCAGATTGTTGATAATCATCAATCTCTTTTTCAAGTGCCTCTAATTCTGGATCATACTCTACCCTCTTGGAGCTTTCATGTTGTTCAGGTTCAGTAAGTATCAACTCCTCAGTAGCAGCATCTTCTTCATTCATTTCATCAGTTTGTTCTTCAGTTTGAATGTCAGTTAAGACATCAGTTGCTTCATCAGTAAGAACCATATTTTCTTCATTTATTATCATTTCAGTTTCATTTGCATTCTCCTCATCATTTCTCACTTCTTCATCCTCCTCACTCCATATCACATTCATTACTTCATCATTCACATCATAATTTTGTTCTCCTTTATCAGAAGAATCTACTTCATAATCAATATCTTCTACTCTCCTCTCTTCACTATCCTCATCATCATCATATGCATTCAGTATACATTTCAAACCGTCAATAGTTTCATCATTTGTATCTTTTTCAATCTCCATATTCTCCATAGCATCTTTTGGCACAATAATATTCTCCCCCTGTTTTGGGGCAGCTGAGGTCTTCTCAACCTCCTGCTCCAGGGTTTGAATTCTCAATCTTGCTCGGACCAACTGATCTAACAACATCACATTCTCTATTGTCACCTCCTCATTCCTCTTCTTTAGTTCAGCATTTTCTATCATTAAATCCAAATTTCTTTGAAATAGGTTTGTTTTAGTATGTGGGGTTGTAGTTGGTGATGTAAAGAAAGGTTCATGTTCAGGTTGTTCTTGGTTTATGGTTTGAGTTTGGATAGTGGGTGGTGGTGGTGATTGTGTATGTGGTGGGCTTGGATTAAATGAATCTATTTGAATTGGGCTAGTGGTTGGTGGTGTTTGTGGTATTGGGGATATATGAGTTGATGTTTCTGGATGGCTCAAGGTTAAGGTTTGCATTGGGATTGAGTGGTGTGGTCTTGTGGTTGTGGTGATTCAGGTTGTGATTGGTTTAAGATGGGTGGTGGTGATTGTGGTGGTGATGATATTGGTTGGTCAATTGGTGAAGGTTGGTTCTCCTCCTGATCAAGTATATCAACTTCCATGGCTACTCCAGCCCCTCCTTCATTTCCATCATCATCAATATCTTCATCTTAAGAATCATCATCATCACCTTCAACATCATCATCCCCTTCTTCCTCCTCTGAGCTCAACTCAGGTACTGGCATAATCTCCAAATCATGGTTCAATAACCATGGCAAAATCTCAAATGGGATGTTTGGTTTAAATCTGTTGGCCCTTCCCGGATTGACAATTCTTCTAAACGTGTTGGGATTTTGCAGGAAATGAGTAATGCCAATTGTGGGTAAGTCCTGTAACTCCCTGTTGAACATTATCTGTAAGAATCTGGGATATTATAGGAATCTGTCCACTTCAGCCTTCTTCAAGTCTCCTACCATTCCTTCAAATATCATCTTGGAAAAGTTGAATGGTAGATCATATATAATAGCAATAGTAGCATTTTCTAAGTCACGACTCATCAGAGTCCATGATCCTTTCCTCGGGGCAAACCCCTGAATCACATGATGAATTAAAAATCTGTACAACATAGAGAACATTCCCTTTTGAAATTGCCCATCATATACTGTCCCTTGATATCCCATCGTTTGTTCAAAGATCCTCATCAGGTGATCAGTGTTGAAATTGATAGGGTTATGGTCATCATCGTGTAACTGCAAGCATCGTCTGATCAATCCTTCAGTTATTTGTATTTCTTGTCTTGCAACTGTCGCTTCTATTCTTCGACCATTTATATCATCAACTAGTCTTGTTGAGCGCCAGAAATCGAGTGAATGATTTCTATGAATGACTGGTCACTCTATGAGAGCCAAACTCACATTTGATCTTGATATAAATCTATAAATGACTGGTCACCGGCTCATTGTCAAGAGTGACTTGCAACAGGGCACACTGTCACACCCTCAAAATCCACTAACGGAGTTTTACCGTCAGAGGGTGTGAACTAACAGGATCGGAATCATTAGTTATAATCAAACCATAAAAACGTTTAAATGCAAATAAGTGCGGAAGCGTAAACCATATAAATAAAGATGATTCAAACAATGCATGTTCCTAGACCGCGCGCCCGCCTCGGCTACCTGAGAATAACATACTAAAAGGGTCAACACGAGGTTGGTGAGTTCACAAGTTATATAAAAATAAATCGTTTAGCGTTTGCGTTCAGCGTTTTACGTTAAGTGTCTTGCGTAACCACGTTACTGCGTTTAAGCGTTTTGCGTAACCACGTTACGGCGTTTAAGCGTTTTGCGTAACCTCGTTACGGCGTTTCAGTGTTGCGTAACCCCGTTACGACGTTTAAGTGTTGCGTAACCCCGTTACGACGTTTGAGTGTGTAACCATGTTACAGCGTTTGAGTGTGTAACCACGTTACAGCGTTTAAGTGTGTAACCACGTTACAGCGTTTAAGTGTGTAACCACGTTACAGCGTTTAAGTGTTTTGCATTACCAGATAGTGTTATGTCAAATTATATATCGATAGGTAGCTAATCTATACAACAAGTATTGCTAAGTGGTTCGCGACCGAAGCTGACTGTTTATCAAGTGCCCGTCACCAGGTCCTCCAGACCATGGTAAGTGTTAGCCAAAATTTACACCCACTCAACCTCCAGTTGAGCTTAGCGTCGGGTGGGGTTTGTCAAACCCAGTAGTACTACCCAAAAGTGACTCGCTATTCCAAATATTAACCGGTCCGATGTGTGGGACTTCAAATGTTACGTATGCCGCTTAGCCTTTACAAGTGATATATAATTTATAACAAAATCTTTCATATGCGTTTATCTCAGAAAATATGTTTATCGGAGTATGTTATCTCCCCCAAGTGAAAAACGTTTGAAAACAGTTTAAGAGTGGGGTAAGTGAACTCACTGTTTGCGAAGAATATCCGATCTAGATCACCGAGTGATGCGCGTCGTAGAAAACTCTCTAGCGTTCTAAAATAACAAAGAGATTTTCTAAGTATCGGAATGTTTAACGAGTCTCTAGACTCGGCACATAATACCTATGCACGTAACATGTTTCGTGTTTCGTTTGTGAATCGTGTGTGACTTAAACAAGTAAAATTGTGATACGATACATGAGTGAGCAATTACTTTCGTGTCACGTATTAATAACATACTTATTAGCAATTATTCCCGTAGGGGCATTTTGGTCAACAAACAAAGACTAACTAACCATTATTCCCCATAAGGACAATTTGGTCAATTCATGGCAATCAATTAGGAACTATTCCCCGCAAGGGTATTTTGGTCAAAATACAACAATTTTATAAAAACTATCATATTTCATGCATTCCTATACAACTCAGCAGCTAGTTTCATTGTGACAGAATTTCTACTTGAAAGATTGTACTATTTCACCGATCATATCATCTCAATTAATTCACCAAAAATCACCACTGAAACATACATGTCTTAGGTTTCCAGAACATATTTTATATTATTTTTATTCCATATAGATTTCTCATAATGATCAAAACACTACAGTAAACTCATATCAGTCAGATTCATGCACAACAGAATGTTATTTGCAATTCCCGGTAAACGAAAAATCCAATAAATGCAAGACCACTTGGGTTTGGTTCCTAACTCAGTGAGTCAACTTCCAGAAGTGGAACCAACCCAATTGGCCTCGTAGTTCATGAGATATAGAATTTACAATATAACCTAACAGCAGGTCTAACAGCTCAGCTTTGTATCACGTTTTTGTAAAATCATAAAAGTATACTTCCACTTATCCAAAAATTACGAATTTATACTTTATAGAAACTAGACTCAACCTAGTTTACTGCAGTACCCACAATCTCAATCAATTTTCACGTTTACACTTCGTTACAGTCAGTTAAACATCGTATATATATTCTGTCCAGAATCTGTTCACATCAAAACTCAACATCATAACAATCTATGAACTATCATGCATCCATATAACCCTCTAGACACTATAACTACTATCCATGCATATCAATCACACCATACATACAAGATTAGGGTTTTATTTGAACTCACAATCAAGGACACAACAATTAACATGCAATACTATCAAACTAGTTATCAATCATCATCAATTAAATCAAGAATCACATGAATATCATAATACCAAGAAATCAGCCATAAAGGTTTACAATTAACCCAATAAAACTAACAATTAAACATAGAGGATACATAGAATAGTTGTGTATACCTTCCTAGCACCTTAATCTTCAATCAAACTTGAAAGATCTTGATTGTGTGTGTGTGTATATTAATCGATCTCAAGGAAATAAAGGGAGGGGATGGCTGCCAATTTTTGTAGGGGAATAGGTAGGAGGTTAGGGTTTAGGTTTACCATGTATTTATAAAGGAATATGTTACACTTTGGCCCCTCAACTCCTAAGTATTACTTTTTCTAGAACCTTCTATCATAACTTGCACATTAAGTTAACATTAAGTATTACTTTTTCTAGAACATTCTATCATAACTTGCACATTAAATTAACATGACAATAATATTATCACATAACACATAATCCTAACACATAATTATCACATAATTAGTGTTTTAGTGTTTTTCGTTTATTTATCAATCGTTTGCGTTTCGGTGCAAATCCCGAAAGACTACTACACATGTAGTAAGTGTTAAGCGTCATTTAAACCCTAGTTTAAATGTAATGAGGTTTGCGTTTAGATTCAATAATCTAAAGTTTGAATTGACGGAGTTGCGTTAACGGAGTTAACCTGAAATTGACGATTGTCACATCATTCCCATGTTAAAGAATTTTCGTCCCGAAAATTTGAGTCAAGTCGTGATGAGTGTCTGAAAAAGTAAGAAAAATTTTCAGTTTGTCATATCATCCCCTAGTAGAAAGAAATTTCGTCCCGAAATTTAATTCATACCTCCGGTGATTTCTGACGGTTTGCCGGGTTTCGCGGTTTTCTATGTTTGGTCAGCCCTTCAAAAAGGTGAGGATACTTTTTCATCATTTGATTCTCGCGTTCCCACGTGAACTCCGGTCCACGTCTCGAGTTCCAATGAACTTTAACAATTGAAATTTTGCCGTGCTTGAGCGTTTTGGTTTCCCAATCCAAAACCTCAACTGGTTCTTCAACGAAGCGTAACTGTTCATCAACTTGTAGTTCCTCCAAAGGGACTACTTGAGTTTCATCGGATAGGCATGTGAAAAACATTATGTACACTACTGAGTTCTGCTGGTAAGTCCAGTCGGTACGCCACTGGACGAACGCGTTCCGTTATCCGATAAGGACCAACATATCGTGGGTTGAGTTTGTTTCGCTTTCCAAAGCGAACCACATCTTTCCAAGGTGAGACTTTGAGTAACACTCGATCGTTTACTTGAAATTCGAGAGGTTTTCGGCGCTTGTCAGCGTAACTCATTTGGCGATCACGTGCTGCTGCCATGCGGTTTCGGATTTGAACAATCTTTTCCGAAGTTTCGAGTACCAGTTCTGGACCAGTGATTTGGCTGTCACCCACCTCTGCCCAGCAGAGCGGTGATCGAAACTTCCGTCCGTCTAGTGCTTCAAACGGTGCTGCGTTAATACTTGCGTGGTAGCTGTTATTATACGAAAACTCTACCAAAGGTAAGTGGGGTTCCCAACTTTTTCCGAAATCCAACACGCATGCACGCAACATGTCCTCCAGGGTCTGAATAGTCCGTTCACTTTGCCCATCCGTCTGAGGATGGTATGCTGTACTCATATCGAGACGGGTGCCCAGTGCGCTTTGCAGCGACTTCCAAAAGTGCGAGGTGAAACGAGAATCTCGATCGGAAATGATCGAGACAGGCACTCCGTGTCTAGGCACCACTTCTTTCATGTATACGCGAGTCAGTCTTTCCATTTTGTCTGTTTCCTTAATTGCTAGGAAGTGTGCCGATTTAGTCAACCGGTCAACGATCACCCAGATGGTATCGCATCCCGTCGGTGTCTTAGGCAAACCCGTAATAAAGTCCATTGAGATGTGCTCCCATTTCCACATTGGGAGTTCCGGTTGTTGCAGTAGACCAGATGGTTTCTGGTATTCTATCTTGACTCTGGCACAAGTCAAGCATTTGCTCACGTAGGTGGCAATGTCGTCTTTCATGTTCGGCCACCAGTAAAGTGCCTTTAAATCATGATACATTTTATCTGAGCCAGGGTGGATAGAATATCGGGACTTATGAGCTTCGTCCATCACTAGAGTTCTCAACTCTCCGTATCGTGGAACCCAAATCCGGTTCTCAAAATATCGGACCCCGTCCGATTTGGTTTCAAGTTGTTTGTCCATGCCCCGCATGAGTTCTGATGGAAGATTATCATCTTTCAAAGCTTCAAGTTGTGCATCGCGAATCTGGTCGGGTAAGCTAGCATGAATTGTGAGTTGCAATGCTCGTACTCGTCTGGGTTTATCGGTTTCTTTTCTACTGAGTGCGTCGGCCACTACATTGGCCTTGCCAGGGTGGTACTTGATGGCACAATCATAATCCTTAAGCAACTCGACCCAACGACGCTGTCGCATGTTCAGCTCCCTTTGATCGAAGATATGCTGGAGACTCTTGTGGTCGGTGTATATGGTAAACTTGGTACCGTACAAGTAATGCCTCCATATCTTTAGGGAAAACACCACAGCTCCGAGTTCCAAATCATGAGTCGTGTAGTTCTTCTCGTGAATCCGTAGTTGTCGAGAGGCATAGGCTATAACCTTCTCGAGTTGCATCTGCACACAACCGAGGCCTTGTATAGATGCGTCACAGTGTACCTCAAAATTTTCCGTTCCCTCGGGGAGGGCTAAAATAGGGGCGCTACAAAGCTTGGTTTTCAACAGTTGAAAAGCGGATTCTTGCGCGTCACCCCAGTTGTACTTAGTGCCTTTTGTGAGTCAAAGCAGTGAGGGGTTGAGCAATCTTTGAAAATCCCTCGATGAAACGCCGGTAGTAGCCGGCCAGTCCTAGGAATTGCCGCACCTCAGTCGGAGTCTTAGGTGCTTCCCAGTTTTTGATGGCCTCTACCTTACCGGGATCGACATGGATACCATTCTCGTTGATCACATGTCCAAAAAAAAAGTGAACCTCGCGAAGCCAAAATTCACATTTCGAGAGTTTAGCATACAGTTGTTCCTTCTTCAATAGTTCCAAAATTACCCTTAAGTGATCTTCGTGGTCAGTCTCGTTCTTGGAGTAGACGAGAATATCATCGATGAAAACAATCACGAACTTGTCGAGGTACGCCTTGCATACTCGATTCATGAGATCCATAAATACGGCTGGCGCGTTGGTTAGGCCAAAAGGCATAACCGAAAACTCGTAGTGACCATACCGTGTTCTGAAAGCCGTCTTTGAGATATCTTCTTCGCGCACTCTCAGCTGGTGGTAACCGGATCGTAGATCAATCTTCGAGTAGTAACTCGATCCTTGAAGCTGGTCAAACAAATCATCAATTCGGGGTAAAGGATAACGGTTCTTGACCGTCACCTTGTTCAACTCCCGGTAGTCGATGCACATTCGGAAAGTCCCGTCTTTCTTTCGGACAAACAAGACAGGGGCTCCCCATGGCGATGAGCTAGGTCGGATAAAACCCTTATCCAACAAATCTTGCAACTGAGTGGACAACTCCTGAAGTTCCGCCGGTGCGAGCCGATACGGGGCTCGTGCTATGGGTGCTGCACCGGGTGTCAACTCGATTTGGAATTCGACTTGACGAATAGGAGGGAGTCCGGGCAAATCCTCTGGGAAAACTTCCGGGAAGTCTCGCACAACCGGTATGTCTTCAATTCGTTTCTCCTCCGCTGGTTTCTTAACAATCTGTGCCAAAATTGCCGGATGACCCTTTCGTAGATACTTCTGTGCCTTCAAAAGGGTAATGACGCTGGTGGTCATGCCGCTTCTCTCGCCTCGGACCGAAATGATCTCGCCGGAAGGGGTAGAAATGTGAACTATCTTGTCGTGACATATAATCTCCGCTCGGTTCTCGGATAACCAGTCCATGCCGACAACGACATCGAAACTACTAAGCGTAAAAGGAATAAGGTCGATATCAACAATATGACCTGACAGTTTTAACTTACATCCCGCAAGTACATGAGTCGTTACTATAGTCTTACCGTCAGCTAATTCAACATGAATCTTAGCATCTAACGGAGTTGGAGTTAAGTCTAAGAGTTGACTAAAGGCTTTCGACACAAAACTCCTATCAGCTCCAGTGTCAAACAAAACAGAAGCAAAACAATCGTTTACAGGGAACTTACCAGACACCACATGCGGATCATTGCGGGCTTGACCCGATCCAATCACAAACGCTCTTCCTTTGCCATTTCCTCCACCATTACTGCCACTTCCATTACCCCCATTATTGTCATTCTGTTTCAGCTTGGGGCAATCCTTCCGGAAATGACCTTCCTGTCCACATTCAAAACATCCCTTAGTCGTCATCGGTGGCTTAGGAGCACCCTTCGCCGCAAGGTCAACTCTACATTCCTTCGCTTGGTGACCTATCTTTCCGCATCTTTGACACTTGACACGGTCACACTGACCAACATGATGATAGTTGCACCTATTGCACTTTGGATATCTCCCAGCATATCCGCTCGAACCCTGCCCGCTACCGTTGTTATTGTTGTTGTGACTTTGATTGTTAAAGCTCCGAGTGAATTCGGGCTTACGGTAGTGTTGTTGCGGTGGGAGGTTCGAGGATGAGGATCTGGTGTTGTCAAACTTCCTCTTTCCGCTGCTCGGGTTGCTGTTGCTGTTGTTGTCATTACTCGGGTTGTCACGGGCCTTAGTGGTTGAACCCCTAGGTGGTAACGCACCTTGGGCCACTGCTTGATCCGTCAGTTTGTGAGCTAACCGGATCGCTTGTTGTATCGTGGCTGGTCTGGAAGACGTCACCATGCCCTGAATCTGCGGTGCTAACCCATCAATGTACATTTCAATCATCTTACTCGGCGGATCTACCATCCGTGGACACATCACCGCTAACTCGTGAGAACGGGTAGTGTAGGCTTCGATTTCCGAACCCACCATCTTCAATGACCAAAATTCTGACTCCGACTTTGAAATCTCCTCCCTCGGACAATACTCTTCTCGCATCAAGTCTTTGAACTCCTCTCAGTTCATAGCGTTAGCTAGTTCCAATCCAAGAATTTGCACATTTGCACATCGTCTGAGGACACCTCTGAGTGTGCCTCCTCCTCAGCCGGTTCTTCTTCAGGCTCCTCCTCGGGATCTTCCTCGGGGTCCTCCTCAGGTTCCTCTTCAGGATCTTCTTCAGGATCTGCCTCAGGCTCGGCCTCAGGCTCTGCCTCGGGTTCGGCTGCGTTCTGAGCAAGTTGCATTTGTAGGTCATCGCAACGCTCGAGTGCTATCTCGGTTCGGGTCCTTGCTTCTTGGAGTTGCTCTTGCAAGTCTATCATCTCGGCTTGCATCTTCATCATAACCTTCGTTTGTTGCTCACTAGTCTCTTGCATTTCTTTCATTGCCGCTGCCATGCGGGCAATCTCCTCCTGAGTCTCGGTTCCGTCTTTAAACAGTCTGGAAACATTTTCTCTCGTGTAGCGCATGTAACCCACATCACGCTCCAAACAAGAAACGACAGCTGCGAGAACTCGCTCTACAGGTTCGGTTATGGGTGGTAGGGGGTTGGGATAAGTAGGGTGGTTCGGGTGAGGTAACGGGGGAACTTGTTCGCGATAGACCATACGTCTGATCATGTTAGGGTACCAATCCCAGCTAACGTCGTTTTCGTAAATGCCTCCGGATAGGCGGTACCTCTTTGGTGCGGGTGTTTCGAGTTCCGGGACTACTCGGGGTGGCAATGCGGTAGGTAATTGCGGTTCCTTCCCGTGAGCATGAGTCATCAGATCGGACGATGATGAGGATGGCGTCGACATCTCTACAGGTATGCCGTGTATGCGCGCGTATGAGTGAAAGAGGTAAAGAGATAAGACAACAAAGACTACACAAACCTATGCAGTGCGTATCATTATAACTAATGGGTCGTCGCGGTTATAGTCTAGTATGCATGCAGCTTCTAGTTCGCTATAACCAATGGCTCTGATACCAATCTGTCACACCCTCAAAATCCACTAACGGAGTTTTACCGTCAGAGGGTGTGAACTAACAGGATCGGAATCATTAGTTATAATCAAACCATAAAAACGTTTAAATGCAAATAAGTGCGGAAGCGTAAACCATATAAATAAAGATGATTCAAACAATGCATGTTCCTAGACCGCGCGCCCGCCTCGGCTACCTGAGAATAACATACTAAAAGGGTCAACACGAGGTTGGTGAGTTCACAAGTTATATAAAAATAAATCGTTTAGCGTTTGCGTTCAGCGTTTTACGTTAAGTGTCTTGCGTAACCACGTTACTGCGTTTAAGCGTTTTGCGTAACCACGTTACGGCGTTTAAGCGTTTTGCGTAACCTCGTTACGGCGTTTCAGTGTTGCGTAACCCCGTTACGACGTTTAAGTGTTGCGTAACCCCGTTACGACGTTTGAGTGTGTAACCATGTTACAGCGTTTGAGTGTGTAACCACGTTACAGCGTTTAAGTGTGTAACCACGTTACAGCGTTTAAGTGTGTAACCACGTTACAGCGTTTAAGTGTTTTGCATTACCAGATAGTGTTATGTCAAATTATATATCGATAGGTAGCTAATCTATACAACAAGTATTGCTAAGTGGTTCGCGACCGAAGCTGACTGTTTATCAAGTGCCCGTCACCAGGTCCTCCAGACCATGGTAAGTGTTAGCCAAAATTTACACCCACTCAACCTCCAGTTGAGCTTAGCGTCGGGTGGGGTTTGTCAAACCCAGTAGTACTACCCAAAAGTGACTCGCTATTCCAAATATTAACCGGTCCGATGTGTGGGACTTCAAATGTTACGTATGCCGCTTAGCCTTTACAAGTGATATATAATTTATAACAAAATCTTTCATATGCGTTTATCTCAGAAAATATGTTTATCGGAGTATGTTATCTCCCCCAAGTGAAAAACGTTTGAAAACAGTTTAAGAGTGGGGTAAGTGAACTCACTGTTTGCGAAGAATATCCGATCTAGATCACCGAGTGATGCGCGTCGTAGAAAACTCTCTAGCGTTCTAAAATAACAAAGAGATTTTCTAAGTATCGGAATGTTTAACGAGTCTCTAGACTCGGCACATAATACCTATGCACGTAACATGTTTCGTGTTTCGTTTGTGAATCGTGTGTGACTTAAACAAGTAAAATTGTGATACGATACATGAGTGAGCAATTACTTTCGTGTCACGTATTAATAACATACTTATTAGCAATTATTCCCGTAGGGGCATTTTGGTCAACAAACAAAGACTAACTAACCATTATTCCCCATAAGGACAATTTGGTCAATTCATGGCAATCAATTAGCAACTATTCCCCGCAAGGGTATTTTGGTCAAAATACAACAATTTTATAAAAACTATCATATTTCATGCATTCCTATACAACTCAGCAGCTAGTTTCATTGTGACAGAATTTCTACTTGAAAGATTGTACTATTTCACCGATCATATCATCTCAATTAATTCACCAAAAATCACCACTGAAACATACATGTCTTAGGTTTCCAGAACATATTTTATATTATTTTTATTCCATATAGATTTCTCATAATGATCAAAACACTACAGTAAACTCATATCAGTCAGATTCATGCACAACAGAATGTTATTTGCAATTCCCGGTAAACGAAAAATCCAATAAATGCAAGACCACTTGGGTTTGGTTCCTAACTCAGTGAGTCAACTTCCAGAAGTGGAACCAACCCAATTGGCCTCGTAGTTCATGAGATATAGAATTTACAATATAACCTAACAGCAGGTCTAACAGCTCAGCTTTGTATCACGTTTTTGTAAAATCATAAAAGTATACTTCCACTTATCCAAAAATTACGAATTTATACTTTATAGAAACTAGACTCAACCTAGTTTACTGCAGTACCCACAATCTCAATCAATTTTCACGTTTACACTTCGTTACAGTCAGTTAAACATCGTATATATATTCTGTCCAGAATCTGTTCACATCAAAACTCAACATCATAACAATCTATGAACTATCATGCATCCATATAACCCTCTAGACACTATAACTACTATCCATGCATATCAATCACACCATACATACAAGATTAGGGTTTTATTTGAACTCACAATCAAGGACACAACAATTAACATGCAATACTATCAAACTAGTTATCAATCATCATCAATTAAATCAAGAATCACATGAATATCATAATACCAAGAAATCAGCCATAAAGGTTTACAATTAACCCAATAAAACTAACAATTAAACATAGAGGATACATAGAATAGTTGTGTATACCTTCCTAGCACCTTAATCTTCAATCAAACTTGAAAGATCTTGATTGTGTGTGTGTGTATATTAATCGATCTCAAGGAAATAAAGGGAGGGGATGGCTGCCAATTTTTGTAGGGGAATAGGTAGGAGGTTAGGGTTTAGGTTTACCATGTATTTATAAAGGAATATGTTACACTTTGGCCCCTCAACTCCTAAGTATTACTTTTTCTAGAACCTTCTATCATAACTTGCACATTAAGTTAACATTAAGTATTACTTTTTCTAGAACATTCTATCATAACTTGCACATTAAATTAACATGACAATAATATTATCACATAACACATAATCCTAACACATAATTATCACATAATTAGTGTTTTAGTGTTTTTCGTTTATTTATCAATCGTTTGCGTTTCGGTGCAAATCCCGAAAGACTACTACACATGTAGTAAGTGTTAAGCGTCATTTAAACCCTAGTTTAAATGTAATGAGGTTTGCGTTTAGATTCAATAATCTAAAGTTTGAATTGACGGAGTTGCGTTAACGGAGTTAACCTGAAATTGACGATTGTCACACACACATATTGTGCTTCTGTTCAAAGACATATTTTGGTTGTTTTTCTTCTTCTGCCATATCTGAACAACACAATCAAACGTATTCAAAGTGACATTAGCATAAAAGTTCATTACTTTAAGCAATTTCAAGTTATAAATTTGAAGAAGAAAAATAGAAATATCATTAAGAACCTGATCTTCGACAAATTAATAACATAAACATAAAACAGAGTGTTAGTAATCAAATACATAATCAAAGCCCATAATCATCTAATCGTGGTCGGAAAACAAGTAATTATTGCTTACCGAGTCGGAATTAGTGGGCCAGTAAAGTTAGGGTTAGGATTAATCGAATGCAATGAGTCTGTTTGTTATTACTTAGAGTAATCAGTGGAAGGAGAGAGACAGAGAGGGAAAATAATGTGTAAACCGTCTCTCACTCCCTCTTATATACCTTTTGAAAAGTGGGTTTTAAATGCTTTTTGTCGTTTTGTGAGTCATTAGCTGTCAAACAGTAACATTATCCACTTGATATTTTAAAAACATTTGAAAAAACATACAAGTTTTTAACATTTGGGTTTAGCAAACCTTACTCGGAAAAGTAAATCTTTGCAAAGTCTACTAGGTATACTCCACTTACTCAAAGCTTACCCGATTATAAGTTGGTATAAATTAGAAGTTAAAATGAACAAAGCTTACTTGAAATACAAGATTTCTTGAGAACTAAATCACAAGTAACATTAATCAAGTATAACACATCAAGCATGCAACCTTACTAGGAATCAGTTAAGATACCCAAAATAATTTACATCTAATTTAACTACCTTACTCGTTAAAACATTTAATCACAAACTTTACACGTAGTAGTAAACATTCACAATAATCAGTCAAGTATTCTTTGAAGCAAAGTATGCTCGACAATCTTTCAAGAGTACAAAATGCTAGAAAGGGGTTCGTAGCACACAATGTACCCGGAAAGTTAGATTGAAATTACCCAAGTATATTAGGGGAACATTTGAAAACTGAAAGTGTGCCCGAAGTATAAAGTGTGCCCGGTAAACAAGGTTTGCCCAGAAACACTTATAATTTCAAAGAAACATATTCACACAAATCACAAAGCTTACTCGGTGTACTAAAGCTAAGTTCACAAAGTTTGCTTGGTATATTATTCAGCATATAAGATGCAAAGCTTGCTCGGAACAAGTAATTCTTGTTAAAAGCTAGCTAAAACACATATTCATCTCAAGACTTCAAGCTTGCTTGGGAAGTTGGTACAGTTATGTAATCAACCCGGAAAGTGTAAACACTTCAAAGTATGCCCGAAAATCATAAACTTAGTCCAAAGTGCAACACTTTTTGACTTAAACCACTTGTCAAAGTATATTTTTCATTAAAGATCATAGTTTAAGAGCAAATGGTGCATTTAGAGATCAAATTTCAGTTGTATTTCTTCTTCAAAACAATTTCTTCTATTTTCTGAAAAGATCTCTAGAATGGGATCATATTGACTAAGTAGCTTTCTAAATACTTCATTTTTCAACATTATTATGAAAACATAGATAGGTTAACAGCAGGTCTAGACTTAGCATGAATTTCATCTCTTTGGTTATATGATTAAGGTTCATTTAGTAGCATAATTCCTTAATGGTCAACATTGTGCTATGATGCCTCATATCTCTTCTCGAAGCTTATTTGGCTTTCCTCAGATCACCCCAATTTGACCCCAACCTCCTGTATTTGGTCAAAAATTGTTTTTGTATGACAGAACTTATTGGATCTTTTTGTATTTTTGATATTCAAACATATGTAGAGGTTGAACGTTGGACTTACTGTTAAATAACATGCCTTTCATTCAAGATGAGACAGATTTAGTCAACATCTTTGTTGTTCTAGTTGTAACCCTCTTGTTTGATATAATATTTAAAACACTTATCAACTTTTAGTTGATTTATTCATTCTTCCCATTGTTTTTGATATTTTCTCAAATTTTTCTTAAGCATGTTCTTTGTCATATTCAAAAGGTGTTTCATTTTTGGTTGACCAAATAACAACAGGCTTGTGTATGACTGGGTAATCACTTTTCTTCCTATCATTTGGAGAGATTTATCTTGAGACATGCAAAAAGAACTATGTATCTCCACATAAAGAGTAGCATATTCATTTTTTTATATCACCTTAGATTTTACACATCATGGGAAAGCAACCAAACATGTTAATGACTATACTAAGTGTCCTTTCAGCCTATTAAATCTATATGATAGGCTAAGTAAATAATGTACTATCATATTCCAAATTAAATTCAGTTTAATATTCAATCACCCCAATATCTCTTAATTGGCAGGTAAATGGCTATCCTATTTGACCAAAAGTGGTCAACAGGACCAAACACACATGTGAATATATGTCCTTTCAAAGTCAGAGTTATTGAAATAGTTTTAAGTGAAGGAATAGGAAACAAGTTATAATGGCCCCAAATGCTTTTTGTTTTCTGGTTAATGGCTATCCTTTAAATCTATACAGATTATAGAACCAAGCATACAAAAATGTATGTCCATCTAACTGGGCAAATGATATATTTTTAGCAAAAACAACTACTTAAGACTTTTCTTTTTAAAAAATCCTTTTTTTAAGCTTCTTTAAAGCTTGAACTGAATAGTCTTATCATATCTCTACACCCTTATTCAACTTGCTCATGTTTTGACCAAAATAAAGTGAATATTCAAAATTCATTAGAAAATTCATTTTATCATTTAATTTTGACATAAAACTTATTTTGACACAAACAGTTGTAACATAATCAAATCTTAATCAAACATAATATCATCAAGATAAGCAGACAGTACTAACATTCAAGGTCTAGCCAATCCTAATAACATCAAATGATCAGATAAAGCACATAATCAAGTAGTTAAGGAACATAATTAAGTAATTTAGCAGTGATGTAAGATAAGCACATACTAACAGGTAATTAAAAACAAAAACACTCATCCTAAAATCACATTCACACATCAACTAATAAACCATAAACTTTAATTATATGAAACTTTTGCACTCAAAAACAGTTAAAGAACATATCAGTCAACATATCAAGTAACATAATCAAGCATATTCACTTAACATTCATTATGTGCAACCTCTAACAATATAATCAGTTAGCATAAAGAGGTGCACAACTACGCACGCATCATCAATCAGATTTCATCAGAGTTGATCATTCCCAGGGCTTTCAAAAGAAAGTTGAACCTGGTTCTATCAAGTGTTTTGGTGAATAGGTCTGCCAAATTATCACTTGTATCAACTCTTTGCATTTCAATCAAACCTTTTTCACAACAATCTCATATGAAGTGATGTCTGATTTCAGTGTGCTTAGTTTTAGAACGTTAAACTGGATTCTTAACAGTAAAATATGCAGCAGTATTATAAATAAGAAGAGGGGTATTCAGAAAATTCAAACCATAGTCCATCATCTGGTTCTGAATCCATAGAACTTGTGCACAGCAAGCAGATGCAACAATGTATTCAGCTTATGCAGTTGAGATTGAGACAGTGGTCTGCTTCTTGCATTGCCATGACACTAGCCTGTCACCCAAAAATTGACATCCTCCTGAGGTTGACTTTCTGCTCATGTTACAGCCATCATAATCATTGTCTGTGTAGCCAATCAGATCAAAAGATTTATTCTTTGGATACCAAATTCCTAAGTCTGGTCTTCCCTTCAAATATCTACAAATGCTCTTCACAGCATTCATATGGGAGACTTTTGGATTTGATTGGAATCTTGAACACACACATGCAGTAAACATAATATCTGGTCTTGTTGTAGTAAGGTACATCAGGGATCCACCTTTGGCTCTATATTCATGATCATCCACAGGCTCCCCCTTTTAATCAGAAATCATCTTTTCTTTTGTGTCCATTGGAGTTGAAGCTGTTTTGTACTCATGACAATTGAACTTATTCAAAATGTCCTGCACATATTTGGTTTGGTAAATGAAAATCCCTTCAGCTTTTTGTTGAACTTGCAGTCCAAGAAAGAAGTTCATTTCTCCCATAGAGCTCATGCTGTATTTGGATTTCATTACCCCTTCAAACTCCATACACATTTGTTCATTTGTAGATCCAAAGATGATATCATCCACATAAACTTGTAATAGAAGCAAGTCTGATCCCTTTCTTTTGTAGAAGAGTGTCTTGTCAATGGCTCATCTTTGAAAACCATTTTCAAGAAGATGATTTGACAGCTCATCATATCAAGCTCTAGGAGCTTGATGCAATCCATATAGGGCTTTATTCAACTTATACACCCTGTTTGAATTCAAAGGATCCTCTAAACCTGGAGGTTGAGCAACATACACTTCTTCATCAATCTTGCGATTTAGAATGCTGACTTAACATCAAGCTGGAAAACCTTAATTTTCTTTGAGGCAGCACATGCAAGAAAAATTTTGATAGCTTCAAGTCTTGCAACAGGTACAAAGACTTCCTCAAAGTCTATTCCCTCCTCTTGAAGGCATCCCAGTGCCACAAGCCTAGCTTTGTTCTTAATCACCACCCCTCTCGTCCCTTTTTTTTTCTAAAAACCCATTTAGTTCCAATTGCATATATGTCTATTTGCCTATCAATAAGATCCCACACATGTAAATCTCTAAACTGTTCCAACTCCTCCTGCATTGCTTCCATCCAACTATTGTCTTTTAGTGCTTCAGCAATGTTCTTTGGTTCTATTTGGGATAGAAAGCAGGAGTATAAACAGATATTTGCAATTTCAGAGTGGCTTCTTGTGACTCTTTCATGTATGTTTCCAATGATGTTTTCAGAGGGATGATTCTTCTCAACATAAGGAGTTTGTAATATCATATCAGCAGACACATTTGTGTAAACATTTGATTCATTGAGATCTGGTTCTTCAATGATCAATTCGTTTTCTGCATCATGAAATTCTGGTGCTTCTTCATTATTCTGTCTTGAAGTGGATGCACCATGGTTGCCTGAGTTTTCCTCATCCTGAACTAGATCATTGTTTGTTTCTTCATTTTCTTCATTCAAATCTACATGATCTTGTTCTGGACTTTGATTGTTCTCCTGATTGTTGTCTTGAACTTGTTTAACAATATCATTTGAGGGAACTTTTACAAATGTATACTCCTTTTGTTTAATAGCAACCTTCTTCCATAATTCTTCCAATTCGAATGCTTTCTTCATTTTCTCCTCAATTATACTGGTCTTGTAGAAGGAGTCATCAAAGTCTTCAGGATAAATCTTGAAAGACCTTATCAATTTCTCATGATAAAACAACCATGTTGCACCATCAATAGTGTTGAACTGATTCTCATTAATGATGATGTCAGATGATTCAATAACACTCAGATGGTCTTTCACATATACTCTTTATGCTTTTGAGTGTGTAGAATATCCAACAAAGAAATAGTCTAGAGATTTTGTTTGAAACTTGTTCAAATAATCTCTGGTGTTCAGAAGAAAACATTTTCATCCAAAGGGATTGAAAAACTTGAAATAAGGCTTTCAATTGTAGAATATTTCATATGGTGTCTTGTTATGCCTTTTGTTGACAAGTACCCTATTCTAAACATAGCATGCAGTATTTATGGCTTCAGCCCAAAATGTGACTGGTAGATTAGCATCTACTAACATGGTTCTTGCAGCTTCAATCAATGTTCTGTTCCTTCTTTCTGCAACACCATTTTGTTCAGGAGTTTTAGGAGTTGCGAATTGTTGAATTATTCCCTTTCCCATACAAAATTCTTCCATAACTCTATATTTGAACTATGTACCATTGTAACTTGTCATCATTTTAACCTTCTTACTCAGTTTGTTCTCAATCATTGTTACACATCCCTTAATCAATTTTGCAGTCTCATACTTGGTACTCAGGAAATAAACCCAGTATATCTTGAATTGTCATCAATGATTACTAGACAATATCTTTTCTTTCCTGTACATGGCACAATCACATGAACAAGGAGATCCATGTGAAGTAGTTCAAGTATTTGATCAATTGAGTTGATGAGCTTTGTCTTATGAGAGGATTTGTGTTGTTTGCCTTTCTGGCATGAACTACAATGATCTTCCAATTTGAATTCTCTTGTAGGTAAGCCAATTACATGCTCACCTTTGACAAGTCTATTCATGTTCTTTAAATTCACATGACACAATTTCCTATGCCACAATTTTGACTCATTTTCAGTGGATTTGGAAACAAAACATGCACCTCCCCTTGAAACAGCTTCTTTCATATTCAACTAATATATGTTACCATTTCTTGGGGCCATCATCATAATCATTTTAGGTGGGGTAATAAATTCAGGTTTTAGGATGAAACAATGTGAGTCATCAAACCCAACTTTGTAACCCTTATCACACATTTGTGATATGCTCAGCAGATTATACTATAGACCTTCAACATGAAACACATTATCAAATGAAACTTTTCATTTTGTTAAAATTCCCTTTCCAAGAATCTTTCCACCATTTTCATCACTACCAAAAGCCACAGGACCTTCAAACTTTTCTTCATAATTGACAAGTGACATCCTGACACAAGTCATGTGCCTGGAACATCCACTATCCGTGTACCATATGTCATTCAGTGGAGTGGACTGTTCCTGCACAAAAGAAGAATTTGATTAGTTGAGTGATGAAGTGCAAGCTATATCAACTTGCAGGTCATTGGATTCAGTTTCAGTGGAGGCTTGGGAAGTGAGTGCTGTTGGTTCAGGATCTTCATGAGTAACTTCAATATTGTCTGAATTATCTGTTTCATAGCCACACTCTATTGGGGTTTTAAAAAATGAGGTCAAGCTTATACATTCTTCTGATGCAGTGTCATACTCTTGCACCACATAATTTTTCTTTTCTGAGTAATCTCTTACATCAGCAACGGTCTCCACTTTAGTTTCAACCTTAGGTTTCCAAAGGAATTCTTCAGGTTCATAACCATGTTTTATCAGTAACTTCTCATCACCAGTAAGTTCAGTTGGTTTCTTTCTAGGAAAGACACCTCTGATTCTTGTCTTCTCACTTTTTGGTAATCCTTGAGAACTATCAGATTAGACATATTGTGTATCCCTTTTAGGAATGATTCTCAAGGGCTGAAAGTTTTTCTTGACAACTTTCTCATGCTTCATGGCTTTCACTCCCTTTAGCTTGTTCAGCCACATGTTTATTGGCTTTCACTGATGGCTTCAACCTATCTTCATTCAATGCTTCCTTCTCACACACCTTTCCTTTTCCTAGGTATTTGTCATATTTTTGCTTGTACACAACAAAGTCTTGTCCATACATTGTTTTATCTGGGACATGAAAAGGCTTGAATTTGAGTCTTTCATTACAAGAATCTGTGTGATGGCCATACTCATCACATTTGTTGCACCAAACCTTTCCTTTGTATTTTTCATGATCACTTCCTTTTCTGAACCTTTTACTTAGTCTAGGTTCTTTCACACCAATTGTCTTCTGAATTTTTAGACTATCAAAATTAATTGCGAAAGGAACAAACTCCTTAATATTGATGTCTTGTCTTTCAGTCTTGCTCTTTACAAACACAATTTTTTGCATATTCAATGGTTCTTCAACTTGACTCTCTCTATGACTTGATTGCCTCTTTTCATATTCTTCCAATGTTTTCACTTCCCCAATGTCAAACACCTCATGACTTGAGAAAATAGGGTAAACTGGGATAAAGTTCTCAATATTAACTTCTTCAGTTTCTTTTTGCTTTTTGTTTTTACTTATCCTCTCCAATACATCAATACTAGGTGGCTTGACTGCATTGTAGTTTACCTTCTTTCTCTCACATATATCCAAGGATACATGTTCTCTTCTGACTCTTTCATTCATTTTTTTCATCTTGGGTGTCACTGGTGGAAGTTATGGCAGTTTCTCAATTGAATCAGGTTTCTTGTACCTTCTTCCTCTTTCAGCAGCTTTAATCTCTTCATCAGTAATTTGATCACTCAAATCACTTAAATCATCTTGATTCAAATCATCAGAATCAAAGTCATCTTCAGAGACTTGAACTCCAATTGACTTGTCTTCTTTCGCATCTTTCTTTACCACAAATTCTCCTTCTTCATTCACCTCAACATTCTTATACAGATCCATAAACTCTTCTTTGACTTGAAAGACATCTTTGAATTGTTGTAGATATGCATTTCTTTTCTTTTTATCAACTTTAAAGTTGTTGAATGGTGGTGGTACTGCTTTGTATTTGTCTTCTTCTTTTACTTGGTTTAGAATACCACAGATGTTTCCAGTTGATACCAAGTTCTTCAGGAATTCATTTTCAATATGCAGTTTTGTATTCTGCACATTTTCTTCAACAATCATCTTCTTCAACCCTTCTATCTCAGTTGGTTACCTTTTCTTAGCTCTATAACTGCTTACACAGTCATCTTCTAAACTTTTCATCATTTCTTCACTAATCAGCTCACTAGCCACATACCCATTGATTATACTTTGTTTCCTAAAACACTCACTTTCCAGCTTGCCTAAGTTTACTTTTAAATCATTGATAATTTCATTTAAATCAGTAGGAGCAGAGTGTACCTGAGATGATGATCCAGCTTCTTTCTCAATCAAGGCCATAAATGCCACATTTGCCTTTTTGATATCATCTGCAATGTCTTCTTCATGATTGCTCCAATCAAAACCACCTTCATGTTGTGTAGTTACAGCAACATTTCCTTGATTTCTGGGCTGATTTTGGTTGGTTGGGGTTATATTGTTGTTAGGAATAGTTTAATGGTTTTGGTTGTTGTTTCTTTGAAATCCTTGGTTTTGTGGCACAACTTGATGATGAGTGTTCATATGAGGCTGAAAGTTGTTGAAATTGGGATTATAGTTGTTGAAGTTGTTGTTGTTAGGATTGCTGATTCTCTGTTGGTTCTGTTGATATTGATTCTCCTGATTTCTTGATTGGTTTTGGAATTGATTTGTCTGAAAATTTCTTGGCATGTTACATTCTCTGGAAAAATGGCCAGGCTGTTGGCAGTTATAGCAAATAGCTTTTGACTTATCAAATCCAATTCTTTCATTAGGTCCTAATAGAAGTGATCTACCAGTCCTGTTGTATAGCCTTTTGCTTCTAAGAGTCAACATGGCTGCTTGCCATTTCAAGTCCATGTCCTCCAAATCATCAGAATCTATCTGTTCAAGGTCATCATGGATAAAACTAGTATGAATCAGATTTTTTGCTACAAAAGCATTGTATGACTCTGTAAACATGAAGAACAAGGCATGTGTTTCACTTCCTTGACCACTTCCACCACCAGATTAAGGAACTTTCCCACATCCCATAGAGGCAGAATCAGTATCATCTATCAACTGGACATTGAACCTTTGTTGGTTACCATGGTGACTTGTGCTACCACCAACAAAAGACTTTGGTGTGTCAACACCATGCTCAACGGGTTCTTCAATAATGGGAATCTGCTGTTGGTTTTTGGTTGACAAGTTTCCCGTTGGTGCAATTAAAGCATTTGTAACATTGAAGCAAGGCCTTTCTTCCTGGATCATCTCATTTTCAATCATTTCTATTTCTGCAGCCTGAAGGAATCACACTATATCATCCAATTTCAAATTATTGAAATTAGGCTTTTGAATGATGAATTTACAGGCAGCGTACCATTCCTTAGGCATTGAGTTGAGCAGCTTGGTATTCAAGTCATAATCAGTCATGACATAGTCAGTGGTTCTCAACTCATTCAAAATTGCTAGAAATCTTTCTAGAGTTGACTTCAACCTCTCTCCTTCTTTGTATTTAAACCTCTCCAACTGTTGCTTCAGCCTTTGCTTTTTGATATTCTTCAACTCAGTGTTTCCCTCAAACATTTCAAGGATTGCATCATACATAGCCTTTGCAGTGGGATGATGTGCAACCTTGGTCAATATTTCCCAAGACAGTCCTAGCTTTATCATTGCTAAGGCCCTGTCATCTACTTTCCTCATTCTTTCACGGACAGCTGCAGTTGCAGCTGGATTAGTACCATCCTCATCAGTGCCTTGTGGACCTTCTTTAATTGACTTTCACATATCCACATCATTATAACAAACTGCTGCTTCAAACAAGACCTTCCATTTTGTGAAATTTTCCTGTCCAAACAGTCTAGGAATCTTGTTAGTAGACACTTCTTAGTCTTCGTAACCAGACATTTTCAAAATCAAAATCAGTTAATTTGTAAAAACAGAGTTTTAAAAATAATCTGATATGAGAAACGGTTGTTCAGATCTGATGTGTCTGATGTGATTAGAACAAGATTTAGAAATAAGGAAGAGAAAACACCAATAGATTGTAGATCTGGAAAAAAAGTGAAGAACAGAGCAGCTGACGTCACTTTTCAATGGAATAGTGGTCTGCTTAAGTCATCCTTCTTCAAATCTTCAACCATCAAAAAGAATCTTACTAAAATAGCAGCAACAAGCTCTGATACCAGTTGTCAGGTCTCCGATTTCAGGTAGATCTTACACAAATCATGTTATAACTCACACAAATAAATGTGTTGACAAGGGAGTTAATGACGGGTTGGTATATTTAGAAAGATAACTGTTTATTAAAGGCGGAATCAATAACAAACAGGGTAGTTGCTAAACAGTAAATCAATGGTAACTAACACACTCAAGATTCACTCAAAAGATTTCCATTCATATAATGTTCATCATACAAACGATGATCGATTTAGGGTTTCATGAAGGGAAAGTTATATCCGTACGATTCTAAGACAGCCGTCACACTCAAATATTCTATCTGAATTAATGAGTCTGTCTGTCCTAGGAGGCGTGTCCTAAATTATTCCTTTTATATGCCTGACACCCCCTTTACAGCTGTCATTCCTTCTAGAAACCCTTGATAAAACATATTCAAATTACATATTCAAAATTATTCTAAGTACACTGTGTGCTATGCCTTCCTTCAGTACTTGGTAACATGGATGTGTGCTCGGGATCAGTTTCCGGGTAGACTTTACGTAAAGAGTATTTCACCAAGTAAAATACTCACCGGGTAGACTTCAAACTTCATAACTTTATCAGACTTTTCCCAACAAACCCTTACGAGCAACCTTGTTCTTCAATGGTCCCTTCAACTCTTTACTAGAGAATAGCTTATTAGCAAAGTGTGCCTGGTAGCACTGTTCCTTGCTTGAGTTGATCTCTGCCCGATGTAATTTGATATATTCCACTATTCATCAAGCCTACTTGGACCAATGTATTATTAAAGAATACCTTGCCCGGCCTTCCAATAACTTGGCTTCATGAGCTTGGTCAGCCAAAAGCTTACTTGGGAGTAAACCTTACTTGGCTGTGAAGAACAGACTTGCTTGATAAAGTGATCCTTGCCTGGGTATTTACAAACTAGTGATCCTTTCCAGGTTATATACAAATTTGCAAACCCTGCCCGGATATCCACTAAAGAAGAATTCTAGAAGATAACCTTTCCCGATAGACAAAATATCATGCCCGGCTAAGTAAAACCTTGCTCGGAAGTCTAAGGTGTGCCCGGATCCATACTTAGCGAATTCTGAAGAGGTTGAGAAGATTCCAATCTTCCATATATCTCTTTTAGGTCAAATCTTTGACTCAACATAAACCAACCAAACACACCATACCAGTCACCAACCCACTCAATAAACATTGCCCAAACTAATATTCCTTCATCACCACCCACCCAAAGCCACACACCTTTAATACAAACCCGAAACCTATTACCTCATAAAAGTTCCCAAATAATTCAAAACCCAGTACATCAATCTCAACCCCAAACCCAAAATTCTGAATTCTCTAAAACTGGTCCATTCAATTTAAACCTTTCACCATCTCCCATCCCAACCCATGAAATCTTGAAACTAAATTTTGATCTCATTATTAAAAATTGTGATTTGAGGATGAGGAGACGAGGAAGGGAAAAGGAAAGACTATAGATGAAAATGAGAGTCAACTCCAGCCATTTAAAAAGAAAATAGATGAATCAAATGATCATCTATTGTTTGCTGATGACTCCTCAGTAAAATCTAATGCTCTACATGATTAAAATTTAAAAGAAATGTTTGAAAGGGAGTTCCTAAATTTTATGTTGACTAAGAGGGAACTTGTAAGGCCCCGTTCCCGGTAGCCTTACTTTAGCGTCGGATTTACTCATAAATACAGTTCTTACAAATCAGAGTTAATTAAAACTTTTCGCGGAATATAAAACATCAGCCATTAGTTACAAAACATTAAATCATTTCTTTGATACCATAACACAAACATCATATTTAAAACATCATTTCTTTCATCTTCAAATGCCAGCCGTTCAATCCATGCCATGTGTCGTCCTCATGCTAACTCTATAATCAGCTCACCTGCGTGCATACTAAAAGTCAGCTACGCTGAGTGAGTTTTAGTTAATCAAGCAACTTATCATACAACCACTACATGCAATTATATACGTATCCGAAGACACATAGCCCACTATCTAACCTGCTCACCTTACCACTTATCCTCTTACTTAAACCTACAGCTTAGCCACTTTAATAACGAATAACGTTATGCCACTTTAACAACGTATAACGTTATGCCACTTTGCCACTTTAATAACGAAGTCACGTATATGCTTACCCTACCACGTACTACCGTCATGCCACTAACACTCTTACTAGACTCTTGCCACTTCTAACACATATTACCTCTACTTGTCTACAACACACTTCATATCATTACATCATTTACATAATAAACAAGTCACATCATAGCATTCATACACACTAACAACCTCGATAACCTGTATATGCGTTAAAAATACGAATAGGTTTTGTCAACACTAGGTTGACTGAGTATAACACCAGATTTGAGACACTATAATAATAACAATAATAAGTAAAAGTGCAAATTGTTCCTGTGAGATATACAGTTAAGCCATAGCACATAAAAATCAAACAAACTATAAAGAAAGGGCTCAAGCAAGGACTAAACCGTGCCATAAAAAAGGACATCGGTCGCCGAAGTAAACAAATAGCGTTCAAATAAAGCAAGTAAGCAAATAGCAAGTTAGGCAAACTGATAAACACACAAGTATAAACAAGAGTGAATGTAACACTCCAACCTGTATGGGCTGACGTGTCACAATGTACGGAGGTATACAGAGACAAAAGATATAATTCCATTTCTTCATTGAAGTCAAAGGTACATACTACTGATAGTTCAGATACTAAGTCCAAAATACATATTATTCATGTCACATAAGCTTAACAAACATCTTCAGATTATTCCTAAGTTTTAAGCTTCTCTATTGATCCTGCCCAAAGTATCATGTGAACCTAAATTGTAAAAGATTTACGGAATAAGCCGAATGCCCAGTACGGAATATTAAGGCTCAAAGCAAGTAATAATTAACCGAATTCAATATCACAATATATTATAACATATAACTGAATAAAACCATATAACTGAAATAACTGAACTGAAACATATCATACGGATGTACCCATAAGCATAACTGAGTCTAACTGTATGTGACGACATACAGGGGGCCACTCCTATATGTCAATCACTCGAAATGGCGTAAGTTGGCATACCCACAACCATTTCCTGAAACTGAAACTCAAAACTGAACTAGGTTATATCCATACGCCACCTAATAGCTATGTACCACACCTATACTTAAGAGACATCGTGAACTGATCTCTCCGTCTCGGAAAGAGCACATAACATCGATGCCACAATGTTATGCCCGTGGGACACTCCCCGGGATGCGAGTGCTCAGGGTAACAGAGTGCAAATAATTTGAGTTATATAATAACAATACTTATCTTAACATATCACGGAACATGCGATAATGAGTACAATATAATAATAGATATATCGCATGCTAACAACTCAAATAACAAATCATAATCTGAACATGAATCGAACGGACGACCAAATGAATCAAGGTGTCAAAGACGTTAGGAGTTCCAAAAGAAATATAATACCAAAGGGGTTTATAACAATCGAATATGATAAAAATATGGAGTGGGTTAGGATCCGTACCTTAATTGCTGATTAGTTGTCTTAGGAGATAAATTATACAAGTGACGCTCTTTTAATCACCCTACATCGTATGCACGTAGCTCATAAGTTCGTGTATGGTTTATATAAGGTTATAGTCGGATTTTATCTTATGTATATATCAAAACATGGAGTCGTTTGATTAAGAAAAATAAGTATTATTAACGAGGTCGATATCTCTTATTTATATTTTAACGAATTTTATTTAAATGTTTTCAAACAATGATCATGGATGAATATAAAAAAATAGTTTGACATTGGTGGTGTTTGAACTCGTGAATACGATTTATTTTTAAATAGATAGCTTAACCAGTTGGACCAACTTAATATTTGTTATTGTTAATATTTAGTGAAATAGTTAATCAAATCAATTAAAGGAGTTGTTAATGAGCTATTTAGAGAAAAAAAAATTATTTGCTGCCAAAAGGTTTTGAACTTGCAACCTTTCTGTTACAACTAAATGACTTAACCAACAGACCAATAATCATTTTATGCTCATAATTTCGCAAACAATAACTATTTAGTTAAAATAGTAGTGTCGGTTAGTGGTTCGTGCGGCCCATCGGATGGTCGGCTGGTGGAGATGATGAGTGACGGTGTCGTTTTTGACGAGTGATGGTGTCGGTTTTGGATTGAGAGTGTGAAAAATTGTCGGTCGAGGTTGAGAACTCGGTCGCCGGATAATATGCTAGTTCCCTCGAAAGAAATGAGTTGAACGTTTTTTTTTTCTGAAAGTTCCCTTGAGTCAAGGGTAGTTTATATAATGGTGTTACAGGAGAAAAATATCTTGAGAAGTAAGTACATGATTATCAAGACTCAATATGATGGCCTGAACTTGAATGATGGTGTTCCTCTGATTTCTTGGTGAAGTGGTGAAAATAATATTTTGTTGAGACAATAATATCTACTGCAGATTTAAGGGGTATGGGGACTAGGGAAGTTGTCAAAGTTTATTATTATTACTATCTTTCTTATATACATATTTTTTTTGTGTGTACTCGTTTATACAAAAGAAGTCATGAAGTAGATCTTTGTATTGTCCAATCACAAAGTCATACATGCATTCATCAATCATCAGTGTTGATTTTTATTCTTTATACATGTTATATTTCTATTATTATTGTTATTGTAATTATATGTACTAAACCAGAAAACATGTGTGTAGTTTTTTTTTTCTTTTATTTATTTATTTACATATATTATATGATTATATTTGTAGTTTCTTTGTTTATATATACACACATATATGTATGTATGTATTATTATTATTATTTATTTTTATTTACGGTTATTTCAGTGAATGTCCATGCATAATTGGCAAGATGGAAATAAGTTCCTAATAGATTGGAAATGCCTAAAGCATTGTTACAAAACTTCAATAAGGCACTCTATGAAACTATGTTTATTACGTATAGATTAAATATTCTAGTTGAGTGTTATACAAATCAAAAGATATTCTGATAAAGAGTATATATGTTTGATATAATGTGACATAATTTTTTCAAAATTTAACTCTTAAAAGTTCATATAATCACAGTTTATTGTGATGATGTATAATCATCGAGAGAAACTGCCGAGAATTTAGATGGAGAAATTTGAAAGACCTTGATACAATATGATTATTGCTCGACCTGTTGTTCGAGTGTATATGTAATCATATGTTTTTCATTCCATCTAAGTACATATAAAATATGTTGAGACATTTTACCCTGGACAGATTTCATTATTTAAGTACGTTAAAGAATGTCCAAAAATGATCTTTATTTTCATTTCCTATCACACTGTTAAACATTATCGGTTTGAAAGTACCTTAATTAAGTGCATATGAACATTAATATTTATTACTAACCACACTTTATTTCTATATCTTTTATTTATATTTATCAGTATATGTCCAGCAATAGGACATCTAAATGGGATAACACACGTATTTCTGGTAAGAAAGATATGTGTTTATATTTTACTAATCCATCAAAACAGGTTTGGTTAGTCTTGTTGATGCAGGGAAACAAAATATGGTCATGGATACAATTGATTTGTTTACTAGATGAAATAATAGAAATTTTCACGTAAAGATCATACAACATTGTTCAACTTAAGGATTCGAATATCAAGGGACGAAGACGCAAATGATTGACTACAAAAGTTTTGGGCAACTTTCACAGAAGATCGATGTTTACCATTTTAATGTATATAAAAATCAGGGGGAGGCAATACATGTTTCACTATTTTTCCCTTATCTATGGTTTTATCCCACTGGGTTTTCCAGCAAAGTTGTTAATGAGGCCGTATCTCTAAGCGGATTAAGTTGATAACCAAGCGTGAGTGTTAAAAATATAGTATTAAGCTTATTCCCCCAAGTTTTTCCTCCCTGTATATATTCCATTGTATATTACTATATTATTGTATGATACATATGATTAATAAAATCTCTCTCTTTCTCCCTACATCTCTTTGTCTTATTGTTTCAGCTATTAGGCTCGTTTCACAACACATCACGTATTCAAATCATGCGTAACTAACAGATTATGCGGTTACCCCTTCGCGTGTCTAGATTTTTTGAATTTTTTATGTCCTAATACTTATGTGTATTATATAAAAATGTTGTTGTGAGTTTTTTAATTAAAAAACTAATAAAAGAATGAAGAATTTTTATTTTTTATTTTCACTATTAAAAGTTATGAAAATGACTTCTAGTAACAAACTATCTAATTTTTGGATACTTAATTTCTGAAACAATCAATCAATTAAATTTGAATAAACAAATAACTTAATTCGTGTGGTTTTAGCTATTTGCTTGTTCCGTTCTTTCAATAAAAGTAGCCGCTGGCAATAAAAAATCAAGTGACTAATCTTGCCATGGCGTCAAAAGTTCATCTTTAAATTTTCTATAATGTGTGTTCATTTTCTTGACTCCCATTAATGTAGGGAACGTGTTATGAACCATGATATGGACCACATGGTTCAAATACAACATTAATTGTTGGTTGAAAATACTATATATTATGAAAGAGTGTACAATTGGAATAATCATAATCAAAATGTGAACTCAAGATACAGTTCGCATTGAAGCATTAACAGTAATGAATGTGAAGATATTTCGGTTTCAAAATCAAACGTAACGTCATGGTTCATAACACGTTTCAAAATCAAATAATTGGCACGTTCAAGTTTCTTTTTGGGAAAAAATAGTCTACCAAATAATTCAAATGTTCAGTCGTTAAAACAATATTAATAATAATTATAATAGAATTAGCAGGGTAAGGTTAAAATACAAAGTACAACCAAAATAAAAATGGTGAGAAAAAATATAATCCATTGATCTTAAAATTGGATGGTGGAGATTAATTTTAAAATAAAAATTAATGAGAAAGGCGTGAATAAAAGCTGATGAGAAAGGCGTGAAGCTAATAACAAATTTTTGATAATTTTCTCTCTTCACATACAAGTTACATGACAATTCCTTCATCATTTTAAAACGTTTATAACTTTTTAATACCACAATTTTTTAGAAATTTTTTTTACCATAATAATAATCGTTTTTTAATCTTTAATATGACTATAATATGAATATCATATTGTTATATAAAAATAAAATAAAAGGTTAGTGAGTTTTTTTATATTGTATTATTTGGTTGTCCATAAGGCTGTGCAATGGTTTAGAACCGCGAGAACCGAACCGGAACCGGAATCGAACAGAACCAAAAATGGCTGAAAAATAGAACCGGAACGGGAACCTATTATAGTAAACCGGTTCGGTTCAAGAACCAGTAAAGTCGGTTCTTGCTTATCGGTTTTGGCAAGAACCGGTTCGATCGTTTACTTATCAAATGAGTTGTGCAAACTTTGCAAATTGCAAAACAAGTTTATATAATTGTATGTCTTTTATCATGGTAAAACTAATTTAGATTACAACATGAACATCCGTTATATTTTATTATTAAAACCTAATTGTTGAAGTTAAATAAAGCATTACCAACGATAGATTAAAAGAAGATCATACAATTTTATATTAAATTGCCTTGATAGCTTAAATCAAATTGATCATGATTGCTAGTTTTTGAACGTAACGAAAGAAGATCTGAATTAATGAGGATTGGTAAATTTAGTTAAAACATTTTTTAACATTCCGGCTCTTCGGTTCCATGTCTAGAACCGTCGGTTTTACCCTGAACCGAACCGGGAACCGTGTAATGCAAATTCTGAGAACCGAGAACCATAGGGTAACACTCATTAGCGGTTCTAAGGCACCTGTTTGGTTCCAGTTCCTCGGTTCTGACGGTTCTGAACCGTTTTTTGCTCACCCCTAGTTGTCCATTGTGTTTTTAATTGGGTGTTTTTATGCATTGTGTTATATATTTTGGTCATTATGTTTTTCAATTGGTACTCGTATTAAAGATAAAAATTAAAACAAAGATTACATCATTGTATCTTTGTGCTCAACATTTGTCTTTATACTTATCATTATGTTTTAGTCAGTATGCTCAACATTCACTTAATTTGAAAAAAAATAGTATTATGTTCATTGTGTATTACGTTCAAGTCATTGTGTAATAATAATATGTAGATTCAATTGTATTTTACGTTTCAGATCATTGTGTTATATGTATTTACCATTGTGTCTTGCATTTCCGTCATTGTGTTATATGTATTCACTATAGTGTTTTACGTTTCAGGTTATTGTTTAATATGTATTTATCATCGTGTTTTATGTATTAGATAAATTGTCGGTATTTTTCATTATATTTACATATTATTACACGTTGTTGTTATTAGTATTTAAAAAACACAATGATCAGTTGAAAAACACATTGACAAAAAGAAAGAAACAATGACCAGAAAAGAAACAAGGGTAAGAAAAAATACACAATGATGTAACTTTTTTTTATTTTTATATAATAAAATCATACTCATATTAAAGATAAAAAAACGTTTCTTATTTTGGTAAATTTTATTTAAAAAAATATCATATGAAAAAGTTTTAGTCGTTTAAAAATAATTGGGGAATTAACATGTGACTTGTATATGAAAAGAGAAAATGTAAACTATTAATTTTATACCCATTTTTTATCACTACTTAACACATATCAATTAATTATGGTTTCTCACACTTCTCATTTTTGCTGGCCTTTGTAAAATTACGCAACTCGCTATTAGTAATGTAATAAAATGGCAGAAAAAATACATAGGAAGTTGTTATTTGACATAATAAGAGAAGATTAAGTAAAAAAGGAAAAGAAAAGATGATGAAAGGAGAGATATGCTAAATAAATAAAAAGGCTAAAGTTAAAAATTAATAGATATAAAAATTTTAGTTGGGATTATTGCATATAAAAAAAGGCACTGCAAATGTGAGGCCTAGGGATGACAGTGAAATCTAAATTTGATGGCAAAACCCGAAACCCAACACAATTGGACGGGTAATACCTAAACCATTAAGGTTTGGGACGGGTTTGAGAATAGTTTTGAAAATTTCCGTGGGTTTGGGATTTGTTCCATTACCCGACCCAATTACTCAATAATATCAACCCATTTACCCGATTATATATCCGATATACCCGACATAATTATATATTTTTATATATTTATATTAAATATATATTTCATTATACTATAATATCTACCTCTACCTATATAATAAAAGAAAATAATTCTTGACACATGGCATTCTGAGGTTAATTCTCACAATCAAATTCCCGCCAAAATCACTCTCTTCTATTGATGGAAAAGAAAAAAAAACTCCTGGTTCTAAACATAGTATTAATTATAAATTCAATACCGTATTAATTGGTTAATATCTATTGATTGAATTATTAATGTCATAAATTATACTCAAACATACTTAATATAAAAATAATATTAATATAATAATTACCTGTCATAAATATATTTTCTTTAAAATTGAAATGTATATATAAAAGAGTTCATATTTAAATAGTAAACTAACATTTAATTTTTGAGATATCTTCATATTGAAGAAAAATAAAATATTTTTTATTTATTTTTGTTTTAGAAATATTCATTCTTAAAAATCATAGACAAATTTTCCAGTTTTTATATTTATTATAAAACTATTGGAATAGTTGAATAACATTGTGTTTACAAGGAAAACATTAAAGTTGTTCAACAAGAAAAATCCGGTGTCTTTTTATCTATGGCCGGGTATGGATTATAAAACATTTTTGTGAAAGATTTTAGCTACATCTTTCACATCAAAATGCCTCATTGTTTTAAATATTGCTTCCAGTGGCATTGTTTCATTATTGTATACCGATGGTAGAACAACTATAATCGATTTAAAATCCAAATATATTTGATGATAAAACGACTATATTTATAATACATTTTTTTTACATAATATAAAGAGACTTAATTATCTTTTTATTTATTTGTATTAAATTATTCATTGTAATTTATACATAAATTTATTTCGTGTAATACACGGGTCTCTAAAGCTATTATTATATATCTAAACTAGGTTCTTGACATGTGGGTGCCACATGTGGAAAAATATAAATCATGTAACATCCACACGTTTCTAGCATCAACTGATATATAAATCATGTAAAAACATAACATTCAACTAAAATAACATCCATTTTACAATTATAAATTAGTAAATAGTTCCTTATAAACCACATATGTAGTTTTATTTGTAACTTTACCTTTTTTGTCTAATGTACACATTTTAACACTGTCCCTACTCATCACTGGTGATAAAGCCACTTATAGTTGACCATGTGTAGACACCGGTTCTCACAGGTATATGCCAAATCTTGCTCGTGATTGGCCTTGACTTTTATTGTAAGGCCCCGATCCCGGTGCCCTACTTTGACGTTGGATTTACTAATAAACACAATTCTAAATATCATAGTTAATTAAAACTTTCACGGAATATTAATAAAGGTCAACTATTCATAACTTGTCATTTAAACATAACATATAACATAGTATCAAAACATCATGACAAATCTTCAGATGCCAGCCTCTTTAATCCTGCAATGTGTCCCCTTTAAGACAGCTGTCTCAGTCTATTAACCTGCGTGCATACTAAAAGTCAGCTACGCTTAGTGAGTTCTTATAATAAAGTAACATACAATACATCCATATACTTATTTATATATGCATCTGAAGATACCTAAAACTTACTTAGCTTTTTACCTTTCTTCGTACTTTCATAATTTCATTCTTTCTTTCATACATACATATATACATACATTTCGTCCTATAACATTCGTAGATATTATTAGTCTGTTACCTACATTCGCATATATTATTAGGGTATGTTCCCTATATTCGCAGATATTATTAGGGTCTATTCCCATCATTCGAAGATATTATTAGGGTATGTTCCCTACATTCGCAAATATTATTTGGGTTTGGTCCTTACCTTCGCTTTACCATACTTTCATACTAGCATTCATACAATTTCATACATACCCTGCTTTATCATTCATTCATACACAATTACATATTCTAACACTTACCTCCCTTGGCGATACGTGCAATATTTCAAGATCGTTTACGTACCGACAAGCTTTAATTCATATCACATTATAATATTTATCACATATAACATCCATGCATATTACCACTCAGGGTAAGTGTATTAACTAATCACATTGAGTATGCACACAGCCCCGAAAACATAACAAGAAAGTGGGGCTAGCAACTCACCCAAACTAGGTTCCTCTCATAGTTAATGGTAACTCTTTTCTTTAACAGGACGCGACTAACTATATAACAATTACACGTATCAACTTACTATCGCTTTCCATATCATATTTCTAGTCTAATATAACCCTCAACGAACAAGGGTCCGGGGGCAGTGCCCCTGACAGCAGCCCGTAGCAAGTTCCAAGGGGCAGAGCCCTTGGCTGGGTTGAGTTGAGCTTTACTACAATCTCACTAGAATTATTATTTTATTATTTTGTTTGCCACTCATTCCTTATGACGAATGGTCCCTGATTATGCACCATTCGCTATGAAACCTTCATTCTGTTGAAGTATCATTCGCTATGACATATTGTCCCATTCGTTATGATGAGTGTATAACGAATGACTAAGGCCATTCATTCTTTCCTTAAGATGAATGAAAGGCTCATTCGTTAAAGGAGCATCTATAACGAATGGCTTCATTCATTGTCTCTGATGCGTGCGTGCATGTGGTATAAAATATGATGGATGGAATGATTTGCTTTTGCACAAGATCATGTTTTAAATTTATAAAAGTGATTTCTACAAAGACTAAACACACATAAAATAGGCAAGTGTACCTATCGTATATGTAGAATAGTATTGGTAAGAACCAAGTATCGATCCGTGGACACAAATGTTTCTAATAATAAGTCGTTGTTTTACTTTAATCGGAGGTTTTAATCATTTTGGGGTTAATTTTTGATCTTTTTATAAATATAAATACTTATATATATAATATATAAGTGACCAAGACGAGATATTCTAAACGAGTTGTTCAATTATGCGAAGGTTACCATCTAAGATCAAGAATCCACTCCATTTTAGCATTGATAATTGATATAAAAACATGTGGTAGACTTGCTGTAGAACATCTTTGGCACTAAGGAGATCGCATGCGCATTTTAAAGTCCATCCATTCTTAATGTCATGCCACCTCAATAATGTCAATTTAAGTTGGCAAGTAGTTTCGTAAAGTAGAAAGATTAGGATTGACTTCAATTTCTCAAATACCAATTCTAACAACTTTGGGTGGTTGTAATTATCTCACACAACCTCCCCTTGGTTGATTTATGTAGGTTAAAATTACACATTCATGTAACATATGACTTCTTTAACTAACTTGATATCCTAAGCAAAGCCATTTTCGGATTACTAAGGTTTAGTGAAATACATCATAACTTATATCTCATCATTTCTAAGTACAATATAAGGATCCATGCTTCGATAATGTATCAAAGTATTTCTATTTTTCAAGAACATGAATCGATCATGAACGATTGCCAATGGGATTGAAAACCACCAACTTTGAATTAGTGATTTAAGATGGTGAAACATTTCTCATCAAAAGATAATTGTAATATAACCATGTACTTTACTAGACTAACCCACATGTTTTATATAATCATCAAGTAAAACAAAGTTTTTTCATAGATTTTAGATGGTAAAAGGAGTTTAGCTCATAATGAGCATGATGATAAACATTAATATGAATGATGATAACAAATACATGATTAAACTTGAACAATCTAACCAAATGTAGATGAATCTTCCTTCCTAATGATGGTGATGATGGATGATGATGATGGTTGATGATGAAGACCTCCAAGCCTTCAAACAATTCACTAGATCTTCAATGTGAGTGTTAGTGTATTTTTTTATAAGTGAAAATCGGATAGAACTCTTTTCAAGGCACACTTAATGAATGCAACATGAGCCACTATTTATAGGCAATCTGGATGGTGAGGCACGGCCCCGTGCATGATGAGCACGGCCCCGTGTATCTTTATGACATGTGCCAGATTTGTTTTGTCTTTTGTGTGAGGTGGCAACGACCCCATGGTTGGTAGGCATGTCCCCGTGTTTTTTAGTGACATGTGCTCAATTCTTTTTGTCTTTTCTGTATTCTCGTCCACGGCCCCGTGCGTGATAAGCACGGCCCCGTGCTTTTTTAGTGACATGTGCTCAATTCTTTTTGTCTTTTCTGTATTCTCGTCCACGGCCACGTGCGTGATAAGCACGGCCCCGTGCTTTTGCTTCCAGATTTTATCTTTTCTTGTGTTAGAAGCATGGGGGCGTGTTTCTTGAGGCACGGGGGCATGTTTCTTCTTTTTCTTGTGTTTTCTTCCGTTTTTCTTCGTCTTTTCGCTTGTTTCTTTGTTTGAGGCTTGGTTTCACCTGAAATTATATTTTATTATGATAAGTAGTCTTTTATGCTATGTTATTAGATAGAAATTGCAGTTTTTAGAGATTATTTGATGCCGAAAAGATGTATATTTATATGTACATCAAACATCCCCACACTTGAACATTGCTTGTCCTCAAGCAATCTTCTTATAAATATCCTCTAAAAACAGTAAATTTAGGTTATAGGTATTCCTTAAGTGAGCTCCAAGAAGATGAAACAAAATAACCAATATTTATGTTAATGATAAATAAGAGAGAACTTTTGTTTTTATGAGCTTCCGTTTATGCAAAACGTCACGTTCTCACAATGTTCACTAACACTCGGTTTTATATCTGATCATACCTGTGATGTATGTATGTGAACACTCTTAGTCAAAATGCAACCTGTAATAAATAAGCTTGTAACAAGTTCAAATCTCCACCTTTTTAAGGGTTGCACAGATCAGAAGGTAAAAAGGGGTTTCAGTTTAGTGTGAGTAGGGATTGGTATTTTGTGGTGGTTCAAAGTTTAATGGTAAATACAACTTCCACTGTTTGTCGGGAGTTTTGAGATGTCTTCAATGGTTAGCTCCTTTTCTTCGAGAGTTTTTTTTTTAACCATCATATACCTAATGACTCTTTTAAGGTCAGATCGTCAAGACCAGTTTTATCGAGGATGTGGATTAATTCTTCGTCAATCCTATTCTGAATATAACTTCCATCTCTAATGGATCGTTCGGCTTTAAGCCTAATAGCCCCCACCCTCATTAGTTCGGTATATTCATGCTGAGACTGAGTTTGACTTTTTCTACATCTTCCTTCGTGGGACCAGTTTCCGCAACCTAAACACCGTTCATATCTTTTTGCTCTTCTCTTCATTGCGTTTTTGGAAATTCCACAGAATGGTGGCCTTTGTTCGTTTTGGTGCCACCTTTTCCTCACCTCATTGCTAAAGAGAAAGATTCTCTCCCTAAGTTCTGGAGGCAACCTAGGTTTTGTGAAGTGTATGCAACAAAGTAAATTGAAATAGAAATAATGCATTTCCAGTTCTTTAGGGTCTGCCAGTAAAAGACCAATGTTGTATTTTACCGGTGAAAGTGGATAAGGTGATTGGATTTTTGGGTTTTGTAATTTGATAATGGGTTTGATGGAATTGTGTACATATTACCTTCTTCTTTATGCAACGCTTCATGCGGTCTTGAAAATGAATAATTGCGACAAGTTCTAAATCACATGAAACATATGACTCACTCAAAGCTTCCGAAAAAATTATTTATATGGCATGAGGTTTATCTCATAGTAACGGAGGAATTGGGTATTAACGCCATATTTTGCCATATTTCTTGGTTTTCTCTTTAGGTTTTTAAGTAATCTTTGTTTTACTGCAAAAATATTTGGTTTAGAGAATTTTTATAATTAGTTGGACAAAAAATTTGGTTAAGTAATTCCCCTCCCCACACTTGAATCTCACATTATCCTCAATGTGACAAGATTCATGAAAATATAAAAATTCTAATTAAGTATTATGGGTTAAAATGGAGAGTTACTTCCCTACGGGTTAACGAAATTTCGACAGAGCGTCCCCTGTTTTTCGTCCGTTTTCCTGTTTTTTGTACCTGTATAATATAAAACTACACACATCCACAAACAACCAAGCATAAACTGCTGAAAATTGGGTATGGAATCATTCATCCCTTGCCCTACCCGGCTAAATTAGTACCTAGCATAATGTCTTTGGCTCCCCCGGCCATAAAAATATCCAAATCAACATAAAAATAAACAAACAAGTATGACGAAAAGTAAATTGTTTACAACACACATAATAAGTTCATAAAATAATACCAACCCGTGCCCGTGCCTGACCTACAAGTGCCGCCAGTCATCAGTTACCCGCATCCGGGTCAAATGGTCCCCACTGCCTGTCCATGCGGTAGCCCAAAACGATCAATCTCTCGTCTCGTCTCTGCATATTCGGCTGCTCGTTGTGCATCTGAGGCAGCCATCTGCTCTGTAATCCTGTTAAACGAGGCGGTAGTGTTAGCTAAGAACTGATCAATAAGTCCAAATATACGCTCGAAAGAGTATCGGCTATCATGTGATGAATTGGGGCGGGCCCCTGATGAATATGGGCCTCCTTTCTGATGGTAAGTGCGGCGGCGGTATTGTCTGGGTGGTGATTGTCGTCTCTCGTGCACATCCTGTATCATCATCTCTGACGGGTCTTCTGGATCCCAAACTTGGTTGTTCTTATCACAAAATCTCCACACACCCGGGCTGATTTGCTGAACCATCTTCATGCTCTCACAGTAATCAAGGTTGAGAGCGATCGTGTCTGGGCTGTGAGTTCCTTCTGTGTCTGCACCATAGGCCTGGTAGTGGTTGTAGATCCAGGGACCACCAAAGATCGGGGAATTTCCTCTGGCAGTAGCATTTGTCATGAAAAGTTTGCAAAATAGCATAGTGATATTGCATGGTATTTCGTTTTTCATGCAGTATAATGCCCAAAGATACTTCAGGTTAACAACCCCCTCACTCTGTCCTCTAGCGTTAACGATATGACTTAGCAAACGGTCGATGTACCTCATCATCGGGTCACACAGGGCTGTGCTTTTAGAGACGCTTGGTCTATACGTTGTTGTTCCATAACTCAATTGTTCCCAAGCTTCTTCCCTTATGACACCTGCTACGGCTTCATCATCGTCACCTTCATCTGTAAATGTTGTTTTTGCTTCGAACCAGATGTCGGTGTCAGTTTCCTCGGCCGTGTAAATACCCAAATCAATCCCGATTTGGGTAACAGAAGTTGTATGCCAAACACCCCCACAACGGAACTCGATTGCCTTGGTATCCCACATGTCAAACTTTTTCTTCTTAAAGTTGAACTAGGCTAGGAATACTTTTATGAGTTCCGTGACTGAATCCCCTGTCTGGTTAAAAACCCGTCTCCAAGGTCTCCTCACAATGCTTTGTTAGCGGTCCCATTGGTTTACGTTTCTTAGGGTGTCTTCACATGCACGGAAGTGGGCTTCTGGATATCTATTGTTGAGGTACGTTAATCTTTCGTTTGCCTATCGGTCCTTTGTTTTACGGTTTCTGAAGACTAGGAACGCATGAAAATCTTCCCCATACTCAGCCATCTGCAATTTACACTTAAATTAGTCAAAACTCACGAAAAATTTTCATTTTGCTGAAACAGAAAGCAAAGCACGGTGGCGTGCTTTCAGAAGCATGGTACCGTGCTGCTGCTTCTGGTTCATTTCCTTTGATGTTTGACTTTTGGTTGACCACGAATCGTGTTGTTTTGGGCACGGCTCGTGTTTTTAATATCGATTTTTAACTTAATCAGACTCGAACCCTCGTTTCTAACCGGTTATATCTATTAGTTTTAATGGTAAGTTGGGTATTTATGTCAAAACCCAAAAACCCGAATTGTTTCTTTTAATTAAACCCTAACCATTCAACATTCAACAAGCTATTCATAAAAACCCATACCCTTTTCGGGTTTTGACCCGATTTGGTCGATTTGAACAATTCTAGGGTTAATCTAAACCTAGAATGACGAATTTGGACAATACAATTGTTAAATTAACATACCTTAGGTTTAGAATTGATGAATTGGTGAAGAAATTAGCAAAACAATTGAAGGTCGGTGGTTTTCGGTTCAGAATGCAGTGAAAAATAGGGTTGGTTGTGTGAGAAAGTTATTTTATTAAGTAAAAACTCGTAACTGCTGTTTGACCAAAAACACGGCCCCGTGCATTAAGAAGCACGGTACCGTGCTGCGTAGTGCAGACAGTATTGTTTTGTTTATTTGTTGAGCTGGTTTGTTTTTAACTAGGTTTTTAATTTCTGGTTATTTTAAACTTGGTAATTTAAACATCCTAATTTTCATTAAAAACATAAAACTAAAAACATAATTAAAGATAGATGAAATGAAAAGTACAACAATTCTTGGGTCCTAACACATAGTACTAGCGGGAACAACTTAAACATGAAACAAAGTCAGAACTTCAACGGCCACCACTCCCGAACAAGTCATGAATGAGTGGTGGTGCTCGCTTGGCTTCCAAAGGGTCGTCAAGCTTTTTGTTGAGCGTGACGATTTCTCAGTTGAGAAAGTTAAGTTTGGAAGTCACATCCTTGTGGTGGCCATCCACAACATGGAAGTTTTCGAACCTAAGCAGGTCCGACTTTGTTAATTAACTCGACTACTCGAGCTTTGTTAGAAACTGGAAAGTTGAACACGGCACCGTGTTTTTGGAAGCACGGCCCCGTGCTGCTATAGGAATAAATGTTTCTGAGTCAGAGAATTGTACGGAGTCAGCGCGTATCATGCTGAAGATTCTGGGGTGACCACGACCTCGTGCTTAAGAAAGCATGGCCCGTGCATTTTGTCACAGTGATTTTTCTTTTAAATTTTCAACATGATTCAAGATCCGGAATTTTTAGAATGACGTTTATTGTGATAATTTGGAAGTTTGGTCATCTATAAATTACTTTTCATTAAATAAAGATCCTAGAACAATTTCGGGATAAGCCCGGGTTTCCTACGAAAAGAAAATAATCGGGTTAAGCCCGAAGTCCTAACACATTGTGCTTAATGCACTTGTTTACACATAAAAGTATAAAATTAAGTTTCATAGAGCTCCACGAAATGCTCTCCTCCTCCGAATGGTCCTGGTGGTGGAAAATACGTGAAACCGAAAACTTGAAACTGGAGCTGCTCGTTGATGTCTCGGAGTTCCATTTTCACGTTTTCCACTGATTCGGTGAGTTGAACGAGACGCATCTCTGCAAGGATATTCATTTCAGTGAGTTATTTCACGAGTTCTTGAAGTTTCAAGAGAAGCTCGGTTTTGGAAACATGGCGGGCATCGTTTCACGGATGTCGGGGAACGGGAATTGCTTCATTCATCTCAGTTAGCATGCTGAATTTCCAGAGGTTTTTGGTTTTGTTTTTGGTTTGTGCAGGAAATGCAATGACACAATGTGCCTTTTATAACCAAACAGGAAACCAAGCACGGCACCGTGCTTTTGGAAGCACGCCCCCGTGTTTTTGTTCTGACAATTCTTTTACAAGCCAGTCTGACTGAGATTTTTGCAGCGTAGACGCCGACCCGCATTTTTAGGCACGAGACCGTGCTTTTGAGAGCACACCCTCGTGATTTTTATATTTTATAATTTTTTTTACAAGGCCTAGTTTGAGAAGGTCTTGGCCAGACCTTATTTCCCTAATTTCTTTAATCAAGAAGTTTGGAGGGTTAATACCTCCAACACTTCTTTAAGTGGACCGTCTATATATGGTTTTAATTGATGTCCATTTACCTTGAACTTTTGGCCAGTTGAATTTGAAATTTTGATGGTTCCATAGTCAAAAACTGTTTCAACTACGTATGGACCTGTCCATCGGGATTTCAGTTTTCCTGGGGAAAAGACGTAAACGAGCGTTTTATAACAGTACACGATCGCCAGTTTGAAATTTTTTATTTCCTTTTAAATGAGCATCGTGTATGCGTTTAGTCTTCTCCTTGTAGGACCAGGAATATCCATAGGCCATTGTTCTCAGTTCCTCGAGATCACAAATTTGATCTTCCCTGTTGCTCCGGCGGACGTTAGATCAAAATTCACTGCTCTAAGGGCCCTGTAGGCTTTCTGTTTTAATTCTACTGGTAGATGACATACCTTCCCGTAAACGATCTTGAAGGGTGTCGTTCCTATGGGAGTTTTGTAAGCCGTCCTGAGGGCCCACAATGCGTCATCTAATTTTTCTGCCTAATTTTTGCGATTCATCCCTACACTTCTTTCCAAAATTCTCTTAATTCCTCGATTTGAGACTTCCACCTGCCCACTGGTCTGTGGGTGATAAGGTGTTGCCAGTCGGTGATGGACCCCATATCGTGCTAAGACCTTGTCCATCAGGGTGTTACAAAAGTGAGTACCTCTGTCGCTGATGAGAGCTTTTGGAGTTCCGAATCTTGAGAATAACTTTTTCAAAAATCTTACAACTACTCGAGCATCGTTGGTGGGAAGAGCTTGTGCTTCTACCCATTTAGACACCTAGTCGACTGCTACCAGGATATATTTATTTCCGAATGAGTTAGGAAATTGCCCCATGAAATCTATCCCCCATACATAAAAGATTTCACAAATTTGAATGCTCTTTTGAGCCATCTCATTTTTTGATGAGATGTTCCCGGCTCTTTGACAAGCATCGCATGCTTGGATCAAAGCATGTGTATCTTTGTATATAGTGGGCCAGATAAATCCTGCATCAAACACTTTTCTGACCGTAGTGGCGGTACCGTGGTGCCCACCAGTAGGTCCTTCATGACAGTGTTTGAGAATGTCTAAGGCCTCCTTGCCTGCTACGCACCTACGAATGACTTGATCCGCACCTATCCTAAATACGTATGGATCTTCCCAGAAGTAAAACTTAAGGCCGGAGAAGAATTTCTTCCGCTGTTGAAGGGTAAACCCTTTTCTGAGGATCCTACAAGCTAAGTAATTTGCGAAGTCGGCATACCAAGGAATTTCGTCTTTTTCCTCTATCACTTCTTGAATGTGCATGAGGACTTCATGTGGGAAATTATCATTGATTATTTTTTTGTGAAGTTCCTCGGGAGTTGGACATTCTAAACGTGAAAGGTGGTCTGCGGCTACATTTTCTGCTCTCTTCATGTCTTTAACTTCGATGTCGAATTCTTGGAGTAGTAGGATCCACAAGATGAGTCTAGGTTTGACATCTTGTTTGTTGAATAGGTATCGTATTGCGGCATGATCGGTGTAAACTATGGTTTTGGAAAGAACTAAGTAGGATCTAAATTTTTCAAAGGCAAAGACTACTGCTAGTAACTCTTTTTCTGTTGTGGTGTAATTCTCTTGTGCATCGTTAAGAGTTTTAATGGGATAGTAAATTGGGTGAAAGTGTTTTTCTTTGCGTTGTCCGAGTACAGCTCCAACTGCAAAGTCACTTGCATCGTTCCAGTTCAGAAATTGAAGAAACAAGCTCAGGCTCAGAAGTAGAGGACATATATGGGACTAAATCAAAAGTAAACTAAAGTGAAAGTTAGCTAAAGTTAGTCTAAAAGGTTAGTCTAATATTAAGCTACAAGTTAAGTTAAGCTACTTTAAACTAAACTAAACTAAGGTCTAAATTAATTAAAGTAAGGTAAGGTAAAAAAAAAATTAGGCTAGCCGTAAAATTATATATTTTAATATTTAGTAAAAATATAATAAAATAAGATAAAATAAAATAAAAGTTAAAAATTTGTACAATTATGAACAATGATTAAATTAAAACTTGGATCGTTCTTAGAAACGTACCGTGTCCCCGACAACGACGCCAAAAACATGATGCGTGCGTGCGTGTGGTATAAAATATGATGGATGGAATGATTTGCTTTTGCACTAGATCGTGTTTTAAATTTATAAAAGTGATTTCTACAAAGACTAAACACACACAAAATAGGCAAGTGTACCTATCGTATATGTAGAATAGTATTGGTAAGAACCAAGTATCGATACGTGGACACAAATGTTTCTAATAATAAGTCATTGTTTTACATTAATCGGAGGTTTTAATCATTTTGGGGTTAATTTTTGAACTTTTTATAAAATATAAATACTTATATATATAATATATAGGTGACCAAGACGAGAGATTCTAAACGAGTTGTTCAATTATGCGAAGGTTACCATCTAAGATCAAGAATCCACTCCATTTTAGCATTGATAATTGATATAAAAACATGTGGTAGACTTGCCGTAATAATATATGATAGATAGCTCCTTAAACCTTAAGTGAGCATCTTTGGCACTAAGGAGATAGCATGCGCATTTTAAAGTCCATCATTTCTTAATGTCATGCCAACTCAATAATGTCAATTTAAGTTGGCAAGTAGTTTCGTAAAGTAGAAAGATTAGGATTGACTTCGATTTCTCAAATACCAATTCTAACAACTTCGGGAGGTTGTATTTAACTCACACAACCTCCCCTTGGTTCATTTATGTAGGTTAAAATTACACATTCCTGTAACATATGACTTCTTTAACTAACTTGATATCCTAAGCAAAGCCATTTTCGGATTACCAAGGTTTAGAGAAATACATCATAACTTATATCTCATCATTTCTAAGTACAATATAAGGATCCATGTTTCGATAATGTATCAAAGTATTTCTATTTTTCGAGAACATGAATCGATCATGAACGATTGCCAATGGGATTTACAACCACCAACTTTGGATTAGTGATTTAAGATGGTGAAACATTTCTCATCAAAAGATAATTGTAATATAACCATGTACTTTACTAGACTAACCCACATGTTTTATATAATAATCAAGTAAAACAAAGCTTTTTCATAGATTTTAGATGGTAAAAGGAGTTTAGCTCATAATGAGCATGATGATAAACATTAAGATGAATGATGATAACAAATACATGATTAAACTTGAACAATCTAACAAAATGTAGATGAATCTTCCTTCCTAATGATGGTGATGATGGATGATGATGATGGTTGATGATGATGACCTCCAAGCCTTCAAACTCTTCACTAGACTTCAATGTGGGTGTTAGTGTGTGTTTTTATAAGTGAAAACCGGATAGAACTCTTTTCAAGGCACACTTAATGAATGCAACATGAGTCACTATTTATAGGCAATCTGGATGGTGAGGCACGGCCCCGTGGATGATGAGCACGGCCGCGTGTATCTTTATGACATGTGCCAGATTTGTTTTGTCTTTTGTTTGTGGTGGCAACGGCCCCGTGGTTGGTAGGCACGGTACCGTGTTTTTAGTGACATGTGCTCAATTCTTTTTGTCTTTTTTGTATTCTCGTCCACGGCCCCGTGCGTGATAAGCACGGCCCCGTGCTTTTTTAGTGACATGTGCTCAATTCTCTTTGTCTTTTCTGTATTCTCGTCCACGGCCTCGTGCGTGATAAGCACGGCCCCGTGCTTTTTTTAGTGATATGTGCTCAATTCTTTTTGTCTTTTCTGTATTCTCATCCACGGCCCCGTGCTTTTGCTTCCAGATTTTGTCTTTTCTTTTGTTAGAAGCATATGGGTGTGTTTCTTGAGGCATGGGGGCGTGTTTCTTCGTTTTCTTGTGTTTTCTTCTGTTTTTCTTCGTCTTTTCGCTTGTTTCTTTGTTTGGGGCTTGGTTTCACCTGAAATTAGGTTTTATTATGATAAGTTATCTTTTATGCTATGTTATTAGATAGAAATTGCAATTTTTAGAGATTATTTGATGCCGAAAAGATGTATATTTATATGTACATCAGTCTCCTCTTGACGAATGTAAGGATAACGAATGATGAATGTCGTTCGTTACTTCTTCATAATGAATTAGAGGTACATTCCTTTTAAAGATATGCAAATGTATCTTATTCGCTATGTCTACGTAATGAATGACTAGCTATTCGTTCAACATAACGAATGGATATCTTGAATATCCTTTCAGTGACTCCTCGGTTAAAGACAAAATTGTCAAGAACACTAAACAGTCAACTAAACCAGATTTGCGATTAACCATCAAATCTTGATGAAATAACACAAAATTGGTGTCATTGAATTCGTAATCACAGCACTAACAAACTCTAATCATCCAAACATCCAAACATTCCATTTTAAAGGGTGCGATTTGTTCATTTATAATCCCGGTTATTCGTTTGAACAATTAACCAATCAATTGTTAATGAATTTTAACTGGAATCGTTGCATCTGATTTGTTTTTACCATAATCATACATATCTATGATTAGTAAACGAATCCGAACCTAAATGAATGAGTTTCTGTTATAAACGTACCTTAAAAGAGTCGGCTTTCACAAACACGATCTAAGCTTGATGTGGGTTTGGCTCGTTACGATGTTCTATCACTATCGAGCTCGGGTTTTCACTTTCAGATCTTGGCTCGTGATATATGAGGGTGTGTCTGTCTTTGAAGGTGTAAGCTATGGTGTAGAGATGGATAAAAATGGAAAGGTTTATGTTTTAAGGGGTATTTATACTTCCTTAAGCCCATGGACCTAAGGCCCATTCCATCCCTTATTCCATCTTTTAAATGTCCAAGCCCTCATTCTATTAGTTTATTTATTTAAATCGTTAAATGACACACTGTTAAATAAATAAAATTTATTTTATTTTTTTCTTATAACCGTAAGTAGGATGTTACATTTAATAATGGTCATTGCAAAACAATCCGCAACTTGTAACTCTATTCGTTTCAATATAATTGGCAGTTTCTTATCTGAAGGAGTTAGACCACTACGAGTTATATAAGTGCAAAACTCAATTTTAGTACCTGAAATAACCTTTACTTTGATAAAACGTCTCCCCAAGTTAATTACATGTAATCAGTTTCCGTTGCATAAACCGTTCTTCTGATATATATTCCTTAGTAACATTATTAGCATACCAACTTTTAGAACCAATCTATGATTAGGCATACCATACATCTTTAAACCATTTAGAAAATCCAGTGAGTGTAATGCTAGATTAAAACCAGGCCAACACTATTAGACTTTTCCATACTATCAGAACTGAGATATTTAACTTCTTATCCGAGAAACAAAGACAAAATTTTGTCATTAATATCTTGGACAACCTCATTTAAAGGTGCAAGTATAGCCTTTTTTTGAAAATATGAAATATCATCAATATTTTTTAATAATGTAGGATATACAAAATCAATCAAATCAGAAATAGGGTAAGATGAATCACCAATCAAAAGATTATCTGGTATATCTAAAATGGTGTTGTTGTATTTATAAATAATGAAATGCAAATGTTTTATTCATAAATAAATGATAATTTTATATGAATTATAAGACATTTAGGAAAATATGCAAAGCTTTCTCATTCATTTTTTTATAACTCCATTGTGGATAAATTATGTTAAATAGTTATTGAATACATATAATAATAATAATAATAATAATAATAATAATAATAATAATAATAATAATAATAATAATAATAATAATAATAATAATAATAATAATAAACTAATATTGTTTTAATAGATTGTGCTCTATAGCTTTTATGTTTCTTTCAATGTGTATCCGTTTAACCCGTTTCTTTTGTAGCTACATTATTAAACTTTTCGTCATATTCCGTACATGCTAATTTAGTAGTGATGAAAATAGAAATTCAAATAAAGAATTAATTAATACCAGTCAATTTAAAAGTGTAACATAATTTAAGTAATTTTATTTAATATAACGATAATTTTGGTGATACGATTATTATTGATATAAAATGAACAAATGAAAGTTTAGTATATTTAAGGGAATGATTGATATAATCATTGTTATTGTTATCTATATTAGAGCCCGTGTTACAGACGGTTGAAAATATAATAATAGTAACATAAGAACTTGTAAAAAATATACTTAATTTTATAAACCCCGGGTCATTGTTTTAAATCCATAATAATCTAGCTAGTGTGTGAACTAACAATATACCAAAACATATTTATAATCTAATAATACAAAAGAACAATATGGTACCAAACTACCAATTAAAAGTAAACTATAACCCACAACCTTCATCTTCTTCAAACAATATGAAATTTGAAATGAATGATCAAATTTGTATTGTAAGTCTCTTGGACTTGCTTGGCTGCTGCAAATTCGAATTATAAGGTATTACGTCATGAATATTAGTTAAACGGTAATTGCATCATTTGAAATTAATAGTACCACTCTAATATAATTAATATGTTATAAACAAAATGGATTCATATGTTACAAGCAATTAAAAAGTTTAAATAAACATATACGTTACAATAATAACATATAAAATGATTCATATGATTTTATTTCCCATCCCAACATCACCTATAACATATTTTGTCTTAGACTTAGTAACTAATTTTGAACATGCACCGTCAACAATGTCTTAAATATCCTCGATGTTCCTCTTTAGATTTGTTTACAAAGTTTGCCTCAACAATTTTCATATGAGTAGCACTATTATTACAAAATAATATCCTCTCTTTCATAACAAAAGAGAATTTAAAAATAAAAAAGTAACAGTTACATATCACATATATTAAACATACAAATTAAAAGTTTTCAATATTGCATTGACAGTGTCTTAGGATTGGGTATCTTAGGATTGGATATCACCATTGCTAATATGGTTTAATTTGGGCATTTCAACCATTCAAGTAAAAAAAAATAAGCAAGTCTTTTAATCTATAAAACAAATAATATGATAACATTTATAATATTACTAATACCACTTCGTTGTTAAACCTCTGTTCCAAACATTCCAGAAACGATATATCATTAGCAAACTTATCAATTTTAAAAGACGCTGCTCTTTCAAAATCGTTGTCGACCAAGAGGAGTAAGTATTCCTTTCAAAACATATCTTTCCCAAACCGATGTAATTTCATATAGTTTAAAAACCGTGCGATTTATTTTTGTATCAATATTACGTAACATTAATAAAGGAATCTAATTTATGAATTATTGAAACGTTAGAAGTCATTTATTTAAAAATCTCTTAAATAAAATTAAATTTAAAAAAATGTTTAATTATGGATTATGTATTAAGTTAATATATAATAAATAATTAACTTGTTTATTATATATTGAAATTTATATCGTCAGATAGTTTTACAAAAATAAAACACCTTTATTTTAAAATTTAAAGTGTTATTAATATGGATGCATATTTTGATAAACATTATTGATTAACATTTAATAGTATTAAGTATGGGTGATGTGTATTAGAGAATGTTTTTGAAAATATCATTACGTATTTTGGAAAACTATAATATATATATTTATAGAAATTATAGAGACTTGATCAACATATTAAACAGTCTATATAATATTGAATAAAAACTTAAACGAATAATAATGCAAAAAAATCAATATTAATATTAAATAATAATAATAATAATAATGTTGTGAACAATATATGTAAAGTGAATAATGTAAATGCAAAAAAAAAAAAAAAACATTGTAATGTTTTTCGTTACAAATATTCAATTAAAATGAATTTAGTTTGAATATAAGCTATTTATGTTATTTAAATTCGTTTTTTTTAACAAATAAGGAAAGTCAAAATATATAATTGTAATAATGAGATTCTTAGACTAAGATAAATATATTTATTTAAAATTGTACATTTTCAGACTAAGGTAAAATAATAAATTTTTGTAAACTAAGTATAAATGAGTAACAATCGATTTCTATAATACCATATTAAATCTGTATAAATCTAATAATGTAGATTAGAAAAGATGAAAATATTTTTTATCCTGATTTTAAGCAAAAAATTATGCTTATGAGATCTTTTCCTTCTTTTCTAATCCAAAAAATTCCTAAAATTAAAAAAACAAATCAAAACTATGAATGTGTTGATTTGACATATATTAAGACAACCTAAATCTTGTTGATCATCCGTTTAAAAAATAAATAAAAACAAAATAAAATTAAATGTATAATATTAATCAAGGGGAACTTGTGTTCACAACTTACAAATGTAAATTTGAAAAACAAAATGAGAATATTTTTTTGAGTCATCCTCATTTCAAGCAAAGAATCATGCACACGAGATCTTTTACTTCTTTCATAAAATAAAAAAAATAATCATAAAACTAAAACACAAATCAAAACTATGAATGTACAGATTTAGTTTTCCCTTGATCATGACCATAATACCAAAGATACTACTTAACAAACTTCTTCAACCCGGTCGCCAAATCCGTCATCGGCTTATACCCAAGTTCTCGTCTAGCCAAACTTATATTCGCGTGCGTAAATGGAACATCAATATAACAATCAACGACCTATTCTCACCAAGGGCACACATCAGGCTTGGTGATGCAAGCCTTCCTTACAAAAGCTTGAATTCTGTTACCCTGATACATTATTATTAACATTAATAAAAAATTGTATGAATAATATAGTAAAATTAAGGAATGTGTAACAATACCAATTTGTCTTTCAAAATCATTTCTATCGACCAATCTTCTCCGGGCTATGAATTTTCCTTGAGATTCCATAGTTTCAAAATGCGCACCTTGAGGACACAGTCATTGTTTAGCACATCCAATTGGTTCAACATTGTGATGTTTGCCGGCTCCATCTTCCTAGTGGTGACAATTAAAAATAAACAAATTATTAATTTCGGATCAATAACACTTTTAACCAAAAAACTAAAAAACATAATGAATTATATAAGCACGACAAAAAATATAAACCTTACAAACAAATAAATTCGTTTTTGCTAAATATTGTGTGATAGTGTAAGAATTAGTATTTATACATAAGGAAGGAAGGTATAAATGTAATTAATTAAGAACATAAAATTAGGGATTTTGAATTAGCATAAATTATGGACGAAAATTAGGAGATTTTAATAAGGGGATTTTCAAAATTTGAAATCGTTGAATGTAACATTCTTAAATTTTATTATAAATACAGAATAATTAAAATTGATATCTTTAATTCTACACCATAATTTCAATCTACAACAATAAATTATTAATGTAGAAAAATAACTTACTAATTTATTTATTAACATTAATACAATTAATAATCAATTCAATAATTCCGTATATGTAAGATTGATTATCAATTACCGTATATCTAAAACTATAATAAATTATGATATATTTAAAACCTTAATCACATGGTTGAAATTTATAAAATAGTCAACATAATATAATTAATCAGCAAATCAGCAAATTAATAATTAAGTAATTGATATAAGCGGTGCAAAAATAACTTACTAATTTCTTTTTTATTTGTTACCATTAATATAGTTTCAATTGAATCAAAATACAGATAATAAAACCTGATGATTTAAGTGACTGTTGTTAACGTTGATGGATTGTAAACACAATCATGGGTAGGCCGGTATGCTGTAGATTAAACGTCTGGCTGGTGAAAAGCTTCATAGATGATGGACGGTGAACTGGCCTGATAAATGAACTGAAGATTTAGATCAGTGGAAGAGGATGGAGACATGAAAGAGGGGATAACTGATTAGGGCTTTTAGGTTAAATTATGTTATAATGAAAAATGAATGCATAATAATAGAAATAATATAAATAATAGAAATTCATAATTAATAATTATAATTATTTATCATTAAAGAGAATTGATTGTAGATTATTTTAATTTAATTTTGATTTATTTTATTCAAAAGAAAATTAGAGAAGTGATAGATATAGATGGAAAGTTTAGGAAACAACCAATAGGAATATGCCAAGTTGACTTAAAGTCTATTGGTTTAATATTATAGTTAAATATGATTTTGATCTAAAAAGAACTTCCATTTTTCAAACCCAAATTCCTTTTCCCTCCCAGTTCCACCCACTTAGCATTCCAGTATTCTAGTTTCCAAATTTCATTTCCAATCATCTGTAACATCCCATTTTCTGTTTTGGTTAATAATAATAATAATAATAATAATAATAATAATAATAATAATAATAATATTAGTTATTATGAGTTGGGCTTGTGTTGGGTTAAATAAATGCGGGTAATGGACTTGGACTAATAAGGAAGGAAGGAAGCCCATGGCTTAAGCCCATGACCCGTCATATATAAGACACGTTCCTTCATTAATTCATTCATTCACCCATTCTATACACCACCCAAAACACACACTTAAGCCCTCTCTCTCTCTTTCTCTCTTTCTCTAGCCGAATCCAAGAAGAAGAACCAATCCTGATCCAAGGTAATGATAGTATGATCTTATATCCAAACCCGCGACTTCTAGTCGCAAAACGACTAACCGACGCCCTCAGCAGTTAAAGTTAGGAGATTCAGATTGAATCGGTTATAAGACGATCGAATTACGAGCTTAGGGGTCAACCTAGTTCGAATCCAGATTGATCGGGGTGAAAAACGGTGTTAAAATACGTTTTACCGGCCACCGCCCGTTTTTCCAGAACGGCGGCGCCGGAAAGATGGCGCATGATTGGGGAATGTCAGGGAATGTTCTGACCTAACCCTGTTAAGAAAGGAGTAACGAATGAGCTACATTCGTTAGCCCATTCATTACGAAGATATGACGAACGAACTCTCATTCGTTATAAAGGTCCATTCGTCATGAAGGTTCATTCGCTATAAAGGTCCATTCGACATGAAGGTTCATTCTTTATAAAGGTCCATTCGTCATGAAGGTTCATTCACTATAAAGGTCCATTCGTATTCGTTATAAGTGGCCATTCGTTAAGAGGTAACGAATGAGTCCATTCGTTATGAAAGGACAAACTCGCTAAGAAGTAACGAATGAGCCCCTTTCGTTAAAGAACTGGATAACGAATGAAGCTAGAACAAATGACAGAAAGGTCCCTGAACTTAGAACAAAATGGTTTAATTACATAGAAGTCCTTGGACTTAATTGGTTAATGAAAGATACCTTTAAAGGTTAATGACTAACGACTAAGTAACCGGTTAAAGATCAATGAAGTAAAACCGGCTTAGACACTTAAGACTAATTAAGCAGAACCTTACCTGATATGGTGCTTATTAAACAGTTACTCGTTCACAGCTAAAGAAAGGAATAACCGTTAATGTTGAACGTAACAGGACTCAGGTGAGTTTCTAGCCCTACCACCTTGTTATGTTTTGGGGGTTGTGTGCCTACTTAATGTGATTAGTTAATACACTTACCCTGAGTGGTAAGTGTATGAATGGATGTTATATGTGATAAATATTATAATGTGAATATGAATGAAAGCTTGTCGGTACGTGAACGATCTTCGGATATTGCACGTATTGCCAAGGGAGGTAAGTGTTAGAATATGTAATTGTGTATGAATGAATGATAATGCATGGTATGTATGAAACTGTATGAATGTTATTATGAAAGTATGGTAGGGCGAAGGTAGGGAACCTACCATAATAATATTTGCGTATGTAGGGAACAAACCCTAATAATATCTGCGAATGAAGGGAACAAACCCTAAGAATATCTGCGAATGTAGGGAGTAGACCCTAATAATATCTGCGAATGTAGGGAACACACCCTAATAGTATCTGCGAATATTATAGGACATAATGTATTTATATATGTATGTATAAAAGAAGGAATGAAAGTATGAAAGTATAGAAGTACGAAGTAAAGTAAAAAGCTAAGTATGTTATATTAATTTCGGATGCGTATATAAGTGAGTATATGGATGTATTGTATGTTACATGTATTAACTAGAACCCAGTTAGTGTAGTTGACTTTTAGTATGCACGCAGATAAATAGACTGGGACAGCTGGCTTGAGGGGGACACATGGCTAGATCTGAAGAGGTTGGCATTTGAAGATTTGTCATGATGTTTTGATACTATGTTTTATGTTATGTTTTAAATAACAAATTTTGAATGTTTGTAACGAACGGTTGACCTTTATTATTATTTCGCGAAAGTTATAATTCACTCTGATAATTAGAACTGTGTTTATGAGTAAATCCAACGTCAAAGTAGGGCACCGGGAACGGGGCATTACAAGTTGGTATCAGAGCATAAGTTTGAGAGAATTAAGCATCCTAAATGCTTAGACTCGAACAGAGGATGGGACTTAAGAAAGAAATGAAAAGAAGATGCCAGTTCAAGAAAGCCATGTGTCACTCAAGAAAGCTAAGTAAAGGTAACGTATGCGATTAATTTCACTTGTAATGTAAGAATGTGTAAGGAAGTTAGATTAAATGCTAGAGACAGAACTATTTAATTATATGAACTGTTTGATTGTCTAACTGGTAAAAGTAGAACTAGCACAAGAGGAATCACAAAGGGAAGTGTATAGGACACGGAGAGTAACGTGATCAGCTAATCATAGTTGGCCACTGTTAATACCTGTTAGCCTTAGTGTCCTTGTACTAAATAGTTCCATAAGTGATGACGTTTGTGTTTCCTCATAGAATACAAATGGCTGGATTTAGGAAAGATGCTGGACAAGGAGGTCGTACTGGACGTCGTGGCAGGAGACTTATTGAGGACCATGTGTAGAACCCGTCACTAACACAAGGGAAGAAGGAAGTGCAACTGGACAGAATCCGAGCAACAACGAGGGGTATCAACTTGATCCTGAGGCTCAGGCCGCCATTGCTCATGCTTTTGCCGCTGTAGTGAAGGAATTACATCCTGGAAAGTCTGCTGAGAGCCATGCAAGGACCACTGAGAGGTCGGGGGATGACGGTAAGAAAACGGATGATGGGGTGGGCATAACTATAAGACGAGTGAGGTTCGATCTGTGAAAGTCGATGATAGAAAGAGAGGCAGAGGTGGGCGTAACTATAAGTTGTTCAAAGGTTGTGACCTGCTGAAGCTGACTGGTTTAGGGGATGCAATCGCTACTCTCCAATGGATAACCGCATGGACAAGGTTATCCGAATTAGCGAGTGTCGTCCTGACCAAGCGGTGGGTTATGCCACTCAGTTGTTAGGAGATGAAGCTATGTACTAGTGGGAAGCCATGGAGCAAAGAAAGACTCAAAAAGAGATTAAGGCTATGCGATGGGATGATTTGATGGATATGGTTATGAAGCAGTTTTGTAATGATTTGGATGTTGAGAGGGCTGAGATGAAGTTTCTGAATTAGAAGGCGGGACAGATGACACACCAGGAGTACACTACTGAATTCAACTGCATGTCTAGGTTGGTTCCTAACATGGTGAACACTAAGGTGAAAAGGTTCAAGTGCTACATAAGAGGACTCCCACGGAATATCCGTACCTTGGTCAGGGCAAGTAAACCTTCTACGTTTGACTCTCTCGTCGAACTTGCAGAGATGGTTTATAAGGACCTAGCTGTGGATGATGTGGTGTTAGAAAATGGACTTTTCCTGCTAAGCGACCCGGTACCCAATCATGGAACCCCAAAGATAAGAGACAGAAAGTGTGGTAGAAGAGGTCGTGCAAGACTTGTGGTAAGATGCATGCTGGTGAGTCCAAATGGGAAACTTGTTCTAACTTGTGTCACAAGTGTGGAAAGTCCCATGGTGGGGAAAGCAAGTGAAGGTCAAATGCCTGTAACAAATGTGGAAAGATGGGGCATTTTGCTTAGGGTTGACATGCAAAGCCCGCATGTTATAGGTGCGGTCAGACAGATCACCTAGCAAGGGCTTGCACTGTTAGTAAATATGGAGGAAGTGAATAGAAATATGTTGAACAGGTGAGGCCGAGGACTAGGGCCTACATGCTGACTCAGGAGTAGGCCAAGAAGATTCCAGATGTCGTGACATGTACGTTTCTAGTAAACGGTATTTCTGCTTAAGTACTGTTTGATTCGGGTACGAATAGAAGTTTTGTAGCTACGACATTTAGTAATTTGGCGAAAATGAAATGTTGTCGTGTGCCTAAAACCTTTATAGTCGAGACTGCTAGTGAGACCTCGGTTAGGATAATGAGAATGGATTGTATGATAGAGTTAGAGGGACGTGAGTTCCCTGTTACCATGTACGTAATGACCTTAGGAGGGTTCGATGTAGTTTTGGGAATGGAATGGCTATCTGATTTTGAGGCTCTGATAGTGTAAGATTAGGTTGATAAGGTTAAAGTCCTTGGATGGTGGTACGACAACGGTTTATGGTGATAAAAAAAGTTCAAGGCTTAATGTTATTTCGATGATAAAAGCCGAAGGATTGATAAGGCAAGGGTGAGGTGCCTACCTGGTGTATGTTATCAAAGCTAAGGCTTAGACGAAAGAAGTGAAAGATGTTCCTATTGTGCGCGAATACCCATAAGTGTTCCTTAAGAACCTTCCGGGGTTGCCACCAGAGCGAGAGAAAGAATTCCAGATAGACTAAGAACCAGGAGCACACGCCCTCACGAAAGCACCTTACCACCTGGCGCCATCTGAGATGAAAGAATTGATGTCCCAACTACAAGAAGTCCACGATAAAGGTTTTATAAGACCGAGTGTTTCCACGTGGGGCGCACGGTGTTGTTTGTTAAGAAGAAGGATAGAAGTATGAGAATGTGTATAGACTAACGTGTGGCAGACATACCTAAGACAGCGTTTCGGACGCGGTATGGACACTACGAGTTCCTCGTGATGCCATTCGATCTAACAAATGCTCTCGCAGCATGCATGGATATGATGAATAGGGTATGTTGGCCGATGTTGGATAAGTCAGTCATCGTTATCATTGACGTTATATTGATTTATTTCAAGAGCGAATCTGACCACGATGAGCATCTAAGAGAAGTATTATAGAAGCTGAACGAAGAGAAATTGTATGCTAAGTTCTCTAAGTGCGCATTCTGGTTGCATGAGGTACAGTTTCTAGGTCACGTAATCAATCCTGAAGGGATTACCGTGGACCCGACTAAGATTGAAGCGATAACGAAATGGAAGACTCCGTAGAACCCGACTGATATACGCAGCTTTTCAGGGTTGGCTAGCTATTATAGGAGATTCATTGAAGGCCTCTCTAAGATTGCCACAACATTGACCGGAATGTGTCGAAAGTCTGTAGTATTCAATTGGGGTAAGTTTCAGAAGGAAGCTTTTGTGGAATTGAAGAAAAGACTCACACAAGCTCCAATCCCTGCTCTACCCGATGGTGACGAGAATTTGGTTGTTTGTACTTATGCCTTGCGTGTTAATGCAACAAGGAAAAGTTATAACTTATGTGTCCAGACAGTTGAAGGTTCATGAGAGTACTTATCCGACGCATGATTTAGAGCTAGCAGCAATAATGCATGCTCTTAAGATATGGAGACATTATCTGTATTGTACTAAGTGTACTATTTACACCGACCAAAAGAGTTTGAAGTATTTCTTTGAGCAGAAAAAGCTGAACATGAGACAGAGAAGATGGTTAGAGTTGATAAATGACTATTATTGCTATATCAAGTACTACACTTGTAAGGCTAATGTGGTTGCTGATGCACTAAGTCGTAAGAACGAAGAAGTCATTGCGACGGTGAAGTCTTATAAGTTGATAATTAACTCAAATCTCTTTGGAGAAATAATCAAAGTGCAGTCTGAGGTGCTTATAGATGAAGGGTTAATAAAGAAAGAAAGGTGTAACATCCTAAATCTTATAATAATAAATAAAGGAAAATAGGTTTGTTTATTGTGTATTAATATTTAATTAGAATTAAATATAAACAAGAGTATGACTTGGGTGGGAAAAATGGAATAAGAGATGGGATGGGCCTTAGGTCCATGGGCTTAAGAGTGTATAAATACTCCCTTAAATCTCCATAAAACCCTAAAACCCTTTTTTTTCTCCATCTTATTCTCTACACACTCAAAACACACATACATAAAAGTGATTCCTTTGAAATTATTAAGTGATAAAATTGGTTTTATTAACTATTAATGATTTCATAATAAAATGGGTTTTATTAAAAGGAATTTGAAATTGGTTTTTCAAAGGTACTATACATTTGAATGCATGCAAATGAAAGGTACAATAAATAGTTTTCCAATCTAGAAATTTGAAAACTAAAATCTCTTTTATAAACAAGTTGAACACCATCCTTTTACACGGCACTTAAGTCACTTGTAGGCTGGATTGTGGGATAGGGTCACCTAACCACATTTAAGAAAACTTGTGATCTTAAGGTGGTTTTACAATACTTTTGGCTTTAGGGTCACCTAACCACTTGTATGTGTAAGTAGGACGACTTGATTTGGAAACCATGAATATAGGGTCATGGCATTCAAAGTTGTTGGTGGGATTAAACATACCAACTAAAAATATGATGTTTAACCGATCCCATAAAACTTGAAGTTGCAAAGGGTTGCAATCGTCAAACGTTGACTACCTTGTTAATTCGAATAGTAGAATAAAGGTCACCTAACTACTATTTGAATGAAACGTTGGATTCTAGATGTTAATCAATAATTGTCTTGGAGACATTTAAGGGTATTAAAGAGTAAAATTTTATTGATATCGAAAATACTAAATTGAACTTTGTTAAACTCTTTTATAGATGGCCGCAAACAACGTACCGAACGCAATTATCCCACCTGTGCATAACTTATCACTAAGATCCATTCTGGATAAGGATCGTCTAAACTATAATAATTACATGTACTGGTATCGAAACTTGAGAATTGTTCTCAAACAAGAAAAGAAGTCTTATATTTTAAACGACCCTATTCCCGATGAACCCGATGTCAATGACTTGGATGCCTATGCTAACTGGTTGAAATACACTGAAGATTCGGTACAGGTTTCTTGCCTCATGTTGGGGACAATGATTCCCGAGATCCAAAAGGATTTCGAGAATCATGGGGCGTATGACATGATTACCCAGCTTAAAGAAATGTTCCTTACTCAAGCTAGGGTTGAGCGTTTCGAAATGGTTCGAGCGCTTCATGCATGTCATATGGAAGAAACTCAATCTGTATCATCTTATGTGCTTAAGATGAAAAGCCACATTGATCGGCTTAAACGGCTTAACTGTCCTATCTCAAAGAAGTTGGCCACGGATTTGATCCTAAATGGCCTAACTAAGAGATTTGAGACATTCGTTATGAACTACAACATGAAAGGATGGGACAAAAGCATTGGTGAGCTTCACGCAATGCTTAAGACAGCCAAGGCCGGCATGGGTAAAAAGGTTTTACCCGTTCTTGTGATCAATGAGGGTGGCTCAAAGAAGAGGCATCACCCTGAACCCAAAGAAAAGGTTGCTATGGGTAAGGGGCAAGTCAAGAAGGGGTTAAAGGGAAAGGCAAATGTGGAGCCAAAACCAAAGAAGCTAAAGGTTAGCACTGAGGATCCGTGCTTTGATTGTGGTGAGATAGGTCACTGGATGAGACCTGTCCGACCTATCTCAAAGAGTTGAAAGCAAAGAGGGATGCGGGGCAAACCTCAGGTACAACTTTCATGATCCACATTGATCTTAATATTGTTTCTTCTAACACATGGGTATTGGATACCGGATGTGGAACTCATATCTGCAATTCATTGCAGGGGTTCAGAAGAAGAAATGATGTGAAGAAAGGAGATATAAGTCTCTTCATGGGCAATGGAGCAAAGGTTGACGTCCAAGCCCGAGGAGATTATATTTTAAAGCTTCCAAATGGTTTGGAAATTTTCTTGAAAAACATTTTGTATTCCCCTAGTTTGACTAGGAATATTATCTCTGTTTCTGTATTAAGACAATCTGGTTATGATTTTAAGTTTGTTGACAATGGTATTTACGTTTTCATGGATAATGTCTTTTATTTTAAAGCGATGCCGTTTAATGGAATTTATGAATTAATTCATGATGACTCATACATTGATAACTCGTTGTACCAAGCTAACACCAAAAGACTCAAAGTGGATTTGAGTAATTCTTTTCTTTGGCATTGTCGACTTGGTCACATAAACAAGAATCGCATTCATACACTTCGAAAGAATGGTCTTTTGAAAACAAATGATGATTCATTTTATGAATGTGAATCTTGTTTGTTGGGAAAGATGACCAAAGAGCCCTATAATGGAACAAATGAAAGGGTGAAAGACTTATTAGGCATCATACATTCGGATGTATGTGGACCTTTTAGGACAATGACAAGAAATGGTGAAAGATACTTCATTACCTTTACCGACGATTATAGTCGCTATGGGTATGTGTTCTTATTAAGACACAAAAATGAAGCCTTTGAAATGTTCAAAGTCTTCCAAAATGAAGTACAAAATCAACTCAACAAGATAATCAAAGTACTACGTTCCGATAGAGGAGGTGAATACCTCAATGATGCGTTCTAGAACATCCTAGGAGTTGTGGGATTGTCTCACAACTTACTCCACCTAGAACACCACAACATAATGGTGTTTCCGAGAGGAGGAATCGAACTTTATTGGATATGGTTCGATCCATGATGGCTAGAAGCTCGTTACCTCTATCATTTTGGGGTTTCGCTGTGATCTCCGCAACCCGTATTTTAAATATGGCACCAACCAAGAAAGTGGATAGGACACCTTTTGAAATATGGCATGGAAAGATTCCATCATTATCATATTTAAAGGTATGGGGTTGTGAGGCTTATGTTAAGATCTACACTCCAGACAAACTCGAAAGCCGATCCACCAAGTGTATATTTGTAGGATATCCCACATATTCGATGGGATATTATTTCTACAATCCAAACGAGCATAAAGTGTTTATAGCTCGGAAGGCAAATTGGAAAGAAGGTTCCTTACAGAAGGAACTGACAGAACTGTGGAACTCGAGGAGGATCGAAAACCACAAGCCGATACACGTTTGGTTGACACTAGCAATCAACAAGAGGTTGTTGAAGATGATCAAATGGTTGATCAGAACACATAAAACGTTCGCAAATCTGGTAGAATTATGTCACACTCTCAAAATCCACTAACGGAGTTTTAACGTCAGAGGGTGTGAACTAACAGGATCGGAATCATTAGTTATAATCAAACCATAAAAACGTTTAAATGAAAATAAGTGCGGAAGCGTAAAACCATAGAAACCAATGTTGCGTCACGCAGGACGACTTAAAAACCCAATGATAACAGTTTAAAATAAGTTTGCATAATTAAAAGTGTTTCAAGCAATGCATGATCCTAAACCGCGCGCCCGCCTCGGCTACCTGAGAATAACATACTAAAAGTGTCAACACGGGGTTGGTGAGTTCACAAGTTTATATAAAATAAAGCGTTTTGCGTTCAGCGTTTTGCATTAAGCGTTTTGCGTTTTGCGTTACCAGATAGTGTTATGTCAATTATATATCTATAGGTAGCTAGCTTATAAAACAAGTATTACTAAGTGTTCGACACCGAAGCTGACTGTTTATCATTTGCCTTGCCACCAGGTCTATCTCGACCATGGTATGTGTTTAGCCAAGATTACACCCACTCGACCTCCAGTCGAGTTTAGCGTTGGGTGGGGTTTGTCAAACCCAGTAGTACTACTCAACAATGACTCGCTATTATCCAATATTAAACGGTTCGATGTGAATGAAGGACTTTAGTTAACGCGTTTGCCACTTAGTCTTTACAAGTGATATATAATCTATATTAACAAAATCTTAAATGCGTTTTCGGAGTATGTTATCTCCCCAAGTGAAAAGCGTTTGAAAACAGTTTAAAGGGGTAAGTGAAACTCACTGTTTGCGAAGAATTCCCAAAATAAATCACCAAGTGATGCGCCTCACAGAAAACTCTCTCTAGCGTTCTAAAACAACAAGGAGATTTTATAAGTATTGGAACTAATATCGAGTCTGTAGACCCGGCACATAATTTTTAATCACAAGATACGTTTCGTGTTTGTTTGTGAATCGTGTGTGACTTAACGAGTACATTTGTGATACGATACGTGTGTGAACAATTATTTACGTGTCATGAATTAATAACGTATATCACTAGCAACTATTCCCCGCAGGGGCAATTTGGTCAAAACATAACAATTAACTAGCAACTAGCACTTTTCATGCATTTTCACAAAGTTCTGCAGTTAACTTTACCGAGACAGAATTCTACTTGAAAGATTATACTATTCCATTGATCATAGCATCTCAATTAATTCATCAAAAATCATCACAAAAGCATACATGTATTAGATTTCCAGAACATGTTTTATTTTATTTTTATTCCACATAGGTTTCTCACAATGATCAAAACATTACAGCAAACTCATAACAGTCAAATTCATGCGCAACAGAATGTTATTTGAAATTTCCGTTAAATGAAAAATCCAACAGATGCAAGACCACTTGGGTTAGGTTCCTAACTCAACAAGTCAACTTCCAGAAGTGGAACCAACCCAATTGGTCTCGTAGTTCATGAGATATAATATTTACAAAACAACCTAACAGCAGGTGTAACAACTCAGCTTTGCACAACGTTTTTGTAAAATCATAAAGGTTAACTTTTACATGTCCAAAAATTGCAAATTTATATTCTTTAGAAACTAGACTCAACCTAGTTTACTGTAGTATCAAAAATCTCAACCAATTCTTACATTAATATTTAGTTACAGTTGTCTAATCATAACTTACAATCTGTCCAGTACCAGTTTTGACCTTTAATCGCATTTAAATCGTTTGACCAACCAAAACACCTCCAAATTAGGCGTGGTTGGACTTTCTGAAAACTAGACTCAGAGTACTACCTTGTAGACTCATAATTAGCTCAGTTTGCTTAAATACTCAACAAGTTACACACCGTTCAATTTTAACAATCACTGCTGTCAAACTCAGCAAGCATAAACAATCATCTAACATGCATCCTAAGCATATGACATAACTCAAAACACGCAATAAACATTATTAATCATAAAAATCAGTAGTAACCCTTTAGGGTTTACAAACAATTAATGATTCATCAATCTTTCACCGTTCAAAATCACATATGACTATCAATATCAATCACTAACACATAATTAATCATCCTCTAGCCATAATCAATCATAAAACACTTAATATATGATATTCAATAGTTAGGGTTTCATATATATACCTTAAAAACGCAGAGATAACCAAGAGAAACGCGAGAGGTGCTTAGAAACGAGTGTAGGATGCTTCAATTGTGAAAACCAAGATCAAACAAGGGTGGTATGGTGGTGATGTATGGCTGCCGATCGCAAGAGGGGAGGGGGGTGAGGTGCCGTCGGGTTTTTGAGAGAGAAAGGGAAAGAGATTAGGGTTTTTGATTTATATTATTAATAATAATAAGTTACATCAAGGCCCCTCCACTTCTAAACATTATTTTTCTAGCTTAATCTAAGTTGTTTGCATCTTGAGTTAACGTTTTAAACAATATTATCACATAACACATAAGTCTAACACATAATTATCATATAATTATTGTTTTGACGTTTTTCGTTTATTCACCAATGGTGAGCGTCAATTCGTTTGCGTTTCGGTGCAATTCCCGAAAGACTACACATGTAGTAAGTGTCAAGCGTCATTTAAACCCTAGTTTAAATGTAATGAGGTGTGCGTTATAGATTCAATGATCTTTAAATTTGAATTGACGGAGTTGAGTTAACGGAGTTAACCTGAAATTGACGATTGTCACAAATTAGCACCCCACCTGAGAGATATGGATTTTTCATGGATGGATGCTATGTGGTATATTCAGATGAACCAACCACATACCGAGATGCAATGTCATAGTCTGATTGTGACAAATAGCTGGAAGCCATGAAGGTTGAGATGCAATCCATGCATGATAACCAAGTTTGGGACTTGGTTGCTCCACCTCTAAATTCCAAACTGGTTGGAAGTAAGTGAATTTTCAAGAAGAAGACTGATATGCATGGAAACTTGGATACTTATAAGGCTAGACGTGGAGCAAAGGGTTTCACTCAAACTCAAGGGGTTGATTATGATGAAACTTTCTCGCCCGTGGGAATGCTAAAGTCTATAAGGATATTGTTTGCCATAGCCGCATATTATGACTATGAGATATGGCAAATGGATGTCAAAACTGCTTTTCTAAATGGCCATATTGAGGAAGATGTCTATATGGTTCAGCCTGAAGGTTTTGTCGATCCACAACATCCTAATAAAGTATTCAAGTTTAAGAAATCAATCTATGGATTGAAACAAGCATCTAGGAGTTGGAATCGCCGTTTTGATGATGAAGTCAAGAAATTTGGATTCATCAAAAACGCTAATGAAGCTTGTGTGTATAAGAAAGCTAGTGGGAGCATCATTACATTTCTGGTATTATATGTTGATGACATATTCTTATTTGGAAATGACATTCCAACCTTGGAAGGTGTAAAAGCCTGGCTTGGAAGTTGCTTTTCCATAAAGGATCTTGGTGAAGTCGCCTATATTCTAGGAATAAGGATCTATAGGGATAGATCAAGGCGGTTGATAGGTTTGAATCAAAGTGCATACATTGACAAAATCTTGAAAAGGTTCAAGATGGAAAACTCTAAGAAAGGTTTGGTACCAATTCAAAGAGGAACAATGTTGAGTGCTTCTCAATGTCCAAGCTCAAATGATGAGCAAGACAAAATGAGTGGAATCCCATATGCGTCTGCTATAGTATCCATCATGTATGCCATGATTTTCACAACACCGGATGTGTCATGCGCCTTGAGCATGACAAGTAGATACCAACAAAATCCGGGAACCAGCCATTGGATGGCAGTTAAGAGCATATTGAAATACCTTAGGAGGACTAAAGGTGGTGCTGTCTCCTGGAAGAGCGCAAAACAAGACGCCGTCACCTTGTCCACCATTGAATCTGAATACATCGCCGCTTCCCTGGCAGCTCAAGAAGCTACATGGATTAGACAGTTCATTGCCGATCTAGGAGTGGTCCGTACCATTCAGGACCCTCTAGAAATCTTTTGTGACAACGAGGGTGCGATTGCTCAAATCAAGGAACCTCGTGCACATCAAAAGACTAGACACATTGAGCAGAGGTTCAACTATATAAGGGATGAAGTTGAAAAAGGAAAGATATGTATTCGGAAAGTTCACACTGATCCAAACATTGCGGACCCACTCAAGAAACTCCTTGAAAGGCCGAAGCATGAGGGTCATATTTGCGCCTTAGGACTTCGATATTATAGTGATTGGATATGATCAGAATTTTGTATTTGAATATTGGAACAATTTTATTTTAACTCAATCATATGGTTTTCGTTATGGTCATGTTCTTGAGTTATGTTCCATTTTAGTATGTTTAAATCCATGAATAATTTTAATTATTCTGAAATGTCCGTAGTCGATCATAGTTGTGGGAACAAATATGAAGCTAAGACTATTATGAACTTGGATTGGTAGATATTCATGAGGTATTTATATAGCAAAGGGTTTTCTGCCAAGGTTCATAGATATTTATGGGATAATTATTGGACTGACCCGCCCTCAACATTACTACATGGAATCCTTGTGATTTATGATCATAAGTAAATTTGAGTAAAGGCGAACATCATAGTATCCTACGAGCTGAGATACATATAGGGTCTTGATATTAACCAACTATTATTCTTTGACTTAGTTCTTCGTTGCTCTGAAATATGTCAGTACATAAGGCTAAGCTCAAGAGTAACATAAGGCGATAGTGAGAGATGTATGTAGTCAATAGGGGATTTGTCCCTCTTATTCGTTGAGAGTTAAATGTCTAAGGCCTGATAAGTTAAATCAACAGAGAATGATCATTCTGTGTCTCTGGATTTAACATGACATTTGAGACAAAAGGATAAATGATAGTTTCACCTAAATCATTTCAAGTATGGGACTTGAAAGGGATGATGTTATTGAATGGCACTTCGTCATGCGTATTAGGGATAGTAAACCGTTGTTAGGCGGTATTTGCTATTTGCATCAATCTTCTATGTATCTTGTGCAAGTGGGAGATTGTTGGAGTTAATCTGCCCAAGACACATATTAGAGTTGATGTGACTAGTACATATTGATCCAAGTCGGGTCATACCCAATAACAATCTAGACAAACGCATGATATTTATTATTAGATATGATCTAAGTAATAATTATCAACACTTATATATTTGGAAATAGGTTTTCTAAATATTTGCATTAGTGTGTTAAATAAATTATATGGATAATTTATGTTTAAGAGAAATATTATTTATTTGGATAAATAATAAAATGTATAATGAAAAAATAAACAATTTGGAGTTTTGGTTTTGGGGGGGGGGGGGGGGAACCCCTTGGCCCCTCTTACCCTCTCTCTCTCTCTCTTGTTTATCTTTTCAAGAAATGCATGCATCCTTAGTGGTAGATTGGAATCTTGGTTCTTACATACTACATTTTTTTTCTCTTACACACACATAAGACACTCTCTCTTTCTCTTTTTCTCCTCTCGGCCGAGAAAAACAAATGAAGAACAAGAAGAGTTCTAGTAAGTGTAAGATCCCTAGAAACTTGGTGTTTGTTGATTAGCTTGTCGGGTATACAAGCTTGAGGATTCCTTTCCTTGGATTCTAGCCGTTCATAACCTTCATCCCTTTCGGTTTTCTTGACTTGAAGGTATGTGTGTTAAACACCCTATGGTTGTGTTCTTGATAGCTTGATAATCGTATATGGATCCTGGATTGGGTTTAACATAAATCGGTGTATGTGTAATGGTTAACAAGATTTTAAACTTATATTTTCTGATGCGTTTTCCTTAACAAATTGGTTGTTTTGGACTTTGATAATCTCGCTAAAACCCAACATGGTGCAAATATTTTCTTTACAGTTTACGCTTCCGCATTTTTACTTAAGAATTGTACGTCTTGGTTGTTTTTGAAAACTTATCTATGGTGTTTGATATAATTAATGATTCCGATCCTGTTAGTTCACACCCTCTGACGGTAAAACTCCGTTAGTGGATTTTGAGGGTGTGACTGATTAGAATCAGAGCCATTGGTTATAACAAACTAGAGTATCATTCATACTAGACTATAACTGCAACGACCCATTAGTTTTGATCTTACGCTCTGGATATATATATATATATATGTATATATATATATATATATATATATATATATATATATAAATATAATATATTTAACTATTCGTTTTCTTTATCTCTTTTCCTCATTCACTCATACGCGCGCAAACCATACACGACCTATTCTGTAGGGATGTCATCACCATCATCATCATCTGACCCGGTGTCCCACGCCCTAGGAATGGAACCACAGCTTCCCAACCCATCACCACCTTGAGCAGGCCCAGCACTAGTAGCCCCCATACCGAAGAGGCACTGTCCATCGAGCGGTTTGTTTACCATGAGCTAGTTTCCCCACTACCCCTCCAGGGCTGTACTATGTCCTTCAACACACTACCACCCCTAACCCTACCGATGGAACGCTCTTTCGCAACTCTCGCCTCCTATTTAGAGCGTGAAGTTGACATCATGCGCTCGACGAGAGCGAATGTTACTGGATTGATAGGGGATGGAGCACAGGCTAGGAAGAAGATTTACTACCAGACTGAAGCCATGAAGGAAGTTTAGGATGCTCATGTTCAACTAATGAAGCTAGTGATCAAATGCAATCAGAGATGATAGACTTGTAGGATGAAGTTAGAGACGCAAGAGCCATGCAGCAGTAGCTCTAGCTCGTTGTGAGACACTAGAGGCGCGAATTGCCCCGAACGCAGCAGAACCGAAAAACGAACCTGAAGAACAACCAGAGGAAGAGCCGGCTGAGGAGGAGGCACACTCGGACGTGTCCTCTGACGATGAAATCACAGGATGATAACACCTAGATTGAGGGGTTGTCTCCATCCAAGCTTATATTTTCTATAATTTTAAGGATTGATTTTAAATACTTTGTAGCGGATACATTGGTTTTAATCAAGAATTATTATTTGGATTATTATATGGTTGCGATGCAATGTTTTTGTTTCTTTTCTTTTCTTTTCTTTTCTTTCCTACCTTTTATTACATGTATGGGGTGTTGCATATGATACCGGGAGTTCGTGTCTAACATTTTATGCGGTGATTTTAGGAGATGTCTGGAAGAAACGCTGGACGTGGTCGCGGTAACATCAACATGACCGAGAAGAACTCCAAGCCCTACTGAATTACCATGCGGAAACAGTTTTGGCTACGCATGTTCAAAATCAAGAAGGAGCCTGTACCATCAAGAATTACCTGGACTGTAAACCCAATTCGTTTAAGGGCACTGATGGAGCCATAGGTTTCCTGCGTTGGGCCGAGAAGGCAGAGTCAGCCTTTGAGATGTGCAACTGTCCACCAGCCAGCAGAGTCAAGTTTGCTGCTGGAACACTAAGATTTAGCCCTCACCTTGTGGAATTCAAATGAGCAAATACTTGTATTGGAGTTGCCGCATGCTATGAATTGGGAAAAAACTCAAGAATATGATGCGGGAAGAGTACTGTCCTAGAGACGATATCTCAAAGTTGGAGTCAGAATTATAGTCTTTGAAGATGGTGGGCTCTGAAATTGAAGCCAACACTACCCGTTCTCATGAACTGGCGGTGATGTGCCCGCGGATGGTAGACCCGCCAAATAAGGGGATTGAGATGTATATCGATGGTTTGGTGCCCTAGATTCAGGGTATGGTGACGTCTTCCAAACCGACCATTCTTTAGCAAGCGATCCGAATTGCCCACAAGCTAACGGATCAAGCAGTGGCACAAGGTGCGTTACCACCTAGAGGTTCCACCTCTAAAACCCTTGACAACTCGAGTAACGATAACAACAACAACAACTCTGGTAATGGAAAGAGGAATTTTGACAACACGAGGTCCTCATCATCGAACCCCCCACAACAACAACACCACCGTAAACCCGAACTCACTCGTAACTTCAATAATCAGGGTTTCAACAACAACGGTGGCGGACATGGTCCAAGTAACTATGATGGAAAGTACCCAAAGTGCAACAAGTGTAAGTATCACCATGTTGGCCCATGCGACCGTATGAAATCTCTGCGATGCGGTAAATTGGGTCATCAGGCCAAGGACCGTAGAGGAGAACTCGCGGGAAAGGGCGCTCCTAAACAGCTTGCAACTACAAAAGGGTGCTTTGAGTGTGGCTAAGAGGGTCATTTCAGGAAGGACTGTCCTAAACTGAAACAAAATGAGAGCAACAGAGGCAATAGCAATAACGGAGGCGGTAGTAAGGGTAGAGCCTTTGTCACTGGATAGGGCCAGGCCCGCAGCGATACGAACGTGGTTACCGGTAAGTTTCCTGTGAACGACTATTTTGCTTCTATTTTTTGACACTGGAGCTTATAGGAGTTTTATGTCGAAAGCCTTTAGTAAATTGTTAGACTTAACTCCGACACCGTTAGATGCTAAGTTTCCTGTTGAATTGGCCGACGGTAAGTCTATAGAAACAACACATGTCCTAGCGGGATGTAAGTTGAAACTGTCTGTTCATACCTTTGATATCGACCTCATACCCTTTACACTTGGTAGTTTCGACGTTGTTGTCAGCATGGACTGGCTATCCGAGAATAGAGCTGATATTATATACCATGACAAGATTGTTCATATCACTACTCCTTCCGGCGAAGTCATCTCAATACAGGACGAGAGAAACGGCATGACTACTAGCATCATCACACTTATGAAGGCGCATAAATATTTGAGAAAGGGTCATCCGGAGATTTTAGCTCATGTTATCGAGAAACCCGCGGTGGAGAAGCGGATCGAAGATATACTGATTGTGCGAGATTTTCCAGAAATCATCCCAGAAGATTTGCCAGTACTCCCACCCATTCGACAAGTCGAGTTCCATATCGACTTAGCCCCCGGTGTGGCACCCATAGCACGAGCCCCGTATCGACTTGCACCAACGGAGCTTCAGGAGTTGTCCACTCAATTACAGGATTTGTTGGATAAAGGTTTCATCAGACCCAGCTCCTCACCACGGGGAGCCCCTTTCCTATTTGTTCGAAACAAAGACGGGACTTTCCACATGTGCATCGACTACCGGGAGTTGAACAAGGTGACAGTCAAGAACTGTTATCCCCTACCCCGAGTTGATGATCTTTTCGACCAGCTTCAAGGATCGAGTCACTACTCGAAGATCGATCTGAGATCTGGTTGCCATTAATTAAGAGTACGCGAAGAAGACATTTCAAAGACAGCATTCAGAACTCGGTACGGTCACTATGAGTTTTCGGTTATGCCCTTTCGCTTAACCAATGCACCAACCGTATTCATGGACCTCATGAACAGAGTATGCAAGGCGTACCTAGACAAGTTTTTTATTGTTTTCATTAACGATATCCTCGTCTACTCCAAGATAAGACCGACCATAAAGAACACATGGGGTTAATCCTGGAATTGCTAAAGAAGGAACAATTGTACGCTAAGCTTTCTAAATGTGAATTTTGGCTTCGCAAGGTTCACTTCGTAGGACATGTGATCAATGAGAGTGGTATCCATGTTGATCCAGGCAACGTAGAGGCCATCAAAAACTGGAAAGTACCGAAGACTCCGACAAAGGTGCGACAATTCCTAGGACTGGCAGGCTACTACCGACGTTTCATCGAGTGATTTTCAAAGATTGCTCAACCCCTCACCGCACTGACACACAAAGGTACTAAGTACAATTGGGGTGACGCGCCGGAGTCTGCCTTTTAACTTTTGAAAACAAAAATCTATAGCGCGCCTATCCTAGCCCTCCTCGAGGGAACGGAGAATTTTGCAGTACATTGTGATGCATCGATACAGGGTCTCGGCTGCGTGCTTATGCAACTTGAGAAGGTTATAGCCTATGCCTCTCGACAACTACGGGTACACGAGAAGAACTATAAGACCCATGACTTGGAACTCAGAGCTGTGGTGTTTGCCCTTAAGATATGGAGACATTACTTGTACGGTACCAATTTCACCATTTACACCGACCACAAGAGTCTCCAACATATCTACGATCAAAGGAGTTGAACATGCGACAACATCGTTGGGTCGAGCTACTAAAGAATTATGATTGTGACATCAAATACCACCCGGGCAAGGCCTATGTGGTGGCTGATGCTCTTAGCAGAAAGGAAACTCTTAAGCCTAGACGGGTGCGAGCATTACAACTCACGATAGAAGCCAATCTACCTGATCAGATTCGTGATGCTCAACTGGAAGCTTTGAATAACGAAAACCTCCCATTAGAATTCATGCGGGGCATGGATAAGAAACTTGAAACCAAATCAAACGGGGTCTGATATCTCGAAAACCGGATTTGGGTCCCTCAATACCGAGACTTGAGAAATCTGGCGATGGATGAGGCACACAAGTCCCGATATTTCATTCACCCTGGCTCAGAAAAAATGTACCATGATCTAAAGGTACTTTACTGGTGGCCAAACATGGAAGCAAACATTTCCAACTACGTGAGCAAATGTTTGACTTGTGCAAGAGTCAAAGTGGAATATGAGAAACCATCTGAACTGCTATAGCAACCGGAAATCCCAACGTGGAAATGGGAACAAATTTCCATGGACTTCATCACAGGATTACCCAAAACACCGACGGGATGCGATACCATCTGGGTGATCATTGACCAGCTGACTAAGTCTGCGCTTTTTCCGGTGATCAAGGAATCAGACAAAATGGAAAGACTGACTCGCATCTACATGAATGAAGTAGTGTCTTGACACGGAGTGCCTGTCATAATCATATCCGATCGAGATTCCCGTTTCACTTCACACATTAGGAACTCACTACTGAATGCACTAGGCACCCGCCTCGATATAAGCACAGCATACCATCCTCAAACGGATAGGCAAAGTGAACGCACCAATTAAATCTTGGAAGACATGTTGCGTGCATGCGTATTGGATTTCGGAAACAGTTAGGAACCCCACTTGCCCTTGGTAGAGTTTTCGTATAATAACAGCTACCACGCCAGTATTAAAGCAGCGGCGTTTGAAGCGTTGTACGGATGAAAGTGTCGATCGCCTCTTTGCTGGGCAAAAGTAGGTGATAGCCAAATCACTGACTCAGAATTAGTGCTTGAAACCTCAGAAAAGATTGTCAAAATACGGAATCGCATGGCAGCAGCACGGGATCGCTAAAAGAGTTACGCCGACAAGCACCGAAAACCTCTGGAATTCCAAGTGGAAGACATGTTTTACTAAAAGTCTCACCTTGGAAAGGTGTAGTTCTCTTTCGAAAGCGAAACAAACTCAATCCACGATACGTTGGCCCAAACCGGATAACTGAACACATCGGCCCGGTAGCGTACCGACTGGAATTACCAGCAGAACTCAGTGGCGTACATAACGTTTTCCATGTATCCCACTTGAAGAAATGCATTTCCGACGAAACACTAGCAGTTCCTTTGGGCGAATTACAAGTTGATGAACAGTTATGCTTCATCGAAGAACCAATCGAAGTCTTGGATTGGGAGACCAAAGCACTCAAATATAGCAAGATTCCCATCGTTAAAGTTCGTTGGAACTCAAGACGTGGACCACAGTTCACGTGGGAACGCGAGGATCAAATGATGAAAAAGTATCCTCGCCTTTTCAAAGGGTTGACCAAGCACCAAAAACCGTGAAGGTCGACAAACCGTCAGAAAACACCGGAGGCAGCCATCACGACGTGACACAAATTTTCGGGACGAAAATTCTTTCAACATGGGAATGATGTGACACTCGTCAATTTCAGATTAACTCCGTTAATCCGAACTCCGTTAGTTCAAACGCAAGATCACACGAACTATATCATTCTAGTTAATGCATTTCAAATTGCATTTGATTAGAGTTAAATGACACATGACAATCATTACATAAGTAGTATTTCGGAGTTTCACAGAATTACACACGAGTCGACTCAAACCGTTGGTGAACAAATAATAAATAATATAAACAAGTACTTGATATAAATACGCATTATGATTATATATGACTATGTGCTTGCATTGTGTAACATTATTTCATGAATAAAATAAACTACTTGTGCTAGAATTAAACTAATTAGAGTTGAGGGTGCAAAGTGTAACACGTATTATAAGTAATAATATATAAGCATATTATTAACACAAAACCCTAACTCTCTCCTTCTCCCTCTCCCTCTTGCGATCGGCAGCCCCCTCCCCCTCCCCCTTGGATTGACCGAACAACAAAACACACACACATACACTACATAAACCCTAAATGCTAAATATTAACTAGCTTAATTAAAGGGTTCAAGTATTAACTAGGTAACTAAACACTCCCTTAATCCATTCCATTGATGTGTTTTCATTATTAAACATGATGATCATAAACCCTAAATGCTAAATATATTGATTGTTGATGAGTTAGGGTTGTATGCATGATTTTTGGTTCATAGATTAGTAGTTTGTTGATGAGTTAGGGTTGTATGCATAAAACCTAAATGCTAAAACTGATGCTGGACAGAATCATAATTGCATGTTAAACCGAATGTAACTTGATGTTAATGATGTGTTTTGAAGTGATTATTGATTCTATGATGTAGTAGATTTAGTCTAGTTTCAAAGGAGTCTGAGTTTTTAATTTTTGAAAGTGTAGAAGTTAGTTTGTATTAATTTACACATCTGTTGCGCAAGTCTGATTCGGGAAGCCTTCTTGTAGACTTTTTTGTAATTAGTAAATCTCAGAAACGACAAGATCAATTGAGTTGATTCCACATCTGAAAGTTAATAATTTGAGTGAGGAATCTAACCCAATTGGCCTTGTATTAATTGGATTAATCATGTAACGGGTATAGAAAATAAAGTGTTGTTGCGCATGATAATGACTGTTGTGTGCTTAGTGTGTTGTTTTGATCCTTGTGAGAAAACCGTATGTAATAAAAATATAATAAAAACAGTTTTAGAAACCTAACTCACGTGTGCTTCCATGATAAATGTTTCGTGATTTTATCTACATGTATGGTTAGTGAAATATTATAATCTTGACGTGTTAAAATCTGTCTCGTTAACTTAGCTATTGAATTCTTTGATTTAACATGAAAAGTGATTATTTGACCGATGTTTGCTATGTGTTTGACAGATTTTGCCCTTGTGGTAGATATTTTACTGATGACGTACCATAGTAACACTTAACACTACACTTTTTCACATATGTAATTTATCACCAACGTGTTTGTCGAGTCGCACTTATTTCACAAATGAAACACGAACGCATCTCATGCATAATTTTTATGTGTCGAGTCTAGAGACTCATTCGTAGTTCAAATACTTAGAAATCTCATTTTGGTTTTAGAGCACTAGTGAGTATTTCTGTGACGCACGCTTTTCTCGGATTTTTGATAACTTCGCAAACAGTGAGTTTCACGGCCCCTTTTGCTCTTTAACGTTTTTATTAGAGGGAGATAACATACTCCAACACTTTAGATTTTGTTACTCTTTGTATATCAAATGTAAGTCTAAGTGGCAACAAACCAACTAAGTCCTTCTGAACAATCGAACAGGTTAATATTGGATAATAGCTAGTCACCTTTGAGTAGTACTACTGGGTTTGACAAACCCCACCCAACTCTAAACTCGACTGTAGGTCGAGTGGGTGTAATTTTGGCTAACACATTACCATGGTCATGGTTGACATGGTGGCAAGGCAATCATATAAACAATCAGTTTCGGTGTCGAACACATAGTAATACATGCTTGATAGGTTAGCTACCTATTGATATATATTGACATAACACTATCTGGTAACGCGAAAACGAAACGCTTAACTTGCTTAAACCTGTGAACTCACCAACCCTGTGTTGACACTTTTAGTTTGTTTATCTCAGGTAGACGAGGCGGGCGAGCGGTATAGGACATGCATTCAATGAACTCAATTGTTTTAAACTTTCTTTAAATTTTGTCATGATAACTGTTGTTTTAAGTCGTCTGTGTGGCGCAACTATTTTCTTTACAGATTACGCTTCCGCATTTTTACTTAAGACTTGAACGTCTTGGTTGTTTTTGAAAACTTTATTTATTGTGTTTGATATAACTAATGATTCCGATCCTGTTAGTTCACAGCCTCTGACAGTAAAACTCCGTTAGTGGATTTTGAGGGTGTGACAAAACCCAACCTTATAACATTTATCACACATTTGTGAGATGCTCAAAAGATTATATTGCAATCATTCAACATAAAATACATTATCAAAAGTAACTTTCCCATTTGTGAGTATTCCTTTCCCTACAATTTTCCCTCCATTCTCATCACTCCCAAATGCAACTGGGCCTTCAAACTTCTCTTCATAATTTACTAGTGACCTCTTGTTACATGTCATGTGCCTGTAACATCCACTGTCCATATACCATCCTTCATTAATTACAGTGGACTGTCCCTGCACATACCAAAGAAAATGATCAGTTAAGCAATGAAGTGCAAGATGAATCAACATGCAAATCATCAGTGACATGGACAAGTATTGCATTAGGATTGGGAAGGGCTTTAGGATCCTCATAAACAACTTCACAAGATTCAGAATCATCTGGTTCATATCCTTTATCATATGTGCTTCCCACATATGGAATGATTTTCTTGCATTCTTCAATTACATATTCTTTCTTCACATTTGTCACTACAGTTTCATTCTTTGGTTTCCAAAGAAATCCATGGGGTTCAAATCCATATTTCAATAAGAGTCTTTCATCACCATTAAGCTCTCTTGGCTTCTTCTTTGTGAACACTTCTCTTTTCACTTTCTTTTCACATCTTGGTTACCTTTCAGACTCATCAGACTTCACAAACTTGGAGTCTTTGGTAGGAATAATCCTGATGGGTTGTGTATTCATTTTCACTTGTTCAACAACATTCTTCTTTGCTTTCTTATCCACAGTCTCAGTCTTCTTCTCACTCTTGGAAGTTTCTTTAACTACTTCATCTAGACACTTCTTACCTTTTCCCGAATACTTATCATACTTCTTCTTGTAAAAACTGAAATCTTGTCCAAACTTTGTAGTGTCTAGTACATGGAATGGTTTGAAAGTGAATCTTTCATGACATGAATCAGTGTGATGTCCATATACATCACATTTCTTGCACTATACTTTTCCTTTAAAGCTTTCATTAGACGTTCCTTTCTTGAATCTTTCACTTGGGCATGGAAGATCAACACTAATTGTCTTTTGTGAAGAAAGACCATCGTCAATACTTTCTCTGAACCTTGACTGTCTTCTTTCATATTATTCCATTGTTTCAACTTCACCAACATCAAATTGTTATTGACTTGAAAACACTGGGTAGACTAGAATAAATAAATCACTGTTAACCAATTTTTCAGTCTTCTTCTTGTTGTTAGCTTTTATCTTCTTCGGTACTTCTTTACTTGGTGGCTTTACCACATATGTCAAATGACACATGTTCCCTTCTCATTTTTTCATGATGTTTTCTCACCTTAGGCGTGATGTTTGGTAAAACAGGGATCTTGCTTGGTGGACTTGAATCATTTGAACTTTCAACACTTGAATCACTCAAGTCATCCACATTTAAACATTCTTCATCAAAGTCATCTTCAGAAACTTGAATACCAATAGACTTTTCTTCTTTCACATCTTCTTTCGTCACAAATTCTCCATTTTCATCAACTTCTACTATCTTGTAGTTTTCAATGAATTCTTCCTTTTTTTTGAACACATATCTGAATTGATTAAGGTATGCTTCTCTTTTCTCCTTATCAACTTTATATGAATAATTGTTAATGAAAGGTGGAGGAACAAGCTTGTATTTATCTTCTTCGTTGATTTTGTTCAGGATCCAACATAAATTTCCTATTGAGACTAGATTTTTCAAGATTTCATTCTCAACCTGAAGTGTGGTATTCTTTACTTTTTCATCAATAACCATCTTTTTCAGTCCATCAAGATCAGTCACATATATAAACAGCTTTCTATAACTATCCATGCAGTCTTGCTCAAGGCTTTTGATCCTATCCTCCTAGGTCAAATCACTTGATTCATACACATTAATCATGTTTTGCTTCTTTAAGCATTCACTTTCAAGCTTACCTAATTATTCAATTGTTTAAAGTAATTCAAGTGTTGAGTTTGAATGTAATTGAGAAGTAGAGGATTCAGCTTCATTCTCAATTTTGGCCATAAATGCCACATTTCCCTTCTCAATTTCATTGGCATGATCACTCCAGTCAAAGTTTCCTTCTTGTTGTTGAGTAGTCACTACCACATTTCCTTGGTTTATGGGTTGATTGAATACGTTGTTATTGGCAAGAGCTTGTGGAGGGTTCTGATTGTTATTTCTTTGATAATTCTGGTTTTTAGGAACAACTTGTTGGTTATGTTGTGGTTGTTGGTTGTTAAATTGTTTCTTGGTTAAGAAAACTGATTATTTTTGAAGTTTCTTGGTTGGTTGCAGTCTCTTGCAAAATGTCCAGGCTGTTGACAGTTGTAGCATATAGCTTTTGACTTGTCAAAACCTATTTTTTCATTAGGACCTAATACAAGAGACCTTCCTGTTCTGTTGAACAACCTTTGGCTTCTTAATGCCAACACAGAAGCCTGCCATTTTAGATCCATGTCCTCTAGATCATCTGCATCAATTTGCTCAAGATCATCTTGAACAACACCGGTATGGATCATGTTCTTGGCAACAAAGGCATTGTATGAATCTGTAAACATTGAGAACAAGGCTTGATATTCATTTCCTTGACCAACATTACCGCCAACATAAGGTGGATGCCCACTAGCCATTGAGACATTGTCATTATCATCAATCAGTTGAACATTGAACCTTGATTGTCCACCCTGATTACCTGAACTTCCAACAACAAAACACCTTATTGTATCACCACCATGTTGACTTGGTTCTTCAATAATTGGAATTTGTTGTTGTTTCTTTGTGGACAAATTACCCATAGGTGCTATGAGAGCATTTTTCACTTGAAAACATGGTTTATCTTCCTTGATCATTTCATTTTCAATCATCGCTATCTCTGCTGCTTGCAGGAAACATATCACATCATCAAGCTTGAGTGCATCATCGTTTGGTTTCTCCCTAATGAATTTGCTGGCAGTATTCCATTCTTTTGATAAATAGGATATCAGCTTTGTATTCAAATCAGAATCAGTCACCACATAATCAATTGTCCTAATTTCATTGACAATTGTCAGGAACCTTTCTAAGACATATTTCAGTCTTTCACCATCTTTATACTTGAATCGGTCAAGTTGTTGATTTAGCCTCTCTTTCTTGATGTTCTTGAGTTCTGTGTTGCCTTCAAACATTTCCAACAAAGCATCATACATGGCTTTAGCAGTTGTATGGTGAGAAACTTTGGTTAAAATCCCCCAAGATAATCCCAATTTCAGCATTGCTAAGGCTCTATCATCAACTTTCTTCATTCTTGCTGCAACAACTGGGTTGTTGTTTGTTCCTTGAGGCACATAGGGTCCATTCTTGATAGAATTCCACATCTCTACATCGTTGTAGTAGATGGCTACTTAGAATAACACTTTCCATTTTATGAAGTTCTCATGTCCGTACAATCTGGGAATTTTTTTTGTTAACACTTCTTGCTCATCATGTCTAGACATATTTTTGGAATTTTTGAAATATTTTTGAAAAACTGAGAAAATTTAACAAACTTAAACAAATTTAAACACTCTTTTGGAAAATAATCAGATCTGTGGATCAAATCCTCAGATCTGATATATCTGGTCAGATAAGAGCAAGATCTATAATAAAAATCAAAACTTTAATGTAAATAAGAGAAAAAAGACACCAAGTATTGCAGATCTGGAAAGAAATGAAGACCATGACAGCTGACGTCACAAATCAATGAAACAGTGGTCAGATGACGTCATTCTTCGTTATCAAATCAGTAAAAATCAGCAACACTTCTTCACCCAAACAGCAGTAACAAGCTCATATACCATTTGTCGGTCCCGAATATATCGCTCAACCACTCACAATACCACTGTCGTAACCCACACGGTTAAGTGATGACAAGAAGGTTAACGACTTGCTATTTAGGGTAAGAACAATAATGTATTAATGGCGGAAACACTAACACATTAAATGTTGCTAAATAGACACAAAGGTAACAAACACAAACTGTAACTCAAATGATTTCCATTTATAGAATCAATAATACAAACGAAAATCAATCAGGGTTATAGAATGGAATGTTTTATCCGTAAATGATAAAGACAGCCGTCACAATCAATTTCAGGAATAAGGTCAGGTGTCTTATCGCGTGTCTCAGCTTTGTCATAGGCGTGCCCTAAATTATTCAATTTATAGGCCTAGCCTAACAACTGTCATTCCTTCTAGAAACCCTAATCAATGATACATAATCATAAAACATATTACAAAAAGATTCTAAGTGTAAACCAGGTCTTCAGGTAAGCTTTGCAGCTTTTATCATCATCGAGTAGACCTGGTAACCAAAGTGTGCTTGGGAACAGTTTTCCCAGCAGACTTTACTTAGAATATTTTCCTAAAAAAATAATCACCTAGAAGAAGTCAATCCTCTTGACCATAGCAAACTTTGTTTGGTATGATCCTACGAGCAAACATTTTCTTCAGAAATCTCTTCAACTCATTGTTAACTTTAACTTATTGAAAAAACTAAAGTGTGATGGTAACATTGTTGCTTGTGCTTGTAGCACTGTAGCTTACTCTGAGTTGAACCTTGCTAGACTAAGTCCTTAATATATATCTTTATCAACTTTCTTCAAGCTTGCTGGGACCATTGTTTATTAAATAAACCTTTCTAGATCTTCCAAATTACATGGTTTCTCTAGCTTGGTTTAGCCAAGGATTTGCTCGGAAACAAACCTTGCTTGACTTGAAGAACAACCTTGTTAGACAAAGTGAACCTTGCTCGGATTAACACTTAAGAGGAATTCAAGAAGATAACCTTACCCGGAAGGCAAAATACCTTGCTAGGATAAGTAAAAGCTTGTTGGGAGGCCTAAGTATGCTCAGTATCCATATTTAGCCATTTTCTGAGAGGTTGAGAATATTCCAATCTCTCTTATGTCTTTTCTTATCATTTCTTCTATCCAATAGTATGCATGTCTTGATATTATTTACATAGGTTTTGAATCATTGTTGTTGCATATTTATATTCAATGTATTAATGTGTTTATGTTTTTCATTTTGAATGGGCCTCTAATGTCATAAAAGAAGGCAAAACTTAAAAAAATCAACTCCTAGAAGAAAAAGCTAAAGAAACTTGAGGTTTGTACACTATTTTTGTGTTTAATATCGGTTCAAATGTGACTGCTTTTTTATTATATGCAGGAAGATAAGGAGAAATCACTTATTTTATCTAAAAACCTCGATACATTAGAGTATGTGATGTTTTCCTTGAAATGATTAATTATGATTTTTTTATAAAAATTTATTTGTTTTATTATCTTTTTAGGAAATAAAAAATTCAAGATGATGTGTTTCACTAATGTGGTCTTTACATAATTTGGCCCCGGTTGAAACATCCCGTCAGAAACGAAGAAGAGAAGAGCAGTTTGCTAAAATGGGCCTCGTATTGCAACATAATGACCGACCTTTAAAAAGGAGAAACAATACAAGTGATTCAACTGAAGTCAACTCTAAGATAGAGGATTTTTTTGTTCAACCCATGAAAGATGAGATTGAAGTCACAAATGTCGAAGTTTCTCCTTTAATATCTTCTTTTGAACCACCATTTAATAATGGAGTTGTTGTTGATGCTGATGTCTAGTGCATTGGACCCACCTTCAATTCTTATGAAACTTGAAAACGAGCATAGTGATACTTTTGTTCTAGAAGATTCTAAACCTCCGTTTACAAAATTTGGCAGTGAAAGAATGGCAAAAATCAATGGTATGCTTTATTGAATGTTTTGTTTTATTTTTAAATATTTCAATAATACAAAGTGTGTAAATCGACAATAGTGTCAGGTTGGCGGTGGGTGGGTTGAAGTGTTTTACGCGAACATGACCGATATTTATACTGGTGTCAAAAGCATCAACCTTAGCCTTCACACACTTCAGATTGTGTAACCCAAACATGACCTGTTTAACCCATTTATCTAAATGGGTTAACATGTAAAAAATCAAGTTGTAAATTTTGTTAATCGGATTTCATAGGTTGTAAAAATGTGTGCAGAAAACTTCCAAGGATCAAGCTGCGTCGATACATCAATAAACACAAGAACGATCAATACTTTAAATACGTACTTTATTGATAAATATGATGAATCCATTATGGTGTGTATAATAAGTTATGGAGAGAATAACTTAGATCTCTATATTTCTCTATGTATGTACACTAACAAATGAGCATGAATTAGCCTATTTATAGGCAATATGCTCCAGTTCATTAAGTTATGTCTAATTCGTTATATGTTGATAACGAATTAGACTCCATTCATTATGATTCCATAACGATTGCTAATACTTAAAGAACTAGCCCTCATTCGTTATGCTTCCATAACGAATGGGCTTATACCTTAACGAACAAGTCTTTTTAACTAACGAATGGACCTCATTAGCTATACAATCCTTAGCGAATGGGCCATTTTACATTAAATAAATAACCTAGACTATCGATAACTTATTTGATTGCTACGGACACCAAAACCGTGCACTAACGGACACCCCCTTTTCCGTAGCTATCGATAACTTATTAGAACTAGTCTGGTTGATTTTTGTTTAACGAATCGCCTCTCCATTCGTTATAAAGTAACAACTCCAATTTGTTAACTTAGTTCGTTCTCTCCATTCGTCAACCAATCAGTTTGTTAAACAATAAATTTGTTATAATTACCAACTCTAATTCGTTATAACAAACCTCGTTCGTTATAACCGTTACACGAATGGCTTCCCATTCATTAAGATTTCCAATTCGTCATACACATAACGAATTACCTTAATTTGTTACCAATATCTTCACGAATTAACTTAACGAATTAGCTTCACGAATTACCTTAATTCATTACATTTACCTTAACGAATTACCTTAACGAATTAACTTAATTCGTTAAAATCCCATAACGAATTAGCTTCAGTAGATTCGTAAGACCCCTTAACGAATTAGCTATAGTAACATAACGAATCAGGTTGTTGGATCTGAAATGCTCGCCGGAAAAACGTAATTCGCCGGAAAAATCAGTTACATGGCCGGAAAATTGTAGATCTAGCCAAATTCTGGAAATTTGAACTTCATCCATGGTGAAATAATCAGAACACCATAAATAACCATGAAAATTACACCTAAAGCTCAGAATTTCATCGCGATTCCAAATCTAACATCTATTTAACTTAACAATTACTTATTCATCACCAAATAAATCAACCCGTAACATGCTCTTCAATGGTGAAATCTTCAATTCACCATAATTAACAACCAAAACCCACAGGAACATGCAGGTTCGATTCACGTCAGGTTCACCACTTGTTAAAGCCTTGGATCTAAGATCTAAGACCTAATAAACAATTGACGGATCTAGTTCATAGATTACTCATTCTCGGTTATAGATTATATGAATAGATATGTTATATATATTATTAGTATTAGTCGTAATATGTCAGATATACGAAGGATTGATCGAGAGAACAAATTGGCAGAGGTTCAGTACGTTAATCAATACATAAATTAATCTGAGGATGAACACCTATATATATAGAAGATGGGTCTAGTTCGTTACACATTACGTAACGAAGTAGACATCTGCTTCGTTACATTACAAACAAATAATAAACCTTAACGAACTACCCCCTGAATCGTTAAGAATCCATAACGAATCAGGAGGGAACTTCACTTAACTTCTAGTTCGTTAAACATCCTTAACGAACTAGAGACTTCATAACGAACTAGCTTATATAATAATAATTATTTCATTAATAAATTAAAAAACATAAATACAAAGACTCGAGACGCAAAACCGTGCACTAACAGACACCCCCTCATCTTGAGCTCTTTGTCTTTAAGTTATTTGAAGCGCTTGGACTGCTAGTCTCTGTAGCTATGAATCCCATGCTCATGACACACATGAACAACACGTTGAAATTGCATTGCTCAGTCATAGTCTTCACGACGCTCTATTAATATCTTATTCTTGAACAACACGTCATTATCGGTTTCTATAAAGTTCACGTGCCACATCAGAACAATAATCTTTATCAGCTCAGTCTTTAAGCCCTTACCCAATACAATTATCGCCTCTCCAATTCGATTATCATAATACCAGCGGTTGAAAGATAAATAGACATGCTGATTCAGCGTCTTGACCGGTACAAGCTTCATTATCTTTGGAGGCTTTACCTTAAGCACCCACTTCCTCCAGCCAGTTCTTGGATCTATCTCATCAATGCGCTTATGAATCGGAATATGTGGCTTGATGAATTTAAACCCGTGATTGACCTTGAACAACAGCTGTTAATGAAACCAATATGCATGTCAATTTCCCCCACGGTTCATAAAAGGTCGACACGTGACGGTCCGAACGTCCCAACGCGGTAATGAAAGAACGTCAGTAATATTTTCATAATACTGCATGTTTTTCTCCCATTTAATAGTACAGACCTTTAAATCAAAATCATAAAGCCATGAAATAATGTCATCTCGCACTTTAGGTACGACCTTAAAAGATGTCATCTGATTTGCTTGAGCACGAGCGACAAATTCAACTTTCTACTCTTTATCTACATACCTGTATGCATCTATAATCTTACGAGCTTTCTTGTTCCGATAAGCGAACCATCTTTGAATATTAGAAACAGTCGGATCTCGCATTGAATCAAATCTTGTATCAACATTCTTGCCTTTTGATACTTTTTCCAGATGATCTTCGGCTACTTTAACGATTTCTTCATTAAATACTGGAGCACCCTGATCAACATTAGAGTGCTGAATAAGTCAGGGTATTCCTCAGCAGTCACATCTTTAATCTCAATCTCCTTGTCTTCATAAATAAAAGACTTGTTCATATGAATAATCGGATCATTCAAGACCTCTTCATAATTCTCGACCTCTACATTATTCTCAGCCTCTAACACGGTCAACTCATCGTCATTCAAACCAAGTAGTATAGAAATTTGCTCTCATGTTAAGGACCTTTCACCAAACTGTCCTACTTCAATTTCTTCAGCATTAACGATGCTTCTGACCACCCCGACCCATCAATAAATATAACAGTATTGGATTTTATCGACTCAATGGGTTTAACATTTTCAGAGTCATGATAAACAACCAACTGTTTACCAGAATCACTAGAAGCAGCACTCGTACCTGCACCAGAAGATGAGTCGCGAGTTTGTTTCGTTTCACCCCCAGCACCTGACACATCAGGATCTTCATCATCTATTCTGAGTTTCTTGAACGCATCGTCTTTGCATGTAAGATGCAAAACTATATCTTCTTGTTCTTTTAACTTCACCCCCTGAGACATAACAATCTCATGAAGGGCTTTGGTCTCTTTTTGGCAAAATGAGACATAACTCAGCAACTTCTTTTGATTCTCCATTAAACGCTCTTGATTAAGACGATCAACAAACATTTGATTTTCAAAAAGATGATGTAAGCTTAAAAGCAAATTCGTTTGCTGATCCTGAGTCATTTCATGAAACGAGTGAGGGATTGGCTGAACGGGACCTTGAGGACGGTTAAGCCTCATAAAAGAAACATCCATAGGAGGTGAAGGCATCATCATCGGTGTTGGAAAAACCACCGAAGTAGCAGTCGTAGGTCTTGGTAATCTAGATAAACAGATTGAGAAATCATACCAAGCCTAAGATCTGATGTGAGCGTGGTTGTTAAAGTGAATTCTGGGGTGCTAGTAGTAAGCGGCACCGCCGGTCGTTGAATAATAGAAGACCTTGGATGCTGAACTCCAAACATAAATACCAGCTCCAGTAGTCACTCGATGTTTCGAGGACCCTTCACCAGCAATCTCTTTTCCTTTCCTATTACGTTTAGCAGCTGCAACAACATCTGCCTCAACCTCAACATCTTGTTGTTGAGCTAGATCACCACCATCACCACCATCATTGTCATCACCCTCATCTCCATCGTTCCCACCTGGTCCTTCCTCACGCTCAAAATCCGAATCATTATGGATCCAGTGGTCATTGAGAGGACATACGTAATCTAGATTCATCAGATGACCAATCAATCTTTTGAAATGTGGATGTGGAGCCTTCCTATAACTCTTCATTTAGTGAACGGTATCTGCATTCATATGATCCAACACCATCACATCATCTTGTAATGTCTGATCAATCACCAGTTCTTGAATCAAATCTTGGATAATAAGTTGAAGAAAGCGAGGATACATCAAGAACTTCTTGCGTTAAGTCACCATAAGACATTGTTCTTTAAGGTGAAAAAAAATCATCTCAGAGAAGTTGAATAGCTTATTCAATGTCAAGGCAGTAAATGCCGATTGTATCATAACACGACATTCATCGAAGCCACCCTTACGTCCACCAAGGCAATGAATTAATACATGAAGTAAGTACTTGTATTGTGGGCACAAGTACGCCTTGTTATACACGGACTTGCCCAAATCTCCAGTATAACGGACACAGGAAAATAAACCACGAATCAATCTTTTGTCAAAATCGCAAGGATTATCAATATTGTCTCCAAATTGAAACACCCTACTAATATCATCAGTATCAATAATAATGGGTGTTCCGTTGATCGTAGCCTCAATGTGATTGTCGGTTTCAACATACTTTGTTGTATTCCAAAACCGACAAATGATACTTAGATATACAATCGGTTTTGGTGTCACATCAAAGTGAATGCATGATCGTTTGATAAACCCTAGCATATCTCCAAAAATGTCCTCGTCAGCAAAACTCGTACCGACAAAAGCGCAAATGTTATGCATTTTGTCGTACGGAAGGAAAATGCAGATTTTGTTGTTGCTGTTGTTGTAGTTGCTGTTGTAGTTGTTGATGTTGTTGTTGTTGATCAGCAACATGAGAATCCTGATGCATATTATCATCCATTACACTATATAAAGAAACCCTAGAATCAGTAACAATGAATAATAATAATAACAATTGTAAAATATAATTAAAAGATTAAAATTTAACTAATTTTAAAACTTTTAGTATTAAAATAATTTAAATTGTCATTCGTTAGTATTCTGATTCGTTATAACGAATTGGTGGTTCGTTATGACGAATTATTACTTCGCTATCAAGTAAATAAGAACGAATTAGGTCTAACGAATCAGGATTAAAGGTTAATGGATGAGAACTTGATTCGTTATAACTTATGATTTGTTATTCTAATTCGCTTGATCTGTATAACGAATTGGACACGAATTACTTCCAATTCGTTACACAATAACGAATGGCCCTTAAGTTTAATATTTGACTAGTCAGGTTAAGGTCAAATAACCAAGAACATCAAATTCAAAATTGCAAAACTGAAATCAATCCAACCATAATTAACGATGAATAGTCGAATAAATGATTATAGGGATCTCGAAAACACATCGCTAAGTGAATGGTCTTGACCATTTGCATAAAAACATGATAGATTATAGATAAATTATGGTTTCTCAATAACTGAAACACCCGTTAACTTAATCGAATAATTATCCCAGCAAATGGTTGTTAAACATGACGAAAATCATTACGCTATCAACTTCTCTGCCTTATAATTCTGAAAAACAGATTTGAATGATGTATAAAGAAGATCTGATTTTTAGATGAAATTTCGGCAGAGTAACGGTATGTATGTGAAGATGAAAGGTGAATAGTGGAAACAAAGGGGTTCACGAATCCCTGTATACTCTGACATAGCACATGTTCCAATGAAATGAATCATCTGATTCATTTAAATTTTGAAATAATGAATCAGGTGATTCGTTATTGTAAATGCACACGTGGCATAATGAATTAAAAGTAATTCGTTTAAAATTTCATATAAAACAATAACGAATTGGAAATAATTCGTGTTTAATTCGTTAAGTTATGTTTAACGAATTAGAAGTCATTCGTTACAGAGTGGTGGAAGCGAAATACGTTAACAAATTGGAATTCAATTTGTTATGAATGACTTTAATTCGTTATGCATGATTAACGAATTACCTTTATGTAATTTTAAATTAAATAATTAAATAAATTAATTTAAATAAGTAAAAGAATAAATAAATTTTGATACCAAATGATTAAATAAACTATAATCAAACGAAATCCCTTATCTCGATGATCACATAACTTTACATGTTTTACGTTTTGAAACACTTAACTTAAAAATTAAATAATATGTAAACGAAAAAGAAAAATCTTTTGGTATTTTTAACTTTTGATGTGAAATATTTAAAAGAGAGATATCCGAAAATAAAAACATTGAACAGAAAATGTTTTTGTGCTTTTGTATGATTTTTCAAAAGTAGTACGTATTTTTGGATTTTTGGTGAGTTTAAGCAGAAAATCATATTGACCATATTGCCCTTCCATCAGCGATATTGTGACTGGTGTTAAGTCGGTAATTGATATTGTTATCCACTTAAATCTTATAACAAACTTTCAAGCATTTTTGGGATATGATTAATGGTTCAATTAGAGCACATAATATCAGAAACTATCAGCCTCTAATCTCGGTTCAAACTTAATTTGATTTTTGCCATATCACGCCAACTTGACTTAAACCATTGTATTGTTGATCAAAAATATGAATTTATAGAACTTTTGAACAATGCATCAAGTTTCCTTTACAGTGAGTGAGTATGCACGAGTCCATCTATCGGCTCACATACATTATATCCCCTGGGTTCGTTTCTTATTGGTATTGAGATGCACGCAAGGGAGGAACAAATATATGACTAACAGCGGATTTTGATCATGTCAGTAGTTTAAATTTGTGCTAGGTCATCAGTGATCAAGTTTAATGACTTTGGGTTTGCTCTAAAAGCGGATGAAATATTCATGCATATGAATACCCAGATGATTAAGCCGCATAAAAACTAACAGTGTCTAGAACCCTAACGCTTGTTATTTGCTTTATTTTATTTTTGGTGATCAGACAAATATAAGGCTTGAGTATGACAGGTTATTACATTTTTGCCATCCTCAACGAGATTTTTGTTAGAGACTAACACATTTTTCAATTTGGCATATCTTTAAGATAATATCACATACTTTACTCTAACAGCTTGTTTAAGACCAATCAATGCACCAATGCAATTAAGTACTTAGTCTTTTAAGCTTATTTCTTGTTGGATTTGGGGTCAAACAATCAATGTAATATCATTTTCTCTTAATACTTCAAAAACTCAAATTATTGAGAAGCATTAAAATAAATTCAATCGCCCCAGTCACTTTTAGTCTATAGATTAATGGCTATCCTTTCAATCTACAAGTAGATAACAGGATCAAAACATGCAAGCATGTTCCACAAACTTATATAACCGACATAGTTTTCAGCGAAAGAATAAAGTAAAAACGCGTAACAATCGCCCCAAATACTTTCCATTATCATGTAAATGGCTATCCTGAACATTTACAAGTATAGTTCTTCAAATGTAGGTAATTTATATAATTTTCAACAAATGTATGCAAAAATCTTTTTGGGTTTTCTCTTTACATACATAAAAACACAAACTTTTTGGTTTTTCAGATTTTTATAAAACATATTAAAACTTCACAATCTTTCAGATTTTTCTATGCACACGGAAAATTCACAATATTTTTCGGTACAAACAAGAAACACAATATTTTTGTATTTTCTATTTTTCACCCCCTAAAATCTAAAATCATAAGAAATAATATTTAAAAGAAAAATAAACTGACAATAAAGATAATCATCCTTGTTTCAGGATATCAGCAAGGGATTTTAATCCATTTAAACCAAGTAGAAAATTAAAACGCGTTTTGTCAAATGCTTTAGTAAATAGATCGGCTTTTTGAAAATCAGTATGTACTTTCTCAAGATCAATTAACTTCTTTTCAAAACAATCCCATATAAAATGATATCGAATTTCAATATGTTTCGTTTTTGATTGTTGTATGGGATTTTTGGTGATGCTAATGGCAGTAGAGTTATCAATTAAAATTGGAGTAGTAAGAAACTTTAAACTGTAGTCGCGCATATGTTGTTGAATCCAAAAAACCTGGGAACAGCAACTCGAGGCTGCAACATATTCTGCTTCGGCGGTTGAAGTGGAGACCGTTGTCTACTTCTTACACTTCCAGGAAACAAGCCGTCTTTCTAAGAATTGACACCCTACTGTAGTCGATTTAAAGCTAATATTGCATCCTCCATAGTCTGATTCTGAAAATGCGGTATGTTCAAAGTTATCGTCCTTGGGGTACCATAACCCGTTATCTGGATTGCCCCTCAGATATTGAAGAATACGCTTGACCGCTGCCAGGTGAGTCACTCGGGGACAAGCTTTGTACCTAGCACATAAACAAACATCAAACATTATATCAGGTTGAGAAGCAATAAGATACATTAGAGAACCAATCATAACTCGATAGAGGGTAGGATCGACAGTATCCTCTAATTCATCCGGTGATAAATTATGACCCACAAGGAGAAGAGTTGAAGGGATTTTTCCGGCAGTAATCTTGAATCGGCTCAAGGCATCGTTCGCGTACTTAGTATGGTGAGTGAAGATTCCTTTCGCAGACTGTTAAACCTGCAACCCTAAAAAGAAATTCATCTCTCCCATCGTACTCATTTCGAACTTAGTTTGCATTGACTTCTCGAATTCCTTACATAACGCGTCGTTTGTTGACCCAAAGATAATGTCGTCGATATAAATCTGAACGAGGAGAATATCATCACCAATGTTTTTATAGAATAAAGTGCAGTTAACAGTCCCGCGCTTGAAGCCGTTATCTGTCAAATGGTCAGCAAGCATGCCATACCAAGATCTTAGGGCTTGATGTAGACCATGCAGGGCCTTGTTTAAGCGATAAACTCGGTTTGGATAATCAGGATCTTCAAAACCAGGAGGCTGTAACACAAACACTTCCTTGTGTAGTTCACGGTTGATAAAAACACTTTTCACATCCATTTGATAGACTTTAATATTCTTGTAAGCAACATAAGCCAGAAAAATTCTTATAGCTTCCAATCTTGCAACTAGAGCATATACCTCAGTGTAGTCTATACCCTCTTGCTGATTGAAACCTTGCACCACTAATCGTGCCTTGTTTCTCACGATTACCCCACGATCGTCTTTTTTACATTTGTTGGTGCATGATGCCAGTAGTTCAGTATCTCGTGTTTATTTGTGTCTGTAATCGTTACTTTGTTCTTGTTGAACTTGTTTGGTTTACTTTGTAGTTTAGCGAACTTGTGTATGAGCGAAGTTAAGACAACTTCGCCTAGCCTGTTAGGCGAAGTTGTCGTGGTATTAATATTGTAACTTCGGCTCACTTGAATATAACTTTGGACGGCTGTTTTGTGTCACTCTTGTGTTACGTGTTTGGTTACTTGATTATTACCTTATCAATATAACAAGTATTCTCTTATATACTCGTGTGTTTGCGTGTGATATACGTGTTCATCGTCTTAGCACTCGTATCGTATACGTAGGGGATTCCGCACCCTCGTGTTACGAGATACTCCTGTGTAGATCCGGCTGGGAACCTACAACATTTAAATACCCACTTAGTTGGAATAGGATTCTTAACTCTAGCGGGTTTGTCGATAAGTCCCATACACCCAATCGTGCCAAATTGTTGTATTTCCTCTTGCATTGCTTCTACCCAAGAAGGATCTTTAAGTGCCAAACGAGTTGTCGTTGGCTCAACTTGGGATAGAAAGCAAGTGAATTTAGCAACATTTACAATTCCAGAGGAATGTAAATCTGCGTAGGCACACAATACATTATACTCACTCGAAGCAACTTGATGACGTGTTTGTACGCCCACATCAAGTTCCCCAATGACGTTTTCCTTTGGATGATAATTATGAATCCTAAAATTTTGGAATAAATTAGTGTAATGTTCTCCAAGGCCATGATATGAATCATCACTGTCAAGTTCAATAACTTGATCAACAACTTGAGTATCATCAGAAGAAGTAGAAACATTATCAAAAGAAGCTGGAGGATCATCACGTGGATCTTCAGTTGGAGCTATAGTTGGAGCTTCAACATCATTAGAACTTGAAAACCTTTGAATTACCAATTGATCTTAAAAATACGCACGAACCAGATCTTCATCTGGTTGCTCAGTTGTTGGAGTAAATGAATTAAATAGGCCATCATAATCAAACATCCAGTCGGGACCTTTCTCTTGAGAAGGTGTGGTGTACTTTTGACAATCAACATAGTACCACTCCTCAACACAATCGGAAGTGAAATTAATTACCCTTTTCTTTGGAGAAGCAAAACCCAAGAAATACCCCTCAATGGCCATTTCTTCAAACTTACCCACATCTCTTTTCAACATCGTACAGGGACACCCAAATGGTTCTAAGTACTTTAAGTTAGGATTTAGTTTGTTCAAAAGCTCATGACTTGTCTTTTGGAGTCTCATAACTGTCAAAACCCGATTAAACGTATAACAAGCAGTATTCACAGCCTCATTCCAGAATTGGAAAGGGAGCCTAGAATATGCTAGCATAGTTCTAGCTGCTTCAATCGAAGTTCTGTTTTTCTTTTAGCAACCCCGTTGTGTTGTGGTACATAAGGGGCACTGTATTCTCGATGAATTCCTTTTTGAACACAAAATAAATCCAATACAGTGTTTTTGAATTCAGTACCAATATCACTTCGAATTCTCCTAACTTTTTTCTTGTATAGTGATTTGATCTTAGTGATTAAATTTTGAACAAGAACAGGTGTTTGATCTTTCGAACTCATAATTGAATAATCATCAGTAACCACAAGATAATACCAATCTCCATATATACTAGCACGATTCACAGGACCAAAGAGATCCATATGAAGTTGTTCAAGAGGAGTATCAATGGAATTCATTAACTTAGGCGGATGTGGCTTTTTTTCTATTTGCCTTTCTTGCAAGCAACACAGTGGTTAGATAATTTAAAGTTCTTTAAAGAAACACCTTCGACCAAGTCATTCGCCATTAAATAATTCATCTTTCGAACATGAATGTGACCCATTCTAGTTGCTTTTGAGACAAAACATGTTTCGATTGATGTAGATCCTTAGAACTCATATTTAAGACATATATATCATTCGATCGAGGTGATCGCATGACAACCATGCCCTCGGGAATGACGTATCCCGGTTTCAAAACCAGACATTCTTTATCAGTAATACTGTCGTGTACTTCTTGTCACATATTTGCGACACACTTAATAAATTATGATCAACCTTGTCACAATAATTGACCTTTTCAAAAGTAATGTAACCATTTGAAACTTCACCTTCTTGTGTTATCATACCCCTAGAATTCCAAGCAAAAGCAACATAACCCCCTTTAATATTTCTAACATTTGTTAAGAGGTTGAGATTTCCAGTAATATGACGAGAACATTCATTGTCCATTATTCAGTTCTCACCAGATACGGTCTTGGATATACCTTACACACAAAGTAAAATCGATTAGTTCAAAAAGGCAGCCCAGGCCTTAGTCTTGGGCACCTTTTGAGTTTCATGAGAAGAATTAAAACTAGCCGAATTCAATTGCTGTTCAGCAACCTGAGAATAAGTTACAGGCATTTTAGGCTTTCGTCTCAGATAGGCCGCTTGAACGACATTTGAGTTCACGTTCTTGCATATTGGCTCAGTTGGAACAAACTTTGGTTTTACTTGACCAGATATTTTATTCACATGAATTACCTTACGTGGATTCACATTTGAAAACATGATGTTAGTATCATCATCACACGAAAAAGGTCGTTTCAGAATCTCCTTTATCACCGAACCCGGTTTTGATTGGTCCTTGACAAACGGATGAAGATTATAAGTCTTCTTTGGCCACAGTTTATCACCACATGACCACATGATCATGTTGAGATTTGGCAAAAACAGATTCCCAGAAGGTTGATGACTCACATTCTTAGTAAAACTCTTGGCCAAATCATCAGAGGACACCTATTTCTTTTTCAAATAGAAATCAAGATTAGAGCAGTTGGAAAAACTTTGCAATGTGTCAGTTCCATTTGATTTTACAAAATGAACTTTATTAGCAGTTTTTAATAATTTCTTGTTGGGACTTATATTTTAGACCGATGCATCGAATTAATCTTTGGGTGAAAAATATATTATTTTGGTCTCAACCAAGGGTGGATGGCTTGAAGACCAAGTCATGCTAGACTAGTATAAATAGATGTTTTTATTCATTTGTCTAGTATGAGTGACTGTATTGTGTATGTGTAAGATTTAGGGTTTTATCCCTCTGAGAGAGTCTCCCCCTCCAGGATGAGCTCTCCTGGTGGCGGCTGATATTTCTTAATCGATTGTATGTATGAGTGTTTCATCTTAATGAGAATCATTCGGCTAATATTTCATACTACCATTTTCTATCTTTTGTGTTTTTATTACAATTGTTCATCCTACTTTATTGTTGATTGTTAATCAAATCAGGCTCTCTCCAATACACCTCATCCGTCCAAACATCTTTCAAGAGTGAATACGAGTTAGATTCGATCCTAACCCTAGACCCGAGCTCCACACCGCTATTTAATACCGACTATTTTCACGCTTCCGCACTGGGGCTAGGACTTGTCAATTGGTATAAGAGCCGGGGTTACCAAATCATTCAGACTAACTGCTGAACAGATCCATTTCGCTCTTGAATCCACCATGGACGTTAAACGATGAAGTTCATTGAAATTATTTTTGGGGGTTTTGAAATTATTTGATGATTCGGAGAAAAGTATATGGATTGATGTTTGGGTTGATGAATTGTTTGGAGATCCAACATCAATTTCATGTTTATGTGGTCAGAACGGTCCAGATCTGATGTAACAGTGTTATTTGGCTCGTTTTGGGGCAACACTGTTCATCTGATTATTTCTAGATCTGAAAAGGTTGATTATGATATGAAGATAGGTTTCTTTGATTTTGAGATGACTTTGATGGTGCTACAATGATTTATTTCAGATGCCGAAACTTGTTTTTGGATTTGAAAAATTAGGGTTTTGTGTGCTCGTGCTGCACAAACAGTAGATGTTTGTTGAAAAATATTGCCGATGGTACAAACTGATAAGGAGAATGTACAAGTTAAGAATGAACAGGTACTAAAGGCAATTTCATCATTGTTTGTTGCAGCTGATGCAAAGTGAATATTCGAGCAGGTTCTGCAAGGGCAAATCAGTGACTAATGACGCAGAAATGATGTTTTGATGTCTCAAGCACACTATGAACAAATAAGATTGGACCCGAGTATAAAAATGACTAAGTGTTGCTTCGAGCACAGGAGGTGTTTTGCCCAAGCACATCTTTGTTTGACTCAAGCACAGGTTATTTCGAGCACATCTTATAGCGAGCACATCAAATTCGAGCACACTTTGTGAAACCCAGAGCATGTCCTTTGTCTTCTCAAGAAAACTATCTTCTTTAAGTCTCGAGCACACTTTGTTATTTATTCGAGCAGACTCTTTTTCTAGCATAATTTGTTTTGTCTTGAATAATTATGCTTGTGAAGAGAAAACTCAAGTTTGGTCGAGCACACCCTTGGTCTCGAGCACACTTTTGTTCCCGATCATGTTTGGTGGAAAATGAAAAAGCACTAAGTAATCGGAGCACACTTTTGTTTCCGAGCACTAAGTAATCCGAGCATACTTGTATTTTCGAGCACACTTTGTGCTAGTTGAAAATTGAAAAATCACAAGTGGGTTGATTTCCGGGTACACTTTGTGCTAGGAAAGTGCTTCCGGGAAAACTTTGTTCTAGTGCTAAAATTGAAAATTCACAAGTGTTTTGCTTTCCGGGTACACTTTGTGCTAGGAAAGTTACTCCGAGTACACTTTGTGCTAGGAAAGTTATTCCGATTACACTTTGTGCTAGGAAAGTGTTCCCAAGCACACGTTGTGCTAGGAAAGTGATCCCAAGCACACTTTGTGCTAGGAAACAGAGTTTGTGAAATATTTCAAAGTTTTGAAGAAACTTTTGAGATTTTTGGTGCCGTTGACCGTTTGACCAAGCTATTCTCTACTGAAGATATATACCAGGGGTATTTTGGTAATTTTTCTCCAATCATCAACAAGCTTATGGAATTCAAACCTCATCCAATTTCACGACTTCATCAAAAGCTTTACAAGAACAAGTGTTGACCAAGCTTAAGGATTTAATCACATTAAGTGTCAACCAACTTTTGAATATGTTTATCTGAGATTTTTACAATCTTGATGAGGATGATCAAGATTGTTTCACCCACACTTGATTTGAAGACACATTTATTAAAGACAATTGCAACGAAATTGGGGGAGTACAAATCATTGAATTTCATTGCAAATGGCATGCTTCAAATCAAGTAAAAGACTCGAGTTAAGGTAATGTTGATCAAGATTAATAATCCAAGGTTTTTCAAAGATGTTTCATCATTTGTCAGTTTTCAGATTTCCTAGTACGGATGAGAAGATAGAGTCATCTCAAGCAACGATGTTGAAAGGATGATCAATAGAGTTCAACCTCCTATGAAATAGTCACATGAATAGTCAAGAACGGGTTATGGTTGAACTTGAATGCTATCTTAATTCATGGAATGGTTTGAAGATAATTTACAGGGGAAGAAACAGATTTGAAGAATGGATGATTATTTGATGATCACAATGAGTTTATTTCTTTTTGTGATAACCTTGTTACTTGAAGTTGATCTTTGAAGTTCAAAGCCTCGTTCATATGCCCATACAACTATATTCAAAAGTGTTATAAGAGTGATGATTCGAAATGAACAATGAGAGAAGCTTAATGTGAGGGGGAGAATTTCAATGAAAGACAACGAGTTATGAGGTGATCATGGAAGAAATTCGATGGTATCGGTCTAAGGGGGAGATTGTTGGGACTTATATTTTAGACCGATGCATCGAATTAATCTTTGGGTGAAAAATATATTATTTTGGTCTCAACCAAGGGTGGATGGCTTGAAGACCAAGTCATGCTAGACTAGTATAAATAGATGTTTTTATTCATTTGTCTAGTATGAGTGACTGTATTGTGTATGTGTGAGATTTAGGGTTTTATCCCTTTGAGAGAGTCTCCGCCTCTAGGATGAGCTCTCCTAGTGGCGCCTGATATTTCTTAATCGATTGTATGTATGAATGTATGTATGAGTGTTTCATCTTAATGAGAATCATTCGGCTAATATTTCATACTACCATTTTCTATCTTTTGTGTTGTGATTACAAATGTTCATCCTACTTTATTGTTGATTGTTAATCAAATCAGGCTCTCTCCAATACACCTCATCCGTCCAAACATCTTTCAAGAGTGAATACGAGTTAGATTCGATCCTAACCCTAGACCCGTGCTCCACACCACTGTTTAATAACGATTATTTTCACGCTTCCGCACCGGGACTTGGATATGTCAATAATATAATGATGAAGCACCAGAATTTCATGATGCAGAAGCTGATTTGATCATTGAAGAACCAAAGCTCAATGAAACAAATCTTGACACAAATTTGTCTACAAATATTATTATACAAACTCCTTATGCGGAAAAGAATCATCCTTCTGAAAACGTCATTGGTGATTTGCATGAAAGAGTTACAAGAAGTCATTCTGAAATTGCAAACATCTATCCCAAATAGAGCCAAAGAACATTGCTCAAGCACTAAAAGACAATAGTTGAGTAAAAGCAATGCAAGAGGAACTGGCATAGTTCAAAGACCAACATGTGTGGGATCTTGTTGATCAGCCAATAGACAGATATGCAATAGGAACCAAATGGGTTTTAAGAAACAAAAGGGATGAAAGGGGTTTGGTAATTAAGAACAAAGCTAGACTTGTAGCACTGGGATGTCTTCAAGAAGAAGGAATAGACTTTAAGGAAGTCTTTGCTCCTGTTCCAAGAATTGAAGCAATCAGGATTTTTCTTGCATATGCTGCCTCAAAGAATATTAGAGTGTTCCAGCTTGATGTTATGTCTGCATTTCTTAATGGAAAGATTGATGAAGAGGTGTATGTAGCTCAACCTCCAGGTTTTGAGGATCCAATGTATCCAAACAGGGTGTTTAAACTAAACAAAACCCTTTATGGATTGCATCAGGCCCCTAGAGCATGGTATGATGAGTTGTTAAATCATCTTATTGAAAATGGTTTTAAAAGAGGAGCCATTAACAAGACACTCTTCTACAAAAAAAAGGGAACATACTTTCTTCTGTTACAAGTGTATGTGGATGACATCATCTTTGGATCTACAAATGAACAAATGTGCATGTAGTTTGAAGGGGTAATGAAGTCCAAATACAGCATGAGTTCTATGGGAGAAATGAACTTCTTTCTTGGATTGCAAGTTCAACAGAAAGCTGAAGGGATCTTTATTCACCAAAACAAATATGTGCAGGACATCTTGAACAAGTTCAACTGTCATGAGTACAAGACTGCTTCAACTCCAATGGACACCAAAGAAAAGATGATTGAAGATGAAAAGGGGGAGCCTGTAGATGAACATGAATATAGAGCCAAAATTGGATCTCTAATGTATCTGACTGCAACAAGACCAGATATCATGTTTGCTGTATGTGTGTGTGCAAGATTCCAATCAAGTCCAAAAGTCCCCCACATGAATGTTGTTAAAAGAATATTCAGATATTTGAAGGGAAGACCAGACTTAGGGATCTGGTATCCAAAGAACCAAGCTTTTGATCTGATTGCATATACTGACAGTGATTATGATGGCTGCAACATGAGTAGAAAGTCAACCTCAGGAGGATGCCAATTTTTGGGTGAAAGGCTAGTGTCATGGCAATGCAAAAAGCAAACTACAGTCTCAATCTCTACTGCTGTGCACAAGTTCTATGGATTCAAAATCAGTTGCTGGACTATGGTTTGAATTTTCTGAATACCCCTATTCTTATTGACAATACTGCTGCATATTTTATTGTTAAGAATCCAGTTCAATATTCTAAAACTAAGCACATTGAAATCAAACATCACTTGATCAGAGATTGCAGTGAAAAAGGTTTGATTGAAATGCAAAGAGTGGATACGAGTGACAATTTGGCTGACCTATTCACCAAACCACTTGATAGAACCAGGTTTAACTTTCTTCTTAAAGCCCTGGGAATGTGTGCCTAGCTGTGTGTCTTTCTGTGTTAAGGATGTGTGCCTAGCTGTGTGTCTCTCTGTGTTAACTGATTATGTTGTTAGAGATTACACATATTGAATGTTTAGTGAATATGCTTGATTATGTTGCTTAATTATGTTACTTAAATATGCTACTAAATATGTTAACTGCTCAGTGCTTTGACTGATTATGTGTGAAAAATTTGAAATGATTAAATGAATTTATATGTTTGCATGTTTATCAGTTAATGTGCATTTGTGATGTCAGGATAAGTGTTCTTGTTATGAATTACTTGTTGATGTAAGCTTATCTTATATCATTGCTTAATTGCTTGAATATGTACTTTATTTGATCTTCTTATTTTATTAAGATAAGTTGGAATTTAATTGTAAGTACTGTCTACTGGTCTTGATGATTTCATGCTTGATTAAGATTTGAATATGTTACAACTGTTTGTGTCAAAATGTGTTTTATGTCAAAATTAAATGATGAAATGAAGATTTTCCAATGAATTTTAAATAAACACTCTATTTTGGTCAAAACACGAGCAAGTTGTTTAATGGTGTAGAGATATGATAAGATAATTCAGTTCAAGCTTTAAAAGAAGCTTAAAAGAAGGATTTTCAAAGAGAAGTCTCAAGAAGTTGTTTTTGCTGAAAATTATGTCATTTGCCCAGTTGGAAGGACATGCACTTGTGTATGTTTGGTCCTTAAATCTCTACAGATTCAAAGGATAGCCATTGACCTGAAAACTGAATGCATTTGGGGCAATTATGACTTGTTTCTTATTCCATCACTTAAAACTATGTCAATAGCTCTGACTTTGAAAGGACATATATTCACATGTATGTTTGGTCCTGTTAACCACTTGTGGTCAAACAGGATAACCATTAACCTGACAATGAAGAGATATTGGGGTGATTAAATATTAAACTGTGTTTATTTGGGAAATGATAGTACATTGACTGCTTAGCCAATCATATGGAATTAATAGGCTAAAAGGACCATAGTATAGTCATTAACATGTATGGTTGCTTTCCCATGATGATGTAAAATCTAAGGTGATATAAACATAATGAATATGCTGATCTTTATGTGGAGATACATAGTTGTCTTTGCATGTCTCAAGATAAATCTCTCCGAATGATAGGCAGAAAAGTTATTACCCAGTCATACACGAGCTTGTTGTTATTTGGTTAACCAAAAATGAAACATCTTTAAATATGATAAAGAACATGTGTTAGTAAAGTTGAGAAAATATCAAAAACAAGGGGAAGAATGAATAAATCAACCAAAAGTTGATAAGTGTTTTAAATATTTTATCAAACAAGAGGGTTACAACTAAGAACTACAAAGATGTTGACAAAATCAGTCTCATCTTGAATGAAAGGCCAGCTATTTAACTGTAAGTCCAACGTTCAACCTCTATATATGTTTGAATCTCAAAAAATACAAAAATACAATAAGTTTTGTCATGCAAAAACATTTTTTGACCAAATACAGGAAGTTGGAGTCAAATTGGGGTGATCTGGGGAAAACCAAATAAGCTTTGAGAAGAGATATGAGGCATCATAGCACATTGTTGACCATTAATGCATTATGCTTAAATTGAACCTTAATCATATCACCAAAGAAATGAAATTCATGCTAAGTTTATACCTGCTGTTAACCTATCTATGTTGTCGTAATAATGCTGAGAATGAAGTATTGAAAAAGCTACTTAGTCAATATGATCCCATTCTTGAGATCTTTTCAGAAAATGGAAGAAACTGCTTTGAAGAGAAATATAACTGAAATTTGATCTGTAAATGCACCATTTGCTCTTAAACTATGATCTGTAATAAAAAATATATTCAGACAAGTGGTATCAGAGCTCGATTACTACTATTTTAGAAAGATTGTTGTTGATTGAAGATTTGAAGAAGAATGACGTAAGCAGACCACTGTTCCATTGATTTGTGACGTCAGCAGCTCTGTTCTTCATTTTTTCTTCCAGATCTACAATCATTTGGTGTTTTCTCTTTCTTGTTTTATTTAAAGTTTTAATCTTTATATTCATATCTTGTTCTTATCAAATCAGACACCACAAATCTGAACAATCGAGTCTCAGATCTGAATATTTTTGAAAATTTCACAAGAGGTGTCTACTAACAAGATTCCTAGATTGTATGGACAGGAAAATTTCACAAAATGGAAGGTTTTTTTTAAGCAGCCGTTTGCTACAACGATGTTGATATGTGGAACTCCATCAAGAATGGTCCATAAGGAGAAGTTGCAGAAGGTGCAAATGCAGCTGCAACTGCTGCTGTAAGAGAAAGAATGAGAAAGGTTGATGATAAGGCTTTAGCTATGTTGAAGCTAGGTCTGTCTTGGGAAATACTCAACAAGGTTGCACATCATCCCAATGCCAAGGTAATGTATGATGCAATACTTGAAATGTTTGAGCGAAATGTTGAACTCAAGAACATCAAGAAGAAGAGACTGAAGCAACAGTTAGAAAGATTCAAGTATAAAGAAGGAGAAAGGTTGAAATAAATTCTAGAGAGCTTTCTGGGAAACCACAAACTATATCATAACTGATTTTGATCTCAACACCAAGCTGCTGAACTCTATGCCAAAGGAATGGTATTGTGCCTGCAAGTTCATTCTTACAAATCACAACTTCAATGAGCTAAAAGTAGATGATGTAGTGTGTTTTCTTCAAGCTGTAGAAATAGAGATGATAGAAAATGAAATGATTAAGGAGGAAAGACCCTGCTTCAATGTTTCAAATGCATTGATTGCACCTATGGGTAACTTGACTACAAAGAATCAACAACAGATTCCAATCATTGAAGAACCTGTTGAACTCAATTCTGATACTCCAAAATCATTTGTTGGTGTTAGCACAAGTAATCAAGGAAATCAGCAAAGATTCAGTGTGCAGCTGATTGATGACACTGATTCTACCTCTATAGCAAGTGGAAATGTTCCTCACACTAGTAGTGGACATGGTCAAAGCAGTGATACACATGCTTTGCTTTCAATGTTCACTGAGTCATATAATGCATTTGTTGCAAAGAATTTAATTCACACAAGTGTAGTGCAAGATGATCTTGAGCAGATAGATGCTGATGATTTGGAAGACATGGATTTGAAGTGGCAAGCTGCCATGTTAGCATTGAGAAGTAAGAGGTTGTATAATAGAACTGGTAGATCTCTGGTTTCTGGTCCTAATGAAAGGATTGGATTTGACAAGTCAAAGGCAATCCGCTACAATTGCCAACAACCAGGACATTTTTCAAGATAATGCAACCTACAAAGGAACTATCAGATGAATCAATTCTAAAATCAACAACCAAGAGGTCAGCAACAATACCAACAAAATCAGCAAAGAAATAACAACCAAAACTTCAACAACTTCAATCCCAACAACAACTACAATCCCAACTTCAACAACTTTCAGCCTCAAATGAATAATCTTAATCAAAGTATGCAACAGAATCAAGGTTTTAAAATGAACATCAATCAAAACCTTCAAGCAGTTCAAAACGCTCCAAACAACATTGTTCCAGTCAACCAAAATCAACCAAGAAATCAAGGAAATGTGGCAGTGACTACACAACATGAAGGTAACTTTGATTGGAGCAATCATGAAGAAGACATTGCAGATGATATCAGGAGGGCAAATGTAGCATTCATGGCCATAATATAGAAAGAAACTGGATCAACTTCTCATACTATTGATTTAAATGAACTTATCAATGATTTGAAAACAAAGGTAGGCAAGCTGGATAGTGAGTGTTTTAAGAAACAAAGTATCATCAATGCATATGAAGCTAGTGAACTGATAAGTGAAGAAAGGATGAAAAGTTTGGAAGATGACTGCATGAACAGTTACAGAGCTCAGAAAATATTTACAACTGAGATTGATGGGTTGAAGAAAATGATTATAAAAGAAAAGGTACTGAACACATAACTGCAAACTGAAAATGAATTCTTGAAGAACTTGGTATCCACTGGACTGTGGAATTCTGAATCAAGTCAAGAAAGAAGAGAGATACAAAGCAGTACCACCACCATTCAACAACAACTTTATGCCAAAAGTTGATAAAGAGAAAAGAAATGCATATCTACAACAATTCAAAGATGTCTTTCAAGATAAAGGAGAACTTGTGGATTTGTATAAGAATGTTGAGGTGAGTGAAGAAGGAGAGTTTGTTGTGAAGAAAGAACTGAAAGAAGAAAAGTCAATTGGAGTTAAAGTCTCTGAAGATGACCTTGAGTCAATTGACTTGAATCAAGATGACTTGAGTGATTTAAGTGATCAAATTACTGAGGAGGAAATTAAAGCTGCTGAAAGAGGTGAAAGATTCAAGAAACCAGAATCCACTGAAAAACTTCCAAAGTATCCACCAGTCACATCAAGAATGAAGAAACAAAATGAAATAACCAAGAGAGGACATGTGTCGTTTGATATCTGTGAAGGATCAAAACCAAGATATAATGCAGTGAGACCTCCAAGCAAAGCTCTATTGGAATGAATTAAACAGAATAAAAAATTGAAAGAAGTTGAAACAGTTGCATGTGAAAATTTTATTCATGTTTACCCTATTTTCTCAAGTGTTGAAGACTTTGACATTAGAGAAGTAGAAACAATGGAGGAATATGAAAACAGGAAATCAAGACAAAAGGAAAGCATAAAGGAAGAACCCTTAAGTATAAGAGAAATTGTTTTTGTTAAAGGGAAAGTGGAAAGAAGTGACATAAGGATAGCTGAATTTGTTCCCTTCTCAATTGATTTTGACAGTTTAAAATCTAAAAAGACAATTGGAGTTGATTCACCAAGACCAAGTGAAAGGTTCAAGAAACCAAAAGAACATGAAGTATTCAAAGGAAAGGTTTGGTGCAAGAAGTGTGATGAATATGGTCATCATACAGACTCCTGTAATGAAAGACTTAAATTCAAGCCTTTTCATGTCCCAGATTAAACAAAATATGGAAAAGACTTTGTGGCCTATAAAATGAAGTATGAAAAATATTTGGGTATGGGAAAGGATTGTGCAGAGGAAGTTCTGGAAAAAGAGAGCCAAAGGCCTTCACTAAAAGTCAAGAAACATATGAACAAACCTGTTAACAAGGTTAAATCTCCAATGAAGCATGTGAAAACTGTTACGAAGGACTCTCATCCATTGAGAACAATCCCAAAAAGGGATAATCAGTCTGTCAAATCTGATAGTTCTCAAATATCATCAAGCAGTGAGAATACAAAAAGACATGTGATATCTAAATAGAAACCAACAGAACTTACTAGTGATGAGAAGTTTGTTGGAATTACGTATGCCCGAGACACATACTTATATTAATGTGGCTAACTGTGTTTGATCCAAGTCGGGTCATACCCAATAACAAGCTAGACGACACCAAATGTATTCTTTTAATGATTTGATCATTTAAATGAATACCGAACACTACGTGTTTAGAAAATTGGTTTTCTAAACAAACACACTTGAGGATTTAAATAAATTATCTGGATAATTTGTTTATATAAATTAATTATTTAATTGGTTAAATAATTATATAAATGTATGTACATTTTATAAAAATGAGTTTTATAAAATGAATGGAGATGTTTTAAATGGTTAAAACAAAATACAAAACAAAAAAAAAAAAAAAAAGGAAAACAAAACAAAAACCGGCCACCCATGTGGGGGTGGTGGTTTTACCCAATCAAAGACCAAGATGCTCTTTGGTTCTCCTTTTATGTTCCTCCATTCAACACACATGCATTTTGGGTCTTGTTTTCTTTTGTATTTTCAAGTGTAAAACTCTCTCTCTTTCTCTCTCAATATCCACGGCCACTTTGGCAAAAGAAAGGGGGTGTTTTGTGAGCTTGATTCAAGTGTTCTAATCCTAGCAACAAGTTGGTGTTGTTGTTTAAAAGCTTGGGGTATCAAAAGCTTGAGGGTTTCTCCTTTGCAACCTTGCCATTTGAAGACATTATCTTCTTCATCCACCTACATCTTCTCATAAGGTATAAGAAGGTACAATTTACTTTTGTGAGCATCTTGTTCTTGTAATATTGATCCTTGTTCTTTGGGTTTTAGTTTTAACATAATGGTATGTTCATAACAAGTTTTAAAATCTAAGCTTCCGTTGCGTTTTCTAGTTAAATATGGTTAACTTGAACTTTGATAATCTTGTATAAAACCCAACAATGGCATCAAGAGCCGGTTACAAGGACTTATGCTTCTTTTGTATTCATAAATTTCGGATTTTTTTTTTTCATGGGTGAAAAGGGAAGTCCGAAAATTTGGTGGATTTTACCCCTCATGGTTTTGTAAGATCTTGACATGCATGGAAAGATCTTAGGAAACCATTATTAACATTTCGATGTTGAATATAAAAAAAAAAAAAAAAAAAAAAAAAAAAAAAAAAAATTGGCCGTAGCCTTTTGGGGGGGGGGGGCCGATTCTTTTTTGGGGGTATTTGGGCATTGGTTGCTTAGGTTGCATGCTTAGAACATTTGGTATGTTTGATTGTGTCATAACCGAAACCTAGACCTTGGATGTGTTGATTGTTGTTTGTGTATGTTGATTATGTTTATTATTCAATATGGTTGTAATAATTCATAATCTTAGGCTTGTGTAATTTATTTATTCATAAATTGGTATGTAATAAATAGATTAGTTGCATTTTCCTTTTTTTTAGAAAAATATGTATTAGGATACATTTTGTAAAAATTGAAGATGCAAGAATTGGTGGATTTGGGCCTTGGACCGAAATTTTGGGCTTGTTGGGCCTCACCGGCCCATCATGGGATTCAAGCCCATTAGGCCCATAAATTTCACTCTTGGGCCCAAGAAGACTTTTGGAAGTTTGGAGCCCATTAACAAGCCCAACAAGAACACAACAACTTGGAGAGGATACTTGAAGCATTTGGATGCAAGGTCAAGTGGGAGTCAACATTCCATCCTTGTGTCATGTTTTGTCCCTTAGGTGTGACTTATGACCTATACTTGTTTCGGCTAACAAGTATGGTCAAATTTAGCGGTTTTCGGTTATGACTATATTTTGCATGTGTATGCTTGGTTGTTTGTTTTACTTAATGTAATGTGTGGTTGATAGATATTAGGATATCCAAACCATCACATAGGAACGACAACAAGCATAAAACGGGTTCTAATATATATTTGGTAATATCGCGTCAATTAGTTTAATTAAATGGGTTTATTAAAACTAAGCGATCACTCACCTATAATAAAATTGGTTTTATTATAACTAGAACCTTGAAAATTGGTTTTCAAAATCGCCATATTTCTAAATGCATGTTAGGATATGGCATAATGTTTTTCAACTAGAATATTTGAAAAATTTAAAATCCCTTTTTTCATAATTACCAAAGAAACAAGTCTAACACCATCCTTTTGTATGACACTTAACGTATTAGGAAACTTTTAATGGGATAAAGGTCACCTAACCATTTTGAGCAAACTAATATACTTAGGGTAATATTAACATATTTGTGGGATAAAGGTCACCTAACCACTTGTATGTTAATCTTACATGTTTATACAAGTAGGACGACTTGAATTAGAAACCATGTGATAAAGGTCACCTAAGCATGGGATCTAATGGTGTTGATGGGATAAACATGCCAACACGAAATAAGGATTTCGAATGGTCCCATACCTCTAGAAGTTGCAAAGGGTTGCAATTGTCAAGATTGACTACCTTGTTAAATCAAATAACGGGATAAAGGTCACCTAACCGAAATTTGATTTATCATTGGATTCTAGAATTTAATTATTATTTTAAAATTTGGAATAAAAGGGTATTAATAATTAAATTGTTTATAATACTAAAATAAAACTTTGTTAAATTTTGTAGATGGCCGCTAACAATGCAAACACCTCTACCCATAACACCCGTAACCTATCCTTAAGAACCATCCTTGAAAAGGATCGTCTAAACCATAATAACTTTATGGATTGGTATCGCAACTTGAGAATAGTTCTCAAACAAGAAGAGATATCATATGTCTTAGACGATCCCATTCCCGACGAGCCTAACGTGGAAGATGAGGAGGCGTATAACAATTGGGTCAAGTACACCAAAGATTCGGTGCAAGCCTCTTGCCTCATGTTAGGGACTATGATTCCCGAAATCCAAAAGGATTTCGAGCATCATGGGGCATACGACATGATAACTCAATTGAAGGAAATGTTCCTTCAACAAGCTAGAGCGGAACGTTTCGAAACGGTTCGAGCGTTTCATGCATGTCGTATGGAGGAAACCCAAAGCGTCTCATCTTATGTCCTAAAGATGAAAAGCTACATCGAAAAGCTTCGTAGGTTGAATTGTCCCGTGTCTAATGAGTTGGCTACGGATTTGATCCTCAACTCTTTGACCAAAAGGTTTGAAACCTTTGTCATGAATTATAACATGAATGGGTGGGACAAAAGCATTGGTGAGCTTCACGCAATGCTAAGAACGGCCGAAGCGGGAATGGGTAAAAGGGTTTTACCCGTTCTAACAATCAATGAAGGAAAAAGGGGACATAACTCCAACCCCAAAGCAAGTGTTGCTAAGGGCAAGGGCCACGTCCAAGGAAAGGGAAAGAGGAAAGCCATCACGCCCATCAAACCGAAGGAAAAGAAGCAAAAGGTTGCGGCGCAAGATCCATGCTTTGAGTGTGGAGAGATAGGTCATTGGAAAAGGAATTGTCCGACCTATCTCAATGCGTTAAAAGATAAGAGGGATGCGGGGCATACCTCAGGTATTATCTTTACTATACATATTGAACTAAATGTTATTTCTTCAAATACATGGGTACTTGATACCGGATGTGGAACTCACATTTGCAATTTGTTGCAGGGGTTCAAAAGAAGTAAACAACTCAACAAAGGGGACATTAGTCTCTTTATGGGCAATGGAGCAAGAGTTGAAGTCCAAGCCCAAGGAGACTACTTGTTAAAGCTTCCAAGTGGTTTGGAAGTAATTTTGAAGAATGTTTTGTATGCTCCTAAGTTAAGGAGAAACATTATTTCCGTGTCTCTTTTAAAACAATGTGGCTTTGATCTTAAGTTTATTGATTATGATATTCATGTTTTGATGAATGGCATATTTTATTTTAAAGCTATACCCATAAATGGTATATATGAAATAGATCAAATTGGTGCGTCACATAGTAGTTCAATGTACAATGTCAACACCAAGAAACTCAAGAAGGACTTGGGTGATTCCTATCTTTGGCATTGTCGCCTTGGACATATAAGCAAGATCGCATGCAAATTCTTCGCAAGAATGGTATTCTAGAAACAAATGAGTATGATTCATTTGATGTATGTGAATCTTGTTTACAAGGCAAAATGACAAAGCAACCCTTTAATAAAACTTTTGAAAGGTCAAAAGAATTATTGGGTATCATACATTCGGATGTATGTGGTCCTTTTAGACCAATGACTAGGAATGGTGAAAGATACTTCATTACCTTTATTGACGATTATAGTCGATATGGTTATGTGTACTTAATGAAACACAAAGATGAAGCTTTTGAAATGTTCAAAGACTTCAAAACTGAAGTAGAAAGACAACTCAAGACCACAATCAAAGTACTTCGTAGTGATAGAGGAGGTGAATACCTAAGTGGTGTTTTTCAAGATCATCTTAAGAGTTGTGGAATTATTTCACAACTTACTCCACCTGGAACACCACAACATAATGGTGTGTCTGAAAGGAGAAATCGTACCCTATTAGATATGGTTCGATCGATGATGGCTAGAAGCACTTTACCTCTATCATTTTGGGGCTATGCTTTACTTTCCGCTGTTCGCATATTGAATATGGCTCCAACCAAGAAAGTGGAGAAGACACCTTTTGAAATATGGCATGGAAAGGCTCCATCGCTATCATTCTTAAGAGTTTGGGGTTGTGTAGCTTATGTAAAGCAATACACCCCAAACAAATTAGAAGTCCGATCCACTAAGTGTATCTTTATAGGTTATCCTAAAGATGATTTAGGATATTACTTTTATGATCCTAGTGAGCAAAATGTTATTATTGCTCGAAAGGGTAAGTTCTTGGAAACTAAGTTCCTTAAGGAAGGAACTAATAGTAGAACAGTGAAACTTGATGAGGATCAAGAACCACAAGATGATACACAATTGGTTGATACTAGCACTCAACAAGAGGTTGTTGAAAGTGATCAAGTGGTTGATCAAAACACACAAAACGTTCGCAGATCTGGTAGAGTTAGCAATCCACCTGAAAGATATGGATTTTTTATAGAAGGTTGCTACGTGGTAGATTCGGATGAACCAACCACATACCGTGATGCAATGTCCAAGAATGATTGTGACAAATGGCTTGAAGCCATGAACGTTGAGATGCAATCCATGTATGACAACCAAGTTTGGGAATTGGTTGAACTACCACTCAACTCCAAAGCTGTTGGAAGTAAGTGGGTTTTCAAAAGAAAAACTGATATGCATGGAAACTTGGATACTTATAAAGCAAGACTTGTAGCTAAGGGTTTCACTCAAACTCAAGGGGTTGATTATGATGAAACTTTTTCGCCTGTGGCAATGCTAAAGTCTATTAGGATATTATTTGCCATAGCTGCACATTATGATTATGAAATTTGGCAAATGGATGTCAAGACCGCTTTCCTAAATGGATATCTTGAGGAAGATGTCTATATGGTTCAGCCTGAAGGTTTTGTCGATCCGAAACATCCTAATAAAGTATGCAAGTTAAAGAAATCAATCTATGGATTGAAACAAGCATCTAGAACTTGGAATCATCGTTTTGATGAAGAAATCAAAAATTTTGGATTCATCAAGAATGCTGATGAGGCTTGTGTGTATAAGAAAGCTAGTGGGAGTATAATTACCTTCTTAGTATTGTATGTCGATGACATTCTACTATTTGGAAATGACATTCCAACCATGGAAAGCGTTAAGGCTTGGCTTGGAAGTAGATTTTCCATCAAGGATCTTGGTGAAGCTGCCTATATTTTGGGAATAAAGATCTATAGGGATAGGTCAAGGCGCTTGATAGGTTTGAACCAAAGTACATACATTGATAAGATCTTGAAAAGGTTCAAGATGGAAAACTCCAAGAAAGGTTTTGTACCTATTCAAAGAGGGACCATATTGAGTTTAGCTCAATGTCCAAGCTCAAAGGATGAGCAAGAGATGATGAAACAAATCCCATATGCTTCTGCTATAGGATCCATTATGTATGCGATGATATGTACTAGACCGGATGTGTCATGCGCTTTGAGCATGACAAGCAGATACCAACAGAATCCAGGAAACAGTCATTGGATGGCTGTTAAGAACATATTGAAATACCTTAGGAGAACTAAGGATATGTTTCTGATATATGGATCTGGTGAGGAGGAACTCGCTATAAAAGGTTACACGGATGCGAGCTTCCAAACTGATCGAGATGATTCTCGATCACAGTCTGGGTATGTGTTCACTCTTAATGGAGGAGCTGTCTCTTGGAAGAGCTCAAAACAGGAAGTGGTAGCATTGTCCACTACAGAATCAGAATACATCGCCGCTTCATTGGCAGCTCAGGAAGCTGCATGGTTGAAGAAATTCATTACTGATCTAGGGGTGGTCTCTTCCATTCAAGACCCCCTAGAAATCTTTTGTGACAACGAGGGTGCGATTGCACAAATCAAGGAACCTCGTTCGCACCAAAAGACAAGGCACATAGAGCGGAGATTCAACTACATAAGGGATGAAGTTGAAAAAGGAAAGATATGTATTCGCAAAGTTGGAACTGATCAAAATCTTGCGGATCCATTCACGAAGCTCCTAGAAAGACCGAAACATGAGCGTCATGCGAGTGGCTTAGGACTCCGATATTCTAGTAATTGGATTTGATCTATTTTGTATTTACGTTTAAAAGACTTTTGTAATTTAACTCTTTTATATGATTATGGAATCTTGAGTTAAATTCTAATTTTGCATGTTTAATCCATGAATAAGTTATCTTATTCTAAAAGTCCGTAGTCGATCACATTTGTGGGAACAAATATGAAGCAAGACTATTATGAACTAGGATTGGTGGATATTCATAAGGAATGAATATGGAGCATAGGTTTGCTGCCAAGGTTCATAGATATTTGTGGGATACGAATATTGGACTGACCCGCTCTCAATATTACTACATGGAGTCAATGGACCTGATCATTAGTAATTTTGAGTAAAGGAGAATTTCATATTATCCTTAGACCTGAGATGTATACTGGGTCTTGATTTTCACCAAGTATTACACTTTGACTCTGCCCTTCGCTATTCGTAAAAGATGGTACATAAGGATGAGCTCAGGTGGAGTATAAAGTGATAGTGAGAGGCGTATACAGTCAAGATGGAATTTGTTCCTCTTATGTGTTGAGAGTTTAGATGTCTAAGGCCTGATAAAGTTGAATTGTAAAGAGAATGATCGCCTATGTCTCTTAGATCCAACATGACATCTAGTAACAAAGGGATATAATGATAGATTCACCTAAATCATATCAAGTAAGGGACTTGAAGGGATGATGTTAATGAATGGCACTTCGTCAAACACATTAGGGGTGGTGAACTGTTGTTAGGCGGTATTCACCACTTGCATTAATTTTCTATGTATCTCGTGCAAGTGGGAGATTGTTGGAATTACGTATGCCCGAGACACATACTTATATTAATGTGGCTAACTGTGTTTGATCCAAGTCGGGTCATACCCAATAACAAGCTAGACGACACCAAATGTATTCTTTTAATGATTTGATCATTTAAATGAATACCGAACACTACGTGTTTAGAAAATTGGTTTTCTAAACAAACACACTTGAGGATTTAAATAAATTATCTGGATAATTTGTTTATATAAATTAATTATTTAATTGGTTAAATAATTATATAAATGTATGTACATTTTATAAAAATGAGTTTTATAAAATGAATGGAGATGTTTTAAATGGTTAAAACAAAATACAAAACAAAAAAAAAAAAAAAAAAGGAAAACAAAACAAAAACCGGCCACCCATGTGGGGGTGGTGGTTTTACCCAATCAAAGACCAAGATGCTCTTTGGTTCTCCTTTTATGTTCCTCCATTCAACACACATGCATTTTGGGTCTTGTTTTCTTTTGTATTTTCAAGTGTAAAACTCTCTCTCTTTCTCTCTCAATATCCACGGCCACTTTGGCAAAAGAAAGGGGGTGTTTTGTGAGCTTGATTCAAGTGTTCTAATCCTAGCAACAAGTTGGTGTTGTTGTTTAAAAGCTTGGGGTATCAAAAGCTTGAGGGTTTCTCCTTTGCAACCTTGCCATTTGAAGACATTATCTTCTTCATCCACCTACATCTTCTCATAAGGTATAAGAAGGTACAATTTACTTTTGTGAGCATCTTGTTCTTGTAATATTGATCCTTGTTCTTTGGGTTTTAGTTTTAACATAATGGTATGTTCATAACAAGTTTTAAAATCTAAGCTTCCGTTGCGTTTTCTAGTTAAATATGGTTAACTTGAACTTTGATAATCTTGTATAAAACCCAACAAAGTTTCTGTTAAAGTATGGATATAAACCACAAGGTTTTCTTTGGAAACCTAAGCCTGAGATTACGGTTGAGATAGTTGCTGATGTAAGAGACTACTCTAAAAAGGACTATTTGATATAAGAGTGTGACACTGACTCAGCTTAGTACCAGAAATCAACATCACTAGTTAAAACTCCAAGAAAGTGTGGTTATGAAACAGACAATTCAGACAATCTAGAAATCACTCATGAAGATCCGGAACCAACTACACTCACTTCCCAAGCTGTGTCTGAAACTGAATCTGATGAGCTGCAAGTTGATAAGGCTTGCACTTCATCACTCAACTAATCAAACTTTCTTTGTATGTGCAGGAACAGTCCACTCCTCTGAATGACATATGGTACATGGATAGTGGATGTTCTAGGCACATGACATGTGACAAGAGATCTCTTGTCAATTATGAAGAGAAGTATGAAGGTCCAGTAGCTTTTAGGAGTGATGAGAATAGTGGAAAGATTGTTGGAAATGGAATCTTAACCAATGGGAAAGTCTCATTTGATAATGTATTTCATGTTGAAGGTCTTCAGTACAATCTGCTGAGTATATCACAAATGTGTGATAAGGGATACAAAGTCAGTTTTGATGAATCACACTGTTTCATTCTAAAACCTGAGTTTGTGATTCCACCTGAAATGATTATGATGATGGCACCAAGAAATGGTAACTTGTATGAATTGAATATGAAAGATGCTGTTTCAAGAGGAGGTGCATGTTTTGTTTCCAAAGCCACTGAAAATGAGTCAAAATTGTGGCATAGGAAACTGTGTCATGTGAACTTGAAGAACATGAACAGACTTGTTAAAGGTGAGCATGTCATAGGCTTACCCACAAGAGAATTCAAATTGGAAGATCACTGTAGTTCATGCCAAAAAGGTAAACAACACAAATCTACTCATAAGCCAAAGCTAATCAACTCAATTGATCAAGTACTTGAATTACTTCACATGGATCTTTTTGGTCCTGTAAGGGTACCAAGTATAGGGAAGAAAAGATATTGTCTTGTTATCATTGATGACTATTCAAGATACACTTGGGTTTATTTCCTAAGTACCAAGGTGCGACTGCAGAGTTGATTAAAGGTTGTGTGACAATGATTGAGAACAAGTTGAATAAGAAAGTCAAGATGATGAGAAGTGACAATGGCACTGAGTTCAAGAATGGAGTTATGCAAAATTTCTGTGGAGAAAAGGGTATACTACAACAATTCTCAGCTCCTAGAACTGCTGAACAAAATGGTGTAGCAAAAAGAAGAAATAGATCCTTGATTGAAGCTGCAAGAACCATGTTAGCTGATGCAAATTTGCCTGTCACTTTTTGGGCTGAAGCCATAAATACAGCCTGCTATGTTCAGAACAGGGTACTTGTCAACAAAAGGCATAATAAAACTCCATATGAAATATTTCACAACAGAAAGCCTTACATCAAGTTTTTCAAGCCCTTTGGATGAAAATATTTTCTACTGAACACAAGAGACTATTTGAACAAGTTTCAAACAAAGTCCCTAGATTGTTTCTTTGTTGGATATTCTACACACTCAAGGCTTACAGAGTTTATGTGAAAGACCACTTAAGTGTTATAGAATCATCTGATATTATCTTTAATAAGAACCAATTCAATACAGTTGATGGTGCATCATGGCTGTTTGATCATGAAAAGTTAATAAGGTCTTTCAAGATTTATCCTGAAGACTTTGATGAATCTTTCTACACGACCAGTGAAATTGAAGAGAAAAAGAAGAAATCATTGGACTTAGAAGAATTATGGAAAAAGGTTGCTATAAAAGAAAAGGAGTATACGTTTGTGAAGAATTCCTCATGTGATATTGGTGAACCTGGTCAAGAAAACAATCACAATGTTGAACATGATCATACTGAGAACAATCAAGATGTACAGAATGATCAAGTTCAGAATGAGGTTGACACAAGCAACCAAGCAAGTGGAGAAGAAACTGCATCTACAGCAAGATTTCATGATCTATTTCAAAGATTGAACTTAGAAAACAACGGCGCATCTACTTCAGGACGGATTTGAGCCTTTACACTTTTCGGATAAGAAAGAATACTTCTTGAAAGTGACGGCTGTCCTAGGATTCGTACGGATATAACCCTCCTTCAACAAACCCTAAATCGTTTATCCTATTTGTATGATGAATGTTATATAAATGGAAATCTTTTGAGTGAATCTTGTTTGTGTTGGTTATCATTGAATACTTATTAAGCAACCGTATGTTTGTTATTGATTACGCCTTTAACAAACGGATATCTTTCTAAATATAGCAACCCGTCATTAACTCCCTTGTCAACACATCAATCTGTGTGAGTTATGACATGATTTGAATAAGATCCAGCTGAAATCGAGGGACCAGACATTTCTTAGCATTAATCAATGGGTCCGATGTGTTTGATATCTTGGCACAAGCATATTGACGTTCAAGATCTTGTATCTTGGAAGTTTCATTGTGAAAGACACTTTCGACCAATTCTGGTTTGATAATGCTAATCGGAATATCTTTCTCAGTGAACATTGTGTCTATTCCTTTTAATTTAAACACACGACCAGGTAACGGCTTGGAAACTGTAGGATTGATAAAACACATCAAATCCTCATTAGAAATTTTAGGTTTTCCTGATTTCTTAACCTTCACTGGTTTAACCTTAACTTGTTCCTCCTTCTTCACTTGAGTTGTGTGTGAGCCATACACGTCCTCCTCGAATTCATGAGGTTCACATAAAATGTGATTAGAACTTGGAATGTTCTGGTTCTTATGTATCACTTCGGGTTCAAACACATCCTCAATAATCTCAACATTTTCAACTTGAAGTTTTTGAGTTGGTGGTTGGGCTTTAACATTTTCAGATTTTACTGGTTTAGGTTTGTCCGAGACCATGGGTTCTTTCACAGACACTTCTTCTTCTCTAGCAAAAGGATTTGCTCTATAATTATTTTGAAATGGTAGTGGTATCTCAACAAAACCTATACCCTTTTTAGAATCTTTTTTCTTACCAAAAAGGATGAGTTTCTAAATTTTCCCAACTTATTTTTCAACTCAAGAACTTCATTCTCAAGCTTAGTTATCTTAGAAAGATGTTTCAAGATTTCCTAGAATTTTGACAGACAACTCAGCTTTGACATCATGATTACTTATCGACAATGCTTCGATTTTCTCTCTAGACCTCATTTGAGAATCTAAAGATTGTCGATAAGTATCTTTAAGTGAAGTAATTTCTCTCACTAAACTGACATTGTGATTTTTCAAAGATTCTAACTTAGGCTTGTTTTTCTCACATTCAACACAACACACATTAGCAGGCACATTTACAAAGATAGGAACATAAGTACTAACCTCATTGATTTTGTCCATGCAAGCAAAATTAGTTGGAAGCTTTTCACAAGAGTCGTCAGAATCAGACTCAGTATCATTGTCAAAAGATAGCTCACTCCCACTTGCATCTTGGAAATTTTCATATGACCCGAACATTTCCAGATTAGCTTGATTGTCATTGCACAACAATCTTTGTGACCAATCAGTTCCATCCATGTTGGATAGCATAGCTTGTGACCCAGAAGAAGATGGTTTGGTTCCAAACGACTTAACAGCATCATTTCCATTTTTCCCAGCTGAACTTCGATCCTGATTTCTAGGACCAGTATACTCCTTCTTTGGTTTATCACATTCTTTGGCAAAATGTCGAAACTCTTGGCAATTATAACACTTAACTTTCAATTTATCGAATCCCAACTTCTTGTTTAATGATGGAAGATCTTTGCCAGTTCGTTGCATGAACCTTTTCACCTTTCAGACGATCATTGCCATATTCCATTTCAAATCCATGAGTTCCAAATCATCAGGATCGATTTGGTCATAGTCTTCGTCAGTCAACTCACTAGTAGCCATTTTACTACCAACCAGATTCTCATAAGAAGTCGTGAAGGCATATAAGAAAGCAAAGTTTTATTCAGCCTCCTTCATGTTCACATTCGGTTGTGCTGAGAATTGATTTGTAGTAGTTGAATTACCAGACCCTACAGAAGAACCAGAAGCGCCATGTGACCCAGAACTTCCATTTGTGTGGAAACATGCACGTTGATCACTATAGATAGTTGTAGCATTATCACTTGCATTTTGTGTAAGAATGCGGTGATGGGAGATTGTTAAACTCAAAGGCATACTCCACCATAAAAAGCTGAATCTCAGTTATCCTTAGAAGACTTTTGACACCTAAGATCATATTCACGAGCTTTGATCTTTTGCATGAACTCAGTCGTAGTCAAATCTTCGTTACTAAAATTATTATTTTCTTTCAATACCATTAAGAAAGTCGAGTAAGAACTCGGTAAAGCACCCTTGATGGTATCTATCTTATTACTTTCAGAAGGTTCCATCTTCATCTTGTCTTTTTCGGCTATCAGATGGTTAAACCGTGTTGTCGTTTCTTCAAAAGTCAAACCTTTAAGTAAGTTGAAATTTCTAAATTGAAACTTTAACATCACCTTCTTGCTTTCTGCAGTATTACCCAAATTCCTCATACAAATGTGTTGAAACAACGAAGCACAAATCTTGATGCTACCAACTTGATGAAATATGTTTTCAGGTAATGCCATTGTAAGAGTTGAGTATGCATTCGTTTCAATCTCCAAAGCTATCTTTTCTTCTTGAGAGTATTGTGAGATGGCTTTAGGTGTGAATCCAATTGTTTCATCTCCAATAATTGGACCAGTATACACTTCATCTAAATAGTAAGAACAATCAGGGTGAACAAACCCAGATAAGCACGAAAATGAGGTTCCCATTTAGCAAAGTCACCAAATTTCAATAATCGAGGACACTTAGAATGGGATCCAATTTCAGTGTCCAATTGTAACATTTGCTGCATGAGTACGTTTTGAGAAGCTAACGCGTAAAAACCAGCCATCTTGATAAGTAACAAGACAATCAAACTTCAAGGACTAAAATTTAAAATATGCTAACGAACTTAAAACAGTAACTATAACGAACTGTGAATAGTGTTTGTAACGAACTATAATAACGAATCAATTATAACGAATTAAAAGTTATCTGAGTAACGAACCAGGAACAGTGTCAAACAAATTAGATTATAATTAATTATCAAATGAACTTAGTCAACGAATCAGGTCAAATGGACCAGTTTGACGAATTTGGTTAACGAACTAGGTTAACGAAACCAAATTAAAAGTAACGAATCACACAGTCAATCTTAAAGAATCAAAGTAACGAATCTCTGATTCAAGGTAACGAATTAAGATGACGAATCTGCTACAGTTGATAACGAGTCAACTATAATGAATCAGGTTGTTATAAAGGTTATAACAAACTCTGACAACTATTGCCACGTGGCAAAAGTTTGTTAAGCATGTGATTAACGAATCAGACCACGTGTTACGAGATACTCCTGTGTAGATCCGGCTGGGAACCTACATTTGGTATCATAGCATTTTGCTTGTGATTGTGTGGTTCGGGATTATCACACGGGTGTCAAGATCGTTCCGTTAGACCATTTGCGGAACGAGTTTACGTTGAAATACCTCGTTTTTGTGAATTGCTCCTCATCACTCATCAAATACACCTTCAAGTCACCCTCGCGTCCCTCGAAATCAACCTAACTAAACCTGCAAAACTCCATTGTTCTTCAGGCGAAGTTGCTGTCACCCATACTAGGGTTTTAGCGAACATATAGGGTTTCAGCGAAGTTGTGACTAGCGAAGTTGTACAACTGGCGAAGTTGTGTAGTCAGCGAATTTGTGTAGCAGGGGAAGTTGTTGAGTAGCGAAGTTGTCATAAAGCGAAGTTACAAGCGAAGTTACAAGCAAAGTTGTAATAACTTCACTGCTTACTGCACACAGTATCGTATTTTTCAGTTCTAAGTTTCGTTTCGATCAAGTATGACTTCCATGAACATCACTGAACTGGTAAAAATGGAGGTTGAAGCTGGTTCAGCAACTAAGGCTCCAAAACTGCTTAAAGGTACTGATTTCGTTGCATGGAAAGATAGATTTGAACAGTATGTGAAGTATCAAGACGCAAAAATGTGGGCCTGCATTCAAGACGGGTACATTCCACCAACATCCATGTTTGAAGTTCGTGAACCGATTAACAAGTACAGTAAGATGGAAGATGATGAAAAGAAAATGTATGAGGCAGAAAGTAAAGCGCATGCAGCTATAACGATGGCACTTCCACAAGAGATTCTTCATACTTTCAAAAGGTACAAAACTGCTAGAGAGCTATGGGAAGCACTAGAGAATAGATATGAAGGAAATGTTGGGATACGAACCTCCAAAACAAAGCTGCTAAAAACTCAATTCTCAGTATTCAACTACCTGAAAAATTAATCACTTGATGACATCATCACGTGATATAATCATTTGATGACTGAGCTAAATAACTACTCCATTGAATACAAGGAAGAAGAGATAGTGGAAAAGCTTCTTGATGCTCTCCCACCAAAATGGGAGATGTACACTGTTCTGATGAGAGAAGATAAGGACTTTGAGAAAATTGATTTGGAGACGGTGGTAAATAAGTTATGAAATTTTGAACTCAACCTGGATCGAAAGGAGACACCTACTGATCAGGTTCAGGATCCGGGAATGTATGGTGCTAAAGTCACTCCAAACTCAACTTGAAAATCAGAATCCACTGCCTACTACTCAAAGGGGGAATCAAACTCCACTCCAGATGGTCATGTGATTCTCAATATGGATGGTGACGTATGTTTCGTAGCAGGAAGTAGTAGTTCCTCAAAACCTCAAACCAAAACTTGTAATTTCTCAACCAATGCTTCTAGTAAGAACTACTCACATATGCCTATGAGTGTAAAATAAGCTGAACAACAGTTCGCTCTTTATGCCTCCTTCATTGCATCTTATGAGAATTACATCAAAGGAAAAATAGTCGACCCAACTACTTTGGATGAAGACTATGATCAGATCGACGCTGATGATCTGGAAGAAATGGATCTGCAGTGGCAGATGGCGATGATAGTAAGAAGGGTAAAGAGATTTCTGAAGAAAACTGGTAGAAATTTTGCGGGAGAAAGACCGGGGTTTGATAAGTCAAAAGTTTGTTGTTATAACTGTCAACAAAATGGTCACTTTGCTAAGGAGTGTGCAAATGAGAGGGTCGAACGAAGCTAAAACAGGCCTGCTCAACATAATGGGGGTGGAAGTGAAAACAAGGCTATGGTATCTCAGCAAAACGGAGGATACAACTGGAATATACAAGTTGAGGAGGTGTTGAAACAGGCAAATCTGGTGAATATCGAAACTGGAGGAAGTGACAAAGAGATGGGGGAAGATCAAGCATACTTGGCAGAAGTGAACGATCAACTCTCAGAGGTATGTTCTGAATCTCATTGTGAACGTTGTGAAAAACTGTTTGATCAATTGAAAGCATAAACTGATCAATTTGTTAGTTTGGACACTCAATTTAAAAATCTAAAAGAAGAACATCACTATTCTAAAACTAAAGAAACAGCTACTCGGTTAAAATAAAATCCAGTGAAAAAGACATCAGAAGCCTTAAAGCAACCCTAGCTTAAAAAATACAAGTGATTGATCTTAGTTATGAAGTATTAGAAGAAAAGACCAAACTAATTGCTGAAAAAGATAAACAGATAGCTGATTACCAGATGAAAGTGGTGGAACTGAACAAAAAAATTGAACAATTTAGAAATTCTTCTGCGATGTTAGATCACATCATAAGTGTTCAACGTTCCCCGGTTAACAAAGGGGGAATTGGATTATCAGAAGTTCCACCACCATACAACAATAACTATACATATAATACTAATAATCAGCAATCTGTGAATGTTGACATTAGTCAGACAGTTCCAATAAAAGTTTCTGAAGTCAATGAGAGTGAAACGAGTAAGACAAGTTCTAATGTCACAAGTTCTGTCTCAAGCTCTGTCTCGTTAAATTCGGACAAGTCTTCCGAATCGGGGGAGATAAAAGAAGAGGTTGTGTTACTAAAACATGGTGAGGACTATAGGTTTGATGAAAAGAAATCTTCCCTAAATCCGTTTGTCTCACCATATGTGAGACAAACTGGTAGTAACGCAACCTCGACATCTGCAACAACTTTTGAGACGAAAGTTTAAAACAACCAGAATAATTTGAACAGAAGTTGTTTTAGATGCAACAGCATAGGACACCTTGTCACTGATTGTCCTCTGAAACAGAGAAAATCTAGAAATATGAGGCCTACTAAAACTGAGAATAAAACGAATACTAATTTTGATACTGGTAAGAATGCTAACACACCAAATTTCCATCATTGGACTAATCCAAGATGTCAAAGAAATCAGTCTCGTTTTTTCCCAGTGAATTACCAAACCAACAATTATAACTCCATTAATGCTAGAAATTCACGAAGGTTTGGTTGGCCTCATAGCCAGTCATCTAGAAATTTTCCTTTCAGATCTTACAAATATTCTCCTTAAACTAACTTTGGGCAACCAAGGTACTGGATGCCAGATAACAGGTTTAATCAACCCAAGACCAGAAGGTCTTGGGTTCCCAAATTTTAATCTATTTCTTTAATTGTGAAGGAACAGTCGAACAGAGCTGTAAACAATATGTGGGTTGTTGACAGTGGCTGTTCCCGACACATGACTGGTAACAAGAAATTGTTACGTGAGTAGAAGTCTGTTCAAGGAGGAAGGGTTAGTTTTGCAGGAGAGAGTGGAGGAAGAATTAGTGGTATTGGGACTGTGAGAAATGGCAGAATAAAGTTGAAAAAAGTGAATTTTGTGGCAAAGTTGTGACAAAGAATACACCGTTCATTTTACTAAAGATGAGGCACTCGTACTTTACCCTGGTTTCAAGATACCAGAGACCTGGGTTGTGATGAAAGCTCCAAGAGAAAAGAATACGTATGTAATGGATATGAGAGCAACCGAGATGACAACAGAAGAGTCATGTCTTCTGTCAAAAGCAACAGAATCTGAGTCAGAATTGTGGCACCGAAGAATGGGTCATATACATCTTCGTAAGATGAACTACATAGTCAAGAATGGGTTGGTACTAGGAGTTCCTTTGAAGAACTTCAATTTTGAAGACCAACGTGTATCATGCAAGAAAGGAAAACAGCACAAGAAGCCTCATAACTCCAAGAAGGTTAACTCAATTGTCAGCACCTTGGACATACTTCACATGGATCTCTTTGGTCCTGTGAACGTTAAGAGTCTAGGAGGAACTTCATACTTTTTGGTTATAACCGATGATTACTCACAATACTCTTAGGTCTATTTTCTGAAGGAAAAAGATGAGACAGTTCAGTTGGTAATTAACTTGATTACCAAGGTGGATAATATTGTTGGGAGGAAGGTTAAGTACATCAAGAGTGATAATGGTACAGAGTTCAAGAACTATCAGATGGAGATGTTTTGCTTATAGAAAGGGATAGAGCATCAGTAGAGCTCCCCATATACTCCGAAACGAAATGGAGTAGCTGAAAGGAAGAATAGAACTCTAATCGAAGGCGCCAGAACCATGCTGGCAGATGCTAAACTTCCCGTGGTGTTCTGGGCTAAGGCTGTTGCTACAGCCTGTTATATCCTTAATCGTGTTTTAACTGTTAAAATATTAAATAAAACCTGTTATGAACTTATGCATGGTAAAAAGCCAAACTTGAAAGGTCTTGAACCTTTCGGGTCCCCATGTTCGATATTAAAGACTAACTCTAAATTTGGTGAGAATGTTGACGAAGGTATCTTAGTTGGCTATGTTGTTGGAACACCCAACAGAAGAGTCTTTAATCTATCAAACAGCAAGGTTGAGGTGGTTTGTAACACTGACATTACTAGTTACATATCACCAAGGCCTAGCATGGGACCGGCAGAGGCTTTCGACTATGATAAGTTATTCAAATCTTTTAATGTACCTTACTTGGATTTTGCAGACATTAATGAGAAAATGGCCTCACAAATGCTGTATGACGAAGAGGAGGACATTGTACAACGTCCGCAATATAATGAAAATCAACCGACATCGTCAAGTGTGGTTGAAACTCCTGCTGTCTCGAATGAAGATGAATTCTACAATCCATTTCACACTCAACCTCAGCCTCACTCTGATGAACTCTCTTCAAATCTTGAGAATGACCTAGAAGTCGGTCCGGTACAGACCACCAAAATTCCCAAGAATCATCCTTTAGAGAATGTGATCGGTAATCCTTCTTATGGTGTACGTACTAGAAGAAGTTTGGATGAACACACATGTGTGTATGCAAGCATTAAAGACACGGGTATTATAAATGAGTGCTTGTACACCTGCTTCATCTGTCAGATTAAACCAAAGAATTATCAAATGGCACTGAAGAATAGCTCGTGGGTTGAAGCCATGCAGGAAGAACTGGCACAGTTTGAGAAGATGGAAGTATGGCAGTTAGTTGAAAAACCGCAAGAAGTGAATGCTATCGGTACAAAGTGGGTTTTTAAATGCAAGAGAGATGAGAAGGGTATAATCATACGCAACAAGGCAAGATTGGTAGTTAAAGAGTTTAATCAACAGGAAGGAATAGATTACAACGAAGTGTTTGCTCCTGTGGCCAGACTGGAGGCAATCCGACTGTTTCTAGCATTTGCTGCACACAAAGAGATGAAAGTTTTCCAGTTGGATGTGAAGAGTGCGTTTCTTAACGGAAAACTTGATGAGGTGGTATACGTAGAACAACCTCCGGGTTTCCCTGACCCAGATTTTCCTGATCATGTCTACAAATTGAGCAAAGCATTATATGGGCTACATCAGGCACCTCGCGCCTGGTATGCAACTTTGTCAAATTACTTGCTAGAGAATGGGTTTGAGAGAGGGAAGATCGCAGTACCTTGTTTGTCAAACGGAAAGGGGGTGATTTTCTACTCGTTCAGGTTTATGTGGACGATATCATCTTTGTTGCCTCAAGAGGTACTATGTGTCAGGAGTTTGAAGCAGTCATGAAGAAACGGTTTGAGATAAGCGCCATGGGCGAATTAACTTTGTTTTTGGGATTGCAGGTAGATCAGAAGAAAGATGGAATGTTTATTTATAAAACGAAGTATGTCCATGATGTGCTTAAATGCTTCATGATGGATGATAGTGCCCCATTCGACACTCCAATATGCGTCAACCACAAACTTAGTGCTGATTTCGACAGTGATGAAGATGTGGATCCCACTCAATATCGGGCAATCATACGTTCTTTAATGTATCTAACTGCATCTAGTCCTGACATTATGTTTGGAGTCTGTCTTTGTGCTCGTTTTCAGGCAAACCCGAAGGAATCACACATGAATGGAGTGAAAAGAATCTTGCGGTATCTTAAAGGAAAGCCTAAGTTGGGACTATGGTACTCGAAAGGGGGAGAACTGGATTTGGTAGCATACACCGATTCTGACTATGGAGGTTGCAATCAGAACAGGAAGTCAACAACCGGTGGATGTCAATTTCTCGGTGGAAGATTGGTGTCATGGCAGTGCAAGAAGCAGACCTCTGTAGCCATTTCCACCTACGAAGCAGAATACATGGCAGCATAAAACTGCTGCTCCCAGGTTTTATGGATACAACAACAAATGCACGATTATGGTCTGAATTTCACTCAAACTCCTATTTTCATTGATAACACTGCTGCTATCTCAGTAACTAACAATCCCGTTAAACACAGTAAAACTAAACATATTGACATTCGTCGTCATTTTATACGGGATTGTGCTGAGAAGAAATTAATTTTGCTTGAAAAGGTGGATTCACTGGATAATTTTGCCGACCTTTTTACTAAAGCGTTTGACTGATCCCGTTTTCAAAATCTTGTTGAGCTTAATGGGATGATCAATCCCAAGTAACCATGTTTTCTCTTTTATGTTAAAAAGAAAATCACTATCGCTTAAATTATGTCGGTTGCTCAAGTTTGAAGGACATATCTCAAGGATATGTTTGGTCCTTACTTCTACGTGTAGATTATAAGGATAGCCATTAACCAGATGACTGCAAGCGACCGGGGCGGTTTCTGATGGATTTTTATTCTTTCGGTTAAAATTAGTCGTTCATACTTAGTCAGAGGGACACATACTCGTATGTGGTCGGTCCGGCTGATCCGCTGGATCTTCAGGATAGCCGTTTACCTGAAGACTTTGACTTAATCGGGGGGTTTGAATTTAAATTTTTTTTGGGGAAATGATATTAATTTTTAAGTCTATAACTTCGCAAGAAGTTTCAATACGGTGTTAAAATGAAAATTGGTCCAACCTTGGAAAGTGATAGATAAACTGATTTTGTGTGCTTAACTGGTGAAGTAATTAGGCCTAAAAGACTTTAGAACGGTCATTATATGTAATGGTAGCTTTCTATGGTGCGTAAAAGTAGAAGTGATACAAACTAAATCTTCTCAAGTTACTGTGGAGAGTCATTCTGAGTTGTGCATGTCTCCACATTCATCTTTCCGAATGATAGGCAGAAAAGTGATTAGCCAGTCATACACGAGCCCGTGAGTGTTCTGATTCCCGCGAAGATAGTGTTAAGTATCTGCAGTGATCCAGATTCGGGACTTGCAGTTGTCTTTGATTTGCAGTTGTATTATCATAAAAAAAAACTCCAGTTATTATCGGTAAGCCTTATGAAAATGATCTTATTACAAATATCAAGAAAGAGGCAAGAAAGAATATTTCGAAATATAAGAAAGATCGGTAAGACGACTCAGAAGATCGACGTGTGATCATTGATTAATCAGACACTACGGGTCAAAGTCAACTCGGGGTGACTTGGGGAAAGCCAAATAAGCCTTGAGAATAGATAGGAGGCATCACAATCTCTCATGTGATGTCCATCTAAATTTTCAGCTTAATTGAACCTAATCCGTATCACAGAAGCAATGAAAACCATACTAAGTTTTATACCTGCCTACAACTTGTTTCTTTATGTCATAATACCGCTGAACATGGATCTATATGACAGCCTCTTAATTAGTATAATTTCTGTTTGGATCTTTTCTAAAACATGCAGGTTTTCGTCAAGACTGAAATTTGATCCCGTTAATTCTATTATTCAAAATTTTGTTATGTATTTCGTATTATGGTTTAAACTTTTAAACTTTTGGTTACTTGGTTCTTTGATCGTTAAGTTTAAATCTTTTTGGGAGAAGTTTAAGGCGAAGTTAACCTTTGGTCAACTTTAAGCAGCTTGTTTATAAGTTAAATAATGGACGAAGTTATATATGGGCGAAGTTAGCGGATGGGTGATGTTACCTGTGGGGCGGAGTTAACCTAACTTCGCCTCCTGGGTTTTTCGAACCTATATAAGTGGATCAGTGGTCAAACCTGGACAATTTTCCCAAACTTTTGGTCCAACCTCTTCGTCTAAAACCCTCGGCGAACTTATTCACTTGAATCACACCTCATTATAATCAGTTTTTCGTCAGTATTAAAGGTTCGTTGCATCATAGTGTCACATAATTCTTATTCTCAGGTTACTAATCTGGTCCGCAATGTATGATTTTTCCCTCGTCTTGTATCAAACCCTATAGGCACATAGTTCGATCGATTACAGGCTGCTTTATTTTTAACGTGTCATCTATTACCTTAATCTCTCACTTACCTATCTTCGCCTACCCTCTGATTGCACCATGTTTTGTTAAATCAAATGTTTGATTTCTTTGGTGAACAGGGGCGAAGTTAGGTTTGGGCGAAGTTGAACTTAACTTCGCCTGCTTTAAAACTTGTCTTTAATACCGTCTGTTCAGTAAACTGTAACCTCGCCTGGGTAGTTTTAACCTCGCTACTTTCTGTATCTGGATTCTTCTAATCCAGCTAAGTTCTATACCCAGCGAAGTTCACAACCTCGCCACAACATAACTTCGCTCCTGGTAACCGGCGAAGTTATGACTTTTTGACATACAAATCTAACTTGGCTCGTTTGTTTTGCAGATATGGCCGATGTGGCAGGTGCTGGTGGAACTGGTGGTAACGAAGGTGGCGGTGATAAAAGACAGTTTTTTCCGGGTCACAATATGTATATCACCTTAGATCCGGATGCTCGAGGAATTGACGATTACCGTGAGATCATTTCGTTTCTCATTCGCTCACGCATCTTTCATGCTATTACTACTACTCTTCCGATCTCGCTACCGAACATTGAAGATTTCTGGAATACGGTTGAGTATAACTGTCGTGTTGATCCACCTGTGATGCGTGCTACAGTTAACAATCAAGTGGTACAGTTCGCGGCCGATCAAATAAGGGTAGCTTTACAGTTTGGGGTTGACACTACCAATGACCCCACTGACTTTTCGGCCACTTTCCGAAATGGTGCTTTTGTTCGTATGGGGTACTCGGGTCCTTTGGAAGATTCTCAGAGACGAAAGGGCTTTTTGTTAGATCAGTTAAGGTTTCTGATCCATGTGATGATTGTGTGCATATCCGGTCGCAAAGCTGGTACGGATGGCATAGGGGCAACGATGCAATTGGCTATGACTGCTTTAACCTACAACAAGCCTTACAGCTTTAGCTGTGACATCCGTGGCAAAACTGAGTACACCTTAGTACTTACAAACTCGAATAAGCGTTTAACAGCTTATTGCGTAACGAACAAACGAATAACCAAACGGGTCTGGTTATGGTCCGGATATCCCAGGGTGCTATCTATAAGCGATATATGTGACATTCGTGACAAAACGAGGTATACTATATTCATTACGTAACAAGTAAACGATAAATCGGTTAATTCGTAGTTCTTAAACGAGTAACCGACCGATACTAATTATGACCCGTATATATACTGAGGGGTCATATACGAGTTATATATATATATTATAGAGGCTAACATATTGATATTTAGGCCCCAGTACGTCTAAAACTCTTTAAACGAAAAAGGTTTCGTTTATCGATACGCTATAAGCTTAAACGCAATCGTTAATATCAAAACGAGCATTGTAGCATCCGTTAAGCTGAAAAAGATTTATAAAACACTTATATGACATGTTCTAAGCAATCCGTGAAAATATTTTGGAATTTTACAACGAGTCAGTACGTTTTTCTTATTTTACAAAAAGAAGCTGAAAAACACTCGTTTTCGCGCTGGTTTTCGCACTCGAACTAGTTTTCTTGCAAAAAACTGAACCCGAATTAAATTTTGGACCGAAGTTTACGTGTGGCACGAAAACCGAGGCACCATTGGGCCAAAAAGAGGCCCAATGGGCCCCTTATACTTGCGGCCGCAAGGGGTAAAATACCCCACTTTATTCTTGTACATAGTATATAGTATAATACATAAGATATTTTGGCAAAAAAATTCCAGAAAACTCATTTTCAGCTGTTCTTCTTCTTCCTCCAGCCCAAACCCTAAGGTAAATATTGATTTTTACATTGAATTTAACCATGATTAACATAGTTTAACTATGAAAAATTAATCCTTGATTAGTTTTAAACATGTTTAACCATTCAAAAATCATAAAAATCAAGTAAAATCATGTTTTGGTGTTAAACATGTTTACAAACCAGGAACATATACTTTTTTGGTCAAAAACACGGATTAGAACATGAATACAACGTTTTTACGGTTTGAAAGTTCGGTTTGAACCCAAAACCGAAACCCTAATTATCAAGGCTGTCACATGGATGATTTATGCTTTGTTTGATGTTATATGATATTTAGATACACTGAGTTTGCATCCCGAGACCCGGAAAGTCGTTTAAGCTAGCAAAACTCATCGAAAACCGACAAGGTAAAACCGTAACACTCGTTTAAGGGCTGTTTAGTATTTGGTTGTGACGTGCTTGTTTTTAGCTTGTGAAAATTTTTAGGGACATTAGGGATCATTTAAATGAGTCCCTGTTCAAATTTGGTAATTTTTCGATAAACGGAGAATATTTGGTGAATTTATTTCCGTTTATGAGCGTTTATTTAGGAAAAATAGTTAAACATATTGAAAAATTATGAAACTTGGTTTTGGAGATTAATATGTGATGGTAAGACTACTGGTAAAATTTGGGGATCATTGGAAATGCCTAAGTATGGTTTGTGCAATTATGATTTAACCGAATTTTAACAGTCGAAAAACGCACAAAAAGGCATTTTGTCAAAAGAGTTAGGTTCTGAAGACTTTGCAGGGGCTATGTAATAACATTTAAGACATTTTTAAAAATTATCGGATTTTTCGGAGGTCGTTTGATATAAACGGGCCATTTATTATACGGTTATAACCTATTAAATGAATTTTTATAAATAAATAACTAATCATAAAATTTCTAAAAATAATTTTATAAAATTCTCCATATTTTAATGTATTTTTACAAAAATTTACATAATTTATATATAAGCACATATTTAGTTATGATTAATCGAAGATTTAAATTATAATTGTTTTAACGAAACCGGCAGTTTTGTGTTTAACGGACTGACTGGTATGTCAAAATGTCAAAGGTGGTCAAATATTGTAATTTTGAATGAAATTGATAAAAACGAACTTTTTACGAGAATCCCGGACAATTCAGGTGGATTGTACGCGTTTTGTATAATCAAACCCGTGTGAAAACGGAAACGAACCCTGCGATCAAACCAGATACCGAAACCTTAAAATTCTTCCATAAATCAAATCATTTTATCAATCAATATATTTTCTTAAGTTTATGTGATCTTACCTAATCCCGAAACGCATAAACGATCAACTTGGCTAGGCTCGGGAAACGGTGAAACTGAGCCAAGTCTGATATTAATCATTTCATAGTATACAACGTTACAATCTAAGACTATGGTCATGTTCTGGGCCTAACAGCTATACCCAGATTAGTTATACAGCCCGATTTGGTTTAAACACTGTACTAGTATTAACAATACGATACCGTTTATAGGAATCAGGCTATAAGCGAGGCACCTGACCTATTGATACATAATTTCTGTGCGAACTACGATAAGGTGAGTTTCATGACCCCACTCTTTAAACTATTTTACGAACTTTTGGGGTGGAAAGCATGTTTATACACGTTATTTATCTAAACACGGATCAGGATATAAAATATCTGAACATTTATATATGAAAAGTCCCTACAGATATAATGATTGACTACGTGCTGATGAAAGATGATTATTATCGTTGATTGATATATTGAGTGGAGATAATACGAATTGCAAAACATAATGAAATTACACGTGACAGCATGTTTATACAAACACGTTATGTAATGTTAAACAAAACTAATTTGGGAGACAACGTGGTCTGTAATGGCCATGGGGATAACGTTGTCTGTGATGATTATGGGGCTGTTGTGGGCAGAAGGGGGGCCACAATAGTAATAAACTAAAGTTGAGTATGGCCTATGAGCCAAGTTCTGCTGCAACTTATAAACTAAAGTTGAGTATGGCCTATGAGCCAAGTTCTGCTGCAACTTATAAACTAAAGTTGAGTATGGCCTATGAGCCAAGTTCTGCTGCAACTTACTAAACTAAAGTTGAGTATGGCCTATGAGCAAAGTTCTGCTGCAACTTATAAACTAAAGTTGAGTATGGCCTATGAGCCAAGTTCTGCTGCAACTTATTAAACGAACTAACTTGATTATGACATGAATGTTAAGAAAATAATGTGATTTTGCGTATTGTGGGTGGATGGGGAGCCACAGTATTTGGTGATACGTGATAAATACTATATGTGTATATGCGTCTATATACATGCTATGTGATTAGCCGTAGGAAGTACTATGTGTAGAATATACTAATTATTTGCGTGTATACTATATAATGTTTGAGTTTACATGGAATCATTGTGGGTGGAAGGGGGACCACAGTGGTTGATGTTAACGCGGAACCGTTGTGGGCGGAAGGGGGGCCACAGTGGTTGAGTTTATGTGGAACCGTTGTGGGAGAAAGGGGATCCACAGTGGTTTGTTAAACACGGAAATTGGAAACATGTAGTACGAACAAACAATCACGATTTTACCGAAATTTCGAATTTATATTATAAACTTACATTTGTGCATATGCACGCACAAGGATATGGTTGTGCACATTTATACAACCATAAATACATATTTTTACATACGCGCATACATACAAACTATGACTGTATGGTGCGCAGAACTGATTTCGTTAAAACTTATGAAACTCACCAACTATTCGTAGTTGACCTGTTTTAACATGCTTTTTAGGTAATCAGATATGAGAAGTAATTTCCTGTGCGTTACGTATCTGATTGGTGATTGATGTCGTGGGCATTTGAGTTAGAAGTAAGGTGATTGAAGAACAGGTTAAATTGTATCACCTAGTTTGTAAAAGATGTTAGAACGATGTAATAAATTGTAAATTAGTTAGTAATGTTTCTTTATGAACAATGTATTTGATGCCAGATGTATCTGTTGCATTTTCGTTTTACGCTTCCGCAATTCGCTTAACGGGGTGTAACATTAGCCATATGATTTTTTATGAGATTGATCGTCAGAGACGTGCTGTTGCACGGGAGAGATTTTTGATGTATCCGAGATTCCTATAGATGATTCTGAATCATGTAGCTCCTAATCTGCCACAACGACGTCCTATTTCAAATGTGGAAAGTGTTTCTAAGTCATCAATTGCTCGTAGCAGACCTGAACTTCGTTCGAGGCACACTGCCTTGTTTGGTTATTTAGTGAACCCTGCATATGTTGCTCCTCTGGAAGATGAGTTTATGGATCTGCCACCGCAACAGGCTAATATCCCTCAACCACTTCCTGTGGTTCAACCACCGCCCGTGGTACCGCAAGCACCGCCTGCTGATCCTGTTGCAGCTCTAGAAGAACAGGTTGATCTTGAAGCTGCATGTGGAGGACAAGGGTTCTTTGATATGGAACGGATTGATCCAGCTGCTGAAGTTCAAGCCTCAGTAGCTGAGGTGTCTGGTGTGAATATTTCCATGGTCGCTAAATCTGTGGCGGATTCTGAGAGAACTGACTCTGACTCTTCCACTGACGACATCGTTGAAGCACAACAAATACTTGCCAGACAAGAAAGAATTCATGGCAAGAGAAAGAAAGACTCAGATGATAGTGAATCAGATTATGAGGAGGATCTATATCGTCTGGTACGACGACCAAAGAAGGAAAGGGTTGGTGAAAGTTCTAGAGTTGGTGAAAGTTCGAGGGTTGTTCGTTTTTCCCCACCATTGTTATCCGGTATGACTATGTTACCTGCGATGTTAACTGTCACACTACCGATAACCTCAAGTGTTCCTTTGATGACCACGTCGTCATCATTTGGTATTCCTCCAACCACGTTTCAGTTTACAGCACCGGAGATTGTTTCATTACCGCCTCCAACTCTCACTGCATCAGAGGTGGTTGCACGATTTTTTGAATCCATGCTGGTAGCAACTGTTGGGTTACCTATCTCAATACCACCCATGATTACTATTCAGTCTACTTCTGATATTCAAGCGACTTTGGAATTCCACCGCCGTATGCTCAAGATGTTTCTCATATGCGGTTTGATTTTGACGCTACCCTGTCTGACTCCGAGAGGATTGCAGCTCTTGATCGGGTAGTTCCTGATCAGTCGCGGATAAATCTCATTCAGACGCAAGCTATTCAACGGTTTGTGGCTGAGAATCAGCTTCAGTCTTCTTTTTTGATCGAACACGGTAAACTCTTTGATGTTCTTAAGAAGTTCTTAGCATCTCAGGGGGAGACAAGTTGTAAGAGTGATGAATTGAGGACAAAGAAGAGGCAAGATAGAGACGATGATCCCAATGCATCAAAAGATGCAGGTGGTGAGTTGCCAAGAACTGAACAGAATCTTGGGACTTCCACATCTTAGGGGGAGTCTGCTGGTCCGTCAAGCAGTACAGGTGGTGACACAGTGGTGGTTGTAGACAATGAGGAAGTGTTGGGAGATGATGATTCAGTTGATGATGTCTTAACGGCTGATGAGATTGAAAAGATTGGGGAACAGATAGAGATTGACAGTGACTTGGAAGAAGGGGAGATAGTTGATGATGGTGTAGAGCATGATATTCCAAGTATTGAGGAGGTAAAGTTGTGTCAATGAGAGAGTGTGTCGGATGAGTCAGAATGGGAAGAACAGCCTAGATGGAAAGAAGGATGTGCTCAGTGGTTTTTCAAGACAAAGAAGCCTGCGGTACCAACGATGTTCAAGAAAATTTACAATATCAAGGGCTATGATGAGTCAAAGAAAGGTATCATTTGCTGGTTGTATGATGAAAAGTTGAAGTTGTTTGTGATAAAGCGTTATGATGGGATTCAGTATTTTAAGAAGGCCTTGAGATCGCTTAACACCTTGCCTGAGTGTGAGGTGAAAGATTTGGCTCATTTGAGGTTGATTAATAGAAGTGATGACAACTTTACGAGATGGGTTGGAAAGATTGTGTGGAAAGAAAGTGTGAAAGAGAAAAGGTTTGAGTTGTTGAAGCCACATAAAGGGAAGTTGGTCGAAGACAAGGAACGAGGCAAGAGGGCTGATGGTAAGCCTTGGATGGTGATGAAATACAAGCCGATTCGGTGTTTGAAGGAGGTTCCGATGAAGATGATGCCCAAAGATGTGTTGAAGGATCTCAAGTGGTGGTACGTTGACTTCCAGACTGCTGAAGCTGTTATGGAAGATGAGGATGAACAGGAGATCCTAAGAGTGTATGATCCCATGCACTTGGTTAATTTGTATCGAGCTTATTTGCAGGTACTTAATGATAAGAAGATTTTCTATATTCCTGCGTGGAAGGATGAAGCTAAGAAGTACCAGAGGGTGGTCTCTGTCTGTGTAAGACAGGGCGTTCATGCTTGAAGACGATTGGTACGAGATTTTTGGATTACAAGACACGAGAAAGAAGATAGAGATATGAAGCTACTGCCAAGGGGGAGTCTGTTGGTGCATAATGCCAGTAGTTCAGTATCTCGTGTTTATTTGTGTATGTAATCGTTTAAACTGTTTGTTTTGTGTTGAACGTGTTATTATATGTTCGCCCTTGTTTAAGCGAACTTGAAGTCAGCGAAGTTAAGACAACTTCGCCTAGTATGTTAGGCGAAGTTGTCGAGTTATATAAACTCATAACTTCGGCTTGTTTGATTGACTTTTGAACGATTTGGTTTTGTGATTCTCTGAATCACGTGTTTGGTTCTTCGGCTATTACTCCTTGCAATATATCAAGTATTATCATAATCCTCGTGTGTTCGCATATATTCAACGTCTTAATCGTCTCGACACTCGTATCGTATACGTGGGGATTCTGCACCCTCGTGTTACGAGATACTACTGTGTAGATCTGGCTGGGAACCTACAGACATATTACCCCAGTCTATAGCCTGTGAATTTCAAGCAACAAACAACGAGGCAGAATATGAGGCTCTGATCGCAGGTTTGCAATTAGCGTACATGAGGATCAGGTATCTTCAAGTATATATAGATTCATTATTAATTGCTAACCACTTTAATGGCTCATATACTGTTAAAGGAGAAAAACTAATCAAATATTTAGAACTTGTGAAGGAATTAGCAAATGTAACACCCCGTAACCGCATCGGAAACGTACACGGGATGGAACAGACACATTTGATATCAACAGCATTGCTTATAAAGAAAATACCACTACATTAATTTATATCATATTACATTGTTGCGAGTTTCGTTACTGTCTAGGTGTTACACACATGTTTTACCGATAAGACATTAATATATTCATTACAAAATATAGATCAGCAAGCTTCCAACAAGTAGCACAGATTATTAAGCACATATCAATCATTCCAACTTGGGCATACCTAGAAAACATGTAAAGAAAATGGGTCAACTACGAATAGTTGGTGAGTTTCACTAATTTAAATAAACACTGACAGATCATTTTAATAATCATTTATTAGCAATGTAATTATGCTGGGAACTATGTTTCCCCAGAACATTTTCATTAATCTTCTGGGTAACTATGTTACCCCAGAACAATAATAACCTCTGGGAACTATGTTTCCCCAGAACAATAATAACCTCTGGGAACTATGTTACCCCAGAACAATAATAACCTCCGGGAACTATGTTACCCCAGAACAATAATAACCTCTGGGAACTATGTTTCCCCAGAACAATAATAACCTCTGGGAACTATGTTACCCCAGAACAATCCCACACGATAAACAATTTATATATTCTGTGCATCAAACCATATATATATAGATATACAAGTGTTTCCATACGATCGGTATGTACTTAAATACTTTAATAAAGACATGCTTTCCGCCCCGGGAAAATATTTAAAACGGTTCATTAAAAGGGGCTCGTGAAAACTCACCTTTCTGTGAGTCGGGACGTGATACAATGAACTGCTATAAGCCTGGATCTGTAATATGATATTTAGTCGTTACTATATAATTCCCATAAATTAAATCCGTGTCAATCGGTATATCTGGGGACATTGTTAACCCAGTACTGTACTCGATCCGGGGACAATGTTAACCCCGTGACACTTCTAAGGACTCAGATTGTGACATTACTTAGAGTCTGACGGTCAAAATTATCATTTTTATGTTTTCCTTGATTTGCGTGCCTAGCACGGTTATCCGTTTTTAGTTTCAAAAATGAGTTTGTTCACACCCGACTCAAAAATGGTGTTTGACTGTTATTTTAGTTAAAGTGATGAAATTAGAGCTCGGTTTGGACACCCCGTTTGGCTGCGGGGCCCGTTTCCGTCATTTAGGTGCCGGAAACAGTAAAATCGGGTAAAATTACCCAAATCATCCGAATTATTTTCGGATGATTTACTTTTACTTAATTTACTTAGTTTTATGAAAACGGTCCATTTTTAGGTTTTTTTTTATATACCAGTCAGCTCGCTTATGCGAACTTTGCCGGTTTACACGTTTTAAGCTTTAGAAATTTGTTTTTATGTTCTTTTTAACACAAATAATTACCCGTTTAGTCTCGGGTCTTGAAATTTTACACAACACTTATTTTGACAGTAAGAAATTTTACAAAAATTTTCCAGATTTAATTTTTATATTTACATTTATTTATCTATTTTTAATCATCATTAAAACACTAAATATGTCAAAAATACCAAAAGACTTTAGAAAAATCCCAAATTTTTCCGGGATGATCCCTGCCATCCTCATAACTCCCTGGAATTTTTCCAGAACCCAAAACTCATTTTTCAAGCCATTTTAACAAAAACCGAGCTAAAAAGCCCAAGAACTCGTTTTACCGAAAAGCCCACTTAGACTTCTGCAACTGAGCTCAAATTTTGTGTGTGACTTTTATATGTTATAAAGAGCTTATCTTAAATTTTCCAGAATTGTTCATGATGTTTAGCTATTTTTCACCATTTTTGGCCAAAACCGAGCATTAAATTCACCAAATATTCATCCTTTATCCAAAAATTACCAAAAATTCACAGATCTCATATTTCCATGTGTAGATCATCTCTGTGAAATTTCATGACCCAACTCTCAGCCTACCACAATCTGTCCAAAATAACTAAATCACACGAAAACCGAACTATCTTGTGTTTTCTAGCGTTAGATCGCAAAGATCTTGGTTTCTAGCCTTTGCTAGCCACTAGATACAACACTTACAAGCACATCAACACCACACCAAGCAAGTTATACCCACAATCAAGCCATTTCTTTCATGGTTTCGATTTTGATATAAAAACAAAGGTTTTAACCGTAAAAATCCGTTCTCGACTCTTTTTACTCATTTCTTGGACCAAGATCCCTAGTATAACTTGTATACATCTCTTGATCATGCAAGAGTCGGTTTCATCTCGGGTTTTCACCCGTCTTTCACATGGAAACTCATTTTACAAGATTTCAACCGTAAAATTTCGTTCTAAACTCTTTTAACTCATTACTTGGATCAAGATCCTTTGTATAACTTGTATACATCACTTGATCATGCGAGAATCGGTTTCAACTCGGGTTTTCACCCATTTTTACATTTGAAACCTCATTTTCTCAAGATCATGAAGTTGGAAACAAGATTCAAGCATTAAAACATGCGTTATACCTTGTAAATCTTGGTTGGAAATCAAGAACTTGGATTAATGTTGAAGGTTTGAGAGAGTTTTAAGAGTTTGGAGTGTTAGAAAAAAGAAATGAAGTGTGTATGTGTGTGCACAAGGACCGATCGGTCCAAGGTCATGTGTGGGGTGGGGCCCACACATCCATTCTAGGCCACACATTCGGATTTTCGTAATCCGGATAATGTTTTGGATAATCTGGCTCAGTTCGTTTCTTGTTTAAACTCGTAATTCAGCTTAAAACGAGCCTAAAATGGTCGTTTTTCGGGTTAAAATAAAATTTACATAAAACCGACTTAAAAACTTTAAAAACTTAAACCATGACATTTATTGACTTAAAACATCATTTTATTAATGATTACGCATCTTTTTCGGCTTGATTGATTATCTCTTGCTTGGTTTGGCGTTAAAGGTTTCGTTTAGCGTACTGACGTACCATTAAACTTACCATTCTTTTTCTGTGCTATAATTCACTTATCCCGAAGCTTTAATACTTCGTAAACATCACTAAACATTATATATTTTGTCTATAATGTAATTCCTGATTCGTTCGGGTTTCAATAATCGTTCATCGATTAATCGTAATCCCGATACGACTAGTTGTTCATTCGAGTATAATTCGTACTGTGAATCTTATATACTCGTATAAACACATTATAATTCATATATTCAGTATTGAATAACACGTAAATAGTATATTCCGGCTAGGGTATACCTGAAATTGCCGGAATCGTTACATTCTCCCCCCGTTATAAAAATTTCGTCCTCGAAATTTTACGCGTCAACTACTTCCTTTTGAGGAAATAGGTGGGGGTATTTCTTCCGAAATTCGTCCTTTCGTTCCCATGTATATTCTGGGCCTCGTTGTGAATTCCATCTAACTTTGACCAACGAGATCTTATTGTGTCTAAGTTGCTTGATTTTCCCATCTAATATTTCTATGGGTTCCTCTACAATGTTGAGCTTATCATTTATTTGAACACCCTCTAAAGGTAACACCGACGTGTCATCCGACAGACACCTTTTCAAGTTCGACACGTGGAACACGTTGTGAACTGCACTCAGTTCATCAGGCAGTTCTAATCGGTATGCTACAGGACCGATTTTTGCAATAATGTCGAATGGTCCAATATATCTAGGGGCTAACTTCCCCGCCTTGCCAAATCTAACCACACCCTTCCACGGTGATACTTTCAAATACACTTTATCACCTTCCTCAAATGATAACGGTTTTCTACGGTTATCTGCATAACTCTTCTGCCGATCCCGCGCGGCCTTCAGATTGTTTTTAATTTCAAGAATTTTGCTGGTCGTTTCCTGGACCAGATCTGATCTAATAACCCGTGCGTCGCCCACTTCAGTCCAGCAGAGTGGTGATCGGCATTTCCGTCCATACAATGCTTCGTAAGGCGCTGCCTTTATACTGCTATGGTAACTATTATTATAGGAAAATTCAACGAGTGGGAGATGTTGATCCCAATTTCCCTTGAAATCCAGTACGCATGCACGAAGCAAATCCTCCAGGGTTTGAATGGTCCTCTCAGACTGACCGTCGGTCTGAGGGTGGTAGGCTGTACTTAAATTAATACGCGTTCCCAGCGCTTCTTGCACAGCTTGCCAAAGCTTGGAGGTGAAATGGCTATCCCGATCAGAGATGATTGAGATGGGTATCCCATGACGGGACACAATTTCATTTATATAAATCTGCGCAAGTCTCTCAGTGTTATAATTATTTCTAATCGGGATAAAATGTGCCGATTTGGTTAATCGATCCACGACTACCCAAATTGCATCATGTCCTCGGGACGTCTTGGGGAGGTGTGTCACAAAATCCATCGTGATCTGCTCCCACTTCCATTCAGGAATTTCCGGTTGTTGTAACATTCCCGAAGGTTTCTGGTGCTCCGCTTTAACCCTCGCACACGTCGTACACTTGCCGACGTATGTGGCTATTTCCTTTTTCATACCCGGCCACCAGTAGAACTTCTTCACATCCTGGTACATCTTATCCGATCCCGGATGTATGGAATATTTTGATTTATGCGCTTCGTCCATGATTAATTCACGAAGGTCATGGAGGGTCGGGATCCAAATCCGATTTTTGAAGTAGAGAATTTCGTCCACGCGCTGTTCGAAATTCTTCTCGTTACCGTAAAGTCCCTCTTTTTCCAATTGTTCCTCTTTCAACGCCTCGCGTTGAGCGACTCGAATCAAATCTGAAAGGTTCGACTGGACTATCATCCCCAGCGCTCGCACTCGCAATGGCTTAATCCGATCCTTCCTACTCAAGACATCGGCTACGACGTTAGCCTTGCCGGGGTGATAACGGATGTCACAGTCATAGTCGCTTAATAATTCGACCCATCTTCGTTGTCTCATATTCAGTTCTTTCTGATCGAATATGTGTTGCAAACTTTTATGATCGGTGAAGATGGTGCACTTTGTACCGTAGAGATAATGTCTCCAGATTTTAAGTGCGAATATAACTGCTCCCAGTTCTAAGTCTTGAGTGGTGTAATTTTTCTCGTGTACTTTTAACTGTCGGGAAGCATAGGCTATGACTTTATTATTCTGCATCAACACACATCCCAATCCTCTACGGGATGCGTCACAATACATGACAAAACCATCGTCTCCGTCGGGGAGGCTTAAGATCGGCGCTTGGCACAATCTTTGTTTTAGCGTTTGAAACGCCGCTTCCTGTTCTTCTCCCCAATCATACTCTCGATCCTTTTGAGTCAGGAGGGTTAAAGGTTGGGTGATGCTGGAAAAGTTCTCTATAAATCGACGATAGTATCCAGCTAAGCCTAAGAATTGGCGGATTTCCTTTGGCGATTTAGGCGCTTGCCAATTCTTAACTGCTTCAACCTTACTTGGATCAACGTGTATTCCTTGATGGTTTATAACGTGACCAAGGAATTGCACTTCTTGTAACCAGAAGTTACATTTGGAGAATTTTGCAAACAACTTCTCCTGATTTAGAAGCTCTAAAATTAATCTCAAGTGTTGCTCATGCTCTACTTTACTCTTTGAGTATATCAAAATATCGTCAATAAACATGATGACGAATTTATCGAGGTAAGGTTTACAGACTCGATTCATGAGATCCATGAATACTGCTGGCGCATTTGTTAGCCCAAAAGGCATAACTAAGAACTCGTAATGGCCGTAGCGAGTTCGGAATGCGGTTTTTGGGATATCCTCCTCCTGGATTCTAACCTGATGGTATCCCGATCTAAGATCTATTTTTGAGAAGTAGCTCGCACCTTGTAGTTGGTCGAACAGATCATCGATTCGGGGGAGAGGATACCTATTTTTGATTGTCAACTTGTTCAACTCCCTGTAATCAATGCACATTCTAAGGCTCCCGTCCTTCTTTTTCACGAATAGTACCGGTGCACCCCACGGGGAATAACTAGGACGAATAAATCCTTTATCCAACAATTCTTGCAGCTGGTTGGATAATTCTTGCATCTCAGATGGTGCAAGTCGGTAGGGCGCCTTAGCAACAGGGCCAGCTTGAGGTAATAAGTCGATTCTGAATTCGACTTGTCGGGTTGGCGGTAATCCAGGAAGTTCCTCTGGGAAAACTTGTGGAAATTCGCGTACCACGGGAATATCGTCCACCCGTTTTTCCTCAGAATCAGTGGCCGTCAGGCTCGCTAGATACGCCACACATCCCTGACGTATATATTTTAACACCTTGAGGTGGGATATAAATGGTATCATGGTGCCGGATTTTTCTCCTTGCACTAATACCTCCTCGTCATCCGACACCCGGATCTTGACGATTTTCTTTTCACAGTTTATTTCTACCCTGTTACGTGCTAACCAATCCATTCCCACTATCACGTCAAAACTACCCAATTCTACCGGTAACAAGTCAATCAGAAAGGATCGTTCGTTCAGAATAAAAGAGCAATTCCGAACTATCTGATTAACTATCATGGTTTTACCGTTAGCGACTTCTACGGTGTAAGGTTCTATGGTTTCACCAATAGGAAGGTTTGCTATCGAAAGGAATCTAACGGAGACAAAACTTCTATCGGCGCCTGTATCAAATAATACAGAAGCGTAATGATCAGAGACCAGGAATGTACCTGTCACTACGCTGGGGTCCTGGCGTGCCTCGTTGGCCCCCATCACGAATGCTCGGCCTCGCGCCGGATTGGACGACGATGCCTGACCCGCGGGTTGTCGCCCATTTCCTCCCTGGTTCAGTTTAGGACAATGTCTTTTGAAGTGATCCGTGCTGCCGCATTCATAGCAAGCACGGCTGGTGGTCACCATTTGGTTTCCTTGCGGGTTCTGCTGTCGGGCTGGTTAAGTCTTAAATGGTTGCGCACGGATAGGTTGTGGTTGTCGGTTCAGGTTGTTCAGATTTGTCTTACAATTTGGTACGTAGTGTCCAATCCTGCCACACCGGTGGCACACCACCTCTTTGCACACGCCACCATAGTGGTAACCACATTTCCCACACTTAGGAAACGTTCCCCTCTGCGGTTCTTGCCTTCCGCCCGAACTAGTCATGGCGTAGTTCTGGGCAGTGGGTCTAGCACGTTTACCTTGCTGCTTTTCCTGGGTCCTATGGTCACGTGTACCCCGCTTTCCTCCAGCGGACTCTCCCGCCACCTTCAGTGACCCGCTCCTTACGAAATCGTACGTTACGATACCCGCTTGCGTCACCGCACCCTCATATGTCTGGTGTCCCCCAGAATTGACTATACTCCTAACAATTGGAGTTAGCCCCCAAATATAACGCTCCACCCTCTTCGACTCCGGGGTGACCAACCATGGTACCAACCGCGCCAACTCATTAAACCGGTTCGTATAACCCAAGTGGTCCGCCCCCTGCATCTCCAGATTCCACAATTCATTTTCTAATTTCTGCAATTCGTTTCTCGGGCAGAAATGTTCCAATACAAGAGCCTTGAGCTCTGTCCAAGTCATGCGGTTTGTCGTCGCCTGACCGCGAGTCTGCACTATCGTGTTCCACCATGTCAAGGCATGGTCCGTGAATGTGCAGGCAGCATACTTAACAACACAATCCTCGGGGCAGTTGCTGATATTCACCACGGATTCTATTTTCTCGATCCATTTAACTAATCCATTTGGTCCTTCAGACCCGCTAAACTCTAGAGGTTTGCACAACATAAAGTCCTTGATCGAACATCCCCTGGATGCACGAATCGGTTCAGTACGGTTTGTCTCTACCGTAGGTATAGGGCCATTACTATCAGTAACGACCACCCTAGGCGGTGCGTCATTACTCGGAATTGTGTTTTCATTCTGCGGAGGATTAGTATTTCGTTCCCCGTCATTATTGGTGGTCGTTTGATTGCTCGGAGGGGTTGGATTGGTCGAGTTGTTAATACTGGCGGCGATGCGCGATACTATATCCGGTATCGCCGCCTCCAACTGGCGAGCAATCAGACGGCTCACGTCCACTTCCGACAATTGGGCTGAACGTTTTGGTGCCATTCTACACAACATCAAGAAAATATATATAATCAATACAAATTCCAATCATAAAACACAACAAACATTCCATTCATTAATATAGTTAGTACATATTACACAAACATCCGTTCACATTACTTTCCTGTCACTATTACATTAGATAAGTTTTCCTACATAGGGCCTATGTCGGCATCATCTCGACATAACCCGCAACGGGTCAGTGCTTGAATGATACCCAAAAGTATCTATACTGATATGCCCCAAAAGAGACCCACCCTAAGGGCCAGTGGTTGTATTATAACTAAACAAGATTCACTCCATGTTAGCATCACCACTAACTGCTTACACAGAGTATCAAAAAAATGGTCCCTGTCTATTCCCAACCCAAAACAACTAAACACGGTGGTAAACCAACCCCACCAACATCGCCACCAACACCACTAACACAGCCATCATAACCCGAACCCGCATCTCCATCCGGCCAAGCATCCATTGGGAGTATGAGCACTCCGTCTTCAGCTGGGCAATCGCATACTGATGGTCCAGTATGCAATCACCCAAGTACATCCTTCTCTGGACTCCCACCGTCAGGGCGGCGGAGTGCTCGTTCACCTGTTCGGTGAGCGTTCGGAGCCAGGCCGCCGCATCCCGTTCCTGTCTCGGGAGACCCCACACGGGTAGAGTCGCAGGCACGGGCCGAGAGCTGGAGGACTCGCCCCTGCGAGTAGCAGGTCTAGGTGGGGGCGAGATAGGTCGGACAGGTGGGATACTGATTCGCGCCGTGAGGCGGGGTCCGAATCCAGGCGGTGCAGGAGCGACCTGTGGTGCGGGTGGGGTCGGGGATCTGGCAATCCTAGCTGGGGAGGACTGGCCGGAACTCCTAAAGCTAGCCTCGGAAGGCTCGGTGCTAGATGCTACAAGTGGGCTCCCGGAGTCCCCGGAGCTGACCTCCTCCGGGTCCTCCTCAATCGACACACTGGGGGTTCTTGACATTTTACCTGCACACAAGTTAACAAACATATAGTTCTTTCCATAGTGTAAATCATAATCAAATTAATATGTACTTACTTATACAACTTGACCACATAACAATATTATCACATATTTGCACGTATGTTGCCAATTTTACCTATTAAAATCCCTCGTGACATTCCCTGAATTCCCTCGTGCAGACAAATCTGTTATTATGTTCCAGACCATAATAACCCACTTGTCCATCCAAGTTCATCCCGATCTCGTCACAATATATATTTAGTTGATATTCAGATCCTATAATACTTGAGCTACTGGTTATATTTTAGGTATCTTTTAAAGACATCCTAATTCTTTATAACCAATGGCTCTGATACCAAGTTCTGTAACACCCCGTAACCGCAGCGGAAATGTACACGGGATGCAAAAGACACATCTGATATCAACAGCATTGCTTATAAAGAAAATACCACTACATTAATTTATATCATATTACATTGTTGCGAGTTTCGTTACTGTCTAGGTGTTACACACATGTTTTACCGATAAGACATTAATATATTCATTACAAAATATAGATCAGCAAGCTTCCAACAAGTAGCACAGATCATTAAGCACATATCAATCATTCCAACTTGGGCATACCTAGAAAACATGTAAAGAAAACGGGTCAACTACGAATAGTTGGTGAGTTTCACTAATTTAAATAAACACTGACAGATCATTTTAATAATCATGGGAACTATGTTTCCCCAGAACATTTTCATTAATCTTCTGGGAACTATGTTACCCCAGAACAATAATAACCTCTGGGAACTATGTTTCCCCAGAACAATAATAACCTCTGGGAACTATGTTACCCCAGAACAATAATAACCTCCGGGAACTATGTTACCCCAGAACAATAATAACCTCTGGAAACTATGTTTCCCCAGAACAATAATAACCTCTGTGAACTATGTTACCCCAGAACAATCCCACACGATAAACAATTTATATATTATGTGCATCAAACCATATATATATAAATATACAAGTGTTTCCATACGATCGGTATGTACTTAAATACTTTAATAAAGACATGCTTTCCGCCCCGGGAAAATATTTAAAACGGTTCATTAAAAGGGGCTCGTGAAAACTCACCTTTCTGTGAGTCGGGACGTGATACAATGAACTGCTATAAGCCTGGATCTGTAATATGATATCTAGTCGTTACTATATAATTCCCATAAATTAAATCCGTGTCAATCGGTACATCTGGGGACATTGTTAACCCAGTACTGTACTCGATCCGGGGACAATGTTAACCCCGTGACACTTCTAAGGACTCAGATTGTGACATTACTTAGAGTCTGACGGTCAAAATTATCATTTTTATGTTTTCCTTGATTTGCCTGCCTAGCACGGTTATCCGTTTTTAGTTTCAAAAATGAGTTTGTTCACACCCGACTCAAAAATGGTGTTTGACTGTTATTTTAGTTAAAGTGATGAAATTAGAGCTCGGTTTGGACACCCCGTTTGGCCGCGGGGCCCGTTTCCGTCATTTAGGTGCCGGAAACAGTAAAATCGGGTAAAATTACCCAAATCATCCGAATTATTTTTGGATGATTTACTTTTACTTAATTTACTTAGTTTTATGAAAACGGTCCATTTTTAGGTTTTTTTTTATATACCAGTCAGCTCGCTTATGCGAACTTTGCCGGTTTACACGTTTTAAGCTTTAGAAATTTGTTTTTATGTTCTTTTTAGCACAAATAATTACCCGTTTAGTCTCGGGTCTTGAAATTTTACACAACACTTATTTTGACAGTAAGAAATTTTACAAAAATTTTCCAGATTTAATTTTTATATTTACATTTATTTATCTATTTTTAATCATCATTAAAACACTAAATATGTCAAAAATACCAAAAGACTTTAGAAAAATCCCAAATTTTTCCGGGATGATCCCTGCCATCCTCATAACTCCCTGGAATTTTTCCAGAACCCAAAACTCATTTTTCAAGCCATTTTAACAAAAACCGAGCTAGAAAGCCCTAGAACTCGTTTTACCGAAAAGCCCACTTAGACTTCTCCAACTGAGCTCAAATTTTGTGTGTGACTTTTATATGTTATAAAGAGCTTATCTTAAATTTTCCAGAATTGTTCATGATGTTTAGCTATTTTTCACCATTTTTGGCCAAAACCGAGCATTAAATTCACCAAATATTCATCCTTTATCCAAAAATTACCAAAAATTCACAGATCTCATATTTCCATGTGTAGATCATCTCTGTGAAATTTCATGACCCAACTCTAAGCCTACCACAATCTGTCCAAAATAACTAAATCACACGAAAACCGAACTATCTTGTGTTTTCTAGCGTTATATCGCAAAGATCTTGGTTTCTAGCCTTTGCTAGCCACTAGATACAACACTTACAAGCACATCAACACCACACCAAGCAAGTTATAACCACAATCAAGCCATTTCTTTCATGGTTTCGATTTTGATATAAAAACAAAGGTTTTAACCGTAAAAATCCGTTCTCGACTCTTTTTACTCATTTCTTGGACCAAGATCCCTTGTATAACTTGTATACATCTCTTGATCATGCAAGAGTCGGTTTCATCTCGGGTTTTCACCCGTCTTTCACATGGAAACTCATTTTACAAGATTTCAACCGTAAAATTTCGTTCTAAACTCTTTTAACTCATTACTTGGATCAAGATCCTTTGTATAACTTGTATACATCACTTGATCATGCGAGAATCGGTTTCAACTCGGGTTTTCACCCATTTTTACATTTGAAACCTCCTTTTCTCAAGATCATGAAGTTGGAAACAAGATTCAAGCATTAAAACATGCGTTATACCTTGTAAATCTTGGTTGGAAATCAAGAACTTGGATGAATGTTGAAGGTTTGAGAGAGTTTTGAGAGTTTGGAGTGTTAGAAAAAAGAAATGAAGTGTGTATGTGTGTGCACAAGGACCGATCGGTCCAAGGTCATGTGTGGGGTGGGGCCCACACATCCATTCTAGGCCACACATTCGGATTTTCGTAATCCGGATAATGTTTTGGATAATCTGGCTCAGTTCGTTTCTCGTTTAAACTCGTAATTCGGCTTAAAACGAGCCTAAAATGGTCGTTTTTCGGGTTAAAATAAAATTTACATAAAACCGACTTAAAAACTTTAAAAACTTAAACCATGACATTTATTGACTTAAAACATCATTTTATTAATGATTACGCATCTTTTTCGGCTTGATTGATTATCTCTTGCTTGGTTTGGCGTTAAAGGTTTCGTTTAGCGTACTGACGTACCATTAAACTTACCATTCTTTTTCTGTGCTATAATTCACTTATCCCGAAGCTTTAATACTTCGTAAACATCACTAAACATTATATATTTTGTCTATAATGTAATTCCTGATTCGTTCGGGTTTCAATAATCGTTCATCGATTAATCGTAATCCCGATACGACTAGTTGTTCATTCGAGTATAATTCGTACTGTGAATCTTATATACTCGTATAAACACATTATAATTCATATATTCAGTATTGAATAACACGTAAATAGTATATTCCGGCTAGGGTATACCTGAAATTGCCGGAATCGTTACAGCAAAATCCTTCGAATTGTTTAGCGTTGATCAGGTACCAAGGGAAGAAAACACCGGGACAGACGCTTTGGCAAATTTAGCCTCATCCTTGAAAATTTCAAAAGGTACGAAGATTCCAATCATTCATGTTCTCTCACCAGCAATAAGAGAACATGAAGTTGGAGAAATAACAAATGACAAAGAAATTGTACCCTGGGATCCATTATCCTCAAATAACCGAGAATCATCGATCCTTCCAATCATGAAGCACATCCAAACAGGAGAGATTCCAGAAACAGAGAATCCCAAATCCTTCAAACTCAAGGTATCACAATACATTTTATTAGATGATATGCTATACAAGAAATCTGTTGCAGGTCCATACTTGAGGTGCATCGAGGAACCTGAAATCCAAGAGGTGCTCAAAGATTTTCATGAAGGTGATTCTGGTAATCACACCGGAGGTAGAGCCCTATTTTCCAGGATTCTGAGAACAGGATACTTCTGGCCAAAAATGAAGAAAGATGCAATGGAATATTCAAAGTAATGTGATGCTTGTCAAAGACATGCAAACATCCTCCACCAGCCAGCAGAACCTATGTATCCTATATCCTCTTCCTGGCCTTTCATGAAATGGGGTATGGATATTGTAGGCAAACTACCTAAGGCATCAGGAGGAAGAGTATTCATGCTTACAATGACGGACTACTTTTCAAAATGGATAGAAGCAGAAGCTTTTGTTCAAGTACGCGAAAAAGAGGTGATATCTTTCATTAAAAGAAATATTATTACTAGATTTGGTATTCCCTCGGAAATTATTTGTGACAATGATTCCCAGTTTATAAGGAAAAGAACCACTAACTTTTGTGACAGTTGGGGCATCAAGATGATAACTTCCACTCCAGTACATCCTCAAGCTAATGGTAAAGTGGAGTCTAGCAACAAAATTATCATCAATAATCTGAAGAAAAAACTAGGATCCAAGAAGGGAAAATGGGCCGAAGAGCTACCTTATGTTCTTCGGGCGGAAAGAACAACACCCAAGAATTCAACAAGCCAGACACCATTCTCATTAGTATTTGGCTCAGAGGCAGTAATCCCAACAGAGATGGTGGTTCCTACAGCAAGAACAAGCATCCGTGATCTTGATGCCAATGAAGAAATTCTTCTTGAAGACTTGGATATTGTAGAAGAACTCAGAGACCTAGCCAAGATTAAAATGACTGCTTATCAACAAAGGGTAGTTGGGGCATACAACAAAAATATAAGGGTCAGAAGATTATAAGAAGGAGATTTGGTTTTAAGGAAAGCCTTCCAAAATACTACTAACCCGGCTGATGGAAAGTTATCACCCAAGTGGGAAGGACCCTATCAGATTCAGTCGGAGGCAAGAAAGGGGGCTTATCATTTTCTCACAATGGAAGGCAGCAGATTACTAAGAGCATGGAATGCTATCCACATCAAAAAGTATTTTTTCTGATCAGGATTCAGTATCCTGAGAGGATATATTATCCTTAAAGGATCTAGGATCCCGAAATTGGTAATATCTATCTGGTTACTTATTCTTTACAATTTCTTATTATTAATTCCAGGATAACATATTCTTAACAATTTATCCTTTCCAAGTTTTTAAGTAACAATGCAGATTTCGATAAGAGGTTCAATGTCTAAGAGATTGGTCACCTCTCCTTTACATTCAAGGTACTATCCTATTTCTCATGGCCTAGCCCACGTCTGGATATGACCCCTGATGGTCATATCCTCTAAGGTTTAAAGGTTTTCACCTTTCTTATAAATAGAGTTTCTACACTCTTGCCTGTAGCGCACGTTATCCAACGTATAGTCCGGGGCAGCGAGACCAGTACACGCTTAGTGGCTGACAATTTTGTTGCTTTCGGCTATATGGAGGATCCTACAATTTATGGTAGACGTACCATACCACCGGTTTATAACGTTTTCACGTTATCTCAAGACAAAGGTTCTAAAATTTTCATGTTAGCTAAGGTTTATAACGTCTTCACGTTATCTTTGTTTGGGCAAGTCCCCAGTTAACATCCATATTTGGGCTTGTCCCCAGTTTGGGCTTGCCCCCAATTTTGGGCTTGTCCCCTGTTCACGGGCTTGTCCCCCGTTGCACGAGCTTGTCCCCAATTTATTATTTGGGTTTGCCCCAGCTTAATGGGTTTAATCCCGCTAATACTATAAGTTGTTTGCAACAAATTTTCTAAGTTCTTTGTTAAGATCAAAAATCTAAGGATCCAGAATCCTAAAGTTATTCCTTCAAGGATCACTGAAAGTTCAGTACTTATGGTAACTTAGGTCTACCTAGACCTTCTGGTATGGTCTCTGTTAACTTATTTATGTATTATGTTAGTCGCAATAATTTTGGACATCTCAGTTTTGTAGGTTCCTGGACGGATCGTACACGGGATATCGCTAACAACGCAGGTGCGGAATCCCTGGGCAGGTAGTTACGAGTGTAGAGATAGAATCACACGAGCAATAAATCAACCACGTTATATTGATAACCGAACACGTGACTCACGGTCACTATTACAGAAGATGACACGTAACAATATGAAACACACTGAAACAAAACCCTAAGCGACCAACACTCAAACTGTTTCAGCGAAACAGTTTTATACACGACAACTTCGCCACTGGCGAAGTTGTCCATAACTTCGCTGATTCAACAAGTTCGCCATAGCGAACTTGTTGACAACTTCGCGTATTACAAAACAATCATAAACAAAACATAATTACATTACAGACTCGATTACAAATGCTAGACTATGAACTACTGACACACATGTACCAACAGACTCCCCCTTGGCAGTAGCTTCATATCTTGATCTTCAAGTCTTTGAGTCTTGTAATCTTCACCTCTACGCGTGCGCCCCTTCTCTCACACATACCGACACTACCCCTTGATATTTCCTAGCTTGATCCTTCCAAGCAGGAATGTAGAAGATCTTCTTCTCGTTGAGCACTTTCAAATCAGCCTGCGACAGATTAACAAGATGCATCGGGTCGTACACCCGAAGTACTTCTTGTTCATCCTCATCTTCCATTACCGCCTCAGCTGTCTCACAATCCACGTACCACCATTTTAAATCTTTTAGGACGTTCTTGGGCATAACTTTCATCGGTACTTCTTTCAAATGACGGACTGGTTTATACTTCATAACCATCCATGGTTTGCCGTCAGCCCTCATTCCACGATCTTTGTCTTCTATCAACTTTCCTTTTTGAGGCTTTAGCAGTTCAAACTTTTTGTCTTTAATGGCTTCTTTCCATACGATCTTCTCAATGATTCTTGCCATATCATCATTGCTTCTATTGATCAGCCCCAATCTCGCTAAATCTTTCACCTCACATTCTGGTAAGGAATTCAGAGATCTCAACAATCTCTTAAAGTACTGAATGCCGTCGTACCGTTTGATCACAAATAGTTTCAGCTCTTTGTCGTACAACCAGCATATGATTCCTTTCTTTGACTCTGCATAGCCCTTTATATTATAAGTCTTTCTGAACATCGTTGGCACTGCAGGCTTCTTGGTTTTAACAAACCACTGAGCACAGCCTTCTTTCCAGTTCGGCTGCTCCTCCCATACAGTCTCTTCTATCACGCTCTCATCCCCCAATTCTGATCTTTCAACAGCTGGAATCTCATGTTCCACTGAATCATCCACAATTTCACCTTCTTCTAATACATCTTCCACATTAATCTGTTCTCCAATCTTCTCAATCTCATCCATAGGCAACACGTCGTCATCATCCATCAACTCATCGTCCTCCTCCTCATCCAACTCCTTCAAAGCATCGATAACGTCTTCAACATCAGCGTCGTCATCCACAACTACAACATCATCACCAGCTGCATTTGTAGACTCCCCCTCAGTTGTGGAAGCCCCAAGAGCCTGAGAGGTTCTTGGCAGCTCATCACCTGCACCGGAAGGTGCATTGGGATCATCGTCATGATCTTCTCGTCTTTTCGTTCTCAACTCATCGCCCCTACACGTCGTCTCCCCCTGAGATGCCAAGTAATCCTTGAAGGCATCTATTATTCTTCCATGTTCAACCAGGAGGGCAGCTTGTAGTCGATTGGATTCCACTAGGCGGTCAATAGTCTTTGACTGTTCAGTAACAATCCGCTCTAGCGAAAGAATCCTCTCGGTATCTGAAGTAGGCAATGGAGTTGGTGGAACATCAGTAGCTGAAGTGACCGCAGGTGGTACCCTTGGTAACCCTGCAGTAGAAGTGATGGTCGACTCCACAAACCGTGCAACTACCACCGGTGGATTAAGCGGTTGTGGTGGTAGAGACACAACTGTTGGTGCCGACGTCTCGATCGCTGTAACCTGTGCTGTAGTAGGAATAAGAGACATACCAGATAAGGCAGGTGGAGCAAAACGTACTAGCCTTGAAGATTCTCCAGCTCCCGAACCTATACCTCTCTGTTCTCTTCTTGAACGTCTTAGCACAATCTGTACTGCCTCCTCTTCATCCACTTCATCCTCATCCTCCTCCACAGTTCTCGGCCTCTTTCCCGTAGTCCGTTCCCGAGACACCATAAGTCTTCTTGCCTCAGCAAACGTCTCGTCTAGATCAGAGTCAGCTACCGAAGTAGCTGCTCTGGTAACATCCATAAACTGAGGACCCGAGACATCCATATCAAACAAACCATGTCCACTAAAAGCAGCATCTAGATCAACGTGTTCAGCAGCGGACACAGCCTGAGATATAGTAGCTGGCACAGCAGCAGAAGATACAACAGGCGCAGCTGATACAGCATGAGGTGCTGCCGCCTGATGTGGTTGCGGATCCCTGAACTCGTCCCCTCCTGCAGGAACATACTCCGGGTTGATGAGATACCCGAAAAGTGGAGTATGCCTGGGACGCCGCTCAGGGTTGCTACGAGTGCTCGACGTCCTGCACTGAGCAAAGATACGTTTTGTTACGCACTCAACGTATCTGATAGGGCGTCTTTGCGGTATAGACGGAGTGACATGATTAATAATCATTTGTAGAAACCGAGGATACATAATAAATCGCTCGCGCGCCGTCGCCCGTCTCTGACGATCAATCTCGTAAAAGATTAGCTGACTAAAAGAATATCTGCGGTTGTAAGTCAGCGCAATCATGGCCGATTGCATCGTCGCACCCATCCCGTCGGTTCCTGCCTTTCTGCCGGACATGCATACTATTAACACATGCATCAGAAAGCGCCATTGATCCAGCAGAAAGCCTTTCCTCCTCTGCGAGTCCCCCAGCGGACCCGAATAACCCATCCTTAAGTAAGCTCCGTCACGGAAAGGAGCTACGAACTCCGTTGGGTCGTCTCTCGTTTCATCACCGAACTGCAGAGCCAACCGTATGTCTTCCGAGGAAAACTGTATGTCTTGACCATTGACAGTTGCTCGCATCACTGGAGGCTCAGGTCTGCAATCATAATACACCGTCTGCCAGAAATCTTGAATGTTGGGCAGAGATATGGGTAGTGTATTAGTGATCGCGTGAAAAACTCGTGATCGTTGGAGAAATGTGATAATCTCCCTATAGTCTTCAACGCCTCGTGCGTCTGGATCCAAAGTGATATATTGGTTATGGGCTGGAAAGAATTGTCGTTGCTCATCACCATCATCACCTCCAGCACCTCCAACAGCAGCCATATCTGCATAAAACAAATCAAGTTAGACAGTGTGTAAGCGCTCACAAGTCCGCTAAGTACCACGAGCGAAGTTGTGATTAAATTTATACAGGCGAACTTATAGGTGAGGCGAAGTTGGAAACAACTTCGCTTCAACTATAATTTCGTCTAAAAACTGTTAAAGAAAAAGGTATAGGCGAAGTTGATGTTAACTTCGCCGAATCACAACATCGCCAAAGGCGAACTTGAGTTCAAGGCGAAGTTACGGATAACTTCGCCACAGGCGAACTTAAGCTTCAAGGCGAAGTTACGGATAACTTCGCCACAGGCGAAATTAATCTCCTGGCGAAGTTGTGGATAACTTCGCCTAAACCTTAACTTCGCCTGAATCTGAAACGGCGACTGTTCAGATTCAAGGTTTAGATCCGATGTTTTCGGACCGATTTTGACGATCCATCAATGAAGAACGGCATGGATTAATGATATTGAGACGTGAAGGACGTCCATGAACACGTAACACAAAGGTGAAAAACTTGGTTTTGAAGGTTCGACGACCCGAGGTCTCGAACCAGGTAAAACTATAACGAACGAGTAACTTTGTGAATGTTATTGACAACACATACCGTGAATAAACACTAGAAACAGAAATCAAAGATCGAAAACGGAATGAAAACAAGATCGCCGGATATAATGGTTAGATTATATGTTCGCCGGAAATTATTGAGACTATGGTACTGTTACTGTTTCAAAATCTATATATAGGGCAGAGTTGGTTCAGGCGAAGTTACGGTTAACTTCGCCAAGGCGAAGTTAAGCACAACTTCGCCGAATTCAACAACTTCGCCCGTAATTTTCAAAATCAGCCCTTTAAGTTTGAATAATCTAGAATTTAACCTTATAAGTTACCAAAAAGAGTTAAACAAATATGATCAAGACCCAGTAACCAACAATAAAATAGTATAACTACAAAAACTAAAAAAACTTAGAAAAATTTTAACGAAATAAGGGATCAAATTTCAGTCTAGTCAGGGACCACTGCGTTTTAGAAAAGATCCTAACAGAAATCATACTAACGATGTGACTGTCACTTAGATCCGTGTTTTGCTGTATTATGACATAGAGACACAGGTTGTAAGCATGTAAATAACGTAAATGGTTTTCATCGTTTCTGTGATACGGATTAAGGTTCAGTTAAGCTCAAAAATTTAAGTTGGCAACATCTCAGAGATAATGATGTCTTCTATCTATTCTCAAAGCGTATTTGGCTATACCCAAGTCACCCCGAATTGACTTCGACCCATAATGTCTGATTATCTTGTATATACTCGTTGACTGCATCCCGTTCTCTTCTTACTCCAGACATGAGAAGTCTTGATTGTTACTATGTCTCATAAGTACTAAAAATATACATGGTTTTTTTTTTTTTTTTTTTTTTTTTTTTTTTTTTTTTTAAATCAACATTATTTATCGACTTCGGAGTACTAAACCACTGCAAGTCCCGAATCTGGATCACTGCAGTATCTTGAAATGCTTTCTTCACGGGAATCAGAACAATCACGGGCTCGTGTATGACTGGGTAGTCGCTTTTCTGCCTATCCTTCGAAAAGATATGTATGAAGACATACAAAACTCTTAAGGAGTTTCCACGTAAATTCGAGTAAATTTAAGTTAGTATCACATACACTTTTACGCACCATAAAAATTACCATGACATACAATGACTGTTCTAAAGCCTTTTAAGCCTAATAACTTCACTAGTTAAGCACACACAATCAGTATATATATCATTTTCCAAGGTTGGATCAATTTTCTGTTAAACACAGCATTGAACTTCTTACGAAGTAACAGACTTGAAAAGTAATTTCATTTCCCAAAAAAAACTTTAATTTCAATCGCCCCAGTCACATCAAAGTCGTCAGGTAAACGGCTATCCTGAAGATCCAATGGATCAACTGGACCGACCACATACAAGTATGTGTCCTTCTTACTAAGTATGACCGACTAATTTTCAGCAACTGAAAGAACACACGTCATAGCTGCCCCGGTTACTTTCAGTCTTCCGGTTAATGGCTATCCTTATTTTCTAAGTCGAAAAACGAGGACCAAAACATATCCGAGGATATGTCCATCAAACTGAGGTAACCGACTAATTTTAAGCAAAAATGACCCTTTTTTTTTTTTTTTTTTTTTTTTTTTTTTTTTTTTTAAAAAAAAAACAAAGACATGGTTACTCGGGATTGATCATCCCGTTTAGCTCAATTAGGTTTTGAAATCTGGATTTATCAAACGCTTTTGTAAACAAGTCAGCAAAATTTTCAAGTGTATCAACTTTTTCGATCTTTATCAGTTTCTTCTCAGCACAATCCCGTATGAAGTGATGACGAATGTCAATATGCTTAGTTTTACTGTGCTTCACGGGATTGTTAATTACTGAGATGGCGGCAGTGTTATCAATTAAAATAGGAGTAAGTAAGAAATTCAGACCATAGTCGCGCAATTGTTGCTGAATCCACAAAACCTGAGAGCAGCAGTTGGATGCTGCCATGTATTCAGCTTCGCATGTTGAAATTGCAACTGATGTCTGTTTCTTGCACTGCCAGGAAACTAATCTTCCTCCAAGAAACTGACAGCCTCCTGTTGTTGACTTCCGACTCTGATTACATCCACCATAATCAGAATCTGTATACGCCACCAGTTCAACGTCTCCTCCCTTTGGGTACCACAACCCTAGTTTCGGCTTGCCCTTAAGATACCGCAAAATCCTCTTCACACCTTTCATGTGAGATTCCTTTGGGTTTGCCTGAAAACGAGCACAAAGACAAACAGAAAACATTATGTCGGGCCTAGAAGCAGTTAAATACATTAATGAACCTATTATCGCCCGATACAGAGTAGGGTCCACATCTGCGTCACCATCTGATTCAGCGCCCAATTTGTGATTGACGCAGATTGGGGTGTCATATGGAGAACTGTCCTCCATCTTGAATCTCTTCAGCACATCATGAACATACTTTGTTTGATGAATGAACATCCCATCCTTCTTCTGATCAACCTGCAATCCTAGAAAGAAGGTTAGTTCACCCATAGCACTCATCTCGAATCGATTCTTCATGACAGCCTCAAAATCCTGACACGTGGATACTCTTGATGCAGCAAAAATGATATCATCCACGTAGACTTGAACCAGTAAGAAGTCACATCCTTCTCTCTTCACAAACAGCGTACTGTCGATCAATCCCCTTGCAAAACCATTTTCCAGCAAGTAGTCTGATAACGTTGAATACCAGGCACGAGGTGCCTGATGTAACCCATATAACGCCTTGCTCAACCTGTATACGTGATCCGGAAAGTCTGGGTCAGGAAAACCCGGAGGTTGCTCAACAAACACAACCTCATCAACTTTCCCGTTAAGAAACGCGCTCTTCACATCCAACTGAAACACCTTCATCTTTTTAGATGCAGCAAACGCCAAAAACAATCTAATCGCTTCTAACCGGGCAACAGGAGCGAAAACCTCATTGTAGTCAATACCCTCTTGCTGATTAAAACCTTTAACAACCAGCCTCGCCTTATTTCTCACGATAATCCCCTTTTCATCTCTCTTGCACTTGAACACCCATTTCGTGCCTATAGCATGCACATTCTTTGGTTTTTCGACCAAAGTCCAAACTTCCATTTTTTCGAACTGAGCCAACTCTTCTTCCATGGCTTCGACCCACGAGCTGTCCTTTAAAGCCATTTGATAATTCTTTGGTTCAACTTGGCTTATGAAGCAATAGTACAAACATTCGTTCATGATACCTGTATCTTTAATGCTTGTATAAACACAGGTGTGCTCATTCAAGCTACTTCTGGTTTGTACACTAGAGGACACATCACCTATAACATTCTCCAATGGGTGATCTTTGTGAATTCTCGTGGTCGGAACAGCACCGACATGCAAATTGTCTTCCAAGTTTGAAGAGATCTCATCTATGGTAGTTTCAGGCTGAGAGTGAAAAGGATTAATAAACTCATCTTCAGTTGAGGCCGCAGGGGTATCGATAGGGTTTGATGTGGAAGGCTGAGATTTTTCTGTCATCTGATGTTGCACTACCTCCTCTTCCTCATCAAATATCATCTTCGTCACTGCTCTTTCGTCTTCTTCAGAAATTTCCAAAGTAGGTACGTTAAATGACTTAAAAAGTTTAACATAGTCAAACAGCTCAGCAGGTCCATTGCTTGGTTTTGGCGGTTGGTAACTAGTAATGTCGGTGTTACAAACCACCTCCACCTTGCAAGTTGTCGTATTGAAGACCCGTCTGTTGGGAGTCCCAACAACATAACCGACTAGGATTCCCTCATCAGCTACTTCACCAAATTTCGAATTAGTCTTCAAAATCGAACAAGGAGACCCAAAAGGTTCAAGACCGCACAAGTTGGGCTTCCTTCCGTGCATAAGCTCGTAACAAGTTTTTCCAAGTCTCTTAACGGTTAACACCCGATTCAGAACATAGCAGGCTGTAGCAACTGCTTCAGCCCAGAACATCACAGGAAGCTTTGAGTCTGCCAGCATAGTTCTGGCTCCTTCAATCAACGTTCGGTTCTTCCTTTCAGCTACTCCGTTCTGTTGTGGAGTATACGGAGCGCTGTATTGATGCTCAATACCCTTCTGAAGACAAAAGATTTCCATCTCAAAGTTCTTGAACTCTGTCCCATTGTCGCTTCTGATAATTTAACTGATTTACTCATGACGTTCTCGACTTTTGTAATTAGATTCTTCACCATCTGAGTCGTCTCGTCTTTCGTTTTCAGAAAATATACCCACGAGTATCGCGAGTAATCATCAGTTATCACCAAGCAGTAAGAAGTACCGCCTAGACTATGTACATTCACCGGACCGAAGAGATCCATATGAAGTAGTTCTAGAGTACCAGCAATTGAGTTGATCGTCTTGGTGAGATGGCTTTTCTTGTGTTGTTTTCCCTTCTTGCACGCTATGCGTTTATCTTCAAAGTTAAAACTCTTTAAGGGAACGCCCATCACAAGCCCATTTTTGACAATGAAGTTCATCTTACGAAGATGAATATGTCCCATTCTCCTGTGCCATAATTATGATTCTGATTCGCTTGCCTTTGTCATTAAACAGGATTCTCCGGTGGCCATTTCAGTAGACCTCATATCCATCACGTACGTATTCGTTTCACGTGGAGCTTTCATTACTATCCATTCTTCTGGTATATGAAAACCAGGCTTCAATACAATCGCTTCATTCTTAGTGAAATGGACAGTGTATTCTTTATCACAAATCTGCGACACACTCAGCAGATTGTGCTTTAATTCCTCCACAAAATTTACATTTTCAAGTGTCATCTTCCCATTTGACACAGTTCCTCTACCGGTAATCCTTCCACCGCTTTCACCAGCAAAACTAACTCTAGCTCCCTGAACAGGTTTTAAGTCTTGCAACAAGTGTTTGTTGCCTGTCATGTGCCGGGAACAGCCGCTATCTACAATCCAAAGATTGTTGGCAGCCCTGTTCAACTGTTCCTGCACAATAAAACAAAGAGTTAGAATCTTGGGACCCAAGACCAATTGGTCTTGGATCGATACGTCCCGTACCCTGGCTTTCTCAAGTTAGCATCAGGATAATTTCTGTAAGTCCTGTTAGGGAATCTCCCTGCAGATTGAGTGTAATGCCTTCCAAACCTTTGAGAATTGAAAGTGTTATATCTTGTGGTTTGGTTGTAAAACTGAGGTTTGTTTTTATGAAAACTTGAATTCGATACATTTTGGCATTTTTTAAAGTTTTCATTTTTAGCAGTAGCAAAATGACGCTTATACTCAGTTTCATTTGGCTTTACATCTCTAAATCTCGGTTTCAAAGGGCAATCTGCAACTAGATGTCCTAACTTGTTACATCTAAAGCAACATCGACTCTCCATTTTCTTGTCAAACGTTGGTTTGGATGTAGAGGCAGTGTTACCAGCCGTTCGTCTCACATAAGGTGGGACGTACGGATTGAGTGGAGAACTCTTTTTTGAAACTTTATTTTTATCTCCATCGGTGGGTAAACCTACCTTCTCTTTTGTCTGACCAGATTCGGACATCTTATCCGAATCCGATGAGACAGGACTTGAGACAGAAATATTCACACTAGAAACAGGCGAACTTGTTTCGCCACAGCTAACACTTGGTTCTACACTTGTAATCTTGATAGGAGTTGTCTGAGTAACCTCGAAATCAACAGATTTCTGAACACTCGGATTATATGTATAATTGTGGTTAAAGGGTGGTGGAACTTCGTGATATCCGATTCCTCCCCTCTTTGCAGAGGTACCTGGATCACTCACGAGGTGATCAAGGATGGTTGAGGAATTCCTGAACTGCTCAAGTTTGCGGTTCAGTTCCACCACCTTTACCTGATGGTCAGCAATCTGTTTATCCCGATCAGCAATCAATTTAGTTTTTTTCTTCTAAAACTTCGTAACTAAGATCAATTATGTCAATTTTCTCAGCAAGTTTAGTTTTCAAGCTTTGAATGTCCTTTTCACATGCTTTAATCTTAATTTTATAACTGTTTTCTCTTGATTTAGTAAAATGGTGATCTTCTTTAATAGTTTTAAAGTCAGCATCTAAACGGAGGTACTGATCAGTCATAGTTGTTAGTTGCTCAGACAAATTTTCACAATTAGTACAAATATTTTTATTACTTACCTCGGAGCGAGTGTCCTTGTCATTTGCCATGAAAGCTGTTTCTTCTTCAGTAGCTTTCTCAGTTCCATCAACCTTTTCAACCTTCTCACATTCTTTAACTTCAGTCTCAGCCATGTTTGCTTGCTCACCAGAACCACTTGAATGCAGGTTCCAGTTGTACTCACCTGCTTCTCTGGTCAACATGGCGTTAATCTCTCTGTTAACTCCAGAATGTTGTGTAGGCCGACCTTGTCCTCGTTCAACCCTCTCATTTCTGCATTCCTTGGCAAAGTGCCCATACTGTTGACAATTATAGCACCTTACCTTGGATTTGTCGAACCCAGGCCGACCACCTACAAACTTTCTCCCAGTTTTGTTCATAAACCGTTTCACACGCCTCACAATCATTGCCATTTGCCATTGCAAGTCCATCTCCTCCAGATCATCAGCATCGATCTGGTCGTAATCCTCATCTAGTACAGCAGGGTCCACAATCTTCCCCTGGATGTAGTTTTCGTAGGAAGCAATAAATGATGCATAGACTGCAAACTGCTCTTCAGCAGAAATTACACTCATAGGCATCTTGGAATAACTATTGCTTGATGCATTTGCAGAAAAACTACTTGTGGATGCTTGAGGCTTTGAAGTACTAGATCCTCCAGCAACGAAACATACATCACCATTCGTGTTTACAGAAACGTTTCCTTCATGAGACGAGTCAGAACCTGACTCCCCTTTAGAGTAATAAGCAGCAGATTCAGGCCTCGAACTTGAGCCTGAGTTAACCTTTGCACCATACATACCAGGGTCTTGTATCTGATCTGTAGGTGTTTCTTTTCGAACCATATTAAGCTCATAAGTTCTGAGCTTGTTCACTGCCGTTTCTAGATCATAATTAGGAAAGTCTCTGTCTTCCCTCATAAGAACGGTGTACATTTCCCACTTCGGTGGAAGAGCATCGAGAAGTTTTTCAACGATCTCTTCTTCTCGGTAAGCAATCGAATAATTGCTAAGCTCTGTCATTAGATGATAGTATCTGGTGATAATATCATCCAGCGATTCGTTCTTCAAAAATTTGAAGACGGAGAACTGGGTCTTCAAAAGTTTTACCTTCGATGCACGGATACCCACATTCCCCTCGAATCTATTTTCAAGAGCATCCCAAAGCTCTCTTGCAGAAGTGTACTTTCGGAACGTATGGAGAACCTCTTGAGGAAGCGCCATTGTTATCGCAGCATGGGCCTTGCTTTCGGCCTCGTACATTTTCTTTTCTTCGTCCTCCATTTTGCTGTACTTCTTAACTACGTCACGTCCTTCGTATTGCATAGTTGGAGGGATATATCCATCCTGGATGCACACCCACATTTTGGCATCCTGGTATTTGATGTATTGGATGAATCTGTCTTTCCATGCCACGAAGTCAGTTCCTTTCATCAGCCTCGGGGCCTTAGTGGCAGACCCCGCTTCTACTTCCATCTTGACCAAATCGGAGATGTTGATCGAAGACATCCTTGCAAAAACCTGAAAAACCTGAAAAAACAAAAAAAAAATATTAAAACAGCTCAGTAGGCGAAGTTAAGAATAACTTCGCTTGAAGGTTAACTTCGCTGAAAGAGAACTTCGCTGAGATCTTAAATTCGCTTGAATTTGGCGAAGTTAAAAATAACTTCGCTTAGCTCTGGCGAACTTATGAGTTGAGCGAACTTGGGTATGAAGCGAAGTTGCGGATAACTTCGCTAAGGCGAACTTATGAAGTGAGCGAAGTTGTAGTTAACTTCGCTAATCCTTATATCTTCGCCAAAAACCCTAATTCCAGCGACGGCAACTTCGCCTGAAGAATGGTAACTTCGCCCGATGAACGGTAACTTCGCCCGATGAACAGGGAAGTTTGTTCAGATCTGTTTTCGTCAATCCAGCAGCTCCCGATCAATGCAAAGGCTTGAAAATGACTGTCAAGCACTAGCAAAACTCAATCCCAACAAAAACACGTCCCGCGAATAGGTCAAACGAGACGTTTTCTACACCCGCGTGAAATCCCGAACCTCACAATCGAGCCGATTGGCTTTGATACCAATTGTAGGTTCCTGGACGGATCGTACACGGGATATCGCTAACAACGCAGGTGCGGAATCCCTGCGCAGGTAGTTACGAGTGTAGAGATAGAATCACACGAGCAATAAATCAACCACGTTATATTGATAACCGAACACGTGACTCACGGTCACTATTACAGAAGATGACACGTAACAATATGAAACACACTGAAACAAAACCCTAAGCGACCAACACTCAAACTGTTTCAGCGAAACAGTTTTATACACGACAACTTCGCCATTGGCGAAGTTGTCCATAACTTCGCTGATTCAACAAGTTCGCCATAGCGAACTTGTTGACAACTTCGCGTATTACAAAACAATCATAAACAAAACATAATTACATTACAGACTCGATTACAAATGCTAGACTATGAACTACTGACACACATGTACCAACAAGTTTAGAAGGTTAATCCCTTAAAGTCATTTTATTACTAAAAATTTTTATCTATTTTTTAAGGATACTCTATCCTAAAATTTGTCCTTTAAGGATAATTTATTGTATGACTTTTTATCAACTTTTAAGGATATTTTATTCTTCTATTTGTTCATTAAGGATATTCTATTCTAAGTAATTTTCATAAGGATCTTTTATCCTAAAATCTTTTACTTAAGATTATTATTCTAAACTATCAAAGATGCTAAATTTATATCAAACAGACTTGTAAAAATAAACAAGTGAATAGTCAAAAGATTTATATTAATTAAAATAAGCCACTAGGACTTATCCAAAATTCTTAACCCGGACTTCACCATGCAAAAGATGGACCTTCCATCCGGGTTAGTGAGTGTTACTAACAGTTCATAAGTGCAGGAAAATTAAAACACAGGGGCAACAAAGGCTTCATCTCCACAAACAGAGGATCCCTCCACCTTTGCCACCCCCGCAGATTGTCTTAAGGATCATGGATCCTTAATCCTAGTTACTATTATTTATTACAGACCAAGATAATTGTTCAGAAAAACATCAACACAAATAAAAAGTGGGCTCGGGCCTTGTCTTCTATATCCTTCATCGCCCACCTAAGCTGCATCTTCACCCTCGGCATCACCATCTCCCTTGCTAGCTTCAACCACCTCCTTGACACCACTAGTCCCAGCCTCAGTGTTTTCAGCCATCTCCTCGTCATCCTCACCACCAAGATCGTCTCCACTTCTCCGCATCCTAGGCCGACTTGTCAAAAGCGGAATCACCGGCCTCCTTTGCCATCTTGATTCGTGCTTGGAATACCGACCTGGCAGCCCACACTTTGGCCTCATCTGTAGCCTGCTCCACTGCCTCTTGACGTTGTGCTTCGGCTAAGGATAGCTGATCCTCCAACTGTTTTTTCTCCTTGGAAAGCTGGATCATTGCCTTATCCTTGGCAACCACTGCTTTCCCTAACCCCGACAGCTTGCCACTCATTTGGCCGATAGTCTTTTCATAATGCTCCTTGAAAGCATTCACAGCCTATACACAACAAAGTACTCAAAATCAGAAGGATATTGGATCCTGCAATTCAAAGTTTCAGGATATAGGATACTTACAGGGAGGACAATGTCATAATGGGGTCTCAGGATCAGAGGATCTTTTCGTCTTGGAAGCAGCGGACTTAGCCCTTGTTGTTGCAGTCTTTGGCTTGGAGCTAGTGCCTGCCTTCGAAGCCTCCTTCTTGACAACAGGGGAGGTGACCATATAGTCAATGTCTTCTAAAGAGAACTTGTCGGCTGACTTTTGGGATTTCTTGGCGCCTAAAAAGGAAAAAAGTTATCAGATAAGTTTTCTTATTCTAATCGTATTTATATTAAAATTATTAACTTACTTGACATGCTTGAACCCGAGGAGATATCACAAAAACCTTCAACAAAACGAGCTTGAAAGGTCCTAATCTCGGTATCCAATGCTAGGAACCGTTTTGTCTTTTCTTCTGTGCCAGGTAACTTGCCCAAAGAGGAAAATTTCTCAATTGCAAACAAAAAGGAAAACTCAGAACTTATATTAAAGCATCAAGGATCCTGCTATTTCTTAAGGATCCAGGATCCTACCCTTTCTAACCCACTTTGAAGGAAGGTTGATTCCTCCTAGTATTGAGTCACGTTTTACAAAGAAAAACTGATTCCTCCACAGGGAATCATTTAAGGTGACTTTCAATATCGGGTGAGGATGTCGGGGCTTGTATTTGAAGATAAAGCGGGCAGGACCGTGGGTAATAAGGGTGTACAAATGTGATAACTCTGGAAGACCGATGTCCATCTCTTGTTCTTCTATGATTCTCTCGATAGTGCTGAGTACCCTCCAAACCATAGGCATAGCCTGTATATAGGATATGCCGGTGGAATCAAAGAAGCTTTGAGTAAAAGACGGAAAAGGAAATTTGTAGCCGATCAGAAATGGAGTGGCCGGAAAACAGACCCAGACCTTGGAATAGACATCGCAGCGGACGCTGGATTCATAAGGTCGGAATAAGGTTTTCGGAGGGAACATTGAGCGGAAGTCATCGACCTCTGGATCCGTGAGTTTGCAAATTTCGGCAGACGGGTTGGCTAGCAGGCATTGGGGTTCCATTTCCGATAACTCAGAGTCATTGGAGGTTTGTTCGGAAGGTTTAGAGGGAGACGGAGAAGAAGAAGAAGAAGGAGAAGAAGAAGAAGAATTAGTAGACATGGTTAAAGAAAATAAGAAAGAAGTAAGAAGGATACCTGATGCGTCGGCTGGAGATGTGTTATAATCAAAGATATAGGGCGGCATATATAGACGGTTATTATTATCTTGGGGTCTAAATGGTAAATAATTCTGGCAAAACCGTCTCATCTATCAGTTTTCGCAGTAAGATTGAAATTCAAAATGACAGCTGTGTTCCACTATCACCCGCCATTTTGGGGGCAATTGTTAGGGCATGAATTTTATGCTGAGGATCCTTAATCCTTAACTATCTTATGGATAGATTATCCTTGAGATATGTATCTGGTTATAAAGGATCGATGATCCTCGGTATTATTTTTTTACTGATAATTGTGTTTAGTATTTTGATGTGTTAGACAGGTATAGCAGTTACAGGACGTACTGACGTCAATTATCCTCATGAAGTATTCTTTAGCTGGAATCTAGATCCAGGATCCTTATTAAAAATAGCTAGTAATGAATGATTTCATGTGAAGGCTGATATTCAAATATCAACAACGGATCTTAGACTTATTCTCCCGCTTATCTCGCTACCGGATTTCTGCGGCACGTGGTCAATTAGCACGTTGGAAGAGAGTGGAAGACTAGCGAGATTATAGGAATAGTTGTTAGTCTGTTGTATTCATTTTTCTTTATATACCGAGTCGAGATCAACATAGAACACACACAATCCCACGTATTCTAGTTGTTAAGATATTTTGTACTCACACTTATAGCATTAGTTGATCATCAACTCCGTAACACTTGTAATCACCTTTTACCATTAATAAACTTGACGGTGATAGTTTTCACCGTTCGGGGGTTTTTTGTGCCGGAGATTACCATAATGACATACCATCCGACCAAAGATTATCTTGTTAATCCTTGACCAAAGAAATTCGACCAAAGATTACCTTGCTAGTTTTTGACCGAAGTAAGATTATCATAATTAAGGGTTTTTTCCCTCGTGATCAAATCATTGAGTTCATCAAGACTTCGAGTATACACTCACTATTTTCGTGTTAGCACTATACCTCACTTGACAGATTTGGATACATTATCCTTAGCTGATTTTTATCCAAAACACCTACAATCAGAACCTTTCAAGCCAAGTTTATCGAAGCTTTTCATGAGTCAAACCCAGAGTCAAACATATCAAGTAAGGATAACAAATTTTAATATTGATAAAAATAATTGAAAACTTATCTGCGAATTACTGTTTATAGGTGCTCAGAAGTCAGGAAAGTCCGCATCGAAGTTTTCTCTCGAAGACATTGACTGCATGTTCACCAAGAAAGAGACCCTGAAATTGACTCCAGTGTCTGAGCCTCGTCCAATCACAACCCGATCCTAGTCAGAATCAGGTAGAAAGAAGAGCTCTGAACCAGAGAACCCCTTTGAAATCGAGAAACAGCTTCTCGAGATGCTCTCGACCGTAAGGATCCTTTATCCTTTTAATCTTTATTTTTCAAGTATTCTTCTAAGCTTGTCTTGTTTTCTTATATAGGCTGTTAATTCTGCTCGAAGCTATCATGAGAAGATTGTTGGAGAATATGAGGAGACTCTTGCTGCGATGAGGTCCATGTCTGCTGCTAAAGATAAGGCTCTCTCCAAATTGACCAAACAGAAGAAACAGGCGGAAGATCACGCATCCACACTCGCGGTCCAAATGCAGGATGAAATCAACCGAGCTATCAACGATGCAAAGATCTGGGCAGCTAAATCGGTTCTCCAGGCTAGGATCAAGCTGGTAACTGAAACTAATGACCCATATTTTAAAAAATCCTCATGGGACATCAAGCAGTGGAAGCAAGCCTTGTCTGACTTGGGTGGAGGTGAGGACGAAGAGGAAGGTGAGATGGGTGATGCGAGCGGAGCAGGTGTGAGTGGATTGAAGGATGCAGAGGAGGCTGAAGAAGGAAAGGAAGTAACCGCGGAGGGTGAAGCAACCGCGTAAACGGGTGATGAAGGATATAGAAGACAAGGCATGAGCCCGTTTTCTTTATTTTATTTAATGATGTTTTTATGAACAATGGTTATGGCTTGTAATAGACAGTAGTAATTAGGGGATGAAGCCTTTGATGCCCTTGTTTTTATTTTTCTGCATTTATGAACAATTAGTACCACCTACTTAACCCGGGTGGATGGTCCATCTTTTCGAATGGTGAAATTCGGGTTAAGACTTTTGTTAAATCAAGGTGACTTTGTAATAATAACAGCTTAGCTTTTATCTATTTGCATGTTGTTGGTTATTCTAAAAATATATTTGATATATTTTTAATCTTGTTGAAAGTTCTAAGAAATATCTTTGAATAAAAAGCTTTAAGAATAGAATTTCCTTGTTAAAACAAATTAAGCATCTTGGATCCTTTCGTTAAAGAACTTATAAAGATCTAAATCAAGTAAATGTAAATCACTAAGCAGAAGTCATACCATAAGATCTAATTAAGTAATGAGCCTTATGTGATCCTTGTAGAAGCAATTTAAGGATTTTGAATCCATAAGTCTTGAACTTTATAATGAACATAGAAAATCTGTTGCAAACAACTTATAATGTTAACTGGGATTAAACTCATTTAGCTGGGGATGAGCCCATAAATAAACTAGGGACAATCCCGTGCAACTGGGGACAAGCCCGTGAACTGGAGACAGGCCCAAAATGATGTTAAACTGGGGACAAGCCCAAATACGGGGGACAAACTCAAACTAGGGACCTGCCCAAGGATACAGATGTAATTGGGGACTCGCCCAAACCGGGATTTAGCCCAAACGTGAGATAACATGAAAATGTTATAAACCGGTGGTATGGTATGTCTACCATAAATCGTAGGATCATCCACATATCCGAAAACAACGAAATGGTCAGCCACTAAACGTGTACTGGTCCCGCTGCCCCGGACTATACGTTGGATAGCGTGCTCTTCAGGCGAGAGTGTAGAAACTCTAATTTAAAAGAAAGGTGAAAACCTTTAAACCTTAGGGGATATGACCATTGGTGGTCATACCCAATCGTGGGCTAGGCCAAGGGAAATAGTATAGTACCTTTATTGTAAAGGAGAGTTGGCCAACCTCTTGATCATCAAACATATTACTAGAATCCTGCATTATTACTTAAAATTTGGAAAAAATAAAACGTTAAGAATACATTATCCTTGAATTAATAATAAGAAATTGAAAAGGATAAGTGATCAGATAGATATTACCAATTTTAGGATCCTTGACCCTTTAAGGATACTCGATCCTCAGAGGATACTAGATCCAGATAAGAAAAAGTACTTCGTGAGGTGGATAGCATTCCATGCACTTGGTAACCTGTTGCCTTCCGTAGTGAGCAAATGATTTGCCCCCTTTCCTGCCTCCGACTCAATTAGATAAGGACCTTCCCATTTGGTTGTGTTTTGGAATGCTTTCCTAAAAACTAAATCTCCTTCTTGAAATCTTCTTGTTAATGCACAGAAATTTGACAATGTGGATACGTTATCATGGCATAAGTTTCTGGATCAGTGATCCTTAGTCAGATCCCGTCAGGATCAAGGATCCTCAGTACTTATTATTTACTAACGATTGTTTCCTATGTATCACATTATAAATAACAGATGTAACGGCTCGAAGACCAGGTCTACCACCTATTTCGCAACCTGAGTGATGGAGCACGTGGTCAAAGTGGCTGTTACAAGTATATTCAAGACAAAGGCGGATTTTTAGGAAAAATAGTTAATGGTATTTATTATTAATAACTCCATTGAGTTATTATCTTTGATTTATATTGAGATGATGATCAGTTAGGAAACACATGTATTCACACACATACTAGAGCAGAACCATATATTCTCTCTACACACTAGCTTACTTTGTAACATCGATCATCAACTCCACAATACTTGTAACCACCTTTTATTTATCAATATACTTGACGGTGATAGTTTTCACCGTCCGAGGGTTTTTTGTGACGGAGACCACGATAATCACATACTCGTCGACCAAAGGTTACCTTGTTGATCTTTGACCAAAAAGAATCGACCAACGATTACTTAGTTAATCCTTGACCGAGGGAGTTCGACCAGAGACTACCTTGATAAGTTTTGACCGAAGTAAGACTATCTTGGTTAAGGGCTTTTTCCCTCGTGATCAAACCTTTGTGTTCATTAATATTGCGCTTATACACTTGTCTTTATCGAGTTAGCACCTTACCTCACATAACAGATTTGGATCCTTGATCCTTAGCAGATTTTTGTCCAAAACAATTTGGCGCCCACCGTGGGGAAATGGGTGTTATAATCTAGATTATTTCCTATCAATTTTCAACCTTTCATACCCATATCACCATCAATGGCCTCTCAATCAACCTCTGCTTCATCAATCATGCCATCCTCGGTTTCGCTCTCATCAAGATCTTTGCCGCCGATGCCTCCTCCAATTACGGGAGCACCAATGACCACCGCGGATGGAAACAACACACAAATTCCAGTCTTCCAGAGCTCAAAAACCACTGTTGCCACTTCGGTGGTCAAATCTAACAATGATGTTTCTATAATATTTTCACAGATTAAGGCATACTTGGAGCAGCAGAACAAAACCAACCTGGTGATCCTATGTGAAATTGAAGATCTCAAGAAAAGAAAGAGGCCAGCGGAGGATCAGACTCCATTGACGACTAGGGTGCTGGATTTCACTACTCCAGGATCCGTGGCTCAACATACTCAAGGATCCTCGATCCTTCAGCAAGGATCATCTATCCTTCAACAAGAATCCGTGGCTCAACATACTCAAGGATCATCTATCCTTGAAAAGGGGTCCATGGGTCAACAAACTCAAGGATCCTCATTCGTTCAGCCAGGATCATCTGTCCTTCAACAAGGGTCCATGGGTCAGCAAACTCAAGGATCCTCGTTCCTTCAACAAGGATCATCCATCCTTCAATCAGGATCCTCTTGGTTGTATCCTCAAGGATCCTTCTGCTCCCAACCTCAAGGATCCTTCTGACAGAATCAAGAATCCTCAGGAATTCACCATCAAAGGTCTTCTGAGGTCCATGAAGGGAACATCATCCCCATGCAGACCATTGCCTCTGGTGGACCTACTATTGTAGCAGATGCCTCTTATCTTAACTACACTTCTGGGATGCCAACGTTCAACCAACCAAGAGGTAACGCCTATAATCACATATCCTCAGACACTAACCTTGGCTCTATGCAGGATATAGGTATCAATCAGGCTATGGCTAGGGAACTTCATATACTTAAGATATCCAGCGTGCCAGGAGTGGTCCGTCTAATTCCTGAAATACAAGAAGGGAGCCATAAGTTGTCCAGATTTTTTCCACCAATATGTGATGCGGAGATCCCAAAACACTTTCAAACACCCAACATGAAGGTGTATGATGGGACCACTGATCCGGAAGAGCACGTGGCACAGTATAGGGAAAGGATGGAGATCAATCCAATTCCTAAAAGACTCAAGGAAGCTTCTCTATGCAAGGGTTTCGGATCCACAATAACAGGATCTGCACTTAAATGGCTGCTAAGTCTTCCTCCTTATTCTGTTACATCTTTTTCTCATTTAGTTAACTTGTTCAACAGCCAATTTTCCTGTAGCAGGAAATTTGAAAAGTAAACTAGTGACTTATACCAGGTTATCCAGCCAAGTGATGAATCCCTCAGGGATTTTGTTACGAGGTTTGGTAGGGAAGCTCTGGAAATCCCTAATCTTGATATGGCTACGGCTGTTGAGGCCTTCAAGATTGGACTTCAGAGGGGCTCCCCCTTTTATGACGATCTTGTGATGACTCCTTGTAGGACCTTAGATGAAGTCAGGAACAAGGCGTTAAGAATCATCCGACTAGAAGATGATAAAAGGATCCAGGATCGTCTTGGGGTGCAAACGAAACAAGAATCAACCGATAAAAATAAAGGATCCTCATACCGGAACAACAATTTGAATCCGTACACCAAGTTCGACAATCAAAACGTACGAGCAGTTGAAGAAGGATATGAAGATGAAGACTATCCTTGCATCTCTGACTATTGTTTCTCTGTGGACACTCATGGCTTGATCTGTGCCATGAAGGACCTAGGGGAAAAAGCAAGGTGGCCCCGAAAAAACGAGAAGACAACCGCGTTCAATGACAAGTCTAAGTGGTGTGCTTTTCACGAAGATTTTGGCCACATGACAGACGAGTGCATCTGCTTAAGAAGGGAAATTGGATACCTCCTGAGCAAGGGTCACTTTAAAGAACTCTTGGGAAGGAAAAAATCCAAGATCCAGGATCTTGAAGACCTTCCACAAAACGCAACGCCACCACCACCAAATGCTCATCTAATCAACTTCGTCACCAAAGATTACGACATGTTTCGAACCTCTTGTCCTGCAAAAGTAGAGCTTGCAGAAGAATTTAAGTTGGACGATGAAAGAAGACCGCTCATCCCCGCTACTCGAGCAACTGATCAGAGAATCTTTTTCAATTCAAGGATCCAGGATCCTCATCAAGATAAGCTGGAAATGCAAACGGTCAATTTCATCTCTGGAGGATCGAACATATGTGGAACTTCTTTCTTTGCAGCAAAAAGACTTGCCAAAGAAATCAAGATGGATAACGGAGATCGACCAATAGTATCGACCACCTTGACAACAGAAAAAAGAATCTTCTTCGATGAGGAAGACAAACTAAACATTCAGGATCCTCATCACGATGGTTTGATTATTACTTTCTAACCATTATGTACGCAGGATCCTAGTGGACGGTGGCAGCTCGGTCAACATTATCCAGCATGATGTCCTCAAGAAGATGAATATACCGGATTCGGAGATCATTCCTAGAACATCAGTGCTAGTCGGTTTCAGTGGAGAAACCAAGAAGAAATTGGGGGACATCAACCTCCCAATCTATATTTAAGGGTTAAATTCATATCAAAAATTTTGTGTTATTGATAACCTTTCTTTTTGCAATGTTATTTTAGGCAGGCCCTGGCTGCATGGAATGAAGGCGGTGGCCTCAACTTACCACCAATGCATCAAATTACCTACTCCGTGGGGAGTTGTGAAGATAGTTGGTGATCAGACAGAGGCCAAGAACTATTATTCTTCATCGATGAAGCTAACGACCAAGCAAACTATAGCATAGCAACTACAGCAACATCCTAGGGACGTGCTGGAAGCTCGGGAGAAAGATCTTAAAGAAGTATCTTTGGACCCCGAGGATCCAGAGATAAAGGTGTTCCTAGGATCCAGTATCCCTAGCAAGATCGAGGAGGATCTCATATCCTTCTTAGGGCGAAGAAGATCTACCTTAGCCTTCAAGCATTCTGACATGACAAGTATTTCAAAAGAGGTAATCACTCATAAACTCGGCCTTGATTTATCTGTTAAACCCGTCCATCAGAAGCGAAGAAAATTCGCTCCTGAGAGGAACGCGATCATACAAGAAGAAGTTAAAAAACTTCTTAAGGCCTGTATAATCAGAGAGGTTAAGTATCCTCGATGGTTAGCTAATGTGGTTGTTGTTTCTAAAAAGAATGGAAAGTGGAGGTTGTGTGTTGATTTTACTGATTTAAACAAGGCATGTCCCAAGGATCCTTTCCTATTACCACATATAGATTCCATGGTGGATGCAATGACAAGACATGAAATGCTTACCTTTATAGATGCTTCCTCTAGATTTCAACAAATTCATAAAGAACCATCTGATCAAGAGGATACAACATTCATGACTCCTACCGGCATATACTGTTTTACTGCTATGTCGTTTGGACTAAGAAATGCAGGGGCAACATACCAAATACTAGTCAACATGATGTTCAAGGATCAGTTGGGAAAGACTATGGAAGTATACATAGACGATATGGTGGTAAATTCGAAGAAAGCTGAGGATCACCTTAGAGACCTCGAGTAAGCATTCAATATCCTCGACCAGTATAACATGAAATTGAATCCGTCAAAATGCCACTTTGGTGTTAAGGCTGGAAATTTCTGGGATATATGGTGACTAAAAGAGGTATTGAAGCAAGCCCCGAACAGATTGAAGCCATCCTCAATTTGAAATTTCATGCAAACGCAAAGGATGTCCAAAGGCTCACAGGAAGAATAGCCGCTCTCAATAGGTTTATCTCAAGATCCTCCGAGAAGTGCAAGGACTTCTATGACATCCTTAGGAAGAATAAGAAGTTTGAATGGACGGATAAGCATGAGGCTGCGCTTACAGCCTTGAAGGATTACTTATCCTCATCTCCAGCTCTAATGAAGCCTGTGGATTGAGAATCCTTATACCTCTACCTAGCTGTGTCAGATAATGTTGTAAGTGTCGTCCTTGTAAAGGATCACGATGGTGAACAACATCCTGTTTATTATGTAAGTAAAAGCCTCTTAGACGTAGAGGTCAGGTATTCTCACCTTGAAAAATTAATTCGTGCTTTGATTATGGCCTCAACCAAGTTGAGACACTATTTTGAAACACATAATACTATTTTGAGAACTAACTATCCTGTTAAGAATGTGCTTAGAAAACCAGAAATGTCAGGTAGAATGGCCAAGTGGGCTGTGAAGCTGAGTGCATGTGATATTCAATATGAGCCTAGAACAACCATTAAATCACAAGTGCTTGCAGACTTTGTGGCTGATTTCAGTAGTGACATGCAAAATGAAGCTGATCTAGAAGTCCAACAACTTGAAGAAACCAAGGATCCTTGGATCCTCTTCACAGATGGAGCATCCAATGTAAGAGGAACGGGTTTGAGCATACTACCTAAATCGCCACAGGGGGACATAATACCCCAGTCCATTGCATGTGCATTCCAAGCCACCAACAATGAGGCATAATACGAAGCATTTATCGCAGGTTTACTCTTAGCTAAACAGATGAGGATCATGTATCTTCAAGTTTATATAGACTCTTTACTTATAACTAACCACCTTAACGGTCCTTATACTGTGAAAGGTGAGAATATGATCAAATATTTAGAAATTGTGAAGGAATTGGCAAAATCCTTCGAATTGTTTAGTATAATACATGTACCAAGGGAAGAGAGTGCTGGGGCAGATGCCTTAGCAAACTTAGCATCATCGTTGAAGATCCCAGATGATGTAAAAATACCCATCATTCATATATTGTCTCCGGAAATGGGAGAACAAGAATCCATGAAGATAACAGTGGATTGCACATGAGAACATACGGATCCTCCATCCTCTTCAAAAGTAGGATCTTGGATCCTTTAAATCAAAACATTCCTGCAAGATGGAGAGATCCCTACAGGGGAAAATCCTAAAGCTTTCAGATTAAAGGTATCACAATTCATTATTTTACAAGATATTGTGTATGGAAAATCTCTTGCATGTCCCTATCTGAGATGCATTGAGGATCCTGAAATACAAGAGGTACTTCAAGACTTTCACGAAGGTGATTGCGGCAACCACACAGGGGGAAGAGCATTATTCTCCAGGATACTTAGGACTGGATACTTATGGCCAACAATGAAGAAGGATGCTATGGAATACTCAAACAAGTGTGATGCTTGCCAAAGGCATGGAAACATTCTTCACCAACCAACAGAACCTATGTATCTTATATCCTCTTCATGGCCTTTCATGAAATGGGGAATGGATATTGTAGGAAAGCTACCAAAGGCACCAGGCGGAAAGGTCTTTATGCTTGCTATGACAGACTACTTCTCTAAATGGATTGAAGAAGAAGCATTCGTGCAAGTACGAGAAAGGGATGTTATATCCTTTATTAAACGAAATATTACAACTAGATTTGGTATCCCTTCTGAAATCGTTTGTGACAATGGTTCCCAGATTATCGGGAAAAGAACCACTAACTTTTATGACAGTTGGGGCATCAAGATGATCACTTCTAAACCAGTTCATCCTCAAGCCAATGGTCGAGCGGAGTCTAGCAACAAAATCATCATCAACAGTTTAAAGAAGAAACTAGGATCCAAGAAGGGAAAATGGGCTGAAGAACTTCCTTATGTTCTTTGGGCAGACAGAATTACACCTAAATATGCAACAGGCCAAACACCCTTCTCATTGGTGTTTGGATCAGAGGCAGTAATCCCTACAGAGATGGTGGTTCCTACTGCTCGAACAAGCATCCGTGATCCTGAGGCCAATAATAAAATCCTTCTCCAAGATCTAGATACTATTGATGAGCTCAGAGACCTAGCTAAGATCAGAATGGCAGCATATCAACAAAGGGTAGCTGGGGCATACAACAAAAATATAAGGATTAGAATATTTCAAGAAGGAGATTTGGTATTGAGAAAAGCCTTCCAAAACACAACCAATCCGGCATATGGGAAACTAGCACCCAAGTGGGAAGGTCCTTATCTGATCGAGTCGGAATCAGGGAAGGGGGCATATCATTTCCTCACCATGGAAGGCAACAGGTTACCAAGAGCATGGAATGCTATCCATCTCAAGAAGTATTTTTTCTAGTCAGGATATAGTATCCTTCGAAAATCAAGCATCCATCTAGGATTAAGGATCCTAAAATTTTTTTTAAGTAACAATGCAGATTTCAAAAAGAGATTCAATGTCTAAGAGGTTGGCCACCTCTCCCTCACGCTTAAGGTACATTGTTGTTTTCCTTGGCCTAGCCCACGATTGGATATGACCCCCGATGGTCATATCCTCCAAGGTTTAAAGGTTTTCACCTTTCTTATAAATTAAAGTTTCTACACTCTCGCCTGGAGCGCACGCTATCCAACGTATAGTCCGGGGCAGTGGGACCAGTACACGCTTAGTGGCTGACAATTTCGTTGTCTTCGGCTATATGGAGGATCCTACGATTTACGGTAGACGTACCATACCACCGGTTTATAACGTTTTCACGTTATCTCAAGACAAAGGTTTCTAACATTTTCATGTTAGCTAAGGTTTTGGCGTTTTCACGTCACTCACGGTTGGGCTAAAAATCGGTTTGGGCGAGTCCCCAGTTAACACCGTATCCTTGGGCTTGTCCCCAGTTTGGGCTTGTCCCCAGTTTTTGGGCTTGTCCCCAGTTTAACACCAGTTCACGGGCTTGTCCCCAGATTACACGGGCTTTTCCCCAGATTACATGGGCTTGTCCCCAGTTGCACGAACTTGTCTCCAGTTTATTTTATGGGCTTGTCCCCAGTTTATTGGTTTTAATCCCAGATAATATCATAAGTTATTTGCATCAGGTATCATAAATTAGATTCTGAGGATCACCGAAGGATCAATACTTATGGATTCAAAATCCTTTAATTCAGTTTTGTAAGGATTGCAAAAGTATCAATACTTATGGTAACTTAGGTCTAACCAGACCTTACGGTATGATTTCTATTTATCGGTTTACACCTATTTGATTTCAGTTTATATCTTCATATATATAAGGATTCAATATTCTCAATCTATTTTTATAAGGATTTAAGATCCTGGTTTATTTTTGCAAGGATATATTATCCTAAAAACTTTTTACTAAAGAATATTTCTCAAAACTTTCAACAATTCTAAAGCTATATCAGACAAACTTTCAAAATAACAGACAATCAACAAATAGTTAAAAGATACTATTTATTAAACTTACTTGCAATTACCAAAAATCTTAACCCGGATTTCACCATTCATAAAAATGGATCATCCACCCGGGTTAAACAGGTGTTACTAGTTGTTCATGATTTGCAGGAAGAAGGATATCAACCGGAAGGGAAATTCTCAAGGAAACTCCATTAAAATATGACAATTATATCCAGCTTGTCAAATCTCATATGTTTTTGCTGGAAGTTTGAATTCAAAGGCAAAATGACAGCTTTGATCTTATCACAACCGCCATTTTGGGGGCAATTGTTAATGCACGGAAATTTGACAATGTGGATACGTTATCCTGGCATAAGTTTCTGGATCAGTGATCCTTAGTCAGATCCCGTCAGGATCAAGGATCCTCAGTACTTATTATTTAATAACGATTGTTTCCTATGTATCACATTATAAATAACAGATGTAACGGCTCGAAGACCAGGTCTACCACCTATTTCGCAACCTGAGTGATGGAGCACGTGGTCAAAGTGGCTGTTACAAGTATATTCAAGATAAAGGCGGATTTTCAGGAAAAATAGTTAATGGTATTTATTATTAATAACTCTATTGAGTTATTATCTTTGATTTATATTGAGATGATGATCAGTTAGGAAACACATGTATTCACACACACACTAGAGCAGAACCATATATTCTCTCTACACACTAGCTTACTTTGTAACATCGATCATCAACTCCACAATACTTGTAACCACCTTTTATTTATCAATATACTTGACGGTGATAGTTTTCACCGTCCGAGGGTTTTTTGTGACGGAGACCACGATAATCACATACTTATCGACCAAAGGTTACCTTGTTGATCTTTGACCAAAAAGAATCGACCAACGATTACTTAGTTAATCCTTGACCGATGGAGTTCGACCAGAGATTACCTTGATAAGTTCTGACCGAAGTAAGACTATCTTGGTTAAGGGATTTTCCCCCGTGATCAAACCTTTGTGTTCACCAATATTGCGCTTATAAACTTGTCGTTATCGAGTTAGCACCTTACCTCACATAACAGATTTGAATACTTGATCCTTAGCAGATTTTTGTCCAAAACACTTCTGATCCTTATATTTTTGTTGTAAACCCCAGCTACCCTTTGTTGATATGCTGCTATTTTGATATTGGCTAGGTCTCTGATTTCTTCAACAGTATCCAAGTCTTCAAGAAGGATTTCTTCATTGGCCTCAGGATCACGGATGTTTGTTCTGGCTGTAGGAACCACCATTTCTATAGGGATAACTGCTTCTGAACCAAACACCAATGAGAAGGGTGTCTGTCCTGTTGCATTCTTGAGTGTTGTCCTATCAGCCCAAAGAACATAAGGTAGCTCTTCGGCCCACTTGCCTTTCTTGGATCCTAGTTTCTTCTTCAAATTGTTGATGATTATCTTGTTACCACACTCCGCTTGATCGTTGACTTGAGGATGTACCGTATTAGAGGTAATCATTTTGATGGCCCAGCTGTCACAAAAGTTAGTGGTTCCTTTCCCGATAAACTGGGAACCATTGTCACAAATAATTTCTGAAGGGATACCAAATCTAGTAATAATATTTCATTTAATGAAAAATATCACCTCTTTTTTGCGTACTTGAAAAAAGCTTCTGCTTCTATCCATTTTGAAAAGTAATCAGTCATTGCAAGCATGAATACTTTTCCTCCTGGTGCCTTAGGTAGTTTGCCTACAATATCCATACCCCATTTCATGAAAGGCCATGATGAGGATATAGGATACATAACATCTGCTGGTTGATGTAGGATGTTTGCATGCCTTTGACAAGCATCACACTTCTTTGAGTATTCCATGGCGTCTCTTTGTTTCATTGTTGGCTAGAGAACTCTACCTCCAGTTTGATTACCACAATCACCATCGTGAAAGCCTTTGAGCACCTCTTGGATATTAGGATCCTCAATGCACCTCAAGTATGGACCTGCAAGAGATTTCATATACAACATATCATATAATAAGATGTATTGTGATTCCTTGAGTTTAAATGATTTAGGGTTCTCCGTGGCTGGAATTTCTTCAGTTTGAATGTACTTCTTGATTGGGAGGATCCAGGATCCTTGGTTATTTGAGGATAATGGATCTCAAATTACGATTTATTTGTCAGTTGTTATCTCCCCAACTTCTTGTTCTCCTATTGCTGGAGAGAGTATATGACTGATTGATATCTTCGTGTCTTCTTGAATTTTCAACGATGAGGCTAAATTCGTCAAAGCATCTGCCACGGCATTCTCTTCCCTTGGCACATTTACAATGCTAAGCAATTCAAAGGATTTTGCTAATTCATTCACAACATCTAGATATTTGATTAGTTTTTCACCTTCAACAGCATATGAGCCATTAAAGTGGTTAGCTATCAATAATGAATCTATATATACTTGAAGATACTTGATCCTCATGCATATAGCTAATTGCAAACCTGCGATCAGAGCTTCATACTCTGCTTCATTGTTCGTTTCTTGGAACCGACAAGCTATAGACTGGGGTAGTATGTCCCCCTATGGCGATTTCAGTAGGATACCTTATCCTGTTCTTATTACGTTGGAAGCTCCATCTTTATGGAGGATCCAAGGATCCTTGGTTTCTTCAAGTTGTTGAACCTCCAATTCAGCTTCTTTCTGCATGTCGCTACTGAAATCAGCTACAAAGTCTGCGAGTGCTTGTGACTTGATGGATGTTCTGGGTTCATATTGAATGTCATACGCGCTCAAATTTACATCCCACTTGGCCATTCATCCCGAGAATTCTAGTTTTCTAAGAATATTCTTAACATGATAGTTAGTTCTCAATATAATAGTATGAGTCTCAAAGAAATGTCTCAATTTAGTAGAATCCATAATAATTGCAAGAATTAATTTTTCTAAATGAGAATACCGGGCTTCTACATCTAAAAGACTCTTTCTTACATAGTAAACGAGATGTTTTTCACCTTCATGATCCTTCACAAGGACAGCACTTACAACATTACCTTAAATAGCTAGGTAGAGATATAAGGATTCTCCATCCACAGGCTTCATCAGAGTTGGTGCTGAGGATAAGTAATCCTTTAAGGCTTTGAGTGTAGCCTCTTGCTTTTCCGTCCATTCAAACTTCTTATTCTTCCTAAGGATGTCGTAGAAATCCTTGCATTTCTCGGAGGATCTGGAAATGAACCTATTGAGCGCCGCAATTCTTCCGGTCAGCCTCTGGACATCTCTAGCATTTGCAGGAGACTTTAAGTTGATGATGGCTTCTATCTGTTTTAGGCTTGCTTCTATCCCTCTTTTGGTCACCATGTATCCCAAAAACTTTCCAGCCTTAACACCAAAATGTCATTTTGACGGCTTCAGTTTCATATTATACTGGTCAAGGATATTGAATGCTTCTTCAAGATCCCTGAGGTGATCCTCAGCCTTCTTTGACTTCACTACCATGTCGTCTATGTACTTCCATGGTCTTGCCTAACTGATCCTTGAACATCATGTTGACCAGTCTTTGATATGTTGCCCCTGCATTTCTTAGTCCAAACGGCATAGCAATATAACAGTATATGCCGGTAGGAGTCATGAAAGTTGTGTCCTCCTGATCAGATGATGCCATCTGAATTTGTTGAAATCCAGAGGAAGCATCCATGAAGGTAAGCATCTCATGTCCTGCCGTTGCATCCACCATGGAGTCTATATGTGGTAACGGGAAAGGATCCTTGGGGCATGCCTTGTTTAAATCGGTAAAATCGACACACGCCCTCCACATTCCATTCTTTTTTGAAACAACAACCACATTAGCTAACCATCGCGGATACTTAACCTCTCTGATCATATCGGTCTTAAGAAGTTTTTCAACGTCTTCTTGTATGATCACTTTCCTCTCAGGAGCGAATTTTTTTCGCTTCTGATGGATGGGTTTACCGGATAAATATAGGCCTAACTTATGAGTAATTACCTCATTAGAAATACCTGTCATGTCTGAATATTTGAAGGCAAAGGTGGATTTTCTCTACCATAGGAAGGATACTATATCCTCCTCGATCTAGCTAGAAATGCTGGATCCTAAGAACACCTTTACAGCTGGATCCTTGGGTTCCAAGGATACTTCTTTAATGTCTTTCTACCGAGCTTCCAGTACGTCCCAAGGATTTTGTTGTGGTTGCTATGGTATAGTTTGCTTGGCTGTCGGCTTCATCGATGAAGAATAGTAGTTCTTGGCCTCCACCTGATCACCGTCTATCCTTACTACGCCCCAAGGGGTAGGAAGCTTAATGCATTGATGGTAAGCAGAAGCCACCGCCTTCATCCCATGTAACCAAGGTGTGCCTAAAATAACAATTGCAACAAGAAAGGTTATCATTAACACAAAATCTTTGATAAGAATTTAACCCTTCGATTTATATTGGGAGGTTAATGTCCCCCAATGTCTTCTTGGTTTTTACACTAAAACCAACTAGCACCGATGTCTAATGGATGATATCCTAGTCTGGTATGTTCATCTTCTGAAGAACATCATGTTGGATGATATTAACCGAGCTTCCACCGTCGACCAGGATCCTGCGTACATAATGGTTAGCAATAAACAAAGTTACAATCAAACCGTCATGGTGTGGATCCTGAATGTTTGATTTATCTTCCTCATCGAAGAAGTTCCTTTTGTCCGTTGTCAAAGTGGTGGATATAACCGGTTGTTCCCCGTTATCTAATTTGGTCTCTTTAGCTAGCCTCTTAGCTGCGGATAAGGAAGTGCCGCATATGTCTGATCCTCTGGAGATAAAGTTGATCACTTGAGCATCTGATGGGGGCGGAGTTGCTTTTTGAGGAACATCTTCAGGATCCTGGATCCTGGACTTTTTCCTTCTGAAGAGCTCTTTAAAGTGGCCCTTGCTCAGGAGGTATCCAATTTCCCTCCTTAAACCGATGCAATCATCCGTCATGTGGCCAAAATCCTCGTGGAAGGCGTACCATTTGGACTTGTCTTTGAAGGTGGTTGACTTCTCGTTCTTTCAGGGCCACCTTGCTTTCTCCCCTAGACCCTTCATGGCACAAATCAAGCCATGGGTATCTACAGAAGCAATAATCTGAGATATCGGGATAATCTTCATCATCATCTCCTTCTTCAGCTGCTCGAACGTTTTGGTTGTTGAACTTGGTGTACGGCTTGGAGTTGTTGTTTCTGTATGAGGATCCTTTATTCTTGTCAGGGGATTCTTGCTTTGTCTGATCCCCGAATCGTTCTTGGATCCTTTTGTCATCTTCTAGCCGTATAAACCTTAGTGCTCTGTTCCTTACTTCATCTAAGGACCTGCAAGGAGTCATCACAAGATCATCATAGAAGATGGAGCCCCTCTGAAGTCCCATCTTGAATGCTTCAACATCAGTAGCCATGTCAAGATTGGGGATTTCCAAAGCTTCACTGCCAAACCTCGTAAAAAATTCCTAAGGGATTCACCACTAGGTTGAATAACTCGGTATTGACTAGTTCATTATAAATCACTAGTTAACTTCTCAAATTTCCTACTACAGGAAAATTGACTGTTGAACAAGTTAACTAAGTGTGAGAAAGAAGTAACTGAAAAGCGAGAAAGACTTAGGAGCCATTTTATTGTAGATTCTGTCAGTGTGGAACCGAAGCCCTTGCACAGATAAGCCTCCTTGAGTCTCTCAAGATTTGGATTGATCTCCAACCTCTTTCTATATTGTGCAACGTGCTCATTAGGATCAGTGTTCCCATCATAAGCATTCATGTTGGGGGTCTTGTATCGCTTTGGGATTTCAGCATCACAGATAGGTGGAGCAAATCTGGATAACTTGTGGCTTCCCTTCGGTATCTCGGGGATTGGACATATCACCCCGGGAACGCTGGATACCATATCCTTAAGTTTATGCAGTTCCTTTGCCATGGCTTGGTTGATACATGTATCCTGCATGGAACCACGATTAGTGTTTAAGGATATAGGATCATACATATTACCTCTTTGTTGCGTAAAGGTCAGCATTCCAGAAGAATGGTTGAGATAAGAAGCGTCTGCCACAGGAGTCGTTCCACCAGACGCTATGGTCTGCATGCGGATTATATCTCCTTCATGGACTTCAGAGGACAGCTGGTTTTGAACCTCTAAGAATCCTTGATCCTGAAAGAAGGATCCTTGATTCTAAACGTAGGATCCTAGTGGTTGGGAACTGAAGGATCCTTGAAGGTATGAACCGGAAGATCCCGGTCAAAGGATCAATGGTCCTTGTTGAAAGGTTCAGGATCCTTGAGTTGGTTGACCCATGGACCCCTGGTTAAGGACAGATGATCCTTGCTGAAGAGTCGAGGATCTTTTAACTTGTTGACCCTCGGATCCCTGGTTAAGGATAGATGATCCTGGGTTAAAGATCGAGGATCCTTGAATTTTGCAGACCCACGGATCCTTGCTGGAGGATAGATGATCCTTGCGTGAATTGAGCCAAGGATCCTGGAGTGGTGAAATCCAGCATCTTAGGCATCAAGGGAGTCTGGTCCTCCACTGGCCTCTTAGTTTTATTGAGATCTTCAATCTCCTGAAGAATCCTTTGGTTGGTCTTGTTCTACTGCTCCATGTAAGCCTTAACCTGCGAAAACATATTGGAAACATCACTATTAGTATTAGCCACCGACGCAAGAGCTGCGGTTTTTGAGCTCTGGAAGACTAGTAGTTGCGTCTTGTTTCCAGCAGAAGTAGGCCATGGTGCTCCCATGATTGGCGGAGGCATCGGCGACAAAGTTCTTGATGAGAGAGGAACCGGAGATGGCATGGTTGATGAAGCAGAGGTCGATTGAGAGGCCACTGATAGTGATATGGGTATAAAAGGTCGAAAATTGATAGGAAATAGTCTGGATTATAGCACCACTTGCCCCACGGTAGGCGCCAAATTGTTTTGGATAAAAATCTACTAAGGATAATGTATCCAAATATGTTATGTGAGGTTTAGAGGTAAAGAGGTAACAATGAATATATTAACGGAATTGAGATGAACACCATGATTTGTTGCGAGGAAAAACCTCTTGATCTTGTTTAGATCAAAGGAAAAAAACCCCGGGTGATGACAACTTGTCTATCAACAATTTATTAATCACAAAAAAGGTTACAAGTGTTTGGGAGATTACGATCGGCGTTACAATGAGTGCTAGTGTGTAGATAGAATTATGAGTTATGCTCTGGTGTGTGTGAGAATACAAGTGATTTCTAACTGATCGTTCTCTCGATAATGTAAAGAAAATACTAATAACAATATTTCCTAATAATCCGCCACTCTTCCACAACTCCTTCAACATTCATTGACCACGTGCTAGGAGCTTCTAGTAGCGAACTTTGAGGTAGACTCGGTCATATAGTCGTTATAACTAGCTAACACTTCACCATTCAAATACAATCATTTGTAAAAAAATAATATTGAGGATCCTCGATCCTTTGTAACTTGAAACATATCTCAAGGATAATCTATCCATAAGACCGTCAAGGATAATGGATCCTCAGCATAAAATTCATGCCCTAACACTCCAGACTTAGAAGTTTGTGAGGAAACTTAAGTGATGTGTAAAAGGTTAGTGATTGCTATATGTAATTATCTTACAGTTAGCCGTGCTCATTAAAGAAGTGGATTACAATAAACTCAGAAAGAAATAGGAGACGTGTGAGTTTCTAGCCCTATTTCCTTGTCATGTTATCGGGGTTGTGTGCGTACTCAATGTGAATAGTAAATACACTTACCTTAAGTGGTAAGTGTATGATATATGAATCTTTATGAATGATATATGTATGATTTATATGATATGTGAATGTGTATAAATGATATATGTATGAAGGGTATGATACGCGAATGTGTATAAATGATATTAGAATTATGTATGGAAGTATTCCATGACAAGGGCATATGAAGAGATGTATGTATGATTGAAGTGAAGGAAAGGGATCAAAATATAATAATATCTGATCAGACCCATTACTTGAACGAAGACACAGGGAATTGGACTGAAGACTCTGACATCTTTAGAAGAATGTTATGATGTCATACATGACTATGTTTTATTTTAAAAGACAAATTTGAATGATGTTAAGACAAGATGTTGGGATGAGTTAAAGGAAGATTGGAATCTTCTCAACCTCCTTAATAAAGGCTAAGTATGGACATCGAGCACCCTTAGGCCTCTGAGCATGATTTGACTCATCCTAGAAAGGTATTTTGCTCTTCAAGAAAGGTTATCTTCTTGAATTCTTCTTAAGTGTCAATCCAAGCAAGGTTCACTTTCTCTAGAAAGGTTGTTCTTCATGTCGAGCATGGTTTGCACTCCACCAAACCCTTGACCAAACCAAGCCAATGAACTCAAGTATTTTGGAATATCTAGCAAGATTTGTTTAATATACAGTTGTCCGACCATTCTTGAAGAAAGTTGATCAAGAATTATACTAAGGACTTTCTCCAGCAAGGTTCAACTCAAGCAAGCTATAGTGCTACCAGCACAAGTCCACAATGTTACCAGCACACTTTAGTTGCTTAATAAGTTATTTATTAACAAAGATATGAAGGTATTTCTGAAGAACAAGTTTGCTCGTGGGACCATATCGAGCAAAGTTTGCTATGGTCAAGAGGATTGAAGTCTGGTACGATAATATTTTCTAAGGAAAATATTCTAAGTAAAATCTACCACGTCTGCTCGAAGAAGACAAAAGCTGCAAAGCTTACTCGAAGACCTGTTTTACACTTAGAATCTTCTGTAATATGATTTTCTGATTATGTGTCAATCATTAGGGTTTCTAGAAGGAATAACAGCTTTCAAGCGGCTGGCCTATAAATAGAATAATCTAGGGCACGCCTCCGGGGGAGCACGACACACAATACGGATACATCCTGAAATATCCTGATTATATTCCTAACCTTGAGTGTGACGGCTGATCTTTAATTCGTACGGACAAACATTCCTTACAAAAACCCTTATCCATTTGCATTTGTATGAACCTTTCTATAAATGGAAACTTTTGAGTTAATTTCTCTGTGTGTTACCTTAGTATTTATTGTGCAACATTTAATGTGTTAGTGATTCCGCCATTAACATACTATTGTTCTTACCTTATATAGTAGGTCGTAAGCCTTCTTGTCAACACTTTATAGTGTGGGTTACGACATTTATTGTGAGTGATATATCCTATTAGAGGGACCGACAAGTGGTATCAGAGCTTTTCTTGCTGCTATTAAGGTCAAGAACTGTTGTAGATCTGAAAAAGAAGAAGAAAGACGTAAGGAGAACACTGTTTCATTGAAGTATGACGTCTGCTGCTCTGTTCTTCATATCCTTCCAGATTTACAATATTTGGGTGTTTTTTTTCTCTCATTTGAATTAAAGTTTTATTTTTTTTTTACTCTAGATCTTGCTCTAAACTGACCAGATTCATCATATATCTGAAGATCTTATCTATAGATCTGATTAAGTTCTAAGAAATTGTCTTTAATATGTTTATGTTTGGTTCTCTGTTTTACAAATATTTTTAAAATCACAAAAAGATGTAGACATGTGGAACACTATCAAAAGGGGACCATATGTACCTGATGGAACAAATGCAAACCAAGTTGTTGAATTGAGAATGAGGAAGGTAGATGATAGAGCTCTTGCTATGTTGAAATTGGGACTGTCATAGGAAATTCTAACTAAGGTGCCTTACCATGCCACTACTAAAGCCATGTATGATGCTATTTTAGAAATGTATGAAGGCAACTCAGAATTGAAGAAAATCAATAAAGAGAGGCTTAAGCAGCAGCTTGATAGGTTCAAATACAAGGAAGGTGATAGGCTGAAGTCAGTTTTGGAGAGATACTTGGCAATAGTCAATGATATCAGGACCACAAACTATGTGGTCACTAATTTGGACTTGAACACAAAGTTATTTTCATCTCTGTCAAAGAAATGGTATACTGCAAGCAAGTTTATCAGGCAGAAACCAAACTATGAAGAGCTGAAGCTTGATGATGTGGTCTGTTTTCTCCAAACTATGAAGAGATGAAGCTTGATTATTGCTCCAATGGGAAACTTGTCTACCAAGAACAAACAGCAAATCCCAATTATTGAAGAACCAACTAAGCATTGTAAGAGGATTTGTTACTAGAAGTCCTAGTAATCGAAATGGACAGTCAACGTTTAATGTCTAGCTTATTGATGATACTGACTCTGCCTCTATGGCTAGTGGACATGCACCTTATGTTGGTGGCAGTGGTGGTCAAGGAAGTGAATATCATGCCATGTTTTCTAAGTTCACAGATTCCTATAATACTTTTGTAGCCAAGAACATGATCCACACCAGTGTAGTTCTAGATGATTAAGAACATATTGATGATGATGATCTAGAAGACATCAATCTTAAGTGGCAGGCTGCAATGCTAGCTATTAGAAGCAAGAGGTTGTTCAATAGGACTGGGAGGTCCCTTGTGTCAAGTCCAAATGAAAGAATTGGATTTGAAAAGCCTAAAGTAATATGCTATAACTGTTAACAACCAGGACAATTTAAAAGGGAATTCAAACAACGAAGAAACTTACAAGGCAGTCAATATCAGAACCAACAACCAGGAAACCAATATCTAAACCAGCAAGGCCAGCCAAGAAACTACAACAACTTCAACAATAACCCCAACTTTAACAACAACTACAAACAACCACAACAGAACAATCAACAAGTTGTACCTCAGAATCAGAACAAAAAGAGAAACAACAACCAAAACCCTCCACATGCTCCCAACAACACCAATAGAAACAATCAAAACCAGCCTAGAAACCAAGGAAATGTGGCACTTACTGCACAACAAGAAGGTGGTTTTATGGCTAAAGCTGAAGGTGAAGCTGAATCATCTTCTTCACATGTACATTCACACTCAATATCTGAATTACTTGAAACCATTGAATCCTTGAATTTGAAAATAGGAAAGCTTGATGGTGAATGCTTTAGAAAACAAAGTATGTTAAATGTGTATGAAGCAAGTGAGGTTACCTATGAAGAGAGAATTCAAAGCCTTGAACAGATTGTATGGACAGTTATGGAATTCAGTCATGATATGTGACTGAAATTGAAGGTTTGAAGAACATGATGGTTGAGGAGAAAGTGAGGTATACAACATTCCAAGTTGAAAATGAATTATTGAAGAATTTTGTGTCAACTGGTAATATTTGTGGCATTTTGAACAAGATAAGAGAAGAAGACAAGTATAAGGTTGTTCCTCCACCTTTTAACAACAACTACTCTTTGAAAGTTAATAAAGAGAAGAGGGAAGCATACCTTAACCGGTTCAAAGATGTCATTTAAGATAAAGAGGAATTCCTTGAAAATTATAAAATGGTAGAAGTAAGTGAAGATGGAGACTTTGTTGTGAAGGAAGAAATGAAAGATGAGAAGTCAATAGGAATTCAAGTATCAGAAGATGATTTTGATGAAGAATGTCTAAATGTTGATTAATTGAATGATCCTAGTGATGAGTACTCAAGTGATGATGATTCCAAGAGCAAAAGAAATGGAAAACCAAGTTCCATTGACAAACTTCCATTATTACCACCTTTCACACCAAAGATGAAGAAACAAAATGAAAAAATGAGAAGGGAACATGTGTCATTTGACATATATAAAGGTTCCAAGAAGTCTAAGGTGACTTATAAATATGTGAAGCAACCAAGCAAAAAAATTTTGAGGAAGATCAAGATCAATGACAAAAAGAATCCTAAAGAAATCTTTGAAAGTAGTCAATTCATTCCAGTGTACCCTGTTTTCTCAAGTCAAGAACCATTTGACATTGGAGAAGTTGAAACTATGGAAGAACATGAAAGAATGCGGTTAAGATACAAAGAGAGTTTAGATGATGAACCAATGAGACTGGACAAGAAAAAAATTGTGAAAGGAAAAGTGGAGAGGCAAGACATTAAGATTGTAGAATTTGTGCCATTCTTCATTGATTTTGATGGTCTCAAAACATAGAAAACACTTGGAATTGAACCCAACCACCTAGACTAAGTGAAAGATTAAAGAAAGGAAATGCACATGAAAGTTTCAAAGGAAAAGTATGGTTTAAGAAGTGTGATGAGTATGCTCACGACACTGATTCCTGCCATGAGAGGTTCACTTTTATACCATTTCATGTTCCCAATGGAACCAAGTTTGGACAAGATTTTAGTCTATATAAGAAGAAGTAAGATGAATACTTGGGAAAAGGAAATATGAGGAAGTGGAAGTAAAATGTGATAACTCAAATGTTGTGAAGAATGAAAAAGAGTCTGAGGCATTTGATAACAAGTTAGAAGGAAATGCAGTAAGTCAAATCAAAGGGAATAGTGCACACAATAAACCTGATCAGGTGATGAAAAGGAAAACACAACCAATCAGGATTGTTCCAAAGGATGACACCAAGTCAGTGAAGTCTGATGAATCTGAAAAATCACCAAGAGATGTATTGAAAAGTAAAAAGGGTGGGTTCTCAAGAAAGAAGTCAAAAGAACTAAATGGTGATGAAAAGTTTTTGTTAAAACATGGATTTGAACCTCATGGTTTTCTTTGGAAACCAATGAGTGAAGTTCAAATGTCAAAAGGAACAGATGTTAGAGATGTATCAATTGAAAAGGATTATGTGGTTCAAGAGTGCAGAAGCATAACTCCTTATGTGAAAAGCCCAACTGACAGTGGTTATGAATCTGATGAATCTGATGGTTGTGAAATTGTTTATGAAGATCCTAAGCCGATTCCCAACACCAATGTAGAAATTGTCAATGACAAAGATGATTTGCAAGTCCACGCCAGTTAATGAAGTATGGTATTTGGACAGTGGATGTTCCTGGCATATGACTTGTGACAAACGGTCACTTGTGAATTATGAAGAGAAATTTGAAGGCCCAGCTGTTTTTGGAAGTGATGAGGATGGTGGAAAAATTGTGGGAAAAGGGATCTTGACTAATGGAAAGGTCACATTTGATAATATATTTTATGTGGAAGGATTACAGTATAACATTTTGAACATCTCACAAATGTGTGATAAAGGTTATAAAGTTGGGTTTGATAACTCTCACTGATTTATTCTCAAACCTGACTTTGTAATCCGTCGAGACATGATTATGATGATGGCTCCAAGGAATGGTACTTTATATGAACTGAACATGAAAGATGCCATTTCAAGGGGTGGTACATGCTTTGTATCAAAGGCATCTGAAAATAAAACCAAATTGTGGCATAGGAAGCTTTGTCATATCAACTGAAAGAACATGAACAAACTTGTGAAGGGTGAGCATGTAATTGGTGTGCCTACAAGGGAGTTCAATCTTGACGACAATTGCATCTCATGTCAAAAGGGAAAACTACACAAGTCATCACACAAGACAAAGCTCATCAAATCAATTGATCAAGTGCTTGAGATGCTACACATGGATCTCTTTGGTCCTGTGAATGTTCCTAGTATTGGAATGAAGAGATATTGTCTAGTGATAATTGATGATTTTTCAAGATACTCTTTGGTTTATTTCTTAAGTACCAAAGATGAAACTGCTAAACTAATCAAAAATTTTGTGATAAGGGTTGAGAATCAATTGGATGCAAGGGTAAAGGTCATGAGAAGTGACAATGGTACTGAGTTCAAGAATGGGGTAATGGATGAATTTTGTAGCACAAAAGGAATACTTCAACAATTCACTGCTCCTAGGACTCCTGAACAAAATAGGGTTGCAGAAAGAAGAAACAAAACACTCATTGAAGCTGCAAGGACCATGTTGGCAAATGCCTTCCTGCTAGTTACTTTTTGCGCAGAGGCAATTAACACAGCCTGCTATGTTCAGAATAGAGGTCTTCTCAACAAAATTCAAGACAAGACTCCTTATGAGATTTTGTATAAAAGGAAGCTCTACATCAAGTTTCTCAAACCATTTGGTTGCAAATGTTCTGGTTGAACACCAAGGATTATCTCAACAAGTTTCAAGCAAAATCCTTGGATTGCCTCTTTGTTGGTTACTCAACACACTCAAAAGCCTATAGGGTATATGTCAAAGACCACTTGAGTGTGATTGAATCTTCAGATATAATTTTCAACAAAAATCAGTTCAATACATTTGATGGTGCTGCATGGCTGTTTGATCTTGAAAAACTTATCAAGTCGTTCAAGATTTATCATGAGGACTTTGATGAAACTTTGTATACGACAAGTGAAATTGAAGAGATTAATCAGAACAAGAGGGATTTGGACAAGCTATGGTCCAAGGTTGCTGAAAAAAGAAGTGAATAGAAATTCAAAAGGGATTCTTCAACTGCAGAAAATGAACAAATTCAAGATCTAGTTCAAGATCAAGACCAAGGTCAAAATCAAGTATAAGATCCATAACATGCTAATCAAGTCAATCAGGAGGTTAATGAGGAAGATCCTAACAACCAAGATGAAGTTCAAACACAAGCTGCAAGGGAAGCAAGATTCGAAGACTTATTTCAAAGTTTGAATATGGGAAACCATGATGCATCTACCTCACAACCCAACAATGAAAAAGCACCTGAATTTCATGATGCAGCACCTGATTTGATCATTGATGAACCTGATCTCAATGAGTCAAATCTTGATTCAAATATGTATACTGATGTGATTGTTCAATCCTCTTATGTTGAAAGAAATCATCCACCTGAGAACATCATTGGAGATATCAATGAAAGAGTTACAAGAAGTACATCTGAATCTACAAACATTTGTTTTTACTCCTGCTTTCTATCCCAAATTGAACCCAAGAACATTGTCCAATCATTGAAAGACAATTGTTGGGTAGACGCAATTCAAGAGGAGTTGTCTCAATTCAAATATCTGCAGGTGTGGGAACTTGTAGATAGGCCAAGAAACAGATATGACATTGGAACAAAATCGGTTTTCAGGAACAAACGAGATGAGAAAGGAATTGTGATTAAGAACAAAGCAAGATTTGTTGCATTGGGATGCTTACAAGAAGAAGGGATTGACTTTGAGGAAGTTTTTTCTCATGTAGCAAGACTTGAAACTATAAGAATCTTTTTAGCTTATGCTGCCTCAAAGAATATCAGAGTATTCCAATTAGATTTCAAATCTGCTTTTCTAAATGGAAAAATAGAAGAGAAATGTATGTGACTCAACTACAAGGATTTGAGGACCTTGATTATCCTAACAGAGTATATAAACTGAAAAAGGCTTTGTATGGATTACATCAAGCTCCAAGAGCTTGGTATGATGAGTTATCTAATCACTTACTTGATAATGGATTCTCAAGAGGAACTATTGACAAGACCCTCTTTTACAAGAAAAGAGGAAGAGATTTTCTTCTACTATAAGTCTCTGTGGATGATATCATTTTTGGCTCAACCAATGAACAAATGTGTCTGGAATTTGAAGAAGTGATGAAATCCAAGTACTCAATGAGCTCAATGGGAGATATGAACTTCTTTCTTGGATTGCAAGTTCAACAAAAGGCTGATGGTATCTTCATATACCAGTCTAAGTATGTGTAAGACATTTTGCACAAGTTCAAATGTCAAGAATTCAAAACTGCTTCAACTCTAATTAACACTTATGAGAAAATGATTGCAGATGAAAAGGGGATCCTGTTGATGAACATGAATATAGAGCCAAGATTGGATCCTTGATGTATCTTACTGCTTTTAGACCATATATCATGTTTGCAGTATGTGTATGTGCAAGATTTCAGTCAAGTCCTAAGGTCTCTCACATGACTGTTGTCAAGAGGATTTTTAGATACTTGAATGGAAAACCAGATTCGGGGATATGGTACCCAAAGAACCATTACTTTTATCTCATTTCCTACAATGACAATGATTACGATGGGTGCAAATCATGAAAAGAGTTGACACAAGTGATAATTTGGCTGACCTAGTCACCAAACCACTTGATAGAACGAGATTCTACTTTCTTCTGAAAGCATTGGGAATGATCAACTCAGATGAGGTCTGATTAATGATATGTGTTTTTGTGCTAGTTGACTAATCTTGAAAAAGGGTCTTGGTGATTGTTGGGTATGTTTGAATATGTTACTGTTTTATGTTCACTAATGTGTACTTAATTGATTATGTGTATAACTTAGGTATATTTTATGCTTAGGTTAATGATCAGTGAATATGTGTGATCTCATGATAAGTGATATAAAATGACTAAAATGCATGTGAGCTTATCCGATATTTTGATGATTCTTTTGAATTTGTTTAATCTAATACGATGATGTTATTAGGATATGTTAGACTATAGTTTATGTGAAGTCTGTCTGTTTTGATGATGTCATGATTGTTATTTGAATATGTTACTTTCTGTTAGAGTCAAAAATATGCTTGTCACACCCCAACCTACGGCGGAAATGCCGGGGCGTAAACTGATTGTCACAGCTCTCAAGGTACTATCATGCAATATTAAATGTGACAATATCTATTAAATTTAATTAAATAACCATACACAAAGTAACCAAAGTGCATGAATTAAAATTTAAGCAAATAAAACAAAATTTCATATTCTAATTCTTGTGTCTTCTTCTCTAGCATACCACCTAAGTTTTCTTCAAATACAAGCTTGAGAATCACATCACACGATAACCTGCATATGCGTTAAAAATATAATAGATTTTATCAACAAAATATTGAGTGAGTAAATCACCAGATTTGAGACACTATATAATAATAAGTAAAAGTGCAAACTGTTCCTATGAGATATACAGATAAGCCATAGCACATAACAATAAAACAACTATAAAGAAAGGGCTCAACCAATCCATATAAATGGACATTGGTTACCAAGCAAGGACTAAACCGTGCCTTAAAAGTGGACATCGGTCGCCGAAGTAAGAAATAACGTTCAAATAAAGCAAGTAAGCAAATAGCAAGTTAGGCATAAACCGATATACACACAAGGATTAATAGTTGCGGTTTTAAATATTTCCTTTGCCCAAGTATGCTCAAAAGGTTATATTGCAATCCTTCAACATAGAACACGTTGTCAAATGAAACTTTTCCATTGGTTAGAATGCCTTTCCCCGCAGTTTTCCCTCCATTTTCATCACTCCAAAATGTAACAGGTCCTTCAAACTTCTCTTCATAGTTCACCAGTGACCTCTTGTCACATGTCATGTGTCTGGAACATCTAAGAAAAGGATCAGTTCAGGGATGAAATACAAGCTGGATCAGCTTGCAAATCATTAGCAACATTAATAGTTATTGCATTGGGTTTGGGATCTTCATAAACAAGCTCACAAGATTCATCAGAATCATCTGATTCATAGCCTGTTTCAAATGGTATTCCCACATATGGAACTATGCTAGTTCATTCCTCAATGAAATACTCTCTCCTCACACTTGTTACAGATACTTCATTTGTCACTTGTGTCTCACTTCTAGGTTTCCAAAGAAAACCTTGTCGCTCAAAACCATGATTCAACAAAAAGTTCTCATCGCCATTTAACTCTTTTGCATTCTTTCTCTTGAAAACTTCCCTTTTAACTTCCTCTTCACATACTGTTGACTTTCTATGGTAAACTGTTCTCACAGCTTTAATAGCCTTATCAGTTTTAATTCTGATAGGTTGTTTGATCATTGGAGCCTTCTTCTTTTCAGTCAAATATTTCTTCTCTTCTTTGTCAACAGTTTCAGCTTTCTTCTCACTTTTTGTTTCAACACCGTTCACTTCATTGTTTTGACAGCTTCTTTCCTTTGCCCAAGTATTCATCACACTTCTTCTTGTAAAGACCAAAGTCTTGTTCAAACTTAGTTGTGTCTGGAACATGAAATGGCTTAAATGTAAATCTTTCATGACAAGAATCAGTGTGATGTCAAATACACATCACAATGCTTGTAACAAACTTTTCCTTTGAAGCTCTCACTTGACTTTCCCTTCTTGAATCTTTCACTTCGTCTTGGGGGATCAACTCCAATAGTATTTTGAGTTTTGAGACCATCAAAGTCAAGTTAGAAAGGTACAAATTCGTCAATATAAATATCTTGTCTTTCTACAGAACTCTTGACAAAGATTATCCTTTCCAAATTAATTGGTTCATCACCTATGTTATCTCTAAACCTTGATTGTCTTCTTTCATATTCTTCTACACTTTCTACTTCACCAACATTTAATAATTCTTGATTTGAGGGAACAGGATATTCAGTAATAAACTGATCACTGTTTACAGTTTTTCCATCTTCTTCTTGTTTTTAACCTTTTTCTCCTTTAGTGCTTCTTTGCTTGGAGGCTTCACTGAATTATAGTTAACTTTTGATCCACCACATATGTCAATTGACACATGCTCCCTTCTCATTAATTCATGATGTTTTCTCATCTCGGGTGTGATCATTGGTAGCAAAGGAATCGTGCTTGGTGGACTTGGCTTGCCTATTCTTTTATCCTATGAACCATTATCCCTTGAACATTAATCACTTGAGTCACTTAAGTCATCTCTGTTCAAACAGTCTTCAATAAAATCATCTTCAGACACTTGCACACCAACAGATATCTCAGCATTCTTCTCATCTTTCACTTATTCTTTCATCACATACTCACCCTTGTCATCAACTTCAACCAGTTTATAATTTTCAATAAATTCTTCCTTTTCTTTAAACACTTCTCTAAACTAATCAAGGTAGGCATTTCACTTTTCCTTATTAACCTTCAACGAGTAATTTTCATTGAAAGGTGGAGGAACAACCTTGTATTTATCTTCCTCTTTGATCTTGTTTAGTTTCCCACATATTCCCAGTTGAAACTAATTTTTTTAGGAAATCATTTCAACTTGAAGTGTAGTGTTCTTCAACTTTTCATCAAGAAACATCTACCACAATTCTTCTATTTCAGTGACATATCTGGACAGTTTCATATAGCTGTCAATACAATCTTGTTCCATACTTTTGATTCTTTCCTCATAAGTCAAGTCACTTGCTTCATAGACATTGATCATACTTTGTTTTTTTAAAACACTCACTTTGTAACTTTCTCGTTGTTATTCTTAATGATTCATTCATTTCAAGCAATTTAAGTTTTGAGAGATTTGAATGTACCTGAGATGAAGAGGATTCAGCTTTACTCTTTATTTTAGCCATGAATTCTACATTTGCCTTTTCAATGTCATTGGCATGATTGCTCCAATCAAATCCACCTTCTTGCTGTTTTGGAGCTAATGCAACATTCTCTTGGTTTCTTGGTTGGTTGACATTGTTTCTATTAGTGTTTGCAGGAGCTTTTGGAGGGTTTTGATTATTTATTTGAAAGTTTCGATGTTGGGGAATTACTTGTTGATGATAACGTGGTTTTTGGTTATTGTAGTTGTTATTGAAGTTCCTTTGCTGACCATGATTCTGATTCTGATATTGAAACTAATTTCTTGGCTAATTGTTTTGGAATGGTGTAGGTTGATTGCATTCCCTTGCAAAGTGTCATTGATGTTGATAGTTGTAGCAGATTGCTTTTGACTGGTCAAATCCTAATCTGTCATTTAGACTTGAGACAAAGGACCTTTCAGTTCTATTAAACAACCTCTTGCTTTTCAAAGTTAGCATAGCAGCTTGTCATTTTAAATCCGTGTCTCCTAAGTCATCAACATCAATTTGTTCAAGGTCCTCTTGAAACCATACTAGTATGAATCAGATTCTTAGCCAAAAAGGCATTGTAGGATTCAGTAGACATTAAAAATAGAGCTTGATACTCATTTTTGGGTTAACATTTCCAACACCAAAAGGAGCATGTTCATTGGCCACAGAGGATGTATCAATGTCATTAATCAGGTGGTCTTTAAATCTGGATCGTCCAACTTGACAGTTTGCATTTCAAGCAACAAACCCCCTTGGTGTGTCACCACCATATTCACTTGGCTCTTCTATGATGGGAATTTGTTGTTTGTGGACATATTTCCCATGGGTGCTATAAGAACATTTGTCACCTGAAAACTTAGTATGTCTTCTTTGATCGTGTTGTTCTATATCATCTCATGTTCAGTTTCTTGTAAAAAGCAGATGATAATTAACAACTACCACGAACCTCTACATCACAGACATCAGTTATTCACTTTCTCTAAACTTGAACCGGTCAAAATCTGATTTCAATCGATCCTTCTTAATGATCTTTAACTTGGTGTTACCTTCGAACATTTCAACAATAGCATCTAACATTGCTTTGCATGTAGTGTGATGAGCTACACTGGTCAAGATATCCCATGATAGACCCATCTTCAACATTGCTAATGCTTTGTCTTCTATCTTTTTCATTGCTATTTCAACAGTTTAATTGTTTGCTATTCCATCCGGCACGTAAGGCCCATTCTTAATCGAGTTCCACATCTCAACATCATTGTAACATACGGAAGCTTCGAATAGCACCATCCATTTGATGTAGTTTTCTTGTCCATACAGCCTAGGAATCTTGTTAGTAGAAACCTCTTGCTCTTCCATTGATAAAGACATAGTTTGAACTTCGACCAGAAAGAGTTGAACATGAGACCGAGGAGATGGTTGAAGTTGATAAAGGACTACGACTGTGATATCAAATACTATCCTAGTAAGGCTAATGTGGTTGCTGACGCACTAAGCCGTAAGAATGAAGAAGTCATTGCAACATTGAAGTCTTATATGTTAATCATTAACTCATATTTCTTCGGAGAAATCATCAAGGTGCAGTCTAAGGTGCTTATAGATGAAGAGTTAATGAAAAAGGAAAGAATCGTCGTTCAGCAAGACGTGTTGATGGATAACACTCATGGTGCGATGTCTAGATTTGACCGTACGTGGATTCCAACGCCATGGAGATCTTAGAGGTCGAATCTTAGATGAAGCTCACAAGTCGAGATACTTGATTCATCCAGGATCCACCGAGATGTTTCAAGACCAAATGGTAGACTATTGACGGTCGTGTATGAAGAATGATGTAGTGATTATGTAAGTAAGTTCTTAACCTGTTTGCAAGTCAAAACTGAACACCAGAAACCTTATGGGAAGATGCAGCCTTTAGAGATACCTGAATGGAAATGGGAACACATCACCATGGATTTCATAACTAAGCTACCTCGTACAACTAAACATCTTGATACCATTTGGGTGGTAGTGGACCGTCTAACGAAAAGTTCTCACTTTCTTCCTATACGAGAGGCAATCTCGTCAGAAACGTTAGCAAATGTGTTCATAAAATAGGTTGTGGCTAAGCATGAAGTGCCGTTGTCAATCGTGTCTGATAGAGATACTCCCTTTACTTCGAGATTCTGGAAGAAGTTCCATGAAGCTATGGGAACAAGACTAAACATCAGTATGGCGTATCACCCTCAAACAGATGGGCAGTCTGAAAGGACTATCCAAACCCTTGAGGATATGCTACGTGCTTGTGATTTAGACTTTGGAGGAAGTTGGGATGACCATTTTGCATCATGCAAAATTCTCTTATAACAATAGCTACCATTCGAGTATTGTTATGCAACCGTTTGAGATGTTATATGGTAGACATTGTAGAATTCCTGTATGTTGGGGAGTGATTGGTCAGAAAGAGATTAGAAGTTTGGAAGTTGTGAAAGAAACCTCTTCGAGGTTTGATTAGATCAAAGAAAGAATGAAAGCTGTTCAAGATCGTTAGAATCTTTTTTCAACAATTTATTAAGTTTGAGATCTTCTAACTGTTAGTGCACAATGGTTCATGTCACTCGGTCTGGGAAGCTTTACTTAACAAGGACAAAAGGAATCCAGATATGAGGAAGTCTAAAATGGCTCTGTTGAGAAAGGAAATTGATAATTTCACCATGGTCAAAGGTGAATCAATGGCACAATTATTCGAGAAATTTGCCATCTGGTTAATAAAATGAAGAGATTGGACATTGAGAAGCAAGAGTATGAGTATATTAATAAACTTGCTAATTCTCTATCTGACGAATATGAGACATTCATTATGATTCAACAGTCAAACTCAATTGCATACGCTAGGTTGAATCTAGCTCGATTTGTTGAAAAATTAGAAGCCCAAGAGCTCAAAGTCTGTTAGAAGCAAAGAATGAATTGTACAGCTATAGCTCAACATATCAGGTTGTACTTCAATTCATTACAATCTGTGGTAGCTCCTAGCCCGAAAATCCAAACTTCTTTTGTCATTAACAGTAGTTGTGGTGGTAGTTCACAACCAAGTTAACCAACCAGCATACCACACTACACAAGCACTTACACTGGAACTAGCTCTTCTTCTAATCAATCCTCAAAACCTATGAGTCCATCATCCGATGTTTTGCAGTGCCACATAGCTATTAACATCAAGAACATCAATGAACTTACTGCTGAGAATGTTCAAGAACATATGGATTTTATAGGATCCATACTCGAGTGATATGAATGTTTAATAGCGGGGTGAATTGGAAACTATAACATGACAAAAAGGAGGATTATGATCAAATCGATCTAGAAGAAATGGAGATGTGGATATTCGTTGGTGAATGGCTAGTGTTGTCAGAAGAGCTCAAAGATTTACGGAAATTACTGGAAAGAATTGTTTTGATAGGACGACTTCAAAACTAGGATTTGAAAAGTCAAAAGGTAAGATGTTTTTGATGCATAGAGAAAGGACATTTCAAGAGGGAATGCACAAACACAGAAGTTGGTGAAAATAGTCCTAATCCTTTTAGTAGGGACTACAATAAACAAGCCATCTATCATCAAAGCTCTCCTGTACCAGCTAAATCATCAAACAAACCCGAGACCTCGTCACCAAAAGCTTGTCACGCACAACTGGATGAAGGTTTCAACTGGAACACTATCGTTCACATGGAAAATGTAGCTAAGGTAATTGGTGAGGATCAACAAAATGGAGAACAGGTAAATGTTGTGTGTGTAGGTCAAGCAGCGAAAGACGTTGAAGATGTTAAAGATGATATCATAGCAGCTGGTATCGCTGATGGTGAAAAGACTGAGTGTGATGGAACAAGTTATGATCAAGAGAAGATCAACACTGAGGAAATGTCAAGCGATCTTGAGGAGACAAAATATCTTGAATCTCTTAAGCGTTTTATTTCAATTCCAAATGAATTTTTTAAATTATTTTTGCCACCTGATGTGTTTGAAATATTTGCAGGTTTGTTTAATGGAGAGGAAGTGCCTCATGGAATAATTGATTTTGGAGTCGATGATGAAGATGAGACTACAGAATCTGATGATATTCAAAAGGAAGTAAACACTGATAAAATGAGCTTGTTCGTTTACAGAAGTTCATGCCTGTTGATGGAATGTAAAAACCGAGGCCGAACTTGCCGAACTTACTAATGAGGCTGATGAGTCTTAGAAATCCAAAATGAAGCGTAAGCGTATTATTAAAGTTGAACAAGTGACACCTCCTGCTCCAGTTGCACAACAACCACCTATTGTTGGTGTTGAACAGAATGTAGATACAACTGGTGAGGAAACAGAGATTGATCCTGAGATTCAAAAGAATATTTTGGCTGATACTTGTGCATTGTATGAAATGAAAAGGGAAAGGCATTCAAAGAAGAAATTTGATAAAGATGAAACATATGTGATTGATTCTAGCTAGCCAATGAAGAAACATATATAACATATGGCTAAGAAGGCTAAATCTAGTTTGAGTTTGGTTGATGAACCAAAGGATTTGAATGTTGGGGTTGCTCAAGATCAAGAAAAGACTCCAGAAGCTGCTAAAATTGATCAAAGTATTGAAGTTGAAAAGACACATGTGTTTAATGTGAATTTGGATGACGCTATATACAAGATTTTGAACACTTCGATTGCTCAAAATACCATTCCTCGATCTACACAAGCAGTTGCAGAACTAGCTCCTAAATAAACTCCTAAAGCTTATCCTAATGTCTCACAGCAATCGTTTGGAAGTTTTCTGATGAATATTTGTTGTTGGATGGTCCGACAAGATTTGAATTCAATATGTTGAAAGACAAAGTTGATAATCAAGAGGTTCGGATCACATGTTTGGCTGAGGAGAGTGACAGATTGAGAGCTGAGAATGTTGAAGTCAAGAAAAGATTGGATGAAAGTGAAAGAAAAAGAAAGCTACAAGATGATCTGTTGTATGAACACATGAAGTATTTTGTGATTATCGAGAAAAATCTTGGTATTAAACTTAACTCAGAAGTGGATCGGGCTGAAGCGAGTGATACATTATTTGAACGAGTTTATGGAGGTGATATAGGTTTTCCTGAGGGCTTATTTAGTTTCGATTATGATAATGAGAGAGCTGCTGCCAAAGGAAAGTCTAAAATTGAAGATTCAATCATTATTGATGATACAATTCAAGAAGATGCCTCTATGCAGACCGGGGGATCTAGTCAGGTGGGTATGCAGGTGGATGAATCTGTGATTAATCAAATAGTTGTAGTACCAGTAGAACAACCTGTAGCTGAGAGTACACCAACTGTTGATACACATGAAATCGTTAAAGAAGAAAACAAAGAAGATGAATAAGCTGAGGACAGAGAAAAGTTAGACTTTGGGGATTCAGATGATTATTATACTGATCTTGATGATGATGATGATGATGATGATTATGATGATGATGATGATCTACAAGGTGGTGCTGGAGCTTTGTCTAGAAAAGCTTATAAGAAATTTGACTCTGTTGGTGGTGATGTTGAAACTGATGAACCACAACAGGATCCTAAAAGTAAAGATGCTTCCATTGATAAACCGATGGAGGAATTGGAAGATTTTGATATATTTTCAGTTCCCTCGAGGTTTAAAGTATCTAATATGGAGGATGAGTTAGGAGAAAGAGAGATACCGGTTGATAAGTCTGAATTAGCAAAGATGTTAGATACAAGGTAATGATCGAGTTATTCACGTTTTCACCTTCGTTTCTTGAGTTTGTTTGCAAGAAAATGAGGTTTCAAAGATGAAAACCGCTTCTTGCATGATCAAGTGATGTATACGGGTTATACAAGGGATCTTGGTCCAAGAAAGGAGTTAAACGGACCAAAAACGGATTTTTACGGTTAAATCTTTGTTTTTAAAGCAATAACCGAAACTATATTGTAAGAGGCTTGATCGTGAGTGTAACTTGCTTGGTATTGTGGTATGTTGGTTGTAGGTTCTGTATTTAGTGGTAAATAAGGCGGAAAGACGAGTTTGTAGCTTGTAGTGGCGGAAAACGAAAGGTATATTCGGTTATGTTCGGTTTTGGGAAATTTGGACAGATTGTTGATGCTTTAGAGTTAGGTCATGAAATTTTACAGAGTTGTTAAAAACATGAAAATATGAGTTCTGTGAATTTTTGGTAATTTTTGGATAAAGGATGATTATTTGGTGAATTTAATGCTCGGTTTTGGCCAAAAATGGTGAAAAATAGTTAAATATCATGAAAAATTCTGAAAAATTTCAGATACGCTTTTCATATCATTTATAAGTCACACACAAAATTTGAGGTCCGTTGGAGAATTCTATGTAGGCTTTTCGGTTAAACGAGTTCTAGGGATTTCTAGCTCGGTTTTAGTAAAAAGGGCATGTAATAAAAGATTTTGGTTCTGGAAAAATTACAGGGGACTATGTGGATGGGAGGGGATATCCAGGAAAAATTTGGGATTTTTCTAAGATGGTTTGGTATTTACGATATATATAGTGTTTAAATGGTGTTTAAAAATAGATAAATAAATTTTAAATATAGAAATTAATTCTGGAAATATTTTTATAAAATTCCCCACTGTCAAAAAGTGATTTGTGCAAAATTTCAAGATCCGAGATCAAACGGATAATTATTTGTGCAAAAACAAACTTTTAAAGTTTAAAAAGCGTAAACCGGTAAAGTTCGCATAAGCGAGCTGACTGGTGAATAAAAATCCTAAAAATGAACTATTTTCATATAATTGAGTTAAACAAGTAAAAATGAATCATCCGAAAATAATTCGGATGATTTGGGTATTTTTAACCGATTTAACAGTTTCCGGTACGCCAAAGACGGAAACGGGTCCCGCGGTCAATCGGGGCGTCTAAACCGAGCTCTAATTTCACCTCTTTAATTAAATTATCAGTCAACCACTACTCTCGGGTCGTGTGTGACCAAACTCATTTTTGAAACGTAAAAACGGATAACCGTGCTAGGCACGCAAAACGAGAAAAACGACTAATAGTAGTAGTGACCATGGAACTCTAAACGATATCACAATCTGAGTCCGGAGAAGTGTTTCTGGGTTAACATTGCCCCCAGAACGGGTACAGTGCTGGGTTAACAGTGTCCCAAGATGTACCAGTTGTTACGGTTAAAGATTATATAAACAATATTTGTATAATAACGATCGTAGGGATCATATTACAGATTGGACGTGTTAATTGATAATGATTGTTGTTACCTGCTTGCATGTGCTAAGGTGAGTTTCACGAGCCCCTTTTTCTGAACAGTTTTCGAATACTTTCTCGGGGCGGAAGCATGTTTTTACTGAAATGTTTAAATACATACTGAACGCATGGACTTGCGTGGATTTATATATATTTTATTGTACGGGAATCGTACGGAAATGTACTAAGATGGTATTTGTCTGAGTTGCTAACATTCTAAGGCCCCGGAACACAAGTGATTAACTGAAAGCCGGTAGAGTGTGGATAGTACTATTGGTCTGACAAACCCAACTGGTCCGGCATGGATTTACTGATGTTTCCCAGCCAGTTGCACATGTCTATTTTGTTGTGATATATATTTTGCTATGTAATGTTAGACATAGCGGTTTGGGGCAGTTCCGTGGGCGGGGGATATGCCACGGGCCCTTGGGCGGGGGATATGCCACGGGGGCTGTGTGTGATAGTCAGAGGTTTCATTTGTGGGCTCAGCATAATTACATCGTAATTCTGGGTTAACATTGCCCCCGGAATGAGTACGGTACTGGGTTAACAGTGTCCCCAGATAATATTATATTTTGATATGGATTTATCATGGTTTACTCAAATTGTGAAACTCACCAACTATTCGTAGTTGACCCGTTTTCTCACATGCTTTTCAGGTACAACTAAGATGAAGTGATTGCTTACGTGCTAAGTGCTTGATGTGTGTAAGATTTGCGTGCAGGATGTTAGGATACATTATAACAAATAGAATTGTGTATCGTATTGTATGATGTATGCATCACCTAGACGGTAATGAAATACAAATAATGTAATTTGAAGTATATTAATGTATTCAGTTTTCTTTATAAACAATGTGGTTGATATCAGACGAGTCTGTCGCACCCCGTTTACGTTTCCGCTGCGGTTGCGGGGTGTTACAGAACTTGGTATCAGAGCCATTGGTTATAAAAGAATTAGGATGTCTTTAAAAGATACCTAAAATATAACCAGTAGCTCAAGTATTATAGGATCTGAATATCAACTAATAATTTATAGTGACGAGATCTGGATGAACTTGGATGGACAAGTGAGTTGTTATGGTCCGGAACATAATAACAGACTTGTCCGTACGAGGGAGTTCAGGGGAAGTCACGGGGTACATTAATAGGTAAAAATGGCAACATATGTGTAAAGTATATAATATTATTTATACGTGCTAATGTGTATATATATATGTACGTATCTTGTGGGTACATGTGTTGAGAAATAGGACCCGGATAAAGAACCGGGGGATAAAATAATAAAAGTACTGAGGATGCTGAAAATTTCTAGAGCATCGATTGATAATGAGTCTGACTTATTGGGCCATAGTTATGATAGTAGATCTCCCGTTTGACGTTAACCAGAAATATCTAGTAACCGTCACTCCCAACCGAAATTGATAAATCCCTTACCCTACCAACACCAGTACCATATATCTTAATAACCCCCTATGTTCACCCGAACCGATGACCCTCACGTACGGACGGACCTGTACGTGAACCCGTTCTTATTCCGTTAAAAAAAAAATAAAAATAAATAAATAAAATAAAATTTTGATAATAAATGAGCAGATGAAAATAATATATAGAAACATATACATGTATTTCTCACTCTCAAACATATGAGTCATACCACCTCCAGATCGAGAATTACTGATTTTAGCAAACCTAGAACGCATGAGGACATTGACTGAGCAAGTGATAGAGTTTCCCATGATAGTAATTAATAATATTTGAAGGCAACCCATGTTGCACGATTACCTTGAACCTTGCAGCTCCCTATGCTATCCTTACATCCGTTAGATACCTATACCCATGTATACTCGAATAGAATGATTACACATACACAAAGAGGTGTTGGAATCATTATAGCATAGTTGGTCGTTTGTTCGTAGGTGGTATACCGTGTATGCCGGGTATACAAACAGACACGGATATTATAACCCCGTGGTACGTAATCGTTTGGTGCTCACGGTGAGCATGTATCGGTTATGCTGACATGCAGAAGGATATTGAAATCAAGCATATTAAACATTGATCTTTGTTGAGAAAGATCTATATGTCAGTTGGTGACAATGGTTATGAAACATATTTAAACGTTAACCGACGTCAGGTTAAGTCCGTATGTTATTATATTGTGGGACATATATATATACTAGATACTGGTATGTGTAATTTGTATGATAATATTTGGTGTGTATGTGTACCTGCTGTTATGATTGAGCTGGTAACGAGTTATACGGTGAGATTAATGTTGATTACTGCGTACGGGATGAGTACGGCAGAATGACATAAAAAGAGTAACTCCAATGATGGAGATTGATATGATTCAGCTGATTGCTCAAAGATAGCAGATGATGATACCGAATGTCGTATCACAGATCACTGCTAGTGTTGATGCAAATGTGATCGCAGACTTATAGATCGAGCAATCAAATGATTATGAATATTTCAATTCTTAGTGTTATTACTAAGAGTGTTAATGTCCCACCGAATACTATTATGACTACAAGTATTAGTTATAAACTAAACATGAATAGTAGTTGTAATGAATTAGATCCGGTGTGAAGAATATGTTTGTTGGTTGTGTTAAGGAAATTAATAATAGTTTACTGATGGTAAAGGGAGGAACAGATTAGCGAGTGGATAGAAAAGATCGAAATGGTTAAGGATATTGGTAAGAGACTAGAACATTGTGTAGTGAAATATGCTACAGATATGTTGGTAGATTATGTTGTATCGTGATGGAACACGATGGTACAAAATTATAGTTAGAAAATTATTGCTCAGATGATATGGTCAGGATTTAAAATTCTTGTGCTAGAGCACTTTTATTTGAGTAACTAAGTTCAGAGATTGGAAACTGAGCTATGAAAGATAGAAATGTTGGGTGCTGATCACTTAGAACACGCTAATCGTTTAAAGGAATTGTCATGTCTGGTAACATGGCTAATTACTCCTGAAACTAAGCGAAGTGAGCGCTATATTGGGGACTAACTCCATCGATAAGGAGTATAGTCAATCCTGTAAAATATACAACCTTTGGAAGGGTTGTGTCACAAACCAGCATTGATATATTTAACTTTATGGGAAGCGGAATGGAAGGACGTTAGGTGAGACGTCGAGTGTTAAAGAAGAGAAATGATAAAGGTATAGTGCAAAATAGACTTGTGAATAAGTAGGTATTCCCTACAACCCAGAATTATACTAAGACTAGTTCTGGTGTGAAAACATGAACCGCATAAAGGATCCTTCCCGAAATGTGGAAAATATGGTTATCGGCAGGAAGAAGAATGTCGAGTGATAGTAGGCCACATGTGTGGTAAAGATGGACGCAATGCCCCAATTGTAGAACCAATTGAAGCCATGTGGACAAGCAACCCCAACCCATTCGTGTACAACCACTCCGAACCCAACAGCTTCAAAAACAATCCATCCAAAGAAATCAAATTATGCCAAACAGTTGCACTTGCTATGAATGTGGCAATACAGAACGTTTCAAGAGAAATTGCCCAAAGTTGAACCAAGGTGTCGTTGGAAGACGAACCTCAAGACAAGCATCAACCTCGGATCAAGCAAGGAGCCGTGCTTTTGTGAGTAATTCGAATAAAGCACGTCATGATCCAAAGGTGGTATTAAGTACGTTGTAGTTTTAAATCAATGGGCTTCAGCAATTTTTTTACGGTCGTCGATAGAAGTTAGTTCCTGCTAACCTCCTATCATTTGGAAAGATACCGATTAGTGAAACTATAGAACCCCATACGGTGGAATCGCTAACGGTAAATCCCTAATGGTTAACTAAATTGTTCGGAATTATCCTATTACTCTGAACGATTAATCCTTTCCTTATTGACCTACGACCAGTAAAGTTAAGAAGTTTTGACGAAATAGTTAACATGGATTGGCTAACTCAACATGAAGCTGAAATCAAATATGAAAAGAAGATGATTAGAAGCTCTCTTTCAAACGATGAAGCGATTAGATACAGAGAAAAGTGTACGGTATTATGTTACCACTCTAATCTCATCTTGAGATGGTATAATATTTACGTCAAGAAGACGTGGTGTATTTAACAAACGTGATTGCCACAGATTTAAAAGAAAACATATAGAAGATATCCCAGCGGTACGCGAATTTCCACAAGTTCTCCCAGAAGGACTTCCTGGATTACCGCCAACCCGACAGGTCGAATTCAGAATCGATTTAATGCCTCAAGCTGGCCCTGTTGCTAAAACACCTTACCGACTTGCACCAACTGAAATGCAAGAATTTTTGGATGAGGTTTGATACGACCTAGTTAGTTACCATGGGGTGCACCAGTGTTATTTGGGAAATGAAGGACGGAAGTGTTAGGATATGTATTGATTAGGGAGAATTGAATAAAGTGATGATCAAGAATAGGTATTCACTTCTTCGAAGTAAATGATCTATTTAACCAACTGCAAGGGGCGATTTATTTTCAGAAAATTGATCTTAGATATAGTTATCACCAAATGAAAAATCCAAGAGGAGGACGTTGCAACAACAGCGTTTCGGACTCGTTACGGCCATTATGAATTCTTATTTATGCCGTTCGGGTTAACAAACGCGCCGGCAGTGTTCATGGAACTCATGAACCGAGTCTGTAAACTTTATTTTGACAAATTTGTCATAGCATTCATTGATGATGTTTTGATATATTTGCAACGTAAAGAAGAGCACGAACGACGGTTAAGGAAAATGGTGGAAGTGTTAAAGCAAGAGGAGTTGTACGCGAAGTTTTCGAGATGTGATTTTGAATACAGAAAGCATAATCCCTTGGTCGTGTTGTAAAGCAACAAGGATTTCACGTAGATTCAAATAAGATAGAAACCATTAAAATTGGCAGTCACCCAAGGCGCCAAAGGAAACGCGCCAATTTTTAGGACTAGCCGGAGACTATCAGCGGGTTATTAAAGAAATTTAGCATTACCCAACTCATAATCCTTTGTACGACGCAAATGTACAAATTTTATAGATGATAAGAGACCGCAGTCTCATATTCATCGAAGATGGGTCGAGTTGTTAAGCGATTATGACTGTGACATCCGTTATCACCCCGGCAAGGCTAACGTTGTAGCCGATGCCTTGAGTAGGAAAGATCGGGGTAAGCCATTGCGAGTGCGAGCACTGGGGATGATAGTCCAGTCGAACCTTTCGGACCTGATACGAGTCGCTCAACGTGAGGCGTTGAAAGAGGAACAATTGGAAAAGGAGGGACTTTACGGCAACGAGAAGAATTTCGAACAGCGCGTGGACGAAATTCTCTATTTCAAAAATTGGGCTTGGATCCCGACCCTCCATGACCTTCGTGAATTAATCATGGACGAAGCGCATAGATCGAAATATTCATACATCCGGGATCGGGTTAGACTATTGATGATACGAATATCTGAAAGGATTTTATTAATGGCCGAGTTTGGAGAATGATATGGTTACGTATGTTGGTGAATATTTGAGTTATGCAAGAGATAAGGTTGCGCACCGAAAACCCCAGGGAACGTCACAACGACAGAAAATTCGCCAATGATAGTGGAAATAAATTACAATGGATTTCGGGACGTAAATTCCCAAGATATATCAAAGACATGATGCAATTTGGGTGATCGCGGATCGATTAACCAATCCTCGCATTTCATCCCAATCCATGACGATTACCACAATGAATTCTCGCCCAAATTCATGATGGGGAAATGGTATCTCGTCGTGGAGTACCATTTTCAATTACCTCAGATCGAAATGGGCATCCTACTTCCATTATTGGAAGGCGGGGAAGGAAGCATCGAGAGCTTGAAGCTTTCTATGGGTGAAGTAATTATCACCAATTTGTTAAATTGAAATTGGGCGTCACTCAAGCCATAAGATTTGAATTGATTCGAGAAACAACCAATCGGATTTATAATATTTAGGATAAGTTGAAAGCAGCGCGAGATTGGCAAAGGATTTATGCCAACGTTCAAAGGAAACCATTGTCACTGGAAAGAGGTGACAAGGCATTTTAAGGCATCACCTTAGAGAGAGGTGATATGAGGTTTGGCAAAACCGAAAATAGCTTCTTAATATATTGGACCTCATGAGACTATCTCCATGATTGGTCATTTAGTTTATCGATTAAAGTACTCCAGGGGCTAAGTACTATACATGATGTTTTGCCATGTGTACGGATTGAAAAGTACCTAAGCGATGAGGCAACGAAAGTACTAGTAATGGAGGTACTCATAGAAGTCATACTTGATATCATAAATAATTCCGTAGAGATAGTAGACGGGAAAACTAAACAGTTTTGACACACCAAGCTTTATTTATTAAGATTAAGTGGAATTCACAGCGAGGACCAGATTATACCTGGTAACGCGAGGGTGTATTCTGAAGGAAAAACCCCCACCTTTCCCTCGGAAAGGGATAGTGAGCGTGTAAAATTTCGAGGACGAAATTTCTTAACGGGGGGAGAATGTAACGATTCCGACGAAACCCGATATACCCTAACCGGTAGATAATAGTTACGTCATATTTAATGTCGGATACATGAATTACCATAGTAATTATACGAGAATACAGGGTTCACTGTATGGATTGTACGTGAATATATAATTCATCGTATTGAATATGCGATCAATCGATCGATAGTTATTGAAACCCGAACGAATCTAGGGTTCAATTATAGACGAGATATATGATATGTAGTGATTTTACGAAGCATTAATGCTTCGGGATAAGTAAAGTACGGCACAGAAAAAGAATTTCGATTGAATGTACGTCGGTATGTTAAACGAAACCTTTAATACCAAACCGAGCAAGAGATGATCGATCAAGCCGAAAAAGATGCGCAATAACTAATGATATGATGTTTTAAGTTAATAAATGTCATGGTTTAAGTTTTTAAAGTTTTTAAATCGGTTTTATATAAATTTCATTTTTAAGCCGAAAAACGACCGTTTTAGCCTCGTTTTAAGCCGAATTAAACATTTAACCGAAAAACGAACTGAACCAGATTAACCAAAACATTATCCGGATTGCGGAAATCCAAATATGTGGCTAAAAATGGAGAAGTGGGTCCCACCCCACCCCTCCACTTATCCCGATCGGACCAAACCCACACCCATTCATTGTTATTTCTTTTTTTTACAAACAATTCCACAAGATCATCCATTCTCTCAAAATCATGAACTAAAAACCGAGAGTTCTAGCAAGAAAAACAAGGTAATGATCGAGTTATTCATGTTTTCACCTTCGTTTCTTGAGTTTGTTTGCAAGAAAATGAGGTTTCAAAGATGAAACCCGATTCTTGCATGATCAAGTGATGTATACGGGTTATACAAGGGATCTTGGTCCAAGAAAGGAGTTAAACGGACCAAAAACGGATTTTTACGGTTAAATCTTTGTTTTTAAAGCAATAACCGAAACTATAGTGTAAGAGGCTTGATCGTGAGTGTAACTTGCTTTGTATTGTGGTGTGTTGGTTGTAGGTTCTGTATTTAGTGGTAAATAAGGCGGAAAGACGAGTTTGTAGCTTGTAGTGGCGGAAAACGAAAGGTATATTCGGTTATGTTCGGTTTTGGGAAATTTGGACAGATTGTTGATGCTTTAGAGTTAGGTCATGAAATTTTACAGAGGTGTTAAACACATGAAAATATGAGTTCTCTGAATTTTTGTTAATTTTTGGATAAAGGATGATTATTTGGTGAATTTAATGCTCGGTTTTGGCCAAAAATGTTGAAAAATAGTTAAATATCATGAAAAATTCTGGAAAATTGCAGATAAGCTTTTCATATCATTTATAAGTCACACACAAAATTTGAGGTCCGTTGGAGAAGTCTAAGTAGGCTTTTCGGTTAAACGAGTTCTAGGGATTTCTAGCTCGGTTTTAGTAAAAAGGGCATGTAAAAGAAGATTTTGGTTCTGGAAAAATTACAGAGGACTATGTGGATGGCAGGGGACATCCAGGAAAAATTTGGGATTTTTCTAAAATCGTTTGGTATTTACGACATATTTAGTGTTTAAATGGTGTTTAAAAATAGATAAATAAATTTTAATTATAGAAATTAATTCTGGAAATATTTTTATAAAATTCCCCACTGTCAAAAAGTGATTTGTGCAAAATTTCAAGATCCGAGATCAAACAGATAATTATTTGTGCAAAAACAAATTTTAAAGTTTAAAAAGCGTAAACCGGTAAAGTTCGCATAAGCGAGCTGACTGGTGAATAAAAATCCTAAAAATGAACTATTTTCATATAATTGAGTTAAACAAGTTAAAATGAATCATCCGAAAATAATTCGGATGATTTGGGTATTTTTAACCGATTTAACAGTTTCCGGTACGCCAAAGACGGAAACGGGTCCCGCGGTCAATCGGGGCGTCTAAACCGAGCTCTAATTTCACCTCTTTAATTAAATTATCAGTCAACCACTACTCTCGGGTCGTGTGTGACCAAACTCATTTTTGAAACGTAAAAACGGATAACCGTGCTAGGCACGCAAAACGAGAAAAACGACTAATAGTAGTAGTGACAATGGAACTCTAAACGATATCACAATCTGAGTCCGGAGAAGCGTTTCTGGATTAACATTGCCCCTAGAACGGGTACAGTGCTGGGTTAACAGTGTCCCCAGATGTACCGGTTGTTACGGTTAAAGATTATATAAACAATATTTGTATAATAAAGATCGTAGGGATCATATACAGATTGGACGTGTTAATTGATAATGATTGTTGTTACCTGCTTGCATGTGCTAAGTTGAGTTTCACGAGCCCCTTTTTCTGAACTGTTTTCGAATACTTTCTCGGGGCGGAAGCATGTTTTTACTGAAATGTTTAAATACATACTGAACGCATGGACTTGTGTGGATTTATATATATTTTATTGTACGGGAATCGTACGGAAATGTACTAAGATGGTAATTGTCTGAGTTGCTAACATTCTAAGGCCCCGGAACACGAGTGATTAACTGAAAGCCGGTAGAGTGTGGATAGTACTATTGGTCTGACAAACCCAACTGGTCCGGCATGGATTTGCTGATGTTTCCCAGCCAGTTGCACATGTCTATTTTGTTGTGATATATATTTTGCTATGTAATGTTAGACATAGCGGTTTGGGGCAGTTCCGTGGGCGGGGGATATGCCACGGGCCCGTGGGCGGGGGATATGCCACGGGGGCTGTGTGTGATAGTCAGAGGTTTCACTTGTGGGCTCAGCATAATTACATCGTAATTCTGGGTTAACATTGCCCCCGGAATGAGTACGGTACTGGGTTAACAGTGTCCCCAGATAATATTATATTTTGATATGGATTTTTCATGGTTTACTCAAATTGTGAAACTCACCAACTATTCGTAGTTGACCCGTTTTCTCACATGCTTTTCAGGTACAACTAAGATGAAGTGATTGCTTACGTGCTAAGTGCTTGATGTGTGTAAGATTTGCGTGCAGGATGTTAGGATACATTATAACAAATAGAATTGTGTATCGTATTGTATGATGTGTGCATCACCTAGACGGTAATGAAATACAAATAATATAATTTGAAGTATATTAATGTATTCAGTTTTCTTTATAAACAATGTGGTTGATATCAGACGAGTCTGTCGCACCCCGTTTACGTTTCCGCTGCTGTTGCGAGGTGTTACACGAGGCTTCTTTGATGGTTCACCAGTTGCCACCGCTTTCCCTTTTCGTTTTCTTTCTAGTTGAGCTTTAATGGTGGCAGCTAACGTAGCATCGACTGCATCTTGTTGTTCTTTAAGAGCTCGTTCACCAGCTCCACCATCACCATCATTCCCATCATTATCACCATCATCATCTCCACCATCACCGTTCCCACCTTCTCCCCCTTCACGCTCAGAATCCGAATCATCGTGGATCCAGCGATCATTAGGAGGACATACATAATTCGGATTTATTATATGACCAATCATCCGTTTATTCTGTGGTTTCTCCTTTCTATAAATTAACATACGATGAACGGTATCTGTTGTCATATGTTCCTGATGAAGTACATCGTTCACCAACGTCCGATCAATTACCAAATTCAGAATCAAATCTTGAATAATTAGTTGTAGGAAACGAGGGTACATCAAGAATTTCTTCGACTGAAGAGTTTGCTGAACCTGTTTCTTCAAATGATCAAATACTAACTCTGAATAATTATACGGCTTGTTCAGAATCAAGGCAACAAAGGCCGACTGCAAACTAAGTGTACACTCATCAAAACCACCGCGACGTCCACTCATACAATGAAGTAGAACATGCAACAGATACTTGTATGGTGCACACACCCCATTCTTATTCAACATGGACTTAAGAATATTTCCATTATAGTGCAAACGGGTGAATAGTCCTCTAACTAATGACCATTCAAATTCACTCGGGTAATCGTCATTATCATCGAATTGAAGTACTCGGCGAATCACAGCCACATCAATTTTAATTGGAGTTTGATTGATTGTAGCCCTGATAATCTGATTTTCTTCAACATATGCAGCCGTGTTCCAAAATTGTCTGATAATACTTAGATACACCTTTGGTCTAGCAGTGATAGCATAGTGTATCTTTGATCGTGGTAAGAAAGTCAACAAATCTCCAAATGTGCCCAAATTAGGTACATCTTGATCAACATAAGCACAAATGTTGTGCCTTTTATCAAACGGCAATAAGATCACTTCAGCTTGTTGATCTTGTTGATCATGTGGAGGTTGTTCTGGTGGTGGTTGATTTTGTTGTTCTTGATCAGCCATGTTTTACTGCATAAAGAAAATCGAATATGAGAAGAGATATCAAAATATATCAACATATCTATAGATGGTGTATATACGTAATTAAAGGATATGTATAATTAATATATTTACGCGTATTAGACGTTTTAAATTCTTTAATTAATTGAATATTGAAATTAAGTTAATTAATAAATGTCATTCGTTGGGAATCACACTGAATCGTTACAATAAGATAACGAATCAGGCGATTCGCTATCAAGTAAATATTTTAACGAATTGAACATAGCGAATTACTATTTAATTGTGACGAACTAAACTCTAGTTTGTTATATTTTAAGCGAATCCATATCTGATTCGTATAATATCTTATTCGCTTAGCTAGTTCGTATACGATCTTAACGAATTGGACACGAAACAGTCCCAATTCGCTAAGATTAACGAATGGTCAAAAATTAAGACTTTCTCTTTGACTCGCATAGTCAAAGTCAAAATCAGGAAGAACAACAACAGTCAACATCATAAACCCATATTCAATTAGGCCATAACTATCGTTGAATCATCGAGATAATGATCTCGTTGTACTCGGAATCACGCTAATAAGCTAAGATCGATGAGATTGAGGCTCAACATCTCTAAATACCTAAGTTAAACTAACTAAACATAAACACCGAGACCATGAACACATAATTAACCCAGCAAACAATAATCAAATATTGATTAGAGTCCACCAAGGGTATCGAAATCACATTTCGATCACAATGACAGCTCATCAAGTTATTAACATAGATTATACATAAATAGGTTTTTAAACTCGGAGACCCTTAAACCCTTAAAAGTTCATAATTTAACTATCAAATCTTAGCCATTTTTGACGAAAATTAGATCGCCATGATCGGCTATACCTTAGAAATTCAAATCTATCCTTGAAATGTCCAAACAAGAAGGTCGAGATTTCAGAGAAAATTTGAACAGGGTTTCTTTAAGGTGAAGGAAGAAGGCGAACAGTGTAGGACTGTTCGTTATTCTTGTCTTTTATAACCTTGCACACAACTCGAGATACAACTTGTACGAATCAGACGATTCGTTTAAATTAAAGTTAACGAATTACCCCATTCCCTAACTAAATTTGTTACCTTATGTTGGCGAATCGCTACCTGAATCGTTAAATTAAAGGTAGCGAATTAAGACATGATTCGTGTCATGATTCGTTAAATATGAATAACGAAGGGATGATTCATTACAGAGTGCGGAAGCGAATTAGGAGAGCGAACCAGAAGTTAGTTCGCTAAAGAATCACCTAGTTCGTTATCCATAAATAACGAATTAGCTTTTAATTAAAAAATCTTTTATTTAAATTTTAAATTAAAATAAATAAATGAATTAAATAATTAAATAAAATAAATAAATTAGGTTATCGAGAATCCTTTTATCCCGACAACCAAATACCTTAAAAAAAACGTTTCATTTCTTAAGAAACATAACTTAACTTATTTAAATAATTTGTACAATGAAGACGAAAATATTTTTGGTATTTTGTAAAAATTTAAAGAATTAAAGAATGTATTTATAAAAGAATATCCGAATCATAAAAATAGACAATATTTTTGTGTTTTTCAATGATTTATCAAACGAAATATATTTTTGTATTTTTGTCGAGTTTGAGCAGAGAATCATATTGACCAAATTGCCCTTCCATCACAGTTTTATATTTCAGCGATATTATGACTGGCGATAAGTCGGTCATTGGTATTGTTATCCACATAAATCTAATAACACACATTCAAGTATTTTTGTGATATGATTAATTTGTTCAATTAAAGCACAAAATATCAGAAACTATCAGCCTCTAATCTCAGTTCAAGCTTAATTTGATTTTTGCCAAATCACCCCAACTTGACTTAAACCATTATATAGTTGATTAAAATTTTTGATACCAATTTTGAAATTTTGAGCAATGCATCAAGTTTCCTTTACTGTGAGTGAGTATGCACGAGTCCATCTGTCGGCTTACATACAATGTATCCCCTGGGGTCCGTTTCTTATTAGTATTAAGACGCACGCAAGGGAGGAACAATTGTATGACTAACAGCGGATTTTGATCAAGTCAGTAATTTAAATTGTACGAAGTACAGCGGTGATCAAGTTTAATGACTTTGGGTTTGCTCTAGAAAGCGAGTGAAATATTCATGCTTATGAATACCCAGATGATTAAGCCGCATAAAGACTCACAGTGTCCAGAATCCTAACGCTTGTTATATGCTTTATTTTATTTTTGGGTGATCAACAAATATAAGGCTTGAGTATGACTGGTTATTACATTTCTGCCATCCTCACCGAGACTTTTGCTAGAGACTAACACCTCTTTCAATTTGGCGTTTCTTTATGTTTATATCATATACTTTACTCTACTGGGTTGTTTTAAGACCTACCAATGCACCGCAATTAAGCACACAGTCTTTTAAGCTTACTTTTTGCTGGATTTGGGGTCAAGATAATCAATGTACTATCATGTTCTCTTTTTGCTTCAAAAACTCAAAATTTTGAGGAGCATAAAATAAAGAAAAGATAAATTTAATCGCCCCAGTTAAGTTAAGTTTATAAATAAATGGCTAACCATTAATTCACAAGTGAATAATAGGACCAAGACATGCAAGCTTGCTTCACAAACTTAAATAACCGACATAATTTTCAGCGAGAAAATAATCTAAAAACGCCTGCAAAAATCTTTTTGGTTTTTCTCTATACAAACTTTAAGAACACAATATTTTTTGTCTTTTTCAATTTTCTTATAAACAAAATAAACTTCATAATCTTTTTGGATTTTCGGATTTTTCTGTACAAACATAAATCACATTCTTTTTGGTTTTTCAAAATTTTAAATTGTTTTTGGTTTTTCTAAATATTTAAAAGAAAAACATTAAAGAACATAAATCACAATATTTTTGAATTTTGAAATTTTGTTTAATGTTTTTGGATTTTATCTATACAAACGAAAAACACACTCTTTTTGTATTTTCTAGATTTTCACCCCCTAAAACCAAAATAAATTTTAAAAGAAAAATATGACAGAAAATAAAGATAGTCATCCTTGTTTAAGGATATCAACGAGGGTCTTCAATCCATTTAAATCAAGTAAAAATTTAAAACGCGTTTTATCAAAAGCTTTAGTAAACAGATCGGCTTTCTGAAAGCAGTACCATTTCTTGGTATAGAAGATATAACTGAATAAGTAATCTCACCAAGCCTCGGATCAAATGTGATGGTCGTCGTCAATGTGAGTGTCGGGGTGCTAGTAGTAAGCTGCACCACCAGTCTTTGAAGTGTAGAAGACCTAGGTTCTTGGGGACCAAATGACACACCAGAACCATGAGAAATACGACGTTGTGTGGTTGATCTGTAGCTAACTCCTTTCCATTACGCTTTCGTTGAGCAACCTGAGAGCTTGATGCCTCAACGTCAGCACGTCGTTGATCACCATTAACTCTACCATCACCACCATCATCTCAATCATGTCCACCCTCGTTCCCATCTGGTCCCTATTCTCGTTTGGAATCCAAATCGTCGTGGATCCAACGTTCATTAGAGGGACATTCATATGTCAGATTCGACAATTCACCAATCAAACGCTTGGTTCTCGGAGTATTTGGCTTGTAACACTTCATCCTCTTCATCATCAACGTCCTATCAATCCCCAAATCAGGAATTAAATCCTGAATGATCAGTTTCATTAACTGTGGATACATCAAGAATTTACCACGTCGATTCTTGACCAAACAGTTTTCCTTGAGATAACAAAAGATTAGCTCAGAAAAATTGAATGGCTTGTTCAAAACAAGAGCTACGAATGCCGATTGTAGCATGATTCGGCATTCGTCATATCCACTCTTGCGGCCCCCAGGGCAATGTATAAGAACATGTAATAGATACTTGTACGGGGCGCACAAGTAAGCCTTGTTGTATTGGGAACGTTCAAGGTCACCCGAATAGTATACTCGTCGAAATAACCCTCGAATCAATGAATTGTCAAACTCACATGGCATGTCCATGTTATCCCCAAACCGAAGCACACGTCGTATAACCCCATGTGAAATTACAATCGGCTTCTTATTGATATATGCGACACTGTGGTTCTCTGACTCGATGTAACATGCCGAATTCCAGAACGGATGTATAATGCTGAAGTGAACTGATGTGTCCATAGTAATGGCATGGTGGATCCTAGATCGTCGTAGAAATGCTATGATGTCTCCAAATAAATCTTGATCCGCAAAATTATCATGAACAAAAGAGCAAATTTTGTGCTTTTTATCAAACATCTCATGCTCTTGTTGTTGCTGAACCTGTTCCTGGTCAGCTACGGGAGCATCTTGGTCAATATTATCTACCATATCTGAAAATATATAAACCCGAGAACTAGAAAAAATAATCTTTAAAAATTAAATTATTCAATAATTATTAATTTCGAAAATCAGTTCAAAGTGTCCTTCATTATTTATCTTGGTTCATTCATTATAACAAATGAGGTCATTCGCTATAACGAATTGCATGATTCGTTATAAATAATTAAAGCGAATGTAAGATCACGAAACACTCACGAATGAATAACGAATTAATCATAACGAATATGAGTTCATTCGTTAACATTACTGACGAAGGAGGTGATTCGTTATTATAAATTCAATGAATTCAATTTGAACACGAGTGAGTGTCAATTCGTCAAGTGTAACGAATGGTCACCTATCATCTTCAACTTTGACTATAACGAGTCAAAGTCAAAATTGAGTATAACACCGATAGTAAAACATGCATTATCAGATTCAGTTAAACCATGTTAGACGATGTATTATCCAATATTGAGCATGAATCGGCTCGCAATACCCTCGATAGCCGATTCATTACAACCTTTTTGGTAAAAACTTAGTAAAATTAAGGTTATGTTCATAAGTTATACTGCGGTGATATAATCAAATAATTAACCCATGAAATGGTCACGGATTTTGACGTTTCTGATTGCGTTTTGATCGTGGTTACCTTATGAATCTTAAATGATAATCAAAACTGGATTTAAGAAAGATCGACATTTCTGGAAATTTTGGCTAGAGTTTTGTTTCGGGAAGCACGAATATCAAAGTGAACGTATGAGATGATTCATTTCATCCCTGTTCATTATATATGACAAAAATTGCACACCTTCCCAAAAACGAATAAGCTAAATCATTAATTCAAAATTAACGAATGGGCTAATTGGTTACCTCTTTCGTAAACACCGGTAACGAAAGAGTTATAAGTTAACAATCATAATGAATTACAATGAATTCGTTCTTCATTCATTATCAATCAGATGAAGAATGGGGTCATTCGTTATCAGTGTAGCTGAAACGAATTAGGATAACGAAAGGTCATTCGTTATCCATATTGATAGCGAATGGACCTTATTAAATTAAAAGTTCAATCTTTTTCAATTTAAAGATAAAAGATAAATAAATAATGCATCGAAAACCATGCCCCGATGAACTAAATAATTTAAATGAATTAAATAATTTAAATGATTTACCTTACAATTCTTACCAGTCTGAGTAAGATGCAATACCTTAATAAGTTTTACGTTCAAAACTTATAAATTAAACACAAATAATTTAAATGAATTAAATAAATTAAAAAGAGAAAATATTTTTGGTATTTTATTTCTTTTTTAAATATTTACCCTTAAACCCGAAAAACTAAGATAAAACTAGAAAACAAAATTTTTTTGTCTTTTTGAATATTTTTGAAAAAAAGGTTTATAAAAAAAAGCAAATATGAACATTTAAACTACGAAAGTAGTACATATTTTTGTGAGTTTAAGCAGAGAATCATATTGACCAAATTGCACTTCCGTCACAGTTTTATATTTCAGCGCTCTTATGACTAGCGTTAAGTCGGTCATTGATATTGTTGTCCACTTAAATCTTAAAACAAACCTTCGAGTATTTTGGTGATATTAATTAATGTTCAATTATAGCACAGAATATTAGAAACTATTAGCCTCTAATATCGGTTCAAGCTTAGTTTGACTTTTACCATTTCACCCAAACTTGACTTAAACCATTATGTTGTCGATCAAAATTAAGATTTTTATAGATATTTTTTAGCAATGCACCAAACTTCCTTTACTATGAGTGAGTATGCACGAGTCCATCTGTAGTCTTACATACCTTATATCCCCTGGGATCCATTTCTTATTGGTATTGAGACGCGCGCAAGGGAGGAACAAATGTATGTCTAACAACGGATTTTAATCAAGTCAGTAATTTAATTTGTACGATGTACAGCAGTGATCAAGTTTAATGACGATGGGTTTGCTCTAAAAGCGTTTGAAATATTCATGCATATGAATACCCAGATTATTAAGCTGCATAAAGACTTACAGTGTCCAGAAGCCGAATGCCTTTTATTTGCATTATTGTTTTTGGTAATCAGACAAATAAGGCTTGAGAATGATAAGCTATTACATTTCTGCCATCATTACCGAGAGTTTTGGAAGACACTAACACCTCTTTCAATTTGGCATTTCTTTATGTTTATATCACATTTTTTTACCTTAACAGCTTACTTAAGACTTATCAATGCACCAATACAATTAAACACATAGCCTTTTAAACTTATTTATTTCTGGATATGCGACCAAATGATCAATGTAGTAACATTTTCTCTTTTTTCTTCAAAACTCAATTTTTTAGGAGCATAAAAATTCAATCGCCCGAGTCACTTTCAGTCTATAGATTAATGGCTATCCTATCAATCTACATGTAGATAACAGGACCAAAACATGTAAGCATGTTCCACAAACATAAATAACCGACATAATTTTCGCGAAAGAATAAAAACACACGACAATCGCCCCAAGTACTTTCCATTTTCAGGTTAATGGCTATCCCGAACATCTACAAGTATAAATCATGACCAAACACGTACAAGTACATGTCCTTTAAATATGAGTAATTGGCATAAATTTTAATCGAGACTGTGCAAAAATATTTTTGGCTTTTCTCTTTACATACTAAAATCACAATATTTTGTCTTTTTAGATTTTTCTTTACAAACAAAAACACAATCTTTTTGTCTTTTTAAATTTTTAATGTATTTGGATTTTTTCTATACAAACAAAAATCACAATCTTTTTATATTTTTCATTTTCACCCCTAAAACTCAAAACATAAAAAGATAAACAAAAGAAAATAGACAAAAAAAAAGGAAAGGAAAGATAATTATCCTTGCTTAAGGATATCAGTAAGAATTTTCAATCCATTTAAACCAAGAAAAAATTTAAAACGCGTTTTGTCAAATGCTCTGGTAAACAGATCAGCTATTTGAAAATACGTGTGTACCTTTTCAATGTCAATTAATTTCTTTCAAAAGTGTTAGAACATATTTGTCTAATGCTAGGTCTAGTGGGTTTAATATGTCATTTTGTATTTTGTAAAGGGCTAAACTGTCATTAGGTGAAACTTTGTAAAGTGAAACGTATAAGTAAGATGACATATAAGCTTATACGGCCGTATAAGCTTATGTGGATCCTGATCTTATACGTTGTCACTAATCACCTATATATTGGATTTCTCTTATTAGATTCATATGAGTTGGAACAGCTGTAGTTCAGTTTGTGTTTTCAAAGTTATATCAATATACTGAGTATTAAGAGTGTTCGTGTTGTAAGCGCTTTATGATATATTTTCGATGTATCATATCGTATAGTAATATATTATTTTGGTCCTAATCATTACGATTCTACGTACATGATGTTTAGCATGATCATGATTACGTTCTTACAAGTGGTATCAAAGCTTAGTCTCGTGTTTGCTTCTGGATCAAACACATTAATTCAGTTCGTTTTTGAAGATTCCAAAGTCAAAGTTAAACCCATTCTATAATCTTCAATTACTCAATCGTCTATGGATCAAAATCAAATTGTTTCGGTGATTTGATTTGTTGATATGTCTATTCATTTCTATTGGAATGATTTTTGTTAATTCAAACCGAAAATCAAAATAAAAAAAATAATTTTGGGCAGTTTGTTACAGAATGTCATCCATATAAGTCTTGTATCATCTTTCGTATATGTGTGGTTAATTGGACGAACAAGAAAGTCAACAAGGACGGCTGGGAAATTGAGTTATACGTTGTTGTCTCACCAAATATTGATTGTAGGATATTCGGCAGAAACAAATAAATTCACATGTTTTCCCATCACCACTTTTAGATTGACAAACATATGGTTAGCCGCATAAGTCAATTTGTGAGTCAAACATATACGACGCATTTGGAATTCAAGATTGATGTTTTCTTGTTGCTGCATTTAGATTGATAGTGGGTTGGCTGAATATGTTTTTGAATCTCCTCATTTTGATTAATTGAACAAATTACTATAATCACAAGGAATTCAAGATTGATGTTTTCTTGTTGCTGCATTTAGATTGATAGTGGGTTGGCTGAATATGTTTTTGAATCTCCTCATTTTGATTAATTGAACAAATTACTATAATCACAAATTCTCGTACACTGGTCATCGGCATAATTGTTATGTCCGCATAAGTATTTTTTTAATTGGGCGTGTAAAGGAAAAAGTTAATTGGGGACGGCCACATAACTGAATTGAAAAGACTTATATGGATCCGATTACAAAGTGTTTTGGGTGTTATACGTCGCATAAGTTGTTACTCGTTGCTGCATATTCGTTGGTTCGTTGACTTGGCCGTATATGTTTTGACATCCGGACGTATAAGTGGTAATCTCCGTATAAGGGTTTGAGCGCATAATACTTGGAGACTTAAGGTTCTTGAACGCATAAGTGTTGCACGTTGGTGTATGAACGCATAAGATTTTTACGTATAAGTTGGGTTATACGCTACACTTTTGGCGTATAAACTGGTTTGTCCGTTTAAAGTTTTTACTTTCACATACGTGCTTGTTTTCTCGATTTATGTGCAATTTTGGATAAAATTGATTGTTCAAATAAGAAAATGGTTTTGATAAGAAACAAAAGACAGGCTTTAAAGAAAAAATTCGATATGTTTGATATAATGACTGAAGAATCGTTTGATTCGTTAATCTATCGATATTGCAATCTTGTGAATGAAATGAAACATGTCGGGGTTGATAAAAGCAAGTTTGACTATATGGAAAGGTAGGCAGGTAGGCTCGTTGAGGCGTCACCTGAAGTTTGGGGTACAATCGTTATAGCAGTTCAATCAAACCCCAACACATGCAAGATAAATAATCATGTACGGTTTTTAGAATATGAAGAACTATCATTACCAAAAATTGAAAACACTCCAAAATTCGATGATGATGGTGATTTGGTTTTAGAATCATTGTTGGAGTTCAAAGTTGAAAACAAAGTCAAAGAAGCTAAATAGTGTGAAAAATGTGAGGAGTATAAAAGGTTAAAATCTCACAATGACTCGTTAATAGATGAGCTTAATCGAGTTAAGGAAGCTTATGATCAACTTCAAAAACGCGAAAAGACACTTTTGATGAAGGTTGATCAAAATGAGAAAACAATAAATAGATTCGTTACCAAAAATGATACACTTAAACAGAAACTACAATCTGTTAAGCGTGAGCAAGTTAATAAGGTTGCATTTGTTCATAGTACGAAATCTGAGAGCAAGAAAGAAATCAAATGTCGAAATCAACTCAATAATGATTTCTTTGTTCGAAAAAACAAACGTAAACAAGTTGAGGCACCTTCTTGTTACAAGAATCTTCCTAAGTTTCCTTACATTCCAAAATCTGATGTGGGCAACCAAGATGTTCTGAAAACAGAAAAACAAAAATTTCAAAATTCAAAATCAAAAAATACGAGCTCAAATGTCCAACCACATGTTCCAAAGAGTCCTTCGAAACAAACGTTCAGAAGAAAGACAACACCGTTAAAGATGTTTCGAGGAAGTCATACGTTGAGATTGTTGATTTGAAAGATTGTGATAGAAAAACGTTTGAAAAGTTGAAATTTTATGTGAAAAGAAACACTTCAAACATATATCATTGGGTTGTTAAGAAAAAGATCTCATCGGATCAAGTTGATGCCGAAAAATACATATACGTAAAATCCGTAAGTTCCGAAACGTCAACAGTTATACATGTCGATTCTGACAGCTTAAGGAGGAGTGGTTAGAAGATAGCGGGAGATGATTTGAAGATTGAATTGGTTAGTCTAAGTAGTATCCGAGGGGGAGTCTGTTAGATCATAATCGTCTACTGCTTAGACACCAAGACCAAGCAATATCCAAGGGGGAGTCTGTTAGAGCATTTTTTGTCTATCACTAGGTATTGGATTGGTTAATGAGCTATTATTGTTAGATATGTTGTAAGGAACGTATAAGTTGGTAAACGTATAAGCTTATATGGGTGTATAAGCTAATACGCCACACCCACTTCTATGGTCCATAGTGTTTTAGTATAAATAGGAGACTTTCATGTCATATTTAGAATCCATTCATTCATAATCCTAGAGAGTCATATCTTGTAATCTTGAGAGCTTTCATGTCCATATCAATAATAGAGAGAATCTTTGTGTGAATTGCATGTGTTTATCCCTTCGATAAGTGATTCCGCAATTAATCATCATAGAGTAAACATATCGTAACGTCGATCCTTAAAAACTTTCTTAAACGTGGAAAATAAGTAATGAAAGGTCAGGCCATACTCACGCCTCAATATTTGGTATGAATGTTATAAATATTATAGAATTTTAAATATTTTAATACTTTATCGTATGACGCTTGTGTAGGTTTAACGTTAGAGTATGCCAAGTAACCAGTGATACAAATCTTAAGCTGCTTAGTTTTAGTGTTTTACACTTCATTGGCGTATGGTTTTATAACGTTAAATCTTGTATTGATGGGATGCCTCGTGTCCGGAGACTATGGGTCTGTATGCAGTTTATTCATCTGGGTATACACAATTCGTTAGTGGGGTTGTGAATATTTAAATAAATCTAAAAAAGAGCAAACCCGCAGTTATCTGCCACATAAGTCATTAAACTATGATCACTACGTACTTAAAGTACAAATACACTACTGACTTGATCATCCACGCTGTTAGCCATCTGGAGTCCCCTTGCTCGCATCTCATTACCATTAAGAAACGGACCACAAGGGACACGTCACATGTAAACCCTTCAGATGAAATTGTGCATACTCACCTATGGTGATGGGTTCAGTGTATTGCTTGATAACGGGGGTATGTCATATTGTGAGGAACACTAGCTAATTAATTAATTATACCTTAATCATATCTAATGGCTGCTTTGGTAGACTTTAATGCTTAAGCTTAGATTAATAAACAATACCCTTGATCGTCTTAACTATTCATTAAAAAATAGAGCAATAAAAAGTTTTAAATCTGCTAATTTTGAGGTTTAATTCAAGTTGGGGTTGTCTGGTCAGGTAAAAGCTGAAAAAAAGCGGGTCTTAATTGTGTAAACCACTGATTAATATAATTTTTGGATCTTATGTGTCCCGATAAGGATTAAGGCATGGGTTTAAGTGGACAACAATACCGGTGATCGTAGTTTTTGCGTTTTTCTGTGTTGGAATCGATCTGCCCAAGACACATATATGAGTTGATGTGGCTAGTATGTTATGATCCAAGTCGGGACATACCCAATAACAAGCTAGACAAACGCGACGATAGTTATTATTAGATATGATCTTAGTAATAATTATCAACAATCATAATATTTGGAAAATGGGTTTTCTAAATATTTTTGCATTTGTGTGTTAAATAAATTATATGGATAATTTATATTATGAGAGATGTTATTTAATTGGATAAATGACAAATATGTATAAAGAAAAATTAACCAAATTGATTTTGAGTTTTTTGGGGAAAAACCCGCCTTTGGCCGGCCCCTCCATCTCTCTCTCTCTCTCTCTCTCTCTCCTTTTGTATTTTTCCAAAACATGCAAGAACCTCTACTGGTAGATGAGATTTCTTGTGTGTATCAACATCTTTCTCTCTCACACACAGACATATCCTCTCAAGCTTTTCTCTCTATTCAGCCGAGAACAAGAAGAAGAAGAACAAAAGGGGTTTTGTTTTGAAAAAAGTGTAAGGATCCTAGCAACCTAGGTGTTTGTTAGAGCTTGTTCGGGTATACAAGCTTGAGGATTTCTCTATTGGAATCTCGCCATTCATTCTCATTCATCCCTTTTAATTTCGGGACTTTAAGGTATGTTCTTGAAACACCCTATGGTTGTTATTGATAGTGAGTGAATAGTATATGGATCCTAGATTGGGTTTAACATAAATGAGTTTATGTGTATTGACAAAACAAGATTTAAAACTATAATTTCCGCTGCGTTTTCCTTATAAATTGGTTTATTTGGACTTTGATAATCTTGCTAAAACCCAACATTCTGAACTTTAAATTAACCTATATGTTTTTAAGACTATATTTTCCGATTCTGATTCCACTGCATTTGACTTTTTCAGGGACGAAAAAAGAGTAAGTGCGGGGATATTTGATATAATGCTAAATATATATGTTTCCCTTGTATATTATATTAAATATTTAATTAGTTTTTGTTCATTTTAGTCCAGATTTGTATACTACTAACATTATTTTGTTTTGTAGGTTCCTGGAGTTCATCATGATCATAAAGGGCGAAAAACGAGCCAAAACAAGAAGCCAGAACTGGTCAAATCATGCCAGCTGGACCGGCCCCCTATACATGTGCGCCGCGCCGCGCGGTTATCGGGGTTAGTTATGGTCGCGACGCGAGGATCAAGAAATACCAGACAGTTTTCATTTTTGGTTCAGTTTTGGGCCTTGTTTCAGTTTATAAACATCCCTAACCTTAACTTGAACAATACCCTATAGCCACCAAACGAATTTGGAGTTTTGAGAGCTATTATTCGAGATTCTTGCTGGTTTTGAAGGCAAGAGAGAATCCGCTGAAGAGTTAGACGTTCGATAGTGAAGATTACGGGTTTTACCACCTTTGATTTTCCGTTCTTTATTATTTCACCATGTTTTTGTACTTATTACTTTGTTTGATTTTGATTACATAATGCTAGGCTAAACTTTATAAACTACCTAGGTCGTGATGAACCTTTGTTTGGTTTGATTTTGATTGGGATTATTTTCGTTATGGATTTTATGTTTTAAGTAAATTGTTGAGTTTGATTTAATTGATGCGTATGATTACTTGGTTTTATTTTCTTAGGTTATTGTTTCATATTACCCTTGTTGATTGTTTCATAGGATAGGGTTTTGTTAGGTCATTTATTGTGTATTTTTGACTAGTTTGTGATTGAATTCGTATAAGATCATAGAAACAATAAAACTAATTAAATAAATAATAGTGAGTTGCTAGCCTAGAAATCTATAAGGTGATAGGTTATTGATAGATCTTTGTTGTTCAAGATTGCTAGATTTAGTTCTTCGTAAGGACTCCGTCTAGGTTTGATTGTCAACTTAGTCCATTAAGTCAATTGAGTCTGCTTAGCTGCTGTAAGGTAGGATTTCACCATAAAGATACTTAAACATAAACAATTAAATAATAGTAAGGAAGTTTAATATATATAACTAGTGTCTTAAAACTTGTTAGAAACTCATAGGTGTCTTCTTTAAAGGTCAAGGGTCTTGTTAAGGTTTTCTTTCAACGGTTTATTTTACGATCCCAGTTTCATAACTTAATTTTCCCAGTTCAATTGATAGCCATAACTTAGGGGATTCTAGCCTAGGTAGTTACTTTCATCATTTGAATTAATTTAAGTAATTTATTAGTTTAATCATCTTTTAATTAGGGTTTAAATGTTTATTAATATAATAATCAGTTAGGGTTAAGTAATCATTATAGTTTATTGTTATTTAGTTAATTAGGGTTTAGTTTTTGTTTATTAGTAATAAGTTTAACCCCCCCCCCTCTAAACAGTATTAATAAATAGTCGTATCTTTCAGTCTAATCTAATTTGTTGGTTACCTAATTTAAAGAGTCTCGTGAATTCGATATCCGGACTTACTTAGTTTTACTAGAGTCGACTGGTACACTTGCCGGTTAGTAGTTTAAGTTAAGTTTAAGAGTCTAGAGTATTACATAGTGTCTAGATTAGCATATTTTAGTTACTAAATTGTTTGACTACTTTTAGCATATCAGCCGTCAAAAGGGTTACGATGATAATTGACGACGAACTCTCAAGTTTAATGTTGGTGACCGTGTTCTTCTCAAAGTATTGTCATCTATTTGATACAGATTCTTTTACTTAATTTCGGGACGAAATTCTTAAAAGTAGGGAATGTTGTGACATTCGTCATTTTTTTATTCGTATTTGTATTTGTAATTATTAGACCAACCCATTTTGTCATTTCAATTCATACTAGCTTGTCATTTATCATTTATATCTCATTTCCGATAATTTAAAGTTGTTACTCGATCATTTTCTATTCGTTTGGGGATTTAAACTTTTTTAATGTAATCAAGTTCCAAACTATGTAAGTATAATATAAAAATAATCCATAGATGGTAACTTCTAACAAGTTATTATAATGTTTGAAAGTTTAAAGGTTCAAAACGTAGATTTAATATAAATTTAGTTTTAAATTTTCGTTAAATTTAAATACTAAAATACCTTAAATTAATAAAAGTATATATTTTAATAATAAAATATATAAAAAATAAAACCAACTTTTTAATCCCGTTAACTAGTTAGTAATTCTCATATTTCTTATGTTAGGTCGAAAGATTCGGTCGTTCGGTTTCATTTTACGCGCTTTCGGTTTTTCTTTCTAAGTTAGCTTCAATTTCAAATGTGAGTTTTTACACCTCTTTTTAATGCTTTTACATATTTTGGGGGTAACATATATATCGTATTCAAAACCGTTTGCTTATTATTTCTTATTACAAACTACAATTCGCATCATGGACTTGTGTGTTTACTTGTTACTTGCTCAAATATTACCTGCATGGATTTCTTCGATAAGTATGATCATACCCCCCCTGCACTCAGGAACGTGTTTCGAGTGGAAAGGTGACCCCGATCCAAGTACGTTGGTACGAGATCCCAACTGGAAAGGACCTTCGGTTATTCTTTAGACTAAGGACCTTGATTCGAGTGTAAAGAACCATTATTTGCTTTTCACAAGTTTTCATGGAATTGTATGCTTTTTAGATGTATTTTAACTGTATGAACTCACCAACTATTAAGTTAGTTGACATTATTTTTTATATATTTTACAGGTACAATTATTAGAGGATGAAAGGGATGAAAACACTAGACTTTGGATATTTTAAATTAGTGTTTGAAATATTTCGTTTTCCTGGTAATTTCTTTATTTGAAAAAACTTGTGTACTTGATGCCTTTTAATGAATTAATGATAATAATATCACTTAATAGTTTTACATGTGTTTTGAGCAATATGTACGTCACATTCGGGTGTTTCCTCTTAAGTCGGGGTGTTACAGTTTGGAGGAATAGGATGAATGGTGTTATATGTGCAGGGCACAAATTCCTCTTTAGGCTCATCAGGATCTTCATCAATGAATTCTTTAATAGATCCAAAAGAATGGATGAAATTTGGATTCTCAATCACTTCATCATCAGCTTCAGCCTTTTCAGAAGCACCATTCTCAACTAGAAAATCTTTCTTAGCAACCTCGACAACAATACAATCAGTCATTCCATCTTATCCTTCGGTAATGACCTCTTCCCTAGCAACAACTTCCTCAGCAACCAACTCATCAACTTCCTCAGCAACCCTAGTATCATCTTTAGCAGTTACAAGCTCATCAACATTAGCTTGATACAAGTGGTTGTTCCAGTTAAATCAAGTGGTTGTTCCAGTTGAAACATAACATGCTTTAGTTTGTGATGTAGAGGCTTCACTTGGTTTCCTGTTGTCGGAGTTGAAAGGGTCAGCTTAATTTGGTGAGCTTCGGTGGTAGATAGCTTGTTTGTTGTAGTCCCTTCCAAAAGGGTTAGAACCATTGTGACCAACTTCTTGATTGGTACACTTCATCTTTTAATGACCATTCTCTTTGCACCTAAAGCAACAAACTTTGGATTTATCAAAACCCAACTTTCAGGGTGTCCCATCTATGCAATTACTCCCATTGATTTCTTAAAACCATTGAACCCTTCTAACCACACTAGCCATGCACCAATGTATATCCAACATCTCCATTTCTTCCAGGTCAATCTTGTCATAATATTCCTCTGTCATATTGACGTAACCAATCCGCCCAGCAATAAGGCATTCATATGATTCCAGAACAGATCTAAGAAATGCCATATGTTCATTCACATTATCAGTTGTTAATCCTCTGGCATTTTTAATGTTAACAACTATATTGCAGTGCAAAATATTAGGATTCAAGTTTTGTGGTTGGTTGGATTGTTGAACTTGTTGATCGGTAGACATGGTACTTGAATCGATACTGCTTAATTCAGGAGATGGTGAGAAATTTTGTTGACTACCCACAAATGCAGCACCAACATTATCAGCACAGAAAGCAGTTTGAATCTTTGGTCCTTGGATAGCCAAATATGGTGAGTTCGTTTAGTATAGACCAATATCTTATGTCACGGATGAACTCTCATCTTGAGCTTCTTTCACAACTCGAGATCTTGAGTTTCTAGTTTTTCAATGCATCTGGCCAAATACAATATTGCAAAACCAACTAGGTTTAATTGTGGAATCCTTATGAAAGTACACCATTTCTCAGGTAATGCATCAGTCAATTTCTCAATGTATTCATATTCAGGCTTCTCATTTCCAAGCCTATTCATTTCATTGACTAAATGATAATGTCTATCGATTAGTTGAACAAACATTTCTTCTTTGACCATCATAATGATATCAAAATCTTTCTTTAGTAGATCCATCTTGCTCTCTCAAATCAGGGTTCCACTATCCTTGTTCAGCAAAGCATTCCAAATAGAGTCGCAAGACCCATTGTGTTGCAATAGTTGAAAGATCTTAGCTTTGATTGCTTGTTGAAAGATGTTCAGCATCTTCTTCTTTCTCAAATACACAACTTTGTCTACATCGAGCACATGAGATAAAAGGTAATTCGTGCCATTTTCATTCTTAGGAATGGTGTACTCTTCTTCAACAGTTATCTATGTATCATAATTCAACGCTTGAACGTAGGGTTCAAACTTATCTGCCCAGGATGGGTAGTCCTCCATGCGTAGAAGCTTTGGTGGTTTGTTCGATGGGCTATCTCCTTATCTAGATTAAAGTTCTAAAGCACATGATGTATATGTTTGTCAGCGTATAAGCCTTATACGGGGTATGAGTGACTTACACGGATGTATAAGTTATACAATGAAACACGGTTATATGGATAATACTTATGCGGCATATATGAGATGTACGGGGAAACTTCTACGCCGTGTATGTTCAAAGTGAACATTTTTGTAAAACTACCGTGAAAATGAAGGTTTGGAGATCTGAAACTCTGAGAAACTGATGTAGACTAGGAATATGACAGTTTGTGATCATTTGATGAACTTTTGATGGTGAAATCCTCTAATAGGATGAAATCAAGGTAAAAATGTGATAAAATTGTGGTTTATAAGTATATATAAAGCCCAATTCTCTGATACCAAGGAACCTGGTAGGATCGTATAAGACGTGTAATGGCTTGCTCACATATATCTACTCTTCAATGATACGTGAGGAATCCATAACAATGTGAAATACACAAGTAATCTCTTTAAATCTTCATATATTACTGATAAAAGCTCAAGTGCACAGAGGATATGACAAGATTACAAGTCTAGTACTTCTGAATCACTCACACCTAGCGTATAAACTAACAAAATTATTTATAGACATGATAAAGCACTTATATGGAGTGCATGTTTATACGGCACATAACTTATGTGTTTTATAAGACTTATATGTTGTATAAGTAACTTATACAGTCCAAACACTACAAAACACATCCAGACTGTTATCTAATACATACAAGACCTATGAGATAGACATTTAAGTACTAACAAATAGGATGAGGATGTGGAAATATGCAAGCTAATCCAACTCAATAATATAAACCAAAAACTTTTATAGATGGTAATATAATTAAAAACGAGCATTTAGCAACTGGAATCACGTGAAAAATCCATATGGTTCTCAAGTTATGATAAAAAAAAAAAGATTTAAGCGAGCTGAGACAGATCAGAATCCGAACATTGAATTCGGGTTCGGATTCTGGTCCACCACATGTAAAATGTGAAATCAAAGTTAAAACTCTTCTTGTTCGGAAGCTAATTTTAGTTAGAAAGTTCTGAAATCGAAAATCCTCATTTTTAAAAAACTTTATTAACCCTAACGGGCCAACATGAAATTGAGTTATTAAATTGTCTCAATCAATGAAATTGATTGGGGGCTTTTGTTTAAAATATTAAAATGAGCATCTTTTATGCTCAACACTTACCCGGAAAATAGATGGAGTGGTTAGAACCGGAGAAGTCAAACTTTGAGAACTTATGAAAAGCCAAACCATCTAGAACTTGAGAAATTGAGTACCAAAAACACGAATTGGAGGTAAATTGAGTTAGGGTAATTATTTAGCAAAAGCCAAGGGTCATTTATATATGTTTTATTGTGCTTGGAGGGGAATAAATCATCAAAAATATGTATTAATTTGAAAGGAAAGAGAGGCTAAGAAGAAAACCTTAGTCAAACAACTGAGGGGAAAAGCCTGATGAAACTGAATTATCATAATCAAAGCGGCTGAAATCCATGTTTAAAGGTGGAAGAAAGAGTGGAAAAACAAAACAAAGACTAGTAGTTTCACAATCTACTGATGAATTAGAAGAACTACCGATAGTTAAAACTACCAATGATCAATCAGTTGTTACACCAACACCTGATTCAAGAATAGCAGTGTCAAAACTAATGATGTTGTTTCCACACAATAAACTAATGGTTCTCCACAAGAACCAACAGTAGTTTCAGAGACTGTTGATGCACTCAAGGAAACACAAGAACCAACTACTATTCCAAAAGTATTTGAAACCTTGAAGTCAAAGCCTAGTCAACAAAAGGCTTTTGGCGGTAGTTTTAAACGAAGATGACTGGTTCTACCAGAAGATGACGTCTCCTACAAAGGTAAAAACAATCAAATTCGTAGGTGGGTATTCAAATTAAGGGAAGCACATTGCTATCATGAAAACGCCAGCTGTTACCATAGTAGTTGCATGAATCAAAGTGGATACAGGATTGGGACCCTCAGTAGCATCAGGTGACCAAGTATGCGATCCTATATGTGCATATTTCCCAGCAGCATCAATAAGAAGTAAAATACAAATAAGTGTTATGGCATTCAATCTCATATTACGAGAAATTCAAGAATTTATGGGGACACTAGCATAAAAAAAATGGTAGAAAAGTCTATTGTTTGAAAGAGAGTAAAACAAACCAAAATCCCAGGAGCTAATCCAAAATCACCTACTCGATTGACAATCATAGCTTTAATGAGAGTGGCCGAGTGGTCAAAACCGACACACTGTAATTCTGTTGAAGGTTTTCTACGTAGGTTCGAATCCTGCCTCTCCCACTTGTTGTAGACTTCAGAGAAGAGAAAAGAGGCATTCGTCAACGTAGGAAGGCCAACCGAGACAAGCTCCATTGGCCGTTCCGTGAAGTTCAATTGTATCGTATGTTAGTTAGAGAGGTTGGCGAAGTTTCATTCTTGCGAGCGTACTCCCCAGGCGGGATACTTAACGTGTTAGCTTCAACACTGCATGGGTCGATACGCACAGCGCCTAGTATCCATCGTTTATGGCTAGGACTACTGGGGTATCTAATCCCATTCGTTCTCCTAGCTTTCGTCTCTCAGTGTCAATGTCGGAAATGTATCACATGTGGCATATATGATACATGTACAAATAAACATCTTTGATCAAGGAATGCCCATTTGAATGATTCACGATCGTCTTTTTATTCATATTGAAACCTACAAAGTTGTTCTTTTGACAAATTATAGGACCTAGACGAGGCTTTGTAATACCCATTCAATTGACATAGACCCGGCGATTACTAGCGATTCCGGCTTCATGCAAGCGAGTTGCAGCTTGCAATCCGAACCGAGGATGGGTTTTTGGAGTTAGCTCACCTTCACGGGATCGCAACCCTTTGTCCCAGCCATTGTAGCACGTGTGTCACCCAAGGCATAAGGGGCATGATGACTTGACGTCATCCTCACCTTCCTCCGGCTTATCAACGGCAGTCTGTTTAAGGTGTTGTTGTGTAAGACGTGAATACCGCCCACTGGAACGCCCAAGGGTTTTATCATCAACCTTATTAATTAATTTCAAGATATAAGGCTTTCCAACAAGATGACTATTCCATGATCCAATATCATACTGATCGGTATTCCTTTTTCGACTTCTTGTTCCAAGTGCAGGATAACCCCAATGGGTTGTGAGTATTTTCTACCAATTGGGGCCCACCCTTCACCACCCACATGTGGAGGGTCTACAGGGTTCATAACTACTCCTCTTACTACAGGGCGTTTACCTAGCCAACGCGTAGATCCGGCTCTACCCAAAATTTTCTGGTTCACCCCAACATTCCCCACTTGTCCGACTGTTACTGAGCAATATTTGGATAGCAAACGGACCTCCCTAGAAGGTAATTTAATGTGGTTGATTTCCCTTCTTTTGCAATCAGTTTCGCTACAGCACCCGCTACTCTAGCTATTGTCCACCCTTTCCAAGTGTGATTTTTATCCGAGTGTTATCAGTATTTATCAAATCTGTTCCTATCGAATGGAACACTATTGGATCAAATGACAAAGGCATTGTTGTGAAAAACATGGCTTTTCCCGAATGAAATGCAAATTGGATTCATGGAACAGGAGAAGGATTTCCCATTCCTTAGCCTGAAAGATATGTGGCCATGAAAGACGAAGGAAGGTTGGAATGCCAACAGGTGTCTATTATTGAATTCACACGACCCGGCAGTATCTGTTTGGGGAACGTCCAATGATTTAATATAGTCATTCGGTCTGAGTGCTACATGTTGGCCCTTGTGAACAGCTTGATGCACTATCTCCCTCCAACCCTCTAAGAAAAATACGGTAAAAGGAAGGAAAATCCATGGACCGACCCCATCATCTCCACCCTGTAGGAACTACGAGATTACCCCAAGGACGCCTTCGGCATCCAGGGGTCATGGACCGACCATAGAACCTTGTTCAATAAGTGGAACGCATTAGCTGTCCGCTCTCATATTACACACGCAAAATATTAGAAAATCTCACACGAATATTCTACCATAATGGGTATTCAAGAATCAGTACATTAAATTTTAATGAATTTGAAAGAAATCGTATTGAGAAGTAATCTCTATGGAACTTGTGACGCATCTATTTGTGCCAGGGGCCCTGAATATGTAACGGCTCAAGATATCATCTTACCGCCTTAAATTAATTGCTAGTTGTAGAATATTATTCTTGTCAGACTTAAACCTAACAAAACTAATAAAATAAAAAAACGAATAAGGATAAGGGTTCGACCCATTTTCCTTTTCCTTCATCTAGTTTTGAGTGATAGTAGCTCCAAATAAGACCAAACCTGAGAATCTCGTCTCAATCATCATTTATCAGGACTCTTCGGCGTAAGTTCCTTGGCTTGGACAGGGCATTTAGTCCATGTCGCTATTCCTGAATCCAGAGGGGAGAACGTTCGTTGGAATAATTTCTTAAATGTATTACCACATATTTAATTTATTCGGAGCTATTAGATCGGGATCCACTTTTAGGGGAATATGAGTCGAAGCAATAACAAAAATATTCTAGTTTCATAATCCCTGGAGGGAAGGTTCACTACATGAGGTTATTCTTTCTTATTCTTAATAATGTCCCCGAGAGGGATTAGTTGATCCATGAGTTAGGTTTCATCTTTCGTTTTCTTTTCGTTTGCTTTGAGAAATATATCAATAAATTCTGATTCTTTCTTTTTCCCTTGATTCTTTTTGGATCGAGATGTATAGATCCTGTTCATGGAGTTTTTTACCTATTTCGTTTATTCCAATATATTTTTTTCTCGTTTTGGGTTAGTTAGAATTTCATTCAATGGAGATGGTGCATCAAGCTGTTCGCAAGGACCAACATGTAGCAATCAGACCGAATGACTCTATGAAATTACGTTGATAATTCCACATATTATGGGTAACGTAGGAGACATCTCTATTATTTCACATAGCTCATGACCCGGCACGAAGAAATCTCCTAGATGGACAGATGCGAATCTGGATCTATCAACGGAGAAATTCCATTCCAGTTGTAGTCTCAATCCCATATTCAATGAAAGTCTCCGCCGTGTCAGGACCCCACTACTGCGCATGACTTCGAGAGTCATAATGATATTATTAAAGAACATCTTTATCAGAATATTTTTTCTTCTCTCTTCGGGAAATTAGCAATAATTGATGGATTGTTTCATCGAGATCCAATCCAATCACGATGTAATTTTCTTGTTCTTAAATGGGCCTCTTTAATCTTTCTAGGATTATGCTCTACTCCGGCTAAATTTGGAGCTACTATCACTTAAGAACTACTAGTGAAGCGTTAAATCATTCGAATGTATTAACATAATCATTTTATTCTTTATGTTAATGATTCTAAACAGACTCCATTTAGAAGTCTTTTTTATAGTTCTAAAAGTAATAATTTATTAAAATTAAATGCATCATTTTCATTTGGTGAAATCCAATACAAGAATGAAAGAAACAATATTTTGAAAAAAAAACTTCTTTTTTTTCTGATAAGATTTATTACAATGCCAAATTTCTTAAACAATTGGATTCTTGGAGAATCAAAGTGGATTTTCCAATAAATTACGAAATGCTATAGTTCTTACATATGATTTCTGAATTGATTCAGAAATAATTCGCGAGTTCATGCATTCTTCTTTTTTAGATATAACTTTCCTAGTTATAACAGAAAAAGTACATCTGGTTGGATGCAGCCTATTCTTGAAATAAACAACTCACACACACTCCCTTTCCAACCGGAAGAATTGCTCGGATACCAGTGAGTGAGGCCTATTTGGGTCGTGTTATCAACGCCCTGGCTAAACCTATTGATGGTAGAGGTGAAATTTCATCTTCTGAATATTGGTTAATTGAATCACCCACTCCGGGGATTATTTCTCGACGTTCTGTATATGAGCCTCTTCAAACAGGGCTTAGCTATCCCCCTTCTCAGATTCTGTGGCACAGACAGATTGTCAAATGGCAATGTATATAAAGAAGTGGTCGGTTCCTCACAAACGGAAGAGCTTTCTCGAGTTGCTGTTTATTTTGGGTGCGTATATGATAATTGGGCTCCGGGAGGATGAGATATAAGAAATCACCAACTTGACGCTTAGCCCAAGTATCATATTTGGTTATTTACTAAAATCGTCCGGGGGGTGGATTGTTAGTGTAGACGATTTGGAAGCTACCAATCTATTTTTCTTAATATCTTTGTATATATCATTTTTCTTTCGATCTCGTTGACCTTCATTAACCCAGGAATACCTATTATATTATGGCGTTTTGTGACTCCGGGGTGGACGAAGAAGTACAATTTTATTTTATTCCTCCGAGTAGAACATGGCCATATGAGTGGATAACGCCACAATCAAAGATCTCGGGTGTGATGGTCTATGCCATCCTAAGGTGCTGCTAAATGGATGGATCTTATCAACGTCCATAATGATATATCATAGATCAAACCACCTAGTCAGAAAAATTAGGTGCTATCATATAGCCTTGTAACAGCTGAGTTCACGAGTTGGAGATAAGCGGACTCGAACCACTGACATCTGCCACAAATGAAACCTTTTATAGGAACCTTTCACAAAATTCCTAACTAATAGTAAAATTATCAACTAGCCAAAATGTTTAATTATTACACCATGGTATTTGATTCGACAAATACATCATTATTGTATACTCTTTAATATATATGGCACAACCCAATTATTTTTTTTTATGAGTGCTCTTGTAGTAGTAGGTCTGGCCTTGAACCTACGTGCTTATGACTTTGTTTCTCAAGAAATTCTCGCGGCGGAAGATCCGGAATTTCAGACTTTATACACCAAAAATATTCTCTTGAAGAAGGTATTCATGCTTTGCTGGCGGCTCAAGATCAGCCTCATGAAAATAATGTCGGCTGGAATAACGCAAACATGGTGAAAATCCAATGCCCTGAAATCCTAAGGGTTCCTCCGCAAGGTTCGTCCATGGAGGGTGAGTCAGGGCCTAAGATTAGATCGAATGTACTTCCGAATAGATCGATTTTTTCGTATCCAAACTAATAGCAATCCAATTCATTTCATGAATAAAATGTGACCAATTACCCAACCAACAAAACTACTTGTTACAAATAAAATCTTGTTGTTGCATCGAAACATTAAAATGTTAATGAATCTATTGACAAGTCCAATAGATTCATAACTTTTAGAGAACAATCAATCTCTATTTGAACCCCCTTTACTAATCACTCATCAAGAGAGAGAGAGAGAGAGAGAGAGAGAGGCAGCAAGGGCTTTGGTCGAAGAAGTACAGATCATGTCTAATGAAGAAGTTGCAGGACTGTATCAAAAGGATCTTCTGAAGACAAGAGATCTTGAATAACATGCTTATAAAAGAAGCCTAGTTGTTTCAGAAAGACCAATAGCTAATAAACATCTATTGATGGAAGCAAAGAATGCTACTCTTCTATGGCTTAAAGAGCATGCTAAGTACAAGGTGTCTCAACATAAATATAGAGGTTGCACTTATGAAGAATTACAAGCTGAATGTAGTAGAGTAGAAAGGCTCAAAGAACAAGACCCTAATCAGGATCATCCTGAACCTGATTGGGAGGTAGTTAAGGCTAGGATATCTGAAGAAAAGGAAAGAAAAATTCTGAATATGAAGATTGAATTAGCAGAGACTAATTTTTACTCAAGAAGAGAGACTGCTAGATGAAGCATTGATAGCCAAGGGTTGCTTATAGGGATCTTATACAAGAAAGAAAGAAAGAACCCAAGAAAGTTCGCTGAACTAAAATCTTTATCTATTATAAAACTTCCTAAAATGCAAAGATCTGCTAAAAATGCTGCTCTAATCCCAAGTTTTACACAAGCAGGGAATAAGGTAAGAAATTGGGCTTTATATGCCAAAATAAGACAACTTAAAGAGGAAGTAGAACTTCAATCCGTCAAGGACAATTACAAAGATGCCAAGATGGGCTTTGAATATGATATAAATATATTACTCTTCATTGTCGACACTGGCAATTGCTTCTGCAGCATATCAAAGCCAGGCAGGTTCCAAAGTCATTAAATGAAGCAAATTTAACAATAGCTCCTATGTAACATTGGAGTTTGATTCTAGTACTTCTCAAAGGGTAGATATACACGATGTGCATATGCTACAGGAAAGCTTGCTAGGATGCTCATTAGACCTTCCATCAAAAACTCAGCCCAAAGAAGACTTTCAAGATAAAACAATGGTACACAAAGAATAAACGGTTTGGCATCATTAGTTCAGGGGGAGATTGTTGAGCCTTGCAAAGAACTTATAGCCATGAACAAGACAACTAATGATGCAAACATCAGTTGTTCTCCATTATGAAGTTTTGGCAAACTACTGCTCCAAACATCTGACCTTGCAAACTAGTTGATATGAAAGAACTGAAGACACAATAGTTGATCAAACTATTGAAGATCCAAACAACTGATGGGAAAAACATTAGGTGTTTCAAGCAAAGATCAGTAATTAGCATATGATTCTAATTAGTCAGTTATTTGTAATTACTTCATCAGTGGTTTGTAATCGTTTTTCTTAGATGTCGCTCTCACCTTTTGCTCATCAGTAGTGTATCACACACACACACACACACACACACACATATATATATATATATATATATATATAATTAAGAAGAGAGCCTCTTCTTCATTAACACTTTTTACATCACAAGACTTACCTGATCGGTGTACTCTTGTACCAGAAAATCAGTGTGAATGATGAGCTAAGGTTGACGGGGGGCAACACATTGTGATCTTTCAATTATATTTAATGCATAATTGTTCTTCTATATGAAACCTGTTATTTAGCTTTACTGAATTCCATTTAATAACTTGTTTATTCCATATATTAACGGAATTGTAGTTCAAATATGATTACAGTTAATATGATACTAATTCATACAAAGAATTAGATCAACTGTTTACTGTTTCTTTGAAAGTGAATTGTGTTCATTAGATTAGATTAGGTTCTCGAATCCTAACAAGTTTTAATTTGTTTCAGTTCGTGACCAACAAAATTGGAAAATAAAGGGTAGTGGTTCTAGTGGGTGGAAATTATGGTGGGATGTTATGGTGGGTGGAAATTATGGTGGGATGTGTTGGTGGTGGTGGTGGTGGTGGTAGTGGTGGTGATGGTGGTGGTGATGGCGATGGTGATGTTGATGTTGATGCCAATGCTGATGATGCTGCTGATGATGCTTTTAATGGTGGTGATGGCGATGGTGATTGTGATTGTGCTGGTGACACTGATGATGCGGATGGTGATGGTGATACTGGCGATGCTGATGATGATGATGATGATGATGATGATGATGATGGCGATGGTGATGCTGATGTTGTTGTTGATGATGATGATGATGATGATGATGACGGCGATAATGACGATGATGACAATGATGACAATGATGATGATGATGATGATGATGATGATGATGATGATGATGATGATGATGATGATGATGATGATGATGATGTTTCGGTCAAAAATTAACAAGGTAACTTTTAATCAAATTAGTACGTGAGGTAGAGTGCTTGAACGAAAAATTAGTGAACACAACGATTTGATTATGAGGGAAAAAGCCCTTGATTATGAGAATCTCCGACACAAAAAACCCCCGGACGGTGAAAACAATCACCGTCAATTTTATTAATGACAAAAAGGTGGTTACAATTGGTGGAGCTGATAAATGATCGAATACTAAGTGTTTACAATGAGTGTTAGTAGCTAAAGCAGTGAAGTGTAGTGTGTGTTCTAATGATCTTATTAGCTCGTTTATATAATAAAAGAATACAACAGAATTTCTGAGAAATCCGGGATAAACCCTAGATTAAGTCTTCCACTTATCCCTTGCTTCCCACGTTCAAATTGACGAAGCCTTATGAATAACCGTTGCAAACCCACGTTCTTAGGAGCACATTAAACACGTGATTATATCCGCAACACAAATAGAACAATAAAGGACAGTTGGATATCCCAAAGTATAATCCTCAGAATACTTGTATCGACAGTATAGGCTGAAATCCCTAACTAACTCTCCGAGTATCCCGGAACTGAAAGAGTCTTCCAATATAGCCGCTGGAGCACTCTTCTTTGAGTCTATCCACGTTCATCAACGTTCATCCCACGTGCTAATATTAACTATAAGTGCGAGATTTCAGCATACAGTCAATATTTGATCGTTTACCAATACTTGGCCCTTACTCCTAATGGTTATAGCTCGTTCGACATGTTTTCTTCAATCACCAACCGTGTATTGCGCATGGACTAAATCAACAATGAATATCTGCAATTATAAATCAACGCTAAGAGAGAAATATCTATTTATTAACATTAATACTCAGGATACTAAACTTATTCGAGAATCCTAAACATGTTCGGGATCCTGAGCACATTTAGGATCCTGAGCTGACCACAGATCCGACTATAAAATTTGGGCCCTAACAATGATGATGATGATGATGATGATGAAAGTTGCTTGTTAAAAAAAGTTTGGTGGTGGAGGTTATTGGGGCCAATTGGGTTGGAGGTGTTGGACCCACATTTTAAATATTAATTCACTAAAAAGTGCAGCGTCAGCAAAAACACTAACGGAGTTAGGGGGTACGTTAAGTTTGGGAGTGCCAGAAACAAATAGGTTGAAAGTTAGGACGGGTGGGTAACAAATCAAAAGTTGAGAATGGTATTAGCAAATGGTTGAAAGTTGGGAGTATTAAAAACCAGTATCCCTAAAATATAATTATAAAGATAATGGATGATTGATTTAGGGGACTCACTTGAAATCCCCATCTACATCTTTCTCACACTACCCTAATCAATGAATACAACTACATAAACTACCTCATTTTGGTACCCCATAGGAGGAAGTGGTGTACCTTACCATCAAACACTACCCGAGTAACACTCCTCCCACCCTATACATTAGGGTACCTTGAGTGTCACAAAGATGGGGATGTGCCGCAGCTGTGTCGGCAGGAACATAACCACTAAGAGAACTTGATTGAGCTTAACACGATTCAATTCATACGCATATATGAATAAGGATATATTTCTTGATATGTGTAAGGTAATAGATAGACTAGATTGAACGAAGTGTGTGTGAGTAGTGATTTGGGCAGTGTAACGACTCACCAAAGATAAATAAAAACACTTGTTAAATTACAAGGCATGAACAGCCTATTTATAGAAGATGAAGTTCGTTCGTTACACATCTCGTAATGAATGGATTCATTCTTCTTCATTCTTTACATAAAATAAATAGTAGAGCGAATGACTCATTCGCTATACCTCATTCGTCAACATTCCATGAAGAATGGTAACATATAAATAACGATTGAGTTTAATTACCAAAATGCCCTTTAAATTAATAATAATAAATTACATTAAATTACAAAGACCAATACGACCAAAACGGTGCAATAACAAACTCCTCCTCATCTCGTGCTCTTTCTCTTTAATTTAGCTTAACCGCTTCGTCTTCCAGTCAGCACAGCTATGAACACCGAACGCGTGACAAACACGAACAACACGTTGGAATTGCATAGCACGATCATAATCTTTGACGTCAGCAAAAAGAATCTTGTTCTTGAATAGCGGATCATTATCCGTCTCTGATAAGTTAACGAGCCACATTGGATCAATAACTCGTATAAATTCTGTCTTCAGATATGTTCTGAGAACAATAACTGCTTCCCCGGTGTGGTTGTCATAAACCACCTGTTGAATGACTTGTAAAGACTTTGTAGAAATGTCTTTACATGCATTCGCTTCATCGTGCGTGGCGGCTTGACTTTTAGCATGAGCTTTCTCCAACCTGTCTTCGGGTCGATCTCTTCAATGTAGTTCCTCATTGGAACCTGTGGCTTGAAAACCTTGAACCCATGATCAACTTCAAATAGCAAATGTTGATGAAACCATCCTGCTAGTTGATTGCCACCACGATTCACAAATGGCCGATTAGCGAGCGTCCGCACATTCTACCTCAGCAATGTGAGAACGTCAGTGATGTATTGATAATACTGAACACCATTCTCCCATTTAATTATGCATACCGTAAGGTCTGAATCATACAGCCACGATACAATATCACTTTTGGCGAACTTCGATGTTTTGAAGGTTGTCTTTTGATGAGTCGTTGCACGTTCTTTGACCTCCAATTCTTGTTCTTTGTCAACATACGTGTATGCTTCGATACTCTTAGAAAGACGGGATTTGTTACATACCCCGAACAAGCCCTCGAAAACAGGATCATTTGAACCTGATCCATTTTCCGAGAATTTCTCTTTATTCTTCATTGTCTTTCCCAATTGTTCCTCAGCAGCTTGAACGTGTTCGTAAGTGAAGAATGGAACACCTTGATAAACATTTGAACGTGTATATAGATCAGGATATTCCTTAGTTGTCATATCTTCAACCTTGATATCTTCATAAATAAACGATGTGTCACCAGATGGAATACTTAAGTCGAATATAACTTCATCGTCAACAATGACCTCGACATCCTCCTAAGCTTCCAACACATCCAATTCTTCGTCGTTCGAACCTAATAATAATGAGATTTGATCTCGAGACAAAGGAAAGTCCACAAACTCTCCTTCCTCGGTCTCTTCATTCGCAGAAATCATCACAATTCGTTTCTCGTAATCCTTAAATAAGATTGTGTTGGCTTTGATCGACTCAATTGGAGTTACACTGGTAGTATCTTGGTACACTACCAACTGTCGATCATTTCCAGCTTCAACACTACTAGCGCTAGCAAACGTACCAGCATGTTGTTTCTACTCACCGCCTCCCATACATGTGTTAGGGCCTTTCTCATCATCATTCTTCAACTTTTACAACATATCTTCTTTGCAGGTCAGTTGAAGAATAATGTTTTCTTGTTCTTCTAGTTTCTTCTCATGAGTAGTAACAATTGCTCAAAGCTCTCTGTTCTCCTTTAGGTAATAAACAATATGACTAACCAATTTTCATTGGTCAAATCGCATTTGATCTTGCATTTGACAGTCGACAGCCATTTGATTTTCCTGTAAGTGGATCAAGCACAACAACATGTCCATCTGTTGTGCAATAGGCAAAGAATGAAATGTAGGAGGCACGAGCAACACGGGACCTTGTGGATGAGTGAACCTCATGAAGGATAGATCTGACGGTTTCATAGGCATCGTAGTCGGAGCAGGAGAGGTAACCATTGTTTTAATAGGAGAGGTCAGCATAGGAGACAACATCTATTGTGGAATTGACGCAAATCTTGGATCAGTTAATGTCGTCGTCATAAGAATAATAGCCCAGGTGCTAACAGTATGCGACACCACCGGTACTTGTTGAGGAATCGACGACCTTGATTCTTGAGGACCAATCTCCACCCCACTTCCCCTCGTAACTCGTCTTTTGGTGGTTTTTCTTTTATTGGAGCCTTCCCCTTTTCACTTACGTTGAGCAGCCTCAGAAGCAGCTACCTCAACCATAATACTTCTCACAGCTCCCCCATTTCCACCATTACCACCATCACCACCATCATTCCCATCGTTGTTCCCACCTGGTCCATCTTCACGTTCAGAATTAGAATCATCGTGGATCCAACGATCACTAGATGGACATACATAATTTTCATTCACCAGATGACCAATCAATTGCTTAAACCTTGGTATGTCCTCAGAAGTGTTCTTTCGATACGTCTTCATGCGCTTCACCGTATCTGCTGAAATATTCTCCAAGACCAATACATCATCCATCAATTCTGATCAATCACAAGATCAGGAATCAGATTCTGAATGATAAGTTGTAGAAAGCGAGGATACATCACAAATTTGTTCTTCCGATGTTTAACTAGACAATTCTCCTTCAAGTGATAGAATACCAGCTCGGAGAAATTGAACGGTTTGTTTAATATGAATGCAATGAATGCAGATTGCAACATGATCCTGCATTCACCGAATCCATCCTTTCATCCCCCAAGGCAATGTATAATAACATGTAACAAATACTTGTATTGTTCGCACAAGTATGCCTTGTTGTATTGGGAACGGTCAAGATCGCCTTTGTAAAATGATCTCTGAAATAAGCATCTTGTCAAATTCACACGGGTGATCAATAGTTTCAGCAAAGCGAAGAACTCGATGAATCACACCAGCATCGATCTGTGTCTTCTTATTCGGCATCTCTACAATGATAGTCTTCTTAGCATTGTTGTAACGAGCACTGTCCCATAATGGACGTATCACGCTTAAATTTACCAGCAATATCAGCGGATATGGCATAGTGAACGCGTAAGCGACGTAGAAAGGCAACTACGTCCCCAAACATGTCACGGCCCACAAAGTCATCCTGCAAGAATGCATAGATGTTGTGCTTTTTGTCATAAGCAAGTTCAGCAACTGCCGGTGCAGCTTGTTGTGGTGCTTGTGGTTGAGGTTCATGTGGTGCTTGATCCTACTGTGCTTATGGAGCCTCGTGAATAACAGAATCCTCTTGTACCACAGGGTTCTCTTGAGCCGGAGCATCACCTAGAATCCCATCAGCCATAAATGTAACATAACCCCCAAACATTAGTAAACCCTAACACTATTTAAATTATATATGTTTCACTAAAACACTTAGTGAAAATTTATTCTGCTTGAAACATTTTAACCAATTCATTTTCTCATTCGTTATAACGAATGGGTGTTTAACGAATGAAGTGATTCGTTATCATTATGCTCACGAAAAAGCATGATAACGAATGTTTTGGTAACGAATGAGTTCATTCGTTGAATATATAAGACGAATGAGGTTTCATTCGTTATACAAACAAACTAGCGTACCAATTTGTTATCTAAGCACAAAGAATGGGTTCATTCGTCCACTATAGATGCGAATGATCTTCCATTCGTTGTCCATAACGAATAGATATGATAAATATCAAAGTTTGACTCTCAGATGTCAAAGTTAAAATTAATTAAACTTAACAGTCAAGCATGCAACGCAGAATATACAATTGAATCGAAAACATGATGAATCGATACAAAACCGATGAAACACGACTCATCATGTCATCGTCTATCAACCCTAATTAACCATTTTATCAAACAAGCCTGTTAAACATGGTCATTTTATTTAACATTAAGTCAGTTATAGAAACTTAAAATTAACCCGTTAATATAAATCAATCAACAAAACAAGGTTTAACACTGGTCAATTTTTCTAGAAATATTTTGCATGAGTTTCTTTAGTGAGGGTGATAATTGAGAAGACGAATAGTTCATTCTTCTGACCATTGTGTTTTATATATTCTTAGATCTACACGCATCCCTAAGAAAACGAATGGGCTCTTTCGTTAACTCAATATTAACGAATGGCCACTCAATCGTTAAGTCATTCGTTAACACTCGTTAACGAATCAACTTAAGTTAACAACCATAACGAATAGCCCATTATTCATTCTTCATTCGTTAAAATAAACCATGGAGAATGAGATCATTTGTTATCAGGCCAGCGGAAGCGAATGTGATGTAGCGAATGTTGACATTCGTTATCATTTCTCATTGCGAATGACCTTCATTCGTTATCATTTATGATAGCGATGGGTTTCATTCTTTACAACAGAGTAAGAATGGGGTATTCAATAATAATATAAAAATGAAAATTTTCATTTTTGTTAATTTTCTAAGGATTAAATATGCATCGAAACCCGTGTTTTGATGAACTTTACCTTCAAATATTTACCAATCGGGGTAAAACTCAAAATGTTAACGTGTTTTGCGTGAAATAACACATAAATTTAAAAAGAATTAACTTAAAACAATTAACTTAAAAATGTGGGAAAATCTTTTTGTATTTTTCAAAATTTTAAACTTTACCTCATACCTCAGAAATCGAAAATAAAGCATAAACTAAAATAAAAACACAATTTTATTTGGATTTTGAATAGTTTCGAAATTAAAACAAAAATTAACAGCTAAAAAAATATGAAATCTATTCTACGAAAGCAGTACATATTTTTGTGAGTTAAGCAGAGAATCATATTCATCAATAAATCCTCCATAATAGCTTATTCTTCAGCTTTTATTATGATTGGCGTTAAGTCGGTCATTGATATTGTTGTCCACTTAAATCTTATAACAAACTTTTAAGCATTTTTTTTTATATGATTTAGTATCAATTAAACCATATAATATCAGAAACTATCAACCTCTAATCTCGATTCAGGCCTAATTTGACTTTTACCATGTCTCCCCAACTTGACTTAAACCATTATGCCTAAAGATCAAAATATATGATTAATATTTATTAATCAATCATAGTTCAGAATCCCCACTACAAGGTATACCATGTTATCAAGCAATACACCTAGCTTCCTTTACTGTGAATGAATACGCACGAGTTCATCTGTATGGCTTACAGACATTGTATCCTCTAGGGTTCGTTTCTTATTGGTATTAAGACGCACGCAAGGGAGGAACAATGTATGACTCATAACGGATTTTGTTCAAGTCAATAATGAGTTTGTACGAAGTACAGCAGTATTCAAGTTTATTGACTTAGGGATCGCTCATAAAGCATTTTAATATTCATGTTTATAAATACACAGATAATAAGCCGCATAAAGACTCATAGTGTTCAGATCCCGGATGCATCCCATCAATACAGGATTTGAGGCCAAAAGACCATACACCATTGAAATGTTAACCATAAACTAGATGCATTGTATTTAGAACTATTGTTTTGGTGATCAAACAGACATAAGGCTTGAGTATGACACGCTATACATTTCTGCCTTCAATACCAAGACTTTTGGAAGAGAAAACACCTCATTCAATTTGGCAATTCTTATCTTTATATCATATACTTTACCCTAATTGTTTGATTAAAACCTAGCAATGCAGTTAAGCACTCGGTCTTTTAAGCTTCTTTTTATACTAAAATTTCATAATAAAATGACCAATGTACTATCATATTCTCTTTTTCTTCAAAACTCATTTTTGAGAACCACAATTTTTAATGTTTTAGGATTTTTTGATATATTTGAATGTTTTTGGATTTTTTTGGAAATATTTGAATGTTTTTGGTTTTTATCTATACAAACGAAAAGCACAATACTTTTGTATTTTTCACTATTCTCCCCCAAAAAATATTTAAGAAAATAAAAACAAGTAAAACTATACACACAAAAATTGATTATCCGAGCTTAGAGACTTTAGCAAGAGTTTTCAACCCATTTAAACCAAACAAAAAATGAAATTTCATTTTGTCAAACGCTTCGGTAAAAAGGCCAACCTTTTGACAATCTGTGTGCACCTTCTCTATATCGATTAGATTCTTTTCATAGCAATCACAAATAAAATGATATCGAATATCAATATGTTTCGTTTTAGAGTGATGCACGGGGTTCTTCGTTATACAAATAGCAGTAGAGTTATCAATAAATATGGGAGTACTAAGAAACTTCAAACCGTAATCCCCCAAGTGTGGTAGGATCCATAAAACCTGTGAACATCAACTCGAGGCTGCCATGTATTCGGCTTCTGCTGTTGAAGTGGTGGCCGTTGTCTGCTTCTTACACTACCAGGAAACAAGTAGGCTTCCTAGAAATTGACAACCCCATGTAGTTGACTTGAAGTTGATCTTGCATCCTCCATAGTCCGAATCGGAAAAAGCAGTGAGATCAAAACTATGAATTGGCTCAAGACGTTGCTCACATATTTCGTCTGATGAATGAATATTCTGTCTTAAGACTGTTGAACCTACAACCCAAAAAATAAATTCATCTCCCCCACCAATCTCATCTCGAATTTTGTCTCCATCGATGTCATAGGTCTTTTAGACTTTCGTCTCATATATGCAGCTTGAACCACGTTTGTGTTCACATTTTTACAAATCGGTTGGGTAGGAACATACAACTTGGGTATTAAGTTAACAGATGTACATTAACATGAACCACCTTGCGTGGATTCACACTTTGAAACAAGATTTGAGTCTCTTCAACTTGAGAAAATGGACTCTTAAGAATCTCCTTTACCACAGGAACTGATTTGGGTTGTTCCTTGGTAACAGGCTTAACATTCTTAACTTTTCCTCACTCCACAATTTCTTACAACATGCCCTCGTTCACCACGTAAGAAACATGTTCTCATATAAAAAAAAACGTATATTGCAGTCTGACAAAAGATTGTGAAATAGGAGGTTGACTTGAATCAGTCAAGACATTTACCTTATCCAAATCATCAAACGTAACAGCTTTCTTTTTCATGTAAAAGTCAAGATTTGAACAGTTTGAAAAACTTTTTAAAGTGTCAGTTCCCGTAGAACTAATGAACTGAACTTTCTTAACAGGATTAAGCTGTTGTTGTAGATTAAGATTTGGAAATTTGATGTTTGATAACTTAGATCTAGAAAATGCTTGTTCAAGATCATTCAATTTCGATGTTTCATTTTGAAAGACGTTTTCAATCAACTCTGGTTTGATCAAATTAAGAGGAATGTATTTCTCATTGAAAACCTTCCTAAGACCCTTTAATTTAAACACACGACTTGTGGTTACATTAGCAGGTTTAGGATTGATGAAACGCGTCAAATCCTCATCTAGAAAATTTAGGTTTTTCTGATCTCTTAGGTTTAGCTTTAGAAGATTTTGACTTATTCATTTTAGATGTGTTTGAACCGTACACAGTCCCCTCAAATTCTTGAGATTCACATAATATGTTATTCGAACGTGGAATGTTTTGTTCCTTGTGTACTACTTCTGGTTCAACACATCCTCAATGATTACCTCCTCAACAAAAACTTTGTTGCTTCGAATATGTGGTCCTCGAGTTGATGACTGAGCAGTAAATTTCTATTTTTCAATTAGTTTAAGTTTCTCCAGATAAATGACGGGTTCACTATTTTTAGATAAAGAAACATTCGAAGATTTGTTAGAAATAACAACCTCTTCATTTCTAGGAAACGGATTTTGTGAATAGTCATCATGAAACGGTGGAAGAACTTCAACAAAATCTAAACCATTTTTTGAAACCTTTTGTTTACCAGATACTTCGATTATATCATTCAACAAAAATGATGAATTTCTAAATTTGTCTAGCTTACTCTTCAACTCAAGAACTACATTTTCAAGCTCAGATATTTTCGTTCTTTGCTTGAGGATTTCTTGGAACTGTTTATCATTGACAGTCAGTTTTCCTGAAAGTTCTGCTTTCAGATCATGATTACTAACAGACAATCCATCAACTTTATCATTAGATTTCTTTCGTGAATCAAATGATTGTCTATAGTTTTCTTTCACTGAGGCAAGTTCTTTCATCAGTGTTTCATTTTGAGCATGAATCAAGTCGTATTTTTACTTAGATTCCTCACAAGTATCACATTTAACAATCTCAGATAATTTAACAGTTTTAGCTGGTAAATTTTCACTTTCAGACACAGAAGAATCAAGAATAAGACTAACCTCGTCAATTTTGGCCATACATGCAAAAGTAGTTGGGTGCATGTTGCATGAGATATTTGAGTCCAATTCAGTCTCTGATTCTCTCTCGGTAAACAACACATCACCTTGAGTGTCTTGAAAGTTTTCACCTTGTTAAACATGGCAAGGTTAGCTTGACTGCTATTACCCAACAATATTTAATTCCAATCAATCCCTTCAGCTGTAAGCAGAGCTTCAACCAGCAGGTTTAAAAGAATCACCCCTAGAAGCTTTTTCATTTGAGTCAGTGTAGTTATTGCCCGAGCTTTTGTCTTGATTACGAGGTCCAATGTATTCCTCCTTCGGCTTGTCACATTCTTTGGCAAAGTGCCAAAATCTTGGCAGTTATAGCATTTTACATTAAGTTTATCAAAACCAACCCGCTTTTTCAAGGTTGGTAAATCTTTATCAGTTCTTTGAATGAACTTCTTTACTTTACGTACTATCATAGCCATGTTCAACTTCAGATCCATCAACTCCAAGTCGTTCAGATCAATCTGGTTATAATCTTCATCAGTAAGTTCACTCGTGGCAATTTTTCCACTCACCGGATTTTCATATGAACTCATGAAAGCACTAAGAAAGTGAAATGTTATTCAGCTTCCTTCATGTTCACGTTTGGTGGTTGAGTCGAACCAAAGCCAAAGAATGAAGTGTTAAGATCACCAGAATGAGTATTTGACGCAGATGCCATGAAACAAACATTTGGCATTTGTTCATTAACAAAAGATGGCATCTCTTATGAACTATATGATAAGAAAGCAGTGATTGGAGCTGCAGAACTGCTTAATGGTAATGATCCTTCATACAATTTCGGATCTTCGTTTTCTTTTGAAGACTTTTGCCACTTCATGTCATACTCTTTTTCTTCAATTTTCTGCATAAACTCCATAGCAGTAAGATCTTCATTTTTGAAGAAACTGTTTTCTTTCAGCACTATCATGAAAGTTGAATAAGAACTTGGTAGAGCATTCTTGACAGTATCAATCTTATCTTCTTCAGATGGTTCCATTTTCAGTTTGTTCGTCTCAGCAATCAGATGATTGAACCTGGTCAACATATCTTCGACTATTTCTTCTTTTAATAAATTGAAGTTTCTGAACTAAAAGTTTAGAATGACTTTCTTGCTTTCTTGAGTATTACCCATACTTCTCATCTTTATATGTTGTAAGAAAGATGCACATACTTTAATACTTCCCACTTGATGGAAAATATTGACGGGTAATGCCATAGTCAAAGTGGAATATGCTTTTGTTTCAATTTCTAAGGCCTTTTTCACCTCTTGATTGTAAGCATAAAAAACATTTTCTTGAAAACATGTAGTTGCATCACCAAGTAATGGAGCAATATACACATCGTCAAGACATCTCGAACAATCCATATATATGGATCCTAGATGTGCTCGGAATCTTGTTTCCCATTTAGCAAAAATGCTAAATTTCATCAATCGGGGACATTTGGAATGTGGCTCAATCTCAGCGTCTAAATGCACCATTTGTTGCATCATCATGTTTTGAGATGCTAACACATAGAAGTTAGCCATGTTAAAAATATGATTTAAATGATCAACAAATTAAAGTTTAGGTTAAATTTGTTAACACGATTGTTCATAATTAAAACTTAAGGGTGCAAAATGCAACTTCCAGTAACGAATGGGTAAAACTTGTAACGAATGGGTTGAAAATGGTAACGGAAGGTGAAAACTGTATTGAATGAGATTATAAGTTTATGGTAACGAATGGTATCATTAATTAGTTAACAAATAACACCACAGTCTTCACGAATGACTATAACGAATGATGATTCACTGGTAATGAATCAACACATGAATGATCAAATTAATAGCATAATGGATGGCATGACGGATAGCATAACGATTAAGGTAACGAATAAGGTAACGGATGAGGTAACGAATCAGGTAATGCTTCTGTAGCGAATGAGGTTATCACGAATGAAACTTGATGACGAATAAAGTAGCAAATAAGTCTGTCAAGAATGTGTTTCTGTAACTAATGGTTGATCATGAATAGGAAACAATAACGAATAAGCAGTTATTCAGTTGTAACAACCTGCCACATGTCCAAATACGGTTATATATTGATATCGAATGGGTAGCTACAGTATAACGAACGGTTCGTTATAGTGTAACGAATGAAGCGTTTGAATCTTCAAACCTTCAAACACCAATTTCCAGATCTGCAATCTCATATCCAAACACTAATCCAGACTAACCAACAACAATGGATAACTCGTCCTAAACTTAACTAGATTACACAATCTATAGCTTAATTAACTCATCTCATCTGAAACCTATGTTTCTATAACACTCAATCCATCCCAATTCCACTCAATTATCCAAATAATAACACAATTAAACCAACTCGAATCTTACAAATTTGATTATGAACTAAATTCAATTCAATTTGTAACATCCTAAATATTCTAATAATAAATAGAGAATGTTGCGTTAAATTGTCTTGCGTTTAATGTTACTAATTAACGTCTAATGAGGAAAAGATCATGGACTTGTACTAATTAAGATGGATTAAAGGAAATGGGCCTTAGGTCCATGGGCTTTAAGGGATATAAATATCCCCTTAAACCATCCTAAAACCCTAACTATCATTTCCATCTTTCATAAATCTCTACACATTCAAAAACACACACATACACTACACCTCATACGGCCGAGAGAGAGAGAGAGAGCGGATTCGAGTCCAAAAATCAAGCCAACCATTATTAGATCTTCAATATACGAGATAACCAAGCAAACCGCGACCACACCAAACTTATAAAAGGTATGTTTTGATCCTAAAGATTTCGTTTTTATAAACGTTTAGTCTTGAAACTTAGAACGAGAGTAGATCGGGTCTAAACGAAACGTAAAGTAACAAACTTGATGTTGGAAATGAACTTGACAAACCTATGGCTATGTACGGCGACTTGTTATTAAAAGTTTTAAGCCGAAAGCTCCAAACTTTATGTCTTTCCGGGCTAAGTTTTACCCGAACTAGGCCATGGGAATGATCGCGGAGTTAGTTAACGTAATATCCAAGAAATTCTCGATGAAATAAGGGTGATTTTAGTGATTAAGTTTGAACAGAGACGGCAGCTGGGCAACTTCGCCTGCAAGCCATAACTTCGCCTTCATGCAAGTTCGCTTGCAAGCAAGTTCGCCTAACTGGTAACTTCGCCTAAGGCCAAGTTCGCCTAACTGATAACTTCGCCTGGTGACAAGTTCGCCTAACTGGTAACTTCGCCTAAGGCCAAGTTCGCCTAAGGCCAAGTTCGCCTGGTGACAAGTTCGCCTAACCCCGCTGCCAGGGGCGCTGCCCCCGGACCCCCGTTCGTTGTGGGTTATATAAAGATAGAAATACAACATGAGTAGTAGTAGTTAATTGATACATGTAACCCTGCTAGGGGCTGCCGCCCCTAGACCCCGCTGCCAAGGGCGCTGCCCCCGGACCCCCGTTCGTTGTGGGTTATATAAAGATAGAAATACAACATGAGTAGTAGTAGTAGTTAATTGATACATGTAAATATTATACAGTTAGCCGTGCACAGCTCAAGAAGGGAATAACGATTAACGGAGAGCGTAACAGGATTCAGGTGAGTTTCTAGCCCCATTTATGTGTTATGTTTTCGGGGCTGTGTGCATACTCAATATGTTTGTTAATACGCTTATCCTAAGAGATAAGCGTATGCCTTATGTGAATAATGTGAAATGTATGAATGATTGCTTGATGGTACGTGAACGATCTTCGGATATTGCACGTACTGTCAGGTTGTAACGCTATATGTAAGGTAAGTAAGATATGTATGCTTATGTGTATGAACGTGATAAAGTTAATAAAAGAAGGAAAGGATGGTTGTATGGTTGTATGGTTACGAAAAGGGTACCGAGCCCTAATAATACTCGAGGTATGATGTATGGTTGTATGGTAACGAAGAGGGAATCGAACCCTACTAATATTCGAGAACTAGGGAACCGAACCCTACTAATATTCGAGGAAAGAGGGTACCGAGCCCTAATAATACTCGAGGAAGGAGGGTACCGAGCCCTAATAATACTCGAGGAAGGAGGGTACCGAGCCCTAATAATACTCGAGGAATGTAGGGCGTAATGCTCTTTATAACATAAGATATGAAAGCAAGTTAGTACAAAAGAAAGTATGAAAGTATGAAAGTATGATTGAAAGAATATAAGTTTATGTGTATTGTATAATGTATGATTAACTAGAACTCACTCAGCGTAGCTGACTTTTAGTATGCACGCAGGTGAGTAGGATGAGGCAGCTCGCTTGAGGAGACACGTGGCACTGAATAAGAGGCTGGCATCTAAAGATTCAAGGCGTTTAAGTTTAATGTTTTGTTCATTTTGAAAGACAAGATGTTGTTTTAAGACAAGATGTGTTTTGCTATGAAATGTTTTACGAAAGTTTTTATATTCCGGAAATGTTTTAATTAACTCTGATATTTAGAACTGCATTTATGAGTAAATCCAACACGAAAGTAGGGCTACCGGTAACGGGGCCTTACACAATTCAATCTCAATTAACCATCTCAACATAATAATCGATTCAAAATCGATTAAACTAGTTTCATATCTAATATAACTATTAACTGGTGACTTCTCAACAATTCACCATTATAACAACTTAATTCACTTACACAATCGAACGCTCAACTCTGATACCACTTGAGAGAGCTTGATTGAACTTAACACGATTCAATTCATATCGATATATGAATAAGGATCTAGTTCTTGATATGTGTAAGGTAATGGATAAGCTAGATTGAACGAAGTCTGTGTGAGTAGTGATTTGGGTAGCGTAACGACTCCCCAAAGATAATTAAAAACACTTGTTAAATTACAAGGCATGAACAACCTATCTATAGAAGATGAAGTCCATTCGTTACACATCCACGAATGGATTCATTCTTCTTCATTCTCTACATAACATAAATAGTATAGAAAATGACTCCTTCGCTATACCTCATTCGTCAACATTCCATAACGAATGGTAACATATAAATAACAATTGAGTCCATTCGTTAAACATCCTTAACGAATGAACACTTAACTTAACGAATGGGACTAGTGTAATTACCAAAATGCCCTTTACATTAATAATAGTAAATTACATTAAGGGTGTGTATGGGGTTGCTTATTTAAGTGAAAAGGGACGTTTGATTAAAAGGACTTATAAAATTATGAAGTTTTGAAAAAAAGTTTTTAAAAGAATGTTTGGATTAGCTTATGTGTTGGGGAAAACCAAAATGACCAAAATTGACACTTTTTTTTAAAAGGAGTGTAATGGGGTTTAAGGGTGAGAGGGGTGTAATAGGTAAATCAAACTCATTAATTTAATAAATTACATATTCCTAACTTTTCAAAACCCCTCTATTTTGCCTTCACCATAAGTTAAAATCCATAAGGCCTTATGGTTTGCCAAACACCTTATACACCTTATTAACTTTTCAAAAATTTATAAGTTATAAGTTGATGAAAATAAATAATCCCAAACACCCCCTAAATTACAAAGACCTAGACGACCAAAACGGTGCAATAACAACCACCCTGAATCCCTCTATCCCGAAAAGAAAATGGCCCCAATCGGGGAAGCCACACCAACTATCCCAAAATCTTTTTTCTTCTTTGTTTTTTGAAAAGACAAACAGGGTCGATGGTGGTTGTGGTGTTTGATGGTGGTGCAGTGATGATGCAATGGGTGGTGGTAATGAAGACGAAGGCGAGCAGGGAATAGGGTTTGGTTGTGTTTGACCCTTTTAAAACCTACTTTTTGAGTGAGATTTTAGTATATTTGATTGATTGATTGGATTTACTCTAAAATTATAAACTACGGTGCATATTTTCCAACTATAACAGCGATTATTGTAGTGTTCAATAATTTTCAACCGGAAAATATATAGTATTTCAACACGTTACTTAATTTCCAAATAAATGGACGAAAAGAAAAGGTGCCTGGATTTATCTGTACTTTTTTAATTTAAAATTTATATATTTGATCAAACCTAAAAATAATCCTTGCTTTTGATAGGGTCATTATAGTTTCGTATATAATTGTGTTTTATATAAGTCTACATTTGTGATTTATTATCGGTTAAGTTCACAAGTTTCGGGTGTTAAGAGTGTATCCATTTGTGATTATCTCCAATGTATAAAGTATTCTTCTTAAAACGCCTACAAATGCGTCACATCAGGCTGTTCATTAACTGAGCCGAAAAGAACGTAGACTTGCTCATACTTGGTTTGGTTTGAAAACGAGACGAACTAAGCATATTGAATTTAAAGAAACGAGCGATATTTTTATGTTTGAACTTGGTTTGGTATGACCGAGTTGCTTGGTTTGGCTTGTTTTGCTTGATTACATACAAAATTTTCAATTTTTAATTTCTAAAACTTTAAAGTATCACTAATTCAAAACTTTCAATTCCAAAGTGTGTAAACTTACAACTTTAAAATGTATAAAACTCAAAGTTAACAAAACATATATAAAACGACCGGCTATGGTTTAAATTTGAACTTTGAAGTCAACACGAATAAAGGAAAATTTAAAAAAAAATTTAAAAATAGTATCCTTTTATATATATACATAAAATTTATATATAAAACTAATAAATTAAAATTATTATATATAAAACTAATAAATAAAAAATAATTCGAGCAAAACGAACCGTACCAAACCGAGCGAGGCTTTTTCAAGTAAAACATAGATGGGATTAAGATCATTTGTAGTGGGGTTCGTTAACCCCTACAAAATTGACGTGAAAGAGAGAATGAATGTTAAATTGAAGGAGAAGTGGTTAATATTTAAAGTGATATTTTGTTGCCTCGAGATGTATGTGCTTTTAATCTATATAAGAATACAAAATTTTCTTACACGAAATGGTGTCACTAATTTTTTCTATAATGTAAATTAAGGAAAGTGAATATGGGGCTGTTAAGTGTTAGTACACGGGTTTGCGTCTAGAGTCTTTGTATTTAACGTTAACGATTTTGTTTATGTTTAATGTAATAAATAGTTTATTTATTAATCAGTTCGCTAAGTTAAAGGCTAGTTCGCTAGGGGATGTTAGGGAACTAGCCAATTAATGTATTCCCTCCTGATTCGTTAGGGAATGTTAACGAATCAGGGGGTGCTTCGCTATGATTATTTATGTAACGAAGGGGAAGCTGGTTCGCTAGGGGATGTTAGCGAACCAGATTACCCTCTATATATAGTGAACTACTGTTCACTCTTAATGTAAGTTTTTGAGCTAATTAAAAGGATTTTCAGTCCAGATCTCTCTCAAAGCTTCACCTAATATTATACAACAATTACAGATAATATATTGATAATATATACACATACATAACACTGAATTAAAGTTAATTATGAGCTAGATCCTTAATCGTATTAATGGTATAAACACAGATCTGAGATTAGATTGTGATAATTGTTATTGATACGAATTGAATTTGGGATCCAACATTAAGCATCCAATCTTACACGTGAAACCATCAAAACTATGTAATTTTGATTAACAATTCTAAAAAAGATAATTTTATTCCTTTCTTATTTTAGTTTCCTCTTCATTAAAAAGGCTAAATCCCTAATTCTTCATTCAACATCATTGATTATTAATTTTCAGATCTCAAGCAATTCATATTAACAATCTTTAATCATAATTTTTCATTTCAAAAGGTTCCTAAGCCCATTTTATTCAAAGACGTCCTACTGTTCTAAATTCTAATTAATGATACTTCTCCTTGATGTGTCAACGACCACTCATCTCCACTGGTTCAAAATTCAAACTTTTTCTCAAGTCTTATTGTTTTGATTTACACATGAATCATTTTTGTTGTCAATATAAAGAATAAAAATATATATTATTTAAGAAATTGTGTTTGGGTTCATAGCAACTTGTCTAAAAATTGTGTTTGAAACTTGATTTTAAATGAATTGGAGATATTTAATCTAAGAATTATGATTGAAGATTGAGGAAGATAATTTGCTTGAAGATGAAAAAGTGATGCGATGATAAATTATTAGTTAAGGATTTAACCAAAATTTGCTAAATTGATTGAAATGAAACAACTATAAGAAAGGAATAAAATCATTTTTTTTAATTGTTAATCAAGACTACGTAGTTTTGATGGTTTCACATGTAAGCTTAGATGCTTAACAGCGCCATATTCACTTTCCTCATGTAAAATTTCTTTTTTTCTTTATTTATGACAAGTTCTTTTCAAATAGTGGATAACTAGGTTAGTTACCCGTATAACACATGGGTTAAAATAAATAAATTTATTTAAATAATAACAATGTCAAATGCAAAAAATTATGTTCAACATATATAAAGATATATCATACGGTAAAATAAATTATGCATTACACAATATGAAATAAAATGATGTTAAAAATTCATAAATTTCTAAATATTTCTTTGTACATAATATTTGTAGTTTTATTGTAACTTTACTTTCTATATCAAAACTTAATACTTTCAAATTGTTTGTTTTTGTAACTCTAGATGATGGAACGCATAACTGGCCACGAGTTAAAATAAATTATCCTTCAAAAAACAAACTATCTACAGTAACTGACTTTAGCTCTTATTAATCTTTATTGTTAAACAAAAATAAAGTGAAAATTTTATTCTTTGAAATTAATCATTATATCTAAAGGTGTATGATTTTTCTTTTTAAGAATAAAAATGAAAGTTTCAATATTACTTCCAGATATGATTTCCGCTTCTATAACACGTTATTTTATTGTATTTTAACATGTATTTAGTTTCATTGCAAAGACCATTTAAGCAACATCAGTTCAACAACGTCTTTCAGAACTAACATATGTTGACAACTTTAGATTATGAGGCGATTTAAAACATCAGGAAACTAATATTTTCTTGTAATTAATCATTTGATGTCTGATAGATATCATCTGAATAATGGTAATATTTTTCATCTTCGGAAACATGGATTGCAACGTTTGCTAATTTCTTAAACGACCTCATTTTTTGGTGCAAGTATAACTCGTTCACTAAAGAAATCTAAAATTTTTTATATCTTTATTAATAGAAGGATATACAAAGTCAATTTATCATCCGATTAACAGTGTGTTAATGTCTAACATTTGTATTTCTTAGGTAAGAAGTTGTCTTATTCACCTGAAAAACCTAAACATGTAGACTAGTGTTTATATTTTTGTGGATTTTTAAGATGATGAACTTAACATGAATGATAAGTTGACTAAATAGTCTAAGTAAAAAAAGTTATAAACTTTTTTTTAAACCAACCCGTGGACCGGAACTCATTTTAATTATAAATTTTTTTGACCTGAACCTTGTTTGATACTTAAAACGGTTAAAGAAACTCGCTCGTTTAACTTAACATAAACAGTAAGAATACATAAATAGTTAATTTGTATTTTAAGGGTTAGAAAGAAAAAAACTTGTAATTTAGTAAATATCATATATATTAAATAAGTTAAAGTTCATTGAAATTTTAATATTAAACTAGCCAGTTGCCCGCGCGATGCAGCGGTGTACGCGCAAACGCAACCGGTGGTAGTAAGTTTGTAACTTCGCAACGGTATGTGTGTAACCCGAAGGTGGTATGCATTTAACGTGGCATCGGACGTGTAACTGGTGCAAGTAAGCGCGCCACACAATGCCTATACGCGAGCAACCCGGTATGTATAAACAATGTCATCCACGTAACCGATGCTTGAACACGCATAACTGGTGGCGACAAGCTAGAAACAAAGATGACGTATACAATAATTTCAAATAAACTACTTTTTAACCCAATCCGTTTTGACGAACCTATTCCGACCCGAAAACGTTTTAACCCAAAGCCCATTTTGACATGAACCCTTTCGATCGAAACCCATCCCGACATGAACTAAAATAACCCTTTTTGTATTAACCTGTTCCAACCCTAGCCTATTCCGACAACATTAGCCAAACTTGCCCACGAAACGTGTTAGTGTTTTAAAATTAACAAACTATAACAATATCATACTTAAATTAAAGAGAGTAAAATGCTCGTTTTTATGGTGTAATCTTTTAGAAAAAATATTAACGTGTGAAAAGGTTATAACCGTTAAAAAGTCGTGGGGGTAGTTAGTTAATAATGAAGGGAAAATGTGTAACTATTTAATAAATTAGCAAAACTTGATTGAAGTTGAAGTGTAACCCAAAGCCCGTTTTGACATGAACCCTTTCGATCTAAGCCCATCCCGACATGAACTAAAAAAACCCTTTTTGTATTAACCTGTTCCAACCATAGCCTGTTCCGATAACATTAGCCAAACTTGCCCACGAAACGTGTTAGTGTTTTAAAATTAACAAACTATAACAATATCATACTTAAATTAAAGAAAGTAAAATGCTCGTTTTTATGGTGTAATCTTTTAGAAAAAATATTAACGTGTGAAAAAGTTATAACCGTTAAAAAGTCGTGGTAGTAGTTAGTTAATAATGAGGGGAAATGTGTAACAATTTAATAAATTAGCAAAACTTGATTGAAGTTGAAGTGTAACCCAAAGCCCGTTTTGACATGAACCCTTTCGATCTAAACCCATCCCAACATGAACTAAAATAACCCTTTTTGTATTAACCTGTTCCAACCCTAGCCTGTTCCGACAACATTAGCCAAACTTGCCCACGAAACGTGTTAGTGTTTTAAAATTAACAAACTATAAGAATATCATACTTAAATTAAAGAGAGTAAAATGCTCGTTTTTATGGTGTAATCTTTTAGAAAAAATATTAACGTGTGAAAAAGTTATAACCGTTAAAAAGTCGTGGGAGTAGTTAGTTAATAATGAGGAGAAAATGTGTAACTATTTAATAAATTAGCAAAACTTGATTGAAGTTGAAGGACCATTATTGTAAATTATTTTTGAATGAGCAAAGAATACATTACCCCTAAATTCTTATAATTTTATGCATCGTTATTTGTAGATTATGCAACAAAAATGGTACCTCTTAAAATTTAAGAGGTCACTCACTCCTATATTATATATAGTATAGATTAATCTTTCATCTTCATCCAATAACATCATTGCTTATATAACCTCAGTATCAATTAACTAATATAATATATTTAAAAACCTTAGTTTTTGAAATCATTATTCAAAATAAACGTGAAAATTGATTATTTACAAAAAATAATATTAATAACTAATACAATATATTTATATAAAACGAAAAAATATATTTATGCCGGTATTAATTTTTTTAAATCCGGATAGAATCATTTAAAAGAGAAAATGAAAGATTAAAAAGAAAAAAGTTGATATACAAAATTATAATAAGAAAGATAAATATTTAATATGAGACAGAGGAGGGAAAATTTTGTAAGAATTATCATGGTAATAACATGTGTCAATTAGAAAGCTTTTTTTATTATATAGTATAGATAAGGGCCTAAATTCTTGTTAATAATGGATGATGTGTATTTTTATTTTCACTATTTGCATAATGAATATCTAAGACTTGTTTAACATTCTATATTATAATAATAATTTGATTGTTTTTCTAATGCAAACAAATTTTAGTTAATATATCATTTAGGGTATTTTTGGTATGGGGTAACAGAATAGATTAAGGAATGAAATAGATAAGAGAATGAAATGGAAAAAAAGTCATGAAATTGATCATTATCATTCCATTATGTTGTTTGAAAGGCATGAAAAGACGAAATAAAATGAAAATTGTGGTGAGGCGGTAATGGTGGCGGGGGTCGGGGGCGGTGATGGTTGGTGGTGGCGGCGCGACAGTGGTGGGCGGTTATGGTTATGAGGGCGGCGGTGTGTGTAGACGGAAGTAATGGTGGTTATTGTTGGTGGTGGTGGGCGCGTGTGGTGATAGCGATGGTCGCGAGTGATGGTTGGTGATTGTAGATGGAGGGGTTGTGGTGACTTTGGTGGGCGGTGGACAGCAGCAACGATGATGGTAATGGGTGGTGGTGGCGGTGAGAGGGTGGCAGCAACGATGGTGGGTGATGGTGGTGGTGATCGTGGTGCTGGTGATGTAGTTTGAAAGAGAGGGGGGGGGGGCAAGAGGATGTATGAAATGAATTTTCGGTATTTTAGGAGGAATTTAATGGATAAGGTAATGGGTTATTCCATTCCAATATTCAAGCAAACATGCCTTTTTTTAATTACCCTTGAATGAAACATTTCATTACATCCTCCATTACTTGATACCAAACGGGCACATAGTGTTTATATTGTTATTGAATTGCTAAAGTATAGCTTATTATGTTACAGCTTGACAAATTAACGATGATATTCTCTAATGTAAGAGTTTGACAAAATATTATTAGAAATATTTAAGAAGTGTTTTTTTGGCTGGACCAAACTGGAGAAGTTGGTCCAGTCAAGAACTGGACATGTCTTCGCAAGTTTAGTTCGATGTTAGAACTACTGCAATGGGATAAGAGGGTCGGACAATCCACGTCAGCCACCACCCCCATTCTTTGTCCTCTCTTTTCTTTAAAACTCCCGTATGTTCAGCATTTCTCTCTCTCTCTCTCTCCACATAGTATAGAATAGGAAAAGGACTCTTATTGAAGATGCTTTTAGGATTTGATGAAAAAACATTTATACGAGAACTTTAGTCAACTATCCTAACAACATATTGAAGTTATAACTTTATATATATATATATATATATATATATATATATATACTAGGTTATTGATCCGTGGGCGCCACGGGTGGAAAAATATAAACTTTTAAACATGAACTGGTAATATAAAACGGGAAAACATAAGTTCATACATACATGTCGAGACGATAAAGATAATACACAATGGTTAATAACGTGGGTAACAAAATAAAAACTTTACTAAAGAGAACTTCAAAAGCAAAATAAACTGCATTTTACAATCATTCTATAGATTAAAAATAACAATTTCATATATTACTAAAGAGTTCCTTATAAACAACATTTGTAGTTTTGTTTGTCACTTTTCCTTCCTTGTCTAATATAAGCATTTTAACACCGTCTCTACTCTTCACTCGTGATAAAGCAAAATATAGTTGACTATGCGTAAACACCCGTGCTCGTAGGTATATGCCAACTCTTGCGAGTGATTGGCCTTGACTTTTGTTAATGGTCATTGCAAAACAAACCGAAACAGGAAACTGTCGTCATTTTAATTTGAATGGCAGTTTCCTATCTGTAGGAGTTAGACCACTATGAGTTATATAAGTGCGAAACCCAATATTGGTACCTGAAATTACCTTGACTTCGATAAAACGCCTCCCCAAACTAATAACTTGTAATCTGGTCCCATTGCATAAACCGTTCTTTTGATCAATATTCCTTAGTAACATTATTGGCACACCAACTTTTATAACCAATCTATGATTAGGCATACCAGAAATTTTTAAACCATTTAGAAAATCCGGTGAGTGTAATGCTGTATCGAAACCAGGACCAACACTTTCAGATTTGTCTAAACTATCAGAACTAAGATATTCAACTTCTTCTCCAGGAAACATACACAAAAATATGTCATTAATTTCTTCGACAACCTCATTTAAAGGTGCAAGTATGACCCTTTCTTGGAAATATGAAATATCATTACATTTTTCCAATAACAAAATCAATCAAATCAGAAAGAAGATCGGAAGAATCACGAATCAAAAGATCATACGGTATCTCTATAATGGCGTTACCGTCATTGTCACCACCAAGTTTTCCTTCACCGAGCTCCAACAACCATTCAGCAAATCTAATGGTGTCTTCCAAATTTGATGATTGACATCCGACAGTTAACATCATATTTTTGATTAACCTAAGAACCTTGCATTTGGTCCAAATGTGGGATGAACTAAGTGAAGCATTAACAAAGTCACTACGTGACCCATATTGTACCACGGGTAGGATTTGTCTGAAATCACCACCAAAAACTATCACTTTACCATCAAATGGATGTTGAGAGTTGCTACTGTTACCATCTTTTATAACATATTTTGAAGTCCTATCCAAGGCTTCAAAAGCATGTTTATGTATCATAGGAGCCTCGTCTCATATAATGAGATCAGTTTTGTTGATTAACTTGCAAATATCTGGATTTCGTTTTATTGAACATTTAGAATCCTCAGTTATATTTATAGGAATTAAAAATCTAGAGTGAGCGGTTCTACATCCCTCAAGTAACAAAGATGCTATACCGCTGGAGGCAACGTTTAAAACAATTTTACGTTTTGATCTTATGGAAGCCGATAATGTCTTCCATAAAAAAGTTTTTCCCGTCCCTCCATAACCGTACACAAAATAAATACCACCCCTCTTTTGATCAACTGCTTCCATTATTTGATTATATACATCTCGCTGCTCATCTGTTAATGAAATAAAAAGACGTTCAAACTCACCAGTCATGACTTCTGTGTCATACACTAGCTCCTCATTCATAAAACGATTTGTTGATGCCAAAATACTATCATCATCAGGGAAAGGCATTGTAGGAAAACAAAGGAGAGTACAATTATTTCTGAGAAGGAAGTTCTCAATTTCAAGTAACGCGAGGTTCTTTAGTTGTGTCTCTGAAAGCACCAAATCTGTAACGATAGATAAAATATTTAAACTGACTATTTAACTTAACATTTTTATGAATGTGTGAAAGAAGTTCAAAAAATAACAAATTAAAAATAATTTGTACCTAGATTTTTCTGGTCATTTTGTTGTTTGTAAAGAATTCCATCAATTAAATAATGCCAACACTTTTCCCATACGTCGTCCGGTCTAGATAAACTGTATGTGATTAACATTGTAGCAAATAAACTACGTAAATAATAACCACTTGCAGTATGACTTGTTTCTTCAATAGCTTCTATATACTCGTTGTCATAGTCTAGAAGCCCTCTTTTATAACACGCATCCCTATAAGTAGCACACACTTCACCATCAACAGTACGAATATCTTTAAAACACATAGGTTCTTTAACCTTGTTCAACAAAATTCTTAGATAGTATGCTTCATCGAAAGCCGGAGGGACATGATGAACACAACCAATTGAGAAACCTCGTTTACGTAGGTCCCAAACCCTTTCATCGGGTTTCCAAACAAATTTTGTTGGAAACTCAGCGTAGGTTAGCGTTCGAGCAAGACCATATTGCTGATTACACTCCATCCAAGAAATGAATTTTAAAGAACCAACACTCGATTTGTTTAAAACGTCTTCCACGTCGTCGTCATCTGCGAAAACAATTGTTTGTTGTCCAGGTAAATGAAACGGAAGCCGAGTCGCAGAAGGTACTCTGTAATGGACGTCAAAAGCAAAAATTCTCCATGCAGCCTCACATGCAGAGAGATATCTGCAATCATAAAACGCCTTAACTTCGTCGACCACTTCTCCTTGATTGTCAGTCTTGTCTTGTGCAAATGATAAAGTAGCACGATCCGGGCCTTTATTAATGTACTTAAACAAATACTTAATCGAACCCTCTTGATTACACCATTCAACATTGATATGGGCCTGATATTTTTTTAACAATCTGCTGTTATATGGAACAACATGTTTGTTGTCTAAATTCACCGCAGACTTGAGAACAACATTACCCAAATCTCTTCTTCAGTAAACAGGAAACCCATTCGAATCAATTGACGTCTCGTTCTGAAATTTCTTTGGGAATTTTTTAGAACACGAGTTATCGTCCATGCACGAGAACTTTGGATTAGCCACACCGCAAGGACCATGCATCATGTGGTCGCTTACAAGAGAATACAACTCTGGATCTTCATTACTGAAAAAAATTTGTCTATATTCTCAGGATTATGAATTTTATGTTCGGAATGCAAAAACAAAGCCGTAGGAATTTCAGCCCCTAGGTTATATACACGTGTTACACACTGGTGGAAAAACATGTTAACAAACATAATAAATTTAAACAACAAATATAAGCACAAAAAACTTCTTCAACTTTTGGATCAAAACGTTAACCATTTACAATGTCTAGATATTAAAAGTTTAAAGTTACTATAAGTTAGTGTACACCAAACCACAAAAAAAACATCAACAAAAGACCTAAACATATTCTTTCATATTAAACCACCATCACTTCTTCAAATATTCTAACAAAAGAAACTCATTTTGCTTCACCACCTGAAAATTTAAAAAACACAATATAATCCAAATTAAATATACCATTATAATAATAACATGTTTAATAATGAACGAACGTGTTACACACGGTTGAAAATTAAAATAAAAGTAAAAAATATATATAGCATGTAATACGTAAATTGAGTTATATCATATAATGATTTTTATTTATGACTTTTATAATAAGTTTTTGATATATTTATACACTATTAATTATAAACTATAATTTGCAAACAAAACATTGGTGTTTGATTTATTTTAAAACAAAACATTCATACCGATATTATTATACATTTTATGTGTATAAAAATGATTTTTATAACAAAATGTTGTCACATATTAAAATATGTCTTTCTATAATGTTGGAAGAATTGGAGACGAAGACTCAAATAATAATGTAAGATTTCAATATCTTTCAATGGCTAGTTACCTGTATATCATACGCGTGAAAATTGTATATAAATATATATAGCGACAATGATAATAATAATAATAGTAGTAGTAGTAGTAGTAGTAGTAGTAGTAGTAGTAGTACTAATAATAATAATAATAATAATAATAATAATAAATTGATAGTGTAATATTTATAAGAAAAAATACTTTTACATTCATTAGAAGGTATTATATTGTTTTTATTAAAATAAAATAACACACAACAACAAATTAATAACGTAAAATGCCAACTCAAAAACATCTTTCTAATTTAATCCATGAAGCCAAAAAGATATATCAATAAAAACTACATCATGATATATGAAGTCATAAAGTTTTGTTTATTAAACAATCATCAAAATAGTAAGAAATGTGTTGTAATTTTTTATACTTATAAAGAAGAAAACTAAAATCACTACAAAATCAAATTCAATGTATTGTTAATAAGAGAAATAAAGGTACAAATACAATTCACAAACTTATAAACAAATCATAAATATCTATGTACATTCTTGGAATGAAAGAATGAATTTTATAATAAGAATTATATATAGATAGTTATCATATTATCATACGGTTAATAATAGAAGTTGTTTGATAAAATTACTATACGATTTTTATTTATAAATGATTTAGATAAACTTTAAGGATGTAATCAAATTAATTATTATGTCAGTTTTGTCTAAATTTGAATATTAAAGTGTGTTAGTTTCAGTTTAATTTAAATATTCATATTTTGTCAAATTTGGTTATAAAATAAATCTGAATATTAAATTTGAATATTAAAGTGTGTAAATTTCGGTTTTATTTAAATATTCATATTTGTCAAATTTGGTTACGAAATGATTTATACATGAAAAATTAATATGTCTATTTAGTTAAAAAAATAGTATAACTTAAAAATAACTTGTGACGACACGAATTCATACCGAACAAATTTGATACTTATTTAAAATTAAAACAACACGTTTCGAAATAGTTACAAAATATTAAAAAATATGGTTAATTGGTCAACTTCAAAAAATTATGGAAAGGTTTTTGATTTTGAAATATTATAATCGGGGGTTTATTTTAGACATTAATTTTGACATTTAGACATAATAAAAATGGTCAAATATAAGGAAATAAAAAGTTTGTTGAGATTGAAAACTATATAAAGCTTAAAAGTTTGTGTTTAATTTGTAAAATTCCATATTTGATAGGGTTTAATTATGTTATAACTATTAACCATAAATTAAGCAATTATATTGACTATTTAAAATTTGAAATATAAATATAAATTCGAAATGATTTATTTCAAATTCCGTATTTAAGCAACAACTTACTATATTTTTTCAGTAACATTAAAATTAAAAGTATATATATCTAATTATATAACTATAAATAAAGATAGAAGTTATTATAAACCATAGATATGTTAAATTATATATACATAGTTATGCATAAACTAAGGATCAATTAAAAATATTTGTGTTTATTTTATACATTCATTTTGACATAATTAAAAGGTTTTTATCTTCTTACCACTATTATATGCACAAATTAAGGACCAACGGTTTTTATTTTAAGCCATAATTTTGACATAATTAAAAGATTTTATTATAATCTTGCATTTAAATTCTAACAATATTATATAACGATTAATTGGTATTTAAATAAAAAGATGGAAAGTATTTTGATAATAGAAAAGTTTTAATACGAGTTTTATTTTAACAATTAATTTTGGCATAATCAAAAGATTTAAATTTTCATTTTACCGCTATTATGCTCATAACTATGCATAAATTAAGGATCCGAGAGTTTTATTTTTAGAAATATTTTTGACATAATTAAAATATATTAATATAATCTTGAATTATTACAAAAATATTAACCTACAAAGTATTTTAAGATTTAAAAACTTTTAATGCGAGTTTTATTTTAAGCATTCATTTTGACATAATTAAGATGTTTCCATCTTACAACTATTATACTCATAATTATGCATAAATTAAGGAACAAATGGTTTTATTTTAAGCAATAATTTTGACATAATTAACATATTATTATAATATAATTTTGAATTCATATTCAGTTAGAATCTTATAACCATTAATTGGTATTTTAATGGAATTTTAAAAAAATCTTGATAGTATTTTGATATTGGAATATTTTTAATAACAGATTTTTAACTTCAAATAACATTATGTAACAATTAATTTGTATTATAATAGATGTTTAACCTTAAACTAGAAAGTATTTTAAGATTGGAAAATTTTTAATGTTGAGTTTTATTTTACGCATTCATTTTGACATAATTAGAAGGTTTTAATATTAGAACTATTATATGAATCTATAATTATGAATAATTTAAGGACCAAAGGGTTTTATTTTTAACCAATAATTTTGACATAATTAACATTGATAATATAATATTGAATTCGAATTCAAATTCAAATAGAATCGTGTAACAATTAATTGGTACTTTAATGGAATTCTACAAAAAGGTTGGAAAGAATATTGAGATTGGAAAACTTTTAATGCGATATATTTAACTTCAAATGTATACAAAATGAAAAAATTAACATAACAATTCAAATTTAACATTGTATTATGGCAATAGTTCAAAAAATAACAAACAAATACAAGAAAATATCAATACTTTACATATTAAAAACCAAGAGAAATTAAAAAACTGTTAATTACAATATATTTCTTTGATACAACCTATTAAAAGAAAAAGAAAATATGATTAATTACAACCTATCAAAACATACATTTTTATCATATCTGTTAACAAAACATTACAAGACGACACCTTATAATGTCATTAAAACTAACAAATTTCAGCCCATACAAGTGGCCTTCAAATTCGTAGGAATTTGATAGATGCGTCTCGGTTGTGAAACAAAGTTTGTGTGGGCAGTCGATGTATTTGTAAGTAGACATATTTGCACCGAGTGAGGCCTTCCGAACAATCAAAGATTTATTCTCTGCAAGCCAAACATCATGTTTGGGAATGCAAGGCTTCCTTACATAGGCTTGCATTTTGTTGCCCTGCCACATTATTATTAAGATTAGTAAATAGTTGTATGAATAATATAGTAAATCAATGAATGTGTTAACAATACCATTTCGTCTTGAACAATCATTTCGATGGACCAATCTTGCCCGGGCTTTGAGTTGTCCTTCAGCTGCCAAAGTTTCAAAATACGGACCTTTAGGATAAACTCATTGTTAAGAACATCGATTTGGTTCAACATGGTGATATTTGTTGGCTCTATCTAGCTAGTGGTGAAAAATTTTAAAAAACAAAAAAAACTTAAAATTAAATAACAATAACACTTTTAAGCTTCAAAAATGAAATATGAAAATGGAAGATATATAAACAACAAAAACTAAAAACCTTGCCACACAAAACTACTCGTTTTTACTAAAGAGCCTTTGATGGTGTAACAATTAGGCTATCAAATGTACATATTTATACGCAAAGGATTTAGGATAGAGTAAATTATATAAGGAAAGTATAAATGTAATTGATTATAAACATAAATTTAGGAAAGTTCAAGAATTTTCAAATTAAATTATAGTACGAAGGAATATAATTGATATCGTAATTAATGGATTTTCAAATAATATGCAATGTTACATAATTAGATTCGAAATATAAATAATATATTTCCAAATTTTTGAATTTTATGTAATGGTAGTTCTTTAAAATGCAATTTTACATAATGTAAAAATGTAAGTTACTAATTATATAGTATGTATTGTAATTCACATAAGGCATGAAAATAAAATGTTACTAATTTATTTATATATATGTAACTCAATTGTTAATTAGTAAATCGTAATTCTAAGTCAATGTTTACAATAATAAGTGAATGGGTGAATGAGTCAACAATGGATTTGTAACTCAATTGTTATTGTTAAACAATAATAAGTCAATGGATTTGAATTTTAAACCTTAAAAGTAAATGACTATAATTAAATCAGTGGGTCAATGGGTCAATGGGTCAACTAACGTAATTATAGTAAAACTTAATGATTGTTAATTAATTAAAATTTACATTCAAATTTAGACCATAAGTTATACAATAATTAATTCAAATAGGAAGGAGGGAATATCAAATTTAAAAATTTAGAAATCCGTAATTAAACCTTTCCTTAATAAAATGGGTCATCCTTTCCTAATTTCCTTAATTTCCTTAAGAATTTGACAAATTTAATTTAACTAATATAATATTTTAAAAAAATTATAATATTTTAAATCGGTAATATCTATATTATATATATATATATATATATTATTCGTAATCTATATATTAAATACGTAATCTCTTATATATATGAAATAACAAATAATTAATTAAATTATTTATTATATATCATCTGTAAAATTAACACAGGTGGCGAATGAAATCAAACAAAAAATATCAAAGGGGGTGAATGAAATCAACAAAAAATAATAAAATTTTAAAAAATAAATTTTGAATATTTCGTATTCAAACTAAAGCTACGATTTTAAAATATTTCATTAATTAGAATATTTTATCTTATTATTTAATTAATTTAAATTTACACTTTTAGGTAAATGTAATATTAAAATATTAAATTATTACATTATTATTTAAGTATTCAAAATGAAAAATTAAATATTAAAGAAAAGAGGAAAGATAATAATTTAATAGCATTGATGAAACTTATTTTAATATATTATTGATTTATTTTATTCACTTGAAAATTAGAGAATGCATTGATACATTTGGAAACTATGAGAATCAACCAATAGGAAGGGGGTATATATATATATATATAAGGTGAGAATCATTTTGTAATTAAGAACTTTGAGAATCATTTTAGACAACAAGAAAAACTCTTTCTAAGAAAAATATAAAAAATATAAAACAAAAAAAAATATGAAAATAAAAAAAGTAAAAAAATCAAATAAAAAATATTATTTATCCCGGTTTCATAAAAAAGTAAAAAAAAAAAAATCGTTTTAGCATATTTATACATATATGTATAATATTTATTTTTAAATTTTTTACACGTTATTATTTAAACATATATGTAAAATTAAGATAAATGAAAATGTATTTATGTAAATCGAGATTAAATAAAAATATACGTATGTGTATAACTAGGTTTTTTTTATGAAACCGGGATGAAAATAATTTTTTTTTGGGTTTTTTAATTTTTTAAAATTTTTGTTTTTTTCGTTTTACAATTTTTTTAATATTTTTAAATGAGTTTTTTGTAGCCTAAAATAGTTCTCAAAGTTTTCAATTTCAAAAAGCTCTCTTAGGATCCTCACCTTATATATATATATATATATATATATATATATATATATATATAGGGGTGAGATCAAATTAAAACTCCTCTAAAAAAAGAAAACTTAAAATCTTTTAAAGAATTATTTTTAATTTTTTTTTGTAGTTTTTTTCCCATTATTCTTATATGTTGGTATTGTTCTAGAAAACAAAACCCTCATCAGTGTAGTGCATATATTCAATAACGTGTGTTGCACATATTTGATACACACTATTGGTATATCACACATACAATATGGATTAATGCGTATGTGTAATACAACACAAATGCACATGTGCATTACATCTTTTTTTCTTTGTACATATTTTTTTCATATAAAACAACAGTACTACACAAATATTGAATATATGCAATTAAACACTATTGAATTTAAAAATACATAGTATTACACATGTGTAATACGATAGAATCATACAGTAATACATATGTGCATTACAACGTCTTTTTTTTATTTTTTATTTTCCTTCGATGAAGAGTAACAAATTATAAGAAGAATGGAAGAAGGTTATTATGTAAACTCCCTTAAATAGAAGATAACTTTATAAGGTTTCACAAGGGAAAACATTTTGTAATCTTTGGTAAACAATTAAAAATTTTGGTATTATTATCTGCGCTACCATTCTCTATATATCATTAGATGGTCGACATTTTTTGATACATATGACATGAATTTGCAATTTTCGTTTAGGACTTTCATTCCTTTCAAACCAAATCAGACTAAAAACTTAAAGTAACTATTACTTTTACAACCCGTCTATAAAAATTAACAACCCGGCCGCAACGGGGAGAGGTCTTAAACTAGTTCTATATTAAATTAGAAAAAAAAAACTCTTACAGAATGCACCCATTTATCATATATTATAACACATGACCCATTTAATCTTAATATTTCATGACTCGTTTGTTATTTATATGGGATAATTGATAATTCATATTCTTATTGTATGATTTTGTAAAATGTGACATTTGTCAATTTTTGAATCCAGACCCCAATCCGTTCCGATTTTGGAAAACCATAAAGTTTATTATTTTATATGAGTATTTAGATAGTGAAATCGTTTTTCAAATTTTGTAAACATAATATTTTTTTTAGGAAATGCTAGTTAAACTTGTGCTTATGACGTAATAATATAATGTTAATTGTTTGTAACGGTTTGAATTATTATTCTTTTCTAATCCTAATAAATGATTAAATAAGCTAATAATTTGAAAATATGCTTTTCAAATTTAACAAATTAACACTGTTAAATTCAATAATTTTTGAGTTCTGAAAATTATTCGTAATATTGGATGATTTTTCTAGAGTTAGTGATTTATCACTAAATGAAAATTCAAGTAAAGTTAAAAAATAAGGCAGTTACGATTTATAGATAATTAAAGAAAGTAGATGTGTAGGAATAATTATAATAATTATTGCATTCATTTAAATTTAAATTGAAATGAACTAAATTGTTTGTTCACAATAAAAAGTTTGGACTATCTTATAAAAGTGATTAATAATTATCATTATTAGCCTTAAAATTAGGGTTGTCATACCATGTCGGACACGGTTGTGCTAAACATTAGCATGACACTATTACTAATTGTGTCATTTTTTTCCAAACACGAACACGAACCTCTTTAGTAATAAGTTAACATGTTAAGACCTGTTAAGGGACATGTTCAAATACACAATGAATAATACATGTGTAACGAAACCAAAATTTTCAAAACGAACATAAAAGTCTTAATCAGTAAACAATCCATAACATAGTTGAAACAAAAAACCATATATCCATAGTATACCATAAACAAAAGACGACAAATACATAGCATACCAAAACAAAAGACGACAAATCATTATTAGCCTTAAAATTGGGGTTGTCATAACATGTCGAACACGGTACGATAAGACACGACACGATAAGACACGATGACCTGTTGTGCTAAACATGAACACGACACGATAGCTGTAACACCCCGAAACCGCAGCGGAAACGTAAACGGGATGCAACAGACACCTCTGATATCAACCACATTGTTTATAAAGAAAACTGAATACATTAATATACTTCAAATTACATTATCTCATATTTCATTACCGTCTAGGTGATACACACATCATGCAACACGATACATAATTCTATTTATTATAACCTATCCTAACATCCCGTACGCAAATCTTACACACATCAAGCACTTAGCACGTAAGCAATCACTTCATCTTAATTGTACCTGAAAAGCATGTGAGAAAAACGGGTCAACTACGAATAGTTGGTGAGTTTCACAATTTGAGTAAACCATGATAAATCCATATCATAAGATAATATTATCGATGTAATTATGCTGAGCCCACAAGTGAAACCTCTGACTATCACACACAACCCCCGTGGCATATCCCCCGCCCACGGTCCTGCCCCAAACCGCTATGTCTAACATTACATAGCAAAATAAATATCAACAAAATAGACATGTGCAACTGGCTGGGAAACATCAGCAAATCCATGCCGGACCAGTTGGGTTTGTCAAACCAATAGTACTATCCACACTCTACCGGCTTTCAGTTAATCACTCGTGTTCCGGGGCCTTAGAATGTTAGCAACTCAGACAATTACCATCTTAGTACATTTCCGTACGATTCCCGTACAATAAAATATATATATAAATCCACGCAAATCCATGCGTTCAGTATGTACTTAAACATTTCAGTAGTAACATGCTTCCGCCCCGAGAAAATATTTAAAAACAATTCAGAAAAAGGGGCTCGTGAAACTCACCTTAGCACATGCAAGCAGGTACAACAGTCATTATTAGTTAACAAGTCCAATCTGTAATATGATCCCTACGATCGTTATTATACAATTATAGTTTATATAACCTTTAACCGTATCAACCGGTACATCTGGGGACAATGTTAACCCAGTACTGTACCCATTCCGGGGGCAATGTTAACCCAGAATCACTTCTAGGGACATCTGGGGACACTGTTAACCCAGTACTGTACCCATTCCGGGGGCAATGTTAACCCAGAAACACTTCTAGGGACATCTGGGGACACTGTTAACCCAGTACTGTACCCATTCCGGGGGCAATGTTAACCCAGAAAAACTTCTAGGGACATCTGGGGACACTGTTAACCCAGTACTGTACCCATTCCGGGGGCAATGTTAACCCAGAAACACTTCTACGGACTCAGATTGTGATATCGTTTAGAGTTCAATAGTCAGATTTACTATTAGTATGTTTTCCCCGTTTTGCGTGCCTAGCACGGTTATCCGTTTTTACGTTTCAAAAATGAGTTTGGTCACACACGACCCGAAAATAGTCGTTGACTGATAATTTAATTAAATTTGTGAAATTAGAGCTCGGTTTAGACGCCCCGTTTGGCCGCGGGACCCGTTTCCGTCTTTAGCGCACCGGAAACTGTTTTATTGTTTAAAATTACCCAAATCATCCGAATTATTTTCGGATAATTTATTTTTACTAGTTTAACTCAGTTATATGAAAATAGTCCCTTTTTAGGGTTTTTATACACCGGTCAGCTCGTTTAGGCGAACTTTACCGGTTTACGCGTTTTAAACTTTAAAAGTTTGATAATTAACACAAATAATTATCCGTTTAATATCGGATCTTGAAATTTTGCACAAATCACTTTTTGACAGTGGGGAATTTAATAAAAATATTTCCAGAATTAAGTTTTATATTTAAAATTTATTTATCTATTTTTAAACACCATTTAAACACTAAATATGTCGTAAATACCAAACGACCTTAGAAAAATCCCAAATTTTTCCTGGATGACCCCTGCCATCCACATAGTCCCCTGTAATTTTTCCAGAACCAAAATCTCTTTTTACATGCCATTTTCACTAAAACCGAGCTAGAAAACCCTATAACTCGTTTCACCGAAAAGCCTACGTAGACTTCTCCAACTGACCTAAAATTTTGTGTGTGACTTTTACATGATATAAAAATCTTATCTGAAATTTTCCAGAATTTTTCATGATATTTAACTATTTTTCACCATTTTTAGCCAAAACCGAGCATTAAATTCACCAAATATTCATCCTTTGCCCAAAAATTACCAAATATTCACAGAACTCATATTTTCATGTGTAGATCATCCCTGTAAAATTTCATGACCTAACTCTAAACCTACCACAATCTGTCCAAAAATCCATAACCGAACATAAACCGAATATACCTTTCGTTTTCCGCCACTACAAGCTACAAACTCGTCTTTCCGCCTTATCTACCACTAAATACAGAACCTACAACCAACATACCATAATACCAAGCAAGTTACACTCACGAACAAGCTTCTTACACTATAGTTTCGGTTATTGTTCCAAAACTAAAGTTTAAACCGTAAAAATTCGTTTTTGGTTCGTTTAACTCCTTTCTTGGACCAAGATCCCTTGTATAACCCGTATACATCACTTGATCATGCAAGAATCGGTTTTCATCTTTGAAACCTCATTTTCTTGCAAATAAACTCAAGAAACGAAGATGGAACGTGATTAACTCGATTCTTTACCTTGTTTTCTTGCTACAAAATCTCGGTTTTAGATCATGAAGTTAAGAGAGAAGGAAGATTGTTGAATTGTTTTGTAAAAAAAATAATAAAGCAATGGGGTAACACCCCCTTAATTCCGATCGGACTCCAAGGGGGGTGGGGTGGGACCCACCTCTCCTTTCTTAGCCACATGTTTGGATTCTCGAAATCCGGATAATGTTTTGAATAATTTGGTTCAGTTCGTTTTTCGGTTAAATGTCTAATTCGGCTTAAAACGAGGCTAAAACGGTCATTTTCGGCTTAAAAAAATGAAATTTATATAAAACCGATTTAAAAGCTTTAAAAACTTAAACCATGACATTTATTAACTTAAAACATCATATTATTAATAATTGCGCATCTTTTTCGACTTGATCGATCGTCTCTTGCTCGGTTTGGTATTGAAGGTTTCGTTTAATGTACCGACGTACCATTAAATCGAAATTCTTTTTCTGTGCCGTACTTTACTTATCCTGAAGCATTAATGCTTCATAAAATCACTAAATATTATAGATATCGTCTATAATTGAACCCTCGATTCGTTCGGGTTTCAATAACTAGCGATCGATTAATCGCATATTCTATACGATGAATTATATATTCACGTACAATCAATACAGTGAACCATGTATTCTCGTATAATTACTATGGTAATTCATGTACCCGACATTAACTATGACGTAACTATTGTCTACCGGTTAGGGTATACCTGGTTTCGTCGGAATCGTTACATTCTCCCCCCGTTAAGAAATTTCGTCCTCGAAATTTTAACGCCCACTATCCCCTTCCTAGAGAAAGGTGGGGGTTTTTCCTTCAGAATTCACCCTCGCGTTACCAGGTATAATCTGGTCCTCGCTGTGAATTCAACTTAATCTTAATCAATATAGTTTGGTATGTTCAAACTGTTTAGTTTTCCCGTCTACTATCTCTACGGAATTATTTATGATAACAAGTATGTCTTCTATGAGTACCTCAATTACTAGTACTTTCGTTGCCTCAACACTTATGTACTTTTCAATCCGTATACATGGCAAAACATCATGTATAGTACTTAGCCCCTGGAGTACTTAATCGATAAACTAAATGACCAATCATGGAGATAGTCTCATGAGGTCCAATATATTAAGGAGCTATTTTCGGTTTTGCCAAACCTCATATCACCTCTCTAAGGTGATGCCTTAAAAATGCCTTGTCACCTCTTTCCAGTGACAATGGTTTCCTTTGAATGTTGGCATAAATCCTTTGCCAATCTCACGCTGCTTTCAACTTATCTTAAATATTATAAATCCGATTGGTTGTTTCTAGAATCAATTCAAATCTTATGGCTTGATTGACGCCCATTTTCAATTCAACAAATTGGTGATAATTACTTCACCCATAGAAAGCTTCAAGCTCTCGATGCTTCCTTCCCCGCCTTCCAATAATGGAAGTAGGATGACTATTTCGATCTGAGATCATTGAAAATGGTACTCCACGACGAGATACCATTTCCCCATCAGGAATTTGGGCGAGAATTCATTGTAGTAATCTTCATGGATTGGAATGAAATGCGAGGATTGGTTAATCGATCCGCGATTACCCAATTTACATCATGCCTTTGATATATCTTGGGAATTTGCGTCCCGAAATCCATTGTAATTTATTCCCACTATCATTGGCGAATTTTCTGTCGTTGTGGCGTTCCCTAGGGTTTTCGGTGTGCAGCCTTATCTCTTGCATAACTTAAATATTCGCCAACATACGTAACCATATCTTTCTCCAAACTCGGCCATTAATAAAATCCTTTCAGATATTCGTATCATCAATAGTCTATTCCGATCCTCTCTACTTAATCATCGGCTACGACGTTAGCCTTGCCGGGGTGATAACGGATGTCACAGTCATAATCGCTTAACAACTCGACCCATCTTCGTTGCCTCATATTCAGTTCTTTCTGATCGAATATGTGCTGCAAACTGTTATGATCGGTGAAGATGGTGCACTTCGTACCGTAGAGATAATGTCTCCAGATTTTAAGTGAGAAGATAACCGCTCCCAGTTCTAAGTCGTGAGTAGTGTAATTTTTCTCGTGTACTTTTAACTGTCGGGAAGCATAGGCTATAACCTTATTATTCTGCAACAACACGCATCCTAACCCTCTACGCGATGCGTCACAATACGCGACAAAACCATCGTCTCCATCTGGGAGACTTAAAATCGGTGCTTGGCACAATTTTTGCTTTAACGTTTGAAACGCCGTTTCCTGCTCTTCTCCCCATTCATACTTTCGATCCTTTTGAGTCAGGAGAGTTAAAGGTTGGGCGATGCTGGAAAGTTCTCTATAAATCGACGATAATATCCAGCTAAGCCTAAGAATTGGCGGATGTCCTTTGGCGATTTAGGTGCTTGCCAATTCTTAATTACTTCAACCTTACTCGGATCAACGTGTATTCCTTGGTGGTTTACAACGTGACCGAGGAATTGCACTTCTTGTAACCAGAAGTTACACTTGGAGAATTTTGCATACAACCCTTCCTGATTCAGAAGCTCTAAAATTATTCTTAAGCGTTGCTCGTGCTCTTCTTTACTTTTCGAGTAGATCAAAATATCGTCAATAAACACGATGACGAATTTGTCGGGGTAGGGTTTACAGACTCGATTCATGAGGTCCATGAACACTGCCGGCGCATTTGTTAGTCCGAAAGGCATACTAAGAATTCATAACGGCCGTAACGAGTCCGAAATGCTGTTGTTGCAACGTCCTCCTCTTGGATTTTCATTTGGTGATAACTATATCTAAGATCAATTTTCTAAAAATAAATCGCCCCTTGCAGTTGGTTAAATAGATCATTTACTTCGAAGAAGTGAATACCTATTCTTGATCGTCACTTTATTCAATTCTCCCTAATCAATACATATCCTAACACTTCCGTCCTTCATTTCCCAAATAACACTGGTGCACCCCATGGTGACTAACTAGGTCGTATAAAACCTTATCCAATAATTCTTGCATTTCAGTTGGTGCAAGTCGGTAGGGTGCTTTAGCAACAGGACCAGCTTGAGGCATTAAATCGATTCTGAATTCGACCTGTCGGGTTGGCGGTAATCCAGGAAGTTCTTCTGGGAGAACTTGTGGAAATTCGCGTACCACCAGGACATCTTCTATATGTTTTCTTTTAAATCTGTGGCAATCACGTTTGTTAAATACACCACGTCTTCTTGATGTAAATATTATACCATCTCAAGATGAGATTAGAGTGGTAACATAATACCGTACACTTTTATCTGTATCTAATCGCTTCATCGTCCGAAAGAGAGTTTCTAATCATCTTTTTCTCATATTTGATTTCAGCTTCAAGTTGAATTAGCCAATCCATGTTAACTGTTACGTCAAAACTTCTTAACTTTACTGGTCGCAGGTTAATAAGGAAAGGTTAATCGTTCAGAATAATAGGACAATTCCGAACAATTTAGTTAACCATTAGGGGTTTACCGTTAGCGATTCTACAGTATAGGGTTCTATAGTTTCACTAATCGGTATCTTTCCAAAGGGTAGGAGGTTAACAGGAACTAACTTCTATCGACGACCGTAAAAATATCACTGAAGCCTATTGATTTAAAAACTACAACATACTCAATACCACCTTTGGATCATGACGTGCTTTATTCGAATTACTCACGAAAGCACGGCTCCTTGCTTGACCAGAGGTTGATGCTTGTCATGAGGTTCGTCTTCCAACGACACCTTGGTTCAACTTTGGGCAACTTCTCTTGAAACGTTCTGTACTGCCACATTCATAGCAAGTACAACTGTTTGGCATAATTTGATTTCTTTGGGTGGATTGTTATTGAAGTTGTTGGGTTCGGAGTGGTTGTACACGAATGGGTTGGGGTTGCCGGTTCATATGGTTTCAATTGGTTCTACAATTAGGGCATTACGTTCATCTTTACCACACCTGTGGCCTACTATCACTCGACATTCTTCTTCCTACTTATTCAAAAGTCTATCTTTCACTATACCTTTATCATTTCTCTTCTTTAACACTCGACGTCTCACCTAACGTCCTTCCAGTCCGCTTCCCATAGAGTCCAATATATCAATGCTGGCTTGTGACACAACCCTTCCAAAGGTTGTATATTTTACAGGATTGACTATACTCCTTATCGATGGAGTTAGTCCCCAATATAACGCTCACCTCGCTTAGTTTCAGGAGTAATTAGCCATGTTACCAGACATGACAATTCCTTCAAACGATTAGCGTGTTCTAAGTGACCAGCACACAACATTTCTATCTTCCATGGCTCAGTTTCCAATCTCTGAACTTAATTACTCAAAATAAAGTGCTCTAGCACAAGAATTTTAAATTCTGACCATATCGTCTGAGTAATAATTTTCTAACTATAATTTTGTACCATCGTGTTCCATCACGATACAACATAACCTACCAACATATCTGTAGCATATTTCGCTACACAATGTTCTAGACTCTTACCAATATCCTTAACCATTTCGATCTTTTCTATCCACTCGCTATTCTATTCCTCCCTTTACCATCAGTAACTGATTAATAATTTCCTTAACACAACCAACAAACATATCCTTCATACCGGATCTAATTCATTACGACTACTATTCATGTTTAGTTTATAACTAATACTTGTAGTCATAATAGTATTCGGTGGGACATTATCACTCTTAGTAATACCACTAAGAATTGAAATATTCGTATTCATGTGATTGCTCGATCTATAATTCTGCGGTCACATTTGCATCAACACTAGCAGTGATCTGTGATATGACATTCAGTATCATCATCTGCTATCTTTGAGCAATCAACTGAATCATATCAATCTCCATCATTGGAGTTACTCTTTTTATGTCATTCTGCCGTACCCATCCCGTACGCAGTAATCAATACTAATCTCACCGTATAACTCGTTACCAGCTCAATCATAACAGCAGGTACACTTACACACCAAATATTATCATACATATTACACATACCAGTATCTAGTATATATATGTCCCACAAATATAATAACACATGGACTTAACCTGACGTCGGTTAACGTTTAAATATGTTTCATAACCCTTGTCACCAACTGACATATAGATCTTTCTCAATAAGGATTAATGTTTTAATATGCTTGATTTCAATATCCTTCTGCATGTCAGCATAACCGATACATGCTCACCGTGAGCACCAAACGATTACGTACCACGGAGTTATAATATCCATGTCTATTTGTATATCCGGCATACACGGTATACCACCTACGAACGAATAACCAACTATGCTATAATGATTCCAACACCTCTTTGTGTATGGGTAATCATTCTATTCGAGTATACATGGGTATAGGCATCTAACGGATGTAAGGATAACATAGGGAGTTGCAAGGTTCAAGGTAATCGCGCAACATGGGTTGCCTTCAAATATTATCAATTACTATTATGGGAAACTCTATCGCTTGCTCAGTCAATGTCCTCCGGCGTTCTAGGTTCGCTAAAATCGGTAATTCTTGATCTGGAGGTGGTATGGCTCATATGTTTGAGAGTGAGAAATACACATATATATTTCTATATATTATTTTTATCTGCTCATTTATTATCAAATTTTTTTTTAACCGAATAAGAATGGGTTCACGTACAGGTCCGTCCGTACGTGAGGGTCGTCGGTTCGGGTGAACATAGGGGGTTATTAAGATATACGGTACCGGTGTTGGTAGGGTAAGGGATTCATCAATTTTGGTTGGGAGTGACGGTTACTAGATATTTCTGGTTAATGTCAAACGAGAGATCTAACTTGGTACTATCATAACTATGGCCCGATAAGTCAGACTTATTATCAACCGATGCTCTAGAAATTTTCAGCATCCTCAGTACTTTTATTATTTCATCCCCCGGTTCCCTATCCGGGTCCTATTTCTCAATACATGTACCCACAAGATATGTACATATATATATATATACACATTAGCACATATAAATAATATTATATACTTTACACATATGTTGCCATTTTTACCTATTAATGTACCCCGTGACTTCCCCTGAACTCCCTCGTGCGGACAAGTCTGTTATTATGTTCCGGACCATATTAACTCACTTGTCCATCCAAGTTCATCCAGATCTCGTCACTATAAATTATTAGTTGATATTCAGATCCTATAATACTTGAGCTGCTGGTTATATTTTAGGTATCTTTTAAAGACATCCTAAATCTTTATAACCAATGGCTCTGATACCAAGTTCTGGAACACCCCGAAACCGCAGCGGAAACGTAAACGGGATGCAACAGACACCTCTGATATCAACCACATTGTTTATAAAGAAAACTGAATACATTAATATACTTCAAATTACATTATCTCATATTTCATTACCATCTAGGTGATACACACATCAAACAATACGATACATAATCTATTTATTATAACGTATCCTAACATCCCGCACGCAAATCTTACACACATCAAGCACTTAGCACGTAAGTAATCACTTCATCTTAATTGTACCTGAAAAGCATGTGAGAAAAACGGGTCAACTACGAATAGTTGGTGAGTTTCACAATTTGAGTAAACCATGATAAATCCATATCATAAGATAATATTATCGATGTAATTATGCTGAGCCAACAAGTGAAACCTCTGACTATCACACACAACCCCCGTGGCATATCCCCCGCCCACGGTCCTGCCCCAAACCGCTATGTCTAACATTACATAGCAAAATAAATAACAACAAAATAGACATGTGCAACTGGCTGGGAAACATCAGCAAATCCATGCCGGACCAGTTGGGTTTGTCAGACCAATAGTACTATCCACACTCTACCGGCTTTCAGTTAATCACTCGTGTTCCGGGGCCTTAGAATGTTAGCAACTCAGACAATTACCATCTTAGTACATTTCCGTACGATTCCCGTACAATAAAATATATATATAAATCCACGCAAATCCATGCGTTCAGTATGTACTTAAACATTTCAGTAGTAACATGCTTCCGCCCCGAGAAAATATTTAAAAACAATTCAGAAAAAGGGGCTCGTGAAACTCACCTTAGCACATGCAAGCAGGTACAACAGTCATTATTAGTTAACACGTCCAATCTGTAATATGATCCCTACGATCGTTATTATACAATTATAGTTTATATAACCTTTAACCGTATCAACCGGTACATCTGGGGACAATGTTAACCCAGTACTGTACCCATTCCGGGGGCAATGTTAACCCAGAATCACTTCTAGGGACATCTGGGGACACTGTTAACCCAGTACTGTACCCATTCCGGGGGCAATGTTAACCCAGAAACACTTCTAGGGACATCTGGGGACACTGTTAACCCAGTACTGTACCCATTCCGGGGGCAATGTTAACCCAGAAACACTTCTAGGGACATCTGGGGACACTGTTAACCCAGTACTGTACCCATTCCGGGGGCAATGTTAACCCAGAAACACTTCTACGGACTCAGATTGTGATATCGTTTAGAGTTCTATAGTCAGATTTACTATTAGTATGTTTTCCCCATTTTGCGTGCCTAGCACGGTTATCCGTTTTTACGTTTCAAAAATGAGTTTGGTCACACACGACCCGAAAATAGTCGTTGACTGATAATTTAATTAAATTTGTGAAATTAGAGCTCGGTTTAGACGCCCCGTTTGGCCGCGGGACCCGTTTCCGTCTTTAGCGCACCGGAAACTGTTTTATCGTTTAAAATTACCCAAATCATCCGAATTATTTTCGGATAATTTATTTTTACTAGTTTAACTCAGTTATATGAAAATAGTCCCTTTTTAGGGTTTTTATACACCGGTCAGCTCGTTTAGGCGAACTTTACCGGTTTACGCGTTTTAAACTTTAAAAGTTTGATAATTAACACAAATAATTATCCGTTTAATATCGGATCTTGAAATTTTGCACAAATCACTTTTTGACAGTGGGGAATTTAATAAAAATATTTCCAGAATTAATTTTTATATTTAAAATTTATTTATCTATTTTTAAACACCATTTAAACACTAAATATGTCGTAAATACCAAACGACCTTAGAAAAATCCCAAATTTTTCCTGGATGACCCCTGCCATCCACATAGTCCCCTGTAATTTTTCCAGAACCAAAATCTCTTTTTACATGCCATTTTCACTAAAACCGAGCTAGAAAACCCTATAACTCGTTTCACCGAAAAGCCTACGTAGACTTCTCCAACTGACCTAAAATTTTGTGTGTGACTTTTACATGATATAAAAATCTTATCTGCAATTTTCCAGAATTTTTCATGATATTTAACTATTTTTCACCATTTTTAGCCAAAACCGAGCATTAAATTCACCAAATATTCATCCTTTGCCCAAAAATTACCAAATATTCACAGAACTCATATTTTCATGTGTAGATCATCCCTGTAAAATTTCATGACCTAACTCTAAACCTACCACAATCTGTCCAAAAATCCATAACCGAACATAAACCGAATATACCTTTCGTTTTCCGCCACTACAAGCTACAAACTCGTCTTTCCGCCTTATCTACCACTAAATACAGAACCTACAACCAACATACCACAATACCAAGCAAGTTACACTCACGATCAAGCTTCTTACACTATAGTTTCGGTTATTGTTCTAAAACTAAAGTTTAAACCGTCAAAAATTCGTTTTTGGTTCGTTTAACTCCTTTCTTGGACCAAGATCCCTTGTATAACCCGTATACATCACTTGATCATGCAAGAATCGGTTTTCATCTTTGAAACCTCATTTTCTTGCAAATAAACTCAAGAAACGAAGATGGAACGTGATTAACTCGATTCTTTACCTTGTTTTCTTGCTACAAAATCTCGGTTTTAGATCATGAAGTTGAGAGAGAAGGAAGATTGTTGAATTGTTTTGTAAAAAAAATAATAAAGCAATGGGGTAACACCCCCTTAATTCCGATAGGACTCCAAGGGGGGTGGGGTGGGACCCACCTCTCTATTCTTAGCCACATGTTTGGATTCTCGAAATCCGGATAATATTTTGGATAATCTGGTTTAGTTCGTTTTTCGGTTAAATGTCTAATTCGGCTTAAAACGAGGTTAAAACGGTCGTTTTCGGCTTAAAAAAATGAAATTTATATTAAACCGATTTAAAAGCTTTAAAAACTTAAACCATGACATTTATTAACTTAAAACATTATATTATTAATAATTGCGCATCTTTTTCGGCTTGATCGATCGTCTCTTGCTCGGTTTGTTATTGAAGGTTTCGTTTAATGTACCGACGTACCATTAAATTGAAATTCTTTTCTGTGCCGTACTTTACTTATCCTGAAGCATTAATGCTATATATAATCACTAAATATTATAGATATCGTCTATAATTGAACCCTCGATTCGTTCGGGTTTCAATAACTATCGATCGATTAATCGCATATTCTATACTATGAATTATAAATTCACGTACAATCAATACAGTGAACCATGTATTCTCGTATAATTACTATGGTAATTCATGTACCCGACATTAAATATGACGTAACTATTGTCTACCGGTTAGGGTATACCTGGTTTCGTCAGAATCGTTACAATAGCTAATCATGTCATTTTTTTTCCAAACACGAACATGAACCTGTTTAGTAACAAGTTAACCTGTTAAGACCTGTTAAGGGACATGTTTAAAGACACAATGAATAATACATATGTAACGACACCAAAATTTTCAAAACGAGCATAAAAGTCATAATTAGTAGATAATCCATAACATATTTGAAATTAAAAACCACAAATCCATAACATACCAGAAACAAAAGACGAAAAATACATAGCATACTTGAAACAAAAAACCATTGAAACAAATCATAACATACATAAAAAATATAATATCGGGTTCTGACGGGCATTAGTGAATGTCTTTTTTAAGTATGACTTTAGGTTTAAGACTTTAAGTGTGTATATATAATTATTTTTTTAAAATAAAAATCCACACAGGTTACTAACATGTTAACATGTCTTTAACCTATTAGGACACGAATTTAAACATGTATTAAACATGTCGACTTGTTTAAGATATGAAACACCTTAAGCTCAAACCCGAACATGTTAAAATCGTGTCGTGTCGTGTTGTTTCGTGTTAACAGTTTCGTGTCATAAATTGTCAGTCCTACTTAATATACGTGTTTTCTTTAGGCAGTTTTAAACACTGACTTATCCTCTTTTTCGAGCACACGCTACTTGACATATGCTCCCCTTCACCCAACTGTTTATTTTTTATATTTAGCTCCCCCTTTGGCGTCGTTATTCAATCCTGTATAAGTCAAGGTATTTAAACCATCCATTTACTTCTCTATTTATTGTGAATCAAAGCCCTAAGTTTACTTTTTTTCCCTAATAGTATGGGGCGAAAAAAATCGAATTTTGGTTATTGAGTTTGAGATCAATTATGAGGTTTGAGATCAAGGTATCCTAATTGAAAAGGCATGAATTGATGAGGCTACATACTGTAGCGAATATGAAAGGAAGACGCTAAGAAGAATGTAGTTGTGGACCTGAGACTTTATTGAAGAGACCACTAGCGATACTTTTGTTAAAGTATGAGAATTATTAAGAATTGTATGATAGAAATAGAGGGACATGAGCTCCTTGTTACTCTTATTGTTTGACCTTCAGAGAGTTCGATGTCGGTTGGGAATGGAATTGTTGTTTGAGTTTGAAGCTCACATAGCATGTATGAGTAAGTTTATAAGGTTGAAGCCTTTGGATGGTGGTATAGTGACGGCATATGGTGTCAAGGAAATTTCAGGGCTTAACGTCATTTCGATGATAAAAGCCGAAGAAGCCTACCTGGTGTATGTTGTCAAAGCTACGACCGAGACGAAAGAAGTGAAAGATGTTCATGTAGTGTGTAACTATCCAGAAGTGTTCCCAGAGGACCTTCTAGGGTTAGCATTGGAACGAGGAGTAGAATTTTAGATAGAAGTAATACCAGGAGCATAACCCGTCGCTAAAGCACATTACCGACTCGTGTCGTCTAAGATGAAAGATTTAATGGCCAAATTGCAAGAACTTCTTGAAAAAGGTGTTTTAATGCCGAGTATTTCCCTATGGGGAGTATCAGTGATGTTCATGAAGAAGAAAGACGGATGTATGAGAGTGTGTATAGATTACCGCAGGTTGAACGAGCTTACGGTGAAGAATAAATATTGTTTCTACGGATTGATAATGTGTTTGATCAATTGCAAGGTGCTAGTTGGTTCTCGCGAATAGACCTTAGAGCAGGCTATCATCAATTAAAAGTGAAGGAGGTAGACAATCCCTAAGACAACGTTTCCAACAAGATATGGACACTAAGAGTTTCTCGTGATATCTTTTGATTGTAGAATGCTCCAGCAGCATATACGGTTAAGATAATAGTTATGATATATCAGGGAGCCTGACGTGCTGCAGCAAATAACACTTGATTCGTAAGACGATGTGAGACTTATGAATATTTGCTGCAGCAAACATATTGCAAAATCGGTATATTTGCTGAAAGTTGTAATTGGACAGAAGGGTCATTCAGTGCTAAGTGTTGTGACAGTAAGTATAATATTGTTAGTGCACGGTTTTGGGTCTAGAGTCTTTGTATTTATCATTAATGTTTTATTTATTAATTAATGTAATATTTAATGTTTATTATAAACTAGTTCGTTAAGGTTAAGTCTAGTTCGCTAGGGATGTTAGCGAACTAAGACATTATAATGTATTCCCTCCTGATTCGTTAGGGGATGTTAACGAATCAGGGGGTGGTTCGTTATGTTAATTTATGTAACGAAGGGGAAGCCGGTTCGCTAGGGGATGTTAGCGAACCAGGTCACCTTCTATATATAGTGAACTACTGTTCACTTTAATTAAGTTTTGAGAAAAAGAGTTTTTGAGTAATTGCTCTCTCTCAAGCTTCACCTTAACATTATTCATCTAATATATTGATAATATATACACATACATAACATTAAATCAAGGTTAATTATGAGCTAGATCCTTAGGTGTTCTAATCGGATATTCACAGATCTGAGATCTGTTATTGTTATCGATTGCTAATCCGGGAACCAACAAGTGGTATCAAAGCTCTTGGTGCTCATTACACTTGATTTGGTTTTTTAATTTTAATTGTTATTGTTATTAATTTTTTCGGTTTGGTTTGGTTTTGAATCAATTTTTATTTGAATTGATTGATTTATGGATAATTTGGATTGATTTTGTGTTGGTTAAGGTATTGGATAGGTGTGGATTAAAGGAATTGAGGTGTGGATTGGATTTGTGTGTTTTGGATTTGGATTCGGTTTAAGTCCGAAACAGGGGTGTGTTTTTGGTCAAATTGATTTGGTTTAAGGTGTTAATCAGATACGAGATTATGTGTATTGGATTCGGATTTGGTTTACGAGGATTTTGGTAGGTTATTTGTGCATTTTGGTTGAGTAACGAGGTTGTATTATGAATTTGTTATTGTTGGGTTTCTGGGTTTAATCTTTAAAATTCCTGGAAACATTGTTTGAAGATTTGAAGATTTGAAGATGAATGTAATTCGTTATCTTCTTTCTGGTGATTCTCTATATGTTTCATGGTGATTCGTTATCAACTGTGTTACTTCGTTACCTAGTTCGTTAAATCAATTCGTGTGAGTTATTGGTTCGTGTTATCTAGTTCATTAACTAGTTTAACCGACACATGTGACACGTGTTCTTCTTGGGATTTGTGTTATAACAACCTTTGCCACGTGGCATAAGGTGTCAGAGTTTGTTACAAACGGTTGTAACAACCTGATTCGCTAATCAACTGTAGCTGATTCGTTATATTAATTCGCTAAGCATTTCTTAGTGATTCGTTACTGATTATCATCTGATTCGCTAAACTAATCATTTGTGATTCGTTTGGTCAATTCGTTAAGTTGACTTGTGATTCGTTAAGTTGACTTGTAATTCTCTAAGTTGACTTGTGATTCCCTAAGTTGACTTTTGATTCGCTAAACGCTCACCTCATTCGTTATGGTACTTCGTTGTTGATCAGTCTTAACTTCGTTAAGGGTTGATTCGTTAAACACTGTTCACAGTGCGCTATAACTGTTCACTGATTCGTTAAGCTATTTCACTATTTGATTCGTTAAACACTTAAATTTTTCAAAAATGGCCGGTATGTATGCATTAGCGTCTCAAAACATGTTGATGCAACATATGTTGCAACTTGATACCGAGATAGGTTCACATTCTAAATGTACATGTTTGATGAAGTTCAGTGACTTTGCTAAGTGGGAACCTCGGTTTCGTGCACATTTGGGTTCTGTTCATCCTGACTGCTCATATTGTCTTGATGAAGTTTATGTGGCACCAATGATTGGTGATGATACTATTGGGTATACTCCTAAAGCCGTTTCTCAATACTCACAAGAAGAGAAGAAAGCTTTAGAAATCGAGATAAAAGCCTATTCTACTTTGACCATGGCATTACCAGAAAATATCTTTCATCATGTTGGTAGTATCAAGAGATGTGCGTCTTTATTTCAACATCTGCGTATGAGAAGCATGGGAAACACAGCTGAGAGTAAGAAAGTGATGCTCAAGTTTCAGTTTCGAAACTTTAATTTATTGAAGGGATGTAACATCCCGAAATTTCAAGATAATATTAATTATATTACTTAATAATAGAGGGAAAGTTTACTCGGGTTATCAGGAAATAAATAAAAGAATAGGAGTTGGTATGGGTCGGGCTAGTGTCGGGTAATGGATGCGGGTTGTGGACTTGGATTATTTGAGATGGGTTAAATGAGAATGGGATTTAAGGGATATAAATATCCCCTAAACCCAAAATATCTTCATTCTCACCCTACACCCTAAAACTCCTAACACACACATACACACACATCCTAACCGATCAAGATTCGGAGCCGAGACCCGAGGTTTTGTTGATAGATCTGCGTTGGTAAGGTAAGAACATATCCAACAAAGCTAATATTACTGAAAATGGTTAGGTTAACCGGACCCGAAACCCGAACTGCCCAAATCGGACCCCTAAAACGTCGATTTTAGGCCGATTTGATGGTTGGGATTTGTAGGCGCCGATCATACGATTCCGTGGGTACCAAAATCGAGTTATTTGGCTAAGAAACGAAGGAGTTATGGGCAAACAGATCTGCAGCGCGATAACTTCGCCTGCAAGATTAAGTTCGCCTGATGAACTTCGCCTTCAAGCGTAACTTCGCCTTCAAGCGTAACTTCGCCTAAGGATAACTTCGCCTGAAGCCAAGTTCGCCTAAGGATAACTTCGCCTGAAGCCAAGTTCGCCTAAGGTTTAACTTCGCCTGAAGCCAAGTTCGCCTAAGGTTTAACTTCGCCTGAAGCCAAGTTCGCCTAAGGTTTAACTTCGCCTGAAGCCAAGTTCGCCTAAGGATAACTTCGCCTGAAGCCAAGTTCGCCTAAGGTTTAACTTCGCCTGAAGCTAAGTTCGCCCGAGGGTTAACTTCGCCTAAAGCCAAGTTTGATTAGAAAATAAATTATAAAGCGATGAGTTAAAGTAAGCTAATACTAGGCCACCAGATTAGGTCAGGCAAGTATTGATATGTGTAACGTGTACAGTTAGCCGAGCTCAGTTAAAGAAGAGGTTTACAGCTACCAGAGGAAGAAGCAGAGTCCAGGTGAGTTTCTAGCCCCATTTATGTGTTATGTTTTCGGGGCTGTGTGCATACTCGATGTGTTGTTAATACATTTATCCTAAGTGATAAGTGTATGCCATATGTGATATATGTGATGGATATGAATGGTTGCTTGTCGGTACGCGAACGATCTTCGGATATTGCGCGTACTGTCAGGTCAAAAATAAAGGTACGAATATTATACATCGAAGATGTAAGAACATTACAAATGAATACTTGTCGGGGCGTGAACGATCTTCGGATATTGCACGTATCGACAAGAGGTATGGTTGTTAAATGAATGATGTAAAGAACGCCTAGGGTGTTCTTATGCTATGATGTAATTATTGTATATGTGAAGTAGGTGTATACAGGTACACGAATGGTATGTGAGTTCTACGTTCGACATAGTAAGTTAGGATGGCAAATCCCTCTAGCTTTTGTCGGACATAGACTCGGCTGGTGATGGCGTAGTTAAGGACTGCGGGCCTTATACGTAAAGTAGATGATAGATGTAAACGTAGTTAAGGACTGCGGGCCTTATACGTAAAGTAGATGATAGATGTAAACGTAGTTAAGGACTGCGGGCCTTATACGTAAAGTAGATGATAGATGTAAACGTAGATAGGGACGGTGGGCCTTATACGTGTTACAGATAATAGACGACAACGTAGTTAAGGACTGCGGGCCTTATACGTAAAGTAGATGATAGATGTAAACGTAGTTAAGGACTGCGGGCCTTATACGTAAAGTAGATGATAGATGTAAACGTAGATAGGGACGGTGGGCCTTATACGTGTTACAGATAATAGACGACAACGTAGTTAAGGACTGCGGACCTTATACGTATTATAGGTAGGCATCAGCATAGGAAAGGACTGTGGACCTTATACGTGCTGTATTTGTATTGTGGTAGCATAGGGGAGGACTGCGAACCTCGTACGTGCTATGGTTTAGGTTGCAACATAGGGAAGGACTGTGGACCTTGTACGTGTTGTGGATGTAGGATGACATAGGAAAGGACTGTGGACCTTATACGTGCTGTATTTGTATTGTGGTAGCATAGGGGAGGACTGCGAACCTCGTACGTGCTATGGTTTAGGTTGCAACATAGGGAAGGACTGTGGACCTTGTACGTGTTGTGGATGTAGGATGACATAGGAAAGGACTGTGGACCTTATACGTGCTGTATTTGTATTGTGGTAGCATAGGGGAGGACTGCGAACCTCGTACGTGCTATGGTTTAGGTTGCAACATAGGGAAGGACTGTGGACCTTGTACGTGTTGTGGATGTAGGATGACATAGGAAAGGACTGTGGACCTTATACGTGCTGTATTTGTATTGTGGTAGCATAGGGGAGGACTGAGAACCTCGTACGTGCTATGGTTTAGGTTGCAACATAGGGAAGGACTGTGGACCTTGTACGTGTTGTGGATGTAGGATGACATAGGAAAGGACTGTGGACCTTATACGTGCTGTATTTGTATTGTGGTAGCATAGGGGAGGACTGCGAACCTCGTACGTGCTATGGTTTAGGTTGCAACATAGGGAAGGACTGTGGACCTTGTACGTGTTGTGGATGTAGGATGACATAGGAAAGGACTGTGGACCTTATACGTGCTGTATTTGTATTGTGGTAGCATAGGGGAGGACTGCGAACCTCGTACGTGCTATGGTTTAGGTTGCAACATAGGGAAGGACTGTGGACCTTGTACGTGTTGTGGATGTAGGATGACATAGGAAAGGACTGTGGACCTTATACGTGCTGTATTTGTATTGTGGTAGCATAGGGGAGGACTGCGAACCTCGTACGTGCTATGGTTTAGGTTGCAACATAGGGAAGGACTGTGGACCTTGTACGTGTTGTGGATGTAGGATGACATAGGAAAGGACTGTGGACCTTATACGTGCTGTATTTGTATTGTGGTAGCATAGGGGAGGACTGCGGACCTCGTACGTGCTATGGTTTAGGTTGCAACATAGGGAAGGACTGTGGACCTTGTACGTGTTGTGGATGTAGGATGGTATAGGGAAGGACTGCGGACCTTGCGCGTACCATAAAGGGTGAACATAGGTAAGGACTGCGGACCTTTGTACGTGTTCACGACCTTGAGTACAGGTATAGACGGTGAACTATGAACGTACTCTCGGTAGACTGAGGTTAGTGATTGTAGATATGTATGTATGTATGGTAGCAAGTATGTAAGTAGAACAGAAGGGTAACTAGTGAAGTATGGATATGTATCTACGGATATGTATGTATGTGTATGTATTGTATGGCGTTCGATTAACTAGAACTCACTCAGCGTAGCTGACTTTTAGTATGCACGCAGGTGAGCTGATTACAGAGTTAGCATGAGGATGACACACGGCATGGATTGAACGGCTGGCATCTGAACAAAGAAGTAAAGACGTTTTAAATATAAAGTTTTGTGTTATGGTATCAAAGAAAAGGTTTAACGTTTTGTAACAAATGATTGATGTTTTATATTCCGCGAAAAGTTTTAATAAACTCTGATTTGAAGAACTGTGCTTATGAGTAAATCCGACGCTAAAGTAGGGCTACCGGGTTCGGGGCCTTACAAGTTGGTATCAGAGCATAAGTTCGAGAGATTTAAGCATCCTACATGCTTAGACTCGGACAGAAAATGGGATTTAAGTAAGAAAGGAAAGAAGATGCCAGTTCAAGAATGCCATGTGTCGCTCAAGCAAGATCAGTAAAGGTAAAGTGTATGATTAAATGACATATGTTAATGAGAATGAAAAGGTATGTGAACAAAAGGGATAGGAATAATTAATTGTTGATTTGACTAACTGCTTAAGTAGAACTAGCACAAATAGACTCATAAAGGGAAGTGTATAGGACACGGAAAGCAACGTGATCAGCTAGTCACAACTGGCCACTGTTATTACCTGTTAGCCTTGCTATCCTTGTACTAAATAGTTCCTTGAGTGATGATGTTTGTGTTGTCCCTTTTAGAATATAATTATGGTACAAATTGTCTGAATGCATGTTAGTCATGATAAATTGACGTGTTGTGATAGAGTGTCGACTTAGGCTTTAGCGCTAATATGATATAAGACAAAGCCTCTTGAAGATTGAAATGAGACTTGGTACATCGAGGGCCTCATGGACAAGCTACCTTAAATAGCTAATACACATGACCACCATTCGATGACTGCAAAGCCGGAAGTAAGAAGGGTAACTCAGAAAGCGAAGGCGATTCAATAAAGCGTGTAAATATAAGAAGTTTTCCTTTTATAGGGAATAAGTTAGGTTTCGGGGACGAAACCTCTTTAAGGAGGGAAGACTTGTAACATCCCGAAATTTCAAGATAATATTAATTATATTACTTAATAATAGAGGGAAAGTTTACTCGGGTTATCAGGAAATAAATAAAAGAATAGGAGTTGGTATGGGTCGGGCTAGTGTCGGGTAATGGATGCGGGTTGTGGACTTGGATTATTTGAGATGGGTTAAATGAGAATGGGATTTAAGGGATATAAATATCCCCTAAACCCAAAATATCTTCATTCTCACCCTACACCCTAAAACTCCTAACACACACAACACATCCTAACCGATCAAGATTCGGAGCCGAGACCCGAGGTTTTGTTGATAGATCTGCGTTGGTAAGGTAAGAACATATCCAACAAAGCTAATATTACTGAAAATGGTTAGGTTAACCGGACCCGAAACCCGAACTGCCCAAATCGGACCCCTAAAACGTCGATTTTAGGCCGATTTGATGGTTGGGATTTGTAGGCGCCGATCATACGATTCCGTGGGTACCAAAATCGAGTTATTTGGCTAAGAAACGAAGGAGTTATGGGCAAACAGATCTGCAGCGCGATAACTTCGCCTGCAAGATTAAGTTCGCCTGATGAACTTCGCCTTCAAGCGTAACTTCGCCTTCAAGCGTAACTTCGCCTAAGGATAACTTCGCCTGAAGCCAAGTTCGCCTAAGGATAACTTCGCCTGAAGCCAAGTTCGCCTAAGGTTTAACTTCGCCTGAAGCCAAGTTCGCCTAAGGTTTAACTTCGCCTGAAGCCAAGTTCGCCTAAGGTTTAACTTCGCCTGAAGCCAAGTTCGCCTAAGGATAACTTCGCCTGAAGCCAAGTTCGCCTAAGGTTTAACTTCGCCTGAAGCTAAGTTCGCCCGAGGGTTAACTTCGCCTAAAGCCAAGTTTGATTAGAAAATAAATTATAAAGCGATGAGTTAAAGTAAGCTAATACTAGGCCACCAGATTAGGTCAGGCAAGTATTGATACGTGTAACGTGTACAGTTAGCCGAGCTCAGTTAAAGAAGAGGTTTACAGCTACCAGAGGAAGAAGCAGAGTCCAGGTGAGTTTCTAGCCCCATTTATGTGTTATGTTTTCGGGGCTGTGTGCATACTCGATGTGTTGTTAATACATTTATCCTAAGTGATAAGTGTATGCCATATGTGATATATGTGATGGATATGAATGGTTGCTTGTCGGTACGCGAACGATCTTCGGATATTGCGCGTACTGTCAGGTCAAAAATAAAGGTACGAATATTATACATCGAAGATGTAAGAACATTACAAATGAATACTTGTCGGGGCGTGAACGATCTTCGGATATTGCACGTATCGACAAGAGGTATGGTTGTTAAATGAATGATGTAAAGAACGCCTAGGGTGTTCTTATGCTATGATGTAATTATTGTATATGTGAAGTAGGTGTATACAGGTACACGAATGGTATGTGAGTTCTACGTTCGACATAGTAAGTTAGGATGGCAAATCCCTCTAGCTTTTGTCGGACATAGACTCGGCTGGTGATGGCGTAGTTAAGGACTGCGGGCCTTATACGTAAAGTAGATGATAGATGTAAACGTAGTTAAGGACTGCGGGCCTTATACGTAAAGTAGATGATAGATGTAAACGTAGTTAAGGACTGCGGGCCTTATACGTAAAGTAGATGATAGATGTAAACGTAGATAGGGACGGTGGGCCTTATACGTGTTACAGATAATAGACGACAACGTAGTTAAGGACTGCGGGCCTTATACGTAAAGTAGATGATAGATGTAAACGTAGTTAAGGACTGCGGGCCTTATACGTAAAGTAGATGATAGATGTAAACGTAGATAGGGACGGTGGGCCTTATACGTGTTACAGATAATAGACGACAACGTAGTTAAGGACTGCGGACCTTATACGTATTATAGGTAGGCATCAGCATAGGAAAGGACTGTGGACCTTATACGTGCTGTATTTGTATTGTGGTAGCATAGGGGAGGACTGCGAACCTCGTACGTGCTATGGTTTAGGTTGCAACATAGGGAAGGACTGTGGACCTTGTACGTGTTGTGGATGTAGGATGACATAGGAAAGGACTGTGGACCTTATACGTGCTGTATTTGTATTGTGGTAGCATAGGGGAGGACTGCGAACCTCGTACGTGCTATGGTTTAGGTTGCAACATAGGGAAGGACTGTGGACCTTGTACGTGTTGTGGATGTAGGATGACATAGGAAAGGACTGTGGACCTTATACGTGCTGTATTTGTATTGTGGTAGCATAGGGGAGGACTGCGAACCTCGTACGTGCTATGGTTTAGGTTGCAACATAGGGAAGGACTGTGGACCTTGTACGTGTTGTGGATGTAGGATGACATAGGAAAGGACTGTGGACCTTATACGTGCTGTATTTGTATTGTGGTAGCATAGGGGAGGACTGCGAACCTCGTACGTGCTATGGTTTAGGTTGCAACATAGGGAAGGACTGTGGACCTTGTACGTGTTGTGGATGTAGGATGACATAGGAAAGGACTGTGGACCTTATACGTGCTGTATTTGTATTGTGGTAGCATAGGGGAGGACTGCGAACCTCGTACGTGCTATGGTTTAGGTTGCAACATAGGGAAGGACTGTGGACCTTGTACGTGTTGTGGATGTAGGATGACATAGGAAAGGACTGTGGACCTTATACGTGCTGTATTTGTATTGTGGTAGCATAGGGGAGGACTGCGAACCTCGTACGTGCTATGGTTTAGGTTGCAACATAGGGAAGGACTGTGGACCTTGTACGTGTTGTGGATGTAGGATGACATAGGAAAGGACTGTGGACCTTATACGTGCTGTATTTGTATTGTGGTAGCATAGGGGAGGACTGCGAACCTCGTACGTGCTATGGTTTAGGTTGCAACATAGGGAAGGACTGTGGACCTTGTACGTGTTGTGGATGTAGGATGACATAGGAAAGGACTGTGGACCTTATACGTGCTGTATTTGTATTGTGGTAGCATAGGGGAGGATTGCGGACCTCGTACGTGCTATGGTTTAGGTTGCAACATAGGGAAGGACTGTGGACCTTGTACGTGTTGTGGATGTAGGATGGTATAGGGAAGGACTGCGGACCTTGCGCGTACCATAAAGGGTGAACATAGGTAAGGACTGCGGACCTTTGTACGTGTTCACGACCTTGAGTACAGGTATAGACGGTGAACTATGAACGTACTCTCGGTAGACTGAGGTTAGTGATTGTAGATATGTATGTATGTATGGTAGCAAGTATGTAAGTAGAACAGAAGGGTAACTAGTGAAGTATGGATATGTATCTACGGATATGTATGTATGTGTATGTATTGTATGGCGTTCGATTAACTAGAACTCACTCAGCGTAGCTGACTTTTAGTATGCACGCAGGTGAGCTGATTACAGAGTTAGCATGAGGATGACACACGGCATGGATTGAACGGCTGGCATCTGAACAAAGAAGTAAAGACGTTTTAAATATAAAGTTTTGTGTTATGGTATCAAAGAAAAGGTTTAACGTTTTGTAACAAATGATTGATGTTTTATATTCCGCGAAAAGTTTTAATAAACTCTGATTTGAAGAACTGTGTTTATGAGTAAATCCGACGCTAAAGTAGGGCTACCGGGTTCGGGGCCTTACAAGGGAGAAACAGTTGAAGATATGACTACAAGAGTTAGTCATTTAATTGCTGAAATGGACAAGATGAAAATGGAAATTTCTGAAAGGGATAAAATTGACACTATTAAAAGTGTGCTTCCAAGTTCCTACTCAACATTTCTAATGGTTTTGAAAGAAAATGACTATTTTATGAATGAAGACTTGACGACACTTGAATTTCTACAAAAGATCGAAGCTAGAGAATATGATCTTAAGTGTCAAAAATCCTCCAAAGAAAATCAAGATCCAGCTTTCTATGGTGGAAGTATGCCTCTTAGTCCAATCACTGCTTTTCTTACTCATGCTGCAAGTGAAAAAGAATCAGCTATGTTTAATGATCCAAAAGTTTGTTTCTACTCTACTGGTAATTCGGGTGGTTCTGGAAGTTCAACTAATACCAATCAATTTGCTACACCACCTAGTGTTAATATGAAGGAAGCTGAGCAAAACTTTGCTTTTCTGACGGCTTTTATGTCATATGAAAACTTAGTGAGTAGTAAGATTGCCACAAGTGATTTAACAGATGAGGACTATGATCAGATAGACCCAGATGATCAAGAAATCATGGACTTAAAATGGAACATGGCTATGATCGAACAGTAAAGTTAAAAGATTCATGCAGAGAACTGGAAAAGATCCTCCAGCTTTAAACAAGAAGTTGGGTTTTGACAAATTAAAAGTAAAGTGTTATAATTGTCAAGAATTGGGCATTTCGCGAAGGAATGTGACAAACCAAGGAAAGAATGCACTGGACCTCGTGGTCAAAGTCAAAATGCTTCTACACCACGAGGAAGTGATGCTGAAAAGAAATCATCTTCTTCTACAACACAAGCAATGTTAGCAGATGGAACTGATTGGTCACAGCGGTTACTATGCAATGATGTTCAAGCAAATTTGGCTATGGTTGGGTTACATAAAGATTGTCAAGATGCTACTAGTAGTGAGATGTCTTCCGATAATGATTCTGGATCTGATTCTGACGATTCTTGTGACAAGTCTTCTGAATCAATGTTTGCTTGCATGGCCAAGATCAATGAGGTTAGTAACTCTATTTCTGCTACTTCATTTGTTAAAGCATCATGTGTTGACTGTGAATCTAACAAATCTAAGTTAGAAGCATTGAAAAATCAAAATGATAATCTTATAAGAGAAATTGCTTCTCTTAAGGATACTTATCGACAATCTCTTGAATCTCAAAGGAGATCTCGAGAAAAGATTGAAGCATTGTCGACAAGTAACCACGATCTCAAATCCGAGTTATCTGTGAAAATGATCATTAATGACCAAGAGTTTCAGGAAATTTTGAAACATCGTTCTAAGATAACTGAGCTTGAGAATGAGGTTCTTGAGTTGAAGAACAAATTGGGGAAATTTATGAATTCATCTTTTCTGTTGAATGAAATTATTGAAGTATCTGGAAAACAAAAAGATTCCAAGAAAGGCATTGGTTTTGTTGAAATTCCACCACCTTTTCATAATGATTATAAAATTAATCCTTTTGCAAGAAAAGAAGAGGATTTGATTCAAAAAGAATCTGTGTTTTCTAAAAAACCTAAATTGATTAAACCTGAAATTGTCAAACCCCAAGTTGCTACTCAAAAACCTCATGTGGAAAGTAAAAAGGTCTTTGTTGAAAATGTTGACAAAGTGATTATTGAGGATGTGTTTGAACCTGAGATAATACACAAGAATAAGAACATTCCTAGTTCTAATCATATTCTTTGCGAACCTCAAGAGTTTGAGGAAGCTGTGTATGGTTCATTCAAGTCTCAAGTGAACAAGGAAGAAACTGTGAAAACCAAACCAGTGAGGGCAAAGAAGTCAGTTAAACCAAAGATTTCTGACGAGGACTTAATGCTTTTCATTAATCCTCCGAGTTCTAAGTCTTCATCGGCTAGAGTTTTTAAGTTAAAAGGAATGGATACGATGTTCACTGAAAAAGATATTCCAATAAGTATTATCAAACCTGAACTTATTGAGAGTGTTTTTGTCAATGAAACTTCAAAAATTCAAGAACTTGAACGTGTGTATGCTCAAACAAAAACATCAGTTCAATTTGACCCATTGACTAAGGCAAAACAACTTTTAAAACAAGCTAAGAAAATTAACTTTGTGAAGTCAACTGGGACAGATACACTAAAAAGCTTTTCGAACTGTTCTAATTTAGATTTTTATTTAAAGAAGAAATCTGAATTATCTGATGAGTTTGCTAAGAGCATGACTATAAAAGTGAGTCATCATCAACCATCTGCATCATTTATTCCAATTACTTCTCAACATCATCATGTAGACATGCGAAGTTGTTTTCTTTGTGGTCAACAAGGTCATGTTGTGAGGAATTGTAGTCAGCAGAACTATCAGAATCTTCATCATTTTATCAAGGACAAATCTAAGCCAATTCCATTGTTCAAGGAGATTTTGAAACGACCTGTGTCGTATGCTGATGATACTCATATTTTGTTCTCTAATGTGAATCCTCGGAAGGTTCTTCATGTCAATGAGACACACGGTCAAGTGAAACCAAAATTCGTTCCAATTGAACCCATATGTCAAAACAAGAATTCAAACATTGTTCAGGCAGCTTACTTAAGACGAAAGTCTAGGAAGCCGGTAACTTATTCACAAGTGGCTGAACAACAATTGAAATCTGTTAAAGTTAATGATCAAAGAGAAAACCCAAAGGTGCCCAAGACTGAGGCCTGGGCTGCCTTTTTGAATTAATCACTTTTGTTTGTGTGTAGGGTTCATCCAAGACCATTTCTGGTGAAAACTGGATCATGGATAGCGGATGTTCTCGTCATGTCACTGGAAATCTCAACCTCTTATAAAATGTGAGAAATATTCAAGGGGGTTATGTAGCGTTTGCAGGGAATTCTGGGGGCATGATCACACAAGAGGGTGAACTTTCAAATGGTCACATTACGTTTGAGAAAGTGAATTATTGCGACAAAGTTGATCATAACTTATTGAGTGTATCGCAGATTTGTGATACAAAGTACATTACGATATTTACTGAAAAAGAATGTCTTATCTTGAAACCGGGTTATGTTATTACCGAGGACATGGTTGTCATGCGATCACCACGATCAAACGATATTTATGTCTTAAATATGAGTCCTAAAGTATCCACATCGATCGAAACATGTTTTGTCTCGAAAGCAACCGAGAAAGACTCGATTCTATGGCATCATAGAATGGGTCACATACATGTCAGAAAGATGAATTATTTAATGGCAAATGACTTAGTTAAGTGTGTCTCGTTAAAGAATTTTAAGTTATCCGATCACTGCGTTGCATGCAAAAAGGGCAAGCAGAAGAAGAAGACACATTCCTCTAAGTTATTGAATTCCATTGATACTCCTCTTGAACGACTTCATATGGATTTATTTGGTCCAGTGAATCGTGCGAGTATTTCTGGAGACTGGTATTGTCTTGTAGTGACTGATGATTATTCAAGATACTCTTGGGTGTTATTTATGTGTTCGAAGGATCAAACACCGGTTTTCGTACAAAATCTTATTACTAAGATCGAATCACTGTATAAACAAAAGGTGAGGAGAATCCGAAGTGATAATGGTACTGAATTCAAAAACACTATATTGGATTTCTTTTGTATTCAAAAGGGAATTCACCAAGAATATAGTACACCTTATGTACCTCAACAAAACGGTGTTGCTGAACGGAAAAATAGAACTCTGATTGAAGCTGCACGCACAATGCTCGCTGATTCAAAGCTTCCTGTCCAATTCTGGAATGAGGCAGTGAATACAGCTTGTTATACGCTTAATCGAGTTCTAACTATGAAACGCCTCAAGAAGACAAGCTACGAGATCTTAAATAATAGAAAACCTAATTTAAAGTACCTGGAACCATTTGGGTGTCCGTGTACAATGTTGAAGAAGGATTCGGGTAAATTTGAAGAAAAAACTATCGAAGGGTATTTCTTGGGATATGCATCTCAAAAGAAAAGGGTTTTTAATTACACATCTGGTTGTGTTGAAGAATGGTACCATGTGGACTGTCAAAAGAACACAACTCCTTCTCAAAGGAAAGGTCCAGACTGGATGTTTGACTACGATAGTTTATTTAATTCATTCACTCCTTCGACTGAACACATCGATGAAGATCTGGTTTGAGCATACTTTGAAGATCATTTGACTACTCCAAGATTTTCAAGTTCTAATGAAGTTGAAGCTCAACCAGATGCTCAACTGAAGAATCTCAAGTCGTTTCTCCAGTTGCTATTGATAATGTTTCTACTTCTTCTGATGATGATCAAGCTGAAACTCAAGTTATTGACCTTGACAGTGATAATGTTTAATCTTCCGAGTTGGGTGAACATTACACTAACTTATTTGATAATGTTGTTGTTCCTGAGAATCACACTCTTCGGATTCATGGATATCATCCACAGGAAAACATCATTGGAAAACTTGATGTGGGCGTTCGTACACGTCATCAAGTTGCTTCGTCAAGTGATTATAACATATTGTGTGCTTACACGAACTTACATTCTTCAGGAATTGTGAATCTTGCTAAATTCTATTGCTTTCTATCTCAAGTTGAGCCAACGACAGCTCGTAAGGCACTTGAAGATCCTTCTTGGGTAGAAGCTATGCAAGAAGAATTACAGCAATTTGTACGTTTGGGTGTTTGGGACTTAATAGACAAACCTGCTAGAGTCAAGAAAGCCATTCCGACTAAATGGGTATTTAAGGGTAAAAAGGACGATCGAGGGGTGATTGTCAGAAACAAAGCACGTCTAGTGGTGCAAGGTTTTCATCAGCAAGAGGGTATTGATTACACAGAGGTATATGCTCCAGTTGCAAGATTATAGTCGATTCGAATCTTCCTGGCTTATGCAAATTATAAGAATATCAAGGTCTATCAAATGGATGTTAAAAGTGCTTTTCTCAATGGTGAATTACACGAGGAAGTGTTTGTCCAACAACCACCTGGTTTTGAAGATCCTGATTATCCGGACCGTGTTAACCGATTAAACAAGGCCCTGTATGGTCTACATCAAGCCCCGAGAGCTTGGTATGGCACGCTCGCCGACCATCTGACAGATAATGGCTTCAAACGAGGAACTGTTGACTGCACTTTATTTCATAAAACTGTTGGTGACGATCTTCTTCTAGTCCAGATTTATGTCGACGATATTATTTTTGGGTCTACAAACGACACATTGTGTAAGGAGTTCGAGAAGTCCATGCAAACAAAGTTCGAGATGAGCTCGATGGGAGAGATGAATTTCTTTTTAGGGTTGCAGGTACAGCAGTCTGCTCACGGAATTTTTATTCACCAGACTAAGTATATGAATGACGTCTTGAGCCGATTCAAGATTTCTGCCGGAAAAATCCCTTCTACTCCTCTTCCAGTAGGGCACAATTTATCACCGGATGAATTGGAGGATTCCGTTGATCCTACCCTCTATCGTGCCATGATTGGTTCTTTAATGTATTTAACGGCTTCTCGCCCTGATATTATGTTTGTTGTTTGTCTTTGTGCTAGGTATCAAGCAAGTCCACGAGTGACTCACCTAGCTGCAGTCGAGAATTCTTCAGTATTTGAGGGGAAATCCAGACATCGGGTTGTGGTACTCCAAGGATGATACTTTCGATCTTATTGCCTACTCAGACTCAGATTATGGAGGATGCAAGATCAACTTCAAATCAACGACTGCAGGATGTCAATTTTTAAGAAACCGGCTTGTTTCCTGGCAGTGTAAGAAGCAGAAAACAGTCTCCACTTCAACCGCCGAAGCTGAGTATGTTGCAGCCTCGAGTTGCTGTTCCCAGGTTTTGTGGATACAACAACATCTTCGCGACTACGGTTTGAAGTTTCTTACTACTCCTATTTTGATTGATAATTCTGCTGCTATTAGTATCACCAAGAATCCCGTACAACATTCTAAAACGAAACATATCGACATTCGATATCATTTTATACGGGATTGCTATGAAAAGAAATTAATCGACCTTGAGAAAGTACATACTGATTTTCAGAAAGCCGATCTGTTTACTAAAGCTTTTGACAAAACGCGTTTTAAATTTTTGCTTGATTTAAACGGATTGAAGACCCTCACTGATATCCTTAAACAAGGATGACTATCTTTATCTTCTGTCATATTTTTCTTTTAAAAATTTATTTTGGTTTTTGGGGGTGAAAATCTAGAAAATACAAATAGAGTGTGTTTTTCGTTTGTATAGATAAAAACCAAAAACATTTTAAAATTTTGAAAAACCAAAAAGAATGTGATTTATGTTTTGTACAAAAAAATCCGAAAATCCAAAAAGATTGTGAAAGTTATTTTGTTTATAAGAAATTTGAAAAAGACAAAAATATTGTGTTTTTAAAGTTTGTATAGAGAAAAACCAAAAAGATTTTTAGATTATTTTCTCGCTGAAAATTATGTCGGTTATTTAAGTTTGGGAAGCATGCTTGCATGTCTTGGTCATATTATTCACTTGTGAATTGATGGTTAGCCATTTATTTATAAATTTAAGTTAACTGGGGTGATTAAATTTATCTTTTCTTTATTTTATGCTCCTCAAAATTTTGAGTTTTTGAAGCAAAAAGAGAACATGATAGTACATTGATTATCTTGACCCCAAATTCAGCAAAAAGTAAGCTTAAAAGACTGTGTGCTTAATTGCATTGGTGCATTGGTAGGTCTTAAAACAACCCATTAGAGTAAAGTATGTGATATAAACATAAAGAAATGCCAAATTGAAAGGGGTGTTAGTCTCTAGCAAAAGTCTTGGTGAGGATGGCAGAAATGTAATAACCAGTCATACTCAAGCCTTATATTTGTTGATCACCCAAAAATAAAATAAAGCAAATAACAAGCGTTAAGATTCTGGACATTGTGAGTCTTTATGCGACTTAACCGTCTGGGTATTCATAAGCATGAATATTTCACTCGCTTTCTAGAGCAAACCCAAAGTCATTAAACTTGATCACCGCTGTACTTCGTACAATTTAAATTACTGACTTGATCAAAATCCGCTGTTAGTCATACAATTGTTCCTCCCTTGCGTGCGTCTTAATATCAATAAGAAACGGACCCAGGGGATACAATGTTTGTAAGCCGACAGATGGACTCGTGCATACTCACTCACAGTAAAGGAAACTTGATGCATTGCTCAAAATTTCGAAATCGGTATCAAAATTTTGATCAAAAATATAATGGTTTAAGTCAAGTTGGGGAGATTTAGCAAAAATCAAATTAAGCTTGAACCGAGATTAGAGGCTGATAGTTTCTGATATTCTGTGCTTTAATTGAACAATTTAATCATATCACAAAAATACTTGAATGTGTGTTATTAGATTTATAAGGACAACAATACCAATGACTGACTTATCGCCAGTCATAATATCGCTGAAATATAAAGCTGTGATGGAAGGGAAATTTGGTCAATATGATTCTCTGCTCAAACTCAACAAAAATACAAAAATATGTATTGCTTTTTATAAAATCATTGAAAAACACAAAAAGATTGTCTATTTTTAACGGACCGGATATATATTTTTTTTGTAAATACATTCTTTAAATTTTTAGAAAATACCAAAAATATTTTCGTCTTCTTTGTACAAAATACTTAAATAATTTTAAGTTATGTTTCGGAAAACTGAAACGTTTTTAAGGTATTTGGTTGTCGGGATAAAAGGTTTCTCGATAACCTAATTTTATTTATTTTATTTAATTATTTAATTCATTTATTTATTTAATTTAAAATTAAATAAAAGATTTTAATTCGTTATTTATGGATAACGAACTAGGTGGTTCTTTAGCGAATTAGCTTCTGGTTCGCTAACCTAATTCGCTTCCGCACTCTGTTACGAATCATCCCTTCGTTATGCGTATTTAACGAGTCATGACACGAATCATGTCTCGATTCACTACCTTTAATTTAACGAATCAAGTAGCGATTTGCCAACAAAAGGTAACGAATTGAGTTAGCGAATGGGCTAATTCGCTACCTTTAATTTAAACGAATCGTCTGATTCGTACAAGCTGTACCTCGGGTTGCGTACACTGTTATATAAGACAAGAAAACGAACAGTCTTCCACTGTTCGCCTTCTTCCTTCATCTTTAAGAAACCCTGTTCAAATTTTCTCTGAAATCTCGACTTTCTTGTTTGAATATTTCAAGGATATATTTGAGATTCTAAGGTATAGCCGATCATGGCGATATAATTTTCGTCAAAAATGGCTACGAGTTGATAGTTAAATTATGAACTTTTAAGAGTTTAAGGGTTTCCGAAGTTTTGAAATCCACTGTGTATAATTTATGTTAATAACTATATGATTTTGATATCATTGTGATCGGAATCATATTCCGATACCCTTGGTGGGCTTTAATCATGATTTGATAGTTGTTTGCCGGGTTAATTATAGTTTTGTGTTATTGGTGTTTACAGTAGGTTCGTCTAACCAATGTACTTAGATATTTTGAGTCTTAATCTCATTCATCTTTGATTACGAACGTAATTCCGAGTACACCGAGCTCATTATTGCGATGATTCGACGATAGTTATGGCCTAATCGTCCCCGGGTTCATATTGTTGACTATCTATGTTCATCCTAATTTTGACCTTGACTTGGTGAAGTCAAAGAACAAGTCTTAATTATGACCATTCGTTAGTCTTAGCGAATTGGGACTGTTTCGTGTCCAATTTGTTAAGATTTTACACGAACTAACTAAGCGAATAAGATGTTACACGAATCAGAAATGGATTCGCTTAAAATATAACGAACTAGTGTTTAGTTCGTCAAAATTAAATAGTAATTCGCTATGTTCAGTTCGTTAAGGTATTTACTTGATAGCGAATCGCCTGATTCATTGTCTTATTGTAACGAATCAGTGTGATTCTCAACGAATGATATTTATTAAATAAATTAATTTTAATATTCATTTAATTTAATTAAAGGATTTAAATCATCTATTACGCGTAACTAGATTAATTACACATATCTTTTGATTATATATTTTGATATCTATTCTCATATTCGGTTTTATTTATACAGTAAAACATGGCTGATCAAGAACAACAAAATCAACCACCACAAGAACAACCTCCACAAGGACAACCACAACAACACGATCAACAAGTTGAAGTGATCTTATTGCCGTTAACATGATTATGTATGTCCTCCTAATGAGCGCTGGATCCACGATGATTCGGATTCCGAGCGTGAAGGGGGAGAAGGTGGGAACAATGATGGTGGAGATGATGATGGTGATAATGATGGGAATGATGGTGCTGGTGGAGCTGGTGAACGAGCTCTTAAAGAACAACAAGATGCAGTCGATGTTGCTCTAGCTGCCACCATGAAAGCTCAGCTGGAAAGAAAAAAGAAAGGGTAAAGCTGTAGCTACTAGTGAACCATCAAAGAAGCCCCGTGTGTCTGCTGGGGCTGGGGTAATCATTGGAACCCCACCACCAAGTCAATCAACTCCTCAAAGCTCGGCGTTGCCGCTAACTACTAGCACTCCGATGCTTACTTTAATGACGACGTTGGTGTCACACGAGAGGCTCGGTCCTATTCCTCAAATGGCGTTAACCGAGATATCGAGACCTCCTGCTGCATTATCTACAGTATCTTCTACTACATCAATGAGACCTCCTCCTCCGTCAACAACTACTCTTCCTCCACCTCCGCCTAGTGATGTCTCATTCATGAGAATTACTCGGCCTCAAGGACCTGTTCAACCTGTTCATCCATCCGTATACAACTTGCCACCAGGTCGTCAAACTGAAATGCTGCTAAATCTGCTACATCTATATGAAAATCAAATGGCAGCTGACCGTCAAACTCAACAACGACTCATGGAGAATCAACGACGAATGATGAGTTATATTTCTTTCTGTCAAAAGGAGACTTAGTCGTTGCGTACGATTGTTGAGTCTTAGGGGGTGAAATTAAAGGAACAAGAAGAGTTGATTTTACAATTAACTTGTAAAGAAGATGCCCTCAAGAAACTCAAGAATGACGATGATGATCCTGACGACTCTGATGCAGGAGGTGAGCCTAAACAATCGCATGGTTCATCCTCTAGTGCAGGTGTTAGTGGCGGTGATGATTCGAGCAAGTAGATAATTATTTATCAAGATCCAACAGCTGCCAAGCCAATTGAAATGATTGCAGCTAACACAGTGATATTTGTTGATGGATCAGGGGTGGTTCGTAGTGTGGTAAACAGAGATGAGATAGAGGTTGGTGAGTTTGTGGTTAGATCCTTGACACGGGAGCAGATTTCGATTCTGCTTGGGCTGAATGACGATCAGTTGACTGCTTTAGAGACTGAGCCCGATGTCGAAGTGATAACTGAGGAAGATTTGGAAGTTGATCCGTTATTTATGAATACGGATTTTGTTTATGAGGATGAAGAGATTGAGATGGAGGATGTGATAGTTGAAGAGTACCCGGACTTGTATCAACACGCAAACGTTGATTAAGGTGTTCCGGTATTTCATGAAGAAGTAATTAAAGAGACTGAGGATGAATTGGAAAAGGTTGTGCAGCGAACAGTACCCTCACTCAAAGAAGTGACTGATGAGGACGTAGAAAGATGGTTCAAACGTCATAAAGTGGGTAAAATTATCAGTGCTTATCGTTATGTAGATTAAGAAAGAAAAGATACTGCTGCTGCTTGGGTTGAGGCTAATCAGGTGACTACCTTCAAGACTGTTTCAAAGGTACACGGTGATATTGTTTCATGGGCTTATGATTCTGACCTTAAAGTATGTATAATCAAGTGGGAAAAGGGTGTCCAGTATTACGAGAGGATAATGGATGTTTTAACTCTACCGCGTTGGGATGTACGTACCCTCGCGAGACGTCCATTTATCAATCGTGGGGGTTACCGAACAGCTGAGTGGTTTCATCAACACTTACTGTTCGAGGTCAATCATGGTTTCCAATTCTTCAAGCCCCAGGTCCCAAGACGTAATCGCATTGACGAGATTGATCCAAGGACCGGCTGGAAGAAACTTGTCTTGAAAGTGAAGCCGCCAAAGACGATAAAAAAGGTTCCTGTGAAGACATTGCCTCCAGATATTTATCTGTCTTTCAACCGTTGGTACTATGACAATCGTACTGGCGAGGCCATTATTGTTCGTGGTCGAGGACTGCAGACCGAGCTCATCAAGATAATCGACCCGATGTGGTTGGTTAATTTATCAGAGACAGACAATGATGTGCTACATAGGAAGCAGATTTTGATTGAGCGCCAAGAAGATTACGACTTGGCTATGCAATTCCAACGAGTCGTTCGTGTGTGTCATGAACATGGAATTCATAGTTGCAGAGACTGACAGTCCAAGCGCTTCAAATAAGTTAAAGACAAAGAGCTCAAGACGAGGGGGTGTCTGTTAGTGCACGGTGTTGCGTCTAGAGTCTTTGTATTTATTGTTAATGTTTTATTTATTAATTAATGTAATATTTAATGTTTATTATTAACTAGTTCGTTAAGGTTAAGTCTAGTTCGTTAGGGATGTTAGCGAACTAAGACATTATAATGTATTCCCTCCTGATTCGTTAGGGGATGTTAACGAATCAGAGGGTGGTTCGTTATGTTAATTTATGTAACGAAGGGGAAGCTGGTTCGCTAGGGGATGTTAGCGAACCAGGTCACCTTCTATATATAGTGAACTACTGTTCACTTTAATTAAGTTTTGAGAAAAAGAGTTTTTGAGTAATTGCTCTCTCTCAAGCTCCACCTTAACATTATTCATCTAATATATTGATAATATATACACATACATAGCATTAAATCAAGGTTAATTATGAGCTAGATCCTTAGGTGTTCTAATCGGATATTCACAGATCTGAGATCTGTTATTGTTATCGATTGCTAATCCGGGAACCAACAAATATTTCTGTTTGAAGGACAACAAAGAAAATCATGCGTAAGGAAATGATGGGGACTTGCAAAGTCTGGACAAGGAAGCGTATCATCGATGACTTCATGGACAAGCTACATAAGATAGCTAAAACTAATGAACATCACTCGATTATTATGAGACAAAAGGATAAACCGGTAAGTTAGGAAGCTAATATGGTTCAAGAAAGGATGTGAATACATGAAGTATTACCTTACAAGGACTAAGCAGGTTTCGAGGACGGAACCTCTTATAAGGTGGGTAGACTTGTAACATCCCAAATTTCATTTGATATTTTAAAAGAATCGGGGTTTAAAAGAAGTATAAAAGATAAATGTAATTATCCAAAATATGAGGGTATTAAGTGTCATTAGATGAAAAGTTAAACATGAAACTTGTAACATCGTGAAAATTTTGAATTCAAAGTATCAACTTTTCAAAGTTAAGGGACTGAAAATGCCAAATTCCAAACCTTAGGGTTTAAAATGAAAATTCTGATTTTCTGAACCATCGCGCTACGGGATGGATCATCAGAAGGACCCATTGCAATACGCGATGGGGCTTCTGACACAGAGTGACACGTGGCACACGATGGCACTATGTGCTGCCACGTGTCACTACGTGGCGCAACAGCTGCCACGTGTCACCACGTTGCAGACCTACGCAGTAACTCAGCTGACCTATATCGCGGTACGCGATAGGTCAGCCCAAGGACCCATCGCGTACCGTGATGGGATCCAAAATTTCGTCTATAAATAGCAGCCAAGGGGTGGATCATTCTTCACACCAAACACAGCTCTCAACTCTCTCTATAGCTTCTCTCTAAAATCCAATAATCATATAAACGATTTTCCTCGATAAGCGTGCCTCGATCCTTTGTTTGTGTACCAACGTTTTCTCAAAGTTCGTGCCACCCTCCACCCACACTCAACCAAAAGGTGTTGTTGTAATGGCGAGGAGTCTCGAAAGTCGTGTCATCAAGTGTTGAAGATTGGTGTTCCTCGATTTGCGTGTCGAGAAAAGCAAAGCGGCGTCGGAGTGCTGCTCAAGTTTCGTAGGGTTTCCTATACGCCAATAAGGTTAGGCGTAACGACAAATTTAATATAATGTTATATTATAAGGCTTAAGTCTTAAGTCGAGGTTATACTCGATACCTCGATAAAAGAAATACAAACATAACAAAGAAAATAATAAAGAAAAGTTGTGATAGATAAAATATATATTTGTGTGCAAGTATATATATATATTCTTTGTTATGAAATTATTATTTAAGTAATAAGAGTATTCTTAAATAATAAAAGAAAAGATTACGTTTCTTAGAGAAGAAGAAACGTCGGGTTTTTAATATAAACTAAAGGTTTATAATTTACTTTTAAACTAAAGGTTTTCAAGTAAAAGAAAATGAACTAAAGGTTCATCGAGGTTGAGATATAAATAAGACTAAAGGTCTCAAGCCAGATCGTGTATCCGACTAACAAATATTTATAATCGTACTATAGGTGTGAGATAAAGAAGGGAAAGACCCTTGTACGGTGAGTGAAGCCGATCCTAAAGCGATAAGATGAATACTCCCCCAAACTTTTATAAACTTGTTTTCAAATGAGACAAACATGTTATATGAAATTGTTTACAAGGAACTATGTGTTTCTAAAACCGTTATAGATAAGAGTATAACCTATCCCTCAGGCTGTGTTATACATATGTCTGGATCCTTACATAGGTGGTACTATGCGATGAATGGGCACATCGCACCACCCTTGGTCGTAGGACGCTCTCCTGCAGGGAGTACGACCATTGTGTATATTTACGAGTACTTAACTAAGTCGAACGTTGCGGTGTTTGCTGAGTTGACCTAGAGTAGAGGCTCGAATTTATAATGTGTTGTTTAACTTTGTTATTCCTAAGCCACGTTGGGCCGAGGCAGGCGTAGTCTCGAGGGGTAATAAAGTAAAAGAAAATATTTTTGCGTCAGTGTGTTTACCAGCATTCGTTGCTGACGTATTTTCTTACATTTTTCAGGTGAACAAGATTAACACGTGGAAGTGTTGAAGTGCTATATTAAATCCGATGGCTTAGATCTTTTGTATTGAACTTTAATAGATAAATGGTGGTGGTTTTGTAATGTAAAAACAAGTAATCTTTTGTACTTAAAGTTTGGGAATCTTTTAAAATCCCAACTTTTGTTTATGTAAATATTTACAACTTAAATCCACAAGTTTTATAAGACTTCCGCTAATATAACGTAACTTTGATTTATTTACACTTGTGGTACCAACTTATGGATCACGCTCCTAGGCCTAAGATGGGGGTGTGACAGGTTGGTATAAGAGCGTGATCTTAGCGAATTGGGTATCATAAAACTATACCCAAGCTTCGATCCAAGTATAGGAAATAATTGTTTATGTGTTTTAGGGATAAGATAGGTTGGAAACCTTTCTTTCCCACTCTACATTCTAAACCACCCATAATATTAGATGTCATTCAAAGCTCATATAGAAGAATTTGTGCGCAAGGCAAAAGAAGCTGGAATTGCCGAACCCTACCCCGAATATAACATGAGTGATGGATAGTATGAAGCACATTTTATCAAGATGTGGAACGAGACTTGTCCAAACCTGTGTACTATTCTGGAAGCAAACACTACCCGATAGACATTCCCGATAGTCCACCAAAACCAAGTATTGAACCACCAAGACACTTAAGCTACCATCCACCAACAATACCGATATATAATCCATCTGTAGTACCGACGTATCATCCAATGAAGATTCCCACTTACCAACCCTCGGAAATACCACAATACTATCCAACCGGAACTTACCGAATCCTCACTCGTCTTATGCCTTCCTTTCCAATTTACCTATTAAGGAAGAACCAAGATCCCCATCTTCCGATTGGATGCAATGCCACTCCGACCAACGAAGATGGCATACCGGAATCTCCACTTTCAATGAAGTCAATTCTCAAACAACCAATAATGAAGGGCCATCCCGTATACCCAAGATGAGGATAATGATGCCTTTTGAGAGTTTCCAGATGCCCCCCCCCCCCAATAAACATTGAGATTGCACAACCCATGGAGGAAGACAAATCGGAAGAAGAGGAACCAGAAGAGGAAGAGGAACCAGAAGAGGAGGAGGATCCCGAAGAAGAAGAGGACCCTGAGGAGGAGTCTGAGGAAGAACCGGAAGAAGAGCATCCTGAGAATCCCAACGAGATAGCAAGCTCAATGGAAGGATCACTCACTTCCCAAAACGCAAGCTATGGTTCTGTGGATCCGTATATCTAATACCTCGAGAAACTAAGGAATCAAGCTTCGTCAAGCTTCCCACCATTCCAAGGAGAAATTCCATCAATTCAAGAACAAGCCGATGAAATTTGAGAGTAGAACCGAGCTGCCAAGACATACCTTTACCTTTCATCCGACATGGATTATGTTCCGTATCCAGAACCGAGGAATCACTACGAAATGGTGACATTGGGTTACCGCGACCTACCTCCACAATATGGATACCCCAACATAGTCCCGCAATCATACGAAGAGCACTTGGACCGCGCTTTGCACGAAACTGATGACTAGAGGAAGAAGGTAGACGAGGAAGGAAAGAAAAAAAAGAAAGTGAGAGAAACACTCCTTCGTAAGTGCACCAAACTAACGAAGGTTGTAAAGAAGTTCTTGAAGGACTGAAGATAGCAAACAAGAATGTTATGTGTAAAATAGCTTGTATAATATGTGAACTATGTGTAATAAAAAACGTTGAAACGTTCTTAGAATAATGATAGGATAATCCATATATATATCGTTGAAACGATATATATATATATATATATATATATGTGTGTGTATTATGAAATATATATATCCCTGTGATATATATATATAAATGTGTAATAAATAAAATATGTGTTTAATAAAAGAAATGTTGTTAAAATTTCATACTTAATTGAAAAAGAAAAAGAAATATGTCTGAAAAGAGTAACAATGAGAATGCTCATAAAGAGAAAGAAATGAAAGACAAGGGAAAAAATCCCGAGAATGAGAACGAGCGAGAGGAAGAAATTCCTGAAAAGTACTTGAATAAAATTCAAATGATGATTAAGAAAGCGATTAGGGAAGAATCCGAGTTTAGATCTCAATCTAGACAATCCAAACATTTCCGATCTGTTAATCCTTCCGTTCATCCTTCTCGAAAATCTGAAAAATCTCGTCCGAACCCGTCTCGTGTCGAGGAAAGTGTGCATGAGTCTAACGTCGATGGTGGAGTTAGACGTGAGTTCAAGATACTCAAGATAAGTGGGTGTTCGTTTAAAGATTTCAAATACTATGGACCGAAAGAGTTACATGGTGACAAAGGATCAATTAAACTGTGAGATGACTTGAGGAAATCGAAATAATCGTTATAACAAGCAAGTGCTCCGAGGAGGAGAAGATCCAATATTCCGCCCTGATGTTTAAAGGAGAAGCACACGAGTGGTGAATGCTTTGTTGATGAGTAAGGGAAGAGACGTGATGTATGACCTGACATGGGATGAGTTTAAACATAGGTCAACCCAAGGACCTATATCGCGGTACACGATAGGTCAGCCCAAGGACCCATCGCGTACCGCGATGGGATCCAAAATTTCGTCTATAAATAGCAGCCAAGGGGTGGATCATTCTTCACACCAAACACAGCTTTCAACTCTCTCTCTAGCTTCTCTATAAAAATCCAATAATCATATAAATGATAAGTCTCGATAAGCGTGCCTCGATCCTTTGTTTTTGTGCCAACGTTTTCTCGAAGTTCGTGCCACCCTCCACCCACACTCAATCAAAAGGCGTTGTTGTAATGGCGAGGAGTCTCGAAATTCGTGTCATCAAGTGTTGAAGATTGGCGTTCCTCGATTTGCGTGTAGAGAAAAGCAAAGCGGCGTCGGAGTGCTGCTCAAGTTTTGTAGGGTTTCCTATACGCCAATAAGGTTAGGCGTAACGACAAATTTAATATAATGTTATATTATAAGGCTTAAGTCTTAAGTCGAGGTTATACTCGATACCTCGATAAAAGAAATCAAACATAACAAAGAAAAGAATAAAGAAAAGTTGTGATAGATAAAATATATATTTGTGTGCAAGTATATATGTATATTCGTTGTTATGAAATTATTATTTAAGTAATAAGAGTATTCCTAAATAATAAAAGAAAAGATTACGTTTCTTAGAGAAGAAGAAACGTCGGGTTTTTTGTTGGAACACGAATCTATCAATCACTATTACTATAACAGATCTCGGATCCGTGTATAATCGATTAATTCTCAATATAGATCTAGCTCATAATTACGTTTGATTGAGTGTTATATGTGTATATATATTATCATATATTATTAGTTTTATAAGATTAAAGATGATGATCGAGAGAGTGTTTGGACAGCGTATCGTTAATTATCTCTCAAAGCTTAAATTACTTGTGAACAGAGTTCACTATAAATAGAAGATAGGTCCAGTTCTCTAACATTCCCTAGCGAACTAGACACTACTTCGTTACATACATAAATAACGAAACACCCCCTGGTTCGTTAACATCCCCTAACGAATCAGGAGGGAATAGACTTAAGTCTTAGTCGGTAAACAACCTTAGCGAACTAGACATTACAACTAACGAACTAAACAGATAAATATTTGTTTATTACATTAAACAAAAACGACAAATACATTAACGATGATTACAAAGACTCAAGACGCAAAACCGTGCACTAACATTTTTAATATAAACTAAAGGTTTATAATTTACTTTTAAACTAAAGGTTTTCAAGTAAAAGAAAATAAACTAAAGGTTCATCGAGGTTGAGATATAAAATAAGACTAAAGGTCTTAAGCCGGATCGTGTATTCGACTAACAAATATTTATACTCGTACTATAGGTGCGAGATAAAGAAGGGAAAGATCATTGGACGGTGAGTGAAGTCGATCCTAAAGAGACAAGGTGAATACACCCCCAAACATTTATAAACTTGTTTTCAAATGAGTCAAACATGTTATATGAAATTGTTTACAAGGAACTATGTGTTCCTAAAACCGTTATAGATAAGAGTATAAACCTATCCCTCAGGCTGTGTTATACATATGTCTGGATCCTTACATAGGTGGTACTATGCGATGAAACCTTGGTCGTAGGACGCTCTCCTGCAGGGAGTACGACCGTTGTGTATATTTACGAGTACTTAACTAAGTCGAACGCTGCAGTATTTGCTGAGGTGACCTAGAGTAGAAGCTCGAATTTATAATGTGTTGTTTAACTTTGTTATTCCTAATCCACATTGGGCCGAGGCAGGCGTAGTCTCGAGGGGTAATAAAGTAAAAGAAAATATTTTTGCGTCAGCGTGTTCACCAGCATTCGTTGCTGACGTATTTTCTTACATTTTGCAGGTGAACAAGATTAACACGTGGAAGTGTTGAAGTGCTATATTAAATCCGATGGCTCAGATCTTTTGTATTGAACTTTAATAGATAAATGGTGGTGTTTTTGTAATGTAAAAACAAGTAATCTTTTGTACTTAAAGTTTGGGAATCTTTTAAAATCCCAACTTTTGTTTATGTAAATATTTACAACTTAAATCCACAAATTTTAAAAGACTTCCGCTAATATAACGTAACTCTGATTTATTTACACTTGTGGTACCAACTTATGGATCACGCTCCTAGGCCTAAGATGGGGGTGTGACAAAACTCTATCATCTTCATATAAATGTAGCCACCATCTCCTTCATAACCATCCTAGCCTCCAAACTCCTCATTTACAAAAATTCCCATTTTTGAGAAAACCACCCACAATAACACAATGATTCCTGGAAATCTAACCGTCAGATCGGTTTCAAATTTTTTCAAAGTCCTCATGACATATAAATGAAGATTCCCACCAATCGGATCCTTGATCATAAGTCGGGAAATCCATATTTTATCAAGGAAACCGCAACAGCAAAAATAGAGTTTTTTGGGCAACTGATTCAGTTTTCCGGCGAATGAAGCGGCGGATTCCGGCGGCGGCAGTGGGCGGCACTGCTAAAGCTTGGCTACCCGGTCGTGTGGTCGCTTGAATTACTCAAATCAGAGTTTGTTTGATATGGTTTTGGGCTTCTCGAGTGATTTCAGACATAAACCTCAAAGGTACGTTTTTTTTAAAAAGCTTACCTTTCGTGCACAGATTTGCATGAAACTTGGTAGGATGATAGATCAGGTCATGATTATTGATAAAGTAATGAACTTGACAGTAAACGGGTTAGTTGGTTCATTTCGGGTAAAACGAGTAGTGTCCGGTTTGTGAAAAGGACGGGTAAACAAAGTCGGTTTCGCATGAAACTTGGTAGGATAGTAAATTGGACCTTATTATGAAAGAAAATGTAAACTTGAACGTAAACACGATTTTTGGAAAGAAATAGGACAACGGGTAACGTTTGAACCAAGTTAGTGCAAAGAAACAATATGGTTAAAGTCCAAGGCTCATTTATTATGCAAGACGGGCAATACGACTCGAAAAGAAAGATGGAAAATGATGGGAATAAAATCATATCCAAATGAAAAGTAATCGAATCGAATGAACAAAGTAATCTAATCGAGTGGGCAAATTAATCGAATCGAACGGACAAGGTAATCGAATCGTATGGGCTAGAAAAGTGATCGAATCGAATGAGCCAGAAAAGTAATCGAATCAAATGGGCTAGAAAAGTAATCGAATCGAATGGGACAAAAAGTAATCAAATCGAATGGGCCAAAAAGTAATCGAATCAAATGGTGAAAAGTAATTGAATCGTATGGCTAATTCGATTCGATTAGAAAATGCCATTTGATTACAAAATGCCATTCGATTAGAATATGTTATTCGATTAGAATCTTCCATTTGATTAGAACTGTCATGCGATTAGAACTGTCATTCGATTAGAATAATGATTCTATTAGATGATATAGTTATAGGTAGTTAATTGATACTTATAATTATTACATAGTTAGTCGTGACCAACTGAAGAAATGTGTTACAATCAATTCCGAAAGATGCAGGACCCAGATGAGTTTCTAGCCTCATTTCCTTGTTATGTTTTCGGGGCTGTGTGGTACTCGACGTGATTATTTAAAACACTTACCTTAAGTGGTAAGTGTATGATATGTGATTGTTTTATGAATGATGTGTGAATGATATAGAAAAGATTAAGAGTATGTATGAAAGTATATAAATATAAATACAAATATAAAGAAAGTAACGTATGGTTATATGGTTTCATTGGAAAGAAGGGCGACAGACCCTTATAAAACCTGCTTAAGAAGGGCGACATACCCTTATAAAACCTGCGTAAGAAGGGCGACAGGCCCTTATAAAAACCTGCGTAATAAGGGCGACATGCCCTTATAAAAACCTGCATAAGTGGGGCGATAGACCCTTACAAAACCTGCGAAAGAATGAATCAGAACCTAATAATATCTGAGAGGTTATAGGGCAAAAGGCTGTTTCATGACAAACACGCACAACGCGCTGGAATTGCATAGCCAGATCGTAGTCTTCATTGCGCTCGATCAGAATCTGGCTCCTGTGTAGCACGTTATTTTCTGTTTCAGATAAATTAACCAACCACATCGGGTCGATTATCTTGATAAGCTCAGTCTTCAGTCCTTTACCAAGTACTATGACGGCCTCGCCAGTACGATTGTCATAATACCAGCGGTTGAACGAGAGATGCATGTGTTGGGGCATCGTCTTCACTGATACCTGCTTCATCGTCTTTGGCGGCTTTACTTTAAGAACAAGTTTTCTCCAGCCAGTCCTTCGATCAATCTCGTCAATACGTTTACGTCTCGGGACCTGGGGCTTGAAGAACTTGAATCCATGATTTACCTCGAACAGCAAGTGTTGATGAAACCATTCAGCTGTCCGGTCACCACCACGATTGATAAATGGACGCCTCACGAGGGTACGAACATCCCAACGCGGTAATGTAAGAACGCCCATTATCGTTTCATAGTACCGGATTCCCTTCTCCCATTTTACTATACATACCTTAAGCTCGGAATCATACATCCATGAGACGATATCACCATGAACCTTGGATACAACTTTGAAGGAAGTCACTTGGTTTTCTTTGACCCATGCTGCAGCTATGTCTTTTCGTTCTTGATCAACATAACGATACGCCTGGATGATCTTACCCACAGTTTTAAATCTGAACCAACTTTGAATCTCCTCAAGAGATGTTTCGAGAAGCGAATCAGGATAAACTTTCCTCTTGCCTTTGGATTTTTCCTCGAGATGATCTTCTGCTTCTTTAACCGTTTCTTCATTAAACACTGGAACACCTTGATCAACGTTTGTGTGTTGATACAAGTCAGGATACTCATCAGTAGTGACATCTTGCATCTCAACTTCCTCGTCTTCATAGATAAAATCCGTATTCATTTGAATAGACGGATCATCTGTTATACCCTCCTCATTCACCACCTCTACGTCTGGCTCTGTCTCTAACACAGTTAATTGTTCATCATTTAACTCTAGCAGTATGGAAATCTGATCTCGTGTTAGAGACCGATCAACGAACTCACCAACTTCAATCTCGTCTCTGTTCACCAACTTCTAACCACCCCCGATCCATCCATAAATATCACAGTGTTGGCTTCAATCATTTCAATTGTCTTAACAGCCTTTGAATCCTTATACACAACAACCTGTTTATCCAAATTACCGCCACTTGTACCAGTACCGGAAGATGAGCCGTGCGCTTGTTTTGGCTCACCTCCTGCACCAGATTCATCAGGATCTTCATCCTTGTTCTTGAGTTTCTTTAAGGCATCCTCTTTGCAAGTCAACTGCAAGATTAGATCCTCTTGTTCCTTCATCTTCACCCCCTGAGACTCAACAATCGCACGTAGTGCTTTAGTCTCTTTTTGACAAAAAGAAATATAACTCATCATCCGTCTTTGATTTTCCATAAGTCGTTCCTGATTTTATGCAATTTTGTAAACTGTTTCGTTCTTGCGACTTGGTTGACTATTGGGATTGTTTAGTTTTCATGTTCTTTTGTTTATCGTATTAAATCTATCAAGTAATGTTGGATCACGCCTTAATTAACGGTTGATTGTTAATTACCAAAAAAAAATTATTTAAATTTAACTTAAATAATAAAATAAATTAAATAAAGAATTAATTAAATATTATTCAAAAAGAATTTACCGTGGACCTTTATCCCGATAATCAAATACTTTAAATAAAATGTTTCACTTTTTCAAAACATAACTTAAATTGTTAAATAATATGTAAAATAAAAAGATAAAATATTTTTAGTATTTTGTGAAAAATTAAAGAATTAAAGAATGTATTTAACTTAAAAAGAATCCGAAGTAGAAAATAGACAATCTCTTTGTGTTTTTCTATGTTTTTCAAAAGCAGTACATATTTTTGTGTTTTTGTTGAATTTGAGCAGAGAACCATATTGACTAAAATGCCCTTCCATCACAGTTTTATATTTCAACGATATTATGACTGGCGTTAAGTCGGTCATTGATATTGTTGTCCACGTAAATCTTATAACAAGCCTTCGAGCATTTATGTGATATGATTTATGGTTCAATCAGTGCACAGAATATCAGAAACTATCAGCCTCTAATCTCGGTTCAAGCTTAATTTGATTTTTGCCAAACCACCCCAACTTGACTTAAACCATTATAGTGTTGATCAAAATTTTTGAATACCAATTGTGAAATTTTGAGCAATGCATCAAGTTTCCTTTACCGTGAGTGAGTATGCACGAGTCCATCTGTCGGCTTACATACATTGTATCCCCTAGGGTCCGTTTCTTATTGGTATTGAGACGCACGCAAGGGAGGAACAATTGTATGACAAACAGCGGATTTTGATCAAGTCAGTAATTTGGATTGTACGAAGTACAGCAGTGATCAAGTTTAATAACTTTGGTTTTGCACTGAAAGCGAGTGAAGTATTCATGCATATGAATACCCAGATGATTAAGCAGCATAAAGACTCACAGTGTCCAGAATCCTAACACTTGTTAATTGCTTTATTATATTTTTGGGTGATCAACAACTATAAGGCTTGAGTATGACTGGATATTACATTTCTGCCATCTTCACCAAGATTTTTGCTAGAGACTAACACCTCTTTCAATTTGGCTTTGCTTTAGGTTTATATCACTTACTTTACTCTAACAGCTTGTTTAAGATCTATCAATGCACCAATGATTAAGCACACAACCTTTTAAGCTTATTTCTTTTTGGATATGGAGTCAAATAATCAATGTACTATCATATTCTCTTTTTTCTTCAAAAACTCAAAATTTTGAGGAGCATAAAACAAAATGATTTTAATTGCCTCAGTTAATTTAAGTTTATAAATTAACGGCTATCCTATCCATCTACAAGTAGAGAACAGGACCAAAACATGCAAACACGCTTCACAAACTTAAATAACTGACTAAATTTTCAGCTAAAAATAAATAAAAAACCTAACGAACGCCCCAAGTACTTTCCATCTGTCAGATAAATGGCTAACCCGAATATTTACAAGAAATTATCATGACCAAACATATACAAGTATATGTCCTTAAAAATAGAAGCAAATGACATAATTTTCAGCGAACATAAGCGAAAATCTTATTGGTTTTTCTCTTTACAAACTTAAAAAACACAATCTTTTTGTCTTTTCGGATTTTTCTTTACAAAACGAGAAAATTCACCTTCTTTTTGACTCTTTCAGAATTTTCTGTACAAACAAAAATCACAATCTTTTTGGTATTTTCTAATTTTAAAATGTTTTTGGTTTTTCAAATATTAATCTAAAACAAGATAGAATAGAATATCTTTGATTTTTGAAATTTTTCTGATGTTTATGGTTTTATCTATACAAACACAAAGCACAATATTTTTGTATTTTTCTAAGATTCACCCCCTAAAACCTAAAAACAAAATAAAATTTAAACTAGAGCAAACTAAAATAAAGATAATTATCCTAATTTTAGGATCTCAGCAAGGGTCTTCAATCCATTTAAACCAAGTAGAAAGTTAAATCGTGTTTTATCAAAGGTTTTGGTAAATATATCGGCTTTTTGAAAATCAGTATGTACTTTCTCAAGGTCAATTAATTTCTTTTCATAACAATCCCGTATAAAATGATATCGAATTTCGATATGTTTTGTTTTAAATGTTGTACGGGATTCTTGGTGATACTAATAGCAGCAGAATTATCGATCAAGATGGGAGTAGTAAGAAACTTCAAACCGTAGTCGCGAAGATGTTGTTGTATCCACAAAACCTGGGAACAGCAACTCCAGGCTGCAACATACTCAACTTCGGCGATTGAAGTGGAGACCGTTGTCTGCTTCTTACACTGCCAGGAAACAAGCCAGCTTCCTAAGAATTGGCATCCCGCTATAGTAGACTTGAAATTGATCTTGCATCCTCCATAGTCTGAGTCTGAGTAAGCGGTAAGATCGAAAGTATCATCTTTGGGGTACCATAACCCAATGTCAGGATTTCCCCTTAGATATTGCAGAATACGTTTGACCGCTGCCAGGTGAGTCACTCGGGGACTAGCTTGGTACCTAGCACATAAACAAACAGCAAACATTATGTTGGGTCGAGAAGCAGTTAAGTACATTAAAGAACCAATCATAGCACGATAGAGGGTCGGATCAACGGTATCCTCCAATTCATCCGGTGATAAATTGTGACCCACGGGAAGAGGAGTAGAAGGGATTTTTCCTGCACTAATCTTGAATTGGCTCAAGACGTCGTTCACATATTTTGTCTGATGAATGGAGATTCCCTTCGCAGACTGATGAACCGGCAACCCTAAAAACAAATTCATCTCTCCCATCGAACTCATCTCGAACTTGGTTTGCATAGACCTCTCAAACTCCTTACATAACGTGTCATTTGTAGACCCAAAGATTATATCATCAACATAAATCTGAACGAGGAGAAGATCATCACCAATATTCTTATAAAACAAAGTGCAGTCAACAGTTCCACGTTTGAAACCATTATCCGTCAGATGGTCGGTGAGCGTGCCCTACCAAGCTCTCGGGGCTTGATGTAGACCATATAATGCCTTGTTTAATCGGTAAACACGATCAAGATAATTAGGATCTTCAAAACCAGGAGGTTGTAACACAAACATTTCCTCATGAAGTTCACCATTGAGAAAAGCACTTTTAACATCCATTTGATACACTTTAATATTCTTGTAAGCTGCATATGCCAAGAAGATTCGAATCGACTCTAATCTTGCAACTGGAGCATAAACCTCAGTGTAATCAATACCCTCTTGCTGATGAAAACCTTGTACCACTAAACGTGCCTTGTTTCTCACAATTACCCCACGATCATCTTTCTTACATTTATATACCCACTTTGTCGGAATTGCTTTCTTGACTCTACCAGGTTTGTCGATAAGATCCCAAACACCTAAACGAGCAAATTGTTGTAATTCTTCTTGCATAGCTTCTACCCAAGACGGATCTTGAAGTGCCACACGAGGAGTCGTTGGCTCAACTTGAGATAGAAAACAAGTGAATTTGGCAACAGTTACAATCCCAGATGAGTGTAAGTCAGCATAAGCACATAGAACATTATTTTCACGTGAAGAAGCAACTTGACGACGAGTTTGAACACCCACATCTAGTTCTCCAATAATGTTTTCTTGTGGATGGTAATTATGAATCCTGAGAGTAGGATTTTCAGAAACAGCAACATTTTCAAATAAATTAGTGTAATGTTCACCCAATTCAGGATATGAAACATCACTATCAAGTTCAATAACTTGATCTACAACAGCATTCTCATCAGATGAAGTAGAAGCATTATCATAATGAACAGGATACTCATTGTCAGGTTCTTCAGTTGGAGCAACAATTGGTGCTTCAACATCATTTGAACTTGCAAACCTTGGAATTTCCAAATGTTCTTCAAAATAAGCACGAATTAAATCTTCATCTGGATGATCAGTTGTTGGAGTAAACGTATTAAATAGACCACCGTAGTCAAACATCCAGTCGGGACCTTTTCTTTGAGAAGGAGTAGTGTACTTTTGACAGTCCACATGGTACCATTCTTTAACACAACCGGACGTAAAGTTAAACACTCTTTTCTTAGGTGACGCATACCCCAAGAAATAACCCTCAATGGCTTTTTCATCAAACTTTCCCACATCCTTTTTCAACATAGTACAAGGACACCCAAAAGGTTTCAAGTACTTTAAATTAGGTTTACGATTATTCAATAATTCATAACTGGTATTCTTGAGTCTTTTCACATTTAGAACTTGATTGAGTGTATAACAAGCAGTATTCACCGCCTCATTCCAAAACTGGACAGGAAGCTTTGAGTCAGCAAGCATCGTTCTAGCAGCTTCAATCAACGTTCTATTCTTTCTTTCAGCTACACTGTTCTGTTGTGGTACATATGGGGCACTGTATTCTCGATGAATTCCTTTTTGGATACAAAAGAAATCCAATACAGTATTTTTAAATTAAGTACCATTATCACTTCGAATTCTCCTCACTTTCAGTTTGTATAGTGATTCGATCTTAGGGATTAGATTTTTAACAAGACCCGGTGTTCGATCTTTTGAACTCATAAACAAAACCCATGAATATCGTGAATAATCATCTGTAACTACTAGGCAATACCAGTCTCCAGAAATACTCGCACGATTCACTGGACCAAATAAATCCATATGCAGTCGTTCAAGCAGAGTATCAGTGGAATTTAATAACTTAGATAGGTGCGATTTCTTCTTCTATTTGCCCTTTTTGCAAGCAACACAGTGATCAGATAATTTAAAATTCTTTAATGAAATACCCTCTACCAAGTTGTTTGCCATTAAGTAGTTCATTTTTCGAACATGTATGTGGCCCATTTTTCGATGCCAAAGCATTGAGTCTTTCTCGGTCGCTTTCGAGACAAAACACATTTCGATCGATGTAGACACTTTAGAATTCATATTCAAGACATAAATATCATTTGATCGAGGGGATCGCATGACAACCATGTCCTCGGGAATCACGTAACCCGGTTTCAAAATAGACACTCTTTATCTGTAAATACTGTAGTGTATTGCTTATCACAGATTTGCGACACACTCAATAAATTATGGTCCACTTTATCACAATAGTTAACCTTCTCAAAAGTAATCTTCCCATTTGAAACATCACCTTCTTGTGTAATCATACCCCCAGAATTCCCAGCAAACGCCACATAACCCCTTGAATATTTCTTACATTTGTTAAGAGGTTGAGATTCCCAGTAATATGACGAGAACATCCACTATCCATGATCCAGTTTTCACCAGAAATGGTCTTGGATGTACCCTACACACAAAAGAAAATGATTAGTTCAAAAAGGCAGCCCAGGCCTCAGTCTTGGGCACCTTTTGGTTTCCTTGAGAAAAGTTAAATTTAGTTGCATTCAATTGTTGTTCAGCAACTTGAGAATAAGTTACAGGTTTCTTAGACTTTCGTCTTAGATACGCAACTTGAACCACATTTGAATTAATATTTTTGCATAATGGTTCAGTAGGAATAAACTTAGATTTAATGGAACCATGAGTTTCATTCACATGTACATTCGAGAACATAATATGAGTATCATCAGCATACGACACATGTTGTTTCAGAATCTCCTTTGCCAAAGGAACCGGTTTGGAGTGGTCCTTGATAAAAGGATGAAGATTCTGATAGTTCTTCTGGCCACAATTTCTTACTACATGACCTTGTTGACCGCAAAGAAAACAACTTCGCATGTCAACATGATGATGTTGAAAATTTGTTAGAACATGTGACACAGATGATGACTGATGACTCACATTTTTGGTCATACTCTTAGCAAAATCATCAGATAATTCAGATTTCTTTTTCAAGTAAAAATCTAAATTAGAACAATTTGAAAAACTTTTCAACATATCTGTTCCAGTTGACTTCACAAATTGAACCTTTTTAGCTTGTTTTAATACTTGCTTTGCTTTAGTCATGGATCAGATGGAACTGAAGTTTTTGCTTGAGCATATTGACGTTCAAGTTCACGAACCTTGGAAGTTTCATTGCGAAACACACTCTCAATCAGTTCAGGTTTAATGATACTTATTGGAATGTCTTTCTCAGTGAACATCGTATCCATCCCTTTTAACTTAAACACACGAGCAGATGATGGCTTAGATGCATTAGGATTTATGGAACGCAACAAATCCTCATCAGGAATTTTGGGTTTTTTTGGTTTCTTAGCCTTCACTGGTTTGACAAGAGCATCTTGTTTCATCTTAGTTGTGTGCGAACCATACACAGCTTCCTCAAATTCATGAGGTTCACAAAGTATGTGATTAGAACTTGGAATGTTCTTGTTCTTGTGTATAATTTCAGGTTCAAACACATCTTCAATGATAACTTTGTCAACATTTTCAACAAAAACTTTGTTGCTTTGAACATGAGGTTTCTGAGTTGAAGATTGAGATTTAAGACTTTTAGTAGAAACAGATTTTGATTTTTCTAAAATCACGGGTTCTTTAAGAATAACATCTTCCTCAGTTGGAGCAAAATGATTAATTTTATAATCATTGTGAAATGGTGGTGGAATTTTAACAAAACCTATACCTTTCTTTAAATCCTTTTGTTTTCCAGAAACTTCAATAATTTCATTTAACAGAAAAGAGGAATTTTGAAATTTACCCAATTTATTCTTTAACTCAAGAACCTCATTCTCAAGCTCATTTATCTTCGAACGATGTTTCAAAATTTCTTGAAACTTTTGATCATTAATTGTCATTTTTACAGATAACTCAGCTTTGAGATCATGGTTACTTGTCGACAATGCTTCAATCTTTTCACGAGATCTCATTTGAGATTCGAGAGATTGTCGATAAGTATCCTTTAGAGAAGCAATTTCTCTCACTAAATTGTCATTGTGATTATTTAAAGATTCTAACTTAGGTTTGTTAGATTCACAATCAGCACAATTTACTTTAACAGATGATGTAGCAGAAATAGAATGACTAACCTCATATATCTTAGCCATGCACGCAAAGACTGCTGTAGGCTTGTCACAGGAATCATCGAAATCTGATCCAGTGTCATTATCAGAAGACACCTCACTTCCACTAGCATCATGAAAATCTTGAGTCAACCCGAACAAAGCCAGATTAGCTTGAGTATCGTTGCACAGTAGTCGTTGTGACCAATCATCTCCATTAGCTAACATTGCTTGTGACCCAGAACTTGATGGTTTCTTCTCAACATCATTACCTCGTGATGTTGAAGAGTTTGAACTTTGACCGTGAGGACCATTATACTCCTTTTTCGATTTATCACATTCTTTTGCAAAATGTCCGAATTCTTGACAATTATAACATTTCACCTTCAACTTGTCAAATCCCAACTTCTTGTTCAGGGCAGGGAGATCTTTTCCGGCTCTTTGCAAGAATCTTTTCACCTTACGAACAATCATTGCCATGTTCCACTTTAAATCCATGATTTCTAAGTCGTCTGGATCAATATGATCATAGTCTTCATAGGTCAGATCACTAGTGGCAATTTTGCTACTCACCAAGTTTTCATAAGAAGTCATAAAAGCTGATAAGAAGGCAAAATTTTGTTCAGCTTCTTTCATGTTGACGTTTGGAGGTGATGAGTATTGATTTATCGAAGACGAACTTCTTGAACTAGCAGAAACATTTGGTGGTCCAGAGTTACCAGCAGTATAAAAACATGCTCTAGGATCACTATAAATTGTTGTTTCATTTTCTCTTGCATTCTGAGTCAAATATGCAGTAATTGGTGAAATGGTGGAACTCAGAGGCATACTACCACCATGGAAAGCAGGATCTTGACTTTCCTTGGATGACTTTTGACACTTGAGATCATACTCACGAGCTTCAATCTTTTGTAAAAACTCACTTGCAGTCAAGCCTTCATTGAAATAATTGTTTTCTTTTAATACCATTAGAAAAGTAGAGTACGAACTTGGTAATGCACTCTTAATAGTATCAATCTTGTCAATCTCAGAAATTTCCAACTTCATTTTATCCATTTCAGCAATCAAGTGATTGAATCTCGTTGTCATCTCTTCAACCGTTTCACCTTTGAGTAAATTAAAGTTTCTGAATTGAAACTTAAGCATCACCTTTTTGCTTTCAGCTGTGTTTCCCATACTTCTCATTTGAATATGTTGAAACAAAGAAGCACAGATTTTTATACTACCCACCTGGTGAAAAATATTTTCCGGTAAAGCCATGGTTAGAGTAGAATATGCTTTTGTCTCTATCTCTAGTGCATTCTTCTCTTCTTGTGAGTATTGAGATATAGTTTTAGGTCTGAATCCGATAGTCTCAACTCCAATCATAGGAACAGTATAAACTTCATTTAAACAATATGAGCAGTCAGGATGAACTGATCCTAGATGAGCACAAAACCTAGGTTCCCATTTAGCAAAGTCACTGACCTTCATCAATCTTGGACATTTAGAATGTGAACCTATCTAGGTATCAAGTTGCAACATTTGTTGCATCAACATGTTTTGAGAAGCTAATGCATACATACCGGCCATTTTTGACAAGTTTCAAAAATTTCAAGGGTGTAACGAATCAATTAACGAATAAGATTAACAAATAGTGAATGTAACGAACTGTAAAAAGTTGTAGTGAACTGTGAACAGTAGATTAACGAATCAAATCCTAACGAGGCTATGATTGATCAGATAGCGAATCAAGATTGATCTTAACGAATCAATCCAACGAATCAGATTTAACAATAAGTCAAATTAGCGAATTGACTAACGAATCAGCTAGCGAATTGATAAGAAGAATCTTGACGAAATAGAAAGTATTTAGTAACGAATCGCTAAGAAAGACTTAGCGAAATAGATAACGAACCAGCTACTATTGATAGCGAATCAACTATAGCGAATCAAGTTGTTACAACGGTTTGTAACAAACTCTGACACCTAATGCCACGTGGCAAAGGTTGTTATGACACAAATCCCAAGGTAGACGCGTGTCACACGAATCTGTTAACCGAAATCACGAATTAGATAACACGAATCAACTATTTATGCGAACTGATTAGCGAATTACTTGAAGTTTATAACGAATCGACTAACTGAGATAATGAATCAAAGTGAACAAGATAACGAATCAACATAAGGATGATAACGAATCATATTCAAATCTTCAAATCTTCAAAGAAGATTTCCAGATTTTCTGGAAATGAAAAACACGAAACCCAGAATACACAAATGCGTAATACTACCTCAATTCTTAACCAAAACGCACAAATAATATATCAAACAACTCTTAAATCGATCGTGAATTCAAAACACCTAAACTCAAATCCGAATCCATCCAAAACCAAACCAAACATCAAATCCAATTCACAATACCTTTCCTATACCTTAACCAACTCAAATCCAGTCCAAACCTACCATAATTCAATCAACTCACCTCAAATTGATCCAAATTCACCCAAACAGAACACTATCGATATCAAAAACTAATTAAAAGTCCAATACTCTAAATAAACCACCAAATCAAGTGTAATTGAACCCCGAAAGCTCTGATACCACTTGTTGGAACCCGAATCTATCAATCACTATTACTATAACAGATCTCGGATCCGTGTATAATCGATTAATTCTCAATATAGATCTAGCTCATAATTACGTTTGATTAAGTGTTATATGTGTATATATATTATCAGTATATTAATAGTTGTATAAGATTAAAGATGAAGATCGAGAGAGTGTTTGTACAGCGTATCGTTAATTATCTCTCAAAGCTTAAATTACTTGTGAACAAAGTTCACTATAAATAGAAGATAGGTCAAGTTCTCTAACATTCCCTAGCGAACTAAACACTACTTCGTTACATACATAAATAACGAAACACCCCCTGATTCGTTAACATCCCCTAACGAATCAGGAGGGAATAGACTTAAGTCTTAGTTCGCTAAACAACCTTAGCGAACTAGACATTACAACTAACGAACTAAACAGATAAATATTTGTTTATTACATTAAACAAAAACGACAAATACATTAACGATGATTACAAAGACTCAAGACGCAAAACCGTGCACTAACATTTTTAATATAAACTAAAGGTTTTCAAGTCAAAGAAAATGAACTAAAGGTTCATCGAGGTTGAGATATAAAATAAGACTAAAGGTCTTAAGTCGGATCGTGTATTCGACTAACAAATATTTATACTCGTACTATAGGTGCGAGATAAAGAAGGGAAAGACCCTTGGACGGTGAGTGAAGTCGATCCTAAAGCGATAAGGTGAATACACTCCCAAACATTTATAAACTTGTTTTCAAATGAGTCAAACATGTTATATGAAATTGTTTACAAGGAACTATGTGTTCCTAAAACCGTTATAGATAAGAGTATAAACCTAGCCCTTAGGCTGTTGTATACATATGTCTGGATCCTTACATAGGTGGTACTATGCGATAAATGGGCACATCGCACCACCCTTGGTCGTAGGACGCACTCCTGCAGGGAGTACGACCGTTGTGTATATTTACGAGTACTTAACTAAGTCGAACGCTGCGGTGTTTGCTGAGGTGACCTAGAGAAGAGGCTCGAATTTATAATGTGTTGTTTAACTTTGTTATTCCTAAGCCACGTTGGGCCGAGGCAGGCGTAGTCTCGAGGGGTAATAAAGTAAAAGAAAATATTTTTGAGTCAGCGTGTTCACCAACATTGGTTGCTGACGTATTTTCTTACATTTTGCAGGTGAACAAGATTAGCACTTGGAAGTGTCGAAGTGCTATATTAAATCCGATGGCTCAGATCTTTTGTATTAAACTTTAATATATAAATGGTGGTGGTTTTGTAATGTAAAAACAAGTAATCTTTTGTACTTAAAGTTTGGGAATCTTTTAAAATCCCAACTTTTGTTTATGTAAATATTTACAACATAAATCCACAAGTTTTATAAGACTTCCGCTAATATAGCGTAACTCTTTTTTATTTACACTTGTGGTACCAACTTATGGATCACGCTCCTAGGCCTAAGATGAGGGTGTGACAAAACTCTATCCTCTTCCTATAAATGTAGCCACCATCTCCTTCATAACCATCCTAGCCTCCAAACTCCTCATTTACAAAAATTCCCATTTTTGAGAAAACCACCCACAATAACACAATGATTCCTGGAAATCTAACCGTCAGATCAGTTTCACATTTTTTCAGAGTCCTCATGACATATAAATGAAGATTACCACCAATCGGATCCTTGATCATAAGTCGGGAAATCCATATTTTATCAAGGAAACCACAACAGCAAAAATAGAGTTTTTTGGGAAACTGATTCTGTTTTCCGGCTAATGAAGCGGCGGATTCTAGCGGCGGCAGTGGGCGGCACTTCTAAATCTTGGCTACCCGGTCGTGTGTTCTCTTGAATCACTCAAATCAGAGTTCGTTTGATATTGTAACGATTCCGACGAAACCAGATATACCCTAACCGGTAGACAATAGTTACGTCATATTTAATGTCGGGTACATGAATTACCATAGTAATTATACGAGAATACATGGTTCACTGTATTGATTGTACGTGAATATATAATTCATCGTATTGAATATGCGATTAATCGATCGATAGTTATTGAAACCCGAACGAATCGAGGGTTCAATTATAGACGATATCTATAATATTTAGTGATTTTACGAAGCATTAATGCTTCGGGATAAGTAAAGTACGGCACAGAAAAAGAATTTTCGATTTAATGGTACTTCGGTACGTTAAACGAAACCTTTAATACCAAACCGAGCAAGAGACGATCGATCAAGCCGAAAAAGATGCGCAATAATTAATAATATGATGTTTTAAGTTAATAAATGCCATGGTTTAAGTTTTTTAAAGTTTTAAATCGGTTTTATATAAATTTCATTTTTAAGCCGAAAAACGACCGTTTTAGCCTCGTTTAAGCCGAATTAAACATTTAACCTAAAAACGAACTGAACCAGATTATCCAAAACATTATCCGGATTTCGAGAATCCAAACATGTGGCTAGAAATGGAGAGGTGGGTCCCACCCCACCCCCCTAAGTGGTCCGATCGGCTTGGGGTAACTCCCCTAGCCTTTCATTTCTTTTTTTTCATCCAACCATTCAACAATCTTCATTTTCTCTCAACTCCATGGACTAAAAACCGAGATATTTAGCAAGAAAACCGAGGTAAAAATCGAGTTATTTACGTGTTCATCTTCGTTTCTTGAGTTTATTTGCAAGAAAATGAGGTTTCAAAGATGAAAACCGATTCTTGCGTGATCAAGTGATGTATACGGGTTATACAAGGGATCTTGGTCCAAGAAAGGAGTTAAACGGACCAAAAACGAATATTTACGGTTTAAACTTGAGTTTTGGAACAATAACCGAAACTATAGTGTAAGAGGCTTGATCGTGAGTGTAACTTGCTTGGTATTGTGGTATGTTGGTTGTAGGTTCTGTATTTAGTGGTAGATAAGGCGGAAAGACGAGTTTGTAGCTTGTAGTGGCGGAAAACAAAAGGTATATTCGGTTTATGTTCGGTATTGGATTTTTGGACAGATTGTGGTAGGTTTAGAGTTAGATCATGAAATTTTACAGGGATGATCTACACATGAAAATTATGAGTTCTATGAATTTTTGGTAATTTTTGGACAAAGGATGAATATTTGGTGAATTTAATGCTCGGTTTTGGCTAAAAATGGTGAAAAATAGTTAAATATCATGAAAAATTCTGGAAAATTCCATATAAGCTTTTTATAACATGTATAAGTCACACAAAAAATTTTAGGTCAGTTGAAGAAGTCTAAGTAGACTTTTCGGTTAAACGAGTTCTAGGGTTTTCTAGCTCGGTTTTAAGGAAAATGGCATGTAAAGAGAGATTTTGGTTCTGGAAAAATTACAGGGGACTAAGTGGATGGCATGGGACATCCAGGAAAAATTTGGGATTTTTCTAAGGTCGTTTGGTATTTACGACATATTTAGTGTTTAAATGGTGTTTAAAAATAGATAAATAAATTTTAAATATAAAAATTAATTCTGGAAATATTTTTATAAAATTCCCCACTGTCAAAAAGTGATTTTTGCAAAATTTCAAGATCCGAGATTAAACGGGTAATTATTTGTGCAAAAACAAACTTTTAAAGCTTAAAACGCGTAAACCGGTAAAGTTCGCCTAAACGAGCTGACCGGTGTATAAAAACCCTAAAAATGGACTATTTTCATATAATTAAGTTAAACAAGTAAAAATAAATCATCCAAAAATAATTCGGATGATTTGAGTAATTTTATCCGATAAAACAGTTTCCGGTGCACTAAAGACGGAAACGGGTCCCGCAGCCAATCGGGGCGTCTAAACCGAGCTCTAATTTCACAACTTTAATTAAATTATCAGTCAACAACTATTTCCGGGACGTGTGTGACCAAACTCATTTTGAAACGCAAAAACGGATAACCGTGCTAGGCACGCAAAACGGGGAAACGAACTAATAGTAGTTTTGACTACGGAACTCTAAACGATATCACAATCTGAGTCCGGAGATGTGTTTCTGGGTTAACATTGCACCCGGAATGGGTACAGTACTGGGTTAACAGTGTCCCCAGATGTACCGGTTGATACGGTTAAAGATTATATAAATAATAATTGTATAATAACGATCGTAGGGATCATAATACAGATTGGACGTGTTAACTGATAATGATTGTTGTTACCTGCTTGCATGTGCTAAGGTGAGTTTCACGAGCCCTTTTTTCTGAATTGTTTTTAAATATTTTCTCGGGGCGGAAGCATGTTATTACTGAAAGGTTTAAGTACATACTGAACGCATGGATTTGCGTGGATTTATATATTTTTTATTGTACGGGAATCGTACGGAAATGTACTAAGATGGTAATTGTCTGAGTTGCTAACATTCTAAGGCCCCGGAACACGAGTGATTAACTGAAAGCCGGTAGAGTGTGGATAGTACTATTGGTCTGACAAACCCAACTGGTCCGGCATGGATTTGCTGATGTTTCCCAGCCAGTTGCACATGTCTATTTTGTAGTTATTTATTTTGCTATGTAATGTTAGACATAGCGGTTTGGGGCAGGTCCGTGGGCGGGGGATATGCCACGGGGGTTGTGTGTGATAGTCAGAGGTTTCACTTGTGGGCTCAGCATAATTACATCGATAATATTATCTTATGATATGGATTTATCATGGTTTACTCAAATTGTGAAACTCACCAACTATTCGTAGTTGACCCGTTTTCTCACATGCTTTTCAGGTACAATTAAGATGAAGTGATTGCTTACGTGCTAAGTGCTTGATGTGTGTAAGATTTGCGTGCGGGATGTTAGGATACATTGTAATAAATAGAATTATGTATCGTATTGTATGATGTGTGTATCACCTAGACGGAAATGAAATATGAGATAATGTAATTTGAAGTATATTAATGTATTCAGTTTTCTTTATAAACAATGTGGTTGATATCAGAGGTGTCTGTTGCATCCCGTTTAGGTTTCCGCTGCGGTTACGGGGTGTTACAGAACTTGGTATCAGAGCCATTGGTTATAAAGATTTAGGATGTCTTTAAAAGATACCTAAAATATAACCAGTAGCTTAAGTATTATATGATCTGAATATCATCTAATAATTTATAGTGACGAGATCTGGATGAACTTGGATGGACAAGTGAGTTATTATGGTCCGGAACATAATAACAGACTTGTCCGCACGAGGGAATTCAGGGGAAGTCACGGGGAACGTTAATAGGTAAAAGTGGCAACATATGTGTAAAGTATATAATATTATTTATGCGTGCCAATGTGTATACATATATATATGTACATATCTTGTGGGTACATGTATTGAGAAATAGGACCCGGATAAGGAACCGGGGGATGAAATAATAAAAGTACCGAGGATGCAGAAATTTCTAGAGCATCGGTTGATGATAAGTCTGACTTATCGGGCCATAGTTATGATAGTACCAAGTTAGATCTCCCGTTTGACATTAACCAGAAATATCTAGTAACCGTCACTCCCAACCAAAATTGATGAATCCCTTACCCTACCAACACCGGTACCGTATATTTAATAACCCCCTATATTCACCCGAACCGACGACCCTCACGTACGGACGGACCTGTACGTGAACCCATTCTTATTCCGTTAAAAAAAATAAAAAAAAAATAAATTTGATAAAAAATGAGCAGATAAAAATAATATATAGAAATATATATGTGTATTTCTCACTCTCAAACATATGAGCCATACCACCTCCAGATCGAGAATCACCGATTTTAGCAAACCTAGAACGCCTGAGGACATTGACTGAGCAAGCGATAGAGTTTCCCATACTAGTAATTGATAATAATTGAAGGCAACATGGGTTGCGCGATTACCTTGAACCTTGCAACTCCCTATGTTATCCTTACATCCGTTAGAGGCCTATACCCATGTATACTCGAATAGAATGATTACCCATACAAAGAGGTGTTGGAATCATTATAGCATAGTTGGTTGTTCGTTTGTAGGTGGTATACCGTGTATGCCGGTTATGCAAATAGACACAGATATTATAACTCTGTGGTACGTAATCGTGTGGTGCTCACGGTGAGCATGTATCGGTTATGCTGACATGCAGAAGGATATTGAAATTAAGCATATTAAACATTAATCTTTGTTGAGAAAGATCTATATGTCAGTTGGTGACAAGGGTTATGAAACATATTTAAACGTTAACCGACATCAGGTTAAGTCCATATGTTATTATATTTGTGGGACATATATACTAGATACTGGTATGTGTAATATGTATGATAATATTTGGTGTGTATGTGTACTTGCTGTTATGATTGAGCTGGTAACGAGTTATACGGTGAGATTAGTATTGATTACTGCGTACGGTATGGGTACGGCAGAATGACATAAAAAGAGTAACTCCAATGATGGAGATTGATATGATTCAGTTGGTTGCTCAAAGATAGCAGATGATGATACCGAATGTCGTATCACAGATCACTGCTAGTGTTGTTGCAAATGTGATTGCAGAATTATAGATTGAGATATCACATGAATATGAATATTTCAATTCTTAGTGGTATTACTAAGAGTGATAATGTCCCACCGAATACTATTATGACTACAAGTATTAGTTATAAACTAAACATGAATAGTAGTCGTAATGAATTAGATCCGGTATGAAGGATATGTTTGTTGGTTGTGTTAAGGAAATTATTAGTAGTTTACTGATGGTAAAGGGAGGTATAGATTAACGAGTGGATAGAAAGATCGAAATGGTTAAGGATATTGGTAAGAGTCTAGAACATTGTGTAGTGAAATACGCTACAGTTATGTTGGTAGATTATGTTGTATCGTGATGGAACACGATGGTACAAAATTATAGTTAGAAAATTATTACTCAGATGATATGGTCGGAATTTAAAATTCTTGTGCTAGAGCACTTTTATTCGAGTAATTAAGTTCAGAGATTGGAAACTGAGCTATGGAAGATAGAATGTTGTGTGCTGATCACTTAGAACACACTAATCGTTTGAAGGAATTGTCATGTCTGGTAACATGGCTAATTACTCCTGAAACTAAGCGAAGTGAGCGCTATATTGGGGACTAACTCCATCGATAAGGAGTATAGTCAATCCTGTAAAATATACAACCTTTGGAAGGGTTGTGTCACAAGCCAGCATTGATATATTTGACTCTATGGGAAGCGGAATGGAAGGACGTTAAGTGAGACGTCGAGTGTTAAAGAAGAGAAATGATAAAGGTATAGTGCAAGATAGGCTTTTGAATAAGTAGGTAGGTCCTACAACCAAGAATTATACTAAGACTAGTTCTGGTGTGAAAACATGAACCGCATGAAGGGTCCTCCCCTAAATGTGGAATATATGGTTGTCGGCAGGAAGAAGAATGTCGAGTGATAGTAGGCCACAGGTGTGGTAAAGATGGACGTAATGCCCCAATTGTAGAACCAATTGAAGCCATGTGAACCGGCAACCCCAACCCATTCGTGTACAACCACTCCGAACCCAACAACTTCAATAACAATCCATCCAAAGAAATCAAATTATGTTAAACAGTTGTACTTGCTATGAATGTGGCAATACAGAACGTTTCAAGAGAAATTGCCCAAAGTTGAACCAAGGTGTCGTGGAAGACGAACCTCATGACAAGCATCAACCTCTGATCAAGCAAGGAGCCGCGCTTTTGTGAGTAATTCGAATAAAGCACGTCATGATCCAAAGGTGGTATTAAGTACGTTGTAGTTTTAAATCAATAGGCTTCAGTGATATTTTTACGGTTGTCGATAAAAGTTAGTTCCTGTTAACCTCCTACCATTTGGAAAGATACCGAATAGTGAAACTATAGAACCCTATACTGTAGAATCGCTAACGGTAAATCCCTAATGGTTAACTAAATTGTTCGGAATTGTCCTATTATTCTGAACGATTAACCTATCCTTATTGACCTACGACCAGTAAAGTTAAGAAGTTTTGACGTAACAGTTAACATGGATTGGCTAATTCAACTTGAAGCTGAAATCAAATATGAGAAGAAGATGATTAGAAACTCTCTTTCGGACGATGAAGCGATTAGATACAGAGAAAAGTGTACGGTATTATGTTACCACTCTAATCTCATCTTGAGATGGTATAATATTTACGTCAAGAAGACGTGGTGTATTTAACAAATGTGATTGCCACAGATTTAAAAGAAAACATATAGAAGATGTCCTGGTGGTACGCGAATTTCCACAAGTTCTCCCAGAAGAACTTCCTGGATTACCGCCAACCCGACGGGTCGAATGCAGAATCGATTTAATGCCTCAAGCTGGCCCTGTTGCTAAAGCACCCTACCGACTTGCACCAACTGAAATGCAAGAATTATTGGAAAAGGTTTTATACGACGTAGCTAGTCACCATGGGGTGCACCAGTGTTATTTGGGAATTGAAGGACGGAAGTGTTAAGATATGTATTGATTAGGGAGAATTGAATAAAGTAACGATCAAGAATAGGTATTCACTTCTTCGAAGTAAATGATCTGTTTAACCAACTGCAAGGGGCGATTTATTTTTAGAAAATTGATCTTAGATATAGTTATCACCAAATGAGAAATCCAAGAGGAGGACGTTGCAACAACAGCGTTTCGGACTCGTTACGGCCATTATGAATTCTTAGTTATGCCTTTCGGACTAATAAATGCGCCGGCAGTGTTCATGGACCTCATGAATCGAGTCTGTAAACCCTACCTCGACAAATTCGTCATCGTGTTTATTGACGATATTTTGATCTACTCGAAAAGTAAAGAAGAGCACGAGCAACACTTAAGAATAATTTTAGAACTTCTGAATCAGGAGAAGTTGTATGCAAAATTCCCCAAGTGTAACTTCTGGTTACAAGAAGTGCAATTCCTCGGTCACGCTGTAAACCATCAAGGAATACACGTTGATCCGAGTAAGGTAGAAACCATTAAAATTGGCAGTCACCCAAGGCGCCAAAGGAAATGCGCCAATTTTTAGGACTAGCCGGAGACTATCAGCGGTTTATTGAAGAATTTTTAGCATTACCCAACTCATAATCCTTTGTACGACGCAAATGTACAAATTTTATAGATGATAAGAGACCGCAGTCTCATATTCATCGAAGATGGGTCGAGTTGTTAAGCGATTATGACTGTGACATCCGTTATCACCCCGGCAAGGCTAACGTCGTAGTCGATGCCTTGAGTAGGAAAGATCGGGTTAAGCCATTGCGAGTGCGAGCGCTGGGGATGATAGTCCAGTCGAACTTTTCGGACCTGATTCGAGTCGCTCAACGTGAGGCGTTGAAAGAGGAACAATTGGAAAGGAGGGACTTTACGGCAATGAGAAGAATTTCGAACAGCGCGTGGACGAAATTCCTCATTTCAAAAATCGGATTTGGATCCCGACCCTCCATGACCTTCGTGAATTAATCATGGACGAAGCGCATAGATCGAAATATTCCATACATCCGGGATCGGAATAGACTATTGATGATACGAATATCTGAAAGAATTTTATTAATGGCCGAGTTTGGAGAAAGATATGGTTACATATGTTGGCGAATATTTAAGTTATGCAAGAGATAAAGCTGCACATCGAAAACCCTAGGGAACGCCACAACGACAGAAAATTCGCCAATGATAGTGGGAATAAATTACAATGGATTTCGGGACGCAAATTCCCAAGATATATCAAAGGCATGATGTAAATTGGGTAATCGCGGATCGATTAACCAATCCTCGCATTTCATCCCAATCCATGACGATTACCACAATGAAATCTCGCCCAAATTCCTGATGATGAAATGGTATCTCGTCGTGGAGTACCATTTCCAATGATCTCAGATCGAAATAGTCATCCTACTTCCATTATTGGAAGGCGGGGAAGGAAGCATCGAGAGCTTAAAGCTTTCTATGGGTGAAGTAATTATCACCAGTTTGTTAAATTGAAAATGGGCGTCACTCAAGCCATAAGATTTGAATTGATTCGAGAAACAACCAATCGGATTTATAATATTTAAGATAAGTTGAAAGCAGCGCGAGATTGGCAAAGGATTTATGCCAACATTCATAGGAAACCATTGTCACTGGAAAGAGGTGACAAGGCATTTTTAAGGCATCACCTTAGAGAGGTGATATGAGGTTTGGCAAAACCGAAAATAGCTCCTTAATATATTGGACCTCATGAGACTATCTCCATGATTGGTCATTTAGTTTATCGATTAAAGTACTCCAGGGGCTAAATACTATACGTAATGGTTTGCCAAGAGTACGAATTGAAAAGTACCTAAGTGATGAGGCAACGAGAGTACTAGTAATGGAGGTACTCATAGAAGACATGCTTGATATCATAAATAATTACGTAGAAATAGTAGACGGGAAAACTAAACAGTTTGGACACACCAAGTTTTATTGATTAAGATTAAGTGGAATTCACAGCGAGGACCAGATTATACCTGGTAACGCGAGGGTGAATTCTGAAGGAAAAACCCCTACCTTTCTCTCGGAAGGGGATAGTGGGCATGTAAAAATTCGAGGACGAAATTTCTTAACGGGGGGAGAATGTAACGATTCCGACGAAACCAGATATACCCTAACCGGTAGACAATGGTTACGTCATATATAATGTCGGGTACATGAATTACCATAGTAATTATACGAGAATACATGGTTCACTATATTGATTGTACGTGAATATATAATTCATCGTATTGAATATGCGATTAATCGATCGATAGTTATTGAAACCCGAACGAATCGAGGGTTCAATTATAGACGATATCTATAATATTTAGTGATTTTACGAAGCATTAATGCTTCGGGATAAGTAAAGTACGGCACAGAAAAAGAATTTTCGATTTAATGGTACTTCGGTACGTTAAACGAAACCTTTAATACCAAACCGAGCAAGAGACGATCGATCAAGCCGAAAAAGATGCGCAATAATTAATAATATGATGTTTTAAGTTAATAAATGCCATGGTTTAAGTTTTTTAAAGTTTTAAATCGGTTTTATATAAATTTCATTTTTAAGCCGAAAAACGACCGTTTTAGCCTCGTTTTAAGCCGAATTAAACATTTAACCGAAAAACGAACTGAACCAGATTATCCAAAACATTATCCGGATTTCGAGAATCCAAACATGTGGCTAGAAATGGAGAGGTGGGTCCCACCCCACCCCCCTAAGTGGTCCGATCGGCTTGGGGTAACTCCCCTAGCCTTTCATTTCTTTTTTTCATCCAACCATTCAACAATCTTCATTTTCTCTCAACTCCATGGACTAAAAACCGAGATATTTAGCAAGAAAACCGAGGTAAAAATCGAGTTATTTACGTGTTCATCTTCGTTTCTTGAGTTTATTTGCAAGAAAATGAGATTTCAAAGATGAAAACCGATTCTTGCATGATCAAGTGATGTATACGGGTTATACAAGGGATCTTGGTCCAAGAAAGGAGTTAAACGGACCAAAAACGAATTTTTACGGTTTAAACTTTAGTTTTGGAACAATAACCGAAACTATAGTGTAAGAGGCTTGATCGTGAGTGTAACTTGCTTGGTATTGTGGTATGTTGGTTGTAGGTTCTGTATTTAGTGGTAGATAAGGCGGAAAGACGAGTTTGTAGCTTGTAGTGGCGGAAAACAAAAGGTATATTCGGTTTATGTCGGTATTGGATTTTTGGACAAATTGTGGTAGGTTTAGAGTTAGATCATGAAATTTTACATGGATGATCTACACATGAAAATATGAGTTCTGTGAATTTTTGGTAATATTTGGACAAAGGATGAATATTTGGTGAATTTAATGCTCGGTTTTGGCTAAAAATGGTGAAAAATAGTTAAATATCATGAAAAATTCTGGAAAATTCCATATAAGCTTTTTATAACATGTATAAGTCACACACAAAATTTTAGGTCAGTTGAAGAAGTCTAAGTAGACTTTTCGGTTAAACGAGTTCTAGGGTTTTCTAGCTCGGTTTTAAGGAAAATGGCATGTAAAGAGAGATTTTGGTTCTGGGAAAATTACAGGGGACTAAGTGTATGGCAGGGGACATCCAGGAAAAATTTGGGATTTTTCTAAGGTCGTTTGTTATTTACGACATATTTAGTGTTTAAATGGTGTTTAAAAATAGATAAATAAATTTTAAATATAAAAATTAATTCTTGAAATATTTTTATAAAATTCCCCACTGTCAAAAAGTGATTTGTGCAAAATTTCAAGATCCGAGATTAAACGAATAATTATTTGTGCAAAAACAAACTTTTAAAGCTTAAAACGCGTAAACCGGTAAAGTTCGCCTAAACGAGCTGACCGGTGTATAAAAACCCTGAAAATGGACTATTTTCATATAATTAAGTTAAACAAGTAAAAATAAATCATTCGAAAATAATTTGGATGATTTGAGTAATTTTATCCGATAAAACAGTTTCCGGTGCACTAAAGACGGAAACGGGTCCCGCAGCCAATCGGGGCGTCTAAACCGAGCTCTAATTTCACAACTTTAATTAAATTATCAGTCAACAACTATTTTCGGGTCGTGTGTGACCAAACTCATTTTGAAACGTAAAAACGGATAACCGTGCTAGGCACGCAAAACGGGGAAACGAACTAATAGTAGTTTTGACTACTGAACTTAAACGATATCACAATCTGAGTCCGGAGAAGTGTTTCTGGGTTAACATTGCCCCCGGAATGGGTACAGTACTGGGTTAACAGTGTCCCCAGATGTACCGGTTGATACGGTTAAAGATTATATAAACAATAATTGTATAATAACGATCGTAGGGATCATAATACAGATTGGACGTGTTAACTGATAATGATTGTTGTTACCTGCTTGCATGTGCTAAGGTGAGTTTCACGAGCCCCTTTTTCTGAATTGTTTTTAAATATTTTCTCGGGGCGGAAGCATGTTATTACTGAAAGGTTTAAGTACATACTGAACGCATGGATTTGCGTGGATATATATATTTTTTATTGTACGGAAATCGTACGGAAATGTACTAAGATGGTAATTGTCTGAGTTGCTAACATTCTAAGGCCCCGGAACACGAGTGATTAACTGAAAGCCGGTAGAGTGTGGATAGTACTATTGGTCTGACAAACCCAACTGGTCCGGCATGGATTTGCTGATGTTTCCCAGCCAGTTGCACATGTCTATTTTGTAGTTATTTATTTTGCTATGTAATGTTAGACATAGCGGTTTGGGGCAGGTCCGTGGGCGGGGGATATGCCACGGGGGTTGTGTGTGATAGTCAGAGGTTTCACTTGTGGGCTCAGCATAATTACATCGATAATATTATCTTTTGATATGGATTTATCATGGTCTACTCAAATTGTGAAACTCACCAACTATTCGTAGTTGACCCGTTTTCTCACATGCTTTTCAGGTACAATTAAGATGAAGTGATTGCTTACGTGCTAAGTGCTTGGTGTGTGTAAGATTTGCGTGTGGGATGTTAGGATACATTATAATAAATAGAATTATGTATCGTATTGTATGATGTGTGTATCACCTAGACGGTATTGAAATATGAGATAATGTAATTTGAAGTATATTAATGTATTCAGTTTTCTTTATAAACAATGTGGTTGATATCAGAGGTGTCTGTTACATCCCGTTTACGTTTCTGCTGCGGTTACGGGGTGTTACAGATATGGTTTTGGGCTTCTCGAGTAATTTCAGACATAAACCTCAAAGGTACGTTTTTGTTAAAAAGCTTACCTTTCGTGCAAGGATTTGCATGAAACTTGGTAGGATGATAGATCGGGTCATGATTATTGATAAAGTAATGAACTTGATAGTAAACGGGTTAGTTGGTTCATTTCGGGTAAAACGAGTAGTGTCCGGTTTGTGAAAAGGACGGGTAAACAAAGTCGGTTTTGCATGAAACTTGGTAGGATAGTAAATTGGACCTTATTATGAAAGAAAATGTAAACTTGAATGTAAACGCGATTTTTGGAAAGAAATAGGACAACGGGTAACGCTTGAACCAAGTTAGTGCAAAGAAACAATATGGTTAAAGTCTAAGGCTCATTTATTATGCAAGACGGGCAATACGAGTCGAAAAGAAAGATGGAAAATGATGGGAATAAAATCATATCCAAATGAAAAGTAATCGAATCGAATGAACAAAGTAATCTAATCGAGTGGGCAAATTAATCGAATCGAACGGACAAGGTAATCGAATCGTATGGGCTAGAAAAGTGATCAAATCGAATGAGCCAGAAAAGTAATCGAATCGAATGGGCTAGAAAAGTAATCGAATCGAATGGGACAAAAAGTAATCGAATCAAATGGGCCAAAAAGTAATCGAATCGAATGGTGAAAAGTAATTGAATTGTATGGCTAATTCGATTCGATTAGAAAATGCCATTTGATTACAAAATGCCATTCGATTAGAATATGTTATTCGATTAGAATCTTCCATTTGATTAGAACTGTCATGCGATTTGAACTGTCATTCAATTAGAATTGTGATTCGATTAGAATGATGATTCTATTAGATGATATAGTTATAGGTAGTTAATTGATACTTATAATTATTACATAGTTAGTCGTGCCCAACTGAAGAAATGTGTTACAATCAATTCCGAAAGATGCAGGACTCAGGTGAGTTTCTAGCCTCATTTCCTTGTTATGTTTTTGGGGCTGTGTGGTACACGATGTGATTATTTAATACACTTACCTTAAGTGGTAAGTGTATGATATGTGATTGCTTTATGAATGATGTGTGAATGATATAGAAAAGATTAAGAGTATGTATGAAAGTATATAAATATAAATATAAAGAAAGTAATGTATGGTTATATGGTTTCATCGGAAAGAAGGGCGACAGACCCTTATAAAACCTGCTAAAGAAGGGCGACATACCCTTATAAAACCTGCGTAAGAAGGGCGACAGGTCCTTATAAAAACCTGCGTAATAAGGGCGACATGCCCTTATAAAAACCTGCATAAGAGGGGCGACAGACCCTTATAAAACCTGTGAAAGAATGAACCAGAACCTAATAATATCTGAGAGATTATAGGGCAAACGGCTCTTTAAAACGTACAGATAGTTATGTATGTATTAGTAAGTTAAAACAAGAAATAATGAAAGTATGAAAGAATGTAAGTATGAATGTAAATAATGCAAGTATGAAAATATAAAAGTATGAATGTACGTATGTATGAAAGAAAGAAACAAGTTAAGTATTTATATGTATCCACGGATACGTATGTGTGTGTGTGTGTGTATATATATTTATTTGAATGTAATGAATGTTGCATGATTAACTAGAACTCACTCAGCGTAGCTGACTTTTAGTATGCACGCAGACAAATAGGATGAAGGAGCTGGCTTGAGGGGGACACATGGCATGGACTTAGCTGACTGGCATCCAGTGAAGGAAAGTTGTGATGTTTTATCTTAAGACAATTTGAATGTATTAAACAAGAATGTTATGATTTTGTAAAATATGTTTGATGTTTTTATATTCCGCGAAAAGTTTTAAATCCAACGTTCAAAGTAGGGCACTGGGACCAGAGCCTTACAAAACATGTGTAAAAGGCAACAACAGGTGGAACATAATCATATGAGTAAAAAATGTACAAACTTCAATGCCACAAATACAACTCTATTAAGCATCGTACAACAAAATCAACCAAGTGTACAACATCTAAAGCTTAAGAAAGTTGTTATTCAATATATATAATAATTTTGGTATAAGTCTAGTTTATTTATTAGAAGATTTGTAATTACTATTTATAGTGGGTACATTTTCCATTGGAAAATTATTAGTTGTACAGTAGTTGATTACTCGTAACATCTCTATAGATAAAGATTGTTGGAAAATACACAATGATTAGTTTATGCCTATAACATTTCAGATTTTTCGTAATCGTATTCGTTTGCGTTTACCCGACTCGTAAATGTAATTCGGATCTTTCAAATTAATAAAAATTTGAATTTATTAGTATTTAACTTATTTTATATCCTCATAACTTTTAAACCTCTCAAACAACTCTTAGAAACCCTTAAAAATCGCTTAAAACGACTAAAAATGAATTTATAAAAGTACATGGACTAAAATTGACAAATATCAAACATCAGAAAAAAGGACCTCACTGCTGGGGAACTCTCTGTGCAGAACATAATCGTTTAAAAGTTCGGTTTATCACCAAATCGTTTCTTTTTTGAGTTAAATCACGAAACTTAAGCCTCAAGATAAGTCATGTGGTATTTTAACCAGTCTAAGTTCATTCACTAAATAATAAAAATGAATTTGATTGTTAAAAGGCTTGATTTTGTCATTAATTAATTATTTAGTTTCTTAAACAAGTTTGTTTACCAAATAAACGAATTTTAACCTTTATTACATAAACATGACTATAATAAAACCTAAAAGCATTCCTTAATCTCTGCCTTCATCTTAGAAATCGTTTACCTTGGTGTTCATGCTATTTTTCTTCAACAATCTTAATTATATTGTTTGACTTTCAAGGCTTAAGAACCTTTAACTCATATTTTCTCATCGTTCCTATATATTTCCTAGTAAGTTCTCTATTTTTACCTAACTAACCAAAACCTTCAATCAATTTTCCTGATTTATGGAGTTTGGTCGATCAATTGCTTTTCAACATGTTTAGGGCTATAAAAGTCAACTTTGGTACTTTCTTAATTACTATATCTTCTGGTCAAAACTAGCTTTTAGGCTAGAAAAGTTTCATGCTTCTCTTGATATTTTTAGTGAACTGGCTAGAACCCAACTCCCAATTCCAAGTTCAGATTCTGCACAACACCAACTCGCTTAAACATTAAATATTTCGTTAAGGTATGTAATCAGTCCCCTCTTTTATTGTTCTTAAACATTTTCGGGACCTTATATGTACCTTAAAATAGTTTATATATATATATATATTTTTTAATACATCGCAAATCATGAATATTGCGTGGTTGGTCAATTGAATTCTTATACGTTACATGCTTATTTGCTTATATGATTATTTACTCCATTTGGAGAGGGTCATCATTATATATCGCAGTAAGTATGATCACACGCCATCTTAGTAGCTAAAGCCCGATTAGCTAGGCAATGTTCAACCACACCATTATTTATATTTAATTTGTCTTAGTAACCAAAGCCCGATTCACTAGGCAATAGTCAAACGACACAAAATATTTTGTCATTATTTAATTGGTGAAACTCATGATATTGATTTGCATATTTCTCATATCTTATATTATTACATCAAAATATGGTGATTACGTACTCAACATGTGTTGACAAACCTATTTTACGCATATTATAGGATTGCTTATCTTGGATGGTTGAAGTGATTGAACAACTTAGTTTATTTGACTTTTAGTTTATTAAATAAAATGAAAACATGTTTGAATATTTATGAGTATTTATTTTGAACTAATTTCATATTTGGTTGAATTTTGTATTTGATTGATTTAATAAAATAATGTAGATATTGTCATAAATATTGTATGATAGTGTCTTGTAAGCTGTGAGCAATCAGTTCCCGTCCCGGTATTTCCGCCTTAAGTTGGGATGTGACAACACCAAACTTATAAGTGTAGAATTCACATCATATTCTTTATAATTAAGTTATCTATATATCATATAGAAAAGTCTAACATAAGCACCATATTTACTCCACACTCCCCCCCCCCCCCCCCCCCCACCCCAACACACACACGTCTCATTCTTTATCTTAGACATATGATAAGGCTTGCTATATGGTTAAAAAAGCAAATAAGAAGCACACTTGCTAAAGGACACATGTCTAAGAACAAACAGTTGACTAATGTCTTTGTAGCTAGGTACTTTTGATCAATTTTAAAGGTAGCCCACGTTAAGAGATCTAATTAGTAGTTAAATAGATGTATAAGTTGCTGATAGGTAAATGGTTTGCGTATATGATAAAACGTTGTGCACATAGAAAGCTTCATAGATCAATGATATAACCTTGCAGCTAAATTTATTCATACTTTGTAGCTTTACGGAATTCAAATAAAAAATTTGCTTTTGAGCTCTAAACTACCTTACCTGGGTTCATTAATGCATATCCAAGTTCGACAATTGAAACTTTCTATAGACTTTTTGTGTGTTTTGATAGAGACAATAAGGGGTTTCAGGCTATTACATGAAGGCATTGTGTCTTAGTGGATGCTTTCTGAAATCATTCGTTGGAGGTATGTTAATGGGTGCCTTTGAAAAGGATGTTAATGTCCAAAGGTACCCCTAGCTTGGAAAACAATTAAGAGTGAGAATAATGATAGTGGGAATGGCTTATGGATAAGTTAAGAAGATTTTAGTGATAAATGATGATGGAAGGGTTGGACACTCATCTTTGACTAACAAAAGGTATGACACTAAATGTTAGTTCATTAGTATAATAGACAACTTGTAACACTAATATTTGTTACAAATGTGCCATGAATTAGTAACAGTTGTTTCACTGGTATGGAAGAATGCAGGGAATAGAAATTGGTATGGAAGAATGCAGTGCATAAAAACTTCAAGGGTAAAGATTTGGATGGGGCTTTCTAGAAAGCAGTTGGGGCCTATTGTGAGACAGAATACAATGAAGCTATTTATGATATGAAAGAATGGTCATCTGACGCAGTAGAGGATTTCATGAAACGAAATCCTAGATGCTTTTCACGGTGCTTTCTAAACAATCACACAAATTATGATGTTACAGTAAACAATATGGCAGAGGACTCTAATGGATGCATCATTTAGTTTAGATCAAAACATATTATCAATATGTTAGAGGATATCAGGGTCTTCATAATGATTAGGCTAGCTAAAATGCAGACACAAGTGTTAGATAAAGATGTGATTATGTGATCTAGGATACATTTGAAGGTTGATAAAGAGAAACATTGGGATTATAGTTGTGAAGTATTCCTAGGGGTGTTCACGGTCCGGTAGAAAATTAAAACCAAACCAAACCAAACCGTTACTAACGGTTTGGTTTCATGGTTTGAACTTCGATAATGAACTGAATTTACCATAAAAAATAACATGTAATATATATAATTGTACCTCTATTGATTTATCTATGTGTAATAGATATATTTGTTCCACAATATTTGTATGCATGTGAATGAGCATGTTTGTGTATTATATATGCGTACAATATATTTTGGAATAATTATACATACAGTAAAATTACGCAGGCATACAAATTAAAATCCAAATATTAAATACGGTCACATATGGATAATAAGAATTTAAGTTAAAATTAAATTGAGATTAATAATTAGAGATAAAAATCTTAGCTCCAAATCACATTAAAAGAATTGACATTAGCTCATTTGGGTGTTAAATATATCTAATATGTAATATTATATAAATTAAAATATAAATAAATCTCACGGTCCGGTCTGGTTTCATACGGCCGGCTTTAGACATAAACCGCAAACCAAACCGTTCATTACAGTTTGAAAAAAATTTTAAATCGGCCGACCAGAAGTTAAGGAAAAAAACCGACCGTGAGACCAAACCTGTAACAACTCGGGTTTTTATATTATTATTTTAACTTTCAAAATGTTGCAAAGTTTACCCTAAACCAAACTTTAACCCGTTAATGTATCCATTTCCAAATTGCACGGACTAAATAGCAAATATGTAAAATTATTATTATAATCTCTTATCCAAACCCTTCAACCCATTACCCGTTTACCTGTACCCTTGATTCATTTACCAAGCCCGTAACCCGTTTAAATTTCTTGTAGCTTAATCCTCGTTTTAAACTTGTAATTGATTCTTGCAGATCATTATTTACCAAAAAACGAACTTGACCGACATCAATAATTAGGAAAATAGGATTAAAAATATACAATTTTGTCATTTAACGAATTCTTCATACACGTTTTCTTGAATAGCAATTTAAACATGATAATAATGCAATTAAACAAGCAAATATATTCTCCTTCACCTCGCGATCTAAACCCCCTAAATCAATTATACTAACAAGATCTGCTGATGTCGTTCTTCATCGTGTTTGGCCGCAACTGTGATATCATTGATCTTCATCGATACGACAACTTATGAGGTAATTAAAGTATGCTCCGAGATTGTTTTTAATCGTGTATCATTACCCCTAACATCAATTAATCAAACATTGAATGAATCACGCGATTTCAGATTTTATGGTTTATAAGATTTGGGGTTACAGTTCGTGTATGGTTATAACATATTGTTTTCAGTTATTAATCGATAAACAGCTTGGCTCAGTTGGTTGCGTGTGGACGTTCATGTACTGAGTCGGCCAGGTGCGACGGTTCGAGCCCTTGCCCGACCAGTTTTTGGGAATTTTTTTTTTGTTATAGTTCAAGGATTTTTAATCATTTATAAACATAATATAACTAATATTAAATATTAAATAAATGTAATTTTTATCAAACTAAGATCACCAATTTACGTTTTCATGTCCTTTAATCTCGTTAGAAGTTTTCGTTATTGTATATAGGATATATATATATATATATATATGTGTGTGTATTATCATTAAATCTTAATAATAATAAACATTATTTTATTTAAACTCGACACTTTAACCCACGTTTTCTTGTCGTTGAACGTCTTTACAAACTCGTCATATATACATATATATATATGTATAATATATGTATATGTGTATATATATAAATATAATATCATATTATATTAATTTTTAATCAATAATATAATAAACATATTTACACGTTGAATAAAATTTTATCTTTAAAGCTTCAAGAACAATTCAAGTTATATATTTTTTTTAAATGAAATCAATATTTTAATTTATTTGTTTAGTTATATTTATTATATCTTAAACCATGTTTATATATTTAAATAATCTAGTTATTTAAATTGTTTAATTAGTTATTTTATTAAGTATAAAATAGATGGTATTTTGTAATAATTTCTCCAAACAAAGGATAACAATAATATTTGTTTGCAATAATAATAACAATAGTAAGCAATCGTTCAATCCATAATATTATAATCACAGCATAACGCAAGTCACATAAAAATCTTAAATCCATTATTCGTGTTATATCTTTTATAATTAAATTATATTATAATATTTAACTAGGAATCCTTGTTGGTGCATCCCGAAGATGTAATTGTTCCTTTTCTCACATCATCATTGATCATTTGTTCATCCGTCAAGGTGAGTAATCACTCCCCTTTTTACTTATTTTAATTCATTTTGGGGACTTATGCGTATTTACAGTATTTATCTATTATCTAATATTTAAAACGGCAACTGTTTAATCCTTGTGTGCATATCAGTTTATGCCTAACTTGCAATTTGCTTACTTGCTTACATGAACCGCATTCGGAGAGGTCCAACATATTCTCAGTCTATTATGATTATACGACCGTCGTAGTGGCGGCGTCCGATGCATTGACAATGGTTTCACCGATACCTCATTTTTGGTAACCAATGTCCATTCGCATGACAAAGGTTTAGCCCTTTCTTTATGGTTTGATTGATTGTGTATGTGATATGGCTTAATTGTTTATTCTCACAAGATCAGTTTGCATCATCCTTTATTTATATTATATATTATTGCTGTTGTGTCTTAAACTGGTGTTTTACTCACTCAACATGTGTTGTTGACAAAAATATATTTTATACGCATTGCATGTTATCAGCTTGGTTGTTTAGCAAGATGAAGATCACGTAGATATGCCCTTTTAGGATACAAACTTAATTGATCATTGTTGTAATTTCATTATACTTGATGTACTTAACTGTAATTATTTTATTTAAATAAATTAAATAGATATTGTCATTTATTAATTTGCATGATAGTACCTTGAGAGCTGTGACAATCAGTTCACGCGCCGGCATTTCTGCCATAGGTTGGGGTGTGACCGATTGGTATCAGAGCCGAAGGTTTAAGGTAGGCTATTAGTTGTGCATTAATAACATGCTTTTGAGCTTCATACGTGCTTATTTGTTTACCTGATATGTTCTATTTGATTGTTTACAGCTTACGTAATTACCTTGTTAGATTATGTACTTATTTAACTGTTTTTTTAATTGTTTATTTTATCGTCATGCACACGCTCACAACTTTGAATCTATGCTTCACTCAAAATATTTTATAACTCCCAGACTATGTCTCATTCTCAAAATATTTTTATAACTAGGTTACGTCTCAATCTCAAAATATTTCTATTTAATTTTATTAGATTGCTTTTTATTGTCGGAAATTCTTTGAGAACTTCCTAGCTTTGTATTTGCTCTTTTTCACTTAAACTAGGAAGTATCACAAGATTCCCCGCCATAGTGGAAATTGTCATGCGACCGACACTTTAAGCGTTTAATGTAATCAGCTAAATGGTTACACTCTTTATTGTGTGTTTTTGTTTTTTTAAATATCTAGTCAGGTGTAAAACCCATGGGACGCTATGGACAGGCCAACGGGTGATTTGCAAAATTTGTTATATCTGCGATATTTTGTTGGAACATCATCATCCGTGGTGATACACGAGATGTTTCAACTACTTATGTTTGAGTTCGTTTATTCGTTATTTAGTTTGGTAGGTCAAATCGCCATGTAACGTTCATGAGCCGACAAACTCAATTGATTCGTTGATTTCGTTAATTAAGTTGGGTCATTCAAATTGCCATGTAATGCTCATGCGAGGCCTACTCGCCCATTTGTTTTGGTTTTGGTATGCTAATAACTTGGGGAAACAAAATGCAATGGAAAGCTCATGGTAAACCCAACACATCGAAGAACATTCGTTATTTGTTTATTTATTTGTTTATTTGATATTATACAAAACGATGTATGATTTGTTTTAATTATTTAATTATTATATTATTCAGTTACTCAATTATTTAATTATTAAATCACTTTTGGAATCAAGATCTATTGATTCGAACTATTCATATGCTCAAAACATTTTTTATTCTCCTGATCGGATACAAATTCTTCATTCATCGAGACTCGGTTATCACGAGCCAATCAAAACAATTTACACTCTATTGGTTTTCACATTTCCATCTCATCACGTTATTATATTATCGAAATACCAAGTAACTTAAATAATATTATTGTACAATCTAAAAATTGAATGGCTTTCTTACTTATGGTATCATATACATAAACTATTAAACATATTTCAAGTACTCAACTTCAAATTTATATTTGTTAAAACATATCAAATTTTTGATAAAACTCATTCACTCATCAAAGTAACTAATTGATTTTCAATTTAGATTCTAACTTATCCTTAAGTTGCGTATAAACATCAGCATAACACATTTAAGTTTCGTTTTACGCAATAACTCATATGAAATCTACACAACTATCCAAATCTTATTAAATCACATCTTTATTAATCGTATAATATTTTCTCAGCATCAAATACCATCAATCATTGCTATAACCGCCTTATGGCCACATTCTTAGTCAAGGAGATAGCTCCTACGATCTCTAAAATATAAACTCAAATACCAAAACATAAATTCAATCTTGTTCATTAACTTCTTCGCTAATACATTCAATCATTTACCCTTACTCATCCTCATAACAACAACAATAACAAATGCAAGTCTTAACACCAACTATATGTCATTAAAAAAATTAACAATCAATCTCAGCAAAATCATAGGGTCTCAAACAAGGAACTTTACTTCAAAATTCACTCATTAGGCTTCACTTGCCACTATCACCATTCGATTCAATCCCCATATCGTTTTGTACCCAATGTAATCATTCGATTATCTTATTAGCACTTGCTACAACTATGGAAACTTAATCACCTACGCCATGTGGGTTCCTGATTCAATCATATTCATCAAGCTCAGAATTTCTAAACATACTCTATTAAAACCTACTTTGCGACTTAATCAAAATATTTCAGTTCAATCAACTTTAATTATTCAAATTTTTATTGACCTAATTAATCAAGTTAGTTTAAATCATATCAATCATAACTAAGTTTATCAAAGAAGATTTTTTTGAAATTTTTTTTATCTAAACATATTTTAAATTTCTTAATTGTACATTATAACATATCTGTATTCGAATTTTGGATTTAAATAATTTAAGAATAAATTTTGCCAAAGAAAATTGTTTATATTACTATACTTTCAAAAGATGTTTTGAAATTCTAATATTTTAACAACTCAAAAAAACAAATTCAATTCATTTCTAGTCATATTTTACAAAATGACTATCTTCTACTTATAACCAAAACGTATTAAGATCTTGTTTATTTTCTTTAATAATCATGTCCTTTAAATGTTTTGTAACCCACACAATAGGACGAATTATATGGACCATCCGACGATCTATGTAATTATGGATGCATACAAAATTATCAAAGTCTTCTCATGGAAATCATGATCCGAATAGTTGTGTGTCATAATAAAGAACCGAAAGTAGTTGAGATAACGTTACAAATGTAAAGATGATAAAGACATGGTGGATACGCCGCTGATACATCCTATATATAAGTGCCCTTATTGGATTTTTATTTGGAGTGTCGTGTTAACTATTCAAAGTTCTGTGTTATGATAAATTTATTTTTTTTATTATAATAAAAATTTTCTTTTTCTCAAAATTTAATGATGTTGCTATAGTATTCTTTAATTTCGGGACAAAATCCCTAAATTAAGGGAAACTGTAGCAACTTGGGTTTTTATAGTATTGTTTTAACTTTCAAAATGTTGCAAAGTTTACCCTACACCAAACTTTAACCCGCTAATGTATCCATTTCCAAACTGTAGGGACTAAATAGCTAATATGTAAAATTATTATTATAATCTCTTATCCAAACCCTTCAACCCATTACCCGCTTACCCGTACCCTTGATCCATTTACCAAGCCCCTAACCCGTTTAAATTTCTTGTAGATTAGTCTTCCTTTTAAACTTGTAATTGATTCTTGCAGATCATTATTTACCACAACAACGAACTTGACCGACATCGTTAATTAGAAAAATAGGATAAAAAATATACGAATTTGTCATTTAACGAATCCGTCATACACGTTTTCTTGAATAGCAATTTAAACATGATAATAATGCAATTAAACAAGAAAATATATTCTCCTACACCTCTCGATCTAAACCCCCTAAATCAATTATACTAACAAGATCTGTTGATGTCGTTCTTCATCGTGTTTGAGCCGCAACTGTGATATCGTTGATCTTCATCAATACGACAGCTTATGAGGTAATTAAAGTATGCTCCGAGATCGTTTTTAATCGTGTATCATTAGCCGTAACATCAATTAATCAAACATTGAACGAATCATGCGATTTCAGATTTTAGGGTTTATAAGATTTGGGGTTTCAGTTTGTGTATGGTTATAACATATTGTTTAAGTTATTAATCAATAAACGGCTTGGCTCAGTTGGTTGCGTGTGGATGTTCATGTACTGAGCCGGCCAGTTGCGCATGTTCGAGCCCTGGCCAGCCCAGGTTTTGGGTATTTTTATTTTTGTTATAGTTAAAGGATTTTTAATCATTTATAAACATAATATAAATAATATTAAATATTAAATAAATGATATTTTTATCAAACCGACATCACCAAGTTACGTTTTCATGTCCTTTAATCTCGTTAGAAGTTTTCATTATTGTATATATATATATATATATATATATATTATCATTAAATCTTAATAATAGTAAACTTTATTTTGTTAAAACTCGACACTTTAACCCATGTTTCCTTGTCGTTGAACGTCTTTACAAACTCGTCATATATATATATATATGCATATGTGTGTGTGTATATATATATATATATAATATTATATTATATTAATTTTTAATCGATAATATAATAAACATATTAACACATTAAATAAAACTTTATCTTTAAAGCTTCGTTAACAATTCAAGTTATATATTTTTTTTCTTTAAACATCAATATTTAATTTATTTGTTTACTTATATTTATTATATCTTAAACCATGTTTATATATTTAAATAATCTATTTACTTAAATTGTTTAATTAGTTATTTTATTAAGTATAAAATCGATGGTATTTTGTAATAATTTCTCCAAACAAAGGATAACAATAATATTTGTTTTCAATAATAATAATAACAATAGTAACCAATCATTCAATCCATAATATTATAATCACAGCATAACGCAGGTCACATCGAAATCTTAAATCCACTATTCGTGTTATATCTTTTATAATTAAATTATATTATAATATTTAACTAGGAATCCTTGTCGGTGCATCCTGAAGGGTGTAATTGTTCCTTTTCTCACATCATCATTGATCCTTTGTTCATACGTTAAGGTGAGTAATCACTCCCCTTTTTACTTATTTTAAATCATTTTGGGGACTTATGCGTATTTACAGTATTTATCTATTATCTAACATTTAAAACGGCAACTGTTTAATCCTTGTGTGCATATCAGTTTATGCCTAACTTGCAATTTGATTACTTGCTTACGTGAACCGCATTCGGAGAGGTCCAACATATTCTCAGTCTAGTATGATCATACGACCGTTGTAGTGGCCGGCGTCCGACGCATTGACAATGGTTTAACCGACACCTCATTTTCATGGTTTTAAACTGAACCGTGAACACCCCTAAGTATTCCCATCATCATTCATTGTGTTCCAATTTAGGGATTTAGATGATGCTTATGTGGATATGATTTAGAAGACACAATTTGTAAAAAAAAATGACATAATAGGCATACCGTGTAAACATGTGTGTGCAGAATCTGGGTTTTAAAATGGGAATTCTTAGGAGTTCGTTGATGACTGTTACCACAAGGAAAATACATGAAATCATATGAAATTGTAATTCCTCCTTTAGCTAGTAAAAAAGTATTGGCCTTGTATTGATTATCCCATGGAATCACCTCATATCAAAAGTGCTCCTTAAAGACCAAAGATGAATAAAAAGAGAGATCCACATGAAGGGCCTAAAATGACCAAGAAATTTACTAAGCCTGGGGAGCAAATGACTTGTGGTATTTGTGGGGGAACATGCCACAATAAGAGAAGGTGCACATGAAAAGGAAAAGAGACAACAAATGCAACTCCTAAAGGACCAAGGGGTAGGCCAAAATAGACAAACCGGCAACTCGATCAAGCAACCCATACAAGTCAAGCAACACAAAAATCAACTATAGAGGAAGGGTAAGGACAAACAGAAAGGTCGTCTAATGGGATGTTATGCTTTTGGAGTACATAAGTCACTTAATGTTATATTTTGTAGTTGATTATGCATTTCGGTTTACGAATGCTTTTGAAGTACTTATGTCGTGTGCTTTGTAAAACTTATGTATTTTTGTTTTTATTTTATGTCACTAGATTATGTATTTCACTTTATTTTAAAGTCATGCTATGTTGCAGCACTTTATTATAGTTGAGCTATTACATCTATTTTGTTAAGCTTATGCATTCTTGCTGATTGCAACATGTATTGTCATTAAATCTTGAAGTATGTATTTTTGCAAGATTTTGAATATGTTACACTTCATGCTTAATACATGATTTTGAAATCAGGATTTTGGTAGTCGTTGTATTTGACAGGAGTGGAAGGTATATCATGCCACAGGATGTATTTTGTAAAAGTTATGTATTTGGCAATAGTTGGTAAAACTTATGCATCATACAACTTACTATGTCAATAATTGTACTTTGCACAAGTTATGACATTAACTAATTTTGCATCATCTTATATCATATAATTGTGTAAACTTGTAATTTTGCATTAATGTAACATCCCAAGTTTTAAATAATAACATTTAATATATTTATTTGTTATGTCGAAAAAGTTTACTTGGGCTAGTAAATTATAAAATAATACTAAAGAGGGAAAGATAAATAGGCTAATTATATGGATTAATCATGGACTAAAAAGGAAAGATGGGCCTTAGGTCCATGGGCTTAAGGGAGTATAAATACCCCTTAAACCCTAAATCTTTCCATTTCCATCCAAGTTATCCATCTTATTCTCTCTAAACACCAAACACACCTACAAATCTTCCCTATTTCGGCCGCCACCTAAATCAAGGAACCAAGATCAAGATCAAACCTTTTATTAATAGATCTTTGGGAATACAAGCTAGATACAAGATCAATAACTCATACAAGCTAGTCGTGACCTATTAACCACACAAAGGTACGTACTTTACGTTTAAAGGTCACATTTTTATGAACATCTGGCCATGAAACTTGACCCTAGAGTAGATTGGATCTAGATACATCATAAAAATACAAACTTGATGATTAAAATGAACCTAATGGTCTTATGATAGTATTCGGCTCATATATAAACCCTAGATCTTGCCTAGAACGTTTTAAATCTATAAAGGTCTAAGCTTTATGCCTAAAACGGGTTAGATCTAGATATTTATATAACGACGAGAGAAAAACGGTTACAAACGATGTTATAAAGGGGTTAAGATTCATGATTTAAACCTTAGGACAGTTAACTAGGCTATGATAGAAATGAAAAAGGATAGAAGGATGAACTGAGCTGGGGGTTTTCGGCCAAGGTTGAGGGTCCTTGGTCAAACCTCATGGTTCTCGGTCAACAGGTGGCCAGCAAGGATTCTCGGCCAAGTTTGGGGATTTCATGGTCAACCCTTAGGGTTCTTGGTCAATGGCCAGCCAACAAAGTTCTCGGCCAGAATGTTCTCGGTGATCTTATGTTTTCGGTCAAGGTTCTCGACCGAAAATAGGAGTTCTCGGTCAACGATTTCGGCCAAATATGGGAGTTCTCGGCCACACCGTTCTCGGTTGGGCCTTGGGCCAGAACCCAGTGGACCTGAATTAACTAAATCCCTAAAAGGTAAGCCCACGTCTACCATAAGATAAACTAGCCGTTGTCATGAACTAAAACAAACAAGCCCAACTTAGATGATTCATAGGTTAACTAAAGAACCCACTTAATTTAGTATACGGGTAATTAACAAAATATGTATACTTAACAGTTAGCCGTGCTCAGTTAAAGAAGGGAATTACAATAAACGGCGAACGCAACAGGATCAAGGTGAGTTTCTAGCCCCATTTTTCTTGTTATGTTTTCGGGGCTGTGTGCATACTCGATGTGATAGTTAATACACTTACCTTAACTGGTAAGTGTATGCCTTATGTGGTTTATATGTTATGTATGTATATCTTAAATGTGAATGAAAGCCTGTCGGTACGTGAACGATCTTCGGATATTGCACGTGCCAACAAGGGAGGTATGTTTATGATAGATGAATGTGTATGATAGATATACATACAATATATGAATATGTATGAATAATTAAAGAAAGTATGTATTGGGTATGTAAAGACAGTATGTACGAAGATGAAGAAAGAGGGACTAGACCCTAATAATATCTGAGATAGAGAAGGAGGGACCAGACCCTTTCATAATATCTGAGATAGAGAAGTAAAAAGGGACCAGACCCTAATAATATCTGAGATAGACAAGAAAGGGACCAGACCCTAAAATATCTGAGATAGACAAAGGAAAGAGGGACCAGACCCTAATAATATCTGAGATAGAATGGACAGTAACTATATAGTATGAAAGTAATAAAGAATGAATGTACGTATGAAATTATGTAATGGAAGTAAGTTAGCAAAGTAATTATTATGTATCTTTGGATGCATGATTGAAGGTAAGTGTATGTATTGTATTATGTTTAATTAACTAGAACTCACTCAGCCGAAAATAGGTGACCTTATGTTTTCGGTCAAGGTTCTCGACCGAAAATAGGAGTTCTCGGTCAACGATTTCGGCCAAATATGGGAGTTCTCGGCCACACCGTTCTCGGTTGGGCCTTGGGCCAGAACCCAGTGGACCTGAATTAACTAAATCCCTAAAAGGTAAGCCCACGTCTACCATAAGATAAACTAGCCGTTGTCATGAACTAAAACAAACAAGCCCAACTTAGATGATTCATAGGTTAACTAAAGAACCCACTTAATTTAGTATACGGGTAATTAACAAAATATGTATACTTAACAGTTAGCCGTGCTCAGTTAAAGAAGGGAATTACAATAAACGGCGAACGCAACAGGATCAAGGTGAGTTTCTAGCCCCATTTTTCTAGTTATGTTTTCGGGGCTGTGTGCATACTCGATGTGATAGTTAATACACTTACCTTAACTGGTAAGTGTATGCCTTATGTGGTTTATATGTTATGTATGTATATCTTAAATGTGAATGAAAGCCTGTCGGTACGTGAACGATCTTCGGATATTGCACGTGCCAACAAGGGAGGTATGTTTATGATAGATGAATGTGTATGATAGATATACGTACAATATATGAATATGTATGAATAATTAAAGAAAGTATGTATTGGGTATGTAAAGACAGTATGTACGAAGATGAAGAAAGAGGGACTAGACCCTAATAATATCTGAGATAGAGAAGGAGGGACCAGACCCTTTCATAATATCTGAGATAGAGAAGTAAAAAGGGACCAGACCCTAATAATATCTGAGATAGACAAGAAAGGGACCAGACCCTAAAATATCTGAGATAGACAAAGGAAAGAGGGACCAGACCCTAATAATATCTGAGATAGAATGGACAGTAACTATATAGTATGAAAGTAATAAAGAATGAATGTACGTATGAAATTATGTAATGGAAGTAAGTTAGCAAAGTAATTATTATGTATCTTTGGATGCATGATTGAAGGTAAGTGTATGTATTGTATTATGTTTGATTAACTAGAACTCACTCAGCGTAGCTGACTTTTAGTATGCACGCAGGTGAGTAGGATGAGGCAGTTCGCTTGAGGGGACACGTGGCATCGAATAAGAGGCTGGCATCGGAAGACCCAAGACGATTACGTTTAATGTTATGTTATTTTGAAAGACAAGAATGTTTATTTTAAAACAAGTTGTGAGAGGAGGAGGTCACACTGGACGCCGTGGCAGGCCTCGTCGTGCCCAAGGACCTTCAGTTGAGACAGCTTCCAACACCAGAGATGAAGGGAGTGCAGCTGGAGGAGGTCCGGTCAACAACGAAGGGTTTCAAATGGATCCCGCAATTCAAGCAGCTATTGTTCAAGCTGTAGCCACTGCTGTGAAGAATATTACTCCGGGAGGATTTGCCGGAAGCCGAGAAAGAACTGCTGGAGGGGCAGGTGGTGATGATAGGAGAGATGAGGAAGAAGAGAGGGAGGCCTCGAGTGGGGTTAAGTCTGGGAAATCCGATGACAGGAAGAGAGCCGAGGTGGGTGCAACTATAAGTCCTTCAAGGGTTTTGACCCACCAAAGCTGACTGGTTTTGGGTGATGCAATCGCTACTCTCTAATGGATAACCGCCATGGATAAAATTATCGGCATTAGCGAGTGTAATCCCGACCAAGCTGTCGGTGATGCCACCCAATCGTTTGAAGAGGAGGCGATGTATTGGTGGGAAAGTGTGGAGCAGAGGAAGACTCGGGACGAGATTAAGGCCATGAAGTGGGAGGATCTGAAGGAGTTAGTGATGAAGAAGTTCTGTGCTGACGCCGAGGTTGAGAGGGCGGAGATGAAGTTTCTGTACCTGAAAGCCGGAACGATGACGCATCGTGATTATACCACTGAGTTCAACCGAATGTCTAGGTTGGTACCCAATATGGTCAACACTGAGGCTAAAAGAATCAAGTGCTATATGAGAGGATTGCCACAAAAAGTCTGCATGCTAGTCAGGACGAGTAAACCTTCTACTTTTGACTCTGCTGTCGAACTCGCAGAGATGGTTTATGCAGACCTGGCTGCGGATGATATTGTGGTAGAAGAAGAGAAGAAAGACAAGAAGTGGGTCAATTTCAAATGACCCGGTACTAAGTTGTGGAACCCAAGGATAAGATGCAGAAAGTGTGGGAGAAGAGATCGTGCAAGACGTGTGGTAAAATGCATGGTGGTGAGTGTAAGTGGGATAAAGGATCTGACGTGTGTCATAAGTGTGGTAAGACTCATGGAGGAGAGTGCAGGCTAGGGTCGAATGCCTGTTATAAGTGTGGAAAAGTGGGACATTATGCCCCAAATTGTACCGCCAAGTCCGCATGTTATAAGTGTGGTAAGACGGGCCACTTTGCTAGAGAATGCACCGAGGGTGAAGCTGGAGGTAGTGGGAAGAAGGATGCGGATCAAGCTAGGCCAAGGACTAGAGCCTACATGCTGACTCAGGAACAAGCCAAGCAGATTCCAGATGTTGTCACAGGTACGTTTCTAGTAAACGGTATATCCGCTTCAGTATTGTTTGATTCAGGTGCGAACAAAAGTTTCGTAGCCACGCCATTTAGTGAATTAGCTAAAATGAAATGTTGCCAAGTGTATGAAACTTTTATAGTAGAAACTGCTAGTGACACCTCGGTTAAAATAATAAAAATGGTTAAGGACTATAAGATAGAACTAGAGGGACATGAGTTCCCTGTTACTTTATATGTAATGACCTTAGGAGGGTTTGATGTGGTTTTGGGAATGGATTGGTTATCTGAGTATGAAGCTCATATAGTGTGTAAGAGTAGGATAATAAGGTTAAAGTCCTTAGATGGTAGCGTGGTGTCGGTTTATGGTGATAAGAAAAGTTCTGGGCTTAATGTCATTTCAATGATAAAAGCCGAGTGTTTGTTAAGGCGAGGGTGTTGTGCCTACCTGGCGTATGTTGTCAACGCTACGGCCGAGACAAAAGAAATGAAAGATGTTCCTATTGTGCGCGACTACCCAGAAGTGTTCCCAGAGGATCTTCCGGGGTTGCCACCGGAGCGAGAGATAGAATTCCAGATAGATTTAGTACCAGGAGCCCAACCCGTCGCGAAAGCGCCTTACCGTCTAGCACCGTCCGAGATGAAAGAATTGATGTCCCAACTGCAAGAACTCCTCGACAAAGGTTTTATTAGACCAAGTGTTTCCCCGTGGGGCGCACCAGTGTTGTTCGTGAAAAAGAAGGATGGAAGTATGAGAATGTGCATAGACTATCGCGAGTTGAACAAGCTTATGTTAAAGAATAGGTATCCTTTGCCAAGGATCGATGATTTGTTTGACCAACTGCAAGGTTCAAGTTGGTTCTCACGAATAGATCTTAGATCAGGCTATCATCAATTGAAAGTGAAAGAGGCGGACATCCCTAAGACAGCGTTCCGAACGCGGTATGGACACTACGAGTTCCTCGTGATGTCATTCGGTCAAACGAATGCCCCTGCAGCATTTATGAACATGATGAATAGGGTGTGTCGGCCAATGTTGGATAAGTTAGTTATTGTCTTCATCGACGATATATTTATTTATTCAAAGAGCGAGCCTGATCATGCTGAGCATCTGAAAGAGGTATTGGAGACTCTGAAGAAAGAGAAGTTGTAAGCTAAGTTTTCGAAATGCGCGTTCTGGTTGCGAGAAGTGCAATTTCTAGGACACGTGATTAATCCTGAAGGGATTACCGTCGACCCAGCTAAGATTGAAGCAATAACTAATTGGAAGACTCCACAAAATCCAACTGATATACGAAGCTTCTTAGGGTTAGCTGGCTACTATAGGATATTCATCGAAGGTTTCTCCAAGATAGCCGCACCGTTGACCGGTATGACCCGAAAGTCGGTAGTATTCAGTTGGGAAAAGTTTCAAGAAGAAGCGTTTGAAGAGTAAAAGAAGAGACTCACGCAAGCTCCAATCCTTGCTTTACCCGATGGTGACGAGGATTTAGTTGTTTGTGCTGATGCCTCGCATCAAGGGCTAGGTTGTGTGTTGATGCCGCGAGGAAAAGTTATAGCATACGCGTCCAGACAGTTGAAGGTTCACGAGAGCACTTATCCGACGCATGATTTGGAGCTAGCAGCAGTAGTGCATGCTCTCAAGATATGGAGGCATTATCTGTATGGTACTAAGTGTACCATTTACACCGATCATAAGAGTCTAAAGTACTTCGAGCAAAAGGAGTTGAACATGAGACAGAGAGGTGGTTGGAGTTGATTAAGGATTACGACTGCGACATTAAATACTATCCTGGTAAAGCTAATGTGGTCGCCGACGTGCTAAGTCGTAAGAATGAGGAAGTCCTCGCAACAGTGAAGTCATACCAGCTGATTATGAACTAAAGTTTTTTTGAAGAGATTGTCAAAGTACAGTCAGAGGTGTTAGTAGATGAAGGGTTAGTAAAGAAAGAAAGAATTTATGACCAGCAATATGAGTTGGTGGAAAACACTCATGAAGTTAAGACTAGGTTTGACCGTATGTGGATCCCACGCCATGGAGATCTCAGAGGTCAAATCTTAGATGAAGCTCATAAGTCAAGGTACTCGATCCATCCAGGAGCTACGAAGATGTACCAAGACTTGAAAAGAGATTACTGGTGGCCAGGTATGAAAAACAATGTGGTGGATTTTGTTAGTAAGTGCTTAACATGTTTACAAGTCAAAGCCGAACATCAAAAGCCTTATGGAAGGATGCAACCGCTTGAGATACCCGAATGGAAATGGGAACACATCACCATGGATTTCATAACTAAGCTACCTCGTACAGCTAAGAACCATGACACTATCTGGGTGATTGTGGACCGTTTGACCAAGAGTGCTCACTTTCTGCCTATACGAGAGGCTATCTCATCAGAAACGTTAGCAAACTTATTCATCAAAGAGGTTGTGTCTAAGCATGGAGTACCGTTATCGATCGTGTCTGACAGAGATACTCGGTTTACTCTGAGGTTTTGGAAGAAGTTCCATGAATCTATGGGAACGAGATTGAACATCAGTACAGCGTATCATCCTCAAACAGATGGACAGTCTGAAAGGACGATCCAAACCCTTGAGGATATGCTACGTGCATGTGTTTTAGACTTTGGTGGAAGTTGGGACGATCACCTGCATCTTGCAGAATTCTCCTATAACAACAGTTACCATTCAAGTATTGGTATGCCACCATTTGAAATGCTCTATGGTAGACGATGTAGGACTCCCGTATGTTGGGGAGAGATTGGTCAGAAGGAAATGGGGAGTTTAGAGGTGGTTCTAGAGACATCTTCAAAGTTCGATCAGATTAAGGCCAGGATGAAAGCTGCCCAAGACAGACAAAAGTCTTATGCTGATAAGCGGCGATGACCGATTGAGTTTAACGTTGGTGACAACATGATGCTCAAGGTCTCGCCTTGGAAAGGAATCATTCGTTTCAGGAAGAGGGGAAAGTTGAGTCCGATGTATATTGGACCGTTTAAGATTTTAGATCGCGTGGGTGAAGTAGCTTATAAGCTGGATTTACCCGATGAGTTAGAAGGAATTCATCCAACCTTCCATGTTTCTCACTTGAAGGAATGTCTAGCTGATGACGCGTCTCACGTGCCATTGATGGACATCGAGGTTGATGAACAGCTGAACTACATTGAGCAACAGATAGAGATTATTGATCGCGAGGAAAAGCAACTCCGTCACAAAGTCATACCATTGGTGAAGGTAATATGGAAGCACCGCAAAGGGTCAGATGCCACTTGGGAAGCTGAGGATGAGATGCGGAAGTTTTACCCGAATTTGTTCATGTAATAGTTAGGTTTCGGGGACGAAACCTCTTTAAGGAGGGAAGACTTGTAACATCCCAAGTTTTAAATAATAACATTTAATATATTTATTTGTTATGTCGAAAAAGTTTACTTGGGCTAGTAAATGATAAAATAATACTAAAGAGGGAAAGATAAATAGGCTAATTATATGGATTAATCGTGGACTAAAAAGGAAAGATGGGCCTTAGGTCCATGGGCTTAAGGAAGTATAAATACCCCTTAAACCCTAAATCTTTCCATTTCCATCCAAGTAATCCATCTTATTCTCTCTAAACACCAAACACACCTACAAATCTTCCCTATTTCGGCCGACACCTAAATCAAGGAACCAAGATCAAGATCAAACCTTTTATTAATAGATCTTTGGGAATACAAGCTAGATACAAGATCAATAACTCATACAAGCTAGCCGTGACCTATTAACCACACAAAGGTACGTACTTTACGTTTAAAGGTCACATTTTTATGAACATCTGGCCATGAAACTTGACCCTAGAGTAGATTGGATCTAGATACATCATAAAAATACAAACTTGATGATTAAAATGAACCTAATGGTCTTATGATAGTATTCGGCTCATATATAAACCCTAGATCTTGCCTAGAACGTTTTAAATCTATAAAGGTCTAAGCTTTATGCCTAAAACGGGTTAGATCTAGATATTTATATAACGACAAGAGAAAAACGGTTACAAACGATGTTATAAAGGGGTTAAAGGTTCATGATTTAAACCTTAGGACAGTTAACTGGGCTATGATAGAAATGAAAAAGGATAGAAGGATGAACTGAGCTGGGGGTTTTCGGCCAAGGTTGAGGGTCCTAGGTCAAACCTCATGGTTCTCGGTCAACAAGTGGCCAGCAAGGATTCTCGGCCAAGTTTGGGGATTTCATGGTCAACCCTTAGGGTTCTCGGTCAACGGCCAGCCAACAAAGTTCTCGGCCAGAATGTTCTCGGTGACCTTATGTTTTCGGTCAAGGTTCTCGGCCGAAAATAGGAGTTCTCGGTCAACGATTTCGGCCAAATATGGGAGTTCTCGGCCACACCGTTCTCGGTTGGGCCTTGGGCCAGAACCCAGTGGACCTGAATTAACTAAATCCCTAAAAGGTAAGCCCATGTCTACCATAAGATAAACTAGCCGTTGTCATGAACTAAAACAAACAAGCCCAACTTAGATGATTCATAGGTTAAACTAAAGAACCCACTTAATTTAGTATACGGGTAATTAACAAAATATGTATACTTAACAGTTAGCCGTGCTCAGTTAAAGAAGGGAATTACAATAAACGGCGAACGCAACAGGATCAAGGTGAGTTTCTAGCCCCATTTTCTTTGTTATGTTTTTCGGGGCTGTGTGCATACTCGATGTGATAGTTAATACACTTACCTTAACTGGTAAGTGTATGCCTTATGTGGTTTATATCTTATGTATGTATATCGTAAATGTGAATGAAAGCCAGTCGGTACGTGAACGATCTTCGGATATTGCACGTGCCAACAAGGGAGGTATGTTTATGATAGATGAATGTGTATGATAGATATACGTACAATATATGAATATGTATGAATAATTAAAGACAGTATGTATGTTATGGGTATGTAAAGACGATATGTACGAAGATGGAGAAAGAGGGACTAGACCCTAATAATATCTGAGATAAAGAAGGAGGGACAAGACCCTTTTATAATATCTGAGATAGAGAAGTAAAAAGGGACCAGACCCTAATAATATCTGAGATAGACAAGAAAAGGGACCAGACCCTAAAATATCTGAGATAGACAAAGGGAAGAGGGACCAGGCCCTAATAATATCTGAGATAGAATGGACAGTAACTATATAGTATGGAAGTAATAAAGAATGAATGTACGTATGAAATTATGTAATGGAAGTAAGTTAGCAAAGTAATTATTATGTATCTTCGGATGCATGATTGAAGGTAAGTGTATGTATTGTATTATGTTTGATTAACTAGAATTCACTCAGCGTAGCTGACTTTTAGTATGCACGCAGGTGAGTAGGATGAGGCAGTTCGCTTGAGGGGACACGTGGCATCGAATAAGAGGCTGGCATCGAAAGACCCAAGACGATTACGTTTAATGTTATGTTATTTTGAAAGACAAGAATGTTTATTTTAAAACAAGTTATGGATTAATGTGATGTTTTATGAAAGTTTTTATATTCCGCGTATGTTTTTATTAACTCTAATGGAAAGAACTATGTTGATGAGTAAATCCAACGTCTAAATGTGAGGCACCGGTAACGGGGCCTTACAATTAATTGCAACATTAACTATTTTTATAGCATGTTAAGTCATTAAATTTGTATAACCTATGTTCTTCATAACAAGTCAAGTAACAAAATACTCAAATGAAATTTATTAACATCCATAGGTTTAGTACAACAATTTATTAACTACCATAGGTTTACTATAATCATTAAGCATAGCTCTCAGTCTCTCACAACAATAGTATCCACCATATTACTACAACAACAATTACTGAACCTAAAACATATTAAGTTATCCATTTGGACTTTGTATTAACGAACTACTCTTTCAATTTCTGGCAACATCTTCTCTAAATCCAAATTTTGCATATTTATATCTATTATGAATTTATTAACATCTTCTTTCCACATAAAACATTACAATCCATTATATACTCAGGATGAAATGCAATTGAAATAGTTTTAAAATTTTAAAAAGGAAAGAGACTCTAAAAAGGAGTTTACCGGCCGTACAGGGAATTCGTAAAATTCATCCCTATTTCAAATGCATCTACATCCAGTGACTTGACATATTGCAAGAATATCGTGATTGCAATTGACATTTCCAGCCAAATCTACGTTGAAGATTTTAGGGATTCTGTTGTTTATTCATATAGAAAACAATGATGAGTTCATTCAGTTCGTTCATTGATTTAAGAGTGGTTTGTATTGAAGGATCAGAGGTGAAAGGGTTCAATTGTTCATTTAAGAGTTTATGTTGAGGTTTTAAAAGGGGTCGATGATTCCAAAGGTTAAAAAATAAAAATATAATGTATCTTACGCGTAAGCAGTCCAGCTCATCAAAGCTGACAATGTAGAAGTTCTGTTAGCTTAAGATTATTTTAGGAAAACATGTTCATTGTAAGGACTGTTTGAAAATATTTATGAACAATAAAGCATGAAACACAAGGCATTTGGTGTTGTATGTATTCATACAATTGATATACCTCATAATATATCTCTTTATGTTGAGATTGTGTATATATATAAAACACTAAGGTGTTGTTTGTTTTTTAAGAGGTCAAATGTCTGCAGTTTGTGGACCACATTTGCAGGCACCTGTAGCATAAGAGGTGGACCAAACCCCTGCAGTCTGTAAAAAAAAGATTGTTTGTCTTTTAATGTCCGCAGACTGCTAAAATCAAACATAAATTTTAAATAAGCTAAAATTTAAATAAAAAGTCATACAACATTGAAAAATAAATAATAGTCAAACAATATTGAAATAATATTTATAAAACCACAATAACATTTTTTTTAAAACCACTTGTTCCGTACTTTGCAAAAACAATGTTATTTGATAGATGTTGTGCTTAAAACAATGTTGAAGGTGAATTATGAAAGTTGAGAACAATTCCTCTTTTATATCTATTCGTTCTTCGGCTAACATATAAAAATATACAACAAATATGAAAATACAAAGAAACTTGCTTTATAGTAAAATATTATGTTTAAAAAGTTTATTAAATGTCAACAAAACCCAAGCCCACTTCATCCTATTTTAAAGCCTAAATGTCCAATCATCCCAGGTTCATTCTCGTCAAATTTTATAACATTATTTCCTTAGCAGAAACATATATGACCATTTGTAATATGGAGAGAACACATTAGTAGATTGTTAAAATAAATGCTAACGTCTATAAACTGCTAAAATAAACTGGTGGTGGTGTATGAACTGTGGTAGTGGGTGGTGGTGCTGCTGGAGGGTGATAATGGTAGTGGATGGGCCAAGTTTGCGCCAAGAAGAGCTTGCATACACATTTTTTTAATGAAACATCTTAAAGAAAACAAACAGTTTGCGGATAGCAATGTCTGCGCGTGATCTACACGGCACAGACAAAAGAGGCTATGCAGGCCTTTTCAGAAAAACAACTGCAACTAACAAACTCTAACGTGAAAAGAGGTTGAAGTGCATCGTCACACTAATAAAGGTTTGAAGACCATAGTTACTTAACAACCAGAGAATATTCAAACTTATTTATATTATATCATTTTTTTTATTGACAACTTAGAAACTTTTTTAACAAATAAAATTTTAGTTACTACATTCATTGGTGGGGGTGGCCCGACGATACGTAAATGACTTTAGACTTGTACAACCACTTAAACCACTTAATTGTCAATTTCTAATAAACATAGTTGTACCAATTCCAGTTTTAAACTGACCCCCTTGAGTGACACTTCCTTTAGTGAATGCCTAATGTTTTCCCTTTTGTGATTGAATTTATCACTCCACGTCGTCACCTTTCTTACTAGAAAGATTTGTTTTTGAGTCAAAAATCAAAATAAGTATAAAAGGGCATTTGAAAGAAGAAACAATTTTGATCTAAATTTTTAAATTCTAATTCTTGAAATTCTTTTTGAATTTACACACTTTCTATTTAATTAGCCTACTTCTTTAACATTAGATAAACTAGGCAGCGGAAGACTTTGTTTCTCTTCTTTCTTTTTTTCAAAAGTTGTTTTTTTCTTTCTTTCTGGAAGCTAGATGTATTTTGAAATGAAAATTTAGGGTTTAAAGGAGTTTGGTGTTGCGTATATTTTACAAGAGATGATGATAAACTAGTGACCTCAGATATTAATGAAATTTATAGAAGAATTATCCTTTTAAAGATTAAAAAAAAGTTCATCAACTAATTTTAAAAGTTCCACACAATTCGACAAATCTAAAACATCATAAGTTACAACCAAATAAATAAAATATGTTTTAACATAGGTTTGAAAAAGCCTTTTTTTATAGTAATCGAACATGTCTTGAGTTATTTTGTGCCACCGGTTATCGAAGCTCCTAGGCCCGCTCGGTAACGGTCTTCGTCAGTACGATTTACATTTCCCTCTTTGAGAGCTAGATATGAACATGATAGTTCATTGTTAAATGGTTATTCTTATAAGTGTTTGTATTTAACCATGATGAACTAAACCGAAAAGGAGAAAAAACCGAACCCAAAAAACCATATATCTAATAGTGTGGTTTAATAGTTTTTTGTTAACAAATACTTTTCGTTCATTTCCGATTATACACATCCATATATCTAAGACCATTCTCATTGACAAGCCAACCAAATCCAAACTTTTAATAAAAAAACTAATTTCTCTCTTATTAAGATAGACAACCCAACCTAATTTAAATTTTCACTCTCATTCAAAACCCAAACTCAAACAAAATTTTTGTTATATAAATATAATTTATGATTATTTAAAATATATAAAAAGTATAGAACTTTAAAAAGTTATTTTGCGAAAAAATAATATCGAAAAACTAATAAGAGAAAAAAATACATATTTATAAAAGAACTCCGTTTTTAATAAAATTTATATCAAAGTTTTTAGAAAAGGCAAATAAACACACTTGTGTTTTTAAGATTTTTTTAAAGCTAGCAATTTAAGTATTAACCAAAACCAATTTCTATATTATATTAATTATTAATAAAAAAAGATAAAAAGATAAAAAAACATGAACTAGTAATGCATGACACATGTCATAAAAATGATTAGCAAACTAGTTTGTTTTGGTGAACTAGTTTGTAAGAATCAACTACAAAAATTATTTTTATTTTATTTTCTTTAATGCCATGTGGCAACCCAATGGCTTGCCGATGAGAATGGTATAAGGCTATGTGTCGTGGAGGGCTACAAAATAGAGCGATTTCCTTCATGTGGCGTTCAGTTAGTAAATAGTAAGTTTTTGTTTTGGGGTGTAATAATGTTGTAGCTATATATATAGGGGATGGATCTTGCGAGAATTGATATTACAGCGAGAAGTTCGAGAAGTGAATATATAACTCCATTAATCCCTAATTTCACTACCTTTCATATGATGTTACATACATATATGTAGCTTGGTTGTATTTATGTCTTAATTACACATTCGAACCTACTTACAAAAATATAAATGTACCAAGCCACATTCAAACCTATGTACAAACACACATACACATATACAAACATACGCACACATATACAAACATATGCACCTACACACATACATATGCACCTACACAACGCACCTACACATAAGAAAGAGAGTGAAATTAGGGATTAATGGATTTACAAATTCACTTCTCGCACTTCTCGTTTTAAAAAAAGACTTCTGAAATGATCCAATACCTATATATATATATATTATATATATATAGGTATATATATATATATAAGATCAGGATCATGAGAGAATCTTTTTGAAATTGAGAACTATGAGAACCATTTTAGACTACAAAAAACCCAAAAATAAAACAAATCATAAAATAAAATAACACAAAAATCAAAAAAGTAAAAAAACCAAAATTCTTATTTTATCATTCCGGTTTCATAAAAAAATTCGGTTTAACTAAATTATATACACATATGTATAATATATACATATATGTACATTTACATGTTTTTTTGTACACGTGTATAATTTAAGATAAATGATACTGTACATATGTGTATATTACGTAACTAAAGATTAAATAAAATTATACATATGTGTATAATACGACGTTTTTTTTTTATTTTTTTAATGAAACCGGAATGAAATATAAGAATTTTGTTTTTTTTTTTACTTTTTTAAAATTTTTAATATTTTTTATTTTATGATTTTTTAAATATTTTTTAAAGGTGTTTTAGTGATCCAAAATGGTTCTCAAAGTTCTCAATTTACAAAGGGTGGTTTAAGAGTTCAACGGTTGGATTTGGTTTACAAAAATCAAAAACCTTTACTAACGGTTTGGTTCACGGTTTGATATAAAAACCGCGAAAACCAGACCATTAACACCCATTCTTTTAAGAATGACGATATGTTTAATTGTCTCACTCTCCAATACCTAGTTACTAGTATATTTAGCTATTAGTGAAATTTTAGTGGATGGATATGCTAATTTTTTTATAGGAAATTAAATGTACACATCATGTTGGATTTACATCAAGCGTAGTGGCGTGCTTTGGGAAGTTTGGAGGCGAGTAGTGCTTCCCACAAAGTGCCGAGTGAGGATGGTGGTGGTCAACATAACCGTTACCAACGGCTAGATTATTTTTTTAAAAAATAAACATTTTATTTATTAAGCTCCATCTTCTATATAATCAAACATATCAAATTTTTTAAAACACCACAACTCATTCTTTTATTCTCTAACAAAAACACAACAAAAAGTCTTTCATGCTCTGCCGACCATGGATCCATCCAATCCTTCCATGTTTGGTTTTGGATTATTTTCACCAACCAAAGCACGAGCACAACCTAGCCAAACACTACACAACCGACTCAGCCGAACAACACCTAAGCGAGCCAACCAACCCCCACCTTCCAGGTCGATTTTAATTTGGAACATAACATGTTGTCATAAATGCAATATTTAGTAATGTACACTAACGTGCAATCCGGTGTTTTTAACCAACCGACTCATCCTAACTTCCCGTTGACACAAGACGAGACGGTGCTGGAGACGCAACCCAATCCAATGTTTCAAGACGAGCTGGAGACGCAACCTGATTTGAGCAACTCTATGTAGCCGGATTAAGCAAAGCCAGTCGAGGACGATCTCACAGAGCCTCGTATTAAAAAAACGACTATGCTATGGACCCTTGAGGAGTATTTGACCCTTTCAAGGTCGTGGACCGCGGTATTGGAAGATCACAAATATTGTAAGTGTGTAATATTTTTTTTACTTATGTACTAATTTTTCCTTAAACAAAATATTAACGATTACTAATAAGTTTTCTAATTTTTTTTGTTGCCACCTATAAAAAAAATAGGCATATTTTGGGACAAAGTTTGGAAACTTTTTTTTCAAGAAAATGTGCAAAGGGGATGAATACCGAAAGGCTGATTCTATATCGGGAAATTGGTTTGTTATAAACACCAAATTTCAATACTTTCAAGGGGTTTATAACTGAGTTTTTAAGCCGTGGGGTAGTGGTGTCGGTGATATTGAGATCATTGTCGCGGCGTTGACTGAGTACCAAAGTGTTCGGGGGAACTATATATATATAAATTGTGGGAATCATCTTCGTTATCAACCTAAATGGAAAGCCATACCCCTCGTCAGGTTCGGAAGTAGGCGACGAGGAAAAAGATCCAAAACCTCGTCCTCGGTTGACCAAGAAAGGACGTACTCCGATGCTCGAAACATCGACTTAAACGATGACAAAGTCGATGAGAATGGGGATGAGTATGCGGAGTTGCCTCAACAGGGCGGTAAAAGAAGTCTTGGAAAGGAGAAATCAGCAAGGTCGTCGACAGCGGGTGCGAGTGTGGATGTTAGAGAATATTTCAACGAAATGAATTGCCGATTCGTAGATTTACACGACCTTGGGAATCAACGTTTTCAGGTGATGCAACCAAATTCTGAATCTAACAAGGTGTTCGCCGATATATTGAACGTCAGGTAGATGGATAAAGAGCTCGTTTTTTTGCTGGAACCGATCGACCACTTTACTAGACATGGCCGGAGGCTAGTCGAAATAAAAGAAAGATGTAATTATAAAAATTATAAGCTTGACGAGTAATATTTAGTTTTAGTACTACTGATATTTTTTAATGTATCGTTTCAATTTTAATGTAGGTTTTCTAATTTATTTTATTTAATGGAATTTAATTTGTTTTATTTTTATTAAAAAAATAAAAATAATAATAATGAGGTAATGATTGGAAGGAGCTCCATCCACTAAACCCCTTTTAGCAAAAAAGAAACCCTATGTACATACGTGCGTACGCATGCATGTACGCACCATAAATAGGGGAGTAGTGTATGGCTGATCTTCAGGAAGACCAGTAAGAACCTCACACACAAGGCGGAGCTCGGCTTGGCAACCTCTTCTGGAGAACCAGTGAGAACCTCAAGACACAAAGCTAGGCTAGGCTTGGCAATCTTTTGAACTCAAGTGACTAGTCTTTCTAGACTTGAGAGAACCCTCAAGCAACCCACCGGAAATTATAAAAGATAAAAGACTCAAAAGAGTTTATAGAGAGAGAAACTAGAGAGAGGTTAGAGAGATATATATAAGAAGTTTTTATTTCTTTCCAAGGATGAAAATTACACTAGGGGGAACCCTCCTTTTATAGGCCAAGGAAGAGTGTACATGACATCATTGCTTACATTACAATAGCAAATTACATCATGGCTTGCATCACACAATACTAGATATTTTAATACATAATCTACTTGCTAAAACCACTTTAATAGTGATTAAGCTTTATTCTTAAGCACACCATAAGTAAACAAAAGACACACAAATAAAAATAGCCGGATTAATGGAATTCTTTCGACACGTGCTTCTTCATTTCAGTCATGTCACAGAATTCGATGGTGAAATCTGGTGGACTTGGGTCTTCGTTTGGCGGAGTAGCATCCTCATAGTAAGGATCTCCGTTTGCTTCTTTCACTCGTGAATACATGTCTTCATTTGGTTAAAAATCTATTTCAAAAACTTCTTTGAACGTGCACTTGCTATTCCAGTAATCCAGAAAGACTTGATCCCATTCTTTTGGTTGAGGGTCTTCAGTTGTCCAGGCATCTTCCTTTTCCAGGATTTCAGGGGGAATCTCTTCAAAACTTACTTTGTTTACCTTTGCCATGTAACAACGGATTTCTTGCCATGGCTGAAGATAATTAATTTTGAAGTAATTATTGGCCGGGTTCATCTCAAACCATCCGTAGACAAATTTGGACGGGTCATTAATCTTCCTTGTCGGGCCACTCCGTATGTAACTTCCTGGTTTTTCAAACAACACTAGGCAGTGCCTGCCCTATCTGGATGACAACATCTTTACCCATTCTTTGATTGGGCAGAACCAATCAAGGAGTTTAACCACATTTGTTCTTTCTGGGCCATAATTCCAGCTTCATGGGTAACTAGGTAGGTGATGAGTTTTTTAGAGTTGAAGGACATGGCTATTTTATACTTTTCAAACAAGTACCAGAAAAACCCTAGGGCTTCTGTTGGTAGTTGGTACAAGTTGCCAATTTGTAAGATGTTAAGAAAGGGGTAGTCTGGGTGAAACCTGTAATTCTTCTTGAAAGGGCCATTTTGTTTAAGAGTGATGGTTAGGAAGGTTTTATAGTTTAACTCAGAAACATCAAGGTTGTTTATGTTGATCACCTTGAAAACTTCTACTAGGATTCGGGATGTGTTTGGTTGCTTGGGAATAGAATCTCTTTCCATTTTATCAGAGGCTTTCAGATGATTGTTTTTACTGGTGGGGTGATGCTGGATCATGGAGTTGTTCATGCTTTTATAGACCGTCAGACCTTTCTCGGCGCTATGAGGAACAGTAGAGATTCTTTGTAACAGGGGTTTCCACAACAGTTTAGATTTTTGAGGTGACACTTGAATCTTTACTTTTGACTCTTTCTCTTTAAAGTTGTGTTTCTCCCTCGGTTTGATTTTCTACTCAGGAGTTTCCATTTTCTTTCTCCCTTATCTCTTCTCTTGTGGGACTTCTTTCTTCTTGATGAGTAGTCTTCATTATAATCATAATTTTTGGAAGGACGTGAGCAGTTGCAAGAGGATTTATCTTTGAATTTTATCTTGAGATGCTTATCATCACAGGCTGATCCAAGGCTCTTTCCAGTTCTTTCAAATTCTGCCAAAAATTTTCTCTGGTTACAAAGTCTTGAAAGAGCGTTTAGAATTAGCTGGTATAGTTCTCTAAGCGAGATTTGGGCGAGTTGGATGTTCTTTGTTTCGAGGTATCTGCATACATTGTTTGACAGTGATTCAGGGAACGAGTTTAGAAAGACTTGTTTGAGATTCACGTCATCCACACCGTTTAGGATGTAGAAGCGTTCGGACATTCTGTTATAATATCTTTCAAGGTCCTGTTGTTTAAAGGAGCAACACTTCATTTTCAGGAATTCATCCCGTGCTTTCACATTGAATTCTATTGGGTTTCCCAGAAATTCATTGTGAATTATATTCATGAAGTCATCTGCCGTTGGGCGTTGCGGAATTTGCATTTGTCGATAAGCTCCCAAACTTAAGTACCAATCCCTGAGTCTTCCTTGACATCTTGTCAGGAAACGGTTGATGACCATGTCAATGTCATAATACTGCAATTCTGCAGAGCACCATGTTAGCATCTTAACATATCTCTCGCGCCATTGTGATGGTGGGATGTCATCGAAGGTGAACTGTTGCTTCGAGTGTGTGTTGGAGAACACATTTTTTACTTGTCTGTGGTTCTGTTCGTGAATCCACCTCTTCTATGTCAGAGTCAATATGATTTGGCTCTGTGGTTTCCGGCTGTGTCATGAATAAGTGCTCAAATTCATAATTTGGAGCTACGTCAGAATATTCTGACCGTTCTTCAGAACTGACACGCGATTCGTCATCAGAATGACTGATGATTGGGGCATTTGTTGGTGGTTGTTGGTGGTCATGCTAAGTCTTCTTGTAGGCCATCATCATGCTGTCATCTCTGACCTACTTGTCTTTCTTAGAACTGCTTGATGGTTTCTGGTCTGTGCTACTTGACGAAGCACTACGGTTTGAGGATGACTTTGTTGGTCCCGATTAGTCACTCATGACTCACAACAATGTCATAACCCACACATTTAAATGTGTCGACAAGAGGGTTAATGACAGATTGCTAAATAAGGAAAGATTCTTGTTTGTTAACGGCGGAATCAGAAACAAACAAGTTTGTTGCTAAAGAGGTTAATACAAGTAACAGAAACGAACAATAACTCAAAAGATTTCCATTTATATAAACTGATTCATACAAATGTTAATCGATTAGGGTTTCTTGTCGGGAATGTATTTTCAGTAATAACCTAGGACAGCCGTCACACTCAATTAGGAATATTCGTTCTTATCTGAAAAGTGTAAAGTTGCAAATCCGTCTGTAGGAGGCGTGCCCTAAAATATTCCTTATATAGGCCTGCCACCTCCTGGCAGTTGTCATTCATTCTAGAAATTCTAATGATTGGTAGATATTTAAATTACATATTCAAAACTATACTAAGTGTAAAATAGGTCTTCCGGGTAGACTTTGTGATATTTGTCTTCTCCGAGTAGGCTTTGTGCCATTTTGTTCTTTACGGGTAGACCTGGTAACCTTGAAGTGTGCTCGGGAACAGTTTTCTGGGTAGACTTTACTTAGAGTATTTTCCAAAGAAAATACTCACCTGGCAGACTTCAGTCTTCTTGATCATATTAAACTTTTCCCGATATGATCCATCGAGCAAACTTGTCCTTCAGAGGTCCTTTCAACTTCTTTGCCAGTGAATAGCTTATTAGCAAAGCAATGTGTGCTTGGTGACACTGTAGCTTGCTTGAGTTGAACCTTTCCCGATGTGCCCTTAGGATACTTTGTAACTTCCATCAAGCTTGCTCGGACCACTTTTTATTAATGAATACCTTGCTAGATCTTCCAAGTACTTGGCTTCAAAAGCTAGGTGTTACCAAGGGTTTGTTAGTAAGCAAACTGTGCTCGGCCATGAAGAACAACCTTGCTTGACATAGTGAACCCTACTCAGATATACACTAAAGAGGATTTCATGAAGATAACTCTGCCCGATAGGTAAAATATCATGCCCGGCCAAGTAAAACCCTGCTCGGATGTCCAAGGGTGCTCGGATCAATACCTAGCGATTTCTAAGGGGGTTGAGAAGATTCCAATCTTCCATTTACTTCATTTTAGGTCAAATCTTTGACTCAACAATCTCCCCCTAGATTGGAACAGCTCAGCTGTCATAAAACATCTCTAAGGTTACATACACTTAGTCAAAATACACATTAAATCAAAATCAAACTTTTACATATCAAAAGTTAAACTATTACATATTCAAAAATTTTGTTCGTAGACATTACAAAACAAAGCCTATTCTAAGAATCATCTTCTTCTTGCATCGTAGGCTGCTTGTCTTCTTTCAATTCTGACAGTTCCTTCTCTTTGCTGGAAGATAGACAAAATTCTATAATGAGAGTGATTTTCTGGAATAGTCAATCCAACAATGTCCCTCAAGTTTTCTTCATGCAAATAAGTCAGATCTGTATCAGTTTTAATGATTCCAAAGATGAGTCCATCTAAATTTCTTAAAATGTAATGACCTTCAGTTTCCTTGTATTCAATCATAGTTATTCGGCCATTCTTTTGAACCTCATAGTTGGGTATCACCATCCTCCTTCTCATGCTAATACATGTATTAAAGTTGGACAAGGGATTGTCTTTTCTCATTTTTGTCAGATAAGCATGTTCTACATCCCTTATCTTCCTCATTCGGGTTATTATTCTGGTCCTTTCATGCTTGGTAAGCTCCCATTTCTTCTTTTGACTCAGCAGAGGAAATCCCTTTTCAGCTTCATTCTTCAAATACTTTGAGAGTTCATTCTGCTGTCTTCCGACCAACTTTCGGTTGTAATGATAGTCATAAAGAGTGAGATTGGCCATTTTCTCCAGTTGTTCTCTTGTATACTCAACAAAATCGTCTCCGAATATGATGTCTCTCAGTTGTCTACTCTGCATAATTACTTTAAATGATTGAGAGACTGAGTCATAGTAGAGAGTTCATGGTAGATCCACATCAGATTGTGGTCTTGTCATTCTTTGTGCTCCAGCTCTACTTGACTCTCCCCTGCTTGCTGATGGTTGTTGTCTTGAGGTAGAGGGCCTAGTTGGGATAGACTTCATGGGTTAGCTAGGCCTTGATATACCAAAAGCTTTCAAGTACATAGATTCAATCAGCTCAGCTGGATAGTTAATAAGATCTGCAAAGTTTTCACCTGCATCTTTGACAAGTCTTTTAATCATTTTAACTATCCTTGGATTATTCATTAGCCCTGCAGGCACAAATCTTCCTTCAACAAAACTTCTGGGATTTTCTCCCTCCAACAGTACTTTCTCCCATTCAGCCTTCTGCAAGTAAAATAGTTCTTTCAATTGATGTTTATCCAATGCATTAAAGGCTTTCACATCCATTCCTTTCTGATTCACCATTATACCCCTTAGAATTTCAATCATTTCTTTATTATCCCATGGAACTATTGGTTCATCCACTGGTTCATCTTTAACTTCCACAGGGATTGGTGTATCATCTGCTGTTGACCCTTTTGATATTTCCTTTTCAGCTTGTGCCTTCAATTTTTCTCTCAAAGTCATGATTTTTCTTTTCTTTACTAGGGGTTCATCTTGATCTCCCATTGATTGTACAAAAGAAGGCTCAGGTTGCACTCTCTTTAATTGATCTTTCTTTTGAAACTTGTTTTAGAGTGACTCAACAGCAGCCTTAGTCAGGCTACCACCGTTTCTGGTGCCATTCCCTTATCCAATAGGTAACCACATTTTCCAGCATATTTCTTTCTCAGAGCATCATGTTTCTCAACCAGTTCATCTTCTCTTACAAATTTTTCTTTTACTTCTTCTTTGGTGTTGTTGTAAGCATCTCTGAGTTGTTCAAACTTGAAATGGGTTAAATCTTTTTCAGAATAGCCATGCTTTCTTAGATAATCTTTATACTTTTTGCCATCTTTGTTCTTTTGTTGTATATTTTTCTCAATGATGTCTCTTTCTTTGTCCAATGTTCTTTGTAGCTCATCATCATTCAGGGAAGCTAAACTTTCAAACCTTATTCCATGACTCATCAATTTGACAACCAAAGGATTTTTCTTCTTAGCATCAATCAAACTTTGCTCAATGTTTGCCCTTTGATATTCAGTCATGGTTACTTGTGGGGACACAATATTAGCATTTTCATCAATTTTACCTTGTTCATTGTCATCATTATCATCATCAGATTCATCAGATTCATCCTCCTCCTCTGTTGTTTCATTTACAGCATCTATTTTGGGTTCATCTGGAGTTGGAATATCAGGAATTGGAATGTTTGAAACTCCCTGAACAAGTTCATCAGGCCTCAATGTTTGTAAAGTAACAGGCCTTAGTGGACTGTCATCCCATCTCCTCTTTGTTCTTGTTTCAGCTCCTTCAACCTAATCATCATCTTTTCTTTTTCTTGAATAAAACTTTTCAAATCTACTCACATTTTCATGAATTTTTGAAACTTTAGCCAACATCTCCTCAAATGTTTCTTTAGATTGCCTCTCAGGTTCCTTTTCAGGTTGGCTCTCCTATTGTGCAAACATACTTACCACCATAGCCAGAGAGTTATCTACCTCCTCTCCTCTCTTCAAATTGATCTAAGTTTCAATCACAACTTGATCATCAGCCTCCTCTTCATTAAGGACTTTTGTTATGTTGGCTTGCTCAATCAGTGATTCCTGCTCTGCCAGCTCTTCAGCAGTCAAAGTTTCGGCTATTACCTCCCTTTCCCTTGTTTCTCTCACAACACTTTCAAAAAATTTTCTGGCAGCAGCAGTGACTTCATCTTCTTCCTCATAATCTCTACCAATATTTGCCTTAACAGGGTCTTTTTCCTCATCATCCTCATTGACTTTTGCTTTTCCTTTATCTAATCTTCTTTTCAAATATTTTCTCAGTCTCTGGTGGGAAATTATCAATATCCCTATCCAACTCATCCATTTCCTCATCATGCTCTACCCTCTTGGAGCTTTCAGGTTGTTCATTTTCAGGTTTAGTGAGTATAATCTCCTCAATAGTAGCATCATCATCATTGATCACATCAGTTGGTGCTTCAGTTGCAGTTAAGATATCAGTCAACACATCAGTCTGTATATCAGTAGCCACATTAGTGGTAGCCACATTTTCATCAAGGTTTATCTTTTCAATTTCATCTTCCTTCTCTTTTTCACCCCTCACTTCATCATCATCCCTATTCATAACATTCAGTACCTCATCAACATCATAATTCTGTTCATCTCCCTCTGACTCATCAGCCTCATAATCATCATCCACTATTCTTCTTTCATCACTTTCCTCATCATCATCATTAGCATTTAATAAACAAGTTAAACCATCAGCATCAGTTGATTTACCAACTGCATCCTCCATCACTTCATCATCAATATTAACAGCAACATCAGTTGGTTTAATAATATTTCCCCCCTGTTTTGGGGCAGCTGAGGTCTTCTCAACCTCCATCTCTAGGGTTTGAATTCGTTTCTGAGCAATAGCCAAGTGAGCCTCCAACTCCTCATTTTCCTTTCATAAATCAGAATTTTCTCCCTTCAGATCAATGTTTTGGAAAATAAGGTTGAAGTGTCTTTGTAGTAGGAAGGCATTTGAGGGAGGAGTGTTGGATGGTGAAGTGTGAAATGGTTCTGGTATTGGATTTGAGGTTTGGGTCTGGGGTGGGGATTGAGTTGTGGTTTGAGGTGGGGTTTGGGTTATGATTTGAGTTTGGCTTAGGGTTAGTATAGGTGTATGAGTGGGTGGAGATTGGGTAGTTTGGTCATTTAGTTGTAGAGAGGAAGATGGTGTTTGTGGCGGGGTTTGATAAGTTTGGTTAATGGGTGATGGTGGGTAGGGTGGTGTTTGTGGTGGAGTGCCAAATGGTGTGGATGGTGGTGTTGCTATAATCTGATCCTCCTCCTTAGGTTGTACAATGTCCTCAAGTTTGCATCACCCCCTTCTTCATAATTAGCATCATCATCATTATCATCCCCATCATTATTAGAATCATCTTCTCCATCATCTCCTTCAGCATCACTACTTTCCTCATCCTCTGCATTCTCAGATAATAACTCATGTAAGTGAGGAATGATCATGTCCTCATCAATCAACCATGGCAAGTCTTCATACACCTCATCAGCGTTAGATCTACTTGAACTAGCCAGAATCTTTATTATCTTGAATGTATCAGGATTCTGCAGTACATGGGTGGTTCCAGTAGTTGGTAGTCCCTCCAACTCTTGATTAAATATGATCTGTAAGAACCTGGGATAAGCCAAAAACTTCTGCTTGTTTGTATTTTTCATATTCTGAACCATCCCTTCAAAGATCATTCAGGAAAAAATTGAATGGTTGATCAAATAGCACAACAACAGTTGCATTGGCTAGATCCCTGCTCATCAAGGTCCATGACCCATTTCTTGGAGCAAGTCCATGTATGATGTGATGGATCAAAAACTTGTAAATATTTGGGAACATCCCTTTCTGAAATTGCCCATCGTGTATATTCCCTTAATAACCCATGGTTTTAGCAAACACTTTGAGTAGCTGTTCAGTTGTAAGATGGATTGGGTTAGGGTTATCATCATTCAATTGCAAACAAGTCCGAATCACAGCCTCATTCACCCGTATTTCCTGATTTGCCACTGTGGCCTCAATTCTTCATCCATTCACATCATCAAATAACCTCACTGACCTCTAAAAGTCTAGCAAGCGATTCCTGTAAATCACCGGCTTTGCCGTCAAAGCAAAACGAATGTTCGATCGTTGCAACCATCTAATAATCGAAGCCACTTCCTTATTTTCGGGTGTTACCTGCAACAGAGCGCACATATTGTGCTTGTGCTCAAAAGGATAGGTCGGTTGATCATCGTCCGCCATATCTGAAAAACATAATCAAACACATTTAAAGTAGAAATTAGTCCTAAAGTTCACTACTTTAAGCAATTTCAAGTTATAAATTTGAAGAAGAATGAAAGGAATATCATTAAGAACCTGTTCTTTGACAAGTTTATAACCTACACACAAAACAGAAAGTTAGTACAGATACATAATCGAAGCCCATTATCATCTAATTGTGGTCGGAAAACACATAATTACTGCTTACTGAGTCGGAATTAGAGGGCTGATAAGTTAGGGTATGGATAATTATAAATGCAATAAGTCGGTTTAGTTTTTCTTAGAGAAATCAGTGGAAGGAGAGAGAGGGAAAATAATGTGGAAAAACTTCTCTCACTCCCTCTTATATACCTTTTGAAAGTGGGTTTTAAATGCTTTTTGTCATTTTGTGAGTTAATAGCTGTCATACAATAATCTTATCCATTTAAAATTTTACACACTTAGAAACATCCAACTCCAAAAAGTTTAGCAAACTGTGCTCGGAAAAGTCATTTTTGCAAAGTATGCTCAGTATATTCCACTTGCTCAAAGCTTACTCATTTCAGTATTGGTAAAAATTAGAAGGTAAAATGAAGGAAGCTTACTCAAAATACAGAATTGCTTGAGAACTTAATCACAAGATAAAATAATCAAGTAAGCAACCTTACTAGGAATCAACTAAGACACCCAAATAACATTCTTCTAATTACTTACCTTGCTCGAATAATTCAACTTATCACAAACCTTACTCAAAAATGTAAACAACAAATAATCAGTCAAGTATACTTTTATGCAAAGTATGCTCGAAAAACCTTCAAGAATACAAATTGTGCTAGAAGTGGATTCTTAACACAAAGTGTACTCAGAAAGTCAGTTTGAACTTACCAAGTATATTAAGGGAACGTTTGAAAATCCAAAGTGTGCCCGAAATATAAAGTGTGCTCGGGAAACAAGGTTTGCCCGAAAACACTTGTAATTTCAAAGAAACATATTCACAATATTCATTAAGTGTGCTAGAATTAGAAGTTTACTTGAAGACAAATTCAAGCATATACTTAAAAACACAAAGCTTGATAGAAACAGTTATACCTTCACGCAAAACACTAAGCATGCTCGAAAGTCTTAACTAAATAAAAGCTTGTTAGTAATTAGTAACATATCAAGTAGCTTGCTAGTAAACAGTTGTATTTCTAAACAAGTTGGTTTGCTAGACAACACAATACTAACTAAAAGCATGCTAAAAACATCATATACAACATTTAAGATGCAAAGCTTTCTTGAAACAAGAAATATCTTTCAAACAGTTAAGTGTGCTAGAAAAACTTGTATTTGTTAAAGCTTGCTGGAAAACTTATCCACACACAGTCAGATATCAAGCTTGCTCGGAAGAGTTACCCTTTTGACAAAAATAGTAAACTCTACCCGATAAGTATAAATACTTCAAAGTATGCTCAAAAATCATGAACTTAGACCAAAATGTTTAAGTATGCTCGGAAAAGTTATAAAACTACAAACCTTACCCGAAAATACATATTCAACCTTTTTGTGCTCGGGAAGTTTGTTAAACATCAAACCTTGCCCGAAAATACATATTCAACCTTTTTAAGGTAAAATGCAACAGTTTTTGACTTAAACCAATTTACATCTGTATTTTTCATTAGAGGTTATTGTTTAAGAGCAAATGGTGCATTTAGAGATCAAATTTCAGTAATGTTTCCTTTCAAAACAGTTTCTTTCTTTTACTGAAAAGATCTCAAGAATGAGATCATATTGACTAAGTAGCTTTTTCAATACTTCATTCTCAGCATTATTATGACAACATAGACATGTTAACAGCATGTCTAGACTTAGCATGAATTTCATTTCCTTGGTGATATGATTAATGTTCAATTAACATGCATAATTTTTATTGGATAACACATATTGTTTTCTGATGCTCCATATCTATTCTCAAGGCTTATTTGACTTTCTCCAGATCACCCCGATTTGATTCTGACCCCCTGGATTTGGTTTAAAAACTGTTAATGACAGAACTTATTTATTTGTTTTTTCTTTTCAAATTTGCAAACATATTTGAGGTTGAACGTTGGACTTACAGTTTAAATCAACAAGCCTTTCATTCGGGATGTTAAAGGACTTATATTATTGCCTCCACCCCTGTAGTTCTATTATTAACCCTCATGTTTGTATTTTTCTCAAAAGTTTGTGAACATTTATCAAATTTTGGTTGATTAAATATTTAAAGTAATCTTGTTCACACTTTTCTTTGTCATTCTAATAAGATACTTCATTGTAGGTTCCGGACGGATCGTACACGGGATGTCGCTATCTGCGCAGGTGCGGAATCCCTGCGTAGGTAGATACGAGCGTAGAATACGTATAAAACAAACACACGAGCAATAACCGAAACACGTTATATTGATAACCCGAACACGTGACACGAGGTCACTATTACAGACTCTAACTTGTAAACACGTAACTCTCGAACTAATCAACTGAAACGAACCCTAACCAACCTCGCGAACTCCTCTCAACTGTTACGGTGAACATTATATATAAACACGACAACTTCGCCTCAGGCGAAGTTGTCCATAACTTCGCTTGTTCAACAAGTTCGCCTGAGCGAACTTGTTAACAACTTCGCTTGTTCAACAAGTTCGCCTAAGAGAACTTGTTGACAACTTCGCTCGTTACATAAACATAAACATAATAAAAAACATAATTACATTACAGACTCAATTACAAACGTTAGACTATGAACTACTGACATACATGTACCAACAGACTCCCCCTTGGCAGTAGCTTCATATCTTGATCTTCAAAGCTTGAGTCTTGTAATCTTGTATCTTTACGCGTGCGCTCCTTCTCTAACACATACCGACACCACCCTTTGATATTTCCTTGCTTGATCCATCCAAGCAGGAATGTAGAAGATCTTCTTTTCGTTGAGCATCTTCAGATCAGCTTGCGATAGATTAACAAGATGCATCGGGTAGTAAACCCTAAGCACTTCTTGTTCATCTTCGTCTTCCATCACGGCTTCAGCAGTCTGGCAATCAACGTACCACCATTTTAGATTCTTCAACACATCTTGAGGCATATTCTTCATTGGAACCTCCTTGATACATCGGATCGGCTTGTACTTCATCACCATCCATGGCTTGCCATCTGCTCTCAATCCCCTCTCTTTATCCTCCCTGTATTCGGTAGACTCCCCCTCAGCTGTGGAAGCCCCAAGAGCTTGAGATGTTCTTGACAGCTCACAACCTGTACCTTCCGGTGCATTGGGATCATCGTCTCGGTCTTCTCGACGCTTGGTCCTCAACTCATCTCCTCTACAGCTCATCTCCCCCTGAGATGCCAAGAACCTTTCAAGACATCTATATACATTGCCTTTAAGAAATAAACGACATGATCAATTCTAAGTAACCAGTTAAAAAATCATAAAACTATCTAAGTACAAAAACTTAAAAAAAATTTAAAAAAAAAATTTAAAGTATAAGGGATCAAATTTCAGTCTCGGTAGGGACTGCTACGTTTTAGAAAAGATCCAAACAGGAATCATACTAACTACGTGACTGTCACATAGATCCGTGTTTAGCTGTATTATGACATATAGAGACAGGTTGTAAGCAGGTATAACTTAAAGTGGTTTTCATCGTTTCTGTGATACGAGTTAGGTTCAATTAATCCTTAAAATTTAAGTGGGCAACAACTCAGAAATATTGATGCCTCCTATCTATCCTCAAAGCGTATTTGGCTTTCCCCAAGTCACCCCGAATTGACTTCGACCCATAGTGTCTGATTAAACATGTATGTACTCTTCTTCTGTTTCCCGTTCTTCTTCTTACTCCAGAATTGAGAAGTCTTGATTGTTACAATAACTCATTTGTACTAATTTTTTTTTTTTTTTTTTTTTTTTTTTTTTTTTTTTATCCACACATAGACTTCGGAGTACTAAACAACTGCAAGTCCCGAATCTGGATCACTGCAGTGTCTTGAAACGCTTTCTTCACGGAAATCAGAACACACATGGGCTCGTGTATGACTGGGTAATCGCTTTTCTGCATATCATTCGAAAAGATATATATGAAGACACGCAAAACTCTTAAGGAGTTTCCACGTAAAATCAAGTAAAATTAGTTTGTATCACATCTACTTTTACGCACCATAAAAAGTTACCATGACATACAATGAGCGTCCTAAAGCCTTTTAAGCCTAATAACTTCACTAGTTAAGCACACACAATCAGTATATCTATCATTTTCCAAGGTTAGATCAATTTTCCGTTTAACATAGCTAACGAACTTCTTACGAAGTAACAGACTTGAAAAGTAATTTCATTTCCCAAAAAAAATTTGACTTCAGTCACCCCGATCACGTCAAAGTCTTCAAGTAAACGGCAATCCTGAAGATCCAATGGATCAACTGGACCGACCACATACAAGTATGTGTCCTTCTAACTAAGTATGACCGACTAATTTTCAGCGACAGAAAGAAAACACATCATAACCGCCCCGGTCACTTTCAGTCGTCTGGTTAATGGCGACCCTCATTCTCTACAAGTAGAAACGAGGACCAAAACATATCCGAGGATATGTCCATCAAACTGAGGTAACCGACTAATTTTAAGCAATAGTGACGTTTTTTTTTTTTTTTTTTTTTTTTTTTTAACCTCAACAACTCAATAAAAACATGGTTACTCGGGATTGATCATCCCGTTCAGCTCAATAAGGTTTATGATGATTCGCCTCATTCTTCGTGAAGTGAACAGTATACTCCTTATCACAAATCTGCGACACACTCAGCAGATTGTGCTTCAGCTCTTCCACAAAATTTACATTCTCAAGTGTCATCTTCCCATTGGACACCGTTCCTTTCCCAGTAATTCTTCCTCCGCTTTCACCAGCAAAACTAACTCTCGCTCCCTGAACAGGTTTTAAGTCTTGCAACAAGTGTTTGTTGCCCGTCATGTGCCGGGAACAGCCGCTATCTACAATCCAAAGACTGTGGGCAGCCCTGTTCAACTGTTCCTGCACAATAAAACAGAGAATTAGAATCTTGGGACCCAAGACCAATTGGTCTTGGATCGATACGTCCCGTACCCTGGCTTTCCAAAGTTAGCATCAGGATAATTCCTGTAAGTCCTGTTAGGAAATCTCCTTGAAGATTGAGTGTGATGCCTTCCAAACCTATGTGAATTGAAAGTGTTATATCTTGTGGTTTGGTTGAAAAACTGAGGTTTGTTTTTATGAAAACTTGAATTAGTTACATTTTGGCATTTTGAAAAGTTTTCATTTTTAGCAGTATCAAACTGATGCTTATTCTCAGTTTTATTTGGCCTCACACCTCTGTATCTCGGCGTCAGAGGGCAATCTGCAACAAGATGTCCTAATTTATTACATCTAAAGCAACACCTACTCTCCATTTTCTTTTCAAATGTTGGTTTGGATGTTGAGGCAGTGTTACCAGCCGTTCGTCTCACATAAGGTGGGACATACGGGTTGAGTGGAGTACTCTTTTTAGAAGATTTATTTTTATCTCCACCAGTGGGTAACACTACCTTCTCTTTCGTCTTACCTGATTCGGACAACTTATCCGAATCCGATGAGACTGGACTCGCAACAGAAATATTTACACTAGAAACAGGCGAACTCGTTTCGCCATTACTAACAGTTGGTTCTTTACATGTAACCTTGATTGGAACTGTCTGAGGAACTTCAAAATCCACAGATTTCTGAATACTAGGGTTGAAAGTGTAGTTGTGGTTATAAGGTGGTGGCACCTCGTGATAACCAATTCCTCCCCTCTTTGCAGAGGTACCTTGATCACTAACGAGGTGATCTAGAATAGCTGAGGAATTTCGGAACTGCTCGAGTTTTCGGTTCAGTTCCACCACTTTCACCTGGTGGTCAGCAATCTGCTTTTCTCGTTCAGCAATAAGTTTAGTCTTTTCTTCTAAAACCTCATAACTTAGGTCAATTACATCAATTTTTTCAGCAAGTTTAGTTTTTAAGCTTTTGACATCTTTTTCACATGCTTTTATTTTAACTATGTAACTGTTTTCTCTTGCCTTAGTAAAATGATGATCTTCTTTAAGAGTTTTAAATTCAGCATCTAAACGAACATACTGATCAGTTATGGTAGCAAGTTGCTCAGACAAATTCTCACATTTTGTACAAACAGGTTTAGAACTTACCTCGGAGGGTTGACCATCGTTATCTGCCATGAAAGCTTTCTCCTTACCAGTAGCTTTCTCCTCTCCAGTCATCTTCTCAAAATCTTCATTTTATACCTTAGCCATATTCGCCTGCTCACCAGTTTCATTCGCATGCAGGTTCCAGTTGTATTCACCGGCTTCTCTAGACAACATGGCATTGACTTCTTTACTTATCCTAGTAGGCTGTGCAGACCGGCCTTGACCCCGTTCAACTCTCTCGTTTCTGCATTCTTTAGCAAAGTGCCCATACTGTTGACAGTTATAGCACCTCACTTTAGACTTGTCGAATCCGGGCCTACCACCAACAAACTTTCTCCCCGTCTTATTCATGAAACGCTTGACTCGCCTCACTATCATGGCCATTTGCCATTGCAAATCCATCTCCTCCAGATCATCAGCATCGATCTGGTCATAATCCTCATCCAAAGCAGCAGGGTCCACAATCTTCCCTTGTATGTAGTTCTCATATGAAGCAATAAAAGATGCATAGACTGCAAACTGCTCTTCAGCAGATTTGACACTCATTGGCATCTTGGAATAGTTATTGCTTGAGGCACTGGGAGAGAAACTACTGTTGGATGTTTGAGGTTTCGAAGCACTTGAACCTCCAGCAACAAAGCAAACATCACCGTTCATGTTTACTGAAACGTTTCCTTCATGAGAAGAGTTAGAACCTGACTCTCCTTTGGAGTAGTAAGCAGCAGATTCAGGCTTCGAACTTGAGCCTGAGTTAAGTTTGGCACCATACATACCAGGGTCTTGAATCTGATCTGTTGGTGTCTCTTTACGAACCATATTAAGCTCAAAGGTTCTGAGCTTGTTTACTGCTGTCTCCAAATCATAATTAGGAAAGTCTCTGTCTTCCCTCATCAGAACTGTGTACATTTCCCACTTCGGTGGGAGAGCATCGAGAAGCTTTTCAACTATCTCCTCTTCTCTGTAAGCAATCGAATAGTTGTTTAGCTCTGTCATTAGATGATAATATCGAGTGATAATATCATCCAGAGATTCGTTCTTCAAATATTTGAAGACAGAGAACTGAGTCTTCAACAGTTTAATCTTCGAGGCACGAATACCCACGTTCCCTTCGAATCTATTTTCAAGAGCATCCCAAAGCTCTCGAGCCGATGTATACTTTCTGAAAGTATGAAGGATCTCCTGTGGAAGAGCCATAGTGATAGCTGCGTGAGCCTTGCTTTCGGCTTCGTACATCTTCTTCTCCTCTTCCTCCATCTTGCTGTACTTCTTTATCACATCCCGACCTTCGTATTCCATGGTCGGTGGAATATATCCATCCTGGATGCACACCCACATCTTTGCATCCTGGTATTTAATATACTAAATAAACCGATCCTTCCATGCAACAAAGTCGGTTCCTTTTAACAGCCTTGGGGCCTTAGTGGCTGACCCCGCTTCGACTTCCATTTTCACCAAATCAGAGATGTTAATTTGCGACATCTTCTCAAAAACCCGAAAAATTCAAAAATTTGTCCAAACAGTACTAAAGGCGAAGTTAAGAATAACTTCGCTTAAGTGTTAACTTCGCTGGAAAAATTCTTAAATTCGTGTGACTCGGCGAACTTATCAGGTAAGCGAAGTTGAGGATAACTTCGCTTAGGTGAACTTAGCAGGTAAGCGAAGTTGAGGATAACTTCGCTTAGGCGAACTTATGAGGCAGGCGAAGTTGTGAATAACTTCGCTTAACCTTATATCTTCGCCGAAACCCTACTTTCAGTGACGGCAACTTCGCCTGAAGAACAGTAACTTCGCCCGATGAACACTGAAAATATTCAGATCTGTTGTCGACGATTCTGCAGTTTCCGGTCGTTGTAAAGGCTTGAAAATGACTGTATATAGTGATTAGAACTCAATACGAACAAAAACTCGTCCCGTGAATAGGTCAAACGAGACGTTTTCTACACCCGCGTGAAATCCCGAACCTCACAATCGAGCCGATGGCTCTGATACCAATTGTAGGTTCCGGACGGATCGTACACGGGATGTCGCTATCTGCGCAGGTGCGGAATCCCTGCGTAGGTAGATACGAGCGTAGAATACGTATAAAACAAACACACGAGCAATAACCGAAACACGTTATATTGATAACCCGAACACGTGACACGAGGTCACTATTACAGACTCTAACTTGTAAACACGTAACTCTCGAACTAATCAACTGAAACGAACCCTAACCAACCTCGCGAACTCCTCTCAACTGTTACGGTGAACAGTATATATAAACACGACAACTTTGCCTCAGGCGAAGTTGTCCATAACTTCGCTTGTTCAACAAGTTCGCCTGAGCGAACTTGTTAACAACTTCGCTTGTTCAACAAGTTCGCCTAAGCGAACTTGTTGACAACTTCGCTCGTTACATAAACATAAACATAATCAAAAACATAATTACATTACAGACTCAATTACAAACGTTAGACTATGAACTACTGACATACATGTACCAACATTCATTTTGGGGACCAAATACCAACTGGCTCGTGTATGACTGGATAATCACTTTTCTGCCTATCATTCGGAAAGATTTATCTTGGAACATTCATAGACAACAATGTAACTCCACATAAATCTTAGCAGCTTCTTTAACTTTATATCACCTTAGATTTTACACATCATGAGAAAGCAACCATACATATTAATGACTGTACTAAGTGCCATTTCAGCCTATTAAATCCATATGATTGGCTAATTAGTCAATGTACTATCATTTCCCAATAACAGATTCAATCACCCTAAATACTCTCAGCCTCCAGGTTAATGGCTATCCTGACAGTCTACAAGTAGTCAACATGGCCAAACACACACATAAGTATATGTCCATTTGGCTTAGAGTCTATGGCATAATTTTAAGTGAAAGAATAAATCCTTATTGCCCCAAATGCTTTCAGTCTTTGGACTAATGGCTATCCTTTCAAATCTACAAGTAGATGATAGGACCAAACATATACAAGTATATGTTCCTCAGACTTGGGCAAATGATATAACTTTCAGCAAAAGTAATTCATTTGAGACTTTCCATTGAAAATCCTTTTAAGCTTCTTTAAAGCTTGAACTGAATAGTGTTATCATATCTCTGCACCATAAACAACTTGCTCTGTGCTTTGACCAAAATTTTGTAGTTATGAAAAATTCATTTAAACATTTAATTTTGACATAAAGACACATTTTGACACAAATAGTTGTAACATATTCAAATCTTAATCATAAATAACATCATTAAAGCAAGCAAGCATTACTAATATGCATAGTCTAGCCTACCCTAATAACATCATATGATCTTATAACACACATAATCAAACCATTAGTCAAGGATGTCAGATAAGCACACACATTCAAGTGAACCAAATCAAAAACACTCATCATAACATCCTAGTAGTCAACAATCATTAAACATACCAGATTTGCACAGATAGTCAATGAAGCACATACTAGTTAACATTAGAAACATCGTATTCAAACACATACACATAAACAACATTCATCAAGACTTTTAAAAGATAGTTAGTTTGCACAGTCAAGCACACATCATAAATCAGACTTCATTTGAAATGATCACCCCAGGGCTTTCAAAAGAAAGTTGAACCTGGTTATGTCAAGTGGTTTTGTGAATAGGTCAGACAAATTCTCACTTGTATCAATCCTTTTCACTTCAATTAAACCTTTTTCACTACAATATCTTATGAAGTGATGTCTGATTTCAATGTGCTTGGTCTTGGAATGTTGCACATGATTCTTAACAATAAAAGATGCAACAGTGTTATCAATATAAATAGGGGTGTTTAGAAAATTCAAACCACAGTCCAGCATTTGGTTCTGAATCCAGAGGACTTGTGCACAACAGGCAGATGCAGCAATGTATTCAGCTTTTGCAGTTGAGATTGACACTGTAGTCTGCTTCTTGCATTGCCATGACACAAATCTATCACCAAAAAATTGACATCCTCTTGAAGTTGATTTCCTGCTCATATTTTAGCCATCATAATCACTTTCTGTGTAGGCAATCAGATCAAAAGACTGGTTCTTTGGATACCAAATTCCCAAGTCAGGTTTTCCCTTCAAATATCTAAAGATTCTCTTGACTGCATTCATGTGTGAGACCTTAGGGCTTGACTTGAATCTTGCACAAACACAAACTGCATACGTGATATCAGTCCTTGAGGCAGTTAAATACATCAGGGAGCCAATCTTTGCTCTGTATTCATGCTCATCCACTAGCTCCCCTTTTCATCAGCTACCATCTTTTCTTTTGAATCCATAGGAGTTGAAGCTGTCGTTAGATCATTAACCTTGAATTTGTCAAGTATGTCCTGTACATACTTAGACTGGTAAATGAATATCCCATCAGCCTTCTACTGAACTTGTAGACCAAGGAAGAAATTCATTTCTCCCATTGAACTCATGCTATACTTGGACTTCATTACCTCTTCAAACTCCATACACATCTGCTCATTGGTTGACCCAAAAATAATGTCATCACATACACTTGTAGCAATAACAAATCTTTTCCTTTCCTTTTGTAAAAGAGGCTCTTGTCAATAGCTCCCCTTTGGAAACCATTTTCAGGAAGGTGGTTTAACAGTTCATCATACCAAGCTCTAGGAGCCTGATGAAGTCCATACAGGGCTTTGTTTAGCTTATACACCCTGTTAGGACATATAGGATCCCAAAAACCTGGTGGTTGAGAAACATACACCTCCTCTTCTATCTTTCCATTTAGGAATGAAGATTTGATATCAAGTTGGAATACCCTTATATTCTTTGAGGCAGCATAAGCCAAGAAAATTCTTATAGCTTCAAGTCTTGCAACTGGTGCAAAAAGTTCCTCAAATTCAATCCCTTCTTCTTGTAGGCATCCCAAAGCCACATGTCTAGCTTTGTTCTTAATCACAATACCCCTTTCATCCCTTTTTTTTAACACCCATTTTTTTCCAATTGCATATCTGTTTCTTGGCCTATCTACTAGTTCCCAAACTTGTAGATCTCTGAATTGAGCCAGCTCCTCTTGCATTGCCTCCACCCAACTATTGTCTCTTAAGGCTTGAACAATGTTCTTGGGTTCTATTTGGGACAGAAAGCAGGAGTACAAACATATGTTTGCAGATTCAGAATGACTTCTTGTAACTCTTTCATATATATTCCCAATGATGTGTTCAGAAGGATGATTCTTTTCAACATAGGGGGTTTGAACTATCATATTAGTAGACATAGTTGTGTCAAGATTTGATTCATTGAGTTCTGGTTCTTCAATGCTCAAATCAGGTGTTGCAACATCAACTTTAGGTGTCTCCTCATTGATCTGTCCCGAGGTGGATGCACCATTGTTTCCTAATCTTAGCCTCTCAAACAAATCTTGATTGTCTTGATTATCATCTGTAGCAGTTGCTTCTTCTTCAGTTTGGTTGCTTGGATTCTCCTCATTTTGAACTTGATCATTTTGCACTTCTTGATTGTCTTGATTATCATCTGCTTGATCTTGTACTGGACCTTCATTGTTCTCTTAATTGTCATCTTGAACTTGATCAACATCTGTCCTAGAGGAGTCCTTTGTGAATGTATATTCCTTTTCTTTACTCGCAACCTTTTTCCACAGCTTTTCCAAATCCAGTCTTTTTTGGTTTGATTCTTTAATTAAGCTGGTTTTGTAGAATGATTCATCAAAATCTTCTGTATAGATTTTGAAAGACTTGATCAATTTTTATAAGTCAAAGAGCCATGTTGTCAACTGTGTTAAAATTGATTTTCATTGAAGACTACATCTGATGACTCAATTACCACTCAATGATCTTTCAGTTATACTTTATAGGCATTTGAGTGTGTAGAGTAGCCTACAAAGAAACAGTCTAGGGATTTTGCTTGAAACTTGTTCAAGTAATCCTTGGTGTTCAAGAGAGAAAATTTGCATCCAAAAGGTTTGAAAAACTTGATATAGGGATTTCTGTTAAAGAAAATTTCATAAGGAGTCTTGTTGTGACTTTTGTTGATTGGCACCCTGTTCTGAACATAGCAAGCTGTGTTGATAGCTTCTGCCCAAAAAGTGACAGGTAGATTAGCATCAACTAGCATGGTTCTTGCTGCTTCAATGAGTGTTATGTTTCTTCTCTCAGCAACACCATTCTGCTCAGGAGTTCTAGGAGCTGAAAATTGCTGAAGTATACCCTTGTTGTTGCAAAATTCATCAATCACTCCATTTTTGAACTCAGTACCATTTTCACTTCTCATCATTTTAACACTTTTTTCTAGTTTATTTTCAATACTGTTAACACAGTTCATAATTAACTCAGCAGCCTCATCCTTTGTACTTAGGAAATAAACCCAAGAATATCTAGAGAAATCATCAATGATCACTAGACAATATCTTTTCTTTCCAATGCTTGGTACACTCACAGGACAAAAGAGATCCATGTGAAGCAATTCAAGCACTTGATAAATTGAGTTAATGAGTTTAGTCTTATAAGAAGACTTGTGCTGCTTTCCTTTCTGACATGAGATACAATTGTCATCCAACTTGAACTCTCTAGTAGGTAGCCCAATGACATGTCCACCTTTGACTAGTTTGTTCATATTCTACAGATTGACATGACACAACTTTCTATGCCACAATTTTGACTCATTCTCCGTGGCTTTAGTGTAAAATCCTCCTATTTATCTCAGATCTAAGGATTATAATAACTATAACGGATCTAGTTCATGATGTCTTTAACAATTATGTATTAATGTTATGTATTAGTATTAATTGTATATACGTGTATGCATAATATTAGATTGAATACGTTAATGAAGCTTGAGAGAACAATAGGGCAGAGGTTCAATATCTTAAACTCAAAACTTAAATTAACAGTGGACGAACCCACTATATGTAGAAGATGGGTCTAGTTCGTTACACATTCCGTAACAAACTAGCCACCCACTTCGTTACATACAATTTAAAAAAAATAAACTTAATGAACTACTTCCTGATTCGTTAAACATCCTTAACAAATCAGGACATAATTTAACTTAAGGTCTAGTTCGTTAAACATGCTTAACGAACTAGACAGTTCCCTAACGAACTAGACTTAAATAAGAATATCTTTTACATTAAATAAACAATAAATACTAAATGATATATACGAAGACTCGAGATGCAAAACCGTGTACTAACAGACACCCCCTCGTCTTGAGCTCTTTGTCTTTAATTTACTTGAAGCGCTTGGTCTGTCAGTCTCTGCAGCTGTGAATACCATGTTCTTGACACACACGAACAACACGCTGAAACTGCATTGCTCGGTCATAGTCTTCACAGCACTTAAATAAAATCTTATTATTGAAAAGCACATCGTTGTCGGTCTCTGTCAAGTTCACGAGCCAAATCGGATCGATGATCTTTATCAGCTCGGTCTTTAACCTTTTACCCAAGACAATAACGGCCTCGCCAGTTCGGTTGTCGTAGTACCAGCGGTTGTAGGATGAAAACATGTGTTGATTCAACGTCTTCACCGGCACACGCTTCATAGTCTTTGGCGGCTTTACTTTAAGAACCAACTTTCTCCAACATGTCCTTAGATCAATCTCATCGATACGCTTTCGGATTGGGACCTGTGGTTTGAAAAATTTAAAGCCATGGTTGACTTCGAATAACATATGTTGATGAAACCAATCTGCATGTCGATCACCCCCACGGTTCATGAATGGTTTACACGCGAGGGTACGAACATCCCAACGCGGTAAAGAGAGAACATCGGTAATCTTTTCATAGTATTGAAGGTCTCTCTCCCATTTAACAATACAAACATTCAAATCAGGATCAAAGAGCCATGAAATAATATCACCTTGAACTTTTGATACAGGCTTGAAGGATGTCATATGATTTGCTTGGGCTCGAGCAACAACTTCAACCTTCTACTCTTTATCCACATACCGATACGCTTCGATGATTTTTACGAGATTTCTTGTTGCGATAACCAAACCATCTCTGAATATCAGCCAATGATGGATCACGAATCGAGTCAAATCTTGTATCTACAACACTCTTGCCCTTTGATCTCGTTTCCAAGTGATCCTCAGCTGCTTTGACCGTTTCCTCAGTAAATACAGGAGCACCCTGATCAACATTGGTATGTTGAAATAGATCTGGGTATTCCTCAGCTGTCATATCCTCGATCTCCACCTCCTCGTCATCATAAATAAAAGCCGTGTTTATCTGAATAGTTGGATCATTTATGATCTCTTCATCGTTTTCAACTTCCACATCAGAATCAGCTTCAACACGGTCAGATCATCATTATTCAAGCCAAGAAGTAACGAAATCTGCTCTCGTGTTAGTGATCTTTCTATAAATTGTCCTTCCTCAATCTCATCCTTATTCACAACACTTCTAACCACCCCCGATCCATCAACAAAGATGACCGTGTTAGCTTCAATCATCTCAAGAGGTTTGGCGGCTGTATAGTCACGATACACGATAATCTGCTTTCCTGAATCATCAGCAGCACTTGTACCCACACTAGAGGACGAGTCATGAGCTTGTTTTGGCTCACTTCCTCCAGCACCCGACGCATCTGGATCTTCATCATCATTTTTAAGCTTCTTTAATGTGACGTCCTTGCAAGTCAGTTGCAAGATAAGGTCCTATTGCTTTTTCAGCTTCACCCCTTGAGACGTAACAATCTCACGAAGGGCTTTTGTCTCCTTTTGACAAAAAGAGACATAACTTAACGACTTTTTCTGATTTTCCATAAGACATTCTTGATTCAGACGATCAGCAGACATTTGATATTCATAGAGATGAAGTAAGCTCAAAAGCATGTTCGTCTGCTGATCTTGAGACATTGCATGAAACGATGGAGGGATAGGTTGAACTGGACCTTGTGGACGATAAAGTCTCATAAATGAGATGTCCAACGGTGGTGAAGGCATCATCATCGGTGTAGGAGAGACCACCGAGGTAGCAGTTGACGGCCTTGGCAAAGTAGATAATACTGAATGTGGAATCATGCCAAGCCTAGGATCCGACGTAAGCGTGGTCGTTAAGGTAAGCTCCGGGGTGCTAGTAGTAAGTGACACCACCGGTCGTTGAGTAATAGACGACCTTGTACGTGGAAATCTAATTGAGATGCCAGCACCAGCCGACAGTCGTCGCTTAGACGATCCTTCTTTCACCAATTCTTTCCCTTTCCTTTTATGATAAGCTGCTAAAGCACCAGCTAGACCAGCTTCAACCTTAGCTGGTTGTAACACAGGAACATTACCAGCACCACCATTACCATCATTACCATTATTATTATCATCATCGCCTCCGTTGTTCCCACCTGCCCCTTCCTCACGCTCGGAATCCGTGTCATCATGGATCCAGCGATCATCGGGAGGACATTCATAATCTGGATTCACCAGATGACCAATCAAACGTTTGGTCCTAGGTGTATCCTTTTGATAGATCTTCAACCGTCGTACAGTATCAGCAGACATATGCTCCAGTGGTAACACATTGTCTACCAATGTTCGATCGATAACCAGATTTGGAATCAAATCTTCAATAAGCAACTAGAGGAACCGAGGATACATGAGAAACTTCTTTCGTTGAACCATCTGAAAGCATTGTTCCTTAAGATGATAAAAAATCATTTCCGAGAAGTTGAAAGGCTTGTTCAAGATCAATGCAACAAATGCCGATTGTAGCATAATCCGGCATTCATCGAAACCACCTTTACGACCTCTAAAGAAATGGATTAGTACATGCAATAAATACTTATACGTAGGGCTTAATCCATTTTTGTTATACATGGATGCTTCAGTATCACCACCATAGAACACTCTACGAAACAGACCCTTTATCAACCTTTTGTCAAACTCACACGGACGATCAATAGTATCTCCAAACTGAATTACTCGTCGGATCACATCAGTATCAACAGTGATAGGCGTTTGGTTGATTGTAGCCACATTGTGATTTTCGACTTCAATGTATCTTGCCGTGTTTCAAAACTGACGAATAATACTAAAGTAGACTTTCGGCCTTGCAGTTACGGCATGATGAATAGCCGAACGGCGAATGAACGTCAATAAATCACCGAATGTATCCTCATCTGCAAAGTTTGTACCAACAAAGGCACAAATATTATGCTTCTTCTCGTACGGAAGCAATGACATATCTTGTTGTTGCACTTGCTGTGAATCAGCCACGGGAGGATCTTGTTCCATATTTTCAGCCTCCGTTGTTCCCACCTGCTCCTTCCTCACGCTCGGAATCCATGTCATCATGGATCCAGCGATCATCGGGAGGACATTCATAATCTGGATTCACCAGATGACCAATCAAAAGTTTGGTCCTAGGTGGATCCTTTCGATAGATCTTCAACCGTCTTACAGTATCAGGATACATATGCTCCAGTGGTAACACATCATCTACCAATGTTCGATCGATAACCAGATTTGAAATCAAATCTTCAATAAGAAACTGGAGGAACCGAGGATACATGAGAAACTTCTTTCGTTGAACCATCTGAAGGCATTGTTCCTTAAGATGATAAAAAATCATTTCCGCGAAGTTGAAAGGCTTGTTCAAGATCAATGCAACAAATGCCGATTGTAGCATAATCCGGCATTCATCGAAACCACCTTTACGACCTCTTAAGCAATTGATTAGTACATGCAATAAATACTTATACGTAGGGCATAATCCATTTTTGTTATACATGGATGCTTCAGTATCACCACCATAGAACACTCTACGAAACAGACCCTTTATCAACCTTTTGTCAAACTCACATGGATGATCAATAGCATCTCCAAACCGAATTACTCTTCGGATCACATCAGTATCAACAGTGATAGGCGCTTGGTTGATTGTAGCCACATTGTGATTTTCGACTTCAATGTATCTTGCCGTGTGCCAAAACTGACGAATAATACTAAAGTGGACTTTCGGCCGTGCAGTTACAGCATGAGGAATAGCCGAACGGCGAATGAACGTCAATAAATCACCGAATGTATCCTCATCTGCAAAGTTCGTACCGACAAAGGCACAAATATTATGCTTCTTGTCGTACGGAAGCAATGGCATATCTTGTTGTTGCACTTGCTGTGGATCAGCCACGGGAGGATCTTGTTCCATATTTTCAGCCATAGTTCTAAATAAACAAAGTCGAGAATCAATGATAATCAATATATATAAATTTGTAAATATTAAATAAATGTGAAAATTAAAATATTTAAATAAGATGTCATTCGTTAAACCGGCTGATTCGTTAAAATGAATGTTGATTTGTTATAAAGAATCATCTGCTTCGCTATCAAGTAAATTGAGAACGAATTAGAATTAATGAATCATTCAATCACTAATAACAATTAACGAATTAAAGTCTAATTCGTTATAAATATTGAGAAACGGTCTGCTTCGTAATAAAAACAGATTTATTATCCTAATTCATGTAAATTGCATAACGAATTGGACACGAATAAGTACCAATTCGTTAAGTAATAACGAATGGCCATAAAGCTTAATGTTTGACTATTATGGTCAAGGTCAAAATTACCAATAACAGAAAAGTCAAATTTTCAATAGGAAATCGATACGACTATAATCAACATCATAAGACCAAATCAATGATCACAATGGATCTCGAAATCATATTGCGATTACAATGACATTGATTTGTTGTTCCAAAACATGGTATAAAGCGGTTAAAGTACGGTTTAAGAAAACCTCTAAAACCCGATAACTTAATCATAACCCATCAAACCCTTATAAAATTTGACGAAAATCATTAAGGTGTGATCGTCTATACCTTAGAAACACGAATATATAAACAAAACACGGAAAAACGAAGGTCAAAAATTCTGGAAATTTTGAGCAGAGTAACAGTACTATTTGGGAAGAAGACAATGGATAGTGATACGAATCGTTTTCACGCGTCCCTGTATAGACTAACACGGTACGCATTCCAATGTAATGAATCATCTGATTCGTTTGAATTTTGAAATAACGAATCAGGTGATTCGTTATCTTAACTTAACACGTGGCATAACCAATTACAAAGTGATTCGTTAAAATCTTAACGAATTATAAGCCATTTGTTACAGAGTGGCGGAAGAGAATTAATCTTAACGAATTAAAACTCAATTCGTTATAAATGGCTTTAATTCGTTACTTTAGCGAATCAAAGTTAACGAATCACCTTATCAAGTAATTAATTAAATTATGTAATTTTAAATTAAATACTTAAATAAAAGAATTAATTAAATATAAATAACTAAAAATAAATAATAAAACCAATTGAATTATCTTAACTTAAATGAATTACAGAGAAACCATATCTCGATGATCGAATACCTTAAGGTGTTTTATGTTTTGAAACACATAATTTAAAAAAATTAAATAATATGTAAAAAGAAAGGAAAATCTTTTTGGTATTTTGATAATATAATCATACGGTTTTGTTGTCCGTAGAAATTAAATAAATTATAGATAGTCTAGTCTGAAAAATATATACAAGAAAAATATTTAAAAATAAATTGTAGGAAATAAAATGTTTTTGTGTTTTTGTATGGATTTCAAAAGCAGTACATATTTTTGTATTTTTGCTGAGTTTGAGCAGAGAATCCTATTGACCGAATTTCCCTTCCATCTCAGTTTTATATTTCAGCGATATTATTACTGGCGTTAAGTCGGTCATTGATATTGTTGTCAACTTAAATCTTATAACAATTTCAAGCATTTATGTGATATGATTAATCGTTCAATTAGCACACAAAATATCAGAAACTATCAGCCTCTAATCTCGGTTCAAGCTTAATTTGTTTTTTGCCAAATCACCCCAACTTGACTTAAACCATTATAGTGTTGATCAAAATTTGAATTTATAGAATTTTTGGGCAATGCATCAAGTTTCCTTTACTGTGAGTGAGTATGCACGAGTCCATCTGTCGGCTTACATAAATTGTATCCCATGGGGTCCGTTTCTTATTAGTAATGAGAGGTGCGCAAGGGAGGAACATATGTATGACTTACAGCGGATTTTGATCAAGTCAGTAATTTAGATTGTACGGAGTACAACAGTGATCAAGTTTAATGAATTTGGGTTTGCTCTAAAAGCGAGTGCAAATATTTATGCTTATGAATACCCAGATGATTGAGCCGCATAGAGACTCACAGTGTCCTGAATCCTAACGCTTGTTATTTGCTTTATTATATTTTTGGGTGATCAAACAACTATAAGGCTTGAGTATGACAGGTTATTACATTTCTGCCATCCTCACCGAGATTTTTGCTAGAGACTAACACCTCTTTCAATTTGGCTTTTTTTTATGTTTATATCACTTAGTTTACCCCAACAGCTTCTTTAAGACCTATCAATCACCAATGATTAAGCACTCAGTCTTTTAAGCTTATTTCTTTCTGGATATGGGGTCATAGAATCAATGTACTATCATTTTCTTTTTTTTCTTCAAAAACTCAAAATTTTGAGAAGCATAAAAAAAATTAATTTAATCGCCCCAGTTACTTTCAATCTATTGATTAATGGCTATCCTATCAATCTACAAGTAGATAATAGGACCAAAACATGCAAGCATGCTCCACAAACTTAAATAAGCGACATAATTTTCAGCGAGAAAATTAAGTAAAAGCTCATAACAAACGCCCCAACTACTTTCCATTATCAGGTAAATGGCTATCCCAAACATTTACGATTAAATCTCAGGACCAAACATATACAAGTATATGTTCTTCAAATATGAGTAATTGACATACTTTTCAGCGAACGTGTGAAAAAATCTTTTTGGTTTTTCTATTTACATACATAAAACACAATCTTTTTGTCTTTTTCGGATTTTTCTGTACAAACGAGAAATTCACCTTAATATTTTTTTGATTTTTTCAAATTTTCTTATAAATAGAAATAAAAACTTCACAATCTTTTTGGATTTTCGGATTTTTTCTATACACAAGAAAACACAGTAGTTTTGGTTTTTTGAATTTTAAAATGTTTTTTGAGTTTCTAAATTTTAAAGAAAAATTTTAAAAACATGAAAAACACACTATTTTTGATTTTTAAAATTTTCCAGTGTTTTTTTTCTTTATACAAACTAAAAGCACAATATTTTTGGGTTTTCTATTTTCACCCCCTAAACTTCAAAAACTGAAAATAAAATTTAAATGAAAAATAAATAAAAAGTAAAGATAGTTATCCTAGTTTCAGGATATCAGCAAGGGTCTTTAGGTCATTTAAACCAAGCAAAAATTGAAAACGCGTTTTGTCAAATGCTTTGGTAAATAAATCAGCTCTTTTAAAATCGGTACGTACTTTCTCAAGGTCAGTTAATTTATTTTCAAAGCAATCCCGTATGAAATGATATCGAATTTGATATGTTTCGTTTTAGAGTGTTGTAAGGGATTTTTGGTGATGCTAATGGCAACAGAATTATCAATTAAAATGGGAGTAGTAAGAAACTTCAAACCGTAGTCACGAAGATGTTGTTGTATCCACAAAACCTGGGAACAGCAACTCGAGGCTGCAACATACTTAGCTTCGGCGGTTGAAGTGGAGACCGTTGTCTAAGAATTGACATCCTGCTGTAGTCGATTTAAAGTTAATATTTCATCCTCCATAGTCTGAGTCAGAATAAGCGGTAAGATCAAAGGTATCGTCCTTGGGGTACCATAACCCGGTGTCTGGATTGTCCCTAAGATATTGAAGAATACGCTTCACCGCTGCCAGGTGAGTCACTCAGGGACTTGCTTGGTACCTAGCACATAAACAAACATCGAACATTATGTTGGGTCGAGAAGCAGTAAGATACATCAAAGAACCAATCATAGCTCGATAGAGGGTAGGATCAACAATACCTCCAATTCATCCGGTGATAAATTGTAACCCATGGGGAGACGAGTAGAAGGGGTTTTTCCGGCAGTAATCTTGAATCGACTCAAGACGTCGTTCACGTACTTAATCTGGTGAATGAAGATTCCTTTTGTAGACTGATGAACCTGCAACCCTAAAAAGAAGTTCACCTCTCCCATCAAACTCATTTCGAACTTTGTTTGCATTGACTTTTCGAATTCCTTACATAACGCGTCGTTTGTTGACCCAAAGATAATGTCGTTGACATAAATCTGAACGAGGAGAAGATCATCACCAATGTTTTTGTAAAATAAAGTGCTGTTAACAGTTCCTCGTTTGAAACCATTATCCGTCAGATGGTCGGCGAGTGTGCCATACCAAGCTCTCGGGGCTTGATGTAGACCATATAATGCCTTGTTTAAGCGATAAACTCGGTCAGAATAATCAGGGTCTTCGAAACCTGGAGGCTGTAACACAAACACTTCGTCGTGTAGTTTACCAATGAGAAAAACACTTTTAACATCCATTTGATAGATTTTTATATTCTTGTAAGCTGCGTAAGCCAGAAAGATTCGTATAGACTCCAATCTAGCAACCGGAGCATATACCTTAGTGTAGTCAATACCCTCTTGCTGATGGAAACCTAGCACCACTAATCGTGCCTTGTTTCTCACGATCACCCCACGATCGTCTTTCTTACATTTAAATACCCACTTAGTCGGAATCGCCTTCTTGACTCTTGCGGGTTTGTCGATAAGATCTCAAACACCCATACGTGCAAATTACTGTAATTCTTCTTGAATGGCTTCTACCCAAGATGGATCTTGAAGTGCCATATGAGGCGTCGTTGGCTCAACTTGGGATAGAAAGCAAGTGAATTTGGCAACACTTACAATTCCAGAAGAATGTAAATCTGCATAAGCACACAATACATTATTCTCATTTGACGAAGCAACTTGATGACTTGTTTGAACTCCCGCATCAAGTTCTCCAATGATGTTTTCCTTTGGATGATAATTATGAATCCTAAGAGTGGGATTCTCAGGAACAACAAAATTTTCAAATAAGTTAGTGTAATGTTCTCCAAGATCTTGAGATGAATCATCACTATCAAGTTCAATAACTTGATCAAAAACTGGATTATCATCAGAAGAAGTAGATGCATTATCAAAGAGAACTGGAGAATCATCGTGAAGATCTTCAGTTGGAGCTTCAACATCATTAGAACTTGAAAATCTTGGGATTACCAGTTGATCTTCAAAGTATGCACGAACCAGGTTTTCATCCGGTTGTTCAGTTGTTGGAGTAAATGAATTAAATAAGCCATCATGGTCAAACATCTAGTCGGGACCTTTCCCTTAAGGCGGTGTGGTATACTTTTGACAGTACACATGGTACCACTCCTCAACACAACCAGAAGTGAAATTAAATACTCGTTTCTTTGGAAAATCATAACCCCAGAAATACTCTTCGATAGCTTTTTCATCAAACTTACCCACATCCTTTTTCAACATCGTACAAGGACACCCAAAAGGTTCCAAGTACTTTAAATTAGGCTTTCAATTATTCAACAGCTCATAACTCGTATTGTTGAGTCTCTTAACAGTTAGAACCCAATTGAGTGTATAACACGTAGTATTCAATGCCTCATTCCAAAATTGGACAGGAAGCTTAGAATCAGCAAACATAGTTCTAGCAGCTTCAATCAAAGTTCTATTCTTTCGTTCAGCAACACCGTTTTGTTGTGGTACGTATGGGGCATTGTATTCACGATGAATTCCCTTTTGTATACAAAAGAAATGCAATACAGTATTCTTAAATTAGTACCCTTGTCACTTCGAATTCTCCTCACTTTTTGCTTGTATAGTGATTCGATCTTAGTGATTAAATTTTGAACAAGAACAGGTGTTTGATCTTTCGAACTCATAAATAAGACCCATGAGTATCTTGAATAATCATCGGTAACTACCAGGCAATACCAGTCGCCAGAGATATTAGCACAATTCACTGGACCAAATAGATCCATATGAAGTCGCTCAAGAGGACTATCAATGGAATTCAATAACTTAGAAGGATGCAACTTTTTCTTGTGTTTGCCCTTTTTGCAAGCAATACAGTGGTCGGATAACTTAAAATTCTTCAAAGACATACCTTCAACTAGGTCATTTGCCATTAAATAGTTCATCTTACTGTAACGATTCCGACTAAACCAGGTATACCCTAACCGGTAGACAATAGTTACGTTATATTTAATGTCGGGTACATGAATTACCATAGTAATTATACGAGAATACATGGTTCACTGTAATGATTGCACGTGAATATATAATTCATCGTATTGAATATGCGATTAATCGATCGATAATTATTGAAACCCTAACGAATCGAGGGTTCAATTATAGACGATATCTACAATATTTAGTGATTTTACGAAGCATTAATGCTTCGGGATAAGTAAAGTACGGCACAGAAAAAGAATTTCAATTTAATGGTACGTCGGTGCGTAAACGAAACCTTCAATACCAAACCGAGCAAGAGACGATCGATCAAGCCGAAAAAGATGCGCAATTATTAATAATATGATGTTTTAAGTTAATAAATGTCATGGTTTAAGTTTTTAAAGTTTTTAAATCGGTTTTATATAAATTTCATTTTTTTAAGCCGAAAACGACCGTTCTAGCCTCGTTTTAAGCCGAATTAAACATTTAACCGAAAAACGAACTGAACCAGATTATCCAAAACATTATCCGGATTGCGAGAATCCAAATATGTGGCTAGAAATGGAGAGGTGGGTCCCACCCGCACCCCCCTCATATCCGATCGGACCAAAGGGGATATCCCCAAGCCCTTTATTCTTTTTTCTACAACCATCCCATCTCCATCTTCAATTCTCTCCACAAGATCATCTAAAAACCCGAGTTTTTAGCAAGAAAACCGAGGTAAAAATCGAGTTATTTACGTTTCCATCTTCGTTTCTTGAGTTTATTTGCAAGAAAATGAGGTTTCAAAGATGAAAACCGATTCTTGCATGATCAAGTGATGTATACGGGTTATACAGGGGATCTTGGTCCAAGAAAGGAGTTAAACGAACCAAAAACGAATTTTTACGGTTTAAACTTTAGTTTTGAAACAATAACCGAAACGATAGTGTAAGAGGCTTGATCGTGAGTGTAACTTGCTTGGTATTGTGGTATGATGGTTGTAGGTTCTGTATTTAGTGGTAGATAAGGCGGAAAGACGAGTTTGTAGCTTGTAGTGGCGGAAAACAAAAGGTATATTCGGTTTATGTTCGGTTATGGACTTTTGGACAGATTGTGGATGGTTTAGAGTTAGGCCATGAAATTTTACAGAGGTGTTAAATACATGAAAATAAGAGTTCTGTGAAAATTTGGTAATTTTTGGATAAAGGATGAATATTTGGTGAATTTAATGCTCGGTTTTGGCTAAAAATGGTGAAAAATAGTTAAATACCATGAAAAATTCTGTAAAATTTTAGATAAGCTTTTCATAACATGTAAAAGTCACACACAAAATTTTAGGTCAGTTGGAGAAGTCTAAGTAGGCTTTTCGGTTAAACGAGTTCTAGGGTTTTCTAGCTCGGTTTTAGTGAAAATGGCATGTAAAATTAGATTTTCGTTCTGGAAAATTACAGGGGACTATGTGGATGGCAGGGGACATCCAGGAAAAATTTAGGATTTTTCTAAGGTCGTTTGGTATTTACGACATATTTAGTGTTTAAATGGTGTTTAAAAATAGATAAATAAATTTTAAATATAAAAATTAATTCCGGAAATATTTTTATAAAATTCCCCACTGTCAAAAAGTGATTTGTGCAAAATTTCAAGATCCGAGATTAAACGGATAATTATTTGTGCTAATTATCAAACTTTTAAAGTTTAAAACGCGTAAACCGGTAAAGTTCGCCTAAACGAGCTGACCGGTGTATGAAAACCCTAAAAATAAACTATTTTCATATAACTGAGTTAAACAAGTAAAAATAAATCATCCGAAAATAATTCGGATGATTTGAGTAATTTTAAACGATTTAACAGTTTCCGTTGCACTAAAGACGGAAACGGGTCCCGCGGCCAATCGGGGCGTCTAAACCGAGCTCTAATTTCACAACTTTAATTAAATTATCAATCAACAACTATTTTCGGGTTGTGTGTGACCAAACTCATTTTGAAACGTAAAAACGGATAACCGTGCTAGGCACGCAAAACGGGGAAAACAAACTAATAGTAAATTTGACTATAGAACTCTAAACGATATCACAATCTGAGTCCGGAGAAGTGTTTCTGGGTTAACATTGCCCCGGAATGGGTACAGTACTGGGTTAACAGTGTCCCCAGATGTCCCTAGAAGTGTTTCTGGGTTAACATTGCCCCCGGATCCCCAGATGTACCGGTTAACACGGTTAAAGATTATATAAACTATAATTGTATAATAACGATCGTAGGGATCATATTACAGATTGGACGTGTTAACTAATAATGACTGTTGTACCTGCTTGCATGTGCTAAGGTGAGTTTCACGAGCCCCTTTTTCTGAATTGTTTTTAAATATTTTCCCGGGGCGGAAGCATGTTACTACTGAAATGTTTAAGTACATACTGAACGCATGGATTTGCGTGTATTTATATATATTTTATTGTACGGGAATTGTACGGAAATGTACTAAGATGGTAATTGTCTGAGTTGCTAACATTGTAAGGCCCCGCAACACGAGTGATTAGCTGAAAGCCGGTAGAGTGTGGATAGTACTATTGGTCTGACAAACCCAACTGGTCCGGCATGGATTTGCTGATGTTTCCCAGCCAGTTGCACATGTCTATTTTGTTGTTATATATATTTTGCTATGTAATGTTAGGCATAGCGGTTTGGGGCAGGTACGTGGGCGGAGTATGCCACGGGGTTGTGTGTGGATAGTCAGAGGTTTCACTTGTGGGCTCAGCATAATTACATCAATAATATTATATTTTGATAATGATTTATCATGGTTTACTCGAATTGTGAAACTCACCAACTATTCGTAGTTGACCCGTTTTCTCACATGCTTTTCAGGTACAATTAAATGAAGTGATTGCTTACGTGCTAAGTACTTGATGTGTGTAAGATTTGCGTGTGGGATGTTAAGATACATTATATTAAATAGAATTATGTATTGTATTGTATGATGTGTGTATCACCTAGATGGTAATGAAATAAGAGATAATGTAATTTGAAGTATATTAATGTATTCAGTTTTCTTTATAAACAATGTGGATGATATCAGAGGTGTCTGTTGCATCCCGTTTACGTTTCCGCTGCGGTTACGGGGTGTTACAGAAGTTGGTATCAGAGCCATTGGTTATAAAGAATTAGGATGTCTTTAAAAGATACCTAAAATATAACCAGTAGCTCAAGTATTATAGGACCTGAATATCAACTAATAATTTATAGTGACGAGATCTGGATGAACTTGGATGGACAAGTGAGTTATTATGGTCCGGAACATAATAACAGACTTGTCCGCATGAGGGAAATCAGGGGAAGTCACGGGGTACATTAATAGGTAAAAATGGCAACATATGTGTAAAGTATATAATATTATTTATGCGTGCTAATGTGTATATATATATGTACATATCTTGTGGATACATGTATTGAGAAATAGGACCCGGATAAGGAACCGGGGGATGAAATAATAAAAGTACCGAGGATGCTGAAATTTCGAGAGCATCGGTTGATGATAAGTCTGACTTATCGGGCTATAGTTATGATAGTACCAAATTAGATCTCCCGTTTGACATTAACCAGAAATATCTAGTAACCGTCACTCCCAACCGAAATTAATAAATCCCTTACCCTACCAAAACCGGTACCGTATATCTTAATAACCCCCTATGTTCACCCGAAACGCCGACCCTCACGTACGGACGGACCTGTACCTGAACCCATTCTTATTCCATTAAGGTAAAAAAAAAAACAATAAATTTAATAGTAAAGGAGCAGATAAAAATAATATATAGAAATATATATGTGTATTTCTCACTCTCAAACATATGAGACATACCACCACCAGATCAAAAATTACCGATTTTAGCGAACCTAGAACGCCTGAGGACATTGACTGAGCAAGTGATAGAGTTTCCCATAATAGTAATTGATAATATTCGAAGGCAACATGGGTTGCGCGATTACCTTGAACCTTGCAACTCCCTATGTTATCCTTACATCCGTTAGATGCCTATACCCATGTATACTCGAATAGAATGATTACCCATACACAAAGAGGTGTTGGAATCATTATAGCATGGTTGGTTGTTAGTTCGTAGGTGGTATACCGTGTATGCCGGATATACAAATAGACACGGATATTATAACTCCGTGGAACGTAATCGTTTGGTGCTCACGGTGAGCATGTATCGGTTATGTTGACATGCAGAAGGATATTGAAATCAAGCATATTAAACATTAATCTTTGTTAAGAAAGATCTATATGTCAGTTGGTGACAAGGGTTATGAAACATATTTAAACGTTAACCGACGTCAGGTTAAGTCCATATGTTATTATATTTGTGGGACATATATACTAGATACTGGTATGTGTAATATGTATGATAATATTTGGTGTGTATGTGTACCTGCTGTTATGATTGAGCTGGTAACGAGTTATACGGTGAGATTAGCATTGATTACTGCGTACGGGATGGGTACGGCAGAATGACATAAAAAGAGTAACTCCAATGATGGAGATTGATATGATTCAGTTGATTGCTCAAAGATAGCAGATGATGATACCGAATGTTGTATCACAGATCACTGCTAGTGTTGATGCAAATGTGATCGCAGAATTATAGATCGAGCAATCACATGAATATGAATATTTCAATTCTTAGTGGTATTACTAAGAGTGATAATGTCCCACCGAATACTATTATGACTACAAGTATTAGTTATAAACTAAACATGAATAGTAGTCGTAATGGATTAGATCCGGTATGAAGGATATGTTTGTTGGTTGTGTTAAGGAAATTATTAATAGTTTACTGATGGTAAAGGGAGGAATAGATTAGCAAGTGGATAGAAAAGATCGAAATGGTTAAGGATATTGGTAAGAGTCTAGAACATTGTGTAGTGAAATATGCTACAGATATGTTGGTAGATTATGTTGTATCGTGGTGGAACACGATGGTACAAAATTATAGTTAGAAAATTATTACTCAGATGATATGGTCGGAATTTAAAATTCTTGGGCTAGAGCACTATTATTCGAGTAATTAAGTTCAGAGATTGGAAACTGAGCTATGGAAGATAGAAATGTTGTGTGCTGATCACTGAGAACACGCTAATCGTTTGAAGGAATTGTCATGTCTGGTAACATGGCTAATTACTCCTGAAACTAAGCGAAGTGAGCGCTATATTGGGGACTAACTCCATCGATAAGGAGTATAGTCAATCCTGTAAAATATACAACCTTTGGAAGGGTTGTGTCACAAGCCAGCAGTGATATATTTGACTCTATGGGAAGCGGAATGGAAAGACGTTAGGTGAGACGTCGAGTGTTAAAGAAGAGAAATGATAAAGGTATAGTGCAAGATAGGCTTTTGAATAAGTAGGAATGTCCTACAACCCAGAATTATACTAAGACTAGTTCTGGTGTGAAAACATGAACCGCATGAAGGGTCCTTCCCTAAATGTGGAAAATATGGTTATCGGCAGGAAGAAGAATGTCGAGTGATAGTAGGCCACAGGTGTGGTAAAGATGGACGTAATGCCCCAATTGTAGAACCAATTGAAGCCATGTGAACCGGAAACCCCAACCCATTCGTGTACAACCACTCCGAACCCAACAGCCTCAATAACAATCCATCCTAAGAAATCAAATTATGCCAAACAGTTGTACTTGCTATGAATGTGGCAGTACAGAACGTTTCAAGAGAAATTGCCCAAAGTTGAACCAAGGTGTAGTTGGAAGACGAACCTCATGACAAGCATCAACCTCTGATCAAGCAAGGAGCCGTGCTTTTGTGAGTAATTCGAATAAAGCACGTCATGATCCAAAGGCGGTATTAAGTATGCTGTAGTTTTAATTCAATAGGCTTCAGTGACATTTTTACGGTCGCCGATAGAAGTTAGTTCCTGTTAACCTCCTACCATTTGGAAAGATACCGATTAGTGAAACTATAAAACCCTATACTGTAGAATCGCTAACGGTAAATCCCTAATGGTTAACTAAATTGTTCGGAATTGTCCTATTATTCTGAACGATTAACATTTCCTTATTAACCTACGACCAGTAAAGTTAAGAAGTTTTGACGTAATAGTTAACATGGATTGGCTAATTCAACATGAAGCTGAAATCAAATATGAAAAGAAGATGATTAGAAGCTCTCTTTCGGACGATGAAGCGATTAGATACAGAGAAAGGTGTACGATTTAAAAGAAAACATATGGAAGATATCCCGGTGGTACGCGAATATCCACAAGTTTTCCCAGAAGAACTTCCTGGATTACCGCCAACCCGACAGGTCGAATTCAGAATCGATTTAATGCCTCAAGCTGGCCCTGTTGCTAAAGCACCCCACCGACTTGCACCGTCCGAGATGCAAGAATTATTGGATAAGGTTTTATACGACCTAGTTAGTCACCATGGGGTGCACCAGTGTTATTTGGGAAATGAAGGACGGAAGTGTAGGATACGTATTGATTAGGGAGAATTGAATAAATTGACGATCAAGAATAGGTATTCACTTCTTCGAAGTAAATGATCTGTTTAACCAACTGCAAGAGGCGATTTATTTTTTAGAAAATTGATCTTAGATATAGTTATCACCAAATAAAAAAAAATCCAAGAGGAGGACGTTGCAACAACAGCGTTTCGGACTCGTTACGGCCATTATGAATTCTTATTTATGTCGTTCGGGCTAACAAATGCACCGGCAGTGTTCATGGAACTCATGAACCGAGTCTGTAAACTTTATTTTGACAAATTTGTCATAGCATTCATTGATGATAATTTGATATATTTGCAACGTAAGGAAGAGCACGAACGACGTTTAAGGAAAATGGTGGAAGTGTTAAAGCAAGAGGAGTTATACGCGAAGTTTTCGAAATGTGACTTTGAATACGGAAAGCATAATCCCTTGGTTATGTTGTAAAGCAACAAGGATTTCCACATAGATCCAAATAAGATAGAAACCATTAAAATTGACAGTCACCCAAGGCGCCAAAGGAAATGCGCCAATTTTTAGGACTAGCCGGAGACTATCAGCGGTTTATTGAAGAATTTTTAGCATTACCCAACTCATAATCCTTTGTACGACGCAAATGTACAAATTTTATAGATGATAAGAGACCGCAGTCTCATATTCAACGAAGATGGGTCGAGTTGTTAAGCGATTATGACTGTGACATCCGTTATCACCCCGGCAAGGCTAACGTCGTAGTCGATGCCTTGAGTAGGAAAGATCGGGTTAAGCCATTGCGAGTGCGAACGCTGGGGATGATAGTCCAGTCGAACCTTTCGGACCTGATTCGAGTCGCTCAACGTGAGGCGTTGAAAGAGGAACAATTGGAAAAGGAGGGACTTTACGGCAATGAGAAGAATTTCGAACAGCGCGTGGACGAAATTCTCTACTTCAAAAATCGGGTTTGGATCCCGACCCTCCATGACCTTCGTGAATTAATCATGGACGAAGCGCATAGATCGAAATATTCCATACATCCGGGATCGGATTAGACTATTGATGATACGAATATCTGAAAGGATTTTATTAATGGCCGAGTTTGAAGAAAGATATGGTTACGTATGTTGGTGAATATTTAAGTTATGCAAGAGATAAGGCTGCACACCGAAAACCCTAGGGTACGCCACAACGACAGAAAATTCGCCAATGATAGTGGGAATAAATTACAATGGATTTCGGGACGCAAATTCCCAAGATATATCAAAGGCATGACGTAAATTGGGTAATCGCGGATCGATTAACCAATCCTCGCATTTCATCCCAATCCATGACGATTACCACAATGAATTCTCGCCCAAATTCATGATGGTGAAATGGTATCTCGTCGTTGAGTACCATTTCCAATTATCTCAGATCGAAATAGTCATCCTACTTCCATTATTGGAAGGCGGGGAAGGAAGCATCGAGAGCTTGAAGCTTTCTATGGGTGAAGTAATTATCACCAATTTGTTAAATTGAAAATGGGCGTCACTCAAGCCATAAGATTTGAATTGATTCGAGAAACAACCAATCGGATTTATAATATTTAAGATAAGTTGAAAGCAGCGCGAGATTGGCAAAAGATTTATGCCAACATTCAAAGGAAAGCATTGTCGCCGGAAAGAGGTGACAAGGCATTTTTAAGGCATCACCTTCGAGAGGTGATATAAGGTTTGGCAAAACCGAAAATAGCTCTTTAATATATTGGACCTCATGAGACTATCTCCATGATTGGTCATTTAGTTTATCGATTAAAGTACTCCAGGGGCTAAGTACTATACACGATGTTTTGCCATGTATACGGATTGAAAAGTACCTAAGCGACGTGGCAACGAAAGTACCAGTAGTGGAGGTACTCATAGAAGACATGCCTGATATCATAAATAATTCCGTAGAGATAGTAGACGGGAAAACTAAACAGTTTGGACACGCCAAGCTTTATTGATTAAGATTAAGGGGAATTCACAGCGAGGACCAGATTATACCTGGTAACACGAGGGTGAATTCTGAAGGAAAAACCCCCACCTTTCTCTCGGAAGGGGACAGTGGGCGTGTAAAATTTCGAGGACGAAATTTCTTAACGGGGGGAGAATGTAACGATTCCGACTAAACCAGGTATACCCTAACCGGTAGACAATAGTTACGTTATATTTAATGTCGGGTAGATGAATTACCATAGTAATTATACGAGAATACATGGTTCACTGTAATGATTGCACGTGAATATATAATTCATCGTATTGAATATGCGATTAATCGATCGATAATTATTGAAACCCGAACGAATCGAGGGTTCAATTATAGACGATATCTACAATATTTAGTGATTTTACGAAGCATTAATGCTTCGGGATAAGTAAAGTACGGCACAGAAAAAGAATTTCAATTTAATGGTACGTCGGTGCGTAAACGAAACCTTCAATACCAAACCGAGCAAGAGACGATCGATCAAGCCGAAAAAGATGCGCAATTATTAATAATATGATGTTTTAAGTTAATAAATGTCATGGTTTAAGTTTTTAAAGTTTTTAAATCGGTTTTATATAAATTTCATTTTTTTAAGCCGAAAACGACCGTTCTAGCCTCGTTTTAAGCCGAATTAAACATTTAACCGAAAACGAACTGAACCAGATTATCCAAAACATTATCCGGATTGCGAGAATCCAAATATGTGGCTAGAAATGGAGAGGTGGGTCCCACTGCACCCCCCTCATATCCGATCGGACCAAAGGGGATATCCCCAAGCCCTTTATTCTTTTTTCTACAACCATCCCATCTCCATCTTCAATTCTCTCCACAAGATCATCTAAAAACCCAAGTTTTTAGCAAGAAAACCGAGGTAAAAATCGAGTTATTTACGTTTCCATCTTCGTTTCTTGAGTTTATTTGCAAGAAAATGAGGTTTCAAAGATGAAAACCGATTCTTGCATGATCAAGTGATGTATACGGGTTATACAAGGGATCTTGGTCCAAGAAAGGAGTTAAACGAACCAAAAACGAATTTTTACGGTTTAAACTTTAGTTTTGAAACAATAACCGAAACGATAGTGTAAGAGGCTTGATCGTGAGTGTAACTTGCTTGGTATTGTGGTATGATAGTTGTAGGTTCTGTATTTAGTGGTAGATAAGGCGGAAAGACGAGTTTGTAGCTTGTAGTGGCGGAAAACAAAAGGTATATTCGGTTTATGTTCGGTTATGGATTTTTGGACAGATTGTGGATGGTTTAGAGTTAGGTCATGAAATTTTACAGAGGTGTTAAATACATGAAAATAAGAGTTCTGTGAAAATTTGGTAATTTTTGGACAAATGATGAATATTTGGTGAATTTAATGCTCGGTTTTGGCTAAAAATGGTGAAAAATAGTTAAATATCATGAAAAATTCTGTAAAATTTCAGATAAGCTTTTCATAACATATAAAAGTCACACACAAAATTTTAGGTCAGTTGGAGAAGTCTAAGTAGGCTTTTCGGTTAAACGAGTTCTAGGGTTTTCTAGCTCGGTTTTAGTGAAAATGGCATGTAAAATTAGATTTTGGTTCTGGAAAATTACAGGGGACTATGTGGATGGCAGGGGACATCCAGGAAAAATTTAGGATTTTTCTAAGGTCGTTTGGTATTTACGACATATTTAGTGTTTAAATGGTGTTTAAAAATAGATAAATAAATTTTAAATATAAAAATTAATTCTGGAAATATTTTTATAAAATTCCCCACTGTCAAAAAGTGATTTATGCAAAATTTCAAGATCCGAGATTAAACGGATAATTATTTGTGCTAATTATCAAACTTTTAAAGTTTAAAACGCGTAAACCGGTAAAGTTCGCCTAAACGAGCTGACCGGTGTATGAAAACCCTAAAAATGAACTATTTTCATATAACTGAGTTAAACAAGTAAAAATAAATCATCTGAAAATAATTCGGATGATTTGAGTAATTTTAAACGATTTAACAGTTTCCGGTGCACTAAAGACGGAAACGGGTCCCGCGGCCAATCGGGGCGTCTAAACCGAGCTCTAATTTCACAACTTTAATTAAATTATCAATCAACAACTATTTTCGGGTCGTGTGTGACCAAACTCATTTTGAAACGTAAAAACGGATAACCGTGCTAGGCACGAAAAATGGGGAAAACAAACTAATAGTAAATTTGACTATAGAACTCTAAACGATATCACATCTGAGTCCGGAGAAGTGTTTCTGGGTTAACATTGCCCCGGAATGGGTACAGTACTGGGTTAACAGTGTCCCCAGATGTCCCTAGAAGTGTTTCTAGGTTAACATTGCCCCCGGAATGGGTACAGTACTGGGTTAACAGTGTCCCCAGATGTCCCTAGAAGTGTTTCTGGGTTAACATTGCCCCCGGAACGGGTACAGTACAGGGTTAACAGTGTCCCCAGATGTACCTGTTAACACGGTTAAAGATTATATAAACTATAATTGTATAATAACGATCGTAGGGATCATATTACAGATTGGACGTGTTAACTAATAATGACTGTTGTACCTGCTTGCATGTGCTAAGGTGAGTTTCACGAGCCCCTTTTTCTGAATTGTTTTTAAATATTTTCCCGGGGCGGAAGCATGTTACTACTGAAATGTTTAAGTACATACTGAACGCATGGATTTGCGTGTATTTATATATATTTTATTGTACGGGAATCGTACGGAAATGTACTAAGATGGTAATTGTCTGAGTTGCTAACATTGTAAGGCCCCGCAACACGAGTGATTAGCTGAAAGCCGGTAGAGTGTGGATAGTACTATTGGTCTGACAAACCCAACTGGTCCGGCATGGATTTGCTGATGTTTCCCAGCCAGTTGCACATGTCTATTTTGTTGTTATATATATTTTGCTATGTAATGTTAGGCATAGCGGTTTGGGGCAGATACGTGGGCGGAGTATGCCACGGGCTTGTGTGTGGATAGTCAGAAGTTTCACTTGTGGGCTCAGCATAATTACATCAATAATATTATATTTTGATAATGATTTATCATGGTTTACTCGAATTGTGAAACTCACCAACTATTCGTAGTTGACCCGTTTTCTCACATGCTTTTCAGGTACAATTAAGATGAAGTGATTGCTTACGTGCTAAGTACTTGATGTGTGTAAGATTTGCGTGTGGGATGTTAAGATACATTATATTAAATAGAATTATGTATTGTATTGTATGATGTGTGTATCACCTAGATGGTAATGAAATAAGAGATAATGTAATTTGAAGTATATTAATGTATTCAGTTTTCTTTATAAACAATGTGGTTGATATCAGAGGTGTCTGTTGCATCCCGTTTACGGGGTGTTACACTTACGAACATGAATGTGATCCATTCTATGATGCCATATAATAGAGTCATTCTCGGTTGCTTTTGAGACAAAACATGTTTCGATAGATGTTGATACTTTAGAGCTCATATTTAAGACATAAATATAATTTGATCAAGGTGATTGTATGACAATCATATCCTCGGGAATCACATAGACCCGTTTCAAAATCAGACATTCTTTATCATTAAATACTGTAATGAACTTCTTGTCACAAATCTGAGAAACGCTCAATGAGTTATGATAAACTTAGTCATAGTAGTTGACCTTCTCAAATGTAATATGCCCATTTGAAACATCACCTTCTTGTGTAATCTACCCCCATAATTCCTAGCAAATGCTGTATAACCCCCTTGAATATTTCTCACATTTGTTAAGAGGTCGAGATTTCCAGCAATATGGCGAGAACATCAGCTATCCATTATCCAGTTTTCACCTGAAATGGTCTTGGATGAACCATACACACAAGAGAAAATGATTAGTTCAAAAAGGCAGCCCGTGCCTCAGTCTTGGGCACCTTTTGGTTTCCATGAGAAACAGTAAACTTAGCCGAATTCAACTGTTGTTCAGCAATTTGAGAATAAGTTACGGTCTTCTTAGACTTTCTTCGCAGATAAGCAGCTTGAACAATATTTTAATTCACGTTGTTGCATATTGGTTCACTTGGAACAAACTTTGGTTTAACGTGACCATAAGTTTCATTCACATGAACAACCTTTATAGGATTCACGTTTGAGAACATGATGTGAGTATCATCATCATACGACACAGGTCGTTTCAGAATCTCCTTTATCAAAGGAACCGGCTTTGATTGGTCCTTGACAAATGGATGAAGATTTTGAGATTTCTTCTGTCCACAATTTCTCACAACATGACCTTGTTGACCGCAAAGAAAGCAACTTCGCATGTCCACATGATCGTTCTGAGATTTAGCAGTAACATATGACACAGAAGGATGATGACTCACGTTCTTGGTAAAGCTCTTAGCCAAATCATCAGATGACACTGACTTCTTTTTCATATAAAAATCAAGATTAGAACAATTTGAAAAAACTTTGTGGTGTGTCAGATCCAGTAGATTTTACAAATTGAACTTTCTTAGCATTTTTCAATACTTGTTTAGCTCTAAACAAGGGGTCACATGTAATTGATGTTTTAGCTTGAGCATACTGACGTTCAAGATCTTGTACTTTAAAAGTCTCATTATGAAAGACACTTTCAATCAGCTCAGGTTTGATAATTCTAATTGGAATATCTTTCTCAGTGAACATGGTATCCATGCCCTTTAATTTAAACGCACGACCTGTTGATATCTTTGAGACATTGGGATTGATAAAACGCATCAAATCCTCATCAGAAATTTTGGGTTTTTCTGATTTCTTAGCCTTCACTGGTTTCATCTTAACTTGTTTTGTCTCCCTCACTTGATTTGTGTGTGAACCTTACATAGCCTCCACAAATTCATGAGGTTCACAAAGAATGTGATTAGAAATTGAAATGTTCTTGTTTTTGTGTATTATTTTAGGTTCAAACACATCCTCAATGATAACTTTATCAACATTTTCAACAAAGACTTTGTTGCTTTGAACTTGAGGTTTTTGATTTGTAGATTGGGCTTTAACAGTTTCAGATTTAACTGGTAGATTTTTCTGAAATCGCAGGTTCTTTTACAATCACATCCTTTTCTTTTCTAGCAAAGGTGTCGGAACTTCAACAAAACCTATACCTTTCTTAGAATCTTTTTGCTTACTAGATACTTCTGTTATTTCGTTTAGCAAAAAGGAAGAGTTTCTAAATTTGCCCAATTTAATCTTTAACTCGAGAACCTCATTCTCAAGTTCGGTTATCTTTGATATATGTTTCAAAATTTCTTGAAACTTTTGATCATTGATCGTCATTTTAACAGATAAGTCACCTTTGAGATCATGGTTACTTGTTGACAAAGCGTCAATCTTCTCTCGAGATTTCATTTGAGATTCCTGAGATTATCGATAAGTATCCTTTAGTGAAGCGATTTCTTTCACTAAACATTCATTGTGATTTTTCAAGGAATATAACTTAGGCTTGTTTTTCTCATATTCAATACAAGAAACAGAAGAACTAACCTCATTGATTTTGGCCATACACGCAAAAGTAGTTGGAAGATTTTCGCATGACTCGTCAGAATCAGACTCAGTTTCATTGTCGGACGATAGCTCACTCCCACTTGCATCTTCAAAAGTTTCTTTTGACTCAAACATAGCCAGGTTAGCCAGATTATCATTACACAACAGTCTTTGTGACCAATCAGTTCCATCCATGTTGGAAAACATTTCTTGTGTCCCATAAGAAGATGGTTTAGTTCCAGAAGACTTTCCCGTATCATTACCACTTTTTCCAGATGAATTCTGATCTTGTGTTTTGGGACCAGTGTATTCCTTCTTTGGCTTGTCACATTCTTTAGAAAAATGGCCAAACTCTTAACAGTTACAGCATTTAACCTTTAATTTATCAAAACCTAACTTCTTGTTTAGTGATGGAAGAGCTTTACCGGTTCTTTGCATAAAATTTTTCACTTTTCTGAAAATCATTGCCATATTCCACTTCAAGTCCATAAGTTCCAAATCATCAGGATCAATTTGATCATAGTCTTCATCAGTCAAATCACTTGTTGCAATCTTACTACTAACCAGATTCTCGTACGAAGTCATGAAGGCAGACAAGAAAGCAAAGTTTTGTTCGGCTTCCCTCATGTTCACATTTTATTGTGATGAGAATTGATTTGCAGGTGATGAATTTCCAGACCCTCCAGATGAACCAGAAACACCATATGACCCAGAATTTCCAGTAGTGTAGAAACAAGCACGTGGATACCTATAAATAGTTGTAGCATTATCACTTCCATTTTGTGTAAGAAATGCTGTGATAGGAGAAATGGTTGAACTCAACGGCATACTTCCACCATAAAAAGCATGATCTTGATTATCCTTAGAAGACTTTTGACATTTTAGATCGTATTCTTCTGCTTTGATCTTTTACATGAATTCAGATGCTGTCAGATCTTCATTGTTGAAGTAATTATTCTCTTTCGAAACCATCAAGAAAGTCGAGTAAGAACTCGGTAAAGCACTTTTAATGGTGTCAATATTATCAATCTCAGACGTTTAGAACTTCATCTTGTCCATGTCAGCTATCAAATGGTTAAACCTAGTTGTCATCTCTTCAACAATCTCACCCTTAAGTAGGTTAAAGTTTCTAAATTAAAACTTGAGCATAACCTTCTTGATTTCAGCGGTGTTACCCATACTCCTCATACGAATGTGTTGGAATAATGAAGCACAAATCTTTATGCTACCAACTTGATGAAAAGTATTTTCGGGTAAAGCCATTATAAGAGTAGAGTAGGCTTTTGTTTCAATCTCTAATGCCTTCTTTTCTTCTTGAAAATATTGGGAGATAGCCTTAGGTGTAAACCCCATAGTTTCATCTCCAATCATTGGAACGGTTTATACCTCATCCAAGCAATACAAACAATCAGGGTGAACAGACCCTAGATGAGCATGGAAACGGGGTTCCCATTTAGCAAAATCGCTAAATTTCATTAAACGAGGACACTTCGAATGAGATCCGATCTCGGTGTCCTGCTGTAACATTTGCTGCATAAGCATATTTTGGGAAGCTTATGCATACATACCAGCCATGTTGCTAAATAACAATACTTTCAAACTCCAAGGGTTAAACTTGAAAATATATCAACTAACTGTGCACAGTGGTATTAACGAACAGTAAACAGTAGTTAACGAATTATGAACAGTAACGAATCTGGTAGTTTAACGAATCTGGAACAGTGTCACACGAAATAGGTTATTGCAAACTGGTCAACATATTAAGTCATAGTAACGAATTAGATTGACGAAATATGTTAACGAATCAGCTGCTTCTCTTAACGAATCACTAAGTAACACCTTAGAAAATTAAGATAACGAATTGTTGAGTTACCTTAACGAATCACAAACGAATTAGGTGAAAATTTAACTAAAGTTGATAACGAATCAACTATAGCGAATCAGGATGTTACAACGGTTGTGACAAACTCTGACAACTATTGCCACATGGCAAAAGTTGTTAGAATTAAAGTTAACGAAATAGAACACGTGTCTCACGAACTGAAAGACACGAATGAGAAAGTATAGCGAACCAGGATAACGAATTAGTGAACAGTGTTTCACGAACTAGCAAGAATTTAACAAATTTTCAAATACATATGAAGATCTTCAAATCTTCATTTGGAATTTCCAGATTTTTGATAAATTAAGAACACCAAAACGAAAACCCATATTTGTAATACTTTCTTAATACTAAACCAAATCGTCCATATGACCTATCAAATTACTCGTAACATTGTCGCGAATCAAAACCAACACCTCTCGTAACCCAATTATTCTTATCTCGAATCCAATTTGAACCAAAACGATCACCTGTTTCGGCCAAAACCAGATCCAAACCACAATCCACACAAACTCAATCCAATTACCAATTCCTAACCACAACAACTTCCTAATATCTTAACAAACACAAATCTAACCAATTCAATCCATATCTCAATTAAATTCAAACATAATTTGATCCAAACTCAAACCGAAACAAAATAATACCAAAATAACAATTAACAGTCCTCAATCAATGATTTACTAATCAAATCAAGAGCAATCGAACAAACCGGAAGATCTGATACCACTTGTTAAACCCTCCGATCTATCTTAGATCTAAAGATTATAATAACTATAACGGATCTAGTTTATGATGCTCTTTAACAATTATGTATTAATGTTATGTATTAGTATTAATTGTATATATGTGTGTGTATAATATTAGATTGAATACGTTAATGAAGCTTGAGAGAACAATAGGGCAGAGGTTCGATATCTTAAACTCAAAACTTAAATTAACAGTGGACGAACCCACTATATATAGAAGATGGCTCTAGTTCGTTACAAATTCCGTAACGAACTAGCCACCCACTTCGTTACATACAATTAACAAAATAAACTTAACGAACTACATCCTGATTCGTTAAACATCCTTAACGAATCAGGACATAATTTAACTTAAGGTCTAGTTCGTTAAACATGCTTAACGAACTAGACAGTTCCCTAACGAACTAGAATTAAATAAGAATATCTTTTACTTTAAATAAACATTAAATACTAAATGATATATACAAAGACTCGAGACGCAAAACCGTGTACTAACATTTGGATACAAAACATGTACCACCCCTTGATACAGCTTCCTTCATGTTAAGCTCATACAAATTGCCATTTCTTGGGGCCATCATCATGATCATCTCAGGTGGAATAACATATTCAGGTCTTAAGATGAAATAGTGAGAATCATCAAAACCAACTTTATAACCCTTATCACACATCTGGGATATGCTCAAAAGATTATATTGAAGTCCTTCAAAATAGAAAACATTATCAAAAATGACTTTACCATTTGTCAAGATACCCCTTCCAACAATTTTTCCTCCATTCTCATCACTACTAAATGCTACTGAACCCTCAAACTTCTCTTCATAGTTGACAAGTGACCTCTTCTCACAAGTCATGTGCCTAGAACATCCACTATCCATATACCATACTTCATTTAAATGATTGGACTGTTCCTGTACAAACAAAGAGAAAGTTATTAGTTAGATGATGAAGTGCAAGCTGTCTCAACTTGCAAGTCATCAGATTCATTTTTAGTAGCAACATTGGGTGTGAGTGTTATGGGTTCAGGATATGGGTTACTTCAATGTTATCTGAGTTGTCAGTTTCAAATCCACACTCCCTTGGAATTTTCAAAAATGAAGTTGTGCTATGACAATCAGTCAATTCACTGTTACATTCTTGGACAACATAATCTTTCTTGTTTGAGTAGTCTCGCACATCCATATTCATCACCTCCTTAACTTCAACTTTAGGTTTCCATCGAAATCCTTGAAGTTCATAACCAAGTTTCAACAGAAACTTTTCATCACCAGTTAATTTAGTTGGTTTCTTTTTTGGAAGGATACCACTGTTTCTTTTCTTTGCACTGCTTGGTGACCCTTGAGAGTCATCTGACTTGACTGACTTTGTGTCATGATTGGGAATGATTCTCAAAGGTTGAAAGTTCTTCTTCTCAACAGATTCAGATTTCTTAGGAGATCTACTTTTTCTACCTTGATCAACAATTGCTTTCTTAGGTTTCAAACCAACTTTCTTTTCTTTGTTAGCCTTTTGCGCAGCTTGCTGATCATTTTCATTCTTCATCTCATTTTCGCACACCTTCCCCTTTCCCAAATATTCTTCATACTTTTGTTTATAGAGCATAAAGTTTTGTCCAAACTTTGTCTCATTTGGAACATGGAAGGGTTTGAAGTTGAGCCTATCATTACAGGAATCAGTGTGATGACCATATTCATCACATTTCTTGCACCACACATTTCCTTTAAATCTTTCATGATCACATCCTTTCTTGAATCTCTCACTTGGTCTAGGTGATTTCACACCAAGTGATTTCTGAGTCTTTAGACCATCAAAGTCAATTGAAAAGGGAACAAATTCTTCAATCTTGATATCTTGTCTTTCAATCTTGCTCTTAACAAAGATGATCTTCTTCATACTCATAGGCTCTTCATCTAGGCTTTCTTTATGCCTTGACTGCCTCTTTTCATATTCTTCCATGGTTTCAACTTCCCCAATAACAAATACTTCATGGCTTGAAAATACTGGGTAAATTGGAATGAAGTTGTCACCTTCAACTGGTTCAACCACTTTCTTCTTGTTGTTATCTTTAATTCTTTGTAGCACAGCTTTGGTTGGAGGCCTGACTGCATTATAGTTCACTTTTGGTCTTTCACACATATCAAACTTTACATGTTCTTTTCTAATTCTTTCATTTTGTTTCTTTATCTTAGGCATCATTGGTGGCAATAAAGGAAGTTTTTCAATTGATTCTGGCTTCTTAAGCTTTCTCTGTCTTTCATCAGTATGTATCTCTTCATCAGTAATTTGATCACTTAAGTCACTCAAATCATCTTTATTCAGATCATCAGAATCAAGTCATCTTCAAAGACTTGTACTCCAATTGACTTATCATCTTTAACTTCCTCTTTTACCACAAATTCTCCTTCATTCACTTCTACTTTCATGTAGAGATCAACAAATTTTTCTTTTTCTTGAAATACCTCTCTAAACTGTTGAAGATATGCTTCCATTTTCTCTTTATCAACTTTTGGCAAGAAGTTGTTATTGAATGGTGGTGGAACAGTTTTATACTTTTCCTTCTCCTTCGCTTGATTTAAGATGCCACAAATGTTTCTTGTGGAAACCAAGTTCTTCAAAAACTCATTTTCAACAATCAATTTTGTGTTCTTCACTTTCTCTTCAATAAGCATCTTCTTCAACCTATCTATTTCTGTGATGTATCTTTGCCGAGCTCTGTAGCTACTCACACAATCATCTTCGAAACTTCTAATTTCCCCTTCATTGATAATGTCATTGGCCTCATACCCATTAATGATACTTTTTTTACTAAAACATTGACTCTCTAGCTTTCCTACTTTCATGTTTAAAGCATTAATTGTTTCATGTAAATAAGGTATAGGGTCTGAATGTACATGAGAAGATGATGCACCTGCTTCAATGTCAAATTTTGCCATCAGTGCTACAGTAGCGTTTTGGATGTCATCAGCATGATCACTCCAATCAAAGTCACCTTCTTGTTGTGCTGCAAGAGCCACATTCCCTTGATTCCTTGGTTGATTTCGATTTCCTCTGTTGGTATTATTAGGATTGTTTCGAGCAGTTTGAGGGTATTGATTTCTTTGGTAGTTGTTATTTTGAGGCACAACTTGTTGATTATTCATTTGGGGCTGTTGATAATTATTGAAGTTGGAATTGTTGTTGTTGATGAAGTTGTTTATGTTCTGATTCTGCTGATAATGCTGTTGGTATTGCAGCTGGTTTCTTGGCTGTTGATTTTGAAACTGATTAGCTTGAAAGTTTCTGGGCTTGTTACACTCCCTAGAAAAATGTACAGGCTGTTGGCAGTTGTAACAGATAGCCTTTGACTTATCAAATCCAATCCTCTCATTTGCTCCAGAGACCAGAAATCTACCAGTCCTATTGAATAGCCTCTTGCTTCCCAGTGCTAGCCTTGCAGCTTGCCACTTTGAGTCCATGTCCTCAAGGTCATCAGCATCTATTTGCTTCAGATCATCTTGTATAACACTTGTATGGATTAAATTCTTGGCCACAAATGCATTATATGACTCAGTGAACATTGAGAAGAGTGCTTGAGTATCATTTGATTGACCATTGTTTCCACCAGAGTAGGGCACATGTCTACCTGCCATTGAGGCACAGTCATTTTCTTCAATAAGTTGGACATTCAACGTTGTCTGATTTCCATGATGACTTGAGGTATCACCAACAAATGATTTAGGTGTATCAACACCATGTTCGGTTGGTTCCTCTATAATGGGAATTTGTTGTTGGTTCTTGGTAGACAAGTTTCCCATGGGTGAAATTAGTGCATTTGTCACCTTGAACATGGCTTCTCTTCCTTGATCATTTCAGTTTCGATCATTTCTATTTCAACAGCCTGAAGGAAGCACACTACATCATCCACTTTTAATTGGTCAAAGATGGGTTTTTGAAGGATGAACTTGCAGGAAGTGTACCATTCCTTAGGTATTTAGTTCAGCAACTTGGTATTCAGATCGAAATCAGTCATGACATAGTCAGTTGTTTGTAGGTCATTCACTATTGCCAAAAATCTCTCAAGGATAGACTTCAATCTCTCTCCATCCTTGTAGTTGAACCTCTCAAGCTGTTGCTTGAGCCTTTGCTTCGTTATGTTCTTTAGCTCAGTGTTCCCCTCGAACATCTCTAGGATTGCATCACACATTGCCTAAGGCCCTCTCATCCACTTTCCTCAACCTGTATCTTACAGCACCAATAGCAGTTGCACCATTAACAGCTTGTGGCCCATTTTTGATCGAATTCCACATGTCTACACCATTGTAGCACACAACCGCTTTAAACAGTACTTTCCATTTGGTGAAGTTTTCCTGCCCAAAATTCTAGGAATCTTATTAGTTGAAACTTCCTGCTCTTCTAAGCCAGACATCTTGGTATTTTGAAAATTACAATCAAAAAATCAGTGAAAAACAGAGTACAAAATCAGATTTTGAAAACAATCAGATCTGAGGAACAAATCTTCAGATATGATATATCTGGTTCGATTGGAGCACGAAATCGTAATAAAGATGTAATATTTTAACTAAAATAAGGAAAAGAAAACACCGAATGTTTGTAGATCTGGACGGAAATGAAGAACAGAGCAGCTGTTGTCACTCTTCAATGGAACAGTGTTCTGCTTACGTCATTGTTCTTCTTCAGATCTTCAATCAGCAAAACGTTCGTTACCTAAATCAGCAATCAACAAGCTCTGATACCACTTATCGGTCCCGATTTGTCACTCAAGACTCACAACAATGCCATAACCCACACATTTAAATGTGTCGACAAGAGGGTTAATGACAGATTGCTAAATAAGGAAAGATTTTTGTTTGTTAACGGCGGAATCAGAAACAAACTAGTTTGTTTCTAAAGAGGTTAATAAAAGTAACAGACACTAACAATAACTCAAAATATTTCCATTTATATAAACTGATTCAGAAAAATGTTAATCGATTTGGGTGTCTTGTTGGGAACGTATTTTCAGAAATAACCTAGGACATCCGTCAAACTCAATCAGGAATATTCGTTCTTATCTTAAATGTGTAAAGTGGCAAATCCGACCGTAGGAGGCGTGCCCCAAAATATTCCTTTTATAGGCCTGCCACCTCTTGACAGCTGTCATTCCTTCTAGAAACCCTAATTATTGGTACATATTTAAATTACATATTCAAAACTATACTAAGTGTAAAAACAGGTCTTCCGGGTAGACTTTGTGATATTTGTCTTCTCTGAGTAGGCTTTGTGCCATTTTGTTCTTTACGGCTAGACCTGGTAACCTTGAAGTGTGCCCGGGAACAGTTTTCCAGGTAGACTTTACTTAGAGTATTTTCCAAAGAAAATACTCACCTGGCAGACTTCAATCTTCTTGATCATATCAAATTTTTCCCGATATGAAACGAGCAAACTTGTTCTTCAGAGGTCCTTAATTTTAGGTCTCAGCGTAAGTTACATTAGTCCTGGTGTAACTTACTCCAGGACCTGACACAAAGGGTGTAAGCAAATTATAAAACAGTGGTGTTTGGCGTAGGAAAACAAGACCCGGCTTAACTTACGCCGGGTAGGGAGTAACTTATGTCGGGTGTTAATATATGACGCGAACTTACGAGTTTTTGAGGGTATAAAAAGCAATAATAAACCCTAACTCGTGAAGAACTTCTCTAGGCCATTTTGGAACATCTTAGGACGATTTTGGGAGCTAGGAAACACCATCAAACATCATTCGATCGATGCCTAACGGATTCCAATCATCAATTGAAGATCTAATGGCTACAATGAGAGGCTAATCCTCTCCGAATCATATCCGGGATGTAAAGTTTGTATTGTTTTTAGTTTTCTCATGTGACTAAGAACGTTTATGTATAATTGTTTATGGTTAATCTATGATTATTGATGTTTGGTATTTCTGTGTGTTCAATCGGTTTAGGTTTACATTGATCTGAACGATTAGTTACCAGTTGCTATAATAATTGATCATAGGGTTGTTTGATTAGTTGAATACGACAAAGCATATAATTGCCCTTAGATGAGTCACACTGGCAGGGACTGTTTGATAACCAGTTCCGTGTGTAAAGCGATTATTGTTGCCTAAGGTTTTGTCTCGTTGATCAATCTGTAGTTAACCATTAGTGATTAATATGTTAGGTTGCATGAGATTACTGTTAGTTACATACTTGAAGTCCCTGGTGTGATTTGCATTTGTTAACTAATTGAAACTTTTTCATTTGCTAATTGCTTAAATCTAAACTAAACTATTTGCTTGTGTGATCAGCACTACATTCCGTCACTTCATAATATTAGAAATCTGTTACACGATTACATTAACCACATACTCTTGGTGGATACGATACTTATTTACCCTAGCTACTTAGGTTAATTAGGTTTTCGAATGACTCAAACGACGGTCATCAAAATGGCGCCGTTGCCGGGGAGTTAGTGCGCTTAGTGTTTTTCATGTTATTTGATTTCTTTGTTTATTTTAGTTTAGTAATTTTTAATTTTATTTTTCTATTTTACGCGGGGTGTGTTGTTTGTGCAGGTAATAGGTTTTTACACACCCGCCACTCGGGCAGATAGTCACCGCTTATGGGTCACAACCAAAACCCATCCCGAAACCTGAGCACACAACTGTCACTATGAGCAATTATGGTGATTTTTGTTATTGTGAAGGCCCGTATCATTATCGGGATTGTCCAGTAATTGTACAAATCGGCAAGAGCGTTTCCATGGGCGAAGATATATGACGACATGCTATGAAGATAAAGATATTTTGTCATATTATTCACACTCTGAACAACACACATCACCAAATTATGATGAAGATTATCAATCAGACATGGATGACCAATATGATCAAGAGCCGTATTGTGCCAACTGTGAACCGGAGATGCCCTATTCCTCAAGTTCTCAAGACACGGTGGAATCTAAACTTGACAAATTGATAAATATTATGGTTGAGCATAACAAGGAATTAGAACAACAAAGGAAATCTCTCAAGGCTAAGTGGACCAATCAAATTAATGAAGAGATTATACACACTGAACCAGACTGGGATGAGGATAATTATGAATATTCTCATGAGGAATATGATTATGAATATTCTCATGAAGAAGATGATTATAAATATCCTCAGTCGGTTGATGAAGACCAACAAAATATTCTGCACTCTAAGCTCGATACCATCATGAACACGTTAATGGAACATAAGAGACAAATGAAGGAAGAAGAAAAGGAATATAAGCTAAGACATGAAAGAATTTTGGTCTCGCTCAATCCGAATATTGAGGACAATACTAAAATCAAACGAGAACAAGAAGAGTTGGCTAGTGGTACTATGTTTGATGGTGATGAAGAGAATGAGGTTGTTGATCTTCCAAAGCACGAAAGCGAAAGTGGGATTCAAGTAGAAGATACAACTCCTTCAGAGTATGAAGAGCCCAAGGTAGCCAATATGAATTCTATGCCTTCTCCAGTACTAATTATTCAAAACAAAAAGTGTGAGGATGAAGGCTTGGTAAAGAATGAAAAGAAAGTAAGCTTGCAAGATATTGGGCAAATAATTAAGAAGCGGCCTCACAATAATCATTCAAGTAGCATGCCAATCACTGTAAAGCGGATATGGACTTGGCATGTAAGCTACCGAGCGCATATTGGAAACTCGGTGGGTAAGTATACACTTCGACCACCGTGAGAAATTCAGGTATTGTCGAGCTGTAGACATCAATTCAGCGCTAACCGGGAGGCAACCCGGGGTTTATAAGTATCTTTCCAATTTGTTTTTATTTGAGTTATTATCTGCTGTATTTTGATTTATTGTATATTGTTTTATATTTGGAACTTTGTGGGTGTAGTTCACTATAAACCCTCACGAGACCCCACTCGTCCTCCAGGGCTACCGAGGGGTTTAAAGGGCTTGTTGCATATGCTAAATGCAATCGTGATTCCTACGAAAGTGAGTTAGGTCTTTTAACGTTTTTAACTAATTTAACAGAATTTCTTATGAAACGACTTAATTTGGCTCGATAATTGTTTTAATAAACATAACATACAAATCATTTTCATAACTCTTAAAAGACTTATGTATTACACTTGTGAGAAGTTTGCTTTTACACGTCTCGAAATTTTGGAGGTTCGATTGTCAGTTTGGTAATTGGATGAGACGAGAGTATATGAGTGTTTATGAGAGTTCACGAGCCGACTGGTCCTTCTCCAGTCACGTTGATATCAGGTGATTTCAGTTTCATAAATTAATTTTGTTTTTATTACTTTAAACGTTAAAAGTGTAATTGTATAATTGTTAGTAGAACCGCCACACATGAGTCCCGAAATTTTAAAATTGCTTAATAGTCAAAAAGTCAATTTCAACCCCGTCCCTCAAATGTTCATTAATCGTTTTATCCATTTTACCTTTAAGGACAATGTTAAGTATTCTTACATTGAGGACAATGTAAACCTCAAGTGTGGGGATGGGGGAAATTTGAAAAATTTTAGCCCGATAGTACCTCGAAGAGTGTTCAGAAACTAAAGTTGTTAACTGTTAATTATTGCCATTAATGCAAAGTCATAGGTTTCTGGTCATGGTTGGGTTTTCAGCTTCTCATTAGTCTTACTCACAAATGATTTTATAACGAGAAGTTGAAAATGGGGTCGTTTAGGCGGGGATAACGAGTCATGGGGACAGGTACACATGCTTATATCGTGTCACACCCCGTTAAGCGTATTGCGGAAGCGTAAAACGGAAATGCAACAGATATAACTGGTATCAAATACATTGTTCATAAAGAAACATTACTAACTAGTTTACAATATATTATATCATTCTAATATCTTTTACAAACTAAGTGATACAATCAAACCGGTTCTTCAATTACTTTACTTCTAACTCAAATGCCCATGACAGCAATCCCCAATCAGACACGTAACGCACAGAAAATTACTTCTCATATCTGATTACCTGAAAAGCATGTTAAAATAGGTCAACTACGAATAGTTGGTGAGTTTCATAAGTTTAACGAAATCAGTTCTGCGTATCACACAGTCATAGTTTGTATGTACGCGCGTATGTAAAAATATGTATTTACATTTGTATAAATATATACAGCCATATCCTTGCGTGTGCATATGCACACAGGTAAGTTTATAATATAAATTCGAAATTTCAGTAAAATCGTGATTGTTTGTTCGTACTACCTGTTTCCAATTTTCGTGTTTAACCAGCCACTGTGGCCCCCCTTTCCGCCCACAACGGTTCCGTGTTAATATCAACCACTGTGGTCCCCCTTTCCACTCACGATGATTCCACGTAACTCAAACATTATATAGTGTACACGCAATTAATTAATATATTCTACACATAGTATTTCCTACGGCTAATCACGTAGCATGTATATAGACACATATACACATATAGTATTTATCACGTATCACCAAATACTGTGGCTCCCCGTCCACCCACAATACGCATAATCACATTATTTTCTTAACATTCATGTCATAATCAAGTTAGTTCGTTTAATAAGTTGCAGCAGAACTTGGCTCATAAGCCATACTCAACTTTAGTTTATAAGTTGCAGCAGAACTTGGCTCGTAAGCCATACTCAACTTTAGTTTATAAGTTGCAGCAGAACTTGGCTCGTAAGCCATACTCAACTTTAGTTTATAAGTTGCAGCAGAACTTGGCTCGTAAGCCATACTCAACTTTAGTTTATAAGTTGCAGCAGAACTTGGCTCGTAAGCCATACTCAACTTTAGTTTATTACTATTGTGGCCCCCCTTCCGCCCACAATAGACCCATAATCATCACAGACCACGTTATCTCTAAAATTAGTTATGTTTAACATTACATAACATGTTTGTATAAACCTGCTGTCACGTGTAATTTCATTATATTTTGCAAATTCGTATTATCTCCACTTAATATATCAATCAACGATAATAATCATCTTTCATCAACACGTAGTCAGTCATTATGTTTGTAGGGACTTTTCATATATAATTGTTCAGATATTTTATGTCCCGAATCGTTTTCAGATCGATAACGTGTATAAACATGCTTTCCACCCCAAAAGTTCGTAAAACAGTTTAGAAAGTGGGGGGTCGTGAAACTCACCTTATCGTAGTTCGCACAGAAATTACGTATCAATAAGTCAGATGCCTCGTTTATAGCCTGATTCCTATAAACGGTATTGTATCGTTAATACTAGTACAGTGTTCAAGCTAAGTCGGGCTGTATAGATAATCTGGGTATAGCTGTTAGGCCCAGAACATGACCATAGTCTTAGATTGTGACGTTGTATACTATGAAATGTTTAAAACTGGATTTGGCTCGGTTTCACCGTTTTCCGAGCCTAGCTCAGTTGATCGTTTATACATTTCGGGATTAGGTAAGATCACATAAACTTAAGTAAATATATTGATTGATAAAATAATTTGATCTATGAAAGAATTTTAAGGTTTCGGTGTCTGGTTTGATCGCAGGGTTCGTTTCCGTTTTCACACGGGTTTGATTATACAAAACGCGCCCAATCCACCCGATTTGTCCGGAATTTTCGTAACAAGTTCGTTTTTATCAATATCATTCAAAAATATGATATTTGACCACTTTTGACATTTTGACATACCAGTCAGTCCGTTAAACACAAAACTGCCGGTTTCGTTAAAACAATTATAATTTAAATCTTTGATTAATCATAACTAAATATGTACTTATATATAAATTATGTAAATTTTTGTAAAAATACATTAAGACATGGAGAATTTTATAAAAATATTTCCAGAAATTTTATGATTAATTATTTATTTATAAAAAATCATTTAATAGGTTATAATCGTGTAATAAATGGCCCGTTTATATCAAACGACCTCCGAAAAATCCGATAATTTTAACCAATGGCCTCAATGTTATTACATAGCCCCTGCAAAATTTCCAGAACCTAACTCTTTTGAAAAAATGCCTTTTTGTGTGTTTTTCGGCTGTTAAAATTCGGTTTAACCATGATTGCATAAACCATACTTAGGCATTTCCAATGATTCCCAAACTTTACCAGTGATCTTACCATCCCATATCAAACTCCAAAACCAAGTTTCATAATTTTTCAATATGTTTAGCTATTTTTCCCAAATAAACGCTCATAAACGGAAATAAATTCACCAAATATTCTCCGTTTATCGAAAAATTACCAAATTTGAACAGGGACTCATTTATATGATCCCTAATGTCCCTGAAAGTTTTTACATGCTAACAACAAGCACGTCACAACCTAATACTAAACAGCCCCTAAACGAGTGTTACGGGTTTACCTTGTCGGTTTTCGATGAATTTTGCTAGCTTAAACGACTTTCCGGGTCTCGGGTTGCAAACTCAGTATATCTACATATCATATAACATCAAACCAAGCATAAATCATCCATGTAACAGCCTTGATAATTAGGGTTTCGGTTTTGGGTTCAAACCGAACTTTCTAACCGTAAAAACGTTGTATTCATGTTCTAATCCGCGTTTTTGACCAAAAAAGTATATGTTCCTGGTTTGTAAACATGTTTAACATCAAAACATGGTTTTACTTGATTTTTAGGGTTTTTGGACGGTTAAACATGTTTAAAACTAACTAAAACATGTTTATATGTTAATTATATGCATCAAACTTGGTTAAATCTTTATAAAATTTGATCTTACCTTAGGGTTTTGAAAGGGTTTTGAGAGAACAGGGGTTAGAGCTGCTTGGACTTCAAAATTCTGTATGTTGGAATGAATAATAAGTCTTAGGGTGAAAGTTATATTAAAAGGTGTGGTTTGGTGGAAACATGTTCCGATCGGAATTTTGTAAAGGCCCATAATGGGTTGTTTTGGCCCATTAACCTAATCATACAAGCCCAAACATGAAAAGCCCACTTCAAATTTAGTTCGGGTTCGGTTTTTCGCAAGAAAATTAATTCGGGTGTGAGAAATAGCGCAAAAACGAGTGTTTTTCAGCTTATTTTTGTAAAATAAGAAAAACGTACCGACTCGTTGTAAAATTCCAAAATATTTTCACGGATTGCTTAGAACATGTCATATAAGTGTTTTATAAGTCTTTTTCGGCTTAACGGATGCTACAATGCTTGTTTTGATATCACCGATTGCGTTTAAGCTTATAGTGTATCGATAAACGAAACCTTTTTCGTTTAAAGAGTTTTAAACGTACCGGGGCCTAAATATCAATATGTTAGCCTCTATAACATATATATAACTCGTATATGACCCCTCAGTATGTATACGGGTCATAATTAGTATCGGTCGGTTACTCGTTTAAGCACTACGAATTAACCGATTTATCGTTTACTTGTTACGTAATGAATATAGTGTACCTCGTTTTGTCATGAATGTCACATTCTCCCCCCGTTAAGAAATTTCGTCCCCGAAATTCAATATGCCAAATATGCTCTTTTTGGGGAAAATTTTATAATCATTTGTTTTGGAATTCGTTTTTCTGTTTCCGAACACGTTTGATTCCCCGTTGTGGATTCCACTGGATTTTATTCAATAAGATTTTATTGTGTCACAACTGTTTGATTTTCCCCACTCAGCATTTCCATAAGTCTCTTTATAGAGTTTAGCTGTATAAAAGTTTTCAAATAGTACTAATTCCGCCATGTCAGTAAGGCACTCATTTTGATTCGATATACATATATATATATATATATATATATAATGGGAATGAGATAATTTTGCTTAATACGTTACGGTTCGAGGAAATTTTGTACAGTTCCATGTATTTTAGAATCAACTCATCGTTTTCCTCAACTCAACTAACAACTTTCAAAATTTGATAACTTCTCGTATTTCTCAGTATAGCCCTCTTGTTAGCCTTAGGCGGCCTTCGGTTTGTTATTAATATTACGAGTTTTATTTGTGGTTATAGAAATCGAATCGGATTTTGTATTTTGGATGTCGCCAATTTTTCAATTTCAATAAGATGGCGAGTTACATTCTTGCTCGTATGATATAGTATATAGGCGTTTGCATAATATTACGATGATTGTTAATGTACGAGGATTGAAATTACCGGTCTTACTCTCCTCTAATGTTTGAATAGTTTATTTGATTTGATTGTTTTATAGAGGATTATAGATTGTGCTTAGGCCAATTAGGGATCTAAAATTTCATACCCAATTCACCAAGAGTAAGATTTTGTTAAGGCGAGTTTCAGTTGGATAGTTGTTACCATTCAGAAGAAAGTATTCGGAGTGGATTAGTCAAGAAACTATCATTTAGCTGGCATTGCTTTCTCGGGATGTTTTAGGAATATGTGTTAAGAGATCCATTGTAGTTTGTTTCCCACTTCCAATAGGGTATCTCGAATTGTTGTAGCATCTCTGAGGATCTTTTGTATTCCCCGTTAACTTATAATAGTGCACACTTTACAACATATGTGCCTATGATTCCTTCATATATTTCGCTTGCATCTATATACTATTACTCAGTTTATCCGCACATCTGGCCTGGCTTTTCCTTGTTCATCACTCAGTTTGCTATAAAAGTTTAAAGTTCAAGTTTCGGTTACGGATAGTGTAGATTTCCTCATCCGTGTTTCGTCATTGGGGTACTAGGTTTTGTTCCGTGTACCGTATCACTTCTTTATCTAGAAGAGGTAGTATAACAGTTTTATTTCTATATATAACCTTCATTTGAACTCAATTAACTAGTCCATACTGACTATTACACAATGACTCCTCACTTTCACCGGGAGTGCATTGATAGGGAATAGCTAGTTATTTAGGTTAAGAGGGTAGTTTTTCGAGTAATATGGTTAGTATTTATAGTCTTACTTTTGGTGGTTTCTATAGTATACAGAATTGTTATTTTACTAGACAGTATATTTTCCAAGGTAATAACTTGTAGGAACGAAACGTCAATCAGTGTCCATAATCAATAAACTAAAGTATATTAGGCATTACTAAGAACGTACCTGTTACAACATTTGTTCTATCCGGTTTATTCACAATACTTGACCCCTAGTCGAGTTGGACGTCGATGTCGGTCCTTGCCTTTGTCTTTCCATCGCAATTGGGTTCAATCTAGGGCAGTCTTTCTTGATGTGCTCCATACTACCACACTCATAACAGGCATTACGGTTTATTATGGGTTGGTTTTGGTAGACTGGTTGTTGTCGTGTTGGTTGCGGTTGGGGTAGTTGTGAGTCCTGGAGTTGGGTTGGTGGATTTATAGTATTCATAACGGTTCTACAATTTCGGGCATAGTGTCCCACCTTCCCACATTTGTGACACACATTGGTCCGACATTCACCAACATGATGATAACCACATTTTCCACATCTAGGCAAAAGCCCGTTATACTTATTTTGCTTCACATCGGAACTGATCATAGCGTAATTTTGTATTGCAAGGCGCGCGCATTTATTCCGTTGTCTTTCTTGTATTCCCGCTCCATAATTGGTTCGTTTTGTACCAGATGATTCCCCGGGCATTCTTAATGAACCACTTCTAATCAAATCAGAAGTTACAATGCCGGCTTGTAACACGGCATTTTCGAAAGTTACAGGGCCAGTTGAATTAACCAAACTCCTGACTTTGGGGGCTAAACCCCAAATGTAGCGTTCAGTACGTTTAGATTCTGGAGTAACTAACCATGGGACTAGACGAGCCAGTTCGTTAAAGCGATGGGTATACTCCAAGTGATCTGCACCCTTCATTTCCAGATTCCAAAGTTCTTGCTCTAATTTCTGAATTTCGTTTATCGGACAAAAGCGTGTTATCATAAGATTTTTAAGTTCTGTCCAAGACATACGATTGGTTGCCTCTTGTCCTTGAAATTGCACAACAGTATTCCACCAGATTAGCGCGTGGTCTACAAACGTAGAAGTAGCAAATTTGACAATACAAGCTGGTGGACAGTTAGTGATATTAATGATAGATTCAGTCTTTTCGATCCACTTTACCAGTCCATTTGGTCCTTCAGTACCACTAAATTCCATAGGTTTACATAGCATGAACTTCTTAAGTTGATATCCGTGTTGCGGGGGATTTTGATTGTTACAACTATTGTTCAAGTTCGGTAGGAGATTATCATTATTGAAAGTAATATTGGTATTCAACGGGGGAGTATTAGTTGCGATAGTATCAGTATTTTTCGGGGGAGCATTTGTGGTTGTATTAGTATTTGTCGAGGGATTAGTATTTACAACCGCGTTAGCGTTCGGCACTTGATTTGTATTCATAGTTGTATGGATACCAGCAGCGAATTGTGCTGCTATTGTCGGAAGTACTGTTTGTAGTTGTCGAGCGATCATCTCGGCTATATCTGCCTCAGACAACATGTTTACTTTCTTCGGGGCCATTCTAATATAAAAACCAGTTATCTCACAATTAACAAAATTCACATATGCTAATGATCACAAAAAGGAATTACAACAACAAGTAATCAGGTATTTCAATTAACACGTATGTATCACACGGGTTTGTTCTCGAGTCTGAATACTAAGGATAGTATATAAAATTAGCCTAGCAAACACCAAAGTTTGTATATATATTAAAAGTTGTCATTAGAAATTTTAACCCAATAGGGGTCAATGTTTGTATTAAAAATGCCCAAATCGTCCTCCATATTAGCATAGCGCACCACCATATGCTTGTATGGAGTATCAGAAACTATACACGACAATACCGTACTATCCTTATCTATCAAAGTACGCGTTATAACAATTATAAATAATTCACTACTTGTACGACAATTGTTCCGATATGATCCCATTATTGGGAAGCTGTTTTTGTTCGGTCTCTCCCGTAGGTAGATATTTGCTCGCTACGAGTTTAATCAGTATGTTATAGTAGGAATGCATGTATATATTTCACCTGACTTCTAAATGTTGTTAACCAATATTGTTAAATATATTCTTTCGTCAGGTCATTCTGTATTCGTAGGCATGTCGGACTTAATAAAAGAAATAGTTTGCTGGTTGGAGGTAATTAGGTTTCATTCCAGTCGGGGCACGTCATCATTTCGTGAGCATGAGATTTCTCTCCTACAGTAACCAATTGGAATAGGAAAAATATAGGAGAGGTTGGATGTTCTTATTCATAGATGGTTCAAAGAGTTTGCTAGTTAAGGAGGTTCATCAGAGTTAGTTGTACTGGTAAATTGTAAAGGAAATTATTATTGTTAATATTTCTTTTTGAAATTTCATTAGTATATTATCTGTACTGGTAGTCACGGTCTATTTATAGAATTGGGGAATCAATAAAGTAGTTATTATATTTATAATTCAATAAGTTGAATTCATCACTAAGTATTTCCCCCGGGATGGTGTTTGTTTTTCAAACAACAGAAATCGAAGGATGACGAGAAATAAGTTTAGTTTAGTGTCAAAGAAACGAGTACATGAAATAAAGGTTAGACCCAGGCTGAGAGGTATTATATGTGTATATATATATTCTTGAAATCATTATCTGTAGGACACGCCCCTCGTGATTCATTCCCGGGCCTTGTATATTAGGTTCCTTAGTGGTTTCGTCATATCAGCAGATTTAGTTTGAAGTCGGTTAAGCGTTCTCGTATTCTTGTTTACAGGAAACACCGGTTCCTCAGTTGTCATAAGGCTACCCGATCTCGACATCTTTCGATGCAATCGTTAATCAGAAGAAAACGTTTTTCGGTAGCTTAGATCATCGTAAAGGATATTATTAATTAATACCGAAGTTAAATATTTTATTTGTTACGAACAGGTATAATATAAATTTTGATACGATATAATTTTAATCATAATATGAATTAATATTAATTATAACCGAATATAATATTTGTTACAATAAGATTCAATATCATCGGTAGTACCGTACGCACACATATCCCTATACCTCATCTCAGATAAGCACGTATGCACATTTCATATATACTTCACGTCACCTTTATGCACTTATGTTGCCATTTTTACCTATCGATATGTTCCGCGACTTCACCCCGAATTCCCTCGCACAAGCAAGTCTGTTATTACATTCCGGACCATAATAACTCACTTGCCCTACGAGTTCATCCCGGCATCCATCAGTATCTATCGTTACTCATTAATAAGTTTCCCAGTGATAATCGAGCCTACGGTTATATTATAGGTATCCTAAGGGATAACCTAATCCTTTATAACCAATGGCTCTGATACCAACTTCTGTCACACCCCGTTAAGCGTATTGCGGAAGCGTAAAACGGAAATGCAACAGATATAACTGGTATCAAATACATTGTTCATAAAGAAACATTACTAACTAGTTTACAATATATTATATCATTCTAATATCTTTTACAAACTAAGTGATACAATCAAACCGGTTCTTCAATTACTTTACTTCTAACTCAAATGCCCATGACAGCAATCCCCAATCAGACACGTAACGCACAGAAAATTACTTCTCATATCTGATTACCTGAAAAGCATGTTAAAATAGGTCAACTACGAATAGTTGGTGAGTTTCATAAGTTTAACGAAATCAGTTCTGCGTATCACACAGTCATAGTTTGTATGTACGCGCGTATGTAAAAATATGTATTTACATTTGTATAAATATATACAGCCATATCCTTGCGTGTGCATATGCACACAGGTAAGTTTATAATATAAATTCGAAATTTCAGTAAAATCGTGATTGTTTGTTCGTACTACCTGTTTCCAATTTTCGTGTTTAACCAGCCACTGTGGCCCCCCTTTCCGCCCACAACGGTTCCGTGTTAATATCAACCACTGTGGTCCCCCTTTCCACTCACGATGATTCCACGTAACTCAAACATTATATAGTGTACACGCAATTAATTAATATATTCTACACATAGTATTTCCTACGGCTAATCACGTAGCATGTATATAGACACATATACACATATAGTATTTATCACGTATCACCAAATACTGTGGCTCCCCGTCCACCCACAATACGCATAATCACATTATTTTCTTAACATTCATGTCATAATCAAGTTAGTTCGTTTAATAAGTTGCAGCAGAACTTGGCTCATAAGCCATACTCAACTTTAGTTTATAAGTTGCAGCAGAACTTGGCTCGTAAGCCATACTCAACTTTAGTTTATAAGTTGCAGCAGAACTTGGCTCGTAAGCCATACTCAACTTTAGTTTATAAGTTGCAGCAGAACTTGGCTCGTAAGCCATACTCAACTTTAGTTTATAAGTTGCAGCAGAACTTGGCTCGTAAGCCATACTCAACTTTAGTTTATTACTATTGTGGCCCCCCTTCCGCCCACAATAGCCCCATAATCATCACAGACCACGTTATCTCTAAAATTAGTTATGTTTAACATTACATAACATGTTTGTATAAACCTGCTGTCACGTGTAATTTCATTATATTTTGCAAATTCGTATTATCTCCACTTAATATATCAATCAACGATAATAATCATCTTTCATCAACACGTAGTCAGTCATTATGTTTGTAGGGACTTTTCATATATAATTGTTCAGATATTTTATGTCCCGAATCGTTTTCAGATCGATAACGTGTATAAACATGCTTTCCACCCCAAAAGTTCGTAAAACAGTTTAGAAAGTGGGGGGTCGTGAAACTCACCTTATCGTAGTTCGCACAGAAATTACGTATCAATAAGTCAGATGCCTCGTTTATAGCCTGATTCCTATAAACGGTATTGTATCGTTAATACTAGTACAGTGTTCAAGCTAAGTCGGGCTGTATAGATAATCTGGGTATAGCTGTTAGGCCCAGAACATGACCATAGTCTTAGATTGTGACGTTGTATACTATGAAATGTTTAAAACTGGATTTGGCTCGGTTTCACCGTTTTCCGAGCCTAGCTCAGTTGATCGTTTATACATTTCGGGATTAGGTAAGATCACATAAACTTAAGTAAATATATTGATTGATAAAATAATTTGATCTATGAAAGAATTTTAAGGTTTCGGTGTCTGGTTTGATCGCAGGGTTCGTTTCCGTTTTCACACGGGTTTGATTATACAAAACGCGCCCAATCCACCCGATTTGTCCGGAATTTTCGTAACAAGTTCGTTTTTATCAATATCATTCAAAAATATGATATTTGACCACTTTTGACATTTTGACATACCAGTCAGTCCGTTAAACACAAAACTGCCGGTTTCGTTAAAACAATTATAATTTAAATCTTTGATTAATCATAACTAAATATGTACTTATATATAAATTATGTAAATTTTTGTAAAAATACATTAAGACATGGAGAATTTTATAAAAATATTTCCAGAAATTTTATGATTAATTATTTATTTATAAAAAATCATTTAATAGGTTATAATCGTGTAATAAATGGCCCGTTTATATCAAACGACCTCCGAAAAATCCGATAATTTTAACCAATGGCCTCAATGTTATTACATAGCCCCTGCAAAATTTCCAGAACCTAACTCTTTTGAAAAAATGCCTTTTTGTGTGTTTTTCGGCTGTTAAAATTCGGTTTAACCATGATTGCATAAACCATACTTAGGCATTTCCAATGATTCCCAAACTTTACCAGTGATCTTACCATCCCATATCAAACTCCAAAACCAAGTTTCATAATTTTTCAATATGTTTAGCTATTTTTCCCAAATAAACGCTCATAAACGGAAATAAATTCACCAAATATTCTCCGTTTATCGAAAAATTACCAAATTTGAACAGGGACTCATTTATATGATCCCTAATGTCCCTGAAAGTTTTTACATGCTAACAACAAGCACGTCACAACCTAATACTAAACAGCCCCTAAACGAGTGTTACGGGTTTACCTTGTCGGTTTTCGATGAATTTTGCTAGCTTAAACGACTTTCCGGGTCTCGGGTTGCAAACTCAGTATATCTACATATCATATAACATCAAACCAAGCATAAATCATCCATGTAACAGCCTTGATAATTAGGGTTTCGGTTTTGGGTTCAAACCGAACTTTCTAACCGTAAAAACGTTGTATTCATGTTCTAATCCGCGTTTTTGACCAAAAAAGTATATGTTCCTGGTTTGTAAACATGTTTAACATCAAAACATGGTTTTACTTGATTTTTAGGGTTTTTGGACGGTTAAACATGTTTAAAACTAACTAAAACATGTTTATATGTTAATTATATGCATCAAACTTGGTTAAATCTTTATAAAATTTGATCTTACCTTAGGGTTTTGAAAGGGTTTTGAGAGAACAGGGGTTAGAGCTGCTTGGACTTCAAAATTCTGTATGTTGGAATGAATAATAAGTCTTAGGGTGAAAGTTATATTAAAAGGTGTGGTTTGGTGGAAACATGTTCCGATCGGAATTTTGTAAAGGCCCATAATGGGTTGTTTTGGCCCATTAACCTAATCATACAAGCCCAAACATGAAAAGCCCACTTCAAATTTAGTTCGGGTTCGGTTTTTCGCAAGAAAATTAATTCGGGTGTGAGAAATAGCGCAAAAACGAGTGTTTTTCAGCTTATTTTTGTAAAATAAGAAAAACGTACCGACTCGTTGTAAAATTCCAAAATATTTTCACGGATTGCTTAGAACATGTCATATAAGTGTTTTATAAGTCTTTTTCGGCTTAACGGATGCTACAATGCTTGTTTTGATATCACCGATTGCGTTTAAGCTTATAGTGTATCGATAAACGAAACCTTTTTCGTTTAAAGAGTTTTAAACGTACCGGGGCCTAAATATCAATATGTTAGCCTCTATAACATATATATAACTCGTATATGACCCCTCAGTATGTATACGGGTCATAATTAGTATCGGTCGGTTACTCGTTTAAGCACTACGAATTAACCGATTTATCGTTTACTTGTTACGTAATGAATATAGTGTACCTCGTTTTGTCATGAATGTCACATATCGTCAACCCTATTGCTCCGGTACGTGTGTGAGTTGACCCAAATATATATAATACACATATAATATATAGTACACACATGTCATTTGAGTGCTTTCACTGATGTTCATGGATTACGGGATCGTGTTGGTACATGTATGTCAGTAGTTCATAGTCTAGCATTTGTAATCGAGTCTGTAATGTAATTATGTTTTGTTTATGTTTGTTTTGTAATGCGCGAAGTTGTCAACAAGTTCGCTATGGCGAACTTGTTGAATCAGCGAAGTTATAGACAACTTCGCCTGTGGCGAAGTTGTCGTGTTTATATACTGTTTCAGACGAAACAGTTTGAAGAGTTCGTTTAGGGTTTTCGTTTCAGTTTTCAGTAACCGAGTTACGTGTCATAGTCTGTAACAGTGACCTCGGGTCACGTGTTTGTTATCAATATAACGTGGTTGGTTTATTGCTTGTGTGTTCGATCTCTACATACTCTACACTCGTATCTACCTACGCAGGGATTCCGCACCTGCGTTGTTAGAGACATCCCGTGTACGATCCGTTCAGGAACCTACAATTGGTATCAGAGCCAATCGGCTCGATTGTGAGGTTCGGGATTTCACGCGGGTGTAGAAAACGTCTCGTTTGACCTATTCGCGGGACGTGTTTTTGTTGGGATTAAGTTTTGCTAGTGCTTGACAGTCATTTTCAAGCCTTTGCATTGATCGGGAGCTGCTGGATTGACGAAAACAGATCTGAACAAACTTCCCTGTTCATCGGGCGAAGTTACCGTTCATCGGGCGAAGTTACCATTCTTCAGGCGAAGTTGCCGTCGCTGGGATTAGGGTTTTTGGCGAAGATATAAGGATTAGCGAAGTTAACTACAACTTCGCTCACTTCATAAGTTCGCCTTAGCGAAGTTATCCGCAACTTCGCTTCAAACCCAAGTTCGCTCAACTCATAAGTTCGCCAGAGCTAAGCGAAGTTATTCTTAACTTCGCCCAAATCAAGCGAATTTAAGATCTCAGCGAAGTTCTCTTTCAGCGAAGTTAACCTTCAAGCGAAGTTATTCTTAACTTCGCCAACTGAGCTGTTTTAATATTTTTTTTGTTTTTTTTTTCAGGTTTTTCAGGTTTTTGCAAGGATGTCGTCGATCAATATCTCCGATTTGGTCAAGATGGAGGTAGAAGCGGGGTCTGCCACTAAGGCCCCGAGGCTTATGAAAGGAACTGACTTCGTGGCATGGAAGGATAGATTCATCCAATACATCAAATACCAGGATGCCAAAATGTGGGTGTGCATCCAGGATGGATATATCCCTCCTACTATGCAATACGAAGGCCGTGACGTAGTTAAGAAGTACAGCAAAATGGAGGACGAAGAAAAGAAAATGTACGAGGCCGAAAGCAAGGCACATGCTGCGATAACAATGGCACTTCCTCAAGAAGTTCTCCATACGTTCCGAAAATACACTTCTGCAAGAGAGCTTTGGGATGCTCTTGAAAATAGATTCGAGGGGAATGTGGGTATCCGTGCATCGAAGGTAAAACTTTTGAAGACCCAGTTCTCCGTCTTCAAATTTTTGAAGAACGAATCGCTGGATGATATTATCACCAGATACTATCATCTAATGACAGAGCTTAGCAATTATTCGATTGCTTACCGAGAAGAAGAGATCGTTGAAAAACTTCTCGATGCTCTTCCACCGAAGTGGGAAATGTACACCGTTCTTATGAGGGAAGACAGAGACTTTCCTAATTATGATCTTGAAACGGCAGTGAACAAGCTCAGAACTTATGAGCTTAATATGGTTCGAAAAGAAACACCTACAGATCAGATACAAGACCCTGGTATGTATGGTGCAAAGGTCAACTCAGGCTCAAGTTCAAGGCCTGAATCTGCTGCTTATTACTCTAAAGGGGAGTCAGGCTCTGACTCGTCTCATGAAGGAAAAGTTTCTGTAAACACGAATGGTGATGTATGTTTCGTTGCTGGAGGATCTAGTACTTCAAAGCCTCAAGCATCCACAAGTAGTTTTTCTGCAAATTCATCTAGCAATAGTTATTCCAAGATGCCTATGAGTGTAAAATCTGCTGAAGAGCAGTTTGCAGTCTATGCATCATTTATTGCTTCCTATGAAAACTACATCCAGAGGAAGATTGTGGACCCTGCTGTTCTGGATGAGGATTATGACCAGATCGATGCTGATGATCTGGAGGAGATGGATTTGCAATGGCAAATGGCCATGATAGTGAGGAGAGTCAAGCGTTTCATGAATAAGACGGGGAGAAAGTTTGTTGGTGGTCGGCCCGGGTTCGACAAGTCCAAAGTAAGGTGCTATAATTGTCAACAGTACGGGCACTTTGCCAAGGAATGCAGAAATGAGAGGGTTGAACGAGGACAAGGTCGACCTACACAACACTCAGGAGTTAACAGAGAGATAAATGCCATGTTGACCAGAGAGGCAGGAGAGTACAACTGGAATCAACGCTCAAGTGGTTCTGGTGAGCAAGCAAACATGGCTGAGTCTGAAGCTGAAGAATGTGAGAAGGTTGAAGAAATTGAGAAAGCAAATGAAGAAGAAACCGCTTTCATGGCAAATGACAAAGATAATCGCTCCGAGGTAAGTCCTAAAACTATTTGTACTAGTTGTGAGAATTTGTCTGAGCAACTTAAAACAATAACTGATCAGTATGTCCATTTAGATGCTGACTTTAAAACTATTAAAGAAGATCACCATTTTACGAAAGCAAGAGAAACGAGTTATAAAATTAAAATAAAAGCATGTGAAAAAGACGTTCAAAGCTTAAAAATTAAACTTGCTGAGAAAATTGAAATAATTGATCTTAGTTATGAAGTTTTGGAGGAAAAAACTAAAGTGATTGCTGATCGGGATAAACAGATTGCTGACCACCAGGTAAAGGTGGTGGAACTGAACCGCAAACTTGAGCAGTTCAGGAATTCCTCGGCCATCCTTGATCACCTCGTGAGTGATCCAGGTACCTCTGCAAAGAGGGGAGGAATCGGATATAATGAAGTTCCACCACCCTTTAACCACAACTATACTTATAATCCAAGTGTTCAGAAATCTGTTGATTTCGAGGTTTCTCAGACAACTCCTATCAAGATTACAAGTGTTGAATCAAGTGTTAACTGTGGCGAAACAAGTTCGCCTGTTTCTAGTGTGAATATTTCTGTTTCAAGTCCAGTCTCATCAGATTCGGATAAGTTGTCCGAATCTGGTCAGACAAAAGAGAAGGTAGGTTTACCCACCGATGGAGATAAAAATGAAGTTTCTAAAAAGAGTTCTCCACTCAATCCGTACGTCCCACCTTATGTGAGACGAACGGCTGGTAACGCTGCCTCTACATCCAAACCAACATTTGACAAGAAAATGGAGAGTCGATGTTGCTTTAGATGTAACAAGTTAGGACATCTAGTTGCAGATTGCCCTTTGAAACCGAGATTTAGAGATGTAAAGACAAATAAAAATGAGAATAAGCGTCATTTTGTTCCTGCTAAAAATGAAAACTTTAAAAAATGCCAAAATATAACGAATTCAAGTTTTCATAAAGACCAACCTCATTTTTACAACCAAACCTCAAGATATAACACTTTCAATTCTCAAAGGTTTGGAAGGCATTACACCCAATCTGCAAGGAGATACCCTAACAGGACTTACAGAAATTATCGAGTCTCTAACTTGAGAAAGCCAGGGTACGGGACGTATCGATCCAAGACCAATTGGTCTTGGGTCCCAAGATTCTAACTCTTTGTTTTATTGTGCAGGAACAGTTGAACAGGGCTGCAAACAATCTTTGGATTGTAGATAGCGGCTGTTCCAGGCACATGACAGGCAACAAACACTTGTTGCAAGACTTAAAACCTGTTCAGGGAGCTAAAGTTAGTTTTGCTGGTGAAAGCGGAGGAAGGATTACCGGTAGAGGAACTGTGTCGAATGGGAGAATGACACTTGAAAATGTAAACTTTGTGGAGGAATTAAAGCACAATCTGCTGAGTGTGTCGCAGATCTGTGATAAAGAATACACTGTCCATTTCACTAAGAATGAAGCGATTGTATTGAAGCCTGGTTTTCATATACCAGAAGAATGGATAGTAATGAAAGCTCCACGTGAAACGAATACATACGTGATGGATATGAGGTCTACTGAAATGGCCACCGGAGAATCCTGTTTAATGACAAAGGCAAGCGAATCAGAATCAGAATTATGGCACAGGAGAATGGGACATATTCATCTTCGTAAGATGAACTTCATTGTCAAAAATGGGCTTGTGATGGGCGTTCCCTTAAAGAGTTTTAACTTTGAAGATAAATGCATAGCGTGCAAGAAGGGAAAACAACACAAGAAAAGCCATCTCACCAAGACGATCAACTCAATTGCTGGTACTCTAGAACTACTTCATATGGATCTCTTTGGTCCGGTGAATGTACAAAGTCTAGGTGGTACTTCTTACTGCTTGGTGATAACTGATGACTACTCACGATACTCGTGGGTATATTTTCTGAAAACGAAAGACGAGACGACTCAGATGGTGAAGAATCTAATTACAAAAGTCGAGAACGTCATGAGTAAATCAGTTAAATTCATCAGAAGCGACAATGGGACAGAGTTCAAGAACTTTGAGATGGAAATCTTTTGTCTTCAGAAGGGTATTGAGCATCAATACAGCGCTCCGTATACTCCACAACAGAACGGAGTAGCTGAAAGGAAGAACCGAACGTTGATTGAAGGAGCCAGAACTATGCTGGCAGACTCAAAGCTTCCTGTGATGTTCTGGGCTGAAGCAGTTGCTACAGCCTGCTATGTTCTGAATCAGGTGTTAACCGTTAAGAGACTTGGAAAAACTTGTTACGAGCTTATGCACGGAAGGAAGCCCAACTTGTGCGGTCTTGAACCTTTTGGGTCTCCTTGTTCGATTTTGAAGACTAACTCGAAATTTGGTGAAGTAGCCGATGAGGGAATCCTAGTCGGTTATGTTGTTGGGACTCCCAACAGACGGGTCTTCAATACGACAACTTGCAAGGTGGAGGTGGTTTGTAACACCGACATTACTAGTTACCAACCGCCAAAACCAAGCAATGGACCTGCTGAGCTGTTTGACTATGTTAAACTTTTTAAGTCGTTTAACGTACCTACTTTGGAAATTTCTGAAGAAGACGAAAGAGCAGTGACGAAGATGATTTTTGATGAGGAAGAGGAGGTAGTGCAACATCAGATGACAGAAAAATCTCAGCCTTCCACATCAAATCCTATCGATACCCCTGCGGCCTCAACTGAAGATGAGTTTATTAATCCTTTTCACTCTTAGCCAGAAACAACCATAGATGAGATCTCTTCGAACTTGGAAGACAATTTACATGTCGGTGCTGTTCCGACCACGAGAATTCACAAAGATCACCCATTGGAGAACGTTATAGGTGATGTGTCCTCGAGTGTACAAACCAGAAGTAGCTTGAATGAGCACACCTGTGTTTATACAAGCATAAAAGAAACGGGTATAATGAATGAATGTTTGTACTCCTGCTTTATAAGCCAAATTGAACCAAAGAATTATCAAATGGCTTTAAAGGACAGCTCGTGGGTCGAAGCCATGCAAGAAGAATTGGCTCAGTTCGAGAAAATGGAAGTTTGGACCTTGGTTGAAAAACCAAGAAATGTGCATGCTATAGGCACGAAATGGGTGTTCAAGTGTAAGAGGGATGAAAAGGGGATTATCGTGAGAAATAAGGCGAGGCTGGTTGTTAAAGGTTTTAATCAACAAGAGGGTATTGACTACAATGAGGTTTTCGCTCCTGTTGCCCGGTTAGAAGCGATTCGATTGTTTTTGGCGTTTGCTGCATCTAAAAAGATGAAGGTGTTTCAGTTGGATGTGAAGAGCGCGTTTCTTAACGGGAAAGTTGATGAGGTTGTGTTTGTTGAGCAACCTCCGGGTTTTCCTGACCCAGACTTTCCGGATCACGTATACAGGTTGAGCAAGGCGTTATATGGGTTACATCAGGCACCTCGTGCCTGGTATTCAACGTTATCGGACTACTTGCTGGAAAATGGTTTTGAAAGGGGATTGATTGACAGTACGCTGTTTGTGAAGAGAGAAGGATGTGACTTCTTACTGGTTCAAGTCTACGTGGATGATATCATTTTTGCTGCATCAAGAGTATCCATGTGTCAGGATTTTGAGGCTGTCATGAAGAAACGATTCGAGATGAGTGCTATGGGTGAACTAACCTTCTTTCTAGGATTGCAGGTTGATCAGAAGAAGGATGGGATGTTCATTCATCAAACAAAGTATGTTCATGATGTGCTGAAGAGATTCAAGATGGAGGACAGTTCTCCATATGACACCCCAATCTGCGTCAATCACAAGTTGGGCGCTGAATCAGATGGTGACGCAGATGTGGACCCTACTCTGTATCGGGCGATAATAGGTTCATTAATGTATTTAACTGCTTCTGGCCCGATATAATGTTTTCTGTTTGTCTTTGTGCTCGTTTTCAGGCAAACCCAAAGGAATCTCACATGAAAGGTGTGAAGAGGATTTTACGGTATCTTAAGGGCAAGCCGAAACTAGGGTTGTGGTACCCAAAGGGAGGAGACGTTGAACTGGTGGCGTATACAGATTCTGATTATGGTGGCTGTAATCAGAGTCGGAAGTCAACAACAGGAGGCTGTCAGTTTCTTGGAGGAAGATTAGTTTCCTGGCAGTGCAAGAAACAGACATCAGTTGCAATTTCAACATGCGAAGCTGAATACATGGCAGCATCCAACTGCTGCTCTCAGGTTTTGTGGATTCAGCAACAATTGCGCGACTATGGTCTGAATTTCTTACTTACTCCTATTTTAATTGATAACACTGCCGCCATCTCAGTAATTAACAATCCCGTGAAGCACAGTAAAACTAAGCATATTGACATTCGTCATCACTTCATACGGGATTGTGCTGAGAAGAAACTGATCAAGATCGAAAAAGTTAATACACTTGAAAATTTTGCTGACTTGTTTACAAAAGCGTTTGATAAATCCAGATTTCAAAACCTAATTGAGCTAAACGGGATGATCAATCCCGAGTAACCATGTCTTTGATTTAAAAAAAAAAAAAAAAAAAAAAAAAAAAAAAAAAAACATGGGTCATTTCTGCTTAAAATTAGTCGGTTACCTCAGTTTGATGGACATATCCTAGGATATGTTTTGGTCCTCGTTTCAACGTAGAGAATGAGGATAGCCATTAACTGGAAGACTGAAAGTAACCGGGGCAGCTATGACGTGTGTTCTTTCAGTTGCTGAAAATTAGTCGGTCATACTTAGTAAGAAGGACACATACTAGTATGTGGTCGGTCCAGTTGATCCATTGGATCTTCAGGATAGCCGTTTACCTGACGACTTTGACGTGATTGGGGCGATTGAATTTAAAGTTTTTTTATGGGAAATGAAATTAATTTTCAAGTCTGTTACTTCGTATGAAGTTCTATGCTGTGTTTAACAGAAAATTGATCCAACCTTGGAAAATGATATATATACTGATCGTGTGTGCTTAACTAGTGAAGTTATTAGGCTTAAAAGGCTTTAGAACAGTCATTGTATGTCGTGGTAATTTTTATGGTGCGTAAAAGTGTATGTGATACTAACTTAAACTACTCGAATTTACGTGGAAACTCCTTAAGAGTTTTGAATGTCTTCACACATATCTTTCCGAATGATAAGCAGAAAAGCGACTACCCAGTCATACACGAGCCCGTGAGTGATCTGATTCCCGTGAAGAAAGCATTTCAAGACACTACAGTGATCCAGATTCGGGACTTGCAGTAGTTTTATACTCCGAAGTCAATAAGAATGATTGCTTTAAAAAAAAAAAAAAAAAAAAAAATGTGTGTATATCTTTAGTACTTATGAGACATAGTAACAATCAAGACTTCTCATGTCTGGAGTAAGAAAAGAACGGGAAGCAGTCAACGAGTATATACAAGTTAATCAGACACTATGGGTCGAAGTCAATTCGGGGTGACTTGGGTATAGCCAAATACGCTTTGAGAATAGATAGAAGACATCATTATCTCTGAGATGTTGCCAACTTAAATTTTTGAGCTTAACTGAACCTTAATCCGTATCACAGAAACGATGAAAACCATTTACGTTATTTACATGCTTACAACCTGTGTCTCTATGTCATAATACAGCTAAACACGGATCTAAGTGACAGTCACATCGTTAGTATGATTCCTGTTAGGATCTTTTCTAAAACGTAGTGGTCCCTGACTAGACTGAAATTTGATCCCTTATTTCGTTAAAATTTTTTCTAAGATTTTTTTTTGTTTTTTTTGTAGTTATATCATTTTATTGTTGGTTACTAGATCTTGATCATATTTGTTTAACTCTTTTTGGTAATTTCTAAGGTTAAATTCAGGATTATTCAAACTTAAAGGGTTGATTTTGAAAATTACGGGCGAAGTTGTTGAATTCAGCGAAGTTGTGCTTAACTTCGCCTTGGCGAAGTTAAGCGTAACTTCGCCTGAACCAACTCTGCCCTATATAAGGGATTGTAAACAGTAAACTGTATCATTTTTTCTCGATTTACCAGCGAACTTGTTCGAATAATCAATTCATCCGGATCTTATTCTTCACTTTCGATTTCGATCTTGTGTTCCTTGTTTCTACTATACTAGTGGTATGTGTAGTCAATATCATTCTATCTTTCTCGTTACAGTTTTACCCGGTTCGAGACCTCGGGTCGTCGAACCTTAGAAACCAAGTTTTCCGACCACACGTTACGTGTTCATGGACGACCTTTTCATCCTAACACCATTGAAATATGTTGGACTTCATTGTTAGATCGTTAAATCGGTCCGAAACATCGGATAAACCTTGTTTGAATATGAACAGTCGCCGTTTCAGATTCAGGCGAAGTTAAGGTTTACGCGAAGTTATTCTCAACTTCGCCAGTGGCTTAAGTTCGCCTTCAGCGAAGTTATCCACAACTTCGCTTGATGCTTAATTTCGCCTATGGCGAAGTTATCCATAACTTCGCCTTGAACACAACTTCGCCTATTTCAAATTTTTAATAAGTTTATAGACGAACTTACAGATGAAGCGAAGTTGTTCCCAACTTCGCCTCAACTTTAAATTCGCCTATACATCACAACTTCGCACATGGTACTCAGCGAACTTGTGAGATGGTTATATGGTCTCTCACTTGATTTGTTTTGTGCAGATATGGCTGCTGTTGGAGGTGCTGGAGGTGATGATGGTGATGAGCAACGACAATTCTTCCCAGCCCATAACCAATACATCACTTTGGATCCAGACGCACGAGGCGTTGAAGACTATAGGGAGATTATCACATTTCTCCAACGATCACGAGTTTTTCACGCGATCACTAATACACTACCCATATCTCTGCCCAACATTCAAGATTTCTGGCAGACGGTGTATTATGATTGCAGACCTGAGCCTCCAGTGATGCGAGCAACTGTCAATGGTCAAGACATACAGTTTTCCTCGGAAGACATACGGTTGGCTCTGCAGTTCGGTGATGAAACGAGAGACGACCCAACGGAATTCGTAGCTCCTTTCCGTGACGGAGCTTACTTAAGGATGGGTTATTCGGGTCCGCTGGGGGACTCGCAGAGGAGGAAAGGCTTTCTGCTGGATCAATGGCGCTTTTTGATGCATGTGTTGATAGTATGCATGTCCGGCAGAAAGGCAGGAACAGATGGGATGGGTGCGACGATGCAATCGGCTATGATTGCGCTGACTTACAACCGCAGATATTCGTTTAGTCAGCTAATCTTTTACGAGATTGATCGTCAGAGACGGGCGACGGCGCGCGAGCGTTTTATTATGTATCCTCGGTTCCTACAAATGATTATCAATCATGTCGCTCCGTCTGTACCGCAAAGACGACCTATCAGATACGTTGAGTGCGTAACAAAACGTATCTTTGCTCAGTGCAGAACGTCGAGTACTCGAAGCAACCCTGAGCGGCGTCCCAGGCATACTCCACTTTTCGGGTATCTCATTAACCCGGAGTATGTTCCTGCAGGAGGGGACGAGTTCAGGGATCCGCAACCACATCAGGCGGCAGCACCTCATGCTGTATCAGCTGCGCCTGTTGTATCTTCTGCTGCTGTGCCAGCTACTATATCTCAGGCTGTGTCCACTGCTGAAAACGTTGATCTAGATGCTGCCTTTAGTGGACATGGTTTGTTTGATATGGATGTCTCGGGTCCTCAGTTTATGGATGTTACCAGAGCAGCTACTTCGGTAGCTGACTCTGATCTAGACGAGACGTTTGCTGAGGCAAGAAGACTTATGGTGTCCCGTGAACGGACTACGGGAAAGAGGCCGAGAACTGTGGGGGAGGATGAGGATGAAGTGGATGAAGAGGAGGCAGTACAGATTGTGCTAAGACGCTCAAGAAGAGAACAGAGAGGGATAGGTTCGGGAGCTGGAGAATCTTCAAGACTAGTACGTTTTGCTCCACCTGCCTTATCTGGTATGTCTCTTATTCCTACTACTGCACAGGTTACGGCGATCGAGACGTCGGCACCAACAATTGTGTCCCTACCACCTCAACCGCTTAATCCACCGGTGGTAGTTGCACGGTTTGTGGAGTCGACAATAACTTCTACTGCAGGGTTACCAAGTGTACCACCTGCGGTCACTTCTGCTGATGTTCCACCAACTCCATTGCCTACTTCAGATACCGAGAGGATTCTTTCGCTAGAGCGGATTGTTGCTGAACAGTCAAATACTATTGACCGCCTAGTGGAATCCAATCGACTACAAGCTGCCCTCCTGGTTGAACATGGACGAATAATAGATGCCTTCAAGGATTACTTGGCATCTCAGGGGGAGAAGACGTGTAGGGGCGATGAGTTGAGAACGAAAAGACGAGAAGATCATGACGATGATCCCAATGCACTTTCAGGTGCAGGTGCTGAGCTGCCAAGAACCTCTCAGGCTCTTGGAGCTTCCACAACTGAGGGGGAGTCTACAAATGCAAATGGTGATGATGTTGTAGTTGTGGATGACGACGCTGATGTTGAAGACGTTATTGATGCGTTGAAGGAGTTGGATGAGGAGGAGGACGATGAGTTGATGGATGATGATGACGTGTTGCCTATGGATGAGATTGAGAGGATTGGAGAACAGATTAATGTGGAAGATGTATTAGAAGAAGGTGAGATTGTGGATGATTCAGTGGAACATGAGATTCCAGCTGTTGAGAGATCAGAATTGGGGGATGAGAGCGTGATAGAAGATACAGTATGGGAGGAGCAGCCGAACTGGAAAGAAGGCTGTGCTCAGTGGTTTGTTAAAACCAAGAAGCCTGCAGTGCCAACGATGTTCAGAAAGACTTATAATATAAAGGGCTATGCAGAGTCAAAGAAAGGAATCATATGTTGGTTGTACGACAAAGAACTGAAACTATTTGTGATCAAACGGTACGACGGCATTCAGTACTTTAAGAGATTGTTGAGATCTCTGAATTCCTTACCAGAATGTGAGGTGAGAGATTTAGCGAGATTGGGGCTGATCAATAGAAGTAATGATGATATGGCAAGAATAATTGGGAAGATCGTCTGGAAAGAAGCCATTAAAGACAAAAAGTTTGAACTGCTAAAGCCTCAAAAAGGAAAGTTGATAGAAGACAAAGATCGTGGAATGAGGGCTGACGGCAAACCTTGGATGGTAATGAAGTATAAACCAGTCCGTCATTTGAAAGAAGTACCGATGAAAGTTATGCCCAAGAACGTCCTAAAAGATTTAAAATGGTGGTACGTGGATTGTGAGACAGCTGAGGCGGTAATGGAAGATGAGGATGAACAAGAAGTACTTCGGGTGTACGACCCGATGCATCTTGTTAATCTATCGAAGGATGATTTGAAAGTGCTCAACGAGAAGAAGATCTTCTACATTCCTGCTTGGAAGGATCAAGCTAGGAAATATCAAAGGGTAGTGTCGGTATGTGTGAGAGAAGGGGCGCACGCGTAGAGGTAAAGATTACAAGACTCAAGATTTGAAGATCAAGATATGAAGCTACTGCCAAGGGGGAGTCTGTTGGTACATGTATGTCAGTAGTTCATAGTCTAGCATTTGTAATCGAGTCTGTAATGTAATTATGTTTTGTTTATGTTTGTTTTGTAATGCGCGAAGTTGTCAACAAGTTCGCTATGGCGAACTTGTTGAATCAGCGAAGTTATTGACAACTTCGCCTGTGGCGAAGTTGTCGTGTTTATATACTGTTTCAGACGAAACAGTTTGAAGAGTTCGTTTAGGGTTTTCGTTTCAGTTTTCAGTAACCGAGTTACGTGTCATAGTCTGTAACAGTGACCTCGGGTCACGTGTTTGTTATCAATATAACGTGGTTGGTTTATTGCTTGTGTGTTCGATCTCTACATACTATACACTCGTATCTACCTACGCAGGGATTCCGCACCTGCGTTGTTAGAGACATCCCGTGTACGATCCGTTCAGGAACCTACAGATCGTAGTTGGCAAAATGCAAAAATCATAGAGGCAATTAGGTTAAGCCTCGTCTAGATGAGCGTGAGTGTGGGTACTGGGGGGTTGGGGCCTCATACATTATACATATGAGGATGGTTAATGTGAGGGGCGGGGGGGTTGGGTCCCTTAGAAAACATTTCTTGGACTTATTTTTCGTTTGTTTAACCCCGACATTAAGTTACGAGACGATCCGGCTTACTAGGCTTATTTGTATTTGTTCTTGTTTGTGTACTATATAATATATAGTACACACATGTCATTTGAGTGCTTTCACTGATGTTCATGGATTACGGGATCGTAGTTGGCAAAATGCAAAAATCATAGAGGCAATTAGGTTAAGCCTCGTCTAGATGAGCGTGAGTGTGGGTACTGGGGGGTTGGGGCCTCATACATTATACATATGAGGATGGTTAATGTGAGGGGCGGGGGGGTTGGGTCCCTTAGAAAACATTTCTTGGACTTATTTTTCGTTTGTTTAACCCCGACATTATGTTACGAGACGATCCGGCTTACTAGGCTTATTTGTATTTGTTCTTATTTGTGTATTTATATTTATTCCATTATTAAGAATCACGTTATTATGCTTAAAAAAATAAAAAAAAAGCCAAAAAGATGTTTGTTATTATTCAGTTACACCATTAGTAGTTCGTTTATGGTAAAAAAAAGAAAAAAAAAAGAAAAAAAAGAAGATGAAATCAGTATGTTGTTAGTTTGCTTGGTAAGATGTATATAATCAGTCAGTTAGTTGTATAGTAGTTTTGTTTATTTAGATGTTTTGTAATAAGCCGGGTCGGATCGTTTGAGCTACTTAAATATTTCCCTTCCATACCCTTACACCTGGCCTCGTTACAACCCTTTTAAATACCTCTTGATTTGCATTTGTGCCAAAGCAGCTTGATGGATTAATATGTACTTACGAGTGATACTGAGAGCAGAGTGATACTGGCACATCTTTTGCTAGTCCATGTATTAAAACGAGAGGAGAGATGTTATATTACGAGGGGGTATGAGCATGTGTGCCATAACCGGAAACAAAGTACACCTGTCTGGATGGCTCTATTGTTTTTATTATAGCATTTAACCGTATTTGTGAGATGTCAAATCTAAAAACAGTGTCAGTCTGGGAAACTGGGTATGACCTTAAACCTTATTAGTATTAATAGTGATAATTTACATACCTATGATGGAGGTTGATGTTTGCTTTAGAGTTTGCTTGAGGGCAAGCAAAATATAAGTGTCGGGATGTGATGGTCGGGTGTAAATCATCTACTTATTTGTATTATTTTATTTGTTTTAGTTAGTTTAGTATGCGAACAATGGTACTTCATAAGTGTTTATATGTTGCAGGTCATTGAATGATAAATATGCTAAATTGGGACTTGTATGAGCATGGGATGAAGTCTTGGGATGATCGGAGAGTAAATGGAAGCTAATCAATGTGGAGAATTGAGCCTCAGCATGTTATACAAGCGTTGGATTGGAAACAAGACGAAAATATGGAATTTTAGGTCTCAGCGTAAGTTACTCTGGTCCTGGTGTAACTTACTCCAGGACCTGACACTAAGGGCGTAAGCAAATTATAAAACAGTGGTGTTTGGCGTAGGAAAACAAGACCCGGCGTAACTTACGCCGGGTAGGGAGTAACTTATGTCGGGTGTTAATATATGACGCGAACTTACGAGTTTTTGAGGGTATAAAAAGCAATAATAAACCCTAACTCGTGAAGAACTTCTCTTGGCCGTTTTGGAACATCTTTGGACGATTTTGGGAGCTAGGAAACACCATCAAACATCATTCGATCGATGCCTAACGGATTCCAATCATCAATTGAAGATCAAATGGCTACCATGAGAGGCTAATCCTCTTCGAATCATATCCGGGATGTAAAGTTTGTATTGTTTTCAGTTTTCTCATGTGACTAAGAACGTTTATGTATAATTGTTTATGGTTAATCTATGATTATTGATGTTTGGTATTTCTTTGTGTTCAATCGGTTTAGGTTTACGTTGATCTGAACGATTAGTTACCAGTTGCTATAATAATTGATCATAGGGTCGTTTGATTAGGTTCAATACGACAAAGCATATAATTGCCCTTAGATGAGTCACACTGGCAGGGACTGTTTGATAACCAGTTCCGTGTGTAAAGCGATTATTGTTGCCTAAGGTTTTGTCTCGTTGATCAATCTGTAGTTAACCGTTAGTGATTAATATGTTAGGTTGCATGAGATTACTGTTAGTTACATACTTGAAGTCCCGGGTGTGATTTGCTTTTGTTAACTAATTGAAACTTTTTCATTTGCTAATTGCTTAAATCTAAACTAAACTATTTGCTTGTGTGATCAGCACTACATTCTGTCACTTCATAATATTAGAAATCTGTTACACGATTACATTAACCACATACTCCTGGTGGATACGATACCTTATTTATCCTAGCTACTGTGACATTCGTGACAAAACGAGGTATACTATATTCACTACGTATCAAGTAAACGATAAATCGGTTAATTCGTAGTGCTTAAACGAGTAACCGACCGATACTAATTATGACCCGTATATATAATGAGGGGTAATATACGAGTTATATATATATTATAGAGGCTAACATATTGATATTTAGGCCCCAGTACGTTTAAAACTCTTTAAACGAAAAAGGTTTCGTTTATCGATACGCTATAAGCTTAAACGCAATCGTTAATATCAAAACGAGCATTGTAGCATCCATTAAGCCGAAAAATATTTATAAAACACTTATATGACATGTTCTAAGGAATCCGTGAAAATATTTTGGAATTTTACAACGAGGCAGTACGTTTTTCTTATTTTACAAAAAGAAGCTGAAAAACACTCGTTTTCGCGCTGGTTTTCTCACTCGAACTAGTTTTCTTATGAAAAACCGGACCCGAATTAAATTTTGAAACGACGTTTACGTGTGAAACGAACACCAAGGCACCATTGGGCCAAAAGGAGGCCCAATGGGCCCTTATTAGTTGCGGCCGCAAGAAGGAGGGATGGACCCCCCCCTTTGTATAGCTTGTTAAATAAGCTAGGCCTTAAAAATATAAGTTATTCCAAATACATCCTAGAAACCTCTCAGCTGTGTTCTTCAAGTTTCAGCCAAACTTTTGAGGTAAACCCTCTAATTTTCATTGATTTCATACTTAATTAACATAGTTTAACTTGAAAAATTAGTTCTTGATTAGTTTTAAACATGTTTAACCATCCAAAAACCATAAAAATCAAGTAAAACCATGTTTTGATGTTAAACATGTTTACAAACCAGGAACATATACTTTTGTGGTAAAAAACGCGGATAAGAACATGAATACAACGTTTTTACGGTTTGAAAGTTCGGTTTGAACCCAAAACCGAAACCCTAATTATCAAGGCTGTCAAATGGATTATTTATGCTTGGTTTGATGTTATATGATATGTAGATACACTGAGTTTGCAACCCGAGACCCGGAAAGTCGTTTAAGCTAGCAAAACTCATCGAAAACCGACAAGGTAAACCCGTAACACTCGTTTAAGGGCTGTTTAGTATTAGGTTGTGACGTGCTTGTTGTTAGCTTGTGAAAATTTGCAGAGATATTAGGTATCATTTAAATGAGTCCCTGTTCAAATTTGGTAATTTTTCAATAAACGGAGAATATTTGGTGAATTTATTTACGTTTATGAGCGTTTATTTGGGAAAAATAGCTAAACATATTGAAAAATTATGAAACTTGGTTTTGAAGATTAATATATGATGGTAAGATCACTGGTAAGGTTTGGGGATCATTGGAAATTCCTAAGTATGGTTTTTTTAATTATGATTTAACCGAATCTTAACAGCCGAAAAACGCACAAAAAGGCATTTTGTCAAAAAAGTTAGGTTCTGGAGATTTTTCAGGGGCTATGTAATAACATTGAGGCCATTTGTAAAAATTATCAGAATTTTCAGAGGTGGTTTGATATAAACGGGTCATTTATTACACGATTATAACCTATTAAATGAATTTTTATAAATAAATAATTAATCATAAAATTTCTGAAAATATTTTTATAAAATTCTCCATATTTTAATGTATTTTTACAAAAATTTACATAATTTATATATAAGTACATATTTAGTTATGATTAATAAAAGATTTAAATTATAATTGTTTTAACGAAACCGGCAGTTTTGTGTTTAACGGACTGACTGGTATGTCAAAATGTCAAAAGTGGTCAAATGTCATATTTTTTAATGAAATTGATAAAAACGAACTTTTTACGAGAATTCCGGACAATTCGGGTGGATTGTACGTGTTTTGTATAATCAAACCCGTGTGAAAACGGAAACGCACCATGCGATCAAACCAGATACCGAAACCTTAAAATTCTTTCGTAAATCAAATCATTTTATCAATCAATATATTTACTTAAGTTTTTTATGATCTTACCTATTCCCGAAACGCGTAAACGATCAACTTGGCTAGGCTCGGGAAACGGTGAAACTGAGCCAAATCCAGTTTTAATCATTTCATAGTATACAACGTCACAATATAAGACTATGGTCATGTTCTGGGCCTAACAGCTATAACCAAACTAGTTATACAGCCCGATTTGGTTTAAACACTGTACTAGTATTAACAGTACGATACCGTTTATAGGAATCAGGCTATAAGCGAGGCACCTGACCTATTGATACATAATTTCTGTGCGAACTACGATAAGGTGAGTTTCACGACCCCCCCCCCCACACTTTCTAAACTGTGTTACGAACTTTTGGGGTGGAAAGCATGTTTACATATACTTATATACATGAAAACGTGTGATGATGTGGATTATCTAAGTACTAACACTTGAAAGTCCCCACAAACACAAGTGATTAACTTCGTGCCGGTGACGTGCGGATAGTACTATCGGTTTGACAAACCCAACTGACAGAGCCGGTGGGGTATGCCGGAACATGTTAACCCAGTTGCACATTGTCATTTAAACTTGTTATATACTGCTATGTGGTGTTAGACATAGTACATACTTGGGGAAAAGTGCCTGTTAAATGCCAACGGGAGTGCATGGGCAGGGGTGGCCATGTGTTTTAGCTCGTTTTGGTTTCACTTGTGGCTTAGTATAATACATCATACACATACATGTATACATACACACTGTAAACTTTACGAACTCGTATACTGATTTCGTTGATACTCGTGAAACTTGAAACTCACCAACTAGACGTAGTTGACCCGTTTTAACATGCTTTTCAGGTAAAGCAAAGGTGGAATGATTTGCTTACGTTCTTGGTGTTAGGAATGAAGTTGAATAGCTGTGAATAGACGCAGATATATATAATATTGAATAAGAAGCTCGTAAACCGGTTATGTGATTCTCATCTAGTTTGTAAACATAGTACCTACCAATGTAATATGATGTAAATTAGTTGTTGAATTTCTTTATAAACAATGTGGTTGATACCAGTGTTATCTGTTACAATCCCATATTACGCTTCCGCAACTACCTAGTCGGGGTGTGACAGCTACTTAGGTTAATTAGGTTTTTGAATGACTCAAACGACGGTCCTCAGCCCTAATCATGGAAATTATGCTAACTTGGCCAGCGTCTTTGTCCCCTTCAATTCGAATTGTTCGTTTATCAGGGGCTTGAAGTTCAACGGTATTGCTATTGCAAATGATACGAGCATGGTTATCGGATAACTAATCCATACCATGTACAATATCAAATCCATCCAGACTCATGGGCAACAAACAGACAGGCAGAATATAAACAGCTAAAAGAATTTTTTCGTTTTCAAGGGCTTCGGAGATCTTGACAATTTCGCCACTAGCAGTCTCGACGCTTAGAGTTTTATTTAACTTTCTTAATGGTTCGTTTAATATACTACAAAAGCTATAATCTATAAAACTTAAATTGGCACCTGAATCGAAAAAAACTCTAGCATAGGTGTCGTTGACTAGAAACGTACCGGTAATGGTTTCCAGCATGTTAGCGGCTTTCTTTGTGTCTAGTACGAAGACTCGAGCATTTCCTTTCTTGTTCTGGACACTTCCACCAGCACCACCAGTCGCGGGTTTGTTCTTTGGGCACTCGAAACAAAGATGCCCCATCTCCTTGCACTTATAGCACGTCATCTTGTTTGTCCAGCAATCAGCAGTCGCATGACCCGTACGGTTGCATGACTCACAAAGCTTTGGAGGCGGAGCGAAATTACATCGACTTTGATTTACGCCTTTGCCTTTGTAGTTGGTGTTTCCTCCAGCTCTCCCTTGAGCAGTTGTTGTTGAAACCTTCTTATCTTCTTTCTTATTGTGGACCAAACCGCTCATCAGATAACCAGCTAACTCCATTGCAGAGTCAGCGGTTTGAGGTATGTGAGACCTCACCATATCGCGGATTTCCCGCGGTAGTCCCCAAATGTATCGTGTGACTTTGCTGGATTCAGGATTTACCAATTGGGGAACCAGGCGACAATATTCGTGAAACTTGGTGTTGTATTCACGAAGATTCGTCCCCACGACCTTAAGATTGAGAAATTTTGTTTGGATTTGGTCGGTTTCATGCATGGGACAGAACTTTCCCATTAGTATCGCCTTGAACTCATCCCAGGTCAGGCCATACATTACTTCTCTTCCTTTGCTCATAATCATTGTATTCCACCACTCGAGCGCCCCTCCTTTGAACATCAAGGCAGAATATTGGATCTTTTCCTCATCAAAACATTTGCTTGTTATCACAATTGTTTCCATCTCCTCAAGCCACCTCACGGTTGTGATGACTCCTTTGTCTCCATGGAATTCTTTTGGCCCATAATACTTGAAGTCTTTGAACGAACATCCACCAATTTTGAGTTTCTTGAACTCTTGTCTAACCCCACCATCAATGTTGGACTCATAAACACTCTCCTCGACATGAGAAGGTTTTGGACGAGATTTTATGGATCTTTGAGAAGGATTAACAGATCGGGAATGTTTGGATTGCCTAGATTGTGAATGTCTAGATTGTGATCTAAAATCATCTTTTGAATTTGGTTCATATATTTATCGGGAATAGGTTCGTCTTGTTCTCTCTCGGGACCTTTTCCTTTTTCTTTTTCTTTCCATGCATTATCGTTGTTATTACTTTGTTCAGACATTTCTCTTTTAATATTTCTTTTATATCTGAAATTTTAACAACGTTTCCTTTATTAAACATATATTTTATTACACACACACACACACACATATATATATATATATATATCACAAAAGGATATATATTTATATTTATTTAACTATACATACACACACTTATATATATATATATCAAATGATATATATATATATATATATCAAATGATATATATAGATCATCCTAGCTTTATTTTAAGAATGTTTCAACGTTCTTGTTACATACATATTTCACATAACATACAAAATATATTTTACACATAACTTCACATCGCATCATCTTCAATCCTTCAAGAACTTCTTTACAACCTTTGTTAACTTGTTACATTTGCGAAGAAATGTTTCTCCCATCTTTTTCTTTTTCATTCCTTCATCGGCCACCTTCTTTCTCCAATCGTCCGTTTCATGCAGACAATTCAAATGTTCTTCGTATGACTGTGGGACTTTGTTGGGGTATCCATATTGTGGTGGTGGGTCGCGGTAACCCAATGTCACCATCTCATAGTGATTCCTTGGTTCAGGATACGGAACGTAAGTAATATCAGATGAAAGGTAGAGGTAAGTTTTAGCAGCTATGTTCTATTCTCGGATCTCATTACCTTGTTCTTCAATTCATGGAATTTCTCCTTGAAATGGTGGGAAGCTTGATGAAGCTTGGTTCCTAAGTTTCTTGAGATATTGAACGTATGAATCAACAGAACCGTAGCTTGGGTTTTGGGAAGTGAGTGATCCATCCATTGATGTTGATATCTCATTGGGATTATCAGGATGCTCTTCTTCCGGTTCAGACTCTTCCTCAGGATCCTGCTCTTCTTCGGGGTCCTCCTCTTCCTCCTCGGGTTCTTCTTCTTCTTCAGGTTCCTCTTCTTCCATATGCTAAGTGGTTTCATTGTTTATCGGAGGCATCTGGAAGCTTTCATAAGACATCATTACCCTCATTCTAGGTTTTCTGGACGGCCCTCCATTATTGTTTGGTTGAGAGTTAAGTTCATTGAAAGTGGAGCTTCCGGTATGCCATCGTTGTTGATCGGAGTGGCATTTCATCCAGTCGGAGGATGGGGATCTTGGTTCTTCCTTGATAGGCAAGTTGGAAAGGAAAACATAGGATGGGTGAGGATTTGGTGGTAGGTATCCAGTTGGGTAGTATTGCGGAATCTCCGAGGGTTGGTATGTGGGGATCTCAGATGGATGGTACATTGGTACTTCATAGGATGGTACATTGGTATTGTTGGTGGATGGTAACTTGAGTGCCTTGGCGGTTCAATTCTTAGTTTCGGTGGACTATCGGGAATGTCTATTGGATAGTGTTTACTTCCGGGGTAGTATACAGGTTTGGTCAAGTCATGTTCCACATCTTGGTCAAAGTATGCTTCATAATATCCATCACTCATGTTATCCTCAGGGTAAGGTTCGGCGATTCCAGCCACTTTAGCCTTGCACACATAACTCTCCATATAAGCTTTGAATGACATCTAATATTATGGGTGGTTTAGATTGTGGAGGGAAAGAAAAGGTTACCAACCTATCTTATCCCTAAAACAAATAAACAATTATTTCCTATACTTGGATCGAAGCTTGGGTATTGTTTTATGATACCCAATTCGCCAAGATCGATGGCTCTAATACCAACCTGTCACACCCCCATCTAGGGCCTAGGAGTATGACTACAGTTGGTACCACGTTTGTAAATTAAACCGGAGTTAAGTTGTAAGCGGAGGACTTATAAAACTTTAATGATCAAAATGTAACATATATATATATTCAAAAGACGGGATTATAAAATACCCGTTTAAGTTGTTGACAAAACATTACTTGTTTATAATTACAAACCACCATTATAGTATGTTAAGTTTATACAAAATAAATCCGAGCCATCGGATATTAGTAGCACTTCGTCACTCCAAGCGCTATCATTGTTCACATGCAAAATGTAATAAAATACGTCAGCAACGAATGCTGGTGAACACGCTGACGCAAAAATATTTTCTTTTACTTTATTCCCCTAGAGACTACGCCTGCCTCGGCCAATCGTTGCTTTGGAATAAAAAAGCTAAATAACACAATTATAAACTCGAGCCTCTACACAAGGTCACCTCAGCAAACACCGCAACGTTCGACTTAGTTAACTACCCGTAAGTATACACATGATCGTGCTTCCTATAGGAAAGCGTCCTACGACCAAGCGTGGTGCGATGTGCCCATCGCGTACTACCACATATGTAAGGATCCAGACACACATATACTACAGCCTGAGGGCTAGGCTTATACCCTTATTTATAATGGTTTTAGGAACACATAGTTCCTTGTAAACAATTTTCATATAACATGTTTGACTCATTTGAAAACAAGTTTACAAAAGTTTTGGGGGCGTATTCATCTTTTCGCTTTGGGATCGGCTTCAACACCGTCAGAGGGTCTTTCCCTTGTTGTCTCGCACCTATAGTACGAGTATAACCATTTGTTAGTCGGATATACAATCCGGCTTAAGACCTTTAGTCTTATTTTATAAACTCTACCTCGATGAACCTTTAGTTCATAAATTTCTTTTACTTGAAAACCTTTAGTTTAAAAGTAATTATAAACCTTTAGTTTATATATAAAAAGCGAAGTTTCTTCTTCTCCAAGAAACGTATTCCTTTCTTTTTATTATTTAAGAATAACTATTATTGCTTAAATAATATTTTTCATAACAAAGAATAATATATACTTACACACATATATATTATCAACTATTCATATTCTTATCTTTTTGTTTCTTTCTTTGTTATGTTTTCTTTTCTTTTATCGAGGTATCGAGTATAACCTCGACTTAAGGCTTAAGCCTTTAATATAATGTTATATTTGTAATCACGCCTAACCTTATTGGCGTTTTGGAAACCCTAAGAACTCGAGCAGCACTCCAACGCCACTTCAATTTCTTGATCAATTTGGTACACCTTCCCTGGCACGCCAACGTTCACCAATCTTCGACAATTAACAATACACCTTTCGAGAACAAACACCCGCTTGGTTGTATGTGGGTGGAGGGTGACATGAACTTCGAGGAAAAATCGACACAGGAATCGAAGAATTGGGCACGCAAATCGAGGTGGATCGAGTATGTGATTATGGTTTTGTAGAGAGATGTTAGAGAGAGAGAGAGAAAAGCTTATTTTGGGATGTGAAAATATCAAAGCCGGATGCTGCTATTTATAGGAAAAATATGGGATTCCATCGCGGTACGCGACAGCCTTCAGGGCACTCGTTGCGTACCGCGACGTAGTCCTGGTGAGTTGCCCAGTAGGCCTGCCACGTGGCACACGTGTCACAACTTGTCAGACACCCCATCGCGATACACGATGGGTCACTTTTCTGATCCATCGCATAGCGCGATGGGTCAGGAAATCAAAATTTTCATTTTTAACCTTGGAGTTTGGAATTTGGCAGAATTGATCCCTAGTCTTTGAAAACTTGACATTTATGGCTCAAAATTTCTGTGATGTTACATCCGAGACTATGTCTCATTCTTATAATATTTTTTATAACTATGAGGCAACGCCCCAACCTCAAAATATTTTTATTTAATTTTATTAGATTGCCTTTTATTGTCGGGAAGTTCCTTGAGAATTTCATAGCTTTTTTTTTTTGCTCTTTTTTACTTAAAACTAGAGTGTGTGACAAGATTCCCCGCCATAGTGGAAGTTGTCATATGACCGATACTTTAAGCGTTTAACGTAATCGGCAAAACAGTTACGCACTTTATTGTGTTTTATTGCTTTTAGAATGTTTAGTTGGGTGGAAACCCCATGGGACGCCATGGACACGCAACTGCACATTTGCACAATCCATTATATTTGTGATATTTTGTTGGAACATTATCATCCGCGGTGATACACGAGATGTTTCAACTACTTATGCTTGAGTTCGTTTATTCGTTATTTAGTTTGGTAAGTTAAATTGCCATGTAACACTCATGGGCTAGCAAACTTAATTGATTTGTTAAATTCGTTAATTAAGTTGGGCTATTCAAATTGCCATGTAACGCTCATGGGAGGCCAACTCACACATTTGTCTTGGTATGCTAATAAGTTGGGGAAACAAAAAGCCATGGAAAGCGCATGGGAAACCTAACACATCGAAGAACTTTCGTTATTTATTTACTTGTTTACTTATTTGATTTTATACGAAACAATTTATAATTTGTTTTAATTTTTCATTTATTCTATTATTCAATTATGCAATTAATCAATTTCTTACTTACTAAATCACTTATGAATCAAGATTTATTGATTCGATCTATTTATACACTCAAAAAATTTGTATTCTCTTGATCGGATACAGATTCTTCCTTCACCAAGGCTCTGCTATCATGAACCAATCAAAACAATTTACACTCTATTGGTTTTCACCCATTCATCTTATCACGTTACTATATTAACGAAATATCCAGTAATTTAAATAATATTATTACACAACTTAATAATCGAATGGTTTTCTTATACTCATAGTGTTATATATACATAAACTAATAAATAGATTTCAATTATTCAACTTCAAAATTTTAATTTGTTAAGACGTATTAAACTTTGATAAAAATCATTCACTCATCAAATTAACTCATTGATTTTCAATTTAGATTCTAACTTATCCTTGAGTTATGAATAAACATCAGCATAACATATTTAGGTTTCGTTTTACACAATCACTCATATGAGATCTACGCAACTATCCAATCTTCTCATTAAATCACATCTTTATTAATCATAGAATGTTTTCTCATCACTAAACCACATCAATCATTTATTTTTCTATAACCACCTCATGGCCACATGTTAGTCAAGGAGATAGCTCATGCGATCTCTAAAATATCAACTCAATTTCCAAAACATAAATGCAATCAAATCAATCTTGTTCATTAACTTCTTCGCTAATAAATTCAATTCATTTACCCCTACTCATTCTCATACCCACAACAATAACAAACGCAAGTCTAAACATCAACTACTTATTTTTAATCCAATTAATAATCAATCTCAACAAAATCATAACGTCTCAAACAAGGAAATTTACGTCAAAAATTTACTCATTACGCTTCACTTGCCACTATCACTATTCAATTCAATCCTCATATCATTTTGTACCCAATGTAATCGTTTGGTTACCTCGTTAATACTTGCCACACATCACCAGACGTTCCACAACAGTCTATGCCGTCTAATTCCAAAACCCATGCTACAACTATGGAAATCCTAATCACCTACGCCAAGTGTGTTCTCGATTCAATCATGTTCATCAAGCTCAAAATTCTCAAATTTATTCTACTAAACCCTAATTTGAAACCTAATCAAAATATTAGAACTCAATCAACTTCGATTATTCAAATTTTTATAGAGCTAATTCAAGTTATTTTAAATCAGTTGAATCAAAACAACCATAACTAAATTTATTAAAGAAGATTTTTTTGTCATTTTTTTTATCTAAAAATTTTTTTAACTTTCTCAGTTGTACAAATCTTTATTCGATTTTTGAATTTAAACAATTCTAATAATTAATAAATTTTAAGCGATTTTGCTCTTGATTTTGATAGTTAATTCGTTATTACGAAATTGTTAATTGTTAATTTGGTATAGTTTTATAATCGGTTGAGTTTTGATCAAACTAAAGTTGATTTAAACTTGTTATGGACTGATTGGATTAGATTTGTGGTGATAAGGTATTAGAAAGGTTTGGATATTTAGAATTGGTATTTGACTTGAGTTTGGATTGAATTGTATTGGATCTAGATTAAGACGAAAACAGGGGTTTGGTTTTGGTTAAATCGGATACGAGTTGAGTGGTAATTTAATTACGAGATGATGCGAATGGATTCGCGATGTGGTTACGAGTATTTTTGTAGGTTAGTTGAGTAATTTGGTTAAGTATAGTGTGAGTAATCCAGATTTGGTTTATGGGTTTGTGTTCATAAGTTTTCTGGCTAATTCATTAATAACATTAGCCAATTCGTAAAGATTATCAGCAGATTCGTGAATCAATTCGCTAAGTATTCTAATTCGTGTCAACTAGTTCGTGTGACGCGTGTCTTACCTCGGTAACTGTTTTATAACAACTTTTGCCACGTGGCACTTGTTGTCAGAGGTTTGTTACAACTGTTGTAACTACCTAATTTGCTATAGGTTTATTCGTCATCAACTGTAGCTGATTCGCTACTTAATTCGCTAAGCATAAGGGGGCTTGATTGGCTGGTGGCTAGGTTTAAGTGGACAACAATATCGGCAATCACGGTCAATATGTCAAGTTGTTTCTTGTGCTTTAATAATGATAAATAATCTGGGAGTTTGTTTTTTTTCACTTGGTTATGATCCTGTGTAGATTTCTTTTTCAGGGACGAAAAAGTTTTAAGTGTGGGGATGTTTGATGTGTTGTATAACACACCTACTTTCCGTATCGTTTTATCATGTTTTATGTACATAATTATTTAATTAATAAGAGTTATGGATGGTTTTTACTTGATTTTACAAAGATTGAATGTTTATTGTAGGTTATGAATTTTAAGGGAGAAAAGAGTAAAGTTTGAAAACTCTAGGGGCCTTTTTTATCAAGATTGAATACTATAAGTTATGGCCCGACCCAAGCCCACAAGATACAAACCATTATTTGCATATTATATATTATACATTAAAAAAAATATAAAAAACCCTAACCTCTAAATTGAGTCGATCGGAAGAAGAATATAGAGTTTTGGTTGTTTGTGTTTTGGACGGCAAAAGTGGTGGTTTAAAAGTTGGTTGGTGTTAAATATACAAGAAAAAGGTGGACTTGTGGGAATTAATCCCACGTGAAGAAGCAAGTGGAGTAGAACATTAACAAAGAAAATTACAATCTCAATTTCCTATCTATATTTCCTATCGGGAGTTTTTATTACCAAAAAAATATTAGTTTTTCATGTGTTGAGCCAAGGGAAGAAAGAGAGCAGCCAAGGGTGATTTGGTACAGCAGCTAAGGGTAGTTTCTTATAATCAAACTCAGCCATAATAGATAGTAAACATTCCATAAACTTTACGTTTTTGTTTATGTTCATAACACTTACGATTTAATCTATAAAGTTGGATTGTTTTGAAATTAAGTTAGAGATTGAGTTGCTATTGATTATCATTGGTTGTTGAATGATTTTAATGATGTTTGTGATGATTAATATGATGTTTACATTAAGTGTTTGCTGCTGTCCAAAATTAATGTTAGGCTAATCTTGTTAGTTCTACCTGGTTTAGATGAATATTGTTAGATTTTAATGAGTAATATGGATTGTTGATTTTCATGATTTGAATTGTTAATGAAAAGTTTGGTTTAACATTGAATTAGGTTGTGTTTAGAGAAAAGTTTGATTTAACATTGAATTAGGTTGTGTTTAGAGAAAAGTTTGGTTTAACATTGAATTTGATTGATTGTTGCTTGTTTAGACTCTTTACTTAATGTTTAGGGTTTGTTTGCGGGGTGTACAACCGTAGGGTTTTAGTGGGTAAGTTAATTGATTAGATTCAGCGGGTAGGCACCTTCTTAGAGACCGAGAGGTGATACGAAGTAAGGTCGTCTCATAGCTTTTACTTATTAGGATTAGGATCGCGTGAAAGCGGGTTCGGTTCTTGTCGGGTTTGGGTTTTGAGCGATTAGTTGATCTAGTTTAAGTTAAACTAAATTGTCCTCTATCCTTGGTTACGTAGTATTCGTCTCCATTAGGGTAGTGTGTCGGTGAGACCAAGAGGAGAGTTGACATTAGAGCACTTTAATAGTTTGTTTCCCGGTTTGTTCATAAAATCAACTAAGTGTAAGTTAGAGTTTGTTGGTGAGACCGAGAGGTGATCTAGCTTCCTTGAGTGAACCTTAGTTGTGTCATCCTTAGAAACCGGTGTCGTGAGAGTCTTCAATTCATTAGCTTATTATACCTTCAATATGATTCTTACCTAGGTAGATGTTTTCTCCAATTGCAGTTAAGCTTCCAAGTTTCGTTAAGTCTTTCATCAAGTTTAGTTAAGTTAAGTTTAGTTAACTAATTTAGTTAAAGTAAGTTAGGTTAAGTAGTTAATTATTAAAATGCATTTAAATATTATTAGGTGAGTCTTGGTTAGGGTTAAGTATCATCAAGGTTTTCAAGTGTCCTTGTGTTTGATACTCGGACTTCATTAGTGCTATACAATTAGTATGGATCCGAGCACATCTTAGAGTTCCGAACAAGATTTTACTTAGCCGGGCATGATATTTTGTCTATCGGGCAAGGTTATCTTCTAGAATTCTTCTTTAGTGGATATCCGGGAAAGGTTTGCAAATTGGTGTATTACCGGGCAAGGTTCATGAGTTTATGAAAATCCAGGCAAGGATCACTTTATCAAGCAAGTATGTTCTTCGTAGCCAAGTAAGGTTCACTCCCGAGAAAGCTTTTGGCTAACCAAGCTCATGAAGCCAAGTGATTGGAAGACCAGACAAGGTATTCTTTAATAATATAGTGGTCCAAGTAGGCTTGATGTTTTAATAGAATATCTCTAAGTAACATCGGGCAAGGTTCAACTCAAGCAAGGAACAGTGTTGCCGAGCACCTTTTGCAAATAAGCTATTCTCTAGAAAATAGTTGAAAGGGACCATTGAAGAACAAGGTTGCTCGTAAGGGTTTGTCGGGAAAAGTCTGGAAAAGTCAAGAAGATTGAAGTCTACCAGGTGAGTATTTTACTTGGTAAAATACTCTTCAAGTAAAGTCTACCCGGAAACTGATCCCGGGCACACTTCTATGTTACCAAGTTCTGAAGGATGGCAGAGCACACAGCCTACTCGGAAAGTCAATATTGATGAAAAGCCTACCTAGAAGACTTGTTTTACACTTAGAATAATTTTGAATATGTGGTTTGAATATGTATTAACATTTGGGGTTTCTAGAAGGAATGACAGCTGTAAAGGAGGTGTCAAGCCTATAAATAGAATAATTTAGGGCACACATCCTGCGGCGCCAAGCACGGAATCAGGCAATCACACTTTTAGGATAAGAAAGAATATTTCTGAGTGTGACAGCCGTCCTAGGAATCGTACGGATAAACTTTCCCTTCAAGAAACCCTAAATTGATTATCATTTGTATGATGAACATCAAATGAATAGAAATCTTTTGAGTGAATCTTGTGAGTGTTAGTTATCTTTGATTATCGTTTAGCAACTACCCTGTTTGTTATTGATTCCGCCTTTAACAAATGGTAATCTTTCTAAATATAGCAACCCGTCATTATCTCCCTTGTCAACACATTTATTTGTGTGAGTTATTACTTGATTTGAGTAAGATCTACCTGAAACGGGGACCTGACAAGTGGTATCAAAGCTTGTTGCTGCTATTTTGGAAAGATTCTTGTTGCTGATTGAAGATTTGAAGAAAGATGACGTAAGCAGACCACTGTTCCATTGAAAAGTGACGTCAGCAGCCATGTTCTTCATTTTTCTTCCAGATCTATAATCTATTGGTGTTTTCTCTTCCTTATTTCAATTAAATCTTTAATTGTTATTTATAAATCTTGTTCAAATCGCACCAGATACATCAGATTTGAACAACCGGTTTTTAGATATGATTATTTTAAAACTTTGTTTTTACAAAGAAACTAATTTTGATCTTTCAAAATGTCTGGTTACGAAGAACAAGAAGTGTCTACTAACAAGATTCCTAGACTGTGTGGACAGAAAAATTTCACAAAATGGAAGGTCTTGTTGGAAGCAGTCGTTTGCTATAATGATGTGGATATGTGGAAGTCAATCAAGGAAGGTCCACAAGGCACTGAGGAGGATGGTGCAAATTCAGCTGCAACTGCGGCTGTGAGAGAAAGAATGAGAAAAGTAGATGACAAGGCTTTAGCAATGTTAAAGTTAGGTCTGTCTTGAGAGATACTTACCAAGGTTGCACATCATGCCACCGGAAAGGCAATGTATGATGCAATACTTGAAAGGTATGAGGGAAACACTGAGCTCAAAAACATCAAGAAGCAGAGACTAAAACAACAGTTAGAGAGGTTTAAGTATAAAGATGGAGAAAGGTTGATGTCCATTCTTGAAAGGTTCTTAGCAATAGTGAATGACCTCCGAACCACAGACTATGTCATGACTGACTTTGATTTGAATACCAAGTTGTTAACCTCTATGCCTAAGGAATGGTACACTGCTTGCAAATTCATCCTCCAAAAGCCAAATTTCAATGATTTGAAATTGGATGATGTAGTGTGCTTCCTTCAGGCTGCAGAAATAGAAATGATTGAAATGAGATGATTAAAGAGGAAAGACCTTGCTTTAATGTTTCAAATGCATTGATTGCACCCATGGGAAATTTGACTACCAAGAATCAACAGCAAATTCCCATTATTGAAGAACCAGTTGAGCATAATGCTGATACTCCAAAATCTTTTTTTGGTGGTAGCACAAGTAATCTTGGAAACCAGCAAAGGTTCAATGTGCAATTGATTGATGGTACTGATTTTGCCTTAATGGCAAGTGGGCATGTACCTCATACTAGTGGTGGAAATGGTCAAGGAAGTGAAACACAAGCTTTGTTCTCCATGTTTACAGAGTCATACAATGCTTTTGTAGTAAAAAATCTTATTCATACCAGTGTCATCCAAGATGATCTTGAACAGATAGATGCTGATGACTTAGAGGACATGGACTTGAAATGGCAAGCAACCATGTTGGCTCTTAGAAGCAAGAGGCTATACAACAGGACTGGTAGATCACTTATCAGGACCTAATGAAAGAATTGGTTTTGATAAGTCAAAAGCCATTTGCTATAACTGCCAACAGCCAGGTCACTTTGCCAGGGAATGTAACATGCCAAGAAATTTTCAGACAGACCAATTCCAAAACCAGCCAAGAAATCAGCAGAACCAATATCAACAAAACCAGCAAAGAAACTTCAATCCTAACAACAACAACAACTTCAACAACTACAATCCCAACTTCAACAATCATCAAGCTGTGACACAGAATGAAGGGTTTCAAAGAAACAACAACCAAAACCTTCAAACTGTTCCAAACAACACTGTTCCAACCAACCAAAATCAGATCAGAAATCAAGGAAATGTTGCTGTAACTACACAGCATGAGGGTGGTTTTGATTGGAGCAATCATGAAGAAGACATTGCAGATGATATCAAGAAAGCAAATGTGGCATATATGGCCATAATTGAGAAAGAAGCTGGATCATCATCTCAGGTACACTCTGCTTCTACTGTTGATTTAAATGAAATTATCAATGAGCTAAAAGTAAAAGTAGGCAAGATGGAAAGTGAGTGTTTCAAGAAACAAAGTATTATCAATGGGTATGAGGCTAGTGAGATGATTAGTGAAAAAGGATGAAGAGTCTAGAAGATGACTGTATCAGTAGTTACAGGGCTCAGAAAAGGTTCACAGCTGAAATAGAAGGGTTGAAGAAAATGATTATAGAAGAGAAGGTGCAGAACACAAAACTGCAAGTTGACAATGAATTCTTGAAAAACTTGGTCTGCACTGGAAACATCTGTGGTATTCTAAACCAAGTAAAGGAAGAAGACAAATACAAGGCAGTGCCACCACCATTCAACAACAAATTTATGCCTAAAGTTGATAAAGAGAAAAGAAATGCATATCTACAACAATTCAAAGATGTTTGGTGCAAGAAGTGTGATGAGTATGGTCATCACACAGACTCTTGCAATGAAAGACTCAAATTTAAGCCTTTTCATGTCCCTAATGAAACAAAGTATGGACAAGACTTTGTTGTGTATAAGCAAAAATATGATGAATACCTAAGAAAGGGAAAAGTTTGTGAAAAGGAAGATCTGAAGAAAGAAAGCCAGAAGCCATCAGTAAAAGCCAAGAAACATGTGGCTAAAAAAGCTCAAAGGAGTAAATCTCCTATAAAGCATGAGAGAAATGTCAAAAAGAACTTTCAACCCTTGAGAATCATTCCTAAAAGGGATACACAATCAGTCAAATCTGATAGTTCTCAAGGATCACCAAACAGTGAGAAGACAAGAATCAGAGGTGTCTTTCCTAGAAAGAAACCAACTGAACTTACTGGTGATGAAAAGTTTCTAATGAAACATGGGTTTGAACCTGAAGGGTTACTTTGGAAACCTAAGGCTGAAACTAAGATTGAGACATTTGCTGATATAAGAGATTATTCAGAAAAGAAAGATTATGTGATAAAAGAGTATGACACTGCATCAGTAGAATGCTAGAGCTCAATATCATTTGTTAAAACCCCAAGAGAGTGTGGTTATGAGACAGACAATTCAGACAATATAGAAGTCACTCATGAAGATCCTGAACCAACACCACTCACTTCCCAAGCTGCTACTGAAACTAAAGTTGATGAGTTGCAAGCTGAAATAGCTTTCACTTCATCACTCAACTGATCAAATTCTTTCTTTTGTGCAGGAACAGTCCACTCCTCTGAATTACATATGGTATATGGATAGTGGTTGTTCTAGGCACATGACTTGTGACATAAGATCACTTGTCAATTATGAAGAAAAGTTTGAAGGTCCTGTAGTTTTTGGGAGTAATGAAAATGGTGGAAAGATTGTTGGAAAAGGAATCTTAACAATGGAAAATTTCATTGATAACGTATTTCATGTTGAGGGTCTACAGTATAATCTACTGCGCATATCACAAATGTGTGATAAGGGGTACAAAGTCAGTTTTGATTATTCACATTGTTTCATCCTAAAACCTGAGTTTGTAATCCACCTGAAATGATCATGATGATGGCACCAAGAAATGGCAATCTGTATGAATTGAATATGAAAGAAGCTGTTTCAAGGGGAGGAGCATGTTTTGTGTCCAAAGCCACTGAAAATGAGTCAAAATTGTGGCATAGGAAATTGTGTCATGTGAATTTGAAGAACATGAATAGACTTGTCAAAGGTGAGCATGTAATTGGCTTACCTACAAGAGAGTTCAAATTGTAAGATCATTGTAGTTCATGCCAGAAAGGCAAACATCACAAATCCTCTCATAAGACAAAGCTCATCAATTCAATTGATCAAGTACTTGAATTACTTTACATGGATCTCTTTGGTCCTGTGAGTGTGCCAAGTATAGGGAAGAAAAGATATTGTCTTGTGATCATTGATGATTATTCAAGATATACTTGGGTTTATTTCCTAAGTACCAAGGATGAGACTGCAGAGTTGATTAAGGGATGTGTAACAATGATTGAAAACAAACTAAATAAGAAGGTTAAAATGATGAGAAGTGACAATGGTACAGAGTTCAAAAATGGAGTTATGGAAGAATTTTGTGTAAGTAAAGGAATCATTCAAAAATTTTCAGCTCCTAGAACTCCTGAACAAAATGGTGTTGTAGAAAGAAGGAATAGAACATTGATTGAAGCTACAAGAACCATGCTAGAAGATGCTAATTTACCAGTTACATTTTGGGCTGAAGCCATAAATACAGCCTGCTATGTTCAGAATAGGGTACTTGTCAACAAAAGGCATAACAATACACCATATGAAATATTCTACCATAGAAAGACTTATATCAAGTTTTTCAAGCCCTTTGGATGCAAATGTTTTCTTCTGAACATAAGGGATTGTTTGAACAAGTTTCTAGTAAAATCCCTAGATTGTTTCTTTGTTGGATGTTCTACACATTCAAAAGCATACAGAGTATATGTGAAAGACCATTTGAGTGTTATAGAATCATCTGACATCATCTTTAATGAGAATCAGTTCAACACAGTTGATGGTGCAGCATGGTTGTTTGATCATGAGAAGTTGATAAGGTCTTTAAAGATTTATCCTAAAGACTTTGATGACTCATTCTACAAGACCAGTGTAGTTGAAGAGAAAAAGAAGAAACCATTGGACTTAGAAGAGTTGTGGAAAAAGGTTGCTAGAAAAGAAAAGGAATATACTTTTGTGAAGAATTACTCAAGTGATATTGTTGAACAAGTTCAAGAAAATAATCAAGAAAACAATCACAGTCCTGAACAAGATCATCTTGATATCAATCAAGACAATCAAGAAGTACAGAATGATCAACTTCAGAATGAGGGAAACACAAGTAACCAAGCAAATGAAGAAGAAGTTGTATCTACTGCAAGGTTTCAAGATCTGTTTCAAAGACTGAACTTAGGAAACAATGGTGCATCTACTTCAGGACAAAATAATGAAGAAACTTCAGAATTTCATGATGCAGAAACTGATTTGATCATTGAAGAACCAGATCTCAATGAATCAAATCTTGACACAAATGTGTCTGCAGATATGATTGTTCAAACTCCTTATGTAGAAAAGAATCATCCTTCTGAAAACATCATTGGAGATTTGCATGAAAGAGTCACAAGAAGTCATTCTGAAATTGAAAACATATGTCTTTACCCTTGCTTTCTATCCCAAATAGAAATAAAGAACATTGCTCAAGCACTAAAAGACAATAGTTGGGTGGAAGCAATGCAGGAGGAACTGGCACAGTTCAGAGATTTACATGTGTGGGATCTTGTGGATAGGCCAATAGACAGATATGCAATTGGAACTAAATGGGTTTTTAGAAACAAAAGGGATGAGAGGGGTTTGGTGATTAAGAATAAATCTAGGCTTGTGGCACTGGGATGCCTTCAAGGAGAAGGAATAGACTTTGAGGAAGTCTTTTCACCTGTTGTTAGACTTGAAGCTATCATGATCTTTCTTGCATATGCTGCCTCAAAGAACATTAAGGTGTTCCAACTTGATGTTAAGTCTGTATTCCTAAATGGAAAGATTGATGAAGAGGTGTATGTTGCTCAACCTCCAGGCTTTGAGGATCCTTTGTATCCAAACAGGGTGTATAAGTTGAATAAAGCCCTATATGGATAGCATCAAGCTCCTAGAGCTTTGTAAGATGAGTTGTCAAATCATCTTCTCGAAAAATGGTTTTCAAAGAGGAGCCATTGACAAGACATTCTTCTATAAAAGAAAGGGATCAGATTTGCTTCTGTTACAAGTTTATGTGGATGACATCATCTTTGGCTCTACAAATGAACAAATGTGTATGGAGTTTGAAGGGGTAATGAAATCCAAATACAACATGAGCTCTATGGGAGAAATGAACTTCTTTCTTGGACTGCAAGTTCAACAGAAAGCTGAAGGGATTTTCATTTACCAAACCAAATATGTGCAGGACATCTTGAATAAGTTCAATTGTCATGAGTACAAAACTGCTTCAACTCCAATGGACACTAAAGAAAAGATGATTGCTGGTGAAAAGGGGGAGCCTGTAGATGAACATGAATACAGAGCCAAAATTGGATCCCTGATGTACCTTACTACAAAAAGACCAGATATTATGTTTGATGTATGTGTGTGTGCAATATTCCAATCAAATCCAAAAGTCTCCCATATGAATGCTGTGAAGAGAATTTTTAAATATTTGAAAGGAAGACCAGACTTGGGAATTTGGTATCCAAAGAATAAATCTTTTGATCTGATTGCCTAGACAGACAGTGATTATGATGGCTGTAATATGAGCAGAAAGTCAACCTCAGGAGGATGTCAATTTTGGGTGAAAGGCTAGTGTCATGGCAATGCAAGAAGCATACTACTGTCTCAATCTCCACTGCAGAAGCTGATACATTGCTGCATCTGCATGTTGTGCACAAGTTCTGTGGATTCAAAACCAGATGCTGGACTATGGTCTGAATTTTCTGAATACCCCTATTCTTATTGATAATACTGCTGCATATTAAACTGTTAAGAATCCAGTTCAACATTCTAAGACTAAGCACATTGAAATCAGACATCACTTCATAAGAGATTGTAGTGAAAAAGGTTTGATTGAAATGCAAAGAGTTGATACAAGTGATAATTTGGCAGACCTATTCACCAAACCACTTGATAGAACCAGGTTCAACTTTCTTTTGAAAGCCCTGGGAATGATCAAATCTGATGAGATCTGATTAAGGATATGTGCCTAGTTGTGTACCTCTATGTGCTAACTGATTATATTGTTAGAGGTTACACATAATGAATGATAAGTGAATATGCTTGATTATGTTACTTGATATGTTGACTACTATGTGCTTTAACTGATTATGAGTGCAAAGTTTTAACATGATTGATTTGATTGATGTTTTTACATGTTTATCAGTTGATGTGCATTTGTGATGTTAGGATGAGTGTTCTTGTTATGAATTACTTGTTAATATAAGCTTATCTGACATCACTTCTTAATTTCTTGAATATGTGCTTTATCTGATCTTCTGATGTTATTAAGATAGGATAGACCTTGAATGTTAGTATTGTCAACTTATCTTGATGATATTATGTTTGATTGAGATTTGATTATGTGTGACAACTGTTTGTGTCAAAATGAGTCTTATGTCAAAATTAAGTGATAAAATGAATTTTTCTAATGAATTTTGCATAAACACTTTATTTTGGTCAAAACATGAGCATGTTGATTAATGGTGAAGAGATATGATAAGACTATTCAGTTCAAGCTTTTAAGAAGCTTAAAAGAAAAATTTTTAAAGAAAGTCTCAAGTAGTTGTTTTTGCTGAAAATTATGTCATTTGCTCATATTAGATGGACATATACTTATGTATGTTTGGTCCTATAATTTGTATAGATTTAAAGGATAGCCATTAACCAGAAAACTAAAAGCATTTGGGGAAATTATAACGTGTTTCTTATTCCTTCACTTAAAAGTATGTCAATAACTCTGACTTTGAAAGGACATATATTCACATGTATGTTTGGTCCTGTTGACCACTTGCGGTCAAACAGGATAGCCATTTACCTGCCAATTAGGAGATATTGGGGTGATTGAATATTAAACTGTATTTAAGATGGGAAATGATAGTGCATTGACTACTTAGCCAATCATATGGATTTAATAGGCTAAAAGGACCTTAGTATAGTCATTAACATGTATGGTTGCTTTCCCATGATGTGTAAAATCCAAGGTGATATAAACAAAATGAATATGCTAATCTTTATGTGGAGATACATACTTGTCTTTACATGTCTCAAGATAAATCTCTCCAAATGATAGGCAGAAAAGTGATTACCCAGCCATACACAAGCGTGTTGTTATTTGGTCAACCAAAAATGAAACATTTTTAAATATGACAAAGAACATGCTTTTAGAAAATTTGAGAAAATATCAAAAAAAGGGGAAGAATGAATAAATCAACGAAAAGTTTATAAGTGTTTTAAATATTTTATCAAACAAGAGGGTTACAACAAGAACTACAAATATGTTGACAAAATCTGTCTCATCTTGAATGAAAGGCATGTTATATAACAGTAAGTCCAACGTTCAACCTCTATATATGTTTGAAAATCAAATATACAAAAAGATCTAATAAGTTCTGTCATACAAAAACAATTTTTGACCAAATACAGGAGGTTGGAGTCAAATTGGGGTGATCTGGGGAAAGCCAAATAAGGTTTGAGAAGAGATATGAGGCATCATAGCACAGTGTTGACCATTAATGTATTATGCTACTAAATAAACCTTAATCATATCACCAAAGAGATGAAATCCATGCTAAGTTTAGACCTGCTGTTACCTATCTATGTTGTCATAATAATGCTGAGAATGAAGTATTGAGAAAGCTACTTAGTCAATATGATCTCATTCTTGAGATCTTTTCATAAAATAGAAGAAACTGTTTTGAAGAGAAACATAAATGAAATTTGATCTCTAAATGCACCATTTGCTATTAAAACTTGATCTTTAATGAAATATATTTTGACATGTGATGACAAGTGGTTTTAATTCAAAAGGTGTTGCATTTTGCCTTTAATAGGTTGAATATGTAGGTTCGGGTAAGGTTTAATGTTTTCTAACCATTCCGGGCACAAAATAGTTGAATATGGTTGAATATGTACTTTCGGGTAATGTTCAATGCTTTATAACCTTTCCGAGTACACTTAGATAATGTAATCTAAGTTTACTATTTTCAGGCATGCCTTGAAGTATTTGATACTTTTCGAGTAGAGTTACTATTCAAGTCACTCTCCGGGCAAGCCTAACTGTTTATGATTGAATATGTTTTCAGGTAAGGTTTGTTGCTCTATAACCTTTCCGGGCACGCTTAGATACTGTTATCTAAGTTTGTGTTTTCGGGTATGATTTGATATTTTGAAGTTTCTCGGGTAAACTAAACTATTCAATTTAGTTCCCGGGCATACCTGATGTTTGAATATGATTATCCTAGTAAGCTTAGTGCTGACATAGGATTTCCGAGCAAGCTCTTTGAAATTTTAGACTATAGCACACTTAGGTGTTTTATGTTTAATTTCATTCCTAAGCATGCTATGTGTTATTTGTGTTTATGATTTCTTTGAAATTACAAGTGTTTCCGGGCAGACTTTGTCTTCCAGGCACACTTTATATTCCGGATACAATATTGTTCCCTCAATATATTTGGTAATTTCAAAATTTGACCTTTCGAGTACACTGTCTGCTAGATATCACTTCGGGCACACTTTATATCTATGAAAGTTATTCGGGTATACTTTGTATAAGAAGGTTGTCCGGGCACATTAAACATTCGGAAGGTTGCTCGGGCACACTATGCTTTAAAGTATGCTTGATTGAATGTGTTTCTTATTCTGATAGGGTTTATGCTAGACTAAGCTTTTTAATTTAAATTTAAGAAATTTATACGGGTATCTTAGTTGATTCCTAGCAAGGATGTTTATTTGATATTTTATACTTGATTATTTACCTTGTGATTAAGTTCTCAAGAAGTCTAGTATTTCGGGTAAGATTTCTTCATCGTGTCTTGACTTTAAATTACTTAGCTTGACCAAGCAAGGTTTGTAAGTGGAAGGTATCGGGCAAACTTTGTCAATTTAATAATGAAAATTTTACCAAGCAAGGTTTGGCATCTTAACTTTATCGGGTAAGGTTTTAAATGGATAAGATTATTATGTTTGACAGCTAATAACTCACTACACGACAAATGCATTTAAAACCCACTTTCAAAAGGTATATAAGAGGAAGTTAGAGATATTATTAAACATTACTTTTCCCTCTCTCCTTCCATTGCAATTGCTTAATCACAAAGAAACCTAAACCGACTTATCACATTCGTTTCTAATCCAAACCCTAACTTTAATCAGCCCTCTAATTCCGACTCGGTAAGCGATAATAATGTGTTTTCCGATCACGATTAGACTATAATGGGCTTCGATTGTGTATTTATATGCTAACACTCTGTTTTTGTGTTTAGGTTATAAACTTGTCGAAGAACAGGTTCTTGATGATTTTTCTCTCTTTCTTCTTCATTTTTATAACTTGAAATTACTTAAAGTTGTGAACTTTATGACTAATTTCATTTTGAATGTGTTTGATTATGTTTTTCAGACATAGCGGATAATGATCAACCTAAATATGTTTTTGAAAAGAAACACAACATGTGTGCCTTGCTGCAAGTCACTCATGATAATGAGCCAGTGTCAAGGATGATTAGATGGCAAGATCCAATGTGAGTTTTGCTTTCACTAAGTGCCTAATCATCTATAGAAATCATTCACTCGATTTCTGGTGCTCTGCAAGACTGGTTGATGACATAAATGGTCGAAGAATTGAAGCAACTGTTGCAAGCCATGAAATACATGTGACTGAAAGAATGATCAGACGATGCTTGCAGTTACACGATGATGACCATAACCCTATAAACTTCAATACTGATAACGTGATGAGGATCTTTGAACAGGCGATGGGATATCAGGGGACAGTACATGATGGGCAATTTCAAAAGGGAATGTTCCCTATGTTGTACAGATTCTTAATTCATCATGTGGTACAGGGGTTTGCTCCAAGAAAAGGATCATGGACTCTGATGAGTCGTGATTTAGCAAATGCCACTGTTGGTATTATATATGATCTGCCTTTCAATTTTTCAAAGATGATATTTGAAGGCATGATGGGAAATTTGAAGAAGGTCAAGTGGATAGATTCATGCAATACCCCAGATTCTTATAGATAATCTTTAACAGGGAATTACAAGACTTACCCACAATTGGCAATACACATCTGTTGCAGAATCCTGACACATATAGAAGAATTGTAAATCCAGGAAGGGCAAACAGATTCAATCCCAACATTCCATTTGAAATTTTACCATGGTTATTGAACCATGATTTGGAGATTATGTCGGTGCCTGATTTGAGCTCAGAGGAGGAAGAGGGGAAGTTGATGTTGAGGGTGACGATGATTCTGATGATGGAGATAATGATGATGATGGAGATGAAGGAGGGGCTGGAGGAGCCATGATTGTTGATGCACTGGATCAGGGGGAGAACCAATCTATACCAACACCACCACAATCACCACAACCCATTGACCAACCTATTATACCACCACCACCACAATCACCACCACCCATCTTAAACCAATCACAACCTGAATCACCACAACCACAAGAATACACCACTCAATCCCCACCCCAAACCTTAACCTTGAGCCAGCCTGAAACATCAAATCATACATCTCCAACACCACAAACACCACCAACCAGTAGCCCAATTCAAATAGATCCATTTATTCCAAGCCCACCCCATACACAATCACCACCCCTACCAATCATCCAAACCCATATCCAACCAAGAACAACCTGAACATGAACCCTTCTTTACATCACCACCTACAACCCCACATACTGATACAGACCTTTTTCAAAGAAATTTGGATTTAATGATAGAAAATGCTGAACTGAAAAAGAGGAATGAGGAGGTGATAATGGAGAATGTTATGTTGTTAGATCAATTGGTTAGAGCTAAATTGAGAATTCAAACCCTGGAGCAGGAGGTTGAGAAGACTTCAGTTGCCCCAAAACAGGGGGAGAATATGAATGTGGTTGCAACTGATGCTGAGAATGTTGAAAATGAGAAGGATGGTTTGAAATGTATCTTGAATGCATATGATGATGACAGGTGATGAGACTGTGGATGGTTTGAAATGTATCTTGAATGCATATGATGATGAGGAGGATAGTGAGGAGAGGAGAATGGAGGATGTAGACTATGAAGCTGACAAATCTGATGTTGGAGAAGAAGATTATGATGTCAATGATGAAATAATGAATGTTGCTTCGAATGAAGAGGATGATAATGTAGAGGAGACTGTGGATGAAATTGAAAAGACAAATGATGAAGAGATTGTGGTTACCACTGATGTGGTCACTAATGTGTTAACAGAAACTCAAACTGATGAATTCAATGAGGGAAATACTGCTACTGAGGAGCCTATCACTGAAACTGAACAACCTGAAAGCTCCAAGAAGGTAGAGTTTGATCCAGAATTAGAAGCACTTGAGAAAGATATTGATGATTATCAACAAACTGATGAAGAGGAAGATGTGCAGAGAAGAATGGATAAGGGACAGGCAAAGGTCACTGAAGAAGAGCCTGTTAAGGCTAATCCTGAGAAAGACATTCTGTTCAGAGATGATGAAGAAGCTTCTGTTGCTGCCAGGAGAGAACATGAAAACATTATGAGAGAAACAAGGGACAGAGAAATACTGGCCCAAACCATGGATCCTTTAGAGTTGGCAGAGCATGAAGCCTTGATCAATCAGGCCAATATTGCTAAGGTGATTAATGAAGAAGAGGCTGATGATCAAGATGTGATTGAAGCTTTGATTAAACTGAAAAGAGTTAAGGAAGCAGACAATTCCTTGGCTATGGTGGTTAGCAAGTTTCAACCCCAAAGTCAACCTGAAAAGAAATCAACTGAAACTGCTGAACCAACCAATTTGAATACAGAAATGATGATTGAAGAGGAGATTGGTGAGTCAATTACTTCAATGGCTGCCAAGAAATGGGCTGAGCAAGTAAGAGAAGATATCAGGAAGAACCCAACTGATAGCTGGCCTGAAAGGGAGAATGTGACTCAAACTCATGAAACACTACAACAAAAGAAAGAAAGACTTTCCAATTTGTATGAACAATTTGCTGAGAAAGTTAACAGGTTTGCTAAAACCTACATGAGAAGAAAGAGGGCATCTGAATAGTATGAACATGAAAGACCTAAGAAGAAAGGAAAGTGGGATGAAAAGAATAAGTGTTATGTGGAAACTCCTGATGATGAAGATAATCCAATCAGGACAGTCCCACTACAGACATTGATGCCAGGTGAAAGGATTCTAGGTGTTCCTGATGTTCATGTTATGAGTAATCCAAACCCAGAACATCCACCTTCAGATGAACCCAAAATTGATGCAGTTAATGAATCAACTGAGAGGGAGGATGAGTCTGATGAATCTGATGATAATAATGATAATGATGGAAAAGGTGATGAAGTTGCTGATGTTATGTCCCCACAAGTCACAATGACTAATGAGAAAAAGGCAAACATTGAGCTGAGAGGGAAGCCAAAAGGAAACATCCATCAGTTGTGAAGCTGAGAGGATATGGAATATTTTTTGAAACCTTGGCTGATTTGGATGATGATCAGTTGCAAAAGAGACTAGATAAGGAGAGAGAGATTCTCTAGAAAAAGATGGAACAAAAGAATAGAGATAGCCAGAAATACAGAGAATATCTAAGAAAGCATGGCTATTCAGAAAAAGATCTGACACACTTCAAGTTTGACCAGCTTCAAGATCTTTACAACAGTGAAAGAGAAAAGGTGATAGAAAAGTTTGTGAAGGAAAATGAGAAGGATGAAAAACTAAAAGCCTTAAAAGAAAAATATGGAGGAAAGTGTGGATACCTGCTGGAAAGAGGTATGAAACAAAGCATGGTTGAAAGTCTGGATGAGAAAACTGTTGAAACCATCTATTTCAATATGAAAAGAAAAGAAAAACTCAAAAGGACACAGCCTGAACCGTCTGCTAAACAGTCAGGTAAAACTCAGGAGGAACAAGAATCTCCTAAGAAGAAAAGAAAGATAATAACTTTAAGGGAGAAACAAAAGATTCTAGGTGAAAAATAAAAAATCAAAGGAAGTACCTGCTGTTGAAACACCAATCCTAGAGGAATTATATTCTAAACCAGAAGATGAACCTATAATTCCTTGGGAAAATGAAGAAATGATTAAGATATTGAGGGGCATAATGATAAATCAGAGGGGAATGGATGAAGCCACTTTTAATGCCTTGAAAAAGGAAGACTTGAAAGAACTTTTCTACATTCAAAAGGCTGACTGGGAAAAAGCTCTGAGGGAAGGTGAGATCCCTAGAAGCTTTGTTGATGGAAGGTTTGTACCTGCAGGATTGTCAAACAATCCTGGGTTAGAAAAAATGATGCTTATTCTTAATGAACAAGCAGGATAAAACCTTGTTGATCTTGCCAACCTTCCACCTGAAATGGTAGAGTTAATCTAAATCAAAACTTTCAATTTGGGGCCTATAAAACCTAAGAAGTCTATACCAACTAGGCCCTCTTCTTCAAGGTTGCATGCCTCATCAAGAAGTGAATCAAGTAGAGCTGAACCACAAAGAACAGCAAGACCACAATCAGATGTGGATCTTCCAAGAGAACTCTACTATGATTTTGTCTCTGGATCTCTGAAAGTGATTATGGAAAGCAGACAACTGAGAGACATAGTTGTGAGGAGTGAATTTGCTGAATACACTCAAGAACAACTTGAAAGAATGGCCACACTCAAGTTGTATGACTATCAAAATAGAAATAAGATGGCTGGAAGACAAATGAATGATCTCTCAAAATTTTTAAAAGATGAATCTAACAAGGGATTCCCATTCCTAAAAGAAAAGAGAAGCTGGAAAACAATTCAACTTCATGGATCAAGAAGGACAGAAAAGTTAAAGAAAATGGACAGTGCTGAACTGTACTACAAGATGAATGTCAGAGATAGGAATCCTGTGTCAAACATGAATACCTGCATCAGCCTTGAAAGAAGAATGACACGCCCCAACTACACAGTTCAAAAGAATGGCATCATAACTGAGATTGAATATAAAGAAGATGTTGGCCATTATGTGCTAAGAAACTCTGATGGAAGAGTACTGGGGATAATCAAAAGAGATGAAGACTTGACTTATTTGCATAATGAAGATCTGATAGATATAAGGGATTTGGTCATTCCAGAAAGTCACACTCACTACCAAATCCTTGATATCTTTAGGCTAAGAGCTGCATCAGTAGTATTCAATAGAAGACAAGCCTCCTACAATGCAAGTAAAAGACAAGATTCTTATAATAGGCTTTGTTATGTAATGTCTTCGGACAGAATTCTGATTATGTAATTTGTTTATGTTTTGATGAATATGTAATTTGACTTTAATTTGATGTGTATTTTTACCTATGTGTATGTAACTGTAGAAGTGTATTGGGTCAGCTGAGGTGTTCCAATCTAGGGGGAGATTGTTGAGTCAAATATTTGACCTAAGAGAGATATTTGGAAGATTGGAATCTTCTCAACCTCCTCAGTATTCGCTAAGTATGGATCCGAGCACATCTTAGACCTCTGGGCAAGCTTCTACTTAGTCGGGCATGATATTTTGTCTATCGGGCAAGGTTATCTTCTAGAAATCTTCTTTAGTGGATATCCGGGCAGGTTTTGCAAATTGGTGTATTACCTGGCAAGGTTCACGAGTTTATGTAAATCCGGGCAAGGATCACTTTATCAAGCAAGTGTGTTCTTCATAGCCAAGTAAGGTTCACTCCCGAGTAAGCTTTTGGCTAACCAAGCTCATGAGGCCAAGTGATTGGAAGACCGGGCAAGGTATTCTTTAATAATACAGTTGTCCAAGTAGGCTTGATGTTCTAATAGAATCTCTAAGTAACATTGGGCAAGGTTCAACTCAAGCAAGGGACAGTGCTGCCGAGCACACTTTTCAAATAAGTTATTGTCTAGCAAAGAGTTGAAAGGGACCATTGAAGAACAAGGTTGCTCGTAAGGGTTTGTCGGGCAAAGTCTGGCAAAGTCATGAAGATTGAAGTCTACCCGGAGAGTATTTTATTTGGTAAAATACTCTTCAAGTAAAGTCTACCCGGAGACTGATCCCGGGCACACTTCTATGTTACCAAGTTCTGAAGGATGGCAGAGCACACAGCCTACTCGGAAAGTCAATATTGATGCAAAGCCTGCCCGGAAGACTTGTTTTACACTTAGAATAATTTTGAATATGTGATTTGAAGATGTATTAACATTTGGGGTTTATAGAAGGAATGACAGCTGTAAAGGAGGTGTCAGGCCTATAAATAAATAATTTAGGGCACACCTCCTGCGGCGCCAAGGACGGAATCAGGCAATCACACTTTTAGGATAAGAAAGAATATTTCTGAGTGTGACAGCCGTCCTAGGAATCGTACGGATAAACTTTCCCTTCAAGAAACCCTAAATCGATTATCATTTGTATGATGAACATCAAATGAATGGAAATCTTTTGAGTGAATCTTGTGAGTGTTAGTTACCTTTGATTATCGTTTAGCAACTACCCTGTTTGTTATTGATTTCGCCTTTATCAAACGGTAATCTTTCTAAATATAGCAACCCGTCATTAACTCCCTTGTCAACACATTTATTTGTGTGAGTTATGACTTGATTTGAGTAAGATCTACCTGAAATCGGGGATCTGACATTAAAAATTGCTTCAAAAATGTCCTCACTATCCCAGAGATTGTGGGACCAATTGTGATTTTCTGCTCTGGAAACTTTGGGTTTATTGCCCATTTCTTCGGTTAAATTCTTTCCACCATTTTTGGAATCTTGCTTGGTTTCGAGCTTTCTGTTGCGAAGCAATGTTTGTTGACGCGGATGATTGCCACACCTATGCGGATTGGAACTCCGACCGCACCATGAGCTGTAGATGGGTTAGCATTAAAATCACCAATCGCTTCTCTTCCCAAGATTATATCATGTTTCAAATTGGCTGGCAAACCCAAAAACTCTACATCCTCAGTTCGCGAGTGAATTTCGTCACTGAGTGTAACAGGAAAAGAAATCACCCCTCACTGGTGCATCACCTCATATCCAAAACCAGACACCGGCGCATGAATAAGTTTTAATCTCGCCTTATCTTCCCCGCCCAACTGCTCAAAGCATTGTTCATACATAATATCAGACGTACTTCCTGTATCAAAGAAGACGTATGGAGATCGATAGTGTCCAATCAAAGAAGTGATTATCAGTGGGTACTTCATACAAGGACCACCTTTGACCCGTGAGAATACAACAGGCTCGCTTTTCCATTCCTCACAATCAACTTCTTGTCTCTTGTATCTGCAGAGTTTTCCTCCTTGGATCATGTGAGCATTTAAATCTTTGACCTGCTTTTTAGGCGGGCCAAGATTGACTTGTGCGGGTGGCTTGCGGGTCCCTTGCCTCACGTTTTTCATAGATGCTCTAACTTCCCAGATTTGATTGCGTTTTCAATTTCATTTTTTAAGCTGACGCAGTCATCTGTGTGATGACCAATGTTGGCATGGAACATGCAATGCTTATTGGGATTCAAGTGCGTTCTCTTCTTGAGTGGTGGTGGTTTTTCGAAATTCATATTTTCTGTAGTCAAAATCTCCGAAGGAGTCTTTTTTAACGGGGTCCAATTGTTACTGTCTTGTCTGAAGTTACGATCCTTATTCTTATCGCCAATTAATGTTCTCGCATCTGGTTGCGTTGATGCTTCCACGGATGGTTGAAGTCTAGACCAAATTGATCCTCGTGCTGGCTTATTCACCCGCGTGTTCTTGAATTCCACCTTCGTTGTATGTTTTGGACTTTCAAAAACCTAAGGTTATTTCTGTTCTAGCAATACGCTTTGCTACGGACATGATCTCATCCCAGGTTTTGGGCATACCATCCTTTCCGGTTAAGAATCTTCCAAAGGCACCACTCTGCACGTTCTTGCGGAAGGCCGAGTACTCGCTACAAGGTATGTCGCCGAGACGAGTTTCTTTAATTCCGCCTAGTTACTAAGAATTGACTAAAGGTGGTCAACTTAGTCAGACTCGCAACGAGTCGGTGAATATGGGCCGGTTTTGGCTTAAAAAAATAGAACATAACTCGCATTTCTTTAATATTAAAGAATAAATATCATTTTTTTTTCCTAATGACTAACAATTTTTGAATAATTTATTATTTAAAAATATTTCTCTTATTTATATTGATCTTTACCTATTTTGTTATAAATATTAGTAAATTATGATATTCGACATATATATAATATCCAAAAACTATTTTTCTTTATATTTACTATGTCCAAGTACTCTCCGAGTACACCCAACTCCCCAGTCGGCCGTCTAGGGTCCGCCTAGCGACTTTTGAAACATTGCCCGTAGCATATCTTCGTTGATTACACCGATTTTCAAGCTTTCGTTATTAAATCGCGTAATGAAATCTTCAACAGTTTCATTGTCACGCCTAACCACATCCAACATTCCGTATGAGTCCCACGTGTGTTTCTTCTGTTGACTGAATGATGGGAGAACCTCACTACCAAATCATCCTAACTCTTGATCTTACCATATGGTAACTAATCAAACCATTCATGCACAGCTCCCGTTAATGTTAAGGCAAACATGTGACACCAATAAGGAAGAGTCCAACCGCTGACTCCTTCTACCGCAACAAAATTGATTAAATGGTCGCTCGGATCAGTCATTCCATTATACTTCCCTTGGTTGGTATGAATTTTCACGTTGATCGGAAAAGGAGCTGTAGCAATACGTGGGACAAACTTTGATTTTTCTGCAAACGCCGCGGGACGATACGACTTTGTGAAATCTTCTTTCGCATCACTACAGTACTCAGCATGTCGAACCATCGCACGCGGACAACTGATTTCCTCTCTACCATGAACCTGATTATCGTCGCTAAATTAACTAGCCTCATCATGACGATATTTGGGATCTCTGCTTCTAGAAGCATGACTCTGATCGTACACAGATTTGTAGGAAAACCCCCGCATAACTGGTCGACCTCTGTCATGAGTTCTCTCTTCCATCTCTTCATCGAACATACCTCGGTTCTGGAATTTTCTCGCATGACTTCGTCTGATTGTTGATGGGGGAGAAGGAGAACATAACGGCACCTCAACATACACTAGAGTCCGAGCACCTATTCTTTCTTCTCGTAGCATACGTTCGTATTCAGCGATAACCCTCTGTTTTTGCTGCTGCAACCATTCTTCGGGAGAATGAACCCCCCCTCAGATCAAATGTTCTGACGATAAGACCTCGCCGGAGGAGAATTTCCAGATCTGTGTTTTCAGATCTGTCTACCGACAAACACGACGAGCTTCCATCGTCACATGTCCCAACACGCCAGGAGTCAAACCTACCGGTGCCGGTCATCCAACTGAGCATCCGGTTACCGCCGAAGTTTCTGTTGGACCTTGAAGATATTGACTCATAATACCCATGCAAACAAAAACTTTTACGATTCTAGCACAAACATGGATGGCGCCAATGAAGAAGCATGGATCTAAACCTGGATAGGCTAAACCGATGATTCCATATGATACGGGCAGGTAACTAACAACACAATAACACAAGCTCCTCTCTGCAAGTCCAATGACGGAAACCTACAAAACAATCACTGTGAGCTCTTTACGGGAAGGACAAGAGGGGGTCTTCCCGTAACCACCCTCCGGCTTGAGAATAAGTATCGTTCTAAAGAGAAAAAAGTACTTTATGTAATTTGTGAGATAAGTGAGATGTGTATGAATACCTTGTGATGACGAAGGAGGTATTTATAGCCGAAGGGTAAGAGAATATTATTGATACAGCTGTCCTTTTCTAGAAGATGCTTTTTGTAACAACCTGGACATGTGTCCGCATGTGATAGGATGAGATATCTGGCCATGTGAATGGTTATAACAACCTTGCCAGTTGTCCTTCTCTGATTGGTTGTTACTTCACGTGCTTTCCAAGGAAAGATCTTCGTGTAAATCTTCAAGAAGGAATTCAGTTACAACTGATTTGCTGACGTCACCCTCTAGTCTTCTATGTGCATGGAAGGAATACCTTGCGGATGACTTCTGAGGACCTTATGATCGACCCACAGACGGTCTCTAGAGTTTAATCTTAATCTTCCTCTGACTTGAGTTATGCGGGTGATAGGAGTGCTCCGCAGGTGATTTCTGAGGAAGTCCTGAATGATCCGCGGGTAATCCATTATGGGTATTTGGTTCTTTTCACTACCTTACCTCTATAAACACTTAATGCCCTAATATCACATTCTACTATTTTTATAGTAGTAGTGTGACATTTGTGACAAAACGAGGTTCACCATATTCACTACGTAGCGAGTAAACAATTAATCGGTTAATTTGTAACGATTAAACAAATAACCGAACGATACTGGTTATGACCCGTATATATATTGGGGGATCATATATAAGTGATATATCTATACTATATATAAAGCATGAGTGAGGGACCTCTTAAATTTTAAGAGGTACCAAACTCAATGCTTTATGTACAACACACAATGCATCAAAAATATAATAATTAAGGGTAATTAAGTCTTTTCATTCCTTTAAAATATATTTATAACTTTTCTCCCTCAACTTCACTACCTTTTTTGTAAATTTAGATAATAGTTACACATATGCCCCCTAATTCAAAACCAACTACCCCTAGACTTTTTAACGGCCATATCTTTTCACACGTTAATATTTTTCTTAAAATAACTACATTATAAATACGAGTATTTTATTCTCTTTAATTTGAGTATGGTATTGCTATAGTTTTTTAGTTTTAAAAATTAACATGTTACGCGAAAACCGTGTAGGTAACAGGTCGAGTCGGGTGAGCATGGGTCATTTGTAAAAGTGGATTGGGGTCAGAACAAGTCGATACAAGAAAAATGGTTAATTTGGTTCGGGTAGGTCCCAGGTCAGACCAATGCCGAGTCGGACTGGGTTTAGGGCCAAAACGGGTTGGTTTACAAAAGTGATTTATTTGAAATTACTGTATATTTCGGGTTTGCTTCTTGATTTTCGTCACCGGTTACGCAAATGTCGTTGTTTACATGTACCGGGGCCGATAAACGCGTGTTCAGCACCACGTAACGCACATAACCAAATCTTGGTAAGCGCTCAACATAGCGCCCTGCACCGGTAATCTTTTTGAATTACACGCGTGGTGTTGGTTAAGCATGTTTTAATGTCAGTAACGTGCATTCCGGGCTGGTTACGCGTGTTCAATCTTCTATTACACGCAACTGGCTTTGCACGAGTTACGTGTCAAATTTCGGGCTAAGTGCACACTGTCATCAGATGACGTATGTACTGGCACATACTATACGTTCAATGTCGAGTTGCGTGCACACCCCCGCTGCATTGCGCGGGCACCAGCTAGTTATATATAATGAGGCAAAGATGGGCAAATTAAGACGGTGGAATGTAAGGGATTTACAAATTTTCAAGCACATGGTACAACATAAAATGAGGACAAAGTGGTCATTCTAACATTAATCACACGTGTCTTTGACTTTTTTTTCAAAATAGTTACAACATTGCCCCTTCAACTTTAATAAAATTTTGTAAATTTAAATAATAGTTATAACTTTGGTCCTTTATCTTTTAACTATCTATTCTTCGTAATTTCATTTTTAACCCAATACCCCAATGATTTTTTAACGGCTATAACTTTTTCATACGTTAATATTATTTTTAAAAAATTGCACCATAAAAACGAGCATTTAATTCTCTTTAATTTGAGTATGATATTGTCATAGTTTTTTTCAATTAAAAAAAATAAAATTTTACATAAAGTCGTTTGCCGTCCGGTTTTGATGGTCTTAAATCAAACCATGAGCCAAGCCATTATTAACGATTTTTTTTCACCGAAAATTAAAACTAACCGTTGAAAATTACCCACAAATCAAACCATTAACAATGGTTAGGTTCCGTTTCATTTGTACTTTGATATTAAAATGGGTTTAAAATAAGAACTATGAATCTACCTATACCAATAAATGGTTTCACGGTTATAAACGAAACGACGAGCACCCGTAAATCTATAATGTGATTACCAATATCCGCATTTCTCGCTGCATCGCGCGGGCACCCATCTAGTATATTATAGTGACTAACATATTAATACTAAGGCCCCAGTATGTACAAAACCATTTAAACGAAAAGAGTTTCATTTAACTATACACTATGAACATAAACGCGACCGTTAATACCAAATCAAGCATTGTATCATCAGTCAAGCCGAAAAAGACTTATAGAACACTTATACAAGATATTGTAAGCAATCCTTGAAAATATTTTAAAATTTTACAACGAGTAAGTACGTTTTTCTGAATTTACAGAAATTGGCTGAAAAACACTCGTTTTTGCGCTATTTATCAAACCCAGACTATTTTTCTCGCGAAAAACCGAACTGTCACACCCCGACCAAAGGCGGCGGAACATGCCGAGGTGCAACATGATTGGAAAAAAACACAAGACACTATTTAAAGTGACAATATTTAATCAACTCATTTTATTTCATAAAATCAACAAACAACACATCTTGTTTATACAAAACAAATGGAATGCAAGTAAACATATATATATTGTTCGTTTTGCTAATATCCTAATAGTCTTGGTAACGTTTTTCATCAAGTCCTCGAGTCAACAAAAGTCAAACTTGTAACATTTCATAAAATAAAGTTTATCAACACAAAGGTTGATGAACAATTCATAAGTTTGAGCATATAAGTATATAGTAATAAAAAGCCACAAAACTTGTATATGAAACGATAAATAAAAGCAACAATATGGATAATATGAGTTCGCTAACACATTAGCGACACCTTCCATAAGAGAATACCAGATGGTTCAGGATTTTTAAATGAGGTCGTTAATAAGAATACATTAACGGCACCGTCCATAAATAGATTTAGATTTCATGAGGTCGTTAATAAGAATACATTAACGGAACCGTGCTATAAGAGAATACCAGATAGTTCACGGATTTATGAATCAACCTCCAAAGGCGGTAAACACATAAGCATATAAGCATGTAAGCATAGAACACCAAATCGAGCATTTATTTAAGTAAAGTATACAATAATGTTTGTGGTTTAAGATTCAAGTATAAAGCATTTAGTTAGAATAAGTATGAAATGTCACCCCAAAACGAAAGATGGAAAACGGGGTATGAAAGTACTCACATTCAAGTATAAAACTTGGTCGGTAAATGACGGGAAAACGGAAGGACGAGTCTAACGAGCAAAGCCTAAATAAAAGTAAAAGCCTTGAATTAGAAAGGTTGTTTTGGGAAACTTTAAAAATAAAAAGATAAGAAATGTAAACAATTAAAGTCTAAGGTTTAAAATGTAACTATTTAAGAAATTATAGAAATAACCCTTTTAAAATGTAAGTTTGCTCGAAACCGGGTTAAAGTATCTAACCTTAATATTTACTTAACCTATGTTAAGTAATAAGGTGGGTAAAAAAGCAAGAATGCAAGTCCCATTGGAATAAAGAGACTAAAACGGGTTTTAACGAGTTTTCGGGTTGTTGGTTCGGGTCTTGATAATTGGTCAAACCTAAAGTCAACTTTCCAAAATATTAAATGTTATGAGATAATTCATAAAGATCAAGTAAGACTTAACCAAGTATGTAGTTCTATTTTTTTAGAACTAACAACGCACGTTAAGCAGGTGTTCGGTTTTGTCGGTCCAAACTTTGTTATGAGATCAAGTTGGATCCAACATTTTCAAGTACTTAAGAAAATAATTAGAATCAGTTTATAAATGATTTTTAAAGAATATACAAGTCTTGATAGCTAAAAACACACTTGTGTGTCTTAAGCGAGTAAAAATCAGCTTAGTTCGATTTGGTTTGGTTTCCATCTCACAATAAGTTCCTAGATGGTTTCCATATGCCCAAATATCAAATAACTTGTATAATAATTTATAAATGGTGAAACTTAAGTTTTACAACCAAAAACTTAACAATAAAGTCTTTTAAACGAAAGTTCGGTTTGGTTCGGGTTCCATCTCACAATATGTTCTTGATGGGTTCCACATGCCCAAATATTAAATACCTTGTAAAAAGATTATTTTAGAAACATAAATCTAACATAAAGCGAATTCAAAACAGGTCGGTTTACATAATAAAAGGTTACAAAACGAATTCAAACGAGACCCGAAATTGACGAATGTCACACGAACCCTCACTAAATATGGAACCAAGATTTGACTTTTGGGCACGCAAAGCAAGGAAAGTGGGCCAAAAGAGAGGCCCAATGGGCCCCTCCCTTTAGCGTCCTAAAATAATGGGGACCCCCCTCCCCTTAGATATTTTAGTTAAAATCTACTTTCTTGGACTCTTTGTCAAACTTTAAACGAAACAATAGTGTTAATCAGCTGTGTTCTTCATTCCAGTTAGGAAAACCTTTGAGGTATTATCCAAAACTAAGGAATTTTAATCATGTTTTTACCTAATTTTGATCATAAAAACATGTTTTGATTCATTTAAACATGTTTAAGCATCTAAAATCTCTTAAAATCACTTAAAAGAAAGTTTTGACTTAAACATGATTACAAACCATAAACATATAGTTTTTTGGCCAAAAACACGGATTAGAACGTTTATATTACGTTTTTACGGTTTGAATACTGGATTTCAAACCCTAACCGAAACCTTAATTTACAAGGATTTTTGATTGATTTTGAATGCTTGGTTTTGTGTTATATGAATTGTAGATATACGTGAGAAACATGAACCCAGAGAGGCGAGAAAACGACCAAAACTCTCGGAAAAACAGCAAAGGGAATAACCGATTATTCGTTTAGGGGCTGTTTAGGATTAGACTGTAACGTGCTTGTTGTTATCCTATAAAACTTTGCAAGATCATTAGAAACCATATAAAAGAGTCCATGTCCAAATTTGATAATTTTTAGATAAACGGAAAATATTTTGCCATTTTATTACTGTTTATTGGAATTTATTATGAAACATAGTTAAACTGTTGGAAAATTATGATATTCTTTGGAGAACTCATAAACGTCATTTTTAGATCACACAAAAATGTTGGGATCAATTGGAGAAGTTTAAGTATGGTTCGTGCATTTTCGTTTAATCGAGTTTTAACAGCCAAATCATGCACAAAATTATTGGGGTTATTTGGTGATATTTCGACCATTCATCAAAATTATCGAATTTTTCGAGAATCGTTTGGTATAAACGAATGATTTATCGGTTAATTATAACACATAAAATGAGTTTATATAAATAAATAAATAAATACGTGTAAAAATTCTGGAAATATTTTTATAAAACTCTTCAGATTTTAATTTATTTGTACAAAAATTCTCATAATTTATATATAAATACATAAACAGTTATAATACTTTATAGATTCAAGTTATATATATTTTGACAAAACTAGCAGCGTTATGTTTAACGAACTGACCGGTATGTCAAAACGTCAAAAGTGGTCAAATTTCATAGTTTTGAATAAATTTGATAAAAACGAACTTTTTACGATATTTTCAGACAATTCGGATGAAATGTACGTATATTGTACAATCAAACCCGTATGAAAACAGTATGTTTATTTAAGTTTGTGTGATCTTACCTATCTCCGAAACGCGTAAACGACCAACTTGGCCAGGCACGAAAAACGGTGAGACTGAGCCAAAACTGGTTTTAAACATTTCATATCGTACAACGTCACAATCTAAGACTACTAAAATGTTATGGGCGTAACAGCCATACCCAGATTAGACATACAGCCCGATTCAGTTTAATGACTATATTAGTATTAACAGTACTATACCGTTATAGGATACGAGCTATAATCGAGACATGTTATTTACTGCACGGGTTACCTTTCGATACTACTACAAGGTGAGTTTCATGACCCCACTTTTTAAACTGTTTTATGAACATTTGGGGTGGAAAGCATGTTTATATATGCATATTTATTTGGAAACCTGTTATAATGTGAACTATCTAAGTGCTAACACTTGAAAGCCCCCCCCCCCCCACACACACACAAGTGATTAACTACGAGCTCATGGCATGTGAATAGTAGTATTGGTTTGACAAACCCAATTGACAGGGCCGGTGGGCTATGCCGGAACGGAACATATTTTACAATTGCATATGACCACACGAACCTTTTGTACCATGCTATGTGGTGTTAAACATAGTACCTTTACGGCATGTGACAGTTGAGGCCACGGGAAAACGCGTGGGCAGTGGAGGCTACGTGGTATACGTGTCAATGATTCACTTGTGGCTTAGTATAATTACATCGCATACATACATACTACGATTACATATACTGATCTCATACAAACTTATGAAACTCACCAACTATTTGTAGTTGATCCGTTTTAACATGTTTTGCAGATGAGCCGAAGTTGGAATAAATTGCTTATATGCTTTGTGCTAAGAATGAGACCGATACGTTGTAGATAGACGCAAGTATACTAATAAAGAATAAACGGCCAAAAGAACCGGTTATGTGTATTTCACTTAGTTTGTAAACTTAGTACAAAACAATGTAACATTATATAAATTAGTTTGTTAATTATCTTTATAAACAATGTGGTTGATACCAGAGATGTCTGTTACATTCCCATATTACGCTTTCGCATTTACCTAGTCGGGGTGTGACAGTAGAGGTGCACAAAAATACCGGTTCCGGACCCGAACCGGTGTACCTGACCCGAAACCGGTTCCGGTTCGTACACGGTGGTCCTAATACCCGGTTTGGGTATTTATATACCCGAAATCCGCACCCGGTTCCACATATTATATCCCCAATCGGTTCGTACCCGGTTCCATTTTGGAACCAATTTCGGTTCCTACCCGGAATAACTTGTCCCGCCAGGTATTTAGCTGCAGGTCAAAAACTAGCCGTTGGAACCGGTTCCAACGGTAATATAGCCGTTGGAACCGGTTTTTGAGAGTAATATATCCGTTTTATATATTACCGTTGGAACCGGTTTTTCTTGCCTAAAACCGTTATATAAATTGTTTTTCACCCCTTGTTTCACCACAAAACTCAAAAATTATCTAAAATACTTCTCGTTTTACAAACCCGACCATCTGACTCAATAATATTACGGCACCCACCAAAAATACTAACAACAAGGCTAACAAGAACGTTGTTATTGAACCGGATCGTGTTATTAATGACCCAAAAGTTCTTGTGGTCGTCGACCATAACCGCAACAAAGAAGTATGGAAGAATTGGGATTTGGTTTTCACTATCGAAGGTGATCAGAAGGCTCGATGCAAACTTTGTGGAACTTTCTTAAAGCACGATTCAAACTCGACTTTGAGAAAGCATATCGAGAGGCCATTTTGCAAGGCCTTGAAAGGCGTTCGCGCAACCTACCAAGTGAACTTGGGTAAAGATGGTACACTATTTCGTTACAACATGAACTAAGTTCAAGATAGAATGGCAGAGTTCCTAATTCAACGAGGTTTTCCGTTTAACCACTTTGACGACCCGGAGTTGACTTCGTTAATTCGAGAAACTCTACAACCGCGATACACACATGTTAGTCGTACTACCCTAAGATGTCATTGTATCAAGTTGTGGGAGTGTGCAAAAAAAGAGTTAATCGAGTTTTTTCATACTTTAGAATCGATGGTTAGTTTAACTACCGATGTTTGGTCGGCACCACACGGGTTACCCGAATAATACATATGTGCCACCGCTCATTGAGTTGATCTGGTGACATGGAAATTGATGAAATGCACCATCGCTTTTGAAAACTTCCCGTTCCCACATACTGCCGAAAAATTGTTTGAATTGGTTGATAAAGTTATAACGACTTACAACTTGAAAAAAAATATTTTCGATTTCGTTTGACAACGCATCAAACAATACAAAGGCGGCCGAAAAATTTATCATTAAATATTCACCACCTTGTTACGAGGATTTTTTTCATGTTCGATGTGTTATATATCATCAACTTGGTTGTTCAACAAGGTCTCGGCAATGAAAACATTTGTCAAGATTTAAGTTTCTTTAGACTTATGTTACAAGATGTTTTCAAAAGTGGTAAAAGAAGACATCTTGAATATAAGAACTATTGCAAATCGGTTGAAAGAAAGTATTTGGTGCCGAATACTCTTGACAGGTGGTCATGGAAGCTATCTGCCATGCTATTAGAGGATTTATACTGTAAACACACAACTTCCACCCTGTTGGCTGTATTTTTATCTTGTATATGTGAAAAATGATTAAGAAAATAAAGGATATTTAAAAGTCGTCAATGTGAAATTGCATTGTACGACTCGAGCAGGACAATAGCCCTTATCTACTAGATAAGGGCAAGGGGGCCTACTGGTCGGACATAAAAAGGGAGCTGGATCATGCCCCCTCTCAGGGGGAGTATAACCGGTTAGTCTCTTTTGAAAACAGGGACCTCCTGCTCTGAGAACTCAAGCATGAGGATTTACGCCTTTTTCAAAGAGTCTTGGAGCAGAATCCTCCCTTGGCCGACCCCCCTGCTCCTAATGTAAAGCTAGAATTACTGCTACCGTGGAATCCACGGTCACACATAAGTATCTCGCCTTCCAAAAAGGCTGCTAATTAGCACTAATCCTAATGGGGACCATCGATCAAAAAGGACTTCGGAGACTGCAATCGAATTGATAAAAAAAAAAGAAAGAGGGCCAACTCTTCTAGTTGCGCCTCTAACCTTACTACGCTAAACTTAAAAGATCACAGCGTATTCTTTCAAAGAGAATAAAGTCTCAAAGAAGCCATCGTAAACCTACAACTGACTTACTACTATCTTATTATAAGACAGACTGGGAGACAGAGGGGAGGCTCTATTCAACCATTCTAAAAAAGAATGGTTTCAAAATATATGCGAACTCCTCCTTAAGCAAGCGCTATGCTTCATCCTCAAAGTCAACGGTTCTAGCCTCCTGAACCGTCATAATGGACTTACAAAAAGCCTCTTCTGCCTTTTGGCCGTTTTACTCATTTCTTTGATTACCTGAGCATAAGACTGCCTGCTCCACCATGTGATAAACTAATGATCTCCTGTATAAGCAGCTGTTTAGTGTATAAGCAATTCTTTAGTGGTCGCACCGGTACGATGGAGGTTGGTTGAAGATGATGTTACGCGGCGTTCAGAACCAGTCTTGAAGTGAATGAATTAGAAAGAACGAAGAAGTAAGGAAATGAGACGACTCTTTCTTGAACTATATTATAAACAGACCTTCCCCTCTACACCAATCACGAGTTTTTCTCCATTCCTCTCATATATCGTCGTAACGCCCTTAATGCTAGGTTTTGAAAAAGACTTTTCATGTCATTCCCATTTAGGTCCGATACGGATCCCTCCGTTGTTTCCTTTTCCTTCCGCACCTTTTGAATTGGGACGTTCCAAATTGTTTGAACTCAACTTGTCATATGATCAAGTGTGCTTTTGCCCAACGCCAAACTCTACAATGTTTTCATAACAATTTTGTTGATGTACGCGAGGCCGATATGGTTCCCTAAAGTGTTTGGGTCCATGTCGGTTTTTTGTTGGAGTATCTTGATGTGTTCAAAACCTCAACAACTAAGTTATCGGGAGTTTATTATCCTACTAGTTGTTGGGTTTACAAGAATTGTACAACATGTCTTCTACTTTTAGAGAGTTTTAGGAGAAGAACAAACTATTCAAGAATATTGTTGAGTTAATGATGGAAAAGTTCATAAAATATTTTGAAAACATACCGCCGGTCTTTACTTGTGCAGCCGCTTTAAACCCCTATTGGAATGTTAATGGGGTTGAGACATTGATCGAGGAAATATTCGACAACATGGGATCGACCCGAAGTTGCCGACGGAAGCGAAGGAAAAGTTTAACAAACACCTTCAAGACCTTTATGACCATTATTTTCAAATTTATGGTCCAAGCGCGAGATCGTCTTTTGTGAGGCAAACAACGAATAGTAGGCCGTGCAAGGACAAACTTATAAACTTGATGAATGTGGTTAGTGAATCGGCATCTAAGAGGCAAAGAGGAAACAACCCAACTAGCGAACTTGGTCGATATAGTGGAGCAAACTATGTTGAGAGCGCAACGATCGACGAAATTCGCAATATTGATTTGTTGGCTTGGTGAAAAGGAACACAAAACGAATTTCCTATTCTATCCGCCATGGCTTGTGATTTGCTTGCCGTACAAGCCTCAATGGTTGCTTCGGAATCGGTTTTTTCTCTTAGTGGGAGGGTATTATCAATGCGAAGAACAAAATTAACTCCCGAGTCTCTAGAGGTTTGCATTTTCCTAAAGGACCATCTGGATGCGGTGGATCGTGTACAACACAAGGCAAACTTCGAAGACGAAATACCAATAAAGCGTCCTATTCATGAGGAGGAGATGGAGGACGGGCTTTCTTCCGAGAATTCAGGTGGTGAAGAAGACGAGGGTGAAGAGTGAAGACTAAGAAGACTTGTAATGTTTAATTTGTTTTAATATAATAATTTGTAACACGATCAAATTTCAAGTAATATTTAAGTTTTTCTTTGTTTTTTACTAGTAATGTTTTAAATCTTATTAGCATGTTTTATTTTTTGTTACTTTTTCAATTGATTACAATAACGACGACGAATATTTTATTATATAAACAACACATATTACAAACATGACGATACTAAACATAACAACTTAAACTAAAAAACAACGTCCGTCGTTTTAATCCGGCGTTCTACAACGATTAAGCGTGTTACCGGCGGTATGTGCTTGAGTTGTAGAGCTTGACGACTCTCCCGCTTGCGCTTTCTTGGCATCCACACTATTTTTCTCACGACAATATTTATTGATATGCTTGCGTAAGGTGGACCCCGCTTTCAGAAACTTCGAACAGTACTTGCATCGGGCCATCTCTTGTGCGTCGGTCATGACACACAAATCGTAATGAACCCAAACATCGGGGCATCGTGTTGTTTCGATCACCATGTCGTCGTCGTTACTTGACAACGTTTGTCGGTTTAAGCTTAATTGTGATTTAGAGTGTGTTTTAGAGTTTTGAAAGTGGTTTAACAAATTATACACAACACCTTGCTATTTATAGTATGTGGGTATGTTGTGTATAGTTAAAAAACCAGTTCCAACGGTCAAAAACAGCTATATAGCCGTTGGAAGCGGTTCCTAACGGTGTACCCGGTTATCCGTAAAACCCGGTCCCGGTTCCTACCTGAACCGGTTCCACTAAGTTCCCATTTTAGTCCATCGAGTCAGGTCCGGAACCAACCCGGTTGCTGACTGCGAACCAGTCCCATTTTATACCCGGTATGAAAAAAACCGGGTCCGGGTTTTAAAAAAACCCCGATATTGTGCACCTCTAAGTGACAGGTAAATTGATACGTACCCACGTTGCCAAGATACCATGCAAACCAACAATACATATCAACGATCATAAACGTGATTTGGTTTCAACAAATTTGGTTTTAGCTTTTTCATGCATAATGGCCTAAAATTATAACTCTTTGACCTAATTATCAAAACCACTATCTAACTATACTAATAAAAGAAAATAATGAAGATGATGTGGCAATCTCACATTCATTCTTGGCCTAATCTCTCTTCTCATTCATTTGACTTGTCCATGGGTTATGGAGCAAAACCATATTAACAAATGGGTTATAATTTCCTTTCCAATTTTCTAATCTCTCATTTAATTCTACCTAACAATCCATGGGTCATGAGTCAAGATAATTTTGACAAATGGGTTATAATTTCATTTTTATCTAATTTCTCATCTTATTTATTCTAACAATCCATAGGTCATGGGACAAAATAATTTTGAGAAATGAGTTATAATTTTTATTATAATTTTCTAATCTTTCATCTCATTCATCATAGTTATTCACGGGTAATTGATCAAAACAATTTATGCAAATATATATAAAATCGATTTTGTAAAATTGAAATTCTAGACTTCTTATTGTTTGTACTATATATTTTATTTTTACCTTTAATTTTGTTCATTTCATTCAAATAATGAATTTTTTTAGTTTTATTATTTGACAAATCCCGTGTAATACACGGGTTCAAAAGCTAGTTCATGTAAATATACAAACTAATAATTATTAAATCCAGGCACCATATTATTAAATAAATGTAACATAACTATCTCAAACTTAAAATGAGAAACACAAGAAAACATATAGTTATTAATTAATTATGCAACAATGGGCTCAGTAGCTTGGTTCAGCCACGCCATTTCAGACTCGCTAAGGTACGGTGCCAAAATATCTCTACATTTGGCATGATAACTGTTCACCCACTTTATTTCTTCAGGCAACAAAAGACTTGCATTAATCAACTTCCTCTGATACGGTGCCTGTAAATACAAATAAAAACAAACATGTCGCATATGACACAATTTATTTAGATACAACAGAAACCAATACGCGATCAAAGAAAACATTATTATTACCCATGTTATGTGCTCAAATTCCAAGTAACCTTTGTTTGCATAGTTAAACTGTGTTGCAGCCTCCTTGATTATAAGAACATTTTCTAATCTTATGCCGAATTTGCCATCTTCATAGTAACCAGGTTCTAAATAATAAAAAGTAATAGAATTAGAATTAGAAAAAGGGTTTTTTTTGTAAATAGAAGTGAAATGAAATGCGTACCGTCTGTTACGGTCATTGAAGCCTGGAGTGGGACGTTTAAACCAGGTCTGAAGCTAATCGAATGTGGTCCTGATTATAGAGAATACATGGGATTAACTATTGAAACAATTACGTTTTAATATTAGAATTCTAATTAGAATAACTATATGCATTGACTTGCCTTCATGCACGTTTAAGTAAGAGCCGATCCCGTGACCGGTTCCGTGTCTATAATCAAGACCGTATGACCATAATGGAACTCGAGCAAGAACATCAAGTGAATGACCTGATAATCAGGTACGTTTTTAATCATTAGAATGCAATATATTGTAAATTTGATGATGTCGCAAAAACAAATGTATACAAATCATATACATATACAAATTATAAATCTGATAATGTCAATAATCTTACCCGTGGTTCCATTGGGAAAACGAGCATTACCCAAAGCAAAATGACCCTTGAGAACCTGTTGAAACAAAGTGAATTAGCATCCGGCTTATGAAGGTAAAATCTAGATTAGAGTAACTGATATATTGAAAATGGCCATTTACCCTAGGAATTGATATTTTGACAATGAACTTTTTATTCTTTTGGAAATGACCACTTTACCCTTTTGAAACTCACCCTTTTGTGCCCTCAAGTTTGCAATTAGTTCCGTTTTAGTCCCTAAAATGAAACTTTGTTTTTATTTAATTTTCATTATTAGTTTACCAGGTTAGAAACCCGTGTATAAGTTAGTAATAAAGCTTTAGGATTTATAAAACGATATTTTTTAGATAAAATATGACTGAAAGTAAGTATAAGTTGCTATGTAATAACTTAATATATTTGAAGTCAAATATCTCACATAAGTTACTGCATTTAATATATAGGATTAATTTCATCTATATCCTTACAAACTTTAATAATATCATATATACCCAACCAAAAATGAATATATCATATATACCCAATTTTAAAATAAATTTTGTTAAGTGACTTTTTTACCCTTTGATATTATGTAGTTTGTTTATATCCTAATTTTTATTTTAATCTGAGTAAATTAAAAACTAAAAATTGAAAGGAAACCGGCTAATCTCCTCCCCATCACTCCATCCCGGCGACGAGTATTTCGTTCAGTACTGACGACTGATTTCCCTCTTCGGGCATTGGCTCACCACTGTTTTCTTCTATCACCAAAACGGCCGGAAACACCTAGTCTTTCCGGTCAATTCTTGGTGTCACACCGGCGCCACTTATGTATAATCCTAAATTTATCTCCTTAATCAATCATCAAAACCCAAATTTAATTTGTTTCAGATTTCCCACGTTTGTGATGATGACAATTATGACCGTCTCAGATCTGAGATGGTGAAACAAGACTCGAACATTCAAAGAAGCAAATGAAGGTTTACATTTTTGTTTTATTATATATTTGTAAGACCCATTTTCAATTCAAGTCATTCTTTTTTGAAGTTATTTAAAGTTTAAAAGAGAAAAAAGGGTAAATTGGTAATATATTATAGTGTTTTTAATTAATTGGGCATATATGATATTTTAATTATTTTATAAGGGTATATATGATATTTATATTTTTGAGCGGGTATATATGATATTTTCAGCTTTTGTAAGGGTATATATGAAATTGCCCCTAATATTTAATATAGAATATTTATTACATACAAGCAGGGTTAAAATAAGAGAAGAGGGAAAAAGGATCTTGGGCTCACATAATGTAACACGTGGTGAGACCATTTACATATATTAGGTATAAACTAATAAATTAATGTATTTAGTAAATTTATTCATATATAGTTTTATTCAAATTGTTAACAAACTAATGTACTTAGTAAATTAATGTATTTAATAAACTAATGTATTTAGTAAATTAATGTTATAGGTATAAACTAACATATTTAGTGAAGATAAACTAATGTGCTTAGTAAATTAATGTATTTAATAAACTAATACAACAGCAGCAGCAGCAACAACAACAACAACAACAACAACCACCACCACCATACCCAGTATTAATCCCACCAATAGCAGAGCTATTGGTAGGGTCTGGGGAGGGTGGGATGTAGGCAAACCATACCTCTATCCAAAAGGATAAAGAGGTTGCATGCTTTCAATGAGACCCCCAGCTCTAATCAAGACTTGCATAAAAAAGCATTGCATACAAATATATAGTATTTGTGTGTTAGTGGTGGTGGTTTTAAAAAGCACATGATTGAAAAACTACCATAAACCCAAGATGATGTGCGTGCGTGCGCGCGTGTGTGTAGAATAACAAGTAAAGTCTAGCAAATAAACTAATGTGCTTAGTAAATTAGTGTTATAGGTATAAACTAACATATTTAGTGAATTTAATTCATATATGGTAACTTCAAATATATACATTCACATATTTGTTTCTAATAGCAGTTGATATTTATACATCAATTTTGTAACATTTTATATCAAATTTTTATAGCTTTTTTAGACCAATTTTATTTGTTTTCAACAATCATTAACTTCTTTATCATTGATTCATTTATATTCATTTATATACCAAACTTCATTAGAACATTCACAAATGATAAATATTCTTGTTTTCAAACTTGAATATCCAAAAGTATGAACTTCAAAAGAGTAAAATGGTCATTTACACATTTACCAGATCGGCTGTTAACTGTTAACCTAAACGGACCAGGGACCAAAAGTGAAGGCAAACAGTGAAATTCAAGAGCAAATCCGTAAATATTTTCTGAAAGACCATTTTACCCTTTTAAAACTCACATTTTTTGGCCCTCGAGTTTGCAAATAGTTTACTTTTTAGTGCCTATAACAAAAGTTATTCAGTTATTGTGTTGTTTATTAATTAATGCTCTTTACTAGTTTATTAATACACTTTATTTATAGAGTAACTTTAAATATACACCAACTTTATTTGTTTGTAATGATTATACTAATAACTAATAACAATAACAAAATTAACCAAACAGATAACAATGCTGACATACCGCAGTATAACATCTTTTTTCATGTTCAGAAGGCTTTCCGAAATGAACGGTTCGAGTTATATCCGTTGTCCCATCGAGATACTTCAAAGAAAAACGACATAAAATGTGGTGGTGAGCTATTTAATAAAATATATAAAGCATACACAATAAAAACTTCGTGGAAGTTGTAAAAAAACCTGAGCTCCAGAATCACAAAGATACATGCTATTTGGATCAAGTTCAGCACATGTTTTAGCTTTGGGTTCATAATGAATAATCGCACCATTTGGACCAACTGAAGAGATAGTTGGAAAACTCAACCCTCTGAAATGCTACAGATATAACAATACGACATTATACTATTATAGTTTAAATAACCACAAAAGTTATTTACAAATAAAGGGTGAAAATTTAATTAATTGTGTTTACCTCCTTGGCTGTGCGGAACTCCTCTAACTTGTCACTTACAGATACTTCTGTCAGTTTTACGTCTCCCCTGCAGCAATCATCAAGCAATTTACATTTTAAAAGAATTAAAAATAAGGGTTATTTTAAAAGATTGGGTAACATTAAGGGCTTTTAAAAGATTTAGTAATAGTATATACTTGATTATACAGAGCAAGTATGATAGCGTTTAGAACAATAGAAACATACGAGTGTTTTTTAGAATTTTGGCTTTCTGACTCCTTAAAGTAGCCTGAGGCACCATAGATTTCCTGCATCTGCACAATCATGGAAATGCAGAAATCAATTTAGAATAAAAAGTTAAAAATTAAAAATAAATAAATAAAAAATTTATTACGATTCGGCTTGTAAAGAACCAAACGTAAAGTGAACCGTTCATGAGCTGTTCTAGCAGGAAGTTTGTTTATTTAATAAATGAACAAACATGATCAATTTTATTTGTTCATTTAGTTTATGTTGGTGAGCGTTGCTTATATTCATTCATTTACGAACATTCACGCTCATTTATGTCTGTTAATTTATGTGTGCTTAAGTTCGTTCGTTTATATATTCAGTTAAACTTTTTATACCAACTACAATTTAGTCTAGTTCTATCAATTTTTAAGCATGATAAGACTAATGTTCATGTTTAATTTAATTTTAAATGGTGTTCGCTCGGTTAGGTTTGTTTGTCTATCACTCTATCTTCAGCTATTTTCATTTGTCTGTATTCATTTGAACTAACAAACAAACACCAACACGCTCATTTTCTTAATGAACAAACATGACAAGTAAACCCTGTTTTGAATTTTCCATGTTTGATTGTTTGTTAGGTAAAAGTTAAACAAAGGAAGACAAACATGTGCCATTTGTGTTCGTTCGGTTCTTTACAAGACTAACTATGATGTATCAAATTTATGAGACTTAAAAGCATACCTGCTTATCGAGCCATGCAAAGTATTGCACGATAGCTGCGCCATCCCGAATATGTGCATTCTTTAGCCCCTTCATCTCTACAGGATTCTATAGTAAAAACAAAATCAAACTGTTTAGTTGCCAGTAATCTCCAATCCGCAAAATAGACAGAAAAACTATAAGGAGAACATATATAAAGAAGGGGAAAAGATTCTTCTTTTACTGAAATTAAACAAGCCAAAAAAACATATATTACCTTGAGGGATTTAGGAAGTGCTAAAGGTGACTGTTGCAGAAGGACCTGATCAGAGTTTAACTTAGAATACAAAGAATAGCAGCAACGTGGGTCGACCCAAATCTTATGGCTATTATCCTCTGAATCAACCACACTATTATATTGCGTTTCCTTAGCAGATGTCAGCTTATTAGATGCAAGCAAAGCTACGTCTGAGCTCACTGCACTGTAATCTTTTACTATGATATTATTTTCCTCCATATAAGATTTGACCTGCAGAAAGCCAACATTTTTGTTTAAGTAATCCAGAAATTAATCGATTATAGAAAAATAACCATAAATAGCCTACCTCAGAAGACAACTTTCTCTCATCCACGTAAAAGAAAGCTGATTTTGTTGTTACAACAGCAAATGCATGAACAACAGGCGAATATGACACGTCACCACCACGTACGTTAAATAACCAAACAACCTGTTAATCAGTTAGAATCAAATCAAAATATCACAATTGACAACTCAAAGTTAGGCCTGTAAACGAATTGAAAGGACACGAACATTTAAACGAACGAATTTGCTTGTTCGTGTTGTCCGTTAAGAAAATCAATTTGTTTGTGTTTCTTTATGTCTGTTTTTAATATTCTAAACGAACAATTGATGAACGTAAACGAACACATATGAACATAAATGAATAAACATAAACCAACAAGAGTTAAAAGGAAACCTGAATATCCAAATTATTAAAGTCTAAAGTAGCATCATCATTACATCAAACATTTCAAAGTTAATTTGAAATATTTAAACAAAGGGTTATGCAAAATGAAAATAAAATTGATATTATTAATAAACAAATTTGAATGAATATTTATACGAATCAAACGCCTTGCTTGCGGTGCGCGCATATAATGTATATATGCGTGAACCCTCGGGTGGGCAAAAGTAAAATTGCATTAATTTTGACGTTATTTTACTAATCTCGTGAAAATAACGTTGAAAGTGGCAGAAGGTTAATCAGGCATCATGTGGTGGCGTTGATAGCCGAAAGACAAGGGCACATGCACCAATCAGCCGGTGTCCTGATGATTGAGTGCTATGTGCCTTATGTCCAAGGCTTGATGCAAAACTACTATCGAGCCGGGGGTCTCACCGGAAGCAGCCTCTCTATCCCTATGGGATAGAGGTAAGGCTGTCTACATCTTACCCTCCTCAGACCCTACCATAGCATTGCTATTGGTGGGATATACTGAGTACAATGATGATGATGATTTATACGAATCAACTGTAAAACATAAATGAGCAAACATCAACAAATATAAAAGAAAGAACATAACCGAGTGTTCATGAACGTTAATGAACGAACAGGACACTTGTTCATGTTCGTTTGTTTAATTGACTGAACAAAAAATTCTGTTCATGTCTGTTCGCTTCTTAAATAAACGAATTTTCCCGCCGCACAGCTCACAAACGTTTCACTGAACATTTGGTTCATTTACAGGCCTGATCAACGTTGAACAAGAATAATTATAAAGCTACAGTCTTACCTCATCAAGTGTTGTGATTATTATTCCACGAGCTTTTTCCTTTTTCAAATTGTCACGCAAATCCTTTAACTTATCTGAAACAGAACGACCCGAAAATTTCAGAGGGTGTACATGAACAGGATTGATTTCAGCTTTTGGTTGATCTTTCCAAACTTGATCAACCAGGTTTTTGGTAGTGGGAACTAAATTCTGTTGTTTTTTTGCAAACAATGACTTCCATTTCTGAGCAGTATCTATTGATATACACCAGAAGTCAATCCCTATAGATGAATCTTCAAGTAAATTCTGATACAAAAATAGGCTTTGTTAAAAAAAGGATAAATAAATGTATTTTGAGAAGCCATAAGTTGCAGAACTTACAGTGGATATCCATAACTCTACAGATGGATCTTCTCCCATACGCATAAGCTTCCATTGGTCACTTAACTGCTGTTCTGCCTGCAAAAAGTATCTTCCATCCGTCCAAAGCAATGCTTCATTCTTTGTTACAAGTGCCAAACCTAAATAATAACCCGTTAACACAACTTTGCAAATTCAGATACATTCGAGTGAATATCAATATAAATGAAAAGGATTCATGTTCAAATATTAAAGTAAATGAAAAATTGAAATTCATTGATTAATATTATAGAGACTGTTTGTAGCTAATCGAACAAAGTGAGGTGAATAGGAGGACGAGAACTAACCAGCACTTCCAGTAAATCCAGAAACAAAAGCACGCCTCTTGTCTCTGGCGGATACATACTCACTCTACAAAAGAAACATATATATATATATATATATATATATATAATCGATTCAAATCTCATCTACAATTACAAAACTATTGAGAAATGAGATGTATGTAATTAAAGGTGGAGTATGTGGACCTGATGATAATCTTCAGATGGAACAACCAGTGCATCGAGAGGTGGAGTATGTGAAGCCATTAAAGATCTCAAAGCAGTGAGAATATCCGCCATCGAGTTAGGGTTTATGATCCGATCGATCAGACCGAGGGGGAGAAGAGTTACTTGTGGGATTTCAGTTGCGGAAGACTTCTCTTTCACGATGATATTAATAAAGATAATATTCTTTTTTTTAATAAATGTGTTTTCTTTTTATATAATTCAAATCCTTTAATGAGAAATAAATTGGTTATACTTGGCTGAAAAAGAATAATCCAGAGGGGCAGTAGATTTCAGGGTTTTCTCGGAAAACCAACATGTCTCGATACATCTTGTATAAGGCTACACAAAGGGTTATACCCGCCCGTATAGCAAGAAGAAACCTTTTGGAGTTGTCATGGAGAATATGGCTAGGATGTGGCTAATTCTTCCATTTAATAAAATGTTAAATGGTATATGGGGTACTATTGCTAAAATTGATAACGTTCTCGATGTTTCTCAAATGGCGGTTTCTAGGCTAATAAAAGAGTAGTTGGAAACGGAGCACTTATTCGTTTTTGGTTGGATGTTTGGCTTGAAGAAATTCCGTCAAAGGATATTTACCCTAATTTCTTTGCTTTAGAAACGAAGAAAGAGTGTATGGTGGCGGGCATATGTAAAGAAAAGGATGAGTTTATCATACTAAACTGGAAATGGAGGAGGCGAGAGATAGGGGTCACGATAGTTAAAGAACTTATGGAGCTCTTGGAGAAACTATATACTTTTAGATTTCAAGGGGGTCAAGATAAATGGGTGCGGGCGGAGATGAATCCGAAGTATATACAGTGGCTTCGGTTAAAAGGCTTCTATACCAAGCTAACTCGTTGCCTCGATATAGTATTTGGGAGTGGAACTCTTAGGTTCCTTTGAAAGTAAATGTCTTTGCTTGACGAGCTATTCTAAGTAGGCTTCCGAAGATTGATAATCTTAAGAGGAAGAACATTATAGTTGGTCCGGATAAGTAAAACTCTTGTTTGAATTCGAGGGGAGTCTACTAAACTATGTTTTCACTTCATGTTTAGTTGCTTTGGTTGTGTGGGAAAGGATCAACATGTGGTGTGAAATTCCACCAATCTTTGCCATTTACCTCATATAAAGCATAAGAGAAAGATGGTTCAACCTATAGTTATGGTGGCTTATTGGTGCTTGTAGAATGCCTGTAATGACTTTATACACTCAAACAAGGCGAATAAGGTGGAGAGCATTATTGGTGACATAAAAATTTGAAGGTTCTTTTGTGGATTAAAAACACAGTGAATCATTTTGATTTAGATTGGATTAGATGGAATTTGTCGGCTCTGCAACTGGTGATGTTTTGTTACATGGGCCACTAGCTCCTTGTTAACAAGTGTTGGCAGTTGTATTGAATGGAAATTTGCAGTTAAAAAAATTACCGAACCAGTTTGGAACCAAAAATATTGGACCCGAAACTTAACGCAGGTTCGAGACTGGTTTATAGTTTCGAAGCAAGAAGATGTTTGAAAGCGATGGTGATGTATATAAAATATACATCTTTTTAGCATCAAATAATCTCTAAAAACTGCAACTTCTATCTGTTAATATAACTCAAAAGGCTACTTATCATATTAAAATGTATTTTAAGATAAACCCAAGCCTTAAACGAAGAAACAAGCGAAAAGTCGAAGAAAACACCTGAACACGCCCTTGTGCCCCCGTAGACACGCCCCCATGCCTTTAAATGCAAGAAAAGACAAAATTTTGCAAGAAAAGACAAAACATTGGACAAAGAAGCACGGGGACGTGCCTCATAAGGCATGGGGTCGTGGTCGCCTTTCACAAAAGACAAAAGAAATATAACAGATCACCAAAAGCACGGGGCCATGCCTCATAGAGCACGCCCCCGTGGTGAGTCAGCATGTACGATCTGACATAGCATTTAATGCAACTGGACACCTGGACACGGGGGGCGTGCCTCAAGGAACACGGGGTCGTGCTGCCTCTCCAAGCTGCCTATAAATAGAAGAGCATGTTGCATTGATCAAGTGTGCTTGAAGAAAAGTTCCATACGGGTTTCTCTTATAAAAATACTCACATTACACTCATATTGAAGATCTTGTGAAGAGTTTTAAGGCTTGGAGGTTACCATCATCCATTATCATCATCATCATCATTATCCATCACCATTGAAGAGGGAAGATTCATCAAACATTTGGTTAGATTATTCTAGTTTGATCATGTGTTTGTTATTCTCATCTCTTTTAATGTTCATAACTATGCTCATTATGAGCTAAACTCCTTTTACCATCTAAAATCTATGAAGAAGCTTTGTTTTACTTGATGATTATGTTTAACATGTGATTTAGTTTGGTAAAGTACATGGTTATTTTGCAATTATCCTTTGATGAAGAAATATTTTATCACTTTAACACAATACATCAAGGTTGATGACTAAAAATCAATCATGTTCACTCATGTTCTTGGAGACTAGAAATGGTAAAAGGAATACCTTGATAATTTATTCAAGATAAACATGGATCCTTATGTTGTACTTAGAAATGATGAGATATAAGTTATGATCTATTTCTCTAGTTTTGATAATTCTAAAATAACATTGTTAACACGATTGCTTAGGTTATCATGCTAGTTAAAGAAATCATATATTAATAGAATGTGTAACTATAACCTAATCAAATCAACCAAGGGGAGGTTGTGTGATTTAACTACAATAACTCGAAGTTGTTAGGATTGGTATTTGAGAAATCGAAGTCAATCCTAATCGTTCTACTTTACCAAACTACTTGTCTACTTAAATTGACATTCTCGTGGTAGCATGATATTAAGCATAGGATGGGCTTGAAAATACGCATGCTACTTTCTTTTATGTCATAGAATATGTTCACATAGAAATGAGGGACTATTCTATCATATATTTCTAGGACAAGTTTATCACATGTTTACTTAATAATCATCAAGGAAGAATGGAGTGGATTCTTGATCTTAGATCGTAACCTTCATATAATTGAATTACTCATTTGGAATTTCTCTTCTTGTCACCTATATATTATATAAGTATTTCTATTTTATATAAAACTTAAATATCAACCCCAAAATGATTAGAACTCTCCGAATGAACTAAAACGAAGATTCATTATTAGAAACATTTGTGTCCACGGATCGATACTTGGTTCTTACCAATATTATTCTACATATACGATAGGTACACTTGCCTATTTTGTGTGTGTTTAGTCTTAGTAGAAATCACTTTGATAAATTTAAAACACGATCTTGTGCAAAAGTTAAATCTCTTATCCATTATATTTTACCACACCGCACGCACTACATCAAGTTTTTGGCGCCGTTGTCGGGGACACGATACGTTTCTAAGAACGATCCAAGTTTTAAATTAATCATTGTTTATAATTGTACAAATTTTTAACTTTTATTTTATTTTCTTTTTACTTATTATTATGTTAGAATTATGTTTTTAAAAGGCTAGCCTAACCTCTAATTTAGCTTAAATAGCTTATACCTTAGTTTAGTTTTAAAATAGCTTAGCTTAACTTTTAGTTTAACTTCAACTAACCTTTAGTTTAATTTAAATAGTTTAAATTTGATTTTACCCCATGTATGTCCTCTACATTCAGACCTGAGCTTGTTTCTCCAATTTCTGAACCGGAACGACTCTTTCATCGACGACCACGTAAACGAACTGCAGAAACCCCCGAAACAATCAAAGACGAATCAGTAGACGCCACTGCATCAAGAGGAATCAAACCGAAGAAAAGATGGAAGCACAAAACAATGAACCAAACATGAGCCAGTATGCCAAGCCAACTCTCGAAGGCTATGGCAATGGAGTGGCTCCACCCGATATCATCGAACATTTTGAAATCAAATCAACCACCATTCATATGGTGGAAAATTCAGTTCAATTTCATGGTCTCCTCGACGAAGACCCTCTTTCTCATATATCTCGATTCCTACGAATTTGCGGAACCTTTAAAATTCAAAGCTTTCAGAAGATCAAATCAAACTCAAACTCTTTCCTTTCTCTCTAAAGGGTCAAGCCTTAGAATGGATAGAATCTCTTCCTTCTGGTACCATCACTAAATGGGACCATATGGTTGAACAGTTTCTCCTCAAATACTTTATGCCTGATAAAAATGCCAAATATCGAGCCAGAATTACCGAATTCCGGACCGATGATGATGAGTCGTTACACGCAGCATGGGAGAGATACAAAAGTCTTCTGAGAAGATGCCAACATCATGGACTGAGCGTATAGTTACAAGTACGAAATTTCTTTGATGTACAATCCAGTCAAAACAAACAGGCCATCGACCAAGTCGCGGGTGGAGACCTGGGTTCCAAATCACCTAACACCAAGATCTACACCAACACATAAAGGAATGCACCACGTCTATTCCAACACTCTTGTTACCGCACAACTTGAAGCCCTTTCTAAAAAATTCGAACAACTTCAAGCCGAACTATCAAAAACCAAGATCACCTGTGACACCTGTGGAGGAACTCATAAGACTGTTGGAATAGATCTGCCCAAGACACATATTTGAGTTGATGTGGCTAGTACGTTATGATCCAAGTCGGGTCATACCCAATAACAAGCTAGACAAACACCACGATATTTATTATTAGATATGATCTAACTAATAATTATCAACACTTATAATATTTGGAAAATGAGTTTTCTAAATATTTTCACTTGGGTGATAAATAAATTATGTGGATAATTTATGTTATGAGAGATGTTATTTATTTGGATAAATAACATATATGTATGAAAAGGAAAATATCCAAAATTGTTTTTGGGTTGTTGGGGGAAAGACCCATGGGGCCAGCCCCTCCCCTCTCTCTCTCCACCTTTGTATTACTTCCAAGACATGCATGTTGTATGATTGGGGGATCATTTTTCTTAAACAACTCCAACACAACTTATTCTTTCACACACAAGACTCTCTTTTTTCTCTCTTCCTACTTTGGCCGAAAAGAACAAGAAGAAGAACAAGGAGATTTGCAAGTGTAAGATCCTAGCAACTTGGGTGTTTGTTGGAAACTTGTACGGGTACACAAGCTTAAGGATTTCCTCCATTGGAATCTCGTCATTCACATCTTCATCTTCTTCATATTTCTGGAAATTTGTAGGTATGTAACCAAACACCCTATGGTTGGTTTTGATAGCATGTAAATCGTATTTGGATCCTAGATTGGGTTTAGCATAAAACGGGTTTTATGTGTATTGGTAATCAAGATTTAAAACTTATTTTCTGCTGCGTTTTTCACATATAATGGGTTATATGGACTTTGATAATCTTGTAAAATCCCAACAATGGCATCAAGAGCCGCTTATACAATTACATGCCTCAAAAATGGGATCTAAAGTATTCGGGTTTTATGGTATTCTTTACTATATTGGCCAAAAACTTTAGGCATATTAGTTGACCCTTGGTTTTTAAAGATTCTACCACACATGCATGTGGAAGACAAATTTTGTTTGGACAGAATCTGGGTTTTCAGCTCTGGCCGAAAACTCTTGGTTGGAAACCAAGGTTTTCGGTCTGGCCAAAAACACCACAAAAAAACCGTTCTCGGTCTCATGGTTGGAAACCATGGTTCTCGGTTCTTGGTCAAGAACTCAAAGGTTATCGGTCTTGGTCGAAAAATCTCTTGTTGGCTTAGAACTCTAAGTTCTCTGTCTCTTGGCCAAGAACTCAAGGTTCTCGGCTGACCGAAATCTTCGAGCCGAAAACTCTGAAGCTTTGGCCTTCTGGCTGAGAACCATAGGGTTAAAGGGGAACCATTCTGGTCAAAGGGTTGACCTGATTACTTGGATGTTCATAACCTAGCCATGACCTTGTGTATGTTGTGTGATGCCTTGTGATTTATTCATTATGGTTGTAATATTCTTTTATTCGGGTTGTAATCTATTTGTATATTTCAATTTGGTTTGTAATAATAAGTAGAATAGTTGTATTCTTTTTACTAGAAAATGTATTAGGATATATTTTGTAAAAGAAGATGCAACTACAATACCATTTTGGTTTTGGGCCTTAGTGGACCTAATAGTCCTCTATGGGATTTAAGCCCAATGGCCCAAACCCAAAAGAGGCCCAAGGAAGCAATGAGCTAAAGTTGGAGCCCAAATAAAGAGAAAATATCACAGAGGTAGAAACTTGAAGCATATGGATACGGAGTCAAGTGGGAGTTCGCTATCACATACCTTGTGTCATGCTTGTCCCTCAAGAGAGACCTTATGACACACTTGTTTCGGTCAACAAATTTTTGTCAATCTTAGGTGGCTATGGTTATGGACTTGTGATTTTATTTATGCTTGTGAGGTTGATTTATATTTTGTTTTATCATATTTGGATATGTTGTTAACAATTAAAATCAACAACTTGCAAAAAATTGATTCCTTAGAAATTATTAAGTAATAAAGTTGGTTTTATTAACAATTAATGATTTCATAATAAAATGGGTTTTATTAAAAGGAATTGTGAAAATTGGTTTTCAACAAAGTACCATACATTTGAATGCATGCAAATGGAAGGTATATAAAATAGTTTTCCAATCTAGAATTTTGAAAACTTAAATCCCTTTTAAAACAAGTTAAACACCATCCTTTTATACGACACTCGAATCACTTGGGAACTTGATGTGGGATAAAGGTCACCTAACCGCATTTAAGGAAACTTGTGAGTTTGAGGTGGATTTACAATACTTGTGGGATAAAGGTCACCTAACCACTTGTATGTGTAAACTCACACGTGTGTGTAAGTAGGACGACTTGATTTGGAAACCATGTGAATAGGGTCACCGAAGCATGGCGTACAAAGGTGTTGATGGGATTTAAATGCCAACTAAACATATGATGTTTACCCGATCCTAGAAGTTGCAAAGGGTTGCAATTGTCAAACGTTGACTACATTGTTAATTTGAATAGTAGGATAAAGGTCACCTAACTGTTATTTGAATGAAACGTTGGATTCTAGATTTTAATTATTAATTATTTTGGAGACATTAAAGGGTATTAATGATTAACATTTATTAATGATATTGAAAATACTAAAATTGAGCTTTGTTAAATTTATAGATGGCCGCAAACAACAACCTACCGAACGCAATTATCCCACCCGTGTATAACTTATCACTGAGATCCATTCTGGATAAGGATCGTCTAAATTACAACAACTTTATGGATTGGTATTGAAACTTGAGAATTGTTCTCAAGCAAGAAAAGAAATCCTATATTTTGGACGATCCTATTCCTAATGAACCTGATGTTAATGACTTGGATGCCTAGAATGATTGGTTGAAATAAACCGAGGATCCAGTGCAAGTTTCTCGCCTCATGTTGGGAAAAATGATTCCCAAGATCCAAAAGGAGTTCGAGAATCATGGGGCATATGACATGATCACCCAACTTAAGGAAATGTTCCTTACTCAACCTAGGGTGGAACGCTTCGAAACGGTTCGAGCGTTTCATGCATGTCATATGGAAGGAACCCAATCTGTCTCATCTTATGTTCTTAAGGTGAAAAGCCAAATTGATCGGCTTGAACGGCTTAATTGTCCCGTCTCAGAAGAGTTAGCCACGGATATGATCCTTAATGGCTTAACTAAAAGGTTTGAGACATTTGTTATGAATTATAACATGAATGGATGGGACAAGAGTGTTGGTGAGCTTCACGCAATGCTCAAAACAGCCGAAGCTGGAATGGATAAAAAGGTTTTACCCGTTCTCACGATAAATAGAGGTGGTTGCTAGTGGTAAGTGGCAAGTCAAAGGAAGGTTCAAGGGAAAGGAAAATGCGGAACCCAAACCAAAGAAGCTAAAGGATAGCTCCGAGGATCCGTGCTTTGGTTATGGAGAGATAGGACATTGGATGAGAAATTTTCCAACCTATCTCAAGGAGTTGAAAGCTAAGAGGGATGTAGGGCAAACCTCAGGTACAAATTTCATGATCCATATTGATCTTAATATTATTTCTTCTAACACATAAGTATTGGATACCGAATGTGGAACTCATATTTGCAATTCGTTGCAGGAGTTCAAAATAAGAAGTGATTACAAGAAAGGAGATATAAGTCTCTTTATGGGCAATTGAGCAAAGGTTGACGTCCAAGCCCGAGGAAATTATGTTTTAAAGCTTCCAAATGGTTTGGATGTTATTTTGAAAATCATTTTGTATTCTCCTAGTTTGACTAGGAATATTATCTCTGTTTATTTGTTAAGAGAATTTGGTTATGATTTAAAGTTTGTTGACAATGGTATTTATGTTTTCATGAATGATGTCTTTTATTTTAAAGCAATGTCGTCTAATGGCATTTATGAGTTAGTTCATGATAACACATCCATTGATAACTCGTTGTACCAATCTAGCACCAAAAGACTCAAATTGGATTTGAGTAAGACTTTTCTTTGGCATTGTCTCCTTGGTCACATAAACAAGGATCGCATTCTACACTTCAAAAGAATGATATTTTGGAATCAAATGATGATTCATTTGATAAGTGTGAATCTTGTTTATTGGGAAAGATGACCAAGGATCCCTTTAGTGGAACTAATGAAAGGGCGAAAGACTTATTAGGTATCATACATTCGGATGTATGTGGTCCTTTTAAGACAATGAAAAGAAACGGTGAAAGATACTTCATTACCTTTACCGACGATTATAGTCTCTATGGGTATGTGTTCTTGTTAAGACACAAAGATGAAGCCTTTGAAATGTTCAAAGTCTTCCAAACTAAAGTACAAAATTAACTCAAAAAACAATCAAAGTACTTCATTCTGATAGAGGAGGTGAATACCTCAATGATGTATTTCTATATCATCTTAGGAGTTGTGGGATTGTCTCACAACTTACTCCACGTGGAACACCACAACATAATGGTATGTCCTAAAGGAGGAATCAAACTCTATTGGATATGGTTCGATCTATGATGGCTAGAAGCACATTACATCTATAAGTTTGGGGATTCGCATTGATCTCCGCAACCCGTATTCTAAATATGGCACCTACCAAGAAAGTGGAAAGGACACCTTTTGAAATATGGCATGGAAGGGTTCCATCATTATCATATTTAAAGGTATGGGGTTGTGAGGCTTATGTCAAGAACAACACCAAAAAAAAACTTGAAAGCTGATCCACTAATTGTATCTTTGTAGGATATCCTAAAGACTCGATGGGATAATATTTCTACAATCTAAACGAGCAAAAGGTGTTTGTTGCTCGAAAGGCTGAGTTCTTGGAAAGAAAGTTCCTTATGGAAGGAACTGAAAGAACTGTGGAACTCGAGGAGGATCGAGAACCACAAGCCGATACACATTTGGTTAACACTAGCAATCAATAAGAGGTTGTTGAGAATGATCAAATGGTTGATCAAAACACACGAAACATTCGCAAATATGGTAGAATTAGCACCCCACCCGAAAGATATGGTTTATCGTGGATGGATGCTACGTGGTGGATTCGGATGAACCAACCACATACCACGATGCAATGTCACAATCTGATTGTGATAAATAGCTGGAAGCCATGAACGTTGAGATGCAATCCATGCATGACAACCAAGTATGGGACTTGGTTATACCACCTCTAAATTCCAAACTGGTTGGAAGTAAGTGGGTTTTCAAGAAGAAAACTGATATGCATGGAAACTTGGATACTTACAAAGCTAGAGTTGTAGCAAAAGGTTTCACTCAAATTCAAGGGGTTGACTATGATGAAATTTTTCGCCTGTTGCAACGCTAAAGTCTATTAGGATACTATTTGCCATAGCTGCATATTGTAACTATGAGATATGGCAAATGGATGTCAAGACCGCTTTTCTAAATGGGCATCTTGAGGAAGTTTTATATATGATTCAGCCTGAAGGTTTTTTCGATCCACAACATCCTAATAAAGTATGCAAGTTAAAGAAGTCAATCTATGGATTGAAACAAGCATCTAGAAGTTCGAATCACCGTTTTGATGATGAAGTTAAGAAATTTGGTTTCATCAAGAACGCTGATGAAGCTTGTGTGTATACGAAAGCTAGTGGGAGCATCATTACGTTTATGGTATTATATGTCAATGACATGATACTATTTGGAAATGGCATTCCAACCTTGGAAGGTTTAAAAGCCTGGCTTGGAAGTTGTTTTTCAATCAAGGATCTTGGTGAAGCCGCCTATATTTTGGGAATAAGGATCTATAGGGATAAATCAAGGCGGTTGATAGGTTTAAATCATAGTGCATAAATTGACAAAATCTTGAAAAGGTTCAAGATGGACAACTCTAAGAAAGGTTTGGTACCTATTCAAAGAGGAACAATATTGAGTGCATCTCTAATATAGATGTATTTATACATCTCAAATCCCTTGTAAAGTTGTGTTTCTTTAATGATTTGAGTTCGTTTTAGTTCGAGTTTTGTTTATCTTTTATTAATTTAAGTTTTGAGTCAAGTATTTAATATGTGTCATGTTTTAACTCTTTTGGTGTCTTGCATGTTAAACTTAATTCTTTCTATCATTTCATGCGAAGCTAATGTTCGTTTTGTTCGTCAACGGTTACATGATTACTTCACTTAAGAGTTTTGATTTGTTTACATGTAGATGGTGTTTTAAAAGTCAAGGAAAAGAAGGTCTAGAAGGTTCATGTCGTTGCTTGGAAGCTAAGGAAGATATCTAAGATGATTAAGCAACAAATAACAAGCAAAAACTCGGAATGCACTCCAGAAGCACACCGCGCCGCGCGAAGGCATGCCCAAAGGGTCCCGTGCGGCGCCTTGGGCCTTATGGTCAACATATTTTGGCAATTCAAGCCCGTTTTACACTATAAAAGTATACCTAGACGGGGGGGAAGCACTTTGGCAGCCGATTTTCCAAGGTTTTGAGCTAAGATTGAAGGTAATTTGGAGGCTAGGAAGAAGGAGGATCATAGAGCTTTCGTACAAGTGTTCAAGGATCAATTGCAAAGGGTTTTATCGCTCTAACTTTCGTTCCTTGTTCATTATTTGTCATGTCTTTCCTCTTTGTTTTTAAGACTTATTTAGGATTGTTTTTAATAATGATTCTAGGCTAGACTTCATGTCTACCTAGGTTTGATGAACATGTATTGACTTGATTCTTGCTTTGGACAATTGTTTTGATTATTTCGTTATTTAATAGTAAAAGACTTGATTTTGCTTTCATGATGCATATGAGTATTTGTTATCTTGATTGATTATTAACTATTGCTCACATGGATCTTGTTTTCTATTGATTATGTTCTTTAGATATTAAAGTTCATGTTTAATCAATTACTTGGTGTTTTGATTATTATGTTGAATGAGCCCATTAGATCATAGAAGCTTGTTGATAGTTGGTTAGGGTTTTGAATGTTCTCCTAAATTCCAATAGCTGTAAGGTGAGGAGTTGTTCATGTGTCTTGGTCAATCACATGCTAGGATAGATTAGTGACAATATTCTTGCTTATTGTGTTGATCCATGTTCATGATGTCATGTTAGTTTATCAAGTTATCTAGGGTTTAGTGTTTCGTGAGATTGCTTGCCTAAGATACAATTAATTAACCCTGTTTGATAACTGTAAGGAAATCAATATAACTGATTGCTTAATAATCTAATAATTGTTCTTTGGGATTTCGTTTGATTCAGTCAAGGGTCCTTTAGGGTTTGTTAGATGAATATGTTTAGAAATCAGTTTCCATAATCATGTTATTTGTCCATTTCTTTATGATTATCGATGCATGGGATTCTTACCTAGGTAGATTCCTTCTCTTGTTGGTTTCGAACTTGTGTTTAATTGCTTGTTTCTCGTTTGCTTGTTTATTTGATTTCTTAGCTTAATTTTAATTTAAAAACCCCCTTAAAACATTAATAATAAATAGTCGTGTCGTAAGTCGAGTCTAATTAGTTAATTAACGTAATTTATAGAGTCCTGTGGGTTCGATATACCAGACTTACTTAGCTTTAGTACAATTGACCGGTTCACTTGTCGGTGTTTTGTGTAGTTGAGTGTTAAGTCTAGTTTTTATTACTTGTTTAGTTTAGTTAATATTTAATTGACTGTTTCTAGCACATCAATCTCAATGTCTAAGCTCAAAGGATGAGCAAGACAAAATAAATGGAATCCCATATGCGTCTGCTATAGGTTCCATCATGTATGCCATGATATGCACGAGACCGGACGTGTCATGCGCTTTGAGCATGAGGAGTAGATACCAACAAAATCCGGGAACTAGCCATTGGATGGCGGTTAAGAGCATATTGAAATACCTTAGGAGGACTAAGGATATGTTTCTAATATATGGCTCTGGTGAGGAGGAACTCGTTGTAAAGGGTTACACGGATGCGAGTTTCCAAACTGATCGAGATGATTCTCGATCAAAGTCGGGATATGTTTTCTTTCTAAATGGTGGGGCTGTTTCTTGGAAGAGCGCAAAACAAGATGTGGTAGCGTTGTCCACCACTGAATCGGAATACATCGCCGCCTCATTGGCAGCTCAAGAAGCTTCGTGGATTAGAAAGTTCATTGCCGATCTAGAGGTAGTCTGTACCATTCAGGACCCAAGAGATATTTTGTGACAACGAGGGTGCGATTTCTCAAATCAAGGAACCCCGTGCACATCAAAAGACAAGGCACATTGAGCGGAGATTCAACTACATAAGGGATGAAGTTGAAAAGGGAAAGATATGTATTCGCAAAGTTCACACTAATCAAAACATTGCGGATCCACTCACGAAGCTCCTAGAAAGGCCAAAGCATGAAGGTTATACTTGTGCCTTAGGATTTCGATATTCTAGTGATTGGAATTGATCAAATTTTCTATTTAGATATCAGAACAATTGTTATTTTGACTCAATCATATGATTATGGTTTATGATTATGCTTTTGAGTTATGTTCCATTTTAGCATGTTTAAATCCGTGAATAATTTAATTATCTAAATGTCCGTAGTCGATCACATTTGTAGGAACAAACGTGAAGGTAAGACTATTATGAACTTGGATTGGTAAATATTCATAAGGTATGAATATAGCAAGGGTTTGCTGTCAAGGTTCATAGATATTTATGGGATAATAATTGGACTAACCCGCCCTCAAATTTTACTGTATGGAATCCTTGTGATTTGTGGTCATAAGTAAATTTGAGTAAAGGCGAACATCATAGTATCCTCCGACCTGAGATACATATTGGGTCTTGATATTCACCGACTATTATACTTTGACTTAGTTCTTCGTTGCTCTGAAATATGTGAGTACATAAGGCTAAGCTCAAGTGTAGTACGAGGTGATAGTGAGAGACTTATGTAGTCAATAGGGGATTTGTCCCTCTTATTCGTTGAGAGTTAAATGTGTAAGGCCTGATAAGTTAAATCAACAAAGAGTGATCACTCTGTGTCTCTGGATTTAACATGACATTTGTGGCAAAAGGATAAATGATAGTTTCATCTAAATCATTTTCAAGTAAGGGACTTGAAGGGGATGATGTTATTGAATGGCACTTCGTCATGCGTATTAGGGATAGTAAACCGTTGTTAGGCGGTATTTGCTATTTGCATCAATCTTCTATGTATCTTGTGCAAGTGGGAGATTGTTGGAAACGATCTGCCCAAGACACATATTTGAGTTGATGTGGCTAGTACGTTATGATCCAAGTCGGGTTCATACCCAATAACAAGCTAGATAAACACCACGATATTTTATTAGATATGATCTAACTAATAATTATCAACACTTATAATATTTGGAAAATGGGTTTTCTAAATATTTGCACTTGGGTGATAAATAAATTATGTGGATAATTTATATTATGAGAGATGTTATTTGTTTGGATAAATAACATATATGTATGAAAAGGAAAATATACAAAATTGTTTTTGGGTTTTTTGGGGGATAAAGCCCCATGGGGCCGACCCCTCCTCTCTCTCCACCTTTGTATTACTTCCAAGACATGCATGTTGTATGATTGGGGGATCATTTTTCTTGATCAACTCCAACACAACTTTCTCTCCCACACACAAGACTCTCTCTTTTCTCTCTTCCTACTTCGGCCGAAAAGAACAAGAAGAAGAACAAGGAGATTTGCAAGTGTAAGATCTTAACAACTTGGGTGTTTGTTGGAAACTTGTACGGGTATACAAGCTTGAGGATTTTCTCCATTGGAATCTCGTCATTCACATCTTCATCCTCTTCATATTTCTGGAAATTTTTGAAGGTATGTAACCTAACACCCTATGGTTGGTTTTGATAGCATGCAAATCGTATTTATATCCTGGATTGGGTTTAACATAAAACGGGTTTTATGTGTATTGGTAATCAAGATTTAAAACTTATTTTCCACTTCGTTTATCACATATAATGGGTAGATGGACTTTGATAATCTTGTAAAATCCCAACAAAGACAACTGACTGCAAACAAGTAATTATGGCCATGGAAGAAGTTGACTTTATCGCCCGTGAAAACAACGCTTTCAGCAACAACTACAATCCAGGTTGGAGAAACCACCCGAATTTCAGTTGGAAGGACGAAGTAACGCTCAAACGCTACCCGGATTCGAAAAGAGGCCGATGAATCAATATTTCCAGCCTAAACCTCAACTTCAAGAACAAAGTTCCATTAGCCATCAAAATCAAAGCTACCCCAAAATTGAAGACATGTTGATCCAATTCATGAGCAAAACAAATGAAGCAGAAAAGAAGGCCGACTCAAGAGCCATTGATATCAGTGGAGTATTGTTAAAACATGAAGCTGACCTGAAAAGTCAACAAGCATCGTTGCCGAATCTTGAAACTCAGATCAGACAGATCGCCCGACAATTGTCTGAAAGACCACCTGGCGCTCTTCCAAGAAACACAATCACAAATCCGAATGCGACAGCTAACGCTGTTACGTTAAGAAGTGGCACGAGCACTGTTGCCTACCAACTCCAGAACCAGTTATGGAGAAGGAATCCCCTGAGAAAACGCAGGAGATACTAGTTCCAATAGGCACCGTACAACCTAAGGAACCAGTCTGAACTTATGTTACGCCTATTCCATACCTTGGACGGCTGAAACATGAGAGATTGGAAGCTCAGTACGGGAAGTTTTTAGAACTCTTCAAACAACTCCACATCAACATCCCTTTCGTCGAAGCTATTGCTCAAATGCCGAAATATGCAAAGTTTCTTAAAGACGTACTGACCAACAAGAGGAAGTTGGAGGAGCTCTCGCTTGTCACTTTGAGTGAAGAAAGTTCAGTTGTTCTCCAAAGCAAGCTGCCATCGAAAATGACCGATCCAAGGAGCTTTACTGTCCCTTGTCTCATAGGAAATTTGTCTATTAGCAGTGCCCTGGCTGACCTATGAGCTAGTATTAACTTAATGCCTTATGTGGTTTTTTTCAAAACTAGGGATAAGAGAACCAAATCCCACCCGCATGAGCATTCAACTAGCTAACCGATCCGTTAAATATACTCGGGACATTGTTGAAAACATGCTTGTCAAAATTGATAAATTTTTTTCCCAGTAGATTTTGTAATTCTAGACATGGAAGAAGACAAAAGTGTACCTCTGATTCTCGGAAGACCTTTTTGGCCACTGCAAAGGCTATTGTTGATATTTGCACTAGCAAACTCACTCTCAGGGTCAATGACGAGGCTATCACTTTTGACATAGGAAAATCTATGCAACATCCGCAACATCCCGATGACACATTGTACTGCGTTGACATCATCGATTCTATCATAAGTTGCTATATGCGGAAATCTTCCATCAATAACACACTAGAAACACAAATCTTAACTGACGTTATCACCAAACACCTTTCAGAAAACGTTAATCTCAATACTAACAATAACAATCAAGAAACATCAAAAGTAGTATGTAAAAGAATGCAATGAAAAATCAAAACCATCAATCGAAGAACCACCAGCTTTAGAATTAAAAGAACTCCCAAACCATCTCGAATTTGTCTTTCTAGAAAAAGACTCTCAACTCCCAATAATTATTTCATCTCACCTTTCAAAAGAAGAGAAAGACGAACTTCTTAAGGTTCTCAAAAACCATAAGAAGGCTATCACATGGATGATCATGGATATCAAGGGCATTAGTCCTTCCTTTTGTACTCACAAAATCCTTATGGAGGAAGAATACAAACCCGTGGTCCAACATCAAAGACGTCTCAATCCCAACATACAAGATGTGGTGAAGAAGGAAGTAATCAAACTCCTTAATGCCGGATTAATCTACCCAATCTCAGATTCGGCTTAGGTTAGTCCAGTTCAAGTAGTACCCAAGAAGGGAGGAATGACAGTTGTAATGAACGAGAAGGATGAGCAGATACCAAAGATGACCATCACAGGCTGGCGAGTTTGCAGTGATTACCGGAAGCTTAATGACGCGACAAGAAAAGATCATTTTCCACTTCCTTTTATCGATCAAATGCTCTAACGTTTATCAGGAAAAATGTTCTACTGTTTTCTTGATGGATTTTCCGGATATTTTCAAATTCCAATTGCTCCTGAAGATCAGGAGAATACCACTTTTACATGTTTGTACAACACCTTTGCCTACCGAAAAATTCCATTTGGACTATGTAATGCTCCAGCCACCTTCCAACGTTGCATGGTGGCTATCTTTCATGAAATGATCGAACGCTCTATGGAAGTTTTCATGGACGACTTCTCAGTCTTTGGAGACTCCTTTGATCATTGTTTAAGAAACCGAGACAAAATGTTGGCTAGGTGTGAAGAAGTGAATTTAATACTCAACTGGGAAAAATGTCACTTTATGGTCAAAAAAGGCATTGTTCTCGGTCACAAGATATCCCAAGCAGGACTAGAAGTTGATGGGGAAAAAATCAAAACCATATCCAAACTTCCGCCCCCAACTTCAGTCAAAGACATTAGAAGTTTTCTAGGTCACGCAGGATTATATCGTTGTTTCATAGTTTAATCTTAATTTAAAACCCCCCTTAAAACATTAATAATAAATAGTCCTGTCGTAAGTCGAGTCTAATTAGTTAATTAACACAATTTATAGAGTCCTGTGGGTAAGATATACCGGACTTACTTAGATTTAGTACAATTGACCGGTTCACTTGCCAGTGTTTTGTGTAGTTGAGTCTTAAGTCTAGTTTTTATTACTTGTTTAGTTTAGTTAATATTTAATTGACTGTTTCTAGCACATCAAGTTTTTGGCGCCGTTGCCTGGGACTCTTGGCAATTGCGTTATTTGCGTTAATTGGACTTATTTGATACATACGTGCTAGTTGTTTATTTTCGTTTGAGTCGTAGGAGTCTAATTTAAGTTTTAGTTTATTTTTATTTATTAAGTATTCGAGTCTACTCACTTGGTCTGTTGCGTTTTCAGGTTTATGCCACATCTTCGTTCGTAAGGACCACCGCTTGAGAATCTAGATTTTTCTCCGTTGAATACCGAGGCTAGCTCGTCAGCAGAGAAACAACCGTCGGAACCTGCGTCTACAACAAATTCGTCACCACCCAGTTCACCGCCTGAAAGTCCGAGAAATCAAGATCAAATGGCCGACGATAGAATTATTTCTGCTCAAGCCTTCGATGGTTTAGCCGGAAACCAGTCATGCATCGTTATTCCCGCAATCAACAATCCCAACTCGTGGCAAATTCCGTCATATGTCATTAACAACATCGTTCAAACTAATCAATTTCATGGGAACGATGACAAGGATGCACCCACACACATTAACCGACTTTACCGCGTTTTGAAAACTTTTAATTTGCAAGATGCTACTGAAGATGCTATTTTCTTACATCTATTTCCGTTTTCACTTGCAGGTAAAACAACTATTTGGCTCGACACTCAGCCGCCTGGCACGTTCACTACTTGGGAGGCGTTACGTTCAGCTTTTATCAAGAAGTACTTCTCACCTGCTAAAGCGGTTGTTCTTCGAGATCAAATTCATTCTTTTCACATGGAACCGTGGGAGAAATATTGTCATGCTTGGGAGCGTTTTCAGAACATGCTAGCCCGTTGCTCATAGAATGGTCTCACACCATGGGCTCTCGTGGAAAAATTTTACAATGGGTTGAACTACGAAACCCAAGTTCGGTTTGACACGGCCGCGGGAGGAAGTTTACTGGCAAAGAAGAATGTCACCGAATGTAATGAGATGTTTGAGAGATTTGCTCAATCCGATTATGCCAATGAGACACATCGCGGGAATTCCACTCCCGTTAGCAGTACATCCTCATCCGCTCGAGGTGTACACCAGGTTAATCTGGATACTAGTGTAGCTGCTGCTTTGGAATCACTAACTAGAGAGGTTAAGGAGCTGAAGGCTAAAGTGGACAGATGTGAGTTTTGTAGGGGTGGACATGGTACGTTGGAGTGCCTGGTGATGAATCAATAGGTCGATTTTGTTGCTGGTCAGAACAGGTTTCCCAACACATATAATAAAAATAGTCAGAGTTGGAACAGTTACAAGAACCCGAATCAGAATAATTCTAACTGGCGTCTGTCGGATGCACCACCCGGATTTCAAAAAACTCTTATAATCAAGGACAAGGTCAGTATTTCAATAATAATAACACTGATGGTACTAATGTTCAAAAAAATGTACATGATTCAAACGGTGGAATTGGACGTTTGGAAGAGATGATGAAGCTAATCTTGGAGAGAGATCAAGCTACACAGAAAAAGTTTGCCGAACACGATTTGCTCTTCAAGAATCAACAATCTTCCATTCTCGATATTCAAAGGACTGTTGGTGATATTGCTCGTCGTTTATAAGAAAGGCCCCCAGGTCAGTTTTCGAGTATCCCTCAAACTAATCCGGCTGCTCAATTGAAAGCCATCTCCACTCGTAATGGTAGGGTTTTTGGTCCGGACTTAGTTAGTAGAGAAATTAGGAAAGATAGGGATGATGAGTTGATAGATGAGGAGATAGAGTTAGAGGCTCCAGGTGTAACGATTCCGACGAAACCAGGGATACCCTAACCGGTAGACGATAGTTACGTCATATTTAATGTCGGGTACATGAGTTACCATGGTAATTATACGAGAATACATGGTTCATTGTATTGATTGTACGTGAATATATAATTCACCGCATTGAATATGCGATTAATCGATCGATAATTATTGAAACCCGAACGAATCGAGGGTTCAATTATAGACGATATCTATAATATTTAGTGATGTTACGAAGCATTAATGCTTCGGGATAAGTAAAGCACGGCACAGAAAAAGAATTTCGATTTAATGGTACGTCGGTACATTAAACGAAACCTTTAATACCAAACCGAGCAAGAGATGATCGATCAAGCCGAAAAAGATGCGCGATAATTAATGATATGATGTTTTAAGTTAATAAATGTCATGGTTTAAGTTTTTGAAGTTTTTAAATCGGTTTTATATAAATTTCATTTTTAAGCCGAAAAAACGACCGTTTTAGCCTCGTTTTAAGCCGAATTAAACATTTAACCGAAAAACGAACTGAACTAGATTATCCAAAACATTATCCGGATTGCGGATATCCAAACATGTGGCCTAAAATGGAGAGGTGGGTCCCACCCCACCCCCCACATAGTCCGATCGGACCACCACCCCTCAAACCACACTTCATTTCTTTTTTTTTTTACACAAACACTCCCAAGTTCATCAATCCTCTCCAAAGTATGATTCAAAAACAGAGAGTTCTAGCAAGAAAAACGAGGTAATGATCGAGTTATGCACGTGTTCATCTTCATTTCTTGAGTTTGTTTGCAAGAAAATGAGGTTTCAATGATGAAAACCGATTCTTGCATGATCAAGTGATGTATACGGGTTATACAAGGGATCTTGGTCCAAGAAAGGAGTTAAACGAATCAAAAACGAATTTTTACGGTTAAATCTTTGTTTTTGGAATCATAACCGAAACCATGAAAGAAATGGCTTGATCGTGAGTGTAACTTGCTTGGTATTGTGGTATGTTGTTTGTAGGCTCTGTGTTTAGTGGTAGATAAGGCGGAAAGACGAGTTTGTAGCTTGTAGTGGCGGAAAACGAAAGGTATATTCGGTTTATGTTCGGTGTATGTGTTTTGGGACAGATTGTTGATGGTTTAGATTTAGGTCATGAAATTTTACAGGGATGTTCTACTCATGAAAATAAGAGTTCTGTGAATTTTTGGTAATTTTTGGACAAAGGATGAATATTTGGTGAATTTAATGCTCGGTTTTGGCCAAAAATGATGAAAAATAGTTAAATATCATGAAAAATTCTGGAAAATTGCAGATAAGCTTTTTATATCATGTATAAGTCACACACAAAATGTGAGGTCAGTTGGAGAAGTCTAAGTAGGCTTTTCGGTTAAACGAGTTCTAGGGTTTTCTAGCTCGGTTTTAGTGAAATTGGCATGTAAAAGAAGATTTTGGTTCTGGAAATATTACAGGGGACTATGTAGATGGCAGGGGACATCCAGGAGAAATTTGGGATTTTTCTAAGATCGTTTGGTATTTACGACATATTTGGTGTTTAAATGGTGTTTAAAATAGATAAATAAATTTTAAATATAAAAATTAATTCTGGAAATATTTTTATAAAATTCCCCACTGTCAAAAAGTGGTTTGTTCAAAATTTCAAGATTCGAGATTAAACGGGTAATTATTTGTGCTAATTATCAAACTTTTAAAGTCTAAAACGCATAAACCGGTAAAGTTCGTCTAAACGAACTGACTGGTGTATAAAAACCCTAAAAATGAACTATTTTTATATAATAGAATTAAACAAGTAAAAATGAATCATCCGAAAGTAATTCGGATGATTTGGGTATTTTTAACCGATTTAACAGTTTCCGGTACGCCAAAGACGGAAACGGGTCTCGCGGCCAATCGGGGCGTCTAAACCGAGCTCAAATTTCACAACTTAAACTAAATTATCAGTCAACCACTATTTTCGGGTCGTGTGTGACAAAACTCATTTTTGAAACATAAAAACGGATAACCGTGCTAGGCACGCAAAACGGGGAAAACAAGCTATTAGAAAATTTGACTGTTGAAATCTAAACGACATCACAATCTGAGTCCGGAGAAGTGTTTCTGGGTTAACCTTGCCCCCAGAACGGGTACAGTGCTGGGTTAACAGTGTCCCCAGATGTACCGGTTAACTTGGTTAAAGTTATATTAATAATGAGTGTATAGTAACGATCGTAGGGATCATATTACAGATTGGACGTGTTAACTGATAATGATTGTTGTTACCTGCTTGCATGTCCTAAGGTGAGTTTCACGAGCCCCTTTTTCTGAACTGTTTTCGAATATTTTCTCGGGGCGGAAGCATGTTTTTACTGAAATGTTTAAGTACATACTGAACGCATGGATTTGCGTGGATTTATATATATTTTATTGTAAGGGGATCGTACGGAAATGTACTAAGATGGTAATTGTCTGAGTTGCTAACATTCTAAGGCCCCGGAACACGAGTGATTAACTGAAAGCCAGTAGAGTGTGGATAGTACTATTGGTCTGACAAACCCAACTGGTCCGGCATGGATTTGCTGATGTTTCCCAGCCAGTTGCACATGTCTATTTTGGGTGTTATATATATTTTGCTATGTAATGTTAGACATAACGGTTTGGGGCAGTTCCGTGGGCGGGGGATATGCCACGGGTCCGTGGGCGGGGGATATGCCACGGGGGTTGTGTGTGATAGTCAGAGGTTTCACTTGTGGGCTCAGCATAATTACATCGATAATATTATATTTTGATGATGATTTATCATGGTTTACCCGAATTGTGAAACTCACCAACTATTCGTAGTTGACCCGTTTTCTCACATGCTTTTCAGGTACAACTAAGATGAAGTGATTGCTTACGTGCTAACTGCTTGATGTGTGTAAGATTTGCGTGCGGAATGTTAGGATACATTATAATAAATAGAATTATGTATCGTATTGTATGATGTGTGTATCACCTAGACGGTAATGAAATACAAGATAATGTAATTTGAAGTATAATAATGTATTCAGTTTTCTTTATAAACAATGTGGTTGATATCAGAGGTATCTGTCGCATCCCGTTTACGTTTCCGCTGCGGTTGCGGGGTGTTACAGAAGTTGGTATCAGAGCCATTGGTTATAAAAGAATTAGGATGTTTTTAAAAGATACCTAAAATATAACCAGTAGCTCAAGTATTATAGGATCTGAATATCAGCTAATAATTTATAGTGACGAGATCTGGATGAACTTGGATGGACAAGTGAGTTATTATGGTCCGGAACATAATAACAAACTTGTCCGCATGAGGGAATTCAGGGGAAGTCACGGGGTACATTAATAGGTAAAAATGGCAACATATGTGTAAAGTATATAATATTATTTATACGTGCTAATGTGTATATATATATATATATGTACATATCTTGTGGGTACATGAATTGAGAAATAGGACCCGGATAAGGAACCGGGGGATGAAATAATAAAAGTACCGAGGATGCTGAAATTTCTAGAGCATCGGTTGATGATAAGTCTGACTTATCGGGCCATAGTTATGGTAGTACCAAGTTAGATCTCCCGTTTGATATTAACCAGAAATATCTAGTAACCGTCACTCCCAACCAAAATTGATAAATCCCTTACCCTACCAACACCGGTACCGTATATCTTAATAACTCCCTATGATCACCCGAACTGCCGACCCTCACGCACGGATGGACCTGTACCTGAACCCATTCTTATTCCATTAAGATAAATAAATAAATAAAATAAAATAATAATAATAATGAATTTGATAATAAATGAGCAGATAAAAATAATATATAGAAATATATATATGTATTGCTCACTCTCAAACATATGAGACATACCACCTCCAGATCGAGAATTACTGATTGTAGCAAACCTAGAACGCCTGAGAACATTGACTGAGCAAGTGATAGAGTTTCCCGTAATGGTAGTTAATAATATTGAAGGCAACCCATGTTGCGCGATTACCTTGAACCTTGCAACTCCCTATGTTAACCTTACATCCGTTAGATGCCTATGCCCATGTATACTCGAATAGAATGATTACCCATACACAAAGAGGTGTTGGAATCATTATAGCATAGTTGGTTATTCGTTCGTAGGTGGTATACTGTGTATGCCGGATATACGAATAAACACGGATATTATAACTCCGTGGTACGTAATCGTTTGGTGCGCACGGTGAGCATGTATCGGTTATGCTGACATGCAGAAGGATATTGAAATCAAGTATATTAAACATTAATCTTTGTTGAGAAAGATCTATATGTCAGTTGGTGACAAGGGTTATGAAATATATTTAAATGTTAACCGACGTCAGGTTAAGTCCGTATGTTATTATATTGTGGGACATATATATATACTAGATACTGGTATGTGTAATATGTATGATAATATTTGGTGTGTATGTGTACCTGTTGATATGATTGAGCTGGTAACGAGTTATACGGTGAGATTAGTATTGATTACTGCGTACGGGATGAGTACAGCAGAATGACATAAAAAGAATAACTCCAACGATGGAGATTGATATGAGTCAGTTGATTGCTCAAAGATAGCAGATGATGATACCGGATGTCGTATCACAGATCACTGTTAGTGTTGATGCAAATGTGATCGCAGAATTATAGATCGAGCAATCACATGATTATGAATACTTCAACTCTTAGTGTTATTACTAAGAGTGATAATGTTCCACCGAATGCTATTATGACTACAAGTATTAGTTATAAACTAAACATGAATAGTAGTCGTAATGAATTAGATCCGGTATGAAGGATATGTTTGTTGGTTGTGTTAAGGAAATTATTAATAGTTTGCTGATGGTAAAGGGAAGAATAGATTAGCGAGTGGATAGAAAAGATCGAAATGGTTAAGGATATTGGTAAGAGTCTAGAACATGGTGTAGTGAAATATGCTACAGATATGTTGGTCGATTATGTTGTATCGTGATGGAACACGATGGTACAAAATTATTGTTAGAAAATTTTTACTCAGATGATATGGTCAGAATTTAAAATTCTTGTGCTAGAGCACTTTTATTCGAGTAATTAAGTTCAGAGATTGGAAACTGAGCTATGGAAGATAGAAATGTTGTATGCTGATCACTTAGGAAACGCTAATCGTTTGAAGGAATTGTCATGTCTGGTAACATGGCTAATTACTCCTGAAACTAAGCGAAGTGAGCGCAATATTGGGGACTAACTCCATCGATAAGGAGTATAGTCAATCCTGTAAAATATACAACCTTTGGAAGGGTTGTGTCACAAGCCAGCATTGATATATTTGACTCTATGGGAAGCAGACTGGAAGGACGTTAGGTGAGACGTCGAGTATTAAAGAAGAGAAATGATAAAGGTATAGTGCAAGATAGACTTTTGAATAAGTAGGTATGTCCTACAACCCAGAATTATACCAAGACTAGTTCTGGTGTGAAAACATGAACCGCATGAAGGGTCCTTCCCTAAATGTGGAAAATATGGTCATCGGCAGGAAGAAGAATGTCGAGTGATAGTAGGCCACATGTGTGGTAAAGATGGACGTAATGCCCCAATTGTAGAACCAATTGAAGCCATGTGAACCGGCAACCCCAACCCATTCGTGTACAACCACTCCGAACCCAACAACCTCAATAACAATCCATCCAAAGAAATCAAATTATGCCAAACAGTTGTACTTGCTATGAATGTGGCAGTACAGAACGTTTCAAGAGAAATTGCCCAAAGTTGAACCAAGGTGTCGTGGAAGATGAACCTCATGACAAGCATCAACCTCTGATCAAGCAAGGAGCCGTGCTTTTGTGAGTAATTCAAATAAAGCACGTCATGATCCAAAGGTGGTATTAAGTATGTTGTAGCTTTAAATCAATAGGCTTCAGTGATGTTTTTACGGTCGTTGATAGAAGTTAGTTCCTGTTAACCTCCTATCATTTGGAAAGATACCGATTAGTGAAACTATAGAACCCTATACTGTAGAATCGCTAACGGTAAACCCCTAATGGTTAACTAAATTGTTCAGAATTGTCCTATTATTCTGAACGATTAACCTTTCCTTATTGACCTACGACCAGTAGAGTTAAGAAGTTTGACGTAATAGCTAACATGGATTGGCTAACTCGACATGAAGCTGAAATCAAATATGAAAAGAAGACGATTAGAAGATCTCTTTCGGACGATGAAGCGATTAGATACATAGACAAGTGTACGGTATTATGTTACCACTCTAATCTCGTCTTGAGATGTTATAATTACGTCAAGAAGACGTGGTGTATTTAACAAACGTGATTGCCACAGATTTAAAAGAAAACATATAGAAGATGTTTCGGTGATACGTAAATATCCAGAAGTTTTCCCAGAAGAACTTCCTGGATTACCGCCAACCCGACAGGTCGAATTCAGAATCGATTTAATGCCTCAAGCTGGCCCTGTTGCTAAAACACCTTACCGACTTGCACCAACTGAAATGCAAGAATTATTGGATAAGGTTTTATACGACCCAGTTAGTCACCATGGGGTGCACCAATGTTATTTGAGAAATGAAGGACGGAAGTGTTAGGATATGTGTTGATTAGGGAAAATTGAATAAAGTGACGATCAAGAATAGGTATTCACTTCTTCGAAGTAAATGATCTGTTTAACCAACTGCAAAGGGTGATTTATTTCTAGAAAATTGGTCTTAGATATAGTTATCACCAAAAAAAAAAAAAAAAAAATCCAAGAGGAGGACGTTGCAACAACAGCGTTTCGGACTCGCTACGGCCATTATGAATTCTTAGTTATGCCTTTTGGGCTAACAAATGCGCCGGCAGTATTCATGGACCTCATGAACCGAGTCTGTAAACTTTATTTTGACAAATTTGTCATAACATTCATTGATGATATTTTGATATATTCGCAACGTAAAGAAGAGCATGAACGACGGTTAAGGAAAATTGTGGAAGTGTTAAAGCAAGAGGAGCTATACGCGAAGTTTTCGAAATGTGATTTTGAATAAAGAAGGCATAATCCCTTGGTCATGTTGTAAAGCAACAAGGATTTCACAAAGATCCAAATAAGATAGAAACCATTAAAATTGTGCCAAGCGCCGATTTTAAGTCTCCCCGATGGAGACGATGGTTTTGTCGCGTATTGTGACGCTTCGCGTAAAGGGTTAGGATACGTGTTGACGCAGTATAATAAGGTTATAGCCTATGCTTCCCGACAGTTAAAAGTACACGAGAAAAATTACACTACTCACGACTTAGAACTGGGAGCGGTTATCTTCGCACTTAAAATCTGGAGACATTATCTCTACGGTACGAAGTGCACCATCTTCACCGATCATAAAAGTTTGCAGCACATATTTGATCAGAAGGAACTGAATATGAGGCAACGAAGATGGGTCGAGTTGTTAAGCGATTATGACTGTGACATCCGTTATCACCCCGGCAAGGCTAACGTCGTAGCTGATGCCTTGAGTAGGAAAGATCGGGTTAAGCCATTGCGAGTGCGAGTGCTGGGGATGATAGTCCAGTCGAACCATTCGGACCTGATTCGAGTCGCTCAACGTGAGACGTTGAAAGAGGAACAATTGGAAAAGGAGGAACTTTACGGCAATGAGAAGAATTTCGAACAACGCGTGGACGAAATTCTCTACTTCAAAAAAATTGGGTTTGGATCCCGACCCTCCATGACCTTCGTGAATTAATCATGGACGAAGCGCATAGATCGAAATATTCCATACATCCGGGATCGGATTGGACTATTGATGATACGAATATCTGAAAGGATTTTGTTAATGACCGAATGTGGAGTAAGATATGGTTACGTATGTTGGTGAAAATTTAAGTTATGCAAGAGATAAAGCTGCATACCGAAAACCCTTGGGAACGCCACAACGACAGAAAATTCGCCAATGATAGTGGGAATAAATTACAATGGGTTTCGGGACGCAAATTCCCAAGATATATCAAAGGCATGAGGTAAATTGGGTAATCGCGGATCGATTAACCAATCCTCGCATTCCATTCCAATCTATGTCGATTACCACAATGAATTCTCGCCCAAATTCATGATAGTGAAATGGTATCTCGTCGTGGAGTACCATTTTCAATTATCTCAGATCGAAATGGTCATCCTACTTCCATTATTGGAAGGCGGGGAAGGAAGCATCGAGAGCTTGAAGCTTTCTATAGGTGAAGTATTTATCACCAATTTGTTAAATTGAAAATGGGCGTCGATCAAGCCATAAGATTTGAATTGATTCGAGAATCAACCAATCGGATTTATAATATTTAAGATAAGTTGAAAGCAGCGCGTGATTGGCAAAGGATTTATGCCAACCTTCAAAGGAAACCATTGTCACTGGAAGGAGGTGACAAGGCATTTTTATGGCATCACCTTAGAGAAGTGATATGAGGTTTGGCAAAACCGAAAAATAGCTCCTTATATATTGGACCTCATGAGACTATCTCCATGATTGGTCATTTAGTTTATCGATTAAAGTACTCCAGGGGCTAAGTATTATACATGATGTTTTGCCATGTATACGGATTGAAAAGTACCTAAGCGATGAGGCAACGAAAGTACTAGTAATGGAAGTACTCATAGAAGACATGCTTGATATGATAAATAATTTCGTAGAGATAGTAGACGGGAAAACTAAACAGTTTGGACATACCAAGCTTTATTGATTAAGATTAAGTTGAATTCACAGCGAGGACCAGATTATACCAGGTAACGCGAGGGTGAATTCTAAAGGAAACCCCCCCCCCCTTTCTCTCGAAAGGGGATAGTGGGCGTGTAAAATTTCGAGGACGAAATTTCTTAACGGGGGGAGAATGTAACGATTCCGACGAAACCAGGGATACCCTAACCGGTAGACGATAGTTACGTCATATTTAATGTCGGGTACATGAGTTACCATGGTAATTATACGAGAATACATGGTTCATTGTATTGATTGTACGTGAATATATAATTCACCGCATTGAATATGCGATTAATCGATCGATAATTATTGAAACCCGAACGAATCGAGGGTTCAATTATAGACGATATCTATAATATTTAGTGATGTTACGAAGCATTAATGCTTCGGGATAAGTAAAGCACGGCACAGAAAAAGAATTTCGATTTAATGGTACGTCGGTACATTAAACGAAACCTTTAATACCAAACCGAGCAAGAGATGATCGATCAAGCCGAAAAAGATGCGCGATAATTAATGATATGATGTTTTAAGTTAATAAATGTCATGGTTTAAGTTTTTGAAGTTTTTAAATCGGTTTTATATAAATTTCATTTTTAAGCCGAAAAACAACCGTTTTAGCCTCGTTTTAAGCCGAATTAAACATTTAACCGAAAAACGAACTGAACCAGATTATCCAAAACATTATCCGGATTGCGGATATCCAAACATGTGGCCTAAAATGGAGAGGTGGGTCCCACCCCACCCCCCACATAGTCCGATCGGACCACCACCCCTCAAACCACACTTCATTTCTTTTTTTTTTACACAAACACTCCCAAGTTCATCAATCCTCTCCAAAGTATGATTCAAAAACCGAGAGTTCTAGCAAGAAAAACGAGGTAATGATCGAGTTATGCACGTGTTCATCTTCGTTTCTTGAGTTTGTTTGCATGAAAATGAGGTTTCAATGATGAAAACCGATTCTTGCATGATCAAGTGATGTATACGGGTTATACAAGGGATCTTGGTCCAAGAAAGGAGTTAAACGAATCAAAAACGAATTTTTACGGTTAAATCTTTGTTTTTGGAATCATAACTGAAACCATGAAAGAAATGGCTTGATCGTGAGTGTAACTTGCTTGGTATTGTGGTATGTTGTTTGTAGGCTCTGTGTTTAGTGGTAGATAAGGCGGAAAGACGAGTTTGTAGCTTGTAGTGGCGGAAAACGAAAGGTATATTCGGTTTATGTTCGGTGTATGTGTTTTGGGACAGATTGTTGATGGTTTAGAGTTAGGTCATGAAATTTTACATGGATGTTCTACTCATGAAAATAAGAGTTCTGTGAAGTTTTGGTAATTTTTGGACAAAGGATGAATATTTGGTGAATTTAATGCTCGGTTTTGGCCAAAAATGATGAAAAATAGTTAAATATCATGACAAATTCTGGAAAATTTCAGATAAGCTTTTTATATCATGTATAAGTCACACACAAACTTTGAGGTCAGTTGGAGAAGTCTACGTAGGCGTTTCGGTTAAACGAGTTCTAGGGTTTTCTAGCCCGGTTTTAGTGAAAATGGCATGTAAAAGAAGATTTTGGTTCTGGAAAAATTACAGGGGACTATGTGGATGGCAGGGGACATCCAGGAGAAATTTGGGATTTTTCTAAGATCGTTTGGTATTTACGACATATTTGGTGTTTAAATGGTGTTTAAAAATAGATAAATAAATTTTAAGTATAAAAATTAATTCTGGAAATATTTTTATTAAATTCCCCGCTATCAAAAAGTTGTTTGTGCAAAATTTCAAGATCCGAGATTAAACGGGTAATTATTTGTGCTAATTATCAAACTTTTAAAGTCTAAAACGCATAAACCGGTAAAGTTCATCTAAACGAACTGACTGGTGTATAAAAACCCTAAAAATGAACTATTTTTATATAATAGAATTAAACAAGTAAAAATGAATCATCCGAAAGTAATTCGGATGATTTGGGTATTTTTAACCGATTTAACAGTTTCCGGTACGCCAAAGACGGAAACGGGTTCCGCGGCCAATCGGGGCGTCTAAACCGAGCTCAAATTTCACAACTTAAACTAAATTATCAGTCAACCACTATTTTCGGGGTCGTGTGTGACAAAACTCATTTTTGAAACATAAAAACGGGTAACCGTGCTAGGCACGCAAAACGGGGAAAACAAGCTATTAGAAAATTTGACTGTTGAACTCTAAACGACATCACAATCTGAGTCCGGAGAAGTGTTTCTGGGTTAACCTTGCCCCCAGAACGGGTACAGTGCTGGGTTAACAGTGTCCCCAGATGTACCGGTTAACTTGGTTAAAGTTATATTAATAATTAGTGTATAGTAACGATCGTAGGGATCATATTATAGATTAGACGTGTTAACTGATAATGATTGTTGTTACCTGCTTGCATGTCCTAAGGTGAGTTTCACGAGCCCCTTTTTCTGAACTGTTTTCGAATATTTTCTCGGGGCGGAAGCATGTTTTTACTGAAATGTTTAAGTACATACTGAACGCATGGATTTGCGTGGATTTATATATATTTTATTGTACGGGAATCGTACGGAAATGTACTAAGATGGTAATTGTCTGAGTTGCTAACATTCTAAGGCCCCGGAACACGAGTGATTAACTGAAAGCCAGTAGAGTGTGGATAGTACTATTGGTCTGACAAACCCAACTGGTCCGGCATGGATTTGCTGATGTTTCCCAGCCAGTTGCACATGTCTATTTTGGGTGTTATATATATTTTGCTATGTAATGTTAGACATAACGGTTTGGGGCAGTTCCGTGGGCGGGGGATATGCCACGGGTCCGTGGGCGGGGGATATGCCACGGGGGTTGTGTGTGATAGTCAGAGGTTTCACTTGTGGGCTCAGCATAATTACATCGATAATATTATATTTTGATGATGATTTATCATGGTTTACCCGAATTGTGAAACTCACCAACTATTCGTAGTTGACCCGTTTTCTCACATGCTTTTCAGGTACAACTAAGATGAAGTGATTGCTTACGTGCTAAGTGCTTGATGTGTGTAAGATTTGCGTGCGGAATGTTAGGATACATTATAATAAATAGAATTATGTATCGTATTGTATGATGTGTGTATCACCTAGACGGTAATGAAATACAAGATAATGTAATTTTAAGTATAATAATGTATTCAGTTTTCTTTATAAACAATGTGGTTGATATCAGAGGTGTCTGTCGCATCCCGTTTACGTTTCCGCTGCGGTTGCGGGGTGTTACACCACGTAAGTCACAAAATACAACACCAATAATAGAGCCGCTATGTAAGACAAACACCGATAAGAAGCCAGTTGGAGTCCGGCCACCACCACACACCATTGACCTAGCCTATGTCCCGTATCCCGCTCTTCTAAAGAATCAAAAGTACACGAAAGATTACGGGCATTTTCTTAATATATTTAGCCAATTGAATGTCAACCTCCCGTTCGTAGAAGTCCTCCAGCATATGCATAAGTATGCCAAATTTTTGAAAGACCTTCTTAAAAGAAAGGATAAGTTGGAGGAGCTTTCGACTGTACCGCTAAATAGAGAGTGTTCGGCAGTAGTTCTCAATAAAGTTCTAGAAAAATTACCCGACCACGGTGTTTTTACCATTCCATGCCTTTTCGGAATTGATACGACATGTCAAGCGTTAGCCGATTTAGGAGCTAGCATAAACCTCATGCCATATTCTTTATATGAAAAGTTAGACCTAATAGAGCTCACCCGTACTCGTATGACGTTGTCTTTAGCCGATCATTACGTTAAGTATCCGAGGGGTGTCGTAGAGAATTTGCTCGTTAAGGTAGATAATTTGGTTTTCCCCGCAGATTTTGTCGTTTTAGATATGGAGGCCGACGAGAGAGTTCATATCATTTTAGGTCGTCCATTCTTACGTACTGCTAGGGCGGTCATTGGCGTGTTTGAAGGTAAGATCACTCTTAGAGCTGGTGATGATAGTGCTACTTATTTGGCGAAGTCCATGAGACATCCGAGTGGTCAAGACGGTCTCATTGATCCATGTCACCCAGTTTACTCGATAGAATCATTTATCTCGGGTATGGGTCCTAGTCTTGACGATTCCCGTTCGGTAAGTTTTAGTGTGAAATAGGAGCGAAAGGTTTCTAGTTCTCGGGAAATTATGAAGTGTGTTAGAGAACGAGGTGGTGGTAAGCGTAAGTTTGAGAAAGTTCGTGGTGTTAAAAAAGAAGAAGACCAAGATTGATGAATGGTCGGATCGTGATTCAGAATCTTTGAAGGCATTGGAGTTCTACCGAGGTGGAGGAAGCTCCATTCGGTCCGCCACGTGATTCGCAAAGCATGGATACTTGAGTGAAAACTCAAGTGTAGAGTTTGTATAATTTCTTTCTTTTTGTTTTTATTTTCTTTGAGTCACTAACAATAGTTTTTGTGGTTTTTGTTTGCGTCGTTGAGTCGTTTTCAAGGAATCATCACCATCATGGAGAGAGGAATTTACGAGAATTCAAGAGGTGCCAGGTAAGTTTTACACGTTAAAATAACATAAAATGGGCATATGAAAGAGTTGGTAATTTTCTAAAATTTTTTCTAAGGAAAAAAGAGGCACCAAAAGTCCATAACTTTCTGTTAAAACACACCGTCGCGTGCGCGACGGGGGTATTTCTTTCCAGCCGCGCGACGCGGAGACAAACCAAAACCATCAGCTACGCCGTGGCGTAGCGCGACCGGAAACCAAAGGGGGGCCGCGCGGCGCGGCTTGCCTCCCTGCAATATCCGAATTTTTTTTGCCTCATTATTTCACCGTTTTTTCACCAATTTTTCACCAATTTCTTCTTTTATCATTCAGGTGTGATTCCTTGTGTTAAGTTTTGTATTTTGAGTTTTGTATAATTTATTGAGTCGCTAACATAATTTTTGTAGTTCGTCTTTGTTTTGTGTTTTTTTTTAAGTTTTGTTAGTTTGAAGATTGTTTGAACTAGAGAGGCGAATCCCCGGAGTTGAGTATAATGAAACGAACAAGTGTGGGGATGGAGTTTCATTGGAGCCGTATACTTTATGTTTATTTATTTGCTCCTGATTATTATATTCTATATACTTATTGTTGAAACACTTTAATTGCTTAATATCTATCATTATGATAAGATACATTTTTAGATATGTTTGTTTGGTTTTGCCGTTTACGATCGTGTGTGAGAGAAGGAGTTACCATTTGGTGAGCACGTTCGTAGTTGGAGGGCATTCATGGAAGAAGACTCTAGCATCATGTTTCATTCGCATATTACCAGCTAAGTCTTTTCCATTATCTAACTTTTTTAATTTTTATTTTGCTTTTGTTTTTATTTTTTATGTTTTTAGTTTTTTGTAGTCCGACTTTATTTTTATTTTATTTTTGTTTTAAGTCGTCCTTATCATTGCATTGAGGACAATGCAAAATTTAAGTGTGGGGATAGGATATTTGAGTCACAATTTGAATTTGCTTTACAAAAAATTAAAAAAATTAATTAAAAATTTTGAAAAAGTTTTGAAAAATGTCCCTTGAATCTAGTTTTTTGCGTTAAAGTGGGAGATGATGATGCTTATCGGAAATTGGTTTTTCGAACTACTAATAATATGAGATAAATAAAAGAAAACGCACTTAACTTGGGATGTGTCGGTAGACTCAGCCTTGAAAATGAAAGGGCAATTTGATAAAATGGTTTAAAACGGAAATCTTTTGTGGGTAAAGCGTTTTGTCCGTGGAAGATAAGTAATGAAAGGTCGGGCCATACTCAAGCCTCAATTATTGGTATGAAAAGTGGAAATATTATAAAGTTTTAAAAAAATCTGAATACGCTATCATATGATGCTTGGGTAGGTTTAACGTTAGGGTATGCCGTGTAGCCTGTGATATAAATCTTAAACTGCTAGTTTAGTGTTTTACACCTCATTGGCGTATGGTTTTATAACCTTAAATCTTGTATTGATGGGATGCTTCGGGTCCGGAGACCAAGGGTCTGTATGCAATCTATTCATCTGGGTATTCACAATTCCTAAGTGGGGTTGTGAATATTTAAAATTAAGCCAAAAAGTGCAAACCCTTTTAAGTCTATAAACATGATCACAAGAGTACAAAAGTACAAATTCACTACAGACTTGATCATCCACGCTGTTAGCTATGTGGGATCCCCTTGCTCGCGTCTCATTACTATTAAGAAATGGACCACAAGGGACACGCTACATGTAAGCCCTACAGATGAAATATTGCATGCTCACCTATGGTGATGGTTTCGAGGTGTTGCTTGATAACGGGGGTATGTCATGTTGTGGGGAACACTAGCTATTAATTAATTGAACCTTAATCGTATCTAATGACTGCTTGGTAGACTTTGATGCTTAAGCTTAGGTGGATAAACAATACCCTTGATCGTCTTAACTATTCATGAAAAAATAGAGCAACAAAAGTTTTAATTCTGCTAATTTTGATGCACAATGTTCATAAAATGTATTCAAACCCCCCAAATTTTACACATATATTTACAAATTACAAACATATTATGAGGTCTTACATATTATTTCTGTTTCATTGGTTCTGCTTTGCAAACGGGACACAATTTCTTCATCGACAACCATTTTCTAATGCACCCGACATGAAAATCGTGCCTGCACACTCTTAGCACGCCTACGTCATCCATGTTTGCATACTCTTCCTGCAAATAAAACCACGTCGCGTCTTAATTAGTCATAATATTCAAATAATATTTTTATATAATGCAATCTCACCAGGCAGATGACACAGGTTCCTTCATCTTGTATTTGGTCTGAAGAACAATAAATTGATTCTTGTATACATTTTGAGATAAGATGATCTGGCAGACCAGTGCCAACACTTCCAATTCTTTCCCCAAGTGCTAGTAGTTCCTATCAATTTCATTAATTAAACAATAAATTATTATAATTATAAAATAATAATAATAATAGTAGTAATAAAATGATGTAAGGCCGGCCTGCAAACGATAAAAGTTGAAAATATTAAGGTATGGTCCGGTAAAAGCTGAAAATAAGCGGGTCTTAATTGTGTAAACCACCGAGTAATATAATTGTCGGATCTTATTTGTCCCGGAAAAGATTAAGGTATGGGTTTAAGTGGACAACAATATCGGTGATCGCGGTTTTTGCGTTCTTCTAAGCTTTAAAAATTAACCTATATGTTTGTTAGACTATATTTTTCGATTCTGATCCAACTGCATAAGACTTTTTCAGGGACGAAAAAAGAGTATGTGTGGGGATATTTGATATACGTGTATTTATACATCTCGAATCCCTTGAAAAGTTGTGTTTCTTTAATGTTTTGAGTTCGTTTTAGTTCGAGTTTTGTTTATCTTTTATTAATTTAAGTTTTGAGTCAAGTATTTAATATGTGTCATGTTTTAACTCTTTTGGTGTCTTGCATGCTAAACTTAATTCTTTCTTTCATTTCATGCGAAGCTTATGTTCGTTTTGTTCGTCAATACATGATTACTTCACTTAAGAGTTTTGATTTGTTTACATGTAGATGGTGTTTTGAAAGTCAAGGAAAAGAAGGTCTGGAAGGTTCATGTCGTTGCTTGGAAGCTAAGGAAGATATCTAAGATGATTAAGCAACAAATAACAAGCAAAAACTCGGAATACACTCCAGGAGCACGCTGCGCCGCGCGAAGGCATGCCCAAGGGGGGCCGCGCGGCGCCTAGGGCCTTCTGGTCAACATATTTTGGCAATCCAAGCCCTTTTTGCACTATAAAAGTATCTCATTGCAAACCTAGATGGGGGGAAGCACTTTGGCAGCCGATTTTCCAAGGTCTTGAGCTAAGATTGAAGGTATTTTGGAGGCTAGGAAGAAGGAGGATCATAGAGCTTTAGTACAAGTGTTCAAGTATCAATTGCAAAGGGTTTTATTGCTCTAACTTTTGTTCCTTGTTCATTATTTGTCATGTCTTTCCTCTTTGTTTTTAAGACTTGTTTAGGATTGTTTTTAATAATGATTCTAGGCTAGACTTCATGTCTACGTAGGTTTGATGAACATGTATTGACTTGATTCTTGCTTTGGACAATTGTTTTGATTATGGATTTCGTTATTTAATAGTAAAAGACTTGATTTTGCTTTCATGATGCATATGAGTATTTGTTATCTTGATTGATTATTAACTATTGCTTCACATGGATCTTGTTTTCTATTGATTGTGTTCTTTAGATATTAGGGTTCATGTTTAATCAATTACTTGGTGTTTTGATTATTATGGTTGAATGGGCCCATTAGAACATAGAAGCTTGTTGATAGTTAGTTAGGGTTTTGAATGTTCTCCTAAATTCCAATAGCTGTAAGGTGAGGAGTTGTTCATGTGTCTTGGTCAGTCACATGCTAGGATAGATTAGTGACAATATTCTTGCTTATTGTGTTGATCCATGTTCATGATGTCATGTCAGTTTATCAAGTTATCTAGGGTTTAGTATTTTTTGTGAGATTGCTTGCCTAAGATACTATTAATTAACCCTATTTGATAACTGTAAGGAAATCAATATAACTGATTGCTTAATAATCTAATAATTGTTCTTTGGGATTTCGTTTGATTCAGTCAAGGGTCCTTTAGGGTTTGTTAGATGAATATGTTTAGAAATCAGTTTCCATAATCATGTTATTTGTCCATTGCTTGATGATTGTCGATGCATGGGATTCTTACCTAGGTAGATTCCTTCTCTTGTTGGTTTCGAACTTGTGTTTAATTGCTTGTTTCTTGTTTGCTTGTTTATTTGATTTCTTAGCTTAATCTTAATTTAAAAACCCCCTTAAAACATTAATAATAAATAGTCGTGTCGTAAGTCGAGTCTAATTAGTTAATTAACGTAATTTATAGAGTCCTGTGGGTTCGATATACCAGACTTACTTAGCTTTAGTACAATTGACCGGTTCACTTGCCGGTGTTTTGTGTAGTTGAGTGTTAAGTCTAGTTTTTATTACTTGTTTAGTTTAGTTAATATTTAATTGACTGTTTCTAGCACATCAATCTCAATGTCTAAGCTCAAAGGATGAGCAAGACAAAATGAATGGAATCCCATATGCGTCTGCTATAGGTTCCATCATGTATGCCATGATATGCACTAGACCGGACGTGTCATGCGCTTTGAGCATGACGAGTTGATACCAACAAAATCCGGGAACTAGCCATTGGATGGCGGTTAAGAGCATATTGAAATACCTTAGGAGGACTAAGGATATGTTTCTAATATATGGCTCTGGTGAGGAGGAACTCATTGTAAAGGGTTACACGGATGCGAGTTTCCAAACTGATCGAGATGATTTTCGATCATAGTCGGGATATGTTTTCGTTCTAAATGGTGGGGCTGTTTCTTGGAAGAGCGCAAAACAAGATGTGGTAGCGTTGTCCACCACTGAATCGGAATACATCGCCGCCTCATTGGCAACTCAAGAAGCTTCGTGGATTAGAAAGTTCATTGCCGATCTAGAGGTAGTCTGTACCATTCAGGACCCTCTAGAGATCTTTTGTGACAACGAGGGTGCGATTGCTCAAATCAAGGAACCCCGTGCACATCAAAAGACAAGGCACATTGCGGGGAGATTCAACTACATAAGGGATGAAGTTGAAAAGGGAAATATATGTATTCGCAAAGTTCACACTAATCAAAACATTGCGGATCCACTCACGAAGCTCCTAGAAAGGCCAAAGCATGAAGGTTATACTTGTGCCTTAGGACTTTGATATTCTAGTGATTGGAATTGATCAAATTTTCTATTTGGATATCAGAACAATTGTTATTTTGACTCAATCATATGATTCTGGTTTATGATTATGCTTTTGAGTTATGTTCCATTTTAGCATGTTTAAATCCGTGAATAATTTAATTACCTAAATGTCCGTAGTCGATCACCTTTGTGGGAACAAACGTGAAGGTAAGACTATTATGAACTTGGATTGGTAGATATTCATAACGTATGAATATAGCAAGGGTTTGCTGCCAAGGTTCATAGATATTTATGGGATAATAATGGGACTGACCCGCCCTTCAAATTTTACAGCATGGAATCCTTGTGATTTGTGGTCATAAGTAAATTTGAGTAAAGGCGAACATCATAGTATCCTCCGACCTGAGATACATATTGGGTCTTGATATTCACCGACTATTATACTTTGACTTAGTTCTTCGTTGCTCTGAAATATGTGAGTACATAAGGCTAAGCTCAAGTGTAGTACGAGGTGATAGTGAGAGACTTATGTAGTCAATAGGAGATTTGTCCCTCTTATTCGTTGAGAGTTAAATGTGTAAGGCCTGATAAGTTAAATCAACAAAGAGTGATCACTCTGTGTCTCTGGATTTAACATGACATTTATGGCAAAAGGATAAATGATAGTTTCATCTAAATCATTTTCAAGTAAGGGACTTGAAGGGGATGATGTTATTGAATGGCACTTCGTCATGCGTATTAGGGATAGTAAACCGTTGTTAGGCGGTATTTGCTATTTGCATCAATCTTCTATGTATCTTGTGCAAGTGGGAGATTGTTTGAAACGATCTGCCCAAGACACATATTTGAGTTGATGTGGCTAGTACGTTATGATCCAAGTCGGGTTCATACCCAATAACAAGCTAGACAAACACCACGATATTTATTATTAGATATGATCTAACTAATAATTATCAACACTTATAATATTTGGAAAATGGGTTTTCTAAATATTTGCACTTGGGTGATAAATAAATTATGTGGATAATTTATATTATGAGAGATGTTATTTGTTTGGATAAATAACATATATGTATGAAAAGAAAAATATACAAAATTGTTTTTGGGTTTTTTGGGGGATAAAGCCCCATGGGGCCGACCCCTACTCTCTCTCCACCTTTGTATTACTTCCAAGACATGCATGTTGTATGATTGGGGGATCATTTTTCTTGATCAACTCCAACACAACTTTCTCTCCACACACAAGACTCTCTCTTTTCTCTCTTCCTACTTCGGCCGAAAAGAACAAGAAGAAGAACAAGGAGATTTGCAAGTGTAAGATCTTAGCAACTTGGGTGTTTGTTGGAAACTTGTACGGGTATACAAGCTTGAGGATTTTCTCCATTGGAATCTCGTCATTCACATCTTCATCCTCTTCATATTTCTGGAAATTTGAAGGTATGTAACCTAACACCCTATGGTTGGTTTTGATAGCATGCAAATCGTATTTGTATCCTGGATTGGGTTTAACATAAAACGGGTTTTATGTGTATTGGTAATCAAGATTTAAAACTTATTTTCCACTGCGTTTTCACATATAATGGGTATATGGACTTTGATAATCTTGTAAAATCCCAACAAAGACAACTGACTGCAAACAAGTAATTATGGCCATGGAAGAAGTTGACTTTATTGCCCGTGAAAACAACGCTTTCAGCAACAACTACAATCCAGGTTGGAGAAACCACCCGAATTTCAGTTGGAAGGACGAGGTAACGCTCAAACGCTACCCGGATTCGAAAAGAGGCCGATGAATCAATCTTTCCAGCCTAAACCTCAACTTCAAGAACAAAGTTCCAGTAGCCATCAAAATCAAAACTACCCCAAAATTGAAGACATGTTGATCCAAATCATGACCAAAACAAATGAAGCAGAAAAGAAGACCGACTCAAGAGCCGTTGATATCAGCGGAGTATTGTTAAAACATGAAGCTGACCTGAAAAGTCAACAAGCATCGTTGCAGAATCTTGAAACTCAGATAAGACAGATCGCCCGACAATTGTCTGAAAGACCACCTGGCGCTCTTCCAAGAAACACAATCACAAATCCGAATGCGACAGCTAACGCTGTTACGTTAAGAAGTGGCACGACCACTGTTGCCTACCAACTCCAGAACCAGTTATGAAGAATGAATCCCCTGAGAAAACGCAGGAGATACTAGTTCCAATAGGCACCGTACAACCTAAGGAACCAGTCCGAACTTATGTTACGCCTATTCCATACCTTGGACGGCTGAAACATGAGAGATTGGAAGCTCAGTACGGGAAGTTTTTAGAACTCTTCAAACAACTCCACATCAACATCCCTTTCGTCGAAGCCATTGCTCAAATGCCGAAATATGCAAAGTTTCTTAAAGACGTACTGACCAACAAGAGGAAGTTGGAGGAGCTCTCGCTTGTCACTTTGAGTGAAGAATGTTCAGTTGTTCTCCAAAGCAAGCTGCCATCGAAAATTACCGATCCAAGGAGCTTTACTGTCCCTTGTCTCATAGGAAATTTGTCTATTAGCAGTGCCCTGGCTGACCTATGAGCTAGTATTAATTTAATGCCTTATGTGGTTTTTTGCAAAACTAGGGATAAGAGAACCAAATCCCACCCGCATGAGCATTCAACTAGCTAACCGATCCGTTAAATATCCTCGGGACATTGTTGAAAACATGTTTGTCAAAATTGAAAAATTTGTTTTCCCAGTAGATTTTGTAATTCTAGACATGGAAGAAGACAAAAGTGTACCTCTGATTCTAGGAAGACTTTTTTGGCCACTGCAAAGGCTATTGTTGATGTTTGCACCAGCAAACTCACTCTCAGGGTCAATGACGAGGCTATCACTTTTGACATAGGATAATCTATGCAACATCCGCAACATCACGATGACACATTGTACTGCGTTGACATCATCGATTCTATCAGAAGTTGCTATATGCGGAAATCTTCCATCAATAACACACTAGAAACACAAATCTTAACTGACGTTATCACCAAACCCCTTTCAGAAAACGTTAATCTCAATACTAACAATAACAATCAAGAAACATCAGAAGTAGTATGTAAAAGAATGCAATGAAAAATCAAAACCATCAATCAAAGAACCACCAGCTTTAGAATTAAAAGAACTCCCAAACCATCTCGAATACGCCTTTCTAGAAAAAGACTCTCAACTCCCAGTAATTATTTCAACTCACCTTTCTAAAGAAGAGAAAGACGAACTTCTTAAGGTTCTCAAAAACCATATGAAGGCTATCACATGGAAGATCATGGATATCAAGGGCATTAGTCCTTCCTTTTGTACTCACAAAATCCTTATGGAGGAAGAATACAAACCCGTGGTCCAACATCAAAGACGTCTCAATCCCAACATACAAGATGTGGTGAAGAAGGGAGTAATCAAACTCCTTGATGCCGGATTAATCTACCCAATCTCATATTCGCCTTAGGTTAGTCCAGTTCAACTAGTACCCAAGAAGGGAGGAATGACAGTTGTAATGAACGAGAAGGATGAGCAGATACCAATGAGGACCATCACAGGCTGGCGAGTTTGCAGTGATTACCGGAAGCTTAATGACGCCACAAGAAAAGATCATTTTCCACTTCCTTTTATCGATCAAATGCTCTAACGTTTATCAGGAAAAATGTTCTACTGTTTTCTTGATAGATTTTCCGGATATTTTCAAATTCCAATTGCTCCTGAAGATCAGGAGAAGACCACTTTTACATGTTCGTACAACACCTTTGCCTACCAAAAAATTCCATTTGGACTATGTAACGCTCCAGCCACCTTCCAACGTTGCATGGTGGCTATCTTTCATGAAATGATCGAACGCTCTATGGAAGTTTTCATGGACGACTTCTCAGTCTTTGAAGACTCCTTTGATCATTGTTTAAGAAACCGAGACAAAATGTTGTCTAGGTGTGAAGAAGTGAATTTAGTACTCAACTAGGAAAAATGTCACTTTATGGTTAAAAAAGGCATTGTTCTCGGTCACAAGATATCCCAAGCAGGACTAGAAGTTGATGGGGAAAAAATCGAAACCATATCCAAACTTCCGCCCCCAACTTCAGTCAAAGCCATTAGAAGTTTTCTAGGTCACGCAGGATTCTATCGCCGTTTCATAAAAGACTTCTCCAAAATTTCCAGACCTATGACCAAACTGTTAGAGAAAGACGCACCGTTTGTCTTCTCTGAAGAATGTGTTGAATCATTCAACATATTGAAGGACAAACTTGTCAACGCACCAATCATGACTACACCCGATTTGACCCCTCCATCCGAGATCATGTACGATGCAAGTGACTTTGCAGATGGAACCGTACTCGGACAACGCAAAGAGAAGCATTGTCACCCAATTTACTATGCTAGTAAAACTCTTAATGATGCACAAGAAAATTACACAAAAATAGAAAAAGAGTTATTAGCAGTAGTTTTTGCCTTTGAAAAATTTAGATCCTACCTAGTTCTTTCCAAATAAATAGTTTACACCGACCATGCCGCCATACGATACCTCTTCAACAAGCAAGATGCCAAACCCAGACTCATCTGATGGATTCTACCACTCCAAGATTTCGACATAGAAGTCATGGAAAAGAAAGGAGCAGAGAATGTAGCCGCAGACCATCTTTCACGCTTAGAATGCCCAGTTTCAGAAGAACTTCACGAGGAACTTATTGATGATAATTTTCCACATGAAGTTCTCATGCATATCCAAGCAGTCATGCAGGAGGAGGATGAAAGTCCTTGGTTTGCCGATTTCGCGAACTATTTAGCATGCAGAATCCTAAGAAAAGGGCTCACTCATCAACAACGGAAGAAATTCTTCTCCGACCTTAAGTTCTATTTTTGGAAAGATCCATACTTGTTTAGGATAGGTGACGATCAGGTTGTTCGTAGGTGTGTATCAGGAAAGAAGCCTTAGATATCCTCAAACACTGCCCTGAAGGACCTACTGATGGACACCACAGTACCGCCACCACGGTCAGGAAAGTGTTTGATGCAGGATTTTTCTGGCCCACCGTATATAAGGACACACATGCTTTGATCCAAGCATGCGATGCTTGTCAAAGAGCCGTAAATATCTCAGCCAAAAATGAGATGACTCAAAAAGGCATTCTAATATATGAAGTCTTTGATGTATGGGGAATGGAATTCATGGGTCCATTTCCTAACTCATTTGGAAATAAGTACATCCTTGCAGCAGTTGACTACGTGTCTAAATGGGTGGAAGCACAAGCTCTTCCCACTAATGATGCTCGAGTAGTTGTACGTTTTATGAAAAAGTTATTTTCACGTTTCGGTACTCCGAAAGCCCTAATCAGCGACAGAGGTACTCACTTCTGCAACGCTTTAATGGACAAAGTCTTAGCACGATATGGAGTTCACCACCGATTGGCAACACCATATCACCCTCAGACTAGTGGGCAAGTAGAAGTCTCGAATCGAGGAATAAAAAGGATCCTTGAAAGAACTATAGGAATGAATCGTAAAAATTTGGCAGAAAAGTTAGATGACGCATTGTGGGCCCTTAGGACATCCTACAAAACCCCCAAACGAGCAACACCTTTCAAACTTGTTTATGGGAAAGCATGTCATCTACCCGTAGAACTGATGAAGTAAATTTTGATCTAACGTCCGCCGGTAAAAATCGGGAAAATCAGATTCACGAGCTAGAAGAACTAAGAGCACTGGCCTATGAAAACTGCTGGTCTTACAAAGAAAAGACTAAACGTTTACAAGATGCCCATTTGAAGGGAAACAAAAATTTTCAAGTTAGCGATCGTGTACTATTATATAACACACGTTTACGTCTTTTCATAGAAAAACTGAAATCTCGTTGTACGAGTCCATACATAGTTAAAATAGTTTTTGACTATGGGACATTTGAGATTAAAACAATGGCCACAAGTTCAAAGTTAATGGACATCGATTAAAACCATACATCGATGGAACATTCGAAGATGTCTCAGAGGTGGTAATCCTCCACCAAAACCAACGAACATACTGGAAGTAGGGTCTGGCCAAGACCCTCATTAAACCAGGCATTGTATATATGTTTTAAAAAAAAATTTAGTGTCTCAAACATGGGGGCGTGCTTCTAGAAGCACGGTCCCGTGCCACAAAGTGCGGGCCGGAATCTTCGCTGCAAAAATCTCAGTCAGACTGGTTTGTAACAAAATCGTCAGGCCAAAATAACGGGGTCGTGCTTCGCCAAGCACGGGACCGTGCCTGACAACTGCTTGGCTATAAGTTGCACCTCTTTCCCCTGAGATGTATGAAGAAATTCTCGTTCCTCGTCAACCGAGGAACAAAACCCGACACATTACCAAAACCGAGCTACTCATAAAACTTCAAGAGCTCGTTAGGGAACTCACCGAAATGAATCTCCTTGTGGAGATGCGCCTCATCCAACTCACCAAGTCGGTGGAGAGCATGAAAATGGAGCTTCGAGACATCAACGAACAACTCTGGTTTCAAGTCCTTCGTTTCATGTACTTTCCTCCACATGGGCCATCCGATGGAGGAGAACCTTTCGGTGGAATGTAGAGGCATTAATCCTTATGTTTTCATGAGTAATCAAGTGCGATAAGCACAAAGTTAAGGACCCTCGGGCTTAACCCAAAATTTATGTTTTAGGAAAACCAGGCTTATCCCGAATTTGTAACTAGGACTTTTAATCAATGAAAAGTAATTTTAGGACAATCAAACTGTTCAATTAACATCTTAAACATCATTCCAAGAATTCCTATTCTCGCGTTTTTTTGAAAAAAAAAATTCAGTGACAAAAAACATGGGGTTGTGCTTCATGAAGCACGGGGCCGTGGTCACCTTAGAATCTTCAGCATGATATGTGCTAACTCCGTACAATTCTCTAAATCATAAATATTTATTCCCCTAGCAGCACGCGACCATGCTCGAAGTTCCAGTCTCTATATAATGCATGCAAAACTCACTATTTCATTCATACCAAACAAAAATATTACTGAAATGGAAATCAAAACAATGGAATGGAGACCAGTGGGAAAGGTCAAGAATGGTGATTCTTCCTCACACCTTGAGGAAGCAATTATTAGGCTCCAAAGCATCGTAAGATACCAAGTCGAGAGTAACATCCAAGCTGAAGCTCGCTTGATCGAGCTGACAAACAAAGTCGAACTTCTTAGGTTTGAGAATTTCCACATTGTTGAAAGTCACAACAAAGATGTGGATTTCAAGCTCAGCTATCTTAACCGGGAAATCGCAAAGCTTGACAAAAAGCTTTCAGAGCTCATGGAAGCCAAAAGAGCCCCACCACATATTCAAGACTTGTTCGGGAATGGTGGTTTAGTGTTCGGGATTGTTGCTTTAATTTTCTTTATGGTGTTTAATGAATTTAATGAAATCTATCAAGAATTTTTTAACCTTAACCCTTAAAGAAATCAGTTACAAAAAACGAATCAGCTCGAACAATAAACAACAAACAAAGAAAAACCTGACTGCTACAAGCAGCACGGGGTTGTACCCCTCTCTACAGTGCAGTTATGAGTTTTCCAATAAAATAACATTTTCCTCATAACTTAACTGTCACACCTCAAAATCCACTAACGGAGTTTTACAGTCAGAGGGTGTGAACTAACAGAATCGGAATCATTAGTTATAATCAAACACCATAAATAAAGTTTTCAAACCACAAAACTTTTAAGTTTAAATAAGTGCGGAAGCGTAAATCATAAACCAAGTGTTGCGTCACGCAGGACGACTTAAAAACCCAATTAATAAAAGTTTAAAACAAGTTTTTCGAAACAATGATATTCAATGAATGCATGTTCCTATAACGCGCGCCCGCCTCGGCTACCTGAGAATAACATACTAAAAGTGTCAACACAGGGTTGGTGAGTTCACAGGTTTATATAAATAAAGTGTTTGCGTTTGCGTTTACGTTTTGCGTTTGCGTTTGCGTTTGCGTTACCAGATAATGTTATGTCAATTATATATCAATAGGCAGCTAGCCTATAAAACAAGTATTACTAAGTGTTCGACACCGAAGCTGACTGTTTATCAATTGTCTAGCCACCATGTCTACCACGACCATGGAAAATGTGTTAGCCAAGATTACACCCACTCGACCTGCCGTCGAGTTTAGAGTTGGGTGGGGTTTGTCAAACTCAGTAGTACTACTCAACAGTGACTCGCTATTATACAATATTAACCGGTTCGATGTTATGAAGGACTTTGGTTGGTTTGTTTGTCACTTAGCCTTACAAGTGATATATAACTAATAACAAAATCTAAAGCGTTTTGGAGTATGTTATCTCCCCCGAATAAAAAACGTTTAAAAGAGTAAAAGGGGAACGTGAAACTCACTGTTTGCGAAGAATTCAAAAACAAGTCAACCGAGAGATGCGCGTCACAGAAAATCCTCACTAGCGCTCTAAAACAAGAATGAGATTTTCTATGTGTTGGAACTATCATTGAGTCTCTAGACTCGGCACATAATACCTATGCGTGAGATACGTTTCGTGTTTCGTTTGTGAATTATGTGTGACTCGACAAACACATTGGTGAAATGTTACATGTGTAAACAACTACACAAGTATCAAGTACTAACATTGTTCATTACTAGTAATTATTCCCCACAAGGGAAATTTAGTCAAAAACATAGCAAATATCGCTCAACAAATACGTTTCATGTATTTTCACATAGTTCAGCAGCTAGTTTTATCAAGACAGATTTCTACTTTAAAGATTAATCTATTCAACAGATCATAACATATCAATTAATTCACCAAAAATCGTCACAAAAACACACATGAGTTAGGTTTCCAGAACTCAGTTATCCGGTAAGGGCCAACATATCGTGGATTGAGTTTGTTTCGCTTTCCGAAGCGAACTACACCTTTCCAAGGTGAGACCTTGAGTAATACTTGGTCGTTCACTTGAAATTCAAGAGGCTTTCGGCGCTTGTCGGCTTAACTCTTTTGGCGATCTCGTGCTGCTGCCATGCGGTTTCGGATTTGGACAATCTTTTCAGAGGTTTCAAGTACTAATTCTGGACCAGTAATTTGGCTATCACCCACCTCTGCCCAGCAGAGAGGTGATCGACACTTTCGTCCATACAACGCTTCAAACGGCGCTGCTTTAATGCTTGCGTGGTAGCTGTTATTATACGAAAACTCTACCAAAGGTAAGTGAGGTTCCCAACTTTTTCCGAAATCCAACACGCGTGCACGCAACATGTCCTCCAAGGTCTGAATGGTGCGCTCACTTTGCCCATCCGTCTGAGGATGGTATGCTGTGCTCATATCAAGGCGGGTGCCCAGTGCACTCTGTAGTGACTTCCAGAAGTGCGAAGTGAAACGGGAATCTCGATCAGATATGATTGAGACAGGCACTCCATGTCTAGACACTACTTCTTTCATATAAATGCGAGTCAGTCTTTCCATTTTGTCCAATTCCTTGATTGCTAAGAAGTGTGCAGACTTAGTCAACCGGTCAACGATCACCCAGATGGTATCGCATCCCGTCGGTGTTTTGGGTAATCCCGTGATGAAATCCATGGAAATGTGTTCCCATTTCCACGTTGGAAGTTCCGGTTGCTGTAGCAGACCAGATGGTTTCTGATATTCTATTTTGACTCTTGCACAAGTCAAACATTTTCTCACGTAGATGGCAATGTTGGCTTTCATGTTTGGCCACCAGTAAAGTGCTTTTAGGTCATGGTACATTTTATCTGAGCCAGGGTGGATGGAATATCGGGACTTGTGTGCTTCGTCCATCACTAGGGTTCTCAGCTCTCCGTATCGAGGGACCCAAATCCGGTTTTCGAAATATCGGACCCCGTCCGATTTGGTTTCAAGTTGTTTGTTCATGCCCCACATAAATTCGGATGGGAGATTGTCGTCTTTCAAGGCTTCGAGTTGCGCATCACGAATCTGATCGGGTAAGTTGGCGTGAATCGTGAGTTGTAATGCTCGCACTCGTCTAGGTTTATCGGTTTCTTTTTCTGCTGAGAGCATCGGCCACTACATTGGCTTTTCCAGGGTGGTACTTGATGGCACAATCATTATCCTTAAGCAGCTCGACCCAACGACGCTGTCGCATGTTCAGCTCCTTCTGGTCGTAGATATGTTGGAGACTCTTGTGGTCGGTGTAAATGGTAAACTTGGTACCGTACAAGTAATGTCTCCATATCTTAAGAGCAAACACCACAGCTCCGAGTTCCAGGTCATGTGTCGTGTAGTTCTTCTCGTGAATCCGTAGTTGTCGAGAGGCATACGCTATAACCTTCTCGAGTTGCATCAACACGCAACCAAGACCCTGTAACGATGCGTCACAATGCACCTCAAAATTTTCTGTTCCCTCGGGAAGGGCTAGGATAGGAGCGCTACAGAGTTTGGTTTTCAACAGTTGGAAAGCGGATTCCTGCGAGTCACCCCAATTGTACTTAGTACCCTTGTGCGTCAAGGCGGTGAGGGGTTGAGCAATCTTTGAAAATCCCTCAATGAAACGTCGGTAGTAGCCAGCCAGTCCTAGGAATTGTCGCACCTCAGTCGGAGTCTTAGGTGCTTCCCAGTTTTTGATGGCCTCTACCTTGCCGGGATCGACATGGATACCATTCTCATTGATTACATGTCCTAAGAAGTGAACCTCGCGAAGCCAAAATTCGCATTTCGAGAGTTTAGCGTACAGTTGTTCATTCTTTAGCAGTTTAAGGATCAACGTCAGGTGTTCTTCGTGGTCGGTCTTGTTCTTGGAGTAGACGAGGATATCATCAATAAAAACAATCACAAACTTGTCGAGGTACTCCTTGCATACTCTGTTCATGAGATCCATAAATACGGCTGGTGCGTTGGTTAAACCAAAAGGCATAACTGAAAACTCGTAGTGACCGTACCGAGTTCTGAATGCCATCTTTGAAATATCTTCTTCGCGCACTCTTAATTGATGGTAACCAGATCTCAGATCGATCTTCGAGTAGTAACTCGATCCTTGAAGCTGGTCAAACAGATCATCAATTCAGGGTAAGGGATAACGGTTCTTGATCGTCACCTTGTTCAGCTCTCGGTAGTCGATGCACATGCGGAAAGTCCCGTCCTTCTTTCGAACAAATAAGACAGGGGCTCCCCATGGTGATGAGCTAGGTCGGATAAAACCTTTATCCAACAAGTCTTGCAATTGAGTGGAGAACTCCTGAAGCTCTGCCGGTGCGAGCCGATATGGGGCTCGTGCTATGGGTGCTGCACCGGGGGTCAATTCGATTTGGAACTCGACTTGTCGAATAGGTGGGAGTCCAGGAAAATCCTCCGGGAAGACTTCCGGAAAATCTCGCACAATCGGTAAGTCTTCGATTCGCTTCTCCTTCGCGGGTTTCTCGAAAATATAGGCTAAAATTGCTGGATGACCCTTTCGTAAATATTTCTGCGCCTTCATGAGGGTGATGATGCTGGTGGTCATGCCGCTCTTCTCACCCTGGATCGAAATGATTTCGCCGGTAGGGGTAGTGATGTGGACTATCTTGTCGTGACATATAATCTCCGCTCGGTTCTCGGATAGCCAGTCCATGCGGACAACGACATCGAAACTACCCAGTGTAAAAGGTATGAGGTCGATATCAAAAGTATGACCCGACAGTTTCAACTTACATCCCGCAAGTACATGAGTTGTTTCTATTGACTTACCGTCGGCTAATTCAACATGAAACTTAGCATCTAACGGGGTTGGAGTTAAGTCTAAGAGTTTACTAAAGGCTTTCGATATAAAACTCCTATCAGCTCCAGTGTCAAACAAAACAGAAGCAAAACAGTCGTTCACAGGAAACTTACCGGTAACCACATTCGGATCGTTGCGGGCCTGGCCCGACCCAATGACGAAAGCTCTACCCTTACCACTGCTTCCGCCACTGCTGCTGCCTCCATTGTTCTCATTCTGCTTTAGTTTGGGGCAATCCTTCCTGAAATGACCCTCTTGACCACACTCAAAGCACCCTTTAGTCGCCGTAGGCTGTTTAGGAGCACCCTTTGCCGCTAGGTCTCCCCTACATTCTTTGGCCTGATGACCCATTTTTCCGCATCCACTTGATAAAGTAGCATGAGCCAGTATGGTGATAGTTGCACTTGTTGCATTTCGGGTACTTCCCAGCATAGTCACTCGAACCCTGCCCCCCCACCGTTGTTGTTATTGTTGGAACCCTAATTATTGAAGCTCCGAGTGAGTTCGGGCTTATGGTAGTGTTGTTGCTGTGGGGGCTTTCGATGATGAGGACCTGGTGTTGTCGAATTTTCTCTTTCCATTACTCGGGTTGTTGTTGTTGTCAGTGATTGAGTTGTCTCGGGTTTTAGAGGTGGAACCTCTAGGTGGTAACGCACCTTGTGCCACTGCCTGGTCCGTCAGTTTGTGAGCTAATCGGATCGCTTGTTGAATTGTAGCCGGTTTGGAAGACGTCACCATACCCTGAATTTGTGGTACCAACCCATCGATACATCTCGATCCTCTTACTAGGCGGGTCAACCATCCGTGGACACATTACTGCTAGCTCATGGTGTAGGCTTCAATCTCGGAACCCACCATTTTCAACGACCAAAACTCAGATTCCAACTTCGCGATTTCCTCTCTAGAACAGTACTCTTCTCGCATCATGTTCTTGAACTCTTCCCAGTTCATAGCGTTCGCCAAATCCAATCCAAGAATTTGCACGTTGGAGTTCCACCAAGTGAGAGTAGAATCTTCCAGTGTTCCAGCAGCAAATTTGACCCTGCTGGCGGGTGGACAGTTACACATGTCGAAAGCTGACTCTGCCTTCTCAGCCCAACGCAGGAAACCTATGGCTCCTTTAGTGCCCTTAAACGAGTTGGGCTTGCAATCCAGGTAGTTCTTGAAAGTACAGGCTCCGGCTGGACCTCTGGCTTGATTCTGAACATGTGCGGCTAGAGCTGCCGCCGCATGGTCATTCAATAGGGTTTGGAGTTCTGCTGCGGTTAGGTTGATGTTACCGTGACCATGTCCAGCGTTTCTTCCAGCCATCTCCTATAATCACAGCATAAAATGTTAGACATGAATTCTCGGTTTCATATGCAACACACCATACATGTAATAAAAGGTAGGTAAGAAAGAAAATAAAAGAAGCAAACATCACATCACAACCATATAATAATCCAAATAATAATTCATGATTAAAACCATTGTATTCGCTACAAAGTATTTAAAACCAATCCTTAAAATCATAGAAAATAATAGTTTGGATGGAGACAACCCCTCCATCTAGGTGTTATCATTCTCAGATGTCATCGTCTGAGGACACCTCTGAGTATGCCTCCGGCTCAGCCGGTTCTTCCTCCGGTTCCTCTTCGGGCCCCTCCTCGGGATCTTCCTCGGGTTCTTTCTCAAGTTCTTCCTCGGGTTCTGCTGCATTCTGGGCAATTTGCGTCTGTAAGATATCGCAACGCTCTAGAGCTATCTCTGCCCGGGATCTCGCCACAAGGAGTTGCTCTTGCAAATCTATCATCTCTGCTTGCATTTTTCTCATTATCTTCATCTGCTGATCATTAGCATCCTGCACTTCCTTCATAGCCGCTGTCAGGTGGGAAATTTCCTCCCTAGCCTCGGTTCCATCTTTTATCAATCCGGAAACGTTCGCTCTCGCCGAGCGCATAAAACCCGCGTCACGCTCTAAACAGGAAACAACAGCTGCGAGAACACGCTCTATTGGTTCGGTTATGGGTGGTAGGGTGTTGGGGTATGCAGGGCGGCTCGGGTGAGGTAGTGGGGGAACTTGCTCGCGGTAAACCATACGCCTGATCAGACTCGGGTACCACTCCCAGCTAATGTCGTCGTCGTACATGCCTCAAGATAGGCGATACCTCTTCGGTGCAGGGGCTTCTAGTTCCGGGGCTACTCGGGGTGGCGATGAGGTAGGTAGTTGCGGTTCCTTTCCATGGGCATGAGTCACCTGGTCGGATGATGATGATGGTGGCGTCGACATCCCTACAGGGAAGTCGTGTATGCGCGCGTATGAGTGAATGAGGTAAAGAGATAAAGATAACGAAAGACTAAATAAAATATATATGCAGTGCGTAGAAATTATAACTAATGTGTCGTTGCGGTTATAGTCTAGTGTGCATGAAATTTCTAGTTCGCTATAACCAATGGCTCTGATACCAATCTGTCACACCCTCAAAATCCACTAACGGAGTTTTACCGTCAGATGGTGTGAACTAACAGGATCGGAATCATTAGTTATAATCAAACACCATAAATAAAGTTTTCAAACCACAAAACATTTAAGTTTAAATAAGTGCGGAAGCGTAAATCATAAACCAAGTGTTGCGTCACGCAGGACGACTTAAAAACCCAATTAATAAAAGTTTAAAACAAGTTTTTCGAAACAATGATATTCAATGAATGCATGTTCCTATACCGCACGCCCGCCTCGGCTACCTGAAAATAACATACTAAAAGTGTCAACACAGGGTTGATGAGTTCACAGGTTTATATAAATAAAGTGTTTGCGTTTGCGTTTGCGTTTACGTTTTGCGTTTGCGTTTGCGTTACCAGATAATGTTATGTCAATTATATATCAATAGGCAGCTAGCCTATAAAACAAGTATTACTAAGTGTTCGACACCGAAGCTGACTGTTTATCAATTGCCTTGCCACCATGTCTACCACGACCATGGAAAATGTGTTAGCCAAGATTACACCCACTCGACCTGCCGTCGAGTTTAGAGTTGGGTGGGGTTTGTCAAACCCAGTAGTACTACTCAACAGTGACACGCTATTATACAAATATTAACCGGTTCGATGTTATGAAGGACTTTGGTTGGTTTGTTTGTCACTTAGCCTTACAAGTGATATATAACTAATAACAAAATCTAAAGCGTTTTGGAGTATGTTATCTCCCCCGAATAAAAAGCGTTTAAAAGAGTAAAAGGGGAACATGAAACTCACTGTTTGCGAAGAATTCAAAAACAAGTCAACCGAGAGATGCGCGTCACAGAAAATCCTCACTAGCGCTCTAAAACAAGAATGAGATTTTCTAAGTGTTGGAACTATTATTGAGTCTCTAGACTCGGCACATAATACATATGCATGAGATACGTTTCGTGTTTCGTTTGTGAATTATGTGTGACTCGACAAACACATTGGTGACATGTTACATGTGTAAACAACTACACAAATATCAAGTACTAACATTGTTCATTACTAGTAATTTTTCCCCACAAGGGCAATTTAGTCAAAAACATAGCAAATATCGCTCAACAAATACGTTTCATGTATTTTCACATAGTTCAGCAGCTAGTTTTATCAAGACAGATTTCTACTTGAAAGATTAATCTATTCAACAGATCATAACATATCAATTAATTCACCAAAAATCGTCACAAAAACACACATGAGTTAAGTTTCCAGAACTATTTTTATTGTATTTTTATTCCACATAGTTTTCTCACAAAGACCAAAACATTACAGTAAACTCACAGCAGTCAAAATCATGCGCAACAGAATGATATTTGTTATTCCCGTTAAATGGTGAATTCAATTAATACAAGACCAATAGGGTTAGATTCTTAACTCAATATGTTAACTTCCAGAAGTGGAACTAACCCATTTGGTCTTGTAGTTTATGAGATATGATTATTTCAAAACAGCCTAACAGCAGACCTCACAATTCAGACTTGCACTTCAGTTTTGTAAAATAATAAAAGTTAACTTTTACACGTCCAAAAATTGCAAATTTGGACTCTTTAGAAACTAGACTCAATATAGTACACTGTAGTGTAAATAATATCGACCAATTACCACATTAACATTCAGTTACAGTCGTCTAAACATAGACTTAACAATCTGTTCAGTACCAGTTTACATCAAAACTCAACATAACAACAATCTATGAATCATAATCCATGCATATAACACTCTAGACACAAGATTAACCAGCCATGCATATCAATTTCACATTACACACATAGTTAGGGTTTTTCTTTAGAGTTTAAAATCAAAGAACAAGTGATTAACAAGCAACAATAACACAACTAGTTATCAATTTCATTAGCAATTCATCATCAAACATACAATCAAACCCTAACTCATCTTAATCACCACTTTCAAGAATCTAGGGTTTTGATTAACCCATTCAATATTAAAATTAAACACCTAGAATGCATAGAGTAGTTATTAATACCTTCCTAGCACCTTAATTCTTCAACCAAAAGCTTGAAAAATCCTTGTATGTGTGTGTGTATGTTTACGGCAGCCAAGAAGAGAGGGAGGTGGGGGGGGGGGCGATCGGGTTTGGGAGGGGGGAAGGGAGTGTAGGGTTTTGTTATTATTTAATAATAATTATGTTACATAATGGCCCCTCTACTTCTAGTTATTAAATTTCTAGTGTAACTAATAACTCTTAACTCTTGAATTTTGTGTTCTATGTATAAATATCAAGTAGCATATAACTTAACACATTATTATCAATTATTTGTCGTTTTGATATTTGTCGTTTGTTCACCAATGGTTTAAGTCAACTCGTTTGCGTTTCGGTGCAATCCCGAAAGACTACATGTGTAGTGATTGTCAAGCGTCATTTAAAACCCTAGTTTAAATGTAATGAGATGTGCGTTATAGTTCTAGTGATCTTAATTTTGAATTGACGGAGTTTGGATTAATGGAGTTAACCTGAAATTGTCGAGTGTCACATTAACTCTAAAACAACTTCGTCTACAACCGAAAACCGACGCCCCTTAACCCATTACTCAATTCTTTGTTGGAAATCTTCGATTTCCAACAAAAGGTATGTTAATTTGGTGATTCTATTGTTCAAATTCATCATTCTAGGTCTAAAATAAATCCCAAATCTTACCAATTGATGATAAATCGGGTCTATACTCGGGAAATAGATGGGCCAGTTGTTTAAATCTAGGGTATTGATTTGATAGATAAATTTGCACTTAAGTTTTAGAGAATTTTGTTAGGAAAAATCATTCGGGTTCGGGTCTTGGATGATTCACAAAATCAAACCCGAATGATATTTAGAACCAAATTGAATCGCAAGTTCGAGTCTTGAAAATTAAAGAATTAGGATTAAAAACACAGGTTGTGCTTTGCAAAACACGCCCCGTAGTCAACCACACAAAAGTCAAAATTAGACAAAATGGTCAAAACTACCAAAAAAACCACGGCATGGGGCCGTGCTTTGACCTTAGCATGGGGTCGTGCCTCTTGGGGCACTGTATCGTGCTTTACCTTTTGTTCCACGATTTCAGAAAATTTTGAGAAAATTAAACTGGTCTGGCTATAAAATTACAGATGGCTGAATACGGGGATGACGAGCATGCTTTCTAAATGTTTCACGAGGATACAAAAAGAGATGCACGAGCTCGACAAAGAATGGGCTACCTTAACAATCGGCTCCCGGAACCGAATTTCTATGCCTGCAAGGAAACTTTAAGGAAATTAAACCAATGGGGGAGATACAAGGAGCTTGTTAAAGGGTCGTGGATGCCTATTCTGAATCAAAAGGGTAAAGTAGTAATTGAATTGAACAAGGAGTTTTTGGCCTCGTTCTCTATCAAGACAAAGGATTTGTATATTTGGGACGAAGGTGCTGTTGAGTTCAGGTGTGGAGGAGAGTGGTACAAGACATCGGTCACCCAGCTCGGGATCGATTTGGGTATTTATACGAGTGATGAAAATGACAGACCCATTTGGTATGATTCCATGACCACATTTGCAGATGAAGTTGCTGATGAGTCAGCAGAAGCAGGTAACACCAGATTACAAGCATAGGAACAATTGAGTTTTGGGGAAGAAAACTACCGTCCAAGCAGCACCAAAAGCACCGCGTTACGTGTCCTACTGAGGATATACATTCACCAATTGCTGAGCGACACAGTCAATGCACGTGGTCAGAGTGAGGAGGTCGTGAACTTGAAGGATTTGTGGGCCCTTTATTGCATCAAGAATGACATACCTTGCAACATCACATACTTGTTCTGTCAACTATTCAGAACCAATGCAAATGCAAGGAGCCCGAATACCCCGATATTTGGTGGTGCGTGAATTTACAAGCTTTACAAAGCTTATCGTGTAGACACGGAAGGAACACGAAGCCCGAACCCAATCGCACTTGATCTCAACTTCTGTATCAGCATGCAAATGGTCCAACAAATTTGCAGGAACCCAGACCAGTGGAGGTTTTAAGATGCCCTGAACCAGATTTGGGATCCTGAGGACCCGGCTGATAAAACTATCCAGGACATACCCGAGAGGACAGGAGGATCACCACCACGACAGACCCGCCGCCACACTTACTCTCAGCAGGGCAGCCCATCATCATCAGGAACCGGCCCGAGCTCATCGTACCACAGCCAGTACTCTTTTGAGGGCCTATACGAGTTCATTGATCAGTTCCAGATTCACACCACCGCCTCTTTTGACAGGTCATCAGGACAGATTGCGGACTCAAACGCACAAAGGGCCGTAGACTATGCAGAGACGAGGCGGGAGATTAATCGTTTGAGTGAGCGTATGTACAGGCAGTGGGGACCCTTTAACCCGGATTACACGGGTAACTGACGAGCAGCGGCACTGGTAATTCTGGTATGGGCATGGGTTTGGACGGTAATACCTATATGACATTATTATTGTGTTTTTTGAAACAAATTCAATTTTGTTGTTGGTTTGTTTCGTACGTATTATGGTCGTGGGTGCCAAGACACTTCAGTAGGTACTTATTTAGCCCGTGTGGGCAGGGTATGAATGATTTCATACCTAATTTTTAGTAGGATTATGCTTTGGTTGTTTGTGGTTGTTTGCAGTTTTTACTATTCAGGTACAATACAGGAAAATAGAAGAAAAACAGGGGACGCTCTGTCGAAATTTCGTTAACCCGTAGGGAAGTTCCTTTCCATTTTACCCACCATACTTCATATGAATCTTATTATGAATCTTTTTATGAATCTTTTCACATTGAGGACAATGTGAGATTCAAGTATGGGGAGGGGAATGAATTACTTGATCAATTGCTTGCTCAACTAATTATTAAGATTCTCTAAATAAACAAAAAAAATTGTAGCAAACAAAGACTATTTCTGTTACAAAACCAAAAGAAAGTCTAAGAAATGTTTTTGCAAATAACCAACTAAAAATCTATTATAACCAAAATGTGAAAAAGTAAAAAGAAGTATTGTAATATTGAGAATAAATTTATGCAAAATATGGCGTTTATACCCAATTTCTCATTTACTGTGAGATAATCCTCATGCCATATAAATATTTTTTCGAAAGCTTTGAGTGAGTCATATGTTTGTGTGATTTAGAACTTGTCACGAATATTCATTTCAAGACCGCACGAAGCGTTATATAAGGAAGAAGGTAATATTGTCACATTCCCTCAAAACAATTCTCCAAATCACAAAACCCAAAAACCTTATCAAAAAAAAAACCTTACCACTTTATCCATCTCACCGGTAAAATACAACAATGGTCTTTTATCGGCAGACCTAAAGAACTAGAAATGCATTCTTTCTATTTCAATTTCTTTTGTTGCATACGTTTCACAAAACCTAGGTTGCCTCCAGAACTCAGGGAGAGAATCTTTCTCTTTAGCAATGAGGTGAGGGAAAAGTGGCGCCAAGACGAACAAAGGCTACCATTTTGTGGAGTTTCAAAAAGCGCGATGAAAAGAAGAGCAAAAAGATATAAACGATACTTAGGAAGCGAAAACTGGTCCCACGAAGGAAGATGTAGAAAAAGTCAAACACGGTCTCAACATGAATATATCGAACTAATGAGGGTGGGGGCTATTAGGCTCAAATCCAAACGATCCATTAGAGTTGGGAATTATGTTCAGAGCAAGAGTGAGGAAGAACTGATCCACATCCTCGACAAAACTAGTCTTGACGATCTGACCTTAAAAGAGTCACTAGGTTTGTGAAAAACAAAAAATGGGAGATCAGATTTATAACCGAGTGTGAGTGAACATTGTGAGAACGTGACGTCTTGCATAAACGAAAGCTCATAAAAACAAATCATCTTTTTATATATCACTACACATATTCTTATGATCTAAAGTTGGTTAAGTTTATTCCCATTATCTTACAAATCTTTTGGGGATGTTAAGCTATGGTCCTAACTTGCCATTTTTTATAGAATATTTATATATAGCTTGCTTGAGGACAAGAAAAGTTCAAGTGTGGGGATGTTTGATGTATACAAAATTATACATCTTTTTAGCATCAAATAATCTCTAAAAACTGCAACTTCTATCAAAAAATATAGCTCAAAAGGCTACTTATCATATTAAAATGTATTTTCAGGTAAACCCAAGCCTTAAACGAAGAAACAAGTGAAAAGCCAAAGAAAAGAGGAAAAGAAAACACCTGAACACGCCCCCGTGCCCCCTAGACACGCCCCCAGGCTTCTAAATGCAAGAAAAGATAAAAAGCTGCAAGAAAAGACAAAACACTAAACACAGAAGCACGGGGCTGTGCCTCAGAAGGCATGGGGTCGTGGTCACCTTTCAGAAAAGAAAAAAGAAATATAACAGATCACCAAAAGCACGGGGCCATGCCTTAGAGAGCACGCCCCCGTGGTGAGTCAACATGTTTGATCTGAGATAGCATTTAATGCAACTTGACACCTGGACACGGGGACGTGCCTCAAGGAACACGGGGTCGTGTCTGCCTCTCTAGACTGCCTATAAATAGAAGAGCATGTTGCATTGATCAAGTGTGCTTGAAGAAAAGTTCCATATGTGTTTCTCTTATAAAAACACTCACATTACATCATATTGAAGATCTTGTGAAGAGTTTGAAGGCTTGGAGGTTACCATCATCCATTATCATCATCATCATCATCATCATCGTCATCATTATCAATCACCATTGAAGAGGGAAGATTCATCCAACATTTGGTTAGATTATTCTAGTTTGATCATGTGTTTGTTATTCTCATCTCTTTTAATGTTCATAACTATGCTCATTATGAGCTAAACTCCTTTTACCATTTAAATCTATGAAGAAGCTTTGTTTTACTTGATAATTATGTTGAACATGTGATTTAGTTTGGTAAAGTACATGGTTATTTTGCAATTATCCTTTGTTGAAGAAATAATTTATCACTTTAACTCAATACATCAAGGTTGATGACTAAAAATCATTCATGCTCACTCATTTTATTGGAGACTAGAAATGGTAAAAAGAATACCTTGATAATTTATTCAAGATAAAACATGGATCCTTATGTTGTACTTAGAAATGATGAGATATAAGTTATAATCTATTTCTCTAGTTTTGCTAATTCTAAAATAACATTGTTAACACGATTACTTGGGTTATCATGCTAGTTAAAGAAATCATATGTTAATGGAATGTGTAACTATAATCTAATCAAATCAACCAAGGGGAGGTTTTGTGAGTTAACTAAAAGCACTCAAAGTTGTTAGGATTGGTATTTGAGAAATCAAAGTCAATCCTAATCGTTCTACCTTACCATACTACTTGTCTACTTAAATTGACATTCTCGTGGTAGCAAGATATTAAGCATAGGATGAACTTGAAAATACGCATGCTACTTTATTTTATGTCATAGAATATGTTAACATAGAAATGAGGGACTATTCTATCATATATTACTGGGATAAGTTTATCACATGTTTACTTAATAATCATCAAGGAAGAATAGAGTGGATTCTTGATCGTAGATGGTAACCTTCATATAATTGAATTACTCATTTGGAATTTCACTTCTTGTCACCTATATATTATATAAGTATTTCTATTTTATAAAAAGCTTAAAAATCAACCCCAAAATGATTAGAACTCTCCGATTGAACTAAAACGAAGATTCATTATTAGAAACATTTGTGTCCACGGTTCGATACTTGGTTCTTACCAATACTATTCTACATATACGATAGGTACGCTTGCCTATTTTGTGTGTTTAGTCATAGTAGAAATCACTTTTATAAATTTAAAACACGATCTTGTGCATAAGCTAAATATCTTATCCATTATATTTTACCACACCGCACGCACCACATCAGATGGTTTGTGAACATATGAGAAGGAAGCGGTTTTGAACCGATAATAAATGATTTATGTATGTGTGATGTCTTGTAGTATGTATGCATATTATGTATCTATGTATCTTTATATGTATGTATACATGTACTATGTGTATGTACGCTATGTATTATTGTATGTGGGTCAAGTTATTCTACACAGGCTAACAAAAATGAGAAGTGTGAGAAGGCATAAATAATTTACATGTGTCAAGTGTGGACCAAAAGAAAAAGGGTATAACAGTAATAGTATATATTTTCTCTCTTCACATGCAAGTCACGTGATAATACCCATATCATTTTCGAACGTCTATAACTTTTTCGTATGATATTTAAAAAAAACTCATCATAATAACAAGCGTTTTTTTATATTTAATAGGAGTATGATTTTGTTACATAAAAATTAAAACAAAAATTACGTCATTGTGTCTTTTCACTTATCATTGTGTCTTTTTTCGTCATTGTGTTTTTTCGTCATTGTGTCTATCAACTCATCATTATGTTTTTTTTAAATACTAATAACACCTTTGTGTAATAATGATATGTAAAAATAATGATAAAATAACAACAAATTATCTAATACATAAAACACATTGATGAATACATATTACACAATAACTTGAAACGTAAAACAAAATGGTGAATACGTATAACACAATAACCTAAAACGTAAGACACAATGGTGAATCCATATAACACAAAGACTTGAAACATAAAATACAATGGAAACAACATATTACACAATGACTTGAACGTAATATACAATGAACATAATACTATTTTTCTCAAATTAGGTGAATGTCATTTGTCAATCCGAATAAAAAACAATGAACTTATTACACAATGACTAAAACATAATGACGAACAAAAAGACACAATGAAGTAATATTTGTTTTAATTTTTGTTTTTAATATGAGAACTGTAACATTCGTCTTTTTCGGGTATTTTTGTATTTGTATTTGTATCAAAACCCGACCCATTTGTAAACTGAATCTTTTGAAAATATAAAATCATGGACTTTTATGTTTCATAATCATCTCACACTTGTCGGTTTTCGAAAACACTTTTTAACGGTCTTTAAAACGCTCAAAACACCTCGAAAATGACCCGAAATGATACGCGAACCAAACTAGACAAGCCCCCCCCCCCCCCTGATGGCGCCGCGCCGCGCGGACCAAGAGGGGAAGGCTGGTCGCGCGGCGTCTACTCCCACCTGCACACATATTTCGGATTTTGGCTATTTTGTTTGTATTGTTTGACTTGTTTACACCTTTTAAACATATGAAACTCTTGATATAAACCAAGGAAAACAACTTTGACTACTTCCCTATATAAACAAGCCTATCCTCTTCATTTCTCCTTGTTCATTTCACCTTCTTTCTCTCCCAAACAAAGTTCATATCTCTAACCTTCAAGGTTCATAATAATCAAGCATCAACCTTCTTTAATTTTTGTTTTGTTACTTACTAATTCATATCTTGTAGTACAACATATATAAAATATGCACCTCTTGTTTCCTTCGGCTTTCATCTTCTTCGGGAGGTGATATGCTACAAAGCAAGACTACATGGAGGACTCATTATAGTTCTTGATTATATTATTTTCCTTTAATGCTTTACTAGTCTTATTAATATTGTAAGTAGTTTAGTTTTGTAATTCATGTTTAAAGAGTTCCATTGTATTGGGTGTGAAGTCACTCATCTCGGTTTTATCCCGAGTTGAGAACCGAATTAAGACCGAACCAAGACCGGACTCTTGTTTACTAGTCTTGTTTATACTATTTTCCTTTAATGCTTTACTAGTATTGTTTATATTGTAAGTAGTTTAGTTTTAATTCATGTTTTGATAAAGCCGAGCCCCGGTGCGGAAGCGTGAAAATAGTCGTTAATAATCAACGGTGTGGAGCTCGGGTCTAGGGTTAGGATCGAATCTCACTCGTATTCACTCTTGAAAGATGTTTGGATGGATGAGGTGTATTGGGAGAGAGCCTGATTTGATTAACAATCAACAATAAAGTAGGATGAACAATTTTAATCAAAACACAAAAGATAGAAATGGTAGTATGAAATATTAGCCGAATGATTCACACAAAGATGAAACACTCATACATACATTCATACATACAATCGATTAAGAAATATCAGCCGCCACCAGGAGAGCTCATCCTGGAGGCGGAGACTCCCTCAAAGGGATAAAACCCTAATTCTCACACATACACAATACAGTCACTCATACTAGACAAATGAATAAAAAACATCTATTTATACTAGTCTAGCATGACTTGGTCTTCGAGCCATCCACCCTTGGTTGAGACCAAATAATATATTTTTCACCCACATATTATTTCGATGCGTCGGTCTAAAATATAAGTTCCAACAATCTCCCCCTTAGACCGATGCCATCGAATTTCTTCCATGATCACCTCATAACTTGTTGTCTTTTCGTTGAAATTCTCCCCCCTCTCGTTAAGCTTCTCCCGTTGTTCATTTCGAATCATCACTCTTATATCACTTTTGGATATAGTTGTATGGGCATATGAACGAGGCTTTGAACTTCAAAGATCAACTTCAAGTAACAAGGTAATCACAAAAAGAAATAAACTCATTGTAATCATCAAATAATCTTCAATTCTTAACTTGAGTCTTTTACTTGATTTGAAGCATGCCATTTGCAATGAAATTCAAAGATTTTTACTCCCCCAATTTCATTGCAATTGTCTTTAATGAATGTGTCTTCAAATCAAGTGTGGGTGAAGCAATCTTGATCATACTTATCAAGATTGTAAAAATCTGAAAAAAAACATATTCATATGTTGGTTGACACTAAAAGTGATTAAATCCTTAAGCTTGGTCAACACTTGTTCTTGTAAAGCTTTTGATGAAGTCGTGAAATTGGATGAGGTTTGAATTCCATAAGCTTGTTGATGATTGGAGAAAAATTACCAAAATACCCCTGGTATATATCTTCCGTAGAGAACAACTTGGTCAAACGGTCAACGGCACCAAAAATCTCAAAAGTTTCTTCAAAACTTTGAAATGTTTCACAAACTCTGTTTTCTAGCACACAGTGTGCTTGGGATCACTTTCCTACCACAAAGTGTGCTTGGGAAAACTTTCCTAGCACAAAGTGTACTCGGAAGAACTTTCCTAGCACAAAGTGTACTTGGGAGCACATTCCTAACACAAAGCGTACTCGGAAGAACTTTCCTAGCACAAAGTGTACCCTGAAAGAAAAACACTTGTGATTTTTCAATTTTTGCACTATCACAAAGTGTGCTCGGAAGCACTTTCCTAGCACAAAGCGTACCCGGAAAGCAAAACACTTGTGAGTTTTCAATTTTTTCACTATCACAAAGTGTGCTCGGAAGCACTTTCCTAGCACAAAGTGTACCCGGAAAGCAAAACACTTGTGATTTTTCAATTTTTATACTATCACAAAGTTTTCTCGGAAGTACTTCACTAGCACAGGGTATGCTTGGGACTTAAAGATAGTTTTCTTGAGAAGACCAAGGATATGCAAGGGGTTACTCGACACTGGAACTTGATGTGCCCGAGATAAAGTGTGCCTGAACCAAAAGTTGTGCTTGGGCAAAACACAAACTGTGCCCGAAGCAACACTTAACCATTATCATTACTCGAGAACAATCTTATATGTTCATTGTAAGCCCGGCACATCAAAAATTCATTTCTGCATCATCAATCACTAATTTGCCCTTGCAGAACCTGCTTGAATATTCACTTCGCATTTTGCTACAACAAACAATGATAATATTGCCTTTAGTACTTGTTCATTCTTGACTTGTACCTTCTTCATACCATTTTGTACCAATGGCAACGTTTTCCAACATACCATATCCTGTTTGTGCAGCACACTTATCAATATCGAGCAAACAAAACCCTAATTCTTTCAGATCGAAAAAATAGTTCTGAAATCTGAAAAGAATCGATGAGCATATCCAGGTCATCTCGAAAAAAACAAAAGAAATCTATCTTCAAACTTATCCACAGCCTTTTCAGATATGGAAATCATCAGATGAACAGAGTTGCCCCAAAACGAGCCAAATAACACTGTTACATCAGATCTGGACCATTCTGACCAAATAAACATGAAATTGATGTTGGATCTCCAAACGAGTCATCAACCCAAACATCAATCCATATACTTTTCTCCAAATCATCAAATAATTTCAAAAACCCCAAAAATAATTTCAACGAACTTCATCGTTTAACGTCCATGGTGGATTCAAGAGCGAAATGAATCTGTTCAGTGGTTAGTCTGAACGATTAGGCAACCCCGCTCTAATACCAATTGATAGAGCTGAGCCCGGTGCAGAAGCGTGAAAATAGTCGTTAATAATCAACGGTGTGGAGCTCGGGTCTAGGGTTAGGATCGAATCTCACTTGTATTCACTCTTGAAAGATGTTTGGACGGATGAGGTATATTGGGAGAGAGCCTGATTTGATTAATAATCAACAATAAAGTAGGATGAACAATTGTAATCAAAACACAAAAGATAGAAATGGTAGTAGAAATATTAGCCGAATGATTCACACAAAGATGAAACACTCATACATACATTCATAAATACAATCGATTAAGAAATATCAGCCGCCACCAGGAGAGCTCATCCTGGAGGCGGAGACTCTCTCAAAGGGATAAAACCCTAATTCTCACACATACACAATACAGTCACTCATACTAGACAAATAAATAAAAAACATCTATTTATACTAGTCTAGCTTGACTTGGTCTTCAAGCCATCCACCCTTGGTTGAGACCAAATAATATATTTTTCACCCACATATTAATTCGATGCGTCGGTCTAAGAATTAAGTTCCAACATGTTTAAAGAGTTCCATGGTGTTGGGTATGAAGTCACTAGTTTCGGTCTTATCCCGAGATTAGAACCGAATCAAGATCGAACCAAGACCGAACTCTTGTTTACTAGCTTTGTTTTAAATAGTTTTGTTTACTAGTTTTGTTTGAAATAGTTAAATAAACATGTTTATGTAAGATTTGAATATTATAACTTCTAAAATCATTTTTATAGTTCTATGGTATTTGGGTATGTGGCAACCATCCTCGGTATCATTCCGAGTCAAGGACCGAACCAAAATCGAACTAAACCGAGTTCACTTGCTTAAGACACACAAGTGTGTTTTTGGCCACCGAAACTCATCTTTTCTTCAAGAATGTATTTTAAACTAATTTTAAGTTATTTTATCAACATACTTGGTGTGTCGGAATCCAACTTGATCTTATAACAAGTTTGGACCGGTGAAACCAAATACTCGCTTAACGGACGTTAAGGTTCTTCACTATAGAACTATATACTTGGTTAAGTCTTTTTTATTTTATTGAGTTATCTCAAAACATTTTGGAAAGTTGACCTTGAGTTTAATTAATTATCTAAACCCAAATTGACAAATCCAACACTCGATTAAAACCTTGTTTTGGTATTCATATACCCAAGGGTCTTCCAATAGTGCATTATAACCCACATAAGTTACTTAACATAGGTTAAGTAATAATTATGAATGAAATACCAAGACCCGGTTTCGAGTAAATTTACTTTTAGAACATGTCTTTAATTTCCCAAATATTTACATTTTTAAACCATAAACTTCATTTATTTACACTTGTCATATTTTACTTAAAACCCTTCCAAGACTATCTACTAACTTAAGGCCCGTTTAATCTAGGTCTTGCTCGTTAAACCCGATCTCCGATTATTCGCGAATCAATTTTTCAAGTACTTAGTTAGGTGAGTACATTTCATCCCCCGTTTTCACTTTTATATTTTGAGGGTAACATGCATACTTATTCAAAACAAGAATAATTTATTATACACATTTCTCAAACCACAAACTTTAGGGTGTATGATAGTTAGAATACTTGCTCTTTTGTGTGTCATATGTCTCATATGCTTTACGTGCACGAGTGTTTATTTTTATGTTGTTGTTGAGCCTCATTAAGTATGATCATACGCTCCCCTAACTACTTAGCCTTGTGCTAGTAGAATAGGTCCTCATTATCCAAGTATGTCGGTTGTTACCGATTAGAAAGGATCCTCATTTACATATGTTTTATATACCACGATTGATGCTTTTATTTATAGTCTCATATACGTTTGTGGATTTCGCTCATATTATATATATTCAAAACTATGAAATTGCTCACCAACATACGTGTTGACAAATATTATTTTATGCATTGTTACAGGTTTGATTATTACTTGAGTTGGAGTTCGAAGACGCCATTCTATTTTGATACCGCTAGGTTATTAGAAGAATGAACAATATCTACTTCTTATATTTTGGTGTTTATTTGTATGAACAATATGTGTTACTTTGATGATTGAATGAAATTAATGAGTTGATTAAATATTGTCACTTTAATAGTGTCTTGTGTTCTTGGCCAATCCGTTACATCTCGGCATGTTCCGCCGCCTTTGGTCGGGGTGTGACAAGTACCAATTGAAAACACAATGATCAAAATCTATAATACAATGCATATGAAACCTCAATTAAAAGACATAATGAACAACAAAAAAAACATAATTAAAAAAATCCATTAATTTTTTTTTTATTTTTAAATAACAATATGATACTCATATTAAAGATAAAAAAAACGTTTCTTATTTATGGTGAATTTTTTTTTAAAAAAATGCCGTATGAAAATGTTAAGGACGTTTTAAAAAGATAGGAGAATTGACATGTGTCTTGCACGTGGAAAGAGAAAGTCAATAAAGGTGGTTTATTACCTTTATGCCCTTCCATTCAATTTTTATTTATTAAATTAATCTCAATCATTCAAATATAATATCAATGGATTAGATTACTTCTTACCCTTCTCATTTTTGTTATCTTTTGTATTTTAACTTTATCCTATTGTATGTATGTATGTATGTATATGTGTACTAATGGTTGTAAAAATCTCACATAGGCGTTGATTAATCCTCGATTAATCGTTAGTCGTTACCCAACCAAGTAGTCGCTGATTAATCCATATTTGGTCAAGATTGATAAATATATATGTAAAATGTGGTGTATATATATTTAGAAAAATGTTAAAAAACAAAGGGAGATAAAAATAAGAAATGTGATAAGGATTTGTGGCCTAAAAAAATCCACTAAAAATCAAGAAAAATAATAATAAAAAAAACATAATTCAAAATATATATCAAAAACGAAAAAGTAAAAAAAATTCAAATGTTTCCTATTATTTCTCATATAAAAAAAAGACAAAAAAAAAAAACAATGTCGAAAAAAAAAGACACAATGAAGAAAAAAATGCAACGATAAATAAAAAACACAATAGATCGCAAAATATAACACAATGTCAAGCAAAATATAATACAACTATGTTAGTAACCTGTGTGCTACATGAATTGAAAAATAATATTTTGATTATAATGAATGACTATACAGACTATTATATAAGTCGAATAAATTATAATTATGGAAGACGATAATTATGTCAATGTCCCAATGCCTCTTATTTTCCGTCATTGTATTTAGTCCTGTTTTTTCCTTTTTTTTTTACTCCAGCCATTTGCATTCCTTTTAGTTATGTAAAGTGGAAATGTGGATGATAAAGCATAATCTTGATATATAAAACAACAAATGATAAACAAATTAAATCACTAGTCACTTTTATCATAATTGATGAACCATATTAAGAATGAAACACTTCTTTATGTCAATAAAGCGTGAAAATAGTTGCTTTATGGCATCAAAAGTTGAAAACCAAGAAACGAAACGTTATATGTTGTCAGACATTTCATCAAACAGTTTACATGCATTCAAATATCAAAAATTGACATAAAATTCAGAGACCAAAAAACCAAATCAGATAACCAACTTGAAATACCTAGAAGAACCTCGAAAAACGCTTGCAACAATCGATTGAATCCCTAGAACCCTTCGTTCTGCAAACTATAAATTAGTAATATGTTTTATCCTTCATGTGTTCTATGACTCCAGCCATTTGCATTCCCTTTAGTTATGTAAAGTGGAAATGTAGATGATAAAGCATAATCTTGATATATAAAATAACAAATGATAAACAAATTAGATCACTAGTCACTTTTATCATAACTGATGAACCATATTAAGAATGTAAACACTTCTTTATGTCAATAAAGCATGAAAATAGTTGCTTTATGGCATCAAAAGTGGAAAACCAAGAAACGAAACGTTATATGTTGTCAGACATTGCATCAAGTAGTTTACATGCATTCAAATATCAAAAATTGACATAAAATTCAGAAACCAAAACGCCAAATCAGATAACCAACTTGAAATACCTAGAAGAACGTCGAAAAATGGTTGCAACAATCGATTGAATCCCTAGAACCCCTCGTTCTACAAACTATAAATTAGTAATAGGAAAACAAAATCGATTATAAAACCAACAAATAGATATTTAAACCAAATCTTGACATGAATTCGAAATCGACGATTTGTTAATAAAAATAACTAACCTTATAAAAGTGAGTACTCAATGATGATGACATGTAAATTCAAATCGTTTATTGCAGATAGTCTGTGATAAATCGTTGAAGGTCGATGATTTCAAAGTTATTTCCCCTACTAATCTATGGAAGATTACGAAACAGTGCCAATGATATATTTGAATTGTTTTTAAAATTCAATTATGAAGAAGATTTCAACATGGCATACGAAATCGAAATTTGGGGGATCGAATCTTGAGATAGGTCTAAGAAACCGGCTATTAAGATCAGCTTGGAAATCCACCTGAAAGACGAACAAAAAAAAATAACTGTAAAATTAACATATGCTAATTACCAAAATGTTGAAATTAATATAAATTTCATTGGCATATGAAACTTCATAACTAAATAGAAAGTACCCAAATTTATATATACCATTTTTATCTATCCAGATGTGGATAGTTTCTTATCTATACTTGAAACCTAATTGTCAAAAAGACAATAAGATAGAAACCAAACACAATCTTAATGATAAGAAAAGGCATGTCTTAAGTAAAGATAACTTTGTGTATGCTGTGTGAGTGTGAAGGGGGTTGTAAATATGCAGGTATCTAATGACAATTTAACTTACACAACAAAACTTCAAGTCTTACGACTTAACCTAATAGTGGATCACATAACCTAAATGCCAATCAACCATTAAAACGCAAAAAATAATAGCCACCTAATTAACAAAAACTGAGGTCAATATCCCATGAATCTATTAAATAGGGAAAAAAGCACTAAAAACATACCCCATATCCCTTCCGATGACCCGATCATTGGCGTGATCTTTAATAATCTAATAATTCAACCACATCTAGTTCGTATTCTTTCTTCACCTTGACACTAACTCTCGGTTTCAACTACATCACACCTATCAACCAATATAAAATAATTATTCACATCAATAAGATAAGTCATACTATAAATTATTGTTGAATTACTCCACAATCTTACCTAGAAGATTTTAATTGTGAAGGAGGAAAGCAACATGGGTGGTAGATGGAGGGTTGCCAAACTTGTTACTTACATACTTGATCTGTAGTTAGATCAGAATCTGTGAAGAAACAAACACAAAAAATTCATAATAAAATTAATTCAAACTGCCCTAACACACAAGTTGTTAGAAGCTTATGTTGGGTCAAGCTGCTCTATGTTTACTTTGTTTATTGGGTCAAGACTATTTTAGTTTATTAGTAAATGGGCTAAACTTTTATTTTAAGGCCTATGTTTGTTCTTTTAATATTTAATGGGCCTGTGGTCCAGTTAGTATGTATTTAGGGTTGTGTCGTATTGTTGAAACAATTGACATGAACGGTTAGGAAACAGTTAATCAACCGTTCTCATCAACAAGTATTTATAGGGTCGATGTAAAGGATTGAAGTTGTACAATATTTCTGATCAATATATTATCTTTGCATCAGTTGTGTTTATATTCCATTCACTATAATCTATTGCGTTTGTATTATTATTATGTTAAACGATTGTCATGAAGCCTTCCAGACAAATTACCAACAGTGGTATCAGAGCCAATGGGCTCGAATCTATCCGAACGTTTGGAAGTTTCGGCAACAGCAGGAAGACGTCACCGGTGAGAAGACTATCAACTGCGTTGTCACGGTTATTATTGCAGGAAAATTTGCCTAGGGTTTCATCTCATAATCGTTTCAAACATCAGGAAGCGAAGAGAATTATAAACCGGGCGAAATTCCACCGAAACCGCTCCACAACTGCACCCAGGAAAAAGTATGGAGGCCACGGTGCACCTATTTATGTTGAAGACGGTATGGAACTGAGTAGCCAAGGTGATCTCTTGCATGTTCGTTGTTATCGTTGTCAGTCGTTAAGCCACTATGCGTGTAACACCACGTCCCTAAACCTATTAATTTAGGCTTAAATATACTAACTTAGAAAGTACATGGACCAGAATTGTAAATTCTGAAAATATTGTCCCGCCGCGGTACGCGACGGGGTAACAAACAACCCATCACGGTACGCGATGGGGTTGCTGAGTCAGTGGACACGTGTCCAACCACGTGTCAACACGTGGCGCAATGTGACAGGCCACGTGTCACCACCGCATAAGGCGGCGTATTTTTGCGGCGCCGCAGTACGCGACCAGTCCCAAGGGACCGGGCGCGGTACGCGACGGGCTACAAAATTGGCTATAAAAGGGGGGTGACGGGCATGAACCCATTTCATCCCAAACACACCTTTCATTACACACACATAGCCTTGGAAAACGTGCCCCGTTGCCGTAGCAAGCCGACGTGCTGTTTTCTTGATATTCGTGCAAGAAACGAAGTTATAATCAAGAAACAACCACATAAGCGAGTAGATCAAGATCCTGCCTTTTCGTATTAGCAATCTAAGTATCCGAGTTGAGGTAAGGTTTATGTTTAAGTTATTTGAATTATAACTTAGACTATCAATCAAGGCTATGGCCTTTAACCTTGATCGTATTTTACAAACATTCATTCACAATCATGTTTTCATAAACGTTACTTCATGATGAAGTAATGTTAAACAAAGATATATTTTGACGGGCATGTAGTAACTGGAAGGGGGATATCATTAGTAGTAAGTTTCCTGCCTAAGGAAAAGTAATTCGCATAAATCCCAATCAACCGAGGGACCCGTTTACTTACCTGGAGAAACTTACCAACGTGATAGAACCTATTAGGCCAAAGCATGCTATATCAAACGTCACATAAAACAAGTGTTTTCATTCACAATCAAAGATAATGATTTCAAGATTAAGCTTACAATCATAGCTTAACATCATTCAAAACATTCATACGAACCTATTTGTGTATAGGTTAAGTATCATTCACAATCAATCAATTAATCAGTCAAGGTTTACAACACCGACGGTACAGGTGAATACGTCAACCTTTTTAATCAGTCAAAACATATTTATACTCAATGAGACGAACGGGTGTTTGTCTTAACGAGTCAATCAATGTTTATATGAGTTAATGAAATCTCTAAAACGTTATAATACAAAGTAGAGAATAATATCAACTCAGACTGAATACGCATGTGTCTGGATCCAAACATAACTGTTAAAGCTCAATCCATCAAAGGCAATGAAGCTGCGAGCTTAAACGGTCACGACCAGTTCTCAGTTTAGGGCCGTTTGGCTCGGGGAATACCGTTGTGTGTGTAGGGCAGTGGTACACATACCGGAAGTAGAAATGCTTCCGCTGAGATTGTCAAGAAAACTACATTTGTATTGTAATCGTCATTCAAAATGTTTTATTGAGTCATATGTGTTCACCAGCATATAGCTGACGTATTTTTCCCACCCATTGCAGATAATTAGTACTAGTAGCATTAACAAGTATTGGAGTCATAATGAAGATAGACTCGCGTATCGGATGGCTCCGTTTTTGATAACTAAGAATCCTTGTATTATGAAACTTATCTTTTGTAAACTTATACTTGGGTATTTAATTCCCGAGTAAATTTTCAATGTAAATTAATATTATATTCAAACCTAAAATCTTCCGCTAAAATTAATCCAATACTTTGATATATTTACAAAACAGGTACCAACTTGTGGTCACACGCCTAGGCCCTAAGTCGGGGTGTGACAGGTTGGTATCAGAGCCATCGGTTTCAGCGAATTAGGTATTAAACATTAGTACCTAGGCTTTAACCATTATTATCACTATTCGTAAGGATAAGACAGGATTGGTAAACCTCCTATCCCTAATCTAATCAAAAGTGCAGATGTCTTATACTAACTACTTTGGTCGTAGACACCGAGTAGCCATTCGATCAAAACCGACAATCATTCATGAACCATCCGATATGAAAAGTAGCAATAGTTACTACACTAGCTTTTTCAATCACAATCAACCAATCAATCCGATGTTACCGTATGGGAGCCAACCCGTGTATCTCCCAGGCAGTCAACAATGTCCAATCAAAATCTCTGACAATACCGAGGACAACGTTCCCCAGTACTACCCCTCTGACATTCCAACATACCATCCTTCTGAGGAACAGGTAGTGCAAAGCAAGATCAAGCAGGAAACTGAATTGGAATCATCAAGCTGGATGAATTGTCACTCTGATCAAAGAAGATGGAAATTCGGATCTCCACCATTGAACTATCAATACGAGACTCCACTAGCATCTGCAGAACCCAGTCACAAACCAAAAATGAGGGTTACAATGCCCCATGAAAAGATAACTTTTCAAGCACCAATCAAGAATCCTTATGAATCTGAGGAAGATCCCGAGGAAGAAGAGGATCCCAAGGAAGAAGATGAGGAGAATCAATATCCTTATTTTCCATCTTATAAAGGATCAATACCATCGATCTCCCAACAAGCAAAAGAGATTCGGGAAGAAGCAAATCTCATAGAGGAGTTTTACACCAACAATATTCCCGATGAAGAAATGCATGCATACGTTGCTAACCAGCATCTCTATCCACAAGAGAATGCTTATCTCTTTCCAGCCGCATCCGCACCAACGGGATATCCGAACCCGCCAAATTCGGTGATGGACGAGCTGAGAAACGAGAAAGTAGACAAAAAGAGAATTGGGAGAAAGATTGTCAAGAAATGTAACAAGATGAAAAATCTTGTTACAAAATGGATTAAGGATTAGAAATAGTAGCTATGTACTGTTGTATTAGTTGTGATCTTTTTCTTGTAAGATAAATAATGTAAAATAAAGTGTGTCTTTTCTAAAAGTTTGTTTTATTCATGTAACAGCATGTCTAAAGCAAACAGTAATCAAGAAACTCAAGTAAACAATAAATGAAAGACAATTGAGGAAATTTTGCAAGAAAAAGCGACCGTGAAAATATACAAGCCATACCACAAAATTATGTGCTTGGTATCCGCGATCTAATAAAAGAGGCTGTAGGACCAATTTATGAAATCTTGAAAAATGATCCTAGTTGTACTGCCTCACATTCTAACAAAAGGGCAAGCCAAAGTAAAAGCGAATCCGCTACTTCAAAAAGAGAATCCAAGAAAGAATCTAAGAAAGAATCAGAAAAGAAAGAGAGTAAGAAAGAAAAAGAACCGAAAAAGAAAGAAGCGAGTGATGAAAGCTCGACTGCTAAAAACGACCTTCGTGAAAAGACAAAGAAACTTAAGATACACGAAGGTTGTGATTTTAAGGTGTTCAAAGTCTATAACCCCAAAGAATTTCACGGGGATAAAGGTGTGAAACATACCCTCCGATGGTTGGAGGAGATGGAATCGATTGTGCTGATAAGCAAGTGTACGGAGAGTGAAAAGGTGCAGTATACCTCCCAGATGTTCAAGTGAGAGGCATTAGAGTGGTGGAATACCCTGATTGGAATTAAGGGTAGAGAAAATTTATACAACCTAGACTGGGCAACACTCAAGGCTATGGTAATGAAGAAATTCTATCCAATCAACGAAATGGATTAGATTCAAACCAAGCTGTGGAACCACAATGTTGTGGGAACCAATCTCAAGGAATATAACACCAAGTTCCTTGAGTATTGTAGAATTGTACCACATCTGGTCACTCCTGAGATTAACACGCGTGACACGCGGGCCAAAAACTAGTGTGTGTGTATATATATATATATATATACATATATATAAGGGTTCAAATAAGAATAAGGAGTTTCCTAGAAATGGTAAGAACCAACAAATTTTTGACATTTGGCATTACAAATTATGGTGAAAGAACAATTCTAGGAAACTATGTCGGTTATTGGTAATTTTAAATCTCAACCATTGATTAACATGATCCAATGGCTATAATTTATTCCTAGTGTTCTTAGGAAACTACTTATTTTTAGGATAACCCTCCCATATATATAGGATCAGGATCATGAGAGAACGTTTTTGAAATTGGACCACAAAAATCCCAAAAATAAAAAAATCATAAAATAAAAAAAACACAAAAATCAAAAAAGTAATAAAACCAAAATTCTTATTTTATCATCCCGGTTTCTTAAAAAAAACTCGGTTTAGCTAAATGATATACACATATGTATAATATATACAAATATGTACATTTACATGTTTTTTTTGTACACATGTGTATAATTTAAGATAAATGATACTATACATATGTATATATTACATATATACATATGTGTATAATACGACGTTTTTTTTTGTTTTTTTTTTAATTTTTTTTAATGAAACTGGAATGAAATATAAGAATTTTGGTTTTTTTACTTTTTTAAAATTTTTATTATTTTTTGTTTTATGATTTTTTTAAATGTGTTTTTAGTGGTCCAAAATGGTTCTCAATTTGCAAAGGGTTCTCTTAGGATCCTTATATATATATATATATATATATATATATATATATATATATATATATATGTTGGGTTTTATACAAGATAATCAAAGTTCAAGTTAACCATATTTAACTAGAAAACGCAACGGAAGCTTAGATTTTAAAACTTGTTATGAACATACCATTATGTTAAAACTAAAACCCAAAGAACAAGGATCAATATTACAAGAACAATATGCTTACAAAATGTAAATGGTACCTTCTTATACCTTATAAGAAGATGTAGATGGATGAAGAAGATGATGTCTTCAAATGGCAAGGTTGCAAAGAGAAACCCTCAAGCTTTGTATACCCCAAGCTTTGAGCAACAACACCAACTAGTTGCTAGGATTTTTGAACACTTGAACTAGCTCACAAAACTCCCTCTTTCTTTGGCCAAAGTGGCCGTGGATATTGAGAGAGAAAGAGAGAGAGTTACACTTGAAATTTCAAAAGAAAACAAGACACAAATGCATGTGTGTTGAATGGAGGAACATAAAAGGAGAACCAAAGAGCATCTTGGTCTTTGATTGGGTAAAACCACCACCCCCACATGGGTGGCCGGTTTTTGTTTTGTTTTCCTTTTTTTTTTTTTTTTTTTTTTTTTGTTTTGTTTTAACAATTAAAACATCTCCATCTCATACTTTATAAAACTAATTTTATAAAACATACATGCTATCTTAATTATTCAACCAATTTAAATAATTAATTTATATAAATAAATTATCCAGATAATTTATTTAAATCATCAAGTGTAATTATTTAGAAAACCAATTTTCTAATTGCGCAGTGTTCGGTATTCGTCTAAGTGATCAAATCACTAAAAGAATACATTTGGTGTTGTCTAGCTTGTTATTGGGTATGACCCGACTTGGATCAAACACAGTTAGCCACATTAATATAAATATGTGTCTCGGGCATATGAAATTCCAACAATCTCCCACTTGCACGAGATACATAGAAAATTAATGCAAGTGGTGAATACCGCCTAACAACAGTTCACCACCCCTAATGTGTTTGACGAAGTGCCATTCAATAACATCATCCCTTCAAGTCCCTTACTTGATATGATTTAGGTGAATCTATCATTATATCCCTTTGTTACTAGATGTCATGTTGGATCTAAGAGACATAGGCGATCATTCTCTTTACAATTCAACTTTATCAGGCCTTAGACATCTAAACTCTCAACACATAAGAGGAACAAATTCCATCTTGACTGTATACGCCTCTCACTATCACTTTATACTCCACCTGAGCTCATCCTTATGTACCATCTTTTACGAATAGCGAAGGGGAGAGTCAAAGTGTAATACTTGGTGAAAATCAAGACCCAATATACATCTCAGGTCTAAGGATAATATGAAATTCTCCTTTACTCAAGATTACTAATGATCAAGTCAATCGACTCCATGTAGTAATATTGAGAGCGGGTCAGTCCAATATTTGTATCCCACAAATATCTATGAACTTTGGCAGCAAACCTATGCTCCATATTCATTCCTTATGAATATCCACCAATCCTAGTTCATAATAGTCTTGCTTCATATTTGTTCCCACAAATGTGATCGACTACGGACTTTTGGAATAAGATAACTTATTCATGGATTAAACATGCAAAATTAGAATTTAACTCAAGATTCCATAATCATATAAAAGAGTTAAATTACAAAAGTCTTTTAAACTTTAATACAAAATAGATCAAATCCAATTACTAGAATATCGAAGTCCTAAGCCACTCGCATGACGCTCATGTTTCGGTCTTTCTAGGAGCTTCGTGAATGGATCCGCAAGATTTTGATCAGTTCCAACTTTGCGAATACATATCTTTCCTTTTTCAACTTCATCCCTTATGTAGTTGAATCTCCGCTCTATGTGCCTTGTCTTTTGGTGCGAACGAGGTTCCTTGATTTGTGCAATCGCACCCTCGTTGTCACAAAAGATTTCTAGGGGGTCTTGAATGGAAGAGACCACCCCTAGATCAGTAATGAATTTCTTCAACCATGCAGCTTCCTGAGCTGCCAATGAAGCGGCGATGTATTCTGATTCTGTAGTGGACAATGCTACCACTTCCTGTTTTGAGCTCTTCCAAGAGACAGCTCCTCCATTAAGAGTGAACACATACCCAGACTGTGATCGAGAATCATCTCGATCAGTTTGGAAGCTCGCATCCGTGTAACCTTTTATAGCGAGTTCCTCCTCACCAGATCCATATATCAGAAACATATCCTTAGTTCTCCTAAGGTATTTCAATATGCTCTTAACAGCCATCCAATGACTGTTTCCTGGATTCTGTTGGTATCTGCTTGTCATGCTCAAAGCGCATGACATATCCGGTCTAGTACATATCATCGCATACATGATGGATCCTATAGCAGAAGCATATGGGATTTGTTTCATCGTCTCTTGCTCACCCTTTGAGCTTGGACATTGAGCTGAACTCAATATGGTCCCTCTTTGAATAGGTACAAAACCTTTCTTGGAGTTTTCCATCTTGAACCTTTTCAAGATCTTATCAATGTATGTACTTTGGTTCAAACCTATCAAGCGCCTTGACCTATCCCTATAGATCTTTATTCCCAAAATATAGGCAGCTTCACCAAGATCCTTGATGGAAAATCTACTTCCAAGCCAAGCCTTAACGCTTTCCATGGTTGGAATGTCATTTCCAAATAGTAGGATGTCATCGACATACAATACTAAGAAGGTAATTATACTCCCACTAGCTTTCTTATACACACAAGCCTCATCAGCGTTTTTGATGAACCCAAAATTTTTGATTTCTTCATCAAAACGATGATTCCAAGTTCTAGATGCTTGTTTCAATCCATAGATTGATTTCTTTAACTTGCATACTTTATTAGGATGTTTCGGATCGACAAAACCTTCAGGCTGAACCATATAGACATCTTCCTCAAGATATCCATTTAGGAAAGCGGTCTTGACATCCATTTGCCAAATTTCATAATCATAATGTGCAGCTATGGCAAATAATATCCTAATAGACTTTAGCATTGCCACAGGCGAAAAAGTTTCATCATAATCAACCCCTTGAGTTTGAGTGAAACCTTTAGCTACAAGTCTTGCTTTATAAGTATCCAAGTTTCCATGCATATCAGTTTTTCTTTTGAAAACCCACTTACTTCCAACAGCTTTGGAGTTGAGTGGTGGTTCAACCAATTCCCAAACTTGGTTGTCATACATGGATTGCATCTCAACGTTCATGGCTTCAAGCCATTTGTCACAATCATTCTTGGACATTGCATCACGGTATGTGGTTGGTTCATCCGAATCTACCACGTAGCAACCTTCTACAAAAAATCCATATCTTTCAGGTGGATTGCTAACTCTACCAGATTTGCGAACGTTTTGTGTGTTTTGATCAACCACTTGATCACTTTCAACAACCTCTTGTTGAGTGCTAGTATCAACCAATTGTGTATCATCTTGTGATTCTTGATCCTCATCAAATTTCACTGTTCTACTATTAGTTCCTTCCTCAAGGAACTTAGTTTCCAAGAACTTACCCTTTCGAGCAATAATAACATTTTGCTCACTAGGGTCGTAAAAGTAATATCCTATATCATCTTTAGGATAACCTATAAAAATACATTTAGTGGATCGGACTTCTAATTTGTTTGGGGTGTATTGCTTTACATAAGCTTCACAACCCCAAACTCTTAAGAATGATAGCGATGGAGCCTTTCCATGCCATATCTCAAAAGGTGTCTTCTCCACTTTCTTGGTTGGAGCCATATTCAATATGCGAACAGCGGAAAGTAAAGCATAGCCCCAAAATGATAGAGGTAAAGTGCTTCTAGCCATCATCGATCGAACCATATCTAATAGGGTACGATTTCTCCTTTCAGACACACCATTATGTTGTGGTGTTCCAGGTGGAGTAAGTTGTGAAATAATTCCACAACTCTTAAGATGATCTTGAAAAATACCACTTAGGTATTCACCTCCTCTATCACTACGAAGTACTTTGATTGTGGTCTTGAGTTGTCTTTCTACTTCAGTTTTGAAGTCTTTGAACATTTCAAAAGCTTCATCTTTGTGTTTCATTAAGTACACATAACCATATCGACTATAATCGTCAATAAAGGTAATGAAGTATCTTTCACCATTCCTAGTCATTGGTCTAAAAGGACCACATACATCCGAATGTATGATACCCAATAATTCTTTTGACCTTTCAAAAGTTTTATTAAAGGGTTGCTTTGTCATTTTGCCTTGTAAACAAGATTCACATACATCAAATGAATCATACTCATTTGTTTCTAGAATACCACTCTTGCGAAGAGTTTGCATGCGATTCTTGCTTATATGTCCAAGGCGACAATGCCAAAGATAGGAATCACCCAAGTCCTTCTTGAGTTTCTTGGTGCTGACATTGTACATTGAACTACTATGTGACATACCACTTTGATCTATTTCATATATACCATTCATGGGTATAGCTTTAAAATAAAATATGCCATTCATCAAAACATGAATATCATAGTCAATAAACTTAAGATCAAAGCCACATTGTTTTAAAAGGGACACGGAAATAATGTTTCTCCTTAACTTAGGAGCATACAAAACATTCTTCAAAATTACTTCCAAACCACTTGGAAGCTTTAACAAGTAGTCTCCTTGGGCTTGGACTTCAACTCTTGCTCCATTGCCCATAAAGAGACTAATGTCCCCTTTGTTGAGTTGTTTACTTCTTTTGAACCCCTGCAACAAATTGCAAATGTGAGTTCCACATCCGGTATCAAGTACCCATGTATTTGAAGAAATAACATTTAGTTCAATATGTATAGTAAAGATAATACCTGAGGTATGCCCCGCATCCCTCTTATCTTTTAACGCATTGAGATAGGTCGGACAATTCCTTTTCCAATGACCTATCTCTCCACACTCAAAGCATGGATCTTGCGCCGCAACCTTTTGCTTCTTTTCCTTCGGTTTGATGGGCGTGATGGCTTTCCTCTTTCCCTTTCCTTGGACGTGGCCCTTGCCCTTAGCAACACTTGCTTTGGGTTTGGAGTTATGTCCCCTTTTTCCTTCATTGATTGTTAGAACGGGTAAAACCTTTTTACCCATTCCCGCTTCGGCCGTTCTTAGCATTGCGTGAAGCTCACCAATGCTTTTGTCCCACCCATTCATGTTATAGTTCATGACAAAAGTTTCAAACCTTTTGGTCAAAGAGTTGAGGATCAAATCCGTAGCCAACTCATTAGAGACGGGACAATTTAACCTACGAAGCTTTTCAATGTAGCTTTTCATCTTTAGGACATAAGATGAGACGCTTTGGGTTTCCTCCATACGACATGCATGAAACGCTCGAACCGTTTCGAAACGTTCCGCTCTAGCTTGTTGAAGGAACATTTCCTTCAATTGAGTTATCATGTCGTATGCCCCATGATGCTCGAAATCCTTTTGGATTTCGGGAATCATAGTCCCTAACATGAGGCAAGAGGCTTGCACCGAATCTTTGGTGTACTTGACCCAATCGTTATACGCCTCCTCATCTTCCACGTTAGGCTCATCGGGAATGGGATCGTCTAAGACATATGATATCTCTTCTTGTTTGAGAACTATTCTCAAGTTGCGATACCAATCCATAAAGTTATTATGGTTTAGACGATCCTTTTCAAGGATGGTTCTTAAGGATAGGTTACGGGTGTTATGGGTAGAGGTGTTTGCATTGTTAGCGGCCATCTACAAAATTTAACAAAGTTTTATTTTAGTATTATAAACAATTTAATTATTAATACCCTTTTATTCCAAATTTTAAAATAATAATTAAATTCTAGAATCCAACGATAAATCAAATTTCGGTTAGGTGACCTTTATCCCGTTATTTGATTTAACAAGGTAGTCAATCTTGACAATTGCAACCCTTTGCAACTTCTAGAGGTATGGGACCATTCGAAATCCTTATTTCGTGTTGGCATGTTTATCCCATCAACACCATTAGATCCCATGCTTAGGTGACCTTTATCACATGGTTTCCAATTCAAGTCGTCCTACTTGTATAAACATGTAAGATTAACATACAAGTGGTTAGGTGACCTTTATCCCACAAATATGTTAATATTACCCTAAGTATATTAGTTTGCTCAAAATGGTTAGGTGACCTTTATCCCATTTAAAGTTCCCTAATACGTTAAGTGTCATACAAAAGGATGGTGTTAGACTTGTTTCCTTGGTAATTATGAAAAAAAGGAATTTTTTAAGTTTTCCAATATTCTAGTTTGAAAAAACATTATGCCATATCCTAACATGCATTTAGTAATATGGCGATTTTGAAAACCAATTTTCAAGGTTCAAGTTATAATAAAACCAATTTTATTATATGTGAGTAATCGCTTAGTTTTAATAAACCCATTTAATTAAACTAATTGACGCGATATTACCAAATATATATTAGAACCCGTTTTATGCTTGTTGTCGTTCCTATGTGACGGTTTGGATATCCTAATATCTATCAACCACACATTACATAAAGTAAAACAAACAACCAAGCATACATATGCAAAATATAGTCATAACCGAGAACCCCTAAGTTTGACCATACTTGTTAGCCGAAACAAGTATAGGTCATAAGTCACACCTAAGGGACAAAACATGACACAAGGATGGAATGTTGACTCCCACTTGACCTTGCATCCAAATGCTTCAAGTATCCTTTCCAAGTTGTTGTGTTCTTGTTGGGCTTGTTAATGGGCTCCAAACTTCCAAAAGTCTTCTTGGGCCCAAGAGTGAAATTTATGGGCCTAATGGGCTTGAATCCCATGATGGGCCGGTGAGGCCCAACAAGCCCAAAATTTCGGTCCAAGGCCCAAATCCACCAATTCTTGCATCTTCAATTTTTACAAAATGTATCCTAATACATATTTTTCTAAAAAAAGGAAAATGCAACTAATCTATTTATTACATACCAACTTATGAATAAATAAATTACACAAGCCTAAGATTATGAATTATTACAACCATATTGAATAATAAACATAATCTACATACACAAACAACAATCAACACATCCAAGGTCTAGGTTTCGGTTATGACACATCCAAACATACCAAATGTTCTAAGCATGCAACCTAAGCAACCAATGCCCAAAATCACCAAATAAAATCGGCCCCCCCCCCCCCCAAGAGGCTACGGCCCAAATTTTTTTTATTATTTTTTTTTTATTTTCAACATCCAAATGTTAATAATGGTTTCCTAAGATCTTTCCATGCATGTCAAGATCTTACAAATCCATGAGGGGTAAAATCCACCAAAATTTCGGACCCCTTTTTCACCCATGAAAAACCCGAAATCTATGAACATGTAAGAAGCATAAGTCCTTGTAACCGGCTCTTGATGCCATTGTTGGGTTTTATACAAGATAATCAAAGTTCAAGTTAACCATATTTAACTAGAAAACGCAACGGAAGCTTAGATTTTAAAACTTGTTATGAACATACCATTATGTTAAAACTAAAACCCAAAGAACAAGGATCAATATTACAAGAACAATATGCTTACAAAATGTAAATGGTACCTTCTTATACCTTATAAGAAGATGTAGATGGATGAAGAAGATGATGTCTTCAAATGGCAAGGTTGCAAAGAGAAACCCTCAAGCTTTGTATACCCCAAGCTTTGAGCAACAACACCAACTAGTTGCTAGGATTTTTGAACACTTGAACTAGCTCACAAAACTCCCTCTTTCTTTGGCCAAAGTGGCCGTGGATATTGAGAGAGAAAGAGAGAGAGTTACACTTGAAATTTCAAAAGAAAACAAGACACAAATGCATGTGTGTTGAATGGAGGAACATAAAAGGAGAACCAAAGAGCATCTTGGTCTTTGATTGGGTAAAACCACCACCCCCACATGGGTGGCCGGTTTTTGTTTTGTTTTCCTTTTTTTTTTTTTTTTTTTTTTTTTTTGTTTTGTTTTAACAATTAAAACATCTCCATCTCATACTTTATAAAACTAATTTTATAAAACATACATGCTATCTTAATTATTCAACCAATTTAAATAATTAATTTATATAAATAAATTATCCAGATAATTTATTTAAATCATCAAGTGTAATTATTTAGAAAACCAATTTTCTAATTGCGCAGTGTTCGGTATTCGTCTAAGTGATCAAATCACTAAAAGAATACATTTGGTGTTGTCTAGCTTGTTATTGGGTATGACCCGACTTGGATCAAACACAGTTAGCCACATTAATATAAATATGTGTCTCGGGCATATGAAATTCCAACAATATATATATATATATATATATATATATATATATATATATATAGGGTTGGCATTCTTTAAGAACTCTAAAAAAATTAAGAACTCTTAGGAACTCTAAATAACCAAACGTTTTTTAAATTTTATTTATGTATTAACATTATTTAATAGTAGTTTTATCATATTTTATATAAAAAGTTTTGATTACATATGTAATCACAAGTTTACATATGTGTAAAATTTATAACTAACAAATTTACATAGGTGTAAAAAAAACATAGATATGTATAAAAACTAATTTTCAAAATTGTAATTGTAAATATAGATATAGAAAAATGATAAAACTACACTCAATTAACATTGACATACAAAAAATTCTATAAAAAACGTTAGTTTTCAATGGTTCATTCAAGTTTTTAAATATTTTAACAGTTTTGTAATAATACTCATCCTTTATATATATATATATATACTAGTAGGTAACCCGCGCGGTGCGACGGGGACGACAAGTTGTAACACAATACTAGTTTATGTTAAAATTCGCGCATTGTGGCTGGATTTTTTACATTTACATTAACAATCCATTCACGATACATGTGTTTGTTACGAAGCTATGACAATAAACTTAAAGATATGTAAAATAAAACAATTTCTAATGTTAAATTGTTAATATTGGTTTGTTTATCATTTTAATCATGTGACGTGTTACTATTATAAAGTTTTGGCATTTATAAATAGTCTACTACTCTAACCAAGGTTTCGAAGTTTTAAATATGACTTGATTTTTTTCCTCATACGATTGGGTTCACTATTATAAAGTTATACGGCGGGGCAAATTAAATTGCGTCTTGTGATATTTGCAATCTTCAATGAATTGTTTATTTTACCTTCAAAATATTGTAGTTGGTTAGTTAGGCGTTAGGGCGAGCACCCTGACCACCCAATTTGACCCAAGCTTATTTAAGTGTAGTAAAATTTAAATTAATTTTACAAGTTTGTTTTTTTAATAGTTTTAACTAATATCTTGACAAGGTATTTTCAAAAAATTTGGATGCCACTAAGACACTCAAAGAATTCCATATTTGCTAAAATCATGCATGATTATTGCAAAGGAGATGGGAAATGTCAAAGTCGGACGTTAACATTAAACTCTTGAGCACACGGTTCAAGTAAATTATGAATTTAAAAGAAAACACCAAATCATTAACACAAATGATCAGACCAACAAAACTATAACGCCAAATCATCAACACAAATGCATTGCAAAACTAAAAAAAAAAATAAGAATAACATTGTGCACAAAATTCCCACGTAAAAATCTGAAAATTATAAATGTATATAAATAAAATACTACATTAGTATTGCTTTTATTTTTAACAAAATTATCAATCTAGGTATTATCACCTTTAAATCAAGGGGGAAAATTACTTTGAGCTGACCGTCACGAACCACACGAAGTTTCTCGTATATAGTTTCTTGAATCATACTCCAATATCATTATTCTAGATGGAAATCTATATTCACGAGGCAAATCCAAAAGCTCATCGATCATACCACTATCCCTCTGTTAAAATACATACGCACACCGTCAAAACATTACTAAAATTACAAGGGAAGATCCCGAACATGTCCACTTTTAACCAAACCCTTTCCAACTATCATGTTTATTTTTCTCACTCTTCTATACTACTTAATAAACAAAGGTTTTTCTTTGCCACGTGTCCTCTTCCTACTCCATCGTAATCTATACTACTTAATAAACAAAGGTTTTCATTTGCCACGTGTCCTCTTTCTACTCCATCCTAATTCTCAAAATCCCGCCTCCCTTCTGAATCCTTATATCACTCACTAATCGGATTCCTGTTCCACCCTATTTTGAAATTATAACCCCAACAACCATCTCATCATCCTTGATCCTTGATGTTAAAAAACGCTAAACCATTCTTGCCCCTTTCCTAGATAGCCCGATCCTTAATCAGATCCCTCAAACTAGAACAACCATGTCATAATCCTTGCTTAAACCCGAACAAGCAGATTCTTATCACCGCATGTCATCATCATCCACATCTCCTCGATCCGCCAGCGACTTAGGTATACCGTTTTTTCTAATTGTTTGTTTTTCTATGTTTTACATACACTGTTAGGGTTCCGATTTTAGTTTTGCTTTTATTTTTATTTTTCGTTAATTGTTATCGTTGAAGGAGATGTATTGTTGTTGAATTTGTTGTCTCCATGTTTAATTTCATTTAAACCTTAATTTTGCTTTTATGTTTAGTTTGTAAAAAAAATTTTCATGTAATTTTGTTTTCATTAGTTCAAACACTTGGCGTGCATATACACATTATAATGAATATTGTGTAAAAATATTATTCATTGATGGAAAGCTTTCTATTTAAATAGATTATGAAGTGGGGTTTGGTGTACAACTTCTAAATGAGTAAAATTTTCACAGGTTGCCATGTTAAATCGTCATTTTTATTCAAAGAACACGAATTATGCCAATGAAACTGAAGCAAACAATCGTCCAATGCAAGTAAATCCGAGGATGATGTTGAATGGATGAATCAGATTGCAGAATGTTCTGTTTATCATTCTTTAGTTGAGTCCGTTTTGAATTAAATCAGATTGCACTAGAAGCAAACAATCGTCCAATGCAAGTAAATCAGATTGCACTAGAAGCATCAAATTATGGTGAGTTTTGATTATTTTTTTACTTTACTAAATTAATTATTACTTTATGTTGTTTTGAATTAAGTTAATTATTTGCAGGTATATGCAAGATTGTTCCTCCTTTAATCTCTCAATCGGTCTCCACATATCTTAATAATTGAGCCGTCTTCAAGATTTAAGGTATCAATCATTGTAATCGGCCATTGTCTTCAAGATTAAAAGTATAAAACTAGTCTGCTTTACATCACCATTTATACTTAATTATCAACATCATTTGCCATCGATTCATAACTGAAATCATTTTGAAATCATCGTCGCAATCTGCTCATTATATACCATCTTCAATATAAGATTTGTATCTACATCTCTTTATTGTTGGATGCTCGAATTAATATGGTTACTTATTTCTATTTCCAAATCCTCGATTTAGATTTAATGTTAATATATGGTTTAAACATGTATTTGTTGTTTTTATGACTTTTATCATCAAATTTTTTTTTAGCCTATTACTCAATATCCTTTAGAATAGGTTGCAGTTAAGAGGATAGATTGAAGACCATGTGTAGATAGATGGTAGGAAATCTATCGGTCAAAATTAATAAATGAGCCATTTTGTGAACACCAGAACTTGAAGCATAACTGCATATTAGAAAGGCTAAAGTAATTTGAAATTTATGCATAGCTGCATTCAGTATGTTTTTTAAAAAACTATACTTTCTAACAAAAAAAGATATAGTAAACATAATTCTTTGTTGCATTTCAAAACAATAACACCTAACTCGATTAGGGATTATATGGTTGTTAATACTTTGTTGACAAATATCAAAATTCCAATTCTTAATGGATTGGAAAAAGATAAAAGTCTAATATAGTGTCAAATTTGGATGAATTTTATGGCACTTACTACATTAGATTAAGTTTGTGCAGTCCTGTGATACATTCTTTTTTTTTCTACCTAAATTATTATGAATTATTGTTGACTGCATAGTGACCTGTTATATTCACTATTAATTAGATTAATTTTTGATTGTGCAGGGGTCCTTGATCTTTGCGTCGATTTGTGCCTTTTTGTGTTTCTTTGCATCTGCTCCCCATAGCCCATTTCCAGGTAAGTTGCTTTGCTTATGAATCCTTTAAATTAGGATGTGTGTGGTGTGGTTCGGTGCGTTTTTAAGATAAAACCAAACCAAAAACCAAAACTTAAGTTTTTTGAATTTTAAGAGCGTTTGGTTTCGGTTTTCTCGGTTTCGGTTTTTCGGTTTTCGTTTTGGTTTCTGTTTGGTTTAAGTGTTTTCGGTTTTGGTTTTTGTTTTTGTTTCGGTTCCCTTTCGTTTTTTTTTTCGGTTTTTTTTTTCATTTGACCTTGAAAATTTAGGCCGAAAAAAAAGTTGAGGAAAAATAATGAATATAAGTATCAATAATTTTGTTAATTGTTAACTAATTGATAATTAGAGTAACGATTCCGGCAAATTCAGGTATACCCTAGCCGGTGTATACTATCTACGTGTTATTTAATACCGAATATATGAATTATAATGTGTTTATACGAGTATATAAGATTCACAAGTATGAATTATACTCGATTGTACAGCTAGTCGTATTGGAATTACGGTTAACCGATGAACGGTTATTGAAACCCGACCGAATCGGGGATTACATTATAGACGAAATATATGATGTTTAGTAAGGTTTACGAAGTATTAAGGCTACGGGATAAGTGAATTATAGCACAGAAAAAGGATTTCGATTTTTTGGTACGTCGGTACGATAAACAAACCTTTAACATCAAACCAAGCAAGAGAAGATCGATCAAGCCGAAAAAGATGCACAATGACCGACAATATGATGTGTTGAGTCAATAAATGTCATGGTTTAAGTTTTTTAAAGTTTTTAAATCGGTTTTATATAAATTTTATTTTTAAGCCGAAAAACGACCGTTTTAGCCTCGTTTTAAGCCGAATTAAGTGTTTAACCGAAAAACGAACTGAACCAGATTATCCACAACATTATCCGGATTAAACAATCCAAATGTGTGGCCAAGGGTGGAGATGTGGGCCCCACCCCACACCATACTAGGACCGATCGGTCCATGTGATGCACACACACACTTCATTTTCTTTTTTTTAACATTCCAACTCTCCAAATCCTCTCAACCCTTTACACATTCAACCAAAACCTTTGATTTTTAAGAAGATCCACAAGGTATAAACATGTTATTATGGTTTGATCTTGCTTTTTAATTCCAAAATCATGAGAAAATGAGGTTTCAAGTGAAAAATGGGTGAAAACCCGAGATGAAACCGATTCTTGCATGATCAAGTGATGTATACAAGTTATACAAGGGATCTTGGTCCAAGAAAGGAGTTAAAAGAGTCAAAAACGAATTTTTACGGTTAAAATCTTTGTTTTGATGTATTAACCGAAACCATGAAAGAAATGGCTTGATTGTGGGTATAACTTGCTTGGTGTGGTGTTGTTGTGCTTGTAGGTGTTGTATCTAGTTGCTAGCAAAGGCTAGAAAGCAAGATCTTTGCGATCTAAAGCTATAAACACAAGGTAGTTCGGTTTTTCGTATGATTTGTAAGATTTGGACAGATTGTGGTAGACTTATAGTTGAGTCATGAAATTTCACAGAGATGATCTACACATGAAAATATGAGATCTGTGAAATTTTGGTAATTTTCGGATAAAGGATGAATATTTGGTGAATTTAATGCTTGGTTTTGGCTAAAATTGGTGAAAAATAGCTAAACATCATGAAAAATTCTGGAAATATTCAGATAAGCTTTTTATAACATATAAAAGTCACACACAAAATTTCAGGTCCATTGGAGAAGTCTAAGTAGGCTTTTCGGTAAAACGAGATCTAGGGTTTTCTAGCTCGGTTTTGGTGAAAATGGCATGAAAAATGAGTTTTTGATTCTGTAAAAATTACTGGGAACTATGTGGATGGCAAGAGTCATCCCAGAAAAATTTGGGATTTTTCTAAGGTCGTTTGGTATTTTCGACATATTTGGTGTTTAAATGACGTTTAAAAATAGATAAATAAATGTTAAATGTAAAACTTAATTCTGGAAATATTTTTATAAAATTCCTTACTGTCAAAAACTGATTTGTGCAAAATTTCAAGATCCGAGACTAAACGGATAATTATTTGTGCTAAATGGAACTTAAAAACAAACTTTTAAAGCTTAAAACGTGTAAACCGGCAAAGTTCGCCTAAGCGAGCTGACTGGTGTATAAAAACCCTAAAAATGAACTATTTTCATGAAACTAAGTTAATCAAGTAAAAATAAATCATCCGAAAGTAATTCGGATGATTTGGGTAATTTTACCCGATTTAGCAGTTTCCGGTATACTAAAGACGGAAACGGGCCCCGCGGCCAAACGGGGTGTCTAAACCGAGCTCTAATTTCACCACTTAAATTAAAATATCAATAACAACTATTTTCGGGTCGTATGTGGCCAAACTCTTTTTTGAAAACATAAAGACGAATAACCGTGCTAGGCACGCAAAACGAGAAAACAAACTAATGGTAGTTTTGACTAAAGAACTCTAAGTGATATCACAATCTAAGTCCTGAGAAGTGTATCGGGGTTAACATTGTCCCCGGATCGTGTACGGTACTGGGTTAACAGTGTCCCCGGACGTACCGGTTAACACGAATTAAAGTTACATAAATAGAAATTGTGTAGTAACGACTTAGGGATCGTATTACAGATCCAGACAGGTAGCCGTGCACAGTATTACATCTCTGCTCACCAAAAAGGTGAGTTTCACGAGCCCCTTTTTACTGAACTGTTTTAAATATTTTCCCGGGGCGGAAAGCATGTTTCTATCAAAATGTTTAAGGATCGCATGGAAATGAATGTATTTATATAATGTTTATTGTACGGGAATCGTACGGTAATGTGTTAAGATGGAAATTGTCTGAGTTACTAATATTGTAAGACCCGAAACAGTGTTCTGGGTTAACAGTGTCCCCAGAGGTTATTAAAATTATTTCTGGGTTAACAGTGTCCCCAGAGGCTATTAAATGTATTTCTGGGTTAACAGTGTCCCCAGAGGTTATTAAATGTGTTTCTGGGTTAACAGAGTTTTCACTTGTAGGCTCAGCATAATTACATCATTAATTTATGATTATTAAAATGATTTGTCATGTTTATCTAAATTAGTGAAACTCACCAACTATTCGTAGTTGACCCGTTTTCTTGACATGCTTTCTAGGTACACCCAAATTGGAATGAGTGATACGTGCTTGATGATGTGTGCTATTTTGTGGAAGCTTAAGGGTCTATATTTTGTTTTAAACATGTTAACGTACTATTGGTAAAACTTATGTGATAACGCCTAGTCGGTAACGAAACTCGGAACAATGTAATACGTTTAAATTATTGTAGTGGTGTTTTCTTTATAAGCAATGCTGTTGATATCAGATGTGTCTGTTGCATGCCGTGTACGTTTCCGCTGCGGTTACGGGGTGTTACAGAACTTGGTATCAGAGCCATTGGATATAAAGAATTAGGATGTCTTTAAAAGATACCTAAAATATAACCAGTAGCTCAAGTGTTATAGGATCTGAATATCAACTAGTAATTTATTGTGACGAGGTCTGGATGAACTTGGATGGACAAGTGAGTTATTATGGTCCGGAACATAATAACAGACTTGTCCGCACGAGGGAATTCAGGGGAAGTCACGGGGGACTTTAATAGGTAAAATTGGCAACATATGTGCAAATATATGATAATATTGTGTGTGGTCAAGTTGTATAAGTAAGTGTATATTAATTTGATTACGATTTACACTATGGAAAGAACTATATGTTTGTTAACTTGTGTGCAGGTTAGAATGTCAAGAACACCTAGTGTATCGATGGAGGAGGACCCGGAGGAAGTCAGCTCCGGGAACTCTGGGAGCCTCCCCGTATCATCCAGCTCTGAGCCTAGCGAGGCTAGTGTTAGGAGCTCTAGCCAGTCCTCCCCTGCCAGGATTGCTAGATCTCCTACCCCACCCGCACCACAGGCCGTCCCTATCCCTCCCGGATTCGGACCCCACCTCACGGCGCGGATCAGTGTTCCGCAGGTCCCACCTATCTCGCCCCCACCACGACCTGCTACCCGCAGGGGCGAGTCCTCCCGCTCCCAGCCCGAGCCTGTGACTCCACTTGTGTGGGGTCTCCCTAGGCAGGAGAGGGACGCGGCGGCATGGCTACGAGTGCTCACCGAACAGGTGAATGAGCACTCCGCCGCCTTGACGGTGGGGGTACAGAGGCGGATGTACCTAGGGGACTGCATACTGGACCACCAGTATGCGATTTCGCAGCTGAAGAGGGAGTGCTCATACTCCCAGTGGATGATCGGCCGGATGGAGACGCGGATCCGGGTTATGCTGGCTGTGATGGTGGTGTTGGTGGCGGTGTTGGTGGGTTTGGTATACCACCGTGTTTAGTTGTGTTAGGATGGGAGTAGACAGGGACCGCTTTTTGATACTCTGTGTAAGCAGTTAGTGGTGATGCTAACATAGAGTGAATCTTGGGTAGTTATAATACAACCACTGGCCCTTAGGGGGTCTCTTTTGGGGTATATCGTTATAGATACTTTTGGGTATCATTCAAGCACTGACCCATTGTGGGTTATGTCGAGATGATGCCGACATAGGCCCTATGTAGGAAAACTTAACTTATGTAATGATGACAGGAAACGTATGTGAACTGACATGGATGTAAAATGTACTAATGTTTATTAATGAATGGAATGCTTGTTGTGTTTTATGATTGGAACTTGTATTAATTATATATATTTTCTTGATGTTGTGTAGAATGGCACCAAAACGTTCAGCCCAATTGTCGGAAGTGGACGTGAGCCGTTTGATTGCTCAACAGTTAGAGGCGGCGATACCGGATATAGTATCGCGCATCGCCGCCAGTATTAAAAATTCGACCAATCCAGCCCCTCCGAGCAATCAAACGACCACCAATAATGACGGGGAACAAAATGTTAATCCTCCACAGAATGATAACACGATTCCGAGTAATGACGCACCGCCTAGGGTGGTCGTTACAGACAGTAATGGCCCTATACCTACGGCAGAGACGAACCGTACTGAACCGATTCGTGCATCCAGGGGATGTTCGATCAAAGACTTTATGTTGTGCAAACCTCTAGAGTTTAGCGGGTCTGAAGGACCAAATGGGTTGGTTAAGTGGATGGAGAAAATAGAATCCGTTGTGAATATCAGCAACTGCCCCGAGGATTGTGTTGTTAAGTATGCTACCTGCACATTCACGGACCATGCCTTGACATGGTGGAACACGATAGTGCAGACCCGGGGTCAGACGGCGACAAACCGCATGACCTGGACAGAGCTCAAGGCTCTTGTACTGGAACATTTCTGCCCGAAAAACGAATTGCAAAAATTAGAAAATGAATTGTGGAACCTGGAGATGCAGGGGGCAGACCATTTGGGTTATACGAACCGGTTTAATGAGTTGTCGCGATTGGTACCATGGTTGGTCACCCCAGAGCCGAAGAGGGTTGAGCGTTATATTTGGGGGCTAACTCCAGTTGTAAGGAGTATAGTCAATTCTGGGGGACACCAGACGTATGAGGGTGCGGTGACGCAAGCTGGTATCGTCACGTATGATTTCGTAAGGAGCGGGTCACTGAAGGTGGCGGGAGAGTCCGCTGGGGGAAAGCGGGGTACACATGACCATAGGGTCCAGGAAAAGCAGCAAGGTAAACGTGCTAGGCCCACTGCCCAGAACTACGCCATGACTAGTTCAGGCGGAAGGCAAGAACCGCAGAAGGGAACGTTTCCTAAGTGTGGGAAATGCGGATACCACCATGGTGGCATGTGCAAAGAAGTGGTGTGCCACCGGTGCGGCAGGATTGGGCACTACGCACCGAGTTGTAGGACAAACCTGAACAACTTGAACCGGCAACCGCAACCTATCCGTGCGCAGCCATTTAGGACCCAATCAGCCCGACAACAAAACCCACAAGGAAATCAAGTGATGACCACCAGTCGTGCTTGCTTTGAATGCGGTGGCACAGATCACTTCAAGAGAAACTGTCCGAAGCTGAACCAGGGAGGAAATGGGCGGCAAACCGCGGGTCAGGCATCGTCGTCCAATCCGGCGCGAGGCCGAGCATTCGTGATGGGGGCGAACGAAGCACGCCAGGACCCCAGCGTAGTGACAGGTACATTCCTCGTCTCTGATCATTACGCTTCTGTATTATTTGATACGGGCGCCGATAGAAGTTTTGTCTCCGATAGATTCCTGTCGATAGCAAACCTCCCAATTGGTGAAACCATAGAACCTTACACCGTAGAAGTCGCTAACGGTAAAACCATGATAGTTAATCAGATAGTTCGGAATTGCCCTTTTATTCTGAACGATCAATCCCTTCCGATTGACTTGTTACCGGTAGAATTGGGTAGTTTTGACGTGATAGTGGGAATGGATTGGTTAGCACATAACAAAGTAGAAATAAACTGTGAAAAGAAAATCGTCAAGATCCGGGTGTCGGATGACGAAGAGATATTAGTGCAAGGAGAAAAGTCAGGCACCATGATACCATTTATATCCCACCTCAAGGTGTTAAAATACATACGCCAAGGATGCGTGGCGTATCTAGCAAGCTTGACGGCCACTGATTCTGAGGAGAAACGGGTGGACGATATTCCAGTGGTACGCGAATTTCCATAAGTCTTCCCAGAAGAACTTCCTGGATTACCGCCAACCCGACAGGTCGAATTCAGAATCGATCTATTACCTCAAGCTGGCCCTGTTGCTAAGGAACCCTACCGACTTGCACCATCAGAGATGCAAGAATTATCCAACCAATTGCAAGAATTGTTGGATAAAGGATTTATACGTCCTAGTTATTCCCCGTGGGGTGCACCGGTACTATTCGTGAAAAAAGAAGGACGGAAGCCTTAGAATGTGCATTGATTACAGGGAGCTTAACAAGTTGACAATCAAAAATAGGTATCCTCTCCCCCGAATTGATGACCTGTTCGACCAACTGCAAGGTGCGAGCTATTTCTCAAAAATTGATCTTAGATCGGGATACCATCAGGTTAGAATTCAGGAGGAGGATATCCCAAAAACCGCATTCCGGACTCGCTACGGCCATTACGAGTTCTTAGTTATGCCTTTCGGGCTAACAAATGCGCCAGCAGTGTTCATGGATCTCATGAATCGAGTCTGTAAACCCTACCTCGATAAATTCGTCATCGTGTTTATTGACGATATTTTGATATACTCGAAGAGTAAAGAAGAGCACGAACAACACTTAAGATTAATTTTAGAGCTTCTAAATCAGGAGAAGTTGTATGCAAAATTCTCCAAGTGTAACTTTTGGTTACAAGAAGTGCAATTCCTTGGTCACGTTATAAACCATCAAGGAATACACGTTGATCCAAGTAAGGTTGAAGCAGTTAAGAATTGGCAAGCGCCGAAATCGCCAAAGGAAATCCGCCAATTCTTAGGCTTAGCTGGATATTATCGTCGATTTATAGAGAACTTTTCCAGCATCGCCCAACCTTTAACCCTTCTGACCCAAAAAGATCGAAAGTATGAATGGGGTGAAGAGTAGGAAACGGCGTTTCAAACGCTAAAACAAAGATTGTGCCAAGCGCCGATCTTAAGTCTCCCCGACGGAGACGATGGTTTTGTCGTGTATTGTGACGCATCCCGGAGAGGGTTAGGATGCGTGTTGATGCAAAATAATAAGGTTATAGCCTATGCTTCTCGACAGTTAAAAATACACGAGAAAAATTACACTACTCATGACTTAGAACTGGGAGCAGTTATCTTTGCACTTAAAATCTGGAGACATTATCTCTACGGTACAAAGTGCACCATCTTCACCGATCATAAAAGTTTGCAACACATATTCGATCAGAAAGAACTGAATATGAGACAACGAAGATGGGTCGAGTTGTTAAGCGACTATGACTGTGACATCCGTTATCACCCCGGCAAGGCTAACGTCGTAGCCGATGCCCTGAGTAGGAAGGATCGGGTTAAGCCATTGCGAGTGCGAGCACTGGAAATGATAGTCCAGTCGAACCTTTCGGACCAGGCTCGAGTCGCTCAACGCGAGGCGTTGAAAGAGGAACAATTGGTAAAAGAGGGACTTTATGGTAACGAGAAGAATTTCGAACAGCGCGTGGACGAAATTCTCTATTTCAAAAATCGGATTTGGATCCCGACCCTCCATGACCTTCGTGAATTAATCATGGACGAAGCGCATAAATCAAAATATTCCATACATCCGGGATCGGATAAGATGTACAAGGATGTGAAGGAGTTCTACTGGTGGCCGGGTATGAAAAAGGATATAGCCACATACGTCGGCAAGTGTACGACGTGTGCGAGGGTTAAGGCGGAGCACCAGAAACCTTCGGGAATGTTACAACAACCGGAAATTCCTGAATGGAAGTGGGAGCAGATCACGATGGATTTTGTGACACATCTCCCCAAGACGTCCCGAGGACATGATGCAATTTGGGTGGTCGTGGATCGATTAACCAAATCGGCACATTTTATTCCGATTAGAAATAATTATAACACCGAGAGACTTGCGCAGATTTATATAAATGAAATTGTGTCTCGTCATGGGATACCCATCTCAATCATCTCCGACCGAGATAGCCATTTCACCTCCAATCTTTGGCAAGCTGTACAAGAAGCGCTGGGAACGCGTATTAACCTAAGCACAGCTTACCACCCTCAGACCGACGGTCAGTCTGAGAGGACCATCCAAACACTGGAGGACTTGCTTCGTGCATGCGTACTGGATTTTAAGGGAAATTGGGATCAACATCTTCCACTCGTTGAATTTTCCTATAATAACAGTTACCATAGCAGTATAAAGGCAGCACCTTACGAAGCATTGTATGGACGGAAGTGCCGATCACCACTCTACTGGACTGAAGTGGGTGACACACAGGTTATTAGATCAGATCTGGTCCAGGAAACGACCAGCAAAATCCTTGAAATTAAGAACAATCTGAAGGCCGCACGGGATCGGCAGAAGAGTTATGCCGATACCCGTAGAAAACCGTTATCATTTGAGAAAGGTGATAAAGTGTATTTGAAAGTATCACCTTGGAAAGGAGTAGTCAGATTTGGAAAGGCGGGGAAGTTGGCCCCTAGATACATTGGACCATTCGACATTACTGCAAAAATCGGTCCTGTAGCATACCGATTAGAACTGCCTGATGAATTAAGTGCAGTTCACAACGTGTTTCACGTGTCGAACTTGAAAAGGTGTCTGTCGGATGAGACATCGGTGTTACCCTTAGAGGGTGTCCAAATAAGTGATCAGCTTAATTTCGTAGAGGAACCCATAGAAATAGTGGACGGGAAAATCAAGCAGCTTAGACACAATAAGATCTCGTTGGTCAAAGTTAGGTGGAACTCGCAACGAGGCCCAGAATATACATGGGAACGAAAAGACGAATTTCGGAAGAAATACCCCCACCTATTTCCTCAAAAGGAAGTAGTTGACGCGTAAAATTTCGAGGACGAAATTTTTGTAACGGGGGGAGAATGTAACGATTCCGGCAAATTCAGGTATACCCTAGCAGGTGTATACTATCTACGTGTTATTTAATACCGAATATATGAATTATAATGTGTTTATACGAGTATAAGATTCACAAGTATGAATTATACTCGAATGTACAGCTAGTCGTATTGGAATTACGGTTAACCGATGAACGATTATTGAAACCCGACCGAATCGGGGATTACATTATAGACGAAATATATGATGTTTAGTAAGGTTTACGAAGTATTAAGGCTACGGGATAAGTGAATTATAGCACAGAAAAAGGATTTCGATTTATTGGTACGTCGGTACGATAAACGAAACCTTTAACATCAACCCAAGCAAGAGAAGATCGATCAAGCCGAAAAAGATGCACAATGACCGACAATATGATGTGTTGAGTCAATAAATGTCATGGTTTAAGTTTTTTAAAGTTTTTAAATCGGTTTTATATAAATTTTATTTTTAAGCCGAAAAACGACCGTTTTAGCCTCGTTTTAAGCCGAATTAAGTGTTTAACCGAAAAACGAACTGAACCAGATTATCCACAACATTATCCGGATTACACAATCCAAATGTGTGGCCAAGGGTGGAGATGTGGGCCCCACCCCACACCATACTAGGACCGATCGGTCCATGTGATGCACACACACACTTCATTTTCTTTTTTTTAACATTCCAACTCTCCAAATCCTCTCAACCCTTTACACATTCAACCAAAACCTTTGATTTTTAAGAAGATCCACAAGGTATAAACATGTTATTATGGTTTGATCTTGCTTTTTAATTCCAAAATCATGAGAAAATGAGGTTTCAAGTGAAAAATGGGTGAAAACCCGAGATGAAACCGATTCTTGCATGATCAAGTGATGTATACAGGTTATACAAGGGATCTTGGTCCAAGAAAGGAGTTAAAAGAGTCAAAAACGAATTTTTACGGTTAAAATCTTTGTTTTGATGTATTAACCGAAACCATGAAAGAAATGGCTTGATTGTGGGTATAACTTGCTTGGTGTGGTGTTGTTGTGCTTGTAGGTGTTGTATCTAGTTGCTAGCAAAGGCTAGAAAGCAAGATCTTTGCGATCTAAAGCTATAAACACAAGGTAGTTCGGTTTTTCGTATGATTTGTAAGATTTGGACAGATTGTGGTAGACTTAGAGTTGAGTCATGAAATTTCACAGAGATGATCTACACATGAAAATATGAGATCTGTGAAATTTTGGTAATTTTCGGATAAAGGATGAATATTTGGTGAATTTAATGCTCGGTTTTGGCTAAAATTGGTGAAAAATAGCTAAACATCATGAAAAATTCTGGAAATATTCAGATAAGCTTTTTATAACATATAAAAGTCACACACAAAATTTCAGGTCCATTGGAGAAGTCTAAGTAGGCTTTTCGGTAAAACGAGATCTAGGGTTTTCTAGCTCGGTTTTGGTGAAAATGGCATGAAAAATGAGTTTTTGATTGTGTAAAAATTACTGGGAACTATGTGGATGGAAAGAGTCATCCCAGAAAAATTTGGGATTTTTCTAAGGTCGTTTGGTATTTTCGACATATTTGGTGTTTAAATGACGTTTAAAAATAGATAAATAAATGTTAAATGTAAAAATTAATTCTGGAAATATTTTTATAAAATTCCTTACTGTCAAAAACTGATTTGTGCAAAATTTCAAGATCCGAGACTAAACGGATAATTATTTGTGCTAAATGGAACTTAAAAACAAACTTTTAAAGCTTAAAACGTGTAAACCGGCAAAGTTCGCCTAAGCGAGCTGACTGGTGTATAAAAACCCTAAAAATGAACTATTTTCATGAAACTAAGTTAATCAAGTAAAAATAAATCATCCGAAAGTAATTCGGATGATTTGGGTAATTTTACCCGATTTAGCAGTTTCCGGTATACTAAAGACGGAAACGGGCCCCGCGGCCAAACGGGGTGTCTAAACCGAGCTCTAATTTCACCACTTAAATTAAAATATCAATAACAACTATTTTTGGGTCGTATGTGGCCAAACTCTTTTTTGAAAACATAAAGACGAATAACCGTGCTAGGCACGCAAAACGAGAAAACAAACTAATGGTAGTTTTGACTAAAGAACTCTAAGTGATATCACAATCTAAGTCCTGGAAGTGTATCGGGGTTAACATTGTCCCCGGATCGTGTACGGTACTGGGTTAACAGTGTCCCCGGACGTACCGGTTAACACGAATTTAAGTTACATAAATAGAAATTGTGTAGTAACGACTTAGGGATCGTATTACAGATCCAGACAGGTAGCCGTGCACAGTATTACATCTCTGCTCACCAAAAAGGTGAGTTTCACGAGCCCCTTTTTACTGAACTGTTTTAAATATTTTCCCGGGGCGGAAAGCATGTTTCTATCAAAATGTTTAAGGATCGCATGGAAATGAATGTATTTATATAATGTTTATTGTACGGGAATCGTACGGTAATGTGTTAAGATGGAAATTGTCTGAGTTACTAATATTGTAAGACCCGAAACAGTGTTCTGGGTTAACAGTGTCCCCAGAGGTTATTAAAAGTATTTCTGGGTTAACAGTGTCCCCAGAGGCTATTAAATGTATTTCTGGGTTAACAGTGTCTCCAGAGGTTATTAAATGTATTTCTGGGTTAACAGTGTCCCCAGAGGTTATTAAATGTGTTTCTGGGTTAACAGAGTTTTCACTTGTAGGCTCAGCATAATTACATCATTAATTTATGATTATTAAAATGATTTGTCATGGTTTATCTAAATTAGTGAAACTCACCAACTATTCGTAGTTGACCCGTTTTCTTGACATGCTTTCTAGGTACACCCAAATTGGAATGAGTGATACGTGCTTGATGATGTGTGCTATTTTGTGGAAGCTTAAGGGTCTATATTTTGTTTTAAACATGTTAACGTACTATTGGTAAAACTTATGTGATAACGCCTAGTCGGTAACGAAACTCGGAACAATGTAATACGTTTAAATTATTGTAGTGGTGTTTTCTTTATAAGCAATGTTGTTGATATCAGATGTGTCTGTTGCATCCCGTGTACGTTTCCGCTGCGGTTACGGGGTGTTACAATTAGCATTTTGGTTAAAAAATATTTGAGTTACATACTTATTAAATTCTTTTAAATTATTTAAAATAAAAAATAAATAGACAACAATTTAGAAATTCGCTTCGGTTCGGTTTTTTCGGTTTTTATTTCATGAAAAAACCAAAACCGAAACATAACTTCAGTTTTTACAAAAGCATAAAATCAAGCCGTCGGTTTTTGTTTTGGTTCGGTTTTTACTGTTTGGATTTTTCGGTTTCGGATAGGTTTTTTTGTTTTCTTGCATACCCCTGCTTTAAATCTATTTGTCTCCACTAATTGCTATGATTGCTTTTCTTTAAGTGAAGATATCTACATGTTCTTGACGTGAGGATGGTTAAATATGGTTGTTAGGAATGGGGTTTTTTTTTCGGCTCTTCAACTTTCATTCTTCATGTAAGTCCACAGATTTTTTTTCTGTCCATTTTTTTCATTTGGGTCTGAAATCTTTAAAATTTAATGGTCATCACATGCATTTAGAGAACTCACAAGCTATTATTTTTGTAGTTAACATTTGTAAAAACCTTATCTTTTTAACAATTTGCAGGGTTTGATTAGCCATTTTGCTGCAATATTTCTTCAAATCTGTGATAATTTGTTTGGTTTAATTTTGTTCTTATTTAATGTAATTCACTATTTTGTTTATTCTTTTCTATTATGACATGAATAATTGTATCATTTATATTGTGTTCGATCATTTATTGTATAGCAAGCACATTAATTATTCTTTTTCTTATAGTATGGTCATTTATGTTGAGATTTCATTCTCTAGTAAACGGGTAAGTATTTATAAGGTATTTTTTTCGTGAAATATAATACTATATGGTAGCAAATGCTATATTTACACATTTATGTTTGTTTAAGCACACTTATCTTCTAAAATGTAGAAAATTTTAAACCTTACTATTAAACAAGCATATGATATCTATCATAAGTATTTTTCCAAGTTATAATTAATGCATTTGTAAAAACAGTATATAATTTAACTATAACATATGTTTGTACCTTTTATACTTAATAGCCAAATTTATTTATCATGACTTATTATTATTGATACTTTAAATGTTTTGAACTTATAAAATTAAATTTGTTAAAACCCGTGTTATACACGGGTACTTAACCTAGTTTGATAATATTTAATTATTACTAATACTAAAAGTAATAAAATTAGTATTTCTATTATTATTTTAAAAAAAACAATCAAACAAAAAGAAGCCAAATTTAAAACTTGGAAACGAAACATGTAAAGCCAAAACCCTGATCAGAGATTTTAATAACTTTTTTTTCAAACATCTACCAAATCATTCGCTGCAGTGATTAACACGATACCCATTACCTGCAGCACGAGAGCCATTAACCGAAAACATTGAAAGAACCATACCAAAACAACGATTCATTACCATTACTAATCATGTTCAAACAACATGAACTTATATATGGATTTAATTAATTAAAAGGCACAAAAAAAAGTACGGATCTAACATGAATAAAATTGACAAATTTTTAAAAACAAACTGTTTCAACACATACTCAATTTTGCCAAACCCCGGTCTCACCTGAAACAAAATGCTTTTTACTTCAAACGACTCGTTTTGACCCGTTACCCCACATCAAAAACAGTAAAATTCTCAAAATTAAAGAACTTAAATACACATGAACTATTATAGCACTAAGTCATCCAAATCCATATCAACAAAAGTAACAAATATGCCACTTGTTTAGGGTTTAAAGAAACAAATAAGTATTCATACTATATAATCATACATAATAAAAGTATATAAAGCTATATAAACTCATAATTCAATTGCCTATATGTTTACAACTCATACTCATACCTGTGTCATACTACTTGTAGGATTAATGTTCATTCTCGGTCCATAGGTATTAACGATGCTAGCAGTCCGTATCTGTTAAAGAAAGCTTGATTAGTTGACTAATAGTGTTAAGCATTGAATGTATCAAGCGATGTTGAGAAAGCTTACGTGCTGAATTATAAACATAACGAACTGAACTGTAATACCTGCTGCTGGTATTGAGCAAGCTTACGCTTCTGGATTTTAAGAGAGAGAATTGTTTGATCAACTTCGATACTCAACAACGTCAATAATATAGTTGCACCAAAATAAAAATAAAAAAAACTATACTCATCCAATTTGAGCTATGAGATAAAACAAAACTTAAAATGACCCGTTAAAATAACTTTAACGTAAAAAATGTTTTGGGTGGCTTCGATTCGGTTTCGCTAAAGAAGTCCCGATCGGGTTGTTTTGGGTCTGCTTTTACATCGAAATTGTTATTAAACAAAGAACTAAATGTGTTAAAAAAACAATAAAGGTTAAAATCCAACAGGAAAATAGTGATTGTAAAATGGGTTCATAAGTGTTTTTGAAACTAAAATTACAAAAAAAAAAGCAAATAGAATGGAAAGTTTTTGAATAAACTAATTACAAGTTACATTCGTTCTTCTATATTCAGTTTTGCTCATCTACGTTCATAAATAATTCGTTTATATTATAAATGAACATACACGAACAGAAAAAGCCCATTCATTTAATTGTTCGTGTTTGCTCGTTTGTTTGGTTAAGTTACACAAACAAACATGAATTGATGAACATGTCTCGTTTATGTTCGTTTGGTTCATTTGGATGCCAAGATATAGTAATATGGAAATAAAACTTAAAACCTAAATTATTCTTACTATCAATTTCATCTAATTAAGCTTGAAATAAATCAATAATCACTTACAGGTTGGGTTGACCCAATGAAATTAAAATTTATGTAAATAATTAATTTTAGTATGTGCGATAAAAGGAGTGTATCAACAATTTTGGCTAATCGAACAAATGATGTGCAAATTTTTTATCTTGTATGTTTTGCTCCTCTGAGTGAAGGATCCTGCCAAACAAATGATATCAAGAACGCCTAATTATTTATTAAGGTTTGTTTAAAATTAGAACCAAAAGCCAAACCTTCATAAAGGAGTTTAAAATTAGAACCAGATCAATACCACCGTGCCCACCCATTGGCACATAAACCGAACCCAAAAATTTGTTTTCTCTAAACATAAACCGAACTGAAAGTAAGTTATTTTTAAAACAAAAAAAAAACAAACCACCGTGCCCACCCATTGGCACATACCGAACAGTCACTAAGTTCTCTTCTTTGTTTCCTCATAGCAGCATTGTGAAAAAATCTTCTATCGTCCTCGTGTTTAACTGTTGCTGCTCTTAAATATGCTAGCCTTAATTACACACTTTTAACAACATTCAACAGTTCCAAATGCCATAACAACTACGCTTCATCCGCATACGAGTGTGCACAATCTGCAGCGGCAGTAACACTAACAAAACCAAAATAATGCTGAATGACAAAGATGCCCTTTAAACTCACAAATATGTATATAAATAAAAATAACTAAGCAACTAATAAAAAGTTGTACATTTAACCAACAGCTTGACAGTTACTCCCAATGTTAAAACATTTTATTTAAAAAAATAGAAATAATAAAACATGATCTTTTTCAATCTTTCGAGATTTTCCCCAAAATTAATGTCAAGAGTTTTAGATGTGACTTGAGAATACTTTCCATCGTCGTAATCCTTTGTGTTAAAAAATCAGACCAGGATTTTTAACTGTTGGAGATTTGCAACGCTTTTATTTTTTAAAAGATTAAAATGCCCTTGTTAAACCAAATCAGTTCGGAAACAACATAAGCTTTGTTCGTTTTCATGAACGTCCATATGTGTTCGTTTATGTTCGCGAAATGTTTGTTTAGATTTTAAAGGAACATACATAAACGAGTTGTGGAGTTAGTGATATATATGAAATCTTTACATAATAGTTCATTCATCTATGCACTAAAACAAAAAGAAAAGAACATTTAAATGTAACGCCTCAGCTTGGATGATAAGAAAACAGATGCTATTTTTGACAAAAGATGCAGCAGATAGCAAACCATCTACATATATAATCAAAAATAATGGGAAAAAAAACCCATATAGAACTTATATAAGACAATAACACCAGTTTGAATATAACATAAGTTCCAATCAATTCCAAATTTTATCATCTAACCATCAATCAGTAAACGTTTTACCAATTGGTTTGCCCACATTATTAAAAGGCTAGGGTAAATATATTGAATTGTCTACTAACATGTATAGTATTATAAAATCTACTATTATAATATACAAAAACTAGGTTGTTGACCCGTGTACGACACGGGTGGAAATATAGAAAACGTTAATTAAACACACATATATTTGTGTGTATTTATATTTTATTAAATGTAATAATAATCTGTGTAGGCGTGTTATATACATCACGAAGAGAAATATAAGAATCGTAAAACAAATTTATATATATATATAGAGAGAGAGATACATGTTGTAAGATTATTGTTAGTTCATATAAAATGTGGATGGTTTGTTGATTTTAAGAGTAACTAATTATTTGATTTGTATAATTGAAAACTATTGAAATATAAAAATAATCACGGGACAAAACATGAAATGACAAAGATTATACATGTACTTATTAACAACAATTTTTGCATTTTTCATTTCATTAAGTAACACTATATATTACAGTAGCATATTAGCAATCTAGCTAAACATGGTAACATGAATACATGTTAAGTTTAAATGACCTTTAAACCATCCTTAGCATATGAACAACCATCATAACATTAACACACCCTTAACATATCAAATTAACCATTTTAACATTACTAAAACTTACAACAACCACAACAAACTTCCAAAAGTATTTTTTATCAAACCTCTACACAAAATCAATTAACATAAATCGTAAAGAGAAATCAATTCATCATAAATTGCTTGATACCATATAAGTAGGCCGAAAACATGATTTTGATTTGATTTGTATAATTGAAAACTATTGAAATATTAAAAATAATCACGGGACAAAACATGAAATGACAAAGATTATACATGTACTTATTAGCAACAATTTTTGCATTTTTCATTTCATTAAGTAACACTATATATTACAGTAGCATATTAGCAATCTAACTAAACATGGTAACATGAATACATGTTAAGTTTAAATGACCTTTAAACCATCCTTAGCATATGAACAACCATCATAACATTAACACACCCTTAACATATCAAATTAACCATCTTAACATTACTAAAACTTACAACAACCACAACAAACTTCCAAAAGTATTTTTTATCAAACCTCTACACAAAATCAATTAACATAAATCGTAAAGAGAAATCAATTCATCATAAATTGCTTGATACCATATAAGTAGACCGAAAACATGATTTTTCAGAGCAAAAAATAAATATTTCATATACACTAAAATTTTTAATTAAAAACACCCGGTCACGTATTCTATCAAAATCTGGAAAATAAAAAAGGAAATAAAGCTTTATAAAACCCCTTAAAATCCGACATTATCATTCATTTAACTAAATGAACACAAAATTTTGTTCATACTCGTTTGTTTATTAAATAAACAAACATAAACGAACTTTTCCTCAGACAGTTCATTGAATGTTCGGCTCGTTTACTCTTTAATAAAATAAAAATAGATATATTTATTTTTTAATACTATAAAATATATATACATCTATTAATTTTAAAAACTATAAAACTTCATAGTTAAATATAACGAACATAAATAACACTGCAGCTTGTACATTGATTAAGTTGTAATCGTCCGTTTAATTAAATGAACAAACAGAAGTGGTTCGTGCTCGTTCGTTTATCAAATTCGTAATTTCGGAAAATCGATCCGATGGTGAATTGGATATCTGAAAATCTGGAAAGAAAATAATAATAATTAAAAAAATTAAAGAAATACTTTTTAAAATATTTCAGATATCCCAAAAATTATCCGAAATATTTAAAATGTTATACGAAGGATCCGAAACATCCAAAAATTATCCGAAATATACGAAACTTATCTGAAATTTATAAATAATATTTATTATTTAATAATTAAAAAAAATATTTCAATAGTTTGGATATCCGAACTATACTTGAATTTTCAAAATCACATTCAGAATCCGAATATGAAAATTCGAATATCCGAGATTCGGATATCCAAATTTTCAGATAATTCATATTCTGATTTTTTTTAACACCCCTAAGTTAGTGTTGGTAATTTCAATTAGGTAATCATGCTATCAATAAAGGTTTGATCTCAACTCAAACTTCTAATGTGAGGTCGATGTAATATATCTGCAGTTAAGTATTAATCTAAATGTTTTCTGGACTGGTAAAAATGACATGCTATATTAATGAAGAATTTATAATTTTGACTAAAGCTCTTATAAATGGGGGCAAAGTTAAAAAGGCAACTACAAAATGGGGATTATGTACAATAATGCAAGTCAACGAAGTATAAAAGTTGGATTTTTCTAGATTGGTTCAATATGTAAAGGTAAGCAAATTATGTAATTAACTCTTAAATGTAACACATTTCAACTAATTTAAATTTTCAAATAGCATATGGCTGATGTTGATGTTACTTACATGACACAAGACATGGATCATCGGCTTGTAAAAGACCATAAAAGCACTGATTTTAAATGGTTAAGAGCTATTCCGTCTGACAAAAGCGAAAGTAGGTACCAAATGCATTTAACTCATTCTAGTTTTATAACAATAAAAATTAACTACACTTTTTATTTAACTTTTCATTCAAGTCATAACTTTATATTTTTAATTTTTACATTCTTAACGGAAAGAACATTTGTTTAAGACAAAAGAAAATACGTCACTCTAACCTGTGGGTAAAACAACCACTACCAAACCACAACATAATGAAAAGCAGTAAGTGCCAAACTGAGGTTGCGATTATTTATTAGAATGAAAAAGTTAACTACAGCTCATATGTATGATCAAATATGTCGATTATACTAAATATCAAATCTTGCAAAAATGATACAAGAAGCATTGGTTATCCAAGAAGCATGTGTTTAGGCCACACACCGATCCTTCCATGCATGAAGATCAAAGCCTTAGTTGAAGTGGTCAATAAAATTATAAGTTAAGTTTGGAAATGCCCCTACAAAATATCTTTCCGATATTTGGTGTAAATTTTCATTTCATAATGTTAATAATAACCATTAAAAAAAGTTTATAGATTACAATGCTGAAAACCATTTCTCACTCATCCAAATAACTTGAGATTCTCTAAACATATGATTAAAAGATCACCAACCTACAAGTGGCTGCAGCTAAAAGCTGTTAAAAATCATAAGGATAAAATTATAAACTGCTCATTTTACATGTGAGCTTCACGGCGCGTGATGACATGGTGATCATGCATAAGGTACTTTGCCAAAACTTGCTGATCAATTCACACCTAAAAAATGGAATGAAAAGATTAAATTCAAATAAATCCAACTTCTGACATGGACGCTCCATTACAGTAAACAACTTGTACAGTTTGCATCACATAACATATAAAATATTTGCACTTGATCAATTAATACGACATCAAAATAAAAATATGACATCCTCCACACCCTCCAAAAATGTATTTTAAAAGAAGAATAAATACTATACATATGCATCACATCAATAGAACATTCAAGTATTAATTTGTATGTTAATTTCATTAAAACAAATGAAAGCAGGCATGAAAGTGTAATCAATTGAACACCCTAAGGACATTATATCTCATAGGAGATTACAAACACCTCAAGACAACACAGCACAACACAATAATAAATTTGAATGGAAACTGACAAACAGTCTCTAATTAAATGATTGATGATTTGAACACCGTACAAAAGCATCTTGTTTCATAAATGAAAACAACCTTAGCACAACATACACAATAATAACAGAAGCACAACATACCACATACCAACTAAAAGGTCATAGTGATAAATAGCTAGAAACTAATCTAACATTTTGGTCAACTTAAACAAACCTCATCCATTTTTTGCAGCTTTGTTATGGGCTCAAATACAAGGACTGAAAGAGTGAACATTGATGTGATATCAACTCTTACAAACTTCTGCATTGACCTCCGGTAGCTGTCATGCTCCGACATGGTATATAATAAAAATAATAATGTATATTGATGAGGTTATGATATATATGAGAGAGAAATAATACTTCACCTTTGCTTCCATCTGCCTCATTTTGCTTCAACCTCAACATTATCCATGACTCCTTTATAACCAAGCAAGCTAAAAAAATCAGAAGAAACTATGGTTATACAAAAAAACCATACCCCCAATATATATGTATCAATGTGATCCAGCTAATTACTCATGCTTTCAGAATTGTAAAAAAAAAACTGAGTTTATTTGAACACAACATAATAACAATATAAAGCACAACACACAACTAGTCCAAAAATGCAACATTATATTATGCAAGCAGAATGTGGTAACTGAAAAAAGGTATTAAACTTTTCGGGTCAGATTTTTAGCATAGTCATAAGTGTGAACTAATCAAAGATTCAAGTGGTTGGTGGGTGTGAAATACTTGGTTTAAGATTAAGATCTCATCAATTGGCTCTCTCTTGTTAATCATAAGTGTAGGGGTATGGTACTAAAACCCGGTTCTACGACCCTAAATCTATTATGTCCAGCGCTCCACCTAGACGCTTGCGCGCCCAGGAGCAACACTGGACTTGGGGGGGCTTGTAGGGGTATGATACTAAAACCCGGTTCTACGACCATAAATCTATTATGTTTGGCCTATTTTATCGCATGGACTAATACGATGTTATTTGGCCGAGGGGGTTTTGTGGAGGTAACCCTAACTGGGCTAGGCCCATTAGGGTACCATGATGGTGGCCATGAGACTCTATATAAGGAGGTCTCCACCTCCTTATCATGGGTCATGCTCAATAAGAGCCACCACCACTTTTTGTGTCTGTGAACAAGAAATCCTCAGGATATCTTAGCAGTCGCCTCCACACCCCCGAAGCCATCGCAGGCCTCAACTTTGCAGGTCACCGGCGCCGCCGTAGAGGAAGAAGATCAAGACGTGGTTCGTTCATCTCGAAAATCCGTGGAAGCATCGTCATGGATCAGGTTAGATTCGTTTCGTGTTTCGACATTGGCGCCATCCGTGGGACGGCAACGAACTGCCCTTCGATCTTCATCTCGGCTGTCAGATCTCTCCCAAGAAAAACGCAGATCTGGAAGTTTACAGAAAAAGGCTTCAAAGCTTGTTCTATTTAAAGCTCAAAAAGATCCATAGATCTAAAAAGAGGCTTCCAGATCTGGGCAAGAAGGAAAATCCGTGATTCGAATGATCAGATCTCCGAATCTGTGAATCTGTGATTCAGGATCTCCGAATCTGTGATGGTTTTAAATCTGCTCCGAATCTTCAGATCTGTCCAGATCTGATTTACAGATCTAGGTCTAGATTACAGACCTGGATTTTAGGTCTAAAGTTGCAGATCTGACTCTTAAATTGCAGATCCAGAAGTTACTAGACTTCCGCCGCCATGTACGCACACCCGGGGGTTCTCACTCCGCAGCCGTGCATGTGCCGCCGCGGAATCCACCATCTGGGTTTTGCGCAAGAGACCTCCGCCATGCACACGCACTTGCGAGTCACCACTCTATCGCCGTGCATGCGCGCATCAGGCTACGCGCCAAACTTCAAGGTTGGGAATCCTCCTAATATCCCATATGGCTATGCGCCAAACTTCAAGGTTGGGAATCCTCCTAATATCCCATATGGCTACGCGCCAAGGTTGGGAATCCTCCTAATATCCCATATGGCTACGCGCCAAACTTCAAGGTTGGGAATCCTCCTAATATCCCATATGGCTACGCGCCAAGGTTGGGAATCCTCCTAATATCCCATATGGCTACGCGCCAAACTTCAAGGTTGGGAATCCTCCTAATATCCCATATGGCTACGCGCCAAACTTCAAGGTTGGGAATCCTCCTAATATCCCATATGGCTACGCGCCAAACTTAGGGGTTGGGAATCCTCATACCATGTGTTCACGCATCACATATGCTCACGCATATTACACATGCCAAACTGCAAGGTTGGGAATCCTCCTAAGATCCCATATGGCTACACGCCAAACTTAGGGGTTGGGAATCCTCATACCATGTGTTCACGCATCACATATGCTCACGCATATTACACATGCCAAACTGCAAGGTTGGGAATCCTCCTAAGATCCCATATGGCTACACGCCAAACTTAGGGGTTGGGAATCCTCATACCATGTGTTCATGCATCACATATGCTCACACATATTACACATGCTTACGCATCACATGCTTACGCATCACATGCTCGCACATGTCACAATCTACACGCACGCGCACGCAACATCTGCGCGTGGCGCATAACACAAAACCAAAGTCTACGCGCACGTGCATGCAACATCTGCACGTGGCGCGTGACATAAAGTAGCCCGTAAGTCGCCTCACGCGCAGGCTTTATTATTCACAGCTCATAAGACGCCTCGCGCGCAAGCTGTTATTATTCTTACAGCCCGTAAGTCGCCTCACGCGCAGGCCTTTATTATTCACAGCTCATAAGACGCCTCGCGCGCAAGCTGTTATTCCTACAGCCCGTAAGTCGCCTCACGCGCAGGCTTTATTATTCACACAGCTCATAAGACGCCTCGCGCGCAAGCTGTTATTATTCTTACAGCCCGTAAGTCGCCTCACGCGCAGGCTTTATTATTCACAGCTCGTAAGTCGCCTCACGCGCCAGCTGTTATTATTCTTACAGCCCGTAAGTCGCCTCACGCGCAGGCTTTATTATTCACAGCTCGTAAGTCGCATCACGCGCCAGCTGTTATTATTCTTACAGCGCGTAAGTCGCCTCACGCGCAGGCTTTATTATTCACAGCTCATAAGACGCATCGCGCGCAGGCATTGTTATTCTCAAAGCTCGTAAGACGCCTCTCGCGCGCAGGCTTTTATTCTTAGCTCGTAAGACGCCTCATGCGCAGGCTTTATTATTCACAGCTCGTAAGTCGCCTCACGCGCCAGCTGTTATTATTCTTACAGCCCGTAAGTCGCCTCACGCGCAGGCTTTATTATTCACAGCTCGTAAGACGCCTCGCGCGCAAGCTGTTATTATTCTTACAGCCCGTAAGTCGCCTCACGCGCAGGCCTTTATTATTCACAGCTCATAAGACGCCTCGCGCGCAAGCTGTTATTCCTACAGCCCGTAAGTCGCCTCACGCGCAGGCTTTATTATTCACACAGCTCATAATACGCCTCGCGCGCAAGCTGTTATTATTCTTACAGCCCGTAAGTCGCCTCACGCGCAGGCTTTATTATTCACAGCTCGTAAGTCGCCTCACGCACCAGCTGTTATTATTCTTACAGCCCGTAAGTCGCCTCACGCGCAGGCTTTATTATTCACAGCTCGTAAGTCGCCTCACGCGCCAGCTGTTATTATTCTTACAGCCCGTAAGTCGCCTCACGCGCAGGCTTTATTATTCACAGCTCGTAAGTCGCCTCACGCGCCAGCTGTTATTATTCTTACAGCCCGTAAGTCGCCTCACGCGCAGGCTTTATTATTCACAGCTCGTAAGACGCCTCGCGCGCAAGCTGTTATTATTCTTACAGCCCGTAAGTCGCCTCACGCGCAGGCCTTTATTATTCACAGCTCATAAGACGCCTCGCGCGCAAGCTGTTATTATTCTTACAGCCCGTAAGTCGCCTCACGCGCTGGCTTTATTATTCACACAGCTCATAAGACGCCTCGCGCGCAAGCTGTTGTTATTCTTACAGCCCGTAAGTCGCCTCACGCGCAGGCCTTTATTATTCACAGCTCATAAGACGCCTCGCGCGCAAGCTGTTGTTATTCTTACAGCCCGTAAGTCGCCTCACGCGCAGGCCTTTATTATTCACAGCTCATAAGACGCCTCGCGCGCAAGCTGTTTTTATTCTTACAGCCCGTAAGTCGCCTCACGCGCTGGCTTTATTATTCACACAGCTCATAAGACGCCTCGCGCGCAAGCTGTTATTATTCTTACAGCCCGTAAGTCGCCTCACGCGCTGGCCTTAATTAGTCACAGCTCATAAGACGCCTCGCGCGCAAGCTGTTGTTATTCTTACAGCCCGTAAGTCGCCTCACGCGCAGGCCTTTATTATTCACAGCTCATAAGACGCCTCGCGCGCAGGCATTGTTATTCTCAAAGCTCGTAAGACGCCTCTCGCGCGCAGGCTTTTATTCTTAGCTCGTAAGACGCCTCATGCGCAGGCTTTATTATTCTCAGCTCGTAAGACGCCTCTCGCGCGCAAGCTTTATTATTCTCAAAGCTCATAAGACGCCTCTCGCGCGCAGGCTTTTATTATTCTTAGCTCGTAAGACGCCTCACGCGCAGGCTCTATTATGCTATAGCTCGTAAGACGCCTCTCGCGCGCAGGCTTTATTATTCTTAGCTCGTAAGTCGCCTCTCGCGCGCAGGCATTATTATTATTATAGCTTGTAAGTCGCCTCACGCGCTAGCTCAATTATTATTATTACAGCTCGTAAGACGCCTCTCGCGCGCAGGCTTTACTATTTTTATAGCTCGTAAGTCGCCTCACGCGCAAGCTTCATTATTATTCTTAGCTCGTAAGTCGCCTCCCGCGCGCAGGCATTATTATTCTTAGCTCGTAAGTCGCCACTCGCGCAAGCTCTATTATTATAGCTTGTAAGTCGCCTCACGCGCCAGCTCAATTATTATTATTACAGCTCGTAAGACGCCTCTCGCGCGCAGGCTTTATTATTTTTATAGCTCGTAAGTCGCCTCACGCGCAAGCGTCATTATTATTCTTAGCTCGTAAGTCGCCTCCCGCGCGCAGGCATTATTATTCTTAGCTCGTAAGTCGCCACTCGCGCAGGCTCTATTATTATAGCTCGTAAGCCGCCTCACGCGCAGGCTTCATTATTTTTACAGCTTGTCACCATCATGGAGAAAACCTCCCAAAACTCAGACAATAAAGACAAAGCCAAAGAAAAGGGAAAAAATCGCCTCACACCTTATAAAGTCCAGCGCTCCACCTAGACGCTTGCGCGCCCAGGAGCAACACTGGACTTGGGGGGGCTTGTAGGGGTATGGTACTAAAACCCGGTTCTACGACCCTAAATCTATTATGTTTGGCCTATTTTATCGCATGGACTAATACGATGTTATTTGGCCGAGGGGGTTTTGTGGAGGTAACCCTACCATGATGGTGGCCATGAGACTCTATATAAGGAGGTCTCCACCTCCTTATCATGGGTCATGCTCAATAAGAGCCACCACCACTTTTTGTGTATGTGAACAAGAAATCCTCAGGATATCTTAGCAGTCGCCTCCACACCCCCGAAGCCATCGCAGGCCTCAACTTTGCAGGTCACCGGCGCCGCCGTAGAGGAAGAAGATCAAGACGTGGTTCGTTCATCTCGAAAATCCGTGGAAGCATCGTCATGGATCAGGTTAGATTCGTTTCGTGTTTCGACAATAAGCAGCTGCAACACGCGGTTTAAGTGAATGTACGATCGATCATCTTCATTTCCAGAATCATAAGCATCAACATCAATTACATTTTGTTGTTACATTCCCTCCACATCCCTAACAGGTGGTTCCTTAGGTTGAACAAGTTATCAAGTAAAAATGGTAATCATAACAACTTGTTTACATAAAAAGAAATATAACCAGAAAAATATAAATAATTATAATAAATAAAAGCTTTAAATAGCAATCAACATCACATGAACTTATGTAATTAGTAAACAAAAAAACGTTACTTAAATCAAGATATGCAATAACCGTTTTCCCTGGTAAGCCCGTGAAAGGCATTCGGCCTCATTACCTTTGCCGTATTTAATTAGTTTCATTACCTTTGACCATTTATAGGTTTAATTGACCAATTATTATTAACAATCATCCCATTGATTTTGTTGATGATTATGAGAAATAAATGGAAGGGGTAATGTTAATTTGACTTTTAAAAATAATATTTTAATTAGAAATCAATTTATGATTTTGGTAATAAATTTACATTTTCAGAAAGGAAAAAATATATATAAAGAAAATTTCTTTAACAAAATATAAAAAGTCAAAATCTGTATAATTATAACAATAAATACAATTTATACATTAGCAGTTACACTTTCCTAATTTGTATTTGAATAATAACCGATTTAATAAATATAGTAAATTTGCATAATGTAATTAGGGATTTATTTATGGGCAAATCATAATAACTCACAAGTCCTAGCTGATATAATTCATGTTTACAAAATTAGAAATTAAGTTGACTACGAATTTTCAATTCGAATTTGAAAAGTTGTTAGGTATTATTAATGATATGAATCAATACAAATCAAAATAATATCATTGTAATTTAGAATCAATTACACATTAAAAATTTAATAAATACCAAAATCAAAAATTGGAAACAATTATACATTAAAAATTTAACAATGAAATATTATGTAATTGAAATTAAAATCTGCAGTGACACATATAATAACCATAGGAAACATAGAAATTATAAATTATAAATCTCAAGTAACATTAACAATTAAGATTAACAATATAAAATACTAACCTAGGTAAATTACACATACCTTAACGAATAATATAAAATACTAACCTAGGTTAATTAAACATACTATCCTTAAAATATAATATACTAACCGGAAAAAAACATTGATTGACGGAAGGGCAACCATGTTGGAAGATCTGATTAACAATCGACATGGATCTACTTAAATCGTTTACGGGATGTAATAAGATCAATGATTGTTTCATATAATTGAGGATTCCGTGTAACCACAATCGACCTTATTTAGACGGAAGACGGTGTAAATTGAATATGTCGGATGCAGAACTATCATTGTCCGATTGATATGAAGAATTATCATTGTCCGATTGAGATGCAAAATTATCATTGTCCGATTGAACTGAGAAATAATAGCCGATGGTTGATTAGGTAAAGAGGAGTATGAAGAAAGGGTGTAAAAAGGTGCCACGTGTCCTCTTTTTAGACCTCTTCCAATTGAACCGCCTTATTTTTGAAACACTGCTGGAATTAACTTCCGTAACTTATGCTTCCAATCACAAACTTACCTAATTTCCTCTTCTACGCATCGTTCTTCTGTTTATTAGGTTAGGGTTCATAGGGGTTTTCCAATGTCGCATTATTCTTTGGTTTCTCTAAATTCCCCGGCTAAAACTTGTGAAGGTAAGCCATGTGTCTTACAATCAACTGAAACGATTCTGAATCTAGAATCAACACATTTGTCACTGCTCGATTTGATTAGGTATGTTTTTTTTTTAATCTTCAATCGTATTTTAAAGCCTTAAATCTCCTACTATGAATCAATCCATCTGACAGGGGAATCATCAGCGACGATATCCAATAAATGATTCGAATAGTATGAACCCTAAGTCTTTGATTTCAATTTAATGTTAGGTATAAACATAAAATCGTTTTGTGTTCATGTGTATTTTTAACCATAAATATTACAGTTTGATTTGTATTAAAAACATAAATATGTACAGTTAAAGTGGTAATGATTTCTTCATCAGTTGTTGTGGATGGTTGAGGCTGCATATTCATCGAATGGCAGATCCAATTGAGGTGGAAGCGACCGGTGTTGAGGTTCAGGTTAGTGATCATGTGGTATTGAGTAAATAAGTACGATTCTATTTGTGACCAAAATATTTCAAATAATATAATCAATGGAGACATCTCATTTTTTATTTTTTTTTTCTTGTCAAATTAAGGAGTTTGTGTGTGTTTCAGATTATCTGATTTTGATACGAAATGTAGCAGGAACAGCCTTCCCGCAGTCGCATTAAGGATATTTTTTATTGAAACTCTTTACTCCTTCACCCGTAGCAAGTACTCATTTCTATTTAGTTGTTTTCTTACTCTATCCGGCTATTGAACCTGGTTTCCCTCTGCATATGGTAATAGAGAGTTAGACAGCTTAGAGAGCTCCTCAAAGGGCTAGTTCTCACTCTGTTTTGGGGACCCCCAAGACTGTCTTTCCCTGTGTTTCCTAGTCTATATAGGTCCAATCTCATCTGCTAGCGCTTCTTCGTTGCTTGGTCGGGGCTCCGGCCTTAACGCCCCTACTACTGCTGTGCAGCCTTTCCTCGGGTTCGTAGAGTCGGGTTTCCCGTTTACCCACAACGGAGGAGCCGCCCCCACCAGGCAGGCGGCCACGGGTCATAACGCACTCTTCGCACAACAAATCCACTTTGAAGTTGTTGCAGAATCATCATATTGCTATGGAACATGGAAGTTTCATTGTTGTTCAAGGCTACCAATGTGACTAATGGCTTAGTGATAAATACATCAGAAAATCATTATGTAGCTTGAGACACATTAACACATAGGTATTTTCATCTTTCATTATTCTTTATCACAATTAGGTAATCATAAATGTATGAATGATGAATCTTCTGTTTAGCATAGCAAGGGACTGCTTCAATCCTTTATCTTAACTGACTATTTTATTATTAAACATATAGGTTTATTTTTATTAGGGTGATTGCTATTTAGTATATACAAATTTTATTTTTATGTTTTAATAATACAAAACCTGGGGAGTTTATTTTGGTGGAAATCTGGCTCCAAAGTTTAGAATGTATGCACCAATTTATAGTTGTCATCACTATTGTTTTCCGTTCTTTATGAAATGTATTCACAGTTTGAATCATACCCCCCATGAGTTATTTTTATGTAGAGTGAAACCACAAAACCAGGCTGATTGCTTCCACATATGAACATCTAAAATGCAATGAGTTGTCATCAAGTGAAACTTATAATCCCTATTGAATTTGGTTGGAGGGATGGTGTTGGTGCTAAGGATTGTTCTAATTTTGCAACAAAAAAAATGTGTCATTAGATGTAAGCATATTTATCTGTGCATCGACAAGATACTCCATTTTTAATATTGGCATTTCAAAGGCTGGTAGTATGCTTTTAGTACTAATATTTATAAATTGGCCAAGGTTTTCTCAAAATACTTAAATTTCATGTGACTTATCAAACTGTGTTGTAGACTTGCAGGTATCCTATCAAAAGGTCATTATTGACACTAATGCATGTTATGTATGATGTATCTAGAGTTAGAATCCATGACTGAAGTAAGACATTGTTACAATATTTACATTTTTAATCATAGCTAATTAGTGACCATATTCTTTGATAATTGTATGACTTGTCTCTATTTATTAGCTAATTATGGTTGCTATTATGGTAGCAAAATTGAATATTGATAAAATAGTGACACAATTGAAAGGTTTAAAGGATAATATTGCCAAATTATAAGTTGTCTATTGCTAAGACACTAACTGATAATTGTAATTGTACCCTTATGTAAAAAGTAACCTTTTTTTTTACCTTTTAAGTTTTAAGTATAAATCTTTTAAAATGGCTAGAATCATATAATCTGATGATGTAAGGGAAAATGACCATTTTATCCTTATGTCAAAGTAACTATTTTTTATCTTGTCATAGTGTAAGAGAAAATGATCAAAATCATATAATTTTATGTTGCAAGAGAAAATTAACCATTTTACATTGATTTTATAGCATTAGATAGATTTGGAATTGCTGATTGCAGAGGGGGATGTTTGGATTGATTGTGACACTTATGATGAAACCATCAACGCGGCATGCTTTATTTAGCCCAAAGTGGATATCGTAAGGCATTCAAGTAATTTGTTGGCTCATGCTGTTCATGATCTCCAAAAGTTTGTTGTATTAAAATGAAATGTGAATTGTCATTTCCAATCTTCAAAGTGACGAGCCGTTGCTCTTATGGCATTCATTTATAATGACGCAATTATGAAAACGAACTATTGTTGTGATTTAATCGTATTTAAAAGAAAGGATTATTATATGTAATTTTTATTTTCCATCCCGTGTAATACACGGGTTTCTAACCTAGTTGAACATATGTCAAGATTGAAAAAAAAGAATTCAATTGAGTGCATCAAAAATGTTTCAGCCGTTTATTATAATGCATATTTAGTAACCCGAATTCATTTAAGCGTACTCGGGGTACTAAAAAACCAAGAATTTGTACTCTGAGAAAAAAACTAATACATCGTTTTGACCTGTATCGAAGGTTATCGAAACCCATTCAGACCCAAAATAACTTGTTTTAACCTGCATCCAAATGCCGTTATCGGTAATTTAAAAGCGCAACTGCTGGTATTTTAAACTTTTGAAATAAGAATCAATAGTGCTTACAGGCTTGGTACAAATTCGCTATTTTAACAGAGAATTCTGCATTTTGTCTCCCTGGTTTATATAGTCGCGAGATGGGTTTACCCCTGAAAAAGATTTTGCGAACTTTGTGCCCCTATGTTTCTCCGGCGGGTTCTTCTGACTCCTACCGTCAGTTGACCCGTCGTTGACTGACCAAAAAAGGTTGAAATGACTATTTTACCCCTGAGCCTTTAATTAATTCTAAAACCAATAATCCAAATCGTGTAGAGGGTGGGGTTCGAACTGGCGACGTGTCGGTTAACAACAAACAAAACAAACCATTTGAACTAAACTAATGTTTGTTATAACTATATAATATAAATATTACCACTTTATAACTTCATCAAAGGTTTATCATCATCATCATCTCCAGATTTTATTAACACATGATCGTCATCACCATATCTTCATCATCTCAAGTTTATTATCATCTCAAGATTTACAAAACAATTAAGATCTAAATATCAATATTCATCCAAAAATTCAATAACAAATATGACACAAGAATTAATAATTATTAATTAATTTTTTGAAATAGAAAAACAAAAAAATTAAGATATAAATCAATATTCTTCTCTTTGAATTCGTAGATCGGAATCAAAGTACCATTTGCAATCACTCTGTCGGAATCTTTTACGACAAAAGACCGGCGACGGGAGAAACGCGTGCGACGGGGGTGGTGGCTTCCATGGATGCCGTGGTGGTGGCGTTGCAGAAGGTCGATGAAGCCACGATCGTGGGTGCCGTGGCGGTGGCTGCCGTGACTGGAAAAATGAGATAACCGGAAAAACGAGATGGTCGGAATCCATGGCGACGATGGCTGCCGTGGCGGTGGCGTGGTGCCGGAGGTTAGGGGTTTTGATCAGAATGATTTATGGGTTCAGTGGTTGAATTATTGAAGCGATTGGTGGTGGGATTCGAGAGGTTTGAGGGTTTGAGTGATGAAATCTTGGGTTGAGGATTTAAGAGATTCGATTAATTGTTATGAAACTGATGATGAGAGTAAGAGGGATTAATTGGTGGTGGGTTTGAGGATTTGAGGTTGATGATGGATGAAGATGAACTGAGTTTGAGGTTGATGATGATGAAGATGAAATGGTGATGATAATTAGGAAGATGAACTGAGGTTTGAGCTGCTGGTGTTATATAAATATAACATATTAATATTTATGATAATATAACATATTGATATTAGTAGATGATAATATTAATATTAATATTAATATAACGTAGCTGCTGCTACGATGATTATTAATATTATTTTTATTATTATATTATTATTATTATTACTATTATTATTATATTTATTATTTATTATAAGATTACTAAAATACCCTTAATATGTTGGTATTATTATTAAAATACCTACGGTCAACTAACGGTCAACTGACGGTAGGAGTCAGAAGAACCCGCCGGAGAAACATAAGGGCACAAAGTTCGCAAAATCTTTTTCAGGGGTTAACCCATCTCGCGACAATATAAACCAGGGATCAAAATGCAGATTTCTCATTTTAACCCATATAACTTTCATTAATTTTAAGCTAAAAGGTATATAAAAGTTAAAACTAAAAACTAAAACCGAACGAAAAATTGAAAACCAAACTGTTTTCGATACTCCAAATTCCAATTTTTCGGTTTTTGGTTTGTTTTAGCTTAAAACAGACTCACGCACACCACACCCCTGGTAAATCTGTTTTTTTTTTAAATTTATTTTGCAAGCGGTGAATACAAACAAAATAATTAGGAATTCGCACATTGATACATGTAAATTCAAGAATCATGTTTTAGAACTATCAATATGTTTCAAATTAACCTATTACTCTAGAATAATCAGTTTCATACCATATATAACAAAACTACAAAACGGATTACCTCATGAATCTTATCAATAAACATGCAATGATCAATTTATGCATTCATTATCATAATATATTATATATAAGCAAAATAAAATAAAATATAAAGGATACCTCAATTATAGAAACCAGTCCGCTATCCAGATCTTCACTTTGCAGCCAACAAATGTTTGCTTATTGGAATTAATCAATTTAATCACAACCTGCTCATCATAGAAAGAAAATTAAATATCGATCTCACTTATCTATGCTAACCAAAATGTTCAACTAACCACACATGTGTTATTTGCATTCTCCTAGAAGAAAGGGGTTTGAAGTTTGAACCCACCATAGCAAATTGGTTGGGGCTTTTTGACAAGAAAATTAAATAGCTCATCCTTAATCCTTCAATTGAACTACAAAAAGAGCAAACTTTAAATACTCTGATACAATTAAAAACAAAAACCGCCTACTATACTAAAATTAACAATGACTTGTTGTGCAATGGATAAATTTAAAAGAATGAAAACTAAGAATTTCAAATTTTAGTAAAGCAACATAGTTTTATTATATGAACCTAATACAAAATATACAAATTTGACATAAGCCATAAGGCGATTAAAATTTACAAATCACAAAAAAATTAAACTGAAGCAAACCTTTCTTGGAGGAAGGTGAGAATAGAGGTAACATCAAGTCCTAATTGATGATTCAGTTAAAACTTTCCAATCTTCAACAAAAGAAGTCGCTGGTATTCAGAGAGAGTGACGATGTTTAGGTGAAGACGAAGCGTACCAACTACACAACCGAAGGAAGATGAATAGGAGGTGGCGATTTTCTTATGGGATATCTAGAGAGGGAAGATTTGTGGACTGAATGTTGATGGGGGGTGGGGGGGGGTTGAGCCGAGCCAAGGAAGAAAGAAGATCGATTCAAAATAAAGGAAGAAAGCGACATAATTAGGCGGGTATAGATTGGTTTTTTAGGGTTTCTTAGTGCTTTAATAGATGTAATTCATGCTTTGCTACTTGTAAGGTTCTTAAAATTCAACTTCTCTCTCTTATCTCTATTATATATAGTATAATAGACTTAGGAAGGATATAATTGTCATTTCACCAAAACTCTTAAATTGAAGAGTTTTACAACTCTTGTTGCATAAGGTACAAGATCCGCGGTTAAATTTTAAAATTCAAATATGTACACCTTTCTTTATCAATCATAAACCTCGATGAAGGTGCTTCAGTCATGGGCATCTTCTGAAACAAGCAAAAGCCAATCTCAAGCCATAGCACTTCCTCAATCATCATTTCTTTATCTCAGGTAAGAACAACGTCTTCTTTCGTTATATAAATTCAAATCTAACCCAGCGGTGGCCTGAGGTCATGACTTTTCAGAATAGATCCGATGGTTGTATTTGGGTTGTCTGAGGTAACAGATCTGCGACAATAAGCAACTGTTCCTGTTCAACTTCCTTTTTTCTTCTTTATTCTCAAAGATGTGATTATTGACTAAGCATTTGGTTCAGTGTGCGTTCAAATTGATGACTCTTTGTTTTTAATTTGGTCAATTTCTGTTGATACCAAGTTTAATTTAACTATCCTTGTATTGCTTTTGTTTGATATACATGAATTGAGTTTTGTTGTGATGAATTGAGATTTAAGGCATCATATTGTGGTTTTGGTAAGTTCACTTTATTCTTTTCGTTTACATTTGTCTCAAGTCAATATTAGGGTTTGATACTTTGCTTGTTTTACAGTAAGGGAAATTGGTATTAAGCTATAGTTCATCGCGGTTCTAGGTTTTGCAAGCGTTATTACCGTTATTCATAAACAATCAGCTAAGATATAAGTGTCATTATGATGTTCTTACCGTTAATCAGAAGTAGTTAATTCCACTGTTTTTCTGTTGTGCTTATATACATGATAGTCTACTTTGATATTTTAGTCATATACATGTTTATAGTTGGAGGTGACTAAAATGCAGGTCAGATTTTAATTTTGTAATCATATAAGGCAGTCAAGTACGGGTCAGATTTGTTAATCAAAAGATTTTGTGCAAAAGTAAATCTTTGTTGAGGGGTAGTCTGGATATTTCAAAAGGGCTATTTGTTTTAATACTCTGCAAGTGCAACTATAATATATTCAAAAGGGCAATTTATGGCTGATTGGATAATAGATTTTCTTATTGGATTAATTTGGCGTCAAAATGGTAGTTCTAGAATAAAAGTTCATGAGTTGCTTCTGAAAATTTAAACCTTTTTGTTACAGGTAGACAAAGCTGGCATGGACTGACCTACTTGGTGATGTTGTGCTAGCTGTTCTGAAAGAGATGCCGAGAGATGACTTTTGAGAAATTGAGTTTGCATGGGAAAATAAGAACCATGTCACTTACATGAATTTGTGAGTTATTTTGTACCATTTATTCGTGCTATATGGTTATTACTCTTAACTGGTACATAAATCAATATCTTATCTTTGTTTTCTTTTTGTATCATTGTGAAGTGGTATTGCTTCTCATGAAGAATTGCAAGAGCTGCTGGCTATTGTTAGGAAAAGTCTCCAGATGATGGTCAACCGGTGGTACTGTAGCTCGCAAGACATGGATTATTGGTCAAACATAGGCATACACAAGAACCAGTGCTAAAGGTATTTTAATACCTGATAATCAAAATTAACATGGATTATTGTCGAAAGGTGTATTTTTGGATATTGATGCAAAGCATGGGTGCCTAGGTTGCACGGAAACGCGACCCACCTGTCGTACCCTGTCCCGGAAACTCGCCGGGGACGGCAGGAAACGTTTCTTGACCGTTTCCTAATATTTGGGGACGGTTGTTAACCGTTTCGAAAAGCCGGGGACGGTCAACAAACGATTCCGGGACGTATCCGATGAATTCCGGCGCCACATACGGTATTCCGGCGCCCGAAACCGATGGAAGAAGAAGAAGAAGAATGAAGAAGAAGAGGCGACTGATTATTTTAAAGTATTTTAGGTTAAGAAATAGGTTTAGGTTTTAACATTAAACCCCTTGATCTTTCAGTTCTTTGCATCTAGTCCTTAAACTTTGTTAACATCCACATAAATAGTATTAAATTAGGTTGTACATTTTAACATTTAACCCTTACTATCTAGACTAGTTTATATTTGGTTCTCAACTTGTAATTTTATACATAAAATGTTTAAATGACATTATATATAAATAAAAATAATATATTTATTTATTTGTTATTAATAATTAATTACCTATGTAATATATATATATTTTTTTTATAATTTTTTTATCGTACCCGTGCCGTACCCTTTTTTTGATTTTTTGAGTTTTGGCGTTTCCCGTTCCCGTACCCGTGCCTGTTTCCCGTTCGCGTACCAGTTCCCATGCAACATAGATGGGTGCGGATGCCGTAAAACCTGAGAACAGCTTTGAAGTTTTTGACGAGTAAAGATGCAATGCAAACACCGAATATATTGGAAACGAATCCAAAAACCCAAAAAACTGAAACCGAATACATTGAAACCGAATGAAATGAAACTAAACAACCGAAACTGAAAACCAATTAAGGTGATGATTATCTCCAAGGCCATAAACCGTTTTTTTTTGTTTGTTCCTTTCATAGGTGCAACATGTAGGCATGTGTTAACTTGAGGAGTACTCACTCTTTAGGGGATCCACATGGCTCATTACGTTGTGCTGTTGACGAGGGCTATGGTTCAGCTAGAAAAGTTTATTGGTAAGATGAATGCACACAATATTTGATCCCGTGTTTATTTATTTACTTTGTTTAAAACTCATTAACAAGTTTTTTACTTGTATCAGTTGTGTTTGGAAGTTACCTTTTAGCATTACAAGGAGTAGATCACCTAGAGGTAGCGAACTTCACGTTAGCATTTGTATGATATTTTTAAGATTATTTAAATACTTTGTTGGAATGGGTTGAAACGGGCCGGGTTTACCCTGGATACATTTTGCCTAAAATTCTACAACTTTGTGTCGAGTATGATTCAAAATATAATATTTATAAAAATTGATCTTTTTAATAGAAGTGTAAGAATCATGGTGGATTTATATCATAAAAAAGTAATGCTGAAATGGGGCGAAACGGTTTCGGGCTGACCTTCAATTGTATTTTATATCATAAAGAGGTCAAGACAATGGACATGGCTAAGAATGATGCATGTAGGACGTGCTGGAAGCCAAGATAATGTTCGGAGTCAAGTTATATTGTCGGACATGCTTGCAGTCAACATAATTTTTTGAGTCAAGTTATATTATCGGACATGCTTACAAACTGATTGCGTATTGGAGAAAAAGAAATGTCTCAATCAGAAGAGGCTTTGAGACTTGTTTGGAGTACATGCAGTCCAACGATCTTGGCGTTTGACTTTTATGCTTTATCTGTAATGGGTCATATAGACTGTTTCGGGTTGGGTGACAGTTAATAGGTATTTTTGTATGAAACATGTATTTTTTGGTTACTTTTTTGAGACAAGTGTGTAAAATACAATTTGAACTAGGGTGTGTTTTGGTCGGTTTAGAGCTCAAATCGGAACAAAAAATCATATAACTGAAAGTGTTCTTGTGCATGTTTATGAGTACCGTACCATATCTCCACATATATTGCATTTCTCTAAATTACGTGAGCATATAGTGCATATCAGTATTTGAAGACAGGATATCTCTGTCACTGCATTCATAATATACTGGTATTTCACTAAGCATTTACACAAAAATAATTAACCTTAAAATTTATACGCAGTTGGGTCTAAATACTTGAAAACAAGAGCGGATGCCAATATAAGAAAAAAACCAAATAAAGGCCATATAAAATAACAATGACCATAAGACTCAAACTAGGTTTGCATAAAAAAGAATAAAGATCAATAGATAATGTAGTTTACAAGATTCTAGGCACAACTTAATTTGACCGGTTATAATAGTTTTAGGAGTAAATTGAACAAGTAATTCAATAACCACCCAGAATGCCATGGTGCTTGTATGAAAATTTTATGTTCACAATATGCTATATACACGTAGTTTCACCTTGTAGAGTAAATTGAATACCAAACTTTCAAAACTATAGACTTGGATGAAAAAAAAATTACACCAAAAAACCCAATTCTAATACACCCAAGTCAAAAATTACATCGCAATCATACTATCCATTCCTCAACTTATTTTGAATGTTATTGTTTTTGGAGTTCATCATACGTGGTGGTTCACGGGATGCTCCAAGTAGTCATATTTTTCTCTCGTTTATTCGTTATTTAATAGGTCGGTTAAAATGCAATGTAACGCTCATGGGCCGACAAACTCTATTGTATTTTTAATTCGTTAATTAGTTGGGACAATTAAAATGCAATGTAACGCTCATGGGCCGTCCAACTCAGTTACTTTTATTCGTTAGTTTCGTTGGGCCATTCAAACTGTCATGGAAAGCTCTTGGGAGGCCAACTCACAATTTATGTTTCGTTAGTTTATTGTAAAGTTAAATCAATCAAATAAATTTAATTTTTAAACAGACCTCATCTTGTTATCACGCATTAATCATATTGACTACCTCATCTAATAAATATTTATGCAATGTACCCCTTTATCTTAAAATCTTTTACCTTTATTCCTCATGATATGGTGCAAATCCCCCATTTATAAAAGCAAAGTTATTATGAGTTATCTAAGCAATTAACATTTTAATATTTAAATGATTTCCTCAACTTATCATTCACCTTATAAATCTTATTTTTAATCCTTGTAGAATGTCTTCCTTAAGAAACCACCGTCGTCCTCGACATCAATCGTCTGGTTCTCATGACCACCGTATGGCCGCTTGTATAGCCAAGAAATTATCTGCTGCGATCCTTAGGATAGTAATCCCAAATTCAAAACATCAATGCAACCGTTCCAACCTTTTCCACTAATTTCCCTGCTGGTAACTGCGAACCATCTACCTCCATTCATCCTCACAAAAAGAAACATAAGAACCTTGCTGCAACAAATCCTACCCAACCCCAAGCCTCTTCAGCTTTTATAAACAAGAAACCTTACCTCGGTCTTTACCCGTTATGCCCTATTTGTAACCATCAAAACCCAGTTAAATCCCTATGCCGTCGTTGCACCTAATGTAACCGGTATGGACATTTTGCTAATACTTTTCGTGTGCCACCTAGTGAAAAAGTCGTCCCGCAACAGCCTGTGCCGTCGCTCCTAGACCCGCTAGTACACCATATGCTCAACCTGATGCCCCTACCACCCGTGGGAACCCTAATCGTCTCCGCGATATGTGCCCTCAGATTAATAGTAACATCCCGAAATTCCCTTGAATAATATTAAATATTAATTGCGCCCGAAGAATTGATTTAAGTTAGTAGAATAATAATTATAATATAATAATAAAGATAAGGATGGTGGGTTAAAATAAATGGAGTTATTATGGACTTAAAATGAAGATGGACCTAAGATCCATGGGCTTAGGGAGTTAAAATGCCCCTTAAACCCTAGATTCTCTCCATCTCCATTCTTCTACATCTTAGCCTCCACCATAAGAACACACACTCTTAAGCCAAACACTCTCTACACTATTCTATTCAATGATCCAAGACCAACCAAAGGTATGAAATCTTATCTCAGCTGACCCAACGATTTAGAACCTGACACCGCATCCCGGGATGCCGAATGAGCCGTTTGAATTTAGATCTAGCTTTATTCGGGTGTTTAATCAACCAAAAATGAGCTTAAGGGCCACCTTAGCTCAGATCCGGACACCCCGAAGCTACCTGGGTTATAAATGATCAAACTCCGGCCAACCATGGTGGTTAACGAAGGATGACGGCGCTGGAATCGAAGAAAAACCTTAAAACGCGAAGTAGAAAGCTGACAGAATATATAAGGCGTATAAGTATATACGTCGTATAAGTATGAGTAGGGTATAAGTATGTATGCAGCGTATATGTATGATCAACGTATATGTATATGTAACATGTACGTATATGTAGCGTATATGTATATGTAACGTGTATGTATATGTAGCGTATATGTACATGTAACGTGTAAGCATGATCAACGTATATGTATATGAAACGTGTATATGCAGCGTATATGTATATGTAACGTGTATGTATATGTAGCGTATATGTATATGCAACGTATATGTATATGTAGCGTGTGTGTATATATATATTCCGTGTATGTATGTATGTATGTATGCCGTATATGTATGCATGACTTACACGTTGGAATGACTTATACGAGGAAATAACTTACATGCCCAAACTTATACGGACCTGAGTGATTTTTCCAAATAAACGAAAGATACAGTGTAAACGCACATAAATGATAGATATGGACTTATATAATATATGAGCTAAGAATATGTAAATAATTACTAAGGAAAGGTAACGTTTAAAACGGGAAATGACCTAGAAATGTGATATAACTAGGAGTAGTTAAGTTATGCCTGCTAATTGTTACACACTTAGCCGTTCATAACTCAAGAAGGGCATCACCGTAAATTCAGAAAGGAATCTCTTACATGTGAGTTTCTAGCCCCACTTCCTTGTTATGTTTTCGGGGCTGTGTGCATAGTTGATGTGATTAGTTAATACACTTACCTTAAGTGGTAAGTGTATGTTATGTGCATGTTTTATAAAGTATGTATGAATGATATTTATGAAATTGTATGAATGATGGTATGAAGAAATATATGTATGAAGGTATGAGTAAATGGAGAGGATAGGACCAGTCCCTTATAATATCTGAGAGGATAGGGACCATACCCTTATAATATCTGAGAGAATAGGGACCATACCCTTATAATATCTGAGAGGTTAGGGACCAAACCCTTATAATATCTGAAAGGTTATACGGCGAAAGACTCTTTAAAACATATAAAATATATATTTAAAGTAAGATAAAATATGAAAGTATGAAAGAAGGAAAGTAAGAACGTAAGAATGAAGATATATATACTTATGTATGTATAAAAGAAGGTAAAGCCTGAATGTATGAAGTATGTGAATGTAATATATATTATCTGATTAACTAGAACTCACTCAGCGTAGCTGACATTTAGTATGCACGCAGGTAAATAGATTAAAGGAGTTGACTTGAGGAAGATACATGGCATGATCTGAAGCGGCTAGCATCTGAAGAAGAATTGTCATGATGTTTTTAATATAATGTTTTCTTTTGTTATATTTAAAGACAAGATTCAAATATTTTGTATTGAATGGTTGAAGTTTTATATTCCGCGAAAAGTTTTAATTACCTTTGATATTTAGAACTGTGTTTATGAGTAAATCCAATGCTAAAGTAGGGCACCGGGACCGGGGCCTTACATTATCCATGCTTAACAAGCTCAAACTATAGTTACACCCTACTACATTACCCAACAAGTCCAAACCTATCAATCCCACGTCCTTCAAGCTCCTCTCGTCAACCAAAATCATTCGTACTTAACCCAAACTCATCAGATTCCGCACCTGCAAGCTCGAGTTTACCAAACACACTCTAATTAAACAATACTCTTGCAAACCGTTTGTTGGTGCATGATGCCAGTAGTTCATTTATCTCGTGTCTATTGTGTCTGTAATCGTTACATTGTTCTTATGTTTTGTTGAACGTGTTTGTTTAGGTTATGCTTATGGGCAAACTTGTTTAGTGGCGAAGTTAGGGACAACTTCGCCTAGGGTGTTAGCGAAGTTTTTGCTTAATATAGACCTAACTTCGGCCACTTTATTAGGTGACTTTTGCAGTTTTGGTTTGGTATTGAGACATGATACTTGTGTGGTGTTTTTGTGTTCTCTACATCGTTACATAACAAGTATTCGTTTGTGTTTACGTGTTCTTATGCCATTAACGTATTGCTAATATGTTTAGTTTTAGAATGATTTGTCGGTTTTTTCATTATGGAATTAGCTGCAGAATTATCTACAAAAATAGGAGTGCTCGTCATTGGTAGACCCAAAAATAATATCATCCACATAAGCTTGAACTATCAATAGATGCCCATCCACCTCCTTGGTAAACGGTTTACAATTAACCGTTCCTCGAATAAAGTGACTATCCAACAGATGTTGAGATAAAGTTTTTTACCAAGCTCTCGGGGCTTGATGTAAACCATACAGTGCTTTATCAAGTAAGTACACCTTGTCCTTGTGGATCAGATCGACAAATCTCGGTGGTTGTCCCACGTAGACTTCTTCACCAAGTTTCCAGTTAAGGAAAGCAGATTTGACATTCAGTTGATATACTTTAAAACCCTTCCACGAAGCAAATTCCAGAAAAATTCAAATTACTTCAAGTCTTGCTAATGGTGCATATACTTCGTTGAAATCGATTTCTTCTCGTTTATTGAATCCGAGAACGACTAAACGAGCTTTGTTCCTTATGATAATTCCATTTTTTTCACGCTTGCACTTGAACACCCATTTTGTATTAATACGTCTCTTGTCTTCAGGTAAGTCTACAAGCTTCCACACCCCTAACTTCTCAAACTGTTGAAGTTTTTATTCCATAGCATTAACCCAACTCTCCTTGGTTAATGCCTCTTTGTATAGCTTCGGTTCTATTTGTGAAATAAAACATTTAAATGAGAACTAGTTTTGCAACGGAGACACTTTTGTATAGAAACATCGAAGGCTTTGGTCAATTTGACTTCTTATATGAACCCTCGTGTTTAGTTCTCCAATGATGTTTTCCTCAGGATGATATGACACAGTTCAAGAAATGATTTCGGTCGACACACTCACATCATCTTGTAGATTAGTAACATTTTCTTATCTATATACTGCATTAGAACTTGGTGCGCTGATTGAACCAACATTTCAATCACATCTTCACGAGATTCTCCATCATCATCAAACGAAGGAGTAGACGGAGAAGCAACAGGATAAGGAACATTTTGATCAACATGAGTTACTTTATTGAAAATCGGGGGAATATCAGTTGATGCAAATTCTCTAGAATAATTATCGTTCAAGTATTGTTGAAACAATAACAAAGCAGCTTTATCTGATAAATTGTCTTCAGGTAAACTGAAGCTCTTCCAAAGGTTATCATAACCAAAAAACCATACATATCCATGTCTTTGAGTTGGTATATTGTATCTTTGACAATCCACATGTTGTACTTGCATGATTCGGTTTATGTTTGGAAGAAATACTCTTCTTAACGGACTTGCATAACCCACAAAGAATGTGACAATCGTCAATTTCAGGTTAACTCCGTTAACTCAACTCCGTCAATTCAAACTTAAGATCATTGAATCTATAACGCACACCTCATTACATTTAAACTAGGGTTTAAATGACGCTTAACACTTACTACATGTGTAGTCTTTCGGGAATTGCACCGAAACGCAAACGAGTTGACGCAAACAATTGGCGAATAAACGAAAAACGTCAAAACAATAATTATGTGATAATTATGTGTTAGACTTATGTGTTATGTGATAACATTCTTATAAACATTAACTTAATGTGCTAGAACTAGTTAATTAAGCTAGAAAAGTAACATTTGGAAGTTAAGGGACCAAAGTGTATTATATTATTATTATTAATATTAACCTAAACCCTAACCTCCTTCTCTCCCTTCCCAAAACCGACGGCAGCTACCCCCCCCTCTCTTCACGATCGGCTCACACACACACACATATTGCTTGGATTTTGATCTTGGGTTTCACAATTGAAGCATCCCACACCCGATTCTAGTCATCTTCTACCTTCCTCTTGCTTATTTTTGTGCTTTGGAAGGTATAATTATAAACCCTAGAATCTGGAAATTATATACATGATGTTCATATGTCTTGTTTTGATTGAAAGATGTATTGATTGTTGAATTGATAGCTAGTATTGGTGTTATTGCATGTTAATCGTTTGTTTCTTGATTTTGAGTTCAAGTAAAACCCTAATCATGGATGTAATGTGTATTTGATGTGCATGGATAATGATTATGGTGTCTATAAGGTCATATGAACGGATTATGGTCCATAGATAGTTAATAGGTTGAGTTTTGTTGCAAACAGTTTCTGGACAGATTGTGTTGTTGATGTTCAATTGACTGTAACGGGGTGTAAATGTGAAAATTGGTTGAGATTATTGATACTACAGTAAACTAGGTTGAGTCTAGTTTCTAAAGAATATAAATTTGCAATTTTTGGACGTGTAAAAGTTAACCTTTATGATTTTACAAAAACGTTGTGCAAAGCTGAGTTGTTAGACCTGCTGTTAGGTTGTTTTGTAAATGTTATATCTCATGAACTACGAGACCAATTGGGTTGGTTCCACTTCTGGAAATTGACTTGTTGAGTTAGGAACCTAACTCAAGTGGTCTTTCATTTGTTGAATTTTTAGTTTAACGGGAATTTCAAATAACATTCTGTTGCGTATGAATTTGACTGTTATGAGTTTGCTGTAATGTTTTGATCATTGTGAGAAACATATGTGGAATAAAAATAAAATAAAATATGTTATGGAAACCTAATACATGTATACTTTTGTGATGATTTTTGATGAATTAATTGAGATGCTATGATTGGTGGTATAGTATAATCTTTCAAGTAGAATTTCTGTCTCGGTGAAACTAGCTGCTGAATTTTGTGAAAATGCATGAAACATGATAATTGCTAGTTAATTGTTATGTTTTGACCAAATTGCCCCCGCGGGGAATACTTGCTAAATAATTGTGGTGTTTTGACCAAATTGCCCCTGTGGGGAATAGTTTCTAGTGATGTACATTATTAATACATGACACGTAAATAATTGTTCACACATGTATCGTATCACAAATGTACTTGTTAAGTCACACACGATTCACAAACGAAACACGAAACGTGATATTTGCATAGGTATTATGTGCCGAGTCTAGAGACTCGATAATAGTTCCGATACTTAGAAAATCTCCTTGTTGTTTTAGAACGCTAGAGAGAGTTTTTCTGTGACGCGCATCTTGGTGAATTATTTTGGGAATACTTCGCAAACAGTGAGTTCACTTACCCCTTTTAAACTGTTTTCAAATGCTTTTCACTTGGGGGAGATAACATACTCCGAAAACGCATTTAAGATTTTGTTAATATAGATTATATATCACTTGTAAAGACTAAGTGGCAAACGCAATAACTAAAGTCCTTCATTCACATCGAACCATTTAATATTGGATAATAGCGAGTCATTGTTGAGTAGTACTACTGGGTTTGACAAACCCCACCCAACGCTAAACTCGACTGGAGGTCGAGTGGGTGTAATCTTGGCTAAACACATACCATGGTCGGGATAGACCTGGTGGCAAGGCAAATGATAAACAGTCAGCTTCGGTGTCGAACACTTAGTAATACTTGTTTTATAGGCTAGCTACCTATAGATATATAATTGACATAACACTATCTGGTAACGCAAAACGCTTAACGCAAAACGCTTAACTCAAAACGCTGAACGCAAAACGCTGAACGCAAACGCTAAACGCTTTATTTATATAAACTTGTGAACTCACCAATCCCGTGTTAACACTTTTTGTATGTTATTCTCAGGTAGCCGAGGCGGGCGCGCGGTATAGGATCATGCATTGTTTGAAACGCTTTTGTTTATGCAACCTGATTTTAAACTGTTATTATGGGGTTTTGAGTCGTCCTGCGTGACGCAACTTTTATCTCTTGGTTTTTACGCTTCCGCACTTAATTTCATTTAAACGTTTTTATGGTTTGATTATAACTAATGATTCCGATCCTGTTAGTTCACACCCTTTGACGGTAAAACTCCGTTAGTGGATTTTGAGGGTGTGACAAAGAATCCCACTACCGATTTTACACCAAACTTACCATCAGGATCCAAAACCGTACATCGTGACCCAAATGATTCGAGCCATATCATATTCGGCTTTCTTCGGTTCAAGAGTTCAAAGCATGTTTTCCCAAATTTCTTTATTGTGAGAAGACGGTTTTGTGTATAACATGTAGAAGCCACAGCTTCGGTCCAAAAACTAACAGGTAGCTTTGAATCGGCTAACATAGCTCTAGCAGTCTCGATAAGAGTTCTATTCTTTCGTTCAGCGGCCCCATTTTGTTATGGAGTGTAGGGTGCACTAAATTCATGAAGAATACCATGTTCGTTACAGTACTCCAACATCTTGTTGTTCTTGAACTCGGATCCATTGTCACTTCGGATTCTTCGAATTGGCAAATTGTACAAATTTTCCAACTTTTTAAACAAAATCATTAGGTTCTCAAACGTCTCATCTTTGGATTCTAAGAACATTACCCACGAGAACCTTGAATAATCATCGGTAACCACTAAAGAATAATAGTCCACCAATGATACTTTTGACATTCACGGGTCCAAACAAATCCATATGGACTCTCTCGAACGACAAGTTGATAGAATTTAACGCTTTTTTCGGATGTGTCTTTATTTTCTGTTTTCCCTTTTTACAACTCAGGCATTCGCTACTCAAATGAAATCCTTTCTCATTCACCCCATCAACAAGTTGATTGTGAACTAAGTAGTTCATCTTTCTTACATGAATGTGACCCGCTCTCATGTGCCATAATATGGATTCCTTCTCTGACTCTTTGGAGACAAAACATTGAACAGTCTTAGTATCATGCTAGCTACTCTCATGTTGAGAACATACAAATCATTCTCTCAAGGTGCTTTCATCAAGATCCATTCTTCCGGTATCTCGTACCCCGGTTTCAAAATTATACACTCCCTGTCAGTGAAGTGTGTGGAGAATCCTTTGTCACAAATTTGTGATATGCTCAACAAATTGTTCTCCAATTCTGAAATGTAACTGACCTTATCAAACATTACTGGGCCGTTTGACAGTATTCCTTCACCCACTATTTGACTCCCTTTGTTACCGGAAAATCCAACATAGCCTCCTCTAAGTGTTTTGACATCTTTCAATAAATGAAGAGTACCATTCATGTGTCTAGAAGCTCTATTATCCATTATCCAATGTAAATCATTGGATCTTGGAAGCCCCTACACACCAAGTGACCACATAGTGAAACAAGGAAACCCAAGCCTTCTTAGTATTGGGGTGTTTGATTTTCTCATACAACATTTCCTTAAAACAATTCATCACATTTACTATCCATTGATGAATTATCAACATATGAACAAACACTAGAAGCATCAAAAACTTTACACACATAATGTATCATACTAGGTAACTTAGGTTCCAAATCACTAATTTTGATTTTTGCTACCCAGTTTTGAACCTTAGTATGTTTCTTGACATAGAATGTGTCCTTTCTTACAGAAGAACTTTCACAAATTCAAACACATTTTTAACCACATTTTTTTTCCTTTTTAAGTATTTTTGTTGGTACACACTTCTGTGTAGGTGTTTGACTCACATTCTTCTTATAAGATTTGACCTCTTTCTTATGAACATGATCGTGTCTAAATCGATTAGGACATGCATAAAAATAATGTCCTATCTCATTGCAGTTAAAACATCTTCTTTGGTCTACTACCATTTCAACCCTCGAAGATCGATTCTCAACTTGATCATGTTGTTTTTGTTAGAAAAATTCTTCATTACTTTTTTTTTTTCTAAAAACATCATCCTTTTTTGATTCAGTCATTCCAGCCTTAACAAACAAAATCTTTTTGAATGGTTTAACTTGAATCTTGTGATAAAAACTTGTTTTAGAAAATCTTTTGCTTTCAATTTTAGACTCATTATGCACACAAGTTTTATCCTCATCACATTTATCAGATACATTCTCATTTAACATTTTTTTCAGCAACTTGACCAAATCCCTCACTCTCACACTCGTAGCTATTTACTGATTTTTCAAAGTTAACATCTATCGAATCAGGCAAACATGTTTCGGAATAACTCTGTGGAGTATTAATCTCCAAGTTTAACACCTTAAGAAAAACTTTTGGTTCCTTTGGAATGTATGAATTCCAAATTGGAGGCGGAATTGAGTGATAACCTAAACTAGTTTGCTCTTGATCGCCACAGTTCTTTGTGGGAATTATGTGATCAAAAACATAAGATGAGGCCCAATAACTCTTTAGCTTTTGACCAACTCTTTCATGTTGAATCTTAACATATTGTAACTCTTGCTTAAGAGCAGCATTCTCATCAATATGCCGATTAATAGCAACCTGTATATCTTCTATAGTGTGTTTAAGCATGAGAATGGTTTTCTCATCTTGTTGAATTCGTTTCCATAAATGTTTTCACATTTTTGTAATTTCTGAAAAGCTTCATTTACTTTATTAAATTCTTTAACAATGTTATCAAAGTTACTTTTAAGTATTTTGAATTCAAAGTCTTTAATCACATTCTTCACAATCTAAATCACATTTAAACACATTAGGTTGTGAACATACCTGGTTTGCCATAAATGCATGTTGATCAATCTTTTCAATATCTTCCACGTTTTCCTCTATTGATTCCTTATTTTGAGTATGAACCTTCTCTTACTAGGTTCTTCATACTTCTCTTCTCCAAAATATATTTTGCCATGTGGTACTTCTTCTCCATTGAACCAACCTACAAAACTTTCTATGATATCAGGTGGAAAAATAGATTGAAAATAATCAGAGGGAATAGGATGAATCATGTCATATGTGTGTGGTTCATCATCCTCAAGTTCTTCCTTGATTTCAGCAATTAATTCTTCATTTTGGTTTACCTCATAAACTTTTTCAGCAACCACACTATCAACCACTACTTCCTAAGTTACCACTTCAACCGGTACTTTCTTGACCAATTCTTCAACCTTTTCTACCTCTTGAACACTTTCTTCAATCGCAGCAATATCCTCAAATACCTCAGCTACATTTTCTTGTTGGACAAAGTTATTCCAGCTAAATCCCTCATCCATTTGAGCAGTATGGTATGCTTGTGACATTGAAGCTTCAGTTCTTTCCAGCATCAGAAGACTTGTTAGGAGAGTTTTGGTGGTAAATAGCTTGCCGAAAGGATTGGCACTACTATCAACTTCTTTGTTCGTACATTCTCTTTAGAAATGCCCTTTTTTTTGCATATGAAGCATCTCACTTTGGATTTATCAAACCCAATTTTGAAGATGTACCTTCTAATCAGTTTTTCCTGGTGATCTCTTTGAGCCTTTGAGCTCTTCTGGTAACACTTTCCATACACCATTTAATTTCTAGCATCTCCATCTCTTCTGGGTCTATTTGAACGTAATCTTCCTTAGTCATGTTGTAGTTTCCAATCCTTCCAGCAATCAGACCTTCATACGATTCCAAAACAGATCCAAGAAAGCTCTTTGATATTATCAGCAGTTAAATCGTTTGAATTCTCGACATTTACATCAATGTTGCACTATAAAACATCAGGATTTTGGTTATGTGGATGTGTGTTCTGATCAGTAGGCATAGTTCCAGAGTAGCTACTAGAATATTGTAAAATTTGAGTAGCTTGAGATTCACCAAGTGTATTTCCCACAAAGGCAGTTCCTTCAGTACAGTACAGTATGTGGTCTGAATCTTTGGACTAGAATTGAGAGAAGAATTGTTATAGTATAACCCAATATCTTGAGCAGCTGTCGAGCTCTTCATTTTTTGCTTCTTCCTCAATTCTAACTCTTATGGCTCTAGCTTCATAATAAACCTAGCTAGATTGAGATGGGCATAAGCAACCGAATTTGATTGTTGAATCATGATAAATGTCTCCCACTCTTCAGGTAATGCATCAGCTAATTTATCAATATATATTCATATTCAGGCTTGTCAATGTAACAACTCAGACTTTTCGTTTATAATATATATACATATTACCCGACCCGTTTTGGTTTTGGATAATTTAATCAACAAAACATCGCAATTTTTTCGAGTTGTTATTATTATTTTTTATTATATTTAATTAATTATCAAAATTAACTTTGAATTATATATCATTCATTTCAATGTTTGAATTGAAGGTTCATACTGTCAGAGTTATTTGATCTTATCAAATGTTATCATTTTTCTCGTGTTACCATTTTTCTCGAATAAATCATGAATTCTATAAGATACTATTAAAGATCTTATCGAAAACTTACAGCAGCTTGCCAAACAAAGGCTAAAAGAAAAAAGAACTGGGGTATGACTGGCATAACATCTACGATTGGATTCAAAAAAGCATAGGCTTCGGGCAATTTGGCGAAGAAAAGACTACTCGGATAAAGGGCAGAATTAAGACAGATCAAACTAAAGATATTAAGCATAACAGAATTTTTTTCGTCGAGATAATTGCATTTTGATTGAGTTATTGATATAAGGAAAAATGAAGAAAGTAAGGTAGACAAAAAAATCCTTCTTTTTCCACTCAATAAAAAATCCTCCAATTCTCAAATGAGACTAGAAGAAATCATACCTTCATACAATATCTTAATTGAATTATATGTAATGATCAATAAATTAAGTTGAATTCTAGATATACACATGTCAAAATCCTAGCAACGAATCTATAATAAATTCTATATTCTATAAAGAAGAAAGATTTTCTATAGATAGTTGGACTGGAATTGACGAACACCTAATACCAATATTATTCTTTATTAGTATTAGTGTCCAATAAAAATAGAAATGGGGCGTAGCCAAGTGGTAAGGCAACGGGTTTTGGTCCCGCTATTCGGAGGTTCGAATCCTTCCGTCCCAGAGCATATTCCCTGTACCCGAATACTTCTTTTTTGTTCAACAAGGTTCTGTTTCACGGTCTAATATTGGATAGAAGAGTATTCCTTCTTTTTTTATTTTGAATGATTCTTTTCGGAATCATATCTGAATTTTTCACAAACTGAACTAAATCTAGTTCAAATGACATGCAAAAGTAACTAAACCCTTTTGATAAAGATAAGATGAGATGTAGAAAGATTACTTAACCTCAGGTTCAAATATGAAAATACATATAAAAGAGGAAGTGCTTAGCCTATAGGTATGTATTGTTATCCGGTATGTATTGTTATCCTATTTCAGTGACAAAGAGTCTTTCTATTTTTGTGAAAAAGAGTTTTCATACTTACTTAAAAAATCAAATTTTAAATATTTAACAATTCTATTTATTTTCATTGTTCGATCTATTTAGATTATTTGCTTTACATCATTGAGAATTCCATTCGAAAAGAAAAAGAAAATGATCTTTATTATGATAATCAAATGGAGTCTTTACTGTAAAACTTGACTCAAATAATGATATAGAAGTAAGAAACTTTTTCAAGTATAAGGATTTATAATGATTCTTTATGGATTGAATCTTTGGGAAGTTTTGGGAAGTTGGAATTAGTAAGTCTATCTTATTGAGTCACTTGAAGAGGCAGAGTCAAATAGAATTTATTTTTTTAGAATTTCTTTATTCGTGTGATTTCTGTTAGTTATGTTATTTCTCTATTTAGATTTCTGGATATTTCTGTTAGACATTTTTTGAGATAGAGATTTATATCAAAATGTTCCATTCATACAAAAAAGCCGCGGTCTTGCTAATATTTATTCATAAAAATATTGATTATCTATGTAGCTGTAGCTAAGAAAAAAGAGAAATAACTATGTCTCTGTACTGACTGAACCAATGACTATTCATGATTTCATAATTGAATCAATTCCATACTGGTTCGAAATTAGAGGAATGTTATGGTTAAACTTCGTTTAAAACGATGTGGTAGAAAGCAACGTGCGACTTGAAGGACACGATCCGTTGTGGATTCTTATCCACCATTTTATATAGGAATGAAGGTGCTCTTGGCTCGACGTCGTTTTTCTATTCTACTAGAACCCTTCTTTTTTTATTGGGTTGTAATTGTAATGTAAATAGTTTGCGATGGAGCTCGAGTAGAAAGTATTGATTAATTTCTCAGGGGCAACGATCTAGGGTTAATGCCAATCAATAAATTGGAAAAACTTCGTAAGTATATCTTCGATATAGAAATAGAAATCGAAAGGATCCGATTCGAGCAAATTTTAAACAAATTTTAAATCCCAAAATTTTTGTTGGAACGGCTAAAACTTTTAGATTCACGGTGTATCGCGCACGAATAAACCATCGGTATGATTCTTTGATAGAAAGAAATCACAAAAAGGGGTATGTTGCTACCATTTTGAAAGGATTAAGAAGCACCGAAGTAATGTCCAAACCCAATGATTTAAAACCAAGATAAAGGATCCCAGAACAAGGAAACGCCACTTCAATTGTCTCACGGATCCAAAGACAGAATCCAAATCTATTTTAAACGAGACGAAAAGGGGGGGGGGGGGTTAAAGACCACTCAAAAAATAAAAATATGAATATCTTTAAGATATTTTAAAATTCTTGAACTTGAGTTATGAGTACAAATGATTTTTTCATGAAGAAAGCTAAAAAAAAATGACTCTATGTTAAATTACAGACTAATTTATTTTGTGGAGTCCTTTCCTATTTATTCTAATTTTATCCATAGACAAAACTTCTAATCATTTTTTCTCGAGCCGTACGAGGAGAAAGCTTCTTATACGGTTATAGGGGGGGGGGGATTTCTTTTTCATCTACATCTATCCCGATGAGCCGTCTATCGAATCGTTGCAATTGATGTTCGATCCCGAAGAGAAGGAAGAGATCTTCGGAAAGTGGGTTTTTATGATCCTATCAAGAATCAAACTTATTTAAACGTTCCCGCTATCTCTATTTCCTTGAAAAAGGCGCTCAGCCTACAGGAACTATTCAGGATATTTTAAAAAAGGCAGAGGTTTTTAAGGCTGTGACACACGGCTAAAAATTAACGTAATTTCGTGACTAATATAACCGTACTTACGTAAATAAAATAATATATTAAATAGTTAATACTATTTTAATCCAAAAACTCCAAAAATATTTTAGATATATTTTATTACGTTCGAAAATTTCAAATTTTGGCACACAGTGAACACTACGTGAAACAACCGATGCCGACAACTTAAAAACTGAGACAAGTCAAAACGTGTAAAGAAAAACTCGAAAAATTTAAATTTTTATGAATATATTAGTGATAATATATAAAGTAATTTTTAGAAGATTTGAATCGTGAAATTTAGAAGAGAAGCAAACAAAAGCCAGTGTAGGACACCGTATGAGCCCGTAATTAACTATTTCCAAACATTAATATCTCAGGCTTGTATTATCTGGAATTCAATATGGATCAAACCTGACAAATAGTTATTAGAAACGTGATTCATTTAATTAGCTAAAGTTCGTTAGATTTAAACGAAAAATTAAGTTATTGTTTAAACGCCTACTTACCAACCCAACTCTTTCCCCCTTTGGCAGGCCACCTCACCCCCCCCCCACCACATCACCCTCCTCACCTCCTTTTTCATCCAATCACCATCTAACATGAAGTCTCCTAATGATTACAATCTAATAACTAGATTGATTTGTTGTAAATCATCAAGATTCTACAAAAACCTCCAAAGACCGTATTAGTAAACCAATATTATAAGAGACATTATAGTGTATAGCAATGAATGTTTAGCATGATCAAGGGTTAAGACAGAATATCAGAAGCCAACTGAACTTATGCAAGAACTAGAAATTCCTCAATAATAATGAGAGTTCATCATCATAGATTTCATAAACGAATTCCCACAAACTCCTAAGTAGCACGACACTCTCTTGGTAATTGTAAATCGATTCGTTCATTCTCAACATGGAGAAAATGATTGATTCATGACGGAAAGAATACTAGAGTAATCTTGTAAGGTAAATTGACAATCATGGTCCTAGAATGTAATTGTGAATTTACAGGTGCATTTGAACTCTAATATGACTTTTCTATATCAAGGTTTTGGCAACCTTTTCTCGAGTCTTTTGAATACCCTCCTACCATTGCCTAAGCTTTACTATAATATCGATTATCACTCCGGTATTAAGGCCGATCTGTATTAATCCTTATATGAAAACAAAATATCAATCACTACCTTATCAGGCTGAAGTGAGATAAAAGCATTTGACAAGATGTTCATAGAACCACCGACAAAGTTGTCAACGTCAGAAAAAGACTTAAAAACTACTAGAAATCGACCGAAAATCTATTTCGATAATCAAAGAAAAACCATTAGAATTCCAATTCAAAGACAGATTTATATTATAAGTCTCACTTTGTAAATGGGTAATTAAGGAAGGAAATTCGAGTCTTCATTATACTGGACCTTTCGAAATCGCCAATCGGGTTGGTCCAGTTGTGTGTAGACTCGAATTACCTCCAACAGTTAGTAGAATAATTGACATGTTCCACGTATTTAATCTAAAGAAATTCCTATCTGACAAATCGCTAATCATTCCTATTAACGAAGTCCACATGGACATCAAGTTTTGTTTCATAGAAGAACCTGTATAAGTTATGGATTGGAACATTCAGAAGCTTAGGAGAAACCGAATCAAGTTAGTCAAGGTCTCCTAGATTCAAGACTTGGATCCGTGTTCACCTGGGAATGTTAAGACTAGATGACATGTAAATACCCACACCTATTCCTTGTATTTCCCGCAACCAGTGCCATCTCATAAATTTCCGGGACGAAAATTCTTAAAGGATGGGAGAATGTGACACCCGGCTAAAAATTATCCTAATTCCTTGATTAATATAACCGTACTTACGTAAATAAAATAATATAATAAAAAATTAATATTACTTTAGTCCAAAAATATTTGAAATATATTTAATTATGTTCTAAAAGTTCAAATTTTGGCGCATAGTGAATACTACGTGAAACAACCGTTGGTAACAACTTAAAAACTGATAGAAGTCCAAACGTGCCAAGAACAACTCGAATAATTTAAATTTTTATGAAAATATTAGTGATAATATATAAATTAATTTTTAGAAGATTCGAATCGTGAAATTTAGATAATAAGCGAACAAAAGCCAGTGTAGGACACCGTATGAGCCCGAAATTAACTATTTCCAATAATTAGTTTCTTAGGCTTCTATTATCTGGAATTCAATATCGGATCAAACCTGATAAAAATTATTAGACACGGGATTCGTTTGATTAGGTAAAGTTCGTTAGAAGTTAAAACTAAAACTTAAGTTATTGTTTAAACACCTACTTACCAACCCAACTCTTCCCACGCCCCCACCCCTGGCCGGCCACCTCACCCCCTCACCACATCACCCTCCTCGCCTCCCTTTTCCTCCAATCACCATCTAACATGAAGCCTCCTAATGATTACAATATAATAACTAGATTTTGTTAAAAATCATCAACATAGCCCACCTTGCAATCTACATTACACCTCACTAACCTACTCCTTCCCTCCCTCTCCTTATAATCACGGCACACCACCACCACCTCCCTTACACCACCATCAACTCAAATCATAATCACACTTAATCAAGAACACACTACAATAGAGGATTAAGCATTATAGGAAGCAAGAATCAAGCTAGGAAGCTAGGAAACACCCACACACAAAATCTTTCTTTCATCATCTTACTAGTTTCTTTAAAACCCAAGGTAAGATATGTAGTTGATTTTGGTTAATCAAGTTTGATTAAGTAATGTTTCACACAAATGGGTTAGAATCAACCTTAGAAACAAAAATTAGTAAATGCATGCGTGTGTGTGATTGAGGTGTGAGTGTTTGTGTGAGGAGTATTGAACACTCACATACATGCATACACTCATGTTAATAAGTTGGTTGTATTGTTGAAATGGTTTATGACACTTGGATTTGATAATAATCTTACTTGATTTGAAGACTTAGGAAGTACATAGATTGTTTTGATAAGTGGGTTTTGATGTAAAAATAGATTTTTATTTAACTAATGTTCAAATGGTTACTTGATGTAGTCATAATATGAAAAAAAGAATAATTGGTAATAGTTGATTTTCTAGAGTTAAATTGGAATTATATGAAAATTGATAAATGATTATTCATGGACTGAACTTGCAATTTGTGAATTTAATTGAGTACTTGTACAAATTGATGTTTTTAAAAAGGTTAATGTAACTTGAAATTAAAATTGATGATAGGTTCATGCTAGAATTTCATAACTTGCTAGTTCTAAGACAAGATTCAAAGTTAGATTGTTGTAGATTGTTGATTACTAATAAAGGAAACTTTTTGTTGATTCAGATTAAAACGTGTCTAACGGCTTGAATAATTATTGCATACATGAATATGTATGATATATGGTTGGATTCCAATAGTAAACACCCTTATGAAAAATCATTAATTGATAAAGAAAAAGATGGACAATGTTTGTTACTTGCTAAAAATAGAAACTTTGTAACTTGGTTAATAGAAAAATCTAAAACCAAATAGCATAATAGGTTGTATGGAACCTTGTCAAACTAGTTGAATGAGATTACTTGAAGTTTGAATTAAATGAAGTTATTGAATTCGGAAAAGTTACTATTAGTAGAAACTTTTGTTATTGATGCTAGGAATGTGATTACTATGGATGATGTTAAATAAGAAAATAGGACCATATTTTAAATTGTTAAAATCTGGAAATATTGATGTCTAAACGTTATATTAACATGTTAGAAATAATACACTCACTTGTTGCTAAAAACTAGTAGTTAAAGCTTGAGCATGTTTCATTAAAATTTGGTTTGTTATGCATATTTTCTCTACATGATTTAAACTTGAAGAAACTGTAAATTACATGTTATTTTGTGCATAATTTGTTTTGGTAAAATGAGTTAAATAGCTTGTCGGTAACATTAGCAGTTGAAAAGTTCGACTTTTAACGTGAACCTACATCAGCTTTTGGAACTGTTTTAGAACAGCCCCTAAAGTTATAAAGTACTACATAACATAATTTAATGTATAAAAGGAGGACAAGATATTAAAACTTGATCCTAGACGGTTCGTGTCGCGAAAACCGACACGGAAACGTAAAATTTACTATTTTAAGAAAATAATAACTAGAATGAAAAATAATGTGTTTTTATAAAAGAGCTTCTAAAACTTAACTATTTTTATACAAAAAGTGTTTTTAATAATTTGAAACTCAAAGTTTTTGCGAAAACATAACATGTTCGTTGTTAAATACAAAACTGACAAAACCGGCAAAACCGACTAAAACCGATTAAAGTGATGTCAAATTTATAACTAAAATAAAAACTTATAATTTCCAAAACTTTCCAGCAACTAAAATTCTATTTTTATAAATTATATAATAAAATAATATTTAATTAGAATTATTAAATAAAACAATTGTTGGATAATATTTACTTGTTCAAAATTATAATTGGTTAATAAATAGAATTATATTTGTGCTTCTGTGATCACTTAGGTTGAGGACAAATAGAATAAAAGTCGTCAACGAATCATTCAAACCCGAATTAAAAATTAACGAATGTGTACTAATATAGGACACAAGTTTTTTGGACATATCCCGGATTCAATTGTGAGTTTCTCTAAAAATCCCTCGTTTTTAATAATGAAATGTTATATAAATGTTTTTGGGGAAAATCATATTCTTTTTGATTATTTTATTAAAGTTTTAAATTCATTTTATTTTACAAACCGTGTTAAAGTAGGATGAGTCAATTTGACTAAATATAACTGTTAACCGAATTAATAAGGGCATAGAAATGTTAGTAGATCTATCGGGGTGACGCCCCCCACTTCCAATCGTGTTGGGTTAAAAGTGAGAATATTTTGAGTTTGGTATGTTTCGAGTTATCAATATTGATAGTCATACACTTGTTGTATTATTTGCTCGTTTACAACAATACGATTTGTTTAAGCAAAAAATGTTATGTTTTCATAAAGAATCAATCATTACGGTATAATGGTTGAGGACTATTAAATATATAAATATAAAAGTTTTTTTTCATAAAATAAAGAGAATTCACCAACATTCGTGTTGACAAACCTTTTTAATGTGCTTTTAAGGTAAATAAATGAAGTATTGAAGCTTCGTGAAGAGCGCGGGAATATAGTGACGTGTGTTTGAATGAAAAATGTTGACTTTATGTTGGACTTTTAGTTTGAACAAAAATCGTGTAATATGACACGTGTAATGATTCTGATGGTTAAATAAAGTTCAACTTTCGTTAAAAATATATATACAAATGTGATTGGCTAAAAACGGCGTCTGTCACCACACGAATGACTTAGTCAGAGTCTCCCGCTGCTTAAATTAAGATTTTCGGGGTGTGACAATTTCCACCCTAAAGCTTAGTTTTAACCCCTTTTGTATCCGTGTAAGAAATTCAGGGACTAAATTGCAAATTTGTCTAAATACTATATTATAACCAGGATCCAAACCCAAACCCATATCCATTAACCCGTATCCAACTCCTACGTATAATCAATTTGATTTCTTGTACCATAATTCTCATAGTATAATCTAATATGATTATGGAAAATCATTTCATGCCTATTACGACCTACACCTACAAATTAATTGGGAAATAAGATCAAAACTTGATTCGTTGATCAAAATATACAACCGACATATTTCAACTCGTTGTTATACCATTTAGGATTGTTAATAATTCAATTAAACGAGTACACACCTCCTTTATAACCCAGCGACCCTAAACATTAACCTAATTGTATCTTAAGTTTTGCAAAATACCTGTTTATGGATTTCGTTTGGTTGTGAGTTCATGCTCATCGGTCACCCTCAATCTATAATAGTTTCAGGTAATTATTATGTGCATATTGATCGTTCATCACCATATAACAATAACCCTAAAGTTAATCAAACAAACATATAGCAGATTGATTGATTGTAGATTCTAGGGTTTATAATCAAATTGGGGTTTGTTCAGCTTCTGTATAAAATATATTGTTTTCTTATAATAATCAACAAACACACCAGCCCACTTGGCTGGTGTGTGTGTGAGTTCAAGTCTTAAGCTGACTGGGGCGCCGGTTCGACCCTCCCCCAACCCAATTTTTGTTAATTTTATTTTTTAATTGTTTGAATTGTTTAAATGGTTTATATATTTATTTTTAATTAATATTCTATATAAAATAAACATTAGTTTATTAAATCGTTACCATTGAGTTTACGTTTATTGTCAATTAATCTCGTTACAAGCTTTCGTATATGTATGTGTGTGTGTGTATATATATGTGTATGTGTGTGTGTGTATTTTATATATGTATGTATTATTTTTAAACAAAAATATAACAAACGTACTAAATGTGTTAAAATATATTTTTACCACTTGTGATAAACCAATTCCGGTTAAGATTCGAAATGTCTACTTGTTTGCAGTATGTTTATTTAAACATTATTATTACATAACATAATTAATTATTTAAACATGTATTTTTTTAATATTATTATAGTTATATCTCATATGATATTTTTTTATTTGTTTAATTTGATTATTCATTAATATATTTGGTTAAACATTGTATCAAGTATAAACAATGTTGATTTTATAAATACTAATAAAAATAATCATCTTATAAATAAATGATAAACAATAATATTGATTTTGCAATAATGAACACGATATCAATAACATACTAATCACAAACATAACTCAAATTACATCGAAATCTTGAATTCATTATACATGTTATATCATTTATAATTAATTTATATTATTTATGTATAACTAGGAATCTTTGACGGTAATGCCCGAAGGGTTTAGCATTCTCGCATCTTCACCTTGACTTTTGTTCATATAATCAAGTGGGTAATCACTCCCCTATTTTACTTTTGTTCAAATGTTTTTGGGGACTTATGCGTACCTACTATTAATCGTTTACATACTATATCATACTATAAAATGCAAACTGTTAATATTTGTGTTGTGTATCAATTGAATGACTATTTGCTATTTTTAACATGTTTATTTGTTTATTTTATCGCATTCGGAGAGGTCCATCATTATAATCTATCACATCATGTCATAGTGGCCGGCGTCCGATCGCATGACAAATGGTTTCACCGACAACTCAGTTATTCTATCATGGTAATCAACGCCTGATTCCCATGGCAACGCTTTAGCCGCACATCATTATTTGTTTGCAATATTTACATGCTATGGTTTGATTATTTATACTCACAAATAACAGTTTTCGGTTTTCTTATATATATTATTGTTAGTGTCAATACTGATGATTTTCTCACTCAACCTCGTGTTGACAAACCTATTATATTTTGTACGCATCTACAGGTTATCAGGTTGGATTTTCTATCAAAGTGAAGAATTGATGTTCTATGAATTGATGCACTTGTTTGTAAATTGTTTATTTAAATAAATAATTAGATATGGTCACATTTAAATTGCATGATAGTACCTTGTGATCTGTGAACAACCAGTTCGAGCCCCAGCATTTCCGCTATAGGTTGTGGTGTGACAGTCAATCCTCATTCTTTTCATTTCATTTACTAGGTGACAATATCTTTCGATCAGTTGAGCGAATGATTCACATTTTACCAAAGTAAAGATATCAAATTCCTTCTTTAACAATGCCATCTTGGATTTCCGCATATCCAGATTTCCTTTATCCTTGTTGAGCAATGCTTTCCAAATAGAATAGAATGATCCGTTGTTTTAAAGCATCTAAAATATTTCAGCTTTGATTGATTGTTGAAAGAGATTCAACATCTTGATCTCTCTAATGAACAGTTCTTTTTCATCCATAGCAAATTGTAACAGTTGGTAGTTGGTTCCATTTTCATTTTTAGGAATAGTATATTCCTCCTCCACAGCCAACCACGTATCATAACTACCCGCTTGCACATGAGTCTCGAATTTATCCGCCCATTTCGGATAATCTTCCTTCATGAAAAGTTTTGGTGGCTTGTTGGCAGTCCCCATTTCATTGTCAAGATTTAAACTTTGAAGAAGGGTTGACGGTTGTGACACAAACGCGTTCAAGTTATCCATTTTTCTCAAAATATCCAAACTGTCTGTATATGTCAAAACCAACGTATAAGTAGCAAGTCAAACGGATAAGTTTCAAGTTAACGGTAGGTATCAAGTCAACATATAAGTCTTTTACGTCCATATAAGTGTTATATCTCCGTATAAGTCATATCCTCTGCTCAAACAACGTATCCGCTATAGTAACCAGCAACACAATTTTGCAATTTTTATGATGAAACTAAACTTGTTTTGATTTGAAACTTGGTAGGGTTGATCACAAACTGTAGGCGACCTTAATGTGAAGAAATCAGAAGTTGTTTTGACGGTGAAATCTTGTTGAATTGTGAAATCAAGTTGATATGTAAGAAATTGTTGAGCAAAACTTCAATTCTTGTGATCTTTAAGTAGATACGAGCCAATGCTCTGATACCACCTTAAAGAACATGTACGGTTTAGGATCAATACACAAAGCTTACAATCTACTCTTCAACATAATGAGCGGAAACCATTATGAGATAAGATGCACAAGATAGATTTACTTTTAATATACTTTATATTCCATGAAAACAGATATCAGCACAAAGATTCTGACAACTTTCAGCACAATACAAAATATGGAAATTAGCGAACTCATGGGGCTGGACGGATATGTCTATATATATAGACATTGACATATCCGTTGTTTATGTCACGTATAACGTATATGTACATATCCGCTAGATACGACTTATACGCCCATTACACATTCAAACCTATTTCCAATATTGTTTTCTATACAAATACAAGATCCTAGCATTAGGCATTATGTACTAACAAAATTGTGATAACCATTAACCACTAATAGAATTCTCCTATTATAACAGTTATCAAAGAAGCAATAATGTTGCCCCATTTGAAGCACTTTATAGACAAGAGTGCAGAACCCCAGTATGTTGGGCATAAATAGGAGGAAAACAATTTCCAGGTCCTGAAATCAAACAAGAAACTACCGACAAGATAATCCAAGTTAAGGAAAGAATAAAGATGGTACGAGATTGTCAAAAGAGTTATGCAGATCATCGACGCAAACCACTAGAATTTTAGGTTGGGGATAAAGTGCTACTGAAAGTATCTTAATGGAAGGGAGTAATTCAATTCGGCAAAAGAGGAAAGTTGAATCCAAGGTTTGTTTGATCTTTCCAAATTATCAAACGAATTAGACCAGTAGCTTATCAGCTAGATTTACCAGAAGAAATGACAGGCATACATGATGTATTTCATGTAAGCAACTTAATGAAACGTTTAGCTGATGAACATTGAAAGTCCCCTTCAAGATATTAAGGTAAACTTAATGTTGAAATTCGTGAGAAACCTTTACAAATTGAAGAAAGAAAAATCAAGAATCTCAAACATAAAAGAATAGTTCTGTTTAAAGTGAAATGGGATTCAAGACGTGAACCAGAATATACTTTGGGAACTGGAATCAAAAATGAAAAGAAAATATCCACATTTATTCCAGTAAATCTCGAGGATGAGATTCAAAATAAGGAGTGGAGACTATAACAACCCATAATACAAACAAAAGGAAAATTGAATAAAAAGAAAGAAGTAAATTCCATCCCACCTTGCTATAAATAAGAAAGTGAGTTCTTGTCCCACATCGCTAGATTATAAAATTAGTAAGCTCTTTATAAGAAGGCTAGTTTATATGATAATTTTCTTTGACTGATCACACCAAATGGTCATAGCAAAGGGTGAGAAGCACACGACACGCACGGGCATTGGCTCGAAGTGCGATTGGCTCAATGTGGCGCTTTGATGGCGCATTTCGCACACTTGCATCGTCGCTTGAGAGCCGCCTTAGTGTTTTTGAAAACTTTTCCCTCGCGTTACGCGAAGAAATGCATTGAAGCTCCTTCGCGATACGCGACGCATTATAAGTTATCCAAAAACTCTTTTGTCTTTAGCGCTATGCAAAGTAGTCCTTCGTGCTACGCGACGTGGTAGTCACGCAACGGTGACACATTGCTTGCCACATGGCATGCCACGCGGCCTAACTAGGGCTGACTCGACAACCCTATAGTTGCTTAGCGCTACGCGAAGCTGTTGATAGTGTTGGTTCGCGCTATGTGAACTGATCCAATTTCAACTATAAATAAATTAGGATCAAGGCTTCATTATTCGTCCCACATTTGCTTTCTCTCTCAGTTTTCTTATATAAAGGTGTTAGCATAATACCCACGTAGTCGGACCGATACCCTCTCCGATCGATAGAACTTTTATACACAAATCCGAAAGCTCTGCCTGTACAAGGTAAGACATAGTGCCATCGTGTAAACATTCAAATCTCGTGATTATCGTCATAATTATTGGGTTTGTTCTAATTAAAATATGCTACATTTTGTTTAACGTAGGTGTTTAATACCCGAAAGCGCTCGTTTATTATAAACTTACAAGGTGAGACATTCAAGTTTTTGTACAACTCACATTTGCGTGAGACAACTGGTTTTCCAATATTGTCATGATAACTTTTAATACCTATAAAACTCATGACGGATAATCTAAAAGCTTTCAAAGTATTTTCAAAATGTTTTTGATGTACATTACAGTGATTAAGTCAATGTAGACTTACGAGATGATTAATGTTGGTATTGTGGGGTTTTGTATACAAAGCTTGCCTACTGGGCTATTACACGTTACTTATTGGACAACTGTTAGCAACCAAGTAATATGAACATAATCATAGATACGGTCGAGTGACAAGTACCTTTCGGTAATTTGTAAGCAGGTAGATGTAAAAATATCTTAATGTTGTAACTGTAAAACGTATCATTTATAAATGAATGTACTCACCAGTATTTCTTACTGATCAAATATTTTTAAACATATTTCAGATGACTTGTTAGAGACAAAAGAATTATGCATGTGGGCTGTAAGGCCTCGTTACCGGTGCCTCACTTTGGACGTAGGATTTACTCATAAACACAGTTCTAAATATCGGAGTTAATAACAACTTTGCGCGGAATATAAAACTTCAACCATAACATATTACATAAATTTCAAATCTTGTCTTAACAAACACTCATAGTCATTTAAAAAAAAAAATTAGTCTTTAAACATCACAACATTTCCTTGAGATGCCAGTATCTTCAATTCCATGTCATGTGTCCACATCAAGCGAGCTGCCTCATCCTACTCACCTGCGTGCATACTAAAAGTCAGCTACGCTGAGTGAGTTCTAGTTAATCAATTAACTTATTTTTCATACACCTATACGTGCCCGAAGAGCTTACATATACATTCATAACTAACCTTACATTATAAAGAGCTTTACGCCCTACATACCTCGGATATTATTGGGGTCTGGTGCCCTACATCCTCGGATATTATTAGGGTCCGGTCTCCCTTCTTCCTCGGATATTATTAGGGTCCGGTGCCCTCCATCCTCAGATATTATTAGGGTCCGGTACCCTCCATCCTCGGATATTATTAGGGTCCGGTCTCCTTTCTTACCTACTATCATGTCGTACCTTTATATATATATATATATATAATTATAGAACTCATACGTACATACATCATTCGTTCATCATATACAACAATCATATCATCAACCCATTACCTGGCAGTACATGAAATATCCGAAGATCATTCACGCACCGACAAGCATTCATTCATATAAAAATCATATAAGGCATACACTTACCACTTAAGGTAAGTGTATTAACTAATCACATCGAGTATGCACACAGCCCCGAAAACATAACAAGGAATGGGGCTAGAAACTCACCTGAACTCGGTTACGTTCAAAGTTAATGATTATTCCTTTCTTTAGCTGTGCGCGACTAACTGTATAACAATTACACGTATCAATTAACTAGCACTACCCATATCGTAATTCTAGTTTAATTATAACCCTCAACGAATGGGGATCCGGGGACAGCGCCCCTGGTAGCGAGGTCTAGGGGCGGCATCCCCTAGCAAGGTCCAAGGGACAGAGCACCTGGCTGGGGTCGAGCTGCCAGGTCAACTTGGAAAAATTTTACTTCCATTAACTATCTTAACACATTTTCCACTAGAATTTTTAATTTATTACTTATTTGCTAACTCATAAAGTTCGAGGGCTTCTTTGTAATTAATCCATTTTATTCTAAGTCCAGGGACCTTTCTGTCATTCTATCAAAGTTTAATTTGTTATCCAGTTCCTTAACGAATGGGGCTCATTCTTTACTTCTTGACGAAAAGACTTATAACAAATTGAACCTTTATAACGAACAGGTCTGTATAACGAAAACCTTTATCATGAACTGGTCCTTATAACGAACTGGGGGTTCATTCGTCAGTTCTCCGTTAACGAATTACTTAACGAATTAAAGCTTATTCGTTACTTTTCCTTAACGAAGGGGCATAACGAATTATTGGTAATTCGTTATTCCTCCGTTAACGAATTAGGGTTAGGTCAGAGAATGTCAGAAACATTCTCTGACATCTTTAACCTCGTACGCCGTTTTCCGGCACCATCATCAACGAAAAACAGGGATCTCGCCGGAAAAGCGAGATCTCACTCGTTTTCCACCGTTTTTCGTCCCGTTTGATCCAGATCTGAGCTAGGGTGACTTCTAAGTTCATCTTTTGATCGGTTTATACCCGATTCCATCCGAATCTCGTGACTTTAACTATTTAGGGTGCCGGCTTGTCGTTTCACGACTAGATCTTACGGGTTTGGATCCATACAATATCATATAATCATTACCTCGGGTCGGGAGTCGATTCTTCTCCTTGGTTTCAGTTAGAGAAAGAGAGAGATGGGAGAGAGCTTAAATGTGTGTTTTTAATGGTGTATGGAAAGGGCGGAAATGGATGGATTATGGGTAAATTAATGTTTATATATCATGGGTCATGGGCTTAGGCCCATGGTCTTTCTCCCTTCCTTATTAACCCAAGTCCATTACCCATACTAGTTAACCCAACACAAGCCCGACTCATAACAACTCATATTTTATTTTATTACCCGAAACGAGAAAACGTGATGTTACAAGTATTCCCTCCTTAAAGAGGTTTCGTCACCGAAACCTAACTATTACATAAACAAATTTGGGTAGAACGTGCGCATCTCTTCCTCAACTTCCCAAGTGGCGTCTGATCCCTTGTGATGATTCCATATCACTTTCACTAAGGTTATAACCTTGTGACGAAGTTGCTTTTCCTTTCGGTCCACTATCTCTACAGGATGTTCAATGTAGTTCAACTGTTCATCAACCTCAATATCCACCAATGGCACATGAGACGTGTCATCAGGTAGACAATTCCTCATATGAGAAACATGAAAGGTTGAAAGAATTCCTTCTAACTCTTTGGGTAAATCTAGCTTGTAAGCCACTTCACCCACACGATCCATAATCTTAAACAGTCCAATGTACCTCGGACTCAAATTCCCTCTCTTCCTAAAACAGATAATTCCTTTCCAGGGTGAGACCTTGAGCATCACATTGTCACCAACGTTAAACTCAATTAGTCGTCGCCGCTTATCAGCATACGACTTCTGTCGGTCTTGAGCAGCTTTCATTCTTACTTGATCTGATCGAACCTTGTCGAGGTTTCTTGAACAACTTCTAAATTTCCCATCTCTTTCTGACCAATATCTCCCCAACATACCGGGGTTCTACATCGTCTATCGTAAAACATCTCAAATGGTGGCATACCAATACTTGAATGGTAGCTGTTGTTATAGGAGAAATCTGCCAGATGCAGATGATCATCCCAACTTCCTCCAAATTCTAAAGCACAAGCATGTAGCATATCCTCAAGGGTTTGGATCGTCCTTTCAGACTGTCCATCTTTTTGAGGATGATACGCCGTACTGATGTTCAATCTCGTTCCCATAGCTTCATGGAACTTCTTCTATAACCTCGATGTAAAACGAGTATCTATGTCAGATACAATCGACAGTGGCACTCCATGCTTAGTCACAACCTCTTTGATGAACAAACTTTCTAACCTTTCTAACGAGATGGCCTCTCGTATAGGCAGAAAGTGAGCACTTTTGGTCAAACGATCCACTATCACCCAAATGGTATCATGATGCTTAGCTATACGAGGTAGCTTAGTTATGAAATCCATGGTGATGTGTTTCCATTTCCATTTAGGTATCTCCAAAGGTTGCATCTTTCCATAAGGCTTCTGATGTTCCGCTTTGACTTGTAAACAAGTTAAGCACTTACTGACATAATCTACCACATCATTCTTCATACCCGGCCACCAATAGTCACTCTTCAAGTCGTGGTACATCTTATTGAATTATGGATGGATCGAATACCTTGACTTATGAGCTTCATCTAAGATTCGACCTCTAAGACCTCAATGATGTGGAATCCACATACGGTCAAATTTAGTCTTAACACCATGCGTGTTTTCCATCAACTCGTCCTGCTGACCAAAAATCCTTTCCTTCTTCACTAGCCTTTCATCTACCAGCACCTCTGACTGCACTTTGTTGACATCTTCAAAAAGGCTTGAATTCATAATCAATTGGTATGACTTCACTGTTGCAATGACTTCTTCATTCTTACGGCTTAGCGCATCGACGACCACGTTAGCGTTACCAGGGCAGTACTTAATATCGTAGTCGTAACCCTTTACCAATTCCAGCCACCTTCTCTACCTCATGTTCAAATATTTTCTGCTCGAAGAAGTACTTTAAACTTTTCTGTCTTAACACATTTTTCATTAGAATTTTAATTTATTACTTATTTTCTAACTCATAAAGTTCAAGGCTTCTTTGTAATTAATCCTTTTTATTCTATATCTAGGGACCTTTCTGTCATTCTTTAAAAGTTTAATTCGTTATCCTGTTCCTTAACGAATGGGGCTCATTCGTTACTTCTTGACGAATGAACTTATAACGATATGAACCTTTATAACGAACTAAACCTTATAACGAACTGGTCTGTATAATGAATTGAACCTTTATAACGAACTGGACCTTATAACGAACTGGGGATTCATTCTTCAATTCTCCATTAACGAATGGCTTAAAGAATTAAAGCTTATTTGTTACTTTTCCTTAACGAAGGGGCATAACGAATTATTGTTAATTCGTTATTCCTCCGTTAAGGAATTAGGGTTAGGTCAGAAAATGGCAGAAACATTCTCTGACATCCTTAACCTTGTACTTCGTTTTCTGGCGCCGTCATCGCCGGAAAAGCGAGATCTCACTCGTTTTCCACCAATATTTCACCGTTTTTCATCCCGTTTGTTTCAGATCTGAGCTAGAGTGACCCCTAAGCTCATCTTTTGACCGATTAATACCCGATTCCATCCGGATCTCGTGTCTTTAATGGTTTAGGGTGTCGGATCTTCGTTTCACGACTAGATTTAGCGGGTTTGGATCCATACAATATCATATTTCATTATCTCGGGTCGGGACTCGATTCTTCTCCTAGGTTTCGGTTAGAGAAAGAGAGAGATGAGAGAGAGCTTAAGTGTGTGTTTTTGATGGTGTATGGAATGGATGGATTATGGGTAAATTAAGGTTTATATATCATGGGTCATGGGCTTAAGCCCATGGTCTTTCTCCCTTCCTTATTAACCCAAGTTCATTACCTATACTAATTAACCCAACACAAGCCCGACTCATAACAACTCATATTTTATTTTATTACCCGAAACGAGAAAACGGGATGTTACACGGGCTTCCAACTTAAATAAGTGGCTTGTCACTAGAATATGGAAACGTGTTTTGTAAATTAGGATTTATTCCTATAAAACTTATGTTTAGTTTGAAAAACCTCTTTTACGGATTCGAAAACGGACTTAAAACGAGCAAAATACATCAAAAACGAACTTCCGGATGCGAAACGAACCACTAGACGGCTGGCCACCCCCCCCCACGAACGAATCTCCGCGTGACCAAGGGGCCAAGGGGAGGCCACACGGTGTCTAGGGCCACCTGCACACATTTCGTTTTTGTTTGTTGTTTTGTGCTTTGCTTGTTTGTTTAACCAACTTATTTTCATATAAAACATAAAAAGAGAACCTTGTAAATAAGCTTTGACCCTTACCCTATATATACACACCCATCTCCTTCATTTTCACACTTGCTACATCTCCAAAAACTCTCTCAAAACTCCATAGATTCAAGGTTGTTATTTCTTATGTATTCTTGAAGTTTTGACTTCTCAAGTCAAACTAACTATAGTCTTTCATTCTAACTTGTTCATCCAACATTACTAACACTTGAATATGGTGGTACAAAATATATATAATACACACCCCTTGTTTCCTATGGTAGTTACTTCTCCGGTTTTGATCGGTTAAGTTTCGACCTCCTAAGGTAAGGCTTCATGGAGGACTTCGTGTTCTTGATATATACACATACTTATATAATTTGTTTGCACATACTAACCATGACTAACTTCTAATCTTTTTAGTTTATTTTTCATATTTATGAAGTTCCATGGTGTGGGTTTGTAGAGACTAACCTCGGTTTAACCGTAAATTGTCCAAACCGTGAACCGAACTTTTGCTTACTAGTTTTGTTAAAATAGTTGCTTAAACATGTTTAATGTTTGATTTGAGTTTCAAAAGTTATTTTTACAAGTTGTTTGATATTAAGCATGTGGAATCCATATATGAACTCGTTGGGAGATGGAAACTGAACTAAACCGAAACTTTTGCTTAAAAGACTTGTTGTAAACTTTTTAGTTGTAAAATTTAAATATTTTTCAATTATAAATTATTATACAAGGTCTATGATATTTGGGCATGTGGAAACCATCAAGGAACATATTGTAAGATGGTAAACGAACCAATCTGATTTGTACTCGCTTAAGACACACAAGTGTGTTTTTAGCTATCAAGACTTGTATATTTCTTTAAAAATAGTTACAAACTGATTTTAATTATTTTCTTAAGTACTTGGAATTATTGGATCCAACTTGATCTCATAACATAGTTTGGACCGACAAAACCGAACACTCGCTTAACGTACGTTGTTAGTTCTAAAACAATAGATCTACATACTTGGTTAAGTCTTATAAAGTTTTATTGAGTTATCTCATAACATTCATTATTTTGGAAAGTTGACTTTGGGTTTGACCAATTATCAAGACCCGAACCAACAACCCGAACACTCGTTAAAGACCCGTTTTAGTATCTTTGTCCCAATGGAACTTGCATTTAGCATTTTCTCACCTTATTACTTAACATAGGTTAAGTAAATATTAAGGTTAGATACTTTAACACGGTTTTGAGCAAACTTACATTTTTAAAGTGTTATTATTATAAATTCTTAAATAGTTACATTATAAACTTTGATCTTTAATTGTTTACTTTTTGCAATAATTATTTTATATAAAGATCTTCAAGACAACCTTTCTAAATCCATGACTTTCTTTTATTTAGGCTTCATACGTTAAACTCGTCGTTCCGGCAAATCTCCAAATAATCAATCTTTCAAGTTTATTACTTGAACGTGAGTAACTTCATTTCATACCCCGTTTTCTATCTTTTGTTTTGGGGGTGACATTTCATCTTATCTAAACTAAATGTTGTATACTTGGGTCTTAAACCACAAACGTTGTTGTATACTTTACTTGAATAAATGCTCGATTTGGTGTTCTATGCTTAATTGCCTATGTTTTATCGCTTTTGGATGATGGAACTATAAATCCTAGACTATTTGGCAATCCCTCATGGCAAGGTGTCATTAACGTAATGCAATAACGATAACTATAAAATCCTAAACTATTTGGCATCCCTTTATAGTTGGGTGTCGCTAACTTGTTAGCGATAACTATTTTATCCAAGTTTGTAGCTCTTATTTATTGTTTCATATACTAGTTTTGTGGCTTTTCTTACTATATGCTATTGTTGCTCAAACTTATGAATTGCTCACCAACCTTTGTGTTGACAAACTATATTTTATGAAATGTTACAGGTTTACATCTTGGTTGATTTCAGATGCTTGAAGAAAACGTCACAAATACCATTAGGATATTAGCAAAAATGAACAATATTTGATTTGCTATATTTTGTTATATTTTGTTATGACTTGTTATGAATATTGTTATGTGACATTTTCGATGATGTGAAATGAAATGAGTTTATTAAATATTGTCGCTTTAATAGTGTCATGTGCTTATGGGCAATCGTTACACCTCGGCATGTTCCACCGCGTATGGTCGGGGTGTGACAGTTTAACAATGGGTTTTATTCCGTTTTATGAAATAATAACCATGGTGTATTTATAACTCTGATCATTTTTCGTAACTACGGTCCTAATGAAATATGCCGCTGCAAATTTATTTTAACAAACACCGATACCATCACTGAATTTATGCTCCCCTCCTGGGGTATAGGGATCGGGGGGTTGTGACATCCGATTACCTTGATTTTTGCACAGATTTTAATAACTTATAGATGAACGTTATGAATGATGGAGATGAAGTTTTGAGCTGTCTAAGTATGGTGTTTAGACTCGTTTTCGCGGCTGACATTATGGTCGGATTTGAAAACGCAGCTCCATAGAAACACAAATTCCCGGAAAACCGACCGTCGGATCTAGCTGAAATTTTTGGTAAATCTTCCTGACACATAGATGTTTGATTCCACTGAAGGAATAGATTATCAGATATATGGATAGTGAGTTATAAGCTTTGTACGTTACTGGTTAGATTCTAGAATGAAAATAGTTTCTTAAAACGAGTTGCATTTAGGTTTCAAGGTCTCATACGAATGATCCGAGACCGGAGAAATGTTCATGATGCAAAAAACAAACATGTTGGTATATCCGTATCGCATTGCATGCAGGTTTTGAATAAATTTCTAGACATGAACCGCACGTGAGAGGGTATAACTTTTATCCCTTAAGTTTTGATAAAGTTAGATTTGATAGATTGGTATAAATAGATTTATTGAGTTTAATTTGGACTATTAAAATAAGGTTAATGATTATTTTCACTGTAGTTAGTTTACGAACGAGCGTTAAAACGATAATATAAAATTGAATAACTAATATAAATTCATGACCACACGTGTTAAAAACGATACAACCAAGACTTGGATGATTTCATGTATATTAAGTTTATAAAAAAATACATACCATGTTTGGACTAAAATATTTGTATTTGGATAATTGATTAATAAAATAATATTATATTTGTTATAAACCAATACTTTTTTATTAAATAACGTCCAAGTTTAGTTTCGAAAACATATATTAGTTTTACATGGAATATTTGAAACCAAGTTATTCAAATGATTATAGGATATTTTGAAACATTCGATTTAGTTATCATTTTCTAAAAAAATAGAAGCTCGTAATTTAACTATTATAATTACAATAAATAAGACGCGTGAGGATAAACAGGCTAAGTTAGGATACAATCTTATTTGTATCTATGTTTATGTAGTAATATACTTTGTATTAAACATAGGAATCCAGTTATCATTAGATGACTATTATTAAGATCTTGATATCAACTTGTTACCTCATATGTGTTATTTGTGATGTGGCAAAGGTGAATTTCTCACAATCCCAACTTTTTGAATGTTTTTAATGTTTATAAATGTTTTTGGGGAAGAACACGTTTCATGAATTGCATTTTATTTTTACAAATGTGTTAAATGTGATGAGATAAATTAGACTAGCATAAATTGCCCGGTATAAATTACCAATTCATTATAACAGTTAACCTCAAAGTGGGACATAGAAATATTAATATATCTATTGGGGTGACGCTCCTTCACTTTCCAGTCGCTCTGGGTAAAAGTGACAAGTATTTTGAGTATGGTATGTTTCTGGTTATTGATTTAATAGGCTTCCGTAAGAACCGGAAGACTCTTGTATGTACGGTAACCCTATCTTCCGCTACTGATGGACTGTTGCACATAAAGGCCAACAGAAGCAACCTTTCTTAGCGCGCTTTTCAAGCGCATAGCTTCTGCTAAGAATACACGTGGCATATTCTTAGCTAGTTTATGACTAATATGATTTGTTCAAAGAAATAAAATATTAATATTAATACAAACTTTGGAAAAAGTTTTGTTTAAATGATAGCTTCGTAAGAATTCGAAGGGGATTTTGTGTGAATATTATTTGCCACACTTTGGATAAAAATGTTAAATTCATACGCTTTCGCAGTTAAAACAAAAGGTTGACTTTGTACCGGTAAAGGACAGTAGTTCTATGTAAATAATTTATAAAAGAAAACTCTTTGACTTGAAATATATATATAATTTGAAACACCATGTTTTCAAAATATAGTTTATAAATTGAAAACTCACCAATCTTTGTGTTGACAAAATTTTAAACGTGTTTTCAGGTAACTATGATGGAAGCTTCGTGAAGGAATGTGGGGGAAACGGGTGTCGTGTTCGAACCCAAAAAGTTGGACAAAGATGTTATTTTAAGAAATGTGTACTAAACTTAGTACATTGATTTTATATTTATAAATAAATGTCCAACTTGTGTAAATGTCGTGTTTGCATATTATTGGCTAAAAAAAGTCTGTCACCACCCAAATTAAAGTAATTAAGTCTTCACCTGTTAAATTAACATTTATGGGATGTGACATAATGTTACTAGGTGAATTTATACTTTCAAGAGGTAATTTTCGTCGAACATGTATGAACATGGATGGCTCAAATTGTGATCACACTGATTGACTTAAAAAGCTGATTAATCTCTACCATACTATCGTAAATATTTTGCTCATAATGTAATGCAGATGTGATGTGCTAAAAGTAGTCAAATAATTATTAACTAAATTACGCTAAACTGGACACTAAGTAATACTCTAGACTCTTTAAAAACTCGACAAAACTACCAACCGGCAAGTGAACCAATCGACTCTAGTAAAGCTAAGTGATAGCCGTCGTTCAAGTCAATCAAAAACCTAATTAAACTACCTAGATAGGATAAGTAAGGTATCGTATCCATCATGAGTATGTGGTCAATGTAATCGTGTAAACAGTTTCAATATTATGAAGTAACTGGTTTTAGTGCTGATCACACAAGCAATTAAAGTGAATGTAGAGAATTAAGTAACAAGCAAGTTAACGAGTTTCAAGCAATTAACAAAGCAAATCACACCCGGGAATACAAGTAAGCAACCTACAGTTATCTCATGCAACCTAACAGATAAATTATTAATGATTACCTACAAACTGATCAATCAGACAAAACCTTAGACATCAACAATCACTTTACACACGGCACTGGTTATCAAACAGTCCTTGCCAGTTTGACTCAGTTAAGGGCAATCGTATGTTTTATCGTATACAATATAACCAAACAATCATATGATCAATTATCTAGAAACTGGTTACAAATCGTTCAGATTAACGTAAACCTAAACCGACTGAAGACACAGAAATACCAAACATCAATAAACATATATCAATCATCAATAATCATACAAGAATGTTCTTAATCACATGAGAAAAACTATAAATATTATAAACAATACATCCCGGGTGCGATTCTAGGAGATTAGTCGAGCCTTGACATCGTTAAATCTTCAATACGAATTATATATGTGTGAGGTCTTGGCACGAGCTAGGATGGTGAAAATCGCCTCTTGGAGCTGCTGGAAATCGCCTTCGGTTGTCAAAACGAGTTATGGTTATTTTTGATGAATAGTTTGATATAAAACCCTAACTCTCGTCTGACCACCCCATCACGATACGCGATGGGGTTTTCAATGGTCCATCGCGAGCATCGCGTATCGCGATGGACCAGAAAGTCAATAGATATTTTAAATCTCATCGCGATACGCGATGGGTCCTCAAGCAAGCCCATCGTGTATCGCGATGGGTCTTGTCACCAGCAAACTTCATTATTTTGTCTCGTTTTGCTTGCTGGACATCCAGTACTTTAATGCCCGTGACCTGAAATCCAATAATGCACGTATGAAGTATCGAAGTTCCTAAAATAAACGATTAAAACTAAATAATAAACGAGCTAAAACATATACAAATTAACCGACTATCACATCCCCACACTTATCTATTACTTGCCCTCAAGCAAACTCTAAAGTAAACATCAACCTCCATCATAGGTATGTAGATTATCGCCATTAATACTAGTAAGGTTTAAGGTCATACCCAGTTTCCCAGACTAACACTTTTTTAGATTGATATCCCACAAATACGGTTAAGTGCTATAATAAAAACAACAGATCCGCCTAGACAAGTGTACTTTGTTTCCGGTTAAGCACACATGCTCATACCCTTCATAATATAATATAACTGTTGGTACATAAATGTCAGTAGTTCATGGTCTAGCGTTTGTAATCGAGTCTGTAATGTAATTATGTTTAAGTTTATGTTTATGTATGTAAGCGAAGTTGTCAACAAGTTCGCTTAGGCGAACTTGTTGAACGAGCGAAGTTATGGACAACTTCGCCTGAACATATCGGGCGAAGTTGTCGTGTCTATATATACTGTAGCCGACGGTTTTGTTTAGGTTAATCAGTTGGTCAGTGAGTGTCTTGGTTAATCACGTGTGATTCAGTAAAGTCGATAGACGAGAGATAGAGTCTGTAATAGACGTGTTTCAAGTTATAATATATAACGTGTTCGTTTGTATTGCGTGTGATTGTTTTACGTATTCTACGCTCGTAACTACCTACGCAGGGATTCCGCACCTACGTAGATAGCGATATCCCGTGTAAGATCCGTCCAGGAACCTACAATTGAAACATAGTAAAACTAAACATATTGACATTCGTCATCATTTCATACGGGATTGTGCTGAGAAGAAACTGATTAAGGTCGAAAAGGTCGATACGCTAGAAAATTTCGCTGATTTATTTACAAAAGCGTTTGATAAATCCAGATTTCAAAACCTAATTGAGCTGAACGGGATGATCAATCCCGAGTAACCATGTTTTTTTTGCGTTTGAAAAAAAAAAAAAAAAACAAAACGTCACTATTGCTTAAAATTAGTCGGTTACCTCAGTTTGATGGACATATCCTCGGATATGTTTTGGTCCTCGTTTCTACTTGTAGAGAACGAGGGTCGCCATTAACCAGATGACTGAAAGTGACCGGGGCGGTTATGATGTGTTTTCTTTCTGTCACTGAAAATTAGTCGGTCATACTTAGATAGAAGGACACATACTTGTATGTGGTCGGTCCAGTTGATCCATTGGATCTTCAGGATTGCCGTTTACCTGAAGACTTTGACGTGATCGGGGCGATTGAAGTCAAAATTTTTTATGGGAAATGAAATTACTTTTCAAGTCTACTACTTCGTATGAAGTACCTTTGCTATGTTAAACGGAAAATTGATCCAACCTTGGAAAATGATAGATATACTAACTTTGTGTGCTTAACTAGTGAAGTTATTAGGCTTAAAAGGCTTTAGGACAATCATTGTATGTCATGGTAACTTTTTATGGTACGTAAAAGTAGACGTGATACAAACTAATTTTACTTGATTTTACGTGGAAACTCCTTAAGAGTTTTGCCTGTCTTCATATATATCTTTTCGAATGATAGTCAGAAAAGCGATTACCCAGTCATACACGAGCCCATGTGTGTTTTGATTCCCGTGAAGATAGCGTTTCAAGATACTGCAGTGATCCAGATTCGGGACTTGCAGTTAATTTCTACTTTGAAGTCTATGTTGTTCATAAAAAAAAAAATAAAAATATATATATATATATATATATATTTGAAGTTATTGTAACATATTAGTGATCATAAAATCAAGACTTCTCTATCTTAGAGTAAGAAGAAGAACGGGAACCAGAAGAAGAGTACATACAAGTTAATCAGACACTATGGTTCGAAGTCAATTCGGGATGACTTGGGGAAAGCCAAATACGCTTTGAGGATAGATAGGAGGCATCAATATTTCTGAGTTGTTTCTCACTTAAATTTTTAGGCTTAATCGAACCTAACTCGTATCACAGAAACGATGAAAACCATTTTAAGTTATACCTGCTTACAACCTGTCTCTATATGTCATAATACAGCTAAACACGGATCTATGTGACAGTCACGTAGTTAGTATGATTCCTGTTAGGATCTTTTCTAAAACGTAGCAGTCCCTATCGAGACTGAAATTTGATCCCTTATACTTTAAATTTATTACGTTTTTGTACTTAGATAGCTTTATGATTTTTTAACTGGTTACTTAGAATTGATCATGTTATTTATTTCTTAAAGGACAATTTTTAACTTAATTGACAACGGTTAAAATCTTAAGGGTTAAATTTTGAAATTTTAGGCGATGTTGTTGATCAGGCGAAGTTGTGAATAACTTCGCCTAGGCGAAGTTATCCGTAACTTCGCCTGTATAACAGAGCCTCTATATAAAGGATTTTAAGGGTTAAAACTGTTCATCAGAAATTCCAGCGAACTTATCCGAAATATCCGGCGAACATATATCTGTTACGGCGAACTTGATTCGTTTCCGATTTCGATCCTTTTTCTCAGTTTCGTTCATAGATTCAAGGTGTGTGTTATCGATTCACCGTATATCCAAAGACAGTGATGCTTTTCATAGGTCGTTTTGAACGGTTTCGTGACCTCGGTCCGGTGACCTTTCAAAACCGAGATTTACAAACTTGTATTACGTGTTCATGGACGATCTTTTCATCTAACCATCCGTAATATCATGTGTTAGAGTCTCCTGGATCGTCAAACTTTTCCGAATCATCGGATTCCGGCTGTTAGAATCCTAACAGTCGCCGATTCAGTTCAGGCGAAGTTAGGGTTTTGGCGAAGTTATCCGCAACTTCGCCTGACGATTAATTCCGCCTGTGGCGAAGTTATCCCCAACTTCGCCTGAGGCTTAATTTCGCCTAACCCTTATCTTCGCCTGAGGCGATGTTGTGAAGAGGCGAAGTTATCACTAACTTCGCCCAGACCATTTTACTTAAAATTAATTAGACGAAATTAAAGATGAAGCGAAGTTGTTCCCAACTTCGCCTCACCTTTAACTTCGTCTATACAGGTTTGATCACAACTTCGCTCCTGGTAATCAAGCGAACTTGTGTACAACTTTAACGTTTATCTAACTTGGTTCGTTTAGTGCAGATATGGCTGCTGTTGGAGGTGCAGGAGGTGCAGGTGATGACGGTGATGATCACAGACAGTTCTTCCCAGCTCATAACCAGTTCATAACACTTGACCCAGATGCAAAGGGCGTGGAAGACTATAGGGAGATAATTACTTTTCTCCTGCGCTCAAGGATATATCATGCAATAACCACTACCCTGCCTATTTCCCTACCGAATATTGAAGACTTTTGGCAGACGGTAGAGTACGATTGCCGGGTTGAGCCCCCGGTTATGCGAGCCACCGTAAACGGTCAAGTTGTTCAGTTTTCTTCTGAACACATACGGGTGGCTTTGCAGTTTGGTGAAGAGACGAGGGATGACCCAACGGAGTTTGTTGCGCCATTCCGTGATGGGGCGTTCCTCAGGATGGGGTATTCTGGTCTCTTAGGGGACACTCAACGGAGGAAGGGATTCCTTTTAGATCAGTGGCGCTTCCTTATGCACGTCATGATCGTATGTATGTCAGGACGGAAGGCAGGCACTGATGGAATGGGTGCGACAATGCAGTCTGCTATGACTGCGTTGACTTATAATAAAAGATATTCTTTCAGCCAGATGATCTTTTACGAGATCGATAGACAACGAAGGGCTGTGGCACGGGAGCGGTTTACAATGTATCCACGATTCCTACAGATGATTTTCAATCATGTGGCTCCGACGCTGCCTCAACGACGCCCTATTCGATACGTGGAAAGTGTGACAAAACGTATCTTTGCACAGTGTCGCACTTCCAGCGCACGAAGCAAGCCTGAGCTGCGTCCCAGGCATACTCCGCTCTTTGGGTATCTTATAAACCCGGAGTACGTGCCTGCGGCAGGGGACGAGTTCAGAGACCCAAGACCACAACAGGCGGCAGCACCCCAGGCTGTATCAGCTGCGCCTGCTGTATCTGCTGCTGTGTCAGCTGCAGAGATTGACCTTGATGCCATGTTGGGAGGCCATGGAATGTTTGATATGGACCGAGTTGATCCTCAAGAGAATATTCAAGTCTCGGGTCCACAGGCCGACTTTGATGATGTGATGGAAGAGGCTAGAAGGATGATGGTAACGCATGAGAGAACGGTTGGTAAACAAAAGAGAATTGTTGATGACGACGACGAGGAAGATGATGAAGAAGAAGCTGTGCAGCTAGTGAGAAAGCGTTCACGAAGGGAAACGACAGGTATGGGTGTAGGAGCTGGAGAGACTTCTCGGTTGGTACGTTTTGCTCCACCTGCCCTGTCTGGTATGTCCTTTGTTCCTACCTCTGTGCAGGTATCGAGTACAAGCGCTACGGTTGTTCCCGTAGTGGCTACATCGTCGGCTGACATTCCATCGATCACGGCCGTCCAGACGTCAACTCCAGCAATTGTGTCTCTACCACCTCAAACGCATACTCCATCGGTGGTAGTAGCACGATTTGTCGAGTCTACGGTCACCACTACTGCAGGGTTATCGGGTACGGTACCACCTGCGGTCACGCCCACTTCAGACTCGGAACGAATAGCTTCACTAGAGCGGATTGTAGCTGAGCAGTCCAAGACTATTCAAAGCCTAGTGGAAGCAAATCAACTGCAGGCATCCCTCCTGGCTGAGCACGGAAAAGTTATAGATGCCTTGAAGGTGTTCTTGGCATCTCAGGGGGAGATGAGCTGTAGAGGAGATGAGCTGAGGACCAAAAGAAGAGAAGACCGAGACGATGATCCCAATGCACCGGAAGGTGCAGGTGGTGAGTTGCCAAGAACTACTATAGATCTTGGGGCTTCCACAGCTGAGGGGGAGTCTGCATCTGGTGATGATGTGGTTGCTGTTGGTGATGATGTGGATGTGGTTGAAGATGTGGAGATTGTTGATGATATGATTGATGCGCTGAAAGAGATAGACGATATGTTAGAGGATGATGAGTTGATAAATGAAGATGGTGTTCTGCCAATCGATGAGATTGAAAAGATTGGTGCAGAAATTGTGGTTGAGAATGTGATAGAAGAAGGAGAGATTGTTGAAGAAAACGTAGAGCATGAGATCCCTGTGGTTGAACAGTCGACTATATGTGAAGATGCTGCGGTTGACAACACTGAGTGGGAAGATCAGCCAAACTGGAAGGAAGGTGCGCTCAGTGGTTTGTAAAGACAAAGAAGCCAGCAGTACCAACGATGTTCAAAAAGTCATATAATATAAAGGGATATGCAGAATCAAAGAAGGGAATCATATGCTGGTTGTACGATGAAGAGTTGAAACTATTTGTGATCAAACGTTACGACGGCATTCAGTACTTCAAGAAGATGTTAAGATCCCTGAATACCTTACCGGAGTGTGAGGTGAAAGACTTAGCAAGACTGGGGCTGATAAACAGAAGCGATGATAACATGGCGAGAGTAATTGGGAAAATAGTTTGGAAGGAGGCCATTAATGATAAAAAATTTGAACTTCTGAAGCCTCAGAAAGGGAAGTTAGTAGAAGACAAAGATAGAGGGATGAGGGCAGATGGCAAACCATGGATGGTTATGAAGTATAAACCAGTCCGTCATTTAAAAGAAGTGCCGATGAAGGTGATGCCCAAGAACATCTTGAAAGACTTGAAGTGGTGGTACGTGGATTGTGAAACTGCTGAAGCGGTCATGGAGGATGAAGATGAGCAAGAGATCATGAGAGTGTATGATCCTATGCACTTAGTCAATCTGTCTCAAGCTGACTTGCAGGTACTACATGCTAAGAAGATTTTCTACATTCCTGCTTGGAAAGAGGAAGCTAAGAAGTACCAGAAGTTGGTTTCTGTATGTGTTAGACAGGGAGTGCATGCTTGAAGAGATGAAGAGAGAAGACGAGAGATTACAAGACACAAGCTTTGAAGATCAAGACATGAAGCTACTGCCAAGGGGGAGTCTGTTGGTACATAAATGTCAGTAGTTCATGGTCTAGCGTTTGTAATCGAGTCTGTAATATAATTATGTTTAAGTTTATGTTTATGTATGTAAGCGAAGTTGTCAACAAGTTCGCTTAGGCGAACTTGTTGAACGAGCGAAGTTATGGACAACTTCGCCTGAACATATCGGGCGAAGTTGTCGTGTCTATATATACTGTAGCCGACGGTTTTGTTTAGGTTAATCAGTTGGTCAGTGAGTGTCTTGGTTAATCACGTGTGATTCAGTAAAGTCGATAGACGAGAGATTGAGTCTGTAATAGACGTGTTTCAAGTTATAATATATAACGTGTTCGTTTGTATTGCGTGTGATTGTTTTACGTATTCTACGCTCGTAACTACCTACGCAGGGATTCCGCACCTACGTAGATAGCGATATCCCGTGTAAGATCCGTCCAGGAACCTACAATAACTCTCCTCTCGTTTTAATATACGGACTAGCAAAAGATGTGCTAGTATCACTCTGCTCTCAATATCACTCATAAACATATATTCCTCCATAAAACTTCTTTGACACAAATGCAAATCAAGAGGACTTATAAAAGGTTGTAACGGGGATAGGTGTAAGGGTATGGAAGTAAATTTTTTAAGTAGCTCAAACGATCCGACCCGGCTTAATACAAAACATCTAAATAAACAAAACTAACATACAAACTGAATCTCCATTTTTTTTTACAAACGAACTACTAATTACGTAACTGAATATAAACAGACAACTTTTTGGCTTTTCGCTATTTTTTTAAGCAAAATAAAAGTGATGCTTAATACTGAACAACTACAAATACAAAAACAAGTACAAATACAAAGAAACCTATTAAGCCAGATCGTCTCGTAACATAATGTCGGGGTTAATCAAATGAAATATAGGTCCAAGAAATGTTTTCTAAGGGAACCAACCCCCCGTCCTTCTCATTACCCATGCTCATATGCATAATGTATGAGGCCCAACCCCCCAGTACCCACACTCTCGCTCATCCAGACAAGGCTTAACCTAATCGCCTCTATCACTTTTGCATTTTGCCAACTACGATCCCGTAATCCATGAACATCGATGAAAGCACTCAAATGGCATGTGTGTATATGTGGTCAACTCACACACGTACCGGAGGAATAAGGTTGCCGATATAAACATGTGTACCTGTCCTCATGACTCGTTATCCCCGCCTAAACGATCCCATTTTCAACTTCTCATTATGGAACATTTGTGAGTAAGACTATTGAGAAGCTGAAAAACCAAAATATGACCCGAAACCTATAACTTGGCATTAATGGCAATAATTAACAGTTAACAACTTTGGTTTCTGAACACTCTTCGAGGTACTATCGAGATAAAATTTTTCAAATTTCCCTCATCCCCACACTTGAGGTTTACATTTTCCTCAATGTTAAAATAGATAAACAATTAATGAGCATTTGAGGTATGGGGTTGAAATTGACTTTTTGACTGGTAAGCAATTTTAAAAATTTGGGGCTCAAATGTGACGGTTTTACTAGCAACTTATACAATTACACTTTTAACATTTAAACTAATAACACAGAATAAATTATGAAACTTAAATCACCTGATATCAACGGGACTGGAAAAAGGACCAGTCAGCTCGCGAACTCTCGTAAACACTCGTGTACCCTCGTCTCGACCAAATACCAAACTGACGACCGAACCTGCAAAATCTCGAGACGTGTAGAAGCAAGTTTCTCACAAGTGTAAGACATCGGTCTTTTAAGTGTTTTGAAAATGATTTTCTGTTGATTTTAATAAAACAATTACCGAGCCAAATTAAGTCGTTTCATAATAAATTTTGTTAAACAAGTTAAAACGTTAAAAGACCTAACTCACTTTCGTAGGAATCACGATTGCATTTAGCGTATGCAACAAGCCGTGTAAACCTCTCGGTAGCCCGGGTGGACGAGTGGGGTCTCGTGAGGGTTTATAGTGAACACACCCACAAAGTTCGGTTACAACATAATATACAAATAAATCAAACGCAGCAGCAATCAAAAGGTATATAAACATAGACACCCAACCGGTTACCCATAGAATATTCCCAATAATTTAATATTAATATAATACAGACCATGTGAATAAAAACAAAATAAAATAAAAAGGTAACCAAAAGCTACTGCACTGGTGGATTGTCATCTGCATCATCCCGCGGGTTCACAGGCTGTTCCACTTTGATAATCAATGACTACGGGAGCGGGACCTATGAAGAGACAAATAACAAACGAAAATACTCATCATTGCAGGCCAGATGGGCCTGCGTCTCCAGTCTTTGTGCTCGGGCCTCCTCCATCTCAGGCCGAACCACCTGTCGATGTGCTCGAGCCTCCTCCAATATCTGCTGCTGCTGCTGCTGGAATAACATGTGCAGTGTAACAGGCTGCCGCGGCTGCTGCTGAGGTGGTGGTTGTCGAAGCTCGAACTGCGGCTGCTATCGCATAATGCGAGGGATCAAGATATGCTGTCTGTGTGTCGGAATGCCCCTCTGCAAGGCGATAGCTGCCGTTGAACCCTCCGACGGTGGTACCTGTGGGCCCGCTCGGACTGGGATGAGCTTCGGTGGGTCGTCCATCTCACAAATCCCGGCTCTCCGAGCGTCCGCCAAATCAAACGTCACTGTGGGCGGTCCAGGGGTGAAGTATGCAGCCGGATATTTGTCAAAAACCCCCAGACTGCTCGCAATCCGCGTAATATACGGCCCAAAGGATAACTGGGTCGTCTCCCCCTGTAAACTCCGGCCTCTGCCGAATGATGTGAGGTCCCGAAGACAGAATAAAGGTGATGATGGTGGATGGTGGTCGCCGGAACTCGTCGGAGAAAAAGAAGGAGAGAAGTTGAAGAAGGAAGAAGAAGGAAGAAAAAGAAACGATGTTTATATAAAAAAATTTGGGGTCAACCACGGCCCATCGTGATACGCGATGGGTCAACTGGGTGTTTTTGATGGGTTTGAGCCCCATCGTGATACGCGATGGGGTGTTTATGACGTCATCGCGTATCGCGATGACGTCACAGATGAGGGGATGCCTCTCTTCCATCGCGATACACGATTGAGTTAATAACAAGCCCATCGCACGATGGGCCCTGTTACATAAACAAAATTTTTCAAAAACACGCTTTTTGGCATCCATACATCACCCTGAACACATTCCAAACTCAAAACACCTTTATGTACCTCGAAGGACGTGTAATTTGACCAACGCTTACCAAACTTCTCAAACTTCTAACTCTTCAACGAACTTCCCCACACTAGGCGTTTTCTGCACAAAACTCGAGACGACACTAAGTACAAGACTCAACAAAATGAAAATAAACTGGAAAGACACTTACAAACTCCGGGTTGCCTCCCGTAAGCGCTGAATTTAAAGTCTACAGCTCGAAAGTGCCTCGAACTCAATTGCCTTCATAAACCGGTGAAGTCATAGTGAAATTCACCGATTCCTCCTCCATCTCGTGTATGTCTTTCATCTCCAAATATGGCTTCAGTCTATAGCCATTTACCACTTGCCTCAAATGATCATCAAAGTCTTCAATCTCATACTGACCATGATTCCCGACTCTTACAATCAAATACGGGCCTATCCACTTACTTTTCAACTTACTCGGGAAGAGCTTCATCCTTGTGTTGTACAACCACACTCGTTGACCAACTTTAAAATTCTTCAACCGGATGTTAGCATCATGAACTTTCTTCATCTTTGCCTTGTAAGCAGACGCACAATCATATGCTTTGTCTCTCAACTCCTCGATCTCGCACAAAGCCAATTTTCTTGCCTTACATGCATCATCATAATCCATATTAACCTGTATAGTAGCCCAAAACGCTCTTTGTGCAATTTCAACCGGCAAATGGCAATCCTTTCCATACACAAGTCTATAAGTGGTGGTTCCAATTGGCGTTTTATAAGCGGTTCGGAAGGCTTATAGAGCATCGGTCAACTTAGTTGACCAATCCTTTCGGTCCGCCCGAACGATTTTTTGTAAAATCTGTTTTATTTGCCTATTGGAAACCTCAACTTATCCACTTGTTTGTAGATGGTAAGGAGTTGCTATCCTATTATCAACACCACATCGTTTAAGCAATTTACCGAATTTAAAATTCTTAAAATGAGATCCCCCATCACTTATGATGGTTCGGGGGAATCCAAATTTCGAAAAAATATTGCATTGAACAAAATTGCAAACGACTATGTGATCATTGGTCCTAGTGGCTATCGCCTCAACCCATTTAGAAACATAGTCGATGGCCACTAGGATATACAAATTACCGTGTGAATTCGGAAACGGGCCATGAAATAGATCCCCCAAACATCAAAAATGTCAACAACTAGGATCAGGTTTAAGGGCATCTCGTCCCTCTTAGAAATGCTCCCGGGTTGTTGACATTTTAAACAGTGTGTCGCAAACTCGTGAGCATCCTTAAACAATGATGACCAAAAAAAACCACTCGTTAAAACTTTTTGAGCGGTTTTCTGGCCACTAAAATGACCACCACACGCAGACGAATGTGCATGTTCCAACACTGATCTGACATCCTTCTCGAGTATGCATCTTCTAATCATCTGATCTGCACCAATCTTGAACAAGTCTGGATCATCTCAAATCTATTGTTTAGCTTGGGAAATCAACTGTTTCTTCTTTCTCTTTGGCCAATGCTCCGGTAGGTCACCTGAAAATTTAAAATTAACAATATGAGCAAACCGGGGATTTTGTGATACTGCCAAGATGTGCTCATCTGGGAAGGACTCGTTAATGGGCCCGTCTGTGTTCCCATTTTCCACCATAATTCGGGACAAGTGATCTGCAACAACATTTTCACTTCTTTTCTTGTCCCGAATCTCTAGATCAAATTCCTGCAGCAGCAAAACCCATCCGATGAGCCTCGGTTTTGCATCCTTCTTATCCATGGGGTACCTAACTGTAGATTGGTCAGAATAAATGATATCTTTACTTCCCCAAATATATGACATGAATTTATCTAGAGCATATACTACTGCTAGTAACTCTTTCTAGGTTGTTGTGTAATTCAATTGTGCATCCGAGAGAGTTCTACTTGCATAGTATATGGCAACGAGTTTTTTGTCAACCCGTTGACCCAAAACAGTCCCGACTGCATAATCACTTGCATCACACATTATTTCAAAAGGTAAACTCCAATCTGGTGATTGCAAGATCGGGGCCTCAACTAATTTCATTTTCAAAATATCAAAGGCCTTAGCACATTCATCATTAAAGTCAAACAGGGCATCCTTAAGTAATAAATTACATAAGGGTTTGGTAATATCACTAAAACCCTTAATAAACCGTCTATAAAACCCGACATGCCCCAAAAACGATCTAATGCCTTTGACATTGGCGGGATGAGGTAGAGTAGAAATGACTTGGACCTTAGCCCGGTCCACCTCGATCCCACGACTTGACATAGCATGGCCCAACACAATTCCCTCTTGGACCATAAAATGGCTCTTTTCCCAACTAAGAACCAAATTCGTTTCAACACATCTTTTCAAAACTTTTTCGAGTTGATTTAAACATGACTCAAAAGATGTGCCAAAAATCAAAAAATCATCCATAAAGATTTCTAAAGACTCCCCTACCATATCTGAAAAGATACTCATCATGCACCTCTGAAAGGTGGTGGGGGCGTTACATAGCCCGAATGGCATTCGCCTAAACGCGGATGTAACATACGGGCACATAAACGTTGTCTTCTCCTAATCTTCAGGATGAATAGCTATCTGGTTATACCCGGAATAACCATCTAAAAAGCAATAAAATTTCTGACCATATAGCTTTTCAACAATTAGATAGATAAACGGAAGCGGAAAGTGATCTTTCGATGTTGCCGCGTTTAGTTTTTGATAATCAATACAAATGCGCCACCCGGTTACCGGCCGGGTGGCGACCTCGTTACCTGAGTCGTCCTTGACGACTTGGATGTCCTCATTTTTCGGTACTGTATGTGTCGGGCTCACCCACGTGCTGTCTGATATGGCAAAGATAATGCCAGCATCGAACCACTTCAGCACTTTCTTCTTCAACACTTCCCTCATGTTCGGGTTCAACCTCCGCTGAGCATCGTGTGCGTGTTTGACAGCTGGATCTGTTAAAATTTTGTGCATCACAATTGTGGGACTGATTCCCTTCAAATCCGCTATCGTCCACCCGATTGCTTCCTTGTTTGCAACCAGCACTGCCATCAAAGCATTTTCCTGTTCAACAGATAAGTTAGAAGCTATAATAACATGTAATGTATTATTCTTACCAAGAAAGCATATTTTAAATGCTTTGGGAACTCTTTCAGCTCGACTTTTGGTGTTTCCAGTATTGACCGTTTCAACCCAGTATCAATCTTCTCGGGAAGTGGTTCCACCTGAAATGACCATGGTGGACGGTCTCCTCGCACAGTTGCGATCTCGGATCTCCATTTGTTTCTCCTCCTCTTCCAGCAACCTGTCTGTTTCCACCTGTAACCTGTCAAACAAAAAACACGTCTCCGTTGTGCCATCCGTGCTGACGACAGAGTCGTAAAGCGGGATGCACTCGTCAATGACAACGGCCATGAAGCACTCATCATCAACCGGAGAATTATCTCCACGTGTGAAAACATTAATCCTCAGCTTGCGGTTACCATATGCCATGCCAACAGTACCATTTCTGCAATTAATGTTAGCATTCGCGGTAGCCAAAAATGGTCTACCGAGGATAACCGTAGGCTGTTTGGTCCGTTCACCCGAAACATAATCGAGGACCAAAAATTCGACTGGAAAATAAAAGTCCTCCACCTTAACAATAACATCATTCAGTATTCCTCGGGGAATTTCGGTGTCTGGTCAGCCAGGACAACCGTGGTGGCGGCTGCCCGAAGCGGACCAAAATCATACTGATCGTATAGACTTCCCGAGAGAATACTAATACTAGCTCCAAGATCTAAAAGCGCCCGAGTCATTTTAAAATCACCCACTTGAATGGATATAACCGGCGTTCTCGGATCTTGTAGCTTCGGTGGATGCGAACCCGAAAGAATTGCACTCACGTATCGGTAAAATCAATTTGTTTAGGAATCTTATGAGTCCTTTTCTGTGTGCACAAATCTTTCAAGTACTTAGCATAGGCGGGGATTTGTTTTATGGCATCTAAAAGAGGAATGTTAATTTTTACTTGTTTAAACGTTTCCCACATTTCTTCTTGTTGCAGGCCTCGTTTTGATGTCTTCTTCGCCTTCGATAGCGCCAACAAAGCATCGGGATAGGGAACGGTTTTCACCTTCTCCTTGTCCTTAGAGCTGGTGGTGTCATCCTTCGGAACCGGGCTGTTAATTTTAGTTTCATATTTATTAGATTCAGTTAATTTTACCGATTCCGGCTCGTCATCACTGACGAGATTTTCATCAATCTCTTCCACCATCCCCTCAACCAATGATGGTGGAACCCCAACTTTATTATCAAAATTTTTACCACTACGTAAAATACTTACCTGATTGACGTGCTATTTCGAACTGGAACTGTAGTGGTTCGGGTCTACTGTAGTGTCGCTCAGGAGTTGGCCTGTATTCTTCTATAACTTTGCCACATCTACAGCGAGCTGACCAATCTGCTTCAACATCGTCTCTGAAGATTTATCTCGAACTCAAACTGCTATTTCGTTTCGGCCTTATGATCAGTCATGACTTTCAACAATGCATCCAACTTTGAATGAACCGATTCATCCGAATTTCCCGAGGACCCTTTCTGTTGATCCTGATTACTTGAAGAGTTTCCACCCCGGTTACTGTTTCTGTTGTACCCCCTATTCTGACTGTACGAACCCTGCTGCTGATAACCGCCCTGGAGGTAATTACCCTGCGACCTGTTCTGGCTCGTTCCCTGAAAATTCGGGTTCAACTGAGAAGACGCGTTCCTGTAGTGAATGTTCGGGTGATTCCTCAGTCCCGGGTTATATGTGTTTGAATTGAACCCTTGGCCTTTGGAATCCCCGTAAGCATAGTTAACCTCTTTAGTATCATCCTCCTCGTCATCATAAAACTTGGGGCAATTGCCCGAGTTCACCACAATCATCATACACCGGGAATTTAACTCCAACTTTCCCGACCTGTTTCTTTTTACCCTTTCTATATCCAGCTAGTTCACGTTCTAACTCAGCAATTATTTCAGATTCACTCGTGACTGACTTAACTGACCTGGAGGAATTACCACGTCTTCGTCTCTCACTTGTTGCTTCTGATTTTGAGTCTTCACACATAAACTCCAAAAAATCCCAATCATCCTCCTCTGGCTGTTTCAGCAACTGACCATTACACGAGGCCTTAAGATGCTTTCGGTCCTGGTATTTCAAACCATCAACAAAACACTTTACCAGTTCCCACAGTTCGATTTGGTGATGTGGGCATTTTTTGATCATATCTTTATACCTGGAAAAGGCTTCACGGAATAATTCACCAGAAAACTATGAAAAATTGTGAATTTCCGATCGGGCCTCGCTGGTCTTCGACTGTAAATAAAATTCATTTAGAAACACCTGCTGCATCTCGGCCCAATTGCTGATACTGTGCATCGGCAGCGAATTAAACCAGAGTTTTCTTTGTCTTTCAATGAAAACTGGAATAATCGCAACCGAACCTCATCTTGATCAAACGTACCATCACCAATAGACCCGCAAATAGCCGAAAATCAGTCAAGTGAGAATACGGGTCCTCCGAAGCCATCCCGTGGAAATTAGGAACAATGTTGATGTAAGATGGCCGGGACTTAAAAGTTTGTTGTCCCGGCACTCGTTCGTGTGAGACCAACGAGGATGCTCCATCTGTGATAGCCGGTCTGAACCGACTGTTAACACCATGAACCGGGGCCATATAATTCCTCCTGAGCCCCTCGAGGTTCGCCAAACCGCCCCAGTTAACCTGAATACCACGAACTCTTTTGGGCCTTTACGTCCGATTCACCCTGTCTCGACCCCTTCCGTTTATGTTAACTGCTTCAGCCCGTCTTCGATTAACTGGCTCTTCCACTTCTTCATCCCCATTATCATCACCCACTTCTTCGGGTTCCACAACCTCGTTCACGGGCTCAACCGCCCGACTTCTTCTAACCCACCGATCTACCTCGTTCTCAATCTCAAAATCCTCGTTCCTATTATTATTTTCCCCCTCTTCTACGTTTTCTGTCGGAATACACGGTTGAACATCATCGATATTTATCCGAACTCTTCGGTTGGGGTTATTATTTGGAACGGATGGTTCGGTTTGGTCAAAGTTGGGGTTTAGGTTTCGGTTTCGGTTAAGGTTTCGGGTTCTGGAAGCACAAGCTGAGTGATTTTGGTCATTTTGGTTATTGAAGTTTGGTGGGTCAGGTATGTTATCTGGGTTAAACGTGTTATTTTGTGGGAGTGGGTCTTGGTTCCGGTTCTGGTTTTCGTTTTAGTTCTGGTCCTCGTTTTGGTTTTGGTTCTGGTTCTGATCTTCCATCACTGAATTTCTATTCTGAACTCGGTTCTGTCGAGCTAACCTCTCAATTTTGGGCCCGTAAATTAACGGAGACTGTCGGGCCAAGTGGCGGGTGCGTATAAATCTGTTATCTGCATAACTAACACAACCCGCGTAAAATAAAGAAAAATAAAATTTAAACTGAAAATCAAAGCTAAAATTAAAACTAAAATAAACACAAAAATCAACTAACACGAATTACACTAAGCGCACCAACTCCCCGGCAGCGGCGCCATTTTGATGATCGTTGTTCAAGTCAATCAAAAACCTATTTAAACTACCTAGATAGGATAAGTAAGGTATCGTATCCACCAGGAATGTGTGGTCAATGTAATCGTGTAAACAGTTTCAATATTATGAAGTAACTGGCTTTAGTGTTGATCACACAAGCAATTTAAGTGAATTTAGAGAATTAAGTAACAAGCAAGTAAACGAGTTTCAAGCAGTTAACAAAGCAAATCACACCCGGGAATTCTAGTAAGCAACCTACAGTTATCTCATGCAACCTAACAGATAAATTATTAATGATTAACTACTGACTAATCAATCAGACAAAACCTTAGACATCAACAATCACTTTACACACGGCATTGGATCAAACAGTCCTTGCCAGTGTGGCTCAGTTAAGGGAAATCGTATGTTTTATCGTATTCAATCTAACCAAACAATCATATGATCAATTATTTAGCAACTGGTAACAAATCGTTCAGACAAACGTAAACCTAAACCGACTGAAGACACAGAAATACCAAACATCAATAATCATATATCAATCATCAATAATGATACAAGAATGTTCTTAATCACATGAGAAAAACTATATAAATTACAAACTTTACATCCCGGGTGCGATTCTAGGAGATTAGCTGAGCCTTGACATCGTTAAATCTTCAATTCGGATTATATAGATCAAGTGTGAGGTCTTGGGATGATCTAGGATGGTTAAAATCGCCTCTTGGAGCTGCTGGAAATCGCCTTTGGTCGTTAAAAACGATTTAGGGTTGTTTTTGATGAAAAGTTTGATATAAAACCCTAGCTCCCGTCTGACCACCCCATCGCGATACGCGATGGGGTCTTCAATGGTCCATCGCGTATTGCGATGGACCGGAAAGTCAACAGATATTTTAAATCCCATCGCGATACGCGTTGGGTCCTCAAGCAAGCCCATCGCGTATCGCGATGGGTCTTGTCACTAGCAAACTTCATTATCTTGTCTCGTTTTGCGTGCTGGACATCCCGGGTTCTTCATTCTGTGCCACAATAGGTCCAAATTGAATACTTTAATGCATGTGACTTGAAATCCAATAATGCACGTATGAAGTATCGAAGTTCCTAAAATAAATGATTAAAACTAAATAATAAACGAGCGAAAACATATACAAATTAACCGACTATCACTAAGTAAGTCTACATATCGAACCCATGAGACTTTTTTAATTACATAAATTAACTAATTAGACTCGACAAACTAACACGACTATTTATTTTATAATTATTAAAAGGTGGTTTTAAATTACTTAATATTAACTAATAAAATAACTATTTAAGAAAAGACAAGTAATAAAACACAAGAGAATTTAGTTCAACTGATTCCGATGATGATGAAAAATACCTAGACTGGAATCCCCAAAGTTTCAATTATCAAATAGTTGGAAAGTACTTGTTATGATACTTGTATCATAAAATAGTCACTTAAAAGAAAACTCAAACAGAATCCCTGACCCTTCTCAAGAAGACACCTATGGGTTTCTAATAACTTTTAAGACACAACAGTTTTATATATTAAACTCCATTACGGTTATTTAACTAATTATGAACGACTACCTTTATAATGAAATCCTACCTTACAGCGTGGAAATTAAAGGTAATTTAATAAACTCAATTGGCTCGCTAGAAAATGTTAATCAATCAAATCTAGACAGGCTCTTTAAGAAGAACTAAATCTAGCAATCTGAATTAACAAAGATCTAACAGATAACCTATCACCTTACAACTTTTTAGGTCAGCGGCAAACTTTTATTTGTTTGACTAATAATATTATTCCTACGACTTATTCGAATTCAATCACAAACAAGTCAGAAACACACAGTAGATTACCTAACAAAATCCTATCATAAGAAACAATCACCAAGGATAATGTTGTAACAACTCGGGTTTTCGTTTAAATTATTAATAATCAATACCCGACCCATTTTCGTTTTCGGGTCATTTTTAATCAACAACACATCACAATTATCAAGCTAATATTATTTTATTATTATAGTTATTATATATAATTAATTTTTATAAATATAACTTTCAATCTTAAGCATTTTTCACCCTAAACTAAGTTTAATCTCATTTTGTTTCCACACAATAACTTCAGGGACCAATCTGCAAATTTAATTAAACAATATATATATTATAACCAGAATCCTTATCCAAACCCGTTAACCCAGGATCTAGACCCGTATCCAACTCCTAACTCAACCCGTATGATTTCTTGACCCTTAATCCTCTCTTTATACTTGTAAATCGTTTATTATATCTCAACAAGCTATACCGACAATCTAATTAAGCATACAAGATATCTATTAATACGAATTACCTAATAATCGAACTGTCCTTATAAAAAAAATTGGGGATTTACTATCACTCTTCATATTATTACAATTAATCTGGTGTTCAGCGTCTTCTGGACCTCGCCATCATTAACCCAAAGCTTAATTATATTACACGAACTTACTGTTATGATTTTGGAATCCATTTTGTGCCGGAAACTTTCTACTCGTCGTTCTTTATCAATTAGTCGTCTTTAAAGGTAATTAAACTATTTCACAAGTTTGTTTCTACTCACCAATCATTAACCCTAATGTTAATTAAACCAAAAACAAACGGATTGAACGATTTCAAGAATTAGGGTTTATAATCCCTTTGGGTTAAAATCAGTTTTTGAATGTAATTACTTGTTTTCAGATATTACTCAGTTGTTTAGTTAGCTCAACAGGTTGCACGTGTGGGTGGTTAACTACTGTGAGTCGGCCGGACGCGGGTTCGAGCCCTGGCCAGCGCATGTTTTTTTTTATAAATGTTATTTTGGATATTTATTTATTAATTAAATTGTTAAAATCAATACCAATGACAAATAAACTTTATTTTGCAAAACCCACACGTCTAGCTTGACGTAGCTTGTTGTGAGCAACTTTATGAATCATTAAGTATAAATTTTATATATATGTATATAAACTGTTTTTAAATAAAAATGCATAATATTAATAAACACGTTAAGTATGCATTTATCACTCGTTCATAAACTAATTTTCGTTAGGGACTAAAAATACATATTCATCTAAATATTATTATTATATTATTAAATTTAATTAATAATTTTTTTATATATTATAAGTATATGTTAAATACTTATATATTGGATTGTATTTATTCAAAAATTTCCAAGTATATCTGATCTTTAATTAAATTATTTTATTTTAATTATCTATTTAATTATATATATATACAAATATTATTATAAGTAAATTTTATATTAAATCTATATATTTTAAATTATTTCAAGTATAAGCAATGGTATTTTTTATAAAAATAATCATTTTATAGATATATGATAATCAATAATATTAATCCTTGCAATAATAATCACTATAGAAATCAATCTTTCGATCAATAAATATTCTAATCACAAATCATAACTCAAGTCACCGAAATCCTAATTCATTATACGCGTTATATCGTTTATAATTAATTTATATTGTATTACATATAACTATGAAATCCTTGTCGATTCATTCCGAATGGTTTAGTTGTTTACTACCCTAACATACTCATTTGTATTTCGTTCATCTAATCAGGTGAGTATCTCACTCCCCTGTTGTACTTTCTATAAACTTTTTGGGGGACATATGCGTATTTACACTACTTTCGTATTATTATTATTATTATCCACATTAGCAACGGTTATCCTTGTGTGTATATCAGTTTATGCCTAACTTTCTATTTGCTTACTTGCTTTATTTTACCGCATTCGGAGAGGTCCATCATTATTGTACGATCATACGATTGTCGTAGTAGCCGACATCCAATCGCATGACAATGGTTTCACTGACAACTCATTTTTGGTAACCAATGCCCGATTCGCATGGCAACGGTTTAGCCATATCTTTATTATTTGTTTGAATTGTGTACATGCTATAGCTTAATTGTTATATCACAGGTTGCAGTTTGCATTTTCTTTATATATTATATTATATATCACTTTACTGGTATTTTACTCACTCAACCTCGTGTTGACAAAATCTATTTTATTTTGTGCACATATGCAGGTTTAGATTTAATTCTTTGAAAGCTTTGGTAGAGATTTAACTGGTGCATTAAGTTAGAGGAATATTATCAAGACATAAATTTTGAACTTATTTATTTTGATGATTTGTAGTTTGTCTGGTGGAACAGTTTGTATTGTTGGAATATTTAATTGAAATTAATAGATATTTTCATTTTCAAATTATTGCATGATAGTACCTTGAGAGTTGTGAGCAATCAGCTCACGCCCCGACATTTCCTCCTTAGGTTGGGGTGTGACAAATGTGGAATAATAAAACTAGATCAAACATGACCAAGTACACATATGCATCAATTAAATAAACCAAATAATTTACTGATTCATAAAACCATAACAAAAAGTAATAATCCAACTAATATCAAACATCAACAAAAGTTCATCGATAGCCTAAGCAGTCTATAATGTTTAGCTTGGACTCGGAAAATCAAACAAAATAATACTGAAAGAAAACATGGTGAAAATAATGAAAACATAAGATTAAAGGTGATAAAACCCGTAGTCTTCAATCTCGAACGTAAAACTCTTCATTGGATTATTCCTTGCCTTCAAAACCGCCAAATAACTCAAATATAATCTCCAAGAAACTCCAATTCGTCTAGTGGTTGTAGGATCTTTTTCAGGTTAAGGTTAAGGGTGTTTATATAGTGAAATTGGGCCCAAAACTTGACCAAAATGGAACTTTATGGAAATATTGTGTTTAGGCGCCGCACGACCAGCATAGAAAAGCTGGTCGCGCGGCGTGCATCAATATATCAAGATGCCTATGATTATGGCATTGAAATTTAGTTAAATTGAGTTAATTTATATGCGCTTAACATACTAAGGAATTGTGTGTGGTGGGAGGAGATACCTAGCTTTTAAACTGATGGTTCAATTTGTTTATATAATGTTTGATATTGTCATTTCTTTTTATTTTTTGTTAATTCTAGTTAAAATAGAAATTTGTAGTAGTTATGTTACTGTGAGAAGGTGTAATGTAATAATCCTAATATCTATATATTTTAATAGGAATTTGTAGTAGTATATGAGTTTTCTTAATTACGTGTGATTGAACTAGAACTTTATTTGGTAACTGTGACATTAGCTACTTTTTTCATTCATTTGGATTGAACTGTACAAGGATAATCACATAATGGTGTTTGTATACAATTATATAATAAAGAATCACGAGAACAAAATAAGAGTTCTGAAAAGTCCATAAGAGTTTTGAGAAGTCTTATATTTATCGAACTCTAGCCCAAAATTGTTATCATAAGTACTTTTTATTTAATTTAAGTATATGGGTATAATAGTAAAAGTGTAACTTTCTTTACTTTTTCTTCATACTCGAGAACACATAAAATGTTAATATCATTTCTTTTAATTAAACTCGAGAACACGAAATAAAATCATATCTTTTTCTTTTTTTTCCCTTCTTTTCTATCCTCATTCCCCTTTCTTTCTCTTCTTTTTTGAAAAGAAACTCGGAAACATAGGCTATGTTCCAAAGTCTCATTTAGCAATGGAAAGGAAAAGAAAGTGGAATAAACAAGGGAGGAAAGGTGTTCCAAAGATTATTTTAAGGAAGGATAAAATGAGAAAAGAAAAGAAAGTGATAAAAATTTATACCAATTTCTTTCCTTCCAAATCGGAAGGAATAGGTGAGAAAGGAAAAGTGGACATTCTAATCAAACATAAAATTACCATATTGTGCTCTTCTTTTTGTATTAGGTCATATACTTGTTTCATGTTTCTAAACCTAAGATGCCATCACCATGTCTTCTTCTAAGCACGCCAAGCAACCCTTCCTTAATCAGGTATTATCATTTGCTTTATAACACTTTGTTTTGATTTTTACATGTTATTCGATTGTAGCAATCAAGTTAGTGATGGTTTCTCTTGTGTTGAGTTAATTAAGCTTGCTAAAAAAGTTTTGAAGCAACTAATGATAATGTTATGCACCAAAACAACGTCAAATCTTTATTTATTGCATAACTTAGTTTCTATTGATCAAATTTGTTACAGAATTTTTTTGAAAGTGTTTAAAAATAATTAAAAACTTATATAAATTGATTAATATATAATAAACGAGCCGAACCCGAGCTTGAAAAAAAAATTCACAAGCCAAGCTCGAGCTTTAAAAGAGTAACTCGAATCGGTCGAGCTCGTCGAGCTCGTATACGCCCCTATTATCACATTAACCGCAAATGAGCATTGGTGTTTGAAAATATTGATGTTATTTAGTATTTTCTATATATCATAGTTATTATATTAAACATTTGTAGTTCAATATTTTTAGCAATATATCCTTTTAATTTTGTTCTAATGTAGGAAGTTATCATGACCAAACAAGAAGGCAGTAGAAACATTGGTAAGAAGGAACACTTCAAATGGACAGAGATGATGGATGATGCATTCATTCAAGAGATGATAACACAAAAGGATAAGGACAATAGGATAAGCGGAACATGCACCTCACTAGCATACACTAATATGATTGAGAAGCTAACTACAAAGCTTCAAATGCATTTTACCAAAAATCATTTAATGTATCGTTTAAAAACATTGAAAGGCCATTTTTCTCAATGGTACAATATGTTTCAAGGAACTTCATTGAGTGGTTTCTCATGGAATTATGAGACTCAACTAATTGTGGCTGGGGAAGAAGTTTGGGCTAAATTAATAATTGTAAGAGTTCTAGTTGTTTTCATAAAACAAATACTTAATCAATTATAATAACACTAATTATATTTATTTTTTGAATAGTCAAAGCCTGATGCTATAACGTTGAAGACGAAAAAAGTGTCAAACTACAATGAAATGTTAGAACTATTTGGAAAGGATAGGGCATCCGGTGCACGTGCTGAAACCGCTAAAGAATGAAATGTTCGATTGCTGGAAAAATGACAATATTAAAGTAGAAACAATTTCTGAATTGCATGACTTACTAGCTTCCAAAGAAGTGACTCTAGAGAACCAATGCAACTTTGATGAAGCCTGATGCTATAACATTGAAGACGAAAAAAGTGTCAAACTACAATGAAATGCTAGAACTATTTGGAAAGGATAGGGCATCCGGTGCATGTGCTGAAACCACTAAAGAATGAAATGTTCGATTGCTGGAAAAATGACAATATTAAAGTAGAAACAATTTCTGAATTGGATGACTTACTAGCTTCCAAAGAAGTGACTCTAGAGAACCAATGCAACTTTGATGATGATATTCAAGTGTTAGATTTTGTGGTTTCTCCACCCAAGCCGTCTTCAAATGCAAAAAATGTAAAAGTAAAAAAAGAAAACTAAAGCAAGAATATGAAGTTGAAGCGTTTAACTCGAAACTTGTGAATTGCCTTGACAATGTGGCTAATATTATTTCAGAAGGCAATAAAATATTGGCAGAAATGAAAGAAATATTTGATCAAGCTTATCATCGGGAGTTTACGGGTGAGGAAACTTGTAACGAATTGGAGCCAATGGGTTTGGAATCTAATGATTTGCCTGCGTGCATACTAAAAGTCAGTTAAGCTGAATGATTTCTAGTTAAATATGCAACATACATTACATTCAGATACATACTTATACGTATCCGAAGACACATATTAATTTCTTAACATACTTATACTTCATACCTATATACATACATACATACATACATACATACATACATACATACATACATACATACATACATACATACATACATACGTATGTACGTACGTACATACATTATACTTTCATTCTTTCATACATTATACTTTCATTCTTTCATACTTTCATACTTTAATACTTTTCATACTTTCTTGTTTTAGTCTACTAATACATACATAATTATCATTACGTTTTAAAGAGCATTTCACCCTACATACCTCGGATATTATTAGGGTCTGGTGCCCTTCATCCTCGGATATTATAAGGGTCTGGTGCCCTTCATCCTCGCATATTATTAGGGCCCGGTGCCCTTCATCCCCGGATATTATTAGGGTCTAGTGCCGTTCATCCTCGGATATTATTAGGGTCTGGTGCCCTTCATCCTCGAATATTATTAGGTTTGGTTCCCTTCTTGCCATATAACCATACATTATCTTCTTTATATTTATATTTATATTTATATTTATATACTTTCACACATATACTTAATCCTTTCTATATCATTCATTAACAATCACATATCATACACTTACCACTTAAGGCAAGTGTAAATCCAAAATGGATCCCCTTTTAACCCTTAAAGTTTTCGGCCAAGGTTAATCAAACCGAAAACTTTGGGTTTTTGTCCTAACAAAATAATTAATCATCCAAATGACTTAATTCTTCAAGATTACCACATCCATGTAAAGTATAATCTTGAAAAACCAAGAGATAACCAAAAGCCCCAAAAACTTTCGGCCGTATGGTGAACCATACCTTAAAACCCGAAAATCTTTAAAACTATTCTAGCAGGTATCCGTATAAGCGGCTCTTAATGCCATTGTTGGGTTTTAACAAGATTATAAAAGTCATATAAACCCATTTATATGAGAAACGCAGTGGATAAATAAGTTTTAAATCTTGTCAATTTGAAGAATATAAAACCGATTTTATATGCAAAACCCAAGCCCCGGATTCATATACGAATTTGTGTGCTTACTAATATATAAACAACCATAGGGTGTTTATGTAATAGCTTCAAGAGTCTAAGAAAATGAAGGAGATTAAGATATGAATGGCTAGTCTTCAAGATAGAAGAACCTCAGACTTTTTTACCATTCAAGCTTCCAACAAACACCTTTGTTATGCTAGGATTTACACTTGAAAACACCTCTTTGTTCCTCTTAGTCCTTGGCCGAAAATAGAGAGAAAGATGAGAGAGTTTTCTTGCTTCTTGTGTGTGTGTGAAGAGAGAGAGAGAGAGAGATGAGCAACCAAATGCACCACACAAATCAACCAATGAATTATAGTGCATATCTTGGAATAAATAAAACAAATAAGTGAGGAGAGAGAGGGGGAAAAGGTGTGCAGCCAAAAGATACCCTCCCAAGTATTTCAAAATAAAATATCTCTCAAGACTTAAGTTATATTATTCAAGTATAATGCAAAATCCAATATGCATTGCATGTTGTTATTTAACCAACTTAAATAACATAGTACATGCAAAATACAGTAAGTCTTGCATATTGTTATTTAACCAACTTAAATAACATGATATATGCAAAATGCAGTAAGTCTTGCATATTGTTATTTAACTAACTTAAATAGCATTACCAGTAATATGCAAAATTAAAAATCTCTCATAACATAAATTATCCATATAATTTATTTATTACACAAGTGCAAATATTTAGAAACTCAATTTCCAAATATTCTAAGTGTTAATTTTTATTTGTTAGATCATATCTTAAATAAATATCGTGGTGTTTGTCTAGCTTGTTATTAGGTATGACCTGACTTGGATCATAACGTACTAGCCACATCAACTCTAATATCTGTCTTGGGCAGACCGATTCCAACAATCTCCCACTTGCACAAGATGCATAGAAGATTGATGCAAGTAGCAAATACCGCATAACAACGGTTTACTACCCCTAATACGTATGACGAAGTGCCATTAAATAACATCATCCCTTTCAAGTCCCTCACTTGAAATTATTTAGGTGAATCTATCATTTATACTTTTACCGCAGATGTCATGTCAAATCCAAAGACACAGAGTGATCATTCTCTGCTGATTTAACTTAGCAGGCCATTGACATCTTACTCTCAACGAATAAGAGGGACAAATTCCATTTTGACTACATACGTCTCTCACAATCACCTCGTACCATACCTGATCTTAGCTGTAACACCCCGTAACCGCAGCGGAAACGTACACGGGATGCAACAGACACATCTGATATCAACAGCATTGCTTATAAAGAAAATGCCACTACATTAATTTATAACATATTACATTGTTGCGAGTTTCATTACTGTCTAGGTGTTACACACATATTTTACCGATAAGACATTAATAAATTCATTACAAAACATAGAGCAGCAAGCTTCCAACAGGTAGCACAGATAGTTAAGCACACATCAATCAATCCAACTTGGGCATACCTAGAAAACATGTAAAGAAAACGGGTCAACTACGAATAGTTGGTGAGTTTCACTAATTTAAATAAACACTGACAAATCATTTTAACAATCATTTATTAACAATATAATCATGCTGGGAACTATGTTACCCCAGAACATTTCCATTAACTTCCTGGGAACTATGTTACCCCAGAACAATAATAACCCCTGGGAACTATGTTACCCCAGAACAATAAATACCCCTGGGAACTATGTTACCCCAGAACAATCACAACCTCTGGGAACTATGTTACCCCAGGACAATAATAACCCCTGGGAACTATGTTACCCCAGAACAATAATAACCCCTGGGAACTATGTTACCCCAGAACAATAACACATGATAAACATTTTATATATTCTGTGCATCAGACCATATATATATAAATGTACAAGTATTTCCATACGATCGGTATGTACTTAAATACTTTAAATAAGACATGTTTTCCGCCCCGGGAAAATATAATTAAAACAATTCATTAAAAGGGGCTCGTGAAAACTCACCTTCTGTGAGTCGGTGAGTAATACAAGGAACAGCTACGTGCCTGGATCTGTAATATAATATCTAGTCGTTACTATATAATTCCCATAACTTAAATACGTATCAATCGGTACATCTGGGAACATTGTTAACCCAGTACTGTACTCGATTCGGGGACTATGTTAACCCCGTGACACTTCTAAGGACTCAGATTGTGACATTGCTTAGAGTTTGACAGTCAATTTAGTTAAGGTGATGAAATTATAGCTCGGTTTGACACCCCGTTTGGCCGTGGGGCCCGTTTCCGGTATTTCGGTGCCGGAAACGGTAAAATCGGGTAAAATTACCCAAATCATCCGAATTATTTTCGGATGATTTATTTTTACTTGATTTACTTAGATTTATGAAAATAGTCCATTTTTAAAGTTTTCGTGTACCAGTCAGCTCGCTTATGCGAACTTTGCCGGTTTACACGTTTTATGCTTTAAAAACTTGTTTTTATGTTCTTTTTAGCACAAATAATTACCCGATTAGTCTCGGGTCTTGAAATTTTGTACAAAACTTAATTTGACAGTAAGGAATTTTGTAAAATTTTTCCAGATTTATTTTCCTATATTTACATTTATTTATCTATTTTTAAATCTTATTAAAACACTAAATATATCAAAAATACCAAAACACTTTAGAAAAATCCCAAATTTTTCTGGGATGATCTCTATCATCCTCATAACTTCCTGGAATTTTTCCAGATTTATTTTCCTATATTTACATTTATTTATCTATTTTTAAATCTTATTAAAACACTAAATATATCAAAAATACCAAAACACTTTAGAAAAATCCCAAATTTTTCTGGGATGATCTCTATCATCCTCATAACTTTCTGGAATTTTTCCAGATTTATTTTCCTATATTTACATTTATTTATCTATTTTTAAATCTTATTAAAACACTAAATATATCAAAAATACCAAAACACTTTAGAAAAATCCCAAATTTTTCTGGGATGATCTCTATCATCCTCATAAATTTCTGGAATTTTTCCAGATTTTAAAACTTATTTTTCAAGCCATTTTCACCCAAAACCGAGCTAGAAAGCCCTAGAACTCGTTTCACCGAAAAGCCTACTTAGACTTTTCCAACTGAGCTCAAATTTTGTGGGTGACTTTTATATGTTATAAAAAGCTTATCTTAAATTTTCCGGAATTTTTCATCATGTTTTGCTATTTTTCACTATTTTTGGCCAAAACCGAGCATTAAATTCACCAAATATTCATCTTTTATCCAAAAATTACCAATAATTCACAGATCTCATATTTTCATGTGTAGATCATCTCTGTGAAATTTCGTGACCCGACTCTAAGCACACGAAAATCTGTCCAAATTTCATAAACACCCGAAAACCGAACTATCTTGTGTTTTCTAGCTTTAGATCGCAAGGATCTCAGTTTCTAGCCTTTGCTAGCCGCTAGATACAACACTTACAAGCACAATAACACTATACCAAGCAAACTATACCAACAATCAAACCATTTCTTTCAAAGTGTCGGTTTTTATATAAAAACAAAGGTTTTAACCGTAAAAATCCGTTCTCGGCTCTTTTACTCATTTCTTGGACCAAGATCCCTTATATAACATGTATACATCTCTTGATCATGCAAGAGTCGGTTTCATCTCGGGTTTTCACCCATCTTTCACTTGGAAACTCATTTTAACAAGATTTTAACCGTAAAAATTCGTTATAAACTCTTTTAACTCATCACTTGGATCAAGATCCTTTGTATAACTTGTATACATCACTTGATCATGCGAGAATCGGTTTCAACTCGGGTTTTCACCCATTTTTACATTTGAAACCTCCTTTTCTCAAGATCATGAAGTTAGAAAACAAAATTCAAGCTTAAAAACATATGTTATACCTTCAAATCTTGGTTAGAACTTGGGTTTTTGGATGAACTTTGAAGGGTTTAGAGAGTTGAGAGAGTTTTGATGTGTAGAAAAAAGAAAAATGAATTGATTATGGATGTAAAGGGACCGATCGGTCCACCATATGGGTGGGGGGTGGGTCCCACAAATCCATTCTAAGCCACAAATTCGGATTACGCAATCCGGATAATGTTGTGGATAATCTGGTTCAGTTCGTTTCTCGTTTAAACTCGTAATTCGGCTTAAAACAAGCCTAAAATGGTTGTTTTTCGGGTTAAAAATAAAATTTACCTAAAACTGATTTAAAAACTTTAAAAACTTAACCCATGACATTAAAACATCATATTATTAATAATTAAGCATCTTTTTCGGCTTGATTGATCGTCTCATGCTTGGTTTGGTGTTAAAGGTTTCGTTTATCGTACCGACGTACTAATAAATCGAAATCCTTTTTCTGTGCTATAATTTACTTATCCCGAAGCATTAATACCTCGTAAATATCACTAAACATTATATACTTCGTCTATAATGTAATTCCCGATTCGTTCGGGTTTCAATAACCGATCATTGATTAATTGTAATTCCAATACGATTCACTATATAATTGAGTATGATTCACACTGTGAACCATATATATTCGTATCAATGTGCTATAACTTATATAATCAATATTAAATAGCACGTAAATAGTATATACCGGCTAGGGTATACCTGGATTTGCCGGAATCGTTACATTCTCCCCCCGTTATAAAAATTTCGTCCTCGAAATTTTACGCGTCAACTACTTCCTTTTGAGGAAATAGGTGGGGGTATTTCTTCCGAAATTCGTCCTTTCGTTCCCAAGTAAATTCTGGGCCTCGTTGCGAATTCCATCTAACTTTGACCAACGAGATCTTATTGTGTCTAAGTTGCTTGATTTTACCGTCCACTATTTCGATGGGCTCCTCTACGAAGTTGAGCCTATCACTTATTTGAACACCCTCTAAGGGTAACACCGATGTCTCATCAGCCAGACATCTTTTCAAATTTGACACATGAAACACGTTATGAACTGCACTCAGTTCCTCAGGCAGTTCTAGTCGGTAAGCTACCGGACCGATCTTTGCAGTAATAATGAATGGTCCAATATATCTAGGGGCCAACTTCCCCGCCTTTCCAAATCTGACCACTCCTTTCCAGGGTGATACTTTCAGATATACTTTTTCACCCTTCTCAAATGACAACGGTTTTCGACGGGTATCGGCATAACTCTTCTGCCGGTCCCGCGCGGCTTTTAGGTTGTTCTTAATTTCAAGAATCTTGCTGGTCGTCTCCTGGACCAGATCCGATCTAATGACCTGCGGGTCTCCCACTTCAGACCAGCAAAGTGGTGATCGGCACTTCCGCCCATACAATGCTTCATAAGGTGCTGCCTTTATACTGCTATGGTAACTGTTATTATAGGAAAATTCAACGAGTGGGAGATGTTGATCCCAATTTCCCTTAAAGTCCAGTACGCAGGCACGAAGCAAATCCTCCAAAGTTTGAATGGTCCTCTCAGACTGACCATCGGTCTGAGGGTGGTAAGCTGTGCTTAGGTCAATACGTGTTCCCAACGCTTCTTGGACAGCTTGCCAAAGTTTGGAGGTGAAATGGCTATCCCTATCGGAGATGATCGAGATGGGGATGCCATGACGAGACACTATTTCATTTATATAAATTTGCGCAAGTCTCTCGGTGTTATAATTATTTCTAATTGGAATAAAATGTGCCGATTTGGTTAATTGATCCACGATTACCCAAATTGCATCATGACCTCGGGGCGTCTTGGGGAGGTGTGTCACAAAATCCATTGTGATCTGCTCCCACTTCCATTCCGGAATTTCCGGTTGTTGCAACATTCCCGAAGGTTTCTGGTGCTCCGCCTTAACCCTCGCACACGTCGTACACTTGCCGACGTATGTGGCTATATCCTTTTTCATACCTGGCCACCAGTAAAATTCTTTCACATCCTGGTACATTTTATCAGATCCCGGATGTATGGAATATTTCGACTTATGCGCTTCGTCCATGATTAATTCACGAAGGTCATGGAGGGTCGGAATCCAAATCCGACCTTTGAAATAGAGAATTTCGTCCACACGTTGTTCGAAATTCTTCTCGTTCCCGAAAAGTCCTTCTTTATCCAATTGGTCCTCTTTCAACGCCTCGCGTTGAGCGACTCGAATCAAATCCGAAAGGTTCGACTGGACTATCATCCCCAACGCTCGCACGCGTAGTGGTTTGACTCGATCCTTTTGTAACGATTCCGACAACTCCAGGTATACCCTAGCCGGAATATACTATTTACGTGTTATTTAATATTGATTATATGAGTTATAGCACATTGATACGAATATATATGGTTCACAGTATGAATCATACTCAATTATATAGTGAATCGTATTAGAATTACAATTAATCATTGATCGGTTATTGAAACCCGAACGAATCGGGAATTACATTATAGACGAAGTATATAATGTTTAGTGATATTTACGAGGTATTAATGCTTCGGGATAAGTAAATTATAGCACAGAAAAAGGATTTCGATTTAATGGTACGTCGGTACGCTAAACGAAACCTTTATCACCAAACCAAGCAAGAGACGATCAATCAAGCTGAAAAAGATGCGTAATTATTAATAATATGATGTTTTAATGTCATGGGTTAAGTTTTTAAAGTTTTTAAATCAGTTTTATATAAATTTTACTTTAACCCGAAAAACGACCATTTTAATTTCGTTTCAAGCCGAATTACGAGTTTAAACGAGAAACGAACTGAACCAGACTATCCACAACATTATCCGGATTGTGTAATCTGAATATGTGGCTTAGAATGGATTTGTGGGACCCACCCCCACCTCCACTTGGCCAACCGGCCCTATATGCACACACACACACTTCATTGTTATTTTTTTTTTTTAGATCAAAAAAACTCTCTCAATCTCTCAAATCCTTTCAACATTCATTCAAAATCCTTGATTTCTAACAAGACTTTGAAGGTATAAACATGGTTTTTATGCTTAAATCTTGTTTCTAATTCTACAATATTGAGAAAAGGAGGTTTCCATGTGAAAGACGGGTGAAAACCCGAGATAAAACCGATTCTCGTATGATCAAGGGATGTATACAAGTTATACAAAGGATCTTGATCCAAGTAATGAGTTAAAAGTGTTTAGAATAAAATTTTACGGTTAAAATCTTGTTAAAATGAGTTTCCAAGTGAAAGATGGGTGAAAAACCGAGATGGAACCGACTCTTGCATGATCAAGAGATGTATACATGTTATACAAGGGATCTTGGTCCAAGAAATGAGTAAAAAGAGTCGGGAATGGATTTCTACGGTTAAAACCTTTGTTTTTACTTAAAAACCGACAATTTGAAAGAAATGGTTTGATTGTTGGTATAGTTGCTTGGTGTGGTGTTGATGTGCTTGTAAGTGTTGTATCTAGCGGCTAGCAAAGGCTAGAAACCGAGATCTTTGCGATCTAAAGCTAGAAAACACAAAATAGTTCGGTTTTCGTGTGTTATGAAAAAATGGACAGATTTACGTGTGCTTAGAGTCGGGTCACGAAATTTCACAGAGATGATCTACACATGAAAATATGAGATCTGTGAATTTTTGGTAATTTTTGGATAAAAGATGAATATTTGGTGAATTTAATGCTCGGTTTTGGCCAAAAATAGTGAAAAATAGCAAAACATGATGAAAAATTCCGGAAAATTTAAGATAAGCTTTTTATAACATATAAAAGTCACCCACAAAATTTGAGCTCAGTTGGAAAAGTCTAAGTAGGCTTTTCGGTGAAACGAGTTCTAGGGCTTTCTAGCTCGGTTTTGGGTGAAAATGGCTTGAAAAATAAGTTTTAAATTCTGGAAAAATTCCAGGGAGTTATGAGGATGATAAAGATCATCCCAGAAAAATTTGGGATTTTTCTAAAGTGTTTTGGTATTTTTGATATATTTAGTGTTTTAACAAGATTTAAAAATAGATAAATAAATGTAAATGTAGGAAAATAAATCTGGGAAAATTCCAGAAAGTTATGAGGATGATAAAGATCATCCCAGAAAAATTTGGGATTTTTCTAAAGTGTTTTGGTATTTTTGATATATTTAGTGTTTTAACAAGATTTAAAAATAGATAAATAAATGTAAATGTAGGAAAATAAATCTGGGAAAATTCCAGAAAGTTATGAGGATGATAAAGATCATCCCAGAAAAACTTGGGATTTTTCTAAAGTGTTTTGGTATTTTTGATATATTTAGTATTTTAATAAGATTTAAAAATAGATAAATAAATATAAATATAAGAAAATAAATCTGGAAAATTTTTACAAAATTCCTTTCTGTCAAATTAAGTTTTGTGCAAAATTTCAAGACCCGAGACTAATCGGGTAATTATTTGTGCTAAAAAGAACATAAAAACAAGTTTTTAAAGCTTAAAACGTGTAAACCGGCAAAGTTCGCATAAGCGAGCTGACTGGTACATGAAAACCCTAAAAATAGACTATTTCATAAATCTAAGTAAATTAAGTAAAAATAAATCATCCGAAAATAATTCGGATGATTTGGGTAATTTTACCCGATGTTACCGTTTCCGGCACCGAAATACCGGAAACGGGCCCCGCGGCCAAACGGGGTGTCAAACCGAGCTATAATTTCATCACCTTAACTAAATTGACTGTCAAACTCTAAGCAATGTCAATCTGAGTCCTTAGAAGTGTCACGGGGTTAACATTGTCCCCGAATCGAGTACAGTACTAGGTTAACAATGTTCCCAGATGTACCGATTGCTATGTATTTAAGTTATGGGAATTATATAGTAACGACTAGATATTATATTACAGATCCAGGCACGTAGCTGTTCCTTATATTACTCACCAACTCACAACAAGGTGAGTTTTCACGAGCCCCTTTTAATGAATTGTTTTAATTATATTTTCCCGGGGCGGAAAACATGTCTTATTTAAAGTATTTAAGTACATACCGATAGTATGGAAATACTTGTACATTTATATATATATGGACTGATGCATAGAATATATAAAATGTTTATAATGTGTTATTGTTCTGGGGTAACATAGTTCCCAGGGGTTATTATTGTTCTGGGGTAACATAGTTCCCAGGTGTTATTATTGTTCTGGGGTAACATAGTTCCCAGGGGTTATTGTTGTTCTGGGGTAACATAGTTCCCAGGGGTTATTATTGTTCTGGGGTAACATAGTTCCCAGGGGTTATTATTATTCTGGGGTAACATAGTTCCCAGAAAGTTATTGGAAATGTTCTGGGGTAACATAGTTCCCAGCATGATTATATTGTTAATAAATGATTATTAAAATGATTTGTCAGTGTTTATTTAAATTAGTGAAACTCACCAACTATTCGTAGTTGACCCGTTTTCTTTACATGTTTTCTAGGTATGCCCAAGTTGGATTGATTGATGTGTGCTTAACTATCTGTGCTACCTGTTGGAAGCTTGCTGCTCTTTGTTTTGTAATGAATTTATTAATGTCTTATCGGTAAAATATGTGTGTATCACCTAGACAGTAATGAATCTCGCAACAATGTAATATGTTATAAATTAATGTAGTGGTATTTTCTTTATAAGCAATGCTGTTGATATCAGATGTGTCTGTTGCATCCCGTGTACGTTTCCGCTGCGGTTACGGGGTGTTACAGAACTTGGTATCAGAGCCATTGGTTATAAAGAATTAGGATGTCTGAAAAAGATACCTAAAATATAACCAGTAGCTCAAGTATTATAGGATCTGAATATCAACTAATAATATATTGTGACGAGATCGGGATGAACTTGGATGGACAAGTGGGTTATTATGGTCCGGAACATAATAACAGACTTGTCTGCACGAGGAAATTCAGGGGAAGTCACGGGGGACTTAAATAGGTAAAATTGGCAACATATGTGTAAATATATGATAATATTATTATGTGGTAAAGTTGTATAAATAAGTATGTGTTAATTTAATTATGAATTACACTACGAAAAGGACTATATGTTTGTTAACTTGTGTGCAGGTATAATGGCAAGAACACCTAGTGTGTCGACGGAAGAGGACCCGGAAGAGGCTAGTTCCGGGGCCTCTGGAAGCCCAAGTGTAGCACCCAGCTCCGAGCCTTCGGAGGCTAGTCATAGTACTTCTAGACAGACCACCCCAGCTAGGAGTGCTAGTGTACCCTCCCCTGCTAGGGTTACCAGGTCTCCTACCCCGCCCGCACCACAGACCACCCCGATTCCCCCCAGACACGGTCCCCGCCTCACGGCGCGGATCAGTGCCCCGTATGTTCCGCCCACTGTTACCCCACCCAGATCCACATACCACCGGGGCGAGTCTTCCCGCCCCCAACCCGAGCCTGCAACCCTACCTGTGTGGGGTCTGCCAAGGCAGGAGCGGGACTTGGCGGCTTGGCTACGTGTTCTCACCGAGCAGGTGAACGAGCACTCTGCCGCCCTGGTCGTGGGGGTACAGAGGCGGGCGTACCTCGGGGACAGCATACTGGACCACCAGTATGCTATTAACCAGTTAAAAAGGGAGTGCTCATACTCCCACTGGTTGATCGACCAGATGGAAACCCGAATGCGGGTTATGATGGCGGTGCTGGTGGTGCTGGTGGCGGTGTTGGTGGGGTTGATTTACCACCATGTGTAGACGTGTTGGATGGTAGAATCTTGAACCGCTTTTTGATACTCCGTGTAAGTAGTTAGTGGTGATACTAACACGGAGTGAATCTTGTTTAGTTATAGTACAACCACTGGCCCATAAGGGGTCTCTTGTAGGGCATATCATTATCGATACTTTTGGGTATCATTCAAGCACTGACCCATTGCGGGTTATGTCGAGGATGATACCAACATAGGCCCTTTGTATTAAAACGTAGTTATGTAATGTTGACTGGAAGTATGTAAATTGATGTTTGTGTAATATGAATCAATGTTTACTAATGAATGAAGTATGTATTGTGTTTTATATTTTGAGATGGTATTGATTATATATATTTCTTTGATGATTGTGTAGAATGGCACCGAAACGATCAACGAAAGTATCGGAAGTAGATGTGAGCCGTTTGATTGCTCAACAGTTGGAGGCGGCGATACCGGATATAGTATCGCGCATCGCCGCCAGCATTAATAATTCGTCTAATCCAACCCCTCCGAGCAATCAAACGCCCATAAATAATGGCGGGGAACATAATGCTAATCCTCCACCTGCCGATAACACTATGCCGAGTACTGACGCACCGCCTACGGTGGTCGCTACCGACAGTAATGGCCCTATCCCTACTGTAGAGACCAACCGCACTGGACCATCCAGGGGTTGTTCAATCAAGGATTTCATGTTATGCAAGCCTTTAGAATTTAACGGGTCGGAAGGACCGAATGGGTTAGTGAAATGGTTAGAGAAAATAGAATCAGTGGTAAATATCAGCAACTGTCCCGAGGATTGTGTCGTTAAGTACGCCACCTGTACGTTCACAGACCATGCCTTGACATGGTGGAACACCATAGTACAGACTCGAGGTCAGGCGGCGACAAACCGCATGACCTGGGCAGAGCTTAAGGATCTTGTTTTGAAACATTTCTGCCCAAAGAATGAATTGCAGAAACTGGAACATGAGTTGTGGAACCTAGAGATGCATGGGGCGGACCACTTGGGATATACCAACCGGTTTAATGAACTGTCACGATTAGTGCCGTGGTTGGTCACCCCAGAGTCAAAAAGGGTGGAACGTTATATTTGGGGACTTACTCCAGTAGTGAGGAGCATAGTTAACGCGGGAGGGCACCAGACGTATGAGGGTGCAGTGACACAGGCTGGTATTGTCACGTATGATTTCTTGAGGAGCGGATCGATAAAGGCGACGGGAGAGTCGGCTGGGGGAAAGCGAGGTACGTATGACAATAGGATCCGAGAGAAGCAGCAAAACAAACGAGCTAGGCCCGCTGCCCAGAGCTATGCCATGACTAGTTCGGTCGGAAGGCAAGAACCGCAGAGGGGAACGTTTCCTAAATGCGGGAAATGTGGTTACCACCATAGTGGTGTGTGCAAGGAGGTGGTGTGCCACCGGTGTGGCAGGGTTGGACACTACGCACCAAATTGTAAGACAAATCTGAACAACCTGAACCGTCAACCACAACCTATTCGGGCGCAACCATTTAGAACTCAACCAGCCCGACAGCAGAACCCACAAGGAAACCAGATGGTGACCACTAGCCGTGCTTGCTACGAATGCGGCAGCACGGATCACTTCAAAAGGAACTGCCCGAAACTGAATCAGGGAGGAAACGGGAGACAACTCGCGGGTCAGCCATCGTCGTCCAATCCGGCGCGAGGCCGGGCATTTGTGATGGGAGCGAACGAGGCGCGCCAGGACCCCAGCGTAGTGACAGGTACCTTCCTCGTCTCTGATCATTACGCTTCTGTATTATTTGATACAGGCGCCGATAGAAGTTTTGTCTCCGTTAGATTCCTTTCGATAGCAAACCTTCCTACTGGTGAAACCATAGAACCCTACACCGTAGAGGTCGCTAACGGTAAAACCATGATAGTTAATCGGATTGTTCGGAATTGCCCTTTTATTCTAAGCGAACAATCCTTCCTGATTGACTTACTACCGGTAGAATTGGGTAGTTTTGACGTGATAGTGGGAATGGATTGGTTGGCTCGTAATAGGGTAGAAATAAACTGTGAAAAGAAAACCGTCAAGATCCGGGTGTCGGATGACGAGGAGGTATTAGTGCAGGGAGAAAAATCCGGCACCATGATACCATTTATATCCCACCTCAAGGTGTTGAAATATATACGTCAGGGATGTGTGGCGTATCTAGCGAGCCTGACGGCCGCTGATTCTGAGGAAAAACGGGTGGACGATATTCCCGTGGTACGCGAATTTCCACAAGTTTTTCCAGAGGAACTTCCTGGATTACCGCCAACCCGACAAGTCGAATTCAGAATCGACTTATTACCTCAAGCCGGCCCTGTTGCTAAGGCCCCTTACAGACTTGCACCGTCCGAGATGCAAGAACTATCCAACCAGTTGCAGGAATTGTTGGATAAGGGATTTATACGTCCCAGTTATTCCCCGTGGGGTGCACCTGTACTATTTGTGAAAAAGAAGGACGGAAGCCTTCGAATGTGCATTGACTACAGGGAATTGAACAAATTAACCATCAAAAATAGATATCCTCTTCCCCGAATCGATGATTTGTTCGACCAACTGCAAGGTGCGAGCTATTTCTCAAAAATTGATCTTAGATCGGGATACCACCAAGTTAGAATTCAAGAGGAGGATATCCCAAAAACCGCGTTTCGGACTCGCTACGGCCACTACGAATTTTTAGTTATGCCTTTTGGGCTAACAAATGCGCCAGCAGTGTTCATGGATCTCATGAACCGAGTCTGTAAACCCTATCTTGACAAGTTCGTCATTGTATTTATTGACGATATTTTGATATACTCGAAGAGTAAAGAGGAGCACGAGCAACACTTAAAGTTAGTTTTAGAGCTCCTGGATCAGGAGAAGTTATATGCAAAATTCTCCAAGTGTAACTTCTGGTTACAAGAGGTGCAATTCCTCGGTCATGTTATAAACCACAAAGGAATACACGTTGATCCGAGTAAGGTTGAAGCTATTAAGAATTGGCAAGCGCCTAAATCTCCGAAAGAAATCCGCCAATTCTTAGGCTTAGCTGGATACTATCGTCGATTTATAGAGAACTTTTCCAGCATCGCCCAACCTTTAACCCTCCTGACTCAAAAGGATCGGAAATATGAATGGGGTGAAGAGCAGGAAACGGCGTTTCAAACGCTAAAACAAAGATTGTGCCAAGCGCCAATCTTAAGTCTCCCCGACGGAGACGATGGATTTGTTGTATATTGTGACGCATCCCGTAAAGGGTTAGGGTGCGTGTTAATGCAAAATAAAAAGGTCATAGCCTATGCGTCTCGACAGTTAAAAGTTCATGAGAAAAACTACACTACTCATGACTTGGAACTGGGAGCAGTCATCTTTGCACTTAAAATCTGGAGACACTATCTCTACGGTACAAAGTGCACCATATTCACTGATCATAAAAGTTTGCAACACATATTCGATCAGAAAGAACTGAATATGAGGCAACGAAGATGGGTCGAGTTGCTGAGTGACTATGACTGTGACATACGATATCACCCCGGCAAGGCTAACGTTGTAGCCGATGCCTTGAGTAGAAAGGATCGAGTCAAGCCACTACGTGTGCGAGCATTGGGGATGATAGTCCAGTCGAACCTTTCAGATTTAATTCGAGTCGCTCAACGCGAGGCGTTGAAAGAGGGCCAATTGGTTAAAGAAGGACTTTACGGGAATGAGAAGAATTTCGAACAGCGTGTGGACGAAATTCTTTATTTCAAAAATCGGATTTGGATCCCGACCCTCCATGACCTTCGTGATTTAATCATGGACGAAGCTCATAAATCGAAATATTCCATACATCCGGGATCAGATAAAATGTACAAGGATGTGAAAGAATTTTACTGGTGGCCAGGGATGAAAAAGGATATAGCCACATACGTCGGCAAGTGTACGACGTGTGCGAGAGTTAAGGCGGAGCACCAGAAACCTTCGGGAATGCTACAACAGCTGGAAATTCCCGAATGGAAGTAGGAGCAGATCACAATGGATTTTGTGACACATCTCCCCAAGACACCCCGAGGTCATGATGCGATTTGGGTAATCGTGGATCGATTAACCAAATCGGCACATTTTATTCCAATTAGGAATACTTTTAACACTGAGAGACTTGCGCAAATTTATATAAATGAAATAGTATCTCGTCATGGCATCCCCATCTCGATCATCTCCGATAGGGATAGCCATTTCACCTCCAAACTTTGGCAAGCTGTCCAAGAAGCATTGGGAACACGTATTGACCTAAGCACAGCTTACCACCCTCAGACCGATGGTCAGTCTGAGAGGACTATTCAAACTTTGGAGGATTTGCTTCGTGCCTGCGTACTGGACTTTAAGGGAAATTGGGATCAACATCTCCCGCTCGTTGAATTTTCCTATAATAACAGTTATCACAGCAGTATAAAGGCAGCACCTTATGAAGCATTGTATGGGCGGAAGTGCCGATCACCACTTTGCTGGTCTGAAGTGGGTGACCCGCAGGTCATTAGATCGGATCTGGTCCAGGAGACGACCAGCAAGATTCTTGAGATTAAGAACAACCTGAAAGCCGCGCGGGATCGGCAGAAGAGTTATGCTGATACCCGTCGAAAACCGTTGTCATTTGAGAAGGGTGAAAAAGTATATTTGAAAGTATCACCCTGGAAAGGAGTGGTCAGGTTTGGAAAGGCGGGGAAGTTGGCCCCTAGATATATTGGACCATTCATTATTACTGCAAAGATCGGTCCGGTAGCTTACCGACTAGAACTGCCTGAGGAACTAAGTGCAGTTCATAACGTGTTTCATGTGTCGAATTTGAAAAGATGTCTGTCGGATGAGACATCGGTGTTACCCTTAGAGGGTGTGCAAATAAGTGATAGGCTCAACTTCGTAGAGGAGCCCATCGAAATAGTAGACGGTAAGATCAAGCAACTTAGACACAATAAGATCTCGTTGGTCAAAGTTAGATGGAATTCGCAACGAGGCCCAGAATTTACTTGGGAACGAAAGGATGAATTTCGGAAGAAATACCCCCACCTATTTCCTCAAAAGGAAGTAGTTGACGCATAAAATTTCGAGGACGAAATTTTTATAACGGGGGGAGAATGTAACGATTCCGACAACTCCAGGTATACCCTAGCCGGAATATACTATTTACGTGTTATTTAATATTGATTATATGAGTTATAGCACATTGATACGAATATATATGGTTCACAGTATGAATCATACTCAATTATATAGTGAATCGTATTAGAATTACAATTAATCATTGATCGGTTATTGAAACCCGAACGAATCGGGAATTACATTATAGACGAAGTATATAATGTTTAGTGATATTTACGAGGTATTAATGCTTCGGGATAAGTAAATTATAGCACAGAAAAAGGATTTCGATTTAATGGTACGTCGGTACGCTAAACGAAACCTTTATCACCAAACCAAGCAAGAGACGATCAATCAAGCTGAAAAAGATGCGTAATTATTAATAATATGATGTTTTAATGTCATGGGTTAAGTTTTTAAAGTTTTTAAATCAGTTTTATATAAATTTTACTTTAACCCGAAAAACGACCATTTTAATTTCGTTTCAAGCCGAATTACGAGTTTAAACGAGAAACGAACTGAACCAGACTATCCACAACATTATCCGGATTGTGTAATCTGAATATGTGGCTTAGAATGGATTTGTGGGACCCACCCCCACCTCCACTTGGCCAACCGGCCCTATATGCACACACACACACTTCATTGTTATTTTTTTTTTTTAGATCAAAAAAACTCTCTCAATCTCTCAAATCCTTTCAACATTCATTCAAAATCCTTGATTTCTAACAAGACTTTGAAGGTATAAACATGGTTTTTATGCTTAAATCTTGTTTCTAATTCTACAATATTGAGAAAAGGAGGTTTCCATGTGAAAGACGGGTGAAAACCCGAGATAAAACCGATTCTCGTATGATCAAGGGATGTATACAAGTTATACAAAGGATCTTGATCCAAGTAATGAGTTAAAAGTGTTTAGAATAAAATTTTACGGTTAAAATCTTGTTAAAATGAGTTTCCAAGTGAAAGATGGGTGAAAAACCGAGATGGAACCGACTCTTGCATGATCAAGAGATGTATACATGTTATACAAGGGATCTTGGTCCAAGAAATGAGTAAAAAGAGTCGGGAATGGATTTCTACGGTTAAAACCTTTGTTTTTACTTAAAAACCGACAATTTGAAAGAAATGGTTTGATTGTTGGTATAGTTGCTTGGTGTGGTGTTGATGTGCTTGTAAGTGTTGTATCTAGCGGCTAGCAAAGGCTAGAAACCGAGATCTTTGCGATCTAAAGCTAGAAAACACAAAATAGTTCGGTTTTCGTGTGTTATGAAAAAATGGACAGATTTACGTGTGCTTAGAGTCGGGTCACGAAATTTCACAGAGATGATCTACACATGAAAATATGAGATCTGTGAATTTTTGGTAATTTTTGGATAAAAGATGAATATTTGGTGAATTTAATGCTCGGTTTTGGCCAAAAATAGTGAAAAATAGCAAAACATGATGAAAAATTCCGGAAAATTTAAGATAAGCTTTTTATAACATATAAAAGTCACCCACAAAATTTGAGCTCAGTTGGAAAAGTCTAAGTAGGCTTTTCGGTGAAACGAGTTCTAGGGCTTTCTAGCTCGGTTTTGGGTAAAAATGGCTTGAAAAATAAGTTTTAAATTCTGGAAAAATTCCAGGGAGTTATGAGGATGATAAAGATCATCCCAGAAAAATTTGGGATTTTTCTAAAGTGTTTTGGTATTTTTGACATATTTAGTGTTTTAACAAGATTTAAAAATAGATAAATAAATGTAAATTTAGGAAAATAAATCTGGGAAAATTCCAGAAAGTTATGAGGATGATAAAGATCATCCCAGAAAAATTTGGGATTTTTCTAAAGTGTTTTGGTATTTTTGATATATTTAGTGTTTTAACAAGATTTAAAAATAGATAAATAAATGTAAATGTAGGAAAATAAATCTGGGAAAATTCCAGAAAGTTATGAGGATGATAAAGATCATCCCAGAAAAACTTGGGATTTTTCTAAAGTGTTTTGGTATTTTTGATATATTTAGTATTTTAATAAGATTTAAAAATAGATAAATAAATATAAATATAAGAAAATAAATCTGGAAAATTTTTACAAAATTCCTTTCTGTCAAATTAAGTTTTGTGCAAAATTTCAAGACCCGAGACTAATCGGGTAATTATTTGTGCTAAAAAGAACATAAAAACAAGTTTTTAAAGCTTAAAACGTGTAAACCGGCAAAGTTCGCATAAGCGAGCTGACTGGTACATGAAAACCCTAAAAATAGACTATTTCATAAATCTAAGTAAATTAAGTAAAAATAAATCATCCGAAAATAATTCGGATGATTTGGGTAATTTTACCCGATGTTACCGTTTCCGGCACCGAAATACCGGAAACGGGCCCCGCGGCCAAACGGGGTGTCAAACCGAGCTATAATTTCATCACCTTAACTAAATTGACTGTCAAACTCTAAGCAATGTCAATCTGAGTCCTTAGAAGTGTCACGGGGTTAACATTGTCCCCGAATCGAGTACAGTACTGGGTTAACAATGTTCCCAGATGTACCGATTGCTATGTATTTAAGTTATGGGAATTATATAGTAACGACTAGATATTATATTACAGATCCAGGCACGTAGCTGTTCCTTATATTACTCACCAACTCACAACAAGGTGAGTTTTCACGAGCCCCTTTTAATGAATTGTTTTAATTATATTTTCCCGGGGCGGAAAACATGTCTTATTTAAAGTATTTAAGTACATACCGATAGTATGGAAATACTTGTACATTTATATATATATGGACTGATGCATAGAATATATAAAATGTTTATAATGTGTTATTGTTCTGGGGTAACATAGTTCCCAGGGGTTATTATTGTTCTGGGGTAACATAGTTCCCAGGTGTTATTATTGTTCTGGGGTAACATAGTTCCCAGGGGTTATTGTTGTTCTGGGGTAACATAGTTCCCAGGGGTTATTATTGTTCTGGGGTAACATAGTTCCCAGGGGTTATTATTATTCTGGGGTAACATAGTTCCCAGGGGTTGTTATTGTTCTGGGGTAACATAGTTCCCAGGGGTTATTATTGTTCTGGGGTAACATAGTTCCCAGGGGTTATTGTTGTTCTGGGGTAACATAGTTCCCAAGGGTTATTATTATTCTGGGGTAACATAGTTCCCAGGGGTTGTTATTGTTCTGGGGTAACATAGTTCCCAGGGGTTATTATTGTTCTGGGGTAACATAGTTCCTAGAAAGTTATTGGAAATGTTCTGGGGTAACATAGTTCCCAGCATGATTATATTGTTAATAAATGATTATTAAAATGATTTGTCAGTGTTTATTTAAATTAGTGAAACTCACCAACTATTCGTAGTTGACCCGTTTTCTTTACATGTTTTCTAGGTATGCCCAAGTTGGATTGATTGATGTGTGCTTAACTATCTGTGCTACCTGTTGGAAGCTTGCTGCTCTTTGTTTTGTAATGAATTTATTAATGTCTTATCGGTAAAATATGTGTGTATCACCTAGACAGTAATGAATCTCGCAACAATGTAATATGTTATAAATTAATGTAGTGGTATTTTCTTTATAAGCAATGCTGTTGATATCAGATGTGTCTGTTGCATCCCGTGTACGTTTCCGCTGCGGTTACGGGGTGTTACACCTTTCTACTCAAGGCATCGGCTACAACGTTAGCCTTGCCGGGGTGATATCGTATGTCACAGTCATAGTCACTTAATAATTCGACCCACCTTCGTTGTCTCATATTTAGTTCTTTCTGATCGAATATGTGCCGCAAACTTTTATGATCAGTGAAGATGGTGCACTTTGTGCCGTAGAGGTAGTCTCCAGATTTTAAGTGCAAAGATGACTGCTCCCAGTTCTAAGTCATGAGTAGTGTAATTTTTCTCATGAACCTTTAATTGTCGAGACGCATAGGCTATGACCTTTTTATTTTGCATTAACACGCATACTAACCCTTTACGGGATGCGTCACAATATACAACAAATCCATCATCTCCGTCGGGGAGACTTAAGATTGGCGCTTGACACAACCTTTGCTTTAGCGTTTGAAACGCCGTTTCCTGCTCTTCGCCCCATTCATATTTCCGATCCTTTTGAGTCAGGAGGGTTAAAGGTTGGGCGATGCTGGAAAAGTTCTCTATAAATCGACGGTAGTATCCAGCTAAGCCTAAGAATTGGCGGATTTCCTTCGGAGATTTAGGCGCTTGCCAATCCTTAATTGCTTCAACTTTACTCGGATCAACGTGTATTCCTTGGTGGTTTATAACGTGACCGAGGAATTGCACCTCTTGTAACCAAAAGTTACACTTGGAGAATTTTGCATACAACTTCTCCTGATCCAAAAGCTCCAAAATTAACCTCAAATGTCGCTCATGTTCTTCTTTACTTTTTGAATATATCAAAATATCGTCAATAAATACAATGACGAATTTGTCGAGGTAGGGTTTACAGACTCGGTTCATGAGATCCATGAACACCGCTGGCGCATTTGTTAGCCCAAAAGGCATAACTAAAAATTCGTAGTGACCGTAGCGAGTCCGAAACGCGGTTTTTGGGATATCCTCCTCTTGAATTCTAACTTGGTGGTATCCCGATCTAAGATCAATTTTTGAGAAATAGCTCGCACCTTGTAGTTGGTCGAACAAATCATCGATTCGGGGAAGAGGATACCTATTTTTGATGGTTAATTTGTTCAATTCCCTGTAGTCAATGCACATTCGAAGGCTTCCGTCCTTCTTTTTCACAAATAGTACAGGTGCACCCCACGGGGAATAACTGGGACGTATAAACCCCTTATCCAACAATTCCTGCAACTGGTTGGATAGTTCTTGCATCTCGGACGGTGCAAGTCTGTAAGGGGCCTTAGCAACAGGGCCGGCTTGAGGTAATAAATCGATTCTGAATTCGACTTGTCGGGTTGGCGGTAAACCAGGAAGTTCCTCTGGAAAAACTTGTGGAAATTCGCGTACCACGGGAATATCGTCCACCCGTTTTTCCTCAGAATCAGCGGCCGTCAGGCTCGCTAGATAAGCCACACATCCCTGACGTATATATTTCAACACCTTGAGATGGGATATGAATGGTATCATGGTGCCGGATTTTTCTCCATGCACTAATACCTCCTCGTCATCCGACACCCGGATCTTGACGGTTTTCTTTTCGCAGTTTATTTCTACCCTGTTACGTGCCAACCAATCCATTCCCACTATCACGTCAAAACTACCCAATTCTACCGGTAACAAGTCAATCAGGAAGGATTGTTCGCTCAGAATAAAAGGGCAATTCCGAACAATCCGATTAACTATCATGGTTTTACCGTTAGCGACCTCTACGGTGTAGGGTTCTATGGTTTCACCAATAGGAAGGTTTGCTATCGAAAGGAATCTAACGGAGACAAAACTTCTATCGGCGCCTGTATCAAATAATACAGAAGCGTAATGATCAGAGACGAGGAAGGTACCTGTCACTACGCTGGGGTCCTGGCGCGCCTCGTTCGCTCCCATCACAAATGCCCGGCCTCGCGCCGGATTGGACGACGATGGCTGACCCGCGAGTTGTCTCCCGTTTCCTCCCTGATTCAGTTTCGGGCAGTTCCTTTTGAAGTGATCCGTGCTGCCGCATTCGTAGCAAGCACGGCTAGTGGTCACCATCTGGTTTCCTTGCGGGTTCTGCTGTCGGGCTGGTTGAGTTCTAAATGGTTGCGCCCGAATAGGTTGTGGTTGTCGGTTCAGGTTGTTCAGATTTGTCTTACAATTTGGTGCGTAGTGTCCAACCCTGCTACACCGGTGGCACACCACCTCCTTGCACACGCCACTATGGTGGTAACCACATTTCCCGCACCTAGGAAACGTTCCCTTCTGCGGTTCTTGCCTTCCGCCCGAACTAGTCATGGCATAGCTCTGGGCAGCGGGCCTAGCTCGTTTGCTTTGCTGCTTTTCTTGGATTCTATGATCATGCGCACCCCGTTTTCCCCCAGCGGATTCTCCTGTCACCTTTAGTGATCCGCTCCGCAAGAAATCATACGTGACTATGCCAGCCTGTGTCACTGCACTTTCATACGTCCGGTGTCCCCCCGCGTTGACTATACTCCTCACTACTGGAGTAAGTCCCCAAATATAACGTTCCACCCTTTTCGTCTCCGGGGTGACCAACCATGGTACTAATCGTGACAGTTCATTGAACCTATTGGTATAACCCAAGTGGTCCGCCCCCTTCATCTCCAGATTCCACAACTCATTTTCCAGTTTCTGCAATTCATTCTTTGGACAGAAATGTTCCAACACAAGAGCCTTAAGCTCCGTCCAGGTCATGTGGTTTGTCGCCACCTGACCTCGAGTCTGTACTATGGTGTTCCACCATGTCAAGGCATGGTCGGTGAATGTACAGGTGGCGTACTTAACGATACAGTCCTCGGGACAGTTGCTAATATTCACCACTGATTCGATTTTCTCTATCCATTTAACTAACCCATTCGGTCCTTCCGACCCGCTAAACTCTAATGGGTTGCACAACATGAAATCCTTGATCGAACATCCCCTGGATGCACGAATTGGTTCCGTACGGTTTGTCTCTACCGTAGGTATAGGGCCATTGCTGTCAGTAACGACCACCCTAGGCGGTGCGTCATTACTCGGAATAGTGTTATCATTCCTTGGAGGATTAGCATTTTGTTCCCCGTCATTATTTATGGGCGTTTGATTGCTCGGAGGGGTTGGATTGGTCGAGTTATTAATACTGGCGGCGATGCGCGATACTATATCTGGTATCGCCGCCTCCAACTGTTGAGCAATTAAACGGCTCACATCTACTTCCGATATTTTCGTGGATCGTTTCGGTGCCATTCTACACAATCATCAAAGAAATATATATAATCAATACCATCTCAAAACATAAAACACAATACATATTTCATTCATTAGTAAACATTGATTCATATTACACAAACATCAGTTTACATACTTTCAGTCAACATTCATAACTAGTTTTATTACAAGGGCCCTATGTTGGTATCATCTCGACATAACCCGTAAAGGGGTCAGTGCTTGAATGATACCCAAAAGTATCTATAGTGATATGCCCTACAAGAGACCCACCCTAGGGGCCAGTGGTTGTATCATAACTAACCAAGATTCACTCCGTGTTAGTATCACCACTAACTACTTACACAGAGTATCAAAAAAAGAAAATGGTCCCTGACTAACCCCACCCAAACATAACTACTAAACACGGTGGTATGCCCACCACATCATCACTGCCACCATCGCCACCACTACTGCCACCACCCCCCGGAGCCACGCCTCCAACCGCTGAACCATCATTAGGGAGTACGAGCTCTCCCTGGTCAACCGGTCGATTGCATACTGGCAATCCAGTATGCGGTCACCAAGGTACACTCGTCTCTGTACCCCCACGGTCAGGGCGGCTGAGTGCTCATTTACTTGCTCTGTGAGCACTCGTAGCCAGGCCACCGCCTCCCGCTCCTGTCTGGGAAGGCCCCAGACAGGTAGAGCCATCGGCTCGGGCTGGGATGAGGACTCTCCCCGACGAGTAGCAGGTCGGGGTGGGGGAGAGGTCGGTGGGACACGCGGAATGCTGATCCGCGCCGTAAGGCGGGGACCAAATCCCGGAGGGACAGAGGTGGCCTGCGGTGCGAGGGGAGTAGGGGATCTGACGATCCGGGCCGGGGAGGACTGACTCGAGCTCCTGTGACTCGCCTCGCTAGGCTCGGAGTCGGATGACACATGTAAGCTCCCGGAGTTTCCGGGGCTAACCTCCTCCGGATCCTCCTCTACAGATAAGCTACGCGGGCTTGACATTTTTACCTGCACACAAGTTAACAAGCATATAGTCCTTTCCATAGTGTAATTCATAATTAAATTAACACATACTTATTTATACGACTTTACCACATAATAATATTATCATATATTTACACATATGTTGCCAATTTTACCTATTTAAATTCCCCGTGACTTCCCCTGAATTCCCTCGTGCAGACAAGTCTGTTATTATGTTCCGGACCATAATAATCCACTTGTCCATCCAAGTTCATCCCGATCTCGTCACAATATATTATTAGTTGATATTAAGATCCTATAATACTTGAGCTACTGGTTATATTTTAGGTATCTTTTAAAGACATCCTAATTCTTTATAACCAATGGCTCTGATACCAAGTTCTGTAACACCCCGTAACCGCAGCGGAAACGTACACGGGATGCAACAGACACATCTGATATCAACAACATTGCTTATAAAGAAAATACCACTACATTAATTTATAACATATTACATTGTTGCGAGTTTCATTACTGTCTAGGTGTTACACACATATTTTACCGATAAGACATTAATAAATTCATTACAAAACATAGAGCAGCAAGCTTCCAACAGGTAGCACAGATAGTTAAGCACACATCAATCAATCCAACTTGGGCATACCTAGAAAACATGTAAAGAAAACGGGTCAACTACGAATAGTTGGTGAGTTTCACTAATTTAAATAAACACTGACAAATCATTTTAACAATCATTTATTAACAATATAATCATGCTGGGAACTATGTTACCCCAGAACATTTCCATTAACTTCCTGGGAACTATGTTACCCCAGAACAATAATAACCCCTGGGAACTATGTTACCCCAGAACAATAAATACCCCTGGGAACTATGTTACCCCAGAACAATCACAACCTCTGGGAACTATGTTACCCCAGAACAATAATAACCCCTGGGAACTATGTTACCCCAGAACAATAATAACCCCTGGGAACTATGTTACCCCAGAACAATAACACATGATAAACATTTTATATATTCTGTGCATCAGACCATATATATATAAATGTACAAGTATTTCCATACGATCGGTATGTACTTAAATACTTTAAATAAGACATGTTTTCCGCCCCGGGAAAATATAATTAAAACAATTCATTAAAAGGGGCTCGTGAAAACTCACCTTCTGTGAGTCGGTGAGTAATACAAGGAACAGCTACGTGCCTGGATCTGTAATATAATATCTAGTCGTTACTATATAATTCCCATAACTTAAATACGTATCAATCGGTACATCTGGGAACATTGTTAACCCAGTACTGTACTCGATTCGGGGACTATGTTAACCCCGTGACACTTCTAAGGACTCAGATTGTGACATTGCTTAGAGTTTGACAGTCAATTTAGTTAAGGTGATGAAATTATAGCTCGGTTTGACACCCCGTTTGGCCGTGGGGCCCGTTTCCGGTATTTCGGTGCCGGAAACGGTAAAATCAGGTAAAATTACCCAAATCATCCGAATTATTTTCGGATGATTTATTTTTACTTGATTTACTTAGATTTATGAAAATAGTCCATTTTTAAAGTTTTCGTGTACCAGTCAGCTCGCTTATGCGAACTTTGCCGGTTTACACGTTTTAAGCTTTAAAAACTTGTTTTTATGTTCTTTTTAGCACAAATAATTACCCGATTAGTCTCGGGTCTTGAAATTTTGCACAAAACTTAATTTGACAGTAAGGAATTTTGTAAAATTTTTCCAGATTTATTTTCCTATATTTACATTTATTTATCTATTTTTAAATCTTATTAAAACACTAAATATATCAAAAATATCAAAACACTTTAGAAAAATCCCAAATTTTTCTGGGATGATCTCTATCATCCTCATAACTTCCTGGAATTTTTCCAGATTTATTTTCCTATATTTACATTTATTTATCTATTTTTAAATCTTATTAAAACACTAAATATATCAAAAATACCAAAACACTTTAGAAAAATCCCAAATTTTTCTGGGATGATCTCTATCATCCTCATAACTTTCTGGAATTTTTCCAGATTTATTTTCCTATATTTACATTTATTTATCTATTTTTAAATCTTATTAAAACACTAAATATATCAAAAATACCAAAACACTTTAGAAAAATCCCAAATTTTTCTGGGATGATCTCTATCATCCTCATAACTTTCTGGAATTTTTCCAGATTTTAAAACTTATTTTTCAAGCCATTTTCACCCAAAACCGAGCTAGAAAGCCCTAGAACTCGTTTCACCGAAAAGCCTACTTAGACTTTTCCAACTGAGCTCAAATTTTGTGGGTGACTTTTATATGTTATAAAAAGCTTATCTTAAATTTTCCGGAATTTTTCATCATGTTTTGCTATTTTTCACTATTTTTGGCCAAAACCGAGCATTAAATTCACCAAATATTCATCTTTTATCCAAAAATTACCAAAAATTCACAGATCTCATATTTTCATGTGTAGATCATCTCTGTGAAATTTCGTGACCCGACTCTAAGCACACGAAAATCTGTCCAAATTTCATAAACACCCGGAAACCGAACTATCTTGTGTTTTCTAGCTTTAGATCGCAAGGATCTCGGTTTCTAGCCTTTGCTAGCCGCTAGATACAACACTTACAAGCACAATAACACTATACCAAGCAAACTATACCAACAATCAAACCATTTCTTTCAAAGTGTCGGTTTTTATATAAAAACAAAGGTTTTAACCGTAAAAATCCGTTCTCGGCTCTTTTACTCATTTCTTGGACCAAGATCCCTTATATAACATGTATACATCTCTTGATCATGCAAGAGTCGGTTTCATCTCGGGTTTTCACCCATCTTTCACTTGGAAACTCATTTTAACAAGATTTTAACCGTAAAAATTCGTTATAAACTCTTTTAACTCATCACTTGGATCAAGATCCTTTGTATAACTTATATACATCACTTGATCATGCGAGAATCGGTTTCAACTCGGGTTTTCACCCATTTTTACATTTGAAACCTCCTTTTCTCAAGATCATGAAGTTAGAAAACAAAATTCAAGCTTAAAAACATATGTTATACCTTCAAATCTTGGTTAGAACTTGGGTTTTTGGATGAACTTTGAAGGGTTTAGAGAGTTGAGAGAGTTTTGATGTGTAGAAAAAAGAAAAATGAATTGATTATGGATGTAAAGGGACCGATCGGTCCACCATATGGGTGGGGGGTGGGTCCCACAAATCCATTCTAAGCCACATATTCGGATTACGCAATCCGGATAATGTTGTGGATAATCTGGTTCAGTTCGTTTCTCGTTAAAACTCGTAATTCGGCTTAAAACAAGCCTAAAATGGTTGTTTTTCGGGTTAAAAATAAAATTTACCTAAAACTGATTTAAAAACTTTAAAAACTTAACCCATGACATTAAAACATCATATTATTAATAATTAAGCATCTTTTTCGGCTTGATTGATCGTCTCATGCTTGGTTTGGTGTTAAAGGTTTCGTTTATCGTACCGACGTACTAATAAATCGAAATCCTTTTTCTGTGCTATAATTTACTTATCCCGAAGCATTAATACCTCGTAAATATCACTAAACATTATATACTTCGTCTATAATGTAATTCCCGATTCGTTCGGGTTTCAATAACCGATCATTGATTAATTGTAATTCCAATACGATTCACTATATAATTGAGTATGATTCACACTGTGAACCATATATAGTCGTATCAATGTGCTATAACTTATATAATCAATATTAAATAGCACGTAAATAGTATATACCGGCTAGGGTATACCTGGATTTGCCGGAATCGTTACATTAGCCTTATGTACCGTCATGTTTCAGAGAAACGAAGAACTAAGTCAAAACATAATATTTGGTGAATATCAAGACCCAATATGTATCTCAGGTCGGAGGATACTATGATATTCGCCTTTACTAAAATTTACTTATGATCAATCACAAGGATTCCATGTAGTAACATTTGAGGGCAGGTCAGTCCAATATTTATATCCCATAAATATCTATGAGTCTTGACAGCAAACCCTTGCTCTATATTCATACCTTGTGAATATCCACCAATCCAAGTTCATAATAGTCTTACCTTCATATTTGTTCCCACAAATATGAATGACTACGAACATTTAGAACTTATTCAAGGATTTAACCATGCTAAAATGGAACATAACTCAAAATGTCAAAATCATAAACCATAATCATATGAATGAGTCAAAATAACAATTGTTCCGATATCCAAATACAAAATAGATCAAATCCAATCACTAGATTATCGAAGCCCTAAGGCGCAAGTATGACCCTCATGCTTCGGCCTTTCAAGGAGCTTCGTGAGTGGATCTGCAATGTTTTGATCGGTGTGAACTTTGCGAATACATATATTTCCTTTTTCAATTCCATCCCTTATGTAGTTGAATCTCCGCTCAATGTGCCTTGTCTTTTGATGTGCACGGGGTTCCTTGATTTGAGCAATCGCACCCTTGTTGTCACAAAATATCTCTAGAGGATCTTGAATGGTACAGACTATCCATAGGTCGGCAATGAACTTCTTTATCCATACAGCTTCTTGAACTGCGAATGAGGCGGCGATGAATTCCGATTCAGTGGTTGACAATGCTACCACATCGTGTTTTGCGCTCTTCCAAGAGACTGCCCCACCATTCATAACGAAAACATATCCCGATTGTGATCGAGAGTCATCTCTATCAGTTTGGAAACTCACATCCGTGTAACCCTTTACAACGATTTCCTCCTCACCTGAGCCATATATTTGAAACATATCCTTAGTCCTTCTTAGGTATTTCAATATACTCTTAACCGCCATCCAATAAACTACTTCCCGGATATTGTTGGAATCTACTTGTCATGCTTAAAGCGCATGACACATCCAGTCTAGTGCATATCATTGCATACATGATGGATCCTATAGCCGAAGCGTATGGGATTCCTTTCATTTTCTATTGATCATCCTTTGAGCTTGGGCATTGAGACGCACTCAATACCGTTTGTCTTTGAATAGGTTCCAAACCTTTCTTAGAGTTTTCCATCTTGAACCTTTTCAAGATTTTATCGATGTATCCACTTTGGTTTAAACCTATCAATTGCCTTGATCTATCCCTATAGATCTTTATTCCAAAAATATAGGTGGCTCCGCCAACATCCTTGATGGAAAAACAACTCCCAAGCCAGGCTTTTACACCTTCCATGGTTGGAATGTCATTTCCAAATAGTAGTATGTGATCAGCATAAAATACTAAGAAAGTAATGATGCTCCCACTACCTTTCTTATACACACAAGCCTCATCAGCGTTCTTGATGAATCCAAATTTCTTAACCTCTTCATCAAAATGGTGATTTCAACTTCTAGATGTTGGTTTCAATCTATAGATTGATTTCTTAACTTGCATACTTTATTAGGATATTGTGGATCAAAAAAACCTTCGGGCTGAACCATATTCCTCAAGATGTTCATTTAGAAAAGGGGTTTTGACATCCATTTGCCAAATCTCATAGTCATAATATGCGGCTATGACAAATAATATCCTAATAGACTTTAGCATTGCCACCGGCGAAAAGGTCTCATCATAATCAACCCCTTGAGTTTGAGTAAAACCTTTTGCTTCAAGTCTTGCTTTATAAATATCCAAGTTTCCATGCATATCAGTTTTCTTCTTGAAAACCCACTTACTTCTAACCGGCTTGGAGTTAAGATGTGATACAACCAATTTCCATACTTGGTTTTCATGCATGGATTGCATCTCCACATTTATGGCTTCAAGCAATTTGTCACAATCGGAATGTGACATTGTATCATAGTATGTGGTGGGTTCATCCGAATCTACCACATAGCATTCATCCATGAAAAATCCATATCTTTCGAGTGGATTACTAATTCTACCAGATTTGCGAACATTTTGTGTGTTTTGATCAACCATTTGATCATTCTCAACAACCTCTTGTTGATTGATAGTATCAACCAAACGTGTATCGGCTTGTGGTTCTCGATCCTCCTCGAGTTCCACCGTTCTACTAGTTCCTTCCTTAAGAAACTTAGTTTCCAAGAACTCGGCCTTTCGAGTAATAAACACCTTTTGCTTGGTTGGGTTGTAGAAATAATATCTCATAGAGTCTTTGGGATATCCTACAATTATAAACTTAGTGGATCGGCTCTCAAGTTTGTAATGGGTGTTGTGCTTAACATATGTAACACCCCGTAACCGCAGCGGAAACGTAAACGGGATGCAACAGACACCTCTGATATCAACCACATTGTTTATAAAGAAAACTGAATACATTAATATGCTTCAAATTACATTATCTTGTATTTCATTACCGTCTAGGTGATACACACATCATACAATATGATACACAATTCTATTTGTTATAATGTATCCTAATATCCTGCACGCAAATCTTACACACATCAAGCACTTAGCACGTAAGCAATCACTTCATCTTAGTTGTACCTGAAAAGCATGTGAGAAAACGGGTCAACTACGAATAGTTGGTGAGTTTCACAATTTTAGTAAACCATGATAAATCGATATCATAATATAATATTATCTGGGGACACTGTTAACCCAGTACTGTACTCACTCCGGGGACAATGTTAACCCGGAAACACTTCTAGGGACCCCTGGGACACTGTTAACCCAGTACTGTACTCACTCCGGGGGCAATGTTAACCCGGGAACACTTCCAAAGACATCTGGGGACACTGTTAACCCAGTCCTGTACCCATTCCGTACGATTCCCGTACAATCAAATATTTATAAATACACTCAAATCCATGCGTTCAGTATGTACTTAAACATTTAAATAATAACATGCTTTCCGCACCGGGAAAATATTTAAAAACAATTCAGAAAAAGGGGCTCGTGAAACTCACCTTAGCACATGCAAGCAGGTAACAACAATCATTATCAATTAACGCGTCTAATCTGTAATATGATCCCTAAGATCGTTATTATACACTTATTGTTTATATAATCTTTTAACCGTATCAACTGGTACATCTGGGACACTTTTAACCCAGCACTTTACCCGTTCTGGGGGCAAGGTTAACCCAGAAACACTTCTCCAGACTCAGATTGTGATGTCGTTTAGAGTTCCATGGTCACAACTACTATTAGTCGTTTTTCTCGTTTTGCGTGCCTAGCACGGTTATCCGTTTTTATGTTTCAAAAATTAGTTTGGTCACACACGACCCGAAAATAGTGGTTGACTGATAATTTAATTAAAGATGTGAAATTATAGCTCGGTTTAGACGTCCCGATTGGCCGCGGGACCCGTTTCCGTCTTTGGCGTACCGGAAACTGTTAAAATAGGTTAAAATTACTCAAATCATCCGAATTATTTTCGGATGATTTATTTTTACTTGTCTAACTCATTTATATGAAAATAGTTCATTTTTAGGGTTTTTATACACCAGTCAGCTCGCTTAAGCGAACTTCACCGGTTTACGCGTTTTAACTTTAAAAGTTTGATAATTAGCACAAATAATTATCCGTTTACTCTCGGATCTTGAAATTTTGCACAAATCACTTTTTAACAGTGGGGAATTTTATAAAAATATTTCCAGAATTAATTCTTATATTTAAAATTTATTTGTCTATTTTTAAACACCATTTAAACACTAAATATGTCGTAAATACCAAACGATCTTAGAAAAATCCCAAATTTTTGCTGGATGTCCCCTGCCATCCACATAATCCCCTGCAATTTTTCCAGAACCAAAATCTTCTTTTACATGCCATTTTTACTAAAACCGAGCTAGAACACCCTAGAACTCGTTTAACCGAAAAGCCTACTTAGACTTCTCCAACTGAACTCAAATTTTGTGTGTGACTTATACATGATATAAAAAGCTTATCTGAAATTTTTCATAATTTTTCATGATATTTAACTATTTTTCACCATTTTTGAAAAACCGAGCATTAAATTCACCAAATATTCATCCTTTATCCAAAAATTACCAAAATTTCACAGAACTCATATTTTCATGTGTTTAACATCTCTGTAAAATTTCATGACCTAACTCTAAAGCATCAACAATCTGTCCAAATTTCCCAAAACCGAACATAACCGAATATACCTTTCGTTTTCCGCCACTACAAGCTACAAACTCGTCTTTCCGCCTTATCTACCACTAAATACATAGCCTACAAACAACGTACCACAATACCAAGCAAGTTACACACACGATCAAGCCATTTCTCTCATGGTTACGGTTATGATACGAAAACAAAGATTTAACCCGTAACAATTCGTTTTTGATTCGTTTAACTCCTTTCTTGGACCAAGATCCCTTGTATAACCCGTATACATCACTTGATCACGCAAGAATCGGTTTTCAACTTAGAAACCTCATTTTCTTGCAAACAAACTCAAAAAACAAAGGTGGAAACGTAAATAACTCGACTTTTTACCTCGGTTTTCTTGATACAAGTCTCGGTTTTTGATCAAAGTGTGGAGAGGATTGATGGATGATGCCATGGCTTGTTGTAAAAAAAGAAATGAGGGGGTTATACCCTCACTTATTCCGATCGGGATTTAGGAGGGGTGGGGTGGGACCCACTTCTCCAATCTTAGCCACATGTTTGGATTTCGGGAATCCGGATAATGTTTTGGATAATATGATTCAGTTCGTTTTTCGGTTAAATGTTTAACTCGGCTTAAAACGAGGCTAAAACGGTCGTTTTTGGGCTTAAAAATGAAATTTATATAAAACCGATTTAAAAACTTCAAAAACTTAAACCATGACTTTCATTAACTTAAAACGTCATATTATTAGTTATTACGCATCTTTTTCGGCTTGATCGATCGTCTCTTGCTCGGTTTGGTATTAAAGGTTTCGTTTAACGTACCGACGTACTATTAAATCGAAATCCTTTTTCTGTGCTTTAATCCACTTATCCCGAAGCTTTAATACTTCGTAACATCACTAAATATCATATATCTCGTCTATAATTGAACCCTCGATTCATTCGGGTTTCAATAACTATCGATCGTTTGATCGCATATTCAATACGGTGAATTATATATTCACGTACAATCAATACATGAACCATGTATTCTCGTATAATTACCATGGTAACTCATGTACCCGACATTACATATGACGTAACTAACGTCTACCGGTTAGGGTATACCTGGTTTCGTCGGAATCGTTACATTCTCCCCCCGTTAAGAAATTTCGTCCTCGAAATTTTACACGCCCACTATCTCCTTTCGAGAGAAAGGTGGGGGGTTTTTCCTTCAGAATTCACCCTCGCGTTACCAAGTATAATCTGGTCCTCGCTGTGAATTCCACTTAATCTTAATTAATAAAGCTTCGTATGTCCAAACTGTTTAGTTTTCCCGTCTACTATCTCTACGGAATTAGTTATGATATCAAGCATGTCTTCTATGAGTACCTCTATTACTAGTACTTTCGTTGCCTCATCGCTTAGGCACTTTTCAATCCGTATACATGGCAAAATATCATGTATAGTACTTAGCCCCTGAAGTACTTTAATCGATAAACTAAATGACCAACCATGGAGATAGTTCTCATGGGGTCCAATATATTAAGAAGCTATTTTCGGTTTTGCCAAACCTCATATCACCTCTCTCTAAGGTGATGCCTTAAAATGCCTTGTCACCTCTATTCAGTGACAATGGTTTCCTTTGAACGTTGGCATAAATCCTTTGCCAACCTCGCGCTACTTTCAAATTCTATTAAACATTATAAATCCGATTGGTTGTTTCTCGAATCAATTCAAATCTTATGGCTTGATCGACGCCCATTTTCAATTTAACAAATTGGTGATAACTACTTCACCCATAGAAAGCTTCAAGCTCTCGATGCTTCCTTCCCCTCCTTCCAATAATGGAAGTAGGATGACTATTTCGATCTGAGATCATTGAAAATGGTACTCCACGACGAGTTACCATTTCATCATCAGGAATTTGGGCGAGAATTCATTGTGGTAATCGTCATAGATTGGAATGAAATGCGAGGATTGGTTAATCGATCCGCGATTACCCAATTTACCTCATGCCTTTGATATATCTTGGAATTTGCGTCCCGAAATCCATTGTAATTTATTCCCACTATCATTGGCGAATGTTCTGTCGTTGTGGCATTCCCTAGGGTTTTCGGTATGCAGCCTTATCTCTTGCATAACTTAAATTTTCACCAACATACGTAGCCATATCTTTCTCCACACTCGGTTATTGATAAAATCCTTTCAGATATTCATATCATCAATAGTCTAATCCGATCCCGGATGTATGGAATATTTCGATCTATGCGCTTCGTCCATGATTAATTCCCGAAGGTCATGGAGGGTCGGGATCCAAACCCGATTTTTGAAATAGAGAATTTCGTACTCGCGCTGTTCGAAATTCTTCTTATTGCGTAAAGTCCCTCGTTTTCCATTTGTTCCTCTTTCAACGCCTCACGTTGAGCGACTCGAATCAAATCCGAAAGGTTCGACTGGACTATCATCCCCAGCGCTCGCACACGCTATGGTTTAACTCAATCTTTCCTACTCAAGGCATCGGCTACGACGTTAGCCTTGCCGGGGTGATAACGGATGTCACAGTCATAGTCGCTTAACAACTCGACCCATCTTCGTTGCCTCATATTCAGTTCTTTCTGATCGAATATGTGTTGCAAACTTTTATGATCGGTGAAGATGGTGCACTTCGTATCGTAGAGACAATGTCTCCACATTTTAAGTGCGTAGATAACCGCTCCCAATTCTAAATCGTGAGTAGTGTAATTTTACTCGTGTACTTTTAACTGTCGGGAAACATAGGCTATAACCTTAATATACTGCGTCAACACGCATCCTAACCCTTTACGCGATGCGTCATAGTACGCGACAAAACCATCGTCTCCATCGGGGAGACTTAAAATCGGCGCTTGGCACAATTTTAATGGTTTCTATCTTATTTGGATCATTGTGAAATCTTTGTTGCTTTACAACATGACCAAGGGATTATGCCTTCTTTATTCAAAATCACATTTTGAAAACTTCGCGTATAGCTCTTCTTGTTTTAACACTTCCACAATTTTCCTTAATCGTCGTTCGTGCTCTTCTTTACGTTGCGAATATATCAAAATATCATCAATGAATGCTATGACAAATTTGTCAAAGTAAGGTTTACAGACTCGATTCATGAGTTCTATGAATACTGCCTGCGCATTTGTTAACCCGAACGGCATGAATAAGAATTCATAATGGCCGTAGCGAGTCCGCAACGCTGTTGCTGCAACGTCCTCCTCTTGGATTTTTCATTTGGTGATAACTATATATAAGATCAATTTTCTAAAGATAAATCGCCCTTTGCAGTTGGTTAAACAAATCATTTACTTCGAATAACTGAATACCTATTCTTGATCGTCACTTTATTCAATTCTCCCTAATCAACACATATCCTAACACTTCAGTCCTTCATTTCCCAATTAAAACTGGTGCATCCCATGGTGACTAACTAGGTCGTATAAAATCTTATCCAACAATTCTTGTAACTGATTGGATAATTCTTGCATCTCGGACGGTGCAAGTCGGTAGGGTGCTTTAGCAACAGGGCCAGCTTGAGACATTAAATCGATTCTGCATTCGACCTGTCGGTTTGGCGGTAATCCAGGAAGTTCTTATGGGAAAACTTGTGGAAATTCGCGTACCACCGGGGTATCTTCTATATGTTTTCTTTTAAATCGTACATTTTTCTCTGTATCTAATCGCTTCATCGTCCGAAAGAGAGCTTCCAATCATCTTCTTCTCATATTTGATTTCAGCTTCATGTTGAGTTAGCCATTCCATGTTAACTATTACGTTAAAACTCCTTAACTTTACTGGTCGTAGGTCAATAAGGAAAGGTTAATCGTTCAGAATAATAGGACAATTCTGAACCGTTTAGCTAACCATTAGGGATTTACCCTTAGCGACTCTACAGTATCGGGGTCTATAGTTTCACTAATCGGTATCTTTCCAAATGATAGGAGGTTAACAGGAACTAGCTTCTATCGGCAACCGCAAAAATATCACTGAAGCCTATTGATTTAAAACTACAACATACTTAATACCACCTTTGAATCATGACATACTTTATTCGAATTCTCGGCTCCTTGCTTGATCAAAGGTTGATGCTTGTCCTGAGGTTCGTCTTCCAATGACACCTTGGTTCAACTTTGGGCAATTTCTCTTGAAACGTTCTGTACTGCCACATTCATAGCAAGTACAACTGTTTGGCATAATTTAGTCTCTTTGAATGGATTGTTATTGAAGTTGTTGGTTTCGGAGTGGTTGTACACGAATGGGTTGGGGTTGCCGGTTCACACGGCTTCAATTGGTTCTACAATTGGGGCATTACGTCCATCTTTACCACACCTGTGGTCTACTATTACTCGACATTCTTCTTCCTACTTATTCAAAGTCTATCTTGCACCATGCCTTTATCACTTCTCTTCTTTAACACTCGACGTCTCACCCAACGTCCTTCCAGTCCACTTCCCATAGAGTAAAATATATCAATGCTGGCTTGCGACACAACCCTTTCAAAGGTTGTATATTTTACAGGATTGACTATACTCTTTATCGATGGAGTTAGTCCCCAATATTGCGCTCACTTCGCTTAGTTTCAGGAGTAATTAGCCATGTTACCAAACATGACAATTCCTTCAAACGATTAGCGTTTTCTAAGTGATCTGCATACAACATTTCTATCTTCCATAGTTCAGTTTCCAATCTCTGAACTTAATTACTCGAATAAAAGTGCTCTAGCACAAGAATTTTAAATTCCGACCATATCATCTGAGCAAAAATTTTCTATCTATTATTTTTTACCATCGTGTTCCATCACGATACAACATAATCTACCAACATATCTGTAGCATACTTCACTACACAATGTTCTAGACTCTTACCAATATCCTTAACCATTTCGATCTTTTCTATCCACTCGCTAATCTATTCCTCCCCTTACCATCAGCAAACTATTAATAATCCCCTTAACACAACCGATAAACATATCCTTCATACCGGATCTAATTCATTACGACTACTATTCATGTTTAGTATATAACTAATACTTGTAGTCATAATAGCATTCGGTGGGACATTATCACTCTTAGTAATACCACTAAGAATTGAAATATTCATAATCATGTGATTGCTCGCTCTATAATTCTGCGATCACATTTGCATCAACACTAGCAGTGATCTGTGATACTACATTCGGTATCATCATCTGCTATCTTTGAGCAATCAACTGAATCATATCAATCTCCATCATTGGAGTTACTCTTTTTATGTTATTCTGCCGTACTCATCCCGTACGCAGTAATCAATACTAATCTAACCGTATAACTCGTTACCAGTTCAATCATAACAGCAGGTACACATACACACCAAATATTATCATACATATTACACATACAAGTATCTAGTATATATGTCCCACAAGTATAATAACATATGGACTTAACCTGACGTCGGTTAACTTTTAAATAAGCTTCATAACCCTTGTCACCAACTGACATAGAGATCTTCTCAACAAAGATCAATGTTTAATATGCTTGATTTCAATATCCGTCTGCATGTCAGCATAACCGATACATGCTCACCGTGAGCACAAAACGATTACATACCACGGAGTTATAATATCCGTGTTTATTCGTATATCCGGCATACACAGTATACCTCCTACGAACGAACAACCAACTATGCTATAATGATTCCAACACTTCTTTGTGTATAGGTAATCATTCTTTTCGAGCATACATGGGTGTAAACATCTAACGGATGTAAGGATAACATAGGGAGTTGCAAGGTTCAAGGTAATTGCGCAACATGGGTTGCCTTCAAATATTATTAATTACTATTATGGGAAACTCTACACTTGCTCAGTCAATGTCCTCAGGCGTTCTAGGTTTGCTAAAATCGGTAATTCTCGATCTGAAGTTGGTCTGTCTCATATGTTTGTGAGTGAGCAATACATATATATATATATATTTCAATATATTATTTTATTTTATTTTATTTATTTACTCCTTTACCTTAATGGAATAAGAATGGGTTCAGGTACAGGTCCATCCGTACGTGAGGGTCGGCGGTGCGGGTGAACACAGGGGGTTGTTAGGATATACGGTACCGGTGTTGGTAGGGTAAGGGATCTACTAATTTTTGGTTGGGAGTGACGGTTACTCAATATTTCTGATTAATGTCCAACGGGAGATTTAACTTGGTACTATCATAACTATGGCCCGATAAGTCGGACTTATCATCAACCGATGCTCTAGAAATTTCAGCATCCTCGGTACTTTTATTATTTCATCCCCCGGTTCCTTATCCGGGTCCTATCTCTCAATACTTGTACCCACAAGATACGCACATATATATATACACCTTAGCACGTATAAATAATATTATATACTTTACACATATGTTGCCATTTTTACCTATTAATGTACCCAGTGACTTCCCCTGAATTCCCTCGTGCAGACAAGTCTGTTATTATGTTCCGGACCATAATAACTCACTTGTTCGACCGAGTTCATCCCGATACTCGTCACTATCTATTATTAGTTGATATTCAGATCCTATAATACTTGAGCTACTTGTTATATTTTAGGTATCTTTTAAAGACATCTTAATTCTTTATAACCAATGACTCTGATACCAAGTTCTGTAACACCCCGTAACCGCAGCGGAAACGTAAACGGGATGCAACAGACACCTCTGATATCAACCACATTGTTTATAAAGAAAACTGAATACATTAATATGCTTCAAATTACATTATCTTGTATTTCATTACCGTCTAGGTGATACACACATCATACAATACGATACACAATTCTATTTGTATAATGTATCCTAATATCCTGCACGCAAATCTTACACACATCAAGCACTTAGCACGTAAGCAATCACTTCATCTTAGTTGTACCTGAAAAGCATGTGAGAAAACGGGTCAACTACGAATAGTTGGTGAGTTTCACAATTTTAGTAAACCATGTTAAATCCATATCATAATATAATATTATCTGGGGACACTGTTAACCCAGTACTGTACTCACTCCGGGGACAATGTTAACCCGGAAACACTTCTAGGGACCCCTGGGACACTGTTAACCCAGTACTGTACTCACTCCGGGGGCAATGTTAACCCGGGAACACTTCCAAAGACATCTGGGGACACTGTTAACCCAGTCCTGTACCCATTCCGTACGATTCCCGTACAATCAAATATTTATAAATACACGCAAATCCATGCGTTCAGTATGTACTTAAACATTTAAATAATAACATGCTTTCCGCCCTGGGAAAATATTTAAAAACAATTCAGAAAAAGGGGCTCGTGAAACTCACCTTAGCACATGCAAGCAGGTAACAACAATCATTATCAATTAACGCGTCCAATCTGTAATATGATCCCTAAGATCGTTATTATACACTTATTGTTTATATAATCTTTTAACCGTATCAACTGGTACATCTGGGGACACTGTTAACCCAGCACTGTACCCGTTCTGGGGGCAAGGTTAACCCAGAAACACTTCTCCGGACTCAGATTGTGATGTCGTTTAGAGTTCCATGGTCACAACTACTATTAGTCGTTTTTCTCGTTTTGCGTGCCTAGCACGGTTATCCGTTTTTATGTTTCAAAAATGAGTTTGGTCACACACTGTAACGATTCCGGCAAATTCAGGTATACCCTAGCCGGTATATACTATTTACGTGTTATTTAATACTGAATATATGAATTATAATGTGTATATAAGAGTATGTATGATTCACGGTACGAATTATACTCGATTATATAGTAAATCGTATTGGAAATACGATTAACCGATTAACGGTTATTGAACCCCGAACGATCGGGGATTGCATTGTAGACGAAATATATAATATTAGTGAGGTTTACGAAGTATTAAAGCTTCGGGATAAGTGAATTAAAGCACAGAAAAAGGATTTCGATTTAATGATACGTCGGTACGTTAAACGAAACCTTTAATACCAAACCGAGCAAGAGACGATCGATCAAGCCGAAAAAGATGCACAATTATTAATACTATGATGTTTTAAGTCAATAAATGTCATGGTTTAAGTTTTAAATCGGTTTTATATAAATTTCATTTTTAAGCCGAAAAACGACCGTTTTAGCCTCGTTTTAAGCCGTATTAAACGATTAACCGAAAAACGAACTGAACCAGATTATCCAAAACATTATCCAGATTTCGAGAATCTGAACTTGTGGCCAAGATTGGAGGTGTGGGCCCCACCCCACCCTCCTTATCACACCGATCGGACCAAGGGGTTTCCCCCTTGGCTTCCATTTTCTTTTTTCTATCATCCCAACTCCACAATTCTCTCAACCCTTCAAACATTCATCCAACTTCCCTTTGATTTATACCAAGAAACCGAGGTAAAGATCGTATTATAGTCGTGTTCATCTTCTTTTCTCGAGTCATTTACAAGAAAATGAGGTTTCAAATGAAAAATGCGTGAGAACCCGAGATGAAACCGATTCTTGCATGATCAAGTGATGTATACAAGTTGTACAAGGGATCTTGGTCCAAGAAAGGAGTTAAAAGAGTCAAAAACGAATTTTTACGGTTAAAATCTTTGTTTTGATGTCTTAACCGAATCCATGAAAGAAATGGCTTGATTGTGGGTGTAACTTGCTTGGTGTGGTGTTATTGTGCTTGTAGGTGTTATATCTAGTTGCTAGCAAAGGCTAGAAAGCAAGATCTTTGCGATCTAAAGCTAGAAACACAAGGTAGTTCGGTTTTTCGTATGATTTATATGATTTGGACAGATTGTGATAGACTTAGAGTTGGATCATGAAACTTCACAGAGATGATCTACACATGAAAATATGAAATCTGTGAAAATTTGGTAATTTTTGGATAAAGGATGAATATTTGGTGAATTTAATGCTCGGTTTTGGCTAAAAATGGTGAAAAATAGCTAAACATCATGAAAAATTCTGGAAAATTCCAGATAAGCTTTTCATAACATGTAAAAGTGACACACAAAATTTCAGATCCGTTGGAGAAGTCTAAGTAGGCTTTTCGGTAAAACGAGTTCTAGGGTTTTCTATCTCGGTTTTGGTGAAAATGGCATGAAAAATGAGATTTTGGTTCTGGAAAAATTACAGGGAACTATGTGGATGTCAGGGGTCATCCCAGAAAAATTTGGGATTTTTCGAAGGTCGTTTGGTATTTTCGACATATTTGGTGTTTAAATGACGTTTAAAAATAGATAAATAAATGTTAAATATAAAAATTAATTCTGGAAATATTTTTATAAAATTCCTTACTGTCAAAAAGTGTTTTGTGCAAAATTTCGAGACCCGAGACTAAACGGATAATTATTTGTGCTAAAAAGAAAATAAAAACAAACTTTTAAAGCTTAAAACGCGTAAACCGGCAAAGTTCGCCTAAGCGAGCTGACTGGTGTATAAAAACCTTAAAAATGAACTATTTTCATGAAACTAAGTTAATCAAGTAAAAATAAATCATCCGAAAATAATTCGGATGATTTGGGTATTTTTATCCGAAATAACAGTTTCCGGCACCCTAAAGACGGAAACGGGCCCCGCGGCCAAACGTGGTGTCTAAACCGAGCTCTAATTTCACCACTTTAATTAAAATATCAGTAACAACTAATTTCGGGTCGTGTGTGACCAAACTCATTTTTTTGAAAACATAAAAAAAAACGGATAACCGTGCTAGGCACGCAAAACGGGAAAACAAACTAAAGGTAGTTTTGACTAAAGAACTCTAAGTGATATCACAATCTAAGTCCTGAGAAGTGTTTCGGGGTTAACATTGTCCCCGGATCGTGTACGGTACTGGGTTAACAGTGTCCCCAGACGTACCGGTTAACAGGAATTTAAGTTATATCTATAGAAATTGTATAGTAACGACTTAGTGATCGTATTACAGATCCTGACCGGTAGCCGTGCACAGTGTTACCTATTTGCTCACGAAAAGGTGAGTTTCATGAGCCCTTTTTACTGAACTATTTTAAATATTTTCCCGGGGCGGAAAGCATGTTTCTATCAAAATGTTTAAGTACATGCTGATCGCATGGAAATGAATGTATTTATATAATGTTTATTGTACGGGAATCGTACGGTAATGTATTAAGATGGTAATTGTCTGAGTTGCTAACATTGTAAGGCCCGAAACAGTTTTCTGTGTTAACAGTGTCCCCAGAGGTTATTAAATGGGTTTCTGGGTTAACAGTGTCCCCAGAGGGTTTTAAATTTGTTTCTGGGTTAACAGTGTCCCCAGAGGTTATTAGATGTGTCTCTGGGTTAACAGAGGTTTCACTTGTGGGCTCAGCATAATTTCATCGCTAATATATGATTACTATAATGATTTGTCATGGTTTATTTAAATTAGTGAAACTCACCAACTATTCGTAGTTAACCCGTTTTCTTTACATTCTTTCTAGGTACACCTAAATTGGAATGAGTGATACGTGCTTGATGATGTGTGCTATTTTGTGGAAGCTTAGTGATCTTTATTTTGTGTTGAATATGTTAACGTACTATCGGTAAAACTTATGTGTTGACGCCTAGATGATAACGAAACTCGGAACAATGTATTGCGATATAAATTAATGTAGTGGTGTTTTCTTTATAAGCAATGCTGTTGATATCAGATGCGTCTGTTGTATCCCGTTTACGTTTCCGCTGCGGTTACGGGGTGTTACACACACGACCCGAAAATAGTGGTTGACTGATAATTTAATTAAAGATGTGAAATTATAGCTCGGTTTAGACGTCCCGATTGGCCGCGGGACCCGTTTCCGTCTTTGGCGTACCGGAAACTGTTAAAATAGGTTAAAATTACTCAAATCATCCGAATTATTTTCGGATGATTTATTTTTACTTGTCTAACTCATTTATATGAAAATAGTTCATTTTTAGGGTTTTTATACACCAGTCAGCTCGCTTAAGCGAACTTCACCGGTTTACGCGTTTTAACTTTAAAAGTTTGATAATTAGCACAAATAATTATCCGTTTACTCTCGGATCTTGAAATTTTGCACAAATCACTTTTTAACAGTGGGGAATTTTATAAAAATATTTCCAGAATTAATTCTTATATTTAAAATTTATTTATCTATTTTTAAACACCATTTAAACACTAAATATGTCGTAAATACCAAACGATCTTAGAAAAATCCCAAATTTTTCCTGGATGTCCCTTGCCATCCACATAGTCCCCTGTAATTTTTCCAGAAACAAAATCTTCTTTTACATGCCATTTTTACTAAAACCGAGCTAGAACACCCTAGAACTCGTTTAACCGAAAAGCCTACTTAGACTTCTCCAACTGAACTCAAATTTTGTGTGTGACTTATACATGATATAAAAAGCTTATCTGCAATTTTCCAGAATTTTTCATGATATTTAACTATTTTTCACCATTTTTGGCCAAAACCGAGCATTAAATTCACCAAATATTCAACCTTTTATCCAAAAATTCACAGAACTCATATTTTCATGCGTTTAACACCTCTGTAAAATTTCATGACCTAACTCTAAAGCATCAACAATCTGTCCAAATTTCCCAAAACCGAACATAACCGAATATACCTTTCGTTTTCCGCCACTACAAGCTACAAACTCGTCTTTCCGCCTTATCTACCACTAAATACAGAGCCTACAAACAACATACCACAATACCAAGCAAGTTACACTCACGATCAAGCCATTTCTCTCATGGTTACGGTTATGATACGAAAACAAAGATTTAACCCGAAACAATTCGTTTTTGATTCGTTTAACTCCTTTCTTGGACCAAGATCCCTTGTATAACCCGTATACATCACTTGATCACGCAAGAATCGGTTTTCATCTTAGAAACCTCATTTTCTTGCAAACAAACTCAAGAAACAAAGGTGGAAACGTAAATAACTCGACTTTTTACCTCGGTTTTCTTGATACAAGTCTCGGTTTTTGATCAAAGTGTGGAGAGGATTGATGGATGATGCCATGTGTCACACCCGGTCCATAGGCGGAAACAACCGGTGTGCGACTCATGAAAGGTTTTTCGAGAGCGCGGTTAAGCAACAACTATATGATAAAATACATGAGGATTTCATTCATAATATAAGTTTTACAAAAATATCCATAAAAAAAAAAAAGTTTACATATAACATATTGAGATTTCACAGTTATGTCCTGCCGAAGGGAGATATAACCGTGAAAACTCCAAAATATAAAATCCTCATACATGAAATTTCCATAGTTAAACATAAAACCGTAGTGAGACACCGTGACCTCTCCACGTAGCTAAATACCTGAAAGACACGTAAAATAATTTAATCAGTATAAACTGAGTGAGTTCACAAGTTTTGTGACTCGATAAAATGCTTTATAATATAATTCTCATAACGTCATGAATGCAGTATCCATGACTTGCAGTGTAACGTGAATACATGAGTTCGTAACCATTCCTTGACTATATATATACACCATAAAGCCCCACATAACATCCCACGAGTCCACGAGGGAATAAATAAATCGGAAAACTAAGCACCCGTCTTATAAAGTGGCGCGACCACTTACGAGTGGGTTGGTCAGACCAGTAGTACTACCCGTAGAGTTCCTCGGCTATAGTTGCCTATAGTTTATGGTTACAATATATACCGGGGACTTTATGTACCATGAGCGCGCCAAATATCTCATGTACACGCACATTGTAAATCAAGATATACACCATGATAAAACATATTTAAACACGTGTCCCTCGCCCGAAAACAGTTTAAAACATAGTGAAAATAGTGAAAATAGGGGCTGTGAGACTCACCTTAAATGAGGAATAATGTTCCGTTATACTTGGCGAGTTTCCTGTATTATATTGTATACGTATGCACTTCAGTACATAATATATAACTATTAATACTTAGCCCGATACATACTTATGAGATGACGGTATATATGTATACTTTTTATACATTAGCGATACGGACGTTAGACAACGTCTTATACTTGTTATGTATATCCGTTATATCCTCTTTATATATATATCCTCCGAGCATTAGGGAATGCTCGATACAAATTATTCGTCGGTAATCATGACGTTCGTGACATGCTTTAGCCTAATAGGTTTTGGTGCTCTCATCGTTAGTCCCCAGGTAGGTAACGGGCCCATCTATGATATATTCGTTTACCAGCCTAGACAGGACGTCCCGACTACCGGCACCTCCACCCTTCCAGTTACTCGCAATGTCCATCACAAAAACCAGTATTTTATATTTGTTGCACATATATAGGAATATATGTGTATGACTTGTATACTTATTTTGTTATGTATATATTATAAGTATTATTAATATTCTTTTTAAATCTTATAATTATATTACATGCTTTTACCATTATCATTGACCCATACAATATTGTATATTTACATTTACTTATATATATCTTACACGTATTCCCCATGTATTCATAGGATTATACGAGTGTATTTATATATATATCGCTTTGTTTTAAAGCCATTATATCCATGTATCCTCCGTGCAAAGGATTGCACTTTTATATATATTTTAGTATCCGATTTCCCGTAGTCGTTTCTCTTATTATTTTTGTTACTTTTATTATTATTATTATTACTATTATTATGACTATTATTATTTTTACTTTTATGATAGTAAAAATATTTATTCTCATACTACACCCGATACGGTTTTTAATACGTTAGTTATATACCCTTTTTAAAGTTTAACATAACCAAGATTCCGTCTTTACATTTATATTATCTTGTTTATTTATAAGTGGGTTTTATTACTCAAGATCTTAACTAAGTGTTCTATTAACCTTAACCTTCCTTAAACATCCTTTTAACACTTGTAATTTTTACCCAACATGATTTACTCCTCATTATATGTCATTTTAACACACTTCAAGTTTATGTTCATGATTCATCACCTCATTATGTATATGTATCTTAGGCTTAGTCCATGTTTTTCTACTAAACATTACATGGCATTAGTACCTTGGGAATGTCGGTTTTTGAGGCGTTCTTGAGCGGGTTTAAGGCGAGATCCAAGTTCCTTGACGTTAATCACGATGTTGAGGGTCTACATTATGTTTAAATAACATGAAATAGGTGAACTAGGGTCAAGTAAAATGATGAAACCGTGGCTGGACAGAATCTGTGTTTTTCCAGCCACCATAAACTGTTACAACTCGAGTTTTCGCCTTACCTATTGCTGAAATGAAGCCGGAATTGGATGTTCAAAAGGTGGCTCGTGATCCTTGCGAGTTTCCTTGGATTCCTAAACAAGAATCACCCAAAAATACCAAGTGGTTTGTGAGATATGAACAAAAGAAGCGAGGGGGGTACTGCTGGAAAATGCAGTTTCCAGTAGTGACCTTCGAAGGTTCAAAGCTTCTTACCGAGTTTTCCGGGCAGAGATCCGTTCAAGGCTTTCTACCACGGTTTAAGGATTTCTTCTAGCTTTCCAACGATATATAGGGTTCAAGATGTTAATAGTAGAATTATAGAGAAAACAGGTTGCAAAGAGGCGGCTGTGGTGGTGCACTGCTGCTGCCTTCGGCCGAGAGAGGAAGGGGTTGTTTTTGGAGTTAAGTTTCTTGAGTTTGGGTGGTGATTTTTGATCAAGAAATCTAGAGTATATATAGAGTGGAGGATGGAAACATAATCCCTTAAATTGGGGAATCACAATCCCATGAATTAAGGGTGGCAAATCACTCATTCAAGTGCAATAGTAGTCAAGGCATGGTGTAAATTGTTGTTTATTTGGGAGGGGAATGGGAGGCCGGCTCTTGGAAGGCTTTTTGGAGACTTTTTGGTGGCTTGCAAATTTCCAAGGTCATGATAATGTTGGTGATGATGATAGTTAGATGGATGATGCTATGGATGATGATGAATATGTTAATACATGGATGTATGTAATGGTGTTTTGTCTTGTGTTATAACCGAATGGGAAAAGTTGGGGTTCGGCTTTGGGCTGCAAAGGGAGGGTATTATGGTCATTTAATAAATATATTGGTTGTCCAAATGTAGTGCTAAGTTCAATCTTGGTTCGGGTCTTAAATGGATAGTCGTTAGGACGAGTAGTTTATCGAATGAACGAGTTATGGGAATTATATTGGACTTGGGTATTATGAGCTTCTCTTAATTTATTTGGTCACCTATAAAGTATTATAGATGGTATGGAACCCGGTATTTATTTCGGTTCCCGGTATGATGTATATTTAAATTTAGCCCGGAGTTATATTCGGTTAAATAGTGCTCCATATTGTAATCTTTCATGGATTGTTTAAATTATTATCTTCATATTATTCCGAATAGTATACCTTTAAACACTTCATAGTTTCATATCTTGATCGTCTCACTGTATAATGTGTCATTAATTTGGCCGGTTCGGCGACTATATTCCATTATTTAAATGTTTTTGACGTTTCGGTCCTAATTAGGGAATTAGGACATTATTGGGCAAAGTCTTACCATTACTCATTATATTGGATCATAGGTATATATTTAGCTTGATATGTTTGTCACCTCTGACTATTACTGGGCTGTCTTTATCATATAGCCGTTCTCATCGGCTCTTTATACGATCCTATAGGCATAACGACTGTTCTCGTTCACATTTCAAGTATACTATGGTTTATACCTCATATAAATTATATAAATAATACGTAATTTAAATCAAATATATACATTAGAGTGTGAAAAATTACCGGGTGTCACATTCTCCCCCTGTTGGAAGAATTTCCTCCCGAAATTTGTTGTTAGTTATCCGTTATAGTTGGGTCCGGGAAAAGGTGTGGGTACTTCTTTCGAATTTGATCTTCTCTTTCCCAGGTAAACTCGGGTCCTCTTTTAGATTTCCACTGTACCTTCACTAACTTAATCCGACTTCTTCGTAGTTTTTGTTCTTTCCAGTCGGTAACGGCTATCGGTTCTTCAACAAAATGTAATTGTTCGTCAATATGTACTTCGTCTAGGGGTACGATTAAAGATTCATCGGATAGACACTTTTTAAGGTTCGACACATGGAATGTGTCATGTACCCCGTTAAGTTCTTCAGGTAGCTTCAACTTATAGGCCACGGGACCTATCCTTTCCAGGATCTCAAATGGTCCGGTATATCTTGGGCTGAGCTTGCCCCGTTTTCCAAACCTCGGAACTCCTTTCCATGGCGAGACCTTTAAAAGAACTTTATCTCCCACTTGGAATTCCAAAGGCTTGCGTCTCACATCCGCATAACTTTTCTGTCGATCGCGGGCTGTTTTCAGTCGTTCTTTTATTTGAAATATCTTGTCAGTAGTTTCTTGAATTAGTTCGGGACCCGTCATTTGTCTATCGCCCATTTCCGCCCAGCACAAGGGCGACCTACACTTACGACCATACAAAGCTTCGAACGGTGCAGCCTTTATGCTCGTGTGGTAGCTATTATTATATGAAAATTCCACCAAAGGAAGGTGAACATCCCAGCTACCACCAAAATCAATTGCACATGCTCTTAGCATATCTTCCAATGTTTGTATAGTTCGCTCGCTTTGGCCGTCAGTCTGGGGATGGTAGGCGGTACTCATATCTAATCGCGTGCCCAAAGCTTTTTGTAACGACTTCCAAAAATGAGACGTAAATCGACTGTCGCGGTCGGAAATAATCGAGACTGGGACTCCATGTCTTGACACGATCTCTTTTATATATAGTCTAGCTAACCGCTCCATCTTATCCGTTTCTTTGATACCTAAGAAATGCGCGGATTTGGTTAGCCGGTCGACTATCACCCATATGGTGTCATAACCACCTGGAGTCCTAGGTAACTTCGTAATGAAATCCATCGAGATTTGTTCCCATTTCCACATGGGAATCTCGGGCTGTTGTAATAATCCGGATGGTTTCTGATATTCCGCATTGACTTTTGCGCAAGTTAAACATTTTCCCACATAATTTGCTATATCACCCTTAAGATTAGGCCACCAATAGTATCCCTTTACATCTTTATACATTTTATCTGCACCGGGGTGCTCGGAATACTTCGTCTTGTGGGCTTCATCAAGTATTCTTTCACGTAATTCTCCCTTGAGAGGAACCCATATTCGGTTGACAAAGTACAGGGTACCGTCTTCTTTGGATTCTAAGTTGTCAACCATACCACGGAGACCCTCGTCTTTGATATTATCAGGTTTCAAAGCTTCTCGTTGGGCTTCATGGATAAGGGTGGTGAGGTTCGTACTTATAGTTAGCCCTAAGACTTTAACACGTGATGTCTTCACCCTTTCTTTCCTGCTTAAAGCGTCTGCTACAACGTTCGCCTTTCCAGGGTGGTACTTGATTACACAATCATAATCATTCAATAATTCAATCCACCGTCGTTGCCTCATGTTTAATTCTTTTTGATCAAATATATGTTGTAGGCTTTTATGATCGGTGTAGATTGTGCAATGGGTGCCGTATAAGTAATGACGCCATATCTTAAGTGCAAATACCACTGCGCCCAATTCCAAATCGTGAGTGGTGTAATTTTTCTCGTGCACTTTGAGTTGTCGTGACGCATACGCGATGACTTGATTTCTTTGCATAAGGACACAACCAAGTCCTTGATGTGAAGCATCGCAATAAACTACGAAGTCATCCATCCCTTCTGGTAAGGCTAGAATAGGTGCACTGCAAAGTTTCTGCTTTAGCAACTGGAACGCCTTTTCTTGTTTATCTCCCCAATTAAACGACTTATCTTTCTGTGTGAGCGCAGTAAGGGGTTGTGCTATCTTCGAGAAATTTTCAATAATCCGTCGATAGTAGCCTGCCAGACCTAAAAATTGTCGTATTTCCGTCGGCGTCTTCGGCACTTCCCAGTTTTTAATGGCCTCTACTTTTGAAGGGTCAACATGAATTCCCTTCTCGTTGATGACATGGCCTAAAAAGTGTACTTCTCTTAGCCAAAAATCACACTTTGAAAACTTTGCATACAACTTCTCCTTTCTCAACAATTCTAAAATCAATCGAAGGTGTTGCTCGTGCTCTTCTTCGGTTCGGGAATAAATTAATATGTCATCTATAAACACTATCACGAACTTGTCAATGTAAGGTTTGCACACTCGATTCATTAAGTCCATGAACACGGCAGGTGCGTTCGTTAGCCCAAAAGGCATGACTAGAAATTCATAATGACCATACCTCGTTCGGAACGCAGTCTTTGGTACATCGTCCTCGTGTATCTTCAGCTGATGGCACCCGGATCGTAGATCTATCTTGGAATAGAAACTAGATCCCTGTAATTGGTCAAACAAATCATCAATCCTCGGTAAAGGGTACCGATTTTTGATGGTCAGTTTGTTAAGTTCCCTGTAATCAATACACATACGGAACGAACCGTCTTTCTTCTTGACAAATAGTACCGGGGCTCCCCAAGGTGAGTAGCTCGGGCGTATGAAACCTTTGTCTAGTAGCTCCTGTAATTGATTCGATAGTTCTCGCATTTCCGAGGGAGCTAATCGATAAGGTGCTCGCGCTACTGGTGCAGCTCCTGGTACTAGATCGATTCGAAACTCCACTTGTCTTTGAGGTGGTAACCCTGGTAGATCTTCTGGAAAGACATCGGGGAAATCTCTTACTATAGGTATACTTTCTATCTTCCTTTCTTCATCCTTCTTCTCCACCACGTGGGCTAAGAAAGCTTGACACTTCTTTCGCAAGCACTTTCGTGCTTTCATACACGAAATTAACTTCATCACAGTGCCACGTCTTTCTCCTTGAATAGTCAGCGTTTCACCACTTGCCAAGGGTATGCGGATTTGCTTGTCATAACAATTAACTTCAGCATGGTTCTTTGCTAACCAATCCATGCCTAAAACGACATCAAAACTTCCTAAATCTATCGGCAACAGATCTACGTTAAATTCATGTTCTCCCGTCACTAGTACGCAACTTTCCACTATATCGTCTGATCGTAACTGTTTGCCATTAGCTAATTCTATAGTATAGGGCGTTGCTAATTTACTAGGTGCTAAACCAAGTAGGTCTTTAAATTCAGTGGATATAAAACTTAAATACGCACCAGTATCAAATAACACAGACGCATAGTGGTTGTTAAGTAGGAACGTACCAGTGACGACATTTGGGTCTTCCTTAGCTTCACCCGCCCCGATAACAAAAGCCCTAGCTTGAGCTGTATTCTTCATCTGCGGACAGTTCTTGATAAAATGACCCGTATTTCCGCACCCATATCAAGCTCGTGGTGTCGTTTTCCCCGGTTCTTGCTTCACAACTACTGCACCATTCTTAATTCTACACTTAGCTTCCACATGCCCTCTCTTGTGACAATGCTTACACACAATACTTGAGCAGTCACCAACATGATAATACTTGCATTTGTCACACCACGGGTTTGACCCGCTATAAGTCTTCCGTGGTTGATCCGTGGTCTGGGCGGCATACACTTTCACAGTTTCTTGTTTCTTGACAGGGGGTTCTTTGGAACTTGACCCTTGATTACGAGAGGTCCAGCTCCTCTTGTGATTGTTATGGCGGCTGTTTCCGCGTTGGGAGAATGGTTGGCTTGCTTCCTTCTGAGTTGGCTTTCCTAGGGTGCCAGCTCGTACTGCATCTTCTGTCAGACTCAGACCTAGTTCAACAGCCTCGGCCATGGTCGCAGGCCTAGTGGCCGTGATTGGTCCCCTGATAACTGTTGCTAATCCCTAGATGTACCTTTCAACTCTCTTTTCTTCAGTGGTGGCCATATGAGGAACTATTCGGCATAGCTCGTGAAATCGCGTGTTATATGCTGTGATGTCGGCTCCCTTCATGGTGAGCGTCCAGAACTCATTTTCCAACTTCTGCATCTCAGTCCTTGGGCAATATTTATTTTCCATCATCTCCTTTAACTCTTTCCAGGTCTTACCATAGGCCACATCTCGGCCTAGGGTTTGTACTTGTAAATTCCACCACGATAGGGCTTCATCTTGAAACATACATGTCACGTACAACACTTTCTGTTTTTCTGTGCATCCACTGATTGCTATCACAGATTCTGTCTTCTCGATCCAACGGATAACTCCTATGGCTCCTTCCGTTCCCTTAAAGGACCACGGTTTGCATGTCATGAAAGTTTTGTAGGAACATCCTCGTTCCTCACCGCCAGTCTCTGGAGCTACATTTTCAGTGTTTGCGGAATTCCTTCGTTCTTGACTTGAGTCGCCCCTACTGGCTTCGTAGGCGGCTATCGCTTGCGCTATGACTTCTTGTAATTGTGCAGGTGTATTAGGTAAACTGTCGTTCCTTCTCCTTGGCATTTTCCTTCAAGTTGAGAATAAGAAGGATCGGTTAGTATTGGCATCACGCTTGTATGTAAGTAGTTGTAGGGTTCGATACTTATTACATTCACACCCATATATTTGCTTATAGTCATACTTATTAATCATATACTCGCATACATAGATTTTATTATTACATCTCATTATACCACATCGTATACTCATACTCATATATCATAAACATAACTTCATTACATCAAAAGATTTGATTACATAAGTTTATGTTTAAGTCTACTACAAACTCCTACAACATACAAGCGTTTTGCCAAAAGATCGGGTCGTAGTCCGTAATATATTACTTCCCATACATATGATTACTACCCGCTAATACTAGTCTATAGTCGCTTCATGGCATCGGTGGTGGCGGTGGTGGAAACACGTCTCCCAAAAAGGCTTGAATTGTCTTAACCTCATTCTCCAATTTCATCACCCTTCGTTCGGCGGCAGCGGCCCGACTCTTTCCCACATCAGCTAAGTGCAATGCATCTCTTACCATATGCTCCAACTTTAGCACTCTCATCCTTGCGTCCAAGATCAAGTCATAGTGATTTTCAAGGCGGAGACTGGTCTCACAGGCCTTGCCTTTCACGCTCTCCATAAACACCTCGACCCTCTGCTCCCAATCCATGAGCCATTCCTCAAGGGCCTTTCTCTCAGCCTCGGCGGCTGCTGTGGTCGGTGGTACGGGGACCTCTGTATCATCGGAGGTAGCGCGCCCTTGGGGGCGTGAGGACTCGCCTACCTCATGTATAGTCCGGGGCACCTCATCGTCGGAGTCCGTGGCATACCTTTTCAGCCCGGCGGCTCGTATCTCCTCGGAGGGCACTGCAGCCAGCTCCTCCATCTCCTCAAGGTCGTCGTCGTCATAAGTTACCTTGTCGTCCTCATCGAGCCTGATTACCTCGGTAGGCTCGTCATCGGAGATCTCTATAGGATCATCAGGAATTGGAACAACGTCGCTCATATGGACACTGCTGCTATCAGTGTTAGAGTCAGAGCCGGAGTCGGAGTCAGTGATGGCTAGGCCATGATATGGATCATTGTTCGGGAAGGCCATCGCTGAAAGGATTAAGGTTTAATTAGTGATAATATCGCCTTTTTTTTTCCTATCCCTTATTTTGGTCATTCCTATACTAGACCATTAGTTGCGATAAAGGTGTCGTGAAGACACGTGCACTCTCGTGTAATGCAAGTTTTGAAGACATGTCATGCATGAAAAACGTTTTCATGAGGGAAATAAAGGGGTTATAGCCTAGACTCAGGGTTGAATCCTAGTTCGCTATAACCTTGGCTCTGATACCAGTCTGTCACACCCGGTCCATAGGCGGAAACAACCGGTGTGCGACTCATGAAAGGTTTTTCGAGAGCGCGGTTAAGCAACAACTATATGATAAAATACATGAGGATTTCATTCATAATATAAGTTTTACAAAAATATCCATAAAAAAAAAAGTTTACATATAACATATTGAGATTTCACAGTTATGTCCTGCCGAAGGGAGATATAACCGTGAAAACTCCAAAATATAAAATCCTCATACATGAAATTTCCATAGTTAAACATAAAACCGTAGTGAGACACCGTGACCTCTCCACGTAGCTAAATACCTGAAAGACACGTAAAATAATTTAATCAGTATAAACTGAGTGAGTTCACAAGTTTTGTGACTCGATAAAATGCTTTATAATATAATTCTCATAACGTCATGAATGCAGTATCCATGACTTGCAGTGTAACGTGAATACATGAGTTCGTAACCATTCCTTGACTATATATATACACCATAAAGCCCCACATAACATCCCACGAGTCCACGAGGGAATAAATAAATCGGAAAACTAAGCACCCGTCTTATAAAGTGGCGCGACCACTTACGAGTGGGTTGGTCAGACCAGTAGTACTACCCGTAGAGTTCCTCGGCTATAGTTGCCTATAGTTTATGGTTACAATATATACCGGGGACTTTATGTACCATGAGCGCGCCAAATATCTCATGTATACGCACATTGTAAATCAAGATATACACCATGATAAAACATATTTAAACACGTGTCCCTCGCCCCGAAAACAGTTTAAAACATAGTGAAAATAGTGAAAGTAGGGGCTGTGAGACTCACCTTAAATGAGGAATAATGTTCCGTTATACTTGGCGAGTTTCCTGTATTATATCGTATACGTATGCACTTCAGTACATAATATATAACTATTAATACTTAGCCCGATACATACTTATGAGGTGACGGTATATATGTATACTTTTTATACATTAGCGATACGGACGTTAGACAACGTCTTATACTTGTTATGTATATCCGTTATATCCTCTTTATATATATATCCTCCGAGCATTAGGGAATGCTCGATACAAATTATTCGTCGGTAATCATGACGTTCGTGACATGCTTTACCCTAATAGGTTTTGGTGCTCTCATCGTTAGTCCCCAGGTAGGTAACGGGCCCATCTATGGTATATTCGTTTACCAGCCTAGACAGGACGTCCCGACTACCGGCACCTCCACCCTTCCAGTTACTCGCAATGTCCATCACAAAAACCCGTATTTTATATTTGTTGCACATATATAGGAATATATGTGTATGACTTGTATACTTATTTTGTTATGTATATATTATAAGTATTATTAATATTCTTTTTAAATCTTATAATTATATTACATGCTTTTACCATCCTTGACCCATACAATATTGTATATTTACATTTACTTATATATATCTTACACGTATTCCCCGTGTATTCATAGGATTACACGAGTGTATTTATATATATATATCTCTTTGTTTTAAAGCCATTATATCCATGTATCCTCCGTGCAAAGGATTGCACTTTTATATATATTTTAGTATCCGATTTCCCGTAGTCGTTTCTCTTATTATTTTTGTTACTTTTATTATTATTATTATTACTATTATTATGACTATTATTATTTTTACTTTTATGATAGTAAAAATATTTATTCTCATACTACACCCGATACGGTTTTTAATACGTTAGTTATATACCCTTTTTAAAGTTTAACATAACCAAGATTCCGTCTTTACATTTATATTATCTTGTTTATTTATAAGTGGGTTTTATAACTCAAGATCTTAACTAAGTGTTCTATTAACCTTAACCTTCCTTAAACACCCTTTTAACACTTGTAATTTTTACCCAACATGATTTACTCCTCATTATATGTCATTTTAACACACTTCAAGTTTATGTTCATGATTCATCACCTCATTATGTATATGTATCTTAGGCTTAGTCCATGTTTTTCTACTAAACATTACATGGCATTAGTACCTTGGGAATGTCGGTTTTTGAGGCGTTCTTGAGCGGGTTTAAGGCGAGATCCAAGTTCCTTGACGTTAATCACGATGTTGAGGGTCTACATTATGTTTAAATAACATGAAATAGGTGAACTAGGGTCAAGTAAAATGATGAAACCGTGGCTGGACAGAATCTGTGTTTTTCCAGCCACCATAAACTGTTACAACTCGAGTTTTCGCCTTACCTAATGCTGAAATGAAGCCGGAAATGGATGTTCAAAAGGTGGTTCGTGATCCTTGTGAGTTTCCTTGGATTCCTAAACAAGAATCACCCAAAAATACCAAGTGGTTTGTGAGATATGAACAAAAGAAGAGAGCGGGGTACTGCTGGAAAATGCAGTTTCCAGTAGTGACCTTCGAAGGTTCAAAGCTTCTTACCGAGTTTTCCGGGCAGAGATCCGTTCAAGGCTTTCTACCACGGTTTAAGGATTTCTTCTAGCTTTCCAACGATATATAGGGTTCAAGATGTTAATAGTAGAATTATAGAGAAAACAGGTTGCAAAGAGGCGGCTGTGGTGGTGCATTGCTGCTGCCTTCGGCCGAGAGAGGAAGGGGTTGTTTTTGGAGTTAAGTTTCTTGAGTTTGGGTGGTGATTTTTGATCAAGAAAGCTAGAGTATATATAGAGTGGAGGATGGAAACATAATCCCTTAAATTGGGGAATCACAATCCCATGAATTAAGGGTGGCAAATCACTCATTCAAGTGCAATAGTAGTCAAGGCATGGTGTAAATTGTTGTTTATTTGGGAGGGGAATGGGAGGCCGGCTCTTGGAAGGCTTTTTGGAGACTTTTTGGTGGCTTGCAAATTTCCAAGGTCATGATAATGTTGGTGATGATGAAAGTTAGATGGAAGATGCTATGGATGATGATGAATATGTTAATACATGGATGTATGTAATGGTGTTTTGTCTTGTGTTATAACCGAATGGGAAAAGTTGGGGTTCGGCTTTGGGCTGCAAAGGGAGGGTATTATGGTCATTTAATAAATATATTGGTTGTCCAAATGTAGTGCTAAGTTCAATCTTGGTTCTGGTCTTAAATGGATAGTCGTTAGGACGAGTAGTTTATCGAATGAACGAGTTATGGGAATTATATTGGACTTGGGTATTATGAGCTTCTCTTAATTTATTTGGTCACCTATAAAGTATTATAGATGGTATGGAACCCGGTATTTATTTCGGTTCCCGGTATGATGTATATTTAAATTTAGCCCGGAGTTATATTCGGTTAAATAGTGCTCCATATTGTAATCTTTCATGGATTGTTTAAATTATTATCTTCATATTATTCCGACTAGTATACCTTTAAACACTTCATAGTTTCATATCTTGATCGTCTCACTGTATAATGTGTCATTAATTTGGCCGGTTCGGCGACTATATTCCATTATTTAAACGTTTTTGACGTTTCGGTCCTAATTAGGGAATTAGGACATTATTGGGCAAAGTCTTACCATTACCCATTATATTGGATCATAGGTATATATTTAGCTTGATATGTTTGTCACCTCTGACTATTACTGGGCTGTCTTTATCATATTGCCGTTCTCATCGGCTCTTTATACGATCCTATAGGCATAACGACTGTTCTCGTTCACATTTCAAGTATACTATGGTTTATACCTCATATAAATTATATAAATAATACGTAATTTAAATCAAATATATACATTAGAGTGTGAAAAATTACCGGGTGTCACACCATGGCTTGTTGTAAAAAAAGAAATGAGGGGGTTATACCCTCACTTATTCCGATCGGGATTTAGGAGGGGTGGGGTGGGACCCACTTCTCCAATCTTAGCCACATGTTTGGATTTCGGGAATCCGGATAATGTTTTGGATAATCTGGTTCAGTTCGTTTTTCGGTTAAATGTTTAACTCGGCTTAAAACGAGGCTAAAACGGTCGTTTTTGGGCTTAAAAATGAAATTTATATAAAACCGATTTAAAAACTTCAAAAACTTAAACCATGACTTTCATTAACTTAAAACGTCATATTATTAGTTATTACGCATCTTTTTCGGCTTGATCGATCGTCTCTTGCTCGGTTTGGTATTAAAGGTTTCGTTTAACGTACCGACGTACTATTAAATCAAAATCCTTTTTCTGTGCTTTAATCCACTTATCCCGAAGCTTTAATACTTCGTAACATCACTAAATATCATATATCTCGTCTATAATTGAACCCTCGATTCATTCGGGTTTCAATAACTATCGATCGTTTGATCGCATATTCAATACGGTGAATTATATATTCACGTACAATCAATACAATCTACCATGTATTCTCGTATAATTACCATGGTAACTCATGTACCCGACATTACATATGACGTAACTAACGTCTACCGGTTAGGGTATACCTGGTTTCGTCGGAATCGTTACAACATAAGCCTCACAACCCCATACCTTTAAATATGATAATGATGAAACCTTTCCATGCCATATTTCAAAAGGTGACTTGTCCACTTTCTTAGTTGGGGCCATATTTAGAATACAGGCCACAGAGAGCAATGCGAAACCCCAAATTGATAGAGGCAATGTGCTTCTAGACATCATAGATCAAATCATATCCAATAGAGTTCGATTCCTCCTTTCGGACACACTGTTATGTTGTGGTGTTCCGGGTGGAGTGAGTTGTGAGACAATCCCATAACTCCTAAGATTATCTTGAAAAGCATCACTAAGGTATTCACCTCCTCTATCCGATCAAAGTACTTTGATGGTTTTATGGAGTTGATTTTCTACTTCATTTTGGAAGACTTTGGATATTTCAAAGGCTTTATCTTTATGTCTTAACAAGTACACATACCCATAACAACTATAATCGTCGATAAAGGTAATGAAGTATATTTCACCATTCCTTGTCATTACCTTAGAAGGACCACGTACATCCGAATGTATCATGCCTAATAAGTCTTTTTCCCTTTCATTAGTTCCACTAAAGGGTTCTTTGGTCATATTTCCTTGTAAACAAGATTCACACTTATTAAGTGAATCTTCATTTAAAGACCATTCTTTTGAAGTGTATGTATGTGATCTTTGTTTATGTGACCAAGGCGACAATGCCAAAGATAAGTCTTACTCAAATCCATTTTGAGTTTCTTGGTGCTTGATTGGTACAACTTTTTATCAAAGGATGTGTTATCATGAACTAATTCATAAATGCCATTAGACGGCAATGCTTTAAAATAAAAGACATTATTCATGAAAGCACAAATACCATTGTCCACAAATTTGTAATCATAATCATATTGTCTTAAAAGAGAAACGGAGATAATATTCCTAGTCATACTAGGAGCATACAAAATGTTTTATCAAAACAACTTCCAAACCATTTGGAAGCTTCAAAACATAGTCTCCTTGGATTTCGACGTCAAATTTTGCTCCGTTGCCCATAAAGAGACTTGTATCTCCTTTCTTGAAATGCTTATTTCTTTTGAACTCCTGCAACAAATTGCATATATGAGTTCCACATCCGGTATCCAATACCCATGTGTTAGAAGAAATAGCATTAAGATCAATATGTATCATGAAAGTTGTACATGAGGTTTGCCTTGCATTCCTCTTGTCTTTCAACTCCTTGAGATAGGTTGGACAATTTCTCATCCAATGTCCTACCTTACCACAACTAAAGCACGGGTCATCTAAGCTAACCTTTAGTACTTTTCCTTTGGTTTGTGTGGTTCCGCTTTTGCCTTCCCTTTGAACTTACCCTTGACGTGTCCCTTACCTTTGGCAACATTTGCCTTAGGTTCCAGGAGATGCCTCTTCTTATTGCCACCTTCATTGATCGTGAGAACCGATAAAACCTTTTTACCCATTCCCGCTTCGGCCTTTTTGAGCATTGTGTGAAGCTTACCAATGCTCTTGTCCCATCCATTCATGTTATAATTCATGATAAAAGTCTCAAATCTTTTGGTTAGGCCATTGAGGATCATATATGTGGCTAACTCTTTTGAGACGGGACAATTTAGCCGTTCAAGTCGATCAATGTGACTTTTCATCTTAAGCACATAAGATGAAACCGATTGGGTTTCTTCCATATGACATGCATGAAGTGCTCAAAACATTTCGAAGCGTTCCACCCTAGCTTGATTAAGGAACATTTCCTTTAGTTGGGTGATCATGTCATATTCCCCATGATTTTCAAAGTCCTTTTGAATTTCAGGAATCACAGTTCCCAACATGAGAAAAGAAACTTGCACCGAATCCTCGGTGTATTTCAACCAATCGTTATCGTCAATGTTTGGTTCGTCAGGAATAGGATCGTCTAATATATTAGGATTTATTTTCTTGCTTGAGAACAATCCTCAAGTTTCGATACCAATCCTTAAAATTTTTGTAGTTAAGACAATCCTTATCGAGTATGGCTCTTAGTGATAGGTTATGCACGGTGGGATAATTGCGTTAGGTGGATTGCTGATTGCGACCATCTACATAATTTAACAAAGCTCAATTCTAGTATTTTGATATCATTAATCAATTTTAATCGTTAATACCCTTCTATGTCTTCAAGACAATTAATGATTAAAATCTAGAACCCAACGTTACATTCACATAGTAGTTAGGTGACTTTTATCCTACAATTGAATTAACAAGGTAGTCAACGATTGACGATTGCAACCATTTGCAACTTCTAGCTTTATGGGAAAGGTTATACATCATATGTTTAGTTGTCATGTTTAATCCCATCAACACCTTTGTACGCCATGCTTCGGTGACCCTATTCACATAGTTTCCAAGTCAAGTTGTCCTACTTACACACATGTGTGATTTTGCACATACAAGTGGTTAGGTGACCTTTATCCCACAAATATGGCAAACCCACCTCAAACTCACAAGTGTCCTCCAATGTGGTTAGGTGACCTTTATCTCACATCGAGTTCCCAATTGATTCGAGTGTTGTATAAAAGGATTGTGTTAAACTTGTTTTTAAAAGGGATTTAAGTTTTCTAACTTCTAGATTGGAAAACAGTTTTCATACATGCATTTTCATGCATATAAATGCACGGTATTTTGTTTGAAAACCAATTTTTAAAGTTCCTTTAATAAAACCCATTTTATTGTGAAATCATTAACCTTTAATAAAACCTATTTAGTTGCCTAATGATTTCTAGGGAACCAATTTTATGCAAGTTTTTGATTTTAAGTTAACAATCCATATGAAAAACATAAAACAACCAAACATGCATAAATAAAATAACCACAAGTTCATAACCATTGCCACCTAAACTTGGCTACACTTATTGACCGAAACAAGTGTGCCAAAAGGTCTCTCCTAAGGGACGAGAATGACACAAGACATGTGTCGGTGAACTCTCACTTGACCCCGCATCCAAACGCTTCAAGTGTCCACCTTGTGTTATGACTCTTCCACTTTATTTGGGCTTCCTTTTGGGTTCCAACTTCATCTCCTAGCTCTTTTGAGCCTCCATGTTTGAGTTTTGCCCATTGGGCTAAAATATCATCTTGGACTATGAGGTCCATTAAGGCCCAAAACCAAAAACGTAACTTTGTTGCATCTTCTTTTACAAAAAATATATCCTAATACATTTTTCTCTAGTAAAAGAAATACAACTAATCTACTTATTATTACAAACCAATATGAAATGGATAAATAAATTACAAACTCAAATAAATGAATATTACAACCATATTGAATAAATGAATAAATCACAACACAAACACACATCCAAACACAAGGTCATGGCTAGGTCATGGACATGCAAATGCATATCCGAGTATGCAAACAGTGTAAATCCAAAATGGTTCCCCTTTTAACCCTTAAAGTTTTCGGCCAAGGTTAATCAAACCGAAAATTTGGGTTTTTGTCCAAACAAAATAATCAATCATCCAAATGACTTAATTCTTCAAGATTACCACATACATGTAAAGTATAAACTTTAAAAACCAAGGAGTAACCAAAATCCCCAAAAACGTTCGGCCATATGGTGAACCACACCATAAAACCCGAAAATATTTATATCTATCGAAGCATGAATCCGTATAAGCGGATCTTGATGCCATTGTTGGGTTTTAACAAGATTATAAAAGTCATATAAACCCATTTATATGAAAAACGCAGCGGATAAATAAATTTTAAATCTTGTTATTTGATGAATATAAAAAAGATTTTATATGCAAAACCCCAGCCCCGGATCCATATACGAATTTAAATGCTTACTAATATATAAATGACCATATGGTGTTTATGTAATATACCTTCAAGAGTCCAAGAAAATGAAGGAGATGAAGATATGAATGGCTAGTCTTCAAGATAAAAGAACCTCAAGCTTGTATATCCTTCAAGCTTCCAACAAACACTTTTTTATGCTAGGATTTACACTCCTCTTTGTTCCTCTTAGTTCTTGGCCGAAATTAGAAAGAAAGATGAGAGAGTTTTCTTGCTTCTTGTGTGTGTGTGTGTAAGAGAGAGAGAGAGAGAGAGATATGAGCAACCAAATGCACCACACAAATCACCCAATGAATTCTTGTGCATGTCTTGGAATAAATAAAACAATTAAGTGAGAACAGAGAGGGGGGGGGGGGGAAGGTGTACAGCCAAAAGATTCTCTCCCAAGTATTTCAAAATAAAACATCTCTCAAGACTTAAGTTATATTATTCAAGTAACATGCAAAATCCAATATGCATTGCATGTTGTTATTTAACCAACTTAAATAACATAGTACATGCAAAATGCAAAATGCAGTAAGTCTTGCATATTGTTATTTAACCAACTTAAATAACATGGTATATGCAAAATGAAAAATGCAAAATGCAAGAAGTCTTGCATATTGTTATTTAACCAACTTAAATAACATTACCAGTGATATGCAAAATCTCTCATAACATAAATTATTCATATAATTTATTTATTACACAAGTGCAAATATTTAAAAACTCAATTTCCAAATATTCTAAGTATTGATATTTATATGTTAGATCATATCTTAAATACATATCGTGATGTTTGACTAGCTTGTTATTGGGTATGACTCGACTTGGATCATAACGTACTAACCTCATCCACTCTAATATGTGTCTTGGGCTGACCGAGTCCAACAACATACATACATACATTCATATTTTATACTTTCATACTTTCTTTCATACTTTCATACTTTAATACTTTATAGTTTTAGTCTACTAATACATACATAATTATATTTACGTTTTAAAGAGAATTTCTCCCTACATACCTCAGATATTATTAGGGTCCGGTGCCCTTCATTCGTACCATACCATCGCATACCTCGGATATTATTAGGGTCCAGTTCCCTTCTTTCCATACAACCATACATTATCTTCTTTATATTTATATTTATATACTTTCATACATACACTTATTCCTTTCTATATCATTCATACATCATTCATAAAACAATCACATATCATACACTTACCACTTAACGCAAGTGTATTAACTATAACATCGAGTATGCACACAGCCCCGAAAACATAACAACGAAATGGGGCTAAAAACTCACATGTAGTCGATTTCTTTCGGAATTGATCGTAATGCCCTTCTTCTGTTGTGTGCGGCTAACTCTATTAAGGCACGTAGGTTAATTTACCATTTTAGGGCTTGTTTATATTATTGGCCTTTCATTCTAAGTCCTACTCATTTTAATCACTACCTTTCATTATTAATTATTTAAATATTCTTAGCGTATACATCGCATAAGTCCATACTCATCGTTTAGCTACGTATACACTGTATATCTTTCGTTTATCTGGAAACTCATCTCGACCCGTATTAGTTTCTGCGCGTATAAGTCCAACCCAACGTATATGTCCACTTATGAGCCCGTATAGGTTTGCAACACCTGTGCGCCCGTATAAGTTTGCAACACTTATGCGCCCGTATAAGTTGCAACACCTATGCGCTTCTGAACATATGCGGTCATACATACATATACGCTATACCTACATATACGCCCGTATATGTTCAACCCAGCCTTTCTTCTTCGCGTTTTTAGGGTTTTTTCGTCGATTCCTGCGCCGTCAGCCGCCGTTAACCACCATGGTTGGCCGGATTTTATCATTTATAACCCAGGTAGCTTCGGGTGGTCAAGTTCAAATATAAGGTGACCCTTAAGCTTGTTTTTGATTGATTAAACACCCGATTAAAGCTAGGTATAAATTTAAACGGCTCAATCGGCATCCCGGGGCTGCAGTGTCGGGTTCTAAAATGTTGGGCCAGCTGAGATAAATGATTTCTACAAAGTTTCATGCAAAACTGATTTCATTTACCCAACCTTTTCACGAACTGAACACTACTCGTTTTACCCAAAACGAACCAACTAACCCGTTTACTATCAAGTTCATTACTTTATCAATAATCATGGCCCGTTCTATAATCCTACCAACTATCATGCAGATCCGTACACGAAAGTTAAACCTTTTTAACAAAAACGTACATTTGAGGTTTATGTTCGAAATCACTCGAATAGACCAAAACCATATCGAACGAACTCAAGATTGAGTGATTCCAACGGCCACGCAACCATCTCGCCCCGATATATAGACCCGTCAGTTTGCCTTTGCCAGAAAATGCAGCTACAGTCGCCCGAAAAGCTGAACGGTGGCCGGAGAATTCCTTTTTAGCTGTTACGGTTTTGCTAATAAAACCCGGACTTACCGACCTCTGATTGAAGATCTAATCGGTGGAAATATTCATTTATATGCCATAAACACTCAGTTAAACTTTGAGAATGATCCGACGGTTAGATCTCCGGGAATCTTCGTGTTTTTGTGGGTTATTTTCTCAAAAACGGGAATTGGAGAAGTGTGTGTTTTCTTGAGGTGTGGAGGCAAGGATGGTTATGAATGAGATGTTGGCTATATTTATACGAAGATGGTTGGGTTTCATGTTTAACTTTTTATCTAGTGACACTTATTCCCCTCCTACTTTAGATAATTACATTTATCTTCTATAGTTTAATTAAACTCAATTTATGTAAATACCGACGAAACGTGGGATGTTACAAGTCTACCCACCTTATAAGAGGTTTCATCCTCGAAACCTGCTTAGTCCTTGTAAAAGGAATACTTCTTGTATTCACATCCTTTCTTTAGCTTCCTAACTTACCGGTTTATCCTTTTGTCTCACAATCATCGAGTGATGTTCATTAGTTTTAGTTATTCACGGTAGCTTGTCCATGAAGTCCCCGATGATACGCTTCCTTATCCACACTTTGTAAGTCCTCATCATTTCCTTAAGCATGGTCTCCTTTCTTTTCCTTTAAATATAAACAATTCACTTACTATCATAACACTTAGCACTGAATGACCATTATGTTCCATTTACAACCTTTAGAAAATATACTACTTTGCAATACTTTTAAAACATATTAATTCCATAAAAGGAAACTTTTCCAGTTTTCTCCTTAAGGATTACTTCTTGAAATCCCTTTGTCTATTCCTCATGATAGAACACTTCTTGCAATTCTTGAGCACATTTGTTGCATAACTTGTCGGAGAACTCCTTTAGTCACCATTTAAACCTTCTTTTCATTCTCAGCTCGGCATCAACACATAGGGTTCATGAGTTATAGCTATCTAAGGTAGCTTGATCATGAAGTCCATGATGATACATCTTCCTTTTCTTGACTAATCAAGTCTCACCTTGTTCTGTGAATCAAGTGTTGTTTCTTGCAGCACGTCAGGCTCCCTGATATATCATAACTATTATCTTAACCGACTTCCTTTCCGGGCATGTTTTGACATTTATATGGACATTTGTAATACCTTTTTGTCTTTATCATTATAGATGACTTCTCTCTCATGATCACATGATTATCCGTCACAACACTAATCATTCGTGTTAAGACTCAATTCAAATTAACGTAAGTCTAAACCATATCTACGCTTTCCTTGCATGTCTTTCCATCTTTTGTCCTTAGTTTCTAGCATCCTCTTGCAGTGTGACTTTAAGCTCCACATTCGTAACAATTGTGGTTGTTCTTATCCGCATAGGAAAAGTATCTTGTCCTCTCACAGTTGTCACATACCATGAACTCATCTTCACTTAACTTCTACTTAAGGGTTTTACTTTCATAAGTATCTGCCTTCATTGTAATCGACTTCCTTCCTTTTAAAACCTCTATGTAAACCGAGTATCTAGACTTATGAGCATCATCTAGGATTTGGTCTCGAAGATCTCCATGACATGGAATTCTCAGGAGACCAAATATGATTTTCGCATCATAAGTATTCTCTTCCAAATATCGGTGTAACCCGAAAGTTCATTTCTTTTTCATCTTGCTCTCATCCTTTATAACTTCTATTGTGCTTCGTAGATCTCGCTCATGAAATCCGAAGTGCTAACTAATTTATACAACTTAATTGTTGCGACAACTTCTTCACCTTCACAGCTGATTGCGTCAGCAACCATATTAGCGTCATTAGGATTATACTTGATTTCGCAACATAATCCTTTATCAACCCTATTCATCTCCTCTGCCTCATATTCAGTCTTTTCTGTTTGAAGAAATACTTCAAACTTTTATGATCTGTATAGATGGTACAATTGATAACTAAGCATATAATTTCTCTTTCTTCAACATCTCCAACACTTATCTCAAGTGTTCAACATGGTCAGACTTATTCCTTGAATAAATCAAAACTATCGTCAATAAAGGCAATGACAGATTTGTCGGATATCGGATGACATACCCTATTCATCATAACCATAAATGTTTCTTGGGCATTCGTCAATCTAAACGATATCACAAGAAACTCTTAGTATTTATATCGCGTCTGAAATATTGTCTTACGGATGTCTGCCTCTTTTACTTTCAATTGATGATCACTAGATCCAAGATGTATTTGGGTGAACCAACTAGCACTTTGTAACTGATCAAACATATTGTTAATTCATAAGCTTATCCTACTCACGGTAATCTATACACATTCTCATACTTCCGTCTTTCTTTTTCACGAACAACACCAGTACACCTTGCAGGGAAACACTTGGCATTAAAACCCTTTGTTGAGGAATTCTTGCAGTTGGACATTAACTCTTTCATCTCGGACGGCGCCAGGCGGTAATGTGCTTTCGCGACGGGTTGTGCTCCTGGTATTAACTCTATCTAGAATTCTGCTCCTCGTTCCGGTGGTAACCATGAAAGGCCCTCTGGGAACACTTCTGGATAGTCACACACTACAGGAATATCTTTCACTTCTTTCGTCTCGGCCGTAGCTTTGACAACATACGCCAGGTAGGCACTGCACCCTTGCCTTAACAAACCTTTGACTTTTATCATTGAAATGATGTTAATCCCTGAACTTTCCTTAATACCATAAACCGTCACTGTACCGCCATGCAAAGACTTCAACCTTATCAACTTACTCTTACATGCTATATGAGCCTCAAACTCAAATTACAAATCCATTCCCAAACGCTATTGAACTCTCTTAAGGTCAAATAATAACAATAACAAGGAACTCACGTACCTCTAGTTCTACCTTAGAATTCTTAATCATTATCATACTTTAACAAAATTATCGCTAGTGATATCTTCCATAAAGTCTAAGGTACACTGCTACATTCTTCTTAGAGTCTTCCTTTCATATTCGCTACACTATGTAGCCTCATTCTTTCATGTCTTTTCAATTAGGATACCTTGATAATCACCCATACTTCTTGATCATCTCTTCTTTCTCACAATTGCTTCATTGCTCACGATCCCAGCAAGTTCCCTTATGGATCTAACTATTGCAGAAATACTACACATTTTAAATAACTCCAGCTGAATTATCTACGTTTCTTTCATGTTGCTTCCACTCAGATTTCCCAGTTTGGGGTGCCTTTGATGCTTTAGTGTCAATTGAGAAACTCCCCTAGTGTATTTGACTACAAGCTCCAAGTACGATCCTTCTTTATTACTTTCTAAAGTCAGAGTCCTACTGCTTTCATATATCGCTCTGCCACACCTTCTTTAAAAAGGGCATCTGGTTGGCATGTGTCTTACCACAGCGTCCAGTACGACCTCTTTGTGCTCACCCTTTTGTAGCAGTCATATATTTTATCTCTAACGAAACACAAATGTTATCACTCTAGAAATAATTTAGCACATGAATCGTAAGGTAAGTAGTTAATGACAGTGGCCAAGTGTAATTAACTCTTTGCATTACTTCTCTGGTTCTACATACTTCCCTTTATGATTTTACTTGTGCTAGTTTCTACTTCTCACACAATCATGTAAACATTCATATAACCTACATTCTTATCCCTAGCGGTTAAGCTAGCATACACACATTCTTTCCCTAGCATACAAACATTCTTTCTTTAGCAATTAAGCTAACATCATATATTCTTCCATTTTCATTTCACATGCATATACATATATTTCAAGATATTTACATGAACTTAATCATGCAACTTACAGTTACCGAGCTTGCTTGAGTGACACACGGCTTTCTTGAACTGGCATCTTATTTATTTTCTTATTTAAGTCCTATTCTCTGTTCGAGTCTAAGCATGTTGGATGGTTATTTCTCTCAAACTTATGCTTTGATACCAACTTGTAAGGCCCCGGTCCTGGTGCCCTACATTGGCTTTGGATTTACTCAAAAACACAGTTCTAAATATTAGAGTGAAATAAAAATTTTCGCGGAATATAAAAACATCAAACATTCATTACAAAATATTAAAATCATAACTTTTAACTTTCAAATTATCTTAACATAAAACATCATAACTTTTCTTCACTAGATGCCAGTCAGCTCAGTCCATGCCATGTATCCCCCACAAGCCAACTCTTTCATCCTATTTGCCTGCGTGCATACTAAAAGTCAGTTACGTTGAGTGAGTTCTAGTTAATCAGGCAACATACATTACATTCACATACATAGTTATACGTATTCGAAGACACATGTAAATTTCTTAACCTGCTTATACTTCATTCATACATACATACATACATACATACATACATACATACATACATACTTTTCATATTTTCATACTTTCTTGTATTAGTCTACTAATACATACATAATTATCTTTACGTTGTAAAGAGCATTTCGCCATACATACATCGGATATTATTAGGGTCTGGTGCCTTGCATCCTCGGATATTATAAGGGTTTGGTGCCCTTCATCCTCGAATATTATTAGGGTCCGGTACCCTTCATCCTCGGATATTATTAGGGTACAGTGCCATTCATCCTCACATATTATTAGGGTCTGGTGCCATTCATCCTCGGATATTATTAGGGCCCGGTGCCTTTCATTCGTACCATACTATCGCATACCTCGGATATTATTAGGGCCCGGTTTTCTTTTTGCCATACAACCATACATTATCTTCTTTATATTTATATAATTTCATACATACACTTAAACCTTTCTATATCATTCATAAAACAATCACATATAATACAATTACCACTTAAGGCAAGTGTATTAACTATCCCATCGAGTATGCACACAACCCCGAAAATATAACAATGAAATGGGGTTAGAAACTCACATGTAGTCGATTTCTTTCGGAATTGATCGTAATGCCATTCTTCTACTGTGTGCGACTAACTATATTAAGGCACATAAGATAACTTACCATTTTAGTGTTTGTTTATATTGTTGGCCTTTCATTCTAAGGGCTACTCATTTTATGACTACCTTTCATTATTAATTATTTACTTATTCTTAGCGTATACATCGCATAAGTCCATACTCATCGTTTAGGTACTCGTTTATCTGGAAACTCATCTCGACCCGTATAAGTTTATGCGCGTATAAGTCCAACCCAGCGTATATGTCCACTTATGCGACCGTATATGTTTGCAACACTTATGCGCCCGTATAAGATTACAACACTTATGCGCCCGTATAAGTTGCAACACTTATGCGCTTCTGAACATATGCGGTCATACATACATATATGCTATACCTACATATACGCCCGTATATGTTCAAACCAACCTTTCTTCTTCGCGTTTTTAGGGTTTTTCCTTCGATTCCAGCGTCGTCAGCTGTCGTTAACAACCATGGTTGGCCGGATTTTTTAGGGTTTTTCCTTCAATTCTGGTAGCTTTGAGTGGTCCAGATCCAAGCTAAGGTGACCCTTAAGCTCGTTTTTGTTTGATTAAACACCCGATTAAAGATAGGTCTAAATTTAAACGGCTCATTCGACATCCCGAGGCTGCGGTGTAGGGTTCTAAAATGTTGGGTCAGCTACCAAGTTTTATGCAAAACCGATTTCGTTTACACGGTCCTTTTCACGAACCGAACACTACTCGTTTTACCCGAAACGAACCAACTAACCCGTATACTATCAAGTTCATTACTTTATCAATAATCATGGCCCGTTCTATCATCCTACCAATTTTTAAGCAAATCCGTACACGAAAAGTAAACTTTTGTAACAAAAACGTACCTTTAAGGTTTATGTTCGGAATCACTCGAATAGACCAAAACCATAACAAACGAACTCGAAATTGAGTGATTCAAGTGGACACGGAACCGTCTCTCCTCGATCAACAAACCCGTCAGCCCGCCTTCACCGGAAAACGCCGCTACAGTCGCCGGAAAAGCTGAATAGTGGCTGGAAAATTCCATTTTCAGCTGTTACGGTTTTTCTGATAGAAATCAAACTTCCCAACCTCTGATCAAAGATCTGGTTGATGGATATCTTCATTTTTATGCCATGAACACTCAGTTAAAATTTATGACCGATCCGACGGTTAGATCTCCGGGAATCGTCGTGTCTTTGTGGGTTATATTCTCAAAAACGGGAATTGGAGAAGTGTGTGTTTTCTTGAGGCGTGGAGGAAATGATTGTTATGAATGTGATGGTGGCTATATTTATAGAAAGAGGATAGGGTTTCATGTTTAACTTTTCATCTAATGACACTTATTCCCCTCCAACTTTAAATAATTACATTTATCTTCTATAATTTAATTAAACTCAATTTCTTTAAATACCGACGAAACTTGGGATGTTACAATAATGTTATTGGTTGTCATATTAGATGCCATGTGTTTATTTTGTTATTCAGGCAAAGATGACATTGTAAGTTGTTATGGATCATGTGAACAATTACCTTTTAGTTATTGTGAAGTGATTACTGTTATGTATTTATTGATTATTGGCTTTGCTATGTTTTTAGGGTTGATAGTGTAGTCGATTTTTGACATTATAGATAATGACATTATTTATCTATGAATAAAATACAGAGTTAGCACATTTTTATTACACAAAACTAGTAGAATGTGTTCACTGAATTTATAATGTGTAAAAGGAACATGTTCTACATTATTTAAGTTTCAACACGTTGGTTGTTGATACTTAACTAATCAATCAATCACCACAAAAAGGTAACTTCTTTAACTTTGAAGTCAAATGAAATTAGTGTTAACAAGCACATAATGTAATTTCTGTTTCTTGTGATACTAGTGCAACTAATTTTGGCCTATAAATGGATTAACTTAGGTCAAACTAAACTTGAAACTAAACATGTCCTGTATTTTCTTAATGTTGTTTTAGTAGCAAAAACTAATAATTATGCATTAATTATTAAAATTTAAAACAACGAACAAAACGTGTGTTTGCAGTAGGAGTGTTCATGGTTTGGTTTCGAACCGTGAAACCTTCCAAACCGGTTGTCGGGTTGGTTTCACGATCGTTTTTTTCTTTAACTTTGCGGCCGATCAAATTTCAAAAGTCAAAACTATAGCGAACGGTTTGTTTACGATTTATATCAAAAAGCGGCCTTATAAAATAGGATCGAACCGTAACATATGCATATTACTTTCAACTTTCATCATTCTGTGTTACTTAAAATTTGCATATTACTCTTAAGTTTTTGTATTCAAACTACATCAATAACATATGCAAACACATTTTGTTATTACCAAATTCAGTTTATCACATACTCACCTTTTCATTTTATATTTTTGCAATTTTTATTAATGCTTAATAAGTTCAAATCGTGAAACCAAATCATTTGTGTTTCTTAACTCACAATTACAACTCTTTGTGTAAGTAATGGCTTAATAAGTAATGGTTCAGTTTAGTTTTAAACGATTCGGTTTTGGTTCGATGATCAAAACCTTAACTAACGTTTGGCTCACGGGTTGACCTAACAACCGTCAAAACCAGAAGATGGACACCCTTAGTTTGCGGATAAACCTGAATGGACATGCTGAGACTCGTTTTGACAAAAAAACACATTTTGTCTTTTTTGGCAATTCTTGAAGTATACGAGTTGGAACCAGTTGTCTGATTAGTTGAAGCTGTGACAACCAACTTAAAATGTTTAGATAAACCCCTTTGCTTATGCTTATCTATTAATTTAGGGTCAAATATTAGTGTATTATTTTGTTACACAAAACAAAGAGTTGTAATCGTGAATTAAGAAACACATAATGTGTTTCTGCAATTTATAACTAGCATGAATGTATATCTATTAGAGAAAAGCTACAGAAAGATTTAATGTGATCAATACTGCAACATTTATCTTTCCCTTCATTTCACCTGTCTCTTTAAAATGAAAGTTGGAAGAGTGATAGTGTTAGAATGGTAAATACAAAAAGAAGAAGGGTATAAAGTGAGTGTCCGTGAAATCTTGACTTCACCATCTACCAGACGGTGATGGAGAAATCAATCATATCATATGACGCATCCCTAATTATCATCATATCATTGCTGATCGATCGATTGATTGATTAATCTAATGGAGGCGTCACCTTCTTTCTTTCTCTCTTACTTACTTGTTGCATATATTCTACTAACAAACAGATGTAGTATCTATTTTCGACAACATAAACATATTCCTTTAGATTAGATCTATCACTCAATTCCTTTCAAATGGAAAGGCAGAGTTTGATTTGGACAAGGAAAGAAGCATATTAGATGAACAAGGGCTTCGATATTCGCTCTTATTATCTATCTAATCTACACATTTCATTTGTTAGATTTCAAGAAAGCTCCTGCTGAAGATAAGCCAAGCTTGTTCAGTTCCTTACTCCGCACTTATCAAGAGGAGGTTGACAATCTTACCAAGAGGGCCAAATTCGGAGAAAATGCTTTCCTTAATATCTACCAGAAACTCTATGAGGCTCCAGACCCTTATCCCGTTGTTGCTGTAAGTACATAGAAGCTCTCATTTAGTTACTAGTCTAATCTAAATAACATAACCGGGCAATTTAAAACAGCTTCAGTTTGGTTCAGGTCAAACGACCAAAATAGGTTCGGGCCAAAACGGTGTCTGACCAACATAGGTTTGGACCAAAATGAGTCAATTTTCAATTAGTCAAATTAACGAAATCATCGTATATGTCATATGCTTTAACGAGTGAATAAATAGTAATTATTTAACAAAAGATGACACTTGCCTGGTTAAGAAATCACTTTTCAATATTGAATTCAAGTATTTATTTATTTTGAAAGCACTTGTGTTATGTTATTCTTTGTTTCTATAAGTCACTCATGAGAGGCACATTAGTTCGAAGATAATTCTTAAGGCCTTAAATCAGTTAAAATATTTCCTGGTTATGCAATCACTTTTCAATATTAAATGCAAGTACTTTTCTTGAAGTACTCGTGTTATGTTATTCTAATTTTGTATAGTCACTCATAAGAGGCACATTAGTTTCAAAGATCACCCTTAAGTCCTTAAATCAGTTAAAATATTTCTTTGACTTTTCATAAAAGATTTTAAAATGGATTCCTATCATAATTGGACCCAAATAAGTGACAATTGTTATTTTGAAAGGCATAAATGAAATGTATTTTCTTTTAAAGTTATGTTGGAGGGGTTTTTGAAACAAATCTTCTACAAGTCTACAACATATGTGGGGTTCATGTTGTGCATATTTCAAGTGTCCACACTCCACAATACATACGGATAATTTGCTATTTTTTTTGTCTTTATTTTCTCTAGTATATTGCTTTTATCCTGTTATTTTTTATTATTAATGAAATGCATTTTCTATTCATTTACATTTTTTATTATTAGATAGCCTAATTTGTATTATTGTAGACTAAAGGGTGAATTAAAATTAATTAGTTAAAAGAAGTTTAGGACAATAGAATGCGTTTAGGGACGCCCTGCTTGCGGTGCGCACATATAATGTATATATGTGTGAACCCTTGGGTGGGCAAAAGTAAAATTGCACTAATTTTGACGTTATTTTACTAATCACGTGAAAATAACGTTAAAAGTGGCGGAAGGTTAATCAGGCATCATGTGGTGGCGTTGATAGCCGAAAGACAAGGGCACATGCACCAATCAGCCGGTGTCCCGATGATTGAGTGTTATGTGTCTTATGTCCAAGGCTTGATTCAAAACTACTATCGAGCCGGGGGTCTCACCGGAAGCAGCCTCTCTATCCCTATGGGATAGAGGTAAGGCTGTCTACATCTTACCCTCCTCAGACCCTACCATAGCATTGCTATTAGTGGGATATACTGAGTACGATGATGATGATGATGAGAATGCGCTTAGGGAAGGTGAAGGTGATGTGGCACTAAAGAGAAGGTGTAGGAAGTGTGGGAAGTTAGGGATGGCACTCTCCATTACTTTACCCAATTTTTTCTTTCCCCTCCCTAAACACATAGTGTTGTCCCTAACTTTCCTAAACTTTCTTTAAATATTTAATTGTAATTTATATTTATTAAAAGATTAAAACTGTTACTTAAAAGAAAATGCATTTCATTTATAATAGATAAACAAGGTGAAAGAAAAATACTTAAGTAAAAGAGGAACAATCTATTCGTCGAGTGAAGGTAATATGTGGACAAGGTTTAAAAAGGAGGATGCGAGCCTCGAGACGTAAGCCTCGAGGCGAACCGAGGCGTAAGCCTCGAAACATTATTAAAAAAAATACTAAATATAAACATTATGAATAAGCATTATCTATAAAATTCACACTTTTAACATAAAATAAACATTATGAATATTCTAAAACCTAATTTAGTATTAAAACAAACATCATAAAATAGTTCAACCACTAATTTAATGCAAAACAAACATCATAAAATAGTTTTTTGTTGTGTCTGTGTTGCTGTTGCTTGGTGTTGTGAAAGGAGGCACGCCAGTTAAACTCTAACCATTATACAGTTAAAAGATGATGTTTTTTTAAGTCCACTAACAGTAAATGTTGGGCTGGCCCACTAATTAAGTCCACTAAGCACTAAATGAGTAAAAAAAGGTCCAGAAAATATATTTGTTTGGCATATTTCAGTATTTTACAACTTTTAGTGAGCCTTAAGCCTCACGCCTTGCCTCGTAGCCTCACCACCTCAGACCGCCTCGCAAAGGTCGAGGCTTAGGTTTCAGTAAACCCTAATGAGGCTAAGCCTCTTATGCGTTTTTCCATCGAGGCTGCCGAGGCGTAAGCCTTGAGGCGCGCCTCAGAAAGCCTTTTTAAACCATGTATGTGGATACTTGAAATATGCTCAACTTCTAAACAAAATAAATTATCTGCCAATGCCTTGATTATGGTTGCTTTCGGTTTACACAAATATTCATGTAAGACGCCATGGTGGCATTATTTCCCGTTCCCGATTGCGACACTCTGATCCCTTCTAGAAAAGAGAAAAAATAAAAAAGAAAAAATGGGTCGTCTGACAATATGAGAAAGGAGAGACAAAAGGAGAAGATAATAGATAGCGTTTTAATAATGAAAAAAAATTAAGTCTTTTAATAATTTGGTGTTAGTTAGCTTTTTAATAATAATAAAAATTAAGGTCTTCTAGCAGTTTGGTGTTACTTAGCTTTTGGTCTTCTAGCAGTTTGGTGTTACTTAGCTTTTTAATAATAAAAAGGGTAAGTCTTTTAATACTCTGGTGTTAGATGTGCAGGCTTCATTTCTGTCACTGAATATGCATGCTCTTGCAAATCAACTTACAAAAATAGATCTACCAAAAAGGCTTTTCATGGAGCCTGATTTCTTCCCTCCCATGCAGGTATGTAGTAATTTCTACACATTTACAGGTGGTTGTTTCGACCCATTTACTTATTAAGGGGTCGATTGTTGTTTTTTAGATCCTACTGGCATGGTTTAAAAAGGCGTTCCGAGGCGCGCCTCGAGGCTTACGCCTCGGCAGCCTCAATGGAAAACGCCTTAGAGGCTTAGCCTCATAAAGGTATAATGAAACCTAAGCCTCGACCTTTGCTAGGCGGTTCGAGGTGGTCCGAGGCGGTGATGCGTCGAGGCGAGGCGGTGAGGCTTAAGCCTCACTAGAAGTTGTAAAATATGCCAATTTTTTTTATTTTTTGGACTTTTTTTTGTTGAATATGGTATTAATGGAGCTATAAGGCACTTCTCAACTTCCTAAGGCTAATTCCGGCGGCGGGAGCATGCTGGAAACCTACCGGAAATTAAGAAGAGTGGTTGCAGGAAGAAGTAGAAGCTGCGTGAAGAAGTGTTTAGCCTTTTAGGTTTAACAAAGTATCGGTATTTTAAATATTTAATCTTCTATCTAAAACAAGTTTACATTTAGTCCCTAAAAGTTGTAAACTTTTACATAAAAAATGTAAAATTAGTTTGTGTACCTTAACATTTAACCCGTTTATCTTCACTAGTTTATATTCAATCCATAAACTTATAAACTTTTACGTAAAATTTATAAAACTAATATTATTTATATAGATTATATATACATTTTAAATTTTTTAATGTTAAAAGTGTGATTTTTATAAATTAATATTTAATTTTATTTTTTTTAATTATGTTTTGAGGCTTACGCCTCGGTCCGCCTCAAGGCTTACGCCTTGAGAGTCTAACAAAAAACGCCTCGAGGCTCGTTTCCGCCTTTTTAAACCTTGCCTACTGGATCAAATGGATGATGTAAGAACTAACTTAAAACAAAATGCTTTTAAGTCATTGGAAGTTGCCAAAAGTGTGCTTTTGTTTTTCATGTGTAAAACCTCTTAGAGATCAATTTGTTTGAAAAACTCGATTCTGCTTGACCCATTAGAGATAAAGTTATGATCTGGCGAAATGATTCATTGCATTACAAGGCATTGAAATTTGCTTCTGTTTTTATTTTTAATGCAAAAGACCTGTCAAATCCTTTTAAAAAGGATGTTAATTAAAAGAAAGTTAATATTATGTTTGAATTGTTAGGAGTTTGTTTATAACACATTTCAGCTTAAAAGAAAAATATTTGAAGGCATTGTTAAACTATGCCTGTATTATTATTTGTAATGCCTAAAACTATTAAAATCTCTTTTCTCAGAAAAGTTTATATTATGTTTGACCCACTAAGAGTTGAAATATAACTCAGATTGACTCATAATTTCAAAATCTTCATAAATGCTAAAATTGTTATCTAGTCTAAATACTACGGTTTTGCCTTTCAGCAGCATTCTGAAAAAGTTGAAGAACACCAATCATATGACCATCACTAAGTCACATCATCATCTACCACCAAGAGCAACTTTGACACGAACCCAACGGTGGACCAGCAGCCCGCGCCCAAAATAAACCCGAAACCTGTTTCAAACCAATCAAAACTCAAAGCAGAAACGGCTGAAATAGAACTTGATACACTGCTTGATTCTTTTGATGATGTCAACTTGAAGGAGAAGGCGTCAGCATCAACCTTGACCTCCAAGAAAACCGCACTAGATTTTGATATTGATAGTACACTTGATGACTTACTCAATGAAACCTCTACTCCATCTCTGCTTGATCCAAACAACATTGCTTCACAGACTCAACACGTGTCCAAATCCGAACCACTTGATGATTTTGATTCATGGTTAGATACAATATGATTTTTTGTACTAGATTTGTAGTGTACATTATTTTCTTTCAGAAGGGTGAATTTTTATGGCCATATTTACAAATTCCCTCATTATGGCATATTAGAGGGTGACAGGTTTATGAAGTCCTCAACGCTCACGATTATTAAATGTTATATAAATGCCTTAAGGTCTTGGTCTTGAAATGCAAGTGTCATCAATACGGCACACGATTATTAGCTAACGGAACACTCAAATAGTAAAAAACTTTTATAAACTCAGTTTAGGCTATAAAATTTTTGTGACATTGTAGTCGCTTGTGTTTTGAGTTGAACGTGGCTGTATTGTAGCCGATTTTGTGAACATGCATGTTGTGTCATGGTTCACTGGTATTTGAGTTTTGTTTCGTGTTGGTAACCGTAACAGTTTTTTAGCTTTACCACACCACCAGCTCGTGGTTGCAATCAATTTTAGTGATATATCTGACTCTTGTGTTGTGTTTGGTAGCAGTTTTTAGCTCATATGAGGTTCAACCTGGTAACTCCCGGTTGCGATAACTCTAGTATTTTATTTTACATTAAAATACTAACTCTGATGAATTATATCTTTAGAGGCTAAAAGAATTTTGTAAGGGCTTAATGAAATATTAGTAGCGTTTTTGTATATTGATAGCTTAACAACATGTAAACTCATGTTGGATGTAGAATCTAGCAAATAAACTATAAAATTGCAACACTAGTGTGAATCAAGTGTTAGAAAGAATTCGATGATGTTTTACAAGTTGGGGAACCGGAAACTATAACCCTTTTTAAGGCGGTGATTATCGTGTAATACAGCGGTGGCCGGTGAGTCTCTTTGAAAAGTTTGTTTTGACTTTAAATTAAACTATGGTAAGAACTTAAAAATTTGTAAAGATCAATTAGTCTGAAATTTTGCACCCTCGTGTTTAGACAATGTTGATGTGTCTTTTTGTGTAGTCAAATGGGAGATAAAAGTAAAAGAAAGGTCAAATCAAGTTATAATACAAAAAAAAAATAAAGAAAAATTATAGGGCTATCTGGATTTGGCGAGAATGGCTAGCAAAAACTATTGTCTGGTGATGAAAAGTTATATAGCGCGTCCACAAGCTTGTTCATATCTTACAACAAGTAGGCTGTATTTTCCAGATACTTTCTAACAAAATATCATTGTAATTCCAAAAAATCACACTTAGCTTTTGTAAAAAGGGTGTTTAAATATCTTTAAGCGAACTTCACATCTTGATCTTGGTACCCAAAAATATTTAAACTTTAATCTTATAGCCTACTCTAATGTTCATGCAAGCAGTAAGATGGGTAGAAAAAAAGCCTTCATGTATTAAATGTTAGGTGAACATCTAGTTTGTTAGGCTTTCAAAATAGCAAAGTTGACTACATTGATGCTGGACAATGCTTCTCTCAACTTTTGTTGATCCAAACTTATTAACTAAGGGATTATGGCTTTAACTTAGTTAAGACATCAATTTAGTATGATTCCATAAGTGTTATCACTTCATAAAAGATCATGTTGAAAAAGGTCACATAGAAATGGAATGTGTCCTGACTCATGACCAACTTGCTAATATTTTTGCAAAAGCCTTTGGACGAAAAACGTCGCAATCTTTTAATCATTGGGGATATCTTAAATATTTTTAATATTATATATTATTTTTACAAAAGTCCTAAGACTACTTCCATTCACAACCCAATGAACCCAACTTTTTAATAAAATAATAATTTCTCTCTCTTCTATTTACACAACCAAACATAATCCAAATTTTCACTCACATTCACAACCAAAATGTGGGGGTAAGGTACCAAACACACCATACAACTAACAAGTCAAAAGGAAGAACCCACAAAAAGAATATCATCCACGAAGGAGCCACAAGACCACCACGGAAGACACACTCATAATAATGAGAAGTAACAAAGCACAACGGAAGTAACCACCACAGGCAGGACACGTGGTGAAGTACCACTGCTCAATAACCTGACAATTGTATGGACGCACGATAGACCAATAGGAATGGGCCAACGCGGTACTTGCACAAAAAAAATATATCATTGGCCAGAGTGTCCAACCAATCAAGAAAGACCATCATGCTTAGCCATGAGAATAGAAGCTTCCATTAAGTGGGGACAACTGGCCCAACCCTTCTCCCCCTTTCGGCTATATATACAAGATGAGGTCTAACGGTAAAGGGATCCGATTCCACACTCTCTAAACTCTCTAAATATATTCTGATCACTTACCATACCGATTCTCACGCCGGAGGGTGCTTACGAGAAGACCGCCCCTATTTCCCTTCTCGTAACGAGCTCACGGTGTTCGGTTTTGCAGGTGAATCGTCCGTTGGAACTCATTATTGTCCGTAATCTCTTCTTGGGTGAGATATTAGGTTTAACAATATCGGGTTAGACTTAGTGTTTCCTCATTGGCGCCATCAGTGGGACTAGAAATGAAAAAATCAAAAATCACGTCATGAGTTCCGGTAGACCTCCACCTTCGACACCTCAGTCTTCCATCTGTGCAACCCAACTTAGATGGGCCCCAGAAGGAAGTTCGAGACAAAGGGGAGACTATATCGAGATAGAACACCCTAAACAAAATGAATCATTCCATTTCGCGGAAACCCGTATTATCATTCAAAGAAGTCCATTCGCAACAGATGACGAAGACGAGGACCCGGTAATGTGGCTAAAGAGGGAACAAGAAAGAGTTAACAGAGAGTTCGAAAGGAAGTTGAAACAACTAGAGAGAAAACATGCAAAGAGGATCACCCCGCGAGCCATTGTCTTCTCAAGAGATGACAGGGAATCATCTTATGGCGAGAGACACCCTCACCACCGCGAAAACGAAAGACTTGAAAGCCACAAAGACCAGCAGAAGAAACAAGGCAGGATCCAAGAAAGGTCCCCTAACTTAGGTCGAGTGGCTAAGTCAAGAAACACACGCGGGAAAATCCTGGAGCCAAAAAGCGGAAGCGATGGGGAAAGCCCCGGGCTGAGAGACCAAACGCGAGGGAAAAAAAACATTTGAACTATTATCCTGACGCGGATGTGGATTTTTCAAAACCCTATAGGCCAAAGGCTTTCGCAGAAAAGTCGAAGATCATACAAAAGATAGCAGAAGCTCCGCTACCTTCTAACTAAAAACTACCTTCTGCGGTAGGAAAGCACGATGAAATGGCTGACCCAAGTGATCATCTGCAAAGTTTCATATCAGACGGAGGAGTGGCAGGATGGACATTGCCCGTATGGTGCCATATGTTCGCCCTCACTCTCCATGGCGCGACCACAAAATGGTTAGAAAGACTCCCAGAAGTCCAAATCATGAGCTTCGAGGATATGGTAGCTAAATTCTCCCTGCATTTCAGTCAGCAGCATAGGCACACCCGCGATCCCGTCGACATACTGACTGTGTTCCGCCGAGACAACGAATCCATCGAGGATTTTATCACGCGGTTCAACACAGAAGGCCTCAAAATAGGAGGGGTAAGCGAATACATGATGAGAGCCGGTTTTCGCCAAGGAGTGCAGAGCGATGACCTTATCCGATGATTGTCAGGGAGAGATGACATGCCAAAATCATGGAACGAACTCATGAGAGCAGCCAAAGTGTATGCTGACACCAAAAAATCCTTATGTGGGCGAGGGTACTCCAGAGCTTACAACAGAATTGAGCCAAAAGCATTTAAGAATAGCAAGAAGGAACGGGGGTCAAAATGGTCTAGAATCCAACCCTCGACCGATATGTCAGCTCAACCCCCAGTTCCTCGACCACTGATAGGAGAAAGGTAAAACGATCGAAGCCGGGGATACAAGAACAGAGAATGGACCCCACTGGCGAAAACACCATCCCAGATCTTGGCAACTGAGAATTTCGACTTCCGGACACCCAAACCAATCTTCAAGAGAAAGAATTTGGATAAATCAAACTACTGTAAATCTCATGAAGACATCGGCCACAATATAGACGATTTCACAAATCTAAACAATGAGATCGAAAACACGGTGAAATCTGGAAAACTTGAACATTTGGTCATAGAGGCCAGGAAGCATGCCAGAACCAGGGCCCAAACAGAGACGATGGTCCCCTAAGAAAACGGATAAAGAATCTGAACACACACATGATACAAGGCGGAAGAAACAAGAGTGCGAAAAGGCAAACAACAAGTAGTGAAGCCTGGAAAGAGAAACCGGTAGTCTTCCCACGGATCAAGGGAGGACCATGCCTGAAACAACCACTAACTATCACCGTGCTGATAGGACATTATCAAAGAAACTACGTCTTCATTGACCAAGGCAGAACTTCAAATATCATGTACCAACAATGTTTTGATCAGCTAGACGCGGAAGATAAAGCAATGTTAGAACCGGTTAAGGCACCCATCTCAGGGTTCTCGAATGAAATAACACATCCGCTAGGACAACTGAAGTTCCCAGTAACACTGAGCGATGGAAGGAATTCAAGAACCGAAGAGGTAGAATTGTTAGTGCTACTAGTAAAGTCTAAGCATGATGTAATCTTGGGAAGATAGGCGATCGAGGTTTCAATGCGAATCCGTCCAGCGCACATGGCATGAAGGGCGTCCCAACACCAACAGGGAGCGCATTGATAAAGCCAAACAAAGACTGTCTGGTCGCGGAAGGGTCAAAATCCCCAAAAGCGCAAAAAACAGCAAGTCACAAGGAACTTGAAAAATGGATGCTTAATGCCAAATTCCCGGAACAAACCATCACCATCAGACCAACTTTGTCAAGTGACGTAGTCTCACACTTGAAACAGCTGTTGTTAAGAAATTTGGACTTGTTCGCATAGCAATCCACTAACATGGCGGGTGTTCCGCACAGGATAGCGAAACACACTCTGAAGGTTAATCCAGCATTCACACCAATCGTCCAGAAACGGGGAAAGATGGTTCTGGAACAGACAAAAGCGATGAACGATCAAGTGAACGGGCTATTAAAGGCATACGTCATAAAGGAAATACGGTACCAGACATGGGTCGCAAACCCCGTGATGGTACCAAAAAGCAAGGGAGCATGGCAAATGTGCATCGGTTATAAAGACTTGAACAAATCATACCCCAAAGATCGCTACCCACTGCTAGAGATAGACCTGAAAGTGGAAGCAGTAGCCCCATATCGCTTCAAATGCTTCCTGGACGCATACAAAGTCTACCATCAGATCCATATGGCGGAAAAAGATCAAGATAAGACAACTTCCCATACAGACAAAGGCACATTATGTTATAAAATGATGCCATTTGGGTTAAAAAAACGCAGGAGCTACTTATCAACGCCCGATGGACAAACAATTCGTTTAGGAACAGATTGGAAACAACTTGAAAGTATATATGGATGATTTGGTCATTAAAAGCCTGCAAGAAGACCAAATGCTGCGAGATATCGATTTTACTTTCCAGAAGTTGAGGAAAATCAGTACGAAGTTAAACTCGAACAAGTGCTCGTTTGGGATGGAAGAAGGCAACTTCCTCGGGGTGATTGTAAAAAAAATTGGATTTAAAGCAAATCTTGAGAAAGTACAAGCAATCTCCCGCCTGCCCTCCCCGGAATCGCTAAAAGAGGTGCAAACTCTAAATGGGAGATTGGTGGCGATGAATAGATTTTTGGCAAATCAAATCGTTCCCATTCGTATCGACGTTGCGGAACTGCTTGAAACACGATTCCGGTGACACCAGAAGCAGAAAAATCTTTCCAAGAAGTAAAGAAATGTCTGATCAAATTGGCAACACAGACGGCCCGGCGGAAAGGCGAAGAGCTAGTTATGTACCTATCCGCACCAGCCAGTGCAGTAGGAGCAGTGCTACTAGGAGATCACGAGAAAATCCAAACACCGATCTACTACGTCAGCAGGACTCTCACAGACGCAGAAACGAGATATTCCATCATGGAAAAGCTAGTCTTAGCACTGTATATGCATCAAGACGCCTCCACAGATACTTCCAAGGTCACCCAATCAGTGTGTTGCCAAACTACAAAATCCATAATGTGCTCCGGAAACCAGAACTATCTGGACGACTGGAAAAATGGGCCATCATACCCTCCAGTACAAACCTAAGCCAACAATCAAAGGACAAGTTTTGGCGGGCTTTCGAGAAAGAATATGAATGCAGAGGGGAAGAAAAACGGATCATGACCATTGAAGAGAGTGATGCATTGTTGTTTTTCACCTATGGGGCATCAAACGATTAAGGATCAGGGGCCAAATTGAAGCTAGTAATCCCAAGTAAACAAGAGTTCACATACGCCACCCGCCTGGATTTTAAGAGCACGAACAACGAAGTGGAATATAAAGCATTCCTGGCTAGGCTACGCATAGCTGACAAATTTGGAGCACAGCACGTCGAAGCATACGTTGATTCGATTCTCATAGCCAGCCATGCCAATGGTTCATACGAAGACAAATACGAAGTCATGGTGTCATACTTGGAGCAAGCTAAGCAATTGATCCGAAAATTCAAGACCTGTAGAGTGAAACACATCATGAGAAGCGAAAACAAGTCGGCTGACGCACTAAGAAATCTGGCAGCAACCAGCTTCAAACACCTGGCCAAAGAAGTTAGAGTAGAAACATTGGCAGAACCATCGGTTCTACCGAGAGAAGTCTGCATCACACAGAACCCAGAAAAATCATGGATGAGTCCCGTCAAGGCATACCTCATGGAAGGCATCTTGCCACAGGAAAAAACGGAGGCTCAGAAGATACGACACAAAATGTTGCAATATCAGATGAAAGATGGGATCCTATACAGGAAATCATTTTTAGGTTCATGAAGGGATCTGTGGGCTACATGCGGGGCCCAGGATGGTCGTGGCAAAGATCACAAATGCAGGTTATTATTGGCCGGACATGCACATAGATATCGTGAAAAAACTGCGGAAGTGCGACTCGTGCCAATGGCACACACCAAATGCCCCCGAACTAGAAACTATCTGATTTTAGTCTCTTTCGCGGGGCCGTTCAAGAAATGGGCCATCGATATCATGGGCCCATTCTTAGAAGCTCCCGAAAGGGTGAAATTCCTTGTGGTAGCGATCGACTACTTCACGAAGTGGGTCGAAGCAAAACCCTTAGCGTCCATCAGCGTCGTCATTAAGAAATTCATATGGGAATTCGTCATATGTCGCTTCGGACTACCTCAGACGATAGTCATTGATAATGACACCCAGTTTGCAGACAAGACCCTTCAGGAATGGCTTGCGATCTTCAAGTAAAACAGGTGTTCACATCCGTGGCACACCCGTAAGGCAACGAACAAGTAGAAAGGGCCAACGACACCATTCTAGAAGGGATAACATCCAGATTGGGACTAAAAAGAGCTGAATGGGTGGACGAGTTACCACACGTACTATGGGCATATATTACTTTGAAGAGAAGAAGCGACGACGAGACCCCGTTCAGTCTCACTTATGGGAAAGAGGCTATGATACCGGTGGGAATTAGGCTTCCCTCCGCCAGGGTAATCTTGGTCGAAAAAGACAATGAGTCTGAATTGCGCATGAATTTAGACCTGCTTGAAGAAATGAGAGAATTGACAGCAATCAAAGAAGAAAGATACAAGTGCCAACTCGAAAAATATTATAACAGAAGAGTAAAGACCAGTGTTTTTAAGGTCGAAGAATATGTGTTCCGCAACACAGAAGCACACAACGTGGAACCACCATGAAAGTTGGCACCAAAGTGGGAAGGCCCATATGCGATTTTCCAAATATTGGGTAAAGGGGCATATTCACTAGAAAAGTTAGACAGGCCACCAATCCCAAGGATATGGAACGTAGCGTAGTTGCGGAAATGTTATCTTTTAATTCAAAACCATGTATTAAATGGGCCAAGGGTCGTTTTTGTTTTAAGTTAATAAAATCCTCTCTTACTATTTACCTTTTCAAGCATATTCTTATGACGTCTGACAACATACATGTAACAGAAAAAAAAAATTGAAAAGGTCAGACAAAATAAACCAAAAGGATTACATTATTAACATAAGCGTAACCGATGATCCGCACCCATGAGAAATAAAAAACAAGATCAGCGGAACATTCTGAGTCCGCACCTTACAAAATCTAAACAAGTTACACAACATACTTTAACGAAAAGAGGGGTCAGCGGAACATCAGAGTCCGCACCCAGTTACCAAAAGAGTACACTAATAGAAAACAAACTACTACTACGATTTCAGTCGGAGTCCAACAATTCTTCCTCCTCTTCTTCATGCTCGCCTTCACCACTGCTATCATCATCACCATTGCCATCGTCACCATCACGGCCGCTACAAAAGGCTCGCCAAGCTCAGTGATTTATATAAAAATATACATCTTTTAAGCATTAAATAATCTCAAAAACTGCAACTTCTATCGTATAATATAGTTCAAATGACTACTTATCATGTTAAAATATATTTTGAGGTATATCCAAGCCTCAAATGAAGAAACGAATTAAAATGCAAAGAAAAAGCAAAGAAAACCCAAGAAAACAGCAAAACACACCCCCATGCTTTCCTGTGCAAGAAAATACAAAAATCTGCAAGAAAAGACAAAATACTGGATAGCTGGACACGGGCCGTGCTTTAGGGAACATGGGGCCGTGGTCACCTTTCATAAAAGACACAAGAAAATATAACATACACCCAAAAACACTGGGCCCTGCCTCAGGAAGCACACCCCCATGGTGAGTTAGCATGTACGATCTGAAAGAGCATTTAATACGACTAGACACCTGGACATAGGGGTGTGCCTCACTATTCAAGGGGCCATGCTTGATCACCCCGACAACCTTTAAATAGAGGTGCAAGTTGCATTCAAATGGTGTGCTTGGAGAGAATTCTATACGGGTTTCACTTATAAAAACACTCACTTTACACTCATATTGAAGATCTCGTGGAGAGTTTGAAGGATTGGAGGTATCATCATCATCACCATCATCCATCATCATTACCATATCAGCTTTAAAGAAGGTAGATTCATCCATATTTGGTTAGATTGTTCTATTTTAATCATGTGTTTGTTATCTTCATCTCCTTTGATGTTCATAACCATGCTCATCATGAGCTAAAACTCCATTTACAATCTACTTTCAATGAAGAACCTTTATTTTACTTGATGAATATGTTGAATGTGTGATTTAGTTTTAGTAAGTACATGGTTATTTTGTGATATCCTTTAAATGTTTTATAACTTTAACTCAACAAATCAAGGTTGATGCTTAACACTCATTCATGATTCACTCATGTTCTTGGAAATTAGAAATGGTAAAAAGAATATCTTGATAACTTATTTAAGATATTACATGGAACCTTATATTGTACTTAAAAATGATGAGATATAAGCTATGATCTATATCTCTATTTTTAGTAATTCTGAAATATCATTGTTAACACGATTGCTTAGGTTATCATACTAGTTAAAGAAATCATATGTTAAAGGAATGTGTAATTATAATCTACTTAAATCAACCAAGGGGAGGTTGTGTGAATAAACTATAACCACCTGAAAGTTGTTAGAATTGGTATCTAAGAAATTGAAGTCAATCCTAATCCTTATACTTTACTAAAACTACTTGCTTACTTTAATTGACATTCTCGTGGTAGACATGACGTAATGCATGCTACTTTCTGTTATGTCATAGGATAAGTTCACTTAGAAATGACGGGCTACTCTATCATACATTATTAAAGCAGGTTTATCACATATTTACTCTATAATCATCAAGGAAGATTGTAGTGGATTCTTGATTTTAGATGGTAACCTTTATATTATTGATTTACTCATTTAGAATTTCTCTCTTGTTCACCTGTATATTATATATATGTCTATTGTTCCAAAAAATGTTTAAAAATCACCCCAAAATGATTATCTTCTCCGATTAAATTAAAATGAATATTTATTATTAGTAATATTTGTGTCCACGGATCGATACTTGGTTCTTACCAATACTATTCTACATATACGATAGGTACACTTGCCTATTTTGTGTGTGGTTAGTCTTAGTAGAAATCATTTACATAGTAAAAGGGGCCGTGAAACTCACTGTTTGCGAAGTTATCAAAAATCCGAGAAAAGCGTGCGTCACAGAAATCCTCACTAGTTCTCTAAAAACAAAAATGAGATTTCTAAGTGTTTGAACTACGAGTGAGTCTATAGACTCGACACATAAAAGTTGTGCATGAGATGTGTTCGTTTGTGAAACAAGTGAGACTCGACAAACACGTTGGTGATAAGTTACATGTGTGAACAAGTCTAGTGCTAGGTGTTACTATGGTACATCATCAGTAAAATATCTACCACAAGGGAAAATATGTTAAACACATAGCAAACATCAATAAAATAATCACTTTTCATGTTAAATCAAAGAATTCAGCAGCTAGGCTACCAAGACATATTTTATCACGTCAAGATTACTCTATCTCACTAACCATACATATAGAAAATAATCAAAAATTCAAAACAAAAGCACAACTGAGTTAGATTTCTAAAAATATTTTTATTACATACGATTTTCTCACAATAATCAAAACAACACAGTAAACACACAGCAGTCATTATCATGCGCAACAAAATGTTATTTACTATTCCCGTTACATGGCTAACCCAATTAATTCAAGGCCAATTGAGTTATATTCCACATTCAAATTTTTAACTTCCAGAAGTGAAATCAACTTAATTGGTCTTGTCGTTTGTGAGATACACTATTTACAAAACAACCTACAAGATGGCTTCCTGAATCAGACTTGCACATCGGATTTGTAAATTAATATAAACTATCTTCCACAAGTCTAGAACCTACAAACTCAGACTGTTTAGAAACTAGACTAGACCTACTACATCATAGAATCAATAATCAATTCCAAACATGTAACGATTCCGACGAAACCAAGTATACCCTAGCCGGTAGACAATAGTTACGTTATATTTAATGTCGGGTACATGAATTACCATAGTAATTATACGAGAATACATGGTTCACTGTATTGATTGTACGTGAATATATAATTCATCGTATTGAATATGCGATTAATCGATCAATAATTATTGAAACCCGAACGAATCGAGGGTTCAATTATAGACGATATCTATAATATTTAGTGATTTTACGAAGCATTAATGCTTCGGGATAAGTAAAGTACGGCATATAAAAAGAATTTCGATGTAATGATACGTCGGTACATTAAACGAAACATTCAATACCAAACCGACCAAGAGATGATCGATCAAGCCGAAAAAGATGCGCAATAATTAACAATATGATGTTTTAAGTTAATAAATGTCATGGTTTAAGTTTTTAAAGTTTTTTAAATCGGTTTTAAATAAATTTCATTTTTAAGCCGAAAACGACCGTTTTAGCCTTGTTTTAAGCCGAATTAAACATTTAATCGAAAAACGAACTAAACCAGATTATCCAAAACATTATCCAGATTTCGAGAATCCAAACATGTGGCTAAGAATGGAGAAGTGGGTCCCACCCCACTCCCCTCTTTACACCGATCGGACCCAAGGGTCTAACCCCATTCCCTCATTTCTTTTTTTTTTACACAAACACTTCAACAATCTTCAATCCTCTCCATTTCATGATCCAAAAACCCGGAATTGTAGCAAGAAAACCGAGGTAAAAGTCGAGTTATTTACGTTTCCATCTTCGTTTCTTGAGTTTATTTGCAAGAAAATGAGGTTTCAAAGATGAAAACCGATTATTGCATGATCAAGTGATGTATATGGGTTATACAAGGGATCTTGGTCCAAGAAAGGAGTTAAACGAACCAAAAATGAATTTTTACGGTTTAAACTTTAGTTTTGAAACAATAACCGAAACAATAGTGTAAGAGGCTTGATCGTGAGTGTAACTTGCTTGGTATTGTGGTATGTTGGTTGTAGGTTCTGTATTTAGTGGTAGATAAGGCGGAAAGACGAGTTTGTAGCTTGTAGTGGCGGAAAACAAAAGGTATATTCGGTTTATGTTCGGTTATGGTTTTTTGACAGATTGTGGATGGTTTAGAGTTAGGTAATGAAATTTTACATAGATGATCTATACATGAAAATATGAGATCTGTGAAATTTTGGTAATTTTTGGACAAAGGATGAATATTTGGTGAATTTAATGCTCGGTTTTGGCTAAAAATGGTGAAAAATAGTTAAATATCATGGAAAATTCTGGAAAATTGCAGATAAGCTTTTTATAACATGTAAAAGTAACACACAAAATTTTAGGTCAGTTGGAGAAGTCTAAGTAGGCTTTTCGGTTAAACGAGTTCTAGGGTTTTCTAGCTCGGTTTTAGTGAAAAGTGTATGTAAAAAGAGATTTTGGTTCTGGAAAAATTACAGGGGACTATGTGGATGGCAGGGGTCATACAGGAAAAATTTGGGATTTTTCTAAGGCCGTTTGGTATTTACGACATATTTAGTGTTTAAATGGTGTTTAAAAATAGATAAATAAATTTTAAATATAAAAATTAATTCTGGAAATATTTTTATAAAATTCCCCACTGTCAAAAAGTGATTTGTGCAAAATTTCAAGATCCGAGATTAAACGGATAATTATTTGTGCAAAAACAACTTTTAAAATTTAAAACGCGTAAACAGGTAAAGTTCGCCTAAGCGAGCTGACTGGTGTATAAAAACCCTAAAAATGAACTATTTTCATATAACTGAGTTAAACAAGTAAAAATAAATCATCAGAAAATAATTCGGATGATTTGGGTAATTTAAACGATTTAACAGTTTCCGGTGCATTAAAGACGGAAACGGGTCCCGTGGCCAATCGGGGCGTCTAACCCGAGCTCTAATTTCACAACCTTGATTAAATTATCAGTCAACAACTATTTTCGGGTCGTGTGTGACCAAACTCATTTTTGAAACGTAAAAACGGATAACCGTGCTAGGCACGCAAAACGAGGAAAATGAACTAATAGAAATTCTGACTAGTGAACTCTAAACGATATCACAATCTGAGTCCGGAGAAGTGTTTCTGGGTTAACATTGCCCCCAGAACGGGTACAATACTGGGTTAACAGTGTCCCCAGATGTACCGGATAACACGGTTTAAGATTATATAAACAATAATTGTATAATAACGATCGTAGGGATCATATTACAGATTGGACGTGTTAACTGATAATGATTGTTGTTACCTGCTTGCATGTGCTAAGGTGAGTTCCACGAGCCCCTTTTCCTGAATTTTTTTTAAATATTTTCCCGGGGCGGAAAGCATGTTACTATTTAAATGTTTAAGTACATACTGACCGCATGGATTTGCGTGTATTTATAAATATTTGATTGTACGGGAATCGTACGGAATGGGTACAGTACTGGGTTAACAGTGTCCCCAGATGTTCCTTAGAAGTGTTTCTGGGTTAACATTGCCCCCGGAATGGGTACTGTACTAGGTTAACAGTGTCCCCAGATGTCCCTAGAAGTGTTTCTGGGTTAACATTGCCCCCGGAATGGGTACTGTACTGGGTTAACAGTGTCCCTAGATGTCCCTAGAAGTGTTTCTGGGTTAACATTGCCCCCGGAACGGGTACAGTACTGGGTTAACAGAGGTTTCACTTGTGGGCTCAGCATAATTACATCGATAATATTATATTTTGATATGGATTTATCATGGTTTACTCAAATTGTGAAACTCACCAACTATTCGTAGTTGACCCGTTTTCTCACATGCTTTTCAGGTACAATTAAGATGAAGTGATTGCTTAAGTGCTAAGTGCTTGATGTGTGTAAGATTTGCGTGTGGGATGTTAGGATACATTATAACAAATAGAATTATGTATCGTATTGTATGTTGTGTGTATCACCTAGACGGTAATGAAATACGAGATAATGTAATTTGAAGTATATTAATGTATTCAGTTTTCTTTATAAACAATGTGGTTGATATCAGAGGTGTCCGTGGCGCCCCGGTTGCGTTTCCGCTGCGGTTACGGGGTGTTACAAAACACATCATTAATATCAAGTTACAGTCGTTTTAACATGCAATTATGATTCTGTACAGCATCAGTTTTCATCAAAAACTCAACAAACTACTAATTTATGAATCAAGAATCATGAATGCAACCCTAGCTCATCAATAATCAACATATATAACACTTAAGGTTTTTGATCATCATGTTTAATCATGCAAACAAAGCAATGGAGTGGATTAAGGGAGTGTTTAATTACCAACTTGTGAACAATTCTTGTATGTATGTATGTTTGTGTATTGTTGGTCGATCAAGGGAGAGGGGAGGGGGTTGTGGGGCTGTCGTCGCAAGAGGGAGAGGGAGGGAGGGGAGAGTTAGGGTTTTGTGTTAATAATATGTATATATATTATTACTTAATATACATGTTACACTTTGCACTCTCAACTCCTAATTAGTTTTATTCTAGCATAAAACATCAATCACCTCCATAATATGATGACATACATACAAGCACAAATTTACACATATAACGTAACACATAATTATATCAAGTACTTGTTTATAATATTTATTGTTTGTTCACCAACGGTTTGAGTTTACTCGTGTGTGTTTCGGTGAAACTCCGAAAGATTACTTGTGTAATGATTGTCATGTGTCGTTTAACTCTAATTAAATGCAATTTGAAATGCGTTAACTGGAATGACATAGTTCATGTGATATTGAGTTTGAATTAACAGAGTTCGGATGAACTGAGTTAACCTGAAATTGACGAGTGTCACATCATTCCCATGTTGAAAGAATTTTCGTCCCGAAAATTTGTGTCATGTCGCGATGGCTGTCTGAAAAAGGCCAAAATTTTCAGTTTGTCACATCATCCCACTGTAGAAAGAAATTTTGTCCCGAAATTTAATTCATACCTCCGTTGTTTTCTGAAGGTTTGTCGGCTTTCGCGATTTTCAGTGCTTGGTCAACCCTTTGAAAAGGTGAGGATACTTTTTCATCATTTGATCCTCGCGTTCCTACGTGAACTCTGGCCCACGTCTCGAATTCCAACGAACTTTAACGATGGGAATCTTGCTGTGTTTGAGTGTTTTGGTTTCCTAATCCAAGACTTCGACTAGTTCTTTGATGAAGCGTAACTGTTCATCAACTTGCAATTCGCCCAAAGGAACTGCTAGTGTTTCGTCAGAAAGGCATTTCTTCAAGTTGGTTACATGGAAAACGTTATGTACGCCACTGAGTTCTGCTGGTAAATCCAATCGGTACGCTACCGGACCAATACGTTTGGTTATCCGGTATGGGCCAACGTATCGTGGATTGAGTTTGTTTCGCTTTCCAAAGCGAACTACACCTTTCCAAGGTGAGACTTTCAGCAAAACCTTGTCATCTACTTGGAATTCTAGAGGTTTTCGGCGCTTGTCGGCGTAACTCTTTTGGCGATCCCGTGCTGCTGCCATGCGATTCTGGATTTGGACAATATTTTCTGAGGTTTCAAGTACTAATTTGGTACCAGTGATTTTGCTATCACCCACTTCTGCCCAAAAAAGAGGCGATCGACACTTTCGTCCGTACAATGCTTCAAACGACGCTGCTTTAATACTGGCGTGGTAGCTGTTATTATATGAAAACTCTACCAGGGGAAAGTGGGGTTCCCAACTCTTTTCAAAATCCAATACACATGCATGCAACATGTCTTCAAAGGTTTGAATGGTGCGTTCACTTTGCCGATCTGTTTGAGGATGGTATGTTGTGCTCATATTGAGGCGGGTGCCTAGTGCGTTCTCTAGCGACTTCCAAAAGCTCGAAGTGAAATGGGGATCTCGATTGGATATGATTGAGACAGGCACTCCGTGTCTAACCACTACTTCTTTCATATAGATGCGATCCAGTGTGTCTATTTTGTTCGATTTCTTGATCGCTAAGAAATGTGAAGACTTAGTCAACCGGTCAACGATCACCCAGATGATATCACATCCCGTCGGTGTTTTGGGTAATCCTGTGATGAAGTCCATGGAAATGTGTTTCCATTTTCACATTGGGATCTTCGGTTGCTGTAACATACCAGATGGTTTCTGATATTCCACCTTGACACTTGCACAGGTCCAACATTTGTTTACGTAGGTGGCAATGTCGGATTTCATGTTTGGCCACCAGTAAGGCACCTCGTTCGATTTGGTTTCATGTTTGGCCAACAGGGTAAATGGAATATTGGGTTTTTGTGCCTCGTTCATCATCAGATTTCTCAAGTCTCCATAACGAGGGACCTAAATCCGGTTTTCAAAATATCGGACCCCGTCTGATTTGGTTTCAAGTTGCTTATCCATGCCCCGCATGAGTTCTGATGGGAGGTTTTCTCCCTTCAAAGCTTCGAGTTGAGCATCACGAATCTGATCAGGTAAGTTGGCATGAATCGTGTGTTGTAATGCTCGCACCCATCTAGGCTTAAGAGTTTCCTTTCTGCTAAGTACATCGGCCACTACATTGGCCTTGCCAATCATAATCCTTAAGTATCTCAACCCAACGACGCTGTCGCATGTTCAACTCTTTTTGATCGTAGATATGTTGGAGACTCTTGTGGTCGGTGTAAATGGTAAACTTGGTACCGTACAAGTAATGTCTTCATATCTTAAAGGCAAAGAGTTCCAAGTCATGGGTGGTATATTTCTTCTCGTTTACCCGTTGTTGTCGAGATGCATAGGCTATAACCTTCTCAAGTTGAATTAACACGCAGCCGAGACCCTGTATCGAAGCATCACAATGTAATACAAAATTTATGTTCCCTCGTGTAGGGCTGGCGCGCTACAGAGTTTTGTTTTCAAAAGTTGGAATGCAGATTCCTGCGTGTCACCTCAATTGTATTTAGTACCCTTGTGTGCTAGTTCGGTGAGGGGCTGAGCAATTTTTGAAAATCCCTAGATAAAACATTGGTAGTAGCCAGCCAGTCCTAGGAATTGTCGCGCCTCAGTTGGAGTCTTAGGTGCTTCCCAGTTTTTGATGGCCTCTACCTTGCCTGGATCAACATGAATACCACTCTTATTGATCACATGTCCTAAGAAGTGAACCTCGCGAAGCCAAAATTCGCATTTAGAGAGCTTAGCATACAATTGTTACTTCTTTAGTAATTCCAGGATTAACCTTAGGTGTTCTTCATGATCGGTCTTGTTCTTGGAGTTGACAAGGGTATCGTCAATAAAAACAATAACATTCTTGTCGAGATACGCCTTTCATACTCTGTTCATGAGGTCCATAAATACGGCTGGTGCATTGGTTAAGCCAAAATGCATAACCGAAAACTCATAGTGACCGCACCGAGTTCTGAATTCCGTCTTTGATATGTCTTCTTCGCATACTCTTAATTGATGGTAACCAGATCTAGAATCGATCTTCGAGTAATAACTCGATCCTTGAAGCTGGTCGAAAAGATTATCAATTCGGGGTAGGGGATAACGGTTCCTGATCCTCACCTTGTTCAGTTCCTAGTAGTCGATGCACATGCGGAAAGTCCTGTCCTTCTTTCGGACAAATAGGACAGGGGTTCCCTATGGTAATGAGCTGGGTCGGATGAAACCTTTATCCAACAAGTCCTGTAACTGAATGGACAACTCCTGAAGCTCTGCCGGTGCGAGGCGATACGAGGCTTGTGCTATGGGTGCCGCACCGGAGGCTAAGTCGATTTGGAACTCGACTTGTCGAATGGGTGGGAGTCCTGGAAAATCTTCCGGGAAGACTTCGGGATAATCTTGAACAATCGGTATATCTTCGATCTGCTTCTCCTCCGCGGGTTTCTCAATAACATGATCCAATATTGCCGGATGACCCTTTCGTAAATATTTCTGCGCCTTCATGAGGGTGATGATGCTAGTGGTTATGCCGCTCTTCTCGCACTGTATTGAGATGATTTCTACGGAAGGGGTAGTGATATGAACTACCTTGTTATGGCATATAATCTCACCTCTATTCTCGGATAGCTAGTCCATGCCGACAACCACGTCGAAACTACCAAGTGTAAAGTGTATGAGGTCGATATCGAAGGTATGACCCGACAGTTTCAACTTACATCCGGCTAGTACATGTGTTTCTATAGACTTACCGTCAGCTAATTCAACAGGAAACTTAGCATCTAACGGTGTTGGAGTTAAGTCTAACAGTTTACTAAAGGCTTTCGACACAAAACTCCTATCAGCTCCAGTGTCAAACAAAATAGAAGCAAAACAGTCGTTTACATGAAACTTACCGGTAACCACGATCGGATCGCTGCGGGCCTGACCCGATCCAATGACAAAGGCTCTACCCTTACTACCGCCTCCATTGATGCTATTGCCTCCGTTGCCCTCATTTTGTTTCAGTTTAGAACAGTCCTTCCTGAAATGACCCTCCTGACCACACTCAAAGAACCCTCTCGTTGTAGTAGTCTGTTTAGGAGTGCTCTTTCCCGCAAGTTCTCCTCTATAGTCCTTAGCCTGATGACCCAATTTACCGCATCGCAGACATTTGATACGGTCACATGGGCCAGCATGGTAATAGTTACACTTGTTGCACTTTGGGTACTTTGCAGCATGGTTACTCGAACCCTGTCCGCCACCGTTGTTGTTGGAACTCTGATTATTGAAGTTCCGAGTGGGTTTGGGTTTACGGTGGTGTTGTTGCTGTGGAGGGTTCGATGATGAGGACCTCGTGTTGTCAAACTTCCTTTTTCCATTCCCAGAGTTGTTGTTGTTGTTGTCGTTACCCGAGTTGTCAAGGGTTTTAGAGGTGGAATCTCTAGGTGGTAACGCACCTTGGGCCACTGCTTGATCCGTCAGCTTGTGGGCTATCCGGATCGCTTGCTGAATAATGGTCGGTTTGGAAGACATCACCATACCCTGAATCTGGGGCACGAGACCATCGATATACATCTCAATCCTCTTACTTGGCGGATCTACCATCCACGGGCACATCACCGCCAGTTCGTTAGAACTGGTGGTGTAGGCTTCAATTTCAGAGTCCACCATCTTCAAAGCTAAAAATTCTGACTCCAGCATTGAGATCTCCTCTCTAGGGCAATACTCCTCCCGCATCATATTCTTGAATTCTTCTCAGTTCATAGCATTCGCCAACTCGAATCCGAGTATTTGTACATTTTAATTCCACCAGGTGAGGCCTGAATCTTGAAGTGTTCCAGCAGCAAACTTGACCCTGCTAGTTGGTGGACAGTTGCACATCTCAAAGGCTGACTCTACCTTCTCGGCCCAATGTAGGAAACCTATGGCTCCCTCAGTGCTCTTAAAAGAACTGGGTTTATAGTCCAGGAAATTCATGAAGGTACAGGCTCCGGCTTGACCTCCGGCTTGATTATGAACATGAGCAGCCAGAGCTGCCGCCGCATGGTCGTTCAGTAAGTATTGGAGTTCTGCTTCAGTCATATTGATATTACCGCGGCCACGTCCAGCATTTCTTCCAGACATCTCCTAGAATCACAGCATAAAATGTTAGACATGAACTCTCGGTTTCATATGCAACACACCATACATGTAATACTAGGTAGGAAAGAAAAGAAAGGAAATGAAACAAAAACATCGCATCACAACCATATAATAATCCAAACAATAATTAATTAATAAAACCATTGTATCCTCTACAAAGTATTTAAAATCAATCCTTAAAATTATAGAAAATATAAGTTTGGATGGAGACAACCCCTCCATCTAGGTGTTATCATCCTTAGATGTCGTCGTCTGAGGACACGTCCGAGTGTGCCTCCTCCTCAGCCGGCTCTTCCTCCGGTTCTTCTTCAGGTTCCTCCTCAGGATTTTCTTCAGGATCCTCCTCTGGTTCTGCTGCGTTCGGAGCAATTTGCGCCTCCAGTGTCTCGCAAGGAGCTATAACTACTGCTGCAAGGCCTCTTGCGTCTTTGAATTCATCCTGCAAGTGTATCATCTCTGATTGCATCTTGATCACTAGCTTCATTAGTTGAACATGAGCATCCTGAACTTCCTTCATGGCTTCAGTCAGGTAGGAAATTCTTTTCCTGGCCCCTACTCCATCCCCTATTAATCCAGTAACATTCGCTCTCGTCGAGTGCATAATGTCAACGTCACGCTCTAAACAGGAGGTGAGAGCTACGAAAGCACGCTCCATTGGTTGGGTTAGGGGTGGTAGTGTGTTGAAGGACATAGGACAGCCGGAGAGAGGTAGTGGGGGAACTTGCTCACGATAAACAATCCGTTCGATCAAACTTGGGTACCAATTTCAGTTACCGTTGCACTCATAAACTTTTCCAGATGGGCGGTGCCTCATCGGTGCGGGGGCTGCTAGTGTTGGGACTGCTTGAGGTGGTGATGGGTTGGGAAGCTGCGGTTCCTTTCCTGGGGCGTGGGACACCGGGTCTGATGTTGATGATGGCGTTGACATCCCTATAGGATAAGTCGTGTATGGTTTACGCGCATATGAGTGAATGAGGATAAGAAATAAAGAGAATGAATAACTAAATATAGAATATATATATATATATATATATATATATATATATATATATATATATATATATATAGTGCGTAAGATCATACTAATGGGTCGTTGCGGTTATAGTCTAGTATGAATGTAATTCTAGTTCGCTATAACCAATGGATCTGATACCAATCTATCACACCCTCAAAATCCACTAACGGAGTATTACCATCAAAGAGTGTGAACTAACATGATCCGAATCATTAGTTATATCAATCACCATAATTAAAGTTTTCAAAACAACCAAGACAAAAAGTCTTAAGTACAAATGCGGAAGCGTAAACTGTAAAGCAAATAGTTGCGCCACACATGACGACTTAAAACACAGTTATCATGATAAAATTTAAAGAAAGGTTAAAACTATATAGTTCATAGTATGCATGTCCTATACCGCTGGCCCTCCTCGGCTACCTGAGATAAACATGTAAAAGTGTCAACACAGGGTTGGTGAGTTCACAGGTTTAAGTAAATTTAGGCGTTGCGTTTTAGCGTTACCAGATAGTGTTATGTTAATTATATATCAATAGGTAGCTAACCTATTAAGCATGTATTACTAAGTGTTTGACACCGAAGCTGACTATTTATACGATTGCCTTGCCACCATGTCAACCACGACCATAGTAATATGTTAGCCAAAATCACACCCACTCGACCTACCGTCGAGTTTAGAGTTGGGTGGGGTTTGTCAAACCCAATAATACTACTCAAAGGTGACTAGCTATTATCCAATATTAACCGGTTCGATTGTTCAGAAGGACTTATTTGGTTTGTTTGCCACTTAGCCGTAAAAGTGATATATAACGAGTAACAAAATCTAAAGTGTTGAAGTATGTCATCTCCCCCTAATAAAACATTAAAGAGTAAAATGGGCCGTGAAACTCACTGTTTGCTAAGTTATCAAAACTCCGAGAAAAGCGTGCGTCACAGAAATCCTCACTAGTGCTCTAAAAACAAAAATGAGATTTCTAAGTGTTTGAACTACGAGTGAGTCTCTAGACTCGACACATAAAAATTGTGCATGGGATGTGTTCGTTTGTGAAACAAGTGCGACTCGACAAACACGTTGGTGATAAGTTACATGTGTGAACAAGTATAGTGCTAGGTGTTACTACAGTACATCATCAGTAAAATATCTACCACAAGGGCAAATATGTCAAACACATAGAAAACATCAATCAAATAATCACTTTTCATGTTAAATCAAAGAATTCAGCAGCTAGGTTACCAAGACATATTTTAACACGTCAAGATTACTCTATCTCACTAACCATACATATAGATAAAGTCACCAAAATTTAATCACAGAAGCACAACTGAGTTAGGTTTCTAAAAATAATTTTAGTATATTTTTATTACATACGGTTTTCTCACGATGATCAAAACAACAATAAAACACACATAAGTCATTATCATGCGCAACAAAATGTTGTTTACTATTCCAGTTACATGGCTAACCCAATTAATTCAAGGCCAATTGGGTTAGATTTCAAATTCAAATTCTTAACTTCCAGAAGTGAAATCAACTCAATTGGTCTTGTCGTTTGTGAGATACACTATTTACAAAACAACCTACAAGATGGCTTCCCGAATCAGACTTGCACATTAGATTTGTAAATTAATATAAACAATCTTCCACAAGTCTAGAACTTACAAACTTAGACTCTTTAGAAACTAGACTAGACATACTACATCATAGAATCAATAATCACTTCCAAATACATCATTAACATCAAGTTACAGTCGTTTTAACATACAATTATGATTCTGTCCAACATCAGTTTTCATCAAAAACTCAACTGCTAATTTATTAATAAAGAATCATGCATGCAACCCTAGCTCATCAATAATCAACATATATAACACTTAGGGTTTATGATCATCATGTTTAATCATGCAAACAAAGCAATGGAGTGTATTAAGGGAGTGTTTAATTACCTATATATCAACCTTGGATCTTCAACAACTTATGAACAATTCTTATATGTATGTGTGTGTGTGTATTGTTGGCCGATCAAGGGAGAGGGGAGGGGGGTATGGGGCTGCCGTCGCTAGAGGGAGTGGGAGGGAGGGGAGAGTTAGGGTTTTGTGTTAACAACATGTATATATATTAGTACTTAATATACATGTTACAATTTGCACCCACAACTCCTAATTAGTTTAATTCTAGCATAAAACATCAATCACCTCCATAATATGATGACATACATACAAGCACAAATTTACACATATAACGTAACACATAATTATATCAAGTAATTGTTTATAATATTTATTGGTTGTTCACCAACGGTTTGAGTCGACTCGTGTGTGTTTCGGTGAAACTTCGGAAGACTACTTGTGTAATGATTGTCATGTGTCATTTAAATCTAATTAAATGCAATTTGAAATGCGTTAATTGGAATGACATAGTTCGTGTGATCTTGCGTTTGAATTAATGGAGTTCGGATTAATGGAGTTAACCTGAAATTGACGAGTGTCACATTAAAGGGTATTAACGATTAAGATTTATTAATGATATTGAAAAAACTAAAATTGAGCTTTGTTAAATTTATAGATGGACGCAAACAACAACGCACCGAACACAATTATCCCACCTGTGCATAATCTATCACTAAGATCCATTCTGGACAAGGATCGTCTAAATTACAATAACTTTATTGATTGGTATCGAAACTTGAGAATTGTTCTCAAGCAAGAAAATAAATCCTATATATTGGACGATCCTATTTCTGATGAACCTGATGTTAACGACTTGGATGCGTACAGCGATTTGTTAAAATACAACGAAGATTCGTTGCAAGTTTCTTGCCTCATGTTGGGAACAATGATTCCCGAGATCCAAAAGGATTTCGAGAATCATGGGGAATATGGCATTATCATCCACCTTAAGGAAATTTTCCTTACTCAAGCTAGGGTGGAACGTTTCGAAAAGGTTCGAGCGTTTCGTGCATGTCGTATGGAAGAAACCCAATCCGTTCAATTTTAGGTGCTTAAGATGAAAAGCCACATTGATCGGCTTCAGCGGCTTAATTTTACCATTTCAAAAGAGTTAGCCACGGATATGATCCTTAATGGCTTAACTAAAAGGTTTGAGACTTTTTTCATGAATTATAACATGAATGGATGGGACAAGAGCATTGGTGAGCTTCATGCAATGCCCAAAACAACCAAAGCCGGAATGAGTAAAAAGATTTTGCCTGTTCTCATGATCAATGAAGGTGGCTCTAAGAAGAGGCATCACCCGGAACCTAAAGCTAAAGTTGCTAGTGGTAAAGGGCAAGTCAAGGGAAGGTTCAAGGGAAAGGAAAAGGCGGAACCACCCAAACCAAAGAAGCCAAAGGTTAACTCTGAGGATCCGTGCTTTGGTTGTGGAGAGATAGGACATTGGATGAGAAATTGTCCAACCTATCTCAAGGAGTTGAAAGCTAAGAGGGATGTGGGGCAAACCTCAGGTACAACTTTCATGATCCATATTGAAATTAATATTATTTCTTCTAACACATGGGTATTGGATACCGGATGTGGAACTCACATCTGCAATTCATTGCAGGAGTTCAAAAAAAGAAGTGATTGCAAGAAAGGAGATATAAGTCTCTTCATGGGGAATGGAGCAAAGTTTGACGTCCAAGCTCAAGGAGATTATGTTTTGAAGCTTTCAAATGGTTTGTAAGTTATTTTGAAAAACATTTTGTATGCTCCTAGTTTGACTAGGAATATTATCTCTGTTTCTTTGTTAAGAGAATTTGGTTATGATTTAATGTTTGTAAATGATGGTATTTATGTTTTCATGAACGCTGTCTTTTATTTTAAAGCGATGCCGTCTAATGGCATTTATGAAATAGTTCATGATAACACACCTATTGATAACTCGTTGTACCAATCTATCACCAAAAGACTCAAATTGGATTTGAGTAAGACTTATCTTTGGCACTGTCGCCTTGGTTACATAAACAAGGATCACATACATACACTTCAAAAGAATGGTCTTTTGGAATCAAATGATGAATCATTGATAAATGTGAGTCTTGTTTATTGGGGAAGATGACCAAGGAACCCTTAAGTGGAACTAATTAAAGGGAGAAAGACTTATTAGGTATCATACATTCGGATGTATGTGGTCCTTTTAAGACAATGACAAAGAATGGTGAAAGATACTTCATTACCTTTACCGACGATTATAGTCGTTATGGGTACGTGTTCTTGTTAAGTCACAAAGATGAAGCCTTTAAAATGTTCAAAGTCTTCCAAAATGAAGTACAAAATCAACTCAATAAAACAATCAAAGTACTTCGTTCTGATAGAGGAGGTGAATACCTTAATGATGCTTTTCTAGATAATTTTAGGAGTTGTGGGATTATCTCACAACTTACTCCACCTGGAACACCGCAACATAATGGTGTGTCTGAAAGAAGGAATCGAACTCTATTGGATATGGTTCGATCTATGATGGCTAGAAGCACATTACCTCTATCATTTTAGGGTTTCGCATTGATCTCCGCAGCCCGTATTCTAAATATGGCACCAACCAATAAAGTGGATAGGACACCTTTTGAAATATGGCATGGAATGGTTCCGTCATTATCATATATAAAGGTATGGGGTTGTGAGGCTTATATTAAGCACAACACCCAAAACAAACTTGAAAGCCGATCCACTAAGTGTATCTTTGTAGGATATCCCAAAGATTCTATGGGATATTATTTCTACAATCCTAACGAGCAAAAGGTGTTTATTGCTCGAAAGGCTGAGTTCTTGGAAACTAAGTTCCTTATGGAAGGAACTAATAGAACTGTTGAACTCGAGGAGGATCGAGAACCACAAGCTGATACACGTTTGGTTGATACTAGCAACCAAAGAGAGGTTGTTGAAAATGATGAAATGGTTGATCAAGACACACAAAACATTCGCAAATCTGGTAGAATTAGCACTCCACCCGAAAGATATGGTCTTTTTGTGGATGGATGCTATGTGGTAGATTCAGATGAACCAACCACATACCATGATGCAATGTCACAGTCTGATTGTGATAAATGGCTTGAAGCCATGAACGTTGAGATGCAATCCATGCATGACAACCAAGTATGGGACTTGGTTGTTCCACCTATTAATTCCAAACTGGTTGGAAGTAAGTGGGTTTTCAAGAAGAAAATTGATATGCATGGAAACTTGGATACTTATAAAGCTAGACTTGTAGCAAAACTGTTTCACTCAAACTCAAGGGGTTGATTATGATGAAACTTTCTCGTCTGTGGCGACGCTAAAGTCTAATAGGATATTTTTTGCCATGGCCGCATATTATGACTATGAGATTTGGCAAATGGATGTCAAAACCGCTTTTCTAAATGGACACCTTGAGGAAGATGTTTATATGGTTCAGCCTGAAGGTTTTGTCGATCCACAACATCCTAATTAAGTATGCAAGTTAAAGAAATCAATCTATGGATTGAAACAAGCATCTAGAAGTTGGAATCACCGTTTGACGATGAAGTTAAGGAATTTGGATTCATCAAGAACGCTGATGAAGCTTGTGTGTATAAGAAAGCTAGTGGGAGCATCATTACCTTCTTAGTATTATATGCCGATGACATACTACTATTTGGAAATGACACTCCAACCATGGAAGGTGTAAAAGCCTGGCTTGGAAGTTGTTTTTCCATAAAGGATCTTGGTGAAACCGCCTATATTATGGGAATAAGGATCTATAGGGATAGATCAAGGCGGTTGATAGGTTTAAATCTAAGTGCATACATTGACAAAATCTTGAAAAGGTTCAAGATGGACAACTTTAAGAAAGGTTTGGTACCTATTCAAAGAGGAACAATATTGAGTGCGTCTCAATGTCCGAGTTCAAAGGGTGAGCAAGACAAAATGAATGGAATCCCATATACATCTGCTATAGGATCCATCATGTATGCCATGATATGCACTAGACCGGATGTGTCATGCACTTTGAGCATGACAAGTAGATACCAACAAAATCCGGGAACTAGCCATTGGATGGCGGTTAAGAGCATATTGAAATACCTTAGGAGTACTAAGGATATGTTTTTAATATATGGCTCTGGTGTGGAGGAACTAGTTGTAAAAGGTTACACGGATGCGAGTTTCCAAACTGATCGAGATGATTCTCGATCACAATCGGGATATGTTTTCGTTTTAAATGGTGGAGCTGTCTCTTGGAAGAGCACAAAACAAGATGTGGTAGCGTTGTCCACCACTGAATCGGAAATCATCGTCGCCTCATTGGCAGCTCAAGAAGCTGCGTGGATTAGAAAGTTTATTGCCGATCTAGGGGTAGTCCGTACCATTCAGGACCCTCTAGAGATATTTTGGGACAACGAGGGTGGGATTCCTCAAATCAAGGAACCCCGTGCACATCAAAAGACAAGGCACATTGAGCGTATATTCAACTACATAAGGGATGAAGTTTAAAAAGGAAAGATATGTATTCTCAAAGTTCACATTGATCAAAACATTGCGATTCCACTCATGAAAGTTCAAGAAAGGCCAAATCATGAAGGTCATACTTGTGCCTTAGGGCTTCGATATTCAAGTGATTGGATATGATCAAATTTTGTATTTGGATATCGGAACAGTTGTCACTTTGACTCAATCATATGATTATGGCTTTTGAGTTATCTTTTATTTTAGCATGTTTAAATCCATGAATAAATTAATTATTCTAAATGTCTGTAGTCGATCATATTTGTGGGAACAAATGTGGAGGAAAGACTATTATGAACTTGGATCGGTAGATATTCATAAGGCATGAATATAGCAAGGGTTTGCTGCCAAGGTTCATAGATATTTATGGGATAAATATTGGACTGACCCGACCTCAAATGTTACTGCATGGAATCCTTGTGATTTGTGGTCATAAGTAAATTTGAGTAAAGGCGAACATCATAGTATCCTCTGACCTGAGATACATATTGGGTCTTGATATTCACTAAATATTATACTTTGACTTAGTTCTTCACTGCTCTGATATATGTCAGCCCATAGGCTAAGCTCAAGTATAATACGAGGTGATAGTGAGAGACGTATGTAGTCAATAAGGGATATGTCCCTCTTATTCGTTGAGAGTTAAATGTCTAAGGCCTAATAAGTTAAATCAACAGAGAATGATCACTCTGTGTCTGTGGATTTAACATGACATTTGTGGCAAAAGGATAAATTATAGTTTCACCTAAATCATTTTCAAGTAGGGACTTGAAGGGGATGATGCTATTGAATGTCACTTCGTCATGCGTATTAGGGATAGTAAACCGTTGTTAGGCAATATTTGCTATTTGTATTAATATTCTATGTATCTTGTGCAAGTGGGATACTATTGGAATCGATCTGCCCAAGACACATATTTGAGTTGATGTGGCTAGTACGTTATGATCCAAGTCGGGTCATACCCAATAACATGCTAGACAAACACCACGGTATTTATTATTAGATATGATCTAGTTAATAAATATCAACACTTATAATATTTGAAAAATTGGTTTCCAAATATTTGCACTTGGGTAATAAATTATACGGATAAGTTATATTTTGAGAGATGCTATTTAATTGGTTAAATAACATTTTGCATGTTACTTGTTTTATGTCATGTTACATTTTATTATGTAGCATTAACATAATATAAGTATGGTAAGAAATAAAAGAGTTTAAAATTTGGGTGGGAAAAACCAAACCCTTGGCCGGCCCTCCCTCCTCTCTCTCATGTTTTGTATTATTTCAAGGACATGCAAAGAAGGTAATAGGTGGATGTTAATTCTTGGAGAATTCACAACCACACCTTCTCTCACACACACAAGTTTCTCTCTTTCTCTCTTTCTTCTCGGCCGAACAAGAGGAAGAACACAAGGGAGTTTTGCAAGTGTAAATCCTAGCAACTTGGTGTATGTTGGAAAGCTTGTACGGGTATACTAGCTTGAGGTTTTTCTAGTTTAAAGACTTGTCATTCAAAGCTTCATCCCCTTCTAAGTTTCTGAAAATTTGAAGGTTTGCAACCCAACACCCTATGGTTGTATTTGATAGCATGGTAAATCGTATTTTGATCCTGGCGTTGGGTTTACCATAAAACGGGTTTTATGTGCATATGGTAAACAAGATTTAAAAACCTTATTTCCGATGCCTTTTTACATATAAATGGGTTTGTATGTCTTTGATAATCTTCTGAAAACCCAACAAATTGAAGAACCAACAGCCTTGAAGTTAAAGAAAAATATTCTCAAATCCCAGTAATTGTTTCATCTCACCTTTCTAAAGAAGAGAAAGACGAACTTCTTAAGGTTTCAAAAAATCATATGAAGACTATCGCATGGAAGATCATGGATATCAAGGGCACCGGTCCTTCCTTTTTAACTCACAAAATACTCACGGAGGAAGAATACAAACCCGTGGTCTAACATCAAAGACGTCTTAATCTCAACATGCAAGATGTGGTGAAGAAAGAAGTTATCAAACTCGTTGGTGCTGGATTAATCTACCCAATCTCATATTCACCGTGGGTCAGGCCAGTTCAAGTAGTACCCAATAATGGAGGGATGACAGTAGTAATAAACGAGAAAGATGATCTAATACCAATGAGGACCATCACAGGCTGGCGAGTTTGCATTGACTACCAGAAGCTTAATGACGCCACAAGAAAATATCATTTTCCACTTCCTCTTATCGAATAAATGCTTGAACGGTTGTTTAGAAAAATGTTCTATTGTTTTCATGATGGATTCTCATACTTTCAGATTCCCATTGCTCATGAAGATAAGGAGAAAGCCACATGCACATGTCCGTATGGCAACTTTGCCCATCGCAGAATTCCATTTGGACTATGTAATGCTCCGCCACCTTCCAACATTAATGATTGAACAATCTATAGAAGTTTTCATGGAAGACTTCTCAGTCTTTGGGGACTCCTTCGATCATTGTCTGAGAAACCTAGACTGAATATTAACTAGGTATGAAGAAGTGAACTTAGTGATCAACTGGGAAAAATGCCACTTTATGGTCAAAGAAGGAATTGTTCTCAGTTATAAGATATCCCAAGCAGGACTAGAAGTTGATAGAGAAAAAAATCAAAACCTTATCCAAAATTCCACCACCAACTTTAGTCAAATCAATCAGAAGTTTTTTTAGGTCACGCAGGATTCTACCGCTTCTTCATAAAAGTCTTTTCCCAAATTGCTAGACCTATGACCAAAATTCTGGTGAAAGATGCACCATTCATCTTCTCTGAGAAATGTGTTGAATTGTTCACCATATTGAAAGATAATCTTGTCAACACACCAATCATGACTACACTCGATTGGACCTTTCCATTCGAAATCATGTGTGATGCAAGTGATATTTCAGTTGTAGCCGTACTCGGCCAATGCAAAGAAAAACGTTTTCACCCAATTTACTATGCTAGTAAAACTCTTAATGATGCACACGGAAATTACACCACAACATAAAAAGAGTTATTAGCCGTAGTTTTTGCATTTAAAAAATTTAGATCCTACATAGTTCTCTCCCAAACCATTGTTTACACCGACTATGTCGCCATACGATACCTCTTCAACAAACAAGATGCTAAGCCCATACTTATCCGGTGGATTCTACTATTCCTATTATTCTACATAGAGGTCCAAGAAAACAGAGGAGTAGAGAACATAGTTGCATACCATCTTTCACGCTTAGAATATCCAGCTTCAGAAGAACATCACAAGGAATTATCGATGATAATTTTCCACACGAAGTTCTCATGCATATCCAAGCATTCATGAAAGAGGAGGATGAAAGTCCTTGGTTTGCGGATTTCGCGAACTATCTGGATTGTGGAATCTAAGAAAAGGGCTAACTCATCAACAACGAAAAAAATTCTTCTCCGACCTTAAGTTCTACTTATGGGAAGACCCTTACTTTTTTAGAATAGGAGCCGATCAGGTTGTTCGTAGGTGTGTATCAGGAAAGGAAACCTTAAATATTCTCAAACACTAGCATGAAGGAACAACTGGTGGACACCACAGTATCGCCACCACGGTCAAGAAAGTGTTTGACGTTGAATACTTCTTGTCCACCATATATAAAGACACACATGCTTTGATCCAAGCATGCTATGCTTGTCAAAGAGCTGGAAATATCTCAGCCAATAATGAGATGGCTCAAAAAAGCATTCAAATTTGTGAGGTCTTTGATGTATGGGGAATAGATTTCATGAGGCCATTTCCTAACTCTTTCGGAAAGAAATACCTCCTAGTAGAAGTCGACTACGTGTCTAAATGGGTTTAAGCACAAGCTCGTTTAACTAACGATGCTTGGGGTGTTGTACGATTTCTGAAAAAGTTATTTTCACGATTCGGTACTCCAAAAGCCTTAATTAGTGATAGAGGTACTCACTTCTGCAATACCCTAATGGACAAAAATCTTGCCGCGATATGGAGTTTACCATCGTTTGGTAAAACCATATCACCCACAGACCAGTGGGCACGTGGAAGTCTTGAAGCGAGGGATAAAAAGGATCCTCTAAAGAACTATTGGGATGAATCGCAAAAATTGGGCAAAAAAGTTAGACGACGCATTGTGGGCCCTTAGACGGCCTACAAAACCCCCATATGAAAAACACCGTTCAAACTTTTTTATGGGAAAGCATGTCATATACCCGTAGAACTAAAACACAAAGCTTATTGAGATCTTAGAGCAGTGAACTTTGATCCAATGTCCGTCGGTAAAAACGTGAAGATCAGATTCACGAGATAGAAGAACTGAGGGCACTGCATACGAAAATTCTTGGTCTTACAAAGAAAAGACTAAATGTCTGCACGGCGCCGACTTAAAAGGAAATAAAAGGTTTCAAGTTGGCAATTCTGTACTGTTATATAACACACGTGTATGTCTTTTTTCAGGAAAGTTGAAATCTCGTTGGAAAGGCCCATACATAGTTGAAACAATTTTTGACTATGGGACCTTTGAGATTTCAAATTCTGACAACCACAAGTTCAAAGTTAACGGACATCAATTAAAACCATATATCAATGGACCATTGGAGGCCGTCTCGGAGGTAATAATCCTCCACCAGAACCGATAAACATATTGGAAGCAAGGTCTGACCAAGACTCTAATTAAATCAGGCATTGTATATATATGTGTTAACTTAGCTATGTTTAAAAAAAGGGAGAGAGAGAGAGACAAGGTTACACAGAGCCGTGCTTTAGTGAGAACGGGCCCGTGTCCGCAATATGTGGGCCAAAATCTTCGCTATATGTAACATCACGAAAATATCGGGTCAAAAATACCAAGTTCAAAAGATAAAGTACCAAAAATGACAAGTTTTAAGCTTAAAAATAAAAAATGAAAAATCTGTCACCAAACCTGATCGCGATACGTGACGGCCATAGACAAAACGTCATCGCGATTCGTGATAGAGAGGTCTGACAAGGTGACACGTGTCCTGCCACGTGTCACCACGTGGCATGAAGTCATGACAAGGTGATACGTGTCCTGCCATGTGTCACCATGTGGCATAAAGTCCGCCACGTGTCACCACGTGGCGCCACATGGCAAGTCTAGGGCGCAACTCATCATAGCTACGTCGCGATACGCGACGGCTATGTCTGGGCCCGTTGCGTATCGCGACAGGTCTACAGAATTGCCTATAAATAGCAAGTTTGGGCATCTCATTTCTCACATCTCTTTCTCTCTCTAGAACATACTTTCTCTCTCTAAAACTACTCTCTCATGTAACATCCCGAAATTTCAAAAGTAATATTTAATATATTATTTTGTCGGGTGAAATAAACGAGTTAGTGGAACGATAATAATAGCAAAATATGAAGACTTAGTAGGATAGTTAGATGGGATTAGATAGGGACCAAAAGGAAATATGGGCTTTCAGTCCATGGGCTTAAGGGAGTATAAATACCCCCTTAAACCCCAATCATTTCCATTCCATCCATTTATCTATCCTAATCTCTACACACCCCAAAACACACAACCCGAACCAAGATCCAAAGGCGAGGACCCGAGCTCGTTGGTGCTAGATCGTTGTGACGAACCAAAGTAACAAGACCAGCTCGTGTTCGTAGTTCGACTCATTTACGGTACGTTTATATCGAGAACTTGTTCGTTTAGGTTTGGATTAGTATAGAAATGATAGATCTGTGTTTGTATGGTAAAAACGAATCCAACATAGCTAAACTTACTGAAAATGGATATGATTTGATGGGTTAATCGATTGATAAAAGAACCCGTAACCTATATGCCTAAATCGCACCCTTTAAACATCGATGTTAGGTCGATTTGATGGTTGGGGTTTGTAGGCGCTGGTCAGACGATTCCGTGGATACCTAAATCGAGTTATTTGGTTAAGAAACGAAGATGATTAAGGACGAACAGTAGCTGCAGCCGACAACTTCGCCTGCAAGCTAAGTTCGCCTGATGAACTTCGCCTGCAAAGCTAAGTTCGCCTGATGACAGCTTCGCCTAAAGCTAAGTTCGCCTAAGGTTTAACTTCGCCTAAAGCTAAGTTCGCCTAAGGTTTAACTTCGCCTAAAGTTAAGTTCGCTTAAGGTTTAACTTTGCCTAAAGCTAAGTTCGCCTATGGTTTAACTTCGCCTAAAGCTAAGTTCGCCTAAGGTTTAACTTCGCCTAAAGTCAAGTTCGATTAGAAAATAAATTAAAAACGATAAGTAAAAGTAATCTAATACTAGGCCACCAGATTAAATCAGGCGAGTATTGATACGTGTAACTTATACAGTCAGCCGAGCTCAGTTAAAGAAGGGATTTACAACTATCGGAGGAAGAAGCAGAGTTCGGGTGAGTTTCTAGCCCCATTTCCTTGTTATGTTTTCGGGGCTGTGTGCATACTCGATGGGAAGTGTGAATACACTTACCTTAAGTGGTAAGTGTATGCTATTGATGTTATACGAGGTAGCTATTATATAATACTTGTTGGTGCGTGAACGATCTTCGGATATTGCACGCATCGCCAAGGATAGTGATTGCCAAGTGGTTATTAGTGTGTATGAATGCTATGATGTGACTTGCTTATTATGTAAATGATATGAAGCATGTTGTAGACAAGTAGAGGTAGAGCGTGTTAGAAGTGGCAAGAGTGTAGTAAGAGTGTTAGTGGCACGACGATATTACGTGGTAGGGTAAGCCTATACATGACTACGTTATTAAAGCGGCAAAGTGGCAAAGTGGCATAACGTTATACGTTATTAAAGTGGCAAAGTGGCATAATGTTATACGTTATTAAAGTGGCAAAGCGGCAAGGTGGTAGGTGTAAATAAGAGGCTAAGTGGTAAGGTAAGCAGGTTAGATAGTGGACTACGTGTCTGCGGATACGTATATGATGCATGTAGTGGTTTTATGATAAGTTGCTTGATTAACTAGAACTCACTCAGCGTAGCTGACTTTTAGTGTGCACGCAGGTGATCAGACCAAAGAACTAGCATGAGGATGGCACATGGCATGGATTGAACGGCTGGCATCTTAAGATGGAAGAAAAGATGTTTTAAATATAATGATTTGTTTTATAGTATCAGAGAAGAGATTGAATGTTTTGTAACGAATGCTTCAAGTAAACGTTTCCGCGAAAGTTTTAATTAACTCTGATTGCAAGAACTGTGTTTATGAGTAAATCCGACGCTAAAGTAGGGCTACCGGTTTGGGGCCTTACATCTCACTACCTTAATAAGCGTGCCGACCCTCCTCGTTTTCCGTGCCAAAAACCCGACATTATACCTCGTAATCCGTGCCATAAACCGACGATACCCCAAAGTACCGGCGACAATATCTCGAAGTGCGTGCCGACCCGAGATGACCCGACGTTCCACCTCGAAGTACGTGCCGATCCGAGACGACCCGACGATTTACCTCGAAGTACGTGCCGACCCGAGATGACCCGACGACTCGCCTCGAAGTGCGTACCGACGAGACTTAAAGACCGGCGTGCCTCGATTTACGTGCCAAGGAGGTGTTAATCAAGAAGATAAATATAAAGGGTAAAGACATCGAAGCGATGCTCGATTGTCTAGGGTAAAACTAAGCCAAGAAAGGTAGGCATGATGTCTGAATAAAATATAATAAAATAATAAAAGCTTAAACCCTAGTCAAGGGTATATTCAATACCTCGAAAATAAACAAAAAAAAAAAAATAAAACAAAGAAAGTATAAAGATGAAGATAAAAATATAAAATCTTTATTATAAATGAAGTATGATTATTATTTAAATAGATTTTAAATAATAATAAAAGACAAAGAATAAAGAAATAAATGAAAGAATCTTTATTAATAAATAAAGATAAAAATAGATAAATGAATACATATATATTTTTTATATTATTAATATAAACTAAATGATGTATATATATAAGTATACGTTTTTGGAAAACGTGGATTTTAGAAAAGAAAACATGTCGGACTAAGGTCAAAACATAAGAATAAAATATACATGATTTGAATTATAGATTCAAACATGCTATAAAAGAAAAAGAAAAAGATAAAAATAGAAAATAGTTCTAGTTGATAATATTATTTAAGGTTATTATTCTTAAATAATAGTTAAAAGAAAAATATATGTTTCTTAAAGACGAAGAAACGTAGAGTTTAAGAAAAAGTAAAACAAGTTAAACTAAAGGTTTATCTTGTAAAAGAAAAGAAAAGTAAATAAGTTAAAACAAAGAGTTTTAACTTGAAAAAGAAAAGAAAGAAATAATATTTACAACATTTACAATTGTTAGTGCACGGTTTTGCGTCTTGAGTCTTTGTAATTATCGTTAACGTTTTTGTTTTATATTTAATGTAATAATTAATTAAGTTATTATCTAGTTCGTTTTATGTAATGTCTAGTTCGCTAAGGTTGTTTAGCGAACTAAGACTTAAGCTTATTCCCTCCTGATTCGTTAGGGGATGTTAACGAATCAGGGGGTGTTTCGTCTGATTTATGTATGTAACGAAGTAGTTTCTGGTTCGCTAGGGGATGTTAGCGAACCGGACCTATCTTCTACATAGAGTGAACTCAGTTCATATTTAATTTAAGTTTTGAGAGTTAATTAACGAAACCCTGTCCAAATCCTCTCTTGATATTCATCCTAATATTATACAATCACTAATACATATATACTGATAATACATAAACATATATAACACTTAATCATATGTAATTATGAGCTTTCGGTATTAATCGATTATACACAGATCTGAGATCTGTTATTGTTATTGGATTGATACACCCGGGTTCCAACAAGTGGTATCAGAGCTTTCGGGGCTCAAATTACACTTGATTTGGGTGTTTAGACAGTTAATTAGTCTTAGTTATTATTAGTGTTCTGTTTTGATTAAATTTGGATCAATTTAAGGTTAATTGAATGAATTATGGACGAGTTGGATTGGATTTGAGTTGATGTGAGTATTGGTAAGGTATTGTGAGTTAGAATTGAGTTTTTGATTGATTTCAGATTGTTTCGGTATTGGTTTGGTTTGTGGCCGAAATAGAGTCGCTGTTTTGGGATAATTGAGCTAGTTATCGGAGATAATTGGTTACGAGGTTTGGTGTATTGGATTTGCGATCGTATTACGAGTGTTTTGGTTGGTTATTTGTGTGATTTGGTTTAGAATCGAGATAGTATTACATATTTTAGGCTTCTTGGTTTCTGGGTTTGGTGTTCATCATTTCCAGATTTCTGGAAATTCTTTTTGAAGATTTGAAGATTCAAAGATGAACATGATTCTCTACGTTGATTCGCTATCCTGTTCACTTTGATTCGTTCATTAAGTTCGTCAATTCGTTATTCATTTCAAGTGATTCGCTAGCCAGTTCGCTATAATAGTTGATTTGTGTTATCTAATTCGTTATTTGGGTTAACTGATTCGTGTGACACGCGTCCACTTTGGGATTTGTGTCATAACAACCTTTGCCACGTGGCATAAGGTGTCAGAGTTTGTTACAAACGGTTGTAACAACCTGATTCGTTATAGTTGATTCACTAATCAATTGTAGCTGGTTCATTATCTATATCGCTAAGTTTTTCTTAGTGATTCGCTACTGAATACTTTCTAATTTGTTAAGTTTCTCTTATCCATTCCCTAGCTAATTCGTTAGTCAATTCGTTAGTTTGACTTTCTGATTCGTTGACTTTCTAATTCGTTAGATTGATTCGTTAAACTCAACTGTGATTCGTTGATTCGTTAATCTACTGTTCACAGTTCGCTACAACTGTTTACAGTTTGTTACAATTCTCATTCGTTAATCTTATTCTCTGGTTGATTCGTTACATCCTAAAATTTTGGAAACTTGTCAACAATGGCCGGTATGTATGCATTAGCGTCTCAAAACATGTTAATGAAACAAATGTTGCAACTTGATACCGAGATAGGTTCACATTCGAAATGTCCAAGATTGATGAAGTTCAGTGACTTTGCCAAATGGGAACCTCGATTTCATGCTCATTTAGGATCAGTTCATCCTGGATTGCTCATATTGATTAGATGAGGTTTATAGTGTTCCTATGATTGGAGATGAGACTATCGGATTCAGACCTAAAGCTATATCTCAATACTCTCAAGAATAGAAGAAGGCACTAGAGATAGAGACAAAAGCATATTCTACTCTAACTATGGCCTTACCAAAAAATATATTTCACCAGGTGGGTAGTATTAAGATATGTGCTTCTTTGTTTCAACATATCCGAATGAGAAGTATGGGTAATACGACTGAAAGCAAAAGGTGATGCTTAAGTTTCAATTCAAAAACTTTAACTTACTCAAAGGTGAAACGGTTGAAGAGATGACAACGAGATTCAATCATTTGATTGCTGAAATGGATAAAATGAAGTTGGAAATTTCTGAGATTGACAAGATAGATACTATTAAGAGTTCATTACCAAGTTCGCACTCTACTTTTCTAATGGTATTAAAAGAAAACAGCTATTTCATTGAAGACTTGACTGCTAGTGAGTTTTTACAAAAGATTGAAGCTCGTGAATATGATCTCAAGTGTCAAAAGTCATCCAAGGAGAGTCAAGATCCTGCTTTTTATGGTGGTAGCATGCCTTTAAGTTCGACAATTTCACCAATCACTGCTTTTCTGACACAGAACGCAAGAGAGAATGAAACAACAATCTATAGTGATCCTAGAGCATGTTTTTATACTGCTGGTAATTCTGGATCACCAAATGTTTCTGCTGGTTCAGGAAGTTCGTCTTCAGCAAATCAATACTCATCACCTCTAAACGTCAATATGAAAGAAGCTGAACAAAACCTTGCCTTTCTATCCGCTTTCGTGACGTCTTATGAAAATCTGGTTAGTAGCAAAATTGCCACTAGTGATTTAACTGATGAAGATTATGATCATATTGATCCAGATTACTTAGAAATCATAGATTTAAAGTGGAACATGGCAATGATTGTTCGAAAGGTGAAAAGATTTATGCAAAGTACCGGAAAAGATCTTCCCGCTCTAAACAAGAAGTTGGGATTTGACAAGTTGAAAGTGAAATGTTATAATTGTCAAGAATTTGGTCATTTTGCAAAAGAATGTGGCAAACCGAAAAAGGAATATAATGGTCCTCGTGGTCAAAGTTCAAACTCTTCAACACCACGAGGTAATGATGCTGAGAAGAAACCATCAACTTCCGGGTCACAAGCAATGTTATCTAAATGGAGATGATTGGTCACAACGTTTACTGTGCAACGATAATCAAGCTAATTTGTCTTTGTTCGGGTTGACTCAAGATTTCCATGGAAGTGAGGTGTCTTCTGATAATGATTCTGGATCGGATTCTGATGATTCCTATGACAAGCCTACAACAGTCTTTGCATGCATGGCTAAGATAAACGAGGTTAGTCATTCTATTTCAGCTACATCATCTGTTAAGGTAAATTGTGCTGATTGTGAATCTAACAAACCTAAGTTAGAATCTTTGAAGAATCACAATGATAATTTAGTGAGAGAAATTGCGTCTCTAAAGGATACTTATCGACAATCTCTCGAATCTCAAATGAGATCTCGTGAAAAGATTGAAGCATTGTCGACAAGTAATCATGATCTCAAAGCTGAGTTATTTGTGAAAATGACAATTAATGACCAAAAGTTTCAAGAAATTTTGAAACATCGTTCAAAAATAACCGAGCTTGAGAATGAGGTTCTTGAGTTAAAGAACAAATTCGGTAAATTTCGAAATTCATCTTTTCTGTTGAATGAAATTATTGAAGTTTCTGGAAAACAAAAGGATTCAAAGAAAGTTATAGGTTTTGTTGAAATTCCACCACCATTTCACAATGATTATAAAATTAATCCTTTTGCTCCAACTGAGGAGGATGTTAATCTTAAAGAGCCTATGATTTCAGAAAAATCTAAACATAGTAAGTCTGAAACTGTTAAAACCCAATATGTTTCTTAGAAACCTCATGTTCAAAGCAACAAAGTTTTTGTTGAAAATATTGACAAAGTTATCATTGAGGATGTGTTTGAACTGGAAATTATACACAAGAACAAGAACATTCGAAGTTCAAATCACATACTGTGTGAACCTCATGAATTTGAGGAGGCTGTGTATGGTTCACACACAACTAAGATGAAACAAGATGTTCAAGCTAAATCAGTGAAGGCTAAGAAACCAGAAAAACCCAAAACTTCTGATGAGGATTTGTTGCGTTTTATAAATCCTAATGCACTTAAGCCATCATCTGATCGTGTTTTTAAGTTAAAGGGGATGGATACGATGTTCACTGAGAAAGACATTCCAATAAGTATCATTAAACCTGAACTCATTGAGTGTGTTTTTAACAATGAAACCTCCAATGTTCGTGAACTTGAATGTCAATATGCTTATGCGAAAACATCAGCTTCATCTGACACGTTGACTAAAGCAACAAGTTTTAAAACAAGCTAAGAAAATCAACTTTGTGAAGTCAACTGGGATAGATACGTTGAAAAGTTTTACGAACTGTTCTAATTTAGTTTCTTACTTGAAAATGAAATCTGAATTATCTAATGATTTTGCTAAAAGCATGTCTAAAAATGTGAGTCATCAGTCATCATCTGTGTCACATGTTCCAACAAATTTTCAACATCATCATGTTGACATGCGAAGTTGTTTTCTTTGCGGTAAACAAGGTCATGTAGTAAGAAACTGCGGCCAGAAGAACTATCAGAATCTTCATCCTTTTATCAAGAATCATTCCAAACCGGTTCCATTGGTAAAGGAGATTCTGAAACGACCTGTGTCGTATGCTGATGATACTCATATTATGTTTTCGAATGTACATCCTAGAAAAGTTGTTCATGTGAATGAAACTCATGGTTCCGTTAAACCTAAGTTTATTCCTACTGAACCATTATGCAAAAATGTTAATTCAAATGTGGTTCAAGCTGCGTATCTAAGACGAAAGTCTATGAAACCTGTAACTTATTCTCAAGTTGCTGAACAACAATTGAATGCAACTAAAGTTAGTTTTTCTCAAGAAAACCAAAAGGTGCCCAAGACCGAGGCCTGGGCTGCCTTTTTGAACTAATCATTTTCTTTTGTGTGTAGGGTACATCCAAGACCATTTCTGGTGAAAACTGGATCATGGATAGTGGATGTTCTCGTCATATTACTGGGAATCTCAACCTCTTAAATAATGTGAGAAATATTCAAGGGGGTTATGTGGCGTTTGCTAGGAATTATGGGGGTATTATTACACAAGAAGGTGATGTGTCAAATGGGAAGATTACTTTTGAGAAGGTTAATTATTGCGATAAAGTGGACCATAATTTATTGAGTGTGTAGCAAATCTGTGATAAGCAATACACTACAGTATTTACAGATAAAGAATGTTTGATTTTGAAACCGAGTTATGTGATTCCCGAGAACATGGTTGTCATGCGATCACCTCGATCAAATGTTATTTATGTCTTGAATATGAATTCTAAATTATCTACATCGATCGAAACATGTTTTGTCTCAAAAGCGACCGAGAAAGAGTCGGTGCTTTGGCATCGAAGAATGGGTCACATACGTGTTCGAAATATGAATTATTTAATAGCAAACGATCTGGTAGAGGGGGTGTCGTTAAAGAACTTTAAGTTATCTGATCACTGTGTTGCTTGCAAAAAGGGCAAACAGAAGAAGAAATCGCACCCATCTAAGTTATTAAATTCCATTGATACTCCACTTGAACGACTTCATATGGATTTATTCGGTCCAGTGAATCGTGCGAGTATTTCTGGAGACTGGTACTGTCTAGTTTTTACAGATGATTATTCACGATATTCATGGGTTTTATTTATGACTTCAAAAGATCAAACACCGAGTCTTGTTCAAAATCTAATCACTAAGATCGAATCACTTTACAAACTGAAAGTGAGGAGAATTCGGAGTGACAATGGTAATGAATTTAGAAATACTGTATTGGATTTCTTTTGTGTACAAAAAGGAATTCATCGAGAATACAGTGCCCCATATGTACGAAAGCAGAACCGTGTAGCTGAAAGAAAGAATAGAACGTTGATTGAGGCTGCTAGAATGATGCTTGCTGACTCAAAGCTTCCTATCCAGTTTTGGAATGAGGCGGTGAACACTGCTTGTTATACACTCAATCGAGTTCTAACTGTTAAAAGACTCAAGAAGACCAATTATGAATTGTTGAATAATTGTGAACCTAATTTAAAGTATTTGGAACCATTTGGGTGTCCTTGTACTATGCTGAAAAAGGATGTGGGAAAATTTGATGAAAAAGCCATTGAAGGTTATTTCTTGGGGTATGCGTCTCCTAAGAAAAGAGTGTTTAATTTTACGTCCGGTTGTGTTGAAGAATGATATCATGTGGACTGTCAAAAGTACACTACTCCTTCCCAAGGAAAAGGTCCCGACTGGATGTTTGACTACGATGGCTTATTCAATTCATTTACTCCAACAACCTATCATCCAGATGAAAATTTAGTTCGTGCTTATTTTGAAGAACATTTGGAAATTCCAAGATTTTCCAGTTCAAATGATGTTGAAGCTCCAATTGTAGCTCCAACTGAAGAACCTGATAATGAGTTTCCTGTTCATTATGATAATGTTTCTACTTCATCTGATGATAATGCAATTGTGGATCAAGTTATTGAACTTGACAGTGATGTTTCATCTCCTGAATTGGGTGAACATTACACTAATTTATTTGAAAATGTTGCTATTTCTGAAAATCCTACTCTCAGGATTCATAATTACCATCCACAAGAAAACATTGTTGGAGACCTTGATGTGGGAGTTCAAACACGACATCAAGTTGCTTCCTCAAGTGAAAATAATGCTCTATGTGCTTATGCTGATTTACACTCATCTGAAATGGCAACTGTTTCTAAATTCACTTGTTTTCTATCTCAAGTTGAGCCAACGACTCCTCGTGTGGCACTTCAGGATCCTTCTTGGGTAGAAGCCATGCAAGAAGAATTACTGCAATTTTCACGTTTAGGTGTTTGGGATCTTATTGACAAACCTGCTAAAGTTAAGAAGGCAATACCGACTAAGTGGGTATATAAGTGTAAGAAAGACGATCGTGGGGTAATTGTAAGAAACAAGGCACGTTTAGTGGTACAAGGTTTTCATCAGCAAGAGGGTATGATTACACTGAAGTATATGCTCCAGTTGCAAGATTAGAGTCGATTCGAATCTTTATGGCATATGCTGCTTACAACAATATTAAAGTTTATCTAATGTATGTAAAAAGTGCTTTTCTCAATGGTGAACTTCATGAGGAAGTGTTTGTTTTACAGCCTCCAGGTTTTGAAGATCCTGATTATCCTAACCGTGTTTACCGATTAAACAAGGCATTATATGGTCTACATCAAGCCCCGAGAGCTTGGTATGGCACGCTCGCCCACCATCTGACTGATAACGGTTTCAAACGTGGAACTGTCCACTGCACTTTGTTTTATAAAAATATTGGTGATGATCTTCTGCTCGTTCAGATTTATGTTGATAACATAATCTTTGGATCTACAAACGACACGTTGTGTAAGGAGTTTGGGAAATCAATGCAAACCAAGTTCGAGATGAGTTCGATGGGAGAGATGAATTTCTTTTTAGGGTTGCAGGTTCATCAGTCAGCGAAGGGAATCTTCATTCATTAGACAAAATATGTGAACGATGTCTTGAGCCGATTCAAGATTACTGCCAGAAAAATCCCTTCCACTCCTCTTCCCGTGGGTCACAATTTATCACCGGATGAATTGGAGGATATCGTTGATCCGTCCCTCTATCGTGCTATGATTGGTTCTTTAATGTATTTAACTGCTTCTCGACCCGACATAATGTTTTCTGTTTGTTTATGTGCTAGGTATCAAGCTAGTCCCCGAGTGACTCACCTGGCAGCGGTCAAGCATATTCTGCAATATCTAAGGGGAAATCAAGACATCGGGTTATGGTACCCCAAAGATGATACTTTCGATCTTACCGCCTACTCAGACTCAGATTATGAGGATGCAAGATCAATTTCAAGTCTACTACAGCGGGATGTCAATTCTTAGGAAGCCGGCTTGTTTCCTGGCAGTGTAAGAAGCAGACAACGGTCTCCACATCAACCGCCGAAGCTGAGTATGTTGCAGCCTCGGGTTACTGTTCCTAGGTTTTGTGGATACAACAACGTCTTCGCGACTACGGTTTGAAGTTTCTTACTACTCCCATCTTGATTGATAATTCTGCTGCTATTAGTATCACCAAGAATACCATACAACATTCCAAAATGAAACATATCGAAATTCGATATCATTTTATACGGGATTGTTATGAAAAGAAATTAATTGATCTTGAGAAAGTGCACACTGATTTCCAAAAAGCCGATCTATTTACCAAAGCCTTTGATAAAACACGTTTTAACTGTTTGCTTGGTTTAAATGGATTAAAGAAGACCCTTGTTGAGATCCTAAAGTTAGGATGATTATCTTTATTTTAGTTTTGTTCTAGTATAAATTTTTGTTTTTAGGTTTTAGGGGGTGAATCCTAGAAAATACAAAAATATTGTGCTTTTTGTTTGAATAGATAAAACCCAAAAACATTAGAAAACTTTGAAAATTCAAAAATATTGTGTTCTTTCTTGGTTTTCTTTCTTGTTTTATCCTAATATTTGAAAACCCAAAAAAAAATAATAATAATTTTAAATTGGAAAATACCAAAAAGATTGTGTTTTTAGTTTGTAAAGAGAAAAACCAAAAAGATTTTTGCTTATGATCGTTGAAAATTATGTCATTTGCTTCAATTTTGAAGGACATATACTTGTATATGTTTGGTCTTGATATTTTCTTAAGGTTAGCCATTTACCTGACAAATGGATAGTACTTGGGGCGTTCGTTAAGCTTTCTACTTTATTTTTAGCTGAAAAGTTAGTCAGTTATTTAAGTTTGTGAAGCGTGCTTGCATGTTTTGGTCCTGATCTCTACTTATAGATGGATAGGATAGCCATTAATTTATAAACTTAAATTAACTAGGGCACTTAAAATCATGTTGTTTTATGCTCAAAATTTTGAGTTTTTATAGCAAAAAGAGAAAATGATAGTACATTGATTATTTGACCCCAAATCCAGTAAGAAATAAGCATAAAAGACTGTGTGCTTAACCATTGGTGCATTGATAGGTTTTAAACAAGTTGTTAGAGTAAAGTAAGTGATATAAACTTAAAGAAAAGCCAAATTGAAAGAGGTGTTAGTCTCTAGAAAAAATCTCGGTGAAGATGGCAGAAATGTAAGAACCGATCATACTCAAGCCTTATAGTTGTTGATCACCTAAAAATATAATAAAGCAAATAACAAGCGTTAGGATTCTGGACACTGTGAGTCTTTATGCGGCTTAATCATCTGGGAATTCATAAGCATGAATATTTTACTCGCTTTCTAGAGCAAACCCAAAGTCATTAAACTTGATCACTGCTGTACTTCATACAATCCAAATTACTGACTTGATCAAAATCCGCTGTTAGTCATACAATTGTTCCTTCCTTGCGTGCGTCTCCATACCAATAAGAAACGGACCCCAGGGGATACAATGTATGTAAGCCGACAGATGGACTCTTGCATACTTACTCACAGTAAAGGAAACTTGATGCATTGCTCAGAATTTAATAATTGGTATCAAAATTTTGATCAACACTATAATGGTTTAAGTCAAGTTGGGGTGATTTGGCAAAAATCAAATTAAGCCTGAACCGAGATTAGGGGCTGATAGTTTCTGATATTCTGTGCGCTAATTGAACCATAAATCATATCAAAAAAATGCTCGAAGGTTTGTTATAAGATTTAAGTGGACAACAATATCAATGACCGAATTAATGTCAGTCGTAATATCGCTGAAATATAAAAATGTGATGGAAGGGCATTTTGGTAAATATGATTCTCTGCTCAAACTCAACAAAAATACAAAAATATGTAATACTTTTGATAAATCATAGAAAAACACAAAAATATTGTCCTTATTTTTTAATGTTCGGATACTTCTTTGTAAATACATTCTTTATTTTTTACAAAATACCAAAAATATTTTATCTTTCGATTTTAATTTATGTTTCGTAAAAGTGAAACGATTTTTAAAGTATTCAATTATTGGGATAAAAAGGTTCTCGGTAATTTATTTAAGTTAAAATTTTTTAATTATTTATTGATGACTATTTAATTAATTCTTTAATTATTTCATTTAATTATTTAAGTTAAAATTAAATAATCAGTTAATTCGTTAAAATCTAATTCGTTAAGTATGGATAACGAACTAGGTGATTCTTTAGCGAACTAATTTCTAGTTCGCTCACCTTATTCGCTTCTGCATTCTATAACGAATCACTTCTACTTCGTTATACATATTTAACGAATCAAGACACGAGTCACGTCTTGTTCGCTACTCTGAGGTAACGAATTGGAATACTGAATTGTCTAATTCGTTGTTTAAATTTCAAGCGAATCTCTTGATTCGTACAGAGAGTACCTTGGGTGGCGTGCTAGGCTATATAAGACAGAAATCACGAACAGTCCTTTACTGTTCATCATCTTTCTTCAACCTAAAGTCACCTTTATCAAATTTTTTCTCTGAATTTCGACCTTCATATTTCGACATTTCAAGAATATCAGTGTGTTACTAAGGTATAGACGATCACAGCGATATGATTTTCGTCAAAAATGACGGTGTATCAATAGACTAATTATGGATTTTTATGTTCTAAGGGTTTTCCGAGTTCAAAAACCCTGATTTATTTATAATATACTGTGTTTTTGTAGTTGATATATAATCATTTGTGATCGGAATGCGATTCCAAGACCCTTGGTAGACTCTAATCGAAGCATGATTCTAGTTTGCCGGGTCGATTGTGTGTTAATGGTTTCGGGGTTCTTGTTTACTCTGGTTAACCTAAGTATTTCTGGGTTTTGAGTCTCAATCTCAACACCATGAGCTTAATACTATGTTTCCGAGTTCAATACACATAATGATTTGATTATCCGACGATAGTTATGGATTAATTGAAGCTTGAATCGTGTTCTTGACAATCGGTGTTCATCTTAATTTTGACTTTGACTATGTGGGTCAAAGATTAAGTCTAAATTATTGACCATTCGTTATCTTTAGCAAATTGGAACTGCTTAGTGTCCAATTCGTTAAGAAAATACATGAACTAGCTTAGCGAATCAGTTTCTTAACGAATCAATTATGGATTCGCCAAATCTATAACGAACTAGACTTCAGTTCGTTAAACTTGTATAGTTGATTCGTTGTGTCTCTTTTGTTAACTTATTTACCTGATAGCGAATCGCTTGATTCGTTACTGAATGGTAACGAATCATAGTGACAATCACACGAATGACATTTAGTTTGATTTGTCTAATTAAATTTATTTATCATTAAAATTAACTAACTTATTCCAATCGTCTAAACGCGTAAATACATTAATTACACATATCATATGAAATTAAATACATCATCTATAAATATATATATATATATATATATATTATGTGCTAAATGAATATTACATCTTCACACTTCTTATATTAGTTTATACTTATACAGTAAAAATGGCTGATTAAGTAAATCAAGATCCACCAGTTGCTGATCAAGAGCAACAAGAACAACCACCACAGGAGCAACAACCTCAAGTACAGCAGGAGGATGTTATTCTGTTACCATATGACACGAAACACAACATCTGTGCATATATTGATCAAGATATTGTTGACGTTGACGTATTCGGAGACATGTTAGCATTCTTAAGACATTCGGTGATATGTTATGCAATCACTGCTCGACTCAGAGTGTCTTTTAGTATTATTAGGCAGTTTTGGGATACTGCTGAGGTTGTTGAGGTGGAAAATCATATTAGAGTCACGATTAATCAAACTTCTATTACAATTGATGTGGGAATAGTTCGCCGTGGCTTCAATTTGGTAAAATGATGACAACCCGATTGAGTTTGACAAGCAGTACGTTCATTATCTAATGGATCTTTCCTTTCTAATACTCTATCCGAGAGTTATCAGTATTTATCAAATCTGTTTCTATCTAAGTTGATCAAGGGTTTGTTTACTCGTCTACGTTATGGTGGTGATATTGATAAGTCTATGTTGAACAAGAATGGTTTATGCCCACCATACAAGTATCTTCTTCATGTTTTAATTCATTGTATGAGTGGTCGTCGTGGTGGATTTGACGAATGTAGAAGCAGTATACAGTCAGCTTTTGTTGCTCTTATCCTCAACAAGACATTCAACTACTCCGAGCTAGTTTATGATCATCTGAAAAAACAAGTTCAGCAGACACTTCAAAAGAAGAAATTTTTAATGTATCCTCACTTCCTACAGTTGATTATTCAAGACTTAATTTCAAAATTAGTCATTGATCAAACTCAGGTGAATGATGTGTTTCCTATGGAACACATGAAAGCTGATACCGTACATAGGATGTTGGTGTATAGAAAGGAGAAGCCAAAGGATAAACGAATGATTGGTCATATAATTAATCCAACTTATGAATGTCCTCCTAATGAACGCTGGATCCATGACGACTCGGATTTCGAGCGTGAAGGGGGAGAAGGTGGGAACGATGATGATGGAAATGATGGTGATGGTGGAGCTGGTGATGTTGCTTTTCAAGAACAACAAGAAGCAGTAAATGCTGCATTAGCTGCCACCATTGCAGCTCAACAAGAACGAAAGAGGAAAGGGAAAGCGGTGGCAACTGGAGGGCCATCGAAGAAAAGACGTGTTTCAGCTGGGGTTGGGGTAATTATTGGTGTACCACCACCTCGTCAATCAACGCCTCAACAATCGGTAGTGCCGCCTAATACTAGTACTCCGATGCTTACATTGACAACGACGTTGGTGTCCCATGAAAGGCTTGGTTTAATCCTTCAAATGTCATTATCTGAAATACCAAGGCCTCCTGCTACATTATCTACTGTCCCTTCAACACCATCTATGAGGCCTCCTCCTCCTCGTCCTCCTACTCCTCCTCCTCCTCCTCCTCCTCCTCCTCCTCCTCCTCCTCCTCCCAGTGATGTCACTTTTATAAAAATCACTCGGCCTCAAGGACTGATTCAACCTGTTCATCCATCACTATACAACTTGCCACCAAACCGTCAGACTGAGATGCTATTGAATCTTCTCAACCTTTATGAAAACCAAATGGCAGCTGACCGTCAGAATCAAGAACGTCTTATGGAGAATCAAAGACGAATGATGAGTTATATCTCACTTTGTCAGAAGGAGACTAAAGAACTGCGGGCGATTGTTGAGTCTCAGGGGGTGAAAATGAAGGAACAAGAAGAGTCAATCTTGCAGTTAACTTGCAAAGAAGATTCCCTTAATAAACTCAAAAATGATGATCAAGATCCTGAAGAGTCTGGTGCAGGAGGTGAGCCTAAACAATCTCCTGGCTCATCTTCCGGTGCTGGTACAAGCGGCGGTGAGGACTCGGGAAAACAGATTGTTATGTATCAAGATACAACTGCCGCTAAGCCAATTGAGATGATTGCAGCCAATACTATGATATTTATGGATGGATCGGGAATGGTTAGAAGTGTGGTGAACAGAGATGAGATAGAGGTTGGTGAGTTTCTTGATAGGTCTCTGACACGGGACCAGATTTCCATATTGCTTGGGTTGAATGACGATCAGTTAACTTTGTTAGAGACCGAGCCTGATGTCGAGGTGGTAAATGAGGAAGGTATATCGGATGACCCGTCAATTCAGATGAATACGGATTTTATTTATTAAGACGAGGATGTTGATATGGAAGATGTAACTGCCGAGGAGTATCCGGACATGTTTCAACACACGAACGTTGATCAAGGTGCTCATGTGTTTGATGAGCAGACCGTTAAAGAGGCAGAAGATGATTTGGATAAGATGTCTAAGGGAAAGAAGGTTGTGGATATTCGTTTCAGATCGATTGAGAACCCAACTGATGCTGACATTACTAAGTGGTTCAACTACAGAGCGGCGGGTAAAATTATCAAGGCATATCGTTTTGTTGATCAAGAACGAAAAGACACAACTACTGCATGGGTCAAAGAAAACCAAGTGACCTCTTTCAAGACTGTTTCCAAGGTACATGATGATATCGTTTCATGGCTTTATGATTCTGAGCTCAAGGTATGTATAATTAAATGGGAGAAAGGGATTCAGTACTATGAAACGATAATGAATATTCTTACTTTACCGCGTTGGGATGTTCGTACTCTCGCGAGACGTCCATTTATCAATCTTGGGGGTAACCGGACAGCTGAGTAGTTTCATCAACACATACTGTTCGAGGTTAATCATGGCTTCAAGTTTTTCAAGCCCCAGGTTCCGAGACGTAAACGAATTGACGAGATTGATCCAAGGACTGGGTGGAGGAAACTGGTCCTTAAGGTAAAGCCGCCAAAGACGATGAAGCGGGTTCCTGTGAAGACGATGCCCCAACAGATGCATCTCTCGTTCAACCGCTGGTATTATGACAATCGTACTGGCGAGGCCGTCATCGTCCTTGGTAAAGGACTAAAGACTGAGCTCATCAAGATAATCGACCCGATGTGGTTGGTTAATTTATCTGAAACAGACAATGACGTGCTCTACAGGAAACAGATTCTGATCGAGCGCCATGAAGACTACGACCTGGCTATGCAATTCCAACGCGTTGTGCGTGTTTGTCATGAAAGTGGAATTCATAGTTGCAGAGACTGGCAGTCCAAGCGCTTCAAGTAACTTAAAGACAAAGAGCTCAAGACGAGGAGGTGTCTGTTAGTGCACGGTTTTGCGTCTTGAGTCTTTGTAATTATCGTTAACGTTTTTGTTTTATATTTAATGTAATAACCAATTAAGTTATTATCTAGTTCGTTTTATGTAATGTCTAGTTCGCTAAGGTTGTTTAGCGAACTAAGACTTAAGCTTATTCCCTCCTGATTCGTTAGGGGATGTTAACGAATCAGGGGATGTTTAGTTTGATTTATGTATGTAACGAAGTAGTGTCTGGTTCGCTAGGGAATGTTAGCGAACCAGACCTATCTTCTATATATAGTGAACTCAGTTCACGTTTAATTTAAGTTTTGAGAGTTAATTAACGAAACCCTGTCCAAATCCTCTCTCGATCTTCATCCTAATATTATACAATCACTAATACATATATACTGATAATACATAAACATATATAACACTTAATCATACGTAATTATGAGCTAGATCTATAGTTAAGGTATTAATCGATTATACACATATCTGAGATCTGTTATCGTTATTGGATTTATACACCCGGGTTCCAACAACAATCTCCTCCTCTCTTTCATCATCATTTTCAACAACAAGATTACCTCCTTCATCATCATCTTCATCATCAGAATCTGATATGCCATCATCATCATCACTCTCAATGATTTCTTCATCACTAGTCACCCTTGGTGACTCTGGTACTTCCATAATCTCCATGTTATTACCAACAATCCATGGGAGAATTTCATAGTCCACCTCCGGATTGAAATGGCTTCTTAGTCCCAACCTTTGAATTCTTCTAAACACATTCAGGTCTTGGAGGACATGTGTAATACCAGATGTAGGAAGATCTGGACACAAAATGTTTGAAATTATTTGCCGAAGTCTCGAATACATAAGGAACCGATCCTTCTTCCATTTTCTCAGGTTCACCACCAAGCCTTCAAAAATTATTCTTGAGAAGTTGAATGGCCTATTAAAAACAACAACAACAACAACAACAACTGTGGATTTTGATATCTCCCTGCTCATCAGGGTCCATGTTCCCCTCTGTAGTGTAAACCCTAGAATTATGTGGTGAATCAGAAAACGGTACAACACTGGGAGCATACCCTTCTGGAACTGCCTGTCTGTTATGGTTCCAACCGATAATCGATTGGCCAAAGAAATATAAAGGAAAACAGATTAGAAAATAGAAAGAGACATAGACTAATTTTTCATAATTTCATTCATAATTCATGTGGAAATTACATAGTCTTTTATAGACATACAAAGAAACTACCAAATAATCCACTAGCCCATTATATGACCCATGATCTCCTAAACATAATAAACAAACTACTAAACTAACTAACAACTAAATTAGTGGAAGAATAAACGTGAGAAGGCACATATCATTCCCGCGCGCTTCAAAGCGTTCTTGTCCTCAAGAACGAAATGACTTTGACATGGAGGTCGCCATTCGAGTTGAATCACCACACACGGAGCGGTTTTCATGGGGCGCCATGGTTTTCGCCACTCGCGCCTATCCAATGTCTGTGTGAGGACTTCTAAGCTCAAATGAAATCGTGAATGGTGTGGTAGAATTCTGATTACCCATGCTTCAATGGGTGTCGGGTTCATGGATAATTCTTCCGGGATTCCTTCAACTAGGGAGTAGGTATGATGAATAGTCTTGGTCTTGTTGATAGATGGACGAATTGATGACAGTGACAGTTCCGGTGGTAGTGCTAACGGGCCATGTGGCAACATCGGTTTCTGAGGCGGTTTCCTGACTGAAACAATTTCTTGTGCGAGGTTTGGCATGGATGATAGGTGAGGTTTGGTAGGTTGAACGGGAGAGGTTATGACATGTGTCATGGTTTGCAAGGGTGAAGGTGGTTTGATGGTAGTTGTTAGTGGTTGTGAGGCGGAGGTGGCCGATGTTGGCGTTGTGGGAGCGGAAGCGTAAACCGGTGGTGGCGGTGTATGGGTGTGGCGGGCTTCGAACGCGGGTCGGGTCGATCGCAGCTCGATGAAGACAGTTTCAAACCGGGACTTGAGTCGAGCAAAGGATTCTCTCCAGTAACGTAACTCAAGTCTGGATAGTGTTTGAGCAGCCATAGGTCCGGGGGGATCATGGCAGCTCTGATACCACTGTTATGGTTCCAACCGATAATCGATTGGCCAAAGAAATAAGAAGGAAACCAGATTAGAAAATAGAAAGAAACATAGACTAAATTTTCATAATTTCATTCATAATTCATATGTAAATTACATAGTCTTTTATAGACATACAAAGAAACTACCAAATTATCCACTAAGCCATTATATGACCCATGATCTCCTAAACATAATAAGCAAACTACTAACCTAACTAACAACTAAATTAGTGGAAGAATAAACATGGGAAGGCACATATAACCGTCATGTACATTACCTTGGTACCCCATTGTTTCTTGGAAAATCCTCAATGAGCACTGGGTAGTATAAGATAATTGAACATCCAGATTATCATTCAACTGTAGGCTTACCCTTAATAAATTATCAGTAATCTCCACTTCATGTACGGCCACTGTGGCCTTAATTCGACGGCCATTTACATTGACTTCCAACTGTGTTGTTTTCAAAATAACAAGGTGATGATTTCGGTTTATCACAAAGCATTCGGTTAAAGAAAACCGAAGATTTGATCGTATAAGCCATTGTATCATCAGTTCCACCGGCCTGTTCTCCTTTGTGATTTGGAGAAAGGCGCACATATTGTGCTTCGGCACAAATGGGTATACCATCTTTCTACACAAACACAAAAAAAAAAATACATTCAAAGTAAAATTAGTCATTAACGTTCATTACTTTATCATGCATCAAATTAAATTTGAAGTAGAAATTATAGGATAGTCTTTGTGAACATGTTTTTCGACAAATTAATAACCTACACAGAAAACAGAGATGTCAGCAAACATGAAATTGAAAATCTAAACTCATAAAATGAGTGTCGGAAATCATTCAATTGAAGGTTACCGAGTCAGAATTAGAGGATGACTAAATTTGGGTAAGATATATGAGCAACGGTTGAGTATCTAGCTCTGATACCACCTGTCAAGACCGATCAATCAACACAACAATCGGTCTTGTAACCAACAACAGCGTGTTGACAAGACGGTTACATGTTCCGCTTTGGTGAAGATCCAATGAATATTAAAGGTGGTATCAGTAATTCTCAAAATCTTGCTAACCAGACAGAAATGTAACTCAAAATATTTCCACTAATTTTGTGAAGGATACAATGAAAATCGATTAGGGTTTCTAGGTGGAATGTTTTTATTTGTGGAAGCTTTTTCGTACAAAAATATTCTTTTTTAGGAAATGGCAGCCGTCAAATCACAACATTCGCTCTGTGTCCGTTGTCATAGGAGTGACCTAAAGTTTCCTTAAATAGGCATGCCCTGACACCTTCTAGAAACCCTAATGATTTATACTTAACATATTCAAACATATTACAAAATATTACAAGTGTAAACAAGTTTTTGAGTAAGCTCGTAAGCTTTTATTCTTGTCGAGCATACCTGGTAACCATAAGTATGCTTGGAATAGTTCTCCGAGAAAGCATTACATAGGATATTTTCCTTAGAAAATATCCTTCAAGCAGACTTCAATCTTCATGAGAATATCAAATTTTACTCGATAATATCCTACGAGCAAACTTGTTCTTCTTGGGTCCCTTCAACCTTTTGTTACTTAACTTATTTGAACAAGTTAAGTGTGCTGGTGACACTGTAGCTTGCTCGAGGCTGAACCTTGCTTGATGGAAGTCCGAAGGATAATTTCTTCGATAATTTCTTAGCCAAGGGTTTGCTCTAATACAAAACTTGCTCGACTTGAAGAACAACCTTGGTTGATGAAGTGTAGCTTGCTTGAACTAACACTGAAAAGACTTATAGAAGACAACTTTGCTCGTTGAGTAAAATACATTGCTTGAATTAAGTCTAAGCTTGCTCGAAGGCTAAATTTTCTCGTTTTCAATACTTAGCCATTTATGAGGAGGTTGAGAAGATTCCAATATTCCTTTTGTCGAATCTTGATCCCAACAAGCAGGTTGGTATCTTGGCAGTGTAATAAGCTGACAAATTAAAAGATGGGTTAGAATTATAGCATAAAGTTTTGGTAATGAAGGCAAAAATGTATTAATAGCATGTCATACTCAAGCCTTATGTTTCGGTAGATCACCAAAAATAAAGTGTTATTAAAGGTGTTTTAAGAATCTTGTATATAATCTACACTTCATTGTTGTACGGTTTTATGGCCTTAATTCCTGTATTGATGGGATGGTTTAGGTTTCTGGAACCATCGGGTCTTTATGCGGTTTATCATCTGGGTATTCATTTCGGTGAATATTAAAAAAATGTGCTCAAAGAGCGAACCATGAAAAGTCATTAAACTTGATCAATTTGTACATTGTTCCTCTCTTGCGTGCATCTTAATACCAGAAAGAAATGGACCCCAGGGGACATAATGTCTGCAAGCTGAGAGATGAAATTGTGCATACTCATCCATGGTAAAGGAAACTTAGGGTATTTCTTGATAACAGGGGTATGCCTTGTTGTGGAAAATTGTTGTTAAGATTACCAAATCAAAAAGTTTAAAAATGTTTTGATCTACTGGTTCTAATGTTTAAGTTAAGTTGGGGTGACATGATAAAAAAACAAATTAATCCTGAATAAAGAATACAATCTGATCACTATCTGATATTTGTGCTTAATTGAACCTTAATTGTGACACTCGTCAATTTCAGGTTAACTCCATTATTCAGAACTCTGTTAATTCAAACGCAAGATCACATGAGCTATGTCATTCCAGCTAACGCGTTTCAAATTACCTTTAATTAGAGTTAAATAACACATGACAATCATTACACAATTAGTCTTTCGGAGTTTCACCGAAACACACACGATTCGACTCAAACCGTTGGTGAACAAATAATAAATATCATAAACAAGTATTTTATATAATTATGTGTTACGTTTAGGTGTTACTTAGTGCTTACATGTATAACCTTATATCATGAAGAAAATAAACAAGTTATGCAAAAATTTCACAAGATAAAAGTTGAGGGTGCTAGTTGTAACTTGTAATTATTTAATCATTATATAAACAAATTAAAATAATAAACCCTAACATTTCCCTCCCTCCCTCTCTTGGTCGATGGAAGCCCCCCTCCCCCCCCACCATCCCCTCTCTTGATCCATCGAACCCACACACACATGCATACAAGGTGGTTACAAGTTGTTTTGAAGATCTAAGAGGGTAACTAGGTAAATTAAACACTATATATAATCTATTATACAAATTAATTGCATGATTAAACATGATGATCATAACCCCTAATTTTTAAACATGTTTATTCTTGATATGCTAGAGTTGTATGCATGATTGTTAGTTCATAGGTTAATAGTTTGTTGAGTCTTTGATGAAAACTGATGTTGGACAGAATCATAATAGCATGTTAAAACGACTGTAACTCGACGCTAATGATGTGTTTTGAAGTGATTATTGATTCTATGATGTGTTAGGTTGAGTCTAGTTTCTAAAGAGTCTTAGTTTGTAATTTTTGGACGTATGAAAGTTAGTTTTTATTAATTTACAAATATGTTGTGCAAGTCTAATTCGGGAATCCTTTTGGTAGGCTGTTTTGCGATTAGTGTGTCTTACAAAAAACAAGACCAGTTGAGTTGGTTCCACTTCTGGAAGTTTCTAATTTGAGTGTGGAATTTAACCCAATTGGTCTTGCATTAATTGGATTAGCCATGCAACAGGAATTGAAAATAACATTCTGTTGCGCATGATAATGACTGATGTGTGCTTACTGTGTTCTTTTGATCATTATGAGAAAACTGTATGTAATAAAAATATAATAAAGTATTTTTAGAAACCTAACTCAGTTTTGCATCTGTGATGATTTTTGGTTATTTTATCTCCATTTTATGATTTATGAAATAGAGGAATCTCGACGTGTTAAGATCTGTCTCGTTAACTTAGCTGTTGTATTCCTTGAATTAACATGAAAAGTGACAAATTGATCGATGTTTGCTATGTGTTCGACATATTTTCCCTCGTGGGAGATAATTTATTGGTAATGTAATATAGTAACATTTAACACTATACTTGTTCACACATGTAACTTATCACCAACGTGTTTGTCGAGTCGCACTTATTTCACAAACGAAACTAAATCCATCTGAACATCGAACCGGTTAATATTTGGATAATAGCGAGTCACCTTTGAGTAGTACTACTGGGTTTGACAAACCCCACCCAACTTTAAACCCGACTGTAGGTCGAGTGGGTGTAGTTTTTGCTAACACATTTACCATGGTCGTGGTTGACATGGTGGCAAGGCAAACGTAGAAACAGTAAAATTTGGTGTCGAACACTTAGTAATACATGCTTGATTGGTTAGCTACCTATTGATATATAATTGACTTAACACTATCTGGTAACGCTAAAACGCAACGCTTAAACTTACTTAAACATGTGAACTCACCAACCCTGTGTTGACACTTTTAGTATGTTTATCTCAGGTAGCGAGGCGGGCGAGCGGTATAGGACATGCATACTCTGAACTCTATTTCTTTAACCTTTCTTTGAATTTTATCATGATAACTGTGTTTAAAGTCGTCCTGTGTGGCGCAACTAAATTGCTTTACAAGAATAGATTGAACTAATAAATAATTTCTATTTTATATACAAAGTCAAATAGAAATTTATATACAAAGTCAAATAGAAAAAAGGAAAGACATGTATTTATCTAGTTAGGTTTTATGGAATTTGATAATATTGTATTTATCTAGTTAAGTATTTATCTAGTTAGGTTTTATGGAATTTGATACTTGAAGAACATGAAGATGAAGATGAAGAACATGAAGATGAAGATGAATCTATAAGTTGATAGTTTAGTTTAGGAAAGTGGGGTCCACCTTACGCTTTCGCATTATTCACTTAAGACTTGTATGTCTTGGTTGTTTTTGAAAAAATTAATTTTGTTGTTTGATATAACTAATGATTCCAATCCTTTTAATTCACACCCTCATACGGTAAAAATCCATTAGTGGATTTTGAGGGTGTGACAGATTGGTATCAAAGCCATTGGTTATAGGGAACTAGATTTGCATTCATACTAGACTATAACCGCAACGACCCATTAGTTATGATCTACGCACTTCATATAAATATATATATATATGATATATATGACTATTAACTTTCTTTATTTCTTTTCCTCATTCACTCAAACGCACGTAACCCATACACGACTTATCCTGTAGGGATGTCAACACCATCATCATCATCCGACACGGTATCCCACACCCCAGGAAAGGAACCACAGCTTCCTAACCCATCATCACCTTGAGTAGTCCCAACGCTAGCAAACCCTGTACCGAAGAGGCACCGCCCATCTGGAGACGTTTACGAGTGCAACGGTAACTCAGATTGGTACCTAAGTTTGATCGAACGGATTGTTAACCGTGAGCAAGTTCCCCCACTACCTCTCCCGGGCTGTCCTATGTCCTTCAACACACTACCACCCCTAACCCAACCGATGGAGCGTACTTTTGCAGCTCTCGCTTCCTATTTAGGGCGTGAAGTTGACATTATGCACACCACGAGAGCGAAGGTTACTGAATTGAAAGAGGATGGAGCTAATGCTTGGAGAAGAATTTCCTACCTGACTAAAGCCTTGAAGGAAGTTCAGGATGCTCATTTTCAACAAATGAAGGTAGTGACCATTATGCAATCAGATATGATAGACTTGTAGGAAGAAGTATCAGTAGCTCTAGCTTGTTGCGAAACACTAGAGGGGCGAATAGCCCCGAATGAAGCAGGACAGGAGGAGGATCCTGAAAAAGACCCCGAGGAGGAACCTGAAGAAGATCCCGCGGAGGAACCCAAAGAAGAACCGGAGGGAGAGCCGGCTGAGGAGGAGGCACACTCAGACGTGTCCTCAGACGACGACATCTAAGAATGATAACACCTAGATGGAGGGGTTGTCTCCATCCAAACTTATATATTCCTATACTTTTTAGGATTGATTTCAAATATTATTTGGATTATTGTATGCTTGTGATGTGATGTTTCTATTTCTTTTTCTTTCCTTTCTTTTCTACCTTTTATTACATGTATGGTTTGTTGCATATGAAACCGAGAGTTCATGTCTAACATTTTTTGCTGTGATTCTAAGAGATGTCTGGAAGAAACGCTGGTTGTGGTCGCGGTAACATCAACATGACCGCAACAGAACTCTGGCTGCTCATGTTCAGAACCATGTTGGAGGCCAAGCCAGAGTCTGTACCTTCAAGAATTACCTGGACTGCAAGCCCAATTTGTTTAAGGGCACTGAGGGAGCCATAGGTTTCCTACGTTGGGCCGAGAAGGCAGAGTCAGCCCCGAGATGTGAAACTGTCCACCAGCCAGCAGGGTCAAGTTTGCTGCTGGAACACTGCAAGATTCAGCCCTCACCTGGTGGAATTCCAATGTGGAAATACACGGATTGGAGTTGGCGAATGCTATGAACTGGGAGGAATTCAAGAATTTGATGCAGGAAGAGTATTGTCCTAGAGAGGAGATCTCGAAGCTGGAGTCGGAATTTTGGGCTTTGAAGATGGTGGGATCTGAAATTGAAGCCTACACCACCCGTTCTCACTAACTGGCAGTGATGTACCAGCGGATTGTAGACCCGCCAAGTAAGAGAATTGAGATGTATATAGATGGTTTGGTACCCCAGATTCAGGGTTTGGTGACGTCTTCCAAACCGGCCACTATTCTGCAAGCGATCTGAATAGCCCACAAGCTGACGGATCAAGCAGTGACCCAAGGTGCGTTACCACCTAGAGGTTCCACCTCTAAAACCCTTGAAATCTCGATAAATGACAACAACAACAACTCCGGGAATGGGAAGAGGAAGTTTGACAACGAACCCCCCGCAGCAACAACATCATCGTAAACCCGAACTCGCTCGGAACTTCAATAATCAGAGTTCCGACAACAACAATGGTGGCGGGCAGGGTTCGAGTAACTATGCTGGAAAGTACCCGAAGTGTAACAAGTGCAACTATCACCATGCTGGCCCATGCGACCGTATCAAGTGACTGCAGTGCGGTAAATAAGGTCATCATGCCAAGGACTGTAGAGGCGACATCGCGGGTAAGGGCGCTCCTAAACAGCCTGCAACTACGAAATGGTTCTTTGAGTGTGGTCAGGAGGGTCATTTCAGGAAGGACTGTCCTAAACTGAAACACAATGAGGGCAACAGAGGCAACAACAACAACAACAACAACAACAACGGAGGCGGTACTAAAGGTAGAGCCTTTGTCATTGGATGAGGCCAGGCCCACAACAATCAAAACGTGGTTACCGGTAAGTTTCTTGTAAACTACTGTTTTGCTTATATTTTGTTTGATACTGGAGCTGATAGGAGTTTTGTGTTGAAAGCCTTTAGTGAACTCTTAGACTTAACTCCAACCACATTAGATGTTAAGTTTCCTGTTGAAATAACTGACGGTAAGTCTATAGAAACAACTCATGTACTACCGGGATGTAAGTTGAAACTATCGGGTCATACTTTCGATATCGACCCAATACCCTTTACACTTGGTAGTTTCTACGTTGTTGTCGGCATGGATTGGCTATCCGAGAATAGAGCTGAGATTATATGCCATGACAAGATTGTTCATATCACTACTCCTTCTGGCGAAATCATCTCGATACAGGGCGAGAAGAGCGGCATGACCACAAGCATCATCACCCTTATGAAGGTGCATAAATACTTACGAAAGAGTCATCCGGCGATTTTAGCTCATGTCATCGAGAAACCCGCGTAAGGGAAGCGGATCGGAGAAATAAAAATTGTGCGAGATTTTACCGAAGTCTTCCCAGAAGATTTTCCAGGACTCCCACCATTCGATAAGTCGAGTTCCAAATCGACTTAGCCCCCGGTGCGGCACCCATAGCACAAGCCCCGTATCGGCTCGCACTGGCAAAGCTTCAGGAGTTGTCCACTCAGTTACAGGACTTGTTGGATAAAGGTTTTATCCGACCCAGCTCATCACCATGAGGAGCCCCTGTTCTATTTGTTCTAAAGAAAGACGGGACTTTCCGCATGTGCATCGACTACCTGGAACTGAAAAAGGTGACGGTAAAGAACCGTTATCCCCTACCCCGAATTGATGATCTTTTCGACCAGCTTCAAGGATCGAGTTACTACTCGAAAATCGATCTGAGATCTGGTTACCATCAATTAAGAGTGCGCAAAGAAGACATTTCAAAGACGGCATTCAGAACTCGGTACAGTCACTATAAGTTTTCGGTTATGCCTTTTGGCTTAACCAACGCACCAGCCGTATTCATGGACCTCATGAATAGAGTATGCAAGGGGTACCTCGAAAAATTCGTTATTGTTTTTATTGACGATATACTAGTATACTCCAAGAAGAAAACAACCATGAAGAACACTTGAGGTTAATCTTGAAATTGCTAAAGAAGGAAAAATTGTACGCAAAGCTCTCTAAATGCGAATTTTGGCTTCGCGAGTTTCACTTCTTGGGACATGTGATCAATGAGAGTGGTATCTATGTTGATCCAGGCAAGGTAGAGGCCATCAAAAACTGGGAAGCACCTAAGACTCTGACTGGGGTGCGGAAATTCCTAGGACTGGTTAGCTACAACCGATGTTTCATAGAAAGATTTTAAAAAATTGCTAAACCGGTCACCACACTGACACACAAGGGTACTAAGTACAATTGGGGTGACGCGTAGGAGTCTGCCTTCCAACTGTAAAAAACAAAACTCTGTAGCGCGCCTATCCTAGCCCTCCCTGAGGGAACATAACATTTTGAAGTACATTGTGATGCATCGATACAAGGTCTCGGCTGCGTATTAATGCAACTCGAGAAAGTTATAGCATATGCCTCTCGACAGCTACAGATACACGAGAAGAACTATACGACCCATGACTTGGAACTCGGAGCTGTGGTGTTTGCCCTTAAGATACGGAGACATTACTTGTACGGTACCATGTTTACCATCTACACCGACCACAAGAGTCTCCAACATATTTTGATCAAAAGGAGTTGAACATGCGACAGCGTCGTTGGGTCGAGCTACTTAAGGATTATGATTGTGTCATCAAATACCACCCTAGCAAGGCCAATGTATTGGCCGATGCTCTCAGTAGAAAGGAAACCCTTAAGCCTACACGGGTGCGAGCATTTCAACTCACGATTCATGTCAACTTTCCTGGTCAGATTCGTGATGCTCAACTCGAAGCTTTGAAGGACGATAACCTTCCGTCAGAAATAACGCGAGGTATGGATAAGCTACTTGAAACCAAATCGGATTTGGGTCCCTCGATACGGAAGGTACTTTTCTGGTGGCCTAACATGAAAGTCAACATTGCCACCTACGTGAGCAAATGTTTGACTTGTGCAAGAGTCAAGGTGGAATATCAGAAACCACCTGGTCTGTTACAACAACCAGAAATCCCAACGCGGAAATGGGAACACATTTCCATGGATTTCGTCACAGGCTTACCCATAACACCGACGGGATGCGATACCGTCTCGGTGATCGTTGACCGGTTGACTATGTCTGCGCATTTCTTAGCGATCTAGGAATCGGACAAAATGGAAAGACTGGCCCAATCATATCCGATCGAGATTCCCGTTTTCACTTCGCGCTTTTGGAAGTCGCTACAGAACACACTATGCACCCGCCTCGATATGAGCACAGCATACCATCCTCAAACGGATGGGCAAAGCGAACGCACCATTCAAACCTTTGAAGACATGTTGCGTGCATGCACATTGGATTTCGGAAAGAGTTGGGAACCCCACTTGCCCCTGGTAGAGTTTTCGTATAATAACAACTACCACGCAAGTATTAAGGCAACGCCGTTTGAAGCGTTGTACGGACGAAAGTGTCGATCGCCTCTTTGCTGGGCAGAAGTGGGTGATAGCCAAATCACTGGTCCCGAATTTGTACTTGAAACCTCAGAAAAGATTGTCCAAATCCGGAATCACATTGCAGCAGCACGGGATCGCCAAAAGAGTTACGCCGACAAACGCCGAAAACCTCTGGAATTCCAAGTGGATGACAAGGTAATACTGAAAGTCTCACCTTGGAAAGGTGCAGTTCGTTTTGGGAAACAAAACAAACTAAATCCACGATACGTTGGTCCCTTCTGAATAACCGAACGTAACGACCCGGTAGCATACCGATTGGATTTACCAGCAGAACTCAGTGGCATACACAATGTTTTTCGTGTATCCAACTTGAAGAAATGCCTTTCTGACGAAACACTAGCAGTCCCTTTGGGCGAGTTGCAAGTTGATGAACAGTTACGCTTCATCGAGGAACCAGGTGATGTTTTGGATTGGGAAACCAAAACACTAAAACACAGCAACATTCCTATTGTTAAAGTTTGTTGGAACTCGAGACGTGGACTAGAGTTCACATGGGAACGCGAGGATCAAATGATGAAAAAGTATCCTCACCTTTTCGAAGGGTTGACCAAGCACCGAAAATCGTGAAAACCGACAACCCGTCAGACAACACCGGAGGTATGAATTAAATTTTGGGACGAATTTCTTTCCACAAGGGGATGATGTTACAAACTAAAAATGTTTTGCCTTTTTCAGACAGCCATCGCAACAGGACACAAATTTTCGGGACGAAAATTCTTTCAACATGGGAATGATGTGACACTCGTCAATTTCAGGTTAACTCCGTTAATCCGAACTCCGTTAATTCAAATGCAAGATCACATGAGCTATGTCATTCTTGTTAACGCATTTCAAATTACATTTAATTAGAGTTAAATAACACATGACAATCATTACACAATTAGTCTTTCGGAGTTTCACCGAAACACACACGAGTCGACTCAAACCCTTGCTGAACAAATAATAAATATCTTAAACAAGTATTTGATATAATTGTGAGTTACGTTTATTTGTTACTTGGTTCTTATATGTATAACCTTATATCAGGAAGAAAATAAACAAGTTATGCAAAACTTTCACAAGATAAAAGTTGAGGGTGCTAGTTGTAACTTGTATTTATTTAATCATTATATAAACAACTTAAAATAATAAACGCTAACCTTTCCCTCCCTCCGTCTCTTGGCAGACGGTAGCCCCCCTCCCCATCCCCTCTCTTGATCGATCGAACCCACACACACATACATACAAGGTGTTTACAAGTTGTTTCGAGGCTAACTAGGTAAATTAAACACTATATCTAATCTATTCTACCAATTAATTGCATGATTAAACATGATAATCATAAACCCTAATTGTTAAACATGTTGATTCTTGATATGCTAGGGTTGTATGAATGATTTTTAGTTCATAGGTTAATAGTTTGCTGAGTTTTTGATGAAAACTGATGCTGGACAAATTCATAATTACATGATAAAACGATTGTAACTCAATGTTAATGATGTGGTTTGAAGTCATTATTGTTTCTATGATGTAGTAGATCGAGTCTAGTTTCTAAAGATTCTGAGTTTGTAATTTTCTGACTTATGAAAGTTAATTTACAAATATGTTGTGCAAGTCTGATTCGGGAAGCCTTCTGGTAGGCTGTTTTGGGATTAGTGTATCTCACAAACGACAAGACCAATTGAATTGGTTCTACTTCTGGAAGTTAATAATTTGAGTGAGGAATCTCACCCCAATTGGCCCTGTATTAATTGTGTTAGCCATGCAGCAAGAATAGAAGACAACATTCTGTTGCGCATGATAATGACTGCTGTGTGCTTATTGTGTTGTTTTGATCATTGTGAGAAAACCGTATGCAATAAAAATATAATAAAAATATTTTTAGAAACCTAACTCAGTTGTGCTTCTGTGATGCTATTTGGTGATTTTATCTAAATGTTATGATTTTTGAAGTAGAGGAATCTCGATGTGTTAAGATCTGTCTCGGTAACTTAGCTGCTTTATTCCTTGAAATGACATGAAAAGTGACTAGTTGATCGATGTTTGCTATGGTTTTGACATATTTTCCCTTGTGGGAGATAATTTATTGGTAATTTACTATAGTAACATTTAACACTATACTTGTTCATACATGTAACTTATCACCAACGTGTTTGTCGAGTCGCACTTATTTCACAAACGAAAAACGAACGCATCTCATGCATAACCTTTATGTGTCGAGTCTAGAGACTCACTTGTAGTTCAAACACTTAGAAATCTCATTCTTGTTTTTAGAGCACTAGTGAGGATTTCTGTGACGCGCGCTTTTCTCGGATCTTTTTGTTAACTTCGCAAACAGCGAGTTTCACGGCCCCTTTTACTCTTTTAACGCTTTTATTAGGGGTGATATTATACTCCAACGATTTAGATTATGTTAATCATTGTATAACACTTGTATGGAAAAGTGGCAACAAACCAACTAAGTCCTTCTGAACATCGAACCAGTTAATATTTGGATAATAGCGAGTCACCTTTGAGTAGTACTACTGGGTTTGACTAACCCCACCTAACTCTAAACTCGACTGTAGGTCGAGTGGGTGTAATTTTGGCTAACACATTTATCATGGTCGTGGTTGACATGGTGGCAAGGAAATCTTATAAACATTCAGCTTCGATGTCGAACACTTAGTAATACATGCTTGATAGGTTAGCTACCTATTGATACATAATTGACTTATCACTATCTGGTAACGCTAAAACGCAACGCTTAAACTTACTTAAACATGTGAACTCACCAACCCTGTGTTGACACTTTTAGTATGTTTATCTCAGGTAGCCGAGGCGGGCGAGCGGTATAGGACATGCATACTCTGAACTCTATTTCTTTAACCTTTCTTTGAATTTTATCATGATAACTGTGTTTTAAGTTGTCCTGTCTGGCGCAACTAAATTGCTTTACAATTTACGCTTCCGCATTTTTCACTTAAGACTTGTATGTCTTTGTTGCTTTTGAAAACTTTAATTTTGGTGTTTGATATAACTAATGATTCCGATCCTGCTAGTTCACACCCTCTGACGGTAAAACTCCGTTAGTGGACTTTGAGGGTGTGAAATTAATCGTATCACTGATGTCTTTGAATCTTTTGTTTAAAAGTTTAAGTGGACAACAATACCAATGACTTGCTTAACATCAGACATAATAAAGCTGAAATATAAAACCGTGATGGAAGGACGGATAGGTCAATATGATTCCTTGCTCAACTCACAAAAATATGTTTCTTACTGAAATATAAACCAAAATGATTTTACATTTCTGTATTTTTTTCGACTTTAGTGAATGGTTAATCGGGTTTGGATATCCAAGAATCTGAATCGAGTGGTTGTTTTTTATTAAATTTCAAGTGGATTTATCAAGGTCATTAATTTGGACTTGATTGGGCTCGAAAGTGTGAAATTTGTCAGTTAAACATTGTTTGAAATTTAACAGCGTATAAGTCTTCTACTTATACGGGCGTATAAGTCTATGGTATATATATTGGGATCTTATGCGCTGACTATTTATTATCTGCTTATACGTTCTTCAGAGAGACATATACGCTGTGAATCTTGTTCTTGATCTTTTTGCCCGTATAACTTGATCTGTATTCAGTATAATTGAGATTATTGATTCTTGTGGTTTATTTGCACAACACTTGAGTATTTGAAGGTAAAAATTGAGTTTAATATGTTGGATTTGCTTATTTTACAGCTGATAGACAGTGCATGATTATTTGATCAAATTGGACTAGGTTTTGGAGAGAATTCATAGCGGTTTTGCTTTTACAATGTTGGCGATCGATAAACGAACCTTTGTATCCATATTGGATAACCAATTGATGTATGTTTTGGAAAATTTGACTTTGACTTAATTGTGTTCAGCCTATAAGGTGGTAGTTGCTTATACGGCGTATAAGTCCAATGGACTTATACGGCATATAAACTTCTAAAAACTTATTGTTTTACAAATCATATACAGGGTTAAAATCTTACATGTGGAAGTGACTTATCCGCTCTTAAATCTTACACGTTGATCATGACTTACACGCTCATAAGACTTATCCATTCATATGACATACCCGTTGATTCAAGACTTACACGTTGTTGTATCTTATACGTTTGTTATGACTTATCCGCTTAAGGACTTACACGTTTAAAATACATATACGTCTATGTTGTATACTTACACGTTGAAAAACATATACGATGATACTTAGAAATTTTTTTAACTGTTAAATTTTTCAAAAATTTCTAATATGTTGATTCTTTGTTTGAGTGTGAAAATGTGAAAGATTATGATGTTAATCATAATATTTGTGCACTTTTGGACGGGAAAAGCAATAAGATGGAACCGTTTAGACCGATATTTCCATTCTTTCAATGATAGAGATTTCTAAAGGCAATTACGACTAATACGGTTGTTATAAAGGAGATCGTGGAGTAGTTCTGGAAGAATGAAAAGCTCGAGGAGGAATGTATAAAGTCAGTGGTGCAAAAGAAGGAAATCATCGTGTCCAAATAAGTCTAACGTGTTGTACTAGAGATTCGTGATGAATAAAGTTACCCGACTGCTTTGGATGAAAGGATAGTTAAGGGATGCTTATTAAGGATGGGTTATCAAAATGATTTGAACAAAGTTGCTTACTTGAAAACTGGATTATCGAGGCCGTTCCAGTTCTTGGTTCACATGATTGTTCATTGTTTGGTTCCTCAAAAAGGAGGTTATGAGGAGATTTTGGATTATCAAATGCGCATGATAACCGCACTATTTGAAATACAACTTTTCTAAGGTTATATTTTAACATATGAAGATGTACTTTGAGAGTAAGTAGCGGATGTACCCGCGATTCATTCAGTTGTTCGTAGATCTTCAATTTCCATATGTGATTAAGACTGGTGAAGAAATGAAAATGGCTCACATGTCTGAGAATGGATGTGCAAAGTTGAAGTCTTACAGGAAAAAGTCTGAAGAAGAAATTCTGGTGTTTCGTGCTATTTTTGGAAATCTACGAGATACTGATTATGTTGAACCTTCAGAGAACAAATGAAGAAAGGATGAAAGTGATTATGGTCGTGAGAATGAGCTTGTTCGTTTACAGATGTTCCTGCATATAAGGGGATTTGCTGGTTTGTAAAAACTGAGGCCGAACTTGCTGATAGGGGTCTCAGAAATCCAAAAGGAAGGGTAAGCGTATTATTAAAACTGAACAAGTAACGCATCCTGCTCCAGATGCACAACAACCACCTGTTGGTGGTGCTAAACAAACTGAAGATTCAACCGGAGAGAAAACAGAGTCTGATTCTGAGACTCGAAGGAGGATATTCGCTGATCCTCGTGCAATTTTTGAAATGTAAAAGGAGAGGCGTTCGAAGAAGAAGTTTGATAAAGATGATACTTATGAGCCTGATTCTATCCAGCCGAAGAAGAAATGAATAAAATATATGGCTAAAAAGGCTAAATATGGTTTGAGTTTAGTTGATGATCCAGAGGATTTGAATGCTGGAGTGGATATGAACATTGAAAAGACTCCTGAACAATCCAAGGCTGATCAAAGTGTTGAAGTTGAGAAGACACCAGTGTTTGATGTCAACTTGGATGATGTTATTAATAAATTGTTGAATACTCCACGTGCTCAAAAGTATATACCTCGATCTACACCAGCAGTTGAAGAACCAGTTACCAAAGAAACTCCTAAAGCCGATCCTAATATTTTACAACAATCTTTGGGATGTTTTTCAGTTGCCTATTTGTTATTGGATGGACCGTCAAGAATGGAATTCAATGTGTTGAAAGACAAAGTTGATAATCAAAAAGTTTGGATTACAAGTTTGGGTGAGGAGAGCGAAAGACTAAGAGCTGAGAATGTTGAAATCAAAAAGAGATTGGAAGAAAGTGAATGAAAAGGAAAGATACTAGATGATTTATTGTATGAGCATATGAAATATTTTGTTATAATTGAGAATAAGCTTGGTATTAGACTTAACTCCGAAGTAGATCGTGCTGAAGCGAGCGACACGGTATTTGAACGTGTTTATAGGGAAAAAATTGGTATTGTTGAAGGTATGTTTCGGGTTGAGTATGATAATGAGAGAGCTGCTGATAAAGGAAAGTCTAAAATTAAATATCCTATTGTTGATGATTCAAATAAAGAAGATGCCTCTGTGTAGGCTGGAGGATCTAGTTAGGTGGATATGCAGGTGGATGAACTTGTGGTTGTTAGTGTTCCAACTAAGGTAGTACCTGTTGAACAACCTGTTGAGGAGACCAAGGTTGTAGAGGAAGAGAAAGAGAAAGAGGAAGAAGAAAATGAAGATGAAGAAAAGTTGGATTTTGGTGATTTAGCTGACGATTTTACTGATCTGGATGATGATGATGATGATCCACAAGACGGTGCAGGTGCTTTATCTGCAAAAGCTGATAAAAAGTTTTACTCTGCTGGGGTAATGTTCAATCTAATGCCACAACAGGAGTCTGAAACTAAGAATGCTTCCACTCATAAACCATTGGAGGAATTGGAAGATTTGGATATATTTGCGGATCTTTCGAGGTTTAAAGTATCAAATATTAAGGATGAGTTAGAATAGGAGAAATACCGGTTGACAAGTCGGAGTTAGCAAAGATGTTAGATGTATCGGTTGACGATCTAACATTTTACTTTGAAAAAGACATCTCTGAGTCAAATATAAATGAAGACTGGTTGAATCAAGATGTTATATTTGATGAGAGACCATATTATGTTAAGTGTGTGGGAGAATTAGAGGAGTTTGATGCTTTTGATGAAGTATTCGATGAAGTGATTGAAATGGAGCTGGATCCTTCTAAACAGTTTAAGAAATTCACAAAGGATGAAATGAAAGGTTGGTATTCTAATCATACAATTAAGCCAAAGCAAGTATACTTAACTTAGTGAAGTATTACAAGAAAAATCAAAAGGATATGGCGTTGGGAAAGTGTATAAGTATAGCCTACTTGTGTAATATTCGGAAGATTGCTATACGAAGACTCTTTGGGGTTCAATACTTCAATAATTTGATGGAGCTCAAATTGTTGCCATGGTTTGATGTGTATGACATTTGTACACATTATGACCTACTGTACAAACCGAAGAGTGGTCATGTTAAAGAGATATGGTCATGTTAAGAAGTGGACACCTCAGGTTCCTTGTGTTTTCATGTCAAGATCAAAAAAGAATCCTGAAGGTGAGTTGATTCGCTCATTGAGGTATTCACGACCAGATTCTCTACGTGTTATACCGTTATACCCAATGGAATAGGACTTTCATTCTTATTTCTTTGCTGGTCATACTTGGCGTTAACTGGTTAAGCAAGTATATATCCAGATCGTGGAGATAAGAAGTATGATGTGATATGGGTGTATGATCCAACGTGGTTGGTAAATTTCTCTCAGAAAGACATATAAGTGTTATATTCGAGCATGATACAGTGTTCAGACAACAATGTTAAGATTAAGCTAATCAGTTCCAGAAGGTTAGTGCGGGTGTATGATTTATGATTTATGTTACATTCGGGTGTATGATTTATGATTTATGTTACATTCGGGTGTATGATTTATGTTTTGAGAAAAATATACATTCTGGACGTGCTTAGGAAAAAATTCGAGAGAGGTTAGTGTGGAACAAGAACGTATTGAGGCGGAGTTTGAAGCTGAACGTCAGTAGTGGATAACTCAGGCTTCATGGAATCATTTTCAATATATGTGAAGCCGAGTACCTCGTCCAACTTCACAACTAAAATCAACAAAGCTGTCTTTTGAAGAAGCAAGGAAAGCTTATCGCAAGAAGCATTTTGACATTGAATAAAGACACAAGTACCTAGCACTATCCAAGGGAAAGTTTGTTAGTGCAAAATGTCTAACGCTAGGTCTTGTAGTGTTAAACGAGCCGAATGTTTAGTTTTGAATGTTAAGGGGCGCATAAGTCTTAGTTCCAACGTATAAGACTTATACGGCGTATAAGTCTTATATGCTATAAAACTTATAGGCCCATAGGTGTATTTGTATAAATAGGCTTGATTTTTCATATTTTGTATGAATCTTTGGCAGCAAATCTTATCACTTGTACTAACATTGTTAAATGAATATAGTGATAATTACTTGAGTTGACATGTGTTTAGTTCCTATAATATATGTTTTTGCCGTATAGTTTAGTATAGTAACACAATGTATTATATCCGTATCATATTGTATTGACACGTACACGATGACGTCTTATGATCCGGCGCCCGATCATTCATAATTTACACTTCTGGCACTGAACAATCAAAACCTTTATATTTTGTTTTTAAACTTTATTTACCCTTTGAACCTTGAACTTTGTAAATATATATAACTAGATTAAAACTTGGTATACTATAATATCTTTAAATTGTTTACGTTTTATACCCTTATAGTTTTAAACTTTGATTACTTTATAAACTCTTAAGGCTCAGAGGTTCGTTAATTGAATAATATGAATAGATAATGAACGGATACAAACTCTAAATCATTGAAATTGATATAAATTGATAACTTACAAAAACCAATACATTGAAATGAAAAGCGGATCAGTTTAACGAATACAAATATGAATACAAAAAACTGACAAATGTCACAAATGGACCCCCCCCCCCACGTGGCAGCTGCAAGTGGGGGACCCACCCCCTTGAGATAACTTTGTGTATAATCTTGAAAAAATAATTTTTTCTTCATAATGTCTTCCTACCAACTCAAAAATCTCTGCCAATCTTCTTTTCCAGTAAAAACCTAAAGTAAAACTTAACATTTTTTATGAGTTTTTAAGTTTGTTTAATCATGTTTAAACCTAATGATTATGTTTTGATTAGTGAATACCATATTTAACCATGTAAAAGCCTTCAAAATGGTTTAAAAACATATATTAATCCAAAACATGGATAAAATACAGAATCATACACTTTTTTGGCCAAAAACATGGATTTGGAGGTTTATATCGCGTTTTACGGTTTAAAAACATTAAAACCATAATCGAAATCCTATGTTACAAGACTGGATGATTGATGTTATTTGCTTGGTTTTGTGTTACTTGATCTGTAGATACACTATATAGCTAACCAAGAACCCGGAAACTAGAAAAGAGGGATTAACCGGTTGAAAAATGCAAAGGTTTTACCCGAAACATTCGTTTAGGGGTTGTTTGTGCTTCAATTGTGATGCACTTATAGTTAGCCCCTGAATATATTTTTAGGTACATCAGGAATCATATGAATGAATCCCTATCCAAATTTGCTAATTTTTTTGATAAACGGAGGGGATTTTTGTAACATCCCGTTTTCTCATTTCGGTTAATAAAATAGAATATGAGTTATTATGAGTCGGGCTAGTGTTGGGTAAAGAAAAATGGGTAATGGACTTGGGTTAATAAAGAAGGAGGAAAAGACCATGGGCTTGAGCCCATGACCCATGATATAAATAACATAATTAACCATTTATTAATTCATTCTAATCCATTCCATACACCACCCAAAACACACACTTAAGCTCTTTCTCTCACCTCTCTCTCTATGGATGAAATAATAAAGAAAAACCCGAGTCTCTATCCGAGGTAATGATAGTATGATATTGTATGGAACCAAACCCGCTAGATCTAGCGGTGAAACAACGAGCCGACACCCTAAACCATTAAAGTCACGATATCCCGATGGAATCGGGCATAAACCTATCAAAATATGAGCTTAGGGGTCACCCTAACTCAGATTTGGATCGAACGGGATGAAAAACGGTGAAAAACGTTGTAAAAGAGGGTAAAATGCGCTTTTCTAGCCACCACCCGATTTTCCGGCACGGCGGCGCCGGAAAGGCGGCGTACGAGGTAAGGATGTCAGAGAATGTTCCCTGACATTCTGACCTAACCCTAGGCGCGTGCGTAACGAATTCGTTAAGCAATTCGTTACGGAGAGTTAACGAATGAGCTCTGATTCGTTTGGTTGATTCGTTAAGAAGAGATAATGAATTAGAAGCAGTTCGTTAAGCCAGTCGTTAAGTAATTCGTTAACGGAGATATAAAGATTGAACCCTTATTCGTTATAAGGTTCATTCGTTACAGAAGGGTCATTCATTTTAAAGGTCCAATTCGTTATAAGGGTCAGTTCGTTATAAAGACCAGGTCGTTATAGAATCCCCATTCGTTAAAGAACTGAATAACGAATTAGAATTTGAGAACGGGATAGTGAATTAGACTATGAAGGAATGACAGAAGGGTCCCTAGACATAGAATTAGACTATAACGAATTAGAATTTCAGCTCGACCCCAGCCAGGGGCTCTGCCCCGTGTAGCCTGCTAGGGGGTGCCGCCCCTAGAACCCCACTTCCAGGGGCGCTGCCCCCGGACCCCCGTTCGTTGAGGGTTATAGTTAAACTAGAAATGCGATATGGGTAGTAATAGTTAATTGATACATGTAATTGTTATATAGTTAGTCGCGCACAGCTAAAGAAAGGGATAACCATTAACGGTGAACGTATCCGAGTTCAGTAAGTTTCTCGCCCCATTCCTTGTTATGTTTTCGGGGATGTGGGCATACTCGATGTGATTAGTTAATATAATAAGTTTAAGTGGTATGTGTATGTCTTATATGATTTATGTATGAATGAATGCTTGACGATGCATGAACGATCTTCAGATATTTCCTGTACCGTCAAGGGATAGTTTAAAGATTTTATTGATATATATATGATATATAAATGGTGTATGTACGTATGGAAGTTATGATTACGGATGTATAGGAAGGTATGGAAGGTAAGGATAGAAAGGGAACCGATCCTAACAACATCGGCGAATGTAGGGAACCGGCTCTAATAATATCGGCGAATGTAGGGAACCGACCCTAATAATATCGGCGAATGTAGGGACCGAACCTAATAATATCGGAGAATGTAGGGAATCGACCCTAATAATATTGGCGAAAGTTATAGGGCGAAATGCTCTTTAAAACGTATGTGTATGAATGAAAGTATGTATGTAAGTATGAAAGAAAGAATGAAAGTGCGTATGTATGCAAGTATGTAAGTAAATATGAAGGTATGTACTTTCGGGTGCATATGCAAGTATGTGAATGTATTGTATGTCGTCTTATTAACTAGAACTCACTCAGCGTTGCTGACTTTTAGTATGCACGCAGGTTAATCAACTGAGACAGCTGGCTTGAGGGAGACACATGGTATGATCCGAGGAGGCTGGAATCTGAAGATTTGTCATGATGTTTTGATATTATGATTTATGTTATATTTTAAAAAGACAAGTTACGAATGTTTGTCATGAATGACTATTATTATTATTATTATTATTATTATTATTATTATTATTATTATTCCGCGAAGGTTTTAATTAACTATGATATTTAGAACTGTGTTTATGAGTAAATCCAATGTCCAAAGTAGGGCACCAGTAGCGGGGTCTTACAAGTTGGTATTAGAGAAAAGTTCGAGAGATTTAATCATCCTACATGCTTAGACTCGAACAGATAATGGGATTTAAGTAAGAAAAGAAAGAACATGCCAGTTCAAGATAGCCATGTGTCACTCAAGCAAGCTCAGTAATGGTAATATGTACGGTTAAATAATGAATGTTAATGTTAGCTTAACTGCTAAAGAAAGGATATGTGTATGTTAGGGATAGTATTTCTTGAATGTTTGATTGATTAACTGGTTAAGAGTAGAATTATCACTTATAGACTCATAAGGGGAAGTGTATAGGACACAGAAAGTAACGTGATCAGTTAATCACAGCTGGCCACTGTTATTATTACTTGTTAGCCTTACTATCCCTGTACTAAATATTTCCTTAAGTGATGACGTTTGTGTTTTCCCTTCCAGAACACGATGGCTAGAGCTAGGGCAGTTGTTTGAAAAGGAGGTCGCACTGGACGTCGTGGCAGGCCACGTATTGTACGACAACCTTCTATAGAATCAGATTCTAACACGGGAGACGAATGAAGTGCAACTGGACGAAACCCAAGGAACGACGAAGGGTATCAACTTGACCCTTCTGTCCAATCTGCCATTGCTCAAGCTGTAGCAGCTGCTGTGAAGAACTTGAATCCTGAAAAGTCTGCTGGGAGTCATGCGAGGACGGATGAGAAGTTTGTGGAAAAGAGTAAGAAAGATGATGAAGGAGATAAGGGTGACTCGAGCGAAGTTTGATCTGTGAAGGTTGATGATAGAAAGAGAGGCCGAGGCGGGTGTAACTACAAGTCATTCATGGGTTGTGACCCGCCGAAGCTAACTGACTTGGGAGACGCAATCGCTACTCTCCAATGGATAACCGCAATGGACAAGGTTATCCGAATTAGAGAGTGCCGTCCCGACCAAGCAGTAAGTTATTCCACTCAGTAGTTTGGGGATGAAGCTATGTACTGGTGGGAAAGTGTAGAGCAGAGCAAGTGTCGGGAAGAGATTAAGGGCTTGAAATGGGATGACCTGAAGGAGATGGTTATTAAACGTTTCCGTGCTGATGCTCACGTGGAGAGGGCTGAGATGAAGTTTCTAAACTTGAAGGCGGGTAAGATGACACACCGCGAGTACACTACTAAATTCAACCGCATGTCTAGGTTGGTGCCTGTTATGGTGAAATTGAAGCCAAAAGAATCAAATGCCACCTCCGAGGACTTTCACAAAATGCCCGTACCTTAGTCAGGACAAGTAAACCAGGTACCTTAGACTCTGTTGTCGAACTCACAGAGATTGTTTACGATGACCTGGCTGTAGAAAATGGGTTGTTCTTGCCAAGCGACCCGGTACTAAAACATGGAACCCTAGAGAAAAGCGATAGAAAGTGTGGGAGAAGAGGTCAAGTAGGACATGCGGGAAGATGCACGCTGGAGAATGCAAGTGGGGCACTGGGTCTGATGTGTGTCATAAGTGTGAGAACTCCCATGGTGGGGAATGCAGATCATGGTCAAATACTTGTTACAAATGTGGTAAGATGGGGCACTTTCCTCAGGATTGCCATGTAAAGCCCACGTGATATAAGTGCGGACAGGCGGGTCACTTGGTGAGGACTTGTACGAGTGGTGAAGCTGGAGGAAGTGAGAAGAAAGATGCTGGACAAGGGAGGCCAAGGACTAGGGCCTATATGCTGACTCAAGAATAGGCCAGACATATTCCTGATGTCGTGACAAATCCGTTTCTGGCCAACAGTATTTCTGCTTCGGTACTGTATGATTCAGGTGCAAATAGAAGCTTTGTAGCTACGCAATTTAGTAAGTTAGCAAAAATGAAATGTTGTTGTCTGCCTGAAACTTTTAAAGTAGAAACAGTGAGTGAGACCTCAGTCAAAATATTGATAATGGTTAAGGATTGTAAGATAGAATTAGAGGGACATGAGTTCCCTGTTACCTTGTATGTTATGACCTTATGAGGGTTCGATGTGGTTTTGGGAATGTATTGGCTATCTGAGTTTGAGGCCCAGATAGTGTGTAAGAGTAGGTTAATAAAGTTAAAATCTTTGGATGGTAGTACGGTGACGGTTTATGGTGATAAGGAAAGTTCAGGACTTAATGTCATTTCGATGATAAAAGCCAAAGGATTTTTAAGACGAGGGTGTGGTGCTTACCTGGCGTATGTTGTCAAGGCCATGGCCGAGTTGAGATGAGTGAAATACATTCTCGTCGTGTGCGACTATCCAGAAGTGTTCCCTGAGGACCTTCCGGGGTTGCCACCGGAGCGTGATATAGAATTTCAGATAGACATAGTACCAGGAGCCCAGCCCGTCGCGAAAGGTGAAAGAGGCAGACATTCCTAAAACAGCGTTCCGGACGCGGTATGGTCACTACAAGTTCCTCGTGACGTCATTCGGTCTAACGAACGCTCCCGCAGCATTTATGGAGATGATGAATAGGGTGTTTCGGCCGATGTTGGATAAGTCAGTTTTCGTTTTCATTGACGATATATTGATTTATTCAAAGAGCGAGTCTGATCATGCTGAGCATCTAACGGAAGTGTTGGATGTTTTTAAGGAAGAAAAGTTGTATGCTAAGTTTTTGATATGCGCAATCTGGTTACGAGAAGTGCAATTCCTAGGTCACGTGAATAATCCTGAAAGGATTACCGTGGACCCAGCTAAGATTAAGGCGATAACAAATTTGGAGACTCTGCAGAACCCGACCGATATAAGAAGCGTTTTAGGGTTGGCTGGATATTATAGGAGATTCATCGAAGGTTTCTGCAAGATGGTTGCATCGTTGACCGGTTTGACCCGAAAGTCGGTAGTATTAAGTTGGGGTAAGTTTCAAGAGGAATCTTTTGAGGAACTAAAGAGAAGACACACGCAAGCTCCAATCCTTGCTTTACCTGATGGTGATGAGGATCTGGTTGTCTGTACCGATTCTTCGCATCGTGGGTTATGTTGCGTGTTAATGCAACGAGCAAAAATGATAGCTTATGCGTCCAGACAGTTGAAAGTCCATGAGAGTACTTATCCGACGCATGACTTAAAGCTAGCAGCAGTAGTGCATGCTCTCAAGATACGGAGACATTATCTGTATGGTACTAAGTGTACTATTTACACGGATCATAAAAGTTTAAAGTACTTCTTCGTGTAGAAAGAATTGAGATGAGGCAGAGAAGGTGTCCAGAATTGATAAAGGATTACGACTGCGATATAAAGTACTACCCTGGTAAAGCTAACGTGGTCGTCGATACGCTAAGCCGTAAGAATGAAGAAGTCATTGCAATAGTGAAGTCATACAAATTGATTATGAATTCAAGTCTTTTTGAAGAAGTCATCAAAGTGCAGTCAGAGGTGCTGGTAGATGAAGGGTAGTGCAGAAGGAAAGGACTTTCGGTCAGCAGGAGGATTTGATGGAAAACATGCATGGTGTTAAGACTAGATTTGACCGTATGTGGATTGAATATCATCGAGGTCTTAGAGGTCGAATCTTAGATGAAGCTCATAAGTCAATGTATTTGATCCATCCAGGATCCAATAAGATGTACCAACACTTGAAGAGAGACTATTGGTGGCTGGGTATGAAGAATGATGTGGTAGATTATGTCAGTAAATGCTTAACTTGTTTACAAGTCAAAGCCGGACATCAGAAGCCTTATGGAAAGAAGCAACCTTTGTAGATCCCTGAATGGAAATGGGAACACATCAACATGGATTTCATAACTAAGCTACCTCGTACGACTAAGCATCATAATAACTTTTGGTTTATAGTGGACCGTTTGACCAAAAGTTCTCACTTTCTGCCTATACGAGAGGGTATCTCGTAAGAAAGGTTAGCGAGTTTGTTCATCAAAGAGGTTGTGAATAAACATGGAGTGCCACTGTCGATCGTGTCTAATAGAGATACTCGCTTTACTTTGAGATTCTGGAAGAAGTTCCAAGAAACTATGGGAACAAGATTGAACATCAATATTGCGTATCATCCTCAAACAGATGGACAGTCTGAAAGGAAGATCCAAACCCTTGAGAATATGCTACGTGCTTGTGTTTTAGACTTTGGAGGAAGTTGGGATGATCATCTGCACCTTGCAAAATTCTCCTCTAACAACAGCTACCATTCATGTATTGGTATGCCCCCACTTGAGATGTTATACGGTAGACGTTGTAGAACTCCGATATGTTGGGGGGGGGGGAGACAGGTCAGAAGGAGTTTGGAAGCTTGGAAGTCGTGCAAGAAACCTCTTCGAGGTTCGATCAGATCAAGGAAATAATGAAAGCTGCTCAAGACCATCAGAAGTCGTATGCTGATAAGCGGCGACGACCGATTGAGTTTAACGTTGGTGACAATGTGATGCTCAAGGTCTCGCCTTGGAAAGGAATTATCCGTTTTATGAAAAGAGGGAAGCTAAGCCCGAGTTACATTGGACCGATCAAGATTTTAGATCGAGTAGGTGAGGTGGCTTACAATTTAGATTTACCAGAAAAGTTGGAAGGAATTCATTCCACTTTCCATTTTTCTCATCTGAGGAAATGTCTAGCTGATGACACATCTCATGTTCCATTGGGGGATATTGAGGTTGATGAATAGCTAAATTACGTCGAGCAGCATGTGGAGATTGTTGAGCACAAGGAAAAGTAACTTCGTCATAAAGTTATCCCTTTCGTAAAGGTGATATGGAAGCATCGCAAGGGATCAGATGCCACTTGGGAAGTTGAAGAAAAGATGCGCAAGTTTTATCCATATTTGTTTGAGTAATTGTTAGGTTTCGGGGACGAAACCTCTTTAAGGAGGGCAGACTTGTAACATCCCGTTTTCTCGTTTCGGTTAATAAAATAGAATATGAGTTATTATGAGTCGGGCTAATGTTGGGTTAAGAAAAATGGGTAATGGACTTGGGTTAATAAAGAAGGAGGAAAAGACCATGAGCTTGAGCCCATGATCCATGATATAAATACCATAATTAACCATTTATTAATTCATTCTCATCCATTCCATACACCACCCAAAACACACACTCAAGCTCTTTCTCTCATCTCTCTCTAGCTGAAAGAATCAAGGAAAACCCGAGTATCGATCCGAGGTAATGATAGTATAATATTGTATGGGTCCAAACCCGCTAGATCTAGTCGCGAAACGACGAGCCGACACCCTAAACCGTTAAAGTCATGAGATCCGGATGGAATCGGGTATAAACCGATCAAAAGATGAGCTTAGGGGTCACCCTAACTCAGATATGGGTCGAACGGGACAAAAAACGGTGAAAAAGGGGGTATAATACGCTTTTCCGGCACCGCCCGATTTTCCGGCACAGCTGCGCCGGAAAGGCGGCGTATGAGGTAAGGATGTTAGAGAATGTTCCATGACATTCTGAACTAACCCTAGGCGCGCGTGTAATGAATTCGTTAAGCAATTCGTTACGGAGAGTTAATGAATGAGCTCTGATTCATTAGGCTGATTCGTCATGTCAATTCGTTAAGAAGAGATAACGAACTAGAAGTAGTTCGTTAAGCAAGTCGTTAAGTAATTTGTTAACAGAGATATATCGTATGAACCCTCATTCGTTAGAAGGTTCATTCTTTACAGAAGGGTCATTCGTTATAAAGGTCCAATTCGTTATAAGAGTCAGTTCGTTATAAGGGTCAGTTCGTTATAAAGACCAGCTCATTATAGAATCCCCATTCGTTAGAGAACTGAATAACGAATTAGAATTTGAATTGGATAGTGAATTAGAATAAAATGGTTTAATTACAAAGAAGCCCTCGAACTTTTTGAGTTAGCAAATAAAATAATAAATTAGAATTAACAGCTCAACCCCAGCCAGGGAATCTGCCCCTTGGACCCTGCTTGGCTGCCGCCCCTAGAACCCCACTTCCAGGTGTGCTGCCCCCAGACCCCCATTCGTTCAGGGTTATAGTTAAACTAGAAACGCGATATGAGTAGTCATAGATAATTGATACGTGTAATTGTTATACAGTTAGTCGCGCACAGCTAAAAAATGGATAACCATTAACAGTGAACGTAACCGAGTTCAGGTGAGTTTCTAGCCCGATTTCTTTTTTTGTTTTCAGGGCTGTGTGCATACTCGATATGATTAGTTAATACACTTACCTTAAGTGGTACGTGTATTACTTATATGATTTATGTATGAATGGATGCTTGACGATGCATGAACGATCTTTGGATATTGCATGTACCGTCAAGGGTATGTATGTAAGTATGAAAGAAAGAATGAAAGTGCGTATGTATGCAAGTTTGTAAGTAAATATGAAGGTATGTACCTTCGGGTGCATATGCAAGTATGTGAATGTATTGTATGTCATTTGATTAACTAGAAGTCACTCAGCGTATCTGAATTTTAGTATGCACGCAGGTTAATCAACTGAGACACAGGGCATGATCCGAGGAGGCTGGCATTTGAAGATTTGTCATGATGTTTTGATATTATCATTTATGTTATGTTTTAAACGAGAAGTTACGAATGTTTGTAATGAATGACTATTATTATTAGTATTATTCCACGAAGGTTTTAATCAACTCTGATATTTAAAACTGTATTTATGAGTAAATTTAACGTCTAAAATAGAGCACCGGTAGCGGGGTCTTACAATTTTATTACCATTTATTGATTATTTATTGAGGAAAAGAGCAAAACGGTTTGGAAAATTATGAAATTTTGTGGAGAACTCAGTAATGTCATATTAATATCACACATGAAATTTGGGGTCCATTGGAGATCCTTAGATAAGATTTTGGATTCTCGTTTAATCAAGTTTTAACGGTCAATTTGTTATCAAAAGGGTATTTTTGGTAAAGATTTATGTTCTAAAAATTTTACAGGGATTATATGATGGTTTTTGACCAACAAAAAGATAATCAGATTTTTTAGGTACTGTTTGGAATAAATGGAGGATTTATCGGGAAAAAATTAAATATAAAATGATCTTTTATAAATGTATAAGTAAGTTTAATAAGTTCTGAACGTATTTTTATATAATTCAACACATTTTAATTTATAAGTGTAAAAATTCTAATAATTTAAATATGTTTAAAAAAAGATAATAATTTAAAGATTTAATAAATATAAGTTTTTATAAAACCGACAACGTTATGATTAACGAACTGACTGGTATATTAAAACATCAAAATTGGTCGATTACCATAGTTTTGAATAAATTTAGTAAAAATGAACTTTTAAGGGATTTCTAGACAATTCAGGTGAATTGTACGCGTTTTGACAATAAAATCCGTATAAAAACTTTACCGAACCCGGTAGCAAATCCGGACATCTAAACCCTATTTTTCTTTTATAAATTGAATTATTTTATCAAATAGTATGTTCACTCAAGTTTGTGTGATCTTACCTATTTCCGAAACGCGTAAACAACCAACTTGGCCATAAACGTAAAACGGTGAATCTGAGCCAAAACTGATTTTGAATATTAGACATTGTAAAACGTCACAATCTAAGACTACTGACATGTTTTGGGCGTAACAGCTATACCCAGACTAGATATACAGCCCAATTCAGTTTAAAGACTATACTTGTATTAACAGTATAATACCGATTATAGGATTCGAGCTATAATTGAGGCATACTATTTACTGCAGCATGTTACTGATACTATACTACGATAAGGTGAGTTTCATGGCCTTGCTTTTTAAACTGTTTTACAAACATTTGGGGTGGAAAACATGTTTATATATATATATTTATATATATATATATATTCTATCTGGAAACTTGTTACGATGTGAATTATCTAAGTGCTAACACTTGAAAGTCCCCACAAACACGAGTGATTAATCTTAAACCAGTTGCATGTGGATAGTACTATTGGTTTGACTAACCCAATTGACAGAGCCGGAAGGGTATGCCGGTACACGTTCTACAATTGCACATGACCATATAAACCTGTAGTAACATTTATGTCGTGTTAGACATAGTACACGTTTGGGGCATGTGGTAGCTAAGACCAGGGGAGTGTGTAGTGGAGGCCACGTGGTAAAAGCACGTCAAGGGTTTACTTGTGGCTTAGTACATATACATCACACACATTAATACATCTTTTGGATACTATGATTACGAATACCGATTTTGTAGAAACTTGTGAAATTCACCAACTATTCGTAGTTGAAATGTTTTAACATGATTTTCATGTATACCAAAGTTTAAACGATGTGCTTCATGTGCTGCAAAATACATAGCTTTTTACCCCATTGTTACGAATGCTTTGTTGGGTTTTTACAAGATTATCCAAGTCCAAATAAACCCTTTTATTAGGAAAACACAGCGGAAATTAGAAGTTTTAAATCTTGTTTACCAATATACGTAAAACCCATTTTATGTCAAAACCCAAAATATGATCCATATACAATTAACATGTTATCAAGAACAACCATAGGGTGTTAGGGCACATACCTTTAATTTCCAGAAGTGAAAGGGATGATGATCTATGAATGACGAGTTTCCAATGGAGAAAACCACAAGCTTGTATACCCGAACAAGCCTTCAACAAACACCAATTTGCTAGGATTCTTACACTTTGAAATCCTCTTATTTTTCCTCTTGTTCTCGGCTGAAGTAGAGAGAAAAAAGAGAGAGTTGGTGTGTGAGAGAGAAAGTGGATTGTGAATTCTCTAAGAATTTTAATGCTCCAATACAATACATTGCATGATATGAAAAAATACAAAAGGAGAGGGGAGAGAGAGAGAGCCGGCCCCCTTTTTGGGGCTTTTCCCCCCAAAACCAAACCCATATTTTTGTATAATTTTCTTTATGCACATAAGTTATTTATCCAAATAAATAACAACTCTCAATTATAAATTATCCACATAATTTATTTATCACACAAATGCAAAATATTTAGAAAACCATTTTTTTAAATATTATAAGTGTTGACATCCATTACTTAGATCATATCTAATAATAAATATCGTGGTGTTTGTCTAGCTTGTTATTGGGTATGACCCGAATTGGATCATAACGTAATAGCCACATCAACTCAAATATGTGACTTGGGCAGATCGATTCCAACAATCTCCCACTTGCACAAGATACATAGAAGATTGATGCAAATAGCAAATACCGCCTAACAACGGTTTACTATCCCTAATACGCATGACGAAGTGCCATTCAATAACTTCATCCCATTCAAGTCACTCACTTGAAAATGATTTAGGTGAAACTATCATTTATCCTTTTGCCACAAATGTCATGTTAAATCCAGAGACATAGAGTAATCATTCTCTGTTGATTTAGCTTATTAGGCCTTAGACATTTAACTCTCAATGAATAAGAGGGACAAATCCCTATTGACTACATACGTCTCTCACTATCACCTTGTATTATACTTGAGCTTAGCCTTATGTACTGACATATTTCATAGCAGCGAAGAACTAAGTCAAAGCATAACAGTCGGTGAATATCAAGACCCAATATGTATCTTAGGTCGGAGGATACTTTGATGTTCGCCTTTACTCAAATTTACTTATGATCACAAATCACAAGGATACCATGAAGTAAAATTGAGGGCGGGTAAGTCCAATATTTATCCCATAAATATCTATGAACCTTGGTAGCAACCCTTGCTATATTAGTAACTTATGAATATCTACCAATCCAAGTTGATAATAGTCTTACCTTCATATTTGTTCCCACAAATATGATCGACTACGGACATGTAGAATAATTAACTTAATCACGGATTTAAACATGCTAAAATGGAACATAACTCAAAAGCATTAGCATAAGCATAACCAAAACCATATGATTGAGTCAAAATAACAATTGTTCCGATATCCAAATACAAAATTTTGATCAAATCCAATCACTAGAATATCGAAGTCCTAAGGCACTAGTATGACTTTCATGCTTTGGCCTTTCTAGGAGCTTCGTGAGTGGATCCGCAATGTTTTGAACAGTGTGAACTTTGCGAATACATATCTTTCCTTTTTCAACTTCATCCCTTATGTAGTTGAATCTCCTCTCAATGTGCCTAGTCTTTGGATGTGCACGGGGTTCCTTGATTTGAGCAACCGCACCCTCGTTGTAACAAAAGATTTCTAGAGGGTCCTGAATGGTACGGACTACCCCTAGATCGGCCACGAACTTTCTAATCCATGCAGCTTCTTGAGATGCCAATAAGGCGGGGATGTATTCAGATTTAGGGGTGGACAACACTACCACATCTTGTTTTGCGCTATTCCAAGAGACAACACCACCATTTAGAACGAAAACATATCCCGATTGTGATCGAGAATCATCTCGATCAGTTTGGAAACTCGCATATATTAGAAACATATCTCGATCAATTTGGAACCACCATTTAGAACGAAAACATAACCCTTACAACATGTTCTTCCTCACCAGAGCCATATATTAGAAACATATCCTTAGTCCTCCTAAGGTATTTCAAGATGCTCTTAACCACCATCCAATGGCTAGTTCCCGGATTTTGTTGGTATCTACTTGTCATGCTCAAAGCGCATGACACATCCGGTCTAGTGCATATCATGGCATACATGATGGATCCTATAGCAGATGCATATGGGATTCCATTCATTTTATCTTGCTCATCCTTTGAGCTTGGACATTGAGATGCACTCAATATTGTTCCTCTTTAAATAGGTACCAAACCTTTCTTAGAGTTGTCCATCTTGAACCTTTTCAAGATTTTGTCAATGGATGCACTTTAATTTAAACCTATCAACCTCCTTGATCTATCCCTAAAGATCCTTATTCCTATAATATAAGCGGTTTCACCCAGACCCTTGATGGAAAAACAACTTCCAAGTCAGGCTTTTACACCTTCCAAGGTTGGAATGTCATTTCCAAATAGTAGTATGTCATCGATATAATACCAGACAGGTAATGATGCTCCCACTAGCTTTCTTATACACACAAGCTTCATCAGCGTTCTTGATGAAACCAAATTTCTTAACTTCATCATCAAAATGGTGATTCCAAATTCTAGATGCTTGTTTCAATCCATAGATTAACTTCTTTAACTTTCATACTTTATTAGGATGTTGTAGATAGACAAAACCTTCAGGCTAAACCATATTGACATATTCCTCAAGGTGTCCATTTAAAAAAGCAGTTTTGATATCCATTTGCCATATCTCATAGTCATAATATGCGGCTATGACAAATAATATCCTAATAGACTTTAGCATTGCAACAGGCGAGAAAGTTTCATCATAATCAACCCCTTGAGTTTGAGTGAAACCTTTTGCTACAAATCTAGCTTTAAAAGTATCCAAGTTTCCATGCATATCGGTTTTCTTCTTGAAAACCCACTTACTTCCAACCAGTTTGGAATTTAGAGGCAGTGCTACCAAGTCCCAAACTTGGTTATCATGCATGGATTGCATCTCAACATTCATGGCTTCCAGCCATTTATCACAATCAGATTGTGACATTGCATCTAGGTATGTGGTCGGTTCATACGAATCTACCACATAGCATCCATCCATGAAAAATCCATCTCTCTCAGGTGGGGTGCTAATTCTACCAGATTTGCGAATGTTTAGTGTGTTCTGATCAACCATTTGATCATCATCAACAACCTCTTGTTGATTGCTAGTGTCAACCAAACGTGTATCGGCTTGTGGTTCTCGATCCTCTTCGAGTTCCACAGTCCTTTCAGTTCCTTCCGTAAGGAACTTTCTTTCCAAGAACTCAGCCTTTCGAGTACAAATACCTTTTGCTCGTTTGGATTGTAGAAATATTATCCCATTGAATCTTTGGGATATCCTACAAAGATACACTTAGTGGATCGGATTTCAAGTTTGTTTTGGGTGTTGTTCTTGACATAAGCCTCGCAACCCCATACCTTTAAATAAGATAATGATGGAACCCTTCCATGCCATATTTTAAAAGGTGTCCTTTCCACTTTCTTGGTTGGTGCCATATTTAGAATACGGGCTGCGGAGATCAATGAGAAACCCCAAAATGATATAGGTAATGTGCTTCTAGCCATCATGGATCGAACCATATCCAATAGAGTTCGATTCCTCCTTTCAGACACACCATTATGGTGCGGTGTTCCGGGTGGAGTAAGTTGTGAGACAATCCTACAACTCCCAAAATGATCAAGAAACACATCCTTAAGGTATTCACCTCCTCTATCAGAACATAGTACTTTGGTTGTTTTAATGATTTGATTTTATACTTCAACTTGAAAGACTTTGAACATTTCAAAGGCTTCATCTTTGTGTCTTAACAAGAACACCTACCCATAACGACTATAATCTTCGGTAAAGGTAATGAAGTATCTTTCACCATTTCTTGTCATTGTCTTAAAAGGACTACATACATCTGAATGTATGATACCTAATAAGCCTTTCGCCCTTTCATTTGTTCCACTAAAGGGCTCCTTGGTCATCTTTCCCAATAAACAAGACTCACACTTATCAATGAATCATAATTTCATTCCAAAAGACCATTCTTTTGAAGTGTATGAATGTGATCCTTATTTATGTGACCAAGGCGACAATGCCAAAGAAAAGTCTTACTCAAATCCAATTTGAGTCTTTAGGTGTTAGCTTGGTACAAAGAGTTATCAATGGATGTATTATCATGAACTAACTCATAAATGCCATTATACGGCGTCGCTTTAAAATGAAAGACATCATTCATGAAAACACAAATACCATTGTCAACAAACTTTAAATCATAACCAAATTTTCTTAATAAAGAAACAAAGATAATATTCCTAGTCAAACTAGGAGAATACAAAATGTTTTTCAAAATGACTTCCAAACCATTTGGAAGCTTCAAAACATAATCTACTTGGGCTTGGACGTCAACCTTTGCTCCATTTCCCATGAAGAGACTTATATCTCCTTTCTTGTAATCATTTCTTCTTTTGAACTCCTGCAATGAATTGCATATGTGAGTTCCACATCCGGTATCCAATACCCATGTGTTAGAAGAAATAATGTTAAGATCAATATGGATCATGAAAGTTGTACCTGAGGTTTGCCCCGCATCCCTCTATAAGTTGGACAATTTCTCATCCAATGGCCTATCTCTCCACAACCAAAGCACGGATCCTCGGAGCTAACCTTTAGATTCTTCGATTTTGGTTCCGCCTTTGCCTTTCCCTTGAACCTTCCCTTGACTTGCCCTTTACCAATAGCAACCTTTGCCTTGGGTTATGGATGATGCCTCTTACTCAAGCCACCTTCATTGATTGTAAGAACGGGTAAAATATTTTTACCCATTCCAGCTTCAGATGTTTTGAGCATTGCGTTAAGCTCACCAATACTCTTGTCCATTCCGTTCATGTTGTAATTCATAATGAATGTCTCAAACCTTTTAGTTAAGCCATTTAGGATCATATTCGTGGCTAATTCTTTTGAGACGGGACAGTTAAGCCGTTCAAGCCAATCAATGTGGCTTTTCATCTTAAGTACATAAGATGAGACAGATTGGGTTTCTTCCATACGACATGCATGAAACGCTTGAACCGTTTCGAAGCGTTCCACCCTAGCTTGAGTAAGCAACATTTTCTTAAGCTGGGTGATCATGCCACATGCCCCATGATTCTCAAAATCCTTTTGGATCTCAGGAATCATTGTTCCCAACATGAGGCAAGAAACTTGCACCGAATCCTCGGTGTATTTCAACCAATCATTGTAGGCATGCAAGTCATTAACATTAGGTTCATCAGGAATAGGATCGTCCAAAATACAGGATTTCTTTTCTTGCTTGAGAACAATTCTCAAGTTTTGATACCAATCCATAAAATTGTTGTAATTCAGACGATCCTTATCCAGAATGGATCTCAATGATAGATTATGCACAGGTGGGTTAATTGTGTTCGGTGCGTTGTTGTTTGCGGCCATCTATAAATTTAACAAAGCTCAATTTTAGTATTTTCGATATCATTAATAAATTTTAATCGTTAATAACCTTTAATGTCTCCAAGACAATTAATGATTAAAATTTAGAACCCAACGTTTCATTCAAGTAGTAGTTAGGTGACCTTTATCCTACTATTCAAATTAACAAGGTAGTCAACGTTTGACAGTTGCAACCCTTTGCAACTTCTAGCTTTATGGGATCGGTTAAACATCATATGTTTAGTTGGCATGTTTAGTCCCATCAACACCTTTGTACGCCATGCTTCGGTGACCATATTCACATGGTTTCCAAATCAAGTCGTCCTACTTACACACACGTGTGATTTTACACAAACAAGTGGTTAGGTGACCTTTATCCCACAAGTATTGTAAATCCCACAAGTGAGTTTACACATACAAGTGGTTAAGTCACAAGTTTTCTTAAAGTGGTTGTGACCTTTATCCCACAATAAGTTTCCAAATGACTCGAGTGTCGTATAAAAGGATGGTGTTTAACTTGTTTTAAAAGGGATTTAAGTTTTCAAAATTCTAGATTGGAAAACAATTTTATGTACTTTCCATTTGCATGCATTCAAATGTATGGTACTTAGTTGAAAACCAATTTTCAAAATTCCTTTTAATAAAACCCATTTTATTATGAAATCACTAATAGTTAATAAAACCAATTTTATTAGTTAATAATTTCTAAAGGAATCAATTTTATGCAAGTTGTCGATTTTAATTGTTATCATTCATATCCAAAAATGATAAATCAAAATATAAATCAATCACACAAGCATAATAATAAAATAACCACAAGTCCATAACTATAGCCACCTAAATTGACAACACTTGTTGACTAAAACAAGTGTGCCATAAGGTTTCTCCTAAGGGACGAGCGTGACACAAGGTATGTGATGGTGAACTCCCACTTGACTCCGAATCCATATGCTTCAAGTGTCCATTGGGCTAAAATCCTATATTCGACTATTTGGTCCATTAAGTCCCAAAAACAAAATGGTATTGTAGTTGCATCTTCTTATACAAAATATATCCTAATACATTTTTTAGTAAAAGGAAATAAAACTATTCTACTTATTATTACAAACCAATTTGAAATGAATAAATAGATTACAAACCCGAATAAAAGAATATTACAACCAAATGAATAAACCACAACACATCACTTCAATATACACAAGATCATGGCTAGGTTATGAACTCCCAAACAATCAGGCCAGCCCTTTGACCATAATGGTTCCCCTTTGACCCTACGTTCTCGTCCAGAAACAGAGAACATGGACTTCTCGGCCAAGAAGCCAAAGCTTCAGAGTTTTCGGCCCAGAGTTTTCGGTCGGCCAAGAACCTAGAGTTTTCGGTCACCCAAGAACATGAGTTGTCGGTCAACCGAGAACCATGAGTTCTCGGTCAACCGAGAACATGATTTCGGCCAACCGAGAACTATGGTTACCAACCATGAGTTTTCGGTCAAACCAAAAACTGGGTTTGATTGTGTTTTCGGCCAGACCGAGAACCATGGTTTCAAACCATTGAGTTCTCGGCCAGAGCTGAAGAGGACAGATTCTGCCCAAACAGAATTTGTCATCCAAATGACTTAATTTTTCCATATTTCCACATGCATTTTGTGGTACAATCTTGGAAAACCAAGGGGTAACCAAAATCCTAACGTTTTCGGCCAATATGGTAAAAAATACCATAGAAAACGAACACTTTAGATCCCATTTTTTAAGCATGTAATCGTATAAGCAGATCTTGATGCCATTGTTGGGTTTTACAAGATTATCAAAGTCCAAATAAACCCTTTTATTAGGAAAACGCAGTGAAAATTAGACGTTTTAAATCTTGTTTACCAATATACATAAAACCCATTTTATGTCAAAACCCAAAACAGGGTCCATATACAATTAACATGCTATCAAGAACAACCATAGGGTATTAGTGTATATACCTTTAATTTCCCTAAATGAAAGGCCTAATGAATGACGAGTTTCCAATGGAGAAAACCTCAAGCTTGTTACCCGAACAAGCCTTCAACAAACACCAAGTTGCAAGGATTCTTACACTTTGAAATCCTCTTATTTTTCCTCTTGTTCTCGGCTGAAGTAGAGAGAAATATGAGATAGTTTGTGTATGAGAGAGAAAGTGGATTGTGAATTCTCCAAGAATTTTAATCCTCCAATATAATCCATTGCATGTTACGGAAAAATACAAAAGGAGAGAGGAGAGAGAGCCGGCCCCCTTTTTGGGGCTTCCCCCCCAAAACCAAACCCATAATTTTGTACTATTTTCTATATGCACATAAGTTATTTATCCAAATAAATAAAAACTCTCAATTATAAATTATCCACATAATTTATTTATCACAGAAATGCAAAATATTTAGAAAACCATTTATCCAAATGTTATAAGTGTTGATATTCATTACATAAATCATATCTAATAATAAACATCGTGGTGTTTGTCTAGCTTGTTATTGGGTATGACCCAACTTGGATCATAACGTACTAGCCACATCAACTCAAATATGTGTCTTGGGCAGATCGATTCCAAAATGTTTTACGTTTAACCTTTAACGATTATCCATTGTTTCATGCGTAAAGTTAAACATTTTTGATTGATGTATGTACCATGGTTGAAGTGCATGAAAAATGATTCTAAGAAGAGGAAACGAGGCTTAACGAAGATGAATAAGTGATCGTTGTGCGTATACGTGTTTAAGCGAGTAAAAGCCGAAAAAAGGGATATTAGCCTTGACTGCGCCACGTGACCAAGGGAGCCGTTCAAGGCCACGTAGCGCGGCGTGGTGGCTGCCAAGGACGTTCAAATTTCAATAAACCCGTCTATTTGTCTTTTATGGGCTTGTTTGGTCAATGTTTTAGCTTGTTGAGCAAGTTTAAGTGATCTATATATGGAGCATTAACCCTAAACGATTTAGATATCATAACATCCATCTCACGCTTGTTCCAGAAGAATTTGCTAAAGGGAGAAGCAGCCGGTCCGTTATTTTATCAGCCGGTTTGATTTTAGTTGTTTTAACGAATTTTATGTTCGGTTTTGTGTTTTAGACATTGAAACAAGTTCTAATCAACTCGTAATGGATGCTTTGAGCTTTATTATTATTATTATTATTATTATTATTATTATTATTATTATTATTATTATTATTATTATTATTATCTGATTTTCCTTCATCATGGATGGCTAAACTTGTTTGAATCGCCTAGGTTTGATGTTTAACGGTTGATTTATTCGTTTTCGATTGCTAATCATGTGCTTGACTATTTAATTATTGTAGAGCTCATCATTTGTGATATTATTTCATGAACCCTACTGCCACTAGATGTATTTTAGGTTGCATGAACCCTGGGTAGTTGATTATTGCATGAATTAGTTTCGTGTAGTCGTTAATTGGTAGTTCGATTAATACTGAGTGTGTTGATTGATTGTGGTAGACGCGTGCGATTAGGGTTTGTGTGTCTTGAATCATTTAGGTCAGTAGGATCATCCTCTTTGAGTTGGACCAAGACCATATCTCTCTGCTTTAGTTGATGTAGTTATCGGTGCTATACCACGTGCGGTTTTCTAGCTTTTGACTAGAATAGTTTGTAAGTTAAGTTATTTTGTCCTTATTAGTGGATAACCCCTCTATTCCTAGGTTTGATACGGACCAAGTAATAAATCATTATGGTACATAAATAAACATGCGTGAAGTAAAACGATAAATAGACTTTGTTAGGGTTTTCTGATAAAACTGTATGTGGGGACCCAATTGCCTTGATTCCATATATCTTAGTTCATCTTTAGAAGCCAGTTTCAAACACGTGTTAGCACTTGAGCCATCCTATATCCGTTAATTCATCTTACCTAGGTGATTCATTTTCTTATTATCGTTAGTTACTTTAAGTTTTCCATTACTTCAGTTAGTAATCTAGTTAAATAATTTAGTTTAATATTTTAGGGCAGGACTTAGTTAGGGTTTAGTATTTGAGCCACCTCCCGTGTCTTTGTGTTCGATAATCGGATTCACTAGACTGTGCTGCTACGTGACTGGTACACTTGTCGTTTGTGTGGAGCTTAGTTAGGTTATCCGTTTTATTTTAAGACTTAGTCTTGAATTGTGAGAATTAGTTATTAATATTTATATATAGCTTTTCGCACATCAAGTTTTTGGCATCGTTGCCGAGGACACGGTTTGAGGCCATTGGAGAACGACCCGAGTTGGGGACTTGCCTTTTGTAGTTTATATTTATATTAATATAGTTTAGTTTAGTTTTCGTTTTATTAGTTTAGTTTTAGTTTAATTTTATTTTGAATTAATTTATTTTACTACTATCGGGTGCTCGTGATTCTTTTCTGCTTAAGTTTATCTTTTCAGTGATCTTCATGGAGAGTCATTACGGGACCGGATTTAAAGAAACCCCCCATAAAGAACAACGAGGTTACACTGTGAGTCAGCTGGAAATACAGAGGAATATGGCTAACATAGGAAAACACAACATGAAAACCTCAAACCCATTTGATGTATGATTTAATGTGGAATCTATTTGGATATGAAAACTCATCCGGTGAATTCATTGAGCAAATACCATGTCTGGATGAAGTGATATTTGATTGGCTACACGTCATCCATTACTCTAATCTAAGTGCCCCATTTCCGAATCAACAAACTTTAGATGGAATTCGGCTAAGCTTTATGAGTCAGTCACAACTTAATGAGCCGTTTATCGAGTTTGAAGATGTTAGAACGAAAATTCAGATAGAAGAATGTGTTCCCGCTTGGGAGGACGAGTTTGGGGGTGAATTTGGTGAAGAGTAGATAGATTTTACCGCGATGGATGAAGGAGAGTTTGACCCACTTGGTGATTTAAATTTGCTTGAGGATCTATTGTATAACGAGCCAAGTGTGGGGATCAAGATGGAGCCTTGTGTATGAACTGATGGTATACAGCTCACAATATACTATAATGCAAATTTATATATGACAATACCTTTTTAATTGTTTAAATAAACAATTTGCAAATGAGTACATCAAATGTAATGAAATTACAAAATGATATCAAATAGTTCTTGTATAAGTTTTGTATACAATATATTCATATATAAATAAAGAGCAAAACTGTTATTTGTGAGTATATACAATCAAACCATAGCATATAATATTGTAAACAAATAATGATGAGTGGGCTACACCGTTTCCTTGCGATTCAGGCATCGGTTACCATAATTGAGTTGTAGGTGAAACCATTGTCATGCAATCGGACGCCGGCCACTACGACATAATGATTAATATGATGGACCTCTCTGAGTGTGATTATAAACACACAAGCAAATAACAAGTAGCAACTATTCATTCAATTAATCCACAACACAATATTAACAGTTTGCATTTTACAGACAATGTAAAAATGAAGATTGATAGAAGGTACGCATAAGTCCCTAAAACGTTTGAAAACATGTAAAATAGGGGAGTGATTACTCACATGATTAGATTCATAAATTACAAATAAGGATGTGAGATTGTCAAACCCTTCGGGATTCACCGACAATGATTCCTAGTTAATAACGATAATATAATAAGTTATTTGTAAATGATATAACACGTAAAATGAATTTAAGGTTTCGATGTGATTTGAGTTACGATTGTGATTATAATGTTATTGATCGAACGATTGATTTCTAAGGTTATAACGATTGAAAAATCATTAGTTCAACTTGATATACGAAACATGTAATCGAAAGTATGAATAATTCGTTTAAATAAATTAATATGGTTTGAGATTTAATATAATAATAAATATTTATAAATATATAAATAAATGAATTATTTTAATGATAATAATGCATATATAATTAAATATAATACGTATTGTAATAAATAAATATAGATATACTATAAGTAAATAATCGTTTAACTAATCATAGTATATGTGATAATATTATTTTAAATAAATATATTGCAAACAACAAATAATATGTAATAAGTTATAATAAAAATAAATAGTTTATCTTGAATCTTTTAACGACAATTAGCGGTTAAAATATATTTAACCATTATAACATGTTTTTTATACCTTTGCTAAAAAAATCATATCTATCTATCTATCTATTCTAATAAAAAAAAAACTAATATTTTTGCCACTTGTCATCCTCATAGCCCTTCTCACATTTTTTTCACCTATTTTAATATTGGTCCTTATCTTTTAAGCCATGTCAATATATGAATTCAAGTTTGTTTTTATTATATGTAAATCCTAATCGATTCATTCAATAACATTAATGGTGAAATAAGAAAATAAGGAATATTAAAATTGACGTTGCATGTTTGTTAGAATATAATTTTAAAGTCACATGTAATTGTAAATTAAAGCAAATAAAGGTGCATCATCGTCAAAGAATTTGGATTTGTATGATAAACTACAAAATTTTTTTTAAAATGGGATTCGAGCAAAAGTGTATAATTTTTTATATAAGATTGGTTTCAATTTAGATTTAAAATCTTCTCATATGCATTTGAACTCCGGAAATGTGTATTTTCTTATTTTTCTCCCTACGTTTTGTATAAATATTGCAAACATAGAGAATACCTATTATATATATCTTGGTGTTTAGCATTAAATTAATAAAGCTGTATATTATAATTACAATTTATATGTATACCGATTTACTATAAGAAGTATATGTCATTCATTTTTATGATTTTTTTGTGTAGCATAAATTATTTTAGCAATAAAAAATCAATATTTAGTTTTCAATATTTTCTTTTATAATTCAGACCAAAATGATTTAGAATAAAAAAATTAGTTAATCAGATTAAAAGTCATTTACCATGCTTACAACAAATTCGAAATATTTGTTTTTTTTCTATAAATTTTTAAATTATATATCTCGATTAATTAAATATTCCGACAACTCCTATAATATTAACTAATAATAGGGGATTAGTATTCAAAATTTAAACATTCTTTATCCAATACTTTCAACTATTATAAATAAGAATCACTACCTTCACTTTATGCAACTTTAAATACTCTATTATCTGCTAACTCAGAATAATCAGTTTTATTTGAACATGGATTTAAGGTTAGTATGTGTTTGTCATTTTCCATTAATATGAAATGAAAAATCATTTTGTTATATTTTAATTTTCGGTTTTATATGTTTTTTGGTTATACAACTGTTAATTTTAAAATATAAAATCAAATAAAATTTGTCATACACAGAATATTAATGACACCATATTTATCATGATCAATCAATTTTAAATTCTAAAAATTATAAGGATGACTATATCATCAAAGTTCATGCAATATGGTTTTTTAGGATAATCGTGTTTTTGGGATAAATATGAACATGATCTCTAATGACATATATATATTTATTGATTAAAAGGTAAGACATTTTATGTTTATGAATATTTTTTGTTAGTTTCATGGATATATTATCATTTATCTAGGGTTATATGTACTTGAAGAATATTATTTATCACACAGACATTTATGCATGGCTATATCAAGAGTTATAAGCATACCTATATGTTACATTATCAAGAGTTACAAGTAGGCCTGGACTAAAGATTTTGATTTGTGATAAACAATGTATACCAAACAATACAATCACAAATGTAGTGTACAATGACTTTTTTACTTAATTGTAACATATTTTTGTAATTTTAGTTATTTAATTTCTATAATTTTAATGTAAATTGTAATTGTACAAAATATATGATCATTCTGTTAAGTATATTTCACTTATTAGTTAAAGTACAAATTTTTTATCAAAATTACTCGTGTAATACACGGACCTTAAACTAGTACTATATATAATGCATCAAATAAGGGCAAATTAAGACGTTAGAATTTAAGGGATTTACAATTGCTTAAGCACATGGTACAACTAAAAATAGGGACAATGTGGTAATTGAACACTTGTTTTACATCTTTCTCTATGATAGTTACAATCTTAGTCCTTCAACTTTATTCAATTTTTTTTTAAATTTAGAGAACAATTACAAATTTAACCTCTATCTTTTGCCTATTTACTCTTTTTAATTTCATTTTTAACCCAACTTCCCCCACGATTTTCAAACGGTCATAACTTTTTTGTACGATAATATTTTTTTAAAACAATTGCACTATAAAAGTGAGTGTTTTATTCTCTTTAATTTGAGTATATTTCTATAGTTTGTTTAAGTTATAAATATAACATTTTTTGTGGTCCAATTTTGATCGTTTTGAATTAATACCGTGAGCCAAATCATTAGTAAAGGTATTTTGTCGTCGAAAACTGAAACCGGAACGTTGAAAATTGAAACCAACCAAATCGAATCATTATCAATGATTTATTTCTGATTTGGTTTGTACTTTGATAACATTTTGAGTTTAAAACTGTATCATTATTTCACGATTTCAAAAAAACAATAAACACACATAAATCTATTATATGATTACTAAGAAATCTGTTTCCCGCTATATCGTGCGGGCACCCGTCTAGTGTATATATGTGTGTGTGTGTATTAATTATGTATTTTAAATTAAAAAAAATTATTAAATATTTAATGTTTAAAATCTTTAACAATCTTTAATAACTATTATACACACACACACACATATATATGGTGTTAACAATGATTTGAAAAATGACTAGTTGACAGGTCGGTTATGAAAAAATATTAATTAATTTTTTTATTTATATTTATTATAATGTATTGTGTTGATTAGATAAGAGTAAGACTAAAACAATTAAAAAAAGTTTCCAAAAACGTTTGGGATGGTGGGGGTGGAACTCAAACCACCCCGAACTAGGCTGGTGACTAACTCAAGCATGAAACATAACCAAAAATTTAAGTATTAACAATTCAATCAACCCAAATCAAATATGAGCCCTAGAAATTCAATCGGCCAAATCATTAATGGTTTGGCCGATTAACCATTTGGTTAATGAACGTGAGATAACGACGATTCAGAAACATATAATAATTTCTTACAAAAACGTTGAATTGACTGATTATTGGGTTGAAATAGTGATGCGCGATGTAGGATCCACACTTGCATGTTGATATGTTGTAATTAGTTTTAAGGTTACGACTCGCGATGGCCAGAAGAAGGTCCAAACATGTTTAACTGCGTTAAGAATAACTCTAAATGGTATTACCCTTAATCAAGAATGACGATTTGGTTATATTTATTAAATCGTATCATACAGATCATAATTTCCTAGTTTACGGTGTCGGTATAATACGTAATACACATGAAAACGATCTTACAAAATCAATATCATTTATAGTACGAGAATTAAGGATCAAGTAAGCCATATGGGTTAAGGTTTGGATCCTAAACGGGTCTACGTGTTTGGGTTAATGGGTTAGGTGGATGATAATATACAATCTTTCATCTGTTTTGCAAATAGACCCCTGAACTTTAGATGAGGATACAAAATAGGTTAAAACTTATGTTTAGAGGGTAATATATATATATATATAACTCATAGTTTTATGGTTAATTAAACAAATATAATAAATAATAATAATAGTAATAATAATAAAATATTAATTACTAGATAAGTGTGAAACTTTATTGAATAAAATTACTCGAAAACGAAAACGGGTCGGGAATTAGATATTATTTAATAAACGAAAAACCTGAGTTGTTACAATATCCCCTACTTTTGGGAATTTCGTCCCGAAATTAAGGAATACCAAAACGAAAACCATTAAATTTTGAGGAATGAAAATTTTGTATAATTGTATATTTTGAGGAAAGAAAATTTTATATACCAAAACCAAAATGAAATTTTATATATTTATAAAATTGTATTATATTTATGACTCATATTATTTATAAATTGTATATTAATGGTATTTTATAAGTAAAAAAAGGCTAATAATCTTATAAATAAATGAGTGAACAATAATATTGGTTTTTCAATAATAATAACGATAAAAATTGATCGCTCAAGAAATAAACGTTCTAATCACATAACATAACTCATTTCACATCGAAATCTTAGATCCATTATACGTGCCATCACATTTATTATTAACCCATAACATTATATTATTTAACTAGGAATCCTTGTCGGTGAATCCCGAAGGGGTTTAATTGCTCACATTCTCACATCCTCACTTGAGTATTGTTCTCCTAATCAGGTGAGTAATCACTCCTTTATTTTACTAATTTCAAACGTTTTGGGAACTTATGCGTACCAACTATCCATTTACATTTTATTATATTATCAAATGAAAACTATTAATATTTGTGTTGTGTATCAATTGAATGACTACTTGCTACTTGTTATTTGCTTTTGTGATTAGTTATCGCATTCGGAGAGGTCCATCATTAAAGTCACAACATGTCGGAGTGGCCTGTGTCCGATCGCATGACAATAGTTTCATCGACAACTCAATTATGGTAACCAACGCCCGATTCGCATGGAAATGGTTTAGCCCACACATCATTATCGTTTGTAATATTTATATGCTATTATTTGATTGTTTATACTCACAGATGACTATTTTGTGGTTTTTCTTATATATTATTGTAGTGCCAAAACTGGTGATTTTCTCACTCTACCTCGTGTTGACAAACCTTTTCTATTTTGTACGCATTTGCAGGTTGGTTGTTTATCAATATGAAGATCACGTAGAGATGCCTTTTAGGATACAAACGTATTCAATAATTAATTTATCATGTTGTAATTTCTTTATACTTGATGTACTTAATTGTAAATTGTCTTATCTAAAATAATTAATTAGATATTGTCACTACTTTGTGAGCTGTGAACAATTAGTTCGCGCCCCGACATTTTCGTGTTTGGTTGGGGTGTGACATAAACGATCTTAGAAAATTAATTTCGTTTATAGTACGAGAATTAGGGATCAAGTAAGCAATATGGGTTACGGTTTGGATCTTAAACGGGTCTACGAGTTTGGGTTAATGGGTTAGGTGGACGATAATATACAATCTTTCATCTGTTTTGCAAATAGACCCCTGAACTTTAGATGAGGATACAAAATAGGTTAAAACTTATGTTTAGAGGGTAAAATGTATATTTCTCATAGTTATTATGGTCAATTGTACAAATATAATCAAAAATAATAATGAAATATTAATTACTCGATACGTGCAAAATTTTATTGATTAAAATTACCCGAAAACGAATATGGGTCGGGTATTTGATATTTATTACATCATTTTCATGGGAATTCAAGAATTGCTGGATCCAGATGAATTCAGATGTTTAGGCCCACATGAGTAATGCAATTGGTTTATTCCCATCTAATTGTATAAGATGTCACACCTCAACCTAAGGCGGAAATACCGAGGCGTGAGCTGATTGCTCACAACTCTAAAGGTATTATCATGTAATAATTTAAAGGTGACAATATATATTTAAATTAATTATATATCCAAATAAATTCAAATACAATGTACAACTCATTTACACAAACAATGAATGCAGATCTAAGTCTTGATTAAAATTTTTCTAACTTAATTCTTCACTAAGTCTTCACCATATTTTGCAACTAGTTCAAACAAATACCTACAAATGCATGTAACATTGAAAGGTTTTTCAACAACACATGTTGAGTGACTAAAACACCAAATTAATACACTACAATAATAATATATAATAAATAATAAAACTGCAAACTGTTCCTATGAGATAAACAGTTAAGCCATGGCACATAAACAATTCAACCAAACAATAAAGATAGGGCTAAACCATTGTCATGTGAATGGACATTAGTTACAAAGCTAGGGCTACGTTGCCATATAAATGGATATTGTTTACCAAAGATAGCCATATGATCATACTATTAATGATGGACCTTTCCGAAATGCATTAAAATAAAGCAAGTAACCATATAGCAAGTTAGGCATAGACTGATATACACACAAGGATAAACAGTTGCGGTTTTAAATACTAGATGATAGATAAATACTATAAATATGCATATATCCCCAAAATATTTAAAATAAGTAAAAAGGGGAGTGATTACTCACATTAGTGAATAAGCAAGAGAAATGAATACGGTAGCAAAAAAGTGTCATGCTCTTCGGAAAATACGGACAAGAAGACTTAATAAAAAATAGTTGGGGGAATAAATATATTTTAAACGACGAATCTAAAACTAGATAGAGGATCAGGAAACTCTATGATGATTGGGTATATTCTTATGAAAGTTAAAAATTACTTAGATTTACATTATATGTTGTAATACTTTCTTTACTTTAAAAATTTATATTGAATAATATATCTTGAATTATGTAAAATTATATTTATAAATAAAATACTTAACTAAATAAATATTTACAATTCTAGAATCGATTATATAATGAGATTGATTTGAAAATTTTATTTTAAACTAAAAGTACGTTTAACATATTTACATATTACTAATAATAAATAACAGTTAATAATTATTAATATGTATATAAAATATAATCTTTTATAACATACTTGAATTTATATGTTTGAACATGTTTAATTAACAAGACTTTATTAAATATATTTTAGATTAAAACTCTTTTTATATAATAAAACCTTTAACAATTTTTAAATAATCTATTATACATATATGTGTGTGTGTCTGTGTGTGGTTTTAACAAAGGTTCAAAAAAGACTAGTCAATGTGTCGGTTTTTAGAAAAATATAAATTGGATATCATATTTGTAATACTAATAATATGATTTAAATGATCAATTATATTAATATATGAGTTTAAAGGATTATTATAAAAAAATGAACAAAAACGGGCTCGGCGTGGCTCAAACCAGCGCCTCCAGCTTAAGCAGCCCCTTAACCCTCTAACATAACTAGTTGCGCTACCATAGAAATTGGTTATAACTCTTGAACATAAATTGTAAAAGAACAGACAAACACAAACCACAAATTAAACTATAAACCCTAACAACCAAATCGTTTAATCTGTTATGACTTTGATTAATTAAAGTTAGGGTTTTTGTTAAGGAATCAAAGACGAACTAATACACATAACCAATTACCTTATATGATGTTAACATACATGTTTAATTTATCATTTCAGAACCGGCCAAAACACGATAAAGATCAGACACTAAACAACAACGATGGTATAATTAGTAATGGGGCTTCAGTAGGAGACGGGTAGAGAATGAGGTCTGCAGATTTAATTGCATTATATCGATCTCTAGATGTAATTTCCCAATTATGAACGACAATTAATAAAAAAAAGGGCAATACGAATCAACAGGATTATATCTTCCAATTCAAGTGTGCCGGCCGATCGATTTAGGCAAGAATATTGATCCCATAAATCAATTTATAAAATAATCAAGCTTGTTGATCAATAATTAACACCGGGTTTAGGGTAAATTGTAAGGCCCCGGTCCCGGCACCCTTCTTTAGCGTTGGATTTACTCATAAACACATTTCTAAATGTCAGAGTGAATTAAAACTTTCTCGTAATAATATAAAAGGTCAACCATTCATTACAAACAGCCATAACTTGTCTTTTAAAACTTAACATAAATTATAGCATTCAAAACATCATGAAAAATCATCAGATGCCAACCTCTTCAATCATGTCATGTGTCCCTCTCAAACGAGCTGTCTCAGCCTATTAACATGCGTGCATACTAAACGTCAGCTACGCTGAGTGAGTTCTTGTTAATCAGGTAACATACATTACATTCACATGCTTACGTAAATACATATCCAAAGATACATACCATCATCTTTCCTTACATACTTACATACATACTTACATTCATTATTGCTTTCGTACTTACATACATACATACATACATACATTCTTTCTTTCATTCATACATACATACATACATACACACTTTCATTCATACATATACGTTTTAAAGAGCATTCCGCCCTATAAACTTCGCAGATTTTATTAGGGTATGTTCCCTACATTCGTAGATATTATTAGGGTATGTTCCCTACATTCGCAGATATTAGTAGGGTTTGTTCCCTATATTCACAGATATTATTAGGGTCTGTTCCCTAGATTCGTAGACATTGTTAGGGTATGTTCCCTTTTAAACCATACCTTCCATTCATCATATAATCATACATACCTTCCCTTACATAATCATACTTTCGTACATACTAATTTCATTACGTACTTTCATACATACATATTTCATAAAAGGCATACTACATTTACTTTCCCTGTCGATACGTGCAATATTCGAATATCATTCACGCACCGACAAGCATTCATTCATAACATTCATACATACTATCACATCATTCATTATAACATACACTTACCATTTAAGGTAAGTGTATTAATGAAGTATATAAAATTATACATCTTTTAAGCATCAAATAATCTCTTAAAATTGAAACTTCTTTCAAATAACATAGCACAAAAGGCTACTTATTTTAATAAAATGTAATTTCAGGTAAACCCAAGCCTCAAACGAAGAAACAAGCAAAAAGACGAAGAAAAACGGAAAAAAACACAATAAAAACAAGAAACACGCCCCCATGCTTCAAGAAACACACCCCCATGCTTTCGGAAATAAGAAATGAAAAAATTCTACAAGAATTTAAGCACATGTTGATAAAAGCACGGGGCCGTGCCTCTTTGGCCACTGGGCCGTGGTCACCTCCAGATAAAGACAAAAAATAATTTAAGCACATGCCAATAAAAGCACGGGGGCGTGCCTCGGAAAGCACACTCTCATGGTGAGTCATCATGTACGATCTGACAACATGCAACTCGGACACGTTGACACGGGGCCGTGCTTAATAAAGCACATGGTCGCGCTCTTTCCTCCGGACAACCTATAAATAGAGTCTCTTGTGTCATTTGAGAAGTGTGCTTGAAGAAGATCTCTAAATGGGTTTCTCTTATAAAAACACCCACATTACACAAATATTGAAGATCTTGTGAGGAGTTTGAAGGCTTGGAGGTTACCATCATCATCTATCATCATCAAAATCATCATCATCATTAAGAAGGGAGATTCATCCATATTTGGTTAGATTGTTCTAGTTTAATCATGTGTTTGTTATTATCATCTTTTTTTATGTTCATAACAATGCTCATTATGAGCTAAACTCCATTTACCATCTAAAATCTATGAAGAAGCTTTGTTTTACTTGATGATTATATAAAACATGTGATTTAGTTAGGTAAAGTACATGGTTATTTTTCAATTATCTTTTGATGAGAAATGTTTCACTATCTTAATTCAACAATTCAAAGTTGGTGATTGACAATCATATTGACAATCATTCATGATCGATTCATGTTCTTGAAAGATAGAATACTGTGATAATTTATCGAAACATGGATCCTTATATTGTACTTAGAAATGATGAGATATAAGTTATGATCTATTTCTCTAGTTTTGGTAATTCTGAAACATGGATCCTTATATTGTAGTTAACACGATTTCTTAGGTTATCATGCTAGTTAAAGAAATCATATGTTAACGGAATGTGTAATTATAACCTACTTAAATCAAACCAATGGGAGCTTGTGTGACTAATCTATAACCACCCAAAGTTGTTAGAATTGGTATTTGAGACATCGAAGTCAATCCTAATCTTTCTACTTTACTAAACTACTTGCCAACTTAAATTGATATTCTCGTGGTAGCATGACATTAGGAACGGGTTGACTTTAAAATGTGCAAGCTACTTTCTTTTATGTCATAGGATATGCTCACTTAGAATTGAGGGGCTATTCTATCATATATTATTACGGCAAGTTTATCCAATGTTTACTTTATAATCATCAAGGATAAATGGAGTGGATTCTTGATCATAGGTGGTAACCTTCATATAATTGAACTACTCGTTTAGAACTTCTCTTCTAGTCATCTATATATTATATATAAGTATTTATCTTTTATAAAATGTTCAAAAATTAACCCTAAAATGATTATCCTCTCCTACTAAAGTAAAACGAAGATTCATTATTAGAAACATTTGTGTCCACAGATCGATACTTGGTTCTTACCAATACTATTCTACGTATACGATAGGTACATATGCCTATTTTGTGTGTGTTTAGTTTTAGTAGAAATCACTTTTATAAATTTAAAACACGATCTTGTGCAAAGCTAAATCTCTTCCAATCAGTTATCAATTTTACCATCACACGCAGCAAACATCAAGTTTTTGGCGCCGTTGCCGGGGACACGGTACGTTTCTAAGAACGATCCAAATTTTAATTTAATCATTGTTTATAATTGTACAAATTTTTAACTTTCATTTGATTTTAATTTTTTTACTAACTATTAAACTATATAATTTTACGGCTAGCCTAATTTTAGCCTTTGTTTACCTAACCTTAGCTTAATTAACTTAGACCTTAGTTTACTTTAGAATAGTTTAGCGTAACTCATAGTTTAGCGTTAAATAATATTTAGTTTAAATATTTTAAATTTGATTTAACCCCATGTATGTCCTCTACATTTGGACCTGAGCTTGTTTCTCCAATTTCTAAACCGGAACGACTCTTTCGTCGATGAACACGTAAACAAACTGCGGAAACCACCGAAACAATCAAATACGAGTCAATAGGCACCACCACATCAGGAGAAAATCAAACCGAGAACATGGACTTCTCGGCCAAGAAGCCAAAGCTTCAGAGTTTTCGGCCCAGAGTTTTCGGTCAGCCAAGAACCTAGAGTTTTCGGTCACCCAAGAACATGAGTTGTCGGTCAACCGAGAACCATGAGTTCTCGGTCAACCGAGAACATGATTTCGGCCAACCGAGAACTATGGTTACCAACCATGAGTTTTCGGTCAAACCAAAAACTGGGTTTGATTGTGTTTTCGGCCAGACCGAGAACCATGGTTTCAAACCATTGAGTTCTCGGCCAGAGCTGAAGAGGACAGATTCTGCCCAAACAGAATTTGTCATCCAAATGACTTAATTTTTCCATATTTCCACATGCATTTTGTGGTACAATCTTGGAAAACCAAGGGGTAACCAAAATCCTAACGTTTTCGGCCAATATGGTAAAAAATACCATAGAAAACGAACACTTTAGATCCCATTTTTTAAGCATGTAATCGTATAAGCGGATCTTGATGCCATTGTTGGGTTTTTACAAGATTATCAAAGTCCAAATAAACCCTTTTATTAGGAAAACGCAGTGAAAATTAGACGTTTTAAATCTTGTTTACCAATATACATAAAACCCATTTTATGTCAAAACCCAAAACAGGGTCCATATACAATTAACATGCTATCAAGAACAACCATAGGGTATTAGTGTATATACCTTTAATTTCCCTAAATGAAAGGCCTAATGAATGACGAGTTTCCAATGGAGAAAACCTCAAGCTTGTATACCCGAACAAGCCTTCAACAAACACCAAGTTGCAAGGATTCTTACACTTTGAAATCCTCTTATTTTTCCTCTTGTTCTCGGCTGAAGTAGAGAGAAATATGAGATAGTTTGTGTGTGAGAGAGAAAGTGGATTGTGAATTCTCCAAGAATTTTAATCCTCAAATATAATCCATTGCATGTTACGGAAAAATACAAAAGGAGAGAGGAGAGAGAGCCGGCCCCCTTTTTGGGGCTTCCCCCCCAAAACCAAACCCATAATTTTGTACTATTTTCTATATGCACATAAGTTATTTATCCAAATAAATAAAAACTCTCAATTATAAATTATCCACATAATTTATTTATCACAGAAATGCAAAATATTTAGAAAACCATTTATCCAAATGTTATAAGTGTTGATATTCATTACATAAATCATATCTAATAATAAACATCGTGGTGTTTGTCTAGCTTGTTATTGGGTATGACCCAACTTGGATCATAACGTACTAGCCACATCAACTCAAATATGTGTCTTGGGCAGATCGATTCCAAAATGTTTTACGTTTAACCTTTAACGATTATCCATTGTTTCATGCGTAAAGTTAAACATTTTTGATTGATGTATGTACCATGGTTGAAGTGCATGAAAAATGATTCTAAGAAGAGGAAACGAGGCTTAACGAAGATGAATAAGTGATCGTTGTGCGTATACGTGTTTAAGCGAGTAAAAGCCGAAAAAAGGGGTATTAGCCTTGACTGCGCCACGTGACCAAGGGAGCCGTTCAAGGCCACGTAGCGCGGCGTGGTGGCTGCCAAGGACGTTCAAATTTCAATAAACCCGTCTATTTGTCTTTTATGGGCTTGTTTGGTCAATGTTTTAGCTTGTTGAGCAAGTTTAAGTGATCTATATATGGAGCATTAACCCTAAACGATTTAGATATCATAACATCCATCTCACGCTTGTTCCAGAAGAATTTGCTAAAGGGAGAAGCAGCCGGTCCGTTATTTTATCAGCCGGTTTGATTTTAGTTGTTTTAACGAATTTTAAGTTCGGTTTTGTGTTTTAGACATTGAAACAAGTTCTAATCAACTCGTAATGGATGCTTTGAGCTTTATTATTATTATTATTATTATTATTATTATTATTATTATTATTATTATTATTATTATCTGATTTTCCTTCATCATGGATGGCTAAACTTGTTTGAATCGCCTAGGTTTGATGTTTAACGGTTGATTTATTCGTTTTCGATTGCTAATCATGTGCTTGACTATTTAATTATTGTAGAGCTCATCATTTGTGATATTATTTCATGAACCCTACTGCCACTAGATGTATTTTAGGTTGCATGAACCCTGGGTAGTTGATTATTGCATGAATTAGTTTCGTGTAGTCGTTAATTGGTAGTTCGATTAATACTGAGTGTGTTGATTGATTGTGGTAGACGCGTGCGATTAGGGTTTGTGTGTCTTGAATCATTTAGGTCAGTAGGATCATCCTCTTTGAGTTGGACCAAGACCATATCTCTCTGCTTTAGTTGATGTAGTTATCGGTGCTATACCACGTGCGGTTTTCTAGCTTTTGACTAGAATAGTTTGTAAGTTAAGTTATTTTGTCCTTATTAGTGGATAACCCCTCTATTCCTAGGTTTGATACGGACCAAGTAATAAATCATTATGGTACATAAATAAACATGCGTGAAGTAAAACGATAAATAGACTTTGTTAGGGTTTTCTGATAAAACTGTATGTGGGGACCCAATTGCCTTGATTCCATATATCTTAGTTCATCTTTAGAAGCCAGTTTCAAACACGTGTTAGCACTTGAGCCATCCTATATCCGTTAATTCATCTTACCTAGGTGATTCATTTTCTTATTATCGTTAGTTACTTTAAGTTTTCCATTACTTCAGTTAGTAATCTAGTTAAATAATTTAGTTTAATATTTTAGGGCAGGACTTAGTTAGGGTTTAGTATTTGAGCCACCTCCCGTGTCTTTGTGTTCGATAATCGGATTCACTAGACTGTGCTGCTACGCGACTGGTACACTTGTCGTTTGTGTGGAGCTTAGTTAGGTTATCCGTTTTATTTTAAGACTTAGTCCTGAATTGTGAGAATTAGTTATTAATATTTATATATAGCTTTTCGCACATCAAGTTTTTGGCATCGTTGCCGAGGACACGGTTTGAGGCCATTGGAGAACGACCCGAGTTGGGGACTTGCCTTTTGTAGTTTATATTTATATTAATATAGTTTAGTTTAGTTTTCATTTTATTAGTTTAGTTTTAGTTTAATTTTATTTTGAATTAATTTATTTTACTACTATCGGGTGCTCGTGATTCTTTTCTGCTTAAGTTTATCTTTTCAGTGATCTTCATGGAGAGTCATTACGGGACCGGATTTAAAGAAACCCCCCATAAAGAACAACGAGGTTACACTGTGAGTCAGCTGGAAATACAGAGGAATATGGCTAACATAGGAAAACACAACGTGAAAACCTCAAACCCATTTGATGTATGATTTAATGTGGAATCTATTTGGATATGAAAACTCATCCGGTGAATTCATTGAGCAAATACCATGTCCGGATGAAGTGATATTTGATTGGCTACACGTCATCCATTACTCTAATCTAAGTGCCCCATTTCCGAATCAACAAACTTTAGATGGAATTCGGCTAAGCTTTATGAGTCAGTCACAACTTAATGAGTCGTTTATCGAGTTTGAAGATGTTAGAACGGAAATTCAGATAGAAGAATGTGTTCCCGCTTGGGAGGACGAGTTTGGGGGTGAATTTGGTGAAGAGTAGATAGATTTTACCGCGATGGATGAAGGAGAGTTTGACCCACTTGGTGATTTAAATTTGCTTGAGGATCTATTGTATAACGAGCCAAGTGTGGGGATCAAGATGGAGCCTTGTGTATGAACTGATGGTATACAGCTCACAATATACTATAATGCAAATTTATATATGACAATACCTTTTTAATTGTTTAAATAAACAATTTGCAAATGAGTACATCAAATGTAATGAAATTACAAAATGATATCAAATAGTTCTTGTATAAGTTTTGTATACAATATATTCATATATAAATAAAGAGCAAAACTGTTATTTGTGAGTATATACAATCAAACCATAGCATATAATATTGTAAACAAATAATGATGAGTGGGCTACACCGTTTCCTTGCGATTCAGGCATCGGTTACCATAATTGAGTTGTAGGTGAAACCATTGTCATGCAATCGGACGCCGGCCACTACGACATAATGATTAATATGATGGACCTCTCTGAGTGTGATTATAAACACACAAGCAAATAACAAGTAGCAACTATTCATTCAATTAATCCACAACACAATATTAACAGTTTGCATTTTACAGACAATGTAAAAATGAAGATTGATAGAAGGTACGCATAAGTCCCTAAAACGTTTGAAAACATGTAAAATAGGGGAGTGATTACTCACATGATTAGATTCATAAATTACAAATAAGGATGTGAGATTGTCAAACCCTTCGGGATTCACCGACAATGATTCCTAGTTAATAACGATAATATAATAAGTTATTTGTAAATGATATAACACGTAAAATGAATTTAAGGTTTCGATGTGATTTAAGTTACGATTGTGATTATAATGTTATTGATCGAACGATTGATTTCTAAGGTTATAACGATTGAAAAATCATTAGTTCAACTTGATATACGAAACATGTAATCGAAAGTATGAATAATTCGTTTAAATAAATTAATATGGTTTGAGATTTAATATAATAATAAATATTTATAAATATATAAATAAATGAATTATTTTAATGATAATAATGCATATATAATTAAATATAATACGTATTGTAATAAATAAATATAGATATACTATAAGTAAATAATCGTTTAACTAATCATAGTATATGTGATAATATTATTTTAAATAAATATATTGCAAACAACTAATAATATGTAATAAGTTATAATAAAAATAAATAGTTTATCTTGAATCTTTTAACGACAATTAGCGGTTAAAATATATTTAACCATTATAACATGTTTTTTATACCTTTGCTAAAAAAATCATATCTATCTATCTATTCTAATAAAAAAAACTAATATTTTTGCCACTTGTCATCTTCATAGCCCTTCTCTCATTTTTTTCACCTATTTTAATATTGGTCCTTATCTTTTAAGCCATGTCAATATATGAATTCAAGTTTGTTTTTATTATATGTAAATCCTAATCGATTCATTCAATAACATTAATGGTGAAATAAGAAAATAAGGAATATTAAAATTGACGTTGCATGTTTGTTAGAATATAATTTTAAAGTCACATGTAATTGTAAATTAAAGCAAATAAAGGTGCATCATTGTCAAAGAATTTGGATTTGTATGATAAACTACAAAAATTTTTTTAAAATGGGATTCGAGCAAAAGTGTATAATTTTTTATATAAGATTGGTTTCAATTTAGATTTAAAATCTTCTCATATGCATTTGAACTCCGGAAATGTGTATTTTCTTATTTTTCTCCCTACGTTTTGTATAAATATTGCAAACATAGAGAATACCTATTATATATATCTTGGTGTTTAGCATTAAATTAATAAAGCTGTATATTATAATTACAATTTATATGTATACCGATTTACTATAAGAAGTATATGTCATTCATTTTTATGATTTTTTTGTGTAGCATAAATTATTTTAGCAATAAAAAATCAATATTTAGTTTTCAATATTTTCTTTTATAATTCAGACCAAAATGATTTAGAATAAAAAAATTAGTTAATCAGATTAAAAGTCATTTACCATGCTTACAACAAATTCGAAATATTTGTTTTTTTTCTATAAATTTTTAAATTATATATCTCGATTAATTAAATATTCCGACAACTCCTATAATATTAACTAATAATAGGGGATTAGTATTCAAAATTTAAACATTCTTTATCCAATACTTTCAACTATTATAAATAAGAATCACTACCTTCACTTTATGCAACTTTAAATACTCTATTATCTGCTAACTCAGAATAATCAGTTTTATTTGAACATGGATTTAAGGTTAGTATGTGTTTGTCATTTTCCATTAATATGAAATGAAAAATCATTTTGTTATATTTTAATTTTCGGTTTTATATGTTTTTTGGTTATACAACTGTTAATTTTAAAATATAAAATCAAATAAAATTTGTCATACACAGAATATTAATGACACCATATTTATCATGATCAATCAATTTTAAATTCTAAAAATTATAAGGATGACTATATCATCAAAGTTCATGCAATATGGTTTTTTAGGATAATCGTGTTTTTGGGATAAATATGAACATGATCTCTAATGACATATATATATTTATTGATTAAAAGGTAAGACATTTTATGTTTATGAATATTTTTTGTTAGTTTCATGGATATATTATCATTTATCTAGGGTTATATGTACTTGAAGAATATTATTTATCACACAGACATTTATGCATGGCTATATCAAGAGTTATAAGCATACCTATATGTTACATTATCAAGAGTTACAAGTAGGCCTGGACTAAAGATTTTGATTTGTGATAAACAATGTATACCAAACAATACAATCACAAATGTAGTGTACAATGACTTTTTTACTTAATTGTAACATATTTTTGTAATTTTAGTTATTTAATTTCTATAATTTTAATGTAAATTGTAATTGTACAAAATATATGATCATTCTGTTAAGTATATTTCACTTATTAGTTAAAGTACAAATTTTTTATCAAAATTACTCGTGTAATACACGGACCTTAAACTAGTACTATATATAATGCATCAAATAAGGGCAAATTAAGACGTTAGAATTTAAGGGATTTACAATTGCTTAAGCACATGGTACAACTAAAAATAGGGACAATGTGGTAATTGAACACTTGTTTTACATCTTTCTCTATGATAGTTACAATCTTAGTCCTTCAACTTTATTCAATTTTTTTTTAAATTTAGAGAACAATTACAAATTTAACCTCTATCTTTTGCCTATTTACTCTTTTTAATTTCATTTTTAACCCAACTTCCCCCACGATTTTCAAACGGTCATAACTTTTTTGTACGATAATATTTTTTTAAAACAATTGCACTATAAAAGTGAGTGTTTTATTCTCTTTAATTTGAGTATATTTCTATAGTTTGTTTAAGTTATAAATATAACATTTTTTGTGGTCCAATTTTGATCGTTTTGAATTAATACCGTGAGCCAAATCATTAGTAAAGGTATTTTGTCGTCGAAAACTGAAACCGGAACGTTGAAAATTGAAACCAACCAAATCGAATCATTATCAATGATTTATTTCTGATTTGGTTTGTACTTTGATAACATTTTGAGTTTAAAACTGTATCATTATTTCACGATTTCAAAAAAACAATAAACACACATAAATCTATTATATGATTACTAAGAAATCTGTTTCCCGCTATATCGTGCGGGCACCCGTCTAGTGTATATATGTGTGTGTGTGTATTAATTATGTATTTTAAATTAAAAAAAATTATTAAATATTTAATGTTTAAAATCTTTAACAATCTTTAATAACTATTATACACACACACACACACATATATATGGTGTTAACAATGATTTGAAAAATGACTAGTTGACAGGTCGGTTATGAAAAAATATTAATTAATTTTTTTATTTATATTTATTATAATGTATTGTGTTGATTAGATAAGAGTAAGACTAAAACAATTAAAAAAAGTTTCCAAAAACGTTTGGGATGGTGGGGGTGGAACTCAAACCACCCCGAACTAGGCTGGTGACTAACTCAAGCATGAAACATAACCAAAAATTTAAGTATTAACAATTCAATCAACCCAAATCAAATATGAGCCCTAGAAATTCAATCGGCCAAATCATTAATGGTTTGGCCGATTAACCATTTGGTTAATGAACGTGAGATAACGACGATTCAGAAACATATAATAATTTCTTACAAAAACGTTGAATTGACTGATTATTGGGTTGAAATAGTGATGCGCGATGTAGGATCCACACTTGCATGTTGATATGTTGTAATTAGTTTTAAGGTTACGACTCGCGATGGCCAGAAGAAGGTCCAAACATGTTTAACTGCGTTAAGAATAACTCTAAATGGTATTACCCTTAATCAAGAATGACGATTTGGTTATATTTATTAAATCGTATCATACAGATCATAATTTCCTAGTTTACGGTGTCAGTATAATACGTAATACACATGAAAACGATCTTACAAAATCAATATCATTTATAGTACGAGAATTAAGGATCAAGTAAGCCATATGGGTTAAGGTTTGGATCCTAAACGGGTCTACGTGTTTGGGTTAATGGGTTAGGTGGATGATAATATACAATCTTTCATCTGTTTTGCAAATAGACCCCTGAACTTTAGATGAGGATACAAAATAGGTTAAAACTTATGTTTAGAGGGTAATATATATATATATATATATATATATATATATATATATATAACTCATAGTTTTATGGTTAATTAAACAAATATAATAAATAATAATAATAGTAATAATAATAAAATATTAATTACTAGATAAGTGCGAAACTTTATTGAATAAAATTACTCGAAAACGAAAACGGGTCGGGAATTAGATATTATTTAATAAACGAAAAACCTGAGATGTTACAATATCCCCTACTTTTGGGAATTTCGTCCCGAAATTAAGGAATACCAAAACGAAAACCATTAAATTTTGAGGAATGAAAATTTTGTATAATTGTATATTTTGAGGAAAGAAAATTTTATATACCAAAACCAAAATGAAATTTTATATATTTATATAATTGTATTATATTTATGACTCATATTATTTATAAATTGTATATTAATGGTATTTTATAAGTAAAAAAAGGCTAATAATCTTATAAATAAATGAGTGAACAATAATATTGGTTTTTCAATAATAATAACGATAAAAATTGATCGCTCAAGAAATAAACGTTCTAATCACATAACATAACTCATTTCACATCGAAATCTTAGATCCATTATACGTGCCATCACATTTATTATTAACCCGTAACATTATATTATTTAACTAGGAATCCTTGTCGGTGAATCCCGAAGGGGTTTAATTGCTCACATTCTCACATCCTCACTTGAGTATTGTTCTCCTAATCAGGTGAGTAATCACTCCTTTATTTTACTAATTTCAAACGTTTTGGGGACTTATGCGTACCAACTATCCATTTACATTTTATTATATTATCAAATGAAAACTATTAATATTTGTGTTGTGTATCAATTGAATGACTACTTGCTACTTGTTATTTGCTTTTGTGATTAGTTATTGCATTCGGAGAGGTCCATCATTAAAGTCACAACATGTCGGAGTGGCCTGTGTCCGATCGCATGACAATAGTTTCATCGACAACTCAATTATGGTAACCAACGCCCGATTCGCATGGAAATGGTTTAGCCCACACATCATTATCGTTTGTAATATTTATATGCTATTATTTGATTGTTTATACTCACAGATGACTATTTTGTGGTTTTTCTTATATATTATTGTAGTGCCAAAACTGGTGATTTTCTCACTCTACCTCGTGTTGACAAACCTTTTCTATTTTGTACGCATTTGCAGGTTGGTTGTTTATCAATATGAAGATCACGTAGAGATGCCTTTTAGGATACAAACGTATTCAATAATTAATTTATCATGTTGTAATTTCTTTATACTTGATGTACTTAATTGTAAATTGTCTTATCTAAAATAATTAATTAGATATTGTCACTACTTTGTGAGCTGTGAACAATTAGTTCGCGCCCCGACATTTTCGTGTTTGGTTGGGGTGTGACATAAACGATCTTAGAAAATTAATTTCGTTTATAGTACGAGAATTAGGGATCAAGTAAGCAATATGGGTTACGGTTTGGATCTTAAACGGGTCTACGAGTTTGGGTTAATGGGTTAGGTGGACGATAATATACAATCTTTCATCTGTTTTGCAAATAGACCCCTGAACTTTAGATGAGGATACAAAATAGGTTAAAACTTATGTTTAGAGGGTAAAATGTATATTTCTCATAGTTATTATGGTCAATTGTACAAATATAATCAAAAATAATAATGAAATATTAATTACTCGATACGTGCAAAATTTTATTGATTAAAATTACCCGAAAACGAATATGGGTCGGGTATTAGATATTTATTACATCATTTTCATGGGAATTCAAGAATTGCTGGATCCAGATGAATTCAGATGTTTAGGCCCACATGAGTAATGCAATTGGTTTATTCCCATCTAATTGTATAAGATGTCACACCTCAACCTAAGGCGGAAATACCGAGGCGTGAGCTGATTGCTCACAACTCTAAAGGTATTATCATGTAATAATTTAAAGGTGACAATATATATTTAAATTAATTATATATCCAAATAAATTCAAATACAATGTACAACTCATTTACACAAACAATGAATGCAGATCTAAGTCTTGATTAAAATTTTTCTAACTTAATTCTTCACTAAGTCTTCACCATATTTTGCAACTAGTTCAAACAAATACCTACAAATGCATGTAACATTGAAAGGTTTTTCAACAACACATGTTGAGTGACTAAAACACCAAATTAATACACTACAATAATAATATATAATAAATAATAAAACTGCAAACTGTTCCTATGAGATAAACAGTTAAGCCATGGCACATAAACAATTCAACCAAACAATAAAGATAGGGCTAAACCATTGTCATGTGAATGGACATTAGTTACAAAGCTAGGGCTACGTTGCCATATAAATGGATATTGTTTACCAAAGATAGCCATATGATCATACTATTAATGATGGACCTTTCCGAAATGCATTAAAATAAAGCAAGTAACCATATAGCAAGTTAGGCATAGACTGATATACACACAAGGATAAACAGTTGCGGTTTTAAATACTAGATGATAGATAAATACTATAAATATGCATATATCCCCAAAATATTTAAAATAAGTAAAAAGGGGAGTGATTACTCACCTTAGTGAATAAGCAAGAGAAATGAATACGGTAGCAAAAAAGTGTCATGCTCTTCGGAAAATACGGACAAGAAGACTTAATAAAAAATAGTTGGGGGAATAAATATATTTTAAACGACGAATCTAAAACTAGATAGAGGATCAGGAAACTCTATGATGATTGGGTATATTCTTATGAAAGTTAAAAATTACTTAGATTTACATTATATGTTGTAATACTTTCTTTACTTTAAAAATTTATATTGAATAATATATCTTGAATTATGTAAAATTATATTTATAAATAAAATACTTAACTAAATAAATATTTACAATTCTAGAATCGATTATATAATGAGATTGATTTGAAAATTTTATTTTAAACTAAAAGTACGTTTAACATATTTACATATTACTAATAATAAATAACAGTTAATAATTATTAATATGTATATAAAATATAATCTTTTATAACATACTTGAATTTATATGTTTGAACATGTTTAATTAACAAGACTTTATTAAATATATTTTAGATTAAAACTCTTTTTATATAATAAAACCTTTAACAATTTTTAAATAATCTATTATACATATATGTGTGTGTATGTGTGTGGTTTTAACAAAGGTTCAAAAAAGACTAGTCAATGTGTCGGTTTTTAGAAAAATATAAATTGGATATCATATTTGTAATACTAATAATATGATTTAAATGATCAATTATATTAATATATGAGTTTAAAGGATTATTATAAAAAAATGAACAAAAACGGGCTCGGCGTGGCTCAAACCAGCGCCTCCAGCTTAAGCAGCCCCTTAACCCTCTAACATAACTAGTTGCGCTACCATAGAAATTGGTTACAACTCTTGAACATAAATTGTAAAAGAACAGACAAACACAAACCACAAATTAAACTATAAACCCTAACAACCAAATCGTTTAATCTGTTATGACTTTGATTAATTAAAGTTAGGGTTTTTGTTAAGGAATCAAAGACGAACTAATACACATAACCAATTACCTTATATGATGTTAACATACATGTTTAATTTATCATTTCAGAACCGGCCAAAACACGATAAAGATCAGACACTAAACAACAACGATGGTATAATTAGTAATGGGGCTTCAGTAGGAGACGGGTAGAGAATGAGGTCTGCAGATTTAATTGCATTATATCGATCTCTAGATGTAATTTCCCAATTATGAACGACAATTAATAAAAAAAAGGGCAATACGAATCAACGGGATTATATCTTCCAATTCAAGTGTGCCGGCCGATCGATTTAGGCAAGAATATTGATCCCATAAATCAATTTATAAAATAATCAAGCTTGTTGATCAATAATTAACACCGGGTTTAGGGTAAATTGTAAGGCCCCGGTCCCGGCACCCTTCTTTAGCGTTGGATTTACTCATAAACACATTTCTAAATGTCAGAGTGAATTAAAACTTTCTCGGAATAATATAAAAGGTCAACCATTCATTACAAACATCCATAACTTGTCTTTTAAAACTTAACATAAATTATAGCATTCAAAACATCATGAAAAATCATCAGATGCCAACCTCTTCAATCATGTCATGTGTCCCTCTCAAACGAGCTGTCTCAGCCTATTAACATGCGTGCATACTAAACGTCAGCTACGCTGATTGAGTTCTAGTTAATCAGGTAACATACATTACATTCACATGCTTACGTAAATACATATCCAAAGATACATACCATCATCTTTCCTTACATACTTACATACATACTTACATTCATTATTGCTTTCGTACTTACATACATACATACATACATTCTTTCTTTCATTCATACATACATACATACACACTTTCATTCATACATATACGTTTTAAAGAGCATTCCGCCCTATAAACTTCGCAGATTTTATTAGGGTCTGTTCCCTACATTCGTAGATATTATTAGGGTATGTTCCCTACATTCGCAGATATTAGTAGGGTTTGTTCCCTATATTCACAGATATTATTAGGGTCTGTTCCCTAGATTCGTAGACATTGTTAGGGTATGTTCCCTTTTAAACCATACCTTCCATTCATCATATAATCATACATACCTTCCCTTACATAATCATACTTTCGTACATACTAATTTCATTACGTACTTTCATACATACATATTTCATAAAAGGCATACTACATTTACTTTCCCTGTCGATACGTGCAATATTCGAATATCATTCACGCACCGACAAGCATTCATTCATAACATTCATACATACTATCACATCATTCATTATAACATACACTTACCATTTAAGGTAAGTGTATTAATGAAGTATATAAAATTATACATCTTTTAAGCATCAAATAATCTCTAAAAATTGAAACTTCTTTCAAATAACATAGCACAAAAGGCTACTTATTTTAATAAAATGTAATTTCAGGTAAACCCAAGCCTCAAACGAAGAAACAAGCAAAAAGACGAAGAAAAACGGAAAAAAACACAATAAAAACAAGAAACACGCCCCCATGCTTCAAGAAACACACCCCCATGCTTTCGGAAATAAGAAATGAAAAAATTCTACAAGAATTTAAGCACATGTTGATAAAAGCACGGGGCCGTGCCTCTTTGGCCACTGGGCCGTGGTCACCTCCAGATAAAGACAAAAAATAATTTAAGCACATGCCAATAAAAGCACGGGGGCGTGCCTCGGAAAGCACACTCTCATGGTGAGTCATCATGTACGATCTGACAACATGCAACTCGGACACGTTGACACGGGGCCGTGCTTAATAAAGCACATGGTCGCGCTCTTTCCTCCGGACAACCTATAAATAGAGTCTCTTGTGTCATTTGAGAAGTGTGCTTGAAGAAGATCTCTAAATGGGTTTCTCTTATAAAAACACCCACATTACACAAATATTGAAGATCTTGTGAGGAGTTTGAAGGCTTGGAGGTTACCATCATCATCTATCATCATCAAAATCATCATCATCATTAAGAAGGGAGATTCATCCATATTTGGTTAGATTGTTCTAGTTTAATCATGTGTTTGTTATTATCATCTTTTTTTATGTTCATAACAATGCTCATTATGAGCTAAACTCCATTTACCATCTAAAATCTATGAAGAAGCTTTGTTTTACTTGATGATTATATAAAACATGTGATTTAGTTAGGTAAAGTACATGGTTATTTTTCAATTATCTTTTGATGAGAAATGTTTCACTATCTTAATTCAACAATTCAAAGTTGGTGATTGACAATCATATTGACAATCATTCATGATCGATTCATGTTCTTGAAAGATAGAATACTGTGATAATTTATCGAAACATGGATCCTTATATTGTACTTAGAAATGATGAGATATAAGTTATGATCTATTTCTCTAGTTTTGGTAATTCTGAAACATGGATCCTTATATTGTAGTTAACACGATTTCTTAGGTTATCATGCTAGTTATAGAAATCATATGTTAACGGAATGTGTAATTATAACCTACTTAAATCAAACCAATGGGAGCTTGTGTGACTAATCTATAACCACCCAAAGTTGTTAGAATTGGTATTTGAGACATCGAAGTCAATCCTAATCTTTCTACTTTACTAAACTACTTGCCAACTTAAATTGATATTCTCGTGGTAGCATGACATTAGGAACGGGTTGACTTTAAAATGTGCAAGCTACTTTCTTTTATGTCATAGGATATGCTCACTTAGAATTGAGGGGCTATTCTATCATATATTATTACGGCAAGTTTATCCAATGTTTACTTTATAATCATCAAGGATAAATGGAGTGGATTCTTGATCATAGGTGGTAACCTTCATATAATTGAACTACTCGTTTAGAACTTCTCTTCTAGTCATCTATATATTATATATAAGTATTTATCTTTTATAAAATGTTCAAAAATTAACCCTAAAATGATTATCCTCTCCTACTAAAGTAAAACGAAGATTCATTATTAGAAACATTTGTGTCCACAGATCGATACTTGGTTCTTACCAATACTATTCTACGTATACGATAGGTACATATGCCTATTTTGTGTGTGTTTAGTTTTAGTAGAAATCACTTTTATAAATTTAAAACACGATCTTGTGCAAAGCTAAATCTCTTCCAATCAGTTATCAATTTTACCATCACACGCAGCAAACATCAAGTTTTTGGCGCCGTTGCCGGGGACACGGTACGTTTCTAAGAACGATCCAAATTTTAATTTAATCATTGTTTATAATTGTACAAATTTTTAACTTTCATTTGATTTTAATTTTTTTACTAACTATTAAACTATATAATTTTACGGCTAGCCTAATTTTAGCCTTTGTTTACCTAACCTTAGCTTAATTAACTTAGACCTTAGTTTACTTTAGAATAGTTTAGCGTAACTCATAGTTTAGCGTTAAATAATATTTAGTTTAAATATTTTAAATTTGATTTAACCCCATGTATGTCCTCTACATTTGGACCTGAGCTTGTTTCTCCAATTTCTAAACCGGAACGACTCTTTCGTCGATGAACACGTAAACAAACTGCGGAAACCACCGAAACAATCAAATACGAGTCAATAGGCACCACCACATCAGGAGAAAATCAAACCGAAGAAATGATGGCGGCCCAAAACAGTGAACCAAACATGAGCCAGTGTGCCAAGCCAACTCTCAAAGGCTATGACAATGGAGTGGCTCCACCCAATATTACCGAACATTTCAAAATAAAATCAAGCACCATTCATATGGTGAAAAATTCAGTTCAATTTCATGGTCTCCTCGACGAAGACCCTCTTTCTCATATATCTCGATTCCTACGAATCTGCGGAACCTTTAAAATACAAAACTGTTCAGAAGTTCAAACCAAACTCAAACTCTTTTCTTTCTCTCTAAGAGGTCAAGCATTAGAATGGATATAATCTCTTACCTCTGGCACCATCAATACCTGGGACCAGATGGTTGAACAGTTCCTCCTCAAATATTTTCCGCCTGATTAAACTGCAAAATACCGAGCCAGCATCACCGGATTCCGGACCGATGATGATGAATCGTTACACGCAGCATGGGAGAGATACAAAATTCTTCTGAGAAGATGCCCACACCATGGACTGAGCGTATGGTTGCAAGTACAAACTTTCTTTAACGCACAATCCAGTCAAAACAAACAGGCTATCGACCAAATCGCTGGTGGAGACCTGGGATCCAAATCACCTAACAAAGCATTTGAAGTCCTGGAGAATGCAGCAAAAAAAAGTTTCGCCTATAACCCACCAAGATCTTCACCAACCCATAAAGGAATACACCACGTTGATTCCAACACTCTTGTCACCGCACAGCTTGAAGCCCTTTCTAAGGAATTCAAACAACTTCAAGCCGAACTATCATAAACCAAGATCACGTGTGACACCTGTGGAGGAACTCACAAGACAAGTGACTGCAAACAAGTCATTATGGCCATGGAAGAAGTCGATTTCATCGCCCATCAGAACAACGCTTTCAACAACAACTACAAACCAGGATGGAGAAACCACCCGAACTTCGGTTGGAAGGACGGAGGTAACACTCAACCCCTACCCGGATTCGAAAAAAGACCAATGAATCAAACCTTCCAGCCTAAACCATAATTTCAAGATCAAAGTTCCAGTAGCGATCAAAATCAAAGCTACTCAAAAATTGAAGGAATGCTAATTCAAATCATGACCAAGACAAATGAAGCAGAAAAGAAGGGTGACTTATGAGTTGTTGATATCAGCGGAGTACTGTTAAAACAAGAAGTTGACCTAAAAATTCTGCAAGAATCACTACAGAATCTAGAAACTCAGCTCGGACAGATTTCCTGACAACTATCTGAAAGACTACCCGACGCTCTTCCAAGCAACACAATCACCAACCCGAATGCGACAGTCAGCGCTGTTACACTCAGAAGCGGTACAACCACTGTTTCCTCACCAACTTCAGAACCAGTTACAGAAAAGGAATCCCATGATAAAACGCAGGAACGACTGATCCCAACTGGCACCGTACAACCCAATGAGCCAGTTCGAACTTATATTCCACCTATTCCATACCTTGGACGGCTGAAGCAGGAAAGATTGGAAGCTCAGTACGGGAAGTTTTTAGAACTCTTCAAACAACTCCACATCAACATCCCTTTTATCGAAGCCATCGCTCAAATGCCGAAATATAACAACTTTCTCAAAGAAGTACTGACAAACAAGAGGAAGCTGGAGGAGCTATCACATGTCACCATTAGTTAAGAATGTTCAGCAGTCCTCCAAAACAAGCTGCCAACAAAAATGACCGATCCAGGGAGCTTTACCATCCCTTGTCTCATAGGAAATTTATTTGTTAGCAATGCCCTGGCCGACCTAGGAGCTAGTATTAATCTAATGCCTTATGCGTTTTTTCAAAACTAGGGATAGAAGAACCAAAACCCACCCGTGTGAGCATTCAGGTAGCTGAATGATCCGTTAAATATCCATGGGGCATTGTTGAAAACATGCTTGTCAAAGTTGACAACTTTGTTTTCCCAGTAGATTTTGTAATTCTAGACATGGAGGAAGACAAAAGTGTACCTATGATTTTAGGAAGACCTTTCCTAGACACTGCAAAGGCTATTATTGATGTTTGCACCAGCAAACTCACTCTCATGGTCAATGACGAGGCAATAACTTTTGATATATGAAAATCTATGCAATATCCGCAACATCATATATGCGAGATTCCTCCCTCACTAACCCACTAGATACACAAATCTTAACCGGCATAGACACCAAGCTCGTTTTAGAAAACGAAAATCTCAATATTAATGAAAACAATCAAGAAACATCAGAAGTAGTATATGAGATAACTAAAATTAATGAAAAGTCAAAAACATCAATTGAAGAACCACCAGCCTTAGAGTTAAAAGAACATCCAAATCATATTGAATATGCCTTTCTCGAAAAAGACTCTCGACTTCCAGTAATTATTTCATCTCACCTTTCTAAAGAAGAGAAAGACGAACTTCTTAAGGTTCTCAAAAACCATAAGAAGGCCATCGCATGGAAGATCATGGATATCAAGGGCATCAGTCCTTCCTATTGTACTCACAAAATTCTAATGAAGGAAGAATACAAGCCCGTGGTCCAACATCAAAGACGTCTCAATCCCAACATGAAAGATGTGGTGAAGAAGTAAGTAAGCAAACTCCTCGACGCCAGATTAATCTACCCTATCTCAGATTCACCGTGGGTTAGTCCAGTTCAAGTAGTACCCAAGAAAGGAGGAATGACAGTTGTAATGAACGAGAAGGACGAGGTGATACCAATGAGGACCATCATAGGCTGGCGAGTTTGTTGACTACCGAAAGCTTAATGACGCCACAAGAAAAGATCATTTTCCACTCCCTTTTATCGATCAAATGCTTGAATTTCTGTCTGGGAAAATGTTCTACTGTTTTCTTGATGGATTTTACGTATACTTTCAAATTCCAATAGCTCCTGAAGATCAGGATGAGACCACTTTTACATGCCCATATGGAACCTTCACCTACCGAAGAATGCCATTTGGACTATGTAATGCTCCAGCCACCTTCCAATGTTGCATGGTGGCCATTTTTCATGAGATGATCGAACACTCTATGGAAGTTTTCATGGACGACTTCTCAGTCTTTGGGGACTCCTTCGATCAATGTTTAAAAAACCTAGACAAGATGTTGACTAGGTGTGAAGAAGTGAATTTAGTACTTAACTGGGAAAAATGCCACTTTAGAAACCATCTCTAAACTTCCACCACCAACTTTAGTCAAAGCCATTAGAAGTTTTCTAGGTCATGTAGGATTCTACCGTCGTTTCATAAAAGACTTCTCCAAAATTGCTAGACCTATGACCAAACTTCTGGAAAAAGACGCACTGTTCGTCTTCTCTGAAGAATGTGTTGAATCATTTAATACATTAAAAGACAAGCTTGTCACCGCACCAATCATGACTACACCCAATTGGACCCTTCCATTCGAGATCATGTACGATGCAAGCGACTTTGCAGTTGGAGCCGTACTCGGACAACGCAAAGAAAGCATTTTCACCCAATATAATATGCTAGTAAAACTCTTAATGATGCACATGAGAATTACACTACGACAGAAAAAGAATTACTAGCAGTAGTTTTCGCCTTTGAAAAATTTAGATCCTACCTAGTTCTTTCCAAAACCATAGTTTACACTGATCATGCAGCCATCCGATACCTCTTCCACAAGCAAGATGCCAAACCAAGACTCATACAATGGATTCTAGTACTCCAAGTATTCGATATATAAGTCAAGGATAAGAAAGGAACAGAAAATGTAGTCGCAGACCATCTCTCTCGCTTAGAATGCCCAGCTTCAGAAGAACAGCATGAGGAAATTATCAATGATAATTTTCCACATGAAATTCTCATGCATATAAAAGCAGTCTTACAAGAGGAAGATGAAAGTCCTTGGGTTGCCGATTTCGCAAACTATTTAGCTTGTAGAATCTTAAGAAAAGGGCTTACTCATCAACAACGGAAGAAATTCTTTTCAGACCTTAAGTTCTATTTCTGGGAAGATCCATACTTGTTTAGAATAGGAGCCGATCAGGTTGTTCGTAGGTGTGTTTCATGAAAGGAAGCCCTGGATATCCTCAAACATAGCCATGAAGGACCAACTGGCGGACACCATAGTACCACCACTACGGTCAGGAAAGTGTTTGATGCAGGATTCTTCTGGCCCACCATATATAAAGACACACATGCTTTGATCCAAGAATTCGATGCTTGTCAAAGAGCCGGAAACATCTCAGCCTAAAATGAGATGGCTCAAAAAGTCATTCAATTTTGTGAAGTCTTTGATGTACAGGGCATAGATTTCATGGGCCCATTTCCTAACTCATTCGGAAACAAGTACATTCTTGTAGCAATCAACTACGTATCCAAATGGGTAGAAGCATAAGCTCTTCCCACTAACGATGCTAGGGTAGTTGTAAAAATTCTGAAAAGGTTATTCTCACGATTCGGTACTCCAAAAGCCTTAATCAGTGATAGAGGAACTCAGTTCTGTAACACTTTAATGGACAAGGTCTTAGCACGATATGGAGGTCACCACCGTTTGGCAACACCATATCACCCTCAGACCAGTGGGCAAGTAGAAGTCTCTAATCGAGGTATAAAAAGGATTTTAGAAAGGACCATAGGAAGGAATCGCAACAATTGGGCGGAAAAGTTAGATGAGTGCCCTTTGGACATCCTACAAGACCCCCATAGGAACAACACCCTTCAAACTTGTTTATGGGAAAGCATGTCATCTACCCGTGTAAGGCCCCGTTACCGGTAACCCTACTTTCGTGTTGGATTTACTCATAAACACAGCTCTAAATATCAGAGTTAATTAAAACATTTACGCGGAATGTAAAACTTTCATAAAACATTACATAATTCATAATTTGTCTCAAAACATTCATTGTCTTTCCCATTAAAGCATTAAAGTTAATACATCATAAGTCTTCAGATGCCCGACTCTTGTTCAGTGCCATGTGTCTCCTCAAGCAAGCTGCCTCATCCTACTCACCTGCGTGCATACTAAAAGTCAGCTACGCTGAGTGAGTTCTAGATAATCACATAATCATACCATTCACATAACATTATATTCTTTCATTCATACTTTCATACTTTCATACTTTCTTACTTTCTTACTTTCATACTTTCTTACTTTCTTACTTTCATACTTTCTTACTTTCTTACTTTCATACTTTCTTACTTTCTTTTGTATTAACTTACCTTCATATCTTACGTTATAAAGAGCATTACGCCCTACATTCCTCGAGTATTATTAGGGCTCGGTACCCTCTTTCCTCGAGTATTATTAGGGCTCGGTACCTTCTTTCCTCGAGTATTATTAGGGCTCGGTACCCTCCTTCCTCGAGTATTATTAGGGCTCGGTACCCTCCTTCCTCGAGTATTATTAGGGCTCGGTACCCTCTTTCCACGAATATTAGTAGGGTTCGGTTCCCTAGTTCTCGAATATTAGTAGGGTTCGATTCCCTCTTCGTTACCATACAACCATACATCATACCTCGAGTATTATTAGGGCTCGGTACCCTTTCCGTAACCATACAACCATACATTATCATTTCTTTCTTTTATTATCTTTATCACGTTCATACACATAAACATACATAACATACTTACCTTATACATAACGTTACAACCTGACGGTACGTGCAATATCCGAAGATCGTTCACGTTCCATCAAGCAATCATTCATACTTTCATATTATTCACACAAGGCATACACTTATCTCTTAGGATAAGCGTATTAACAAACATATCGAGTATGCACACAGCCCCGAAAACATAACACATAAATGGGGCTAGAAACTCACCTGAACACGGTTACGTTCTCCGTTGATCGTAATCCCTTTCTTCAGTTGTGCACGGCTGACTGTATAACAAGTATACATATCAATTTAACTATCACTACTTATAACATCTTTCTAGTCTTAATTACTACCCACAACTAACGTTGGTCCGGGGGCAGCGCCCCTGGCAGCGGGGTCTAGGGGCGGCAGCCCCTAGCGGGGTCCAAGGGGCAGAGCCCCTGGCTGGGGTTAAGCTGCCAGGTCAGCTTGGAAAAATTTTATTTTCGATAACTGCCTTAACACATTTTCCATTAGGTTTTTAATTTATTTTCTTAACGAACTTCACTTCAGGCGAAGTTAAACCTCGGGCGAACTTGGCTTCAGGCGAAGTTAAACCTTAGGCGAACTTGGCTTCAGGCGAAGTTAAACCTTAGGCGAACTTGGCTTCAGGCGAAGTTATCCTTAGGCGAACTTGGCTTCAGGCGAAGTTATCCTTAGGCGAACTTGGCCGTAGGCGAAGTTATCCTTAGGCGAAGTTACGCTTGAAGGCGAAGTTACGCTTGAAGGCGAAGTTCATCAGGCGAACTTAATCTTGCAGGCGAAGTTATCGCGCTGCAGATCTGTTTGCCTATAAATCCTTCGTTTCTTAGCCAAATAACTCGATTTTGGTACCCACGGAATCGTATGATCGGCGCCTACAAATCCCAACCATCAAATCGGCCTAAAATCGACGTTTTAGGGGTCCGATTTGGGCAGTTTGGGTTTCGAGTCCGGTTAACCCATCCAATCCTAACCATTTTCAGTAATATTAGCTTTGTTGGATTTGTTCTTACCTTACCAACTCAGATCTATCAACAAAATCTCGGGTCTCGGCTTCGAATCTTGATCGGTTAGAATGTGTGTGTTTTGAGTGTGTGAAGAAATAGATGTAAATGAAGATATTTTTGGGATTTTGGGGGTATTTATATCCCTGAAATCCCATTCTTATTTAACCCATCTCAATTAATCCACGTCCAAGACCCGCTCCCTACCTGATACTAATTAATTACGCGAAATCACTAAACATAACTTCCTTTATTCATCATTAAAATTTTTAGGATGTTACAACCCGTAGAACTTAAACATAAAGACTATTAGGCTCTAAGAGAAGTAAACTTTGATCTAACGTCCGCCGGCAAAAACTGGGAAGATCAAATTCACGAACTCGAAGAGCTAAGAACATCAGCCTACGAAAACTTCTGATCTTACAAAGAAAAGACTAAACGTTTAAACGACGCCCACTTAAAAGGAAACAAGAAATTTCAAGTTAGCGATCGCGTACTGTTATATAACACACGTTTAGTACTTTTCCCAAGAAAGCTGAGATCTCGTTGGACAGGACCTTACGTAGTGTAATCTGTTTTTTACTATGGGACAGCCGAGATTTCAAATTCTAATGGCCACAAGTTCAAGGTCAATGGGCATCGATTAAAACCATATATCGATGGGCCATTTGAGGATGTATCGGAGGTAATAATCCTCTGACTAACTAAATAAACATACCAGGAACAAGGTCTGGCCAAGCCTTCTTAAACTAGGCTTTGTAAATAGTGAAACATAATATATATATATAATAAAAATAATAATAATAATAATAGTAATAAAAACACGGGGGCGTGCTTTCAAAAGCACGGGCCCGTGCCACCAAGTGCGGGCCGGAATCTTCGCTGCAAAAATCTTATTCAGGCTGATTTGTTACAGAGTTGTCAGACCAAAAACACGTGGTCATGCTTCCAAAAGCACGGGGCCGTGTTCGACTTATGGTTGTCTATAAAAGGCACCTTGTGCCAATGCGTTCCTTGCATCAACCCAAACCAAAAATGCTATCATGCCTACTGAGATGAGTGAAGCAATTCCCGTTCCTCGACAACCGAGAAACGAAACCTGTCACTTATCCAAAACCGATCTTCTTTTGAAACTACAAGAACTCGTAAAAGAACTCACCGAGATGAATCTCCTCGCAGGAATGCGTCTCGTTCAACTCACCGAATAGGGGAAAACATGAAAATGGAACTTCGGGACATTAACGAACAACTCCAGTTCCAAGTTCTCGGTTTCACCTACTTTCCACCGCTAGGACCCTTCGGCTGAGGAGAACCCTTCGGAGAGATCTAGGAACCTTAATTTTCTGTTTTTATGTGTAAAGAAGTGAACTACGCACATCGTGTTAGGATCTTCGGGCTTATCCCGAGTAATTTTACGTTTCTAGGAAAATCGGGCTTATCCTGTATTTGTTTTAGGACTTTTGATTTTAATGAAATGTATTTTTTTTGGATGATCAAACTCTTGAAATAACATACTAAACATCATTCTAAAATTTCGGCTCTCGCGTTTGGCTGAAAAATCAAAGAAACTTTCAGTGTCAAAAAGCATGGGGCCGTGCTTCTTAATGCACGGGCCCGTGGTTATCTTAGAATCTTCAGCATGATACGCGCTGACTCCGTACAATTCTCTGAATCAGAAACATTTATTCCCCTAGTAGCACGGGGCCGTGCTCGACTTTCCAGTATCTATATAATGCATGAAAAAACTCACTTTTCCATTCACACCAAACACAAAATTACTGAAATGGAAAGCAAGAAAGTTGAATGGAGGCCAGTGATGAAAGGCAAGCTACATGATTCTTCCTCAAACCTTGAGGAAGAGGTCATGAGGCTACAATGCATCATGAGGGACCAAGTCGAAAGTAACATCCAAACCGAATCTCGATTAATCGAGCTGATCAACAAATCCGAACTAATACGGTTCGAAAACCTCCATGTTGTGGATAGCCACAACAAGGATGTGGCCTTCAAGCTCAACTATCTTAACCGAGAGATTCTTGACAAAAATCTTTCTGAGCTCTTGGAAGTTAAACGAGCTCCACCACACATCCAAGACCTGTTCAGGAATGGTGGTCGTTGAAGTTCCGACTTTGTAGTTTTAAGAAGTTACTTTTGCTAGTGTTATATTTCGTGATTCGGGATTGTTGTTGTACCTTTCTTTCTATTATGTTTAACTATGTTTTAATGAAAATTAGGATTTTAATTACTATCTTGATTCTAACCCTCAAATAAAATCAGTTAAAAACAAACCAGCCTGACAAATAAACAGCAAAAAAAAGAAATTCACTGCTACATGCGGCATGGGGCAGTGCTTCAAAAAGCACGGTACCGTGCTTTTGTGTCCAGAACAGTTACGATTTTTTTATAATAAAATAACATTTTCCAAACTATTAACCCTAACACCACTTCGTTCTAACACCGAAAATCTCCGACCTTTCACCAATTTCACAAATCTTACCATCCATTATTCGATTTCCAACCAAAGGTATGATAAATTAACAAATCTATTGTACAAGTTCATCTTTTTAGGTCTAAATTAACCCCCAATTCTCACCAATTGATTGAATCGGGTGTAAACCCAAAATTTAGATGGGTTATTCGGTTAGATTTAAGAAAATGAATTGATGGATAGGTTTTATACTAAGATTGTTTGGAAGAAATCATTCGGGTTTGGATATTGGGTAAAGTATTTAACAAATTAAAACTCAACTGACATATAACCGGGTAGAAACACAAGTTCGAATCTTGATAAATTTGAAATTAAGATTAAAAACACGGACCGTGCTTCAGTTAACACAAGCCATGGTCACCTTTTGGTCAACAAAATTCAAAATTGGCAGAAACTGACGAATATCAACAGAACGGGGCCGTGCTTATGAAAGCATGGCACCGTGCTTTTGCTACTAGTCCAGCATGTTGAGAATTTTCGTTAGATTATAACCAATGTGAATATAAATTGTAGATGGCCGAGTATGGTGATGACGTACATGCATTCCTAGTCTTTTCAGGATGTGATGCAAGGGACCAAAGAGCTCAAGCTAGAATGACCTACCTTAACCGACGCCTGCCGGAACCAAACTTTTACGCTTGCAGGGATACGTTGAGGCAAGTTAATAAGTGGAATAGGTACAAGTCCATTGTGAAAGGACCAAGGAAACGAGTTTTTAATCATAGAGGGGAGGCTATCACAGAATTAACAAAGGAGTTCCTAGCCTCTTTTTCTTTTAAGTTAAAGAATTTGGACGTGTGGGATGAAGAAGCAGTCGAGTTTAGATGTGGGGTGAATGGTATACAACATCAATTACCCAACTTGGGGGGGTAGATCTAGGGATTTACACGAATGAGGAAATAGAAAGTGAAGTCTGGTTCGCAGCCGCAACCACATTCACAAATGAAGATGGTAATGAAAACGCAGAGGCTGTAAATACACAAGTACAAGCATGGGAACTACTGGGCTTCTTGGATGAAGCAAACTGTGCCAACAGCTAAAGAAGCATCGCCTTACGAGACACACTCATGAGATATATTCACCGACTACTGAGCAAAACAGTAATGGCACGCGAAAAGAAAAAAGGTGTGGTGAATCTGACGTATTTGTGGGCACTTTATTAAATAAAGAATAAAATTGTCTGCAATATTACTTATCTTTTCTTCCAGCTTTTCAGAACAAATGCAAACGCAAAAATCCCAGATACCCCAATCGTTGGCGGTGCATGGATCTATAAGATTTACGAAGCCTATCATGTGGATAGAAAAGGAACACAAAGCCCTGACCCTATTGCTCTTGACCTCAGTTTCTGCATCAGGATGCAGATAGCCCGATATTTAAACGTAAGGCCAGATATTTGGAGGTTCATCGACAACCGGGGCCAAATTTGGGACCCGGAAAGCCAATTGGAGATGGCGATGGATGACGAACGGAAGGACAGAATAAATGAACAGCGAGCAGCTAAATATGCACAAATAAGGCTTCAAAAACCATTCAACCCGGACACGGTTAACTAATGAGCAGCCACAATGGTAGGTCTGGATTGGGCATGCATGGGTTGGTGGTATTTTCATGACTTTATCATTATGTTTGTTTAAACAATTTACATTCCGTCGTTTACTTGTTTGTTTGTTTGTTTGGTTGGTTGGATACATTTATGGCCGGTGATGCCAAGACATTATATTAGGTGCTTATTTAGCCTGTTTGGGCAGGGTATGGATGATTCCAAACCCAATTTTCAACAAAAATTTTGCTTGTTTGTTTGTGGTTGTTTGCATTTTTACATTATACATGTACAAAACAAGAAAACTGACGAAAAACAGGGGACGCTCTGTCAAAATCTCGTTAAACCATAGGGAAGTACCTCTTCATTTTAACCCAACATACTTAATTAGAATTTTAATATTTTTATGAATCTTTTCACATTGAGGACAATGTGAGATTCAAGTGTGGGGAGGGGAATTACTTGATCAATTGCTGCTCAACTAATTATAAAATTCTCTAAATAACAAATTTTTTGTAGCAAATAAAGACTATTTTTAATAACAAAACCAAGAGATATATCCAAGAAGTTTTTTTGCAAATAACCAACTACAAATCTACTATAACCAAAAAGTGAAAAAAAAGTAAAAAGAAGTTTTGTAATACTGAGAGCAAGTTTATGCAAAATATGACGTTTATACCCAATTCTTCGGTTACTGTGAGATAAACCTCATGCCATATAAATATATTTTTTTTCGGAAGATTTGAGCGAGTCATATGTTTTCGTGTGATTTAGAACTTGTCGCAATTATTCAATTCAAGACCACAAGAAGCGTTGCATGAGGAAGAAGGTAATATCACTACAAACCTCTTAAACCGTTCTCCAAATCACAAAACCCTAAACCAAAACCTTACTACTTTACCCCTGACAAACCGGTAAAATACAACACTGGTCTTTTACCGGCATACCCTAAACAACTGGAAATGCATTCTTTCGATTTCAATTTCATTTGCTGCATACATTTCGCAAAACCTATGTTGCCTCAAGAACTTAGGAAGAGAGTCTTTCTCTTTAGCAATGAGGTGAGGAAAAAGTGGCGCCAAAACGAACAAAGGCCACCATTTTGTGGAGTTTCCAAAAGCGCAATGAAAAGAAGAGCAAAAATATACGAACGATGCTTAGGTTGCGGAAACTGGTCTCACGAAGGAAGATGTAGAAAAAGTCAACTCAGTCTCAGCATGAATATACCGAACTAATGAGGGTGGGGGCTATTAGGCTCAAAGCCGAACGATCCATTAGATTTGGGAGTTATGTTCAGAACAGGATTGAGGAAGAACTTATCCACATCCTTGACCAAACTGGTCTTGACAATATGACCTTAAAAGAGTCACTAGGTTTGTTTAAAAAAAATTGGAAAACAAGGAGCCAAACATCGAAGACATCTCAAGACTCCCAAGAACCAACATAAGTTGTATTTACCATTCCTATCCTCATTAACCTAAACCCTTGAACAAAAATGACCAAATCCCTACTCAAACAAAGCCAACCCATATTACCTTTTAATCTATGCAACCCTTCACAAAAGTGGAGATTTGAAATTGTTACAAGCTTATTTTTCACAGGTCGCATATTGACTAAGAGTGTTCACATACACACATCATAGGTATGATCAGATATAAAACCGAGTGTGTGTGAAATTGTGATAATGCGACGTTTTGCATAAACGGAAGCTCATAAAAACAAATCTTCCAATTTATATCACTACATATATTCTTATGATTTAAGGTTGGTTATTATGTTCCCATTTTCTCAGAATTCTTTTGAGGATTATTGAAGCTTGGTCCCAATTTTCTATTTTTAGAGAATATTTATAAGTAGCTTGCTTGAGGACAAGCAAGGTTCAAGTGTGGGGATGTTTGATGTATATAAAATTATACATCTTTTAACTATCAAATAAACTCTAAAAACTGCAACTTCTATCAAATAACATAGCATAGAAGGCTACTTATTTTAATAAAATGTAATTTCAGGTAAACCCAGGCCTCAAATGAAGAGACAAGCAAAAAGATGAAGAAAAACGAAATAAAACAAAATAAAAACAAGATGCAAGCCCCCATGCTTCAAGAAGCACGCCTCCATGCTTCTGGAAATAAGAAAAAGACAAAATTCTACAGTAATTTAAGCACATGTTGATAATAGTACGGGGCCGTGCCACTTTGGCCACGGGGCCGTGGTCACCTCCAGATATAGACAAAAAAAAAATATAAGCACATGCCAACAAAAACACGGGGGCCTGCCGCTGAAAGCACACCCCTGTGGTGAGTCTTCATGTACGATCTGACAACATGCAACTGGGACACGTAGACACGGGGTCGTGCTTAACAAAGCACGAGGCCATGCTCTTTCCTACAGACAGCCTATAAATAGAGGCTCTTGTGTCATTTGAGAAGTGTGCTTGAAGAAGATCTCTAAACGGATTCTCTTAAAAAAACACCCACATTACACTCATATTGAAGATCTTGTGAGGAGTTTGAAGGCTTGGAGGTTACCATTATCATCAACATCATCATAATCCATCATCATCATCATTAAAAAGGGAGATTCATCCACATATGGTTAGATTGTTATAGTTTAGTCATTTGTTTGTTATTATCATCTCTTTATATGTTCATAACAATGCTCATTATGAGCTAAACTCCATTTACCATCTAAAATCTATGAAGAAGCTTTGTTTTATTTCATGATTATATAAAACATGTGATTTAATTTGGTAAAGTACATGGTTATTTTGCAATTATCTTTTGATGAGAAATGTTTCAATATCTTAATTCAACAATTTAAAGTTGGTGATTGACAATCATATTGACAATCATTCATGATTGATTCATGTTCTTGAAAGATAGAATACTTTGATAATTTATTGAAACATGGATCCTTATATTGTACTTAGAAATGATAACATATAAGTTATGATCTATTTCTCTAGTTTTGGTAATTCTGAAATAACATCGTGAACATGATTGTTTAGGTCATCATGCTAGTTAAATATATCATATGTTAACGGAATGTGTAATTATAACCTAGTTAAATCAAACCAATGGGAGGTTGTGTGACTAAACTATAACCACCCCAAGTTGTTGGAATTGGTATTTGAGAAATCGAAGTCAATCCTAATCTTTCTACTTTACTAAACTACTTGCCAACTTAAATTGACATTCTCATGGTAGCATGACATTAGGAACGGGTTGACTTTAAAATGCGCATGCTACTTTCTTTTATGTCATAGGATATGCTCACTTAGAAATGAGGGGCTATTCTATCATATATTATTACGACAAGTTTATCCCATGTTTACTTTATAATCATCAAGGATAAATGGAGTGGATTCTTGATCTTAGATAGTAACCTTCATATAAATGAACTACTCGTTTAGAACTTCTCTTCTTGTCACCTATATATTATATATAAGTATTTATATTTTATAAAAAGTTCAAAAATTAACCCTAAAATGATTATCCTCTCTGATTAAAATAAAACGAAGATTCATTATTAGAAACATTTGTGTCCACGGATTGATACTTGGTTCTTACCAATACTATTCTACATATACGATAGGTACACTTGCCTATTTTGTGTGTGTTTAGTTTTAGTAGAAATCACTTTTATAAATTTAAAACACGATCTTCTACAAAGCTAAATCTCTTCCAATCATTTATCAATTTTACCATCACACGCAGCACACATCAATTAAAGTTCACATTAAGTATGTACATAGCTCCGAAAACATAACAAGGAAGTGAAGCTAGAAACTCACCTGAATGCGGTTACGTTTACCATTAATGGTTATTTCTTTCTTTAGTTGTGCGCGACTAACTGTATAACAATTACACGTATCAATTAACTTTCACAACCCGTATCGTGATTCTAGTTTAATTATACCCTCAACGAATGGGGGTCCCAGGGAGGCCCCCATGGCATCCGCTAGCAGGGCCCAAGGGGTAGGGCCCCTGGCAATTTATTTCCATTAACTGCCTTAACACCATTTTCATTAAAATTCTTAATTTATTATTTTATTTGCTAACTCATAAAGTTCGATGGCTTCTTTGTAATTAATCCATTTTATCTTAAGTCCAGGGACCTTTCTATCTTGCAAACTTAATTCGTTATCCAGTTCATTAATGAAAGAGGCTCCTTCGTTATAACAAATTGACATAGCGAATAGTTGTTCATTCGTTATTTCGTTAACGAATGGGCATAACAAACTGTTGCTAACTCGTTATTTCTCCTTGAAAAATAGGCATACCGAATTGCTGTTAATTTATTATTCTTCCTTAATGAATGGGCATAACGAATTGTTGTTAATTCTTTATTCTTTCTTAACGAATGGGCATAACGAATTGCTGTTAGTTCGTTATTCTTCCATTAACAAATTAGGGTTAGGTCAAAGAATGTCAGAATATTCTTTGACAATCCCATTAACATAGTACGCCATTTTCCGTCGCGGTCATCGCCGGAAAAATGAGATCTCACTCGTTTTTCACCGTTTTTCACCGTTTTCATCCCATTCGATCCATATATGAGCTAAGGTGATCCCTAAGCTCATATTTTGATTGGTTTATACCCGATTCCATTCGGACCTCGTGACTATAACGGTTTAGGGTGTCGGTTCATCTTTTTGGGACTAGATCTAGCGGGTTTGGATCCTTTTAAGGTCATAACCTCATTACCTCGGGTCGAGATCAGTTCATCTTTGGTTTCGGCTAGAGAAAGAGAGAATAAGAGAGAGAGCTTAAGCAAGTCTTCTCTCACTAAAGAGGTTTTGTTCGCGAAACCTAACTACTACAAAAACAACCCCGGTTAAAACTTGTGCATCTCATCTTCAACTTCCCAAGTAGCATCTGATCCTTTACGGTGCTTCCATATCACCTTTACCAAAAGGATAACTTTATGACGAAGTTGCTTTTCCTTGTGGTAAAAGATCTCTACAGGATGTTCGACATAGTTTTACTATTTATCAACCTCGATGTCTACTAATGGCACATGCAACGTGTATCAGCTAGGCATTTTCTCAAGTGAGAAACATGAAAGGTAGAGTGAATTTCTTTTAACTCCTCGGGTAAATCTAGCTTTTAAGCCACTTCACCCACGCGATCTACAATCATAAACGGTCCAATGAACCTCGGGCTTAATTTTCCCCTCTTCTGGAGAGAATAATTCCTTATCAGCATACGACTTCTGACGGTCTTGAGCAGCTTTCATTCTTGCCTTGATCTGATCGAACCTTGACGAGCTTTCTTGCACAACTTCTAGGCTTCCAATCTTTTTCTGTCCAATCTCTCCCCAACATACAGGGGTTCTGAAACGTCTACCACAAAGCATCTCATGGCATACCAATACTATAATGGTAGCTATTGTTATAAGAGAATTCTGCTAAATGTAGATGATCACCCCAACTGCCTCCAAAGTCTAAAACGCAACCACGCAGCATATCCTCAAGGGTTTGGAGAGTCCATTCAGACTGCCCATCTATTTGAGGATGATATGTCGTACTGATGTTCAACCTTGTTCGCATAGCTTCATGGAGCTTCTTCTAGAATCTTGAAGTAAAACGAGTATCTCTATCAGACACAATCGATAACGGCACTTGTTTAGCCACGCCTTTCTTAATGAACACACTTGCTAACGTTTCCGACGATATTGGCTCTCGTATAGGCAGAAAGTGTGCACTTTTAGTCAAACGGTCCACAATCACCCAAATGGTATCATGATGTTTAGCTGTACGGGGTAACTTAATTATGAAATCCATGGTGATGTGTTCCCTTTTCCGTTTTGGTATCTCTAAAGGTTGCATCTTCCCAAAAAGCTTCTGGTGCTCAGCTTTGTCTTGTAAACATGTTAAGCACTTACTAACATAGTCTACTACATCATTCTTTATACCCGTCCACCAGTAGTCTTTCTTTAGATATTGATACATCTTGGTGGATCCCGGATGAATCGAGTATCTCGACTTGTGAGCTTCATCTAAGATTCGACCTCTGAGATTTCCATGGCGTGGAATTCATATGCGGTCAAACCTAATGTTAACACCATGAGTGTTTTCCATCAGCTCGTCTTGTTGTCCGACAATTCTTTCCATCTTCATTAGCCCTTCATCTAAAAGCACTTAAGACTGCGCCTTGACGACTTCTTCGAAGAGATCTAAGTTAATAATTTATTTATACGACCTCACGGTTGTAATGACTTCTTCATTCTTACGGCTTAGTGCGTCGGCGACCACATTAGCTTTATCCGGATGGTATTTGATATCACAGTTATAGTCCTTTATCATCTCTAACCATCTTCTCTGTCTCATGTTCAGCTCTTTCTGCTCAAAGAAATACTTTAAGCTCTTATGATCTGTGTAGATAGTACACTTATTACCATACAGATAATGTCTCCATATCTTGAGAGCACGCACTACTGCTGCGAGCACTAAGTCATGTGTCGGGTAAGTACTCTCGTGAACCTTCAACTGTCTAGACGCATAAGCTATCACTTTTCCTCGTTGCATCAACAGGCACCTAACCCACTATGCGAGGCATCGATACAAACAACCAAATCCACATCACCATCGGGTAGAGTAAGGATTGGAGCTTGTGTGAGTCTTTTCTTCAATTCTTCAAAACTTACTCTTGAAACTTACCCCAACTGAGTACCACGGTCTTTCGGGTCATTTCGGTCAACTGTGCGGCTATCTTGGAGAAGCCTTCGATGAATCTCCTATAATATCCAGCCAACACTAAGAAGCTTCGTATATCAGTCGGGTTTTGCGGAGTCTTCTAGTTTGTTATCGACTTAATCTTAGCTGGGTCCAGGGTAATATCTTCAGGATTGATCACGTGACCTAGAAACTACATTTCACGCAACCAGAATGCGCATTTTGAATACTTAGCATACAGTTTCTCTTTCTTCAAAATCTCCAACACTTCTCTTAGATGTTCTGCATGGTCAGCCTCGCTCTTGGAATAAATAAATATATCATCAATGAAAACGATAACTGACTTGTCAAACATCGGCCGACATACCGTATTCATCATATCCATAAATGTTGTGGGAGCATTAGTTAGACAAAACGACATCAGGAGGAATTTGTAGTGTCCATACCTTGTTCGAAATGATGTCTTAGGGACGTTTGCCTCCTTTATCTTCAGCTAATGATAGCCTGATCTAAAGTCAATCCGCGAGAACCAGCTCGAACTTTGTAGATGATCAAACAAATCATCAATCCGTGGCAACGGATATATGTTCTTCACCGTAAGCTTGTTCAACTCACGATTGTCTATACACATTCTCATACTTCCATCCTTCTTCTTAACAAACAACACCGGTGTACCCCACGGGGAAACACTCGGTCTTATAAAGCCTTTATCGTTGAGTTCTTGTAGTTGGGACATCAATTCTTTCATCTCGGATGGTGCCAGGCGGTAAGGTGCTTTCGCGACAGGCTGGGCTCCTCGTATTAATTCTATCAAGAATTCTATCTCACACTCCGGCGGCAACCCTGGAAATGAAAACATACTCCAGGTAGGCACCGCACACTCGTCGTAACAAACCTTCGGCTTTTATCATGGAAATGACATTAAGCCATGAACTTTCTTTATCACCATAAACCGTCACCATACCACCATCAAAAGAATTTTACCTTATTAATCTACTCTTACACACTATCTGAGCCTCAAACTCAGATAGCCAATCCATTCCCAAAACAACATCGAATCCTCCTAAGGTCTTAACATACAAGGTAATAGGGAACTCATGTACCTCTAATTCTATCTTACAGTCCTTAACCGTGCTTATTATTCTAACCGAGGCCTCACTCACCGTTTCTACTTTAAAGCTTTCAGTCACACTACAACAATTTCATTTTTGCTAACTTACTAAATGTCGTAGCTACAAAGCTTCTATTCGTACCCAAAAAAACAGTATTGAAGCAGAAATACTGTTTACTAGAACGTACCTGTCAAAACATCTGGAATTTGCTTGGCTTGTTCTGGAGTCAGCATGTAGGCCCTAGTCCTTGGCCTATAGCTTGTTCAGCGGCTTTCTTCTCACTCCCTCCAACTTCAATATCAGTGCAAGCCCTTGCTAGGTAACCGGTCTGACCGCTCCTATAACATACGGGCTTTGCATGGCAATCCGGAGCAAAATTCCCCATCTTTCCACATTTTTAACAAGCATTCGACCTAACTTGCATTCCCACCATGGGACTTTCCACACTTGGGACACACGTCAGAACCAATACCCCACTTTCACTCTCTAGCGTGCATCTTACCGCTAATATTTCACGTCCTCTTCTCCCACACCTTCTGTCTCTTATCCCTAGGGTTCCATGATTGAGTACCGGGTCACTTAGTAGGAACAACCCATTTCTTCTCTTTTTTATCTACCACCACCACCTCATCCACAGCCAGATCATCGTAAACCATCTCTACGAGCTCGACATTAGAGTCAAAAGTACCAGATTTACTTGTCTTGACCAAAGTGCAGACGTTCTATGGCAGTCCCCTTATGTAGCACTTGATTATTTTGGCTTCGGTATTCACCATGCCAGGCACCAATCTTGACATGCGGTTGAATTCGGTAGTATACAAGCAGTGCGTCATCTTTCACGCCTTCAACTTTAGAAACTTCATCTAAGCCCTTTCAACCTCAGCATCGGCACAGAATCTCCTCATTACTAACTCCTTCAAGTCACCCCACCTCAAAGCCTTAATCTCTTCTCGAGCCTTCCTCTTCTCCACCGACTCCCACCAGTACATAGCTTCATCTTCGAATGACTGGGTAGCATAACCCACTGCTTGGTCGGGACAGCACTCGCTAATTCAGATAACCTTTTCCATGGCGGTTATCCATTAAAAAGTAGCTATTGCATCTCCTAAACCAGTTAGCTTCGGCCAGTCACAACCTTTGAACGACTTATAGTTACACCCACCTCGGCCTCTGTTTATCTCATCAACCTTCACATATCGAACTTCACTCAATTCACCTTTCTCTCTTTCGTCATCCTTCTTACCATTCTCTCCTGACCTCTCAGCAGTTCTTGCATGGCTTCCAGCAGACTTTTCAGGTTGCAGGTTCTTCACTGCAGCAGCTACAGCTTGAGAAATGGCGGCTTGAACAGCATGGTCGAGTTGATACCCTTCATTGTTGCTTGGATTTCGCCCAGCTGCGCTTCCTTCATCCTTTGTGTTAGTAGCTGATTCTACAGAAGGTTCTCGAACCATACGTGGCCTACCACGATGTCTAGTGTGACCTCCTTGACCAACAGCCTTCCTTTCTCCAAACATTCGTATTCTATAAGGAAACACAAATGTCATCACTCAAGGAACCATTTAGTACAAGGATTGTAATGCTAACAGGTAATAACAGTGGCCAGCTGTGATTAGCTGATCCCGTTACTCTCTGTGTCCTATACACTTCCCTTTGTGAGTCCACTTGTGCTATCTCTACTTCTAACAGTTAGACAGTCAAACAGTTCATATAATCATATAGTCCTTTCTCTAGCAATTAAGCTAACTTCCTTACACATTCTTACATTATACATGAAATTAATCACGTACTTTACCCTTACTTAGCTTTCTTGAGTGACACATGGCTTTCTTGAAATGGCATCTTCTTTCTTTTCTTATTTAAATCCCATTCTCTGTTCGAGTCTAAGCATGTAAGATGCTTAATTGTCTCGAACTTATGCTCTGATAACAACTTGTAAGGCCTCGGTCCTGATGCCCTAATTTAGCGTTGGATTTACTCATAAACATAGTTCTAAATATGAGAGTGAATTAAAACTTTCGCGGAATAATAAAAGAGGTCAACCATTCATTACAAACATCCATAACTTGTCTTTTAAAACTTAACATAAATTATAACATTCAAAACATCATGACAAATCTTTAGATGCAGCCTTTTCAATCCTGCCATGTGTCCCTCTCAAACTAGCTGTCTCAGCCTATTAACCTGCGTGCATATTAAAAGTCAGCTACGCTGAGTGAGTTCTAGTTAATCATGCAACATACATTATATTCACATACTTACGTAAATACGTACCCAAAGATACATACCTTCATCTTTCTTTCATACCTACGTACTTACATTCATTCTTTCTTTCATACTTACATACATACATACATACATTCATTCTTTCTTCATACTTACATACATACACACTTTCATTCCTACATATACGTTTTAAAGAGCATTCCGCCCTATAACCTTCGCAGATATTATTAGGGTATGCTCCCTACATTTGCATATATTATTAGCGTCTGCTCCCTACATTCTCAGATATTATTAGGGTCTGTTCCCTACATTTGCAAACATTGTTAGGGTTTGTTCCCTTTTTAACCATACCTTCCATTCGTCATATAACCACACACACCATCCCTTACATAATCATACTTTCGTACATACTCATTTCATTACATACTTTCATACATACATGTTTCATACAAGGCATACTACATATTACTTTCATGTCGATACGTGCAATATCTGAAGATCGTTCACACACCGACAAGCATTCATTCATAACATTCATACATACTATCACATCATTCATTATAACATACGCTTACCATTTAAGGTAAGTGTATTAATGTTCACATTGAGTATGCACACAGCCCCGAAAACATAACAAAGAAGTGGGGCTAGAAAATCACCTATGCGGTTACGTTTACCATTAATGGTTATTTCTTTCTTTAGTTGTGCGTGACTAACTGTATTACAATTACACGTATCAATTAACTATCACTACCCATATCGTGTTTCTAGTTTAATTATAACCTCAATGAACAAGGGTTCAGGGGCAGCGCCTCTAGCAGCAGGGTATTAGGGTCGGCAGCCTCTAGCAGGGTCGAAGGGGCAGAGCCCCTAGCAGTTTATTTCCATTGCCTGCCTTAAAACGATTTTCATTAGAATTCTTAATATATTTTTTATTTACTAACTCAAAAAGTTTGAGGGCTTCTTTGTAATTAATCCATTTTATCTTAAGTCCAAGGACCTTTCTGTCACTCTTACAAACTTAATTCGTTATCTAGTTCATTAACGAAAGAGACTCCTTCGTTATTTCTTATTATAACGAATTGACATAGCGAATGGTTGTTCATTCGTTATTTTGTTAACGAATGGGCATAACAAACTGTTGCTAATTCGTTATTTCTCCTTAACAAATAGGGATAACGAATTTTTGTTAATTTGTTATTCTTCCTTCCTGAATGGGCATAACGAATTGCTGTTAATTGGTTATTCTTCCTTAACAAATGGACATAACAAATTGTTGTTAGTTCGTTATTCTTCCATTAATGAATTAGGTTAGGCCAGAGAATGTCAGAATATTCTCTGACATTCCCTTTAACCTCATACACCATTTTCCAGCGCCGTCTTTCCGGTGCTGTCATCGCCAGAAAACCGGGATCTCACCAAAAAAACGAGATCTCGCTCGTTTTCCACCGTGTTTCACCGTTTTTCATCCCATTCGATCCAGATCGTATATAGGGTGACCCCTAAGCTCATCTTTTGATCGGTTTATACCTGATTCCATTCGGACCTCATGACTTTAACGGTTTAGGGTGTCGGTTCGTTGTTTTGCGACTATATCTAGCGGGTTTGGATCCTTTTAAGGTCATAAACTCGGGTCGAGATCGGTTCTTATCCTTGGTTTTGGCTATAGAAAGAGAGAATAAGAGAGAGAGCTTAAGTGTGTGTTTTGGATGGTGTATGGCATGGGTGAATGAATGAATTAAGGAAAGAAAATGGTTTATATATTATGGGTCATGGGCTTAAGCCCATGGTCTTTCTCCCTTCCTTATTAACCCAAGTCCATTACCCATATTACTTAACCCAACACAAGCCCGACTCATAATAACTCATATTTTATTTTATTAACCGAAACGAGAAAATGAGATGTTACATAAATTAATCGGGTAGGGTATGGGTACCTGGTTGGATCTGTGTGGAGTTATAATATCATAATATATTGTAGATTTACAAATAGGTCCCTGAATTATTGAGATGGAATCTTATAAGGCTAAAACTATTGTTTAGGGTTAATTAATTATCATAATCAATTAAAAATAAAATAATAATTACTCGATAACGTGCTATTTTTATTGTTAAAATTTCCCAAACGTAAAATGGGTCGGGTAACTGTTAATAAAATAACAACTTAAAATCCGAGTTGTTACAATCTCCCTACTTTAGGAAATTCTGTCCCAAAATTAAAGGATACTATAACAAAACCATTAAATTTTGAGGAAAAGAAAATTTTAAAATATAATTTAAAATTTTATCATAACACAGAACTTTGAATAGTTAAAACAGCGCTCCAAATGAAAATCCGATAAAGCACTTATATATAGGATGTACCAGCGATGTATCCACCATGTCCTTATCATCTTTACATTTGTACCATTATCCCAACTACTTTCGATTATATATTATGACACACAACCTTACGCATTATGATTTCCATGCGAGAACTTCGATAATTATGTTCCGTACCATAATTATTTTCAACTTCAGATGGTCCACATGATTCGTCTTATCGTGTAGGTTTACAAAATCATTTGAAAATATAATTTCAATAAAATATTTTAGGGAAAAGAGTTATAAGAGAGACATCTTTTAAATAAAAATTGTAGTTTGGTTATTTAAAATGGAGAATTTTATAAAAACAACCCTTCAAAAATTTTTAAACTCTACTCGAAAGACATAACAATAGGAAATCTTAAATTAGTCCTTTAATAATTCATAAAAACGTTAATCCAAACTTTATTAAAGAGTCGATACAAAACAAAAATCAAAATAAATAAGATAGAATACGACGAGAGGCAAAGTCTTCTAGTAGCTTGAATCTTCAGTTGCGCATGACTTCGAACCTTGAAACTTGAGCATCTTGAGTGATTTGATCCATGAGAGCTTGAGCAGTCGAGGTAGATTCAATCGGCATCATTTGGACACCGGAGCTTGAACGGTTTGCAAGAGGGTTGACTGGTTAAAGTAGGCTTGGTAAACTTGAGCTTGCGGGTGCAGAATTTGATAAGTTTGGGTTAAGTTGTAACATTCGTTACTTTTCAAATCCGAAAATCCGACCCGTTTAAATTTTTGGTTTTTACTTATAAATATATGTATAAAAACATATTATAATATCCAACTCCATAATAAAATATACATTCAACATTTATAATCCCTGATGTGACACCCGACATTTTCAGGTTAACTCTACTAACTAAACCCAGTTAAATCTTGTTGACTGTGTCAGTAAACAGAGTTATTATGGTAACTACATTAATGAACTCTCATGCATGTAGTGTCATGTATGCATACATTTGAGTTAGTCGTGTCATTGGTGACCTAAACAAAAGTAACTTGTTACATATGTTATAATAATAATATGTTACATGTACTTTATACGATATATATAATATTTTATATGATCAATATGTTACATGACTAGTATACTTATGTGATTTATAAGAAAGTTAGATGATTAAACTTGTTACATTATATGATACGTTACATGTTATGTTCCCTAGCTAGACCAATAAACCTTAGACAATATAATACATAGAAATGGTTTAAAAAGTTGTATCATGACACCTATGTTAATATAAAAGTTACCTAAGGTTGAATTTTATTAAAGTGAGATTAAAGGTTTGTAATTAATTCAATAAGGAGTTAAAAACTCTTGGTAATCAAACTCTTCCCTTTTCTTTTTGTCCCTCTTGGCTGAAATTCTTGATGCTACGGTCAAGTACTTTGGGTCTAGTTTTCAAAAAGTCAAAAATCATAATTTTTGAACTCTGTTTGATTAGTTTTTATGAATTTACAAAATCGGGTTGCAATTCTGATTGAAAAAGAAATTTTCAGATGCGTATTGTAAGTTGTGTAACTTGTAATTGAAAATGGATAAATGTGTAATTCTACTTCTGGAATGTTATAAATTGAATTAGGAATCCATTCCAATTTGTCTTGCATCAATTAGACATATATGGAAATTTTAGCAAATATTTATATTCTGTTGTGCTGATAAGGTAACTGAAAATAGGTTGCTGTAGTGTATGAATTTTCATGATCTTTGTGAGTGTTGAAAAATTACAAGAAAATTTTATGTTGTTCAGAATACATGAAGGTACCTGTGGTAATTATTTGGTAAATTATTTGCATGTTTTTACGGGTTAGAATAATAGGATTTGGTGACTTAAAACCTGCCCAAATTTGTCCAGCATGTTGTTTGGGAAAAACAGTTGTAGTTTGTACAAAGATTGTTGTGTTATTTAGGAATTTGACTTTATTGGTCAACTTGAAATTATTTGACTAAATGTTTGGTCTTACTTATGAGAAATGAAATTGGTAAAAGTGTGACTTAGTCATTGGGTTGCATGAAAAATGATTAACTGCAAATTACATGATCGATTGTTAGGTTGCGACTATCAATATCTTATGACTATTTTAAGTCTAGATAATTGTTCCTTGTTTTTTTCCCAAATACATCCAAGTCCCTCACGTGAGGGGGCTTACGAATTAGGACTGAGTTTTATTTGGGGAGAGAAACGACAAAACCGGTCGTCACGTGAGAGGCACAGAAATAGGTTAACGACCAAAATTAACGAGGTTAATAAATTCGGGTTTAATTGCAAGTGAAATGAAACTACAAGTACAGATATTTCAAACTTGTAAGTACTGGACAAAAACCGCAGATTTGGACAAACTACAAGGACAAATTTAACGGGTGAAAAGACAAACTACAAGGACAAATTTCACTAAAATAAGTATTATAATAAAGAAATGGTGAAAAGACATGTCTACACCTGACTTAACGATTAAATTTAACGGGGTTAGTGATTTGGATGTAATTGGCAAGAACTGGGAAACGTTGAGAGTCCATATGCAAAAAATAAACTTTTTGGACTAAATTCGCATTATTTGCCAAACCACAAGGACGAAAATGGCACTTTACTCAACTTTTAATAATACATGGGATTGTTTGGATACTAAGGATTCTAGGAATCGCTTAAAAAATACTTATAGTGCTTGTATGAATATCTACATTTATAAGTCGTTAGTTAATATTAATTTTTATGCTTTTAATTCAAGTTCGTTACGTTCTATTGCTTCGATTTCAATTACGTACTTTCGGTTTTATTTCAAGTTTGTCTTTAACATCAAGGTCAGTTTCTCACACCCCATTGTTTACCATTTTTAACTATTTTGGGGGTAGCATATATATCCTATCCACAATTCAATTTCTTTATTTATTATTTACAAACTACAATTCGTTACATGGACTTGTGTGTTTACTTGTTACTTGCTCAAATATTACGTGCATGGATTTATTTGATAAGTATGATCATACGCCCCCCTTTGCACTCATGGAAACCTGTTTCTAGTGGAAAAGGGACTCAGATCTGAGTACGTTGGTGCACAATCCCAACTGGAAAAGACCTTCATTTATTCTTACACTCATGGACCATTGTTTCTAGTGTAAAGAACCCTTATGTGTTTTTCACAAGTTTTTATGAAATTGTATAGATTTTACATATTATTTAAACTGTGGTAACTCACCAACTATTCAGTTAGTTAACTTTATTTTATTTACATGTTACATGTACCTTATTTTGAAGATGTTGTCGTGATAAAGACATTACTACTTAGGTTATATTAATAAATGGACAAGATGTTTATTGTTCTTGTATTTTTCCTTGTATTTCTTGTTACAAACTTGTGTACTTGATGTGTAAATCAATTAATGATAATATTGTCAGTTAATTGTGTCACATGTATTTTGAGCGATTTGTACGTCACACTCAGGCGTTTCCGCTTTAGCCGGGGTGATACAGATTGGTATCAGAACCATGACTATAAGATTGGACATTAGACGTAGTGTTCTAGTTGGTTATCGTTTATTTGCTTAATTGTTTAGGTTGCATGATTAGAAATTATAAGAGCCTAATTTGATTGTTCAATGCACATTATTTGGTTATTATTGATTTGTTTATGCCTCATGTACGCAAATACTATTATCCTAATGATTCAATTACTTTAATTACACATGCACACACAAGTCTAAGGCTTATGCCTAACATAAAGATTCTCGAGGATTTTCAATAATCAGGTTTTCGTTTTACAGTTTTTGATGGTTTATGCGATGTTTGACGTCCGACTCGCTATGTTTTACAACGTGTTTTAACTGAAATTCTGTCAAGTCGTGGTGATCCACGAATACTCAGCTTTCGGTTCGATTTAATTACGCATTTTGATATGAGAATAGTTAAGTTTATGAATTTTGTGACTCATTTTCTCTATTTATGCATTCATTTACGGTTTAAAATTTAAAAGTTCGAAAGGTAATAACCAAATTTTCAATACGATTACTTCATTATTTCACTATTAAATTTTAGAATTGAAAGTTCAAAAGTTATGGTGATACATAAATGGTGGAATTTCGATTCGATCATTATATTATTTTATTCATTTACTACTACATTTTAGAATTGAAAATTTAAAAAGTTACGGTGATACATAAATGGTTGAATTTCGATTCGATCATTATATTATTTTATTCATTTACTACTACGTTTTAGAATTGAAAATTTGAAAGGTCATGGTGATATATGAATCGTAGAATTTCAATTCGATTACCTTATTGCTATATTCATTTACTCTTATGTTTTAGAATTGAAATTTAAAAGTCATGGTGGTTCATGAACACTCGATTTTCAATTCGATTTCCCTATTTATTGTTCAGTTTGATACTTTTTTTTCTTGTGATTATTCAATAATTTATTAGGTATTCGTTTATTGAAAGGTGAAAACTCATGGCGTCTCATGGGAATTCCAATTTCGATTTCGAATTTTGTTTCAGGCGATTTCATTTATTTACATATTCTTATAATTTGTTTCGATGTATCTGTTGGTCGTTTCATACTTATGTCCCAAGTCACGCGAATTCTTCACGTTTCGAATCATGTCTTCTCGTTTTCCTAGTTGTCGCACTCAACTCGCAAAATAACAACCCAAGATATCAAGCAAATGGCCTCCGCGATCTCGATCACCCCACGTTTAACCACACCTACCTTCATCGCTATAGTAAATTCAAATTCAAACCAACACCATTCTTGGAAACGCATGCTAAACACAACCGAAAAGCCTCACGCTGAAACACACCCTTTGTACAGTATGTGTAAATCCCACCACTTTACTTCCCTGAAACGTTGATATACTTCAATCTGTGGTAGATTCAATTACCACTTATTGCTAAAACCTACCCAAAGTCAAAGCCACTCACCCATCTGCAAAACCTATACCTAACCATTTGTCTCATTCATATGCTTGACCTCATGCTTCAAGCCTACTATCATTGTGGTGACCCTATCACACCCACCATACTTTGGAAGGCCTAACTTGTTTCCGCCTTGCAATACCTTACCCCGTGTCCCTCGTCTATTCTAATCGATATTTCGGTTTCAACAATTATATTTTACAAACCCATCCAAATCGACTATATTTTATTTTGCATATTTTATTTCTTTTAATAACACAAACCCGTGGTTACTATAGATATTTAATTTTCAATCATATAAATATTCTTTAAAAATGATTTCAAACCAATTCAAATAATTCATTATCTCTATCAATATTATTATTATTAATGTTACTATTATTTTTATTAATATTATTATTGTTAATGTTATTATTATTATTATTAGTAATATTTTTATTACTGTTTGATCCCGGATTAACAGTTAATAACAATAACACAGATCTCAGATCTGTTAATTATACTATTAAAGATCTATCTCATAATTAACCTTGATTTAGTGTATTGTGTAAGTGTATATATTATCAATAACATTAATATGAAGCTTGAGAGAGAGTAATTGCTTTTCTGAAAAAAACTTATATTGCTCTATGAATTTTTCTCAAAAACTTAACTTAAAGTGAACAGTGGTTCACTATAAATAAAGGACGACCTGGTTTGCTAACATCCCCTAGCGAACCAGCTTCCCCTTCGTTACGTACTTTAACATAACGAACCGCCCCCTGATTCGTTAACATCCCCTAACGAATCAGGAGGGAATACATAAAAATGTCTTAGTTCGCTAACATCCCTAGAGAACTAGACTTAATCTTCATGAACTAGTTTTAGTTCGCTAACATGCCTAGCGAACTAGACATAATCTTAACGAATTAGATAAGTATAAACATTTAATATTACATTAATTGATAAATACAAAGACTCTAGACGCAAAAACCGTGCACTAACAGACACCCCCTCGCCTTGAGCTCTTTGTCTTTTACTTATTTGAAGCGCTTGGACTGCCAGTCTCTGCAACTATGAATTCCATGTTCGTGACACACACGAACGACTCGTTGGAATTGCATAGCCAGGTCGTAATCTTCTTGGCGTTCAAACAAAATATGCTTCCTGTATAGCACGTCGTTGTCTGTCTCGGATAAATTAACCAACCACATCGGGTCGATTATCTTGATGAGCTCGGTCTGCAGTCCTCGACCACGAACAATAACGGCCTCGCCAGTACGATTTTCATAGTACCGACGGTTGAAAGACAAATAAATATCTTGAGGCATTGTCTTCACAGGAACTCTTTTCATTGTCTTTGGCGGCTTCACTTTCAAGACAAGTTTCTTCCAGCCGGTCCTTGGATCAATCTCATCAGTGCGTTTACGTCTTGGGACCTGGGGCTTGAAGAATTTGAAGCCATGATTGACCTCGAACAGTAAGTGTTGATGAAACCACTCAGCCGTTCGGTGACCCCCACGATTAATAAATGGACGTCTCGCGAGGGTACATACATCCCAACGCGGTAGAGTTAAAACATCCATTATCCTCTCGTAATACTGGACACCCTTTTCCCACTTAACTATACATACCTTAAGGTCTGAATCATAGAGCCAGGAGACAATATCACCATTTAACTTAGAGACAGTCTTGAAGGTAGTCACCTGATTAGCTTCAATCCAAGCAGCAGCAACATCTTTTCTTTCCTGATCTACATACCGGTAAGCACTTATGATCTTTCCCACTTTCTGACGTTTGAACTATCTTTCTATGTCATCATCAGTCACTTCTTTGAGTGAGGGAACAGTTCGCTGCACAATCTTCTCCAGTTCATCCTCAGTCTCTTTAATTACGTCTTCATGAATTACCGGAGCACCTTGATCAACGTTTGTTGGGTCAAGAATTTGACCCAAATGTGGAGATCTGACCTAAACGAAGAATATGGAAGATTGGAATCTTCTCAACCTCCTCAGAACTGCTAAGTATTGAATCCGAGCACACCTTGGACCTTCGAGTAAGCTCTTACTTAGTCGAGTACGAGATTTTGCCTTCCGAGCAAGGTTTACTTCAAATAGTCTTCTTAAGTGGATATCCGAGCAAGGTATGCTTTTTAGTGATTTCCGAGTAAGGATCATTGATTTAGCATATCCGAGTAAGGTTCACTTTGTCAAGCAGGGTTGTTCTTCAAGACCAAGTATTTTACTCTTCCGAGTAAGGTTTGGTCAACCAAGTCCATGAAGCCAAATGATTGGAAGACCGGGCAAGTATTCTTTAATAATTATGGTCCGAGTATACTTGATGATTTAATGGAATATCTCTAAGTTATATCGAGTAAGGTTCTGCTCAAGTAAGGTATGTATTCTCGAGTACCCCTTATCAATAAGTTATTCAATGACAATGAGCCGAACAGGACCATTGAAGAACAAGGTTGCTCGTAAGGATTTGTCGGGCAAAGTTTGATAAGTCCAAGAAGATTGAAGTCTACTCGGTGAATATTTTACTTGGTAAAATATTCTTTAAGTAAAGTCTACCCGGAAACTGATTCCGAGTACACTTCTATGTTTACCAAGTCTGAAGGAAGGCCGAGTACACTGCGTACTCGGAGACTGAAATTTAATGAAAAGCCTACCCGGAAGACTTGTTTTACACTTAGTTTTATTTTTGAATATGTAATTTGAATATGTACTATCGGATAGGGTTTCTAGAAGGAATGACAGCTGTCCTAGGTTGGCAGGCCTATAAATAGAATAATTAGGGCACGCCGCCAAAGGACACGGATACGCACAACGGACACGACACATTAATTGAGAATATTTTGTGGGTGACGGCTGTCCGAGGATTCCTTATAAACCCTAAATCGATTACTCCTTTTGAATGATTAACGTTATATAAATGGAAATCTTTTGAGTGAATCCTGTGTGTGTCTTCGATCTTTGAATACTCATTGCAACCGTATGTTTGTTATTGATTCCGCCTTTAACAAACGGATATCTTTCTAAATACAACAACCCGTCATTAACTCTCTTGTCGACACGATTAATTTTGTGTGAGTTATGACATGATTGATTAAAGATCCGAGCCGAATTGACCATAAAGAATTCGGGACCTGACAAGTGGTATCAGAGCTTGTTACTGCTATTTTTTTAGAAAGATTGTTGCTGATTGAAGATTTGAAGAAGAATAACGTAAGCAGAGCACTGTTCGATTGATTTGTGACGTCAGCTCCCCTGTTTTTCATTTTTCTTTCAGATCTTCAATTTTCCGGTGTTTTCTCTTCCTTGTTTCATTTAAAGTTTTAATCTTTATATATGAATCTTGTTCTAATCACATCAGACACATCAGATCTGAGCATTCTTGTTTCAGATCTGATTATTTTGAAAACTTTTTATAAGAAACTGATTTTTGTTTTCTCAAAATGTCTGGATATGAGGAACAAGAGGTGTCTACTAACAAGATACCTAGGTTGTGTGAACAGGAAAACTTTATCAAATGGAAGGTACTCTTTGAAGCAGCCGTATGCTACAATGACATTGACATGTGGAACTCCATCAAGAATGGTCCACAAACTACTGTTGAAGAAGGTGCAAATGCTACTGCAACTGCTGCTATAAGAGAAAAGATAAGAAAGGTGGATCACAAAGCCTTGGCTATGATTAAGCTAGGTTTGTCTTGGGAGATTCTGACTAAGGTGGCTCATTAAAAAACTGCCAAACAAATGTATGATGCCATCCTTGAGATGTATGAAGGGAACACTGAATTGAAGAACATTAAGAAGCAAAGACTGAAGCAACAGTTGGAAAGGTTCAAGTATAGAGATGGAGAAAAGTTGAAGTCAATACTAGAATGTTTTCTGAGTATTGTGAATGAGTTGAGAACAACTGATTATGTAATGATTGACTTTGATTTGAATACAAAGTTGCTCAACTAAATGCCAAAAGAATGGTATACTGCTTGCAAATTCATCCTTCAAAAGCAGAATTTCAATGAATTGAAATTGGATGATGTGGTATGTTTTCTTCAAGCTACTGAACTTGAAATGATTGAAAATGAGATGATCAAGGAAAATAGACCAAGTTTTCATGTTTCAAATGCTTTGATTGCACCAATGGGAAATCTGTCTATCAAGAACCAACAGCAGATTCCCATAATAGAAGAACCAACTGAACATAATGTTGTGACTCCAAAATCTTTTATTTGGGGTAGCACAAGCACTCAAGGAAATCAGCAAAGGTTCAATGTGCAATTGATTGATGATTCTGACTCTGCCTCTGTGTCTAATGGAAATGTTCCTAACCCTAGAACAGGACATGTTCAAAGCAATGAGACACAAGCTTTATTTTCTATGTTCACTGAGTCATATAATGCATTTGTTGCAAAGAACATGATTCACACAAGTGTGGTTCAAGATGATTTAGAACAAATTGATGCATATGACTTAGAAGACATGGATTTGAAATGGCAAGCTGCTATGTTGGGATTGAGAAGTAAAGGCTGTACAATAGAACTGGTAGATCTCTGGTTTCTGGCCCAAATGAGAGAATAGGATTTGACAAGTCCAAGGCTATCTGTTACAACTGTCAACAGCCTGGACACTTTGCAAGAGAGTGCAATATGCCAAGGAACTTTCAAGTCAATCAGTTCCAACAGCCAAGAAACCAACAACAGTACCAGCAGAATGTGCAAAGAAACAACAACCAGCAGAACTTCAACAATAACCAAGGATTCAATCCCAACAACAACAACTTGAACAACTTCCATCCAAACAACAACTTCAATCCCAATTTTAACAACCAATATCAGCCTCAGATGAACAACCAGCAGGGTATGCATCAGAATCAAGTGTATTCAATAAACAACACTCAGAATCAAGCTGTTCAAAACCCTGCAACTAACAACATTCCAGTAAACCAAAATCAACCAAGAAATCAAGGCAATGTGGCAGTAACAACTCAGCATGAGGGATGCTTTGACTGGAGTAACCATGAGGAAGATATAGCAAATGATATCAGAAGAGCTAATGTGGCATTCATGGCCATAGACTCTGCATCTTCATCTAAGGTACACTCTGCTCCTACAGTTGACTTGAATGAACTTATTAGTGAACTAAAAACAAAAGTAGGCAAGCTGGAAGGTGAGTGTTTTAGAAAGCAAAGTATCATAAATTAGTATGAGGCAAGTGAAATGATAAGTGATGAAAAGACTAAGAGCCTTGAAGATGATTGTATGATCATTTATAGATCTCAAACAAGATACATCTCTAAGATTGATGGTCTAAAAAAGATGTTGATTAAAGAAAAGGTGCAAAACACAAGACTAAAGGTTGAAACTGAATTTCTTAAGAACTTAGTCTCAACTGGCAACATTTGTGGAATACTGAATCAAGTGAAAGACCAAGAAAAATACAAAACAGTTCCACCTCCATTCAACAACAACTTTATGCCAAAGGTTGACAAAGAGAAAAGGGATGCATACTTACAACAATTCAAAGATGTCTTTCAAGACAGGGAAGAAATTGTTGATCTATACAGAAAGGTAGAAATGAATGAAGATGGAGAGTTTGTGATTAAGAAAGAAGTGAAAGTGGAAAAGTCAATTGGAGTTCAAGTCTCTGAGGATGACTTTGATTCAGATGAATTGGATCAAGATGATCTGTGTGATTTGAGTGATCAAATTACTGAAAAGGAAATTCAAGCTGCTGAAAAAGGAAGAAAGTATAAAAAACATGAATCTGTTGATAAACTTCCAAAGTATCCACCAATCCCACCAAAATCAAAGAAACAAAATGATAACATTAAAAGGGAACATGTCTCTTTTGATATCTGTGAAAGGAGAAAGATAAACTACAATGCAGTCAGACCTCCAAGCAAGACTGTATTGAATAGGATAAAGCAGAACAACAACAAGAAGAAGGTGAATGAAAAGACTGATACAGAAATCTTTATCCCAATTTACCCAATCTTTTCTAGTCATGAAGTGTTGGATGTTGGAGAAGTGGAGACAATGGAAGAATATGAGAAAAGACAGTCAAGGGTTAGAGAAAGCAGTAATGAAGAACCAATGATTATGAAGAAGATTGTCTTTGTCAAAAGCAATGTTGAAAGACAAGACATCAAGATTGAGGAATTTGATCATGAATGAGTATGATGATAGTGATGAATCTGTAATGGATGTGAGAGAAGAAGTAACCAATGATGATGAGAATGTGTTAACAGAAGAATTGACAGAGATTATGGATGAGGAGATGAGTGTGGAGAATGTAAATGTAAATGCTGCTACTGAGGAACTAGAACACACTGAGCCAAATGATGATCAAGAAGCTAGTTCCAAGAGGATAGAGCATGACTCTGAATTGGAAAACTTATTTAGAGAGATTGATGAGTTTGGAAGTGATGAGCAAGAGGATGAATAAGAGGTGAGAAAAAGGAAAGAAAAGGGAAAAGGTTTAGCAACTGATGATGAACCTATTGTATATGTTGAGAACGATGTATCCTTTGTAGATACTGCTGCTGCTGCTGCTGCTGCTCTTGCTGAGAAAGAAAGACTTATTAAAGAGTCAATGGAAAGGGAAGCAATTGCCCATTCCTTGACAGAAGAAGAGTTAGAACAGCAGGACCTATTGATCAAAGAAGCCAATGTAGCAAAAGAGATATTTCAAGATGTGGCAGATCAAGAGGTGATTGAAATTTTTGTAAATATGAACAAAATCTAGAGTTTGATGACTCTTTGGGAAGGGTGGTCAGCAAGTTTCAGGAGCAACAATCTGAGACTGCTGAACCATCAACCAATCTAAATACTGATATGATTCCTGAAGAGGAAATTGGTGAGTCAATTGCATCTATGGCTGCCAAGAAATGGGCTGAACAGGTAAAAGAGGACTTGAGAAAGAACCCTACTAGTAACTGGCCAGAAAGAAGTTTTGAAAAGACTTATCAAAGAAGGAAGAGATCTGCTGAGCAGGCTGAAGCTGAAAGAGCTGATAGGAGGGGTATATGGGATGAAAAGAATAAATGTTATGTGGAGACCCCAGAGGATGATGAACCAATCAGGGCAATCCCCTTACAAACACTGAAACCAGGAGAAAAATTACCAGGGGTCCCTGATGTTAATGTTTCTAATGAAAAAGAAAATAATGATGAACTAGATCATCCTGCCTCTGATGAACCCAAATAGATGCCATGATTGATTTATCAGATGATGAGGAGGATGACTCTGAGGAGTCTGATGAAGAGGATGATGACAACCCTGATCAAGGAGGAGAGAAAGTTGGTACAAGCCCCACTGCTGAGACCCCTCAAGCTGAAAAGATTTATATTCAAAGAGGCAACATTGAAATCAATACAGAGGAAGTCTTAAAGAAGGTTGAGAAGAGAAAGAAAAATGTTGAGCATTATAAAACTTATTTGAAAGTTAGAGGCTATCCTGAAGCTGCCATGGAAAAATACACTGTTGACCAAATTCAAGATCTTTACAACAGTGAGAAAGAGATAGTTTCAGAAAAGTTTCTAAAACAGGATGATAAGGTTGAATTGGAAGAGTTAAAGAAGAAATATGATGGTATGTGTGGATACCTGCTTGAGAAAGGCATGAAGCCTGAGATTGTAAGAAATCTGAGTAAAGAGGCAGTATTTGACCAGTATTCCAAAAGGAAAGAGAAAGAATTAAAAAGGGTCTATACTGAGAGCTCAATCTTAAAAGAAACATCTGATGAGCCACCTGCCAAAAGAACAAGAAGACTCAGGACTGTGAGGGAAAAGGAGATGGAACAAGAAAAGACAACTGATCAACCTCCAATCCCTCAGCCAGAACAGCCTGAGGTTAAACCTGATGATGAACCATTCATGCCTTGGGAGAATGAGGAAATGATCAGCATCTTAAGAAACATAATGATAAACAAGAGAGGGATGACTGAAGCAGATTTTAATGTTTTGGAGAAAGAGGATTTGAAGACTCTTTTCTATCTGCAAAAAGATGAGTGGGAAAAGGCATTGAGGGAAGGAGAAAATCCCAGATATTATGCTGATGGCAGATTTGTACCTGCTGGACTGGCAAGAACTCCAGGAATGATAAAAATGTTAATTGAACTGGAGGCTGCAGGACATGACATGGTGGAGATAGCCAACCTTCCCACTGAGATGGTGGAGGCTATGTATGTGAAGACATTTAACTTGGGACCTCAAAAGCCCAAGAAATCAATTCCACTCAGACCTCCACTCCATCAAAGATTCCCAAGAGGAAGAGGCCAAGGAGGAAGAGGAGAATTAAGCAGCTCAGTACAATAAAGAACAAGACCACAATCTGGTGTGGATCTACCAAGAGAGCTCTACTATGATTCAGTAACTGATACTTTGAAGGTGATTATGGAAAGTAGGCAGTTGAGGGAAATTATTGTGAGAAGTGACTTCAGAGAATACAATGAAGAACAACTGAGCAGAATGGAGTCACTTCATCTTTATGATTTCAGGGACAGAAGCAGATCTGCAGGTAGACAAATGAATGACTTATCTAAATACCTGTATGAGCAAGCTGGAAATGGGTTCAGATTCTTGAAAGACAACATAAGCAGAGGTGTAACTTCAATGAACAAAGCAAGAAGATCTGCAAAGGTAAAGAAGATGGATATTGCTGAAAGAGACTTTAAGATGTTTGTCAGAGATGAAGACCCACTGTCCAACATGAGTAAGTGTATAAGTTTGAGAAGAAGAATGAAAAGGCCAAACTACACTGTACAGAAGAATGGCATCATTGCTCAAGTTGAATACAAGGAAAATGGAGAATATGCATTGATGAATTTTGATGGAAAGGTGCTGGCTGTGATAAAGAGAGATGCAGATCTTGCTTGCTTGCACAATGAAGATCTAGCTGATATTAGAGACTTGGTGATACCAGGACATACTCACTACCAAGTTCTCAATATCTTCAGAGAAAGAGCTGCATCAGTAATCCAGCTGAGAAGACAAGCAGCCTACAACGAAAGAAGAAGACAAAATAGATAGAATAGGCTTTGCTTTGTAATGTCTTCGGACAGCATTTGCTTATGTAATTTTTACTTATGTAATTTGATTATGAAATTTGTTGTGTATTTTGCTGAGTGTAAGTAACCATAGAGTGTTTTGGGTCAGCAGAGGTGTTCCAATCTAGGGGAAGATTGTTGGGTCAAGAATTTGACCCAAATGAGGAGATCTGACCTAAACGAAGAATATGGAAGATTGGAATCTTCTCAACCTCCTCAGAAACTGCTAAGTATTGAATCTGAGCACACCTTGGACCTTCGAGTAAGCTCTTACTTAGCCGAGTACGAGATTTTGCCTTCCGAGCAAGGTTTACTTCAAATAGTCTTCTTAAGTGGATATCCGAGCAAGGTATGCTTTTTAGTGATTTCCGAGTAAGGATCATTGATTTAGCATATCCGAGTAAGGTTCACTTTGTCAAGCAGGCTTGTTCTTCAAGACCAAGTATTTTACTCTTCCGAGTAAGGTTTGGTCAACCAAGTCCTTGAAGCCAAGTGATTGGAAGACCGGGCAAGGTATTCTTTAATAATTATGATCCGAGTATACTTGATGAGTTAATGGAATATCTCTAAGTTATATCGAGTAAGGTTCTGCTCAAGTAAGGTATGTATTCTCGAGTACCCCTTATCAATAAGTTATTCAATGACAATGAGCCGAACAGGACCATTGAAGAACAAGGTTGCTCGTAAGGATTTGTCGGGCAAAGTTTGATAAGTCCAAGAAGATTTAAGTCTACTCGGTGAATATTTTACTTGGTAAAATATTCTTTAAGTAAAGTCTTCCCGGAAACTGATTCCGAGTACACTTCTATGTTTACCAAGTCTGAAGGAAGGCCGAGTACACTGCGTACTCGGAGAGTGAAGTTTAATGAAAAGCCTACCCGGAAGACTTGTTTTACACTTAGTTTTATTTTTGAATATGTAATTTGAATATGTACTATCGGATAGGGTTTCTAGAAGGAATGACAGCTGTCCTAGGTTGGCAGGCCTATAAATAGAATAATTAGGGCACGCCGCCAAAGGAAACGGATACGCACAACGGACACGACACATTAATTGAGAATATTTTGTGGGTGACGGCTGTCCGAGGATTCCTTATAAACCCTAAATCGATTACTCCTTTTGTATGATTAACGTTATATAAATGGAAATCTTTTGAGTGAATCCTGTGTGTGTCTTCGATCTTTGAATACTCATTGCAACCGTATGTTTGTTATTGATTCCACCTTTAACAAACGGATATCTTTCTAAATACAGCAACCCGTCATTAACTCTCTTGTCGACACGATTAATTTTGTGTGAGTTATGACATGATTGATTAAAGATCCGAGCCGAATCGACCATCAAGAATTCGGGACCTGACAACGTTTACGTGTTGATACAAGTCCGGGTACTCTTCAGCTGTGACATCCTCCATCTCAATCTCCTCGTTCTCATAAATAAAATCCGTATCCATGAATAACGGATCAACTTCCATTTCATCCTCATTGATCACTTCGACATCGGGCTCAGTCTCTAAAGCAGTCAACTGGTCGTCATTCAGCCCAAGCAAAATCGAAATCTGCTCCCGTGTCAAAGATCTAACCACAAACTCACCGACCTCTATCTCATCTCTGTTCACCATACTTCTAATCATCCCCGATCCATCAATAAATATCACCGTGTTAGCCTCAATCATTTCAATTGGCTTGGCAGCTGTTGGATCTTGATAGGTAATTATCTGCTTGCTCGACTCATCAGCGCTACTAACACCAACACCAGAGGATGAACCATGCGAATGTTTAGGCTCATCTCCTGCATCAGATTCGTCAGGATCATCATCGTCATTTTTAAGTTTCTTGAGGGCATGTTTTTTGCAAGTTAATTGTAAAATCAACTCATCTTGTTCCTTTAATTTCACCCCCTGAGACTCAACAATCGCACGCAACGACTTAGTCTCCTTTTGACAGAACGAAATATAACTCATCATTTTTCGTTGATTCTCCATGAGTCGTTCTTGAGTTTGTCGATCGGCTGCCATTTGATTTTCATATAAGTGTAGCAGATTTAGCAGCATTTCAGTTTGACGACCTGGTGGCAAGTTGTATACGAATGGATGAACAGGTTGAACAGGTCCTTGAGGTCGAGTAATCCTCATAAAAGAGACATCACTCGGCGGAGGTGAAGGAAGAGTAGTTGTTGGCAGATGAGGAGGTATCATTGATATGGTGGGAGATACTGTAGACATCACAGCAGGAGGCCTCGGTATCTCGGTCAACGCCATTTGAGGAATAAGACCGAGCCTCTCATGTGACACCATCCTTGTTGTCAAGGTGAGAATCGGAGTGCTAGTAGTTAGCGGCACCGCCAAGCTTTGAGTAGTTGATTGACGTGGTGGTGATGTTCCAATAATTACTCCAACCCCAGCAGACACACGGGGCTTCTTCGATGGCTCACCAGTAGCTACAGCTTTGCCCTTTCGTTTTCGTTCTAGCTGAGCTTTCATGGTGGCAGCAAGCTCAGCATCAACTGCATCTTGTTGTTCTTTAAGATCTTGTTCACCAGCTCCACCATTACCATTACCATCATCATTGTTACAATCATCATCTCCACCATCATTATTCCCACCTTCTCCCCCTTCACGCTCGGAATCCGAATCATCATGGATCCAGCGCTCATTAGGAGGACATACGTAATCCGGATTGATTACATGACCAATCATCCGTTTGTCCTGTGGCTTGTCTTTTCTATATATTAACATACGATGCACCGTTTCGGCTTTCATATGTTCCATATCAAGAACATCGTTCACCAACGATCGATCAATCACCAAATTCGGTATCAGATCCTGAATAATTAGTTGTAAAAAGCGTGGATACATCAAGAACTTCTTCGACGGTAGAGTTTGCTGAACTTGCTCTTTCAGATGATCAAAGATAAGTTCTGAGTAGTTGAATGGCTTGTTCAGGATTAAGGCAACAAACGCCTATGGTAAACTTAGTCTACATTTGTCAAAACCGCCTCGACGTCCACTCATACAGTGAAGCAAAACATACAGCAGATACTTGTATGGTGGACACAACCCATTCTTGTTCAACATAGACCGACGAATATCACCCCCATAATTTAATCTTGTGAATAGACCCCTAACCAGCGTCCTGTCAAATTCACTCGGGTAATCATCACTATCGTCAAATTGAAGTACCCGACGAATGACCTCAACATCAATCGTGATAGGAATCTGATTAATTGTAGCTTGAACCCAATTATTTTCCTCAACATATACCGCCGTGTTCCAAAACTGCCTGATTATACTAAGATACACCTTAGGTTTAGCAGTGATTGCATAATGTATCTTCGAACGGCGTAAGAAAGTTAACATAGCTCCGAATGTCCTTAAATCAGTCACGTCGTGATCAACATAAGCACAGATGTTGTGCTTCTTATAAAACGGTAATAAAATCATTTCAGCATGTTAATCTTGTTGTTGTGGTTGTTCTTGTTCAGCCATAATTTACTGTATAAATAAAACCAAATATCAGAATATATATTCAAAAGATATATGTAATTAATCTAGTTACGCGTATTAGACGATTTAAATCCTTTAATTAAATTAAATGAATATTAAATTTAGCTAATTAATTAGTTAAAAGATATCACCATTTTTTTTTAAATGTCATTCGTTAAGAATCACACTGATTCGTTATACACAGATAACGAATCAGGCGATTCGCTATCAAGTAATTACCTTAACGAACTAAACCTAGCGAATCATCAATTAATTTTAACGAACTAAACTCTAGTTCGTTATATTTTAAGCGAATCAAACTCTGATTCGTGTAACATCTTATTCGCTAAGCTAGTTCGTGTAAAATCTTAACGAATTGGACACGAAACAGTTCCAATTCGCTAAGACTAACGAATGGTTAGAATTAAGACTTGTTCTTTGACTTCACAAAGTCAAAGTCAAAATTAAGAAGAACAACAATAGTCAAACATCATAACCCAGATACAATTGGGCCATAACCATCGTTGAAACATCAGGATATTCAGCTCGTTGAGCTCGGAATCACACTAGTAAGCATAGGTGGATGAGATTGAGGCTCAATACCTAAATGTACTAAGGATCAAACGAACCAACAGTAAACATCAATAACACAAACAATAATTAACCCAGCAAACAATAATCAAATGTTGATTAGAGTCCACCAAGGGTATCGGAAAGTGATTCCGATCATAATGATATCAAACTCATACAATTATGAACATAAATTATACACAAATGAGTTTCAAAAGTTCAAAACCCTTAAACCCCTGAAATTTCATAATTTAACAGTCAATACATGGCCATTTTTTACGAAATTGATATCGCCAAGAACAGTTATACCTTAGAAACTCAAATCGATCTTTGAAGTATTCAAACGGAAAGGTTGAATTTTCAGAGAGAATTTGAATAGGTTTCTTAAAGATGAAGAAAGAAGATGAACAGTGGAATACTATTCGTTTTCTTGTCTTATATATCAATGCACAAAGCCCTAGGCACAACTTGCACGAATCAAATGATTCGTTTAACTTAAAGTTAGCGAATAAGCCCATTCGCTAACTCATTCGTTACCTTAAGAGGGCGAATCCATACTTGATTCGTTAAATAAAAGGTAGCGAATCAAGACATGATTCGTGTCATGATTCGTTAAATATGCATAATGAAGGGATGATTCGTTACAGAGTGCGGAAGCGAATTAGGTTAGCGAACCAGAAGGTAGTTCGCTAAAAATCGCCTAGTTCGTTATCCATACATAACGAATGCGATTTTAGCGAATTAAACACTTTTATTTAATTATTTAATTTTAAATTAAATAAATAAAATAAATTAATGAATTAAATAAAGAATTAAATAAATTAAGAAATTAGGTTATTGAGAAACCCTTTTATCCCGACAACCAATTATGTTAAAAATGTTTCAGAATTCCGAAACATAACTTAAAAAATTATTTAAGTATATTGTATAAAGAAGACGAAAATATTTTTGGTATTTTGAAAAAAAAATTTAAAGAATTAAAGAATGTATTTACAGAAGAATATCCAATCCTTTAAAATAGACCGTCTTTTTGTGTTTTTCAATGATTTATCAAAAACAGTACATATTTTTGTATTTTTGTTGAATTTGAGCAGAGAATCATATTGACTAAATTGTCCTTCCATCACAGTTTTATATTTCAGCGATATTATGACTGGCGATAAGTCGGTCATTTTATATTTCACAAATCTAATAACACACATTCAAGTATTTTTGTGATATGATTAAAATTGTTCAATTAAAGCACAGAATATCAGAAACTATCAGCCTCTAATCACGGTTCAAGCTTAATTTGATTTTTGCCAAATCACCCCAACTTGACTTAAACCATTATATTGTTGATCAAAATTTTTTATACCAATTGTAGAAATTTTGAGCAATGCATCAAGTTTCCTTTACTGTGAGTGAGTATGCACGAGTCCATCTGTCGGCTTACATACATTGTATCCCCTGGGGTCCGTTTCTTAATGGTATTAAGACGCACGGAAGGGAGGAACAATTGTATGACTCACAGCGGATTTTGATCAAGTCAGTAATTTAAATTGTACGAAGTACAGCGGTGATCAAGTTTAATGACTTTGGGTTTGCTCTAGAAAGTGAGTGAAATATTCATGCTTATGAATACCCAGATGGTTAAGCCGCATAAAGACTCACAGTGTCCAGAATCTTAACGCTTGTTATTTGCTTTATTTGATTTTTGGGTGATCAACAAATATAAGGCTTGAGTATGACCGGTTATTACATTTCTGCCATCCTCACTGAGACTTTTTCTAGAGACTAACACCCCTTTCAATTTGGCGTTTCTTTATGTTTATATCACATACTTTACTCTACTGGGTTGTTTTAAGACCTACCAATGTACCAATGCAATTAAGCAGACAGTCTTTTAAGCTTACTTTTTGCTGAACTTGGGGTCAAGATAATCAATGTACTATCATTTTCACTTTTTGCTTCAAAAAACTCAAAATTTTGAGGAGCATAAAAACAAAATAAAGATAAATTTAATCACTCCAGTTAACTTAAGTTAATAAATAAATGGCTAACCATCAATTCACGAGTGAATCATAGGACCAAGACATGCAAGCATGCTTCACAAACTTAAATAACCGACATAATTTTCAACGAGAAAATAATCAAAAATCTTTTTGGTTTTCTCTGTACAAACATTAAAACACAATATTTTTGTCTTTTTCAAATTTCTTATAAACAAAATAAACTTCACAATTTTTTTGGATTTTCGAATTTTTCTGTACAAAACATAAATCACATTCTTTTTGGTTTTTCAAAATTTTAAAATGTTTTTGGTTTTTCTAAATATTTAAAGGAAAAACATTAAAGAACAGAAATCACAATATTTTTGAAGCTTGAAAAATTTAATGTTTTTGGATTTTATCTATACAACCGAAAACACACTCTTTTTGTATTTTTCTAGATTTTCACCCCCTAAAACCAAAATAAATTTTAAAAGAAAGAAATGACAGAAAATAAAGATAGTCATCCTTGTTTAAGGATATCAGCGAGGGTCTTCAATCCGTTTAAATCAAACAAAAATTTAAAACGCGTTTTGTCAAAAGCTTTAGTAAACAGATCGGCTTTTTGAAAATCAGTATGTACTTTCTCAAGATCAATTAATTTCTTTTCATAGCAATCCCGTATAAAATGATATCGAATCTCGATATGTTTCGTTTTAGAATGTTCTACGGGATTCTTGGTTATACTAATAGCAGCAGAATTATCAATCAATATGGGAGTAGTAAGAAACTTCAAACCGTAGTCGCGAAGATGTTGTTGTATCCACAAAACCTGGGAACAACAACTCGAGGCTGCAACATACTCAGCTTCAGCGGTTGAAGTGGAGACCATTTTCTGCTTCTTACACTGCCAGGAAACAAGCCGGTTTCCTAAGAATTGACATCCCGCAGTCGTTGATTTGAAGTTGATCTTGCATCCTCCATAATCTGAGTCGGAGTAGGCAGTAAGAAAGAACGTATCATCCTTGGGGTACCACAACCCGATGTCTGGATTTCCCCTCAAATACTGAAGAATTCTCTTGACTGCAGCTAGGTGAGTCACTCGTGGACTTGCTTGATACCTAGCACAAAGACAAACAGCAAACTTAATATCAGGGCGAGAAGCCGTTAAATACATTAGAGAACCAATCATTGCACGATAAAGGGTTGGATCAACGGAATCCTCCAATTCATCCGGTGACAAATTGTGACCTACTGGAAGAGGAGTAGAAGGGATTTTGCCGGCAGAAATCTTGAATCGGCTCAAGACGTCATTCACATACTTAGTCTGATGAATAAAAATTCCGTGAGCAGACTGGTGAACCTGCAACCCTAAAAAGAAATTCATCTCTCCCATCGAGCTCATCTCGAACTTTGTTTGCATGGACTTCCCGAACTCCTTACACAATGTGTCGTTTGTAGACCCAAGAATAATGTCGTCAACATAAATCTGGACTAGAAGAAGATCATCACCAACAGTCTTATGAAATATAGTGCAGTCAACGGTTCCTCGTTTGAAGCCATTATCAGTCAAATGGTCGGCGAGCGTGCCATACCAAGCTCTCGGGGCTTGATGTAGACCATACAGAGCCTTATTTAAACGGTAAACACGGTCTGGATAATCAAGATATTCAAAACCAGGTGGTTGTTGGACAAACACTTCCTCCTGTAATTCACCATTGAGAAAAGCACTCTTAACATCCATTTGATAAATCTTGATATTCTTATAAGCTGCATAAGCCAGAAAGATTCGAATTGACTCTAATCTTGCAACTGGAGCATATACCTCTGTGTAATCAATACCCTCTTGCTGATAAAAACCTTGCATCACTAGACGTGCTTTGTTTCTGACAATCACCCCTCGATCATCCTTCTTACACTTAAATACCCACTTAGTCGGAATGGCTTTCTTAACTCTAGCAGGTTTGTCTATTAAATCCCAAACACCCAATCGTGCAAACTGTTGTAATTCCTCTTGCATAGCTTCTACCCAAGAAGGATCTTCAAGTGCCTTACGAGCTGTAGTTGGCTCAACTTGAGATAGAAAGCAATTGAATTTAGCAAGATTTACAATTCCCGAAGAATATAAGTTAGTGTAAGCACACAATATGTTATTATCACTTGATGAAGCAACTTGATGACGTGTACGAACACCCACATCAAGATCTCCAATGATGTTTTCCTGTGGATGATATCCATGAATCCGAAGAGTGGGATTCTCAGGAACAATAACATTATCAAATAAGTTAGTGTAATGTTCACCCAACTCGGGAGATGAAACATTATCACTGTCAAGATCAATAACTTGAATTTCAGCTTGATCATCATCAGAAGAAGTAGAAACAGTATCAATAGCAACTGGAGAAACAACTGGAGATTCTTCAGTTGGAACATCTGGTTGAGCTTCAACTGTATTAGAGCTTGAAGAACCTGGAATGTTCAATTGTTTTTCAAAGTAAGCTCTAACCAGATCTTCATCGATGTGATCAGTCGAAGGAATAAAAGAATTAAATAAACTATCGTAGTTAAACATCCAGTCTGGACCTTTTCCTTGAGGAGGGGTTGTATACTTTTGACAGTCTACATGGTACCATTCTTCAACACAGCCAGATGTGAAATTAAAAACCCTTTTCTTTGGAGATGCATATCCCAAGAAATACCCTTCGATAGCTTTTTCTTCAAATTTACCCGAATCCTTCTTCAACATTGTACATGGACACCCAAATGGTTCTAGGTACTTTAAATTAGGTTTTCTATTATTTAAGATCTCGTAACTTGTTTTCTTGAGTCGTTTCACTGTTAGAACCCGATTAAGCGTATAACAAGCTGTATTCACTGCCTCATTCCAAAATTGAACCGAAAGCTTTGAATCAGCTAGCATTGTACGTGCAGCTTCAATCAGAGTTCTATTTTTCCTTTTAGCAACACCATTTTGTTGAGGTACATAAGGTGCACTATATTCTCGGTGAATTCCCTTTTGAAACAAAAGATATCCAATATAGTGTTTTTGAATTCAGTACCATTATCACTTAGGATTCTCCTCACCTTTTGTTTATACAATGATTCGATCTTAGTAATAAGGTTTTGTACCAAAACCGGTGTTTGATCTTTTGAACTCATAAATAACACCCATGAATATCTTGAATAATCATCTGTCACTACCAGACAATACCAGTCTCCAGAAATACTCGCACGATTCACTGGACCAAACATATCCATATGAAGTCGTTCAAGAGGAGTATCAATAGAATTGAATAACTTAGAGGGATGTATCTTCTTCTTTTGCTTGCCCTTTTTGCATGCAACGCAATGATCAGATAACTTAAAATTCTTTAACGAGACACCCTCAACTAAGTCAATTGCCATTAAATAATTCATCTTTCCGACATGTATGTGACCCATTCTACGATGCCATAGAATCGAGTCTTTCTCGGTTGCATTCGAGACAAAACATGTTTCAATTGATGTTGATATCTTAGAACTCATATTTAAGACATAAATATCATTTGATCGTGGTGATCGCATGACAACCATGTCCTCGGGAATAACATAACCCGGTTTCAAGATAAGACACTCTTTGTCAGTAAATATCGTAGTGTACTTTTTATCACAAATCTGTGATACACTCAATAAGTTATGATCATCCTTGTCGCAATAATTCACTTTCTCAACCGTAATGTGACCATTTGAAATTTCACCCTCTTGTGTGATCATGCCCCCAGAATTCCCAGCAAACGCTACATAACCCTCTTAAATAATTCTTACATTGGTTAATAGGTTGAGATTCCCAGTGATATGACGAGAACATCCGCTATACATGATCCGGTTTTCACTAGAAATGATCTTGGATGAACCCTACACACAAACAAAAGTGATTAGTTCAAAAAGGCAGCCCAGGCCTCAGTCTTGGGCACCTTTTGGTTTTCTCTTTGATCATTAACTTTAACAGATTTCAATTTTTGTTCAGCCACTTGTGAATCAGTTACCGGCTTCCTAGACTTTCGTCTTAAATAAGCTGCCTGAACAATATTTGAATTCTTGTTTAGACATATAGGTTCAGTTGGAATGAATTTTTGTTTCACTTGACCGTGTGTCTCATTGACATGAAGAACCTTCCAAGGATTCACATCGGAGAACAAAATATGAGTATCATCAGCATACGACACAGGTCGTTTCAGAATCTCCTTGACTACTGGAATTGGCTTAGATTTGTCCTTGATAAAAGGATGAAGATTCTGATAGTTCTGTTGACTACAATTCTTCACAACATGACCTTGTTGACCGCATAAAAAACAAAGTCGCATGTCTACATGATGATGTTTAGAAGTAATTGGAAAAAATGAAGCAGATGATTGATGATGACTCACATTTTTAGTCATGCTCTTAGCAAACTCGTCAGATAAGTCAGATTTCTTTTTTAAATAAAAATCTAAATTAGAACTGTTTGAAAAACTTTTTAGTATATCTGTTCCAGTTGACTTAACAAAGTTAATCTTCTTAGTTTGTTTTAAAAATTGTTTTGCCTTAGTCAATGGATCAGATTGAACTGATGTTTTTGTTTGAGCATACACACGTTCAAGTTCTTGAATTTTTGAAGTTTCATTGACAAAAACACTCTCAATAAGTTCAGGTTTAATAATACTTATTGGAATATCTTTTTTCAGTGAACATCGTATCCATTCCCTTTAACTTAAAAACCCTAGCCGAAGAAGACTTAGAACCTGGAGGATTAATGAAACGCATTAAGTCCTCTTCAAAAATCTTTGGTTTAACTGACTTCTTTATCCTCACTGGTTTGGTTTTCACAGTTTCTTCCTTGTTCATCTGAGACTTGAATGAACTAGACACAGCTTCCTCAAACTCTTGAGGTTCGCAAAGAATATGATTAGAACTAGGAATGTTCTTATTCTTGTGTATAATCTCAGGTTCAAACACATCTTCAATAATTACCTTGTCAACATTTTCAACAAAGACCTTTTTACTTTCCACATGAGGTTTCTGAAGAGCAACTTGGGGTTTGACAATTTTCGGTTTAACCATTTTAGAATTTTCAGAAATCACAGATTCCTTTTGAATCAAATCCTCTTCTTTTCTTGCAAAAGGATTAATTTTATAATCATTATGAAAAGGTGGTGGAATTTCAACAAAACCAATACCTTTCTTGGAATCTTTTTGTTTCCCAGATATTTCAATAATTTCATTCAACATAAAAGATGAATTTCTAAATTTCCCCAATTTGTTTTTCAACTCAAGAACCTCATTCTCAAGCTCAGTTATCTTAGAACGAGGTTTCAAGATTTCCTGAAACTTTTGGTCATTAATGGTCATTTTCACAGATAACTCGGCTTTGAGATCATGGTTACTTGTCGACAATGCGTCAATCTTTTCTCGAGATCTTATTTGAGATTCGAGAGATTGTCGATAAGTATCTTTAAGAGAAGCAATTTCTCTTAAAAGATTATCATTTTGATTTTTCAATGCTTCTAACTTAGATTTGTTAGATTCACAGTCAACACATGATATTTTAACACATGATGTAGTAGAAATAGAATTACTAACCTCATTGATCTTGGCCATGCAAGCAAACATTGATTCAAAAGGCTTGTCGCAAGAGTCGTCAGAATCAGATCCAATATCATTATTGAAAGACATCTCACTACCAGTAGCATCTTGACAATCTTCATGTAACCCAAACATAGCCAAATTTGCTTGAACATCATTGCATAGTAGCCGTTGTGACCAATCATTACCATCTGCAAACATTGCTTGTGTTGTAGCAGAAGATGGTTTCTTTTCAGCATCACTTCCTCGTGGTGAAGAAGCATTTTGACTTTGACCACGAGGTCCAGTGAACTCTTTCCTTGGCTTATCACATTCCTTCGCGAAATGCCCAAATTCTTGACAATTATAACACTTTACTTTTAATTTGTCAAAACCCAACTTCTTATTTTAAGATGGAAGATCTTTTCCAGTTCTCTGCATGAATATTTTAACGTTACGAACAATCATAGCCATGTTCCATTTTAAATCCATGATTTCTAGATCATCTGGATCTATTTGATCATAGTCCTCATCTGTTAAATCACTTGTGGCAATTTTACTACTCACTAAGTTTTCATATGAAGACATAAAAGCCGTCAGAAAAGCAAAGTTTTGCTCAGCTTCCTTCATATTGACACTAGGTGGTGTGGCAAATGGATTTGTACTTGTCGAACTTCCAGAACCACCCGAATTACCAGCAGAGTGAAAACAAACTTTTGTATCATTAAACATTGTTGATTCTTTTTCACTTGCCGCATGAGTAAGAAAAGCAGTAATTGGAGAGATTGTTGAACTGAGAGGCATACTTCCACCATAGAAAGCTGGATCTTGATTTTCTTTGGAGGATTTTTGACACTTAAAATCATATTCTCTAGCTTCGATCTTTTGTAGAAATTCAAGTGCCGTCAAGTCTTCATTCAGAAAATAGTCATTTTCTTTCAAAACCATTAGAAATGTTGAATAAGAACTTGGAAGCACACTTTTAATAGTGTCAATTTTATCTTTTTCAGAAATTTACATTTTCATCTTGTCCATTTCAGCAATTAAATGACTAAATCTTGTAGTCATCTCTTCAACTGTTTCTCCTTTCAATAAATTAAAGTTTCGAAACTGAAACTTGAGCATCACTTTCTTACTTTCAGCTGTGTTTCCCATGCTTCTGATACGCAGATGTTGAAATAAAGATGCACATCTCTTGATACTACCAACTTGATGGAAGATATTTTCTGGTAAAGCCATACTCAAAGTAGAATATGCTTTTATCTCGATTTCTAAAGCTTTCTTCTCTTCTTGTGAGTATTGAGAAACAGCTTTAGGAGTATACCCAATAGTATCATCACCAATCATTGGTGCAACATAAACTTCATCTAGACATATGAGCAATCAGGATGAACAAATCCCAAATGGGCACTAAACCGAGGTTCCCACTTGGAAAAATCACTGAACTTCATCAATCTTGGACATTTAGAATGTGAACCTATCTCGGTATCAAGTTGCAACATTTGTTGCATCAACATTGCACACCCTCAAAATCCACTAACGGAGTTTTACCGTCAGAGGGTGTGAACTAACAGGATCGGAATCATTAGTTATAATCAAACCATAAATAAAGTTTTCAAACCACGAAAACATTTAAGTGTAAATAAGTGCGGAAGCGTAAAGCCAATAACCAAGTGTTGCGTCACGCAGGACGACTTAAAAACCCAATTAATAATAACTGTTTAAAAACAAGTTAGCATAAACGAAAGCGTTCAAAGTAATGCATGATCCTATACCGCGGGCCCGCCTCGGCTACCTGAGAATAACATACTAAAAGTGTCAACACGAGGTTGGTGAGTTCACAAGTTTATATAAAATAATGCGTTTAGCTTTTTGCGTTACCAGATAGTGTTAAATCAATTATATATCTATAGGTAGCTAGCCTATAAAGCAAGTATTACTAAGTGTTCGACACCGAAGCTGACTGTTTATCATGTGCCTTGCCACCAGGTCTATCCTGACCATGGTAATGTGTTAGCCAAAATTACACCCACTCGACCTCCAGTCGAGCTTAGCGTTGGGTGGGGTTTGTCAAACCCAGTAGTACTACTCAACAGTGACTCGCTATTATCCAATACTAAACGGTTCGATGTGTAGGACTTCAGTTGTTTCGTTTGCCACTTAGCCTTTACAAGTGATATATAATCTAATAACAAACTCTAAAAGCGTTTCGGAGTATGTATTCTCCCCCAAGTGAAAAATGTTTAAAAGAGTTAAAAGGGGAAACGTGAAACTCACTGTTTGCGAAGAATTCCAAAAACAAGTCACCCAAGTAATGCGCGTCACAGAAAACCCTCACTAGCGTTCTAAAACAACAAGGAGATTTTCTAAGTGTTGGAACTATTATCGAGTCTCTAGACTCGGCACATAATTCCTATGCATAAAATACGTTTCGTGTTTCGTTTGTGAATTGTGTGTGTCTCAACAAGCACATTGATGATACGTTACATGTGTGAACAACTATTTACATATCATGTATTAATATTGTACATTACTAGCACTTATCCCCACAAGGGCAATTTGGTCATAAACGTAGCAATTATTTAACAAGCATGTTTCATGTATTTTCACATAGTTCAACAGCTAGTTTTATCAAGACAGAATCCTACTTGAAAGATTACTATATTCAATAGATCACAACATATCAAATAATTCACCAAAAATCGTCACAAAAACATACATGAGTTAGGTTTCCAGAACATATTTTATTGTATTTTTATTCTACATAGATTTCTCACAATGACCAAAACATTACAGCAAACTCATAGCAGTCATAATCATGCGCAACAGAATGTCATTTATTATTCCTGTTAAATGAAAAATCCAATTAATGCAAGACCAATTGATTTAGGTTCTTAACTCAACAAGTTAACTTCCAGAAGTGGAACCAACCCATTTGGTCTAGTAGTTCATGAGATATGATAATTACAAAACAACCTAACAGCAGGTCTCACAATTCAGATTTGCACTTTAGTTTTGTAAAATAATAAAAGTTAACTTTTACTCGTCAAAAAATTACAATTTTGAACTTCATAGAAACTAGACTCAACATAGTACCCTGTAGTGTTAACAACCTCGACCAATTTCCACATTAACATTTAGTTACAGTTGTCTAAACATAACTTACAATATGTCTGTACCAGTTTAGACCTTTAATCATATTTAAATCGTTTGAACAACCAAAACACCTCCAAATTAGGCATGGTTGGGTTTTCTGGAAATAAGACTCAGAGTACTACCTTTTAGACTCATAAATAGCTCAGTTTGCTTTTATTTTAACAAGTTACATGTCGTTCAAGTTTAACAATCTCTGCTGTCAAAACTCAGCAAGCACAAACAATCGTCTAACATGCATCCAAAGCGTACGACATAACTCCAACATGCAATAAACATAATTAATCACAAAAATCAGTAGTAACCCTCTAGGTTTTACAAACAATCAATGATTCAACAATCTTTCACCGTTCAAAATCACATATGATCATCAATATCAATAACCAACACATAATCAATCATCCTTTAATCAAAATCAAGCATATAAACACTTAATACATAATTTACAAAGTTAGGGTTTCATGTTTATACCTTAAAAACGCAGAAACAACCAAGAGAAACGTGAGAGATGCTTAGAAACAAGTGTGGGATGCTCCGATTATGAAGAACCAAGCAAAAACGAATTTGGGTGTGCTGTGGCTGCCGATCGCAAGGAGAGAGGGGAGGGGGGCTGCCGTCGGGTTAGAGAGAGAGGGAGAGAGGGTTAGGGTTTTATTATTAATAATAATAATATGTTACACATAGGTCCCTCAACTTTTAAGTATTACTTTTCTAGCCTAAAGTAACTTGTTTGCATCTTGAGTTAGTGTTTTAAACAATATTATCAAATAGCACATAAGCCTAACACATAATTATCACATAATTATTGTTTGGTTGTTTTTCGTTTATTCACCAATGGTTTGCGTCAACTCGTTTGCGTTTCGGTGCAATCCCGAAAGACTACACATGTAGTAATTGTCAAACGTCATTTAAACCCTAGTTTAAATGTAATGAGATGTGCGTTATAGATCTAGTGATCTTAAGTTTGAATTGACGGAGTTTGAGTTAACGGAGTTTGAGTTAACGGAGTTAACCTGAAATTGACGAGTGTCACATCATTCCCATGTTACAGAATTTTCGTCCCGAAAATTTGAGTCAAGTCGCGATGAGTGTCTGAAAAAGCAAGAAAAATAATTTCAGTTTGTGATATCATCCCCTAGTAGAAAGAAATTTCGTCCCGAAATTTAATTCTTACCTCCGGTGATTTCTGACGGTTCAACGGGTTTCGCGGTTTTCGGTGTTTGGTCAACCCTTCAAAAAGGTGAGGATACTTTTTCATCATTTGATCCTCGCGTTCCCACGTGAACTCCGGTCCACGTCTCGAGTTCCAACGAACCTTAACGATTGGAATTTTGCTATGCTTGAGTGTTTTGGTTTCCCAATCCAAAACTTGGACTGGTTCCTCGATGAAGCGTAGCTGTTCATCAACTTGCAATTCGTCCAAAGGGACTGCTTGGGTTTCATCGGATAGGCATTTCTTTAAATTGGATACATGGAATACATTGTGTACACTACTGAGTTCCGTTGGTAGATCCAGTCGGTACGCCACGGGACCAATGCGCTCAGTTATCCGGTAAGGACCAACGTATCGTGGATTGAGTTTGTTTCGCTTCCCGAAGCGAACCACACCTTTCCAAGGTGAGACTTTGAGTAATACTTGGTCATTCACTTGAAATTCAAGAGGCTTTCGGCGCTTGTCTGCGTAACTCTTTTGGCGATCTCGTGCTGCTGCCATGTGGTTTCGGATTTGAACAATCTTTTCAGAGGTTTCAAGTACTAGTTCTGGACCAGTGATTTGGCTCTCACCCACCTCTGCCCAGCAGAGAGGTGATCGACACTTCCGTCCGTACAACGCTTCAAACGGCGCTGCCTTAATGCTTGCGTGGTAGGTGTTATTATACGAAAACTCTACCAAAGGCAAGTGAGGTTCCCAACTTTTTCCGAAATCCAACACGCATGCACGCAACATGTCCTCCAAGGTCTGAATGGTGCGCTCACTTTGCCCATCCGTCTGAGGATGGTAGGCTGTGCTCATATCAAGGCGGGTGCCTAGTGCGCTTTGTAGTGACTTCCAAAAGTGCGAAGTGAAACGGGAATCTCGATCAGATATGATGAGACAGGCACTCCGTGTCTAGACACTACTTCCTTCATGTAGATGCAAGTCAGTCTTTCCATTTTATCTGATTCCTTGATTTGCTAAGAAGTGTGCGGACTTAGTCAACCGGTCAACGATCACCCAGGTGTTATCTCATCACGTCGGTGTTTTGGGTAATCCTGTGATAAAATCCATTGAAATGTGCTCACATTTCCACATTGGGAGTTCCGGTTGCTGTAGCAGGCCAGATGGTTTCTGATCTTCTATTTTGACTCTTGCACAAGTCAAGCATTTGCTCACGTAGGTGGCAATGTCGGCTTTCATGTTTGGCCACCAGAAAAGTGCCTTTAAGTCATGGTACATTTTATCTGAGCCAGGATGGATGGAATATCGGGACTTGTGTGCCTCGTCCATCACTAGAGTTCTCAACTCTCTGTATCGCGGAACCCAAATCCGGTTTTTGAAATATCGGACCCCGTCCGATTTGGTTTCAAGTTGCTTGTTCATGCCCCGCGGGAGTTCTGATGGAAGATTATCATCTTTCAAGGCTTCGAGTTGGGCATCGCGAATCTGATCGGGTAAGTTGGCGTGAATCGTAAGTTGTAATGCTCGCACCCGTCTAGGTTTATCGGTTTCTTTTCTGCTGAGAGCGTCGGCCACTACATTGGCCTTGCCAGGGTGGTACTTGATGGCACAATCATAATCCTTAAGCAGCTCGACCCAACGAAGCTGTCGCATGTTCAGCTCCTTCTGATCGTAAATATGTTGGAGACTCTTGTGGTCTGTGTAAATAGTAAACTTGAAACCGTACAAGTAATGCCTCCATATCTTAAGAGCAAACACTACAGCTCCGAGTTCCAAGTCATGGGTCGTGTAGTTCTTCTCGTGAATCCGTAGTTGTCGAGAGGCATAGACTATAACCTTCTCGAGTTGCATCAGCACGCAACCGAGACCTTGTATCGATGCGTCACAATGTACCTCAAAATTCTCCGTTCCCTCGGGAAGGGCTAGAATAGGGGCGCTACAGAGTTTGGTTTTCAACAGTTGGAAAGCGGATTCTTGCGCGTCACTCCAATTGTACTTAGTTCCATTGTGAGTCAAAGCGGTGAGGGGTTTAGCAATCTTTGAAAATCCCTCGATAAAACGCCGGTAGTAGTCGGCCAGTCCTAGGAATTGTCGCACCTCAGTCGGTGTCTTAGGTGCTTCCAGTTTTTGATGGCCTCTACCTTACCGGGATCGACATGGATACCATTCTCATTGATCACATGTCCTAAGTAGTGAACCTCGCGAAGCCAAAATTCGCATTTCGATAGTTTAGCGTATAGTTGCTCCTTCTTCAGCAATTCCAGGATTAACCTAAAGTGTTCCTCATGGTCGGTCTTGTCCTTGGAGTAGACGAGGATATCATCAACTAAAACGATTACAAACTTGTCGAGGTACGCCTTGCATACTCGATTCATGAGATCCATATATACGGCAGGTGCATTGGTTAAACCAAGAGGCATAACCGAAAACTCGTAGTGACCGTACCGAGTTCTGAAAGCCGTCTTTGAAATATCTTCTTCGCGCACTCTTAATTGATGGTAACCAGATCTCAGATCGATCTTCGAGTAGTAACTCGATCCTTGAAGCTGGTCGAACAGATCATCAATTCGGGGTAAGGGATAACGGTTCTTGATCGTCACCTTGTTCAGCTCTCGGTAGTCGATGCACATGCAGAAAGTCCCGTCCTTCTTTCGGACAAATAAGACAGGGGCTCCCCATGGTGATGAGCTAGGTCGGATAAAATCTTTATCCAACAAATCTTGCAATTGAGTAGACAACTCCTGAAGCTCTGCCGGTGCGAGCCGATACGAGGCTCGTGCTGTGGGTGCCGCACCGGGGGTCAATTCGATTTGGAACTCGACTTGTCGAATAGGAGGGAGTCAAGGCAAATCCTCCGGAAAACTTCCGGAAAATCTTACACAATCGGTATATCTTCGATTTGCTTCTCCTCTGCGGGTTTCTCAACAATATGGGCTAGAATTGCCGGATGACCCTTTCGTAGATATTTCTGCGCCTTCATGAGGGTGATGACGCTGGTGGTCATGCCGCGCTTCTCGCCTTGGACCGAAATGATCTCGCGGGAAGGGGTAGTGATGTGGACTATCTTGTCGTGACATATAATCTCCGCTCGGTTCTCAGATAACCAGTCCATGCCGACAACGACATCGAAACTACCAAGTGTAAAAGGAATGAGGTCGATATCAAAAGTATGACCTAACAGTTTCAACTTACATCCCGCAAGTACGTGAGTTGTTTCTATAGACTTACCGTCAGCTAATTCAACAGGAAACTTAGCATCTAACGGGGTTGGAATTAAGTCTAAGAGTTTACTAAAGGCTTTCGACATAAAACTCCTATCAGCTCCAGTGTCAAACAAAACATAAGCAAAATAGTCGTTCACAGGAAACTTACCGTCACCACATACGGGTCGCTGCGGGCTTGGCGCGACCCAATGACGAAAGCTCTACCTTTACCATTGCTTCCGCCACTGCTGCTGCCTCCATTGTTCTCGTTCTGCTTTAGTTTGGGGCAATCCTTCCTGAAATGACCCTCTTGACCACACTCGAAGCACCCTTTAGTCTCCATGGGTGGTTTAGGAGCACCCTTTGCCGCTAGGTCTCCCCTACATTCCTTGTTCTGATGACCCATTTTTCCGCATCTCAGACACTTGACACGGTCACACGGGCCAGCATAGTGATAGTTGCACCTGTTGCATTTCGGGTGTTTCCCAGCATAGCCGCTCGAACCCTGCCCGCTACCGTTGTTATTATTGGGACCCTGATTAATGAAACTCCGGGTGAGTTCGGGCTTACGGTAGTGTTGTTGCTGTGGGGGGTTCGATGATGAGGACCTGGTGTTGTCAAATTTTCTCTTTCCATTGCTCGAGTTGTTGTTGCTGTTGTCAGTGCTCGGGTTGTCACGGGTTTTAGAGGTCGAACCTCTAGGTGGTAATACACCTTGGGTCACTGCCTGATCCGTCAGTTTGTGAGCTAACCGGATCGCTTGTTGAATCGTAGCCGGTCTGGAAGACGTCACCATACCCTGAACTTGCGGCACCAACCCATCGATATACATCTCAATTCTCTTACTAGGCAGGTCTACCATCCGTGGACACATCACTGCTAGCTCGTGAGAACGAGTGGTGTAGGATTCAATCTCGGAACCCACCATTTTCAATGACCAAAACTCAGATTCCAACTTTGCGATTTCCTCTCTAGGACAATACTCTTCGCGCATCATGTTCTTGAACTCTTCCCAGTTCATAGCGTTTGCCAATTCCAATCCAAGAATTTGCACATTCGAATTCCACCAAGTGAGAGCAGAATCTTCCAGTGTTCCAACAGCAAATTTGACCCTACTGGCTGGTGGACAGTTACACTCTCAAAAGCTGATTCGGCCTACTCAGTCCAACGCAAGAAACCTATGGCTCCCTCAGTGCCCTTAAACGAATTGGGCTTGCAATCCAGGTAGTTCTTGAAAGTACATGTTCCAGTTGGACCTCCGGCTTGATTCTGAACATGTGCGGCTAGAGCTGCCGCCGCATGGTCATTCAACAGGGTTTGGAGTTCTGCTGCGGTTAAGTTGATGTTACCGCGACCGTGCCCAGCGTTTCTTCCAGCCATTTCCTAGAATCACAGCATAAAATATCAGACATGAATTGTCGGTTTCATATGAAACACACCATGCATGTAATAAAAAGATAGGTAAGAAAGGATAAAAGAAACAAACATCACATCACAACCATATAATAATCCAAATAATAATTCATGATTAAAACCATTGTATTCGCTACAAAGTATTTAAAACCAATCCTTAAAATATAGAAAATAATAGTTTAGATGGAGACAACCCCTCCATCTAAGTGTTATCATCCTTAGATATCATCGTCTGAGGACACCTCTACGTGTGCCTCTGGCTCAGCCGGTTCTTCCTCCGGTTCCTCTTCGGGTTCTTCCTCGGGATCTTCCTCGGGATCTTCCTCAGGTTCCTCTTCAGGATCCTCCTCGGGTTCCTCTTCGGGCTCTGCCTCAAGTTCTGCTGCGTTCTGAGCAATTTGCATCTGTAAGACATCGCAACGCTCTAGAGCTATCTCTGTCCGGGTTCTTGCCACATGGAGTTGTTCTTGCAAGTCTATCATCTCTGCTTGCATTTTTCTCATAATCTTCATCCGCTGATCGTTAGCATTTTGCATTCCCTTCATAGTCATTTTCAGGCGGGAAATTTCCTCCCTAGCCTCGCTTCCATCTCTTATCAGTCCGGGAAAATCCGCTCTCGCCGAGCGCATAAAACCCACGTCACGCTCTAAACAAAAAAAAACAGCTGCGAGAACTCGCTCTACAGGTTTAGTAATGGGTGGTAGGGTGTTGGGGTAAGCAGGACGACTCGGGTGGGGTAGCGGGGGAACTTGTTCGCGATAAACCATACGCCTGATCAGACTCGGTTACCAATCCCAGCTAACGTCGTCGTCGTACATGCCTCCAGACAGGCGATACCTCTTCGGTGCAGGGGCTTCCAGTTCCGGGACTACTCGGGGTGGCGATTAGGTAGGTAGTTGCGGTTCCTTTCCATGTGCATGAGTCATCTGATCGGATGATGATGACGGTGGCGTCGACATCCCTACAGATAAGCCATGTATGCGCGCGTATGAGTGAATGAGGTAAAAAGATAAGATGACGAGAGACTAATCAAAATATATATGCAGTGCGTATAATTATAACTAATGGGTCGTTGCGGTTATAGTCTAGTATGCATGCAATTTCTAGTTTGCTATAACCAATGGCTCTGATACCAATATGTCACACCCTCAAAATCCACTAACGGAGTTTTACCGTCAGAGGGTGTGAACTAACAGGATCGGAATCATTAGTTATAATCAAACCATAAATAAAGTTTTCAAACCACGAAAACATTTAAGTGTAAATAAGTGCGGAAGCGTAAAGCCAATAACCAAGTGTTGCGTCACGCAGGAAGACTTAAAAACCCAATTAATAATAACAGTTTAAAAACAAGTTAGCATAAACGAAAGCGTTCAAAGTAATGCATGATCCTATACCGCGGGCCCGCCTCGGCTACCTGAGAATAACATACTAAAATTGTCAACACGAGGTTGGTGAGTTCACAAGTTTATATAAAATAATGCGTTTAGCGTTTTGCGTTACCAGATAGTGTTAAATCAATTATATATCTATAGGTAGCTAGCCTATAAAGCAAGTATTACTAAGTGTTCGACACCGAAGCTGACTGTTTATCATGTGCCTTGCCACCAGGTCTATCCCGACCATGGTAATGTGTTAGCCAAAATTACACCCACTCGACCTCCAGTCGAGCTTAGCGTTGGGTGGGGTTTGTCAAACCCAGTAGTACTACTCAACAGTGACTCGCTATTATCCAATACTAAACGGTTCGATGTGTAGGACTTCAGTTGTTTCGTTTGCCACTTAGCCTTTACAAGTGATATATAATCTAATAACAAAATCTAAAAGCGTTTCGGAGTATGTATTCTTCCCCAAGTGAAAAACGTTTAAAAGAGTTAAAAGGGGAAACGTGAAACTCACTGTTTGAAAAGAATTCTAAAAACAAGTCACCCAAGTAGAGGTGGTCAAAAAAACCGGTCCTCGAACCGGTTTGCCGGTTTAAACCGGAAACCGGTTTTTTTAAAAACCGGTTTTTTTAAAACCGGTTAGACCGGTTTACAAACCGCCGGTTTGTATATCGGTTATACTTTTTAGAGCCCAAACCGGTTTTCAAACCGGTTATAAAAAAAACCGGTTTTTTTAAATAACCGGTTACTAAAAAACCGGTTAACCGGTTTTTTTATAAACCGGTTTATGACCGTTATAAAAAAACCGGTTAACCGGTTTTTTAGTAACCGGTTAACCGGTTAAAAACCGGTTTATTTCCGTTGTAAAACGGCTATATAGCCGTTTTTTTTTTTTTGACCTTTTTTTTTTTTTTACCATATTACCCCCACAAACATCTATATATAGTTTAGGTTGGGTATTGGTTAGATCACACTCGTTTATACAACCTCAAACGCTCCAAACGCTCTAAACGTTTATTTCATACGCGATTATTTTGTTATCTCACGCTCAATTATACCACATTACCACTCCATACGCTCTTATTTCGTAGTCGATTATCAAATTTTTAAATCTTGCACAACTAGTTTATCCGGGGTTTACTATCCAACAAGCCCCATTGCTTTACCAAAAATTGCTGTCATGTGCACAAAGTTGAGTGAACTTCATTGTCGGGGTGCACCTTATTTTGATATGGGTGTAAAAATGAAAGAAAAATTCCGAAAATATTTTCAAGAACTACCCGCTGTTTTGACATGTGCTGCTGCGTTAAACCCTTGCATCAATGTTGGTGGTGTTGAAGCTTTAATAGAAAAAATTTGTGACGAGCTAGAGTTAAACGACGATCAAAACCCCTATTATAACCAAACTTTAAAGAATGCTTTCAACACCATCTTGTCAAACATGTATGATGTTTACCTTACAAAATACGGGTCGTCTTCCCAAATTCATGACTCGTTAGGAGCTGTTGCCCAATCCCAATCCCAAACCGACCTTGAAATGGGGATGTATTTCATGATTTGGGAAGACGCCGGTAAACGTCAAAAGGTAAACACCCCAAGCAGTGAACTTGGAAGGTATGGTGGTACCAACTTTGTGAAACACATGACTCCGGATGAATTTAGAAGTCTTGATTTGCTGGCTTGGTGGAGAGGTAAGGAGGATGAGTTTCCGATCCTCGCCGCCATGGCCAAAGATTTACTAACGGTCCAAGCTTCCACGGTAGCTTCGGAGTCTGCTTTTTCTGTTTCTGGCAGGGTTATATCGATTAGGAGGACTCGACTAACTCCACCAGCTGTAGAGATTTCGATTTGCTACAAGGATTACTTGGACTCTTTAGATAGGGCACAACATCAACGCTCACTCGAGGGGGAAATGGACTATGAGGCGGGCTTGTATGAAGACGAGGTCAATCAAGGACACACTCAACCAATGACCGATGAAGAAGCCGCGTACGACGATTACCTAAGGAATAGCTCGGGATCGGGTAGCGAAGAAAATTAGTTAAAGAAACAGCAAACATGGAGGCAAATAATGACTAAGAAACAGCAAGTTGTTAATGTAATCGTGTCTACGCATTCTTTAATGTTTGTATTTTTGAGATACGAATATGCGATAACGATTTAATGTTTGTATTTTTAATGTAAAAGCTATAAATGAAAGTTATGTGTTTTTAATCTTCCAAGCAAAGAACCATAACAACGAAAGCAAAGAATTGAGTAAGTCAAGTTTTGCCTTGTAGTTACCGGTTTGCCTTGTAGTTACCGGTTTGTTTATACCTAGAAAAAATAATGGTTATTTTTAAAAAAAAAAAAAAAAAAAAAAACCGGTTAACCTGAAAACCGGTTTTTATAAAACCGGTTAATAAAAAAACCGGTTTATTAACTGGTCTGAACCGGTTTCTAAACAGGTCCTAACCGGTTAGACCGGTTAGGGATTTCAGATAAAAAAACCGGTTATTAACCGGTCCGGTTATTAACCGAACCGGTTTTTTTCCGGGTGAAAAAAAACCGGTCCGGTTAATAACCGAACCGGTTTTTTAAAAAAACCGATTTGTGCACCTCTACACCCAAGTGATGCACGTCACAGAAAACACTCACTAGCGTTCTAAAACAACAAGGAGATTTTCTAAGTGTTGGAACTATTATCGAGTCTCTAGACTCGGCACATAATTCCTATGCATAAAATACGTTTCGTGTTTCGTTTGTGAATTGTGTGTGTCTCAACAAGCACATTGATGATACGTTACATGTGTGAACAACTATTTACATATCATGTATTAATATTGTACATTACTAGCACTTATCCCCACAAGGGCAATTTGGTCATAAACGTAGCAATTATTTAACAACAAGCATGTTTCATGTATTTTCACATAGTTCAGCAGCTAGTTTTATCAAGACAGAATCCTACTTGAAAGATTACTATATTCAATAGATCACAACATATCAAATAATTCACCAAAAATCGTCACAAAAACATACATGAGTTAGGTTTCCAGAACATATTTTATTGTATTTTTATTCTACATAGGTTTCTCACAATGACCAAAACATTACAGCAAACTCACAGCAGTCAAAATCATGTGCAATAGAATGTCATTTAATATTCCTGTTAAATGAAAAATCCAATTAATGCAAGACCAATTGATTTAGGTTATTAACTCAACAAGTTAACTTCCAGAAGTGGAACCAACCCATTTGGTCTAGTAGTTCATGAGATATGATAATTACAAAACAACCTAACAGCAGGTCTCACAATTCAGATTTGCACTTCAGTTTTGTAAAATAATAAAAGTTAACTTTTACTCGTCAAAAAATTACAATTTTGGACTTCATAGAAACTAGACTCAACATAGTACCCTGTAGTGTTAACAACCTCGACCAATTTCCACATTAACATTTAGTTACAGTTGTCTAAACATAACTTACAATATGTCTGTACTAGTTTAGACCTTTAATCACATTTAAATCGTTTGAACAACCAAAACACCTCCAAATTAGGCGTGGTTGGGTTTTCTGGAAATAAGACTCAGAGTACTACCTTTTAGACTCATAAATAGCTCAGTTTGCTTTTATTTTAACAAGTTACATGTCGTTCAAGTTTAACAATCTCTGCTGTCAAAACTCAGCAAGCACAAACAATCGTCTAACATGCATCCAAAGCGTACGACATAACTCCAACATGCAATAAACATAATTAATCACAAAACTCAGTAGTAACCCTCTAGGTTTTACAAACAATCAATGATTCAACAATCTTTCACCATTCAAAATCACATATGATCATCAATATCAATAACCAACACATAATCAATCATCCTTTAATCAAAATCAAGCATATAAACACTTAATACATAATTTACAAAGTTAGGGTTTCATGTTTATACCTTAAAAACGCAGAAACAACCAAGAGAAACTTGAGAGATGCTTAGAAACAAGTGTGGGATGCTCCGATTATGAAGAACCAAGCAAAAACGAAGGTGATTTGGGTGTGGTGTGGCTGCCGATCGCAAGGAGAGAGGGGAGGGGCGGTTGCCGTCGGGTTTAGAGAGAGAGGGAGAGAGGGTTAGGGTTTTATTATTAATAATAATAATATGTTACACATAGGTCCCTCAACTTTTAACTATTACTTTTCTAGCCTAAAGTAACTTGTTTGCATCTTGAGTTAGTGTTTTAAACAATATTATCAAATAGCACATAAGCCTAACACATAATTATCACATAATTATTGTTTGGTTGTTTTTCGTTTATTCACCAATGGTTTGCGTCAACTCGTTTGCGTTTCGGTGCAATCCCGAAAGACTACACATGTAGGAATTGTCAAACGTCATTTAAACCCTAGTTTAAATGTAATGAGATGTGCGTTATAGATCTAGTGATCTTAAGTTTGAATTGACGGAGTTTGAGTTAACGGAGTTAACCTGAAATTGACGAGTGTCACATCATTCCCATGTTATAGAATTTTCGTCTAGAAAATTTGAGTCAAGTCGCGATGAGTGTCTGAAAAAGCAAGAAAAATAATTTCAGTTTGTTATATCATCCCCTAGTAGAAAGAAATTTCGTCCCGAAATTTAATTCTTACCTCCGGTGATTTCTGACGGTTCGACGGGTTTCGCGGTTTTCGGTGTTTGGTCAACCCTTCAAAAAGGTGAGGATACTTTTTCATCATTTGATCCTCGCGTTCCCACGTGAACTCCGGTCCACGTCTCGAGTTCCAACGAACCTTAACGATTGGAATTTTGCTATGCTTGAGTGTTTTGGTTTCCCAATCCGAAACTTGGACTGGTTCCTCGATGAAGCGTAGCTGTTCATCAACTTGCAATTCGTCCAAAGGGACTGCTTGGGTTTCATCGGATAGGCATTTCTTTAAATTGGATACATGGAATACATTGTGTACACTACTGAGTTACGTTGGTAGATCCAGTCGGTACGCCACGGGACCAATGCGCTCAGTTATCCGGTAAGGACCAACGTATCGTGGATTGAGTTTGTTTCGCTTCCCGAAGCGAACCACACCTTTCCAAGGTGAGACTTTGAGTAATACTTGGTCGTTCACTTGAAATTCAAGAGGCTTTCGGCGCTTGTCTGCGTAACTCTTTTGGCGATCTCGTGCTGCTGCCATGTGGTTTCGGATTTGAACAATCATTTCAGAGGTTTCAAGTACTAGTTCTGGACCAGTGATTTGGCTATCACCCACCTCTGCCCAGCAGAGAGGTGATCGACACTTCCGTCCGTACAACGCTTCAAACGGCGCTGCCTTAATGCTTGCGTGGTAGCTGTTATTATACGAAAACTCTACCAAAGGAAAGTGAGGTTCCCAACTTTTTCCGAAATCCAACACGCATGCACGCAACATGTCCTCCAAGGTCTGAATGGTGCGCTCACTTTGCCCATCCGTCTGAGGATGGTAGGCTGTGCTCATATCAAGGCGGGTGCCTAGTGCGCTTTGTAGTGACTTCCAAAAGTGCGAAGTGAAACGGGAATCTCGATCAGATATGATGAGACAGGCACTCCGTGTCTAGACACTACTTCCTTCATGTAGATGCAAGTCAGTCTTTCCATTTTGTCTGATTCCTTGATTGCTAAGAAGTGTGCGGACTTAGTCAACCGGTCAACGATCACCCAGATGTTATCTCATCACGTCGGTGTTTTGGGTAATCCTGTGATAAAATCCATTGAAATGTGCTCACATTTCCACAATGGGAGTTCCGGTTGCTGTAGCAGGCCAGATGGTTTCTGATATTCTATTTTGACTCTTGCACAAGTCAAGCATTTGCTCTTGTAGGTGGCAATGTCGGCTTTCATGTTTGGCCACCAGTAAAGTGCCTTTAAGTCATGGTACATTTTATCTGAGCCAGGATGGATGGAATATCGGGACTTGTGTGCCTCGTCCATCACTAGAGTTCTCAACTCTCCGTATCGCGGAACCCAAATCCGGTTTTTGAAATATCGGACCCCGTCCGATTTGGTTTCAAGTTGCTTGTTCATGCCCCGCGGGAGTTCTGATGGAAGATTATCATCTTTCAAGGCTTCGAGTTGCGCATCGCGAATCTGATCGGGTAAGTTGGCGTGAATCGTAAGTTGTAATGCTCGCACCCGTCTAGGTTTATCGGTTTCTTTTCTGCTGTGAGCGTCGGCCACTACATTGGCCTTGCCAGGGTGGTACTTGATGGCACAATCATAATCCTTAAGCAGCTCGACCCAACGACGCTGTCGCATGTTCAGCTCCTTCTGATCGTAAATATGTTGGAGACTCTTGTGGTCTGTGTAAATGGTAAACTTGAAACCGTACAAGTAATGCCTCCATATCTTAAGAGCAAACACTACAGCTCCGAGTTCCAAGTCATGGGTCGTGTAGTTCTTCTCGTGAATCCGTAGTTGTCGAGAGGCATAGGCTATAACCTTCTCGAGTTGCATCAGCATGCAACCGAGACCTTGTATCGATGCGTCACAATGTACCTCAAAATTCTCCGTTCCCTCGGGAAGGGCTAGAATAGGGGCGCTACAGAGTTTGGTTTTCAACAGTTGGAAAGCGGATTCTTGCGCGTCACTCCAATTGTACTTAGTTCCATTGTGAGTCAAAGCGGTGAGGGGTTTTGCAATCTTTGAAAATCCCTCGATAAAACGCCGGTAGTAGTCGGCCAGTCCTAGGAATTGTCGCACCTCAGTCGGTGTCTTAGGTGCTTCCATTTTTTGATGGCCTCTACCTTACCGAGATCGACGTGGATACTATTCTCATTGATCACATGTCCTAAGTAGTGAACCTCGCTAAGCCAAAATTCGCATTTCGATAGTTTAGCGTATAGTTGCTCCTTCTTCAGCAATTCCAGGATTAACCTCAAGTGTTCCTCATGGTCGATCTTGTCCTTGGAGTAGACGAGGATATCATCAATAAAAACGATTACAAACTTGTCGAGGTACGCCTTGCATACTCGATTCATGAGATCCATATATACGGCAGGTGCATTGGTTAAACCAAAAGGCATAACCGAAAACTCGTAGTGACCGTACAGAGTTCTGAAAGCCGTCTTTGAAATATCTTCTTCGCGCACTCTTAATTGATGGTAACCAGATCTCAGATCGATCTTCGAGTAGTAACTCGATCCTTGAAGCTGGTCGAACAGATCATCAATTCGGGGTAAGGGATAACGGTTCTTGATCGTCACCTTGTTCAGCTCTCGGTAGTCGATGCACATGCAGAAAGTCCCGTCCTTCTTTCGGACAAATAAGACAGGGGCTCCCCATGGTGATGAGCTAGGTCGGATAAAATCTTTATCCAACAAATCTTGCAATTGAGTAGACAACTCCTGAAGCTCTGCCGGTGCGAGCCGATACGAGGCTCGTGCTGTGGGTGCCGCACCGGGGGTCAATTCGATTTGGAACTCGACTTGTCGAATAGGAGGGAGTCAAGGCAAATCCATCTCACAATTCAGATTTGCACTTCAGTTTTGTAAAATAATAAAAGTTAACTTTTACTCGTCAAAAAATTACAATTTTGGACTTCATAGAAAATAGACTCAACATAGTACCCTGTAGTGTTTACAACCTCCACCAATTTCCAAATTAACATTTAGTTACAGTTGTCTAAACATAACTTACAATATGTCCAGTACCAGTTTAGACCTTTAATCACATTTAAATCGGTTGAACAACCAAAACACCTCCAAATTAGGCGTGGTTGGGTTTTCTGGAAATAAGACTCAGAGTACTACCTTTTAGACTCATAAATAGCTCAGTTTGCTTTTATATTTAACAAGTTACATGTCGTTCAAGTTTAACAATCTCTGCTGTCAAAACTCAGCAAGCACAAACAATCGTCTAACATGCATCCTAAGCGTACGACATAACTCCAACATGCAATAAACATAATTAATCACAAAACTCAGTAGTAACCCTCTAGGGTTTACAAACAATCAATGATTCAACAATCTTTCACCGTTCAAAATCACATATGATCATCAATATCAATAACCAACACATAATCAATCATCCTTTAATCAAAATCAAGCATATAAACACTTAATACATAATTTACAAAGTTAGGGTTTCATGTTTATACCTTAAAAACGCAGAAACAACCAAGAGAAACGTGAGAGATGCTTAGAAACAAGTGTGGGATGCTCCGATTATGAAGAACCAAGCAAAAACGAAGGTGATTTGGGTGTGGTGTGGCTGCCGATCGCAAGGAGAGAGGGGAGGGGGGCTGCCGTCGGGTTTAGAGAGAGAGGGAGAGAGGGTTAGCGTTTTATTAATAATAATAATAATAATAATAATAATAATAATAATAATAATATGTTACACATAGGTCCCTCAACTTTTAAGTATTACTTTTCTAGCCTAAAGTAACTTGTTTGCATCTTGAGTTAGTGTTTTAAACAATATTATCAAATAGCACATAAGCCTAACACATAATTATCACATAATTATTGTTTGGTTGATTTTCGTTTATTCACCAATGGTTTGCGTCAACTCGTTTGCGTTTCGGTGCAATCCCGAAAGACAACACATGTAGTAATTGTCAAACGTCATTTAAACCCTAGTTTAAATGTAATGAGATGTGCGTTATAGATCAAGTGATCTTAAGTTTGAATTGACGGAGTTTGAGTTAACGGAGTTAACATGAAATTGACGAGTGTCACATCATTCCCATGTTATAGAATTTTCGTCCCGAAAATTTGAGTCAAGTCGCGATGAGTGTCTGAAAAAGCAAGAAAAATAATTTCAGTTTGTCATATCATCCCCTAGTAGAAAGAAATTTCGTCCCGAAATTTAATTCTTACCTCCGGTGATTTCTGACGGTTCGACGGGTTTCGGGTTTTCGGTGTTTGGTCAACCCTTCAAAAAGGTGAGGATACTTTTTCATCATTTGATCCTCGCGTTCCCACGTGAACTCCGGTCCACGTCTCGAGTTCCAACGAACCTTAACGATTGGAATTTTGCTATGCTTGAGTGTTTTGGTTTCCCAAACCAAAACTTGGACTGGTTCCTCGATGAAGCGTAGCTGTTCATCAACTTGCAATTCGTCCAAAGGGACTGCTTGGGTTTCATCGGATAGGCATTTCTTTAAATTGGATACATGGAATACATTGTGTACACTACTGAGTTCCGTTGGTAGATCCAGTCGGTACGCCACGGGACCAATGCGCTCAGTTATCCGGTAAGGACCAACGTATCGTGGATTGAGTTTGTTTCGCTTCCCGAAGCGAACCACACCTTTCCAAGGTGAGACTTTGAGTAATACTTGGTCGTTCACTTGAAATTCAAGAGGCTTTCGGCGCTTGTCTGCGTAACTCTTTTGGCGATCTCGTGCTGCTGCCATGTGGTTTCGGATTTGAACAATCTTTTCAGAGGTTTCAAGTACTAGTTAACTTTCAATGATTTGGCTATCACCCACCTCTGCCCAGCAGAGTGGTGATCGACACTTCCGTCCGTACAACGCTTCAAACGGCGCTGCCTTAATGCTTGCGTGGTAGCTGTTATTATACGAAAACTCTACCAAAGGCAAGTGAGGTTCCCAACTTTTTCCGAAATCCAACACGCATGCACGCAACATGTCCTCCAAGGTCTAAATGGTGCGCTCACTTTGCCCATCCGTCTGAGGATGGTAGGCTGTGCTCATATCAAGGCGGGTGCCTAGTGCGCTTTGTAGTGACTTCCAAAAGTGCGAAGTGAAACGGGAATCTCGATCAGATATGATTGAGACAGGCACTCCGTGTCTAGACACTACTTCCTTCATGTAGATGCAAGTCAGTCTTTCCATTTTGTCTGATTCCTTGATTGCTAAGAAGTGTGCGGACTTAGTCAACCGGTCAACGATCACCCAGGTGTTATCTCATCACGTCGGTGTTTTGGGTAATCCTGTGATAACATCCATTGAAATGTGCTCACATTTCCACATTAGGAGTTCCGGTTGCTGTAGCAGGCCAGATGGTTTCTGATATTCTATTTGACTCTTGCACAAGTCAAGCATTTGCTCACGTAGGTGGCAATGTCGGCTTTCATTTTTGGCCACCAGTAAAGTGCCTTTAAGTCATGGTACATTTTATCTTAGCCAGGATGGATGGAATATCGGGACTTGTGTGCCTCGTCCATCACTAGAGTTCTCAACTCTCCGTATCGCGGAACCCAAATCCGGTTTTTGAAATATCGCACCCCGTCCGATTTGGTTTCAAGTTGCTTGTTCATGCCCCGCGGGAGTTCTGATGGAAGATTATCATCTTTCAAGGCTTCGAGTTGCGCATTGCGAATCTGATCGGGTAAGTTGGTGTGAATCGTAAGTTGTAATGCTCGCACCCGTCTAGGTTTATCGGTTTCTTTTCTGCTAAGAGCGTCGGCCACTACATTGGCCTTGCCAGGGTGGTACTTGATGGCACAATCATAATCCTTAAGCAGCTCGACCCAATGACGCTGTCGCATGTTCAGCTCCTTCTGATCGTAGATATGTTGGAGACTCTTGTGGTCTGTCTAAATGGTAAACTTGAAACCGTACAAGTAATGCCTCCATATCTTAAGAGCAAACACTACAGCTCCGAGTTCCAAGTCATGGGTCGTGTAGTTCTTCTCGTGAATCCGTAGTTGTCGAGAGGCATAGGCTATAACCTTCTCGAGTTGCATCAGCACGCAACCGAGACCTTGTATCGATAGGTCACAATGTACCTCAAAATTCTCCGTTCCCTCGGGAAGGGCTGGAATAGGGGCGCTACAGAGTTTGGTTTTCAACAGTTGGAAAGCGGATTCTTGCGCGTCACTCCAATTGTACTTAGTTCCATTGTGAGTTAAAGCGGTGAGAGGTTGAGCAATCTTAGAAAATCCCTCGATAAAACGCCGGTAGTAGTCGGCCAGTCCTAGGAATTGTCGCACCTCAGTCGGTGTCTTAGGTGCTTCCAGCTTTTGATGGCCTCTACCTTACCGGGATCGACATGGATACCATTCTCATTGATCACATGTCCTAAGTAGTGAACCTCGCGAAGCCAAAATTCGCATTTCGATAGTTTAGCGTAAAGTTGCTCCTTCTTCAGCAATTCCAGGATTAACCTCAAGTGTTCCTCATGGTCGGTCTTATCCTTGGAGTAGACGAGGATATCATCAACAAAAACGATTACAAACTTCTCGAGGTACGCCTTGCATACTCGATTCATGAGATCCATAAATACGGCAGGTGCATTGGTTAAGCCAAAAGGCATAACCGAAAACTCGTAGTGACCGTACCGAGTTCTGAAAGCCGTCTTTGAAATATCTTCTTCGCGCACTCTTTATTGATGGTAACCAGATCTCAGATCGATCTTCGAGTAGTAACTCGATCCTTGAAGCTGGTCGAACAGATCATCAATTCGGGGTAAGGGATAACGGTTCTTGATCGTCACCTTGTTCGGCTATCGGTAGTCGATGCACATGCAGAAAGTCCCGTCCTTCTTTCGGACAAATAAGACAGGGGCTCCCCATGGTGATGAGCTAGGTCGGATAAAATCTTTATCCAACAAATCTTGCAATTGAGTAGACAACTCCTGAAGCTCTGCCGGTGCGAGCCGATACGGGGCTCGTGCTGTGGGTGCCGGACCGGGGGTCAATTTGATTTGGAACTCGACTTGTCGAATAGGAGGGAGTCCAGGCAAATCCTCCGGGAAAACATCCGGAAAATCTTACACAATCGGTATATCTTCGATTTGCTTCTCCTCTGCGGGTTTCTCAACAATATGGGCTAGAATTGCCGGATGACCCTTTCGTAGATATTTCTGCGCCTTCATGAGGGTGATGACGCTGGTGGTCATGCCGCGCTTCTCGCCCTGGACCGAAATGATCTCGCGGGAAGGGGTAGTGATGTGGACTATCTTGTCGTGACATATAATCTCCGCTCGGTTCTCAGATAACCAGTCCATGCCGACAACGACATCGAAACTACCAAGTGTAAAAGGTATGAGGTCGATATCAAAAGTATGACCTAACAGTTTCAACTTACATCCCGCAAGTACGTGAGTTGTTTCTATAGACTTACCGTCAGCTAATTCAACAGGAAACTTAGCATCTAACGGGGTTGGAATTAAGTCTAAGAGTTTACTAAAGGCTTTCGACATAAAACTCCTATCAGCTCCATTGTCAAACAAAACAAAAGCAAAACAGTCGTTCACAGGAAACTTACCGTCACCACATACGGGTCGCTGCGGGCTTGGCCCGACCCAATGACGAAAGCTCTACCTTTACCATTGCTTCCGCCACTGCTGCTGCCTCCATTGTTCTCGTTCTGCTTTAGTTTGGGGCAATCCTTCCTGAAATGACCCTCTTGACCACACTCGAAGCACCCTTTAGTCTCCATGGGTGGTTTAGGAGCACCCTTTGCCGCTAGGTCTCCCCTACGTTCCTTGGCCTGATGACCCATTTTTCCGCATCTCAGACACTTGACACGGTCACACGGGCCAGCATAGTGATAGTTGCACCTGTTGCATTTCGGGTGTTTCCCAGCATTGCCGCTCGAACCCTGCCCGCTACCGTTGTTGTTATTGGGACCCTGATTAATGAAACTCCGGGTGAGTTCGGGCTTACGTTAGTGTTGTTGCTGTAGGGGGTTCGATGATGAGGACCTGGTGTTGTCAAATTTTCTCTTTCCATTGCTCGGGTTGTTGTTGCTGTTGTCAGTGGTCGGGTTGTCACGGGTTTTAGAGGTCGAACCTCTAGGTGGTAATACACCCTGGGTCACTGCCTGATCCGTCAGTTTGTGAGCTAACCGGATCGCTTGTTGAATCGTAGCCGGTCTGGAAGACGTCACCATACCCTGATCTTGCGGCACCAACCCATCGATATACATCTCAATTCTCTTACTAGGCGGGTCTACCATCCGTGGACACATCACTGCTAGCTCGTGAGAACGAGTGGTGTAGGATTCAATCTCGGAACCCACCATTTTCAATGACCAAAACTCAGATTCCAACTTTGCGATTTCCTCTCTAGGACAATACTCTTCGCGCATCATGTTCTTGAACTCTTCCCAGTTCATAGCGTTTGCCAATTCCAATCCAAGAATTTGCACATTCGAATTCCACCAAGTGAGAGCAGAATCTTCCAGTGTTCCAACAGCAAATTTGACCCTACTGGCTGGTGGACAGTTACACATCTCAAAAGCTGATTCGGCCTTCTCAGTCCAACGCAGGAAACCTATGGCTCCCTCAGTGCCCTTAAACGAATTGGGCTTGCAATCCAGGTAGTTCTTGAAAGTACATGTTCCAGTTGGACCTCCGGCTTGATTCTGAACATGTGCGGCTAGAGCTGCCGCCGCATGGTCATTCAACAGGGTTTGGAGTTCTGATGCGGTTAAGTTGATGTTACCGCGACCGTGCCCAGCGTTTCTTCCAGCCATTTCCTAGAATCACAGCATAAATATCAGACATGAATTGTCGGTTTAATATGAAACACACCATGCATGTAATAAAAAGATAGGTAAGAAAGGATAAAAGAAACAAACATCACATCACAACTATATAATAATCCAAATAATAATTCATGATTAAACCATTGTATTCGCTACAAAGTATTTAAAACCAATCCTTAAAATTATAGAAAATAATAGTTTAGATGGAGACAACCCCTCCATCTAAGTGTTATCATCCTTAGATATCATCGTCTGAGGACACCTCTACGTGTGCCTCTGGCTCAGCCGGTTCTTCCTCCGGTTCCTCTTCGGGTTCTTCCTCGGGATCTTCCTCCGGATCTTCCTCAGGTTCCTCTTCAGGATCCTCCTCGGGTTCCTCTTCGGGCTCTGCCTCAGGTTCTGCTGCGTTCTGAGCAATTTGCATCTGTAAGACATCGCAACGCTCTAGAGCTATCTCTGTCCGGGTTCTTGCCACATGGAGTTGTTCTTGCAAGTCTATCATCTCTGCTTGCATTTTTCTCATAATCTTCATCCGCTGATCGTTAGCATTTTGCATTCCCTTCATAGTCGTTTGCAGGCGGGAAATTTCCTCCCTAGCCTCGCTTCCATCTCTTATCAGTCCGGGAATATCCGCTCTCGCCGAGCGCATAAAACCCACGTCACGCTCTAAACAAAAAGCAACAGCTGCGAGAACTCGCTCTACAGGTTTAGTTATGGGTGGTAGGGTGTTGGGGTAAGCAGGACGACTCGGGTGGGGTAGCGGGGGAACTTGTTCGCGATAAACCATACGCCTGATCAGACTCGGTTACCAATCCCAGCTAACGTCGTCGTCGTACATGCCTCCAGACAGGCGATACCTCTTCGGTGCAGGGGCTTCCAGTTCCGGGACTACTCGGGGTGGCGATTAGGTAGGTAGTTGCGGTTCCTTTCCATGTGCATGAGTCATCTGATCGGATGATGATGACGGTGGCGTCGACATCCCTACAGGTAAGCCATGTATGCGCGCGTATGAGTGAATGAGGTAAAGAGATAAGATGACGAGAGACAAATCAAAATATATATGCACTGCGTATAATTATAACTAATGGGTCGTTGCGGTTATAGTCTAGTATGCATGCAATTTCTAGTTCGCTATAACCAATGGCTCTGATACCAATCTGTCACACCCTCAAAATCCACTAACGGAGTTTTACCGTCAGAGGGTGTGAACTAACAGGATCGGAATCATTAGTTATAATCAAACCATAAATAAAGTTTTCAAACCACGAAAACATTTAAGTGTAAATAAGTGCGGAAGCGTAAAGCCAATAACCAAGTGTTGCGTCACGCAGGAAGACTTAAAAACCCAATTAATAATAACAGTTTAAAAACAAGTTAGCATAAACGAAAGCGTTCAAAGTAATGCATGATCCTATACCGCGCGCCCGCCTCGGCTACCTGAGAATAACATACTAAAAGTGTCAACACGAGGTTGGTGAGTTCACAAGTTTATATAAAATAAAGCGTTTAGCGTTTTGCGTTACCAGATAGTGTTAAATCAATTATATATCTATAGGTAGCTAGCCTATAAAGCAAGTATTACTAAGTGTTCGACACCGAAGCTGACTGTTTATCATGTGCCTTGCCACCAGGTCTATCCCGACCATGGTAATGTGTTAGCCAAAATTACACCCACTCGACCTCCAGTCGAGCTTAGCGTTGGGTGGGGTTTGTCAAACCCTGTAGTACTACTCAACAGTGACTCGCTATTATCCAATACTAAACGGTTCGATGTGTAGGACTTCAGTTGTTTCGTTTGCCACTTAGCCTTTACAAGTGATATATAATCTAATAACAAAATCTAAAAGCATTTCGGAGTATGTATTCTCCCCCAAGTGAAAAACGTTTAAAAGAGTTAAAAGGGGAAACGTGAAACTCACTGTTTGCGAAGAATTCCAAAAACAAGTCACCCAAGTGATGCGCGTCACAGAAAACCCTCACTAGCGTTCTAAAACAACAAGGAGATTTTCTAAGTGTTGGAACTATTATCGAGTCTCTAGACTCGGCACATAATTCCTATGCATAAAATACGTTTCGTGTTTCGTTTGTGAATTGTGTGTGTCTCAACAAGCACATTGATGATACGTTACATGTGTGAACAACTATTTACATATCATTTATTAATATTGTACATTACTAGCACTTATCCCCACAAGGGCAATTTGGTCATAAACGTAGCAATTATTTAACAACAAGCATGTTTCATGTATTTTCACATAGTTCAGCAGCTAGTTTTATCAAGACAGAATCCTACTTGAAAGATTACTATATTCAATAGATCACAACATATCAAATAATTCACCACAAAATCGTCACAAAAACATACATGAGTTAGGTTTCCAGAACATATTTTATTGTATTTTTATTCTACATAGATTTCTCACAATGACCAAAACATTACAGCAAAATCACAGCAGTTAAAATCATGCGCAACAGAATGTCATTTATTATTCCTGTTAAATGAAAAATCCAATTAATGCAAGACCAATTGATTTAGGTTCTTAACTCAACAAGTTAACTTCCAGAAGTGGAACCAACCCATTTGGTCTAGTAGTTCATGAGATATGATAATTACAAAACAACCTAACAGCAGGTCTCACAATTCAGATTTGCACTTCAGTTTTGTAAAATAATAAAAGTTAACTTTTACTCGTCAAAAAATAACAATTTTAGACTTCATAGAAACTAGACTCAACATAGTACCCTGTAGTGTTAACAACCTCGACCAATTTCCACATTAACATTTAGTTACAGTTATCCAAACATAACTTACAATATGTCCAGTACCAGTTTAGACCTTTAATCACATTTAAATCGTTTGAACAACCAAAACACCTCCAAATTAGGCGTGGTTGGGTTTTCTGGAAATAAGACTCAGAGTACTACCTTTTAGACTCATAAATAGCTCAGTTTGCTTTTATATTTAACAAGTTACATGTCGTTCAAGTTTAACAATCTCTGCTGTCAAAACTCAGCAAGCACAAACAATCGTCTAACATGCATCCTAAGCGTACGACATAACTCCAACATGCAATAAACATAATTAATCACAAAACTCAGTAGTAACCCTCTATGGTTTACAAACAATCAATGATTCAACAATCTTTCACCATTCAAAATCACATATGATCATCAATATCAATAACCAACACATAATCAATCATCCTTTAATCAAAATCAAGCATATAAACACTTAATACATAATTTACAAAGTTAGGGTTTCATGTTTATACCTTAAAAAAGCAGAAACAACCAAGAGAAACGTGAGAGATGCTTAGAAACAAGTGTGGGATGCTCCGATTATGAAGAACCAAGCAAAAACGAATTTGGGTGTGCTGTGGCTGCCGATCGCAAGGAGAGAGGGGAGGGGGGCTGCCGTCGGGTTAGAGAGAGAGGGAGAGAGGGTTTGGGTTTTATTATTATTAATAATAATAATATGTTACACATAGGTCCCTTAACTTTTAAGTATTACTTTTCTAGCCTAAAGTAACTTGTTTGCATCTTGAATTAGTGTTTTAAACAATATTATCAAATAGCACATAAGCCTAACACATAATTATCACATAATTATTGTTTGGTTGTTTTTTGTTTATTTACCAATGGTTTGCGTCAACTCGTTTGCGTGTCGGTGCAATCCCGAAAGACTACACATGTAGTAATTGTCAAGCGTCATAATGAGATGTGCGTTATAGATCAAGTGATCTTAAGTTTGAATTGACGGAGTTTGAGTTTACAGAGTTAACCTGAAATTGACGAGTGTCACAAACATGTTCTGAGATGCCAATGCATTCATACCAGCCATATTTGACAAATAAATTCACAAGTTTAAATGATGTGAACAGTTATAGCGAACTACAAACTGTGGTTAACGAATCAATGAACAAGTATAACGAACTGTGAATAGTGTAGCGAATCAAGTCTTAACGAATGAGGTGAGTGTTTTAGCGAATCAAATGTCAGCTTAACGAGTCAACTTAACGAATCACAAATAAAATTAACGAATCACTCAAAGGACGAATGTGATGAAGGTTTAACGAATCACGAGTCAACTTAGCGAATTGACCAAACGAATTGACCAAGTCAACTTAACGAATTGACCACGTCAACTTAACGAATTGACCAAACGAATTGACCAAGTCAACTTAACGAATTGACCAAACGAATTGACCAAGTTAACTTAACGAATTGACCAAACGAATTGATCAAGTCAACTTAACGAATTAGAATAACGAATCAGCTACAGTTGATAGCGAATCAACACTGTAGCGAATTATACTATAACGAATCAGGTTGTTACAACCGTTTGTAACAAACTCTGACACCTTATGCCACATTGCAAAGGTTGTTATGACACAAATCCCAAGAAGAACACGTGTCACACGAATCAGTTAATCTAGTTAACGAACTAGATAACACGAATCAATAACTCACACGAACTGGCTAACGAACAAGGTAGCGAATTAGCACTGTTGATAACGAATCACAGATCAAAATATAGCGAATCACTAGGAAGAAGATAGCGAATCACATTCATCTTCAAATCTTCGAACCTTAAAACGAAATTCCAGAAATTATGAAGATTAAACCCAGAAACTCTATAATACCAAATCTGTAATACACCTTCGTTACTTAATCAAATTGCACAAGTAAACTACCAAAATACTCGTAAACCAATTCCGAATCCAATACACAAAACCTCGTAACCGATTAACATCTTAACCAATACAAATTAACCAACAATCACACCCCTGTTTCGGACTTAAACTGAAATCAAAACCAAATAAGTCAAATCCAATTCAGATCTCAATTCCTCTTAACCAAACCTCAACAATATCTTAATCAGCACAAATTCACTCTAATTCGTCCATAATTCATTCAAATCAAATACCAATTTATTCAAAATCAATCAAAACCGAAAACTAAACAAAAATGGAATAAATATAACACCAAATCAAGTGTAAACCGAGCACCAACAGCTCTGATACCACTTGTTTGATCCCGGATTAACAGTTAATAACAATAACACAGATCTCAGATCTGTTAATTATACTATTAAAGATCTATCTCATAATTAACCTTGATTTAGTGTATTGTGTAAGTGTATATATTATCAATAACATTAATATGAAGCTTAAGAGAGAGTAATTGCTTTTCTGAAATAAACTTATATTGCTCTATGAATTTTTCACAAAAACTTAACTTAAAGTGAACAGTGGTTCACTATAAATAGAGGACGACCTGGTTCGCTAACATCCCCTAGCGAACCAGCTTCCCCTTCGTTACATACTTTAACATAACGAACCGCCCCCTGATTCGTTAACATCCCCTAACGAATCAGGAGGGAATACATAAAAATGTCTTAGTTCGCTATCATCCTAACGAACTAGACTTAATCTTCACGAACTAGTCTTAGTTCGCTAACATTCCTAGTGAACTAGACATAATCTTAACGAATTAGATAAATATAAACATTTAATATTACATTAATTGATAAATAAACATTAACAATAAATACAAAGACTCTAGACGCAAAAACCGTGCACTAACAATTACCAGTATCATCGTCATCACTACTATTAATATGATAATTATTCTTTCAAATAATATATTTAATGTAAACTTTTTGTTTCAAACAAGTCCTAAGCCTTTGGGACTATTCTTCATTCAACAAGTCAGGTAATCTGGCAATCATTTCTTCCTAGGTCGTTGGCCAAAAGAAAATATTTGTCGTTACGATTAAAATTTCAAAAATTTGCAAGTCTTAGCGACAGCTAAAAAACTTTTTGCCTGAATAAAATAGAATAAATATTATTTCACCATGAGATTTAAAAGCATCACGATTTACAACCAATTTTCGTAAATTAAAATTATCCCTTTCTTTATATCCCCTCCGTTAACGCCAATGAGTTTCGGCTAAGAAATCATGGCACCACCTCTCACGCCAACTTTCATACCACAAAACAACACTCGAGAAGACAAACATCACAAGCTGCATTTATCTTTAACTTCTCCTTCATGTATATTTTTCGGACGTACCCAAAGTGACTTTTATATCCACTTCTTTAGAATATTGTTTACGAAGTTTATTTCAATTGTTCATTGATCTTTGATCCATATTCGTTTGTATTTTACGAAACGCAAATTCATACATCATCCTTAGTCGCATTTTGTGAATCGGTTTACGTTTGTTATCTCGAGATCTATGATCAATTTCCCATTAACGTAACCATTAAGTGGAAATTGGGACTATGAACATGTATGTGTACATAGTTACCTAATAGAAACCGTATTTTCATTTTATTTCTATATTTTACTATCGGTGAACAGTTCTCTCCAAACAAATTCATTTACTTAGAACTGGGACTTTGTCCCATGTACATGCCGATGTTATATTTTTACACAAATTGTTTTGTTTATTCGTGTACTTCTCTTTCACTCGATGTTTTATTTAAACCATTTTGTTGTTCTTGATTTCATCAATCTGGAACGAATGCTTTATTTTGATTTCGAATTATCAATTGTTTACTTTGATAAACTCAAGGTTACTATTGGAACTTTTCTTTCACAAACTTAATGGATTTTAATATTTTGATAATAAAATTTCATTATCCGTTTTATTTCAAATTATTATGTTATATGTTGTAATGTTCACTTTATTTCATCTCAATATTACCGTTAATTGCGTTGCATTCATTCGGATATTTGCATTTGTTAAACATCATGGTATTTTGATACTTAAAAGTTTCGTTTATCGAAGCTATTCTCGAACCCAATGCGCTATCAAATTACATGTTTATATTTCGTTGGTTAAATGCTACCTTTACTTACCACGTTATTCTCAACCCCATTATTTCAATTACATGTTACGATGTTCATAATTAAAATTTTTCATTCTTTAATTTCATTACCTCTATTATTTTGTTTACAACATCGTTTACTTGGTTCAGACTACGATGATTTCATTTATTTGACTTAGTGTTTTCGTGTTATCCTTGGCCTGAATGGTATAACAGTGTGTTTTGTAATGTTTTACCCTTTTAATTCATTACTTTTTATTTTTATTGTTATATATGAGAATTTTATTTATATATCTAAGGTTTATGTCTTAAAACCACACAATATGGGCACATATTATGGACCATCCGACAATAGAGGTAATTATGGGTTGACACGTAATTGTCAAAGTCCTCGCATGGAAAATATAATACGTCTATTTGTGTGAAATAACTTGGAACTTGAAATGATTTTGGGGACGGGATAAACACAATATGATAAGAGCATGGTGGATACGCCACTGGTACATCCTATATATAAGTGTCCTTGTAATATTTTCTATTTGTGGCGTTCTCTTGGGTCATTAAAAGATCGGCGTTATTTTATTTTTTTATTATGTATGTATAAAATTGTTTAAACTTCTAACAACTTCGTATATTAGTTGTTCTCTTTTAAAATTTTATTTTTATTTTAATTTCGGGACGAAATTTCCAAAAGTTGTAAGTCCTGTAACATTCGTTACTTTTCAAACCCGAAAATCCGACCCGTTTTAAATTTTTGGTTTTTACTTATAAATATATGTATAAAAAGATATTATAATATCCAACTTCATAATAGAATATACATTCAACATTTATAATCCCCGATGTGACACCTGACATTTTTAGGTTAACTCTGCTAACTAAACCCAGTTAAATCATGTTGATTGTGTCAGTAAACCTAGTTATTATGTTAACTACGTAAATGAACTCTCATGCATGTAGTGTCATGTATGCATACATTTGAGTTAGTCGTGTCGTTGGTGACCTAAACAAAAGTAACTTGTTACATATGTTATAATAATAATATGTTACATGTACTTTATACGATATATTTAATGTGTTATATGATCATTATGTTACATGACTAGTTGTTATATACTTATGTGATTTATAAGAAAGTTAGATGATTAAAATTGTTACGTTATATGATATGTTACATGTTATGTAACCTAGCTAGACCAATAAACCTTAGACAATATAATACATAGAAATGGTTTAAAAAGTTGTATAAAGTTACCTAAGGTTGATTTTTATTAAAGTGAGATTAAAGGTTTGTTATTAATTCAACAAAGAGTTAAAAACTCTTGGTAATAAAACTCTTCCCTTTCCTTTTTGTCCCTCTTGGCCGAAATTTATCACTCAGACACACACAAAACACTTTTGCAAAAACTCTCTCAAATTATCCTTATACACAAGTATTTTTTTGGTGATTCTTGAAAGTAAGAGGATTAAATCTTTGGATTAAGCAACTAGGTAATCATATTTAACATGTATTTGCTTTAATTTTTTGTTTATTTTTTTATCTTAGAAACATGATATTTTTATCCAAATGATTTGGATTATTGAGATAAATTAAGAATGATCAAAGTTTGATTTGGTTAAAAGTGTTTGTTGTGCCTTGGTATAAAAGTTTGAATATTATATATATATATATATATATATATATATATATATATATATATATATATATATATATATATATTTCATTATGGATATGTATTAATAATGGAAAAAAATGAGTTTTGATTTAATAAAATGATTTATTGGTGATTTAGGATCATATAGATATGAAAATCATGATTGTTGTGCACATAGGTTTAGATCTTCTTGATGACAGATTCTGTAACCTAAATTGTTAATTGTATAACTATTTGATATATTAGTGTTGTTGGTTGATTCATGATGCTACGGTCAAGTACATTGGGTCTAGTTTTAAAAAAGTCAAAAATCATAATTTTTGAACTATGATTGAGTAGTTTTTATGAATTTACAAAATCGGGTTGCAATTCTGATTCAAAAAGTAATTTTCAGATTCGTATTGTAAATTGTGTAAATTGTAATTGAAAATTGATAATTGTGTGATTCCACTTCTGGAATGTTATGAATTGAATTAGGAATCCAATCCAATTGGTCTTGAATCAATTGGACGTATATGGAATTTTTAGCAAATACTTACATTCTGTTGTGCTGATAAGGTAGCTGAAAATAGGTTTCTATAGTTTATGAATTTTCATGATGTTTGTGAGTGTTGAAAAATTACAATAAAATTTTATGTTGTTCCACATATATGAACATGTCTGTGGTAATTATTTGATAAATTATTTGCATGTTTTGACTGGTTAGAAAAATAGATTTTGGTGACATAAAATCTGCCCAAATTTGTCCAGCATGCTGTTTGGTAAAAATAGTTGTAGTTTGTACAAAGATTGTTGTGTTATTTTGGAATTTGACTTTATTGGTCAACTTGAAATTATTTGACTAAATTTTTGGTCTTACTTATTAGAAATGAAATTGGTAAAAGTGTGACTCTGTCATAGGGTTGCATGAAAAATGATTAACTGCAAATTACATGATCGATTGTTAGGTTGCAAATATGAATATCTTATGACTATTTTAAGTCTAGATAATTGGTCAAAAGTCACCAACGGGTCGTCGGCAAATATTTAGGGTCAACGGTCAATATTTTGGTCAAGGGTTAATTGTTTTAGTCAGCGGTCAACAACTTGGACTTTTTGGTCAAAAGTCAATGGAAAGTCAAACTTTGGTCAAACTTTTAATAATCCGTAGGATTGTTTGGATACTAAGGATTCTAGGAATCGCTTAGAAAATACTTATAGTTCTTGTATGAATATCAACATTTTATAAGTCTTCAGTTAATATTAATTTTTATGCTTTTAATTCTAGTTCGTGACGTTCAATTACTTCGATTTAATTTACGTACTTTCGGTTTTATTTCAAGTTTGTCTTCAACATCAAGGTGAGTTTCTCACGTACACCACTTTTTTACCATTTTTAACTATTTTGGTGGTAGCATATATATCCTATTAACAATTCAATTTCTTTATTTATTATTTACAAACTACAATTCGTTACATGAACTTGTGTGTTTACTTGTTACTTGCTCAAATATTACGTGCATGGATTTCTTCGATAAGTATGATCATACGCCCCCTTTGCACTCATGGACCACTGTTTCTAGTGGAAAAGGGACTCCGATCTGAGTACGTTGGTGCACAATCCCAACTGAAAAAGACCTTCATTTAGTCTTACACTCATGGACCATTGTTTCTAGTGTAAAGAACCCTTATGTGTTTTTCACAAGTTTTCACGGAATTGTATGGTTTTTACATATTATTTAAACTGTGTGAACTCACCAACTATTCAGTTAGTTGACTTTATTTTATATATATACGCTACAACTAGCTTATTTAGAAGATGTTTCCGTGATAAAGACATTAGTACTTAGGTTATATTAACAAATTGACAAGATGTTAATTGTTCTTGTATTTTCCTTGTAATTCTTGTTACAAACTTGTGTACTTGATGTGTAAATCAATTAATGATAATATTGTCACTTAATAGTGTCACATGTATTTTGAGCAATTTATACGTCACACTCACGCCTTTCCGCTTTGGCCGGGGTGTTACATAAGTATGGATGATATTTCTTGACGAGAGGAGCTTGAAGGACGTGGTATTGATAGGTTTGGACTTGATGGGTAATGTAGTAGGGTGTAATTGTAGCTTGATATTGGTTGGCATGGATAATCTGAGGGCACATATCGCGGAGATGATTAGGTTCTCCATAATGGTAGCAAGCACGGGTGGTAGGGGAATCAGGTCGAGCATGAGGGGTAGACTGTTGCGGAATGGCTTGTGCATTAGGCGACGCACTGCAAGTATTATCAAAATAGTTATACCAGTTACATTGGGTGCAACGGCAGTATAGGGATTTAACAGGGTGATGATGGTTATAAATGGAGCATAACGGGAAAGGAACGAGGTAAGATTTCTTGTTGAGGAGGCTAGCGGTTGAGTCGGATTGGTTGCAGCAAGGTTCTTACGTTTCCTGTTGTGAGGATTAATGGAGGTAGATGGTTCGTCGTTACCAGCAGAGAGGTTAGTGGAAAAGGTTGGACCAGTTGCATTTATGTTTTGAATTTGGGTTACTATCCTAGGGATCACAACAGCTATCTCCTTGGCGATACAGGCAGCCATACGGTGGTCATGAGAACCAGACGATTGATGTCAAGGACGACGTTGGTTTCTTAGATGAGACATTCTACGTGGACTATAAATAGAGATTTATAAGATGAAGGATAAGTTGATAAAACTAATTAAATAATAAAAATTAATTATTTAGATAACTTATAATAACTTTGCTTTAAGAAGTGAGGGAATTTGTGTCATATCATGAGGAATAAAGGTAAAAGATTTTAAGATAGGGGGTACATTGCGTAAATATTTATTAGATAATGTAGGCAATATGATTAATGCATGATAACTAGATAGGGAGATAAGGTCAGTTTAAAAATTAAAATTTTTATTTGATTAAGTTAACTTTACAATAAACTAACGAAACATAAATTGTGTGTTGGCAGTTTGAATGGCCCAAAGAAATTAATGAATAAAAGTAACTGAGTTGGACTGCCCGTGAGCGTTACATGGCATTTTAACTGTCCCAACTAATTAACGAATTAACAATAAAATAGAGTTTGTCGGCCCATGAGCATTATAAGGCGTCCTAACCGACAAAACTAAATAACGAATAAATGAGAGAAAAATATGTGTAGTTAGAGCATCCCTTGAACCACCACGTATGATGAACTCCAACAAAATAACATTCAAAACAAGATGAGGAATGGATAGTAGGAGTGCCCATGGATACCACGAATTTTTCACCCAACTAACCATTTAAATACAAAACACAATAATCTAAATTTACCGAATTTAACCACGAACCACCGTGGATTCGGTTTAAATTTCAACCTAAGGTGTCGGTGGCATGACAGTTGTGTTCCACTTTGGCCTAGAGGAACTTGTCATATTACGTAGCCTTAAGGTAAATGAATAAAGACAAAACTAGGGAATTCTTAAGGAATTTCCCAAAGATAAAACGAAATCTAATTTGATTTAAATTATTTCAGAAAAATTATCTTTGAAAGTTGAGACATAGCCTCAGAGTTGTGTGTGTGTGCACGACAATATAATAACAAACAATAATTAAATAATTATCTAAGAAAGCTGTAAACAATAAATATTTAACACATAAGGCAAACAGATAAGAATGTATGGGGCTCCTAAGCATGTTACTAATGCACCACTAACGACCTATCTCAAACCTCCGGCTCTGATACCTATCTGTTACACCCCAACCTAAGGTGGAAATGACAATCAAAGTACTACGTTCCGATAGAGGAGGTGAATACCTCAATGATGTGTTCCTAGATCATCTTAGGAGTTGTGGGATTGTCTCACAACTTACTCCCGGAGAAAACTAATACTATATTTGAGGCGGAGGTGGGCGAAATGATTGCTCGCCACCTAGAAGCAGTGATACTGACTATTGTAGCGCAAGTCACTTCTGGCATACGTGCAAATACAACAGTTAACCAACCGTCGAGCACTGATACAACCGCTAATACTACACCTCCGCCGAACACTAATACAGCTACGAATAGTATTTCCCTGTTGAATACAAATAATGACACGAATATAACTCCCCCACTGTATACTAATATTTCAGGTAACACGAATTCCCCGCGAGAATGTTCGTATGAAAAGTTTATGTCGTGTAGACCTATAAATTTCGCTTCAAGTGACAATAATGCTTTATGTGCTCATGCTGACTTACACGCATCTAAAATTGCAACTGTTGCTAAATTTACTTGTTTTTTATCTCAAGTTGAGCCTACAACTTCTTGTGTAGCTCTGCAAGATCCTTCTTGGGTAGAAGCTATGCAAGAAGAATTACAACAATTTGCACGTTTAGGTGTTTGGGATCTTATTGACAAACCTGCTAGAGTCAAGAAGGCAATTCCGACTAAGTGGGTATATAAGTGTAAGAAAGATGATCGTGGAGTAATTGTGAGAAATAAAGCACGTCTAGTGGTGCAAGGTTTTCATCAGCTAGAGGGTATTGATTACACTGAGGTGTATGCTCCATTTGTAAGATTAGAGTCGATTCGAATCTTCCTGTCATATGCTGCTTACAAGAATATCAAAGTGTATCAAATGGATGTTAAGAGTGCTTTTCTCAATGTTGAACTTCACGAGGAAGTGTTTGTTTTACAGCCTCCAGGCTTTGAAGCTTCTGAATATCCTGACCGTGTTTACCGATTAAACAAGGCATTATATGGTCTATATCAAGCCCCGAGAGCTTGGTATAGAACGCTCGCCGACCATCTGACGGATAACGGCTTCAAACGTGGAACTGTTGACTTCACTTTATTTTACAAAAATATTGGTGATGATCTTCTGCTCATTCAGATCTATGTTGATAACATAATCTTTGGGTCTACAAACGATACATTGAGTAAGGAGTTCGAGAAATCTATGCAAACCAATTTCGAGATGAGTTCGATAGGAGAGATGAATTTATTTTTAGGGTTGCAGGTTCATCAGTCTGAGAAGGGAATCTTCATTCATCAGAAAAAATATGTGAACGATGTCTTGGGCCGATTCAATAATACTGCCAGAAAAATCCCTTCTACTTCTCTTCCCGTAGGTCACAATTTATCACCGGATGAATTGGAGGATACCGTTAATCCGACCCTTTATCGTGCCATGATTGGTTCTTTAATGTATTAAACTGCTTCTCGACCCGACATAATGTTTTCTGTTGGTTTATGTGCTTGGTACCAAGCTAGTCCCTGAGTGACTCACCTGACAGCGGTCAAGCGTATTCTGCAATATCTACGGGGAAATCCTGACATCGGGTTATGGTACCCCAAAGATGATACTTTCGATCTTACCTCTTACTCAGACTCAGATTATGGAGGATGCAAAATCAATTGTAAGTCTACTACAGCGGGATGTCAATTCTTAGGAAGCCAGCTTGTTTCCTGGAAGTGTAAGAAGCAGACAACGGTCTCCACTTCAACTGCGGAAGCTGAGTATGTTGCAACCTCGAGTTGCTGTTCCCAGGTTTTGTGGATACAACAACATCTTTGCGACTACGGTTTGAAGTTTCTTACTACTCCCATCTTGATTGATAACTCTGCCGCTATTAGTATCACCAAGAATCCCTTACAACATTCTAAAACAAAACATATCGAAATTCGATATCATTTTATACGGGATTGTTATGAATAGAAATTAATTTATCTTGAGAAAGTGCACACTGATTTTCAAAAAGCCGATCTATTTACCAAAGCGTTTGATAAAACACATTTTAACATTTTGCTTGATTTAAATGGATTGAAGACCCTTGCTGAAATCCTAAAATTAGGATAATTATCTTTACTTGTTTTATTGTTCTTGTTTAATTTTCTTCTGTTTTTAGGTTTTAGGGGGTGAATTCTAGAAAATACAAAAATATTGTGCTTTTTGTTTGTATAGATAAAACCCAAAAACAATAGAAAACATAGAAAAATCAAAAATATTGTGTTCTTTCTTGTTTTTCTCTCTTCTTTTATTCTAATATTTGAAAACCCAAAAACATGTTAAAATTAGAAAATACCAAAAAGATTGTGATTTCTGTTTGTACAGAAAAATTCTGAAAAATTCAAAAAGAATGTGAATTTTTCTTGTTTTGTAAAGAAAAATCCGAAAAGACAAAAAGATTATGTTTTAGTTTATAAAGAGAAAAACCAATAAGATTTTTGCTTATGCTCGCTGAAAATTATGTCATTTGCTTCTATTTTGAAGGACATATACTTGTATATGTTTGGTCCTGATAATTTCTTTTAAATCTTCGGGTTAGCCATTTACCTGACAAATGGATAGTACTTGGGGTAAGCTTTCTACTTTAGTTTTAGCTTAAAATTTAGTCAGTTATTTAAGTTTGTGATGCGTGCTTGCATGTTTTGGTCCTGTTCTCTACTTGTAGATGGATAGGATAGCCATTAATTTATAAACTTAAATTAACTGGGGCAATTAAAATTATTTTGTTTTATGCTCCTCAAAATTTTGAATTTTTGAAGCAAAAAGAGAAAATGATAGTACATTGATTATTTGACCCCAAATCCAGAAAGAAATAAGCTTAAAAGAGACTGAGTGCTTAACCATTGGTGCATTGATAGGTCTTAAACAAGCTGATAGAGTAAAGTAAGTGATATAAACTTAAAGAAAAGCCAATTTGAAAGAGGTGTTAGTCTCTAGCAAAAGTCTCGGTGAAGATGGCAGAAATGTAATAACCGATCATACTCAAGCCTTATAGTTGTTGTTCATCCAAAAATATAATAAAGCAAATAACAAGGGTTAGGATTCTGGACACTGTGAGTCTTTATGCGGCTTAATCATCTGGGTATTCATAAGCATGAATATTTCACTCGCTTTCTAGAGCAAACCCAAAGTCATTAAACTTGATAATTGTTGTACTTCGTACAATCTAAATTACTGACTTAATCAAAATCCGCTGTTAGTCATACAATTGTTCCTCCGTTGCGTGCGTCTCAATACCAATAAGAAACGGACCCCAGGGGATACAATGTATGTAAGCCAACAGCTGGACTCGTGCATACTCACTCATAGTAAAGGAAACTTGATGCATTGCTCAAAATTTCACAATTGGTATCAAAATTTTTGATCAACACTATAATGGTTTAAGTCAAATTGGGGTGATTTGGCAAAAATCAAAGTAAGCTAGAACCGAAATTAGGGGCTGATAGTTTCTGATATTCTGTGCGCTAATTGAACCATAAATCATATCACATAAATGCTCGAAGGTTTGTTATAAGATTTAAGTGGACAACAATATCAATGACTGACTTAACGCCAGTTGTAATATCGCTGAAATATAAAACTGTGATGGAAGGGCATTTTGGTCAATATGATTCTCTGCTCAAACTCAACAAAAACACAAATATATGTACTGCTTTTGATAAATCATAGAAAACACAAAAATATTGTCCAATTTTTATGTTCGGATGCTTCTTTGTAAATACATTCTTTAATTTTTTTTTACAAAATACCAAAAATATTTTATTCTTCTTACTTTACAAATTATTTAATGTTTTTAAGTTATTTTTCGTAAAAGTGAAACGTATTTTAAGGTATTCAATTTTCGAGACAAAAAGGTTCTCCGTAATGCTTTTAAGTTAAAATTCGATTTATTCACTATTTAATTCATTTAATTTAAAATTAAATAAAGTTTTAATTCTTTAAAAATCTACTTCGTTAATTATGGATTACGAACTAGGTGATTCATTAGCGAACTGGTTTCTAGTTCGCTCACCTAATTCGCCTCCGCACTCTGTAACGAATCATCCCTTCTTCGTTATACATATTTAACGAATCAAGACACGAGTCATGTCTTGTTAGCTACTCTAAGGTAACGAACTGTAATAGCGAATTATCTAATTCGTTATTTATAATTCAAACGAATTGCGTAATTCGTACACTGTGTACCTCGGGTAGCGTGCTAGGCTATATAGGCCAGAAAAAGACGAACAGTCCTTCACTGTTCATCTTTCTTCACTCTAAAGACACCTGTTTCAAATTTTTCTATGAAAATCGACTTCCAAATTTCGATATTTCAAGGATATCTTTGTGTTTCTCAGGTATAGATGGTCACAGCGATGTGTTTTTCGTCAAAAATGATTGTGCTTTGATAGACGAATTATGTACTTTTGTGGTCTAAGGGTTTTCCGATTTCTTAAACCCTGTTTTGTTTATGCACCATTGTGATAATATAGATTATTTATGTTTCAATATAATCGGAATGCGATTCCGATACCCTTGGTGGAATTTAATCGACGTTTGATTATAGTTTGCCGGGTTGATTATGTTTTCATGGTTTCTGTGTTTCTGTTTGCTCCGGTTAACCTCAGTATCTCTAGGTTTTGATTCTCAATCTCATCACCATGAGCTTAATAGTGTGTTTCCGAGTTCAACATGCTCATTGTCTTGATTATTCAATGATAGTTATGGACTAATTGATTCTGGGTTCATATTGTTGACTATATGTGTTCTTACTAATTTTAACCTTGACTATGAAAGTCAAAGATCAAGTCAACATTTTATTGACCATTCGTTATCCTTAGCGAATTGGAACTGCTTCGTGTCCAATTCGTTAAGGAAATACACGAACTAGCTCAGCGAATAAATTAGTTCACGAATCAGATATGGATTCGTTAAAAATATAACGAACTAGATCCTTAGTTCGTCATTTTGAATAGTAGTTCGCTAAGTCTACTTCATTAGCTAATTTACATGATAGCGAATCGCTCGATTCGTTACTATTTCGTTACTAAATAGTAACGAATCAGTGTGATATTTAAAGAATGATATTCAATTTTAATTATTTAATTAAATTTAAAATTCACTTTTAAATTAATTAACGTATTTAAATCGTCTAAACGCGTAAATAAATTAAATACACATATCTTATGACAATGAATACACCATTTAAACATAACTAGACATATTTTGATGTTTAATTCATATTACGTCCTCTCATTCCTTATATCTGTTTCTATTTATTCAGTATAAATGGCTGATCAAGTAAATCAAGATCCACCGATTGCCGATCAAGGCAACACGAGCAACCACCACCAGAACAACCTCCACAAGATCAACCACCACAACAAGAACAACAAGACGATGTTATTTTAATACCATTTGACAAGAAACATAATATCTGTGCTTACGTGAATCAAGATGTTGCAGATTTGGATGTGTTTGGGGATATGTTAACTTTCTTAAGACGCTCAGTGATACACTATGCTATAACTGCTAGACCTAAAGTGTACCTGAGTATTATCAGGCAATTTTGGGACACAGCTGAGTATGTTGAGGAAGAAAACCATATTCGTGCTACAATCAATCAAACTCCGATTATAATTGATGTTGAGGTTATTCGCCGTGTACTTCACTTTGCTGATAATGTTAACAACCCTAGTGAATTCGACAGGACGCTGGTCAAGGGTTTATTCACACGCCTGGCGACATTGATAAATCTATGTTGAATAAGAATGGATTATGTCCACCATACAAGTATCTTCTACATGTTCTAATTCACTGTATGAGTGGTCGTCGTGGTGGGTTTGATGAATATAGACTCAGTTTGCAATCAGTTTTTGTAGCTTTGATCCTGAACAAGCCATTTAACTTCTCGGAACTAGTCTTTGATCATTTGAAAGAACAAGTTCAGCAAACTATTCAGTCCAAGAAGTTCTTAATGTATCCTCGCTTCTACAGCTGATTATTCAAGACTTAATTCCCAATTTAGCCATTGATCCAACTCAGGTGAATGATGTGCTTCCTATGGAACACATGAAAGCTGATACGGTGCATCGAATGTTAACTTATCATAAAGAGAAGCCTCAGGATAAATGAATGATTGGCCATATAATTAATCCAAATTATGAATGTCCTCCTAATGAACGCTGGATCCATGACGACTCGGATTCCGAGCGTGAAGGGGGAGAAGGTGGGAACGATGATGATGGGAACGATAATGATGGAAATGATGGTGATGGTGGAGCTGGTGATGCTGCCTTTCAAGAGCAGCAAGAGGCAGTAAATGCTGCTTTAGTTGCCACCATTGCAGCTCAACAAGAAAGGAAAAGGAAAGGGAAAGCGGTGGCAACTGGTGAGCCATCAAAGAAAAGACGTGTTCCGGCGGGGGTTGGGGTAATTATTGGTGTTCCACCATCACTTCAATCAATGCCTCAACGCTCGGCAGTTCCGCCTACTACTAGCACTCCGATGCTTACATTGACGACGACGTTGGTGTCCCATGAAAGGCTTGGTTTAATCCCTCAAATGGCGTTATCTGAGATACCAAGGTCTCCTGCTACATTATCTACCGTCCCTTCAACACCATCGATGAGGCCTCCTCCTCCTCGTCCTCCTACTCCACCACATCCTACTGATGTCTCGTTTATACGAATCACTCGACCTCAGGGACCGATTCAACATGTTCATCCCTCACTATACAACTTGTCATCAAACCGTCAGACTGAGATGCTTATGAATCTTCTCCACTTTTATGAAAACCAAATGGCAGCTGACCGTCAAAATTAAGAACGCCTCATGGAGAATCAACGACGGATGATGAGCTATATATCTTTTTGTCAGAAGGAGACTAAAGCGCTTCGGGCGATTGTGGAGTCTTTGGGGTGAAAATGAAGGAACAAGAAGAATTGATCTTGCAATTGACTTGCAAAGAAGATGCCCTTAAGAAATTCAAAGATGATGACCAAGATCCTGACGAGTCTGATGCAGGAGGTGAGCCTAAAAAATCGCACGGTTCATCTTCTGGTGCTGGTACAAGTGGCGGTGAATACTCGGGTATACAGATTATTATATATCAGGATCCAACTGCTACTAAGCCTATTTAGATGATTGCAGCTAACACTGTGATATTTGTGGATGGATCGGGGATGGTTAGGAGTGTGGTGAACAGAGATGAGATATAGGTTGGTGAGTTTGTGGATAGGTCTCTGACAAGGGAGCAGATTTCTATATTGCTTGGGCAAAATGACGATCAGTTGACTGCTTTAGAGACTGAGCCTGATGTCGAGGTGGTGAATGAGGAAGGTATATCGGATGATCCATCAATTCAGATGAATAAGGACTTTATTTATGAAGATGAGGATGTTAAGATGGAAGATGTAACTGCTGAGGAGTATCCGGACTTGTTTCAACACACTAATGTTGATCAAGGTGCTCCGGTATTTGATGAACAGACAGTTAAAGCGACAGAAGATGAATTGGAAAAGTTGTTGAAGTGTAAGCGAACAGCTCAGTCACTTTAAGTCATAACTGATGATGATATTGCAAGATGGTTCAAACGTCAGAAAGTGGGCAAAATCATCAGTGCGTATCGATACGTTGGTCAAGAAGGTAAAGACACTGCTGCTGCATGGGTTAAAGAAAACCAAGTGACCTCCTTCAAGACTGTTTCCAAGGTACATGGTGATATTGTCTCATGGCTCTTTGATTCTGAGCTTAAAGTATGTATGGTTAAGTGGGAGAAGGGGGTCCAGTACAACGAGACGATAATAGATGTTCTTACTTTTCCGCGGTGGGATGTCCGTACCCTCGCGAGACGTCCATTTATCAATCGTGGGGGTTACCGAACAGCTGAGTGGTTTCACCAACACTTACTGTTCGAGGTCAATCATGGCTTCAAGTTCTTCAAGCCTCAGGTCCCTAGGCGTAAACGTATTGACGAGATTGATCCTAGGACTGGCTGGAGGAAACTTGTCCTAAAGGTGAAGCCGCCAAAGACGATAAAGCAGGTTCCTGTGAAGACGATGCCTCAAAATATGTATCTATCGTTCAACCGCTGGTACTATGACAATCGTACTGGAGAGGCCGTCATTGTTATTGGTAGAGGACTGAAGACTGAGCTCATCAAGATAATCGACTCGATGTGGTTGGTTAATTTATCAGAGACAGACAATGATGTGTTCCATAGGAAGCTGATTTTGTTCGAGCACCATGAAGACTACGACCTGGCTATGCAATTCTAACGAGTTGTTCGTGTATGCCATGAGCATGGAATTTATAGTTGCAGAGACTGGCAGTCCAAGCGCTTCAAGTAATTTAAAGACAAAGAGCTCAAGACGAGGGGGTGTCTGTTATTGCACGGTTTTGCGTCTTGAGTCTTTGTAATTAACGTTAATGTTTTTGTTTAAATATTTAATGTAATAATTAGTTTAATTATTGTCTAGTTCGCTATATGTATGGTCTAGTTCGTTAGGGGATGTTAGCAAACTAAGACTTAAGCTTATTCCCTCCTGATTCGTTAGGGGATGTTAACGAATCAGGGGGTGTTTCGTTATTTAAGTGTATGTAACGAAGCGAACCCTAGTTCGTTAGGGGATGTTAACGAACTAGGTTCGTCTTCTATTTATACGTGAACATTGTTCACGCTTAATAAGAGTTTGAGAGAGTTAATTATCTAAACCCGGTCAAAACGCTCTCTCGATCTTCAGCCTAATATTATACAAACAATTGGTATATACTGATAATACATAAACATATACAACACTTAATCTAAGGTAATTATGAGCTAGATCTATGTAACCGTATTAATCGATTATAAACAGATCTGAGATCTGTTATTGTTATTGTTACTGGATTGATACGAATCAGAAGTTCTAACAAGATTTTAATGATGCATTAGTTAGAAGAAACTTATCAAGACACAACTTATCAAGAGTATTTGTATTTATTGTTGTGTTTAATGAGTTGTACTTTGTTATTTGAAATTGTTTGAATATTTAGTAATATTTAATAGATATTATCATTTTTAAATTGCTGCATGATAGTACCTTGAGAGCTGTGAACAATCAGTTCGTGCCCCAGCGTTTCTGCCTTAGGTTGGTGTGTGACAGACCAAACAATCACCACTACCCAACCACATGTACGCACCACACAAGGTTTTATTTCTTCGACTAGTTCTGAAACCAAAAAAAGCTTAACACCTCTATTCGCCTAGTACACCATTGAGATTGGCGTGTTTTCTTTGAACGCCATCTCATTTCTAGCTTTTCACGTGCACTAAACTTTTGTTAGAAATGACATGAAAAGATTTAGCTTTCCAGGGTAGGCAAATTAAAATATTTATGCAAATAGAGAATATCACGAGTCAAAGACACAAAGAAGTTGAACACCTTACACCAATTCATAATTTTCTCCTAGATTAGTTGTTCAAATCTGCACGCTATTAACAAGTGTTCCGTCGATTCATCCTCCTCTTTATATATCAGGCATACCACTAAGCCCACCATATTATGTCTTTTTCCAACGACAATAAAACCATGATTCTTTCCAACTATGTCCTAAAAGTCAAAATACCCACTTTAGGTACGAGATAATTCCACTCATAAAAATAATTACCCAAGTTGGAATTAACAACTTCCATATTCTTTCTTAATATTTTAACCGATAACCCCAAATAGGTATCTAATCCCCATACGAGTTGGTCTCTCCCGGCTTGTAGCCGAACCGATTGGAAATATAGTAACAACTCCTTTAACTCCTCAATTCCTCCATCCATGCCAGTTCTCTTTGCCATCCCCATCGTCCAAATAACACCCCCCCTCCCCATATACATAAACAAGCAATCTAACACAAAAAACCACTTTTCTGTTTCAAGTTCGAATAATAGTGAAAACCGTGAACAGGACAGGAGTCCGTCACACCACTGGTCACTCAAAAATAAGGTGTTCGAGCCATCAACTATTTCTAGCCTAATATCCCTATCGACGTCGACTCCAAATTCCTCCAACACCAACGCAACAATCTCAACAAAATCACCCTAACATCTAACATGGTTAAGCATCTAGAACAAGAATCAAGCATGCACGACCCCCCCCCCCCCACTCTCTCTCTCTCTCTCTCTCTCTCTCTCCCTCCCCCCTCTCATTCTCTCATTCTCTCTCTATTTTCTCTTTCATAACTTTTTCTCTCTCTACTCTCTTTTATCTGAACTCCATTTTAACATAAGGTTTTGTCATGGTTACTAGTTTGCGTCAAAACTTAAGGGAAATAAAAAACTATGAAATAGGTTTGCCTTAGGGTTTATTAAAAAAGAAAGAGATGATGAATCTTTGGTGTGTGCTTGTTTGGATGCTTAAACCTCCTTAAAATGCTCCTAGAATGCTCCTAAACACCAAATTTTGATCTCTATATGATGGATTCCTAAGGTTTATGTTATGTTAACAATAGAGGTAAGAGGAAGATCGTTGTGGTTAGTAATGGTTTTGGGAATAAGGGAGAGGACTTATGGTGTCTTGGAATTACAATGTGATGATTAAATGTAGAGATATTGTGACAAATGGTATGGAGTGTCATTCAAAGAACAAATGGAGAGCTTTGGATTCTCCATCACATCTTACACATCAAGGTTATGGCTAGGGGGGTGTTGACGGGTGTGACATTCATCATTTTTCAAACCCGAAACCCGACTTATTTTAAATTTTATGATTTCCATATATTAATAAATCTCGTTTTTATTAGGTATTTATTTGTTTAATATTTATTCATGTTCGCATTCCAATCTCACATTAAAACCTCGTTAAAATCAAGTTCTATGCTCGAAATTCGCTTAACCTTATGTCCAGGGACTAGTATGCACTTTTTCCAAACATTCTCCCCTGAAGCAAGCTGTGTCACGTGGAGAGCATAGCCTAGCTCGACGCACGACACGTAGTGGTCCATTTTGACCCTAGTTGACTGACCTTGTCGCGTCACACGAGGAGGGCAACCTAGTTCGTCGCGCGACACGGCGACCTACCTGTGTAGTCTTCTTTGCATGTCAAACGCCATAAACTCCTCCTTTCTGATTTTCAGTCTTTTGACTTGTTTTTGAAAGTCTTGAATGAGCCTAGATCATTATCTAGTTGTTAATTATCTTTCCTTTTCATCAATTGAAAACCCTTTAATTTCCTATTTAATATTTCTAAAGACTAGTCATTTGACGAAATTCACCCTATATAAACCCCTCTAAGATTCTGTAAATTGTTTACCACAACATTTTACTCTCTCAATTGCTCTCTATCTTGTTGCATTAGTGCTAAAGTCCAAGTCTAACCAAGAAAGTCAAACCGTTCAAGTTCTTCTTTCTCTTCTGTTATTCCATCCTCTGGTAATTTATTATTTATGTACAGCATATCATGTGGTCATCACCATGTTGTCACCTTATGTCAACAGTCATGGTTGTGTTTCAACACTGCTTGTCGGCTCGTCTAATGTTCAGTTATAAAAGTTTTATGTTAAAAAGACTAACTTCTGCAAAACTAATAAACCAAACTAAACATTTCCAACACGTCACTTCATCTTATCATTTCAAATATGTATGACATAAACGTAAACCTGACTCAAAACCGGGTTCATGTCCGACCAAAACCGAACCACTCATTTAACTTGTTTTCTTAAATAACTTTTAGTTCGGAAACGAACTGAACTCATTAAAATTAACAAATAAATGTTATAACCTATATTGATCCTAAAAATAAAATAAATTGCCTATAAATCAAGTAATTAACCTTTTTCACTTAACTTATAAAAAATTGTATAAAATTATACTTTTAACAAACTTTTTCGTTTAAGAATTTATAAACCAAGAATGGCGGTCATCGTTCTTATTCTTCCTCAACCTCATTTTGATCATAGTATTTTTTTATCTAAGGTCGTTCGTTGAACCGAGTTTTGTCAGTTCACTCGCTTAAGGCATCTTCACTTATTTTCTCTTTTCCCACTACTTAACAAATGAGTTTCTTACCCCCAGTTTTTACTCTTTTAAATATTTTTAGGGGTAGCTTATATATCTTAGAAAACACTTAGTTTTATTTAGCCTCATTACTTCAAACTACAATTTACATTATGGACTTGTGTGTCAGCACTTGCTTGTATGAATTACGCCTCATGATTGATTTGTGTTTATTATTGCTTCATAGCCGCAGTAACCTCGATAAGTATGATCATACGTTCCCCTTACTATTTCAACTTAGTGTCAAATAAAAAAGGGCCTCATTTGTTATTTTTACATAATTCCTCTATGCTTGAATTATCACACTTGTCTCAAGGAATTGTATGGATTTTGCCTCATATTACATTATTTCAAACTTGTGGGAAATTCACCAACTATTCATAGTTGACAATCGCCTTTAGGTTACTTAAATAAAATGATGTAATAGTTAGTTTGTTTTGTTTTGATGTTATTTCCGTTTCAAACTTGTGTACTTGAGATTTAATATGATAATGAGAATATTGCCACTTTAATAGTTATCACATGTGTTTTGTGCAATCTATACGTTACGCCCTGACATTTCGCCGCCGGTTAGAGTGCCATAACAAGGACGGTTTGGGATAGAGAAATACAAGGGGCCATGTTAATTTTTAAAAAAACCTTGTTTAATCTATACCCCCATCTTCTATATTTGATAAAATTATATTAAGTAACGGTCATCTATGATTCTAAATTCTTTACTAGTTAAATACACCATCAAATTCCTTACAATAGTAGTTAAAATATTAATCTTTGATGAAGGTTGGGTTTTGTGCTCTTACGGCGTGCTATACGGGCTCCTACGCGTGTACTTTTTAAGTTTCGTGAACTGAAACTTCTAAAAAATTGTTTTTGAGATATTATTGTTTTTATTAATAATATATTAATTTCGGTCATTCCCGGCGTTTTGAAATATTTTTGAACTTTATCTTTACCTATGCTGTCGCCAACGTTCGTATCATGTAGTATTCGCTACGCGACAAATTTGAACTTTTTAAACACTATAAAATATAACATATATTTGAGAGTTTTTAGACTAAAATAACATTTTCTTATTAATTAGAGTAAATGTCAAAATAGTCTTTGAGGTTTCGTCATTGTGATTTTCGTCCAAAAAAGTTTTTTTTCATGCAATTGGGCCATTACGGTTTCTCTTGACAATAACATCCAAATCGTTAACTCCGTCTATTTTTATCGTTAAATCAGTGGAAATTTTGTCTTTTTACCCATTTGTTATTTAAATAAAAAAAAACCTTAAAATCATATTTCTTTAAATCAGTTCAACCCTAAACTATTAAAAATATATTTTTCTTTTTCACCTCAATATTCACCCATCTTCAAACCTTGAAATTTTTTTCAAAATGGTGTTTATTTGCAAAAAAAAAAAGGAAAATAGGGAAGTCAAAAAAAAAGGCTTTTGGTGTATCCGCTGCTGCCAGCAGCGGATTACGAAGAAAATGGATTAGGATCCGCCATTGGCAATCAATCATTGGGACCTATTCCTTCGCTGCCAGTGACGGATTAAGAGGAAAAGCTTTAAACCCCATTTTTATTCTGTTATCTTCAAACTAATGATGTTTATATAAACAATTTCAAAGCTCCACTTGCCATCCATCTGCCATCTAACTTTAATGTATGCATGCATAAATCCCTACAAAGCTTTAACTTGTCCTCAAAGCTGCAACATTTCACATGCCCCCTGCCAAACACCATATATATTAAAGACGATTCAGAATCCAGAGAAGACCCGTGAGATATCAAAGCTGCCAGACACCTTCAATATATCAAAGCTGCAAAATTTCACATGCCATCTGCCATTGTCAAGACCCTTAAGGAATACGACGAGTTTGAAAAAAAACAGTTTCTTCCTAATCCTCTCCTGCCAATGGCGGATTAGGGTTTTATGCATTGTTCCTAATTCGCTGGTGGCAGTAGAGGATTTGGGGTTTTAGGTTTTTGTTCCTAATCCGCTGGCGGCAGTAGAGGATTAGGGCTTATTTTTTTTCCCTTTTATCTTTATTAAGTATTTAAATAACTCAAATGGTGTTCCAACGCACGTCGCTGGTAGCCCAGCTGGTAAGTATATTAGTTACAGAATGGGAGGTCCCGGGTTCAAACCCCTCCCAGCCCGTTTTTGGTAACATTTTTTTAAATCAATTTTGAGAGAACGTCATAGAGACCAAGATCTATCCGCTAATACGATACATCAACACGAAATCGATACTTTAAATATATACTTTATTTATAAATATGGATGAATACATTAGAGAGAATAATAAGTTATGGAGAGGATAATTTAGATCTATGTACAAGTTCTCTACTAAATTATGAGCATGAGCTCCCTATTTATAGTCTATTTTACAATATACATTAAATACACATACTAGACAACCTATAACTTATTTGATCGCTACGGACACCGAACCGTGCACTAACAGACTCCCCCTTTTCCGTAGCTATCGAATACTTTATCCTTGAATACTTTAACTGCAAATCACCAGTCACAAACCATGCACTAACAAATTTCCATCATTCACTTGTTTGTTTTTAAACTTTCCACCAAACGTTTTTTTAAATCATTAATATTTTACCTACTTATTAATATTTTACCTACACTATTAATAATTTGTTTTTTACCTACTTATTAATATTTTACCTACCCAACTAAACCTAATTGATTTTTACCTTCTTACCTACACATGCCTTAAATAAATAATCTCAAGGACCCGTGAACAAATAATATTTTTTTTCCTAATTCTCTCCTGCCAATGGCGGATTAGGGTTTAAAAAATAATTCTTCCTAATCCGCTATTGTGGAAAGAGGATAGGGTTTTTATGTAATTCAAATTTGTTCCTAATCCTCTGTTGGCAATAGAGGATTAGGGTTTTTATATAGAACCCTAATTTGTACAAGGTATTTTCAAAGTGGTGTATAAATAGTAAGAGTAGTTGGTAAAATTACTTGGTGATTCATAATCGACTATAATGGATCCTAACGTTGTGTATGCTAGCAGTCCAACAAGTGTCATTCCCAAGGAGTTATGTTACCTTTGTGGTGCTCCTACTTTCTACCATATGATTTGCGACACGTGGATCCTACATTGTGTAAGTGTTTATGTATTTATTATCTTGATCAAATATGTCTTTTGATTGAGTAACTAAATATCTGTTTTCTTTGTGTAATTGTGAGCTTCCTTAGCCTGAAGCAAAAGTACACCCTCCCACACAACCCCCCTCATCGGAGATAACTTTTAAACAGTTGAATCCAGATTTGTTAGAAGACCCAGATGTGTTGAAGAGTATTTACGAAAACGAAGGGAAAAAAGAAGTTGAACCGGAGTACCACCATGACCCGTATCCTGGAGAGCACTCATCGGATTCGGAGTGGTCAAATGATGATTGCCATTGGAAGTAATCTATGTTTTATTATAGTTGTTAAGTGTTTTTTAATGTGTTTTTAGTATAGATGTTATGTGTTTCATCCATTTATTTTTAATCAACTTGTTTTCTTAAGTATTGTTCGCTTAATTATAGTTTGTTTCATTCTAAAACTCTTATGCCTAACCTGAAACGTACACCCTAATTTAAGTTTTTCATATAAGAGACTTAAATGATCCAATGACCATCTTCATGTATACTTTTATTTAAAATTTATAAACTTACAATTCTGAAAAACTAAAACAACTTACTTATACTAAATACTATATATATATCACCCCCACCTTAATTCTCAAACCCACACTTCTACAATCTCACACGCAAACTCACACTCAATTTCACAAACCACATCCAACACCTCAAACCCACACCCAAATTCACCCAAGAAAATGAATCCAAACTTGTATCTCAACCCAGTTCCAAGCGATGATACTCTCTTGTACCTAGGAGACGAATACCGAGCCCGAAAGTTGTTCCTCAATCCCCGACATGGGAGATTTCTACATTGGATTTTAAACGGGAGGATGGTACATTTTGGGTGCGAGTCATGGAAAATAACATACAACTACGGGGTAGAGTTTTGGGGTATATTGATTCATTTGGATTTGGCGGTATTGTTCCTTGTGGTTATAGAAAGGTTGATCGAGCGTTGGTAGAAGCTCTGGTTGAAAGGTGGCGTCCCGAAATGAACACGTTTCACCTGCCATTTGGCGAGGCGACTGTCACCTTGGAGGATGTTAACATTCTATGGGGGTTACCCATAGAGGGCGAGGCGTTAGCTGGGTTCGAGGAATCGTCTGACTACAACGAACGGAGGCACATGTGCTGTACTTATTTGGGTTTTCATCAAAAAGATTCTAATTTTAAAAATCAATTTTTAAAACTCAAATGTATAGTAGATTTTATGTTAGAAAACCCAATATACGAAGAATCTACTAATATAGAATGTATTCAGCGTGCCCGGTGTGTCAGCCTAATAGTTGTGTTAGTGCACGGTTTCGGTGTCCGTAGCGATCGAATAAGTTATAGGTTGTCTAGTATGTGTATTTAATGTATATTGTAAAATAGACTATAAATAGGGAGCTCATGCTCATAATTTAGTAGAGCACTTGTACATAGATCTGAATTATCCTCTCCATAGCTTATTATTCTCTCTAATGTATTCATCCATATTTATCAATAAAGTATATATTTAAAGTATCGATTTCGTGTTGATGTATCTTATTAGTGGCTAGATCTTGGTCTCTATGACGTTCTCTCAATTGGTATCAGAGCGCGTGGCTGCTCTCGATGCATCAATAATAAGGTATTGAATATGAGTTTTTCGTGTTCTTCGTGTTCTTCGGGTTTTGGTCAAATCTGGAGTAAATTAGTGTGTTATTGGTGGATTTGTTTGTGAGTTCGTGTTTATTGATGGAAAAGGGAACTTCCTGTGTAATTTGTTGTTAAGTTATGGTGTATTGAGTGATTTACCATGGAAGAGTATGTTAACTTTTGATTCGGTTTATGATGATTCTGTGGTTGTTAAGTTAATTGGATAATGGATTTGTGTTTATAATTGAAATCCGCATGTTTCTGTGGATTTTGGTGATTAATTATGGTATATTAAAGGTTTTGCCATGGAAGAGCATGGTTACGGGTTGAGTTAATTGATGTTGAAACAATGATTGTTAAGTTAATCCGATGTTAGATTTGGAATCGGGAGGAAATTTTGAGCTTTCGGTGTGATTTTCGTGGTTAATTATGTGGTTTTGATGAATCCGCTATTGATGAAGTTCAAAAAATTCAGATTTTGGCCAGATCTACTTTTTCCGGTCACTATAACTGATTTTTCCGGCGAAAATCGTTTTTTCGGTGAGCAGTTCAGATCCAACAACCTAATTCATTATGTTACTGTAGCTAATTCGTTAAGGGAGTTTAACGAATCTACTGTAGCAATTCGTTATGGAAATTGTAACAAATTAAGTTAATTCGTTATGTTAAAGGCAACGAATTAAGGCAATTCGCTAAGTTATTTCGTTAAGTTAAAAGATAACGAATTAAGTTACTTCGTTAAGTTAATTCATTAAGGTATTGGTAACGAATTAAGGCAATTCGTTAAGTTAATTCGTTAAGCTATTGGTAACGAATTAAGCTAATTCGTTAAGGTGGATGATGAAGTGGAAATTTTAACGAATGGGAGGCCATTCGTGTAATTATTATAACGAATTAAGACTGGAAGGGAGAGCATGAACTAAGTTAACGAATTACAGTTGGTAATTTATAACGAATTGAATAGATTCGTTAAGTGTGTAACGAATGGTGGATATGTATAACGAATGAGAGAGGTGATTCGTTAGAAAAAAAAAAAGAAAGAAAAAGGCAACACCATTTTGTTGTGGTACATAAGGTGCACTGTATTCTCGGTGAATTCCTTTTTGAATACAAAAGAAATCCAATACAGTGTTTTTGAATTCAGTACCATTATCACTTCGAATTCTCCTCACCTTTTGTTTGTATAGTGATTCTATCTTAGTGATAAGGTTTTGTACCAAAACCGGCGTTTGATATTTCGAACTCATAAATAACACCCATGAGTATCTTGAATAATCATCAGTGACAACAAGACAGTACCAATCTCCAGAAATACTCGCACGATTCACAGGACCAAACAGATCCATATGGAGTTGTTCAAGAGGAGTATCAATAGAATTTAATAACTTAGACGGATGAGACTTTTTCTTCTGCTTGCCCTTCTTGCATGCAATGCAGTGATCAGATAATTTAAAATTCTTCAACCTCACACCCTCAACTAAGTCATTAGCCATTAAATAATTCATTTTGCGAACATGAATGTGACCCATTCTACGATGCCATATAATAGAGTCCTTCTCGGTTGCTTTGGAGACAAAACATGTTTCGATAGATGTTGATACTTTAGAACTCATATTTAAGACATAAATATCATTTGATCGAGGTGATCGCATGACAACCATGTCCTCGGGAATCACATATCCCGGTTTCAGAATAAGACACTCTTTGTCAGTAAATACCGTTGTGTACTTTTTATCACAAATTTGCGACACACTCAATAAATTATGGTCCACTTTGTCACAGTAATTAACTCATTCAAAAGTAGTGTGACCATTTGAAACTTCACCCTCTTGTGTGATCATGCCCCCAGAATTCCCAGCAAACGCTACATAACCCCTTGAATATTTCTCACATTGGTTAATAGGTCGAGATTTCCAGTGATATGACGAGAACATCCACTATCCATTCTCCAGTTTTCACCAGACACAGTCCTGGATGTACCCTACACACATAATAAAAATGATTAGTTCAAAAAGGCAGCCCAGGCCTCAGTCTTGGGCACCTTTTGAGTTTCTCTTTGAACATTAATTTAAACAGACTTCAACTGTTGTTCAGCAAGTTGAGAATATGTTGCCGGATTCCTAGACTTTCGTCTCAGATAAGCAGCTTGAACAATGTTTGAATTCGTGTTCCGACATATGGGATCAGTTGGACCAAATTTTGGTTTCACTTGACCATGAGTTTCATTCACATGAATTACCTTACGAGGATTCACATTAGAAAACATGATATGTGTATCATCCTCACATGACATTGGTTGCTTCAAGATCTCCTTTATCATAGGAACCGGTTTTGAGTGGTCCTTGACAAAAGGATGGAGATTTTGAGATTTTTGTTAACCACAGTTTCTCACCACATGACCTTGTTGACCACACAAAAAGCAGCTTCACATGTCAACATGACCATGTTGAGATTTGGGAAAAACTAATGAACCAGATGGTTGATAACTTACACCTTCTGTGAAACGCTTGGACAAATCATCATAAGTAACTGACTTTTTCTTCATATAAAAATCAAGATTCGAACAGTTGAAAAACCTTTGCAATGTATCTGTTCCTTTTGATTTCACAAAATGAACCTTTTTAGCATGTTTTAACAATTGTTTTGCTTTAATTATCGGGTCAGATGAGTTCGATGTTTTGTCACAAGCATATTGACGTTCCAAATCTTTCAACTTGGCAGTTTCGTTATAAAAGACGCTTTCAATCAGTTCCGGTTTAATGATACTGATTGGAATATCTTTTTCCGTGAACATTGTGTTCATCCCTTTTAATTTAAAAACCCTAGCAGATGATGGCTTAGAACTAGGAGGATTGATGAAACACATTAAGTCCTCATCAGAAATTTTTGGTTTTTCTGATTTCTTTGCCTTCACTGGTTTGGTTTTCACAGTTTCTTCCTTTTTCACTTGAGACTTAAATGAACCATACACAGCTTCCTCAAATTCTTGAGGCTCGCAAAGAATATGATTAGAACTTGGGTTGTTCTTATTCTTGTGTATTACCTCAGGTTCAAACACGTCTTCGATAATCACTTTGTCAACATTTTCAATAAAAAGTTTGTTGCTTTCAACATGAGGTTTTTGAGGAGCAACTTGGCTTTTAACAGTTTCAGTTATAACCTATTTAGATTTTTCATAAATCACATATTCTTTTTCAATCAAATCCTCTTCTTTTATAGCAAAAGGATTAATTTTATAATCATTGTGAAAAGGTGGTGGAATTTCAACAAAACCTATACCTTTCTTTGAGTCATTTTGTTTTCCAGACACTTCAATAATTTCATTCAACAGAAACGAAGAGTTTTGAAATTTACCCAATTTGTTCTTCAACTCAAGAACCTCATTCTCAAGCTCGGTTATCTTAAAACGATGTTTCAAGATTTCTTGAAACTTTTGATCATTAATTGTCATTTTCACAGATAACTCAGCTTTGAAATCGTGGTTACTTGTCAACAATGCTTCAATCTTTTCTCGATATCCCATTTGAGATTCAAGAGATTGTCGATAAGTATCCTTTAGAGAAGCAATTTCTCTCATTAGACTATCATTATGGTTTTTCAAGGCTTCTAACTTAGGTTTGTTAGATTCACAGTCAACACAAGTTACTTTAACAGATGAAGTAGCATAGATAGAATGACTAACCTCATTGATCTTAGCCATGCAAGCAAACACAGTTGGAGATTTGTCATATGAGTCGTCAGAATCAGATTCCGAATCATTTTCAGAGGACAATTCACTTCTACTTGCTTCTTTAATGTCTTTAGTTAACCCGAACATAGACAAATTAGCTTGAGTATCATTACACAACAGTCGTTGTGACCAATCATTCCCATCAGCTAACAATGCTTGTGATCCAGATGCAGACGGTTTCTTTTCAGCATCATTGCCTCGAGATGTAGAAGAATTCTGATTTTGACCACAAGGACCAGTATACTCCTTTTTTGGTTTGTCACATTCTTTTGCAAAATGCCCGAACTCTTGACAGTTATAGCATTTTACCTTTAACTTGTCAAATCCCAATTTCTTGTTCAAGGCAGGAAGATATTTGCCGGTCCTTTGCATGAATCTTTTAACCTTACGGACAATCATAGCCATGTTCCACTTTAAATCCATGACCTCTAAGTCATCGGGATCAATATGATCAAAATCTTCATCAGTTAGATCACTTGTGGCTATCTTACTACTCACCAAATTTTCATATGAAGACATGAAAGCTGTCAGAAAAGCAAAGTTTTGCTCAGCTTCCTTCATGTTTACTGTTTGTGGTGGTGAAGCAAATGGATTTGTAGCAGATGAAATCCCAGACCCACCAGAAACACCAGGTGATCCAGAATTACTTGTAGTGTAAAAACAGGCTCTTGGATCATTAAAAATAGCTTATTCTTTTTCACTTGCAGCTTAGGTAAGAAAAGCAGTGATTGGAGAAATAGTTAAACTTAGAGGCATACTTCCACCATAGTAAGCAGGATCTTGACTTTCTTTGGAAGATTTCTGACACTTAAGATCGTATTCTCTTGCTTCAATCTTTTGCAAGAATTCAATTGTAGTCAAGTCTTCATTCAAGAAATAGTTATTCTCTTTCAGAACCATTAAAAAATGTTGAATAAGAACTTGGTAGCACACTCTTAATAGTGTCAATCTTATCAGTCTCAGAAATTTCCATTTTCATTTTGTCCATCTCAGCAATTAAACAATTAAACCTTGTAGTCATCTCTTCAACTGTATCACCCTTCAATAAATTAAAATTTCGAAATTGAAACTTAAGCATCACCTTCTTACTCTCAGCTATATTTTCCATACTCCTCATATGAATATGTTGGAATAAGGAAGAACATATCTTTATGCTACCCACTTGATGAAAGATATTTTCGGGTAAAGCCATAGTAAGAGTAGAATAAGCCTTTGTCTTGATCTCTAATGCTTTCTTTTCTTCTTGTGAATATTGAGAAATAGCTTTAGGAGTATAACCAATAGTGTCATCACCAATCTTTGGTACAACATATACCTCATCTAGGCAATACGAGCAGTCAGGGTGAACAGAACCCAAATGAGCAAGAAAACGGGGTTCCCATTTAGCAAAATCGCTAAATTTCATCAACCTTGGACATTTCGAATGTGAACCTATCTCGGTATCAAGTTGCAACATTTGTTGCATTAACATGTTCTGTGAAGCTAATGCATACATACCAGCCATGTTTGATAAATTTCAAACTCTAAGAACTAAAATTGAAAATTTAAAATTAACGAATGGTGAACAGTAAGGTTAACGAACTTTGAACAGTTGTAACGAACTGTGAACAGTGGTTAGCGAATCACAATTTAATGAAGTAGACTGTGATCAAGTAACGAATCAGAAATGGTTTTAACGAATCCGATAATTAACGAATTAGATGGTCAACAAATCAGTCAATCAACGAATTGGCTAAACGAACCACTTAAGATAAGCTTAGCAAATCAGACAAATTATCTGTAACGAATCACTAAGGAAAACTTAGTGAATTAGATAACGAATTACTACAGTTGATAGCGAATCAACTTATAACGAATGAGTTTGTTACAACGGTTTGTAACAAACTTCTGACAACGAATGCCACGTGGCAAGGTTGTTATAACTCAAATTCCGAGGTATGACACGTGTCACAAGAATCATTTGACATGAAGCAGAACGTATAACGAACTGGTTAACGAATCAACTACAATTCATACCGAATTGGCTAAATATGTTAACGAAACAAAGTGAATGTGTTAACGAATTAATTAAAAACCCTTAACGAACCAAATATGTATCCAAATCTTCAAAGAAGATTTCCAGATTTTTGGAAAAACGAAGAACACACAAACCCAGAAACCCATAAACGAAAATTTGTAATACTAACTCTAATTTCAACCAAATCGCACAAATAGCCGATCAAACCACTCGGAATCACCAAGCGAATCCAATTCAACCATATTCGTAGCTCAATATTAACCATTAATCAAAACCAATTTGACCAAAAACTTTCCCCTATTTCGGCCAAATCCAAATCCTAACCTCAATCCACACAAACACAATCCAATTTCCAATTCCAACTTAACAAACCTATCAAATACCTTAACAATCTCAGATCCAAACCAATTAAGCCATAATCAATCCAAATCAAGCTTAAATTGAATCAAATTCAAACCGTAATCGAACTTATACCAAATTAACAATTATAAACTAAATAATATCAATAAACAGCCAAATCAAGCGTAAACAAGAGCACCGAAAGCTCTGATACCACTTGTTTGAACTCAGGTTAATCTTTACTAATCCAGATCTCAGATCTGTTATATGCGATTAATCCTAAATACGGATCTAGTCCTTTGTTACACTTGATTGTATGTTATATATATATGTATATTAATTGTATGTAGATGATTAATAATATTAATAGGAGGATGAAGATCGAGAGAGAATTGAACAACAATTCGTTAAACTTAAACTCGAAACTTAAATTATCAGTGAACAATGTTCACTATATATAGAAGATAGACCTAGTTTGCTAACATTCCATAGCGAACTAGAGTCTACTTCGTTACATACATAAACTGAAATAAACTTAACGAATCACCTCCTGATTCGTTAAACATCCTTAACGAATCAGGAGGGAAATAACTTAGATCTAGTTCGCTAAAAATCCTTAGCGAACTAGACTATTACATTAACGAACTACAATATAAACTAATTGTTTTATACATTAAATTAAACGACAAATACGTTAATGATAAATACAAAGACTCGAGACGCAAAACCGTGTACTAACAAGTTGCTTCTAGTTAACTATCTCATTTGAAAGACCCTCAAGTAAGTGGGCGACTGAGTTGGGGTGCTGTTGTCCTAGAATGTTTGTATAGAGAACTCTACAAGGGAACCAAACCCCAAACAAAGGCAGTTGGCGGCGCAATGTCACTGCTACAAGTTTGGGCATGGACACGGATTTGAACATTGAGCCCCACAATTGTCGATCAAGAAATCAATTGGAGACATCCATATGGAGCAAGGTATTAAAAGATTTTAAAACTTTTTTAAATGTTAGATAAATAGATTTGGCATATGACCATAGTGTCCTTTTAACTACTTGACCCAACTCGATTTTAAAATTTATATCAAGTGTTACAAGAAGAAAAAAAAATATGTTTTTGAAATATATTGGTGTTTTGATTTTTTTGATTAAAAATGTCAAGTTTCATTATATTACTGCATATGTATATGTATATGTGTATTTCTTAAATATGTATAAAGAATCATATATGGTTAAATGAATTATTTTAAATAATAATTTATAATCTATAAACAAAAAATTATTTTAAATTAAAATAGGGTGTAGATATAAAAAAAAGTGTAGATATAAAAGTGTATTTCTTAAATAGGTATAAAGAATCATATATGATTGTTTTTATTGTATTTTGGTTTAGTTGACTTAATTGATAATATCTTATTATATTATTATTATTATGTAACACTTATTATTGTATTTTATAAGGTGGGCGGAGCATCACATGAGTAACACGGAGACTCCTTCACACGTGTTGAAGGCCCACCGGACAGCACTACAAAATCTACGACAGGACGATGTATTTTTTCGTTTACCATATAGGTTTTTTATGGGTATTGTAAATACTAAATATTAACAATATTTTTGTTTTAACAGTTTGATTGGATGCCTTATCGGGACGTGATGAATAGACTCCCACAAATGTGTCTATCAGGCAGACGTAGTTGGAGGTCATCATGTTGTCTAATTTATTGGAATGTCGTTGAGTATCATCCGGTGGAACGGGTGATGAGCCAGTTCGGATTTATTCAGGAGGTCCCTAACCCTATCCCTTTATCACATGAAGAGCTTCGGAGACTCCGTAAGACAGCTCGGAAAGGGAGGTTGGGCACATACTGATCTGAAGTTCATGCCCAGTATGTCGAAAATTGGAACCAAAGACGCGAAAATGAGATGCAAGGTATGCCGACCATCACGGCTACGGCACTCCAAACTTACAATGAATGGTTCCATCAACATATTGTGTTATACATAAAGGACCCGAGGCACGGCCCTAGTGTTGAACATAGTGGGATCGACGATCACAGTGGAACGGCAAGATACTTAGTATAATTACTGATGTAAAATTAAATTTAATAAATAAGTAATGCGTTTGGGTTTTAATTAATTTTCGTTTTGTAAGTGGATGGACTAGGCCACATTAGTCAAGAAGCCATCAGAATGTAGAGCATGGGCCCTGACCATTACTATCAAAATTTTGCAGGGGTCCAAAACATGCCTTCTCAACTAATTCAATATGTTAATCATGTGGATCAGTCATTCTACATACAGACTACTGAACCGGATTTGAGACACGATAACACGCTCCCCCAACATGTTCTGCGCCCTCGGGGGCGTCGTGGTCAACCTAGACCTCGGGCAAACCCTATTAACGATGATGATCAGGGGGCGGGTCCCTCCGTTGCAGGAGGCCCTACTGCCGGGTATGGGGCGGGTCCCTCCAATTTTTGAGGCCCTACACCCGACTATTGGGGGGTCCCTCCAATTTTAGAGGCCCGGCTGCTGACTATGGGGGGGGTGTCCCTACAATTTTGATTGGCAAGCAGGTTATCGACCTTCTTTTCAAAATATTGGACATGGATCATCAACTATCAACGAAGAAAACAATTGGGTATCCTCCTTGTTTGACTGCACTCCCACAAGTAACATGATCCCTGCGATATACACGAACACCCCTTCCGAACCCCAGAATTACGATTGTACCGGTGTTAGTGTACAACAATCGCGTTACCAATATTTAACTCCGGTTCAAATGAGCTTGAACCTACAGCTAAATCAACCTGAAAGCTCAAATCCACCAAGTGATTATGAACGGCAAGATCGAAGACCACGAAGACATCCAAGACCAGTTAGTTGTGGCATGGGTGGATGTCTGAACCGACTTCCGCATAGACATTAAAAATCAATTCAGCATGTGATTATTTGTATTTTTATTTATTTTATGTAAAACATTTATTAATTCAACATGTGGATTTTTCATTCATGCAAGTAAACAAGCCATATTTTTGTTATTCATTATCATCTAATAAATTTTATTAAAATTGTATGCTTCTCATCTTTGCCAATATTATATTGAATGAAATACATAAAGAATCCATGAAGAGTCCATAAAACATAATACATAAAACGTAAAAATAGTTTAAATGAAATATGATATAATTCTCTGGAAAACTAGGACATAAAATGAAACAAATAGAAACTTGAATACATGATAAAAAATACAATAGTTAATGTTGTCGTCTCGGACAATTGTTGATCCTGTGACCCATTGATTTACAACCATAACACCTACGACCCGTCGTTTCCTCAGCGTAGCTAGCGTCCATATCGTTGTGCATCCTTCTAGCACGCCGTCTTCAACTTAAGATGGTTATCTTCGATGGGTCCCCTTGAATTCGCCAGCCGGCGTACAGCCAATCTTGTTTATGAGGCACCGGAATATACTGTTGACTATATTGTGCACGGTAGGTTTCTGTGTAATACCTTGGATCAGCCATTTGTCTTTCATTTCCACTGATTTGGTGGCATACTGCAATTGCATGGCTACACGGGAAACGTTCTTGGAGTTCTACCGTATATGGACTGAAGCCAGATTCGTCCGATGCTTGTAGGGATGACTCCACCATTTACTGTTGTAAGGCCCCGAACCCGATAGCCCTACTTTAGTTTCGGATTTACTCATAAACACAGTTCTACAAATCAGAGTTTATTAAAACTTTCACGGAAACGTCAACTTAAATCATTCATTACAAAACATTAAATATTTTCTTTGATACCAAAACACAAAACATTATATTTAAAGCATCTTTTCTTCCATCTTCAGATGTCAGCCGTTCAATCCATGCCATGTGCCAACATCATGCTAACTCTTTAATCTGCTCACCTGCGCGCATACTAAAAGTCAGCTATGCTGAGTGAGTTCTAGTTAATCAAGCAACTTATCATAAAACCACTACATACATTATATACGTATCCAAAGACACATAGTCCACTGTCTAAGCTGCTACTGCTTAACCACTTAATTACCCCTACAGCTTAGCCTCTAAATTACCCCTACAACTTAGCCACTTATGCCACTTATGACACTTTATGCCACTTATGCCACTTTAATAACGAAGGCACGTATAGACTCACTCTACCACGTGCTCATGTTATGCCCCAACACTATTACTAGACCCCTATCCACTTCTACCTCACTATACTTCTACTTTTCTATAACCCACTTCCTACCAGCACATTATTTACATAAGCAAATCACATCAAAACAAAACACTAATAACCACTTGGCAGTCACTATCCTTGGCGATACATGCAACATCCGAAGATCGTTCACGCACCGGCAAGCATTATATATTAGCTACTTGTATAACATCTATAGCATACACTTACCACTTAAGGTAAGTGTATTCATACTTCACATCGAGTATGCACACAGCCCCGAAAACATAACAAGGAAATGGGGCTAGAAACGCACCTGAACTTAGTTACTTCTTCCGCTAATGGTTATTCCTTCTCGAGCTGTGCGCGTCTAACTGTTTAATAATTGAATATCAAATACCACTCTAGCCATTCTCATTGCTACTTAATTAGTCTTATGCGTCAAAGCTGGTTTTACTTCGGTGAATCATTACCAGTTAGTTAATCGTTACTCGTTAACCTTTTAAAGGCATCTTTCATAATTTATCAAAGTCCAATGGTTATTTTGTAATTATATCATTCTTCTTTAAGTCCAGGGACCATTCTGTAATTCTGTTAAACTTCTAGTTCGTTACTTATCCTTAACGAATTGACTTGTCATGACGAACTGTTTCTTGTAGCGAATTGAACCTTCTAACGAATTGGACCCTTAACGAATCAGTCCATAATGAAACAATCCCTCTAACGAATCGCCAATCTAATTCGTTATCTTCTCTAACGAACTGGCTATAATGAATCAAGGGTAATTTGTTACCTTTTTCCCTTAACGAAACAGACACGAACAAGAGCTAATTCGTTATGCTCCCTTAGGCGAACTTGTTAGCAAACCACCTCTGGTTCGTTAGCTTTCCATTAGCGAACTAGGGTTAGGTCAGGGAATGTCAGAACATTCCCTGACATACCTTACCTCGTATTAACCTTTCCGGCGCCGCCACCGGAAAACCGCAGATTCGCCGGAAAAACGTATTCCAGCACCGTTTTCACCGTTTTTCGTCCCGTTCAATCCAGATCTAAGCTAGGGTGACCCCTAAGCTCATCTTAGGTTTGGTTAATACCTGATTCCACCTGGATCTCGTTACTTTAACGGTTTAACGGTGTCGGCTCGTCGTTTCGCAACTAGATCTAACGGTTTTGGACCTCTACAATATCATACTATCATTACCTTGGGTCGGAAATCGGTTCTCTTTCTTCTTCTTCTTGGTTTCGGCTTAGAGAGAGAGAGTAGGATGAGAGAGAGAGCTAAGTTTGTGTTTTGGGTGGTGTATGGAGTATGAGAAATGAATGATAATTGGGTAATTAAGGCTTTTATAATTATGGATCATGGCTTAAGCCCATGGTCTCATCCTTCTTTCCTTCATGACCCAAGTCCATAACCCATATCCATTAACCAACACTAGCCCGACCCACACTAACTCCTACTCTATTTTATTATTTCACCGTTAACCCGAGTAAACTTTCCCTCCAATATTAAATAATACAATTAATATTATTTTAGAAATTTCGGGATGTTACAACTGTTGATGACGTGCTGAATAAGGGAACACTCGGTGTTGTCGGGCTCTGATTTCACGTTGATGGTAGACTGTCCACACGACGTGAGGATAGTCCGTTGAACAATTAAACGCGGTTGTGTACTGTATGGCGTATTGCTCAACATCTCGTTAAAAGGTGCATTCAATTAACCCCTTTATTGGGAACATCCTGGCACCACGTAACACATTGTTCATGCTTTCCGATAAGTTCCTGGTGAGGTTACCCCATCGTCTATTCCCACTATCATACAGGACTGTCCATTTTTTTTATCTATCGCACGGAGGTACCGCCACGCTTATTTATTTGTTGCCTTAAGCTCATCCATCAGGCGATCATACTTTTTTTGTTGTGTTGTGCATCCGATCTCCCAACACATCCTTTTCAAGCTCACACTCTTGAACTTCGCCATGAAACTGCTTCTTACATGCCTTAGAAAAAATCGATGGTAGGCGTGGGGTTCGTTCCATGATTCTAAATTATCCATGGCGTGTTTTATGCCCGCATGCCTGTCAGAAATTACACACAGCTTTCGCCTTGCGGGGTCTTCAACGTTGTCAGCAAATTGTTGAAGAAACCACTTCCACCTCTCGTTTGTTTCCTCATCCACCAACGTGTACACAATCGGCAAGATCATGTTGTTTGCGTTTTTGGAAACCACCATCAATAATTTTCCCTTTTAAGTGCCCCTAAGATGGGTGGCATCTTTAGAGATCACAGGAATGCAAAAACTAAAGGCTTCAATACTTGGACGGAATGCCCAAAATACATACTTTAATACTGAGCAGTCACTTGGACTATAGGGATGATGTAACCACTGGACAACGGTACCGGGATTTGCTTGTTGTAGTGCCATTATGTAGCTTGGTAATTCATGGAAGTTTTCATCCCAGCTACCGTATATGTTTTCGATGGCTTTTTTTCCTGGCAGCCAAAGCCTTGCCGTAAGTGATATCAAAATTCAGTTTCTCTTTGATCGGAGACTGAATTTGTTTCACAGTATACGATAAATTTGCAAGAACTTGTTGTTATATGTAGGTTGCTACAACTTTTGATCTTAGGGCTCGGTTATTGTTGCCAGAAACAGTGGTGAAACACGAGTGAGACGGTGTCCATGCTGTCATTTTGAAACAATTGGAATTTTCTAATTTTCATGTCGTGCATGTCCAAAGACATGGTTGAGAGGCATCGTGCTGGTTGTTTGCTTTTTTGATACTTTTACATTTCGCTGTGAAGACTTTGGGTCGGGATTCTGCCATAAATATCTCTCTGTTGTGGTTGATATTCAACATTCTAACGGCGTACTCAACTTGGGATTTTGAAGTGAAATACATATTTAAACGTATTTCGGGATTTTTTTCGTCCCAAAGATCCATTTCATCTTCCGAAAAATTATCTATTGGAATATAATCTTCATCCATTCCTCTACCAACCACATTAAGGTCGGGAAAACGGGTAAGTCCCTGACTTTGTTGTTGCGGCAAATGAGGGAGTGGTTCGTCGTCCTCCGATTCATATTCTGAAACAAATGGTTCACTCTATGATGTGTCTTCAACTTCTTCAGCAAGAGAGTCTTACAAGAAAAAAAAATAATTTATTACTTTTAAAACATCTTTTTGACAATAAAAATAATTAAACGGGATGTAAAAAAGGAAGTATAAAAACCTTCGTCGTGGTCTTCAATGATTGAGGAACTACCATGCTCATGTTGTTACAAGTATGGAACTACCGTCGTCCACGCCACATGAATTTTACAGGTGTAACCAGGAACAAGGGAAGCTAGTTGGTATATTAATAACATATCACTTTCTTGGTGAATATGTGCGGTATAAGAACCTCCATTAAAGTCGTAGTAGAGTGTTAACTCTAGACAACAACATTGATGGTCAATTTGAACACATCTACATATGTTGTCAACCAACTCGGAATAATTGATCTGTTGAGAAACTAAGAACGTAGTGTTACGAGTTCCCGGAGCACCCATAACAACCCCGTGTGTGTATGACACTTCACCCCCATAATATAATTGCACTACAAAGGTGTTGAATGGAAAATAAGAAGACATTTGATGCTTGAATGAGGAAGTTGGAAGAGGACGTTGAAGGAGGAAGTTGAATTACAAAGTGGTTGAAGTAGGGTTTATAATTGAATGAGGTGGTATCTTGTATAGATGGTGGTATTTATAAGTGATTTACTAAAATTTATAAAATGATTTAATAAATATTATTATTATTATATTTACTAAAATGATTTAAATGTGTAACTTGGTAGTTGGGACTTTGGCAGGTAGTATTAAGTTGGTAGAACTATACGACATAAATTTGTAGATGAGTGGTATTAATTTGTAAGAGATAAATACGTCTTGTTTCAAACGACACGTTACACACTTTCAACTATAAATACATACTTCATATTTAACATTTTCACATCAGCCCTACCATCTTTCAAACACTTACTTTTTTTCCAAATGGCGCACCAAAGAGACAAAGAAGAAAATGAAGAATTTTTATGCTCACAACCAGTTTCCAAATTGGCAAGATGGACTGATGATGTTTGGAGGCGTTTAACAAGGCCTCGTGCAATAACTTCGGCATATTCTTCGACCGTTCTCGAAAACCCCCTCAAAAACACCCACCCCCACGAAAAAAATAATTTTGCAGTTTCTAATTCAGCGAAAACAAGTTGGTCAAGAGATATAGCTGAGTTTTTTATTAACGGAGACGCCCCATTTTGCTATACAAAGTTTTTACCCTTGAAAAAACTCAATCGAAATTTCTGGGGTTACTTTGTTAGGGTACGAGTCCAATGGTTCCCTTTCTGAAACGGTAAAATTCTAGAGTTTTATATACTTTTATCTAAATTTTTATATACTTTGAGATATATGCTTCATTAAATGACTAACTAATATTTTTGATAAATATGTGTTTTAGCACATCGAAGCGTGGACAACAGGATTGACGATCGTTCGATATGCAAAGTTAAGAACTAATCCAGATTTTAGACTACGTTGGACGGTGTTGCCCCCGTGTTTTTATGACGAAATGCAAAACGAAGACTCTATAGTTGCCATAGAGCTTGCCGGAAAAAAGACCCATATCCACGATTTTGGGAGGTTGACCACGTGTATATTCCGTTTTCGTTTTATTCTGGTGGTGATTGATTACTCGTCCGTATGGATCTGCGAACGACGAAAATTACCCAATACTAGACAGATATATGTTGGATAAATGAAAAGCTTCAAAGCACTAAAATGGAGATGTTATCATTGTTTTTCCCATGGTTTCTTGATTGTATACGTTACTGGAGAAACTCGAATATTTCATACGAGAAAAAAGAAATGGTTATTGGTTTAAGTGAAGTTAACATGCCTCAAGACATGGGTAACATTTCTAATTCAGGGGTTCTGGTTTGTATGATGATGTCAATGTTGGTTAAAAAGAAGCCCTTAGTGATTGAAAATGACGTCGATGAGGTATGTGCTAACTACCAACGTCAGATGGCTCTTGAATATATAAGTGGCGCGTGGAACCCGACCTTGTTTAGTGTTTGTTGTATTGTCATCATATTGTACCTCTATTTATTTTATGTTATCTAAATTTATTTGTAAGTCGTGTCATTTGCCTTGGTTACTTGTAATATTAATCTTCAATTTATATCATGTTATCTTGTTGGTTCACGAGTCTTAAAGGAGTGGCAACATGCATGGGAACCTGCATAAGACTGTGAAATCTAATAGATTAAAGTTGGTAGGTCAAGAAATGTTAAAAAAAAAATAAGTGAATGGTGAAAGTTACTCAAACCAACCCTAAATGCATAATTGATAACTCAAACGGATATTTAAGAAATCGGTTTTCAAAAACTCTTATCCGGAAATTTTGGTTACAGCTTAAAATCAAAATCGACCCATTCACTTATTCACTTATGCACTATACAATATTCTCATCATATAATCATATAAGTATTTTATAAATGGGCTTAAATTGTTTAAAAGTTGCCATTGGGTTGTATGATACAAGATTTATAGTTGTTGAAATATCAATCTGAAATACACCTATTTATCTAAAAGTGACACCTATAATATTTAATTTAAATTCTTTTAATTTGAAGGTGAGGGATAGGATGACCCATCATATCTTAAAATTTATGTCAAGAAACAACTTTTAGCATCAACATTAAATTCCATGTATAAATAAGTGAATGATGGAAATTGATTTAAAAAAATGTTACCAAAAACGGGCTGGGAAGGGTTTGAACCCGGGACCTCCCATTCCGTAACTAATGTACTTACCAGCTGGGCTACCAGCGACGTGCGTTAGAATACCATTTGGATTATTTAAATACTTAATGAAGCTAAAAGGGGAAAAAAATTAAACCCTAATCTTCTACCTCCAATGGCGGATTAGGAACAAAATCTACAGCCCCTAATCCTCTGCTGCCACCAGCGAATTAGGAACTATACATAAAACCCTAATCCGCCATTGGCAGGAGAGGATTAGGAAGAAATTATTTTTTTTTTAAGTCCATCTTCTTCCTCGTGGGATGACTGTGGATTGAAGGTCCCTACCATTGTTGTGCAGCTTTAACTTTAATGTCTCACGGATCAAGATTAAAGGTGTTTGGTAGCTTTGATATATCACGAGTCTGAATCGTCTTTAATATTGATGGTGTATGGTAGGGGGCATGTGAAATGTTGCAGCTTTGAGGACAAGTTGAAGCTTTGAAGGGGTTTATGAATGCACACATTAAAGTTAAAGTTAGATAAATGGCAGATGGATGGCAGGTGGAGCTTTGAAAATGTTTATATAAACATCGTTAGTTTGAAGATAACGGAATAAAAACGGGGTTTAAAGTTGTCCCAATGATTGATCATCTCCTGCCAATGGCGGATCCTAATCCATTTTCTTCCTAATCCGCTACTGGCAGCAACGGATCCTAATCCATTTACTTTCCGATTTTACTTTTATTTTTTTGCAAATAAACACCATTTTGAAAAAAAATTCTTCAAACCTTCCACCTGCAATTCGTCGGAATCATCTTAGCTCAACACCAACATCGGTCATTACTGTAATCACCACCACCATAATTATCGTTCCTGGCACTTCGCGTGTGTCGTTGTCGGTTGGGAAATCACTAGAGAGTAACAAACATCGACATTTTACTTTGAAGGTTGTAGATCGGTCGAAACCAGTAATTGGAGTCCCCGTTGTTGACTTCGTCTGAACCATAGTCAGTAGACGCCGCCACTGTCTTCCGTCACCACCGTAGCTTACACCCGCCGGAAAGGCTACCCCTACCTTTGAAGGGTGTCACGGTTTCGGGAAAATCATCCAGGGAAGGGTGATCGAGGCCGCCGGTGGTGGGAAGTGTACCACGTGGCGGCGGTGGGTTGTTGGAAATGGTGGAGAAGAGGGTTGCAAGATTGTGGGAACGAGTTGTCGGCAATGTTTTTATCAAAAACATAAGATTTGTTGTTTCATTTGTTTATAATAATTATCTTTTATAACTTTTAATGTTTTTATATGAAAAGACAAATTTTCCCTGGTCATAACGATAAAAATAAACGGAGTTAACGATTTGAACGACATTGACAACAATTGAGAAACGTTCAAAAAAACTGAATGAAAATGGCAAAAATGATCAAACCTCAAGCATATTTTGACACTTTACTCTATTAATTATTTTATTTGATTACATTAGCAACATATTAGCCTTAAAATAGTTGGGTGTCATATTGCACAATGACCTGAAATGTAAAACACAATAGTAAATACATATTACACAACGACTTGAATGTAATACACAATGAATGTAGTACTCTTTTTCTCAAATTAAGTGAATGCTACATGTCAATCCTGAACAAAAGACAATGAACGTAATACACAATGACTAAAACATAATAATAAGTAGAAAAATACAATGACGAACAAAAGACAAAGTGATGAGCAGAAAGATACAATGACGAACAAAATACATAGTGGTAAATTTTATATTTTTAATATGAGTAGCAATTGAAAAAACGCAATGACCAGAACTTATAACACAATATATAGAAAACTCAATAACCAACCAATAACACAATGTATAAAACTCACCATTTTTATATAGCAACACTAAAGACAAAAAAAAGTTTGTTATTATGGTTTGTTTTTTTAAAAAAATATTATTGTTTCAAAAGTTATTAATGTTTTTAAAATAACTTAGGAATTAAGATGTGTTTTGCATGCGGAGAGAACAAAGTCAACATGTAGTGATGTTAAATCATGAAGGAAAATGTTCATGTATAACATCATGAAAAAAATGTTCATGTCTTGTTATACCTAGACGACGAAAATACACAAACCAAAAGTTCATTTCCTTTTCTAGTATTGTGCAATTTCATATTTCTCTTATCAAAAGTGAGTTTAAGAAAAATCACCTAATGCAAATATTCTTAATCTACTCCTTACCACCAGAAGATATTAAAAGAATTCTCGTACATCTACAATTTACTCAAACAGACTTGAACATCTTTATCGGGTTTTAAAGTCATCAAGTTGTAAGGTGCGTGATTGTATTTCTCTGATATGGTGAATTGGAATTTAAAAACAAGCATAGCCAGAATAAGTTTAGCTGCTATAAGTGTGAATCCTTGCCTAATACAAATACGTGAACCTAGAGCAAAAGGCAAGTAGTTCCGTGCGTGAGAAGGATTTAGCTTATCAAATCTATTTGGATTGAACTCATTGCATCTTCACCCCATATTTGCTTATAATGATGTATGGCAACAATTGGGAACCAGATTGACAATCCCTTAAGAATAAGGAGGTCGCCAGCTCTTGGGAGTACCGATCTCGGAGGATACAACCTCAACGTCTCTTTAACAATCCAATTACATTAATATTAAAAATATATATAGCAAGCTCAATTCACATAAAATAATTTAGTGTTAGAAGTTATGATACGATCATATAATAAAAATATTATTATTATTATTAGTATTATCATTATTATTTAAGTTTATCTATTATTTAGTTTCCTTATTATAGTCAAATTATGTTTCCTTATTGTTTATCTTTCTTTAATTTTATGTATTTGTTTTCCTATATAATGTAATCTTGTTTATGAAAAAGAATAAGAAAGAATTATTATTTTGGGTTATTTTATCTTCTTCTCTTGTGTTCTAGGGAGATTGACAGTTATCTCGAATAAACTGTAACAATTGGTGCTTTCATTGAGCCTTAGCCTAGATGACTTTGGAAGAACTCTTGTGGGAGCATCCACATCTACCTCGTTTTACCGGATCTAATCCCGCCCTATGGATCTCTCAAGCTGAACGATATTTTCTCTTTTACGCGATATATGGCGGCTAGCGGTTTCCCTATGTCATTGAATCCTTCGATGATGAACCATTCTGGTGGTTCAATGGTTGGCTTCGAAGTTCAGATTTCCTCACCTGGGATGATTTCACTACAGCAATGGTTACTCAATTTCACGTTAGTCCCAACAATGCAATTGTCAAGTCTGATAATGAAACCATTGTTAATGAGGAAGTTACTCATGGATTGGGGAATGCGATCTTAGGTGGGCATGCAACTGGTAAATATAAGCAACAAAGTGGTAATTTGATGGTTAATAAAGTTCTCATTCAAATTTACAACAATACAATTAGCTCGTTGGCGTCGACACCGTTAAAAGGTGCAACAAGTCAATCCGTGTTGCGCCCTTTAAGGTGGTCCGTTGACATTGGCCCAAATAGCACCGGAAGACTCGAATGGCGGCCACCGTGGTGCTACGTTGAGACCGCCCCACTTGTCGTCGTACGACTTGAGTGGCGACCGCCTTGGCAACGACATTCCGTCCTTGAGGACAAGGTCGTTTTCAAGGGGTCGGGAATTGATACGATCATATAATAAAAATATTATTATTATTTTTATTATTTAAGTTTATCTATTATTTAGTTTCTTTATTATAGTCAAATTATGTTTCTTTATTGTTTATCTTTCTTTAATTTTATGTATTTTTTTTCTATATAATGTAATCTTGTTTATGAAAAAGAATAAGAAAGAATTATTATTTTGGGTTATTTTCTCTTTTTCTCTTGTGTTCTTGGGAGATTAACGGTTGTCTCGAATAAACCGTAACAAGTTATCAATTATCTATAACAGAATGCTTCTTTGGAAGCGGTCCCAAACTAACTTTTGAAGCTTCTTAAAATCGAATCATATTTATAATCGTGTTAAAAAGGTTAACTGCTCTATTCGTCGTCTTCCGTGATTTAATTGATGCGGTTGTGAGAAACCCACTTCAAAATATCTCTCAACAACTTTCAACTTTTCTAAAATTTTCAAAATGTTTAAACTTTTTCACGACTATTAAACCAAAGAGCAATGTTAATTAAGTAATTAATGTTTCACTTAATTTAAATTGCATACAGCTAATACTTCCAGTATTCTTAACAAGCTTGTATGCATTGTCTTCATTTTAACTTCCTTTTCTAGTTGTGCATTGATATTCAGCTAGAAGTCTCTTTTATTACCAGAAAATCTCCTCCTAGCTATTTCCTAACTTCTTCTTTACTTTCGATCTCTTCCTCTTCTTTCATCGAATCATACCCCCCCCCCCCCCTCGCTTGCTGATTTCTGTCATAGTTATTACTACCCTCTTGTTGAACTCTTTATTAAAGATTGAATTCTAACAAGGATGGTGGCAATGTTAAAGAAAATATCGGCGTACTAAAAGTGTCGGGCATTATGAACTTTATGGGAAATATGGTACTAAAAGTGTCAAACATTATAAACTTTATAGGAAATATGGTAATTTGACGATAATATTGAGAGAGTAAAAAAAGAAAATTATGGTGTAAACTGGATTATTCGATTTGCTTTGTTATAAATGGTCAATACATATATTGTACATCTACCTGAATACATTCAAAAAGTGGTCCCTAATAGTACATGTACCAAACTAAGTGGTCCTCAGATGGGACCATTCTGTTTCATGTCACCATCTAACGTATATTTGTTAAAATGATGTTCTTTAGAGGGGTCCACTTGTCAATGTTCATTACATGTCGTTTTCACGACCACTTTTTGTATTTATTCTATCCATTGGATTTTTATTCTAAGGTGTTTTCCCTACATAAAAAAGGTTAATTTTCTTACAAGTCTTTGGGTAAAATTAAGTAATGGCTAGCTTAAACACATTGTACATGTGTTCTATTTAACAAAGACAATATTTTTCCCTTTTTGTAACTAGCATCAAATGTGGTTCAAGATGTATTGTGTTTAGTGAGCTCTTCCACACACTCTCAATATCAAATTTCACTCGTCATAATTTTCTTCATATAATTGAATCATTTCCTTGGCGCTTTCCATCATTTCACTGACATAACTCTTTTTTTTTTTTTTTGAAAGACCAACAAAAACTTATATTAACAAATTAGCAATGAGCTAAACCACCTAATACATTCACCAAAACAACATATACATACATAAAACTCCTAAGCCTCACCACCCATTTCAAACATAAATAATGCACCAATTACAATCGAAACCTACTCCAATCCTTCCAAAGCAAGCCTCTTCTTTTGGACCTATTCCTGATCCAAAGAAAGCCTAGAGCATAGTTACCTAATTCGCGGTACGCCTCGGTACGGGTTCGTGAATCGGGTACGCAATTCGTAGATGCTTACGTTTTCGGTTCGCGGGGGTAGGTTTATTTCGGTATGAACCGGTACGATGTACCATGTATTTCAATTCGATGTATTTGTTTACTACTAAAGTTCAAAATATAATGCCTTTCATATATTTATTAATACTTGCAATTTAAAATTCAAACTTCGAAACTTCAAATATAAGTTCAAAAATACATAATACTAGAGTTAGGTATGTAAAGTTTTTTCATTTTAAACATTTGCCAAAATTCGTTTCAAGATTGTTAACCAAAAAATGTTTAATTAGTTTAAGAAAGGCCTGGTCATCAACATTATCGTCTTCTAAGAGTTGAACTTCTTGTCGACTTTTTTAGTGTTATTATTTGAGACTTTTACCAATGCATTTGTACCCAATAAAGTGTTTCTAATGTGATACGAATAACTATTCTTTAACAAACAAAAATAAAGAGTGTATATTAACTAAGAAATCATATATTTGATTAAAAATAATTAAGTTAAAAAAAAAGAAGCAAGTTTCACCGTACAACATATTTTTATAAATAAAAAGGTGAAAAACAAAAGCATGAGCATGATTTGGGCTTTTTAATAACCAAGTTGGTGGGTTTTGTTTGACAAAAGGCCCACAATATATAATAGAATTAGGTCACCTTCTTCTTTTTTGTTCTCTCGTCATCTCACAGTTGTTTAACAAGTTGCCGGACAGCTACATAGCGACCGCCAGAAGTCTTTAACAACTTGTGCCCCCAGAAAAAGGTGCCCCGGCCGAAGGTGCGGCTCGCACGCCTCTTAGGCCGGCCCTGGTTCGGCGCATGATGTGGATTTGGATCGCCGAATCGGGCTTAATCGGAACGCCGAATCGGGCTTAATCTGAACGCCGAATTGAACGGAATCGGAACGCCGAACCAAAGCGATTGAATTCGCTTTCGAATTCCGATTCGGTACGAACCGATCCAGTACGAAATTCGCGGCTAGGGTAGCGAATTAGGTAACTATGGGCTAGAGCTTTAACCTCTTCAATCAGGCTATGCGGATGAACCAAGCCACCTTTCTTTACTACATCGTTTCTCTTTTTCCAAATACGCCTTATAGTAACTAAACATACATCGTGAAAAGCTTTAGCTTTATCGGTAGGAAACGACGTGTACCTATGCAACTCCACCAAATCTCGGACACTAAATGCATAAATCGAAGGAGCCTTGCACTATTGAGAGATTAAACACCACACATCTTGCGAAAATTCACATGAAATAAAAGCATGGTCCACAATCTCCGTCCCCTTCCCACAAATCGGACAATCAAGTGAACTTACCAGAATGTTTCTCTTAGCCAAAGCTTCCATGGTCGGCAATCTTTAAAGAACGGCTCTCCATGTCACGAAACCCACTTTCTTCGGGAGCCAATTGTTTCATTCAAAAACATTATCTGGCTTGGATAACGACATCTCCAACAGTAAACCTTTCAAACTTCTAACAGAAAACTCCCCTAAATGATCACCACACCAGATGCCCTTGTCCTTTTCAGGACTAATTATCACATGTTTACAAATAGATAATAAACCTCTAAATTCTTCCAAATGTGCCAAGTCAAGGATCTCCTTGCCAATCACATCTTCCACATATTACCCCATCAATTATGTATAGACGATCATCTACCACACACCATTTCGACTTTTCAATTGAAAAACATATTCGGGAACCGGTTACAAAACGGGTAGTCGTCCACCCAAATATCCAACCAAAACAAGTGTTTTCCCCATTTTTAACATCTGTTCTGAAAAGCTTGTTCAACACAACGCCATCCGAGTTTAAATCCATAGTGATTTTACCAATTTGTCTCCACAGAACATCACATGACAATTTAGTTGTGATATAAGACAAAGGTCAAGCAGAATGATGAAAAGACCATATTACGTTCCACCGTAGTTTTCCTTTCTCATTCTTAAACCGCCACCACAACTTATTTAACAGTGAAACATTTATATCCCTCAAAAAACCCAACCCGAGTCCCCCATATTCCACCGGAGCCGACACCTTCTCCCAAGCTACCAAATTCAGTTTTTCTTTCCCCTCCGAACCTACCAAAAAAATTATCCTTAGGCGATCTAACATTTCGATTACCCTAGTTGGAGCCTTAAAAAGTGAGAAATAATACGTGGGTAGAGAATTAAGGACCGATTTCAGAATCGTTATGCGTCCCCCAATAGACAGACTCTTTGCTTTCCACCTTTACAATTTTTTTCTAAACAATTCCACCACCGGATCCCACGAGTTAATTAGGTTCATGTTTGCTCCAATTTGTAAACCCAGGTGTTGAAAAGAATCCGGCCCCACCTTGCATCTCAACAAAACAACCATCCCCTCCTTTTCTGTGTCATTCACCTTGGCGCCAAAAACTCTACATTTTGATAAATTAATTTTTAAACCCGACACCAAATAAAAATATCTCAGGATCCTTTAAAGGCTCAACGCTTTATAACGGCTCCACTCACCAATTAAAACCACGTCATCCGCGTATAACAGATGTGACAACACCGGCCCCGCAGACCCACACCTTAAACCCGAGAAAAATCCTTTTTCTATCGTTGCTTTTACCATCCATGTTAATCCTTCCATAGCAATAATGAACAAAAATGGAGATATCGGATCTCCTTGTATGAGGCCCCAAAAACACTGCAATTCCATGGTAGGTGACCCTTTCACCAATACTGAAGCCCGGAAAGCCGTTAGAATAGCCGAGATCCATCTTCACCATCTCAATGGAAATGCCATTTGTTCTAAAATCGAGTCTAAATAATTCCAATTTAGCGAGTCGTATGCCCTTTCCAAATCCACCGTAAAAAAATTCCCCTTTTTTTATTCATGTTTAGCCAAGAAAATACCCCGTTTATAATCAAAGGGCCATCCAACATACTACGGTTGGCAAGAAAAGCCGACTGCCATTCAGAAATTAGCCCCCCAATCACCATGTTCAACCACCCGACCAACACTTTAGAGATAACCTTATTAATACTTCCAATCAAACTAATCGGGCGGAAGTCCCCTAAAACCCATTAAAAATAGACTGTGCCTAAATGTCTGCATTTATAACAACCCCCCCCCCCCCCCTACACACACACACGTTTTATATTATGCACTATCAACACCATACTACTGGATAATGTTGGCTTGTTTCTTAAAGATCGACATTAACTGGCACTGTAGGATAAGTTATAATGCCTCGTTAAAACCTCACCAAGAAAACCCAATCGGATAAAATTTAGTTAAGGAAAAGACTACAACATTTATATTTCTCCCCCACAATTTTACATAATGTCTTAGTCTGTTAAATCCAATCTTCTACGACAGCTTCTTGACTTGATTTCTGATGTAGACTTCTTTGATCTGAACCATGCAAGTTTTATTGTGTTATGTCTTCATATATGGTCTTTAGGTCATTCTTGAGTTTTTCTAAACCACGTGTATCACGTATGCCTTGGATCATTAACTGTAACACCCAGCTAAAGCGGAATACGCCCGAGTGTGAGGTACAGATTGCTCAAAACATATGTGACACTATTAAGTGACAATATTACCATTAATTGATTTACACATCAAGTACAAAAGTTTGTAACAAAGAATATAAGGAAAATACAAGAACAATTAACATCTTGTCCATTTATTAATATAACCAAAGTACTAATGTCTTCTTCTCGTGATATCTTCTAATCGCTATGCCTGTAGCATATATATAAAATAATGTCAACTAAATGAATAGTTGGTGAGTTCACAAAAGTTTTGATATAAGTACATAAAAATCTACAATTCCATGAACAAGTGTAAATGAGCAAGTAAGGTCCTTTCCAGTTGGGATTGTGCACCACTGTACTCGGATAATAGCGTAAGTAAGTGTCCTTTCCGTAGGTAACAACCAACGTACTCGGATCGAGGGTCCCTATTCCACTCATAACATCGATGTCCTGGGTGCAGGGGGGGGGCGTTTGATCATACTTAATGAGGAAACCATGAGCAAGCAATCTTTGAGCAAGTAAGAAAATAAACACACAAATCCATGTAACGAATTGTAGTTTGTAAATAATGAATAAAAGAAATTGTAATTTGGATAAGATATATATGCCACCCCCAAAAGTAATAAAAGAGTAAAAAGAGGGTGTGAGAAACTCACCTCGAAGTTGAAGACAAACTTGAAATAAAACCAAAAGCGCGTAAATGAAACCGAAGTAATTGAACTTCACGAACTAGAATTAAAAGTACAAATTAAAGATTAACTAACGACTTATAAAAAGTAGATAAATTGATTTATCGAAAATTAGAAATGTTTAATGTATGTTTTATTATTTTATGAAGTTCGATGTTATAATATTATAATATTATAATTTAACGGAATGCTAAAGATTTATTAATTTAATATTATTTAAATTACGAGATTAATTTTAAGTTTTAATATGGTAAAGGTTACGAAAATATTGGTGTTGACGATATATTCTATTTTGAAAATAAAAGTGGCAACGAATTATAAAGTTTAACGAACAAAACATAATATATATAATTAAAACGAATTTAAAACGAATTTGTCGGGTTTGAGATTTATAATGTTTATGAACTATGGGTCTTTAACGGAATTTTTAGTTTGAAAATAATTACGTTGGCATGTTATAAAGTTTAACGAAATAATAATTATTTATTTAATATTACTTATGAGATTAATATTAAATTTGAATATATTAAGGTTTACGAGACTTTACCGGTATATTGTAGTTTAGTATAAACGTTGTCGTTTGGAATTTATAATGTTTACGTCGAGATTGTATATATATATTTGTATATTTATTTAACGAGTTTTAACGAACATTTCGGGTTGGTAAAAGCTTGGTTTTTGGATGAAAAGGTTATAAAATAAACTAAAACAATATTTATTTAATTTAAAATGATTTTATTTAATTTATAATAATTTTTATAAACTTTATTTGATTTTTAAATGATAAAGAAAAAGGTTTAAAAATATATAAAAAAACAAAATTCACACATTAGTGACTTAGCCAGTAGACCAGTTTGAGTTTAATGTTATTAGATGGAAAAAGTTATATATATAATATATCTCTAGTTCATCTTCTATACTACCAAACTCTAGAATCCTAATTTGTTAATCCGTTAACTGTTTGGTGTTTGGTCAAAATAGTTTAGGGGTTTTGTTTTGCGGCATAAAACAATCATAATTCATACTTTAATTACCTGTAATGTTTCGGGTTGATGGTGAACGGTGGGTGGCCGGAATCGGACTTTGAAGAACAATTTAAGGATTATTGAGAGTGTGTTAGATTAAAGTGATGATTGGGGCAAGTTTAGACGCACGTTTAGGTCCTATTTATAGGTTTAATTGGAGCGTAGGACGATTAACATTAGTTATTGAAATTGAATATTATCCGGCGGATTACCCAGATTATTTGACGCAATATTTCACGTTATAACGAGATATGAATTTGCCGTTATAGTTGACGAGTCTTACGAGTTTTAAAGGGTCAAAACGCATGTTTTAAGTGTCACACCCCAACCTACGGCAGAAATGTCGGGGCGCGAACTGATTGTCACAACTCTCAAGGTTACTATCATGCAACATTATTTAAATGACAATATCTATTTAATTCGATTTAATAATTCAAATAATTCAAGTACAAAATACAACTTATTAAACAAACAACAATTACAAATTAAATTCTTTATTGTATCTTTCCTAACTTAAATTCTTCACTAAGTCTTCACCAACCTTCGTTAAATTTGTACAATAACCTGCATATGCGTATAAAATAGAATTTTGTCAACAACACATGTTGAGTGAGCAACACACCAGTTTAGTTGTACATGTAGTATATATAACAAAATACATAGCTGCAACAAGTCATATGATAATAACAAATTAACCAAATGAGCAAGTATAACTGAGATGTCGAGAAGCACAAAGGCTATAACGACTGGCGTATGATCATACTAGACTGAGTTATGTTGGACCTCTCCAAATGTGGAAGCATATAAAGCAAGTAAGCACATAAACAAGTAAGGTATAAGTTGTTAACACATAAGACAAAGTTGCAGTTTTGAGTATAAGTAAATATGAGAAATATATTTACGCATATATCCCCAAAACGTGGAAAACAAGTAAAATAGGGGAATGTGGTACTCATCTCAATAGACGAACAATAGCGAAAAGAGAAGTATTAAAATGATGATTCACGGAAATCACGCGCTTCGGGAAAATACTGACGAGAACCCTAAGTAACAAATAAATACGGATTAAATAAAGAATCAAAAACTAGAGAAAAGTTCGGGTTTAATGATCGAATGTAATTTTTACAAAAGCTTTTTATTAGTTAGATTTATTATAAATTTTATTATCAAAGTCTTATCGTAAAAAAAATTAAATATAATAAACACCTAAAAATGCTCGATTAAATACTTATAAAGATTTTATAGATTATATAAAGAGATTTGTTTTCTCAATCTAAGAATACGTTTAATATATGTTTATTATTAATAAATATTTCTTTTATATTAGTATCGTACATAATAAGTGATTAATAAATAATAATAATAATAATAATAATAATAATATGATCTTTTACAAAATACTTAAAGTATATAATTTAAAAAGATTAAAATTAGATATATACATTTTAGACTTAAACTCTTTTTAGATTCTTTATTATACACACCTTTTTAATATAATAAACCTTATTAATATTTATGTTATAAAAACTTTAGCAATTGTTAACAACTCTTATACAATATATATATGTGGTTTACCGAGGCTATGAAAAGTATTTAGTTAATATGTTGGTTTTTATAAAATACCAATTAATCATTATATTGTAATACACTTTACTTGATTAAATATCTTATCAATATGATATATGTATTAGAATCCAAAAAAAAAAATGTAAACAAAAATACGGGCTGGGGGTTCGAACCTGCGTCCCCCCGGTGTAAGGCCCCGTTCCCGGTGCCTCACTTTAACGTCGGATTTACTCATAAACGCAGTTCTACAAATCATATTTATTAAAACTTTTGCGGAAATGTTAACTTTAATCATTTGATACAAAACATTTGATCTTTTCGTTAAAACATAATATTCAACGTCTTATTCAAATCATCATTTATCTTCCATCTTCAGATGCCAGCCATTCAATCCATACCATGTGCCATCCGCGTGCCATATCAATAAACATATTCACCTGCGTGCATACTAAAAGTCAGTTACGCTGAGTGAGTTCTAGTTAATCATGCGACATACAATACATACACATATCTTACATACATACATACATACATACATACATATCTTAACCTTGTATAAATATCCATAAGAGGAACGTCACATAATATGTATTAAAATAACTATTACTATTACCCCTACTATTTATATTCTCCATATAAGGACACTCTATATATATTCTTCATAGAAGGACACTGTATATACTTCCATAGAAGGAACATCCTATATATTTCCATAGAAGGAACACTATAATATTAAAAACCAAGTTTTACCGAATTCACCTAAAAAAACACACAAACGGCAAGGGTACCGGTCGCATTATAGTTAGCAAGTAAGAACGGATATCGAACCTAGACTTTCTTTTAACTTTTTTTTAGAATTTTTTTTATTAATTAAACTAATAAAACTTAACTAATTAAAAATTTAAACTAAAAATAAAAATTTATAAAAATCGGGTTTTAAACAAATATGAGAAACGACTACCTAGGTAATGGAAACCTTACTAGTTAAATTAATAGTTAACGAACTTGACTTGGTTGAAAAACAATATCTTAAAAAATATGTCACTAAAGACCACCAAAGTACGCTAGATCGCCTCCCGGCCTCACCAACGACACCCTAGAACTCTAATGACATGTGAAGCTCAATTGTTGAAGGTTTGGATCACCTCCCGGTCTCACCTTGCCTAATAATATTATGGTACCCCAAAACCCGAATCACCTCCCGGTCTCTTCGAATACAATATATATTAATATAAAGAGCGTATTTTTAATTAACTTGAACACAACTTGTATCACAATAATCTTAGGGACCTAGAATAACTCACTCCCGTGCAATTATTACCCAAACCCGCAAAAGACAAAGATGATACAACACTAAATCACCTCTCGGTCTCTCTAGTGAAAGAACAATAAAATCTAATAAACTTTTATAAATTACTCCTACGGTTATTTCGACCATAAACCGCAAACAAGTTGAAAACACAAAGTAAACAACCTAATCATGTGTCTAACAATCACCAAAAATTATTAAACACAAGTGGAATAAATATTATAATAATAAACTAGATTTAATCACTCAACAATATTATGACCAAACCAATTAAAAACCTTTACCATAATATTAAATCAACCAAAGTCAATAGCAGTTCGTCAAACCATTAATCTAACACAGTGCTCAACAAAAACTTAGGTAGTATAAAAATTTAGCTGCTCATATAAAAGTCAACAAAAAATAATATAAGATCAAAGTTCATAGAAAAATAAATACTAATAATGATTGACTTATCTGCTTCTCTTTTATTTTCTATTTCGGAATAATACACAGTAGCCTCACCTAAAAAAAACACTCAAAGTTATATTCTTCTAACCTGTCTGTTGACTTCCTCGACCAGAGCTACAACGCACAGCACACCCCAAAAATTATATTATTATTGTTTCTTGTTTACTGTAGCCGCACAACTCCCCAATAATATCTATTACTTTGTTTTGACTTTATGGATACCAACTTTGTGCACATGAGCCACACGAACACAAAATAATATTAATATCGTCTTCTTCCTTTTGCTTTGACTTCACGAGACTTTTTCAAAACAGTAGCGGCACCCCACTTTTTTAAATTATCTCTCTCTGCTGCGTCTCTTTATATTCTTCACAATGTAGTAGTAGCCATCCAAAAAAAAAACAATTACGATAGCCCAACTCCAAATTTTAAATTCAATCTTGAGGCCCATCTGACTTTTTATTATTTCCTTTCATAACATACGAATAATCATATGCATGCATCCTATTTAACTATTATTATTATTATTATTATTAAATAGTTATAACTATTATGAGAACCATTTTACTCGTTTTAGCTCGTCGACTTATGAAATCTTTAAAATCCACATACGAGCATAAATAGAAATATATTCAATAAAAACTGGCTCAAAATACTTGAAAGGGTAGGAAATATTTATATAATAACATGTATATTTTAAACCATATCAAATTTCCCCATACTTAAACCTTTTTCGTCCCCGAAAAATATATATATTGCAATGGAATCAGAATTCAAGACTAGTTTTCAAAACATATAGGTTATCTTTTAAGCTCAGATAAACGCAAAAACCGCGATTGCCGATATTGTTGTCCACTTAAACCCAGCCACCAGCCTATCAAGCCCCCAATTGCACTAAGCGTTTTAAGTTCAAAAACCACGGCTACACCTACCCCATCTCAGGCAAAGAGAGCTAGAAAAAACTAGAGTCAAAGCAAACGGGTTTGAAAAATCACCATAAGCCAAGGACTCGTTGATGGTAATAATTAGATGCACTCGGTGAAATTTGATGGATGAATGGTCTTGTGGAGGACGTACGAGTTATTCCTAAATATTATTGGACTTTGTCCTATAAATTCCTAATTTGATATTTATTGACTAAGAACCTTTGAGTCCCAATAGTGTATCCTCAGAGTCACTATCCCCTTGGTAACACGTAAACTCTAAGTCCCGTCTAGTATGTGCAACTTTGGCCTCTTTTACTAACTTTATAGAATGCTTCTTTGGCATTTTACAATACATAACTTTCTTCACAATTATTTGCTTTTCTTGAACAACTTTTGATAATACACATAACTTTCAAAACATACTTCTCTCTTTTTTTTTCTTTTTCGCTTTTTTTTTCTTTTTTCTTATTTTTTTATCACCCTAAAGTATATAACTATTTCTAAGTTCGTAAAAAGATGGACATGTGGTGGTGTGATGATTTGAGTGCATCTAAGTCTTACCTTCTTAAAGTTTTTAGATTATGGTAATCCTCCCTAAACATCGAAATTCGGTTTCACCGTTTTTCAAATTACTAAATATATAAAACTTGCTAAAGAGGACTATAAAAGCTAGTTGGGCCTACCGACACATCCCAAGTTTTGTACGTTATCTTTTATTTAATCTCATATATAATAGTAGTTTTAAAAACCAATCTCAAATTTTTCTATCATTTTCCATTATTTGAAAAAAATTCATTAAAATTTTCGGGACATTTTTTTTTGAACTTTTTTTTATATTTTATATTTTTTTTCTTTTTTTTATAATAAAATTTGAAACTGTTTTTTTTATTTTTATTTTTTTTATTTTTTTAAACTTTTATTTTAACCAAAAGAAAACAACAGTTCCCATCCCCACACTTAAAATCTACATTGTCCCCAATGTAGGAATAGAAAAAGACAGAAAATAAAGCCGAATAAAAAAAATGTAAGCAAATAAAACAATAAATTGGAACATACTCCCCTGGTAATAATGCAGTTATCTTCACAAGTCTTGTTCCAAGGCGACCGTATAGCATTTCATTCGCGGCCGCAGCTTCTGGGTGTCCTCTACAATATGATAGGCTCAGAAAATCCTCACCCGAATGGAGATTGAGTACGAATAAGAAAATCCAATCATGCAAAATAAAACTCAAAACAACCCAAATAAAACATCAGACAGACTCTTAGGACTAAAACAGACTCAAAGAAAAAATAAAATAAAGCAGAATAAAGATAAAAGAAAATAAAAATAATGAAACTAAAATTTTATACAAACTCTACAACTCGGGCAAAGTCCTGAGTATTCTCTTTTCCTCTACTCTCCAGGCGGATCAAGGTAGATCGCCTCCTCCTCGCGATCACCAAGTGAACCTCCAACATAATGCTTCAGTCTATGCCCATTCACTTTCCAAGAATTTCCATTGTCAGCCTCTATCTCAACCGTTCCATACGAAAATGCCTCTATCACTACAAATGGACTAGCGCATCGGGATTTCAATTTACCCGGAAACAACTTCAACCGGGAATTATATAGAAGCACCTTATCCCCACACTACTCTTTGGTCCCCTTAATATGTTTATCAAGACGTTCCTTTGTCCACTCCTTATACCCCCCAACTTTTTTCATACGCCTCATTCTGCAGCTCCTAAACCTCATGAATTTGAAGAAACGGCTCTTTCCCGCCGCAGATAAATCAAGATTTACGGCTCTTAAAGCCCAATACGCATGATGTTCTAATTCAACAGGGAGATGACACACCTTTCCATAAACTAGTCGAAAGGGAGTGGTCCCGATAGGCGTTTTTAATGCAGTACGAAAGGCCCAAAGTGCATCATCTAGCTTTTCAGCCCAGTCTCCGCGACCGTTCCCTACTGTTTTCTCTAAGATCCTCTTAATGCCACGATTGGTGTTTTCCACTTGACCGCTAGTCTGAGGATGGTAGGCCGTAGAAAGTCGATGGGTGACCCCATAACGTTTCAAAACCTTATCCATCTGAGCATTACAAAAGTGGGTACCCCGATCACTGATTAGGGCCTTAGGAGTTCAAAATCGAGCAAAGAGTTTTCGAAGGAATCCCATTACAACCCGCGTGCCATTTCTAGGTAAGGCTTGAGCCTCCACCCATTTGGACACGTAATCGACAGCAACAAGGATGTATCTATTCCCTCTAGACATAGGAAACAGACTCATAAAATCAATGCCCCATATATCGAAAATCTCAACCACCTGGATGGGGTTTTGTGGCATCTCATTTCGGGATGAGATGTTTCTAGCTCTCTGACACGCATCACACGAACGGACAAACTCATGCGCATCACGAAAAATAGTCGGCCAATAGAATCCCGCATCAAACACGCGTTTGGCGGTATAAGTCGCACCAAAATGGCCACCAGTCGGGCCCTCATGACAATGTCGAAGAATACAACGAGCTTCATCACCAAAAACACATCTTCGAATCACTTGATCCGAGCCAATACGGAATAAGTGCGGATCCTCCCAAATGTAGAACTTGACATCTGCAAAGAACTTCTTCTTTTGCTGATATGTCAGCCCGGGCACTAACTCACCAGAGGATAGATAATTAGCAAGATCAGCAAACCATGGAAAACCCTCGTCACTCGCTTTCAAATATAATAAAGTCTCGCCCGGGAAATCATCACCAATTCCCTGTTCCCGGGTCTTGTCCATGTCGGAATTTTCTAGTCGTGACAAGTGGTCGGCGGCAACATTCTCAGCCCCTCTTTTATCCTTAATTTCTATATCGAACTCTTGAAGCAAAAGGATCCAACGAAGGAGTCAGGGCTTTGCATCTTTCTTAGCGAACAAGTAACGTATAGCCGCATGATCAGAGAATATGATAGTCTTAGAAAGCACGTGATATGAACGGAATTTATCGCACACGAAAACAACCGCAAGAAGTTCCTTCTCTGTCTTGGTGTAATTCTCCTGAGCATCGTTAAGGGTTTTGCTAGCATAATAGATGGGATGGAAATGTTTCTCTCTACGCTGCCCTAACACGGCTCGAACAGCAAAATCGCTCGCATCGCACATGATCTCAAACGGAAGATTCCAATCGGGAGCAACAAGAATAGGAGCACTCACTAACCTCTCCTTAATCAACTCAAAGGCCCTCAAACACTCCTCATTAAAATCAAACGGCCTATCTTTCTCTAGAAGCTGGGTCATCGGACGGGAAATTTTCGAGAAATCTTTAATAAACCGGCGGTAGAATCCCGCATGACCTAAAAAACTACGAATAGACTTCACGGAAGTGGGCGGTGGAAGTTTGGAAATGGTGTCTACCTTAGCTCTATCTACCTCAATCCCTTCACTAGAAATCTTATGACCTAAAACAATACCCTCACGAACCATAAAATGACATTTCTCCCAATTAAGCATAAGGTTCGTCCCTTCACATCTAGCGAGCACTCGATCTAAGTTACGCAGACAATCATCGAAGGAATTCCCAAAGACAGAAAAATCATCCATAAATACTTCCATGGAATCCTCGATTAACTCATGAAAAATGGCCACCATGCAGCGCTGAAATGTGGCTGGAGCGTTACATAATCCAAATGGTATGCATCGGTACGCGAATGTGCTAAAGGCACATGTAAATGTGGTCTTATCCTGATCACCCGGTGCGATGGGGATCTAGAAATAACCGGAAAAGCCATCAAGGAAACAGTAGAACTGCTGTCCTGACAAACGCTCAAGCATCTGGTCGATGAATAGAAGCGGGAAGTGGTCATTTCGTGTGGCCTCGTTAAGTCTGCGGTAGTCGATGCAAACTCACTACCCTGTTACAGTCCGTGTCGGTATGAGCTCATTCTTTTCATTCGTGATAACTGTCATACCGCCCTTTTTAGGGACCACCTGGACTGGGCTAACCCACGCGGAGTCGGAGATCGGAAAAATCAAACCAGTATCGAGCAACTTAATAACCTCCTTCTTGACAACCTCCTGCATGTTCGGGTTAAGCCTCCTCTGCGGCTGAACCACAGGTTTAAACTCGTCCTCCATAAAGGTTTTATGTGTGTAGAATGACGGGTTTATACCTTTGATATCCATAAGCTTCCAAGCGATGGCATGCTTATGAGGTTTCAGAACAACCATCAACATCTCCTTCTCCTCCGTCTCCAAACTCGAAGAGATGATGACGGGAAGTTGAGACCCCTCCCATAAAAAAGCATACTCGAGGTGAGATGGTAAATATTTTAGCTCTAAAGATGGGGGGTTCTCAACATATGGTTTTTTCAATCGGAAACTCTCGCTCTTCAACCTAAAGGACATTAGAAAAGATTTGGGAACTCATGATTGGATCGTGTCCTCCTGTCTCAGGTAACTGCTGCTCCTCCTTCTCTTACAACTCAAAGTCAAATTATGTCATCTCGAATGACTGATTTTCCACATCGATGATCTGGGTGTCGGACGTGTCTCTCTGGCAGACCTTCGTAAGATAGTCGCCTACATGCATCATGAAAGTGTCGATGAAGTAGAGAGTGTCAACCTGCTGCTGAGTATGCCACATTGATTTCTGCACGTCGAATGTGACCGTGTCATCATGAACTCGAAGAGTCAATTTGCCATCGGCAACATCAATGAGAGCGCGTGCGGTGGCTAAGAATGGACGACCGAGGATGAGTGGAACATTCGAGTCCTCATCCATATCGAGAATGACAAAGTCGACCGGAAAGATGAATTTGTCCACCTGCACCAACATGTTCTCCACAATGCCCCTTGGGAACTTCACAGACCGGTCTGCCAGCTGGATACTCATTCGGGTGGGAAGCAGCTCTCCCACGTTAAGTTTGGCAAACACTGAATAGGGCATGAGGTTAATGCTTGCACCGAGGTCGAAAGCATTGCTAACATAAAGATTACCAATCAAGCAAGGAATAGTAAAGCTGCCCGGATCTGCAATCTCCCTAGGAAGCTTGTTCTATACGGCGGTAGAACACTCCTCACTAAGAGTAATAGTAGAAAGCTCCTCAAGTTTCTTCTTATTTGTGAGTAAATCTGTAAGAAACTTGGCGTGTTTTGGCATGTTCGCGAGAGCTTCAATAAACGGAATGTTCACATGGAGCTTCTTAAGCATGTCGAGAAACCTAGAGTACTGCTCCGAATCATTCTTCTTGACCAATCGACCGGGATATGGCGGTTTAGGCTTATAAACGCGCACCGGTTCCTATTCAACCTGCTTCTCTTTCTCAACTGACGCTCCGCCTGACCGTGAGGTACTTGCTGGGCCTCGCCTCTGGTTCACCGTATCAGGTGGTGTCTCTAACTCCAGCTCTTCGTCAACTTCCTCCTCCTCTCTTGGTGTATCTCTAATGACCCCTCTCCCACTTCGGGTAGTCACTGCCTTGGCCTGAGCATTTTGAAATGGTTTAGAATAGGTGGGGCTAGGATTAGGGACGGTGTTACTTGGAAGACTCCCCGAGGGTCGTTAATCAATCTTTGCGGAAAACTTACCAAACTTGGCCTTGAGATTCTGAAATGCGACCTGTTGTCCCTTCATGAACGTCTCATGCTGCATAAGAGTGGATTTGGTGTTGGCATCATTTTGTAAGAGCTGATTTAACAATTGAGATTGGTTAGCCAACATCTCCTCGATCTTAGAAGTACTATTTGGTACAAGAGAAGGTTCGGGGGCGGGTTTCTGGAACTGATTCTGGCGTTGCTGATAACCGGTGTTACCGGCCCGCCAATTAGAGTTAGAATTATTGTTTCGCCACCTTGAATTGAAGGAACGGTTTTGATTTGCAAGAAAATCTACCTCCTCCTGAGAATCAACGGAAAAATCGGCTGTCTCGTGATTTCCACGGCATATCTCACACCTACGAGCTTGCAACCTAAGCTCTCTGACTTCCCTCTTCAGTGCCTCCACATCTGCCGACACACTCGTATTTTGATCAAGATGATGCACTCCACGTGATGCTGAGATGGTTGCGGCCTTGGCAGCCGAAACGAACCTTCTACTCGGTGTATGATGATCCCCTAATGCAATACTCTCGAACATTTCTTCAGCCTCCTCTATGGTGAGTTTATCAAGCATGTTTCCTCCAGCGGCGGTATTGAACCGTTGTTGGGTTTCAGGAGTAAGACCGTTATAGAATTTTTCAACTACAGCCCAATCGTTTAGGCCATGCTGAGGACAATGGCTTATAAGAGTTTGGAAACGCTCCCACGCGTAATAGTAGGACTCATCGGGGTCCATATGAAAAGAACGGATTTGCTCGCGTAGACGCCCGGCCTTCAATGGAGGGGAAATACTTCCTAAGGAACTTGGACTGCATGTCGGCCCATGTGGCGATTGAGGCGTTCAGAAGAGAGTCAAACCATATAGAAGCATGACCAGAAAGTGAGAATGGAAATAACTTAAGATGAATGATGTCAGACGAGATATTATTAATATGAAAAGTTTCGCAGATCCGCACGAATCGGGACAGGTATCCCGGAGCATCTTCGTCATCCAAGCCGTGGAACTAAGCAGAATTAGTTATAGAATTCATGATGTGAGAGGGAATTTGCCAGTTTTGATTATAGTCGTAGCAGGTCGGACAATTGCAGATCGGGCCCCCATGATTCCATCGCTGGCTCTAGCATGAACAGTTTGTCTCGGCGGTGCAACGGCGTCGCCCATATCTATTTTTTTAATATATTTAAAAATAAATCTAAAGGCACAAATAGCAAGTAAAGGCACCTTAAAACAACTAAAAAGCAAATAAGCAAATAAACAGATCAGATAATCAACTCAGTTAAAACAAAGAATTCACCAGTGCCCCGGCAACGGCGCCAAAAACTTGATGTGTGAAAGACGTATATAATATTAAAAACCAAGTTTTACCGAATTCACCTAAAAAACACACAATCAGCAAGTGTACCGGTCGCATTGTAGTTAGCAAGTAAGAACGGATATCGAACCTAGGACACTATGGGTAAACTCTAATTATTAAACATAATGATTACTAGCCTAGACTTTCTTTTGACTTCTTTTTTAGAATTTTTTTTATTAATTAAACTAATAAAACTTAACTAATTAAAAATTTAAACTAAAAATAAAAATTTATAAAAATCGGGTTTTAAACAAATATGAGAAACGACTACCTAGGTAATGGAATCCCATTAGTTAAATTAATAGTTAACGAACTTGACTTGGTTGAAAAACAATATCTTAAAAAATATGACACTAAAGACCACCAAAGTACGCTAGATTGCCTCCGGGCCTCACCAACGACACCCTAGAACTCTAATGACATGTGAAGCTCAATTGTTAAAGGTTTGGATCACCTCCCGGTCTCACCTTGCCTAATAATATTATGGTACCTCAAAACCCGAATCACCTCCCGGTCTCTTCGAATACAATATATATTAATATAAAGAGCGTATTTTTAATTAACTTGAACACAACTTGTATCACAATAATCTTAGGGACCTAGGATAACTCACTCCCGTGCAATTATTACCCAAACTTGCATAAGACAAAGATGACACAACACTAAATCACCTCTCGGTCTCTCTAGTGAAAGAACAATAAAATCTAATAAACTTTTATAAATTACTCCTACGGTTATTTCGACCATAAACACCAAAAAGTTGAAAACACAAAGTAAACAACCTAATCATGTGTCTAACAATCACCAAAAATTATTAAACACAAGTGGAATAAATATTATAATAATAAACTAGATTTAATCACTCAACAATATTATGACCAAACCAATTAAAAACCTTTATCATAATATTAAATCAACCAAAGTCAATAGCAGTTCGTTAAACCATTAATCTAACATAGTGCTCAACCAAACCCTAGGTAGTATAAAAATTTAGCTGCTCATATAAAAGTCTGAAACAAAAAAAAATATAAGATCAAAGTTCATATAAAAATAAATATTAATAATGATTGACTTATCTGCTTCTCTTTTATTTTCTTTTTTGGAATAATGCACAGTAGCCTCACCTAAAAAAAACACTCCAAGTTATATTCTTCCAACCTCTCTGTTGACTTCCTCGACCAGAGCACTTTGGTGGGATGGTAAAGGCTTAGGCCTTTGGGTGAGAGGTCCAGTGTTCGATCCCTGACAATGGCGGTTTATTGTAAATAGTAGGAGGTAAGCTTAAACATTCAAAAAAAAAAAAAAAAAAACCCCAAAAATTATATTATTATTGTTTCTTGTTTAGTGTAGCCGCACAACTCCCCAATAATATCTATTGCTTTGTTTTGACTTTATGGATGCCAACTTTGTGCACAGGAGCCACACGAACACAAAATAATATTAATTTCGTGTTCTTCCTTTTGTTTCGACTTCACGAGACTTTTTCCAAAAAAACAATTACGATAGCCCAACTCCAAATTTTAAAATTCAATCTTGAGGCCCATCTGACTTTTTATTATTTCCTGTCATAACATACGAATAATCATATGCATATGCATGCATCCTAGTTAACTATTATTATTAAATAGTTATAACTATTATGAGAACCATTTTACTCGTTTTAGCTCGTCGACTTATGAAATCTTTAAAATCCACATACGAGCATAAATAGAAATATATTCAATAAAAACTGGCTCAAAATACTTGAAAGGGTAGGAAATATTTATATAATAACATGTATATTTTAAACCATATCAGCTTTCCATTAAAGGAACACTATGTTTTCCATTAAAGGAACACTGAGTTTTCCATTTAAGGAACACTATACTTTCCATTAAAAGAACACTATGCTTTCCATTAAAGGAACACTACGATTCCCATTAAAGGAACACTCTATATATTATCCGTAGAGGGAACTCTATACATAATTTATTATTTAATATCCATATAAGGAAACAATTTCTATTCTTGGCAATACATGCAATATCCGAAGATCGTTCACGTATCGACAAGCAATCACCCTTACACTACATACAATATTCATATCTTTATTTATAACCTAACAGTACGTGCAATATCCGAAGATCGTTCACGTACCGACAATCAATTATTCATATTTATCACATATATCATATATAGCATACACTTACCACTTAAGGTAAGTGTATTTACTAATCACATCGAGTATGCACACAGCCCCGAAAACATAACAAAGAATGGGGCTAGAAACTCACCTGAATTCTGCTACGATAGTAGTTAATCCTTTCTTCAACTGGCACGGCTAACTGTTATAACGATTACGCGCATCAATCAACTATCATTTTCCATATCGTACTTTTAGTCTAATTATAAACCTCCATGAACCGGGGTCCAGGGGCAGCGCCCCAGGCAGCGGGGTTCTAGGGGCGGCAGCCCCTAGCAAGGTCCAAGGGGCAGAGCCCCTGGCTGGGGTTAAGCTGCCATTAGGATTTTAATTTATTATTTAATTCGCTAACTCATTCTCCATAACGAATTAAGCCTAATTCGTTATCTAATTCGCTATCCTTTAAGATCTGATTCGTTAGTCTGGTTCGTTAGCTCATCATAGCGAATTGGAGCGTGACGAACCACCTGATTTGTTACCAAGTTCGTTATCTAAGTTCGCTAGCCTACGTCGTTATCCTAACGAATTGGGCGGGTAACGAATCACTTGATTTGTTATCTGATCATAACGAACTGGGAAACTGATTCGTTATCTGATCATAACGAATTGGGATAATCAATTCGCTACCTTATCTTAACGAATTGCACAAATCTTATCCAGACTTTGACTCATGGGGTCAAAGTCAAAATCGTCAAGAACAACAAATAGTCAACAGATCTTAGATCTGTAATTAAACCTTCGTTTCTTAACCAAATAACACGATTTAGGTATCAACGGATTCGGAATTATAGCGCCTATAAACCCTAACCCTTTGTTCATCCAAATATTCATGTTTATGGGGTGCGATTTAGGCATATATGCTACGGGTTCTTCATACTAACAATTAGCCTATCAAACTGTAATGGATTTCAGTGAGGTTTGCTTTGTTAGGTTCGTTTTTTTCATATGTATACAGATCTAAGACAACCTAAATGAATCCGGATCTAAAGGAACGGTTTCTAGTTATAAACGTACCTTAAACGAGTCGGTTTACGAACACGGTTAGCCTTGATGTTGTTTTGGTTCTTCACAACGATCTAGCACCAACGGAATCGGGTTTCCACCTTCGGATCTTGGCTCGGGATATTAGATAGTGTTTGTGTGTGTTTTTCAAGGTGTAGGCTATGGTGTAGATTTGGATAAAAATGGAAAGGATTAAGGTTTAAGGGGTATTTATACTCCCTTAAGCCCATGGACCTAAGGCCCATCTTTCCTTTCTGGCCCATAATTAATTCCATCTAAAATCCTACTTATCCTATTATATTTTATTATTATTATTATTATTATTATTATTATTAACCGAATGGAAAATTTGGGATGTTACACCCGGCAATCAGATCTTAATGGTTAAAGACAAACAAACTGAACCGAGTGCTCGTTTGATTAAAGATCGATATAAACAAAACATGTTAAACATAACGCAGACCCGCACTAAGAACCCTAAATCAAATCGATCAAACCCGTTAAATTAATGAAAACAATATTGGGGCTTTTGATCTGCATCATAACGCGATCTTATTCATGTGTTCAATTACCTCAATGGATGAACGAAAGTGAGTGAACAGAAGCAACAATCGCCGGCGGTGAGGAGGCCAGAAACGAGCATGAGCGTTTGATTATAATGCAATTGAATATGGGGGGTTAGATTTTCGCTGATATGAGGAAGGTGTAAGCGAGTTTAGTTGAATTATAAACAACGTTAGATGGTAAATTTGAAGTTAGGTCAAAGACGGTTAGAGTTAATATACCATATTATATATAATTGATCTATTTTCTTAATTAAATTGATGGTGAGGCCGAAAATAGCATAAAGAGTAATGAGCATGATTCAATTTCCATGATTACGACGAAAATTATGCTTCAAGTTACGTAAACGGGTATGGGTTCATGGTTACGGGTATATGGATTTGGGTTAAGGGTTATTGGATTATAAATATCATATTTTGCAAAACAGTCCTTGGATATTAGGGTTGGGATCACTTTAAGGTTAAAGTTTGGTTTCGGGTTAAAAACGTATATATTTGAAAGTAAAAGTATATATATATATATATTAATTACACAGGATAAACAAATATTAACGAAATGATGTTAACTCGAATAATGCGATACTTTTATCGATAAAATTTCCCGAACATAGAACGAGTCAGGTAACGGTTTATAAAATAATAGTTTAAAATCCGGGTTGTTACAGTCTCCCATACTTTAGGGAATTTCGTCCCGAAATTAAAGAAGATTATAACAAAACCAATAAATTTATCATAGTACAGAACTTTGAATAGTTAAACAACGCTCAAAATGCAAATCCGATAAGGGCACTTATATATAAGATGTACCAGCGGCGTATCCACCATGTCCTTATCATTTCGTACCGTTATCTCAACTACTTTCAATTCTATATTATGACACACAATCTTACGCATCATGATTTCCATGCGAGGACTTCGATCATTATGTTCCATACCATAATTATTTTCATCATCGTATGGTCCACATGATTCATTTAACCGTGTGGGTTTACAACCGTTTGAAAACACATGATTTCAGGGAAACAAAAGTTTCAAGGAGTTTTTTTAATTATATGTACACTAGAAAATTAACAAAACAATTTCAAAAATTGCAGTGGAGTTTACTAAAACAACGAAATTTCTAAGACATATTTTAAACGTGAAAGTATAAGTATTTAAAGTTGAAAAGATGCTTCTTATTAATTTTTGAGGTCTATAAAATGGGTTATGATGGATAAAGGTAAGGAAATAAGTATAAAGGTAGGATTTAATAAACAATCCATTTAATCAAAAGAAACTTTATTTATTATAAAAGATGAATAGTCCAAATACAGAAATAAGGCCATAAAGAGGTGGTACAATACATAATTAAGAAAAAGACAAACGAAATTAAGATAAAGGGAAACGGAAAAAAAAGTCTTCTCTGTCGTTGAGTAACTTAATGGACGTGACTTGAAGCACAATGAGGAGTTGCATTCATAGGAGTCGGAGCAGTCGAGGTAAATTGGTTTGGGGTAGCTTGGATTACGGGAGCTTGAACAGTTTGCAAGAAAGTTGTTTGGTGGAAATATGTTTGGTAAACTTGAGCCTGTGGTTGCGAGGTTTGGTAGTGTTGGGTTAAGTAAGGTTGACCTTGATTGATGGGAGGAGCTTGAGGAAAATGACGTTGATGGGAGCCTGGTAAGCACGGATCAAGTAGTATGGTGTACTTGTGGATTGGAGTTGATCATCTTGGGTAACTTGAGGGCACGCATTACGCAGATGATTTGGGTCCTTACAATGGTAGCAAGCATGGGTATTATAAACATCAGGTTGAGCATGAAGGGTAGGTTATTGCGGAACAGCTTGTGCAGTTGTGGGACAGGACAGATGTTAACAAGATAGCTATAACGGTTACATCGGATGCAACGACGACATAGGGATTTAACCGAGTGATGAGGATTACAAACGGAGCATGACGGAAAAGGACCGTGGTAAGGTTTCTTGTTTGAGGTGACTTTTTATAGGGACCATAAATGAGGATTCATAAGAATAGTAAAATGTTTAACTATGAAGATAACTTATAGCAATGTTGCGTTAAGAAGTAAGGGAATTTGCGTCATAAGGATTAAATGTGAAAGATTATAAGATGAGGGGATACAGGAATAGTTATTAGATGATGTAGTAAATATGATTAATGTGTGATGACTACACGGGGAGTTAAGTCAGTTTAAAACTTAGATTATTATTTGATTAAGTTTACAGTAAACTAACGAAATATAAATTGTGGATGTTGGCCTCCCATGAGCTTTCCATGGCAATTTGAATGGCCAAACGAAAAAACGAATAAAAATAACTGAGTTGGACAGCCCATGAGCGCTACATGGCAATTTGATTGTCCCAACTATTTAACGAATTAACAATGCAATGAAGTTTGTTGGCCCAATGAGCGTTACACGGCGTTTAAACCGACCAAACTAAATAACGAACTACCGAAATAAATATGGGTAGTCGGAGTATCTTGTGAATCACCACGTTTGATTACTCCAACAAAAATATGAAAACAAGTTAAGAAATGGATAGTAGGAGTGTCCATGGGTTACATGGATTTTTCACCCAACTAACCATTTAAATAACATAACACAATAATCGGGAAAACCGAGTTTAGCCACATATCCCCGTGAATTTGGTTTAGGGATGCAACCATTAATGTGATCACGGTAGATAGCCTAGGGTATCGGTCATGTGGCATTTATGGGTCTCGCTCGGGTCCATATGGTTGAGTACTGTGGTCAGGTTATCACCCAGGTAAGGAATAGCGTCTTACCTTTGGTTCTTGAAACCGTTTTGCCAGTGCCTAACTCACAGTTTATCTTCCCCTTTTCATTTTTGATAGGGACATTCCATATAGCCTAGCCCTAAGATGTACGAGTGAAAAAAAATAGGTGGGAATTCTTAAGGAATTTCCCGAAGATAAAAGCAAAATCTAATTTCGAAAAATTTTCTTTGAATGTTGAGGCATAGCCTCGGAGTTTGTGTGTGTGCATAACAATACAATAATTAATAAATAATAATTATCTAAGAAAAATGTAAACAATTTAAAATTGAACACTTAAAGGTAAACAGATAGGCACGTATAGGGTTCCTAAACATGTGTCTAAGGCAATTTCTAACGACCTATCCTAAACCTTCGGCTTTGATACCAATCTGTCACACCCCAACCTACGGAGAAAATGTCGGGGCGTGAACTGATTGTCACAGCTCTCAAGGTTACTATCATGCAACATTATTTAAATGACAATATCTATTTAATTCTATTTAATAATTCAAATAATTCAAGTACAAAATACAACTTATTAAACAAACAACAATTACAAATTAAATTCTTGATAGTATCTTTCCTAACTTAAATTCTTCACAAAGTCTTCACCAACCTGCATTAAATTTCTATGATAACCTGCATATGCGTATCAAATAGAATTTTGTCAACAACACATGTTGAGTGAGCAACACACCAGTTTAGTTGTTCATATAGTATATGAAACAAAATACGTAGCTGCAAAACGTCATATGAGAATAACAAATTAACCAAATGAGCAAGTATAACTGAGATGTCGAGAAGCACAAAGGCTATAACGACTGGCGTATGATCATACTAAACCGAGATTAGGTTGGACCTCTTCGAATGCGGAAGCATATAAAGCAAGTAAACACATAAACAAGTAAGGTATAAGTTGTTAACACATAAGGCAAAGTTGCAGTTTTGAGTATAAGTATACATAAGAAATATATATACGCATATGTCCCAAAACGTGGAAAACAAGTAAAATAGAGTGTGGTACTCACCTCGATAGGCGAACAATAGCGAAAAGAGAAGTATTAAAATGATGATTCACGGAAATCACGCGTTTCGGGAAAATACCGACGAGAATCCTAAGTAACAAATAATTGCGGAATAAATACAAATTAAATGAATAAATCTAGAGAAAAGTTCGGGTTTAATGATCGAATGTAATCTTTACAAAAGCTTTTTATTACTTAGATATATTATAAATTTTGTTATCAAAGTCTTATAGTAAAAAAAATTAATTATAATAAACACCTAAAAATGTTCGATTAAATACTTAAATAGATTTTATAGATTATATAAAGAGATTTGTTTTCTCAATCTAAGAATACATTTAATACATGTTTATTATTAATACATATTTCTTTTATATTAGTATCGTACATAATAAGTGATTAATAAATAATAATAATAATAATAATAATAATAATAATAATAATAATAATATGATCTTTTACAAAATACTTAAACTATATAATTTAAAAAGATTAAAATTAGATATATACATTTGTCTTAAACTCTTTTTAGATTCTTTATTATACATACCTTTTAATATAATAAACTTTATTAATATTTATGTTATAAAAACTTTAGCAATTGTTAACAACTCTTATACAATATATATATGTGGTTTACCGAGGTTCGGAAAAGTATTTAGTTAATATGTCGGTTTTTATAAAATACCAATTAATCATTATATTGTAATACACTTTACTTGATTAAATATCTTATGAATATGATATATGTATTAGAATCCAAAAAAAATGTAAACAAAATACGGGCTGGGGGGTTCGAACCCGCGTAACCCCGACCATCAGATCTTTACGTTTAAAGACAAACAAACTGAACTGAGTGCTCGTTTGATTAAAGATCGATATAAACAAAACAAGTTAAACAATACGCAGACCCACACTAAGAACCCTAAATCAAATCGATCAAACCCGTTAAAATTAATCTAAACTGTTTGAACCCGGGAATCAATCCTATAACTATAACAGATCTCGGATCTTTGTTAATACGATTAATACCTTAATATGGATCTAGCTCATAATTACGTTTGATTAAGTGTTATATGTGTATATGTATTATCAGTATATTAGTAGTATTATGTGAATATTCGGGGTTAATTGGTTACGAGTTTAGGTGTATTGGATTCGCGATCGAATTACGAGTCTTTTGGTAGGTTATTTGTGTGTTTTAGTTAAGAATCGAGGTTGTATTACGAATTTACGTTTCTGGGTTTCGGGGTTTGATGTTCATTGTTTCCAGAAAATCTGGAAATCTTCTTTGAAGATTTGAAGATTTGAAGATGAACATGATTCGCTATCATCTTTATGTTGATTCGTTATCTTGTTCACTTTGATTCGTTATCTAAGTTAGTCATTTCGTTATAAATTTCAAGTAATTCGTTAGCCAGTTCGCTTCAATATTTGATTCATGTTACCTAATTCGTTATTTGGGTTAACAGATTCGTGTGACACGTGTCTACCTTGGGATTTGTGTCATAACAACCTTTGCCATGTGGCATTAGGTGTCAGAGTTTGTTACAAACCGTTGTAACAACCTGATTCCCTATTAGTTGATTCGTTATCAACTGTAGCTGATTCGTTATTTATTTCGCTAAGTCTTTCTTATCGATCCGTTCCTGAAAACCTTCTAATTCGCTAAAGGTTACACTAAGCAATTCGCTAGCCGATTCGCTAGTCAATTCGCTAGTTTGACTTATTGTTGATTTTGTTTCGTTGACTACTTGATTCGTTGGATTAACTCGTTAAGATCAATCTTGATTCGCTATCTGATCCATCTTAGATTCGTTAAGATTTGATTCGTTAATTTACTGTTCACAGTTCGCTACAACTTTTTACAGTTCGTTACATTTCCTGTTCACAGTTCGTTATTTTTCACAATACACCCTTCATTTTTTGATATTTGTCAAAAATGTCCGGTATGTATGCATTTGTTTGAACCCAAGAATCAATCCTATAACTATAACAGATCTCGGATTTGTGTTAATACGATTAATACCTTAATATGGATCTAGCTCATAATTACGTTTGATTAAGTGTTATATGTGTATATGTATTATCAGTATATTAGTAGTATTATGTGAATAAGATTAAGATGAAGATCGAGAGAGAGTTTGGACAGAGTTTCGTTAATTATCTCCCAAAACTTAAATTAAGTGTGAACAGTGTTCACCTATAAATAGAATATAGGTTCAGTTCGCTAACATCCCCTAGCGAACTAGACACTACTTCGTTACATACATTACAAAGTAAATAGATTAACGAAACACCCCCTGATTCGTTAACATCCCCTAACGAATCAGGAGGGAATAAACTTAAGTCTTAGTTCGCTAAACAACCTTAGAGAACTAGACATTACATATAACAAACTAAACAGATAATACTTGTTTATTACATTAAACATAAGACAAATACGTTAACGATAATTACAAAGACTCAAGACGCAAAACCGTGCACTAACAGACACCCCCTCGTCTTGAGCTTTTTGTCTTTAAGTTACTTGAAACGCTTAGACTGCCAGTCTCTACAACTATGAATTCCATTTTCATAACAAACACGCACAACGCGTTGGAATTGCATAGCCAGATCGTAGTCTTCATTGCGCTCGATCAGAATCTGGTTCTTGTGGAGCACGTCATTGTCGGTCTCAGTTAAATTAACCAACCACATCGGGTCGATAATCTTTATAAGCTCAGTCTTCAGTCCTTTACCAAGCACAATGGCGGCCTCGCCAGTACGATTGTCGTAGTACCAGCGGTTGAATGAGAGATGCATTTGTTGGTGCATTGTCTTCACTGGTATCCGCTTCAACGTCTTCGGCGGTTTTACCTTAAGAACAAGTTTCCTCCAGCTAGTCCTTGGATCAATTTCGTCAATGCGTTTACGTCTCGGGACCTTGGTCTTGAAGAACTTGAAACCATGATTTACATTGAACAACAAGTGTTGATGAAACCACTCAGCTGTCCGGTCGCTACCACGATTGATAAATGGACGCCTCGCGAGGGTATGAACATCCCAACGCGGTAATGTAAGAACGCCCATTATCATTTCGTAGTACTGGATTCCCTTCTCCTATTTAACTATACATACCTTAAGCTCGGAATCATATAGACATGAGACGATATCACCATGAACCTTGGATACAGCCTTGAAAGAAGTCACTTGGTTTTCTTTGACCCATGCCGCAGCTGTGTCTTTTCGTTCTTGATCAACATACCTATATGCCTTGATAATTTTACTCGCCGCTTTGTAGTTGAACCACTTCCGAATCTCCTCAACAAACGGATCAAAAACTGGGCCAATATAAAAACTCTTGCCTTTGGACTTCTTCTCAAGATGATCTTCTGCTTCTTTAATCGTTTCATCATTAAACACAAGAGCACCTTGATCAACGTTTGTGTGTTGATACAAGTCAGGGTACTCCTCAGCAGTGACATCTTCCATCTCAACATCCTCGTCTTCATAAATAAAATCCGTATTCATTTGAATAGACGGATCATCTGTTATACCCTCCTCATTCACCACCTCAACGTCAGGTTCTGTCTCTAACACAGTTAATTGTTCATCATTTAACCCAAGCAGTATGGAAATCTGCTCTCGTGTCAGAGACCTATCAACGAACTCACCAACTTCAATTTCGTCCCTGTTCACCACACTTCTAACCACCCCCGATCCATCCATAAATATCACAGTGTTGGCTTCAATCATTTCAATTGGCTTAGCAGCTGTTGAATCGTGATACACAACAGTCTACATACTTGAATCATCACCGCCACTTGCACCAGTACCGGAAGATGAGCCGTGCGCTTGTTTAGGCTCACCTCCTGCACCAGACTCGTCAGGATCTTGATCATCATTCTTGAGTTTCTTTAAGGCATCTTCTTTGTAAGTAAACTACAAGATTAGATCCTCTTGTTCCTTCATCTTCACCCCCTAAGACTCAACAATCGCATGTAGCTCTTTAGTCTCCTTTTGACATAAGGAAATATAACTCACCATCCGTCGTTGATTCTCTAATAAGCGTTCTTGATTCTGACGGTCAGCAGACATTTGATTTTCATATAAATGGAGAAGATTTAACAGCATATCTGTCTGACGGTTCGGTGGCATGTTGTACAGTGATGGATGAACTGGTTGGATTGGACCTTGAGGCCGAGTAATTCTCATAAAAGAGACATCACTAGAAGGAGGAGGAGGCCTCATGGTTGGTGTTGGCGGGACAGTAGACGATGTAGCAAGAGGCCTTGGTATTTCAGATAAAGCCATTTGTGGAATCAAACCAAGTCTTTCATGAGACACCATTGTCGTTGTTAATGTGAGCATCAGAGTGCTAGTAGTAGGTGGCACTACCGAGCGTTGAGGTGTTGTTTGACGAGGTGGTGGCACACCAATAATTACACCAGCCCCAGCTGATACACGTCTATTCTTTGATGGCTCTCCAGTTGCCACACCTTTCCCTTTTCTTTTTCTTTCTTGTTGAGCTGCAATAGTGCAGCTAATGCAGCATTTACTGCATCTTGTTGTTCTTTAAGAGCGGCATCACCAGCACCACCATCGTCACCATCATCATCATTACCATCGTTCCCACCTTCTCCCCCCTCACGCTCGGAATCCGAGTCATCATGGATCCAGCGATCCTCGGGAGGACATACATAATCCGAGTTAATGATATGACCAATCATCCTTTTGTCCTTTTGGCCTCTCCTTACGATAAATAGTCATTTTACGCACCGTGTCAGCCTTCATATGCTCTAGATCAAGAACATCGTCCACCAACGTTTAATCAATCACCAAAATTGGAATAAGATCTTGAATTATCAACTGTAGAAACCGAGGATACAACAAGAACTTCTTCTTCTGAGTCGTTTGCTGAGCTTGTTCTTTCAGATTATCGAAGACTAGCTCAGAATAATTAAATGGCTTGTTGAGCATAAGTGCAACAAACGCCGATTGCACATTGCTTCTACATTGATCAAATCCACCACGACGACCACACATACAATGAATCAGAACATGTAGAAGATACTTGTATGGTGGACATAATCCATTCTTGTTCAACATCGAATCATCAATATTTCCACCATAACGTAAAAGAGTAAACAAACCCTTGATTAGTTGTTTATCAAATTCACTTGGCTTGTCATCATTGTCACCAAAACGAAGCACACGTCGAACTACTTCCACATCAATTGTAATAACAGTTCCATTAATCGTTGCTTGAATGTGATTCTCCACCTCAATATACTCAGCAGTATCCTAAAACTGTCTAATAATACTCAGATAAACCTTGGGGTTGGCAGTTAAAGCATAAAGTATCACCGAACGACGCAAAAATGCAAACATAGCCCCGAACAGAGCTTCATCAGTAACGTCTGAATCAACATAAGCACAGATATTGTGCTTTGCGTCATATGGTAATAAAATAACTTCTTCCTGTTGTGCTTGAGGTGGTTGTTCTTGTGGTGGTTGTTCTTGATGCCCTTGATCAACAGCCGGTTGAAATTGATCAGTCATTTTACTGAATAAATTAAACCAATATAAGTAATGTGAAGATATAATACGATAAACATTTTTATTTATATTTCTATTTATCTCTAGATGATGTGTTTAATTTTACATGTCGTTTGTAATCAATATATTTACGCGTTTAGACGATTTGAATAATTCATTAGTTTCAAAAGTGAATTTATTTGAATAAGTGAATGTCATTCGTGTGAGTATCACTCTGATTCGTTACCAATATGTAACGAATCAAGTGATTCGCTATCATGTAAATAAGTTAACGAATTAGACTAAGCGAATTAACTATAAATATTGACGAACTAAATCCCAGTTCGTTTCAATTTTAACGAATCCTTATTTAATTCGTGATAAAATAATTCGCTGAGCTAATTCGTATGTATCCTTAACGAATTGGACACGAAGCAGTTCCAGTTCGCTAAGATTAACGAATGGCCAATAATTAGACTCAATGTTTGACTCTTCATAGTCAACGTCAAAATAAATAAGAACACCGACGGTCAACATGACAAAAACCAGGTTCAATTAGCTCATGCTTATCGTTGAGTAATCAAATCCACAGGTTTATTCAACTCGGAATCGCAATACGAAGCACATTGTATTAATATTGAGGCTTAACACCGTGACATAAATAAGAATACTCGGTAAGTTAAATAGAGTCTAAAACCCCAAAAGTAACATCATTCAATCAACCCAGCAAACGATAATCGATCGTTGATTAAAGTCTACCCAAGGTCTCTGAATCACATTCCGATTACAATGAATCATAAATAAGCTATATTAACACACTATAGCATACACAAATCAAAGTCTGAAACTTGAAAAACCCTTAAAACAGAAAAAATACATAATTAGTCTATCAACACATCATCATTTTTGACAAAAACACATAGATGTGATCGTCTATACCTTAGCAACACAATGATAGTCTTGAAAAGTCGAAATTCGAAGGTCGAAAATTCAGAGAAAAATTTGAAAATAGTTGCTTTAGGTATAAGGAAGATGGTGAATAGTGAAAGGACGATTCGTGTAGCCTGTCTTATATGTATTTGCATGCGACCCAATGTACCCTATGTACGAATCATAAGATTCGTCTTGAAGTTTAAATAACGAATCACTCAATTCGTTACCCTTATGTTGATACGTGGCTTAACGAATTACTTTCAAATTATGTCTTGATTCGTTAAATATGTATAACGACTTAGAACTGGTTCGTTACAAAGTGCGGAAGCGAAATAAAAGAGCGAACTAGAAAGTAGTTCGCTAGAACCACCTAATTCGTTATCCATACACAGCGAATTAAAACTTATTTAATTTTAACTTAAATCATTAAATGAATTAAATAAAGAATAAATTAAATATTATCCAATAAATAAATAAAAATTAACTTAGAAGAGTTACCGAGAACCTTTTATCCCAATAAATAAATAATTAAAAAACGTTTCACATTTTCGAAACATAACTTAACAATATTAAATAATATGTAAATTAAAAAGATAAAATATCTTTGGTATTTTGTGAAAAAGTAAAGAATGTATTTACATAAAAGAATCCGAAACAAGAAACATAAAATCTTTTTGATTTTTGCAATAAGTTTTCAAAAGAAGTACATATTTTTATATTTTTGTAAGTTTGAGCAGAGAATCATATTGATTAAAATGCCCTTCCATCACAGTTTTATATTTTAGCGATATTATGACTGACGTTAAGTCGGTCATTGATTTAGTTGTCCACTTAAATCTTATAACAAACTTTCGAGCATTTTTGTGATATGCTTAATAGTTCATTTAATGCACAGAATATCAGAAACTATCATCCCCTAATCTCGTTTCAAGCTTAATTTGATTTTTGCCAAATCACCCCAACTTGACTTAAACCATTATAGTGTTGATCAACATTTTGAATACCAATTGAGAATTTTATAATTTTTGAGCAATGCATCAAGTTTCCTTTACTATGAGTGAATATGCACGAGTCCATCTGTCGGCTTACATACATTGTATCCCCTGTGGTCCATTTCTTAATGGTATTAAAACACGCGCAAGGGAGGAACAAATGTATGACTAACAGCGGATTTTGATCAAGTCAGTAATTTGGATTGCACGAAGTACATAAGCGATCAAGTTTAATGACATTGGGTTTGCTCTAAAAGCGAATGAAATATTCATGCATATGAAAACCCAGATGATTAAGCCGCATAAAGACTCACAATGTCCAGAATCCTAACGCTTGTTATTTGCTTTATTATATTTTTGGGTATGACTGGTTATTACATTTCCACCATCCTCACCGTGACTTTTGCTAGATACTAACACCTCTTTCAATTTGGCTTTTCTTTAGGTTTATATGACTTATTTTACTCTAACAGCTTGTTTAAGACCTATCAATGCACCAATGATTAAGCACACAGTCTTTTAAGCTTATTTCTTTCTGGATTTGGGGTCAAATAATCAATGTACTATCATTTTCTCTTTTTGCTTCAAAAACTCAAAATTTTGAGGAGCAAAAACAAAATTTAATTGCCCTAGTTAAATTAAGCTCATAAATTAATGGCTATCATGTCCATCTACAAATAGATAACCGGACCAATACATGCAAGCATGCTTCACAATCTTAAATAACTGACATAATTCTCAGCTAAAAATAAAGTAGAATACTTAACGAACACCCCAAATACTTTTCTTGTCAGGTAAATGGTTATCCCAAATATTTACTAGAAATTATCAGGACCAAACATATACAAGTATATATCCTTCAAAATAGAAGCAAATGACATAATTTTCAGCGAACGTAAGCAAAAAGCTTTTTGATTTTTCTCTTTACATACGTAAAAACACAATCTTTTTGTCTTTTTCAAAATTTTCTTATAAACAAATAAACTTCACAATATTTTTGAATTTTCGGATTTTTCTGTACAAACTAAAAATCACAATCTTTTTGGATTTTTCAAGTTTTAAATGTTTTTGGATTTTTCAAATATTTAATACTATAACGACATGAAAATTAAAGACATGAAAAACACTATTTTTGATCTTTTATATTTTTCAATGTTTTTGGATTTTATCTATACAAACAAAAAAAATCACAATCTTTTTGTATTTTTCATTTTCACCCCCAAAAACAAAAAAACCAAGAAAAATTAAAAGAAAAATGACTTAAAATAAAGATAGTCATCCTTGTTTAAGGATATCAGCAAGAGTCTTCATTCCATTTAACCCAAGCAAAAATTGAAATCGTGTTTTATCAAAAGCTTTGGTAAATAGATCGGCTTTCTGAAAGTTAGTGTGTACTTTCTCAAGGTCAATCAACTTTTTCTCAAAGCAATCCCGTATAAAATGATATCGAATTTCAATATATTTTGTTTTTGAATGTTGCACAGGATTCTTTGTGATAGAAATTGCAGTAGAATTATCAATCAAAATAGGAGTAGTAAGAAACTTCAAACCGTAGTCGCGAAGATGTTGTTGTATCCACAAAACCTGGGAACAACAACTCGAGGCTGCAACATACTCAGCTTCGGCGGTTGAAGTAGAGATCGTTGTCTGCTTGTTACACTGCCAGGAAACAAACCGGTTTCCTAAAAATTGACATCCTGCAGTCGTTGATTTGAAGTTGATCTTGCAACCTCCATAGTCCGAGTCTGAATAAGCCGTAAAATCGAAAGTATCATCCTTGGGATACCACAACCCGATGTCTGGATTTCCCCTCAGATATTGAAGAATTCTCTTGACCACAGCTAGGTGAGTCACTCGGGGACTTGCTTGAAACCTAGCACAAAGACAAACAACAAACATAATATCAGGACGAGAAGCCGTTAAATACATTAAACAGCCGATCATGGCACAATAGAGGGTAGGATCAACGGTATCCTCCAATTCATCTGGTGATAAATTGTGACCCACTGGAAGAGGAGTAGAAGGGGTTTTTCTAACAGTAATCTTGAATCGGCTCAAGACGTCGTTCACATACTTTGTCTGATGAATGAAGATTCCTTTCTCAGACTGACGAACCTGCAACCCTAAAATGAAATTCATCTCTCCCATCGAGCTCATCTCGAACTTAGTTTGCATAGACTTCTCAAATTCCTTACATCATGACGTTTGTAGACCCAAAGATAATGTCATCGACATATATCTGAACTAGGAGAAGATCATCACCCACTGTCTTATGATTCCTGCACTTAACTAAACGATTAGTAGTAACTTACTTTAACCTGGATGGATGGTCCATCTTTTCGAATGGTGAATTCCGGGTTAACTTTTGATAATGTTAAGTAAATTTTTTAATAAATATCGTCTTTTGACTATTTGTTTATTGTCTATTGTTGTGAAAGTTTACCTGATAAAATCTAGATTTATTGAAAGTTTCAGAAAATAATCTTGAATAAAAGAAAATTTTAGGATCGAATATCCTTAAGAAAAATAATTAAAAAATTATTAGGATATAATATCCTCACAAAGAATTTAAAGATGTTAAATCCTTAAACAAAAAGATCTATAAGAATCCCGTCTAAACCAATATAATTTTATAAGTAGAAATCATACCACAAGGTCTAAGTAGACCTAAGTTACCGTAAGTATTTAACCTTCGGTGATCCTTTTAGCAGTATGCTAAGGATTTTGAACCCATAAGTCTTGATTCTTGTCATCGGACTTAGAATATCTGTTGCAAACAACTTGAAAGATTAATCGGGGTTAGACCCATTAAGCTGGGGGGAAGCCCATAGATAAACTGGGGACAAGCCCGTGCAATCTGGGGACAAGCCCGTGAACTGGGGATAAGCCCAAAACTGGAGACAAGCCCAAATTGGTGTTAAACGGGGGACAAGCCCAAACTAGGGACTGGCCCAAGGATACGGATGTCAACTGGGGACTCGCCCAAACCGGGATTTAGCCCAAATGTGAGTGACGTGAAAATGCCAAAACCTTAGCTAACATAAAAATGTTAGAAACCTTTGTCTTGAGATAACATGAAAATGTTATAAACCGGTGGTATGGTACGTCTACCAAAAATCGTAGGATCCTCCATATAGCCGAAGACAACGAAATTGTCAGTCACTAAACGTGTACTGGTCTCGCTGCCCCGGACTATATGTTGGATAGCCTGCGCTCAAGCCGAGAGTGTAGAAACTCTAATTTATAAAAAGGTGAAAACCTTTAAACCTTAGGGGATATGACCATCGGGGGTCATACCCAATCGTGGGCTAGGCCAAGGGATATAGTAAAGTATCTTAAAGGCAAAGGAGAGGTGGCCAACCTCTTGATCATCGAATATCTTAATAATATCCTGCATTGTTACTTAAAACTCGGAAGAAATAAATTGCTAAGAATATATTATCCTTGAATAAATAATAAGAAATTGAAAAGAATAAATAATCAGATAGATATTACCAATTTTGAGATCCTTGATCCTCTAAAGATAATAGATCCTCAAAGGATAATTGATCCTGATCAGAAAAAGTATTTCTTGAGGTGGATAGCATTCCATGCTCTTGGTAACCTGTTGCCTTCCATAGTGAGCGAATGATATGCCCCCTTTCCTGCTTCCGACTCGATCAGATAAGAACCTTTCCACTTGGGTGCTAGCTTTCCATCTGCCAGATTGGTTGTGTTTTGGAAGGCTTTCATCAAAACTAAATCTCCTTTTCAAAATCTTCTGATTCTGATATTCTTGTTGTATGCCCCAGCTACCCTTTGTTGATAAGCCGCTATTCTGATTTTGGCTAGGTCTCTGAGTTCTTCAACCGTATCTAAGTCTTCAAGAAGGATTTCTTCATTGGCCTCAGGATTATGGATGCTTTTTCTGGCTGAAGGAACCACCATCTCTGTAGGGATTACTTCTTCTGACCCAAACACTAATGAGAAGGGTGTTTGGCGCGTTGCATTCTTGGGTGTTGTCTTGTCAGTCCAAAGAACATATGGTAGCTCTTCAGCCCATTTTCCTTTATTGGTTCCTAACTTCTTTTTCAGGTTGTTGATGATGATCTTGTTGCTTGATTCTGCTTGACCATTAGCTTGAGGATTTACCGGTGTAGAAGTAATCATCTTGATGCCCCAACTGTCACAAAAGTTAGTGGTTCTTTTCCCGATAAACTGGGAACCATTGTCACAAATAATTTCTGAAGGAATGCCAAATCTAGTAATAATATTTCTTTTAATGAAGGATATCACCTCTTTTTCGCGGACTTGAACAAAAGCTTTTTCCTCTATCCACTTTGAAAAGTAGTCAGTCATTTCAAGCATGAATACTCTTCCTCCTGGTGCCTTAGGCAGTTTACCCACGATATCTATGCCCCACTTGATAAAAGGCCATGATGAGGATATAGGATACATTGGTTCTGCTGGTTGATGTAGGATGTTTGCATGCCTTTGACAAGAATCACACTTCTTTGAGTATTCCATGGCGTCTCTCTTCATTGTTGGCCAGAAATATCTTGTTCTCAGAATTTTAGAAAACAGAGCTCTACCTCCAGTGTGATTACCACAATCACCTTCGTGAAAGTCTTTGAGCAACTCTTGGATTTCAGGATCCTCGATGCACCTCAAGTATGGACCTGCAAGAGATTTTTTGTACAACATATCATTTAACAAAATATATTGTGATACCTTGAGTTTGAAAGATCTGGGATTCTCCGTGGTTGGAATCTCTCCAGTTTGAATATACTTCTTGATTGGGAGGATCCAGGATCCTTGGCTAGTTGAGGATGATGGATCCCAAAGTACAATCTGTATGTCAGTTGTCATCTCCCCAACTTCTTGTCTCCTATTGCTGGTGAGACTATATGGATGATTGGGATCTTCGTATCCTCTGGAATTTTCAAGGATGAGGCTAAATTCGCTAAGGCATCTCCCCCAGCATTTTCTTCTCTTGGTACCTGAAGTACTAAACAACTCGAAGGATTTTGCTAACTCCTTCACAACTTCTAAATATTTGATCATTTTTCACCTTTCATGGTATAAGAACCGTTAAAGTGGTTAGTTATAAGTAAAGAATCCATATATACTTGAAGATACCTAATCCTCATTTGTTTGGCTAAAAGTAAACCTGCAATGAGTGCTTCATACTCTGCCTCATTGTTGGTGGCTTGGAATGCACATGCAATGGACTGAGGTATTATGCCCCCCTGTGGCGATTTCAGTAGTATGCCCAATCCCGTTCCTCTTACGTTGGATGCTCTATCTGTGAAGAGGATCCAATTATCCTTGGTTTCTTTTAGTTGTTGAACCTCTAAATCAGCTTCCTTTTGCATGTCACTGCTGAAATCAGCCACAAAGTATGCAAGTTCCTGCGATTTAATAGCTGTTCTAGGCTCATACTGAATGTCATATCCACTCAGCTTCACAGCCCACTTGGCCATTCTACCTGCCAATTCTGGCTTTCTAAGAACATTCTTAACAGGATAGTTAGTTCTTAAAATATAGTAGTATGAGTCTCGAAATAATGTCTTAATTTAGTGGAAGCCATAATAAGTGCAATAATTAATTTTTCTAAATGAGAATACCTGGCTTCTGATCTAATAGACTTTTACTTACATCATATACGGGATGTTGTTAACCTTCATGATCCTTCATAAGGACAGCACTTACAACATTTCCTGAAACAGCTTGGTGGAGATATAAGGATTCTCCATCCACAGGCTTCATTAGAGCTGGAGCTGAGGATAAGTAATCCTTTAATGCTTTTAGGGAAACTTCATGCTTCTCTGTCCATTCAAACTTCTTGTTTTTCCTAAGGATGTCATAGAAGTCTTTGCTCTTTTCCGAGGATCTGGAAATGAATTTGTTGAGAGCGGCTATTCTCCCTGTCAGTATTTGGACATCCTTAGCATTCGCAGGAGACTTCAAATTGACGATGGCTTCTTTCTGCTCAGGGCTTGCTTCTATTCCTCTTTTGGTCACCATGTATCCTAGGAACTTCCCAGCCTTGACACCAAAGTGACATTTTGAAGGATTCAGCTTCATATTGAACTGATCCAGGATGTTGAAAGCTTCTTCAAGATCTTTGAGGTGATCCTCAGCTTTCTTTGACTTCACCACCATATCATCTATGTAGACATCCATGGTTTTGCCTAGCTGATCTTTGAACATAATGTTGACCAGTCTTTGATATGTTGCCCCTGCATTTCTTAGTCCGAACGACATAGCAATATAACAATATATGCCGGTAGGAGTCATGAATGCTGTATCCTCTTGATCAGATGGTTCCATCTGAATTTGTTGAAATCTAAAGGAAGCATCCATAAAGGTGAGCATCTCATGTTCTGTTGTTGCATCCACCATGGAATCTATATGTGGTAGCGGGAAAGGATCCTTGGGGCATGCCTTGTTTAAATCAGTAAAATCGACACATACCCTCCACTTTCCATTCTTTTTAGAAACAACAAACACATTAGCTAACCATCGAGCATACTTAACCTCTCTGATCATACCGGCCTTAAGAAGTTTTTCAACTTCTTCTTGTATGATCGTGTTCCTATCAGGAGCGAATTTCCTTCGCTTCTGATGGACGGGTTTAATAGATAAATCAAGGCCTAACTTATTAGTATTTACCTCTTGAGAAATACCTATCATGTCCAAATGTGTGAAGGAAAATGTTGATTTTCTTCTTTTTAGGAAGGATATCATATCCTCCTCAATTTCACTAGGGATACCGGATCCTAGGAACACTTTCACATCTGGATCCTCGGGGTCCAAGGATACTTCCATTAAGTCATTCTCACGAGCTTCCATCACGTCCCTAGGATGTTGTTGTGGTTGCTATGCTATAGTTTGCTTGGCTGTCGGCTTCATTGATGAAGAATAATAGTTCTTGGCCTTCACCTGGTCACCGTCTATCCTAACTACTCCCAAGGAGTTTGGAGTTTAATGCATTGGTGGTAAGTAGAAGCCACCGCCTTCATCCCATGTAACCAAGGCCTGCCTAAAATAACATTGCAACAAGAAAGGTTATCAATAACACAAAATCTTTGGTAAGAAATTAACCCTTCAATATATATTGGGAGGCTAATGTCCCCCAATGTTTTCTTGGTTTCTCCACTGAAACCAACTAGCACCGATGTCCTTGGGATGATCTCCGAGTCTGGTATGTTCATCTTCTAAAGAACATCATGTTGGATGATATTAACTGATCTCCCACCATCTACCAGGATCCTGCGTGCATAATGGTTAGCAATAAATAAAGTGACAATCAAACCGTCGTGGTGTGGACCCTGGATGTTTGATTTATATTCTTCATCGAATAAGATCCTTTTGTCAATCGTCAAAGTGGTGGATATAACCGATCGTTCCCCATTATCCAACTTGGTTTCCTTGGAAAGTCTCTTAGCTGCAGAGAAGAAAGTGTCGCATACGTCTGATCCTCCGGAGATGAAGTTGATCACTTGAGCATCTGGTGGGGGCGGAGTTGCTTTTTGAGGAAGCTCTTCAGGATCCTGGATCCAAGACATTTTTCTTTCTAAGAGCTCCTTAAAGTGGCCCTTGCTCAGGAGGTATCCAATTTCCCTCCTTAAACCGATGCAATCATCCGTCATGTGGCCAAAATCCTCGTGGAAAGCACACCATTTGGATTTGTCTCTGAAGGTGGTTGACTTTTCGTTCTTTCGGGGCCACCTTGCTTTCTCACGTAGATCCTTCAAGGCACAAATCAAGCCGTGAGTGTCTACTTAGAAGCAGTATTCTGAGATGCTTGGGTAGTCTTCATCGTCGTCTCCTTCTTCAACCGCTCGGACATTTTGATTGTTGAATTTGGAGTAGGGTTTCGAGTTGTTGTTCTTGAACAAGAACACCTGTTTCTTGTCGGAGGATTCTTGCTTTGTTTGAATCCCCAGACGATCCTGCATCCTCTTGTCATCTTCCAACCGTATGAATCTGAGTGCCCTGTTTCTGACTTCATCTAAGGACCTGCAAGGAGTCATCACAAGATCATCATAAAAGGGGGAGCCCCTCTGAAGTCCCATCTTGAATGCTTTAACAACAGTAGCCATGTCAATATTAGGGATTTACAGAGCTTCCCTGCCGAACCTCGTAACAAATTCCCTAAGGGATTCATCACTAGGTTGGATAACTCGGTATAAATCACTAGTTAACCTCTCAAATTTCCTACTACAGGAAAATTGACTGTTGAACAAGTTAACGAAGTGTGAGAAAGAAGTAATTGAAAAGGGAGAAAAGACTTAGCAGTCATTTTAACGCAGATCCTGTCATTGTGGATCCGAAGCCCTTGCACAAACAAGCCTCCTTGAGCCTTTCAGGAATCGGATTGATCTCCATACGCTGCCTATATTGTGCAACGTGCTCTTCAGGATCACTGGTCCCATCATAAGTTTTCATGTTGGGGGTTTGGAATCGCTTCGGGATTTCAGCATCACAGATAGGTGGAGCGAATTTGGATAACTTATGGCTCCCTTCTGGTATCTCGGGTATTGGACGGATCACCCCGGGTATGCTGGATATCATATCCTTAAGTTTTTGTAGTTCCTTAACCATGGCTTGGTTGATACCTTCATCCTCCATGGAACCACGGTTAGCATCTAAGGATATAGGATCATAAAATTTACCTCTTTGTTGGGTGAAGGTTGACATTCCAGAGGAGTGGTTGAGGTAAGAAGCGTCTGCTGCAGGAGTTGGTCCACCTGAAACTATAGTCTGCATGAGGATTATATCTCCTTCATGGACCTCGGATGACCTTTGATGTTGAACCCCTGAGGATCCTTGATCCTGGAAGAAGGATCTTTGACTGGGGTTGAAGGATCCTAATGGTTGAGAGTTGAAGGATCCTTGAAGATACAGTCCTGAGGATCCTGGTTGAAGGATGGATGATCCTTGCTGGAAAGTTGATGATCCTTGAGTTTGCTAACCCATAAACCCTTGTTGAAGGATGGATGATCCTGGCTGAAAAAACGAGGATCCTTGAGTTTGTGGACCCATGGACCTCTGTTGAAGGATAGATGATCCTTGAGTGAACTGACCCAAGGATCCTGGAGTAGGGAAATCCAACATCCTAGGCATCAAGGGAGTGTGATCCTTCGCTGGCCTCTTAGTCTTCCTGAGATCTTCTATCTCATGAAGGATCCTCTGGTTGGTCTTGGTTTGATGCTCCATATATGCTTTGACCTACGAAAACATATTTGAAACATCATTGTTAGTACTAACCACCGGAACGGTAGCAGTGGTTTTTGAGCTCTGGAAGACTGGTAGTTGAGTCTTGTTCCTAGCAGCAGTAGCTCGTGGTTCTCCCGTGATTGGCGGAGGCATCGGCGGCAAGGTTCTTGACGAGAGAGGAACCGAAGACGGCATGGTTGATGAAGCAGATGTTGATTGAGAGGTCATTGAAAGTGATATGGGTATGAAAAATTAAAAATTTATAGGAATAATATGGATTATAGCACCAATTGCCCCGCGGTGGGCGCCAAATTGGTTTGGATAAAATTAGCTAAGGATAATGTATCCAAATCTGTAAATGTGAGGTATAGTGCTATGATGATATTAACGATTGTATGAACAATATTGAGACAAACACAGCGATTTATTGCGAGGAAAAACCCTTTAACCTTGATTAGATTAAAGGAAAAAAACCCCGGGTGATGACAACTCGTCGATCACCAATTTATTAATCAATAAAGGGTTATAAGTGTTTTTGAGAGTATGATCGATGTTACAACGAATGCTAATTTGTAGAGAGAATTTTGAGTTATGCTCTGTGTGTGTGAATACAAGTGTATGCTAATTGATCGTTATCTCTATGTTTATAAAGTAAATAACAAGAATTCCTAGCTATCCGCCACTCTTCCACAACTCCTCCAACGTTCATTGACCACGTGCTTGGGGGCTTCCAGTAGCGAATATTAAGGTAGACCTAGTCATAGAGTCATTTCTTTTATTGAATAATAACCTACACACACAATTGTTAATAATATCAACTTCTGAGGATCCTTGATCTTGACATGACTCTGGAACTCTTCAGGAGGATAATTGATCCAGACTCGTCTTCAAGGATAACCTATCCTCAGTATCAAAATTATCAGCCCTAACAATAATATACTATTATTTTTGCTAGATAATATACTATGAATTCAACAATAAATTCGTGCTATTTACAAGATAAACTAAGGCATTGATCGTGCTCATTTATCATACTTTTGGACCAAGTACTTCTGTGCTCTCATTTTTGGGGAAATAAAGATCCATATGCATATCTAGTGATCAAACAAATCTTAAGCTTGCTTGGAAAACCAACTTTGTCCGTATAAAAATATGTTAACTTCTCCTGGATATAATTTGATTGATGGAAAAATATTTAATTACATATATACTCTAAATCTTGGATGAGGAATAATTTAGTCGCATCATGTTCTTTCGTTTCAAAATTTTCTCCTAATTAATTTAACAGAGTCTCTCGATGATGCAGAACATCATCATTGTAAATTAAGATTATAATGAACCTTTAAGATTAGTACTTTGAAAAATACATATGATTCATTTTACCAAAATTTATACCATTATCTATTAAAATATCTACAAAGTCATTTGCATACAACTAGTTTTATTGAGACCATATAAGAATCTTGAGATTTATAAAACATATAACGGGGTATTGTTTTTAATGATATAAGCATTTTTATCCATACCTCTTATTAGGTTTTATTATTTCCGTCTGCCAATATATTAGTCGCTTCTAGGATATCTTCCTCTTCTAGGACTGAGGTTTTGTATATAACCTTTTTTAGAGTTACACATACTTCATTTGTAACATCCCGAAATTTCTAAAATAATATTAATTATATTATTTATTGTTGGTGAGAAAGTTTACTCGGGTTAGTGGGAAAATAATAAAATAAAGAAGGAGTTATTATGAGTCGGGCTTGTGTTGGGTTGGGTTGAGTAATATGGGTAATGGACTTGGGTTAGAAAGGAAGGAAGATGGACCATGGGCTCAAGCCCATGACCCACATATATAAACCTTAAATCACCCATTAATCCTTTCATTTACACATATTCCATACACCACCCAAAGCACACACTTAGCTCTCTCTCATCCTACTTTCTCTCTCTAGCCGATATAGAAGAAGAATCGATTTCTGACCCGAGGTAATTATAGTATGATGTTGAATGAACTCAACCCGTTAGATTTAGTCACGAAACGACGAGCCGACACCGTTAAACCGTTAAAGTCACGAGATCCGGAACGAATCGGGTATAAACCGAACCTAAGATGAGCTTAGGGGTCACCCTAGCTCAAATCTGGATCAAGCGGGACAAAAAATGGTGAAAGCGGTGCTGGAATACTTTTTTCCGGCCACCTCCCGTTTTTCCGGAGATGGCGGCGCCGAAGAAGGTGTGGAAGAGGAAATAGAATGTCAGAGAATATTCCTGCTCTGACATTCTCTGACCTAACCCTAATTCGTCAACGGGGAGTTAACGAACTAGGGGTAACTCGTCTGATAATTCGTTAAAGGAGGCTTAACGAACTAGCCTTAGTTCATATCCAATTCGTCAAGGACGAAGATAACGAACTAAACTCAGTTTTCTATGATCATTCGTTAAAGGAGATAACGAATTAGAAGGTCCAATTTGTTATAAGGACCAGTTTGTCAAAGGGTCCAGTAATGGTCAATTCGTATAAAGTAACGAATAGGTCATTCGTTATGAACCCAATTCATTAAGAACCAAGTAACGAACTAGAAGTTTGATAAATGACAAAACAGTCCCTGGACTTGTGATAAAATGATATAATTACATAATAGCGCTTGGACTTTGATAAATTATGAAAGATACCTTTAAGGGTTAACGGGTAACGATTAACTAATCGGGTAATGATTCAATGAAGTAAAACCGGCTTAGACACGCAAGACTAATTAAGTTGCAATGAGTATGGCTAGAGTGGTATTTGATATTGCAATTATTAAACAGTTAGTCGCGCACAGCTCAAGGAGGAATAACCATTAACGGAAGAAGTAACCGGGTTCAGGTGAGTTTCTAGCCTCATTTCCTTGTTATGTTTTCGAGGCTGTGTGCAAACTCGATGTGAAGTGTGAATACACTTAGCTTAAGTGGTAAGTGTGTGCTATTGATGTTATACGAAGTTGCTATTATATAATGCTTGTCGGTGCATGAACGATCTTCGGATAATGCACGTATCGTCAAGGATAGTGATTGTCTAGTGGTTATTAGTGGGTGTAAATGCTATGATGTGACTTGCTTATTATGTAAATAACGAACTTATAGGAAGTGTGTTATAGACAAGTAGAAGTAGAATGTGATAGAAGTGGATAGGGGTCTAGTAAGAGTGTTAGTGGCATAACGTGAGTACGTGGTAGAATAAGTCTATGCGTGCCTTCGTTATTAAGGAGGCATAACGTGAGTGCGTGGTAGAGTAAGTCTATGCGTGCGTTCGTTACTAAGTGGCATGACGATAGTATGTGGGAGCGTAAGCCTCTACGTGCCATCGTTATTAAAGTGGCAATACGTGAGTACGCGGGAGGGCAAGCCTCAATGTGCTTCCGTAAACAAGTGGCTAAGCTGTAGGGGTAAATAAGAGGTTAAGTGGTAAGGTGAGCGGGCTAGATAGTGGACTATGTGTATTCGGATACGTATTTAATGCATGTAGTGGTTGTATGCTAAGTTGCTTGATTAACTAGAACTCACTCAGCGTAGCTGACTTTTAGTATGCACGCAGGTGATCTGACTAAGGAGCTAGCATGAGGATGGCACATGACATGGATTGAATGGCTGGTATCTGAAGATGGAGGAAATGATGTTTTAAATATAATGTTTTGTGTTATGGTATCAAAGAAAAGATTTAATGTTTTGTAACGAATGATTTAAGTTAACGTTTCCGCGAATGTTTTAATTAACTATGATTGTAAGAACTGTGTTTATAAGTAAATCCGACTCTAAAATAGGGCTACCGGGTTTGGGACCTTACTGCATTATTCTGCTCTTTTCATTTTGTGGATGTTTATATTTGAAACCAATTTATTTCCATGTTCTATTTGTATAATTAATTCAATTCAGCCGGTGAATTCAATGCTGGCATATGTGACTTTGTCACCCTATTTGTGTTTATGAATGCATATAGTAACTCATATGTTAACTCTTTACAAATGTATGACATATTTAACTTCAGATTCATATAACCTCTTCTGAGATCTAAATTTGAATTTGTGATGCATTTCATGTATACCCCCTCCCTCCCAAGACCGGAAACTTGTCATATTTTACTGGCAATTGACATATTGAGGCGCTAAAAATATTTCTCAAGTGGATCTTTAGACAATAAGTTAAAACCAATATAACCATCCAGTTTTGTTTGTGATTCCATTATGACACATTATTGTGGCAAATATATATAGATTGCACAACCAAATTGATTCTCTATTAAATATTACTTATAATCGGGAGTATTTGCGATAAATAGTTGGATATTATTTGATTAGTGTAGCGACATCCAAAATGACATGCCCTATTATGATAAACAATTAGCTATTAACTGTAAACCATTAAATGATTCACTTAAAACTTTATTTTGTGTGAATATGAACCATATGATGTTCAACACGTATCTCGTATGATATATGATCCTTGTTAAATGAAGTTCATGTTGGCTACATATGCTTCTAACTATACTTCATAGTGTACCCAACAATATCTTTATAACTGCTTATTAAAACCCAACCGTGTCAAAAAGCAATATTTAATATCGTCGAACATATGCTTCATTTGGTAGCTAAGTAAACACACACTCACATACGAAACAGGTTTCAATAGCAATCCATTTATATTTGTCTAATAACTTCTGATTACTTATCATATTTGATTTTATGTATTTTGTCCAATAATATATTCTAATTAGCAAAATTATTAGCTTTTTGGTATGGTCTTCTGGCCATATTTGTCATATGAAAAAATTGTAGTTATTGAATATCATTTCGGTCTGGTTTTCAAAGTTATAACCGTTTATCTGAGTTTAAAAGAAACTTAATAAGTTACTTCAAAATTCGCTATTATTAACATATGAAGTAGTATCAATAAGTGTCTTTGTCAAGGACTACAAAACATTTCTTATATTTTTATAACAATGTTAGTTTTTATGTTGTATAGTTTGACACTCGTCTCACATATATGTTTAATCTATGTTGGAGCATTTGTGTCTAATTTTATTGATAGCTCCAAATGGGAGAAAGAACAACTTATCATTATTGATTCATCATCAAGTGCTTTATTTAATTAGCTTATTTTTTTTAAAGGCGTCAGATATATATAAAAAAACAAAACCACAACTAGCAAGAAACTAGACGGGGGAAACAAGGAAAGCGTTACACATACATCAGAGGGTTTAAGAACCACTCTGTCCAAGAAACATGACATTTACTAGACCAACCACTATACCAAAAAAAAGATAATTAAACGATGTCATCAAAAAGACGATCCTTACTTCCTTTTAATATGAAGATGATGTCGTTTCTCAGCCTCCAAATATTCCACCAAGTGATAAAGATAATCGAACCCACTAACTCTTTCTTCTTTTCCACTAAGTGAATTGAACTAAGCCAATTCATGAGGGGAGAAGGAGAACGATCCACCGGAAACCGAATATCCAACCAAGAGGCAATTTTGCTCCAAATATGAGAGATAGAAGGACAAACACCAAAAATATGACTAGCCGACTCCGGCCAAAGGTCACAAAACGGACACATAACAGAGGGAATATCTATATTTCTGTCCATCAAATTACATCGGGTGGGGAGACGATTCATCAAAATCCTCCAAGCACAAATATTCTTTCTCGGAATGTGTTTATACCAAATAGTTGGACAAACACTGGTTGGCAGAAAGTGTCCCTCCATCAACAATCTCATATCTTTAACTGAGAACCCTACCAGCCCATTACAAACCCAATGCGAACGATCCATACTATCCCCAAGGTGCACCACAAAAATAGAATGCACCAGTTCATCAAAGGAAGTCAATTCGACTCCACTTCTCAAAAGCCTTCGCCAACGCCACCCTTCCGAACCCAACCTTTGCGCCACCATGCATGATTTGTTATTTTTCAAAGCAAACAGTCTTGGGAAAATATTTTTTAGTGGCTCGTCCCCCAACCAAATGTCAACCCAAAAACGAGAATCTTCCCCGTTTCCAAGAATCTTTGTAAGAGCCGAAGAAGGGATAACTCCACGGGTGTTCAAATTGTCCCTTAATTTCACAATTATACCCCAAGTTGAAGATCCCAGATCTCTTTCACTCTCGTTTAAAATTCCTGCACCTTCACCATAGATTGCCTCAATAACTCTCACCCAAAGACTATGCCTCTCATTTGCAAACCTCCAACACCATTTATGGGGTAAGAGCCTTGTTAAACACCTCAAGAGAACCAATACCGAACCCTCCATTAAGCTTAGACGCCATCACCTTTTTCCAAACTACCCAATGGATTTTTCTTTCATCCTCCTTAAAACCCCAAAAGAATTTCGCACGAATACGTTCCAAGGTCTTCAAAACAACAACAGGCGCTAGGTAAAGGGACATATAATAAGTGCCCAAAGACCCGAGGACAACATTAGAAAGCAAGTAACGTGCCCCAACCGAAAGCACACATGCTTTCCATTTACAAAGACGATCACGAAACCTATTAATAATTGGACTCCAAGCAGAAGTTCTATTCATGTTGAAACCCACCGGGAGACCTAAGTAAAAGAATGGGCATGTACCAACACTACAACCCGAAATAGAAGCCCAATACCCAGTTCCATTCTATCAACTTGAAATCCAAAAATGGAAGATTTGGACATATTTACCTTAAGGCCAGAAACGAGGTTGAAACCCTTAAGCAAGTTTAGCAACGTCTGAAAATTCAACCTGGACCATTCCCCCATAAATATAGCATCATCGGCATAAAACAAGTGGGAAATGGGTTTGTCCTCGTTTCTAATCCGAATCCCCGAGTACATCCCTGAATAAACCAAATCTTCCACCGCCACATGCAAGCCCTCCATAACCAAGTTGAATAAAAAAGGAGATAACGGGTCTCCCTGTCTCAAACCCCTTTCCATAACGAACTCAGTGGAAGGACTACCATTAACAAAAACAGAGATTCGAGATGACGTAAGGCAACCACGAATCCACTTAATCCACTTTTCACCGAAACCAAGAAAACCCGTTAGAGACTCTAGGTAAGCCCAAAAAACAGATTCATATGCCTTTTCTAAGTCTACCTTAAAGATAAACATTCTCTTTTTCTTTTTTTTTCGCCCAACCAACAATCTCGTTCATAATAAGAAGGCCATCTAAGATCTGTCTACCTTTGATGAAAGCGGATTGTTCACCACTAATAATTGAGTCCATCACTTTCGATAGCCTATTTGCCAACACTTTTTCCACAATCTTATATTGAACCCTAATGAGACTAATAGGGATATAATATTTAGCGAAGATCGGGCTCTGGACCTTTAGAATAAGACTGATGAAAGAAGAATTACGGATGTAAGAAAACGTATATGATATTAAAAACCAAGTTTTACCGAATTCACCTAAAAAATCACACATAATCGGCAAGTTTACCGGACGCAATGTAGCTAGCAAGTAAGAACGGATATCAAACCTAGGACACTGTCACACCCTCAAAATCCGCTAACGGAGTTTTACCGTCAGAGGGTGTGAACTAACAGGATCGGAATCATTAGTTTTAATCAAACACCATGTTTAAAGTTTTCAACCCAACAGGACATTAAGTCTTAAATAAAAATGCGGAAGGGTAAATTGTAAACGAAAAGGTTTGCGCCACACAGGACGACTTAAAACCCAAGTTATTAAGATAAAAATTAAAAGAAGTTTTCAAAGCGATGGTGTTTAGCGAATGCATGTTCCTATACCGCGCGCCCGCCTCGGCTACCTGAGAATAACATACTAAAAGTGTCAACACAGGGTTGGTGTGTTCACAAGTTTATATAAATAAAGTGTTTGCGTTTGCGTTTACATTTTGCGTTTGCGTTTGCGTTTTTGTTTGCGTTTGCGTTACCAGATAGTGTTAAGTCAATTATACATCAATAGGTAGCTAACCTATCAAGCATGTATTACTAAGTGTTCGACACCGAAGCTGACTGTTTATCAATTGCCTTGCCACCATGTCAACCACGACCATGGTAATGTGTTAGCCAAGATTACACCCACTCGACCTACAGTCGAGTTTAGAGTTGGGTGGGGTTTGTCAAACCCAGTAGTACTACTCAACAGTGACTCGCTATTATACAAATATTAACCGGATCGATGTTATGAAGGACTTTGGTTGGTTTGTTTGCCACTTAGCCTTACAAGTGATATATAAAAACTAAATAAAATCTACAGCGTTGGAGTATGTTACCTCCCCCAAATAAAAGCGTTTAAAAAGAGTAAAAAGGGGACGTGAAACTCACCCTTTGCGAAGATAACCAAAAAGATCCGAGAAAAGATGTGCGTCACAGAAAATCCTCACTAGTGTTCTAAAAACAAAAACGAGATTTTCTAAGTATTTAAACTACGACTGAGTCCCTAGACTCGACACATACAACTTATGCATGAGATGCGTTTCGTGTTTCGTTTGTGAAATAAGTGCGACTAGACAAACACGTTGGTGATACGTTACATGTGTGAAAAACTACTTAAGTGTCAAGTATTAACATTGTACATTACTAGCAATTATCCCTCAAAAGGGCAATTTGGTCAAAACATAGCAAACATCGATCGGTTATGCACTTTTCATGACAATTTAAATAATACAGCAGCTATATTATTCATGCAGATTTTCACTCGACAAGATTACTCTTATTAATAAATTCTAACAAGTCAAATAAATCACAAAAAATCTTCACAGAAGCACACGTGAGTTAGGTTTCTAAACCTATTTTTATTATATTTTTATCATATATGGTTTTATCACAAAGATCAAAATATCACAGCAAACACACAGCAATCATTATCATGCGCAACAGAATGTTATTTGTTATTCCTGTTAAATGACAAATCCAATTAATTCAAGACCAATTGGGTTAGGTTCCTAACGCAATTTATTTTCTTCCAGAAGTGGAACCAACCCATTTTATCTTGTAGTTTATGAGATATCTTAGTCGTAAAACAGCCTAACAGCAGGTCTCCTGAATCAGCATTGCACAACAGTTTTGTAAAATAATAAAAGCTAACTTTTATACGTCCAAAAATTACAAACTCGGACTTTTCAGAAACTAGACTCGACTTAGTAAATTATAGAATCAACAATCACATCAAAACATGTAATTAACATCGAGTTACAGTCATTTAAACACGAATTCAATAATCTGTTCAGCATCAGTTTTCATCAAAACTCAACATACAAATAACCTATGAACTATAAATCATGCTTACAACCCTAACTAATCAACAATCAACATACTTAGCATTTAGGGTTTATGATTAATGTGTTCAATGATGCCAAAAATCAATAGAATAGGCTACATATAGTGTTTAGTTTACCTAGTTAACATTTTAAGCCTTCAACAAGTTGTGAGGATGATTGTATGTTTATGTGTGTTGTGTGTTTCGGTCGATCCAAGGGGGAGGGGGGCTGCCGTCGCAGGTGGTAGAGGGAGAGGGAGAAGAGGGTTAGGGTTTATGGTTAAGGTTGTTTATATATTAATTAAATAAATGACAAGTTACAACTAGCACCCTCAACTTCTATTTTGTATAATTCTAGCATAAAACATAAATCACCTCCATAATATAATGACATGCATACAAGCACACATTTGTAGATATAAACGTAACACATAATTATATCAAGTACTTGTTTATAATATTCATCGTTTGTTCACCAATGGTTTGAGTCGACTCGTGTGTGTTTCAGTGAAATTCCGAAAGACTACTTGTGTAGTGATTGTCATGCGTCATCTAAACCCTAGTTTAAATGTAATGAGATATGCGTTATGGTTCGTGTGATCTTAAGTTTGATTTAACGGAGTTCGGATTAACGGAGTTAACCTGAAATTGACGAGTGTCACATCATTCCCATGTTGAAAGAATTTTCGTCCCGAAAATTTGAGTCAATTCGCGATGGGTGTCTGAAAACGGCAAAAATTTTCAGTTTGTCATATCATCCCCTAGTAGAAAGAAATTTCGTCCCGAAATTTAATTCATACCTCTTGTGATTTCTGGCGGTTTGTCTGCTTTCGCGGTTTTCGGTGCTTGGTTAGCCCTTCAAAAAGGTGAGGATACTTCTTCATCATTTAATCCTCGCGTTCCCACGTGAACTCTGGTCCACATCTCGAGTTCCAACGAACTTTAACGATTGGAATTTTGTTGTGTTTCAGTGTTTTGGTTTCCCAATCCAAAACTTCGACTGGTTCTTCGATGAATCGTAGCTGTTCATCAACTTGCAACTCGCCCAAAGGAACTGCTTGGGTTTCGTCAGAAAGGCATTTCTTCAAGTTGGATACATGGAAAACATTATATACGCCACTGAGTTCTGTTGGTAAATCCAATCGGTATGCTACCGGACCAACGCGTTCTGTTATCCGGTATGGGCCAACGTATCATGGGTTGAGTTTGTTTCTCTTTCCAAAGCGGACTACACCTTTTCAAGGTGAGACTTTGAGTAAAACTTGGTCGTTCAGTTGGAATTCCAGAGGTTTTCGGTGTTTGTCGGCGTAACTCTTTTGGCGATCTCGTGCTGCTGCCTTGCGGTTTCGGATTTGGACAATTTTTTCAGAGGTTTCAAGTACTAATTCTGGACCAGTGATTTGGCTATCACTCATCTCTACCCACAGAGAGGTGATCGACACTTTCGTCCGTACAACGCTTCAAACGGCGCTACTTTAATGCTTGCGTGGTAGCTGTTATTATACAAAAACTCTACAAAAGGCAAGTGAGGTTCCCAACTTTTTCCGAAATCCAACACGCATGCACGCAACATGTCTTCCAAGTTCTGAATGGTGCGTTCACAGGCTCATATCAAGGCGGGTGCCTAGTGCGCTCTATAGCGACTTCCAAAAGTGTGAAGTGAAACGGGAATCTCGATCAGATATGATGGAGATAGGCACTCCGTGTCTAGACACTACTTCTTTCATATAGATGCGAGTCAGTCTTTCCATTTTGTCCGATTCCTTGATCGCTAAGAAATGTGCAGACTTAGTCAACCGATCAACGATCACCCTTATGGTATCGCATCCCGTCGGTGTTTTGGGTAATCCCGTGATGAAATCCATGGAAATGTGTTCCCATTTCCACGTTGGAAGTTCCGGTTGCTGTAGCTGACCAGATGGTTTCTGATATTCCACTTTGACTCTTGCACAAGTCAAGCATTTGCTCACGTAGGTGGCAATGTCGGCTTTCATGTTTGGCCACCAGTAAAGTGCCTTTAGGTCATGGTACATTTTATCTGAGCCAGGGTGAATGGAATATCGGGACTTGTGTGCTTCGTCCATCACTAGAGTTCTCAACTCTCCGTATCGAGGGACCCAGATCCGGTTTTCGAAATATCGGACCCCGTCCGATTTGGTTTCAAGCTGCTTGTCCATGCCCCGCATGAGTTCTGATGGGAGGTTATCGTCTTTCAACGCTTTGAATTGAGCATCACGAAACTGATCAGGTAAGTTGGCGTGAATCGTGAGTTGTAATGCTCACACTCGTCTAGGTTTATCGGTTTCTTTTCTGCTGAGAGCATTGGCCACTACGTTGGCCTTGCCCGGGTGGTATTTGATGGCACAGTCATAATCCTTAAGTAGCTCAACCCAACGACGCTGTCGCATGTTCAACTCTTTTTGATCATAGATATGTTGGAGGCTCTTGTGGTCGGTATAAATGGTAAACTTGGTAGCGTACAAGTAATGCCTCAATATCTTAAGAGCAAACACCACGGCTCCGAGTTCCAAGTCATGGGTCGTATAGTTCTTCTCATGGATCCGTAGTTGTCGAGAGGCATAGGCAATAACCTTCTCGAGTTGCATTAACACGCAACCGAGACCCTGTATCGATGCATCACAGTGCACTTCAAAGTTTTTCGTTCCCTCGGGGAGGGCTAGGATAGGTGCGCTACAGAGTTTGGATTTCAACAGTTTGAAGGCAGATTCCTGCGCGTCACCCCAATTATACTTAGTACCCTTGTGTGTCAATGCGGTGAGGGGTTGAGCAATCTTTGAAAATCCTTCGATGAAACGTCGGTAGTAGCCAGCCAGTCCTAGGAATTGTCGCACCTCAGTCGGAGTCTTAGGTGCTTCCCAGTTTTTGATGGCCTCTACCTTGCCGGGATCGACATGGATACCATTCTCATTGATCACATGTCCTAAGAAGTGAACCTCGCGAAGCCAAAATTCACATTTCGAGAGTTTAGCGTACAGTTGTTCCTTCTTTAGCAATTCCAGGATTAACCTCAGGTGTTCTTCATGGTCGGTCTTGTTCTTGGAGTAGACGAGGATATCATCAATGAAAACAATCACAAACTTGTCGAGGTACGCCTTGCATACTCTGTTCATGAGATCCATAAATACGGCTTGTGCGTTGGTTAAGCCAAAAGGCATAACCGAAAACTCGTAGTGACCGTACCGAGTTCTGAATGCCGTCTTTGAAATGTCTTCTTCGCGCACTCTTATTTGATGGTAACCAAATCTCAGATCGATCTTCGCGTAGTAACTCGATCCTTGAAGCTGGTCGAACAGATCATCAATTCGGGGGAGGGGATAACATTTCTTGATCGTCACCTTGTTTAGCTATCGGTAGTCGATGCACATGCAGAAAGTACCGTCCTTCTTTCGAAAAAATAATACAGGGGCTCCCCATGGTGATGAGCTAGGTCGAATAAAGCCTTTATCCAACAAGTCTTGCAATTGAGTGGACAACTCCTGAAGCTCTGCCGGTGCGAGCCGATACGGGGCTCGGGCTATGGGTGCTGCACCGGGGGGCAATTCTATTTGGAATTCGACTTGTCGAATAGGTGGGAGTCCAGGCAAATCCTCCGGGAAGACTTCCGGAAAATCTCGCACAATCGGTATGTCTTCGATTCTCTTCTCCTCCGCAGGTTTCTCACAATATGAGCTAAAATCGCTGGATGGCCCTTTCGCAAATATTTTTGCGCCTTCATGAGGGTGATGACGCTTGTAGTCATGCCGCTCTTCTCGCCCTGTATCGAGATGATTTTGCCGGAAGAGGTAGTGATATGGACTATCTTGTCGTGACATATAATCTCAGCTCTATTCTCGGATAGCCAGTCCATGCCGACAACGACATCGAAACTACCAAGCGTAAAGGGTATGAGGTCGATATCGAAGGTATGACCCGACAGTTTCAACTTACATCCCGCTAGTACATGAGTTGTTTCTATAGACTTACCGTCAGCAAATTCAACAGGAAACTTAGCATCTAACGGGGTTAGAGTTAAGTCTAAGAGTTTACTAAAGGCTTTCGATACAAAACTCCTATCAGCTCCAGTGTCAAACAAAATAGAAGCAGAACAGTCGTTCACAGGGAACTTACCGGTAACCATATTCGGATCGCTGCGGGCCTGGCCCGACCCAATGACGAAAGCTCTACCTTTACCACTGCTCCCGCCACTGTTATTGCCTTCATTGTTCTCATTCTGCTTCAGTTTGGGACAATCCTTCCTGAAGTGACCCTCTTGACCACACTCAAAGCACCATTTCGTAGCTGTAGGCTGTTTAGGAGCACCCTTAGCCGCTAGGTCTCCCCTACAGTCCTTGGCCTGATGACCCAATTTATCACATCGCAAACACTTGATACGGTCGCATGGGCCAGCATGGTGATACTTGCACTTGTTGCACTTCGGGTACTTTCTAGCATAGCAACTCGAACCCTGTCCACCACCGTTGTTGTTATTGTTGGAACCCTGATTATTGAAGTTCCGAGCGAGTTCGGGTTTACGGTGGTGTTGTTGCTGTGGGGGGTTCGATGATGAGGACCTGGTGTTGGCAAATTTCCTCTTTCCATTACCAGAGTTGTTGTTGTTGTTGTCAGTGCTTGAGTTGTCACGGGTTTTAGAGGTGGAACCTCTAGGTGGTAATGCACCTTGTGCCACTTCTTGGTCCGTTAGTTTGTGGGCTATTCGGATCGCTTGCTGAATTTTAGCCGGTTTGGAAGACGTCACCATACCCTGAATCTGGGGTACCAAACCATCGTTATGCATCTAGATTCTCTTACTCGGCGGGTCAACCATCCGCGGACACATCACTGCCAGTTCGTGGGAACGGGTGGTGTAGGCTTCAATCTCATAACCTACCATCTTTAACGCCCAAGATTCCGATTACCGCTTTGAGATTTCCTCTCTAGGACAATACTCTTCTCGCATCATGTTCTTGAATTCTTCCCAGTTCATAGCATTTGCCAATTCCAACCCAAGAATTTGCACATTAGAGTTCCACCAGGTGAGGGCGGAATCTTGCAATGTTCCAGCAGCAAACTTGACCCGGCTGGCTGGTGGACCGTTACACATCTCGAAAGCTGACACTGCCTTCTCGGCCCAACGCAGGAAACCTATGGCTCCCTCAGTTCCGTCAAATGAATTAGGCTTGCAGTCTAGGTAGTTCTTGAAAGTACAGACTCCGGCTTGACCTCTGGCTTGATTCTAAACGTGCGCAGCTAGAGCTGCCGCCGCATGGTCATTCAGTAGGGTTAGGAGTTCTACTATGGTAAGGTTAATGTTACCGCGACCATGACCAGCGTTTCTTCCAGACATCTAGGTGTTATCATCCTGAGGTGTCGCCGCCTGAGGACACGTCCGAGTGTGCATCCTCCTCAGTATCTTCCTCGGGTTCTTCATCAGGTTCTTCTGCATTCGGGGCAATCTGCGCCCCTAGTGTGTCGCATCGGGCTAGAGCTGTCGTTGCAAGGGCTCTTGCACTAAAAATTTGGTTACGCAAATCTATCATCTCTGCTTGCATTTTGTTCATTATCTCCATTTGCTGAACATGAGCATCCAGAACTTCCTTCATGGCTTCGGTCAGGAATGCAGTGCATAAGATCATACTGAGGAGGATGCACACTCGGACGTGTCCTCAGGCGACGGGTCGTTGCGGTCATGTTCTAGTATGCATGCAATTTTAGTTCGCTATAACCAATGGCCCTGATACCAATCTGCCACACCCTCAAAATCCGCTAACGGAGTTTTACCGTCAGAGGGTGTGAACTAACAGGATCGGAATCATTAGTTATAGTCAAACACCATGTTTAAAGTTTTCAACCCAATAGGACATTAAGTCTTAAATAAAAATGCGGAAGCGTAAATTGTAAACCAAAAAGTTTGCACCACACAGGACGACTTAAAACCCAAGTTATTAAGATAAAAATTAAAAGAAGTTTTCAAAGCGATGGTGTTTAGCGAATGCATGTTCCTATACCGCGCGCCCGCCTCGGCTACCTGAGAATAACATACTAAAAGTGTCAACACAGGGTTGGTGAGTTCACAGGTTTATATAAATAAAGTGTTTGCGTTTACGTTTACATTTTGCGTTTTTGTTTGCGTTTGCGTTACCAGATAGTGTTAAGTCAATTATACATCAATAGGTAGCTAACCTATCAAGCATGTATTACTAAGTGTTCGACACCGAAGCTGACTGTTTATCAATTGCCTTGCCACCATGTCAACCACGACCATGGTAATGTGTTAGCCAAGATTACACCCACTCGACCTACAGTCGAGTTTAGAGTTGGGTGGGGTTTGTCAAACCCAGTAGTACTACTCAACAGTGACTCGCTATTATACAAATATTAACCGGATCGATGTTATGAAGGACTTTGGTTGGTTTGTTTGCCACTTAGCCTTACAAGTGATATATAAAAACTAAATAAAATCTACAGCGTTGGAGTATGTTACCTCCCCCAAATAAAAGCGTTTAAAAAGAGTAAAAAGGGGACGTGAAACTCACCCTTTGCGAAGATAACCAAAAAGATCCGAGAAAAGATGTGCGTCACAGAAAATCCTCACTAGTGTTCTAAAAACGAAAACGAGATTTTCTAAGTATTTAAACTACGAGTGAGTCCCTAGACTCGACACATACAACTTATGCATGAGATGCGTTTCGTGTTTCGTTTGTGAAATAAGTGCGACTCGACAAACACGTTGGTGATACGTTACATGTGTGAAAAACTACTTAAGTGTCAAGTATTAACATTTTACATTACTAGCAATTATCCCTCAAAAGGGCAATTTGGTCAAAACATAGCAAACATCGATCGGTTATGCATTTTTCATGACAATTTAAATAATACAGCAGCTAAATTATTCATGCAGATTTTCACTCGACAAGATTACTCTTATTAATAAATTCTAACAAGTCAAATAAATCACAAAAAATCTTCACAGAAGCACACGTGAGTTAGGTTTCTAAACCTATTTTTATTATATTTTTATCATATATGGTTTTATCATAAAGATAAAAATATCACAGCAAACACACAGCAATCATTATCATGCGAAACAGAATGTTATTTGTTATTCCCGTTAAATGACAAATGTAATTAATGCAAGACCAATTGGGTTAGGTTCCTAACGCAATTTATTTTCTTCCAGAAGTGGAACCAACCCATTTTATCTTGTAGTTTATGAGATATCTTAGTCGCAAAACAGCCTAACAGCAGGTCTCCTGAATCAGCCTTGCACAACAGTTTTGTAAAATAATAAAAGCTAACTTTTATACGTCCAAAAATTACAAACTCGGACTTTTCAGAAACTAGACTCGACCTAATATTATAGAATCAACAATCACATCAAAACATGTAATTAACATCGAGTTACAGTCATTTAAACACGAATTCAATAATCTGTCCAGCATCAGTTTTCATCAAAACTCAACATACAAATAACCTATGAACTATAAATCATGCTTACAACCCTAACTAATCAACAATCAACATATTTAGCATTTAGGGTTTATGATTAATGTGTTCAATGATGCCAAAAATCAATAGAATAGGCTACATATAGTGTTTAGTTTACCTAGTTAACATTTTAAGCCTTCAACAAGTTGTGAGGATGATTGTATGTGTATGTGTGTTGTGTGTTTCGGTCGATCCAAGGGGGAGGGGGCTGCCGTCGCAGGTGGTAGAGGGAGAGGGAGAAGAGGGTTAGGGTTTATGGTTAAGGTTGTTTATATATTAATTAAATAAATGACAAGTTACAACTAGCACCCTCAACTTCTATTTTGTATAATTCTAGCATAAAACATAAATCACCTCCATAATATAATGACATGCATACAAGCACACATTTATACATATAAACGTAACACATAATTATATCAAGTACTTGTTTATAATATTCATCGTTTGTTCACCAATGGTTTGAGTCGACTCATGTGTGTTTCGGTGAAATTCCTAAGACTACTTGTGTAGTGATTGTCATGCGTCATCTAAACCCTAGTTTAAATGTAATGAGATATGCGTTATGGTTCGTGTGATCTTAAGTTTGAATTAACGGAGTTAACCTGAAATTGACGAGTATCACAGACACTATGGGTAAACTCTAATGATTAAACCTAAAACATTACTAATCTACACTTTCTTTTGATTTTTAGAATTCTTTTTATATTACCTAAACTAATAATGCTTAATTAATTAATAATTAAACTAAAAATAAAACATTATAAAAATTGGGTTTAAAACTAATATGAGAAACGACTACCTAGGTAATGGATTCCTACTAGTTAAAATTAATAGTTAACGAACTTGACTAAGTTGAAAAACAATATCTTAAAAATATGACACTAGAAACCACTAAAAATGCGCTAGATCGCCTCCCGGCCTCACCAACGACACCCTAGAACTCTAGTGACATGTGAAACTTAATTGTTAAAGGTTTGGATCACTTCCCGGTCTCACCTTGCCTAATAATACTATGGTACCCCAAAATCCAAATCACCTCATAGTCTCTTCGGATACAATATATATATAAATATAAAGGGCGTATTTTTAATTAACTTGAACACGATTTGTATCACAATAATCTTAGTGACCTAGGATAACTCATTCCCGTGCAATTATTACCCAAACACGCAAAAGACAAAGATGACACAACACTAAATCACCTCCCGGCCTCTCTAGTGAAAAAACAATAAAATCTAATAAACTTTTATAATTTATTCCTACGGTTGTTTCGACCATAAACCGCAAACAAGTTGAAAACACAAAGTAGACAACCTAATCATGTGTCTTACAATAACCAAAAAACTATTAAACACTAGTGAAATAAATATATTAAAGTAATAAACTAGATTCAATTACTCAACCATATCATGAACAAACCAATTAAAAACTTTACCATAATACCAAATCAACCAAAGTCAAATACTAATTCGTCAAACCATTAATATAAACTAGTACTCAACCAAAACCTAGGCAGTATAAAGTATTTAGCTACTTATAATAAAGTATGAAACACAAAGTAAAATATTAAAGTTCATCAAATTATTAAAATAAAGTTGGACTTGCTTTCTTGATTTTTCTTGCGTGACTTTTAACTTGCTAGGCTGTGTGCTTTCTTATTTTGTTGTCTAGTCTTGCATCTCAATTCTTGTACCACGTCCAATCAATTCATCCACTACAAAAACTAATTGTCTCCAAATCGTTGACTTTGGAATACCACAGCAGCCAAAGTAAAAATAATAATAATACTATGTAGAAGTGATACTAAATATTGTTTTCAATTTTGCTCCCTTTTTTTTTTCTGCCTTCACGAGACCACCACCACACAACACCACACAATAATATTATGTTTTTGCCTTCAACTCACACAAACCTAAAAAACTCTCGCCGCCGATCTCTTTCTGTAGGTCCCAAAACAATAATAATGCCCCAAAACCCTTTTTGTTATTATTATATGATCTAACGTTGGTAGGGTTTTTTTATTTTTAGCTCCAACAAATCTTAGAGCCCACCAATTTATTTTCTAGCCACAATTCCTTTATTCCTTTTGATCTTCTTGTGGGCCCAGCCCATATGTCTTGTAAAATTTGAAATCCAAGATTTCGTCACCTACAATGCATTCACACAACATTTATTTAGTTTTAAACTCGTTGTCTCGTGAAACCTTTGAACTTTAAATATGTGTCCGTTGAGAGTAATATTAAATAAAAACAACGTCAAAAGCTATTTAAAATGTAAGAAATATCTATTATATTTATATATAATTTAGCTCATATTAAATATTCTCACACTTAAACCTTTTTCGTCCTCGAAAAATATATATATTGCAATGGAATCAGAATTCAAGACTAGTTTTCAAAATATATAGGTTATCTTTTAAACACAGATAAACGCAAAAACTGCGATTGCCGATATTATTGTCCACTTAAACCCAACCGCCAGCCTATCAAGCCCCCAATTGCATTAAGCGCTTTAAGTTCAAAAACTACGGCTACACCTACCCCATCTCAGACAAAGAGAGCTAGAAAAACTAGAGTCAAAGCAGACTGGTTTGACAAATCACCATAAGCCAATGACTCGTTGATGGTACTAATTAGATGCACTCGGTGAAATTTGATGGATGAATGGCCATGTGGAGGCCGTACAAGCTAATCCTAAATATTATTGGACTTTGTCCTATAAATTCCTAATTTGATATTTATTGACTAAGAACCTTCGAGCCCCAATAGTGTATCCTCAGAGTCACTATCCCCTTGGTAACACGTAAACTCTACGTCCCGTCTAGTATGTGCAACTTTGGCCTCTTTTTCTAACTTTAAACAACGCTTCTTTGGCATTTTTCATTACATAACTTTCTTCACAAGCATTTGCTTTTCTTGAACAACTTTTGATAATACAATACATAACTTTCATAACAAACTTTCAAACATACTTTTTTTTTCTCTTTTTTTTTGCAATCTTTTATATCACCCTAAAATATATAACTAATTCTAAGCTCGTAAAAAGATGGACATGTGGTGGTGTGCTGGTTTGAGTGCATTTAAGTCTTACCATCTCAAAGTTTTTAGATTATGGTAATCCTCCCTAAGCATCGAAATTCGGTTTCACCGTTTTTCAAATTATTATATATATAAAAACTGCTAAAGGGGACTATCAAAGCTAGTTGGGCCTACCGATACATCACAAGTTTAGTGTGTTATCTTTATTTAATCTCGTATATAATAGTAGTTTTAAAAACCAATCTCAAATTTTTCTATCGTTTTCCATTATTTGCAAAAAATTTCATTAAAATTTGGGACAATTTTTTTAACTTTTCTTTTTTTTTTAACCATTTTTTATATTTTTATATTTTTATATTTTATATATTTTTTTTCTTTTTTTTAATAAAATATTGAAACTGTTTTTTTTTATTATTTTTTGTAAACTTTTTTTTAACCAAAAGAAAACGTCAGTTCCCATCCCCACACTTAAAATCTACATTGTCCCCAATGTAGGAATAGAAAAAGACTATAAATAAAGCAAAATAAAAAATGTAAGCAAATAAAGCTTTAAATTGGAACAGACTCCCCTAGTAATTATGCAGTTATCTTTACAAGTCTCGTTGTGGAACGACCGTATAGCATTTCATTCGCGACCGCAGCTTCTGGCTGTACTCTACAATATGATAGGCTCAGAAAAATCCTCGTCCGAATGGAGATTGAGTACGAACAAGAAAATCCAATCATGCAAAATAAAACTCAAAACAACCCAAAGCAGACATCAAAGAGACTCTAAGGACTAAAAAGACTCAAAGAAAAATAAAATAAAGCAGAATAAAAATAAAAAATAAAATAAAATAATGCAACTAAGTTTTCTACAAACTCTACAACTCGGGCAAAGTCCCGAGTGTGCTCTCCTCATCTACTCTCCAGGCGGATCAAGGTAGGTCGCCTCCTCCTCGCGATCACCAAGTGGACCTACAATATAATGCTTCAGTCTATGCCCATTCACTTTCCAAGAATGTCCATCGTCAGCATCTATCTTAACCGTTCCATATGGAAATGCCTCCTTCACAACGAACGGACCAGCCCATCCGGATTTCAATTTACCCGGAAACAACTTCAACCGGGAATTATACAGAAGAACCTTATCCCCACACTTAAACTCTTTGAGCCCCTTAATATGTTTATCATGACGTTCCTTTGTCCGCTCCTTATACCCCCCTACTTCTTTCATACGCCTCATTTCGTAGCTCCTCAACCTCATGAATCTGAAGAAAACGACTCTTTCCCGTCGCAGATAAATCAAGATTTACGGCTCTTAAAGCCCAATACACACGATGTTCTAACTCAACGGGGAGATGACACGCCTTTCCATAAACTAGCCGAAAGGGAGTGGTCCCGATAGGCGTTTTGAATGCAGTACGAAAGGCCCAGAGTGCGTCATCTAGCTTTTCAGCCCAGTCCCCGCGACTGTTCCCAACTGTTTTCTCTAAGATCCTCTTAATACCACGATTGGTGTTTTCCACTTGACCGCTAGTCTGAGGATGGTAGACCGTAGAGAGTCGATGGGTGACACCATAACGTTTCAGAACCTTATCCATCTGAGCATTACAAAAGTGGGTACCCCGATCATTGATCAGGGCCTTAGGAGTACCGAATCGAGCAAAAAGTTTTCGAAGGAATCCCACTACAACCCGCGCGTCATTTCTAGGGAGGGCTTGAGCCTCTACCCATTTGGACACGTAGTCGACAACAACGAGGATGTATCTGTTCCCTCTAGACATAGGAAACGGACCCATAAAATCGATTCCCCATATATCGAAGATCTCAACCACCTGGATGGGGTTTTAGGGCATCTCATTTCGGGATGAGATGTTACCAGCTCTCTGCAACGCGTCACACGAATGGACAAACTCATGTGTATCACAAAAAATAGTCGGCCAATAGAATCCCGCATCAAACACGCGTTTGGCGGTATAAGTCGCACCAAAATGGCCTCCAGTCAGGCCCTCATGACAATGTAGAAGAATACTACGGGATTCATTACCAAAAACACAACTTCGAATCACCTGATCCGAGCCAATACGGAATAAGTACGGATCCTCCCAAATGTAGAACTTGATATCTGCAAAGAACTTCTTCTTTTGCTGATATGTCAGTCCGGGCACTAACTCACCAAAGGATAGATAATTAGCAAGATCATCAAACCATGGAAACACCTCATCACTCGCCTTTACATACAATAGAGTCTCACCTGGGAAATCATCACCAATCCCCTGTTCCCGGGTCTTGTCCATGTCGGAATTTTCTAGCCGTGACAGGTGGTCGGCGGCGACGTTTTCAGCCCCTCTTTTATCTTTAATTTCTAAATCAAACTCCTGAAGCAAAAGTATCCAACGAAGGAGTCGAGGCTTCACATCATTCTTAGTGAACAAATACCGCAGAGCCGCATGATCAGAGAAAATGATAGTCTTAGAAAGCACGAGATAGGAACGGAATTTATCGCACGCGAAAACAAAAGCAAGAAGCTCCTTCTCCGTTGTGGTGTTGTGGTGTAATTCTCCTGAGCATCGTTAAGAGTCTTGCTAGCATAATAGATGGGATGAAAATGTTTCTCTTGACGCTGCCCTAACACAGCTCCAACAGCAAAATCACTCGTATCACACATGATCTCATACGGAAGAGTCCAATCGTGAGCAACTAGAATATGAGCACTCACTAACCTCTCCTTAATCAACTCAAAGGCCCTCAAACACTCCTCACTAAAATCAAACGGCCTATCTTTCTCTAGAAGTTGGGTCATCGGACGAGAAATTTTTGAGAAATATTTAATAAATCGGCGGTAGAATCTCGCATGACCTAAAAAACTACGAATAGACTTCACAGAAGTTGGCGGTGGAAGTTTGGAAATGGTGTCTACCTTAGCTCTATCTACCTCAATCCCAGCACTGGAAATCTTATGACCTAGAACAATACCCTCACGAACCATAAAGTGATATTTCTCCCAATTAAGCATAAGGTTCGTCTTTTCACATCTAGCGAGCACTCGATCTAAGTTACTCAAACAGTCAACGAAGGAATTCCCAAATACAGAAAAATCATCCATAAAGACTTCCATGGAATCCTTGATTTTCTCATGAAAAATTGCCACCATGCACTGCTGGAATGTGGCTGGAGCGTTACACAATCCAAATGGCATGAGTCGGTACGCGAATGTGCCAAAGTGGCATGTAAATGTGGTCTTCTCCTGATCACCCGGGGCGATTGGGATCTAGAAATAACCAGAAAAGCCATCAAGAAAACAGTAGAACTGCTGTCCTGACAAACGCTCAAGCATCTTATCGATGAATGGAAGCGGGAAGTGGTCCTTTCGTGTGGCCCCGTTATGTCTGCGGTAGTCGATGCATACTTGCCACCCTGTAACAGTCCGTTTCGGTATGAGCTCATTCTATTCATTCGTGATAACTGTCATACCGCCCTTTTTAGGGACCACCTGGACTGGGCTAACCCACGCGGAGTCAGAGATTTGAAAAATCAAACCAGCATCGAGCAACTTAATAAACTCCTTCTTGACAACCTCCTGCATGTTCGGGTTAAGCCTCCTCTGCGGTTGCACCACAGGTTTAAACTCGTCCTCCATAAAGATTTTATGCGTGCAGAATGACGGGTTTATACCTTTGATATCCATAAGCTTTCATGCGATGGCATGCTTATGATATTTCAGAACAACCATCAATTTGTCCTTCTCCTCCGTCTCCAAGCTCGAAGTGATGATGACGGGACGTTGAGACCCCTCCCCTAAAATGCATACTCGAGGTGAGATGGTAAATCTTTAAGCTCTAAAGATGGGGGGTTCTCAACAGATGGTTTTTCAATTGGAAACTCTCGCTCTTCAACTGCATGGACATTAGAAAAATTTTGGAACTCATGCTCGGCTCGTGTCCTCCTGTCTCAAGTAGCTGCTGCTCCTCCTTCTCTTGCAACTCAAAATCAAATTCTGTCATCTCGAATGACTGATTATCCACATCGATGATCTGGGTGTCGGACGTGTCTCTTTGGCAGACCTTCGTAAGATAGTCGCCTACATGCATCATGAAACAGTCGATGAAATAGAGAGTGTCATCATGCTACTGAGTATGCCTCATGGATTTCTGCACGTCGAATGTGACCGTGTCATCATGAACTCGAAGAGTCAATTTGCCATCGGAAACATCAATGAGTGCGCGTGCGATGGCTAAGAATGGACGGCCGATGATGAGAGGAACGTTCGAGTCCTCATCCAAATCTAGAATGACAAAGTCGACCGGAAAGATGAATTTGTCCACCTGCACCAACATGTTCTCCACAATGCCCCTTGGGAACTTCACAGATCGGTCTGCCAGCCGGATATTCATTTGGGTGGGATGCAGCTCTCCCACGTTAAGTTTGGCAAACACAGAATAGGGTATGAGGTTAATGCTTGCACCGAGGTCGGCAAAAGCATTGCTAACATGAAGATTACCAATCAAGCAAGGAATGGTAAAGCTGCCAGGATCTGTCATCTTCCTAGGAAGCTTGTTCTGTACGGCGGTAGAACACTCCTCACTAAGAGTAACAGTCAAAAGCTCCTCAAGTTTCTTTTTATTAGTGAGAAAATCTTTAAGAAATTTGGCGTGTTTTGGCATGTTCGCGAGAGCTTCAATAAACGGAATGTTCACATGGAGCTTCTTAAGCATGTCGAGAAACCTAGAGTACTGCTCCGAATCATTCTTCTTCACTAGACGACCGGGATATGGCAGTTTTGACTTATAGACGTGCACCAGTTCCTACTCAACCTGCTTCTCCTTCTCAACTGACGCACCGCCTGATCGTGAGGTACTTGCTGGGCCTCGCCTCTGGTTCACCTTATCAGGCGGTGTCTCCATCTCAAACTCCTCGTCAACTTCCTCCTCACTTGGTGTATCTCTACCTACAACTCTCCCACTTCGGGTGGTCACTGCCTTGGCCTGAACATTTTGAAATGGTTTAGAATATGTGGGGCCAGGATTAGGGACGGTGTTACTTGAAAGACTCCCCGAGGGTCGTTGATCAATCTTTGCGGACAACTCACCAAACTTGGCCTCGAGATTCTGAAATGCGACCTGTTGTCCCTTCATGAACGTCTCATGCTGCATAAGAGTGGATTTGGTGTTGGCATCATTTTGTAAGAGCTGATTTAACAATTGAGATTGATTAGCCAACATCTCCTCGTTCTTGGAAGTACTATTTGGTACATGATCAGGTTCGAGGCGGGTTCTTGGAACAGATTCTGGAGTTGCTGATAACCAGTGTTGCCTGCCCGCCAATTAGAATTATTGTTTCGCCACCCAGAATTGAAGGTACGGTTTTGATTAGCAAGAAAATCTACCTCCTCCTGAGAATCAACAGGACAATCGGTTGTCTCGTGATTTCCACGACATATCTCGCACCTACGAGCTTGCAACTTAAGCTCTTTCATCTCCCTCTTGAGTGCCTCCACATCCGCTGACACATTAGTATTCTGATCAACATGATGCACTCCGCGTGATGCTGAAATGGTTGCGGCCTTAGCAGCCGAGACGAACCTTCTACTCGGTGTATGCTGATCCCCTAATGCAATGCTCTCGAACATTTCTTCAGCCTCCTCTATGGTGAGTTTATCTAGCATGTTTCCTCCAGCGACGGTATTGAACCGATGTTGGGTTTCGGGAGTAAGACCGTTATAGAATATTTCAACCACAGCCCAATCGTTTAGGCCATGCTGAGGACAACGGCTTATAAGAGTTTAGGCCATGCGGAATAATAGGACTCATCGGGGTCCATATGAAAAGAACGGATTTGCTTACATAGACGTCCGGCCTTCGATGGAGGAAAATACTTCCTAAGAAACATAGATTGCAAGTCTGCCCATGTGGCGATTGAGGCGTTTGGTAGAGAGTCAAACCAAGTAGCAGCACGACCAGAAAGTGAGAATAGGAATAACTTAAGATGAATGATGTCAGATGGGATATTATTAGTATTAAAAGTTTCCGAGATCCGCACGAATCGGGAAAGGTGTCCCGGAGCATCTTCGTTATCCAAGCCGTGGAACTGAGCAGAATTGGTGATAGAACTCATGACGTGAGATGGAATTTGGCAGTTTTGGTTATTAGTCGCAGCAGGTCGGACAATTGCAGATCGGGCTCCCATGATGCCCTCGCTGGCTCTAGCATGAACGGTTTGTCTCGGCGGTTGAGCGGCGTCGCCCATATCTATTTTTATGTTTATTTTATTTTTTTATGGAAAACTAAACCTAAAGGCACAAATAGCAAGTAAAGGCACCTAAAGGAAAAATGACAACTAAAAAGGAAATAAACAAATAAATAGATCAGATAATCAACTCGGTTTAAACAAAGAATTTGCCAGTGTCCCCAGCAACGGCGCCAAAAACTTGATGTGTGAAAAACGTATATAATATTAAAAACCAAGGTTTACCGAATTCACCAAAAAACCACACACAATCGGTAAGTGTACCGGATGCAATGTAGCTAGCAAGTAAGAACGGATATCGAACCTAGGCCACTATGGGTAAACTCTAATTATTAAACCTAAAAGATTACTAATCTAGACTTTCTTTTGATTTTTAGAATTCTTTTTATATTACTTAAACTAATAATGCTTAACTAATTAATAATTAAACTAAACATAAAACTTTATAAAAATTGGGTTTAAAACAAATATGAGAAACGACTACCTGGGTAATGGAATCCTACTAGTTAAAATTAATAGCTAACGAACTTGACTTGGTTGAAAAACAATATCTTAAAAATATGACACTAGAGACCACTAAAAATGCGCTAGATCGCCTCCCGGCCTCACCAACGACACCCTAGAACTCTAATGACATGTGAAGCTTAATTGTTAAAGGTTTGGATCACCTCCCGGTCTCACCTTGCCTTATAATACTATGGTACCCCAAAACCCAAATCACCTCTAGGTCTCTTCGGATACAATATATATTAATATAAAGGGGGTATTTTTAATTAACTTGAACACGACTTGTATCACAATAATCTTAGTGACCTAGGATAACTCACTCTCGTGCAATTATTACCCAAACCCGCAAAAGACAAAGATGACACAACACTAAATCACCTCCCGGCCTCTCTAGTGAAAAAACAATAAAATCTAATAAACTATTATAATTTATTCCTATGGTTGTTTCGACCATAAACCGCAAACAAGTTGAAAACACAAAGTAAACAACCTAATCATGTGTCTAACAATAACCAAAAAACTATTAAACACTAGTGAAATAAATATTAAAGTAATAAACTAGATTCAATTACTCAACCATATCATGAACAAACCAATTAAAAACTTTACCATATTACCAAATCAACCAAAGTCAAATAATAATTCGTCAAATCATTAATATAAAGTAGTACTCAACCAAAACCTAGGCAGTATAAAGTATATAGCTACTCATAATAAAGTATGAAACAAAAAGTAAAATATTTTAGTTCATCGAATTATTAAAATAAAGTTGGACCAGCTTTCTTGATTTTTCTTGCGTGACTTTTAACTTGCTAGGCTGTGTGCTTTCTTATTTTGTTGTCTAGTCTTGCGTCTCAATTTGTTACGGACATAAACCATTGCAAGGTATGGGACTTGTCCCACATCGGTTGTATGGGCAACTGATGTGGGGTTTATAAGCCAAATGGGTTCCCTCACCTATCAGACTAGTCTTTTGGGTTGAGTTCTTCTGTTTGGCTTGTAACATTGGTATCAGAGCCAACCTCGGAGTGGTGGCCCACGGAGTGGTGGCCTGGAGTAAGCCAGCTGTGACCAACGTGGCCGTGACCAATGAGGACTCGGAGTGGTGGCCCACGGAGTGGTGGCCTGGAGTGAGCCAGCCGTGACCAACGTGGCCGTGACCAACGAGAACGTTGGCCCTTAAGGAGGGTGCATTGTTACGGACTGAAACCATTGTAAGGTATGGGACATGTCCCACATCGGTTGTATGGGCAACTGATGTAGGGTTTATAAGCCAAATGGGTTCCCTCACCTATCAGACTAGTCTTTTGGGTTGAGTTCTTCTGTTTGACTCTGATACCTATGTTACAAGCCAAACAGAAGAACTCAACCCAAAAGACTAGTCTGATAGGTGAGGGAACCCATCTGGCTTATAAACCCCACATCAGTTGCCCATACAACCGATGTGGGACAAGAACCATACCTTTCAATGGTTTCAGTCCGTAACAATGCACCCTCCTTAACGGCCAAATTCCTTGTTGGTCACGGCCACATTGGTCACGGCTGGCTCACTCCAGGCCACCACTCCGTGGGCCACCACTCCCGGTCCTCGTTGGTTACGGCCACGTTGGTCACGGCTGGCTTCCTCCAGGCTACCACTCCGAGGTTGGCTCTGATACCAATGTTACAAGCCAAACAGAAGAACTCAACCCAAAAGACTAGTCTGATAGGTGAGGGGACCCATTTGGCTTATAAACCCCACATCAGTTGCCCATACAACCGATGTAGGACAAGTCCCATACCTTGCAGTGGTTTCAGTCCGTAACACAATTCTTGTACCATGTCCAATCAATTCATCCACCACAAAAACTAATTGTCTCCAAATCGTGACTTGTGAATACCACAGCAGCCAACGTAAAAATAATAATAATACTAAGCAGAAGTGATACTAAATATTGTTTTCAATTGTGCTCCCTTTTTTTCTGCCTTCACGAGACCACCACCACACAACACCACACAATAATATTATGTTTTTGCCTTCAACTCACACAAACCAAAAAAACTCTCGCCGCCGATCTCTTTCTGTACGTCCCAAAACAATAATAATACCCCAAAACCCTTTTTGTTATTATTATATAATCTAATGTTGGTAGGGTTTTTTTATTTTTAGCTCCAACAAATCTTAGAGCCCACCAATTTATTTTCTGATCACAAATCCTTTATTCCTTTTGATGTTCTTGTGGGCCCAGCCCATATGTCTTGTAAAATTTGAAATCTAAGATTTCGACACCTACAATGCATTCACACAACATTTATTTAGTTTTAAACTCGTTGTCTCATGAAACCTTTGAACTTTAAATATGTGTCAGTTGAGAGTAATATTAAATAAAAACAACGTCAAAAGCTATTGAAAATGTAGGAAATAACTATTATATTTATATATAATTTAGCTCATATCAATTACTGCCTGGAGGAAAAATGAAAGTGTTACAAAACTGAGTAACGGCATCAAAATATCATCTTTTGGATCCTCCCAGAAATGTTTAATTAACGCGAAAGAAAAACCGTCAGGTCCAAGAGACTTATTACTTCCGCACGACCACACCGCCTCCCGAACTTCAACAAGAGAAACATTCGTTTCAAGACCCTCTCTTTGAAAAGGATATAAGCTCTTAAACCGATCACTCTGGTTTACAACCGGAAATGTATCGAATTTGGCAAATTTGGCGCTGAAGAAATCAAAGAAGGCAGTTTTGACTTGAGGCAGATCCGTAATCCAGTTCCCTTCAAGTTTGACTCCCGAAATGGTTCTCAAATTCCATTTTTTATTAATGATGGTGTGAAAGAACTTTGTGTTTTCATCCCATTGGATCGGCCATTTATACTTTGTTTTTTGGGCCATATCATTAACAACCTCTTGCTCCATTTTAGCAAGATCATTGGCAGACTGCATACGAATAGACCTAATATTGTCATCCCCTTGACCCGCCTCCAAGACCACATCACATAAACCAAGACAAACGAGGAGATCTTTTTTTCTGGTTTTTAACTCAGATTTTCTAGAAGCATTCCACGATTTAAGACAAGATTTCAGTCTTTTGAATTTTGCTTTTAAGCGAGACATACCCGAACCAAACGTTTCTTGATTCCAAGATTGTTTTACCAATATAGGTAACTCTTCACACTCTAACCAAGATTATTTAATCAGCTTATTATCCGAACCGAACGATAGCGGCTTAAAGCTAAGAGCAGCGTCGCTGCTTGATCGGCGGGGAGTAGCATCTCAAAGTATGGGGCAAAGGATCAAAGGCTTTTACTTTGTCACCTGGGATCCACCACAGGTTGGGTTTGAGAGCCGTGTGATGGGTGACTATCCAGCACGGTTCGGAGAGCACTTTTAGTCTGCGCTGGTGAATGGAAGCCCCCCTATCAAGCAAGAAAGAAGCGGTAGCTTAAGAGCATATTATTTAAGCTAAACACCACATATAGTAAAAGAAAAATCAAATGATATTAATCTATGACAAATCTGGCAATATAACTAACCCAAATAAATGTTCACTATAATGATTTATTTAGTTATTAAATGTTTTCAAGAGTTGATTATAATTTATAAACAGTTGTTAAACCCAAATAACAAGAAGATGCTTTTCATAAATTTATTGTTGTATTGTTTTATAAGAAAACTTGAATATAGCCCATGTGATACATACCTTATGGATTCATAAAATATAAAAAAAAAATTTATAATTTATAAATATCTAAAAACCTCATTTAATATAACATTTAACTTTGTTAGAGCATTCTCATCCCATCTCCTATCTTTAAACCAAAAATTACACTCAAACTTATTATTTTTTCTCACTATATTTCAATTAAATAATGATTTTTATACATTTATCTTTATCTTTTCTCTTTCCCTCACTCACAACCAATTTCAAAAAATATTAAAAAATTATAGAAGGTGAACAGTATTTCAAATTACAGAAAAATCACTGTGTTTTCTAAACTATAAAACAATTCACTCACAACACCCTAAATCACTCTCTAAATTATAAAAGCACCCCTCATATACAATAAGGTGTTGGATGAGTATGCTTTAATACTATAGGTATAGGTAGATAGATATGTGAAGTAAAATAAACATCCGAGCTTGAAACAGATTTTTTCGATAAAATAGGTTTAAAGTCGTGGTTGAATTTTGTTCCACCAAAATTGGCGGACTGATCGATTCCTACGGGGTTCTAATCATCCTCTCCGGTTGCCGGAATAATTCAACGTAATTTGTTCTAGGAAGTTTAGTACTCAAGATCTAAAACAGAAGCATGAGTTTAATTGTCTATCAATTCTAATCAATGTTGCACACCATTTATCATGAAAAAATACCTATCAAATTCGCCGATTTTAGAGAGATGGAAATCACTAGGGTTGCTTGTCCAAATCGTGATTTGTCTTCTCCTCGGATCATGTTTGAATCCTTCAATTTTGAATCGGTGACAACGTTAGCTCTGCAGTTGCAACAATGTCAATGTGGTAATGATGGCAGTAGCTTGTCTATGAATAGTTGGTGGCTGCTAAACGGTGGTTTTCAAACTTGTTTTGTGTTATCAATTTTAGTCAAGGTAAGAAAAAAATAAATGCAGATCGGATTTCAGAGGTTAGTTGTGGTGGTAAAAGATGGATTACGGTTTATCTTGAGACTTGAGAGCACACTTTGGTGCTGATAACATAAACGAAATCAGACCTCATATGTATTCATTCATTTACAATATCTACTATTATAATAAAACAAGGTTTTTTAGACACTTGTCATCCATACACCAACCCTCCCTTTTATTTTTACTTTCCATTATTTTAACACATGTCTTAACCATAACTGAGAACCTAGATTTAGGAGCAGTTAATATTTTTGTTTTCTTAAATAAAAAATAACTCCACCACTGTGACTGTCATCCTCCATCTCTTACTTTAATGTTTTCAATCATCAATATTTAACGCTTTTGTGTGTTCTGATGGTTGGTTAATTTGTATATGTTTTAGTTCGTTTATTATTTAGTTTTAATCGTTTATTCTAGAACTTTCGATACTTCATACGTGTATTATTGGATTTCAGGTCACAGGTGTTAAAGTACTCAATTTGGATCTGTTGTGACACGGAATGATGACCCGGGATGTCCAGCACGTGAACCGAGGATTATTAATAAAGTTTGTTGATGACAAGGCCCATCGCGTGCTTGAGGACCCATCACGTATCGCGATGGGATTTAAAATGAAGTTGACTTTCTGGTCCATCGCGATACTCGATGGACCAGTGAAGACCCCATCGCGTATCGCGATGGGGGGGTGTAGACGGGAAACTTAGGTTTATATCAAACTTTTCATCAACAAGAAGCCTAACTCCGTTTTTACGAACAAGAAGCGATTTCCAGCAACTAAAGAGGCGATTCTCACCATCCTAGGTCGTGCCAAGACCTCACACATGATCCATATCATCCGTATTGAAGATTTAACGATCTCAAGGCTCGGCTAATCTCCTAGAATCACACCCGGGATTTATAGTTTGTAATCTTTATAGTTTTTCTCATGTGACTAAGAACATTCTTGTATGATTATTGATGAGTGATATATGATTATTGATGTTCGGTATTTCTGCGTGTTCAATCGGTTTAGGTTTACGTTAGTCTGAACGATTTGTTACCAGTTGCTTGATAATTGATCATATGACTGTTTGGTTAGATTGAATACGATAAAACATACGATTTCCCTTAACTGAGTCACACTGGCAAGGACTGTTTGATAACCAGTGCCGTTTGTAAAGTGATTGTTGATGTCTAAGGTTTTGTCTTATTGATCAGTATGTAGTTAATCGTTAATAGTTAATCTGTTAGGTTGCATGAGATAACTGTATGTTGCCTACTTGAATTCCCGGGTGTGATTTGCTTTGTTAATTGCTTGAAACCCGTTTATTTGCGTGTTACTTAATTCTCTAAATTCACTTAAATTGCTTGTGTGATCAGCACTAAAAACCAGTTACTTCATAATATTAAATTTGTACACGAATCACGTTGACCACATACTCCTGGTGGATACGATACCTTACTTATCCTATATAGGTAGTTTAATTAGGTTTTTGATTGACTCAAACGACGGTCATCAAAATGGCGCCGTTGCCGGGGAGTTAGTGCGCTTAGTGTTTTTCGTGTTCTTTCATTTTTGTGTTTAATTTTAAATTTTACTCTTAATTTTGTTTTCAGTTTTTAGTTTAAATTTTATTTTCTTTATTTTACGCGGGTTGTGTTAGTTGTGAAGATAACAGGTTTATGCGCACCCGCCACTTAGGGCCAGTCTCCGTTAATTTACGAGCCCGAAATCGAGAGGTTAGCTCGGCAGAACCGAGTTAGGAACATAAATTCAGAGATGGAAGATCCGAACCAGAACCATAACCAAAACCAAAACAAAAACTATAACCAAAACCAAAACCAAAACCTACTCCCACAAAATAACGTGTTTCACCCAGATAACATACCTGACCCACCAAACTTCAATAACCAGAATGACCAAAATCACTCAGCTCGTGCTTCCAGAACCCGAAACCAAAACCGAAACCGAAACCGAAACCTAAACCTCAACTTTGACCAAGCTGGGCCATCCGTTCCAAATAATAACCCCAACTGTAGAGTTTGGATAAATATCGATGATGTTCAACCAAGTATTCCGACAGATGATGAAGAAGAGGGGGAAAATAATAACAGGAACGAGGATTTTGAGATTGAGAACGAGGTAGATCGGTGGGTTAGGAGAAATCGGTCAGTTGAGCCCGAGAACGAGGTGTGGAGCCGGAAGAAATGGGTTATGATAATGGGGATGAAGAAGTAGAAGAGCCAGTTAATCGAAGACAGGCTGAAGTAGTTAACAGAAACGGAAGGGGTCGAGACAGGGTGAATCGGGCGGAATGGCCCGAAAGAGTTCGTGTTATTCAGGTTAACCGGGGCGGTTTGGCGAACCCCGGGGGCTCAAGAGGAATTACATGGACCCGGTTCATGGTGTTAATAGTCGGTTCAGACCGGCTATCTCAGATGGAGTATCCTCGTTAGTCCGACAAGAACGAGTGCCGGGACAGCAAACTTTTAAGTCCCGGCCATCTTACATCAACATTGTTCCTCATTTTTACGGGATGGCTTTGGAGGACCCGTATTCTTATTTGACCGTTTGATCAGGATGAGGTACGGTTGCGATTATTCCAGTTTTCCCTGAAAGACAAAGCAAAACTCTAGTTTAATTCGTTGCCGATGCAAATTATCCGAAATTGGGCCGAGATGCAGCAGGTGTTTCTAAACGAGTTTTATTCACAGTCAAAGAATAGCGAGGCCCTTTCAGAAATTCGCAACTTCTCACAGTTTTCTGGTGAATTATTTCATGAAGCCTTTATCAGGTATAAAGATATGATCATAAAATGCCCACATCACCAAATCGAATTGTGGGAACTGGTAAAGTGTTTTGTTGATGGTTTGTCATACGAGGACCGAAAGCATCTTAAGGCCTCATGTAATGGTCAGTCGCTGAATCAGCCTGAGAAGGATGATTGAGATTTTTTGGAGTTTATGTGTGAAGACTCAAAATCAGATGCAGCAGCTGAGAGACGAAGACATGGTAATTCCCCCAGGTCAGTTAAGTCAGTCACGAGTGAATCTGAAAGAATTGCTGAGTTAGAACGTGAATTGGCTGGGTTTAGAAAGGGTAAGAAGAATGAAGTCGGGAAAGTTGGAGTTAAATTCCCGGTTTGTGATGATTGTGGTGAACTCGGGCATATGGCAGAAAATTGCCCCGAGTTTTATGATGACGAGGAGGATGATACTGGGGAGGTTAACTATGCATACGAGGATTCCAAAGGCCAAGGGTTAAATTCAAACACATATCACCTGGGCTTGAGGAATCACCCGAACTTTTGCTACGGGAACGTGTCTTCTCAGATGAACCCGAACTTTCAAGGAACGAGCCAGAACAGGTCGCAAGGTAATTACCGCCAGGGCGGTTATTAGCAGCAGGGTTCGTACAATCAGAATAGGGGGTACAACAGAGACAGTAACCGGGGTGGAAAATCTTCGGGTAATCAAGACCAACAGAAAGGGTCCTCGGGGAATTCGGATGAGTCGATGCACTCAAAGTTGGATGCGTTGTTGAAAGTCATGACTGATCATAAAACCGAAACGAAGCAACGATTCGAGTTACGGGATAAGTCGTCAGAGGAAATGATGAAGCAGATCGGTCAGCTCGCTGCAGACATGGCAAAGTTACAGAAGAACACGGGCCAACTCCCAAGCGACACCACAGTCAACCCGAACCATTACAGCTCGAGTTTGAAAAAGCATGTTAAATAGGTAAGTATTTTACGTAGTGGTTAAAAGTATGATAGTAAAGTTGGGGTTCCACCACCAATGGTTGAGGCGGTGGTGGAAGAGATTGTTGAAAATCTAGTCAGTGATGACGAGCCGGAACCGGTTAAATTAACTGAATCTAATAAAAATGAAACTAAAATTAACAAATCGGTTTCGAAGGATGACACCAACAACTCTAAGGACAAGGAGAAGGTGAAAACCGTTCCCTATCCTGATGCTTTGTTGGTACCATCGAAGGCGAAGATGACATCAAAATGAGGCCCGCAACAAAAAGAAATGTGGGAAACGTTTAAACAAGTAAAAATTAACATTCCTCTTTTAGATGCCATAAAACAAATTCCTGCCTATGCTAAGTACTTGAAGGAATTGTGCACAAAAAAAAGGAGTCATAAGATTCCTAAACAGATTGACTTTGCCGACAATGTGAGTGCAATTATCTTGGGTTCACATCCACCGAAGCTACAAGAACCGGGAACGCCCAATATACCCATTCAAGTGGGTGATTATAAATGACTCGGGCGCTTTTAGGTCTTGGAGCTAGCATCAGTATTATCCCAGGAAGTTTATACGATCAGTATGACTTTGGCCCGCTTCGAGCGGCTGCCACCATGGTTGACTTGGCTGACCAGTCACCGAAACTTCCCCGAGGAATACTGGCTGATGTTATTGTTAAGGTGGAAGACTTTTATACCCATCGCATACGCGATGGGCTTGTTATCAACTCCATTGCGTATCGCGATGGAGGATAGGCATCCGTCATCTGTGACATCATCGCGATACGCGATGACCTCACTTGTTAACCCATCGCGTATCACAATGGGTTAAAACCCTAATTGTCACCCAATTGACCCATCGCGTATCGCGATGGGTCGTGGAGCTTGACGGGTGGCCATTGGACAACCATTAAGTGATTTAAAACTGTAATAATTATGTATTGAAATGGTTTATCTTGTGGAATTTGATAACTACGGTGTTGTTGGTGAATTGTAGGTTTAAAGGAAGTTATGGGGCTATTATGATGTATAACGAAGAAACCTAAGGAACCGGAGACTTAAGAGAGGTCAAAATATGTGAAAACGGGAAGTCGAGACTAAAGTCCACCGTGACCCATGGTTCAGACCGTGGGCCACGGTCCAATGTAACAAAAATGGACAGAGGCCACCGTATCGTGGCATCTGTCCCACCGTGAAGCCCACTATGGCCCACGGTGGAGACCATGGGCCACGGTCCAGTTTATGCAGAAAGACACCATGACCCACGGTGTGAACTGTGGGCCACGGTGCGGGTCGTAACTGCCCGATTCTCTTTATATTTTTAGTGGTTTTTCAATGACTTTTCATCTATCTTTCATTCAAAACACCTCTAGGACGATTTTGAGAGTGCAAGTACTTTATTTTGGTGATTGTAATCGTTGAATTGGTACTTTAGATTCATCTACATACTTTAATTGATTCGATGATAAATCGAATGATGAGTGGCTAGTACCCTTTATGTTCTCTACCAAATTGTAAGGTTTCAATTGATTATTTGTGAATTATTTATGTTATTTGTGGGATAGTAATTTGATCAATTGATTGTATTACTATGGTGATTGTGAGTTTGCCTTGTAATTGTTAGTATAGTATAAATTCGTGTTCTTGACTATCCGTTCTTGGTGCCATAGGCAATCGAGATTCAGTAGAAAAGAATTAGGTTAACTATATTATATTGATTATTGAGTGATAACCTTGCGTTTTTTATAATCCAAGTACTTAGTCCTCTTTGATCACTTTCAAACTCGCTTTCATGAATTATGTCTATGTAGTTCATCCCAAAAGTAAACATTAACATTATCAATATTGAAAACCTAAAATCGGGAGAGAGCATCGTTTCTTATATTGTTTAAAACTCGTTTAGTGCTTTAGTTATTTTTGTTAATCAAAACCAAACAACCAACTCTTTGAATTTACTTTTGCGCTTAGTTTAATATATTTTAATTATAAATCTACTTAGTAATACATTTTCCACAAACTCCTAGTGTTCGATACCCGCTTACTGCTATCTAACTAGTTGTATTCGGTTTATTTTTGAGAGAGACTTCGACCTCACGTCAAATTTTGGCGCCGTTTTCGGGGAGTAGTGTGCAACGTGTGTTAGTTTTAGTAGTTTTTTGGTGTTATTTTCGGGTTTACGCTTACCTATAGGTGTATGCATACTAGAAGATCTAACAGGTCATCATCACTAGTAATTGATCCCGTAATTAACAGAACGCTTCGAAGAAACCGAGTTTTACTCAAGGAGAACAAGCTTCTTGGTTCTCCGACTACATCAGACAGCACCATGGATTCACCAGCTCCCACTTCGGGTCAAACAGTCCCAACCGCACCTCCACCAAATCCACCTCCACCAATCACCACTACCATACCCACTTCATCAAGTGAACTGAGACCATCTCACATAACAGAACCTATTCCTGCTCAGTACACCTACTCAACATCATCTACATTGCCCTCTGTTTCCAACCTTTTTCCTACCTTTGGTGCATCATCATCTCAACAAAACCAACAACCAACATTTCAACCATCACAATCAAATTACCAATATCAACCCCCGCCTTTCATAGATCCATCCATTTAGCAGCACCTTAGGATGGCATAGCCTTAAAATGAAGGGCGAGGTTCAAACGAGGAAAGGCTTACGGTGGATACCTAGGACCCAGAGACGAGGAAGGGCGTAGTAAGCGGCGAAATGCTTCGGGAAGTTGAAAATAAGCATAGATCCGGAGATTCCCGAATAGGTTAACCTTTCAAACTGCTGCTGAATCCATGGACAGGCAAGAGACAACCTGGCGAACTGAAACATCTTAGTAGCCAGAGGAAAAGAAAGCAAAAGCGATTCCCGTAGTAGCGGTTAGCATTCAAGAATGCAAGGTGACTGTTACGGGTACTGGTTTGACAATGAATTTGAAGGGTATGAAGTTGAAGGTTACTACAAGGGAGGTGATGGAAGTCAAAGGGTAAATCCGGGAAATTTGGCCTATGGTCAATGGCAACAACCGGAATCGGTTCAAGGGCTTAATAGACAACCACCACCGGTTGTTGTTCAACAAGAAGTTCAACAGCCACCGGTTATGCAACAACAACAAGTGCAACCGCAAGGGCAACCTCAAATCAACAATTTCAACAACAAATGCCCTAACCACAGTTTCAACAACAATTTGCGCAGCCAAGGTTCGTTTATAGGCAAATGGGTCAACCAAGAGTACCAATGGGGGTACAAAGAAGGCATGCAAGGGAGATGGTAAGGGGTATTGAAGCTCATTTCCGATGATAATTACCAATAATCCGTCTCCGGTGGTTATTCCTCATAATCAACAAGGGAGGACATTTGAAGTGAGAACCAATGCACTTCAAAGTCTACCGAAGTATAAAGGTCTAGCAACGGAAGAACCGTATTTTCATTTGGAGGCATATGACTCTATGTACAACACAATTGGGGGTCAAGGTTTTTTGGCGGATGAAGTGAAATTGGTTCTTTTTCAATTTTCGTTGGAAGATAAAGCAAAGAGATGGTTTTACACATTACCTTCCGCATTCATTTATACTTGGGCCGAGATGCAACAAAGATTTTTGGAAGAATTCTACACTGCCCAAAATACCAGTGATGCAAGAAGGAATTTGAGAGATTTCCAACAACAATCGGGTGAGATGTTTCACAATGCGTTTGAGCAGTTTAATATGATGATCAAGAATTTTCCTCATCATGGTATTGCTCTTTGGGAGTTATTGAATGCGTTTCATGAGGGGTTGAGTACTGAAGATGAACAAAATCTGATGTCGATTACAAATGGGTCGTTTGGTAAAAACTATGAACAAGATGATTGGCATATTTGGAACAAATGGCGGTCACATCAAAGAGAAAGGCTCAAACCGGTAGAAGAGCAAGACCGGCAATTGGAAGATCTCAAGTACAAGCCTTGGAAGATGGAGGGGTACAAACCACTAATCAATTAATCAATGTTTGTACAAATTGTAATGAGTTGGGTCTTGCTTCGGAGGTATGTACGGTTGGTCAAGCACCGGTGGAAGAGGTGAATGCTCTTCAAGGGGGAGGTGGTAGGAATTACAACATGAACTCCAACACCTACCACCTCGGGTTGAGGAATCATCCGAATTCTCGTTATTGAAATCCGGCTACTCAATCCAACCCAAACTTTCAAGGAAATCAATGCAATTATGTTCCTCGCCATCAATATAATAACCAAGGTAATTATCATGGCGGGAATAGTCAAGGGTTTCAAGGTCAAGGAGGTGGCGGTCAAAGTGGGTCAACGGGTCAAAGTTCATCAAATGGAAATGAAGTGATGGACATGTTGAAGTTGATGCAACAAGACTTGCAACGAAGAAATCAATTTGATGAAGTGAGAATGCAAAAGGATGAAGTTAGAGATAAAAACATCCAATCGTTGACCACACAAATGGGTCAACTTGCAACTGAAGTGACGGACTTGAAAATGAATAAGGGTCAATTGCCAATCGATACAAAGGTAAATCCCTCTCATAACTCTTCTCGTAATGTCCCTATTAACCACATTAGTGTTTTAAGAAGTGGTAAAGAATACAAAAAGGATTTATCACCGGGTGTGGTTGATGGGGAAGTTGAGGATATTATGGGTAATGAAAGTGATGATGAAATAGTAACAAATAAACCCACTAAACACGTCACTTTTGAAAAACCGTTACAAAATCCGGGTCAAACTTCAAATTTAAAAGATAAAAATATGGAAGTGGAACCAAACGTGGTTCCATTTCCCTCGGCTTTACTTGACCCGGGTAAGAAAAATATCATTTCAAGAAAGGGTCCTCAAAAAGAAGAGATGTGGGAAGTTTTTAAACAAGTAAAGGTAAATTTACCTTTACTTGAGGCAATTAAACAAGTGCCCGCGTATGCTAAGTTTTTAAAAGAACTATGCACTCAAAAGAGGCAACAAAAAGTGCCTAAACGAGTGGATTTAACTGAGCGGGTAAGTGTTGTTTTAAAAGGAGATCTTCCTCCTAAGCTTCAAGATCCGGGAACGCCCTTAATTAACATTCAAGTAGGCGATTTTCAAATGTTTAGGGCATTACTCGATCTTGGGGCCGGAGTAAGCATTCTTCCAGGGGGTTATATGACCAATATGATTTTGGTCCTTTAAAACGTGTTGAGACCACGGTTGTATTGGCGGATTTGTCTCATAAACTCCCCGAAGGAATTGTGCGGGATGTGATAGTAAAAGTTGAATAATTTTGCTATCCGGTTTACCTTTTGGTCTTAGACTACTCATCGGTTGATTTGACCCAACAACAAAATGTTATATTGGGTCGACTGTTTTTAAACACCGCTCATGCTATTATTGACTGTCGATTGGGCACGGTTGATATGACTTTTGGAAATCGGAAAATGGGATTAGATGTGTTCACTAACGGATCTAATTCTTTATGTGGTGATGATTGTTTCATGGCAGATATTGTTGACATGTGTGAACCGCATGATTATGAGGAAGATGCTTTGGAAGCTTGTGTTTGTGATTTTTCTGAACAGGTACATCTTTGTGCATTGAGGATGGAAGAGAAGAATCAAGACGTGTTGGCGGTGAAAAAAGGACAACCACCATGGACTCATCAAATTGAAAGTCTACCGGCTGAGATCGATTTTGGTACAAAACCATCTTTGGAAAGCCCACCGAAATTGGAATTGAAGGATTTGCCTAGCCACATGAAGTATGCGTTTTTGGGGGATAATGACACACTACCGGTCATTATTGCATCTAATTTGGAGGAGTCTCAAGAGCAAGAGTTGTTGAAAGTGTTGAAGATGAACAAGGCGACGATAGGTTGGATAATTGCCGACTTAAAAGGCATTAGTCCATCTATAATCATGCACAAAATCATCACCAACGAAGATGCGAAACCAACCCGAGAGACTCAAAAAAGGTTAAATCCAAATTTGAGAGAAGTTGTGAAGAAAGAGGTAATAAAGTGGTTAGATGCGGGGAGTATCTGTCCCATCTCGGATAGTGCATGGGTAAGCCCTACACAGGTGGTACCGAAAAAAGCAGGTATACAGGTAATTAAAGATAAAAGTGGTGAACAAATAGCCACCCGACCGGTCACCGGGTGGCGAGTTTGCATTGATTATCGTAAATTAAATGCTGCTACATCTAAATACCATTTTCCATTACCTTTTAGTGACCAAATTATTGAAAAATTATCAGGTCAAAAGTATTACTGTTTTTTGGATGGGTATTTGGGTTATAACCAAATTGCTATTCACCCAGATGACCAACACAAGACCACCTTCACCTCCGTATGGCACTTTTGCTTTTCGGTGAATGTCGTTCGGATTGTGTAATGCCCCGGCCATATTTCAACGTTGTATGATGAGTATTTTTTTGGATATGGTTGGGGATTCACTTGAGGTATTTATGAATGACTTTTCCATTTTTGGTCCAACTTATGAAACTTGTCTCAGTGAATTATAAAAATTTTTAAAAAGGTGTGTTGAGACAAATTTAGTTTTAATTTGGGAGAAAAGTCGCTTCATGGTGCAAGAGGGTATCGTTTTGGGTCACGTTATTTCAGAAAGGGGAATGGAAGTGGATAAGGCAAAGGTCCAGGTAATATCATCTTTACCACCACCTAAAAACATTAAAGGGGTAAGGTCATTTTTTAGGCATGCGGGTTTTTATAGACGATTTATTAAAGGCTTTAGTGTGATCACAAAGCCATTATGTAATTTATTGTTAAAATATGCTCCTTTTGATTTTACTAATGAGTGTTTGCAAGCGTTTAATGTTTTGAAGGAACAGTTGGTGAAAGCGCCCATTCTACAACCACCGGATTGGTCAAAGTCAATTGAGATTATGTGTGATGCTAGTGATACGACTATCGGAGTGGTTTTGGGTTAACAAATTGATAAAAAGTTGGTGGTAATTTATTATGCGAGTAAAACATTATCCGAAGCGCAACTTAATTATACAACCACCGAAAAAGAATTGCTTGCGGTTTTGTATGCTTTGAATAAGTTTCGCTCGTATATTTGGGGGAGTAAGGTGATTGTTTATTCGGACCATTGTGCGGTTCGATATTTGATGGAAAAGAAGGATGCAAAAGCGCGTTTAATTCGGTGGGTATTGCTTTTGCAAGAGTTTGATTTAGAGGTTCGGGATAAAAAGGGGTGTGAAAATGCAGTGGCGGATCACCTATCCCGAATTCCATTGGAGGGTGTCGATGACCCGAGGGAGATAAACGAACGGTTTCCCGATGAACAATTGTTAGTCGTGTCGACCACACCATGGTATGCCCGTTTTGTGAATTATTTAGCAACGGGGTCTATTCCAAGTCATTGGGTGAAGAAAAGAAGGCAACGGTTCATGGCCCAAGTGAAACACTATATTTGGGATGAACCGGACTTGTTCAAGATTGGTTCGGATCAAGTGATAAGGAGGTGTATTCCCGATTCTGAGGTATTGGAGGTTTTGACTCATGCACATGTATCGGCGTGCGAAGGTCATTTTAGCGGGATAAAGACGGGCTACCGGGTGCTTCAATGTGGTTTTTATTGGCCCACCATTTTTAAAGATGCAAGTGAGTATGCCCTACATTGCTTGAATTGCTAAAAGTTGGGTAGTATCTCGAAACGGGATGAAATGCCATTGCAACCGATTTTGGTGTTATAGATTTTTGATGTATGGGAAATTGACTCTATGGTCCCGTTTCCAAACTCAAATGGATTTTTATATATCTTGGTTGTGGTCGATTATGTGTCCAAGTGGGTAGAAGCGGTAGCAACAAGAACCAATGACCATTCGGTAGTTTGAAAATTTGTTCAATCAAACATCTTTGCTCGATTTGGTATCCTGCGGGTTATTATTAGTGATGGTGGGTCGTATTTCAATAATTTCATCTTTGGGAAACTTTTAAAAAGGTACAATTTTATTCACCGAATTGCTACTACTTATCATCCACAAACAAGTGGACAAGTTGAAGTGTCCAATTGCCAAATTAAGGAAATTTTGATGAAGACGGTGCGGGTCGATAGAAAGGATTGGTCTTTTAAGTTAAATGATGCATTGTGGGCATATCGGACCGCCTACAAAACTCCTATTGGTACTACTCCTTATCAGTTAGTATATGGGAAAGGGTGTCATTTACCAATGGAGTTGGCACATAGGGCATTTTGGGCGATCAAGAATGTGAATGTGGATTATAAGGAAGCGGGTAAATTGAGAAAGTTGAAGTTGAATGAGATTAAGGAAATCCGGGATGAAGCATATAAATGTGCTTCCGCATATAAAGACAAACTAAAAAAGGTTCGTGATGCAAAGTTGAGAAAAAAGGATTTTGAAGTGGGTCAAAAGGTGTGGTTGTACAATTCAAGGTTGAAGTTGTTTCCGAGTAAGTTAAAGAGCAAGTAGATGGGCCCATATATCATCACAAGAATTGGTAGTTTTGGTGATGTGGAGATAGAAGATGTTCAAGAGCAAACGAAGCAAGTGGTGAACGGTCAAAGACTTAAACCTTACTTGGAAGGAAAGGACATCAATATGCTTGATTTGGATAGGGTGAGTTTCTTGTTACGCTCACCGGATGAGGAAACGAATTAAGAGGCCAAGGTATGTTGTATATTTTAGTATAGGTTAATTTTTTTTCTTGTCAAACTTTGGTTTTAAAAATTACATTCCTCGCTTTGGAGTTGTCCAAATCAAGTGTGGGGAAGTCTTTATGATTTTTTTATACCGTGTTCAGGGCAACTCGGGTTTTTCTTGGGGGGGGTAGGGTAATTTTGAATTTTAATTTGGTAAATAAATTTTAATCATTTTGGTTGTTGTTGGTTCCTTTTAATTTTGATTTCTTAAATATATATATATATATATATATATATATATATATATATATATATATATATATTATAGTGAATGAACCATGGACCACGGTTGGGACCGTGGCCCACAGTGAATTACCGTGTGGCACGATGAAGACGGACACCACGGTACGGTGCCTTCTGTTCGTTTTGACACATTCACACATTGACCCACAGTGTAGACCGTGGGCCATGGTCCACTATCATCAGAAAGCAGACCTGGGTTAATCGTTGACCATGGTTGAACCGTGACCCACGGTCCAACCAGTTTCAGCGAATAGAGCCAGGTACACCGTGACCCACGGTGTGAACCGTGGGCCATGGTTCGATCGTGACAGCCGTATGGGAGCCGGGTTTTGGTGTAAATAAACATTAAAAATTCAATTTTAACCAATCTCACACCACACAATTCACCTACCTTCATTATTTTCACTTATTATCATCTTCTTCTTCCCAAAACCTTTCTCTACAAACCCTAACTCTCTACTTCAAACCCTCATAACTTTCTCATATCTTCACCAATTCAACCGATTTTTGAGCTTATTTTGACTAGAATTTCACAAGGGTTTCGATTATATCATTGCATTTGAAAGAATCTCTTGTTTTGTTGGTCGATTTTGGAAAATTGAGTCTGATAATTGTGTGGGTTTTGGTTTATTTTGAAGCTTTCTTCATTTTCAACTTCTACAACACCAAGGTATGTAATTTATTTTCATTATTGATGGTGTATTGCAATGAAGTTGTAAGTTGTTCATAATTGTTTCTATAGACCCACTTGCTTGTTTGAGTAATTAGTAGAATGGTTGTACATTATCGCTGTGGATAGTGAATAATTGCTTGGTATATATGATTGTTATATTGATAATGTGGAAATCATGTGTTGGAGAAATTCTTGAAATTTTTGGTAAAATTGATTAACGAGTAATTATCCACAACCATAGTAACAAGCAAGTGTGGGGAAGTTTATGTTGAATTAACTTGGTTTGTTTGGGTTGTTTGTTATGTGTAGATGGGTAGAACCTCTGACAAGGGTAAGGGAAAGGCGTCATCTTCCAGTGGACGAGCAGCCCAAGCAAAAAAGGCAAAGATTGCATGAAGAACAAGCGCGAGTGCCTGTACAAATGGTAAAACCCACGTGGAAAGGTGGGTGATGACCGTCGTTTGATTCATGCAAAAACCTAAATAACCTAAGTAGATAGGGTAAATAAGGTATCGTATCCACCAGGAGTATGTGGTCAGTGTAACGTGTAACAGATTTCTAATATTATGAAGTAACAGATTGTAGTGCTGATCACACAAGCAAATAAGTTGGTTTAAATAGTGATTAAGCATATTCACGAATTCAAGCAATTAACAAAAAAGACTCATCCCCGAGGTTCAAGAATGTAATTAAATAGTTTCTCTTTCAACCTAACTGATTATTATCACAGACTGACTAAAGAATGATTAACAAGTTAAACCTTAGGCGCCAACAATCGCTAACACACGGCATTAGTTATCAAACGATCCCTGCAGTGTGACTCAACTAAGGGCAATTGTGTGCTTCGTTGTATTCAATCTAGTTAAACAACCCTATGAGCAATTACTATAGTAACCGACAAACTAATCGTTCTGATCAACGTAAACCTAAACCTATTGAATGCACATCAATACTAAATATCAATACTCATAGATCAATCAAAGATAATTACAAATAGTGTCTTCATGGTTAAAATCAAAACTGAAATAAATACAAACTCTACATCCCGGGAATGAATCGGAGAAGACTAGCCAAGCATCGTCATCGATAGATCTTCAATTATGATGAGGAACGCCATTAGGATTGATAAAGAGATGATTGGTAGCCCTGGAATTCACCCCAAATCGCCTAACAGCTGCTGGAAGTCATAATAATTGATTAGGGTTCGTAAAATAAAAGATATAGGTCAAAGCCCATTTTTTATGTCCATCGCGATACGCGATGGCCATATGACCATCTCATCGCGTATCTCGACCTAAGAAAACCTCATTTTAAGATTCCTCTCGTCGAGAAACCCAAAATTCATATATTATGGCTCCTGTAACTCATTTTCTAGCTCAGGATATCTCGTTTTACTTCATGGTCGCATTTTGTCAACCCATCTTGTTCAGTTTTAGCATTGGCTTATTTTTTCTCATCCATACTCTTCCCAAATCCTTGTAACACTTCCCAAGACATCAAATCATGTTTCGGTCTTCCCGAGATATCATTCCATGCTCGTACAGGTCTCTTATTTAGCATCTTTAAAGATCAATTACCTGAAATACAAAAGCACGTATGAAGTACCAAAGTTCTAACAATATACTCAATAAAACTACATAATTAATACACTAATATATATACACAATACCCAACCATCAGTGGGGTGTTGTCAAAATATGCACTAGAATGGCAAGCTGAATTGTTCATTGATAAGATGGCTACATTGAGAAATAGAATCGAAGGATACATATGTGAGAAAGAGGTAACCGATCCAGGGTTTGAGGCTTTTGGGATAGTTGACATATTTAAGGATTTAGGATGGGAAGCAGCTCTGAAGTGTTATGATGAAGAGACTAACACTTTGTACGATAGAGAGATTGAGGAGTGGGCGTCCACGTTAAGATGTCCCACCTATAAGAAGGGGCATGACAAGAAATTAATTGGAACGGTGGGAGGACAGGAAGTGGTGATGTAATTTGACACATTTAATCTTTTGACACCAAACTAAGCAACTCATACATATACACTTCTGTCAAAAATTTATTTTAATTCCCCGACAAGCATCCTGAATGGCATAACATGCTTGAAAAGGTTCTTAAAGAGGTGGAGGTTCGGGTGATCAGATTAAGAGAAAGGATCTAAAGATTGAGGCAAAGTTATTGATGTCTATTTGCTTGTACAATGTGATGCCTCTAAGGGGAGATATTTAGATAGTGCCGGAACTGCGATATTCCCGTATTGTACGAATTAATGTGCGGGACGCCCCTTATTTATTACCGATATCTAGTCATGCATAACATTTGGATCAGCCGGGAAAGCAATAAGTGGAAGTTAATTCCGCATTGTCGACTGATCACAGCATTACTAAAGAACCATGGTGTGATAATAGTAGAGTCGGTGGGAATGACTAAGGTATTTAACGAGTTAAGTTTTCGGATGTACCGGGTTGGGAGTACAAACAAACTGATAGGCACCACGTGCTTGTGTGTGATAATGTGAGATGGAGAACGGTTAGAGAGGATGTAGAGGCAGAGGAAGATGATGTGATAGAACAGGTGGAAGAGGTAGGTGAACCCGATTACATGGATGTGGGTGGTGGCAGCAGTTCCCAACACGGGGGTTGGGATTATTCGGCTGGTTATAACTCCTATGGTAATGATTGGGCCCATGTGGGGTCAATGAATGAGGTAGTGGAAAGGCATAGGCCTTCCACGTATGAGAATTGGTCGGATGAGTCGCATGCACTATTTGACCATCAGACCTTTATGGGGGCCTATGCTGAGAGGGCCGAAAAAGAGAGGCATGAAAGGTTAGAGATGTTAAACCGTGCCAATGCTTATGGGCGAGAGCATGAGATGAATATGAGATACTTATATGATAGGAATCGGAGGATGCATGATCAATGGCATGCAGGTGAACCGGTTATATCGGATCCACAAATTGTAGATTACACGACTCTACCTCCGTATGACGGTTCGGTACGCTATCCTGAACCACCTTTTCATCACTCCATGTGGATCAACCCGATGCAATCAATGGCACCACCACCACCACAAGAAGAAGGAAGCAGCGGCGGCAATGGGGCGTTTAATTTTGGCCAGTTCTCAGATTTCATGACATCTATCTTTGGGCCGGCCCACCCGCCTTACAACTGATTGAACCGCGTGATTCCAGGTGAACCCCGTTCTGTATATTTCTGCATAGTTGTTATTATTTTTGTTTTTATTTATTTTGGGTGGATGGGTGGAGGATGGAATACTTATAATTAAGTATTATGGGTTGTGTTGAAAAGAAGGTTGTGTTTATGAAGTAGTTTGTTTCATTTTTCTCAAAACCGTACATTGGGGACAATGTATCCCAAGTGTGGGGATGAGGAAATTTTTGTTTGTTTTGAAAAAAAAATAAAGAAAAGGTTAAAAAAATCAGAAAAAATTAAAATATTTATAAAAAAAATGTGTTTAAAGAAACCGGAAAGTGGTAAGATGGCGGGGTAAAGTTTTGGTCCCTTTTCATGGTCACAATTCCCTAAATAACATGTGCCTAGTTGTTTTAAAAAGAGATTATGTAGTTTTCTAATCACGGTTAGCATGCTTTATGTGTAATAACTTGCATAACACGTTCGTTTACACTTGAAAATTGAGAAAGCAAGGATTGGTGAAATAGTTGATATTCTCCGATAGAACTTGTACAATTAGTGCATTTCGAGATCTTAGTGTGGCATGAGTGCAAAAGTGATAGAGGAACTTAGGTTAAGCCTCGTATGGATGAGAGAGAGTGTGGGTTTTGGGGGGTTGGGTCTCATATATTACATATTATGAGCATGGATATGAGAGGGGCGGGGGGTTGGTTCCTTTAGAAAACTTTATTGAGCCTATTCTTTTATTCGATCAAACCCGGTGTTATATTGCAAAACGATCCGACTTAATAGGTTTCTATGTAATTGTTTTAGTATTTATCAATTAGATATGTTAAGCATTATGTTTATCATGCTTAAAAAAAGATTGTATTAGAGTTGCAATGTTTAAGTATGCAATGTTTAAGTATGCAATGTTCAAATATTATATTAGTTAAAAAAATGAAAAAAAATGATGATGTTAGTGATGTATATAGTTGTTTATTTCATTGTTTACTTAGTTTGTTTGTAATAAGTAGGATCGGATCGTTTGAGCTGCTTTCAATATTCCCTTCCATACCCTTACACTTGGCCCCATTATAACCCTTTTTAAGCCCTCTTGATTTGCATTCATGCGAAAGCATTTACATAGGTGGAGATTTGATGATTGTACAAGCGTATGCGAGGAGAATTGATTAGTTGTGGAAATATATGTATGATCACCAAGAAAAGGGTAATGTGTAAATGTGTGTTATGTATAGGTAAAAACCGAAAGCGTATTAGGTTTGGTTAGAAATCTATGGTTTAAATGGAACATCAAGTGGACTAGTGCACCCGATAAAATGAGTGAATAGTGTATAACTTGGGACCTTAACTGTTCCGGAAATGTGGTATGATTGGTGGCTACAAGTTGAATGTAATAGAAAGTTTGTGTTGAGATGTTGCTTGAGGGCAAGCAACGGGTAACTGTAGGAATGTGACGGGTTGTCCATTGGACAACCCTTAAGTGATTTAAAACCGTAATAATTATGTATTGAAATGGTTTATCTTGTGGAATTAGATAACTAAGGTGTTGTTGGTGAATTGTAGGTTCAAAGGAAGTTCCGGGGCTATTATGATGTATAACGAAGAAACCTAAGGAACCGGAGACTTAAGAGAGGTCAAAATATGTGGAAATGGGAAGGCGAGGCTGAAGTCCACCGTGACCCACGGTTCAGACAGTGGGCCACGGTCCAATGTAACAAAAATGGACAGAGGCCACGTACCGTATCGTGGCCTCTGTCCCACCGTGAAGCCCACCGTGGCCCACGGTGGAGACCGTGGGCCACGGTCCAGTTTATGCAGAAAGACACCGTGACCCACGGTGTGAACCGTGGGCCACGGTGCGGGTCGTAACTGCCTGATTCTGTTTATATTTTTTGTCGTTTTTCAATGACTTTTCATCTATCTTCATTCAAAACACCTCTAGGACGATTTTAGAGTGCAAGTACTTTATTTTGGTGATTGTAATCGTTGAATTGGTATTTTAGATTCAATTACATACTTTAATTGATGCGATGATGAATCGAATGATGAGTGGCTAGTACTCTTTATGTTCTCTCCCGAATTATAAGGTTTCAATTGACTATTTGTGAATTGTTTATGATATTTGTGGGATAGTAATTTGATCAATTGATTGTATTGCTATGGTGATTGTGAGCTTGCCTTGTAATTGTTAGTATTGTAAAACGTGTTCTTGACTATCCGTTCTTGGTGCCATAGGCAATCGAGATTTAGTAGAAGAGAATTATGGTTAACTATATTATATTGATTATTGAGTGATAACCTTGCGTTTCTTATAATCCAAGTACTTAGTCCTCTTTGATCACTTTCAAACTCGCTTTCATGAATTATGTCTATGTAGTTCATCCCAAAAGTAAACATTAACATTATCAATATTGAAAACCTGAAATCGGGAGAGAGCATCGTTTCTTATATTGTTTAAAACTCGTTTAGTGCTTTAGTTATTTTTGTTAATCAAAACCAAACAACCAACTCTTTGAATTTACTTTTGCACTTAGATTAATATAGTTTAATTATAAAGCTACTTAGTAATACATTTTCCACAAACTCCCTGTGTTCGATACCCGCTTACTGCTATCTATCTAGTTGCATTCGTTTTATTTTTGAGTGAGTCTTCGACCTCACGTCAGAGCTCCGAATCATTATTTATATTAACGATTCTTCTTCTTCTTCTTTCTTCGTCTTCTTTCTTCCCCTCTCTGTTTGCTCTCCTTTTCCGGCGAACCACCAACAACCACCATCACTGTCCTCCCAGCCACGGCCACTGTCCTCACCACTCACCATCACAGCCATCCATCACCACCGTCCTCACCACTGTCACACCACCATTCCCGTCTATCTCCAACCACCACCGTCTGTCCACTGTCCACCCTCTCCGTACACTACCGTCCACCCCGTCCACCGTTCACCCACCATCACCAGTCTCCACGACCACCATCCACCATCCACTCCCATCACCACCGTCCCCGTCACAACCTCTTCCATCACCGTCGTTCCACCGACCCACCACCACCGTCTACCCAACCCACCACCATCACCCTCCCACCACCACTAACATACACCGCCAGTCACCACCACCACTCCCATTGCCACACCACTCTACCACCGCCGTACACCACCGTCCACAATCATCGCCGGCGTCCACAGAAGCACCGCCTCTGTCATCTATCTTGTTATCAACTTGTATTTCCTACATCGAGGTATATGTTTTGGTTATTCAAATTGTCGGGTAGTTGATTATTTTGATACTGGGTGTCAGATCGGGTTTAAGGAGTTGAGTTTGGGTTTAGTTCGTTTGGTGTGATTTGAAACTTCACGGACTTGTCGGGGTTGTGTGTTCGTTTAGTTGGGATTTTGGTTGCCGGGGTAATCTAGGGTTATCAGTTATCTAGTTTTTGTAGGTTCTCGTTAAACATAAAGGTGTGGCAAAACGGGTTTGTGAAGTTCAAAAATTTTGAATCATTATTTTCTTCCTAAATTAACGACAGTGAGTGTTCGTTTATAACGATTCTTTTGAACTTAGGTTATTAATATTTTCTTAATATTTTGTTTTCAAACCCCGATTTGCCACATTTTCTTTGTTGCCGACGTGTTGGTTGCACTTTAATCGAGACAGTCTGTCAGTTTAGTTTGTTCGTGTCAGTTTAGTTTGTTCTGTGTCGGTTCGTGTCCATTGTTGTTTGTTAATCGAGTCGTGGGGACACTTTCCTGGTTTGAATTTAATTGTTTTGAATTGAAAATTGATTAGCCGCCCGTACTCAATCTCTATTCGGGCGGGATAATCTGGTTTTGAGAAAAACGCAAAGGGTGTCCCCGAATTTTTCGTCTTTATTTATTTTATTTTATTATTTTTATATTATTTTAATATTATTTTATTAAGTGGGTTGAACGCGACCGAAATGCTATACGGTTGTCGCCACATTGACCGTTGACATATCTAATTTGCATGTTTGATTTTGCAGATATGTCTGATGCACCAGCATCTTCATGACGCAAGAGACAGAGGACCGGGCCCCGCACCATACGCTACGATGGTGAGGAGGTATCGATTATTCCTGGCGTAGAGCGAGCGGATATTGTGGGTGATGGACGCCGCACGCAGCATCAGGTGCTCAGATTTTTTATTACGTCCGAGGACTATGCCAGGTATACGCGCATTAGAGGTATGCAGCTATTGGGTATGAGGACGTTTGATTGTGGTTTATTGGGTATTTTGGAGGTGGAGACCAGACTCCAGGGTTTGATGTCGGATCGGTGGCGGGCAGTACTCGAGTGTGACTCGATATTATATGTCGAGCTTACACGCGAGTTTTACTCGATGTTCTCAAACACCGCCCCTGATTTCAACGAGCCGCATGCCGTGTCGTTCTTACTCGGACGACACGTGTATGAGATGCCGGTCCCTGATTTCGCTGTGGCGACGAGCTTCTACACGCGGGAGTATGTTCAGACTCCCGCGTTCTTACAGAGCTTTCGCGGTTATACGACGCATTAGCAGCAGGACCGACAGTTTTGGCTCACTAAGCCTGATCTGGCTCAGTTTTGGGTACAGATCGCGGACGGGGCCCACTCTAGCGCTGTAGTGGCATCCTCTATTCGGGACCCCGTCCACTGCTACTTACACCGCATTGTTGCTTACACTATCGTTGGACGTCATTCGGGCCACGATAAGTGTAGTAACCTCGATTTGTTATGCCTCCTGTCTATCATTACTAGTAGGGAGGCCAACATTGCGATGCTGCTCCTCATATCATTCGGTAGAGGCCGGAGTTTACAGGGGGCGACGGACCAGTTATCCTTGGGGCCGTATATTACTCGGATTGCGAGGAGTCTAGGGGTTTTTGACAGATATCCGGCTGCGTACTTCACCCCTGGACCGCCCACAGTGACATTTGATTTGGCGTACGCTCGGAGAGCCGGGATTTGTGAGATAGACGACCTACCAAGGCTCATTCCAGTCCAACAGGGACCACAGGTACCACCACCAGCGGGTAGTGCAGCTGATGTGGCTATGCAGAGGGGGATTCCCACTCATCGTCAGCACATTTGGATCCCGCGCATTGAGCGGCCTCATCATTATCACAGCATCAGCCGCAGCGGCCAGTCACATTGGCTATGATTTATCAGCAGCAGATGGAGATGCAGCAGGAGCAGGTGGCACAGCGTACCTGGCCCGTTTTAAAGATTATTTTCGATTATTATTTGCTGCTTTGTAGGTACCGCTCCCACCATCATTGTCTATCACAGAGGAGCAACCTGTGGATCCGCCATAGGACACTGCTGACAATCTGCCACAGCAGTAGATTTTTGGGTTACCTTTTCACTTTATTTTGTTTTTATTATTCTCATCGTTTGTATTATTTTAATATTATATTTTTGGGAATACTGTATGGGTAACCGGTTGGGTGCATATGTATATATATCTTTTGATTGTTGTCGTGTTTGATTTATCTGTATATTTTTGTTGTAACTGAACTTTGTGGGTGTGGGTCGCTATAAACCCTCACGAGACCCCACTCGTCCTCCCAGGCTACCGGGAGGTTTAAAGGGCTTGTTGCATACGCTAAATGCAATCGTGATTCCTACGAAAGGCTTTTAACGTTTTTAGCTAATTTAGCAAAATTTATTATGAAACAACTTAATTCGGCTCGGTAATTGTTTTAATAAAATAAACAGAAAATCATTTTCATAACTCTTAAAAGACATATGTCTTACACTTGTGAGAAGCTTGCTTCTACACGTCGCAAGATTTTGCAGGTTCGATTGTTAGTTTGATAATTGGATGAGACGAGAGTATACGAGTGTTTATGAGACTTCGCGAGCCGACTGGTCCTCTTCCAGTCTCGTTGATATTAGTGATTTCAGTTTCATAATTTATTTTTTTTTATTATTTTAAATGTTAAAAGTGTAATTGTATAATTGCTAGTTGAACCGTCACATTTGAGACCCGAATTTTAAAATTGCTTAACAGTCAAAAAGTCAATTTAAACTTTGTCCCTCAATTGTTCATTAATCGTTTTATCTACTGTAACTTTGAGGACAATGTTTAATTATTCTAACATTGAGGACAATGTAAACCTCAAGTGTGGGGATGAGTGAAATTTGAAAATTTTAGCCGGATAGTACCTCGAAGAGTGTTCAGAAACCATTTTTGTTAATTGTTAATTATTTCCATTAATGCCAAGTATAGGTTTCTTCTGGTCATGGTTGGATTTTTAGCTTCTCAATAGTCTTACCCACAAATGTTTTTATAACGAGAAGTTGAAAATGGGGTCGTTTAGGGGATAATGAGTCATGGGGACAGGTACACATGTTTATGTCGACAACCGTATTCCTCCGGTACGTGTGTGAGTTAACCCAAATATATATAATACACATATAATATATAGTACACACATGTCATTTGAGTGCTTTCATCGATGTTCATGGATTACGGGATCGTAGTTGGCAAAATGCAAAAGTGATAAGAGGCAATTGGTTAAGCCTCGTCTGTATGAGCGAGAGTGTGGTAACTGGGGGGTTGGGCCTCATACATTATACATATGAGCGTGGGTAATGAGAGGGGCGGGGGGGTTGGTTCCCTTAGAAAACATTTCATGGACCTATTTTTCATTTGATTAACCCCTACATTATGTTACAAGACGATCTGGCTTAACAGGTTTCTTTGTATTTGTATTTGTATTCGTATTTGTTTGTTTTGTATTTGTAGTTACTTCAGTATTAAGCATCACAATTATTATGCTTAAAAAAAGTCTGTTTATATCCAGTTACGTAATTAGTAGTTCGTTTGTGTAAAAAACAAAAAAAAAGTGTGAATTCAGTATGTATATTAGTTTTGTTTATTTAAATTCAGTATGTATGTTAGTTTTGTTTATTTAGATGTTTTGAAATAAGCCGGGTCAGATCGTTTGAGCTACTAATAAATTTCCTTTCCATACCCTTACACCTAGACCCGTTACAACCCTTTTTAAGTCCTCGTGATTTGCATTTGTGTCAAGGCAGTTTTATAGATGGATACCTATTGTTGAGTGATATAGAGAGCAGAGTGATACTAGCACATATTTTGCTAGTCCAGATATTAAACCGAGAGGAGAGTTATTATATTAAGAGGGGTATGAATATGTGTGCCATAACCGGAAACAAAGTACACTTGTCTGGGCGGCCCTACTGTTTTTATTATAGCACTTAACTGTACTTGTGGGATGTCAATCTAGAAAGTGTCAGTCTGGAAAACTGGGTATGACCTTATACCTTACTAGTATTAATGGCCATAATTTACATACCTATGATGGAGGTTGATGTTTGCTTTAGAGTTTGCTTGAGGGCAAGCAAAAGATAAGTGTGGGGATGTGATGGTTGGTTAATTTGTATATGTTTTAGTTCGTTTATTATTTAGTTTTAATCATTTATTCTAGAACTTTCGATACTTCATACGTGTATTATTGGATTTCCGGTCACAGATGTTAAACTACTCAATTTGGATCTGTTGTGACACGGAATGAAGACCCGGGATGTCCAGCACGCGAAACGAGGATTATTAATAAAGTTTGCTGATGACAAGGCCCATCGTGATACGCAATGGGCTTGCTTGAAGACCCATCGCGTATCACGATGGGATTTAAAATGAAGTTGACTTTCTGGTCCATCGCGATACGCGATGGACCAGTGAAGACCCAGTCACGTATCGCGATGGGGGTGCAGACGGGAAAATTAGGTTTATATCAAACTTTTCATCAACAAGAACCCTAACTTCGTTTTTACGAACAAGAGGCGATTTAACCATCCTAGCTCGTGCCAAGATCTCACACATGATCCATATCATCCGTACTGAAGATTTAATGATGTCAAGGCTCGGCTAATCTCCTAGAATCGCACCCGGGATGTATAGTTTGTAATCTTTATAATTTTTCTCATGTGACTAAGAACATTCTTGTATGATTATTGATGATTGATATATGATTATTTATGTTTGGTATTTCTGCGTGTTCAATCGGTTTAGGTTTACGTTAGTCTGAACGATTTGTTACCAGTTGTTAGATAATTGATCATATGACTGTTTTTCTAGATTGAATACGATAAAACATACGATTTCCCTTAACTGAGTCACACTGGCAAGGACTGTTTGATAACCAGTGTCGTGTGTAAAGTGATTGTTGTTGTCTAAGGTTTTGTCTTATTGATTAGTCTGTAGTTAATCGTTAATAGTTAATCTGTTAGATTGCATGAGATAACTGTATGTTGCTTACATGAATTGGGGAGTGTGATTTGCTTTGTTAATTGCTTGAAACTCGTTTACTTGCGTGTTACTTAATTCTCTAAATTCACTTAAATTGCTTGTGTGATCAGCACTAAAAACCAGTTATTTCATAATATTAAATATGTACACGAATCACATTGATCACATACTCCTGGTGGATACAATACCTTACTAATCCTATCTAGGTAGTTTAATTAGGTTTTTGATTGACTCAAACGACGGTCATCATGTTCCAATTCGTGGAAATTGACGTTGGTAGGTTTGATTTTGTTTACTGATTAGAGCTCAACATATTTTATTAAATTCGTATATGGATATGGAGATTAGTTGACGGGGAACCGGGAAAGCAACACAAACGACAGTATGCAACTTTTTGTTGTTTTTTATTTTGGATTTCATATTTACTGCCCCTAACTTTTACCATACGATTCCTCCAATTCCGTCATCAAGTCGTCGATGGGGAGAAACCAAACAGTACGTGTTCTAAATTATGGTTGTTGTTTACTTTGTAAATTTTGCTACTTGTGATTGTAGGTTAATGTGATAGACATTACTCCATTTATGTAAATTGGATTTTCGACTAGCTTTAAGACCATCCAACAACTATTTTTATGAAAAAAAGTTCCCACTTCATTTTTAATTAGTATCATTCTGCTCAGGGGCGCAAGATCATAGGGGCAAGGGGATGCCCCGCCCGGTCCCCCCGGATTTTTTATATACGTACTAAGCCTCCCCCCCCCCCCCCCGAAATACTTTTTCCAAAGAATAATACTAGTTTGTGGTTCCACTCAGTTTTGTTATATAAGAACCGAACGTTTGGTTTTTATTTTATATAAAATCTATTTTTTATTATAATTTCCTTTTTTTTAAGCATTCCCAAACTATAAGGACTTGTATTGTAACCAAACTAAACTTGTTAAAAATAATCTGATACATAGTAAAAAAAATTGATAATAACAAATTTGTGCAATCGACGTTTCATATTACTACTAGGGTGGCCTGTAGCATCCTCCAATCTCACAATCTGGCAATCTCCATCAGACCATCTTCAATCTTCATCAATCATCTGCGCCTTCAGGCTTCATTGTCATCAGCGATTCAGCGGCCAAACCTGCACCCTGCACGGCTCACGGCAGCACCCCACTGGCCACTGGATCAATCCGTCACCCGACACCCGAGTCACGGTAATAGTTTATTTGGGTTATAATTACTTAATTAGGGTGTATTTGTTTGAACTTAGGGTTGATTTGGTTAAAATTAGGGTTAGAAATAGTATTGTAATTTAACCAAGGTGTATTGTTGTTGTTTTGTTAGGAGTTATATCATGAAAAAGACAAAAAATCTTCATTCTTTTTACAAAAAAAATTGATGATGGACAAGAGAGTAAACGTCACAAAGCTTCAGCAAGTGAGTCGAACCAGCTGGACCAGCCGGTTAATTCTGAAATTCCACAAACAGAGCCAAATACTAATGAAGCGGCTCAAAACCAAGAAAATCAACAAGAAAAGAATGGAAATTCACAAGCAATGAATGATGAAGTGGATCTTAACAATTTAGAAAGAGATCCGGCTAAACGAAAACCAATGTGGCAGCATTCGGTTAATGTAAGGGAACAAGTTAGACGGGCTTATCTTTCTTTAGGAGCTTACTAGGTACATCTTACAAAGTATAAAGATAAAGGCCCAAAGAAACATACTCGTAGGTTTCAATATGCTTGGTTCAAAATTTGGCCAAATTGGTTAGAGTATTCTCCAACAACGCATTCGGCTTATTGTTTTTTGTGCTATCTATTTAGTGGTAAACCAAGCGTGAGTCACGGTTACGATTCGTTTACAGTTAAAGGATTTGATAATTGGAAAAAAGTTAACGGGAAAGATTGTGCTTTTTTCAAGCATCTTAAAACTTCACAACATAAAAATGCTTTGGTATTCTCTCAAAATTTATTGAACCAAACCACACCTTGATGGTCGTTTATTGAAGCTAAGTGAAGAGGAAATAAGGAAGAACCGTTTACGTTTAAAAACTACAATTGATGTAGTTCGTTGGTTGACATTTCAAGCTTGTGCTTTACGAGGACATGATGAATCTTGTAAGTCTAAAAATCGAGGTAATTTACTTGAATTGCTAAAACTTTTAGCTTCTTATAATGCTGAAGTGGCAAAGGTTATTTTAGAGAATGCTCCTTACAATTCTAAGTATACTTCAAGTGATATTCAAAAAGAAATTCTTAGTATCATTGCAAATAAAGTTCGAAAGCATATTCGTAATGAAGTGGGGGATTCGGGCTTTTGTGTCATGGTTGACGAGTCAAGAGACGAGTCAAGAAAAGAGCAAATGGCAATCGTTTTGAGATTTGTAAATGCAAAAGGGATGATACGAGAAAGGTTCTTGGATTTGGTTCATGTTCACGATACTTTATCAGAAACCTTAAAAACAAGTTTGTTTAGACAACTTTTGCATTATGAGTTTGATGTTAAAAAAATCCGTGGTCAAGGTTATGATGGTGCTAGCAATACGAGAGGAGAATGGAATGGATTACAGGCACGTATTCGTAAAGATTGTTCTTATGCATATTATGTTCACTGCTTTGCTCACAGGTTACTTGTTTATTTTTGTCTTTTTTTCCTTCGGTTTAACTTAAATACTCTTATGCTTATTACATTTTTGTGCTTTGCTTATAGGTTACAACTTGCCTTGGTTTATGCTTCAAGGGAAATATTCCAGTACACAACTTCTTTACTCAAATGGTTTCTATAATTAACGTGGTTTGTGCTTCTAGTAAGCGTCATGATGACTTTCAAATTGCCCAGGAAGATGAGGTTAAAAGATTATTGGAATTGGGGAAATCAAATCGGGATCGGGTCTAAATCAAGTTGGGACATTGCAAAGAGCTGGTGATACACGTTGGGGTTCCCATTATAACTCCATTTGTAGTTTGCTTAACATGTATTCTGTCACTCTTGTTGTTCTCAGAGGAATAATTGGAGACGTATCTCATACTACTTTTGATCAACGTGGAGATGCCAATGCAGCTCACCAGATCATGCACTCATTTGAGTTTGTGTTTATTCTTCACTTGATGAAGGAAGTATTGGGAAGAACAGATACACTTTCTGTAAGGCCCCGAACCCGGTAGCCCTACTTTAGCGTCGGATTTACTCATAAACACAGTCCTTCAAATCAGAGTTTATTAAAACTTTTCGTGGAATATAAAACATCAATCATTTGTTACAAAACATTAAATCTTTTCTTTGATACCATAACACAAAACTTTATATTTAAAACATCTTTACTTCTTTCTTCAGATGCCAGCCGTTCAATCCATGCCATGCGTTATCCTCTTGCTAGCTCTGTAATCGGCTCACCTGCGTGCATACTAAAAGTCAGCTACGCTGAGTGAGTTCTAGTTAATCAGGTATCATACAATCTATTCCCATATATTACTTCCCGTATCCGAAGACACATATTACTACCTTAACCTTGTATAAATATCCATAGCAGGATCGTCACGTAATATCTATTAAAAGAACCATTACCATTACCCTACCATATATAATTTCCATAGGAGGAACACTATACTATCCATAAAAGGAACACTATACCTTCCATAAAAGGAACACTATACCTTCCATAAAAGGAACACTATACTTTATTATTTAATATCCATGTAAGGAGCTAGTCACTTCCCTTGACGATACGTGCAATATCCGAAGATCGTTCACGTACCGTCAAGCAATCAATCGTATCGATCACATATACCATACACGGCATACACATAAAATTATATCCTTTCGTTCATACTTTCTTACTTTCTTTTGTATTATCTTACTTTCATATCTTACGTTATAAAGAGCATTACGCCCTACATTCCTCGAGTATTACTAGGGCTCGGAACCCTCTTCGTAACCATACAACCATACGTTATCATTTCTTTCTTCTATTATCTCTATCATGTTCATACACATAAACATACATAACATACTTACCTTATTCTTAGCGCTGCAACCTGACAGTACGTGCAATATCCGAATATCGTTCACGTACCATCAAGCAATCATTCATATATTTCACATTATCCATATAAGGCATACACTTATCTCTTAGGATAAGTGTATTAACAAACATATTGAGTATGCACACAGCCCCGAAAACGTAACACATAAATGGGGCTAGAACTCACCTGAATTCTGCTTCTTTTTCTGATAGCTGTAAATCCCTTCTCTAACTGAGCTCGGCTGACTGTACAAGTTACACGTATCAATACTCGTCTGATCTAATCTGGTGGCCTAGTATTAGCTTACTTAACTTATCGCTTTATAATTTATTTTCTAATCAAACTTAGCTCTAGGCGAAGTTAACTTTAGGCGAACTTAGCTGTAGGCGAAGTTACCAGTTAGGCGAACTTAGCTTTACAGCGAAGTTGCCATCAGGCGAACTTGGCTTCAGGCAAAGTTGTCATCAGGCGAACTTGGCTTCAGGCGAAGTTACCAGTTAGGCGAACTTAACTTTACAGCGAAGTTGCCATTAGGCGAACTTAGCTTGCAGGCGAAGTTCATCAGGCGAACTTAGCTTGCAGGCGAAGTTCATCGCGTTGAAGGCGAAGTTGCCCAGATGAAGGCGAAGTTACCCAGACAACCGCTGTTCGGTTTCTTTCCAGCATTTTGAGCGTTTTTAACACCCTTGCTATGGTTCAATATCACCCACTACGCTTCCCGACCATCTTCGGTCACTTATACACTAAAAAGCTTGGATCTTTAAACCTTAAAGGTCAAGAATCATACCTTTTTGAGCTTGTTTGGATCTTGTCTAACTTGTTAACACAACTAATCGCTCTCTCTCGGACCTGCCCGATTCTTCCCTTGGCTCAGCCGGTTCCGGCTAAGTTAGTGGGTATGTGTGTGTTAGGGAGTTTGGTGAAATATGAAAGATATTTTGGGGTTTAGGGGATATTTATATCCCTGAAATCCCATGGACCTAAGGCCCATTCTCATTTAACCCATCTCTATTAATCCAAATCCATAACCCACGTCCATTACCCGACACTAGCCCGACCCATACCAACTCCTATTCTTTTATTTATTTCCTGATAACCCGAGTAAACTTTCCCTCTATTATTAAGTAATATAATTAATATTATCTTGAAATTTTGGGATGTTATAAGTCTTCCCTCCTTAAAGAGGTTTCGTCCCCGAAACCTAACTTATTCCCTATAAAAGGAAAACTTCTTATATTTACACGCTTTATTGAATCGCCTTCGTTTTCTGAGTTACCCTTCTTACTTCCGACTTTGCAGTCATCGAATGGTGGTCACGTGTATTTGCTATTTAAGGTAGCTTGTCCATGAGGCTCTCAATGTACCAAGTCTCGTTTCGATCTTTAAGAGGCTTTGTCTTATATCATATTAATGCTAAAGCCTAAGTCGACACTCTATCACAACACGTCAATTTATCATGACTAACATGCATTCAGACAATTCGTACCATAATTAATAAACACCAGTCTAAATTTCAACATAAATCAACACGCATCGAGTCATCAATAAGTTACACATAGATTTAATACTTATGGCTAGCATCTAGCCTTCTTGAATGGCTTCTCTAAGCATACGGAGGAATCTGTTAAACCTCAAGCACTCTTCTCTCCTTCATGTCCTCCCTTTGGCTTCTTGCAATCCCTTGCTAGGTGCCCACGTCCTCCACAGTTGTGACACCCATGGTAATCATTACATTCCCAAGAGGAATGTCCTACTCTTCCACACCTGTAGCAAACACCTAATCCCTTTCTGCACTCTCCGGGGTGTCTCTTCCCACATTTTTCACAAGCAGTGAACCCCTCTTGCCTTGCCTTCTTTTTGCGTGGATCCACCTCATTGGCTTCCTCTGGTTCTGGGGTTGGGTTCTTTTTCTTCGGTTCCATCTTCTCCCCTTCACAGTTGGCAAGGTCCTCATAAATCATCTCGGCCAATTCCACGGCCGAGTCAAATGTTGCGGGCTTACTAGACTTAACCAAAGTGCGAACATTCCGCGGAAGTCCCCTTACGTAACACTTGATCCTTTTAGCTTCGGTGTTCACCATGTCAGGTACCAACCTAGACATGCGGTTGAATTCAGTAGTATACTCCCGTTGTGTCATCTCTCTCGCTTTCAAATTCAGAAACTTCATCTCCACTCTTTCGACTTCTGTATCAGCGCAGAACCTCTTCATCACCATGTCCTTTAGGTCATTCCAACTCATCGCCTTGATCTCTTCACGGGTCTTCCTCTGCTCCACACTCTCCCACCAATACATAGCCTCATCTTCAAAAGATTGAGTGGCATAACCGACAGCTTGGTCAGGACGGCACTCGCTAATGCGGATAACCTTATCCATGGTGGTTATCCACTGAAGAGTAGCGATTGCGTCTCCTAAACCAGTCAGCTTAGGCGGGTCACAACCTTTGAAGGACTTATAGTTGCAACCGCCTCGGCCCCTCTTCCTATCATCATCTTTCACATACTTCACCTCACTCTAGTCACCCCTTTCCCTCTCGTCATCCTTTCTATTATTACCAACTGCCCCTTCAACGGTTCGTTCACGGCTTCCAGCAGATCCTTCAGGATTCAGGTTCTTCACAGCAGCAACTACAGCTTGAACAATGGCTGCTTGAACTACAGGGCTAAGTTGAACTTCTTCGTTGTTGTTCTGGTCTCCTCCAGCAGCGCTCCCTTCATCTTCGGTGTGGGAAGCTTCTTCTACCGAGGGTTGCCGGACAAGACGAGGCCTGCCACGACGTCCAGTGCGACCCCCAGTTCCCACAACTTCTCCAGCTCCAGCCATCAGTATTCTTAAAGGGACAACACAAACATCATCACTCAAGGAACTATTTAGTACAAGGATAGCAAGGCTGACAGGTAATAACAGTGGCCAGCTGTGACTAGCTGATCACGTTGCTTTCCGTGTCCTATTCGCTTCCCTTTATGAGTCTATTTGTGCTGGTTCTACTTAAGCAGTTAGTCAAATCAAACAATCAATTACTTCTATCCTTATCGTTCACGTATCTTTTCTTTCTCATTAACATATATCATTTAATCATACACCTTACCTTTACTGATTTTTTTGCTTGAGCGACACATGGCATTCTTGAACTGGCATCTTCTTTCTTTTCTTACTTAAATCCCATTCTCTGTTCGAGTCTAAGCATGTAGGATGCTTAAATCTCTCGAACTTATGCTCTGATACCAACTTGTAAGGCCCCGAACCCGGTAGCCCTACTTTAGCGTCGGATTTACTCATAAACACAGTCCTTCAAATCAGAGTTTATTAAAACTTTTCGCGGAATATAAAACATCAATCATTTGTTACAAAACATTAAATCTTTTCTTTGATACCATAACACAAAACTTTATATTTAAAACATCTTTACTTCTTTCTTCAGATGACAGCCGTTCAATCCATGCCATGCGTCATCCTCTTGCTAGCTCTGTAATCGGCTCACCTGACTGCATACTAAAAGTCAACTACGCTGAGTGAGTTCTAGTTAATCAGGTATCATACAATCTATTCCCATATATTACTTCCCGTATCCGAAGACACATATTACTACCTTAACCTTGTATAAATATCCATAGCAGGATCGTCACGTAATATCTATTAAAAGAATCATTACCATTACCCTACCATATATAATTTCCATAGGAGGAACACTATACTATCCATAAAAGGAACACTATACCTTCCATAAAAGGAACACTATACTTTATTATTTAATATCCATGTAAGGAGCTAGTCACTTCCCTTGACGATACGTGCAATATCCGAAGATCGTTCACGTACCGTCAAGCAATCAATCGTATCGATCACATATACCATACACGGCATACACATAAAATTATATCCTTTCGTTCATACTTTCTTACTTTCTTTTGTATTATCTTACTTTCATATCTTACGTTATAAAGAGCATTACGCCCTACATTCCTCGAGTATTACTAGGGCTCGGAACCCTCTTCGTAACCATACAACCATACGTTATCATTTCTTTCTTCTATTATCTCTATCATGTTCATACACATAAACATACATAACATACTTACCTTATTCTTAGCGCTGCAACCTGACAGTACGTGCAATATCCGAAGATCGTTCACGTACCATCAAGCAATCATTCATATATTTCACATTATCCATATAAGGCATACACTTATCTCTTAGGATAAGTGTATTAACAAACATATTGAGTATGCACACAGCCCCGAAAACGTAACACATAAATGGGGCTAGAACTCACCTGAATTCTGCTTCTTTTTCTGATAGCTGTAAATCCCTTCTCTAACTGAGCTCGGCTGACTGTACAAGTTACACGTATCAATACTCGTCTGATCTAATCTGGTGGCCTAGTATTAGCTTACTTAACTTATCGCTTTATAATTTATTTTCTAATCAAACTTGGCTCTAGGCGAAGTTAACTTTAGGCGAACTTAGCTGTAGGCGAAGTTACCAGTTAGGCGAACTTAGCTTTACAGCGAAGTTGCCATCAGGCGAACTTGGCTTCAGGCGAAGTTGTCATCAGGCGAACTTGGCTTCAGGCGAAGTTACCAGTTAGGCGAACTTAACTTTACAGCGAAGTTGCCATTAGGCGAACTTAGCTTGCAGGCGAAGTTCATCAGGCGAACTTAGCTTGCAGGCGAAGTTCATCGCGTTGAAGGCGAAGTTGCCCAGATGAAGGCGAAGTTACCCAGACAACCGCTGTTCGGTTTCTTTCCAGCATTTTGAGCGTTTTTAACACCCTTGCTATGGTTCAATATCACCCACTACGCTTCCCGACCATCTTCGGTCGCTTATACACTAAAAAGCTTGGATCTTTAAACCTTAAAGGTCAAGAATCATACCTTTTTGAGCTTGTTTGGATCTTGTTTAACTTGTTAACACAACTAATCGCTCTCTCTCGGACCTGCCCGATTCTTCCCTTGGCTCAGCCGGTTCCGGCTAAGTTAGTGGGTATGTGTGTGTTAGGGAGTTTGGTGAAATATGAAAGATATTTTGGGGTTTAGGGGATATTTATATCCCTGAAATCCCATGGACCTAAGGCCCATTCTCATTTAACCCATCTCTATTAATCCAAATCCATAACCCACGTCCATTACCCGACACTAGCCCGACCCATACCAACTCCTATTCTTTTATTTATTTCCTGATAACCCGAGTAAACTTTCCCTCTATTATTAAGTAATATAATTAATATTATCTTGAAATTTTGGGATGTTACAAGTCTTCCCTCCTTAAAGAGGTTTCGTCCCCGAAACCTAACTTATTCCCTATAAAAGGAAAACTTCTTATATTTACACGCTTTATTGAATCGCCTTCGTTTTCTGAGTTACCCTTCTTACTTCCGACTTTGCAGTCATCGAATGGTGGTCACGTGTATTTGCTATTTAAGGTAGCTTGTCCATGAGGCTCTCAATGTACCAAGTCTCGTTTCGATCTTTAAGAGGCTTTGTCTTATATCATATTAATGCTAAAGCCTAAGTCGACACTCTATCACAACACGTCAATTTATCATGACTAACATGCATTCAGACAATTCGTACCATAATTAATAAACACCAGTCTAAATTTCAACATAAATCAACACGCATCGAGTCATCAATAAGTTACACATAGATTTAATACTTATGGCTAGCATCTAGCCTTCTTGAATGGCTTCTCTAAGCATACGGAGGAATCTGTTAAACCTCAAGCACTCTTCTCTCCTTCATGTCCTCCCTTTGGCTTCTTGCAATCCCTTGCTAGGTGCCCACGTCCTCCACAGTTGTGACACCCATGGTAATCATTACATTCCCAAGAGGAATGTCCTACTCTTCCACACCTGTAGCAAACACCTAATCCCTTTCTGCACTCTCCGGGGTGTCTCTTCCCACATTTTTCACAAGCAGTGAACCCCTCTTGCCTTGCCTTCTTTTTGCGTGGATCCACCTCATTGGCTTCCTCTGGTTCTGGGGTTGGGTTCTTTTTCTTCGGTTCCATCTTCTCCCCTTCACAGTTGGCAAGGTCCTCATAAATCATCTCGGCCAATTCCACGGCCGAGTCAAATGTTGCGGGCTTACTAGACTTAACCAAAGTGCGAACATTCCGCGGAAGTCCCCTTACGTAACACTTGATCCTTTTAGCTTCGGTGTTCACCATGTCAGGTACCAACCTAGACATGCGGTTGAATTCAGTAGTATACTCCCGTTGTGTCATCTCTCCCGCTTTCAAATTCAGAAACTTCATCTCCACTCTTTCGACTTCTGTATCAGCGCAGAACCTCTTCATCACCATGTCCTTTAGGTCATTCCAACTCATCGCCTTGATCTCTTCACGGGTCTTCCTCTGCTCCACACTCTCCCACCAATACATAGCCTCATCTTCAAAAGATTGAGTGGCATAACCGACAGCTTGGTCAGGACGGCACTCGCTAATGCGGATAACCTTATCCATGGTGGTTATCCACTGAAGAGTAGCGATTGCGTCTCCTAAACCAGTCAGCTTAGGCGGGTCACAACCTTTGAAGGACTTATAGTTGCAACCGCCTCGGCCCCTCTTCCTATCATCATCTTTCACATACTTCACCTCACTCTAGTCACCCCTTTCCCTCTCGTCATCCTTTCTATTATTACCACCTGCCCCTTCAACGGTTCGTTCACGGCTTCCAGCAGATCCTTCAGGATTCAGGTTCTTCACAGCAGCAACTACAGCTTGAACAATGGCTGCTTGAACTACAGGGCTAAGTTGAACTTCTTCGTTGTTGTTCTGGTCTCCTCCAGCGGCGCTCCCTTCATCTTCGGTGTGGGAAGCTTCTTCTACCGAGGGTTGCCAGACAAGACGAGGCCTGCCACGACGTCCAGTGCGACCCCCAGTTCCCACAACTTCTCCAGCTCCAGCCATCAGTATTCTTAAAGGGACAACACAAACATCATCACTCAAGGAACTATTTAGTACAAGGATAGCAAGGCTGACAGGTAATAACAGTGGCCAGCTGTGACTAGCTGATCACGTTGCTTTCCGTGTCCTATTCGCTTCCCTTTATGAGTCTATTTGTGCTGGTTCTACTTAAGCAGTTAGTCAAATCAAACAATCAATTACTTCTATCCTTATCGTTCACGTATCTTTTCTTTCTCATTAACATATATCATTTAATCATACACCTTACCTTTACTGATTTTTTTGCTTGAGCGACACATGGCATTCTTGAACTGGCATCTTCTTTCTTTTCTTACTTAAATCCCATTCTCTGTTCGAGTCTAAGCATGTAGGATGCTTAAATCTCTCGAACTTATGCTCTGATACCAACTTGTAAGGCCCCGAACCCGGTAGCCCTACTTTAGCGTCGGATTTACTCATAAACACAGTCCTTCAAATCAGAGTTTATTAAAACTTTTCGCGGAATATAAAACATCAATCATTTGTTACAAAACATTAAATCTTTTCTTTGATACCATAACACAAAACTTTATATTTAAAACATCTTTACTTATTTCTTCAGATGACAGCCGTTCAATCCATGCCATGCGTCATCCTCTTGCTAGCTCTGTAATCGGCTCACCTGACTGCATACTAAAAGTCAACTACGCTGAGTGAGTTCTAGTTAATCAGGTATCATACAATCTATTCCCATATATTACTTCCCGTATCCGAAGACACATATTACTACCTTAACCTTGTATAAATATCCATAGCAGGATCGTCACGTAATATCTATTAAAAGAATCATTACCATTACCCTACCATATATAATTTCCATAGGAGGAACACTATACTATCCATAAAAGGAACACTATACCTTCCATAAAAGGAACACTATACCTTCCATAAAAGGAACACTATACTTTATTATTTAATATCCATGTAAGGAGCTAGTCACTTCCCTTGACGATACGTGCAATATCCGAAGATCGTTCACGTACCGTCAAGCAATCAATCGTATCGATCACATATACCATACACGGCATACACATAAAATTATATCCTTTCGTTCATACTTTCTTACTTTCTTTTGTATTATCTTACTTTCATATCTTACGTTATAAAGAGCATTACGCCCTACATTCCTCGAGTATTACTAGGGCTCGGAACCCTCTTCGTAACCATACAACCATACGTTATCATTTCTTTCTTCTATTATCTCTATCATGTTCATACACATAAACATACATAACATACTTACCTTATTCTTAGCGCTGCAACCTGACAGTACGTGCAATATCCGAAGATCGTTCACGTACCATCAAGCAATCATTCATATATTTCACATTATCCATATAAGGCATACACTTATCTCTTAGGATAAGTGTATTAACAAACATATTGAGTATGCACACAGCCCCGAAAACGTAACACATAAATGGGGCTAGAACTCACCTGAATTCTGCTTCTTTTTCTGATAGCTGTAAATCCCTTCTCTAACTGAGCTCGGCTGACTGTACAAGTTACACGTATCAATACTCGTCTGATCTAATCTGGTGGCCTAGTATTAGCTTACTTAACTTATCGCTTTATAATTTATTTTCTAATCAAACTTGGCTCTAGGCGAAGTTAACTTTAGGCGAACTTAGCTGTAGGCGAAGTTACCAGTTAGGCGAACTTAGCTTTACAGCGAAGTTGCCATCAGGCGAACTTGGCTTCAGGCGAAGTTGTCATCAGGCGAACTTGGCTTCAGGCGAAGTTACCAGTTAGGCGAACTTAACTTTACAGCGAAGTTGCCATTAGGCGAACTTAGCTTGCAGGCGAAGTTCATCAGGCGAACTTAGCTTGCAGGCGAAGTTCATCGCGTTGAAGGCGAAGTTGCCCAGATGAAGGCAAAGTTACCCAGACAACCGCTGTTCGGTTTCTTTCCAGCATTTTGAGCGTTTTTAACACCCTTGCTATGGTTCAATATCACCCACTACGCTTCCCGACCATCTTCGGTCGCTTATACACTAAAAAGCTTGGATCTTTAAACCTTAAAGGTCAAGAATCATACCTTTTTGAGCTTGTTTGGATCTTGTTTAACTTGTTAACACAACTAATCGCTCTCTCTCGGACCTGCCCGATTCTTCCCTTGGCTCAGCCGGTTCCGGCTAAGTTAGTGGGTATGTGTGTGTTAGGGAGTTTGGTGAAATATGAAAGATATTTTGGGGTTTAGGGGATATTTATATCCCTGAAATCCCATGGACCTAAGGCCCATTCTCATTTAACCCATCTCTATTAATCCAAATCCATAACCCACGTCCATTACCCGACACTAGCCCGACCCATACCAACTCCTATTCTTTTATTTATTTCCTGATAACCCGAGTAAACTTTCCCTCTATTATTAAGTAATATAATTAATATTATCTTGAAATTTTGGGATGTTACAAGTCTTCCCTCCTTAAAGAGGTTTCGTCCCCGAAACCTAACTTATTCCCTATAAAAGGAAAACTTCTTATATTTACACGCTTTATTGAATCGCCTTCGTTTTCTGAGTTACCCTTCTTACTTCCGACTTTGCAGTCATCGAATGGTGGTCACGTGTATTTGCTATTTAAGGTAGCTTGTCCATGAGGCTCTCAATGTACCAAGTCTCGTTTCGATCTTTAAGAGGCTTTGTCTTATATCATATTAATGCTAAAGCCTAAGTCGACACTCTATCACAACACGTCAATTTATCATGACTAACATGCATTCAGACAATTCGTACCATAATTAATAAACACCAGTCTAAATTTCAACATAAATCAACACGCATCGAGTCATCAATAAGTTACACATAGATTTAATACTTATGGCTAGCATCTAGCCTTCTTGAATGGCTTCTCTAAGCATACGGAGGAATCTGTTAAACCTCAAGCACTCTTCTCTCCTTCATGTCCTCCCTTTGGCTTCTTGCAATCCCTTGCTAGGTGCCCACGTCCTCCACAGTTGTGACACCCATGGTAATCATTACATTCCCAAGAGGAATGTCCTACTCTTCCACACCTGTAGCAAACACCTAATCCCTTTCTGCACTCTCCGGGGTGTCTCTTCCCACATTTTTCACAAGCAGTGAACCCCTCTTGCCTTGCCTTCTTTTTGCGTGGATCCACCTCATTGGCTTCCTCTGGTTCTGGGGTTGGGTTCTTTTTCTTCGGTTCCATCTTCTCCCCTTCACAGTTGGCAAGGTCCTCATAAATCATCTCGGCCAATTCCACGGCCGAGTCAAATGTTGCGGGCTTACTAGACTTAACCAAAGTGCGAACATTCCGCGGAAGTCCCCTTACGTAACACTTGATCCTTTTAGCTTCGGTGTTCACCATGTCAGGTACCAACCTAGACATGCGGTTGAATTCAGTAGTATACTCCCGTTGTGTCATCTCTCCCGCTTTCAAATTCAGAAACTTCATCTCCACTCTTTCGACTTCTGTATCAGCGCAGAACCTCTTCATCACCATGTCCTTTAGGTCATTCCAACTCATCGCCTTGATCTCTTCACGGGTCTTCCTCTGCTCCACACTCTCCCACCAATACATAGCCTCATCTTCAAAAGATTGAGTGGCATAACCGACAGCTTGGTCAGGACGGCACTCGCTAATGCGGATAACCTTATCCATGGTGGTTATCCACTGAAGAGTAGCGATTGCGTCTCCTAAACCAGTCAGCTTAGGCGGGTCACAACCTTTGAAGGACTTATAGTTGCAACCGCCTCGGCCCCTCTTCCTATCATCATCTTTCACATACTTCACCTCACTCTAGTCACCCCTTTCCCTCTCGTCATCCTTTCTATTATTACCACCTGCCCCTTCAACGGTTCGTTCACGGCTTCCAGCAGATCCTTCAGGATTCAGGTTCTTCACAGCAGCAACTACAGCTTGAACAATGGCTGCTTGAACTACAGGGCTAAGTTGAACTTCTTCGTTGTTGTTCTGGTCTCCTCCAGCGGCGCTCCCTTCATCTTCGGTGTGGGAAGCTTCTTCTACCGAGGGTTGCCAGACAAGACGAGGCCTGCCACGACGTCCAGTGCGACCCCCAGTTCCCACAACTTCTCCAGCTCCAGCCATCAGTATTCTTAAAGGGACAACACAAACATCATCACTCAAGGAACTATTTAGTACAAGGATAGCAAGGCTGACAGGTAATAACAGTGGCCAGCTGTGACTAGCTGATCACGTTGCTTTCCGTGTCCTATTCGCTTCCCTTTATGAGTCTATTTGTGCTGGTTCTACTTAAGCAGTTAGTCAAATCAAACAATCAATTACTTCTATCCTTATCGTTCACGTATCTTTTCTTTCTCATTAACATATATCATTTAATCATACACCTTACCTTTACTGATTTTTTTGCTTGAGCGACACATGGCATTCTTGAACTGGCATCTTCTTTCTTTTCTTACTTAAATCCCATTCTCTGTTCGAGTCTAAGCATGTAGGATGCTTAAATCTCTCGAACTTATGCTCTGATACCAACTTGTAAGGCCCCGAACCCGGTAGCCCTACTTTAGCGTCGGATTTACTCATAAACACAGTCCTTCAAATCAGAGTTTATTAAAACTTTTCGCGGAATATAAAACATCAATCATTTGTTACAAAACATTAAATATTTTCTTTGATACCATAACACAAAACTTTATATTTAAAACATCTTTACTTATTTCTTCAGATGACAGCCGTTCAATCCATGCCATGCGTCATCCTCTTGCTAGCTCTGTAATCGGCTCACCTGACTGCATACTAAAAGTCAACTACGCTGAGTGAGTTCTAGTTAATCAGGTATCATACAATCTATTCCCATATATTACTTCCCGTATCCGAAGACACATATTACTACCTTAACCTTGTATAAATATCCATAGCAGGATCGTCACGTAATATCTATTAAAAGAATCATTACCATTACCCTACCATATATAATTTCCATAGGAGGAACACTATACTATCCATAAAAGGAACACTATACCTTCCATAAAAGGAACACTATACTTTATTATTTAATATCCATGTAAGGAGCTAGTCACTTCCCTTGACGATACGTGCAATATCCGAAGATCGTTCACGTACCGTCAAGCAATCAATCGTATCGATCACATATACCATACACGGCATACACATAAAATTATATCCTTTCGTTCATACTTTCTTACTTTCTTTTGTATTATCTTACTTTCATATCTTACGTTATAAAGAGCATTACGCCCTACATTCCTCGAGTATTACTAGGGCTCGGAACCCTCTTCGTAACCATACAACCATACGTTATCATTTCTTTCTTCTATTATCTCTATCATGTTCATACACATAAACATACATAACATACTTACCTTATTCTTAGCGCTGCAACCTGACAGTACGTGCAATATCCGAAGATCGTTCACGTACCATCAAGCAATCATTCATATATTTCACATTATCCATATAAGGCATACACTTATCTCTTAGGATAAGTGTATTAACAAACATATTGAGTATGCACACAGCCCCGAAAACGTAACACATAAATGGGGCTAGAACTCACCTGAATTCTGCTTCTTTTTCTGATAGCTGTAAATCCCTTCTCTAACTGAGCTCGGCTGACTGTACAAGTTACACGTATCAATACTCGTCTGATCTAATCTGGTGGCCTAGTATTAGCTTACTTAACTTATCGCTTTATAATTTATTTTCTAATCAAACTTAGCTCTAGGCGAAGTTAACTTTAGGCGAACTTAGCTGTAGGCGAAGTTACCAGTTAGGCGAACTTAGCTTTACAGCGAAGTTGCCATCAGGCGAACTTGGCTTCAGGCGAAGTTGTCATCAGGCGAACTTGGCTTCAGGCGAAGTTACCAGTTAGGCGAACTTAACTTTACAGCGAAGTTGCCATTAGGCGAACTTAGCTTGCAGGCGAAGTTCATCAGGCGAACTTAGCTTGCAGGCGAAGTTCATCGCATTGAAGGCGAAGTTGCCCAGATGAAGGCGAAGTTACCCAGACAGCCGCTGTTCGGTTTCTTTCCAGCATTTTGAGCGTTTTTAACACCCTTGCTATGGTTCAATATCACCCACTACGCTTCCCGACCATCTTCGGTCGCTTATACACTAAAAAGCTTGGATCTTTAAACCTTAAAGGTCAAGAATCATACCTTTTTGAGCTTGTTTGGATCTTGTTTAACTTGTTAACACAACTAATCGCTCTCTCTCGGACCTGCCCGATTCTTCCCTTGGCTCAGCCGGTTCCGGCGAAGTTAGTGGGTATGTGTGTGTTAGGGAGTTTGGTGAAATATGAAAGATATTTTGGGGTTTAGGGGATATTTATATCCCTGAAATCCCATGGACCTAAGGCCCATTCTCATTTAACCCATCTCTATTAATCCAAATCCATAACCCACGTCCATTACCCGACACTAGCCCGACCCATACCAACTCCTATTCTTTAATTTATTTCCTGATAACCCGAGTAAACTTTCCCTCTATTATTAAGTAATATAATTAATATTATCTTGAAATTTCGGGATGTTACACTTTCTCAAGCATTACAAAAGAAAAACCAAGATATTCATAATGCCATGGAGTTAGTTTCATCAACAAAGGTTAGTCTAAATGATTATAGAAACACTGGATGGGTTTCATTTTTTGAAAAAGTTACTTGTTTTTGTAACAAGTATACAATAGAGATGCCGGATATGAGCGCTCCATACACTTTTAATCGGTTCATGCCTCATAAAAAAGATCTCCATGTTACATTTGAACATTATTACCGAGTAGATGTCTTTACATCCACATTTGACAATCAATTGCATGAGTTGGATAGTAGATTCAATGACCACACGATTGAGTTGTTATCTCTTAGTTCTAGTTTGGCTTCAAAAAAGATAAATGTTGATGAGATTTGTCTACTGTTTAAGAAGTATTATCCTGAAGATTTTACAGAGCCGGAGAGGATTCATTTACGAGATCAGTTGGTGGTTTTTAATGTTGAAATGACGAACAATACCAAGCTAAGAGGTGTATCATGTATTTCTGATCTATGCAAATATCTTGTGGACACTCAGAAGTGTGAGACGTACTATTTGGTTGATAGGTTGATTCGGTTAATCTTAACCCTTCTAGTTTCCACAGCAACAACAGAAAGGGGCTTTTCAGCAATGAAAATATTCAAGAATTGTCTTCGCAATAAGATGTCAGACGAGTATCTCGGGAATAGTTTGGTGATTTACATAGAAAAAGAAATTGCTGAGACATTTGATTCGGAGTCCATAATCAATGAATTCAAAGATCTTAAAGGTCGTCGGGCTGCTTTGTAATTCTTCTACCAGGTACTCACCCAATCACCCTTTTTTGCAATGTCATTCTTAGATCGTCTTAAGTATTTTAGGTCTTTTGTTGTTAACAAAATATGTATTTGGTTTTTTTGTAAGAACGGTCTTTTGAATGAATGAAGAAAAAGTATTTTATATTTATTTAGATTTTATATTGTTTGACCCGCCCCGCCCCGTCGACTCGAAAAATTTTTTATTGTTTGACTTTGACCTGGACCAAACCGAACTGCTGACCCGAAATTTTCTGGATCCATAACTTCGCCCCCCCCCCCCCCCCCCCCCCCGATGATTTTGTTCAAGCCTCGCCACTGATTCTGGTTACGGATAATTACACCGAAAAATGGTTCTCTGGTTATCCCTGTCGTTGCTTAATTAATAGCCGTATTATGCTACCAAAATAACTGTGATCCAAGTAAAAGTTGTTCATACTACAACTCAATCATGCAAATTTTGTTGAGCTTATGTATTATTGTGGGCTATTCCTTATCCTATACATGGCAAAACGAGCGATTTAACGGGACACAACGAGCTGGTAATGCATGGTTTGGGTCAAACCCTGTTCGAGTCATGACATGCTCTGCTCAAAATTGGTTGTTCCATCCTCTTTGTTTTTTGCAGATTGCACGTAATAAATTATTATGTGAATCATTATAATTTTTTACAATTATGTTAACTTTATCGTTTTCTTTATTTAGCCCGTGTAGTAAAATTTTTAGTAAACAATTTTCCATTTCATTATAATTTACTATAAAACGATTATAATAGAGTGGCAGGAAAACGGGCAACAAGCTGCGCCGCAACCCCATTTTGAATAGCAAAGCCAATCCTGCTAAAATCGAAGTTTTGGGACCTAGAAACTGAAGAGGTTCCGTGTACGACGCGCTGAACCCTACTAAAAAATTTCACAGCCTCTAGGGCCAGGAAACCAAATGTATCAAAGGCAAATGGTAGAAAGACATGTTGATTATCTAAACAAACTTTCTCGTGTTTAACAACTTTGCCCGATTCAGCCTTCAACGCAGCCTGACCCACAACAAACCCACGGTCCCTGAGCCCAACAAAAGGAGACACTCCTGTAAGATCCACACGGGCGTGTTTCCCCCTGTCCACACGAACACAAGAATATCAGCTGGTCGTAAAGTATACCTCCCTTCAAGAGAATCCGTGAGAAAGTTAACAGGGACCTCCTTTTTAGTATGTTAGTTTTTAGTATCATAACTTTTGCATGTAAATATATCTTATCAATTAGGAATTTAATTAGTTTGTTAGTATGTTGCATCTTTTGGTTAACTAGAATAGTAGTCTGCTCACGGCTGGAGCAAAAACGGATCAGATTAACTTTTCGATTGATAGTCTCAAGTCTCTAGTATTAAATGGCTCCGTACATATATATATATAAGTCATTTTTATGTTTATTAGATTGCTATTTGTTATGTATGATGGTTTTGAAATTCTTGACTAATTAACAAGATTTAGAGATTTGTCTATAACAACTTTAGCCATATTTTGTGTCTTTTTTCACTGCAGGCCCAACATTATTGGTTGATTCTCCAAAGGATAAGAATATAGCATGTTACAAATTCAAATATGGTTCTTTATCTAAAATCTTAAATTGTTTATGCCAAGCAATACATGTGTACTTCTATTTTAAGTGCTTCATGATTTTTTATGTGTAAACATGAGCGATATCACTTATTAGTAGTTACTTGATATTCATACATGTTTTTAACAAATGGCGTTAATTTATATATGATTGTCAGTTGATTTTCTCTAAAATAACTTTCAGTTAACAAATGGCGTTCATCATTGATGATTTTTAGATAGTTGATTGTAACCTTGCAAATTTTTGAAATAACTTTCATATCAATTAATAGATACTAGAATCATGCTATTGATATGCTACTGCCTCCTTGAATTGTTATAGATTTCGATTTCATCAGAATACCTTTTCTTCACGATGATTCTAAGATTGTTAATTGTATTCAACTTTCTTTAAAATTAGTATAAGAGTGCACCAAAATCCATATATGTTTTTAGTTGGGCTATCTAAACTTTTAATTGGTTTTGTGTTAAAGAGTAAGGCTAACTGATACCCATATAATACAAAAGGATTTGTCGTATGTTATAAATGAACTAAAAATTAAGCATTATTAATGTACACATTTTTTTAACAATCATGGAGTTATTATTAACTACTACTTTTAAGCTTTATTAATATTTAAGTGATTATAATATGTAATTGTAAATAAAACATTGTTATATATAATTTTTATCTATTTTATCATAATGTTTTCTTAATTTCAAAATGTTTGGTACCCAGCCACGTGTGATACACGATGTTATAACCTAGTTATATTATATAGACGAAAGTTATCGTACAAATTAAATTAACATGCTAATTATGAGAATTAAGTAGATTAATTTATATATACAATTAGAGATTTATGTATGTAATTACTAGTCTACTTGATTCTAACAATTAACACGTTAATTCTATTTGTATTTGATCCAAACTCATATTATATATATACTAGATTTTATCCCCTGTACGTATTATTGGGTTGTTTTACATTATTCATTTCTAATACACACACACACACACACACATATATATATATATTGGATTTTAATTTTATTTATTGTAAAAAAGTTAATAATGTAATTTTGATGATAAAATAGTTTCACAAATAAATGAGATGTTATAACTCGTTTTAAAAGTTATCTTGGTTTGATGAGACCCATGACCCACTTATTTTTTTTTAATATAAAATTGTTTTTTAACTATAAATTATTATTTTTTTAAAGTAGATATTAATTTTTGGTATATCCTTATTTTATAGGAATTTTCATATCAAATATTTGGTGAGATTATTTTTTAATTTAATGAGATGTTATAACCCGTTTAAGGATATCTGGGTTTTGTGAGACCCATACTCGTGAATTCGGGTCAAATGAACGAGATGTCTTCATTTACAAATAATGAAATATGGTGGCGTGAGAAATTGTATGAAGCAACCAGAGAAATTTTAAATGTTTCGCTTATATATATTTAAGATTATGATAAGATATAGATCATCACAACCCGAAAACATAAAGCCCATTAACAATGAACCAGGTCTAAATGCTTGCCTTTATAATAAAAAGAACTATCGAAAAAGAATTTTGTTTTATGGAACAAGGGCACTGGTCTATGGTTGTCATTTACCCTAATCCTACGGTGTCAGTTTATTTTTACCTTATTTTACTACTATAATTGGTGGCGGTATTGCTTTCAAGTACCATAAACCTTTTTCAAACAAAACTTTCAATAAAATTCATAAAATACTAAATTCATAAAACTATCAATCTATCTACCTATCTAATAAACCAATGGATTTTAATAACCTATCTTTCTACAATCAAGGAGAATGGTTTATTTTGCCACATGGCATTCAGGAAGTGATTTTTGTCCAACTGGCATCTAATTCTTCTGCAATCTTAGTTTGTCCACGTGTAAATTTCTGTTTCATTATTTATTTTTATTTTTTAACATAATAATCTCAAATCACATAATACGTTTCCCATCAAATCCTGATCATATAACCCTAGCACTCTGAATAATAAATCACTGATAAAATTATCTTAACACTAGCATTCTTATTCAACGCTCCAGTTTGTGTTCACCGGATCATCCATTGTGCATCTACTTCATCATTAATTACAATCGCCCTCGTACCATTTGAATCATTTAACTAACCCTAATTTGCGTAAACAGTTTCTTTATCAATCAAATAAACAGAATCGTCTAATTGCACTCATCTGTAAGCGTTTTCAATTAACAGAATCGTTCATCACCTTCAATTTTAAAGGTATTAGCAATATTTCGTTCGACTATACAGATTTAATCTACAAATTCGATTAAACCTATTCTTTTTAATTAACCCTTTATTCTCAATGAGACAATGGTTTTCATGAATCAATTTTTGGTAGACAGAGACATAGTTTTGACCATTAGACTTGCTCAAGATGATTTGGGGATGCTTATGCCAAATTAGGTTAGGAAGCGTTATTGAGGTAAACAAACTTGAGATATTATAAGATCATTAATGATAACTTTGAGGTAAAAACAATTTCAACATTAAAGGGCGGTTTTTTATAGATTTTACTTATGAGTTTCATTAAAATAATATTGTTTTATTGATTGTTTTAATTCTTTTGGATTTGAAAATTCACAGAATATACCCACTGATCCGAACGATTCGAGGTGATCCATGATGTCAAAGTGATTACAAAAAGGTAACCCACTGATTTCACCTAAATCGGATACTTGTATGAAATTTAAGGCATTAGCTTAAATTTTCATGTGTTCCATAGAATTAGTAATCATTAGCTTTAGTCACTGCTATATATTTTTGATAGAGGGGAAACTATGTAAAAGTTGGAAATGAAGAGAATTAGCACCTAAAATGACCTGTTTTTACCCAAACATGATTGGATCGGAATTGTCATTTACAGATTTTTTTTTTAAATAACCCGTTTGGATCTGAACCTGTACCACATGTTTAAGTGTCCCCTTGCCCCCCCCCCCCCCCCCCCTATTTCTTTTCCCAAGCTTTAATTGCATGGTATATTTCTATGTTATTTTATTTTTTAAGTTAATTAGTCAAATCAAGGTGTTATGCACACAGACATGTGAAATTAGGTTCTACAATTTGTTAATTTTAATAATTCGATGGGTTATGTTCTCTGATTTCATTGATCCCACATTATGTTGAATTGATAAATTCACATATAGATTTGATTGGAGATTTTGTTCGTAAATGTGTCTAATTTCACTAATCCCAATAAGATTGATAAATATTGATTCTCTAGATCTTATTCTTCATGCCTTCAATATTAATGTGTTTAGGGTGGTTTGGATATGCTATAAATGAGAATAATCACTAACTTTGGAAGTGTATAGTAAAACTAATGATGACTTTTTCTATGCGCGGCCGTAAGAAAATCAATTATATGATAATTGTAGATGTTCCAAATTAACCAATCTTTTAGTCAGTCCAGTTGTTTCATAATTAGTTGATTTAATTTTTATTTTTAAAATTCACCATTATTCAGTGTTCGTTTATATATATGTGTGTTTCTGGTATAGGGATGGCTAAAGGAAGCACCAACTGTCAACATATCACAACGAATATTCACAACCATCTACTACTTTTTAGCTGCAATCTGTTGAATTTTTGGTATTGCTTCATAAGATGAGATGGTCAACAAGATTTCACTCATGCTAGAAATTCTTTCTAAAGAGTAAGTGTTTATAACTAACTTGATACCATTACCTTTAATACTTGTATTATTATGTCACTGTTTATTTTCTGCAATTATAATTTAGGAATGCCACTTGCTGTTAAAATTTATCATAACCTTCATGAGGTAATTTCATTATTATATAAACTCAACTTATGTTATATTGTTTGATTATTAAGTACATATGATTTATGGTTATATTTTTTTGACAAATAAATTATAACTAGAATGCACTAAAGCATAAATAAATGGTTGAAATTGTTTATATTGAGTGCAAAGAGAGAGCAGGCATTAATGGTTGAGGATTTATGAGAGTTTGACTGAAAACACGATTAGATGTTGAAGAGGTGGGTCGCAATAGAAAAATTCAACATTTAACTTTAGTGTGTTTGCTTCAAGCAAAATAATACACACCAGATCTATTTTGGATTAAAAGAAGGCATATTGTGGTGACTTTTCGAAATAGAAACTTGAGTTTTAAAAGTCAAAAGTTGACTCTTTTTTTTGTGGATTGTAACAAAGATAGATAATAGAGACGATGAGGAAATTTATTATAGTTTCACTCAGCATATCACGAAAATTATGACGAAAAACTTTTTGATCATTTAATATTTCGGATTTGTTCGTTATTCAGTTCAATAACCTGCTTATTTATATAAAGGCTATAAACAAGTTGCAACCTAAACACACCAACATGAGATGACTAATGTAAAAGTCAACACTTTATATTCGGAATTCTCATAAGTTTGTCAACATTATGGGATCCTGATAAACTATGAAGGTTGACTATTTAGGGGAAGAATCATGAGTTCTCGGGGTTTGGATGGGTTTCTAGTAACAAGTGAAATGGGTTTCTTATGTTCAAATAATGGGTTTCTTATGTTCAAATAACGGGTTGAGTAGGACTTACGCATTGCAAAAAAAATGTATGTTTGACTAACTATTTTCTATTTGATTGTAGGCTTTACATAGCGGAATTCTTCGTGCACAAGAATACCTCCACATGATAATTCTGACAACAAGAAAGTTTCAGTGGTGATATTTAAATGCAAACTAAATAAGTTGCATCTTTTTTTTCGAACGACTTTTTGTGTGTTAGGCCACCGCACTCATGATTTGGCCACCGCACTCATGATTTTGGATATCAATAATTGTTATTAGTGTTGATTTAGGTTGCAAAAGAGGGTGGTGAGAATGCAAGTATATGACAAAGTTAGTGAGTTATTATTACTTTTTATTTATAATATTATTATTGTGATTCATAATAATAGAAAATGTTTGTAATTATATGAAATATTAAATTTTATTATTTATATTTATTACTAGCCCGTGTATTACACAGGTTCTAACCTAGTAATTAATATAAAAATAAAATAAAATTTTACATTCACTAAAACTTAAATTAAAATACTAAGTTTAAAAAATATTAACCTCAATATCAGAAGACTCAGTGTTGGAATAATCATGTTGAACATGAACAGCCTGAGTGATGGGATAAGTTTTAGAAAGTTCATGCAATGATTAAATACATGTCTCTTGTGGTGTGTCCTATCTTGTACCGTGCAATTGGCTTATTCAAAATTTTATTGAAATGCCGCTAAAATAGCTGTCCAAAATAGGTTGTTTTCAACCGCGTTGTTATCCGACACATTCATTCAAGCTGCTACGAAGGCCTAGTCGTCTGTAACTCTGTTAATATTGATACATGAATGTCCAAGAAAAGTAACAATATTCACATTGGAATCCTTATATCATTTCCAACCATACAGGGGCGGGTTCAGTTCACGGGCTAGGGTAGCATCCGCTACCCCTCAACTTTTCCAGTGAAGTAGAAAATTTTAAATTTTTTAAAGTTTTATGTATAGCGTTACCCTGAAATTATATTACAGTACCTCTCGAATATCGACGGAACCGGGAGACAACGAATAATTTAGATAAAAAGAATTTCAAGAAATCAGAAGCGGATGCTTCTAAGGCGAGAAGGAAGAAGATAGCTTATGGTGTATTATGGTGTATTGGGCCCACCTTATATATATATTATACATGTTTCTCTTTTATCAAAAAAGTATATAATAGTCAAATCTATCTTTAATAATATTATAATACTAGGATAGTAACCGTGTTACACACGGGTTAACATTAGATATGTAACAAAATGTATCTAAAACTACCATACAATATCATAATATATATATATATATATAGGGGATGGATCTTGCGAGAAGTAATCTTGTAGAGAGAAGTGCGAGAAGTAGATCACAACCATTGATTATAAAGATCAATGGTGGATGTTATAGGATGGCATATTAGTAAATAAAAGCAACTTATAACCAGTTTTTATTGATAGAGGGGGTAAACTAGTAAATTAAGTGTAGCCATTAAAATGGAATTGGTTTAATTACCCCTTGTTTCACTCTGTAACCTAAACCCCATAAACTAGGCGCCAACTATCCCACACAATTTCAACTAATACAATCTGGTGAACTCAATTATGGCTACACAAGAATCGATGCACCAAATCATCTCAAATATCACAGATATTTTAAGGCACCAATTATACAATAATCTAGCCACAAAATCCTCTCCCATATCCGATCGAGATACACAATCGTTAGAATTAAAATTCTTGATTACAATCGAGTTAGTATAAGAATCGAATGGAGCTAATCAGTTGTTTGCCCTTGTTCGTCCAGTCGAGTTGGGGGGTTTTGTTGGTTCTTTTTTTGGTCAAAAGCTTCAAAAGGTTTCGAAGGTATGTTCATAAGTTGTTTATAGTTGTTGTTGTTATGTTGGCCGTTTGATTATGTAAGATGTAGCTCGTTGTTGATGCTATGATTGTGTTAGTTGTAGCTTAAGACGGTCTTGATGGTGATGTATCCTCTGTTATGATAATATAATTGATGATGATCTATGCTTTTCTAACCGAGTATTTGGGTTCTCTATATGTATGGTTGTGTCCATTAGTTATTAGGTGTTGTGTAGATGGGTGATTCGGGTGTTTATGTTTGTTGTGTTGCGTACTTGGAAGGTTTGTGAAGTTTGTGGAGGCAATAGTTTGTCAGGTGAGATGGAAAAATTGGGTCGTACTATGTGTTGTACATGTTGTCAGTCATGGGAAAACGTCATGCTCATAATAAGTAGGTCAACATGAGTGTTATGTGTAGATGCGTAAGCTAGCGAGGTCTTTGGTTTTTTGTACACCTGTTGGTGCTACTTTGTAGGTTTTGTAATGTAATCTATTGTATGTAGATATGGTATTGTTTGACGTGTTTGTATTGTGTTTGTGTATGAAAGTGCTGTGTAGGTGATTAAAGAGGATAAATATGAAATTGATAGTTAGGTTTGTGTCGCAGGTACTAAGCGGATAAAGCCAGGGCTTACAATGTCGTCAAGTAAGTTGTTAATATGTTCGTTTGTGTTGGTTATGAACATAATAGTTTCGTAATGTGTTCGGTGAGTTTTGTTAATATATGTTTAGTTTATGTTGTGTAGAGAGGAAAAGTGAACGGATTGCGAAGAGAATTAGCTTTTCAAAGTTTGTGAATGATGAGAGGAACCCAATTGATGTTGACATGGAGGAGGAGAGTAATCGTATGAGTGAAGGTTTGTTTTTTTGTGGTTAATCGTTTGTTTTGTGTATTTTAAAAATCATGGATTTTTTTATAGCAATTAATGGTGGTGTTGTGTTAGTGATTCCATCAGTATATGTTAACAACTAAATGTGTGTGTAGGTAACGTGGAAAACGTTTCGGCAACCAAGAATGTGCTGAAAGGACAACGTTCGCCGGCTGCGAAGAAACCGAGAGGTATGTGTATTTCGTATGAAATGCATGTCGACCGTTTTGTTAGTTGCATATATTTATATGGATGTTCACTAATTTTTATTTTTAATGGTAGGCGAAGTTCCAGATGATCAAGGTGGATCTCATGGTGGGGGTGGGGCGTCCAAGAGAGTAATGGATGTTGATGACGACTTTGTGAACGAGAAACCTACGGTAGTAGTAGGTAATCAGGACCTACTCGTTCCAAAACAAGAGAAATTTAAAAGAAAGCCGAAGCAAGAGAAGTATGACGTGCCAAGTATTAGGACGAGATCGTCTCCACACTCTTTGTGTAACGCGATGAAAAAACTTTCGAAAGAACAAAAGGAATGTGTGGAGGCAATGGGTTTTGGTAAGTTTTTAACGATGACGGTGGACGGTATACCGGGTAACTTGGGGTACTATGTGGTGGATAATCTTGATACCACCACAATGACTTTGAAACTTACCGAAGGTGGAATAAAAATAACAAAGTCTGGTATTCATGCGTTGACGGGGTTACCAAACGTGGGTATTGTAATTGCAAAGTCGGATGATGCCAAGTCCGTAATAATCGCAAGTAAAACATAGAAAGCTGTTCACGGTAAAGGTGATGTGAGCCCCCCGGATATAGACAGTAGATTAGGGGAGTATGATGAAGCGGGTTGGTCCTTTAAGGTGGATTTTATGATGCTCTTCATTGCAACCATGGTTGAGTGTTCTGGCAACGGTAAATGTCTGAAGGCGTTCCTACCATGCTTTAGTAAGGAGTTTGATTTCAAGAGGATTGATTGGTGTGAGGTTATATACCGGAGTCTTAGAGAGTGTACAGACAAATGGAAGCGTGATGAGCGGAAGGCTTACTTTCTCGGGCCGTTGACGATTCTTAGTGTAAGTTAACTAACACTTTAATGGTAATTTGCAGTATAGTATGTTGACTAATGTTTGTGAAGTTGATTGTGTCACACCCTCAAAATCCACTAACGGAGTTTTACCGTCAGAGGGTGTGAACTAACAGGATCGGAATCATCAGTTATAATCAAACCATAAAATAAAGTTTCAAAACCATGAAAACGTTTACGAGTAATTAAATGCGGAAGCGTAAAACCATAGCAAACAATGTTACGACACGCAGGACGAATTAAAACCCAATGATAATAGTTTAAAATAAGTTTTGCATAATTAAAAACGTTTCAAGCAATGCATGTTCCTAAACCGCGCGCCCGCCTCGGCTACCTGAGAATAACATACTAAAAGTGTCAACACAAGGTTGGTGAGTTCACAAGTTATATAAAAATAAATGTTTAGCGTTTGCGTTCAGCGTGTTGCGTTTTGCGTTACAGCGTTTTACGTTACCAGATAGTGTTATGTCAATTATATATCTATAGGTAGCTAGCCTATAAAACAAGTATCACTAAGTGTTCGACACCGAAGCTGACTGTTTATCAATTTGCCTTGCCACCAGGTCATCCAGACCATGGTATGTGTTTAGCCAAGATTACACCCGCTCGACCTCCAGTCGAGTTTAGCGTTGGGTGGGGTTTGTCAAACCCAGTAGTACTACTCAACAATGACTCGCTATTATCCAATATTAAACAATTCGATATGAATGAAGGACTTTAGTTAACGCGTTTGCCACTTAGTCTTTACAAGTGATATATAATCTATATTAACAAAATCTTAAATGCGTTTCGGAGTATGTTATCTCCCCCAAGTGAAAAGCGTTTAAAAAGGGGAAAGTGAAACTCACTGTTTGCGAAGAAATTCCCAAATTAAATCACCAAGATGCGCGTCACAGAAAAACTCTCTCTAGCGTTCTAAAACAACAAAGAGATTTTTCTAAGTGTCGGAATATTATCAAGTCTCTAGATCCGGCACATAATACCTATGCACATAACATGTTTCGTGTTTCGTTTGTGAATCGTGTGTGACTCTAACCAATGTATTTGTGATACGTTACATGTGTAAGCAATTATTTACGTGTCATGTATTCATAAAGTACATCACTAGCAATTACTCCTCGTAAGGGCAATTTGGTCAACACATAACAATTAACTAGCCATTATTCCCCATGAGGGCAATTTGGTCAAATCATAACAATTATATAGCAAGTATCATGCTTCATGCATTTTCACAAAATTCAGCAGCTAGTTTCACCGAGACAGAAATTCTACTTGAAAGATTGTACTATCTCACCGATCACAGCATCACAATTAATTTATCAAAAATCATCACAAAAGCATATATGTCTTAGGTTTCTAGAACATATTTTATTATATTTTTATTCCACATAGGTTTCTCACAATCATCAAATCATTACAGCAAACTCATAATAGTCAAATTCATGCGCAACATAATGTTATTTGCAATTCCCGTTAAACGAAAAATCCAATAAATGCAAGACCACTTGGGTTAGGTTCCTAACTCAATAGGTCAACTTCCAGAAGTGGAACCAACCCAATTGGTCTCCTAGTTCATGAGATATAACATTTACAAAACAACCTAACAGCAGGTCTAACAACTCAGCTTTGCACAACGTTTTTGTAAAATCATAAAAGTTAACCTTTACTTGTCCAAAAATTACAAGTTTATATTCTTTAGAAACTAGACTCAACCTAGTTTACTGTAGATCAACAATATCAACCAATTTTCACATTTACACCTCGTTACAGTCAATTAAACATCAATAACACAATCTGTCCAGAAACTGTTTGCATCCAAACTCAACATATTAACTATCTATGGACCATCATGCATTCATATAACACTCTAGACTCCATAAACACTATCCATGCACATCAATTACACATTACATACATGATTAGGGTTTTTGTTTGAACTCAAATCAAAGACACAAGCAATTAACATGTAACAATATCCAATCTAGTTATCAAATCATCATACAATTAACAACAATCATATTAACTACATATACACATGAAATCGGCCCCTAGGGTTTACAATTAACCCATTAAACATCAAAATTAAGTATAAAGAATGCATAGGATAGTCGTTTATACCTTCCTAACACCTTAATCTTCGATCAAAGACTTGAGAACTTGATTGTATGTGTGTGTATAGGTGGCGGCAGCCGTGAGGGTGGGGAGAAGGAGAGTTCCGATCGGGGTAGGGGAAAAGAAAAGAAAAAGTGATTTAGGGTTTATTATTATTATTATTATTTATAATAATACTATGTTGCACTTTGGCCCCTCCACTTCTAAGTATTACTTAACTAGCTTAAACTAACTTGTTTACATCTTGAGTTAACGTTTATAACCATGTTATCACATAACACATAAGTCTAACACATAATTATTGTTTTGACATTTTTCGTTTATTCACCAATCGTTTGCGTCAACTCGTTTGCGTTTCGGTGCAATTCCCGAAAGACTACACATGTAGTAAGTGTTAAGCGTCATTTAAACCCTAGTTTAAATGTAATGAGGTGTGCGTTATAGATTCTGTGATCTTAAGTTTGAATTGACGGAGTTGAGTTAACGGAGTTAACCTGAAATTGACGATTGTCATATCATTCCCATGTTAAAGAATTTCCGTCCCGAAAATTTGAGTCAAGTCGTGATGAGTGTCTGAAAAAGTAAGAAAAATTTTCATTTTGTCATATCATCCCCTAGTAGAAAGAAATTTCATCCCGAAATTTAATTCATACCTCCGGTGATTTCTGACGGTTTGTCGGGTTTCGCGGTTTTCTGTGTTTGGTTAGCCCTTCAAAAAGGTGAGGATACTTTTTCATCATTTGATCCTCGCGTTCCCACGTGAACTCCGGTCCACGTCTCGAGTTCCAACGAACTTTAATGATTGGAATTTTGCTGTGCTTGAGCGTTTTGGTTTCCCAATCCAAAACCTTAACTGGTTCTTCAATGAAGCGCAATTGTTCATCAACTTGTAGTTCATCCAAAGGGACTACTTGTGTTTCATCGGACAGGCATTTCTTCAAATTGGACACGTGGAATACATTATGTACGCCACTGAGTTCTGTTGGTAGGTCCAGTCGGTATGCCACCGGACCAATGCGCTCAGTTATTCGATAGGGACCAACATATCGTGGGTTGAGTTTGTTTCGCTTACCAAAGCGAACCACACCTTTCCAAGGTGAGACTTTGAGTAACACTTGGTCATTCACTTGAAATTCGAGAGGCTTTCGGCGCTTGTCGGCGTAACTCTTTTGGCGATCTCGTGCTGCTGCCATGCGATTTCGGATTTGAACAATCTTTTCCGAAGTTTCGAGTACCAGTTCTGGACCAGTGATTTGGCTGTCACCCACCTCTGCCCAGCAGAGTGGTGATCGACACTTCCGTCCGTACAGCGCTTCAAACGGCGCTGCTTTAATACTTGCGTGGTAGCTGTTATTATACGAAAACTCTACCAAAGGTAAGTGAGGTTCCCAACTTTTTCCGAAATCCAACACGCATGCACGCAACATATCCTCCAGGGTCTGAATAGTTCGTTCACTTTGCCCATCCGTCTGAGGATGGTATGCTGTGCTCATATCAAGACGGGTGCCTAGTGCGCTTTGCAGCGACTTCCAAAAGTGCGAAGTGAAACGAGAATCTCGATCAGAAATGATTGAGACAGGCACTCCGTGTCTAGACACTACTTCCTTCATGTAGACGCGAGTCAGTCTTTCCATTTTGTCCGATTCTTTAATCGCTAAGAAGTGTGCAGACTTAGTCAACCGGTCAACGATCACCCAGATGGTATCGCATCCCGTCGGTGTCTTAGGTAAACCCGTGATAAAATCCATTGAAATGTGTTCCCATTTCCACATTGGGAGTTCCGGTTGTTGCAGTAGACTAGATGGTTTCTGGTATTCTATTTTGACTCTGGCACAAGTCAAGCATTTACTCACGTATGTGGCGATGTCGGCTTTCATGTTCGGCCACCAGTAAAGTGCCTTTAAATCATGATACATTTTATCTGAGCCAGGGTGGATAGAATATCGGGACTTGTGTGCCTCGTCCATTACCAGAGTTCTCAACTCTCCGAACCGTGGAACCCAAATCCGGTTCTCAAAATATCGGACCCCGTCCGATCTGGTTTCAAGTTGCTTGTTCATGCCCCGCATGAGTTCCGATGGAAGATTATCATCTTTCAAAGCTTCGAGTTGGGCATTGCGAATCTGGTCGGGTAAGTTTGCATGAATCGTGAGTTGCAATGCTCGCACTCGTCTGGGTTTATCTGTTTCTTTTCTGCTGAGAGCGTCGGCCACTACATTGGCCTTGCCAGGGTGGTACTTGATGGCACAATCGTAATCTTTAAGCAGCTCGACCCAACGACGCTGTCGCATGTTCAGCTCCTTCTGATCGTAGATATGCTGGAGACTCTTGTGGTCGGTGTAAATGGTAAACTTGGTACCGTACAAGTAATGCCTCCATATCTTAAAGGCAAACACCACAGCTCCGAGTTCCAAATCATGGGTCGTGTAGTTCTTCTCGTGAACCCGTAGTTGTCGAGAGGCATAAGCTATCACCTTCTCGAGTTGCATCAGCACACAACCGAGACCTTGTATCGATGCGTCACAGTGTACCTCAAAATTCTCCGTTCCCTCGGGGAGGGCTAGAATAGGGGCGCTACAGAATTTGGTTTTCAACAGTTGAAAAGCGGATTCTTGCGCGTCACCCCAATTGTACTTGGTGCCCTTGTGAGTCAAAGCGGTGAGGGGTTGAGCAATCTTTGAAAATCCCTCGATGAAACGCTGGTAGTAGCCGGCCAGTCCTAGGAATTGCCGCACCTCAGTCGAAGTCTTAGGTGCTTCCCAGCTTTTGATGGCCTCTACCTTACCGGGATCGACATGGATACCATTCTCGTTGATCACATGTCCTAAAAAGTGAACCTCGCGAAGCCAAAACTCACATTTCGAGAGTTTAGCATACAGTTTTTCCTTCTTCAATAATTCCAGAATTACCCTTAAGTGTTCTTCATGGTCAGCTTCGTTCTTGGAGTAGACAAGAATATCATCAATGAAAACAATCACAAACTTGTCGAGGTACGCCTTGCATACTCGATTCATGAGATCCATAAATACGGCTGGTGCGTTGGTCATGCCAAAAGGCATAACCAAAAACTCGTAGTGACCATACCGTGTTCTGAAAGCCGTCTTTGAAATATCTTCTTCGCGCACTCTTAGTTGGTGATAACCAGATCGCAGATCGATCTTCGAGTAGTAACTCGATCCTTGAAGCTGGTCAAAAAAATCATCAATTCGAGGTAAAGGATAACGGTTCTTGACCGTCACCTTGTTCAACTCCCGGTAGTCGATACACATGCGGAAAGTCCCGTCCTTCTTTCGGACAAACAAGACAGGGGCTCCCCATGGCGATGAGCTAGGTCGGATAAAGCCCTTATCCAACAAATCTTGCAACTGAGTGGACAGTTCCTGAAGCTCCGCCGGTGCGAGCCGATACGGGGCTCGTGCTATGGGTGCTGCACCGGGGGTCAACTCGATTTGAAATTCGACTTGTCGTATAGGAGGGAGTCCAGGCAAATCCTCCTGGAAAACTTCCGGAAAATCTCGCACAACAGGTATATCTTCAATTCGCTTCTCCTCCGCGGGTTTCTCAACAATCTGCGCCAAAATTGCCAGATGACCCTTTCGTAGATACTTCTGCGCCTTCATGAGGGTAATGACGCTGGTGGTCATGCCGCTTCTCTCACCTCGGACCGAAATGATCTCGCCGGAAGGGGTAGTAATGTGAACTATCTTATCGTGACATATAATCTCCGCTCGGTTCTCGGACAACCAGTCCATGCCGACCACGACATCGAAACTACTAATCGTAAAAGGAATAAGGTCGATATCAAAGACATGACCTGACAGTTTTAACTTACATCCCGCAAGTACATGAGTCGTTACTATAGTCTTACCGTCAGCTAATTCAACAGGAAACTTAGCATCTAACGGAGTTGGAGTTAAGTCTAAGAGTTGGCTAAAGGCTTTCGACACAAAACTCCTATCAGCTCCAGTGTCAAACAATACAGAAGCAAAACAATCGTTCACAGGGAACTTACCAGTCACCACGTGCAGATCATTGCGGGCTTGACCCGACCCAATTACAAAAGCCCTTCCTTTGCCATTGCTTCCACCACTACTGCCACTTCCACTACCTCCATTGTTGTCGTTCTGTTTTAGCTTGGGACAATCTTTCCTGAAATGACCTTCCTGCCCACATTCGAAACATCCCTTCGTCGTCATAGGTGGTTTAGGAGCACCCTTTGCCGCGAGGTCTCCTCTACATTCCTTCGCCTGGTGACCCATCTTTCCGCATCTCTGACACTTGACACGGTCACACGGGCCAACATGATGATAGTTGCACCTATTGCACTTCGGATATTTCCCTGCATATCCGCTCGAACCCTGCCCGCTACCGTTGTTATTGTTGTTGTGACTCTGGTTGTTAAAGCTCAGAGTGAATTCGGGCTTACGGTAGTGTTGTTGCTGTGGGAGGTTCGAGGACGAGGATCTGGTGTTGTCAAACTTTCTCTTTCCGCTGCTCGGGTTGCTGTTGCTGTTGTTGTCATTACTCGGGTTGTCACGGGCTTTAGTGGTTAAACCCCTAGGTGGTAACGCACCTTGGGTCACAGCTTGATCCGTCAGTTTGTGAGCTAACCAGATCGCTTGTTGAATCGTGGCTGGTCTAGAAGACGTCATCATGCCCTGAATTTGAGGTGCTAACCCATCAATATACATTTCAATCCTCTTACTCGGCGGATCTACCATCCGCGGACACATCACCGCTAACTAGTGAGAACGGGTAGTGTAGGCTTCGATTTTTGAGCCACCATCTTCAGTGTCCAAAATTCTGACTCTAACTTCGAAATATCCTCTCTCGGACAGTACTCCTCTCGCATCATGTTCTTGAACTCCTCCCAGTTCATCGCGTTAGCCAGTTCCAATCCAAGGATCTGTACGATCGAATTCCACCAAGTGAGGGCAGAATCCTCAAGTGTTCCAGCAGCGAGTTTGACCCTACTGGCAGGGGGACAATTACACATCTCAAATGCCGACTCGGCCTTCTCAGCCCAACGCAGGAAGCCTATAGCTCCCTCAGTGCCCTTAAACGAACTGGGCTTGCAGTCAAGGTAATTCTTGAGAGTACACGTTCCAGTTGGACCTCCAGCTTGATTTTGAACATGTGCGGCTAGAGCTGCCGCCGCATGGTCATTCAACAGGGTTTGGAGTTCTGCTGCGGTTAGTTGATGTTACCGCGACCGTGTCCAGCGTTTCTTCCAGACATCTAGGTGTTATCATTCTCAGATGTCATCGTCTGAGGACACCTCTGAGTGTGCCTCTTCCTCAGCCGGTTCTTCCTCCGGTTCTTCTTCAGGTTCCTCCTCGGGATCTTCCTCGGGCTCCTCTTCGGGATCTTCTTCAGGTTCCTCTTCAGGCTCTGCCTCAGGCTCGGCCTCAGGCTCTGCCTCAGGTTCTGCTGCGTTCTGAGCAATTTGCATTTGTAAGACATCGCAACGCTCTAAAGCCATCTCGGTTCGGGTCCTTGCTACTTGGAGTTGCTCTTGCAAGTCTATCATCTCGGCTTGCATCTTTCTCATAATTTTCATCTGTTGATCACTAGCCTCTTGTATTTCCTTCATTGCCGCTGCCATGCGGGCAATCTCCTCCTTAGTCTCGGTTCCGTCTTTTAACAGTCCGGAAACGTTGGCTCTCGTATAGCGCATGTAACCCACATCACGCTCCAAACATGAAACAACAGCTGCGAGAACTCGCTCTACAGGTTCGGTTATGGGTGGTAGGGTGTTGGGATAAGCAGGATGGTTCGGGTGAGGTAACGGGGGAACTTGTTCGCGATAGACCATACGTCTGATCATGTTAGGGTACCAATCCCAGCTAACGTCGTTTTCGTATATGCCTCCGGATAGGCGGTACCTCTTCGGTGCGGGAGCTTCGAGTTCCGGGACTACACGGGGCGGCGATGCGGTAGGTATCTGCGGTTCCTTCCAGTGAGCATGAGTCATCGGATCAGATGAGGATGAGGGTGGCGGCGTCGACATTCCTACAGGTAAGCCGTGTATGCGCGCGCGTATGAGTGAAAGAGGTAAAGAGATAAGATAACAAAGACTACACAAATCTATGCAGTGCGTATCATTATAACTAATGGGTCGACGCGGTTATAGTCTAGTATGCATGCAGCTTCTAGTTCGCTATAACCAATGGCTCTGATACCAATCTGTCACACCCTCAAAATCCACTAACGGAGTTTTACCGTCAGAGGGTGTGAACTAACAGGATCGGAATCATCAGTTATAATCAAACCATAAAATAAAGTTTCAAAACCATGAAAACGTTTACGAGTAATTAAATGCGGAAGCGTAAAACCATAGCAAACAATGTTACGTCACGCAGGACGACTTAAAACCCAATGATAATAGTTTAAAATAAGTTTTGCATAATTAAAAACGTTTCAAGCAATGCATGTTCCTAAACCGCGCGCCCGCCTCGGCTACCTGAGAATAACATACTAAAAGTGTCAACACAAGGTTGGTGAGTTCACAAGTTATATAAAAATAAATGTTTAGCGTTTGCGTTCAGCGTGTTGCGTTAAACGTTTTGCATTACAGCGTTTTGCGTTACCAGATAGTGTTATGTCAATTATATATCTATAGGTAGCTAGCCAATAAAACAAGTATCACTAAGTGTTCGACACCGAAGCTGACTGTTTATCAATTTGCCTTGCCACCAGGTCATCCAGACCATGGTATGTGTTTAGCCAAGATTACACCCGCTCGACCTCCAGTCGAGTTTAGCGTTGGGTGGGGTTTGTCAAACCCAGTAGTACTACTCAACAATGACTCGCTATTATCCAATATTAAACGGTTCGATGTGAATGAAGGACTTTAGGTAACGCGTTTGCCACTTAGTCTTTACAAGTGATATATAATCTATATTAACAAAATCTTAAATGCGTTTCGGAGTATGTTATCTCCCCCAAGTGAAAAGCGTTTAAAAAGGGGAAAGTGAAACTCACTGTTTGCGAAGAAATTCCCAAATTAAATCACCAAGATGCGCGTCACAGAAAAACTCTCTCTAGCGTTCTAAAACAACAAAGAGATTTTTCTAAGTGTCGGAATATTATCGAGTCTCTAGACCAGGCACGTAATACCTATGCACATAACATGTTTCGTGTTTCGTTTGTGAATCGTGTGTGACTCTAACCAATGTATTTGTGATACGTTACATGTGTAAGCAATTATTTACGTGTCATGTATTCATAAAGTACATCACTAGCAATTACTCCTCGTAAGGGCAATTTGGTCAACACATAACAATTAACTAGCCATTATTCCCCATGAGGGCAATTTGGTCAAATCATAACAATTATATAGCAAGTATCATGTTTCATGCATTTTCACAAAATTCAGCAGCTAGTTTCACCGAGACAGAAATTCTACTTGAAAGATTGTACTATTTCACCGATCACAGCATCACAATTAATTTACCAAAAATCATCACAAAAGCATATATGTCTTAGGTTTCCAGAACATATTTTATTATATTTTTATTCCACATAGGTTTCTCACAATCATCAAATCATTACAGCAAACTCATAACAGTCAAATTCATGCGCAACATAATGTTATTTGCAATTCCCGTTAAACGAAAAATCCAATAAAAGCAAGACCACTTGGGTTAGGTTCCTAACTCAATAGGTCAACTTCCAGAAGTGGAACCAACCCAATTGGTCTCGTAGTTCATGAGATATAACATTTACAAAACAACCTAACAGCAGGTCTAACAACTCAGCTTTGCACAACGTTTTTGTAAAATCATAAAAGTTAACCTTTACTTGTCCAAAAATTACAAGTTTATATTCTTTAGAAACTAGACTCAACCTAGTTTACTGTAGATCAACAATATCAACCAATTTTCACATTTACACCTCGTTACAGTCAATTAAACATCAATAACACAATCTGTCCAGAAACTGTTTGCATCCAAACTCAACATATTAACTATCTATGGACCATCATGCATTCATATAACACTCTAGACTCCATAAACACTATCCATGCACATCAATTACACATTACATACATGATTAGGGTTTTTGTTTGAACTCAAATCAAAGACACAAGCAATTAACATGTAACAATATCCAATCTAGTTATCAAATCATCATACAATTAACAACAATCATATTAACTACATATACACATGAAATCGGCCCCTAGGGTTTACAATTAACCCATTAAACATCAAAATTAAGTATAAAGAATGCATAGGATAGTCGTTTATACCTTCCTAGCACCTTAATCTTCGATCAAAGACTTGAGAACTTGATTGTATGTGTGTGTATAGGTGGCGGCAGCCGTGAGGGTGGGGAGAAGGAGAGTTCCGATCGGGGTAGGGGAAAAGAAAAGAAAAAGTGATTTAGGGTTTATTATTATTATTATTATTATTATTATTTATAATAATACTATGTTGCACTTTGGCCCCTCCACTTCTAAGTATTACTTAACTAGCTTAAACTAACTTGTTTACATCTTGGGTTAACGTTTATAACCATGTTATCACATAACACATAAGTCTAACACATAATTATTGTTTTGACGTTTTTCGTTTATTCACCAATCGTTTGCGTTTCGGTGCAATTCCCGAAAGACTACACATGTAGTAAGTGTTAAGCGTCATTTAAACCCTAGTTTAAATGTAATGAGGTGTGCGTTATAGATTCAGTGATCTTAAGTTTGAATTGACGGAGTTGAGTTAACGGAGTTAACCTGAAATTGACGATTGTCACAGATTGGAACTAGTTTATAGTTACGTAACAGTCTGGTGAAGGTAGTAAAACGGATGTGGTGTGTTGATATATGTATATACGAGTAGGTTAACGTTAACGTAATTAGTTTGGTGTTGGTGGATGCTAATAAATATGTTGGAATGTTATAGGTTATAAATGTGAGCGAGTTATGTAGTTATGTGTTTTGAAAGTAATTATTTCTTGTGTTGATGTTGCAGTTGTATTATGTTGACACTGTAACAAGTGACAACATACCACATACACTATTTAATATTGGGATATCTGGCTGGACTTTGGACAAGTTGAAGGAAAGACAGAGTATTGAAATGGCTGGGGGTGGTTTTGGGTTATGTACAGTCGAGGAGGTTGGTGTAGCAGGTTGCAAGAGGAGTGGTAAAGCCAAAGACAAGAAGAAGGCCAGCAAGTCAGTCAATAAATCTCATGTTAAGGTATTTAAGTAAACCCGGTATTTAGTTACAGATTATCGTATTAACGGATATATGTTTGAATGAATGTATGAAACTTCCTGTTGATATTTATGTAGGATAAGTTGAAACGTATGGGGGATGTGTTGGACATGATTTACTAATGCAAGGATGAGTTTGAGAAAATAATGACAGTCGCGTATGCTAAGTATCCAGGAAATGCATATTTACGTGTACTTGCTGACAACTACAAGGAAATAGTTGTAACACAATCGGGGTGGCTAACTGATGTCGGTACATGTGGAGAAAAAAAAAGGTAGCAATCTGATGGAGGTGCGGGTAGAAACTGATCAGCACATGGAAGTTTGCAATCAAGAGGGGAGTCGTGGTAAGAGCGACGATAATAAACTGGAGAAGGGGCTGAGTAATAAGGCAGAAGGAAAAGGAGAAAATTCGTCAAGAAAAGTTGTTAGTGTATGCGCGGCTGAACCTATTAGCTCATAGTTTTAGAGTGATCCAGAAGTAGTTAAAGAAATCTGTGATACTGTGGACAAGGTAAGTGGTTGCGGGAGTGGTTGCGGGACTGGTGGTGTTGGTGGATCAGTTGGTGGGAGTGGTAGTGGTGGGTCGAAGTTGAATATGATGCCGGGAAATGATGAGGATTTGGATGAGCCGACATTTAGTTTGGGCCTATGATGATCGTCGTTCCAGTCAATCAAAAACCTAATTATTCTAAATAGTTAGAGCAAGTAGGGTATCGTATCACAAGGAGTATGTGGTCAATGTATTCGTGTAACAGATTTCTAATTATGAAGTGAATAATTTTTAGTGCTGATCACACAAGCAATAGTTTGAATTTAAAGAACTAAGCAATGAACAAGTAAATGAATATTAAGCAGTTAACAAACAAATCACACCCGGGAATTCAAGTAATCAACCAACAGTTATCTCATGCAACCTAACAGATTAATTATTAACGATTAACTGAAAACTGATCAATCAGATAAAACCTTAGACAACAACAATCCATTGTTTGGTACCATCAGGTGTGTAGCAGTAGTTCGGATGCACATGTTGCACCTCTTCTGCGTTTAAGATTAATTAAAAAATCTATTTATAAACAAATAAATGGGGGATGATAGTAAACATTACATTAAAGAAACTCGGGAAACATTAATCTTTATTAAGTCTAACCTTCATGGTTCATTCCCTGTTGAACAGTCGACTGGCCGAATATTGGCTCGTTAGTTACGGTAACTATGGCTTGTAGATCAAGAACATCATTGGATGTATTTTCTAGGACCGCGGGTTCTTTCTCTGTGACCACAGTTACCTCCTCAGGAGCATGCGTAGTTGCTGTTAACATAGGAGTAAACGGGTGTAAAAATAATTATACTCAAACAAAATAGCAAGAAAAATAAGTAAGCTACTTTAGCAAAAAAAAAAATGAAAATACAAGATACAGGTCTACATATATACAGACACACAAACAAACATATATGCATACATACCGACAAATAAAACGAGGACTGACATGAATAAGAACACGCATACACACATACGTATGGACATATACACATACACACAGTACAGAACATAAAAAAATGGACATACATACATCAAAGATGGGCATAAAGGGACCAATGGAAGTACACGATACAGATAAGCAAACGTAGACGCAATACAGAACATACACAAATAGACAACCAAACATGATAAGATACACATAACCGAACACACCTACGTACATAATAAGATACAAACCTACAACAAATAGAAGAAGCGACATACACACATAAAAACCGATCCTTTATGGAGTCAATCATGCCACCATATCGCTACGACAGAAAATTAATACAACAAAGTGCGATGGATTTTTAAAGATAATAAGATGAATATGTCTACAATAATGATAACAATACACTGCTAGGTAACTTACCATCATAGCCATCAGACCATACGCTGCTTGACTGACCCACATGTTGTTTTGATCCAATTTCCATTGCACCTGTTAATATATCAAATTAGAGAGAAACAGGGAAATTGAACAATGAAAATAAGAGGAACAATTATACAAGGATATTACTTACGTGTTTTGTGTAATCTAAAGAGAATAATGAAGAGGTGAGGATGATAAGTTAAGGAAAAACCAATAGTTTTATACTCATAGTCATCCATGTATGGTTGTATATTCAGTTAATGATTTGTATGCATTAATGAATTAATCTTTGGCAAATAATAACAAAATATTAACCCTAACATTAAAAAGATATCAGATTAAATTTGTAGTAATTGAAAATTATTACAAAACTTCAGCATTAGTTTGAGGAATAATAAACGGCCTCGACATTTATTTAATCAAAAACTAATAAATAAAATTATCATGCTAGACATAATTGGGAAACACAAGGAATGATTAGAACCTGATGTTGCTGATAGAGAATATACGTATCATCGTCTGGAGCATGAATCGTTTCGATCTTGATTTAGGGCGGAATAATATATGGCATAACAGTCGCTTGGTAAATCTCATAATCGAAATCAGAATCATCGTTAACAATTAATTTGTAATCGAAATCGAAACGATATTGATTTAGGATCTTATGTAGCTATTTGACAGGGATTGAGTTTATTGGGTTAACAGGGATCAGAATCATCATTAACAGGGATTGACGGGAGTTTTTATGTTTGTAATAAATAATTATAATAAAGATATTAATTATTATAAGTTACCATTATTAGAATTAGGATAAACTGACAAAAATAACCTTAAATATAAATAAATCAAAATAATAATAGAAAAAATCTGATTGGTTAATATTACTTCTCGTACTTCTCGCTGTAAGTTTATTTCTGAAAAGAACTAATACCTATATATATATATATATATAAACAACCATAATATATCATCAAATTTATAACCCAAAAGATATAATATTTATCTATATTGGAGATATAGATAATAAGATAGTCTACATAAACAGTTAATAATTACACAAACTTAAATTTATAATATATAAAAGTCATTACAACTAATTAGATGTTAACGTTAGTACACAAACATGATAGTCAAAATTTGCAACTTCAAACAAAATCATCAGTACCTAAAACCTGAAAAAGAAAAACAAACTATGGAAGTCAATTAACTATTTAACTCATATGTGACTAACATATATCATAAAGACTTCATGTAAACATAAATATGTAAATACTTTTGTTGTAACACACACAAAATGTTTATATGTAACACAAGTTTATATAAATAACAAAATAAATAAAACAGGTTATAAAAAATTAAAGACTTTTGAAACTATTATATTATTGAAAGAATCATACTAACCATAAACTCTAAAACAAAAGAAGATACAAACATGTGAGGTAAACTTACCAACCATCAGCTTCATCAACAATCCAACAAAAAACCAAACTGCCATCACAACCTACGACACCAAAAAAGCGATTTTAACAGTTTATTGTACGTTTTTATATATTAATGTAATAACATAAACAAACAAACATTGCAATCAATAAACTAAAGAATTAAACTAATTAAGTAAATAAACACATTATTGAATAACTGTCACCTTAAACTTCAACATCAGATTCAAAGGAACTATGAAGATCATCAAAATTGGATTCATAGTTTTGACACTCTAAAAGCTATTTAACCTTCTCACCGACCTCCTCTTCCAAATCAAAATGTGCCCTGTGTTTTCTCTCATTCGAAAGCTTCAACTGATCCAAATCTCTTAAAAGATAAAGATCATTTGATTGCAATATTGATCTTGGCTTCACAGTCTTCTGTTGCCCATTCACATACTTTATAACAACCAAATTCTGAAAAGGATAAAAAAACCATTGACTCACCAACAAATGCATATCCAGGAATACTGTTTTTGACACTTTTAAACACAAGAGTCCATCTACTTCCATCATCTGCAGAAACATTCCAGTTGGCAGATGACCTTCCACGATTCAGATATGAAAGACAAAGCACAAGCTGATCGTCTCTTAATTGCTGACATACAAAATTATAAAACATTGTTAAGAATACTGTAAAAGACAAATTTTAAGAAATAAACATATAAATATTTAAAAATTTAATTCTGACATATGAGTAAGAATAACAATACGCTTTAACATACCAACTTATTCATTGATGGATAAGAGACATAGACATCAAAAACCTTATGCTTCCAATCCAGATGTTCTGGAACATATAACAATCTCCACTCGTGTGGCTGATTGGGAAAGAAAAGAAAAACATCACCAAATCCGAAACCGTTGTCTGTTACAAATGGGAACCATCCATTTCCAAATACATACTTATCATTGCTTAGATCAATATCAACACTCCACTCTTGATTTAGATGTGTAATCTTAACGGTCTCGTGGAGAGACTCATGAGGGAAAAGATGCTTAAAATAATCTTTGGGAATTTTCTATAAAATACAACAGAAAGTAAATTAGCATAGATTAACCTAAAAATTTGAAGAACATTATAATAACGACAACTTTTAACTTGTAGATACTGACCATATGTTCAACGAATTGTTGATTAAACACGGCTAATGCAGGATAAATCATCTGATTAATCAGTATTATTGGTAATTAGCTATACAGTAATAAAAACAAATATATGAAATTCAAGTAAATGATGAACAGATATGTGTACTAATCAACAAAAATCTATTAATATAGAGTGTTTGGGAATAAAATCAAACAATAATTAGGGTTTAAGTAACCAACTTACCTTCAAAACACAGAAGAAAATCGAAAAGTTTTTTTTGATATTAATCGGATAGTTGAAATAGAGTAAAAAGAATTTAAAATTGGTTATAAATCAAACCAAAAGTCGGTTTAACCCAGGTAAAAAATGGTAAACGGGTTTCTTGAAAATATAAACATTATTTTTTAATCTTGGAATATAATATTATAACCTAGATATCATATCTATGGTATTTATATTGATCTTATCTTAAACTTTAATATTTGTAGAATTTAATTATATTATTTTAAGTCTATATTGAATACATTTGTTATAGTCAATATTGAATTATATAATCCAAAATTTAAATAAATAAATTTTTAAAAACGTAAAATAATAAAATTAAAACTAAAATATATGAGTTGCAATAAACAAAAAAACCAAAATAAGTTAAAGGATAAATTCAATAAATTAAAAACCACCATCATAAATAAGAAAAGTATGTAAATAAAAGCAAAACCGAAACATAAAGTCTTCAAAAACACCACCAAAATGAAGTCTTAAAATATAAATAATACCGAACACACTCAGGTGTATTTATTATTAATTACTAAAATGTAAATAAAATAAAATCTTCAAGTCTTCAAAAACACCACCAAAATGAAGTCTTCAAGTCACTTCTCGACCTTCGGAGTAAGAAATTTAACACCGTCCTTGCTTGATCCAACAACGCTAACCAACTCAGAATCATCTTGAACATCGCTTATCTTAGACTTAGTAGAAGAAAATCCCGATGGTTGATCACCCTCAAAAACATCCACAAGCTTACGCTTCAGTTTGTCATCTGAATCACTACTTGACATTTTGATCTCATTCACTTCATCATCAACCAAACGATAAGAAACTGGAGTCTTGTTATCCCCAAACTCAGAAATCTGTCCAAAAAAAATGTGTAAACAATATAAAAACAAACCAAAAATCTCAAATAATGTAAAGTATATAGAAGTGGAAAAAACCTTTAAAGAAGCAGAACTTGTAGACTGAAGATCAGTTAAAGAATTTCCAAAAGTTAGGGATCCAGAATCAGAAGGCTACAAAATATAATAAAAAGAATTAAAACAGAACGCAATAATGTAGTTGATACAAGTTAAAGGCATATGAATTTACCACTATAAACTCAGGCATTAGTCTTTTCTCAATAGCAGAAATTATTTCTTGATCGTCTGTTAGCTTTGATATACCGTATACCTCAACATTATTCCTAAAATTGAAATCGTCAATCTCAACTTTAAAAGAAAACTTCTTTTCTAACAAACAGTTCAACTCCGCGGGAAATCCACTATGCCCAACATCATCCTAAAAATTTATAATATAAACGTGTGTTACATAAACAGTGTTTTATATAAATAAAACATTAAGCAGTAGAATATGAATACATAAAAACATAACCTCATCTTTAGTAGCAAGCAATTCAGATGCTGTTTTGTTGATAATAAGTTTGGCATCCCGATCAAAAAGGGTCAACGAAACAACACTACTGCCATCTTGAACTCTTAGCTTAATCTTAAACCTGAAATATTTTTTTTAATCAACAACATAGCAACATTTATTATTAAAAAATATTTACATATACAATATAAAATATACCTAGGAGTAGGTGTAACACCCAAAGTGTTACATCTCTGATTCTTGCATTCATAAACATCTTCGCCTTCCACCACAGTCACGATCACCTTACGACTACAACTATTGCAATCGACATAGTACCATTCTGAATCCGGACAAACCGCCTTTATGGTTCCGAGTACTATAATACTCTTTGGCTGAAATAAATCAATAAAAAAAGATAACATATCATTATGTTAAAAGATATAAATTATAATTAGATATTATTATAAAAATATACATGCAATATAGTGCAAATTTCAAAAATGTTGAAAAATGATGTAGCCATCAGAAACTCTTCATCAAAAGTAGACATCAACTTTACAGGAATCGGCCTACGAACAACACCATCAACATTGAACTCTAAAAATTCAAACAAACTGCAAAATAAATTTATAAGGATTTAGAAATGCAAAGGAAATAATTATTGAATAAACAAATAAAGAGATATATTAATAATATTACCGTGTTTTATAATCTTCAATCTCAGAAATACTATCATTAAGGAACACACGAGTAACATCAGAACCGTAGGAATTAGACACATACGATTTCTCTAAAAATTTAAACACAAGATAGTCATTATGATATTAAAATAAGAAAGTCTCCAATAAAAATTAATTAGATATTAAAAATAAAAATGCAAACCTTTATGGTATTTAACTCTACCAAATTGCATGAGAATAATCATATGTGATTCATCAAAATGGTCAACAACATACTTAGAGAACTGTGATACGTAATCACCCCAAAGAGTAACGTAAACACTGTCACCGCTGTAAAAATCACAAATATTAAAACAAAAATTTTATAGTGTTCCACAATTAAGAAATATTAATACAAACTGACATATAAATTAATGAAATACATCTACCTGATATCAGAAACCTCCATAGTTAATCTTGCATTTCTTTTTACATCTCTCAGATTAGAATTTTTATCTTTAAAAACATGAACAACATGTCCAATTATGTCTGGAAGACATGGGATTAAAGAATTAGAATTACAAAAAATGTTGATAAATAAAAATAAATAAACTACTTAAATAATACCTATAGTTGCTTTCAACGGGATCTCTTTATCAATAACTGACTTGAATGAGTAAAACTTAAAACCGAATGTAGGACCATCAAACTGGCTACAAGGATTAACATGGGTACTGGAGTTTAACACTAACTTATTAGGGCAGTCGATAACCTTGTAATTAGACGCATTAGATCCAAGGCTAGGGTTGACTATATTTAGTGTAGCATTCTCGTTTAAATAACGTTTAAAACGGAATATATCTTGTTTAAATACTGTAGACTGCATTCGGTTACCCTGGATTTTTAAAAAAAACAAACAACAAATTATGAAATAATAACAAAAGGGACAAAAAATAATAAACATAAATGGTAAAATTAAACATTACCGATTCATCCATAAAAACCATCTCAATCAAGAAATCTTCATTAGTTTTAATGTTATCCTTGACACTCCAAACCTTCAACACTTTTACCTTAATGGTAGATGGAGTAGATCTAAGAACATCAATCTCGTGTAACATAGTAAAATTCTGGGACTCCATTGACCTTAAGAAATAAGAACACAATGAATTAGTAACGTATAATGAATGAAAAATGTGAAAGATAAATCAAAAAATATTAAAAGAAAACTGACATTAACTTGTATGAGGAAAAACAATGGAGGTTATAATTGTTCTAGGTGATTAGAAAGCTTAAGAAATGAACGAATATATAGTGTAAATTATTGAGTTATTTATGTTAAATTGAATATAAATAGAAAGGATTTCGAATAATGGGAAAATATAATTCTTGTCATGATATAACAATTCAAGGACATTATTATTTTGACTAATGTGTTTTGGACTAAATTTAAACTTGATTTCACATATATTGTTTAAATCAAATAAAATATATTAAATAATATGTAAAATTTGAATTGCATAGAATAATATAAGTTTAAACATTTAGAACCAGAATTAATGTAATTTGAATCAGTTTTGACTAACTTATGATGTTTCGTGGAATTGATTTTAGGAATTAATGTCCTTGAATTGTTAGTTAGAAACAAAAAAATGGAAACATGTTAAATAGGAAACAATTCATTTTTGACGATATATTAAACGAATACAAAGGAAACCTGTTAGTCAAACAATTAATATTCATATTTGTTATAAATTAAAATTATAACTCAAATCATATACCAAAAATGTATAGAGATACAATAGATACATTCTATAACCTGATTTACTTATTTATAACTGGTAAAGTTGTTAGTCCGTATTATGTATTATTATTTATATATTAAGAACATTTAATTTTAAATAAATTATTATGATTTGAATTATGGAATTTATTATTTATAGATTTATAGATTAAATTTGAAAAAAGAGTAACAGTTTTAACTTAATTTTAATTTAATTTTTATTTCGTTATAATTACAAATTAGGAAATACTTAATTGAGGAAAGTCAATGTATAATATTATTTTATTAGTGTTTAAATTCAATAATTAGAATTTTATTATAGATGGTAGTGACAAAAATTAGGAAATAATTAATTGAGGAAAGTCAACGTATAAAGCAGAATTCGGTTATGTCCACAAATTAGGAAAGTCATACTAAATAATTAGAATTAATGAAATAGTTAATGGTGTAATTTATTATCAAAAACGAAAACAAATACTATTAACTTTTAACTATGATATATGAAATTGAAATATTGTAATACATGAATAAATTAAATCTATACATGAATGTTTAATAAAAATACAAATACTTCAGTCTTCATCAATAGTGATATTAGTATAGATGAGTTGAACAACCTGAAATAATAAAAATGAGAATTAATCATTATATTGTGGACTTTTAAAAAATAATTATAAAAAGGAAAATTTAAAACGTGTTACCGAAAAAACGACATTGTCAGAATAGCCATGGTATACCGGAAAAGCGATAATATTATAGATGAGTCGAACAATAACCTGAAATAATAAAAATGAAAATTAATAATTATATTATGGACTTTTAAACAATAATTAAAAAACAAAAAATTAAAAGGTGTTACCGGGAAAACGATATTATCATAATGACCATGGTATACCGGAAAATCGATATTAGTATAGATGAGTCGAACAATATCCTGAAATAATAAATTAGACAATTAATATATATATTATGGAGTTTTAAACAATAATTAAAAAGAAGGAAAATTTAAAAGGTGTTACCTATTAAACGATATTGTAAGAATGACCATGGTATACCGAAAAAGAGAAATAAACTTCTATTAATCATGAAAGTTCATATTTTGATTAATTAACAAAGTTAAATGAAGTATTGAAAAAAATATAAAAAAATCATCGTTATAAACATGATAGGAAAAATAAACCGGCAACACTTACCGGAAAAACTTAAAACATCCACATATCACCTTCATGACCGTGTATCATGTCACCAACCTAAACTGATTTTTTTGAAATCAGTTATATCTGAAAATAAACATATAAAACTTATAAGAAATAATAACCGGAAAAAATAATAAGGTTGCCGGAAATTAATTTATTATAGTTTACCTTGGATCGGAAATATTAAGCAGAAATAAGAAGCTAAGAGCGGCCATTAGGGTTTGTGAAAAGTGTAAGCAGAAGAATTTAGACTTAAATACAGTATTTGAATTTACAGGTTAATGGGTTAATGGATAATGAAGACCCGCGAGAAATTAAGCTAATATGGGTTAATGGGTTAAATGTGGTTTAATTGCTGAGTTCGAATGATTAAGTAAGGAAATTGATGACATGAAGGTGAGGTGGCATCCTATGTGGACACTCTAGAATGGTGTCATGTGGAAATTGTGTCATACTTTAATAGTAAGTATAGATAAATGTATAATTTCTTTACCATTTTGTTTAATATGACAATAAATGAACTATATTTTTTTTGTGTGTTCCCGTTAACTTTGTTATTTGTTTTCTTCAATCTTTTAGATGGTTATAATTTATTTATATTTTAATTAGCCTTGTGTTTTTTTATAGTGAATTTAATTTTTAATTCTTGTTGACAGTGAAACTTGAATTTAAAACCTTCTAAATTCTTCAAATCCAAAATTTTTAAAAACTTTGTATTTGTCGGTGCACCACCAACCCCATTTTATACACATGTAGCTTTTTTTTTATTATTTTCCGATTTCTACATGTCATCCTTCACATGAGTTATGCTAAAATTTTTGTATCGTTTCACTTTTAACGGATGCTAAAGTAATAATACTAAAAGCAAAAAATAAAAAAATCATTCTCGCATTATAGTATTTCGATTGTTAAAAACCTATATTTAATTGTGAATGCAAATCAAAATTCTATTGGAACCATAGTAAAAAAAACCATGGTTCCACCACTGCCCTCAAATGTTTTTAAAATCCCAAAACCTCATCTCTCAAAGTTTTATTTAGAAGCCCAACACTAAATGATGATTAAAAGCTCACTATTTAATTAAAACTAACTTAGATAAAAAGCTCAACTTGATGAGGGTTTTGAAAATTAAACCGGGTAAAACAAAAAGCCAGAACACAACGGCCAGAGGCGTCAACATTCGACCAACGACAATCTTATCCGAAGGTTCACTCCTCACCGGATCACTTACTGCCACCGTCTCACCGTTGATTTCATTGGTTGCAACCACAACCATTTGTTTATCGGATATTGAAGCTAGCATTGATTTTACCGGTTACAACTTATCAAGAAAGATTTACAGAGTTGAATAGGTGAAGAATATTTGAACAATGCTCCCGTCTATGCGATTGAAAGAGAAATATTAAATTAGGTAACTGAAGATAGCTATATTTCAAGCTTTCAAATGTGGGGGAGTAGATATATGTTAGGTGCATGTTTAATTTTATGTATTATAGCGTTTATTTAATGTATGGTTAAAAAAAATTTACGTTACCCCTGAAATTATTTTTTAAATCCGACACTGCAAAAGTTCATGTTTTTTATTAAATTTTGCACTATCTCTTCATCCTTGAAAATAGCCAGATTATTTTAAAATAGGTTGATGAGAATTTATAATAAGACAAACAGACGGAATAAAATGTACAAAATTGAATATGAACCTCTTCAATTTCAACACCATAAGATTTCTACGGTTAGCTTTGCTCATTTGAACGTAGCGTGCTTATGAAAAGTTGAAAACCATAAAAGTTAAAATTGTTTTTAGAGAATATGACTTTTGCTACTCCTTATAACTTTTTGAAGCAATAAAAATAGTTTTTTAGAAGCAAGGGGGAAATTACTTTCTCAAAATTCCTTTTTTACTTTTTACTATTGTCGAAAGAAGTTTAAAATAAGCAATCCCAAATATAAAGATCCTATGTGATTAGGGGGGGGGGGGGTGGTTCCATTTTTATCATCCATCATACCCAATGGGATGGTGACACATCACCCCAACCTAATCCATCACAAGTGATGAAATTTAGTAGGGATGGTGGTGTAGTGTGATGAGTTTTATGTTTTTTTTTACAACTTAAAAAATAAGTTGTTCAGAAGATTGAAGAGCTATCGGTGTCTTAGGGAACCAAGTTGTAATCGTCCATCACAATGTCATCGTCCGAAGACGAAGAGCTATCGGTGTCTAAGGGAACCAAGTTGTTCGGAAATTCCATATTTTTTTGTTTTGAATGAAGTGGAAGATTGAGAGTGTTTTAAGTTGGATTGAAATGGTTGTTTAATTATAATGTTTAATTTTTTTATTTAATCCCCCCCAACGGTCAAAACCCCCCAACGGTACAATTTCAAACACGTGATGGCCATCACAGTAACCCTGTCATCATGCATGATGACAGGGCCGGTGGCGGTGTTTGCCAAGCCATCACGCGCGATGGTTAGCCACTACGCTCCACTCCGAGTCCTGTTATGGGAGGATTAACACATAGGATCTTTAAATAATTATTTAAACGAGTGAGAATAGGGGAGGAGTAAAAATCCTCTCTGATTTAAATAATTATTTTATGTTTAAATGCATATTTTTATTATTTTTACGTAAAAAAATAGAAAAATGATCTTAATCTTATGTGATTTTAAATAATTATTTTATGTTTAAATGCAGATTTTTATTATTTTTACGTAAAAAAAGTAATGCTTTTTATATAAAAAAAATGAACAAGAGGAAAAGGGTGAATTCGTAGTGACTTTGAATGGTTATCTGATACTTAAAGCCTCCCAAATTGACAGCAGGCATGGAAGACAATTTTTTTTTTCAGGTGGTGCATTACGTTTAGATGCTTCATTTTTATAGAGTCGGGTATAAGAAATTCCAGGTCGGTTCGATGGTTTAGGAAAAGTTCATCATAATAAAAATACGATAAAAAAATAAAAGAAACAACGCCATTAGATTTTAAAAAAGACATAATATAAATATAATAATCTTTACGAATTAAAAAATTAACTAACAAATTAAAACCAACAAACAAACAAAATAAAACTAAAACTTAACAAACAACTTAACAATTAACAACATTAATAACAATTAACAAGAACAATTAACATTTAACAAATGAATGTGAACTTACCTTCAAAGTGGGAGGTTTCGAGCTTCGAGGAAGAGTAAAAGGCACGAGGTGGGTGGTCGGCCGGAAAAGCAGCAGGCAACAACAGTGGTCGAAAAACGGCGGTGGTATGGTAGTCATGTGTATAAGTTTGAAAAAAGGAGAGAGTCAGAGGGGCATCGTGTGACATTCGTCATTTTTTTTGTTTATTTCGTATATGTATTTGTATTGTAAAACCGACCTGTTTTGTCTTTCTGATCCTTCATTATTAATAAAATATGGGGTTTTATGTTTCATTTATGTTATACAATTGTTGGATAAAAAACACCCTTACCGGTATTTTAAAACACTATTTTATGATTCATCTTTCAAACTCTTGATAGTTTGACTTCTCAAGGTCAAACTAAAACTAATATTTGATTCTAACTAATTCTTGGTAATTAAAGCTTGTTATTATAGTTTGTTTAAAATATATTTCCTCTTGTTTCCTTGGCTTTCCCTTCTCCGACCATGGTCATATTAGGTGTTATTGCTATTATAAGGCAAGGCTACATGGAGGGTTATTATAGTCATTGTTAACACTTTAATTTGTTTAAGCTTATTATTATTGTTTAGTTTCTAATTATTTTAGTTTCCAAATCAGTTTTATAGTTCAATGGTATTTGGGTATGTGGTAACCATCCTCGGTTTCATTCCGAGTCAAGGACCGAACCAAAACCGAACTTTCGTTTAAATACTTTATTGTTAACATGTTGTATGTAAGACTTGAGTATTATCATTTCTAAGTGCATTCTAATAAGTTTTATGGTATTGGGTATGTGGTAACTAACCTCGGTCTCATACCGAGTCAAGAACCGAACCGAAACCGAACTCTCGTTTAACATTTTATTTAATTGTTTTACAACAAGTTGTATGTAAGATTTAAGTGTTTAAGTTATTTTATTTACATTGTTGTATTTGTTATTATATAATATGGATTTGTTGGACCCAAACTTGGTCACATACCAAGTCTTGAACTAACCAAACCAAACAAACCGAACTAAACCGAGTTCACTCGCTTAAAACACACTAGTTGTGTTTCGGGCCACCGAATCTCACATTTTCTTTTTAAGATCTTTTACAAACTAATTATAAATGTTTTCTTAAAGTACTTTGTATGTTAGATCTAACTTGATTGTAACATCCCGAAATTTCTAAAGTAATATTTAATATATTATTTTGTCGGGTGAAATAAACGAGTTAGTGGAACGATAATAATAATAGCAAAATATGAAGACTTAGTAGGAGAGTTAGATGGGATTAGATAGGGACCAAAAGGAAATATGGGCCTTCGGTCCATGGGCTTAAGGGAGTATAAATAGCCCCTTAAACCCCAATCATTTTCATTCCATCCATTTATCCATCCTAATCTCTACACACCCCAAAACACACAACCCGAACCAAGATCCAAAGGCGAGGACCCGAGCTCGTTGGTACTAGATCGTCGTGACGAACCAAAGCAACAAGACCAGCTCGTGTTCGTATTTCGACTCATTTACGGTACGTTTATATCGAGAACTTGTTCGTTTAGGTTTGGATTAGTATAGAAATGATAGATCTGTGTTTGTATGGTAAAAACGAATCCAACAAAGCTAAACTTACTGAAAATGGTTACGATTTGATGGGTTAATCGATTGATAAAAGAACCCGTAACCTATATGCCTAAATCGCACCCTTTAAACATCGATGTTAGGTCGATTTGATGGTTGGGGTTTGTAGGCGCTGGTCAGACGATTCCGTGGATACCTAAATCGAGTTATTTGGTTAAGAAACGAAGATTATTAAGGACGAACAGTAGCTGCAGCCGACAACTTTGCCTGCAAGCTAAGTTCGCCTGATGAACTTCGCCTGCAAAACTAAGTTCGCCTGATGACAACTTCGCCTAACGCTAAGTTCGCCTAAGGTTTAACTTCGCCTAAAGCTAAGTTCGCCTGATGACAACTTCGCCTAAAGCTAAGTTCGCCTAATGTTTAACTTCGCCTAAAGCTAAGTTCGCCTAAGGTTTAACTTCGCCTAAAGCTAAGTTCGCTTAAGGTTTAACTTCGCCTAAGCTCGACCCCAGCCAGGGGCTCTGCCCCTTGGACCCTGCTAGGGGCTGCCGCCCCTAGACCCCGCTGCCAGGGGCGCTGCCCCCGGACCCCCGTTCGTTGTGGGTCATATAAAGATAGAAATACAATATGAGTAGTGATAGTTAATTGATACGTATACTTGTTATACAGTCAGCCGTGCACAACTGAAGAAAGGGATTACGATTAACGTTGAACGTAACCGTGTTCAGGTGAGTTTCTAGCCCCATTTCCTTGTTATGTTTTCGGGGCTGTGTGTATACTCGATGTGAAGTGTGAATACACTTACCTTAAGTGGTAAGTGTATGCTATAGATGTTATACGAGGTAGCTATTATATAATACTTGTTGGTGCGTGAACGATCTTCGGATATTGCACGCATCGCCAAGGATAGTGATTGTCAAGTGGTTATTAGTGTGTATGAATGCTATGATGTGACTTGCTTATTATGTAAATGATATGAAGCATGTTGTAGACAAGTAGAGGTAGAGCGTGTTAGAAGTGGCAAGAGTGTAGTAAGAGTGTTAGTGGCACGACGATAGTACGTGGTAGGGTAAGCCTATACGTGACTACGTTATTAAAGCGGCAAAGTGGCAAAGTGGCATAACGTTATACGTTATTAAAGTGGCAAAGTGGCATAACGTTATACGTTATTAAAGTGGCAAAGTGGCAAGGTGGTAGGTGTAAATAAGAGGCTATGTGGTAAGGTAAGCAGGTTAGATAGTCGACTACGTGTTTGCAGATACGTATATGATGCATGTAGTGGTTGTATGATAAGTTGCTTGATTAACTAGAACTCACTCAGCGTAGCTGACTTTTAGTATGCACGCAGGTGATCAGACCAAAGAACTAGCATGAGGATGGCACATGGCATGGATTGAACGGCTGGCATCTTAAGATGGGAGAAAAGATGTTTTAAATATAATGATTTGTTTTATAGTATCAGAGAAGAGATTGAATGTTTTGTAACGAATGCTTCAAGTAAACGTTTTCGCGAAAGTTTTAATTAACTCTGATTGCAAGAACTGTGTTTATGAGTAAATCCGACACTAAAGTAGGGCTACCGGTTTGGGGCCTTACATTGATCTTATAACAAGTTTGGACCGATAAAACCGAAAACTCGCTTAACATTGGTGTTTGGAGTTTTTCCTTAATAGAAGTACTAACATTAGTTAAGTTTCTATTTTAAAAAAAAAATTATCTCCTGATATTTATCACTTTGGAATGTCGGGTTCGGACTTGACAATTTATCAAGACCTGATCCGACTAAACCGAACACTCATTAAAATCCCGTTTTAGTATTTATCAAACAAAGGGTCGTGCACTATTGCATTAAATCATTCCCCACATATCTACTTAACAGAGGTTAAGTAAAACTTATAGATAAAAACACCAAGACCGATTTCGGGATAACTTCTTTTAAAAACCGTCACTTTAATTGCTTAAGTTTTACACTTTAAACCTCAAAACTTTGTTTATATATTTTTACTTGCCTTTTACTTTACTTTAAATTTTCTCAATACATCCTACTAACTTAAGGATATTTTTAACCTAGGACTCATACATTAACTCTTTTAGCTTGTTTTCCTGAAGCCTTCTCTTGAACAAATTCTTCACCAAAGTCTCATATCCCAGGTGAGTAATCACACTCCCCTTTTTTACGCTTTTATACTTTTAGGGAGTGGCATGCGTACCATATTCAAACTTACTTGCTTTATGACCTCATTATTAAATCCAAAATTCAACATTATTTGTTTATACGAATATTTGCTCGAACTTTGTTTATGCTTCAAATTGATTATATACACGAGTGTTTATTTAATTATTGTCGTTGAGCCTCAACAAGTATGTTCATACGCACCCATAACTACATTAGCATTGTGCTAGTAGAATAGGGCCTCGTTATCCGAGTATGTTGGTTGTTACCAATTAGAAAGGATCCACAGTTATTTACTTTACATTTACAATGGTTGTTGCATTATTTTATTTACACATATGAATTTTGATTTTTGCCTTATTATATACATATATAAAAAACTATTGTATTGCTCACCAACATTTGTGTTGATCAAATATATTTTTATGCATGCCACAGGTTTACTTTTACGTTGCTTGTGAAGTTTGAAGACCCATCACTTAGATTATACATTTAGGATATTTTAATGAATTTAGTGTTGATGTAATTGTTTTTATTTTATCTTGAACAAGTTGTATTTGTGATTATTGAATGAAATAAACGAGTTGAGTAAATATTATCACTTTAATAGTGTCATAGTGTTATTGAGCAATCCGTTGCACCCCGCCATGTTCCGCCGCCATTGGTCGGGGTTTGACACATCGTAATTGGGTATTGTGTGTTCTATAAAACCCTAAATTGATATAAGAGCATAACGCTGAATAAGGAAAAAAAAACGTCCAAAAGAGAGACTGAACCGGAATCGAGCATGTGACCTTAATGTAATAAAATCAATTGCCTACCAGCTACACCAGCACCTGTAATGTAAGCAGGGTGGTTCCTTCTTAATTTATAAGATGGTTCCTCTAATATTTTCTATATTAAAATAAACCATTATTTCGAAACTCAGGCGGTTCCGGAGAACCACCCATTTCTTATATGGATCCGCCCCCTGGTGGAGATGATCGTGAAAAGAGGTTTGAAGTTCGTGAGTATTTCGGTTCTCTGTTTTCATCTAGACATGTTTATTTTTTGTCATCCCCTAATCAAAAGAATGAAAATGACACTCACTTACTTTTATTTAAATTCTAGAGACAACGAGCTCAACGTGTACAACTTTAACGACTATTTTAACAATTTATATCATTTGTCAAATTTTTAAAATAACTAAATTGAACTTAAAATCACAAATAAAATTCTTTTTACTGTTTTTATAGAATATAATATTTTAAACATAAATTACAAACTTTACGATATGTAAATTTGTAACATATGTAAATCTATCTACTAAAATAAAAGAATACTCATTTTTGACACTTGTCAATATTTTAGTCACCCTCACCTTTTTTTTAATCAATTTTAATATATGGTACTTATCTTTTAAGTCATTTCAATATATGAATTCAATTTTTTTTTAAATGTAACTCCTAACTGATTCATTCATTAATATTAATTGTGAAATAAAAATACAAAGAAATATCAAAATTGAAGTTGCAGGCCTGTTAAAATAAAATTTTAAAGTCACATATAATTGCAAATTAAAAAAAATAAAGGTGCATCATTGTCGAAGAATTTGAATTTGTATGGAAACTACAAATTGTTTTTAAACTAGGATTCGAGCAATAATGTATAGTTTTTTATATAAGATTGGTTTCAAGTTTGGATCTAAAATTTTCTCATGTGCATTTGAACTCAGAAAACGTGTATATTTCTTAATTTTCTCAAAATATTTTGTATAAATACTGCAAACACGGAGAATACCTATTATATATATCTTGAACATTATAATTATAATCTATATGTATAACGATTTACTATATGGACTATTTGTCATTTATTTATATGACCTTATTGTGTAGTATAAAGGATTTTAGCAATAAGAAGATCAATATTTAGTTTAATTTCAATATTTTCTTTCATAACTCAGACCAAAATGCTTCAGAATTATATATTTCATGGTTTGATTTATACTTATTTATACATTTAAGTATATTTATATTAATATGTCTTATAAGACAAATTACTTAGCTAAAAGCATTCAAAACTTTAAACCAAAAAAATTGTTTCAATCTCATTCCACTTTTTTCGTTTTTCAAAAGTCATTTAAGATATTGAAACCTTAAATATCGTTTTCATCAGTTGTTTACATAATTTCAATATTATATTAACTTATTAGTTTTATTTTTAACCAAATACAACGAACTGGGGTTATGAATTCAATTTTTATTAAGTATATATCCTAACTGATTCATTCACTAACATTAATTGTGAAATAAGAAAATATCAAAATTGAAGTTGCAGGCCTTTTAGAATAAAATTTTAAAGTCACAGATAATTGCAAATTAAAGAAAAGAAAAATGCATCAGTGTCGAAAAATTTGGATTTGTATGGAAACTACAAATTGCTTTTAAATTGGATTCGAATAGCAGTGCATAACTTTTTATATAATATTGGTTCAAATTTGGATTTAAAATTTTCTCATATGCATTTTAACTCAGGAAAATGTGTATTTTTCTTAATTTTCTCTAAACATTTTGTATAAATATTGCAAACATGGAGAATACCTATTATATATATCTTGAACATTATAATTATAATCCATATGTATTACGATTTATTATATTAACTATTTGTCACTTATTTATATGACCTTTTTGTGTAGTATAAAGAGTTTTAGCAATAAGAAGATCAATATTTAGTTTTGATGGAATTACAGAGATTATCCTTTATGTTTGTACCAAATTTCACTCATTGTCCTTTATATTTAAAATTGACATTTTTTATCCTTTACGTTTATAAATCCTACAGTGTTTGTCCTTTATATTTAAAATTGACATTTTTTACCCTTACGTTTATACAGGGCAAATCGATAATTTCACCAGTTTATTAAAAACATTTTAATATTTAAACTAAATATAATTAAAAGATTAAAAACATAATACCTTTTATTTTTAAAAATAAATAAAAATAAACGTTTTATTTTCAGAAACAAATAAAATTATATATTTATAAATATATTACATATTATATAACCCAACCTTCCTTTCAACTTCCACCCACCTCCGGTAGCCACGATCACATCCTGCATCTTTGTCACTGTCTTCCACCTCCACCCACCGTCTCACTCCTGTATAGCCGCCATCGTCTTCCGCCTCCACCCACCTCTCCGTCGGAACAACAATAGCCGGAAACCATCACCACCACCGGCCCGCCCCCATCTTCAAAGTGTCGTTCAACAGCAAGCCCCAAGTTAATAGCTTCATCATCTCTCTCTGGATCCGTCGTTAAAACCACAATTAGGTTTCTGACAGTCATGATTGCTCTATTGTTGTTTAATTGCAAGCCGTAGCAGCGGTGGCGACGCTTTAATAGAAGAAATACACCCTGATTAGATTTCCAAAAATCATGATTAGGTTTCGTTATGGCCGTCGGTGGAGCATATTGATGCACGGTTTTCAGTCATTATGTTTTCGTTAGGCAAGAATATGTTAGGGTAAGGATTTTACTTGCATTTGATTAAGCTTTGGTTTACAACTATTATGTTGAATTTAGGCTTAATTTGTTGAAATAGCTTCGTGGCAGTGTTAGGGTATGCGGTAGTAGGCCCGGTGTCGGCTATGGTGACATGGGGGAGGAGAAGACGATGGTTTCAGGAGACAGGCGGCGACGATAGTTGCCGGAGGTTTGATGGTGTTGGTGGTATATGGACGAGGTGGTGATGGTGGGTTGGTGATGCTGGTGGCAGATTAAACGAGAGAGAGAGAGAGAGGGTTGCGGACCTGCGATGGTGGTGGGGAAAAAGAGTGGGAGAGAAAAAATGTTGCGTATGGCAGCTATAGTGGTGGGTTACGGTGGCCGTGTTTGTAACAGCCCAGTTACCGCCGCACCATAATATTGTCCGCTTTGGCCGGGATGTACCACCATCACCTCACGGATTTGCTTTTGGTTGCCCAAGTGAAGACTTCCCAGGAGGTCACCCATCCTGATACTACTCCCACCTGTGCACGCTTAACTGTGGAGTTCTCCTCTCATCCACTACCATTAAGCGCCCAAAACGCGTTATGATGGGGAAGGTATCCACCTCCTTATAAAGAAGGCTTAGTTCTCCTCCCCAACCGATGTGGAATGTCACAATCCACCCCCCTTGGGGGTCCAGCGTCCTCGCGGGACCTGGCACCACCGGTCCGGCCCTGGCTCTGATACCATCTGTAACAGCCCAGTTACCGCCGCACCATAATATTGTCCGCTTTGGCCGGGATGTACCACCATCACCTCACGGATTTGCTTTTGGTTGCCCAAGTGAAGACTTCCCAGGAGGTCACCCATCCTGATACTACTCCCACCTGTGCACGCTTAACTGTGGAGTTCTCCTCTCATCCACTACCATTAAGAGCCCAAAACGCGTTATGATGGGGAAGGTATCCACCTTCTTATAAAGAAGGCTTAGTTCTCCTCCCCAACCGATGTGGAATGTCACAGTGTTGGTGGCTCGTCGGAGAAGACGGTGGTAGCTCGCCGGAGATGAAGCTATGGTGGTTGTGGATGAATTCATACTCTGAACTCAAACTCAACAGGGGAGAGGGGAGTGGGCTATGCCGCTAATGGGTAAATATTAATACTTTTATATATAACACAAACCGAACTACATCTGGATAATGGGTAAGCGAGCAACAAGCTGTGCCGCTATCCCCTTTTGAATCGCAAAGCTTATTATACTAAATATAAATCCTTGGTTCCTCGGGCTCTGCGAGTCACTGTGGACCACCTTCTGCACCCGCTCAAAGAAGCGAACCGCCTCGGGAGCTAGGGATCCAAAAGTGTCGAAGGCAAATGGAATGAACACGTGCTATAACCCACTTATAATGACAGTCTCTCTTTACATGCCAGACACATGTCAATTCCTCCATAATTTTAAAACGTCTGTAACCTTTTCATACGTCACTTTTTTTAGAATTTTTTTTACCGTAATAACAAGCGTTTTATTATCTTTAATATGAATGTCATATTGTTATATAAACATAAAAAATTGGTGGGTTTTTTTATATTGTGTTATTTGGTTGTCCATTGTGTTTTTTAATTGAGTTTATATGCACTATGTTATAGATTTTGGTTATTATGTTTTTCAGTTGTTACTCATATTGAAAATAAAAATTAAAACATCGATTACGTCATTGTGTTTTTATGCTCAACATTTGTCTTTATACTCATCATTGTGTTTTAGTCACTGTCTTCAACATTCACTTAATTTGAGAAAAAATAGTGTTATGTTCAATGTTGATTACGTTCACGTTATTATGTAATATGTAGTTTCCATTGTGTTTTACGTTTAAGGTCATTGTGTTATATGTATTTTACCATTGTGTCTTATGTTTTAAGTCATTGTGTTATATGTCTCCATTATTGTGTTTTACGTTTCAGGTTAACGTGTAATATGTACTCATCATTGTGTTTAGTATTAGATAATTTGTTGGTATTTTTCATTACATTTACATATTATTATTACACAACGGTGTTATTAGTATTTAAAAAAACACAATGATGAGTTGAAAGACACAATGGTGAAAAAACACAATAACAAACAGAAAGACACAATGACGAAAAAAGACACAATGATAAGCAAAAAGACACAATGACGTATTTTTTTTTTATATAACAAAATCATATCATATTAAAAACAAAAAAACGCTTGTTATTATGATGAATTTTTTTTTAAAACAAATATCATATGAAAAAGTTATAGACGTTTTAAAATGATAGTGGAATTAACATGATGATAATCCAATATTGCAAACCTTAAAAAAAAATACAAGAACGGGTTCCTCTTATTTTACCCATTGATCTGCAGTGAAGTGTTAACGGGTTCGATTTTGTGATGGGTCAAAAACTCAAAGTTATCATTTTAGTAAATGGGTCAACAATAATTAATATTATTACAGCATAAAGCAATACTGACTTTCAATAAGTTTCACCCATTTCCTCTTATTTTACCCATTTAACCTGTTAGAAAAGAACACAACCCAAACCGACTCACTCATAACAAACCGATAGCCATAGCTTTTGTAGAATATAAAGTTTGACCAAAACAAGTAAAAGATCATCTGCTACTCTCAAATATCATGTCTGTTTGCAAATTTGTAACTTCTACCTTGAAAATGATCATATAGTGTGTAACAAACCGAAAGAGGCTTTGTCCGTTCTCGTTCATTGAGCTTTTATCGGACAAACTGACGGTTCACGAACACATAACCTAACGAATTGTTCTTGTGTGTTCACGTTTGTTCGTTAACTTTCTAAACAAACGCTAACAAATGTAAACGAAAACAAGCGGACATATATTGATTTGGAAATATAAACAACATAATTAATCACAAACAATATTAGACATAACCATCCAAAAGATAAATCAAGTTTAGCTAAATAATATCTAATTAATTGAACCAGATTTATTGTTCATGTTAATCCGTTTATTAAATGAACTTTCCACTGAACACATATGAGGAGGCAATCATCACACAAATTGATATCCTGCAGATAATCAAACCCAAAAAAGGGTCAGACCGGGTATATGTATTTACAAAAAGTAAAGTGTCATTTTCGTTCTTGTGGTTTGACAAATAATGCGAATTTAGTCCAAAAACTTTATTTTTTGCATATGGACTATCCACGTTTCCTAGTTATTTTCAATTTCATCCAAATCACTAACCCCGCTAAATTTTATCGTTAAGTCAGGGGTAGACATGTCTTTTCACTCTTTCTTTATTATAATACTTATTTCAGTGACCTGCGGTTTTCGTCCTTGTGGTTTGTCCAAATCTACGGTTTTAGTCCATTAGTTTCAAATTTGCAATTATTTTCCCTATGGTTTCATTTAACTTGCAATTAAACCTAAATTCACTAATCTCGTTAAGTCTGGTCATTAAACCCATCAGTTTGCCCTTCATGTGAGAGACGGTTTTGTTTCTTCCTTTTTCCCAAATACACCCTAGCCCTTCACGTGAGGGGGCTTGCAAAATAGGACTGAGGTTTATTTGGGGAGAAAAATGACAAAACTTGTCGTCACGTGAGGGGCATGCAGATGGGTTAACGACCATACTTAACGAGTTTACTAAATTTGGGTTTAATTGCAAGTGAAATGAAACTACAAGGACGAAAATTGCAAACTTGAATTTATTGGACTAAAATCGCAGATTTGGACAACTGCAAGGACGAAAACCGCAGTTCACCGAAATAAGTATTATAATAAAGAAAGAGTGAAAAAACATGTTTACCCCTGACTCAACTATAAAATTAACGGAGTTAGTGATTTGGATGTAATTGGCAAAAACTGGGAAACGTGGATGGTCTATATGCAAAAAATAATTTTTTTGGACTAAATTCGTATTATTTGCCAAACAACATGAACTTAAATGACACTTTAGTTATTTACAAATTTCCACCAACATAGGTACATGACAACAGACAATTGCTACAAAGGGAGTTAGCAAACCAAATATGAACAAAGTATACCAGAGTCAAAACTCGATTGAAAAAAGATTATTCCAAAAACTCTTGACAAATAGGAACCAGGTCCGGGATAAAAATTGACAAAGAACCAGCAAAAGAACAGACCTATGCTACAAGTACCACAGAAGTTGAAGTTGCAACACCTAGTTTAAATTTGATATTGTCTTCTTATCAGTCAAGTTTGGTTCATGAGGTCATAAATTTAATCATTGTTATTTAATTTTACATTTGGAATTATGGTAAAATAAATGAAGCTAGTTACTAGATCTTGAAAGATAACTATATATTTATTTGAAAAGAAACTAGGGACAAACATAACCTTGTTATATGTTTGAACCAAAATGCTTCAGATTCCACGTCAGCCCAGCAAAAATATATAATGCACATTGTAAAGTAAACAACCATAATGATTTGAGGGATTGTATTGATAAAAATATATACTTGAGTTTACATAAATCACTCCTAAGATCAAGGAGGATCAACCAAATACAAGGAAATACAATCCTACCATAACTAAAAGTATATTAACTAATTATACGTTTATACCCCCTTTAATCGAAATGGTGGTGGACCAAGAAGACTTTTCGTAAATATGTTAGCCACCTGGAGATTGGTAGGAACAAAACGCGTATATAACTTTCCTGAAGCAACTAGCTCTCGAACAAAGTGATAGTCCAGATCAATATGTTTAGCTCGCTGATGAGAAACTGGATTATGTGACATAAAGAGATCACTTTAGTTATCACACAAAAGAGTCGGCCGGTTGGGTGGAAGAACATTTAGTTACTTTAAAAGATGAGTGATCCAAACTATTTCGGCAGCAGTGTTTGCCATGGCCTGGTATTCCGATTCACAACTTGACCTAGAAACAGTTGGTTGTTTCTTTGTGCTCCAGGATACAAGATCCCCCCCCAAATAAATAGAATAACCATAAGTCGACCGACGCGTTTCAATACAACGGGCCCAGTCAGCATCAGAATAACCAACTAAAGATGATTTTAACGGTTTGCTGAAGGTTAGGCCGAAGGCGAGAGTTCACTTGACATACCGAAGAATCCTTTTGATAGCTTGGAAGTGATCAACGGTCGTTTCATGCAAAAACTGAGAAATCTGATTAACCGCATAAGAAAGATCCGTTCTGGTGATTGTCAAATATTGTAAGGCCCCGACAATAGTGGGGTCCGGGAATGGATCACCATCAGAATGAAAACTCTCATGTGGGGCAAGAGGGGTGGCTATTGGTTTCGAATGTAGGAGCTCGGCTCGATTTATGATATCGGTAGCATACTTGGACTAAGTGAGAAATATCCCGAATTAATGTAGGCCACCTCAAGTCCAAGAAAATACTGAGATCACCCAAGTCTTTTATTGCAAACTCATCATTGAGCCGAGAAGCAAAGGACGCAATATGAAATTCATTGTTTCTGGTGAGAATGAGATCGTCGACGTACACCAGAAGATACATGATTTAACCATTATGTTAATAAATAAACAGGGAGGTGTCGGCACGAACACAAGTAAACCCGTAGGAAACCAGAAATGAACGTAGCCTTTGAAACCAAGCTCGGGGAGCCTGCTTGAGGCCATAAAGAGCTTTAGATAGTTTGCAAACGTGATTCGGGAATTTAGGATCAATGAATCCCGGCGGTTGCTCCATGATTACAACTTCGTTTAAGCTTCCATTTAAGAAAGCATTTTTGACATCAAGTTGGTGTAACTTCCAACCATTTAAAACCAAGAGACAAGACAATACGAACGGTGGAAGCTTTGACAACATGACTAAAAGTGTGAAAGCAATCGAGTCCCGATACCTGAGTAAAACCCTGAGCAACAAGGCGTGCTTTGTAACATTAAATGGAGCCATCCACACGATATTTGACGCGATGCACCCATTTTGATCCAACCACATTAGTGTATTTAGGCATGGAACAAGTGTCCAGGTTTGATTACGATGCAAGGCAAGAAGTTTCTAATTCATGGTGTGTAGCTATTGTGGGTCTTTGGCCGCTATTTTGACTCCACGAGGCTCGGTTATGGTAGCCAATGCAATGTGAAGTCGGTGATCGGAGAGTGAAGCAAAATCTGCAAAATGTTTTGGTTTTAAAAATTCCTGATTTGGAGCGAGTATTCATAGGGTGGTTGGAGGCACGGATTTGGAGCTGATCTGGTGGTGCTGAGGGATTGGGGTCGGCTGGTTCATGAGTGGAAGGTGGGTGAGGATTACCGGGTGAGGCAGCAAGGTTCGATTGGGCTAGGGTTATTGGTGGATGTGGGATTGGGCTTGGAGGAGGAGTCATTGGGCATTGCGGAGTGGGCTGGGGGGATTGAGGGTGGACTTGTGGGCTGTGTTGTTTGCAAGTTGAGGGAGGTTGTTCACATAGGCTACATGGCCCAATATGGTTGATAGTTTCTAGCCCAGTAGAGTTAGGATATGTGTTGGAGTTGGCAGGGGAGTATGGTGAAGTCTTGGTTTCGGCGGAGGGGGCTGTAGGTGAGACAATAATTGAGAACTCACCTAGGAAAGTGGTAATGTCATTTTTGGATATTGCGTTTGCATCAATCACACCCGTAAATGGAAAAACGTTTTCATTGAAACGTGTGTGCCTTGTAATATAAACACGAGATGATGATGGATCGAGACACCGATAATCTTTATACTGCGAGCTATAACAAAGAAAAATGCACGGTAAACTTCTTGGAGAAAGCTTGTGTTTTGAGTAGTTCCGTAAGTATGGAAAAACTTGGCACCTAAAACTAACAGTATATTAACTAATTATACGTTTATACACACCAACACTAATGCTATGCAGTCTTTTCCTCATTTCCAAAATGCGGCCATTGTTTAGTTTGACAAGTTGTTGTCCCTAGCTATATGATCTAAGTTGACCAGTTCTGGCGGACTGCATCTTATAATTTTGCGTCTTGATATTAAGGTGGCTGCTAATTTGGATCAAACCACCGTTGCTAAAGGAGGTGCTAAGTTTCAAACTAATCGTAATATGTGTAGCAGTAGAGTTGGTTTAACAAAGCAATACAAATAGCACGGAATGAGGCGATTTGATCATGAAGTTTAGCTAACAAAGTAAGCATATCAACCATGGATGAGATCACAGTCGTAATTATATCTATCGACAGTAACCACTCCAAAGCTAATAACATTCTGGCTGGAAAAAGATGCATGGAAGTTTCCTTGGTGTTGTAGGGGCAACATAGGTAGGGAAACCATGAGGTGTGTGACTCGTTATTGACTCTAGACTGATCACGGCCTGTGGCATTTATAGTATGTATAGTTGTAGAAAAAAATAGAGTGCTACACTTTATATTGCTGGAATATACTGGTGGGCGCATAACCATGTGGAAATGAGTAACAACTTGTCCTTGGGTGCTGTTGGTTCGAATGGTAGATCTTTCTGCAGATTGCATCTGTTCTTGGTCATTGAGAATGGTCGGCTTTAAATAATTCAAATGATTCACGAAATTGAAATACCAACATAATTTCCTGTTCATCAACTGTTTAACTGGCGTAGCATCCGTCTGTAAACCAACGGGCCAAAAACTGAACAAAAACAAGAGCATATAATTAATGCATGAGTCTCAGCATCACTATTAAGAACATTCCCTATTTGAAGTCGTTTAGAAGCATAAATGAAAATCACATGTTCCCAAACAGGCTTTCCCACAATTTGAGTTGATTCTTGATCGAACATATGCGGAGGGAGGAAGTAAAATGCTGTATTTTTAACAACTGATAAGGCTTTTTAGAAAGAGTTTATGGTGGCCAATGGTCAAGTCCCAGATCGATAATCAAGAACGAAGTAAACGAATAACTTTAGTTTATATTAATTAGATAATATTACTAAAAAACTTATTACAACTCTCAAACCTTAACTCGGATACATCATGTCACAATATGTATAACCATTGTTGGTAATTTCCATTATAATAGACATGTCACATGTAGGTGACCGGGTTGGACCTATTGGGCGTATGAAATTCATTTATGTAGTAAAGGTTTATGGGGTTGAAACTGAGCTTTATATTTGTTAATTACTTATTGGCCAAGTTTGGGTCACCCTATAAATACATAGCCATGATTAGGGTTATTGTATTATGAAAAAGATTATTATATTCAAGTTTTGAGCTAGTTTCTTGATTATAATAATACGAGAGGTTTATCTAAATATTATGTGCTCATTTGTGCTTCCGTTATCAATTCATTCTTGAATTGGTATCAAAGTGGTTAAGCTTTTTTCTCGTGATTTTCGTTTTAAAGCACGTTAGATCAAAGTCGTGATCGACACGGAGTATATGAAGACCGGCGGTCGAGATCTTGTGTTGAATCGTTGATTCGAAATTACTTTTTGCAAAAGAAGGAAAGGAGTTGTGAAAAAATCCTAGATTTTGCAAAATCAGAATTTTCCACAGTTGGTACCCCACCTCCAAGGCTTCACGTTTTATTAACAAAAGAGATTGGGAGTTGTTGCTTGCAAAATAAGTCAAAATCTTGGAATTATATTTTGCAGACGAGAAAGGAAAAAAAGAATAGTTAAAGTGGTTTAATTCTTTTTGTTATCCTTGGTACAACAACTTGATCGACTTGTTTTTCGGTTAGAGTTCACAAAGATCGATGGGTGATAAAGAAGCAGCGAAGACGAGCGGTGGAAGCGGGAGTGGGAACCCGAATGCATTCCAAAATCCCATGATTACCTTTTCCAATTATACGGTATGGGCTATTCGAATGAAGTTACTCTTGAACATGCATAAGGTTGGGGATACCATTGACCCGGGTGCAACCGATGAAAATAAAAACAACATCGCGATAGCGTTGACTTATCAGTCGATCCCGGAAGCAACAATCATGCAAGTGGGCAATCTTGAGTCGGCAAAGGAGATTTGGAATGCGATTAAGACGCATAATCTGATGGCTGGTCGGGTTAAGGAGGCAAGATTGCAAACCCTCATGAACGAGTTTGATGGTATGAGGATGAAAGAGACGGAGAACATTGATGAGTTTGTGGAGAAACTCTCATATACGGCATCGAAGGCGGCGAGTTTAGGAGAGATGAAGGAAACCAAGATGGTCAAGAAGTTCCTTTCAAGTCTACCCCTAAGTAAGTTTATTCAGATTGTTTTCTCCATTGAACAAACTTTGGATCTCAAAACTGTTGGGTTTGAAAACATGGTGGGACGTTCAAAATCATATGAGGAGCGGATTCGGGAAGAAGACATGCATTCCGAAACCCAAGTAAGCTTATGTTTCAAAGGTTTGAATCCTCAAGTAGTCAGTACAATTATCGTGAGTCCACTCGTGGAGGTTGTGGACGTGGAGGAGGGCGAGGATGAGGTGGTCGCGAGTCGGGTCAAAACTGTGGTCATCAAGAAAACGCCATGAACCGGGAAATCCGTGAGTATAAGAGCAAAACTGGGACCTCTTAAAGGTTCAATGTTAACGATGTGATGAGTATGGACACTTCGTCCACATGTGTCCCAACCGAAAATAAAAAGTTGAAGGCGAAGCAAAGTTAGATGAAACATCCTAGACAAGGGTTCCTTCTTTGTTTATGATGAAGAGTGTTCAGAAAACAATGTTCTTGAACGAAAAAAAGGTTATACACGGATACTACGATTCAAAAGATGGTGATGAATGGTATTTGGACAATGGCGCGAGTAACCACATGATGGGTAACCAATCTTTCTTTTCTAAACTTAACTATCGTGTCGCATGAAAGGTTAAGTTTGGGGATGACTCTTATGTTGATATAAGTGGTAAGGGGTCGATCTTAATTGATGTTGGGTATTATACTTTAGACCGACGCATCGAATCGTTACTCGTTTATAAGAAGAAATTAAAGAAAGACAACAAGATATTATAACGAGTAATTGAAGCATTGACGAGTGAAATATTATATTATATTTTATTCCTTTGGTCTTATCCAAGTGGCGGTGGAGTGACCAAGGCACAAGACTAGTATAAATAGATGATTTAGGTCATTTGTTTAGGTCATGTGTGAATTGTGAGATTTATTATTGTATTAGGAGAGTTTGCCCCCGGGGAAGAGATCTCCCCGGGTGGCCGTTCCTTTGTATGTATGAATGTATGTATGAGTGTTCTTCATGACAATCATTCGGTTAATGAAATCATACTACTACATCTATCTATTTTGTTTCGATTACATACAATTGTTCATCCTACTTTATTGATTATTGTTAATCGAAACGAACTCTCCACATCCGTCCATTATTATCGTTCAAGAGTGAATACGTGTTACGATCCTAACCCGGATCCTAGCTCCACCGTTAATACCGATTATTCACGCTTTCGCACCGGGGCTCGGTTCTCACAATTGGTATCAGAGCAGGTTACCGAATCGTTAAGACTAACTATCGAACTAGATTCAATTTGCTCTTGAATCCGCCATGGACGTTAAACTTGAAGTTTGTTGAAGTTTTTATGGGTTTTTGCATGGATTTGGATGAACTTTGATGATTGAAGGATTATAGATGTGGACTGATGTTTGGGTTGATGATTAGTTCGGAAATTCAACATCAATTTCATGTTTATGTATTCAGTTTTGTCCAGATCTACAATATCGGTTCATTTTTGTTCAAACTCGTTTATATTTGAGGTTCTAGAATTGATTGTTTTGATGAAATTAAGGTTAGATTAGCGATAGAATGTTGATTTCGTGATGATTTGATGAGATTGCAATGATTAATTTCATATATAAAGTGTTTAATTTTGGATATAAGATTTTTGGGGTTCTTATGTTCAAAATTGGGGGAAATCAAAACCATGTGTTTAGGCAAATTTGATGACTAGTTATGGTTCGTATGATGATTATGATGTGTTTGGAGCCAATTTGGATACTTTTATGTGTTCAAGGAAATGAGTTTGTTTGAGAAAATGTGCTTGAGCTGTGGAACTGCCAGTTATATGAGAAGATGGATTATGTGTTCGAGATGGTGTGGCAGTTTGCTGACATGATTCAGGTTTAGAGCACATGTATTTTGATGGATGTGTTCGGTGATTTTATGCTGTAACAACATGTTGCAGCTGATACAATATGATCTTGAACAGATGTTATACAAATTGTTTGATGCTGGTACATATACGAACAATTAACGGATTCTGCTACTGCATATTTTAGTCAGGGGCTGATGTACATAGAAATTTACATCTTTTCAGCATCAAATAATCTCTAAAAACTGCAATTTCTATCTAATAACACAGCATAAAAGGCTACTTATCATAATAAAACGTAAGTTCAGGTGAAACCAAACCTCAAACGAAGAAACAAGCAAAAAGACGAAGAAAAACAGAAGAAAACACAAGAAAACAAAGAAACACGCCCCCATGTCTCAAGAAACACGCCCTCATGCTTATGGAACAAGAAAAGATAAAATCTGAGAACAAAAGCACGGGGCCGTGTTCAGCATGCACGGGGCCGTGGACGGGAATGCAGAAAAGACAAAGAAGAATTGAGCACATGTCACTAAAAAGCACGGGACCGTGTCTGCTAACCACGAGGCCGTTGCCAGCTCACACAAAAGAAAAAACAAATCTGGCACATGTCATAAAAATACACGGGGCCGTGCTCATCAAGCACGGGGCCGTGCCTCACCATCCAGATTGCCTATAAATAGTGGCTCATGTTGCATTCATCAAGTGTGCCTTGAAAAGATTTCTATCCGATTCTCTCTTATAAAAACACACACTAACACTCACCTTGAAGATCTAGTGAAGAGTTTGAAGGTTTGGAGGTCATCACCACTAATCATCATCATCCCCATCATGAAGAAGAAGGATTCATCTACATTTGGTAAGATTGTTCCAAGTTTAATCATGTATTTTTTTATTATCAATCATCTTAATGTTCATCATAATGCTCATTATGAGCTAAACTCCTTTTACCATCTAAAATCTATGAAGAAGCTTTGTTTTAATTGATAATTAATCAAGACATGTGATGTAGTCTAGTTAAGTACATGGTTATATTACAATTATCTTTTGATGAGAAATGTTTCACCATCTTAAATCACTAATTCAAAGTTGGTGGTTGTCAATCTCTTTGGCAATCGTTCATGATCGATTCATGTTCTTGAAAGATAGAAATACTTTGATACATTATCGAAACATGGATCCTTATATTGTACTTAGAAATGATGAGATATAAGTTATGGTGTATTTTTCTAAACCTTGGTAATCCGAAAATGGCTTTGCTTAGGATATCAAATTAACTAAAGAAACCATATGTTAATGGAATGTGTAATCATAACCTACTTAAATCAACCAAGGGGAGGTTGTGTGATGAACTACAATCATCCGAAGTTGTTAGAATTGGTATTCGAGAAATTGAAGTCAATCCTAATCTTTCTACTTAACGAAACTAGTTGCCAACTTAAATTGACATCATTGAGATGGTATGACATTAGGAAAGGGTGGACTTTAAATGCGCATATCATCTCCTTAGTGCCAAAGATGCTCACTTTGAGTTAAGGATTTATCTATCATATATTGCTACGGTAAGTTTATCACATGTCTGCGTATTAATTATCAATGCTAAAATGGAGTGGATTCTTGATCTTAGATGGCAACCTTCGTATAATTGAACAACTCGTTTAGAATTTCTTATCTTGGTCACCTATATTATATATATATATATAATTATTTATATTTTATAAAAAGTTCAAAAATTAACCTCAAAATGATTAAAACCTCCGATTGAAGTAAAACAACGATTTATTATTAGAAACCTTTGTGTCCACGGATCGATACTTGGTTCTTACCAATACTATTCTACATATATGATAGGTACACTTGCCTATTTTGTGTGTGTTTAGTCTTTGTAGAAATCACTTTTATAAATTTAAAACACGATCTTGTGCAAAAGCTAAATATCCAATCTATCATATTTTATACGAGCTACACAACACGCATCAAGTTTTTGGCGCTGCTGCCGGGGACACGGTACGTTTTTAAGAACGATCCAAGTTTTAAATTAATCATTGTTTATAGTTGTACAAATTTTTAACTTCTATTTCACTTTATTTTCAATTTTTACTAAACACTAAAATATAATTTTACGGCTAGCCTACTTTTTACCTTTATTTACCTTAACTTTACTCTAGCTTAATTGAGACCTTAGTTTAGTTTAGTTAAAAATAGCGTAGCATAACACGTAGTTTAATACTAGACTAACCTTTTAGACTAACTTTAGCTAACTTTTGCTTTAGTGTTTAATTTTGATTTAGTCCCATGTATGTCCTCTACTTTTGAGCCTGAGCTTGTTTCTCCAATTTTTGAACCGGAACGACTCTTTCGTCGACGAACTCATAAACGAACTACAGAAACCGTAGAAGTAATCAAAGACGAATCAGTAGACGCCACCACATCAGGAGAAAATCAAACCAAAGAAATGATGGCGGCCCAGAACAATGAGCCGAACATGAGCCAGTATGCCAAGCCAACTCTTGAAGGCTACGGCAATGGAGTGGCTCCACCCGAAATCACCGTAAATTTCAAAATCAAATCAAGAACCATTCATATAGTGGAAAAGTCAGTTCAATTTCATGGTCTCCTCGACGAAGACCCTCTTTCTCACATATCTCGATTCTTATGAATCGGCAGAACCTTTAAAATCCAAAACTGTTCAGAAGATCAAATCAAGCTTAAACTCTTTCCTTTCTCTCTAAGGGGCCAAGCCCTAGAATGGATAGAATCTCTTTCCTCTGGTTCCATTACCACTTGGGACCAGATGATTGAACAGTTTCTCCTCAAATATTTTCCGCCCGACAAAACTGCCAAATACCGAGGCAGCATTACCGGATTCCGGACCGATGATGATGAATCGTTACACGCAGCATGGGAAAGATACAAAAGTCTTTTAAGAAGATGCCCACATCATGGACTGAGCGTATGGTTACAAGTACAAACTTTCTTTGACTCACAATCCAGTCAAAACAAACAGGCCATCGAGCAGATTGCTGGTGGAGACCTGGGATCCAAATAACCTAACGAAGCATTTGAAGTCCTGGAGAAGGCCGCAAAGAAGAGTTTCGCTTACAACCCACCAAGATCTACACCTACCCATAAAGGAATACACCAAGTTGATTCCAACACCCTTGTCACAGCACAGCTTGAAGCTCTTTCTAAAAAATTCGAACAACTTCAAGCCGAGCTATCAAAAAACAGACTCACCTATGACACTTGTGGAGGAAATCATAAGACGAGTGACAGTAAACAAGTCATTATGGCCATGGAAGAAGTCAATTTCATCGCTCGACAGAACAACGCTTTCAGCAATAACTACAACCCAGGTTGGAGAAACCATCCAAACTTCAGCTGGAAAGACGGAGGTAACACTCAACCCCTACCAGGATTCGAAAAGAGACCGATGAATCAATCCTTCCAACCTAAACTCAATACCAAGACCAAAGCTCAAGTAACCATCAAAACTCGAGCTACTCAAAGATCGAAGAAATGTTAATCCAATTAATGACGAAAACAAATGAAGCAGAAAAGAAAGCCGACTCAAGAGCTGTTGATATCAGCGGAGTATTATTAAAACATGAAGCCGATCTCAAAAGTCAACAAGCATCACTTCAGAACTTAGAAACCCAAATCGGACAAATTTCCCGACAATTATCCGAAAGACCACATGGCGCCCTTCCAAGTAACACAATCACCAACTCGAATGCAACAGCTAACGCCGTTACATTCGGTACGACCACTGTTGTTTCACCAACCTCAGAACCAGTTATGGAGAAGAAGTCTCCTGATGAAACGCAGGAAAGGCTGACCCCAACAAGCATAATCCAACATAAGGAGCCAGTCCGAACTTATGTTCCACCTATTCCATACCCTGGAAGACTGAAGCAGGAGCGATTGGAAGCCCAGTATGGGAAGTTTCTATAAATCTTCAAACAACTCCATATCAACATCCCTTTTTTCGAAGCTATTGCTCAGATGCCAAAATATGCCAAGTTTCTCAAAGAAGTGCTGACAAACAAAAGGAAGCTGGAGGAACTCTCGCATGTCACCCTAAGTGAAGAATGTTCAGCTGTCCTCCAAAGCAAGCTACCAACAAAGATGACCGATCCAGGGAGCTTTACTATCCCTTGTCTCATAGAAAATTTATCTGTTAGCAATGCCCTTGCTGGCTTAGGAGCTAGTATTAATTTAATGCCTTATGCTGTTTTTGCAAAACTAGGGATAGGAGAACCAAAGCCCACCCGCATGAGCATTCAGTTAGCTGACCGATCCGTTAAATATCCTAGGGGCATTGTTGAAAACATGCTTGTCAAAATTGACAAATTTGTTTTCCCAGTAGATTTTGTGATTCTAGACATGGAGGAAGACAAAAGTGTACCTCTAATTTTAGGTAGACCCTTTTTAGCCACTGCAAAGGCTATCATTGATGTTTGCACCGGTAAACTCACTCTCAGGGTCATTGACGAGGCAATCACTTTTGACATAGGAAAATCTATGCAATATCCGCAACAACACGATGACACTTTATATTGTGTTGACATCATAGACTCCATCGTAAGTTGCTATACGCGAGATTCCTCCATTAATACCCCATAGAAACACAAGTCTTAGACAAAACACTCAACAAACCCATTTTAGAAAACAAAAATCTCAACAATAACTACCAAGAAGAATCAGAAACGATATGCGAAATCATTGAAAACAATGAAAAATCAAAACCATCAATTGAAGAACCACCAGCCTTAGAGTTAAAAGAACTACCAAACCATCTCGAATACGCCTTTCTAGAAAAAGACTCTCAACTCCCAGTAATTATTTCATCTCACCTTTCCAAAGAAGAGAAAGACGAACTTCTTAAGGTTCTCAAAAACCATAAGAAGGCTATCGCATGGAAGATCATGGATATCAAGGGCATCAGTCCCTCCTTTTGTACTCACAAAATCCTCATGGAAGAAGAATACAAACCCGTGGTCCAACATCAATGATGTCTCAATCCTAACATGCAAGATGTAGTGAAGAAGGAAGTAATCAAACTGCTTGATGCCGGATTAATCTACCCAATCTCAGACTCACCTTGGGTAAGTCCCGTTCAGATAGTACCCAAGAAGGGAGGAATGACGGTCGTAATGAACAAGAAGGACGAACCAATACCCATGAGAACCATCACAGGCTGGCGAGTTTGCATTGATTACCGGAAGCTTAATGATGCCACAAGAAAAGATCATTTTCCACTTCCTTTCATAGACCAAATGCTCGAACAATTGTCTGGAAAAATGTTCTACTGTTTTCTTGATGGATTTTCCGGATACTTTCAGATTCCCATTGCTCCTGAAGATCAGGAGAAAACTACTTTTACATGTCCATACGGAACCTTCGCCTACCGAAGAATGCCATTTGGACTATGCAATGCTCCAGCCACCTTTCAGCGTTGCTTGGTAGCCATCTTTCATGAAATGATCGAAAACTCTATGGAGGTTTTCATGGACGACTTCTCAGTCTTTGGAGACTCTTTCGATCATTGCCTGAAAAACCTAGGCAAAATATTAGCTAGGTGTGAAGAAATAAATCTAGTGCTCAACAGGGAAAAATGCCACTTTATGGTAAAGGAAGGCATTGTTTTAGGACACAAGATTTATCAAAACGGACTAGAAGTTGATAGGGCCAAAATAGAAACCATATCCAAACTTCCGCCGCCAACTTCGGTCAAAGCCATTAGAAGTTTCATAGGTCAAGCAGGTTTCTACCGCCGCTTCATAAAAGACTTCTCATAAATCTCAAGACCTATGACTAAACTTCTAGAAAAAGACGCACCATTCGTCTTCTCTGAGGAATGTGTTGAGTCATTCAATACACTGAAGGACAAACTTGTCAACGCACCAATCATGACCACACCCGATTGGACCCTTCCATTCCAAATCATGTGCGATGCAAGAGACTTTGCAGTTGGAGCCGTACTCGGACAACGCAAGGAAAAACACTTTCACCCAATTTACTATGCCAGTAAAACTCTTAACGATACACAAGAAAATTATACCACAATAGAAAAAGAGTTACTAGCGGTAGTATTTGCCTTTGAAAAATTTAGATCATACCTAGTTCTTTCCAAAACCATAGTTTACACCGATCATGCCGCAATACGATACCTATTCAAAAAACAAGATGCCAAACCTAGACTCATCCGTTGGATCCTACTACTCCAAGAATTCGATATCGAAGTTAAAGACAATAAAGGAGCAGAAAATGTAGTCGCAGACCATCTTTCACGTTTAGAATGTCCAACCCCCGAAGAACTCCACAAGGAAATTATCAATGATAATTTCCCACATGAAGTCCTCATGCACATTCAAGACGTAATAAAGGAAAAAGACAAAAGTCCTTGGTATGCCGATTTCGCAAATTACTTAGCGTGTCGGATTCTCAGAAAAGGACTTACCCATCAACAGCGAAAGAAATTCTTCTCCGATCTTAAGTTTTACTTCTGGGAAGATCCATACGTATTTAGGATAGGTGCGGATCAAGTCATTCATAGGTGCGTAGCAGGCAAGGAGGCCTTAGACATTCTCAAACACTGTCATGAAGGACCAACAGGCGGACACCACGGTACCACCACCACAGTCAGAAAAGTGTTTGATGCAGGATTTTTCTGGCCCACTATATACAAAGATACACAAACTTTGATCCAAGCATGCGATGCTTGTCAAAGAGCCGGGAACATCTCATCGAAAAATGAGACGGCTCAAAAGGGCATTCAAATTTGTGAAATCTTTGATGTATGGGGAATAGATTTCATTGGGCCGTTTCCTAACTCATTCGGAAACAAATACATTCTTGTAGCAGTCGATTACGTATCTAAATGGGTAGAAGCACAATCTCTTCCCACTAACGATGCTCGAGTAGTTGTACGATTTCTGAAAAAGTTGTTCTTAAGATTCGGAACACCAAAAGCCCTCATCAACGACAGAGGTACTCACTTCTGTAACACCCTGATGGACAAGGTCTTAGCACGATATGGGGTTCACCACCGCCTGGCAACACTATATCACCCGCAGACCAGTGGACAGGTGGAAGTCTCGAATCGAGGAATTAAGAGACTTATGGAAAGAAGTGCGGGGATGAATCGCAAAAATTGGGCAGAAAAGTTAGATGACGCATTGTGGGCCCTTAGGACGGCCTACAAAACTCCCATAGGAACGAAACCCTTCAAGATCGTTTACGGGAAGGCATGTCATCTACCAGTAGAATTGAAACACAAAGCCTACTGGGCCCTTAGAGCAGTGAACTTTGATCTAACGTCCCAGTTCCATATGATTCTCGTACAAACGAATCAAACTAAGTAGCATATCAATTAGCTATGTAGGCGGCAGGATATGAAAATTAGGAGGAACAGGCTGCACCGGGTCTTGTGGATGAGTAGCTCTCATGTAAGATAATGACGGAGGTTGTATCGGTATCGTTGTAGTAGCAGGAGAAGTTGCCATCCATGCAGCAGGAGGTGTGGGCATTGGAGATAACAACAATTGGGGACTCGAATCAAATCTCAGATCAAACGAAGCCGTCGTCGTTAGTAAGTGACACCACCGGCCTTTGTTGCATTGACGACCTTGGAATATGTGGACCTATCTCCACACCAGAACCACGTCTAACTTGCAGTTTAGGCGGTTGTTCTGTCAGTTTCACCATTCCCTTGCGTTTCCGTTGAGCAGCATAGAGTTCGCTGCCTCAACCTCAACACGTCTATCATCACCCCCATTTCCACCGTCACCATTATTTCCATTATCATAACCACCTATTTTCCCACCTGGTCCCTCTTCTCGTTCAAAATCCGAGTCGTCGTGGATACAACGATAATTAAATAATCTGGATTCACCAGATGACCAATCAAGCATTTGGTCCTCGGACGATCCTCAGGCGACTGATTCATTTAAGTCTTCATTCTCTTAATCGTGTCAGCCGTCATGTGTTTCAGTTTTAACACATCATATTCTAACTTCTGATCGATCACAAGATCATGAATCAATTCTTGTATAATTAACTGACCAAATCACGGATACAACAGAAATTTGCTGCGGCGGTTCTTGAATAGACAATTCTCCTTTAAATGATAAAAAATAAGCTCATAGAAATTGAAGGGTTTGTTTAATATTAACGTCAAGAATGCGGATTGGAGCATAATCCGAAATTCGTCAAAACCACCCTTTCGGCACCCAAGGCAATGGATCAAAACGTGTAGTAAATACTTGTATGGGGCACCCAAGTAAGCCTTGTTGTATTGGGAACGTTCCAGGTCCCCCGTATAGAATAACCTCTGAAATAATCCTCGGATCAACGTTTTATTGAACTCACATGAAATGTCCATGTTATCATTAAACCTCATCACCCGACGTATCACACCAGGAGTGACCGTGATAGTCGTCTTGTTAATCTCAGCAACTATGTGGTTTTCCGACTCCACATACTTAGTTGTATCCCAAAATGGGCGGATCACGCTAAAATGTACTGGGAAATTAGCGGTTATAGCATAATAGATCCGGGATCGGCGTAAGAAATATTAATTTCTCCAAACAAGTCTTGATCAGCAAAATTCTGCTGTACAAACGCACATATATTGTGCTTCTTGTCATAAGCCAATTCAGAAGCGGTTGGTGCTCGTTGTTGTTGCAATACTTGAGGTTGTTCTAGCTATGCAACAACTTGTGGTTTTGCAACTGGGGAAACAGGATCCTCTTGAATGATAGGATCTTGTTGTGTTGGAGCATCTGGGATTATCTCGTCAGCCATTGCTGTAATCACAAAACCCGAGGATTAGTAAAACCGAACTTAATTAAATTAAAAATCAAATTTTCATTAAATGTTTGATGAAAATTTCATTCTGATTAAGTATAATTCGCTATCTCATTTGTTATGATGAATGACATCATTCGTAATAACGAATGGTTTGATTTGTTTTCTCATAAAGACAAATGAATGAATAACGAGTGAGGAAGTGTCACACCCTCAAAATCCACTAACGGAGTTTTACCGTCAGAGGGTGTGAACTAACAGGATCGGAATCATTAGTTATAATCAAACCATAAAACAAAGTTTTAAAACCATGAAAACGTTTACGAGTAATTAAATGCGTAAGCGTAAAACCATAGAAACCAATGTTGCGTCACGTAGGACGACTTAAAACCCAATGATAACAGTTTAAAATAAGTTTGCATAATTAAAAGTGTTTCAAGCAATGCATGATCATAAACCGCGCGCCCGCCTCGGCTACCTGAGAATAACATACTAAAAGTGTCAACACAGGGTTGGTGAGTTCATGAGTTCAAATAAAATAAAGCGTTAGCGTTTACGTTCAGCGTTTTGCGTTCAGCGTTTTGCGTTAAGCGTTTTGCGTTAAGCGTTACCAGATAGTGTTATGTCAATTATATATCTATAGGTAGCTAGCCTATAAAACAAGTATTACTAAGTGTTCGACACCGAAGCTGACTGTTTATCATTTGCCTTGCCACCAGGTCTATCCCGACCATGGTATGTGTTTAGCCAAGATTACACCCACTCGACCTCCAGTCGAGTTTAGCGTTGGGTGGGGTTTGTCAAACCCAGTAGCACTACTCAACAATGACTCGCTATTATCCAATATTAAACAGTTCGATCTGAATGAAGGACTTTAGTTAACGCGTTTGCCACTTAGTCTTTACAAGTGATATATAATTTATACTAACAAAATCTTAAATGCGTTTTTCGGAGTATGTTATCTCCACAAGTGAAAATCGTTTGAAAACAGTTTAAAAGGGGTAAGTGAACTCACTGTTTGCGAAGTATTCCCAAAATAATTAACCAAGATGCGCGTCACAGAAAAACTCTCTCTAGCGTTCTAAAACAACAAAGAGATTTTTCTATGTGTCGGAATATTATCGAGTCTCTAGACCCGGCACATAATACCTATGCACACAACATGTTTCGTGTTTCGTTTGTGAATCGTGTGTGACTTTAACAAGTGTATTTGTGATACGTTACATGTGTGAGCAATTATTTACGTGTCATGTATTCATAATGTACATCACTAGCAATTACTCCCCGTAAGGGCAATTTGGTCAACACATAACAATTAACTAGCAATTATTCCCCACGAGGGCAATTTGGTCAAATCATGACAATCAATTAGCAATTATTCCCCGCAAGGGCATTTTGGTCAAAACACGAAAATTAATTAGCAATCATTCCCCTCAAGGGCAATTTGGTCAAAACACGATAATAAATTAGCAATCACGTTGTTTCATGCAACTTTCACAAAATTCAGCAACTAGTTTCTTAACGACAGAATTTCTACTTGAAAAACTAGTCTATCCCACCGATCATAGCATCACAATTAATTTACCAAAAATCATCACAAAAGCATATATGTCCTAGGTTTATAGAACATATTTTATTATATTTTTATTCCATATAGGTTTCTCACAATAATCAAATCATTACAGAAAACTCATAACAGTCAAATTCATGCGCAACAGAATGTTATTTGAAATTGCCGTTAAACGAAAAATCCAATAAATGCAAGACCACTTGGGTTAGGTTCCTAACTCAACAAGTCAACCTTCAGAAGTGGAACCAACCCAATTTGTTTCGTAGTTCATGAGATATAACATTTACAAAACAACCTAACAGCAGGTCTAACAACTCAGCTTTGCACAACGTTTTTGTAAAATCATAAAGGTTAACTTTTACACGTCCAAAAATTGCAAATTTATATTCTTTAGAAACTAGACTCAACCTAGTTTACTGTAGTATCAATTATCTCAATAAATTTTCACTTTTACACCCCGTTACAGTCAATCAAACATCAACAACACAATCTGTCCAGAAACTGTTTGCATCCAAACTCAACAATTTAACTATCTATGGACCACAAATCATTCATATAACAATCTAGACACCATAACTACTATCCATGCATATCAATTACACCACACATACATAGTTAGGGTTTTATTTGATCTCAAACTCAAAGACACAACAATTAACATGCAATAATATCAAAACTAGTTATCAAATCATCATCAATACACCATCAAATCAACAACAATCATATGAACACCATACATAGGAAAAATCGGACCTAGGGTTTGTAATTTATACCTTCAAAAGCACCAATACAAGCAATAGGAAGGTAGGAGATGGCTAGAAACAGATATAGGATGCTTCAATTGTGAAAGACAAGATCAAAATCCAAGAGGTATGTGTGTGTGTGAACCGATTGTGAGGAGAGGGGGGGGGGGTGTTTGGCCGTCGGTTTTGGGAAGAGGGAGAGGGAGGAGAGGTTAGGGTTTTATAATATTAATAATAATAACATGTTACACTTTAGTCCCTAAACTTCCAAATGTTACATCTCTAGCTTAATTAATTGGGTTCTTGTTTCTTGTTTAGCATTCCACATAACATAATCAAGTAACACATATGTCTAACACATAATTATCACATAATTATTGTTTTGACGTTTTTTGTTTATTCACTAATCGTTTGCGTCAACTCGTTTGTGTTTCGGTGCAATTCCCGAAAGACTACACATGTAGTAAGTGTCAAGCGTCATTTAAACCCTAGTTTAAATGTAATGAGGTGTGCGTTATAGATTCAATAATCTTTAAGTTTGAATTGACGGAGTTGAGTTAACGGAGTTAACCTGAAATTGACGATTGTCACATCATTCCCATGTTAAAGAATTTTCGTCCCGAAAATTTGAGTCAAGTCGTGATGAGTGTCTGAAAAAGTAAGAAAAATTTTCAGTTTGTCATATCATCCCCTAGTAGAAAGAAATTTCGTCCTGAAATTTAATTCATACCTCCGGTGATTTCGGACGGTTTGCCGGGTTTCGCGGTTTTTTGTGTTTGGTCAGCCCTTCAAAAAGGTGAGGATACTTTTTCATCATTTGATCCTCGCGTTCCCACGTGAACTCCGGTCCACGTCTCGAGTTCCAACGAACCTTAACAATTGGAATTTTACTGTGCTTGAGCGTTTTGGTTTCCCAATCAAAAACCTCAACTGGTTCTTCAATGAAGCGTAACGGTTCATCAACTTGCAGTTCATCCAAAGGGACTACTTGGGTTTCATTGGATAGGCATTTCTTCAAATTTGATACGTGGAAAACATTGTGTACACTGCTGAGTTCCGCTGGTAAGTCCAGTCGGTACGCCACCGGACCAACGCGTTCCGTTATCCGGTAAGGACCAACATATCGTGGGTTGATTTGTTTCGCTTTCCAAAGCGAACCATACCTTTCCAAGGTGAGACTTTGAGTAACACTTGATCGTTCACTTGAAATTCGAGAGGTTTTCGGCGCTTGTCGGCGTAACTCTTTTGGCCATCTCGTGCTGCTGCCATGCGATTTCGGATTTGAACAATCTTTTCAGAAGTTTCGAGTACCAATTCTGGACCAGTGATTTGGCTGTCACCCACCTCTGCCCAGCAGAGAGGTGATCGACACTTCCGTCCGTACAATGCTTCAAACGGCGCTGCTTTAATACTTGCGTGGTAGATGTTATTATATGAAAACTCTACCAAAGGTAAGTGAGGTTCCCAACTTTTTCTGAAATCCAACACACAGGCACGCAGCATGTCCTCTAAGGTCTGAATAGTTCGTTCACTTTGCCCATCCGTCTGAGGATGGTATGCTGTGCTCATATCCAGACGGGTGCCTAGTGCGCTCTGTAGCGACTTCCAAAAGTGCGAAGTGAAGCGGGAATCTCGATCAGAAATGATTGAGACAGGCACTCCGTGTCTAGACACTACTTCCTTCATGTAGAAGTGAGTTAATCTTTCCATTTTATCCGATTCCTTAATCGCTAAGAAGTGTGCAGACTTAGTCAACCGGTCAACGATCACCCAGATGGTATCGCATCCCGTCGGTGTTTTAGGTAATCCCGTGATAAAATCCATTGAAATGTGTTCCCATTTCCACATTAGAAGTTCCGGTTGCTGTAGCAGGCCAGATGGTTTCTGGTATTCTATCTTGACTCTGGCACAAGTTAAGCATTTTCTCACGTAGGTGGCATTGTCGGCTTTCATGTTCGGCCACCAGTAAAGTGCCTTTAAGTCATGGTACATCTTATCTGAGCCAGGGTGGATAGAATATCGAGACTTGTGTGCTTCGTCCATCACTAGAGTTCTCAACTCTCCGTATCGTGGAACTCAAATCCGGTTCTCAAAATATCGGACCCCGTCCGATTTGGTTTCAAGTTGCTTGTTCATGCCCCGCATGAGTTCTGATGGAAGATTATCATCTTTCAAAGCTTCAAGTTGCGCCTCGCGAATTTGATCGGGTAAGTTGGCATGAATCGTGAGTTGCAATGCTCGCACTCGCCTGGGTTTATCAGTTTCTTTTCTGCTGAGAGCGTCGGCCACTACATTGGCCTTGCCATGGTTGTACTTGATGGCACAATCATAATCCTTAAGCAGCTCGACCCAACGACGCTGTCGCATGTTCAGCTCCTTCTGATCGTAGATATGTTGGAGACTCTTGTGGTCGGTGTAAATGGTAAACTTGGTACCGTACAAGTAATGTCTCCATATCTTAAGAGCAAACACCACAGCTCCGAGTTCCAAATCATGGGTCGTGTAGTTCTTCTCGTGAACCCGTAGTTGTCGAGAGGCATAAGCTATAACCTTCTCGAGTTGCATCAGCACACAACCGAGACCTTGTATCGATGCGTCACAGTGTACCTCAAAATTCTCCGTTCCCTCGGGTAGGGCTAGAATAGGGGCGCTACAGAGTTTGGTTTTCAACATTTGAAAAGCAGATTCTTGCGCGTCACCCCAATTGTACTTAGTACCTTTGTGAGTCAAAGCGGTAAGGGGTTGAGCAATCTTTGAAAATCCCTCGATGAAATGCTGGTTGTAGCCGGCCAGTCCTTGGAATTGCCGCACCTCAGTCGGAGTCTTAGGCCTTCCCAGTTTTTGATGGCCTCTACCTTACCGGGATCGACATTGATACCATTCTCGTTGATTACATGTCCTAAAAAGTGAACCTCGCGAAGCCAAAACTCACATTTCGAGATTTTTGCGTACAGTTGTTCCTTCTTCAATAATTCCAGAATTACTCTTAAGTGTTCCTCATGGTCAGCCTTGTCCTTGGAGTAGACGAGAATATCATCAATAAACACAATCACAAACTTGTCGAGGTACGCCTTGCATACTCGATTCATGAGATCCATAAATACGGCTGGTGCATTGGTTAGACCAAAAGGCATAACCGAAAACTCAAAGTGACCATACCGTGTTCTGAAAGCCGTCTTTGAAATATCTTCCTCGCGCACTTTTAATTGATGGTAACCAGACAGCAGATCGATCTTCGAGTAGTAACTCGATCCTTGAAGCTGGTCAAACAAATCATCAATTCGGGGTAAAGGATAACGGTTCTTGACCGTCACCTTGTTCAACTCCCGGTAGTCAATACACATTCGGAAAGTCCCGTCCTTCTTTCTGACAAATAAGACAGCCATGGCGATGAGCTAGGTCGGATAAAACCCTTATCCAACAAATCTTGCAACTGAGTGGACAGTTCCTGAAGCTCCGCCGCTGCGAGCCGATACGGGGCTCGTGCTATGGGTGCTGCACCGGGTGTCAACTCGATTTGAAATTTGACTTGACGAATAGGAGGGAGTCCAGGCAAATCCTCCGGGAAATCTTCCGGAAAATCTCGCACAATCGGTATATCTTCAATTCGCTTCTCCTCCGCGGGTTTCTCAACAATATGCGCCAAAATTGTTGGATGACCCTTTCGTAGATACTTCTGCGCCTTCATGAGGGTAATGACGCTGGTGGTCATGCCGCTTCTCTCGCCCCGGATCGAAACGATCTCGCCGGAAGGGGTAGTAATGTGGACTATCTTGTCGTGACATATAATCTCCGCTCGGTTCTCGGATAACCAGTCCATGCCGACCACGACATCGAAATACTAAGCGTAAAAGGAATAAGGTCGATATCAAAGACATGACCTGACAGTTTTAACTTACATCCCGCAAGTACATGAGTCGTTACTATAGTCTTACCGTTAGCTAATTCAACAGGAAACTTAGCATCTAACGGGGTTGGGGTTAAGTCTAAGAGTTGGCTAAAGGCTTTCGACACAAAACTCCTATCAGCTCCAGTGTCAAACAATACAGAAGCAAAAAAATCGTTCACAGGGAACGTACCAGTCACCACGTACGGATCATTGCGGGCTTGACCCGACCCAATAACAAAAGCTCTTCCTTTACCATTGTTTCCACCACCACTGCCACTTCCATTACCTCCATTGTTGTCATTCTGTTTCAGCTTAGGGCAGTCCTTCTTAAAATGTCCCTCTTGTCCACACTCAAAACATCCCTTGGTTGTCATGGGTGGTTTAGGAGCACCCTTTGCCGCAAGGTCTCCTCTACATTCCATTCCCTGGTGACCCATCTTTCCGCATCTCAGACACTTGACACGGTCACACGGGCCAGCATGATGGTAATTACACCTGTTGCACTTCGGATATCTCCCAGCATATCCGCTCGAACCCTGCCCGCTACCGTTGTTATTGTTGTTGTGACCCTGATTGTTGAAGCTCCGAATGGGTTCGGGCTTACGGTAGTGGTGTTGCTGAGGGGGGTTCGAGGATGAGGATCTGGTATTGTCAAACTTTCTCTTTCCGCTGCTCAGGTTGTTGTTACTGCTGTTACCAGTGTTCGGGTTGTCACGGGCTTTAGTGGTTGAACCCCTAGGTGGTAACGCACCTTGGGTCACTGCTTGATCCGTCAACTTGTGAGCTAACCGGATCGCTTGTTGTATCGTGGCTAGTCTGGAAGACGTTACCATGCCCTGAATTTGCGGTGCCAACCCATCAATATACATTTCAATCCTCTTACTAGGCGGGTCTACCATCCGTGGACACATCACAGCCAACTCGTGAGAACGGGTAGTGTGGGCTTCGATTTCCGAATCCACCATCTTCAATGACCAAAATTCTGACTCCAACTTTGCAATCTCCTCTCTTGGACAGTACTCTTCTCGCATCATGTTTTTGAACTCCCAGTTCATCGCGTTAGCTAGTTCCAATCCAAGAATCTGTACGTTCGAATTCCACCAAGTGAGGGCAGAATCTTCAAGTGTTCCAGCAGCAAATTTGACTCTACTGGCAGGGGGACAATTACACATCTCAAATGCTGACTCGGCCTTCTCAGCCCAAAGCAGGAAGCCTATAGCTCCCTCAGTGCCCTTAAACGTACTGGGCTTGCAGTCAAGGTAATTCTTGAAGGTACACGTTCCAATTGGACCTCCAGCCTGGTTCTGTACATGTGCGGCTAAAGCGGCCGCCGCATGGTCGTTCAGCAGAGTTTGGAGTTCTGCTGCAGTCAGGTTGATGTTACCACGTCCGTGTCCAGCGTTTCTTCCTGCCATTTCCTAGAATCAAAGTATAAAATGTTAAACATGAATTTTTCTTTCATATGCAACACACCATACACGTAATAAAAAGATAGGTAAGAAAGAAATAAGAAGCAAACATCACATCACAACCATATATTTATCCAAATAATAATTCATGATTAAAACCATTGTATTCGCTACAAAGTATTTAAAACCAATCCTTAATATCATAGAAAAATAATAGTTTGGATGGAGACAACCCCTCCATCTAGGTGTTATCATCACTAGATGTCATCATCTGAGGAAACCTCTGAGTGTGCCTCCTCCTCAGCCGGTTCTTCCTCCGGTTCTTCTTCAGGTTCCTCCTCGGGATCCTCCTCAGGTTCCTCTTCGGGATCTTCTTCAGGTTCCTCTTCAGGCTCTGCCTCAGGCTCGGCCTCAGGCTCTGCCTCAGGTTCGGCTGCGTTCTGAGCAATCTGCATTTGTAAGACATCGCAACGCTCTAGAGCTATCTCGGTTCGGGTCCTTGCTACTTGGAGTTGCTCTTGCAAGTCTATAATATCGGCTTGCATCTTTATCATAATCTTCATTTGTTGATCACTAGCCTCCTGCATTTCCTTCATGGTCGCTGCCATGCGGGTAATTTCCTCCTTAGTCTCGGTTCCGTCTTTTAACAGTCCGGAAACGTTCGCTCTCGTATAGCGCATGTAACCCATGTCACGCTCCAAGCATGAAACAACAGCTGCGAGAACTCGCTCTACAGGTTCGGTTATGGGTGGTAGGGTGTTGGGGTAAGCAGGATGGTTCGGGGGTGGTAATGGGGGAACTTGTTCACGATAGATCATACGACTGATCATATTAGGGTACCAATCCCAGCTAACTTCGTTTTCGTACATGCCTCCGGATAAGCGATACCTCTTCGGTGCGGGAGCTTCGAGTTCCGGGACTACTCGGGGTGGCGATGCGGTAGGTAACTGCGGTTCCTTCCCGTGAGCATGAGTCATCGGATCGGATGATGATGAGGGTGGCGTCGACATCCCTACAGGTAAGCAGTGTATGCGCACGTATGAGTGAAAGAGGTAAAGAGATAAGATTACAAAGACTACACAAACATATGCAGTGCGTATCATTATAACTAATGGGTCGTCGAGGTTATAGTCTAGTATGCATGCAACTTCTAGTTCGCTATAACCAATGGCTCTGATACCAATCTGTCACACCCTCAAAATCCACTAACGGAGTTTTACCGTCAGAGGATGTGAACTAACAGGATCGGAATCATTAGTTATAATCAAACCATAAAACAAAGTTTTAAAACCATGAAAACGTTTACGAGTAATTAAATGCGGAAGCGTAAAACCATAGAAACCAATGTTGCGTCACGCAGGACGACTTAAAACCCAATGATAACAGTTTAAAATATGTTTGCATAATTAAAAGTGTTTCAAGCAATGCATGATCCTAAACTGCGCGCCCACCTCGGATACCTGAGAATAACATACTAAAAGTGTCAACACAGGGTTGGTGAGTTCACGAGTTCAAATAAAATAAAGCATTAGCGTTTGCGTTCAGCGTTTTGCGTTCAGCGTTTTGCGTTAAGCGTTTTGCGTTAAGCGATACCAGATAGTGTTATGTCAATTATATATCTATAGGTAGCTAGCCTATAAAACAAGTATTACTAAGTGTTCGACACCGAAGCTGACTGTTTATCATTTGCCTTGCCACCAGGTCTATCCCGACCATGGTATGTGTTTAGCCAAGATTACACCCACTCGACCTCCAGTCGAGTTTAGCGTTGGGTGGGGTTTGTCAAACCCAGTAGTACTACTCAACAATGACTCGCTATTATCCAATATTAAACGGTTCGATGTGAATAAAGGACTTTAGTTAACGCGTTTTCCACTTAGTCTTTACAAGTGATATATAATTTATACTAACAAAATCTTAAATGCGTTTTTTCGGAGTATGTTATCTCCCCAAGTGAAAAGTGTTTGAAAACAGTTTAAAAGGGGTAAGTGAACTCACTGTTTGCGAAGTATTCCCAAAATAATTCACCAAGATGCGCGTCACAGAAAAACTCTCTCTAGTGTTCTAAAACAACAAAGAGATTTTTCTAAGTGTCGGAATATTATCGAGTCTCTAGACCCGGCACATAATACCTATGCACACAACATGTTTCGTGTTTCGTTTGTGAATCGTGTGTGACTTTAACAAGTGTATTTGTGATACGTTACATGTGTGAGCATTTATTTACGTGTCATGTAATCATAATGTACATCACTAGCAATTACTCCCCGTAAGGGCAATTTGGTCAACACATAACAATTAACTAGCAATTATTCCCCACGAGGGCAATTTGGTCAAATCATGACAATCAATTAGCAATTATTCCCCGCAAGGGCATTTTGGTCAAAGCACGAAAATTAATTAGCAATCATTCCCCTCAATGGCAATTTGGTCAAAACACGATAATAAATTAGCAATCACGTTGTTTCATGCAACTTTCACAAAATTCAGCAACTAGTTTCTTAACGACAGAATTTCTACTTGAAAAACTAGTCTATCCCACCGATTATAGCATCACAATTAATTTACCAAAAATCATCACAAAAGCATATATGTCCTAGGTTTCCAGAACATATTTTATTATATTTTTATTCCACATAGGTTTCTCACAATAATTAAATCATTACAGAAAACTCATAACAGTCAAATTCATGCGCAACAGAATGTTATTTGAAATTACCGTTAAACGAAAAATCCAATAAATGCAAGACCACTTGGGTTAGGTTCCTAACTCAATAAGTCAACTTTCAGGAGTAGAACCAACCCAATTGGTCTCGTAGTTCATGAGATATAACATTTACAAAACAACCTAACAGCAGGTCTAACAACTCAGCTTTGCACAACGTTTTTGTAAAATCATAAAAGTTAACTTTTACACGTCCAAAAATTTCAAATTTATATTCTTTAGAAACTAGACTCAACCTAGTTTACTGTAGTATCAATTATCTCAATAAATTTTTATTTTACACCCCGTTACAGTCAATCAAACATCAACAACACAATCTGTCCAGAAACTGTTTGCATCCAAACTCAACAATTTAACTATCTATGGACCACAAATCATTCATATAACATTCTAGACACCATAACTACTATCCATGCATATCAATTACACCATACATACATAGTTAGGGTTTTATTTGATCTCAAACTCAAAGACACAACAATTAACATGCAATAATATCAAAACTAGTTATCAAATCATCATCAATACACCATCAAATCAACAACAATCATATGACACCATACATAGGAAAAATAGGACCTAGGGTTTGTAATTTATACCTTCAAAAGCACCAATACAAGCAATAGGAAGGTAGGAGATGGCTATAAACGGATATAGGATGCTTCAATTGTGAAAGACAAGATCCAAATCCAAGAGGTATGTGTGTGTGTGAACCGATTGTGAGGAGAGGGGGGGGGGTGTTTGGCCATCGGTTTTGGGAAGAGGGAGAGGGAGGAGAGGTTAGGGTTTTATAATATTAATAATAATAACATGTTACACTTTAGTCCCTAAACTTCCAAATGTTACATCTCTAGCTTAATTAATTGGGTTCTTGTTTCTTGTTTAGCATTCCACATAACATAATCAAGTAACACATATGTCAAACACATAATTATCACATAATTATTGTTTTGACGTTTTTTGTTTATTCCCTAATCATTTGCGTCAACTCGTTTGCGTTTCGGTGCAATTCCCGAAAGACTACACATGTAGTAAGTGTCAAGCGTCATTTAAACCCTAGTTTAAATGTAATGAGGTGTGCGTTATAGATTCAGTAATCTTTAAGTTTGAATTGACGGAGTTGAGTTAACAGAGTTAACGGAGTTAACCTGAAATTGACGATTGTCACAGGAAGACCATTAGTAAATTCTCTAAGACGAATGAGAGGTTCATTCATTACAAGAACACACGAATTTAACTTATTTGTTGTTAAGGTTCAACGAATGTGTTCATTTGTATCCATTAGAAATGAATGACCTGCCATTCATTGATTATAACGAAAATGCATCAATGATTATCTAACTTTGACCCAAATTGTCAAAATCAAAATTGATAAGAACAAAAATGGTCACCATGCACTAGATTTACAACTAATCCATGAATCACGATGAATCAATATAAAATTTGAATCAATAGGCTCGTATACTCATCGTCACTCAACCCTAATCAACCAAACACCTAAACATGTGTTTTATTTGTGCATTTGATATATATATATATATATATATATATATATATATATAACAGATTGAAAAAGCGATTAATTAACCTAGTAAATGTTGAAGAAATTTGTCTAGTTTTATTGCGTTTGCTTCGTTTTTACCTTATGTATCTTAATCAGTCAACGAAAATTGATTTGGTGAAGGTCAAAAAATCTTGAAAACATTCGCAGAGTTTGTCTTAGGTTTTGGCATAAACGAGGTGAAAGAATGAAGAGATTCGTTCACCCACTGTTCATTATATACATTTAGATCTACACGCAACCCTAAGAAGATGAATAGGCTCGTTCTTTAATTCAAAATTAATGAATGACCTATATTCGTTTCTTCATTTGTTACACAAGTTAATGGATCAAGAATAAGTTAAACTTCATAATGAATCAGTAATGATTCATTATTCATTCGTTTTCAATATAAATGACGAATGTGGTCATTCATTATCAGTGTAGCGGAAGCGAATGAATTTAACGAATAAGCATATTCGTTATACCTTAAAAGTACAAATGACCATCATTCGTTATTAATATAACAACGAATAGGTTCTATTCGTTATTCTCAAAATGACGAATGGGGATTAGAAATCCATTAAAAATGAAAAGTTTCATTTTCAATAAATAACAATTAAATAATGCATCGAAACTCATGTCCTGATGAAATTTACCTTAGATACTTTACCACTCGGGGTAAAATGTAGTACCTTAACATACTTTGCGTTCAAAATACATAAGTTAAATGAATTAACTTAAAGCCGGTTAACTTAAAAAAAATTAAATAAAAACGTGGAAAAATCGTTTTGGTATTTTCTTTTTTAAAATAGTACCCATTAGCTCGGAAATCGATAATAAAGCAAAAATCAAAATAAACACAAAATATTTTTGTATTTTGTATATTTTCGAATTAAAAACAATTAAAACTAAAACTGTATGAAATCTATATTATGAAAACAGTACACATTTTTGTAAGTTGAGAAGAAAATCATATTTACCAAATTGCCCTTCCACCTCAGTTTTATATTTCAACGTTATTATGACTGGCGTTAAGTCGATCATTGATATTTTTGTCCACTTAAATCTTAGAACAAACTTTCAAGCATTTTTGTGATATGATTTAGGTTCAATTAAAGCACATATTATCAGAAACTATCAGCCTCTAATATCGATTCAGGCTTAATTTGGCTTTTACCATGTCACTCCAACTTAACTTAAACCATTTTTCCTGAAGATCAAAATATATGATTTATATTGATTAATCAATCTAAGCTCATAATCCCTACTACTAGGTATACCCCCTTTATCAAGCAATACAACAAGCTTCCTTTACTGTGAGTGAGTATGCACGAGTTCATCTGTAGGCTTATACACATTGTATCTTCTAGGGTCCGTTTCTTACTTGTATTAAGATGCACACAAGGGAGCAAAAATGTATGACTCACAGTGGATTTTGATCAAGTCAGTAATGAGTTTGTACAAGGTACATCGGTGATCAAGTTTATTGACTTTGGGTTTGCTCTAAACGCTTTTAAAATATTCAGATTTTGAGTATCCAGACAATAAACAGCATAAAGACTCACAATGTCCCGAAACTGGATGCATACCATCAATATAGGATTTGAGGCAATAAGACCATACACCATTAAAGTGTTAACCATAAACTAGATGCATTTTATTTAGAACTTTTGTTTTTGATGATTAAACCGACATAAGGCTTGAGTATGAAATGCTATTACATTTCTGCATTCATTGCCAAGACTTTTGGAAAAGACTAACACCTCTTTCAAATTGGAAATTCTTATGTTTATATCACATACTTTACTCTTACGGTTTGATTAAGACCTACCAATGCAGCTAAGCACACAATCTTTTAAGCTTATTTTTTTTCTGGATATGAGACTAGATGATCAATTTACTATCATCTTCTCTTTTTGATTCAAAACTCATTTTTGAGGAGCAATTATTTAATATTTTTGTATTTTAGAAATATTTAAATAGTTTTAGTTTTTCTTTATACAAACAAGAATCACAATATATTTGTATTTTTCCATTTTCTCCTCCAAATACCAAAATATTAAAATAACCAAAACAAAATAAAAGCTGTACAAACTAAAAGTTGATTATCCGAGCTTAAGGATATCAGCAAGAGTTTTTAACCCGTTTAAACCAAGCAAAAAGTTAAAGCGAGTTTTGTCAAAAGCTTTGGTAAACATATCAGCTTTCTGAAAATCCGAGTGCACCTTCTCCAAATTGATTAATTTCTTTTCAAAACAATCACGGATAAAATGATATCGAATATCGATATGCTTTGTCTTAGAGTGGTGCACAGGGTTCTTCGTGATACAAATAGTAGCTGAGTTATCAATATATATGGAAGTAGTAAGAAAATTCAAACCGTAATCCCGCAAGTGTTGCTGGATCCAAAGAACCAGTGAAAGGCAAGTCAAGGCTACCATATACTCTACTTCTGCGGTTGAGGTGGAGACCGTTGTCTGCTTCTTACACTGCCAGGAAACAAGTCGGCTTCTTCGAAATTGACAGCCCGCCGTAGTTGACTTGAAAATAATTTTGCACCCCCCGTAGTCCAAATCGAAAAACACAGTGAGATCAAAGCTATCATCCTTGGGATACCATAACCCGGTGTCAGGATTACCTCTCAGATAGTGAAGTATATGTTTTACCACCGCTAGATGAGTCACTCTGGGACTCGATTGGTACCTGGCACATAAACAAACAACAAACATAATATCAGGACGAGAAGCATTAGGATACATTAAAGAACCTATCATTGCTTGATATAGGGTAGGATCAACGGTATCCTCCAATTCGTCCGGTGACAAATTGTGACCCACATGTAGAGGCGTCGAAGGGAATTTTCCGGCTGTTATCTTGAATCTGCTCAAGACGTCGTTCACATATTTCGTCTGATGTATAAAAATTCCGTCGTTATACCGAGGAACCTGCAACCCTATGAAAAAATTCGCCCCCCCCATCGAACTCATCTCGAATTCGTCTGCATTGACTTCTCAAAATCTTTACACATCTTGTCGTTTGTACAACCAAATATGATGTCATCAACATAAATCAGGACGGGGAGCAAATCTTCACCGATAGTGTTGTTGAAAAGAGTACAATCCATAGTCCCTCGTTTGAAGCTAGTATCCATTAGATGGTCAGCAAGCGTGCCGTACCAAGCTCTCGGGGCTTGTTGGAGACCCTAAAGAGCCTTGTTTAAACGATAAACACGGTCACGATAGTCTGGATCTTCAAAACAGGAGGCTATTTCACGAACACCTATTCATGAAGTTCCCCATTGAGAGACGCACTCTTGACGTCCATTTTATAAACTTTATGATGGACTTGGTTTGCCCAAGACACATATTATAACTGATGTGGTTAGTACGTTATGATCCAAGTCGGGTGATACCCAATAAAAAGCTAGACAAACACCATGATATTTATTGTTGATATGATCTAACAAATAGATATTAACACTTATGATATTTAGAATATATGGGTTTCTAAATATTTGCACTTGAGGAATCAATAAATTATATGGATAATTTATTTAGAGAGATTATCTTATGATATTATTTAAGTTGGTTAAATAATATATATGATAATGGTTATGATATATTGCATGAAACTTATGTCATGTTAAAAGTGTTACATGTCATAAAGTTTCAATAGACCTGCGACTAGTACATGAAGTATTAGTCATGTGACTAGTACATGGAGTATTAGTATGTTACAAGAAAAGAAAGAGAAAATATAATAAATGGGCTGGTAGGGCCGGCCATTTATGGGGGAAACTTCCCACCTAGTTAAAATTAATTATCCCTCTTTATATTGTTTCTTGGAACACAACATAATATACAACCACTCAAAACACATGCAATATTGAATCTCTCTCCTCTCTCTTTTCTGTCTTTGAAATCGTCCAAAGGACACAAAGAGGAGATTTTCTTGTGCAAGTGTTATCAAATCCTAGCAAGAAAGGGTGTTTGTTGGATGCTTGTGGGTATACAAGGTTGAGGCTCTTCTCCCCTTGAAGACTAGCCTTTCAAATCATCATCTCCTTCATTTCTTGGAGCCTTGAAGGTTTATTACATAAACACCCTATGGTTGTTTTTTGATAACATGTATTCTTGCATATGGATCCGGGTTTTGGGTTTTACATATAAAACCGGTTTTATATCAATCTAAATAACAAGATTTAAAACTAATTAATCCGCTGCGTTTTTCATATAAATGGGTTTATATGACTTTGATAATCTTGTTAAAACCCAACATCAGCATCAAGAGCCGCTTATACGGGCACATGCTTCAATAGATCTAAAAGTTTTTTGGGTTTTATGGTGTGCTTCACCATATGGCCGAATTTATTTGGGTTTTTGTTACCCCATGGTTTTTCAAGATTATACTTTACATGCATGTGGTTATCATGAAGAATTAAGTCATTTGGATGATTGGTTGTTTTGTTTTGACAAAACTCAAAAGTTTTGGCTTACTTAACCTTTGCCGAAAGTTTGATGTAACAAAGGGAAACCATTTAGACTTGCAATACTTGAATATTTATATTTGTATTGGATTTTCATAACCTTGCCATGGTCTTGTGTTTGGATGAATGTTTGTGTTGTGGTTCATTTGATTATTCAATATGCTTGTAATATTTATTTATTTGGGTTTGTAATCTATTTATTTATTCATATTGGTTTGTAACAATAAGCAGATTAGTTGTATTTCTTTTACTAGAGAAAAATGTATTAGGATAAATATATATATATATATATATATATATATATACACTAATAAAAAAGGGTGCACAAAAAGTTAGGGTTTTAGGTTTTGGGCCTTAATGGACCTCATAATCCAAGATGGTATTTTAGGCCAATGACCAAAGCCCAAACTTGGAAGCCCATGGAAGCTAGGAGATGAAGTTGGAGCCTAAAAGGAAGCCCAAATAAAGTTGAAAAGTCACAACACAAAGTGGACACCTAAAGCATTTGGATGCGGGATTTAGTGGGAGTTCACCGACACATGCCTTTGTTCATCTTGTCCCTTAGGAGAGACCTTTAGCACACTTGTTTCGGTCAACAAGTGTTGTCAAGTTTAGGAGGCTGTGGTTTTGAACTTATGGTTGTTTTATTTATGCTTGCTTGGTTGATTTATATTTTTTGTTTTATCATATTTGGATATGGAGAAGTTAGCACCTTAAAATCAACAACTTGCATAAAATTGGTTCCATATAAATCATTAGATAATAATTTTTGGTTTTATTAAAGGTTAATTATTTCACAATAAAATGGGTTTTATTAAAAGGAATTTTGTAAATTGGTTTTCAAACTAAGTACCATACATTTGAGCGCATGCAAATGCAAGGTACATAAATTGTTTCCCAATTTAGAATTTAAAAACATAAATCCCTTTTAAAAACTAGTCTAACACCATCCTTTTACATGACACTCGAATCACTTGGGAACTCGATGTGGGATAAAGGTCACATAACCACATTGGAGAAAACTTGTGAGTTTGAGATGGGTTTGCCATATTTGTGGGATAAAGGTCACCTAACCACTTGTATGTGCAAATTAACATGTGTATGTAAGTAGGATGACTTAATTTGGAAACCATGTGAATAGGGTTACCGAAGCATGGCGTACAAAGGTGTTTATGAGATAAACATTCCAACTAAACATATGATGTTTAACCGATCCCATAAAACTAGAAATTGCAAACGGTTGCAATCGTCAAATGTTGACTACCTTGCTAATTCAATAGTAGGATAAAGCTCACCTAACTACTATATGAATATTACGTTGGGTTCTATATTTTAATCATTAATTTTCTTGGAGACATAAAGGGTATTAACGATTAAAATTATTAAATGATATCGAAAATACTAAAATTGTGCTTTGTTAAATTATGTAGATGGACGTAATCAACAATCCACCTAACGCAATTATCCCACCCGTACATAACCTATCACTAAGAGCTATACTTGATAAGGATCATCTTAACTATAACAATTTTATGGATTGGTATCGAAATTTGAGAATTGTTCTCAAAAAAGAAAAGAAATCCTATATATTGGACGATCCTATTCCCAATGAACCAAACATTGACGATTTAGATGCCTATAATGATTGGTTGAAATACACCGAGGATTCGGTGAGAGTTTCTTGCCTCATGTTAAGAACTATGATTTCCGAGATTCATAAGGATTTTGAAAATCATGGGGCATATTACATGATCACCCAACTTAAAGAAATGTTCCTTACTCAAGCTAGGGTGGAACCCTTAGAAATGGTTCGAGCGCTTCATGCATGTCGTATGGAAGAAACACAATCGATTTCATCTTATGTGCTTAAGATATAAAGCCACATTGACCAACTCGAACGGCTAAATTGTCCCGTCTCAAAAGAGTTAGCCACGGATATGATCCTTAATGGCATAACCAAAAGATTTGAGACTTTTGTCATGAACTACAACATGAATGAATGGGACAAGAGCATTGGTGAGCTTCACGCAATGTTTAATAAGGCCGAAGCGGGAATGGGTAAAAAGGTTCTTACTGGTTCTCACGATCAATGAAGGTGGCAATAAGAAGAGGCATCAGCCGAAACCTAAGGCTGAAGTTGCCAAAGGCGAGGGACCCATCAAGGGTAAGTTCAAAGGGAAGACTAAAGAGGAATATTATCTCCGTTTGACTAGGAATATTATCTCCGTTTTTCTTTTAAGACAATGTGGTTATTATTTGAAATTTGTGGACAATGGTATTTGTGTTTTTATGAATGATGTCTTTTATTTTATAGCAATTCCGTCTAATGACATTTATGAATTAGTTCATGATAACACATCCTTTGATAACACATTGTACCAATCAAGCACCCAGAAACTCAAAATGGATTTGAGTAAGACTTATCTTTTGCATTGTTGCCTTGGTCACATAAATAAGGATCGCATACATACACTTCAAACAATGGTCTTTTTGAATCAAATGATGATTCATTTGATAAGTGTGAATCTTGTTTACAAGGAAATATGACCAAGGAACCCTTTAGTGGAACTAATGAAAGGGCAAAAGACTTATTAGGTATCATACATTTGGATGTATGTGGTCCTTATAAGGCAATGACAAGGAATTGTGAAAGATACTTCATTACCTTTATCGATGATTATAGTCGTTATGGGTATGTGTAATTATTAAGACACAAAGAAGAAGCTTTTGAAATGTTCAAAGTCTTCCAAAATGAAGTAGAAAATCAACTCAATAAGACCATCAAAGTACTTCGTTCGGATAGAGGAGGTGAATACCTTAGTGATGCTTTTCAAGATCATCATAGGAGTTGTGGGATCATCTCACAAATCACTTGTAACACCCCGTAACCACAGCGGAAACGTACACGGGATGCAACAGACACATCTGATATCAACAGCATTGCTTATAAAGAAAACACCACTACATTAATTTAAGCGGATTACATTGTTCCGAGTTTCGTTACCATCTAGGTGTTATCACATAAGTTTTACCGATAGTACATTAACATATTTAAAACAAAATATAGATCCTTAATCTTTCACAAAATAGCACACATCATCAAGCACGTATCACTCATTCCAATTTGGGTGTACCTAGAAAGCATGTAAAGAAAACGGGTCAACTACGAATAGTTGGTGAGTTTCACTGATTTAAATAAACATTGACAATTTATTATAATAAATCATATATTAGCGATGTAATTATGCTGAGCCCACAAGTGAAACCTCTGACTATCACACACAATCCCCGTGGCATATCCCCTGCCCACGGACCCGTGACATATCCCCCGTCCACGGAACTGCCCCAAACCGCTAGTCTAACATTACATAGCAAAATATATATAACACCCAAAATAGACATGTGCAACTGGCTGGGAAACATCAGCAAATCCATGCCGGACCAGTTGGGCTTGTCAGACCAATAGTACTATTCACACTCTACCGGCTTTTAGCTAATCACTCGTGTTGCGGGGCCTTACAATGTTAGCAACTCAGACAATTACCATCTTAGTACATTTCCGTACGATTCCCGTACAATAAACATTATATAAATACATTCATTTCCATGCGATCGGCATGTACTTAAACACTTTGATAATAACATGCTTTCCGCCCCGGGAAAATATTTAAAACACTTCAATAAAAAGGGGCTCGTGAAACTCACCTTTTTGTGAGCGAAGATGTAATACTGTGTACAGCTACCGGTCCGGATCTGTAATACGATCCCAAAGTCGTTACTACACAATTTCTATTAATATATCTTAAATTCGTGTTAACCGGTACGTCCGGGGACACTGTTAACCCAGTACTGTACACGATCCGGGGACAATGTTAACCCGATACACTTCTCAGGACTTAGATTGTGCTATCACTTAGAGTTCTTTAGTCAAACTACCATTAGTTTGTTTTCTCGTTTTGCGTGCCTAGCACGGTTATTCGTCTTTATGTTTTCAAAAATGAGTTTGGCCACATACGACCCGAAAATAGTTGTTATTGATATTTTAAATAAAGTGGTGAAATTAGAGCTCGGTTTAGACTCCCCGTTTGGCCGCGGGGCCCGTTTCCGTCTTTAATATGCCGGAAACGACTAAATCGGGTAAAATTACCCAAATCATCCGAATTATTTTCGGATGATTTATTTTTACTTGATTAACTTAGTTTCATGAAAATAGTCCATTTTTAGGGTTTTTATGCACCAGTCAGCTCGCTTAGGCGAACTTTGCCGGTTTATACGTTTTAAGCTTTAAAAGTTTGTTTTTATGTTCTGTTTAGCACAAATAATTATCCGTTTAGTATCGGGTCTTGAAATTTTGCTCAAATTAGTTTTTGACAGTAAGGAATTTTATAAAAATATTTCCAGAATTAATTTTTATATTTAACATTTATTTATCTATTTTTAAACGTCATTTAAACATCAAATATGTCGAAAATACCAAACGACCTTAGAAAAATCCCAAATTTTTCTGGGATGACTCTTGCCATCCACATATTTCCCAGTAATTTTTACAGAACCAAAAACTCATTTTTTCAAGCTATTTTTACCAAAACCGAGCTAGAAAACCCTAGATCTCGTTTTACTGAAAAGCCTACTTAGACTTCTCCAATGGACCTGAAATTTTGTGTGTGACTTTTATATGTTATAAAAACCTTATCTAAATTTTTACAGAATTTTTCATGATGTTTAGCTATTTTTCACCATGTTTAGCCAAAACCGAGCATTAAATTCACCAAATATTCATCCTTTATCAAAAAATTACCAAAATTTCACAGATCTCATATTTTCATGTGTAGATCATCTTTGTGAAATTTCATGACTCAAATCTAAGTCTACCACAATCTGTCCAAATCTTACAAATCATACGAAAAACCGAACTACCTTGTGTTTCTAGCTTTAGATCGCAAAGATCTTGATTTCTAGCCTTTGCTAGCAACTAGATACAACACCTACAAGCACAACAACACCACACCAAGCAAGTTATACCCACAATCAAGCCATTTCTTTCATGGTTTCGGTTAAGACATCAAAACAAAGATTTTAACCGTAAAAATTAGTTTTCGACTCTTTTAGCTCCTTTCTTGGACCAAGATCCCTTGTATAACTTGTATACATCACTTGATCATGCAAGAATCGGTTTCATCTCGGGTTTTCACCCATTTTTCACTGAAACCTCATTTTCTTGTAAATGACTCGAGAAAAAGACGATGAACACGACTATAATCCGATCTTTACCTCGGTTTCTTGGTATAAATCAAAGGGGGTTGGATGAATGTGTAAAGGGTTGAGTGGATTTGGGGAGTTGGGATGTAGAAAAAAGAAAAATGAAATGTGTGTGTGTGTGCATAGGACCGATCGGTCCAATGTAAGGTGGGGGGGGGCCCACATCTCAAACCATGGCCACACATTTGGATTGTGTAATCCGGATAATGTTGTGGATAATCTGGTTCAGTTCGTTTTTCGGTTAAACACTTAATTCGGCTTAAAACGAGGCTAAAATGGTCGTTTTTCGGCTTAAAAATAAAATTTATATAAAACCGATTTAAAATCTTTAAAAACTTAAACCATGACATTTATTGACTCAACACATCATATTGTCGGTCATTGTGCATCTTTTTCGGCTTGATCGATCGTCTCTTGCTTGGTTTGATGTTAAAGGTTTCGTTTAACGTACCGACGTACTAATAAATCGAAATCCTTTTTCTGTGCTATAATTCACTCATCCCGATGCCTTAATACTTCGTAAACCTTACTAAACATCATATATTTCATCTATGACGTAATCCCCGATTCGTTTGGGTTTCAATAACCGTTCATCGGTTAATCGTAATTCCAATACGACTAACTGTACATTCGAGTATAATTCGTACTGGGAATCTTATATACTCGTACAGACACATTATAATTCATATATTTAGTATTAAATAACACATAAATGGTATATTCCGGCTAGGGTATACCTTAATTTGCCGGAATCGTTACATTCTCCCCCCGTTATAAAAATTTCATCCTCGAAATTTTACGCATCAACTACTTCCTTTTGCGGAAATAGGTGGGGGTATTTCTTCCGAAATTCGTCCTTTCGTTCCCAAGTATATTCTGGGCCTCGTTGCGAGTTCCATCTAACTTTGACCAACGAGATCTTATTGTGTCTAAGTTGCTTGATCTTCCCGTCTACTATTTCTATGGGCTCCTCTACAATGTTGAGCTTATCATTTATTTGGACACCCTCTAAAGATAACACCGATGTCTCATCCGACAGACACCTTTTCAAGTTCGACACGTGAAACACGTTGTGAACTGCACTCAGTTCATCAGGCAGTTCTAATCGGTATGCTACAGGACCGATTTTTACAATAATGTCGAACGGTCCAATGTATCTAGGGGCTAACTTCCCCGCCTTTCCAAATCTGACTACTCCTTTCCAAGGTGATACTTTCAAATACACTTTATCACCTTTCTCAAATGATAACGGTTTTCTACGGGTATTGGCATAACTCTTCTGCCGATCCCGTGCGGCCTTCTGATTGTTCTTAATTTCAAGGATTTTGCTGGTCGTTTCCTGGACCAGATCTGATCTAATAACCTGTGTGTCGCCCACTTCAGTCCAGCAGAGTGGTGATCGGCACTTCCGTCCATACAATGCTTCGTAAGGTGCTGCCTTTATACTGCTATGGTAACTGTTATTATAGGAAAATTCAACGAGTGGGAGATGTTGATCCCAATTTCCTTTAAAATCCAGTACGCATGGACGAAGCAAATCCTCCAGGGTTTGGATGGTCCTCTCAGACTGGCCATCGGTCTGAGGGTGGTAAGCTGTGCTTAGATCAATACGCGTTCCCAGCGCTTCTTGCACAGCTTGCCAAAGTTTGGAGGTGAAATGGCTATCCCGATCGGAGATGATCGATATGGGTATACCATGACGAGACACAATTTCATTTATATAAATCTGCGCAAGTCTCTCAGTGTTATAATTATTTCTAATCGGAATAAAATGTGCCGATTTGGTTAATCGATCCACGACTACCCAAATTGCATCATGTCCTCGATACGTCTTGGGGAGATGTGTCACAAAATCCATCGTGATCTGCTCCCACTTCCATTCAGGAATTTCCGGTTGTTGTAACATTCCCGAGGGTTTCTGGTGCTCCGCCCTAACCCTCGCACACGTCGTACACTTGCCGACGTATGTGGCTATATCCTTTTTCATACCCGGCCACCAGTAGAACTCCTTCACATCCTTGTACATCTTATCCGATCCCGGATGTATGGAATATTTTGATTTATGCGCTTCGTCCATGATTAATTCACGAAGGCCATAGAGGGTCGGGATCCAAATCCGATTTTTGAAATAGAGAATTTCGTCCACGCGCTGTTCGAAATTCTTCTCGTTACCGTAAAGTCCCTCTTTTTCCAATGGTTCCTCTTTCAACGCCTCGCGTTGAGCGACTCGAATTAAATCTGAAAGGTTCGACTGGACAATCATCCCCAGCGCTCGCACATGCAATGGTTTAACTCGATCTTTCCTACTCAAGGCATCGGCTACAACGTTAGCCTTGCCGGGGTGATAACGGATGTCACAGTCATAGTCGCTTAACAACTCGACCCATCTTCGTTGCCTCATATTCTGTTCTTTCTGATCGAATATGTGTTGCAAACTTTTATGATCGGTGAAGATGGTGCACTTTGTACCATAGAGATAATGTCTCCAGATTTTAAGTGCGAAGATAACTGCTCCCAGTTCTAAGTCAAGAGTAGTGTAATTTTTCTCGTGTATTTTTAACTGACGAGAAGCATAGGCTATAACCTTATTATTTTGCATCAACACGCATCCTAACCCTCTCCGGGATGCGTCACAATACACGACAAAACCATCGTCCCCGTCGGGGAGACTTAAGATCGGCGCTTGGCACAATCTTTGTTTTAGCGTTTGAAACGCCGTTTCCTGCTCTTCACCCCATTCATACTTTCGATCTTTTTGGGTCAAAAGGGTTAAAGGTTGGGCAATGCTGGAAAAGTTCTCTATAAATCGACGATAATATCCAGCTAAGCCTAAGAATTGGCGGATTTCCTTTGGCGATTTAGGCGCTTGCCAATTCTTAACTGCTTCAACCTTACTTGGATCAACGTGAATTCCTTGATGGTTTATAACGTGACCAAGGAATTGCACTTCTTGTAACCAAAAGTTACACTTGGAGAATTTTGCATACAACTTCTCCTGATTTAGAAGCTCTAAAATTAATCTCAAGTGTTGCTCGTGCTCTTCTTTACTCTTCGAGTATATCAAAATATCATCAATAAACACGATGACGAATTTATTGAGGTAGGGTTTACAGACTCGATTCATGAGATCCATGAATACTGCTGGCGCATTTGTTAGCCCGAAAGGCATAACTAAGAACTCGTAATGGCCGTAGCGAGTCCGGAATGCGGTTTTTGGGATATCCTCCTCCTGAATTCTAACCTGATGGTATCCCGATCTAAGATCAATATTTGAGAAATAGCTCGCACCTTACAGTTGGTCGAACAGGTCATCAATTCGGGGGAGAGGATACCTATTTTTGATTGTCAACTTGTTCAGCTCCCTGTAATCAATGCACATTCTAAGGCTTCAGTCCTTCTTTTTCACGAATAGTACCGGTGCACCCCACGGGGAATAACTACGACGTATAAATCCTTTATCCAACAATTCTTGCAATTGGTTGGATAATTCTTGCATTTCTGATGGTGCAAGTCGGTAGGGTGCCTTAGCAACAGGGCCAGCTTGAGGTAATAGATCGATTCTAAATTCGACCTGTCGGGTTGGCGGTAATCCAGGAAGTTCTTCTGGGAAGACTTGTGGAAATTCGCGTACCACTGGAATATCATCCACCCGTTTCTCCTCAGAATCAGTGGCCGTCAAGCTTGCTAGATACGCCACGCATCCTTGGCGTATGTATTTTAACACCTTGAGGTGGGATATAAATGGTATCATGGTGCCTGACTTTTCTCCTTGCACTAATATCTCTTCGTCATCCGACACCCGGATCTTGATGATTTTCTTTTCACAGTTAATTTTTACCTTGTTACGTGCTAACCAATCCATTCCCACTATCACGTTAAAACTACCCAATTCTACCGGTAACAAGTCAATCGGAAGGGATTGATCGTTCAGAATAAAAGGGCAATTCCAAAATATCTGATTAACTATCGTGGTTGTACCGTTAGCTACTTCTACAGTATAAGGTTCTATGGTTTCACTAATCGGAAGGTTTGCTATTGACAGAAACTTGACAGAGACAAAACTTCTATCGGCGCCTGTATCAAATAAAACAGAAGCGTAATGATCAGAGACGAGGAATGTACCTGTCACTACGCTGGGGTCCTGGCGTGCTTCGTTCGCCCCCAACACAAAAGCTCGGCCTCTCGTCTGATTGGACGACGATGCCTGACCCACTGCTTGTCTCCCATTTCCTCCCTGGTTCAGCCTCGGACAGTTTCTCTTGAAGTGATCTGTGCTGCCACATTCAAAGCAAGCACAGCTAGTGGTCATCATTTGGTTTCCTTGTGGGTTTTGTTGTCGGGTTGGTTGGGTCCTAAATGGCTGCGCACGGATAGGTTGCGGTTGTCGGTTCAGGTTGTTCAGGGTTGTCCTACAACTCGGTGCGTAGTGCCCATTTCTGCCATACCGATGGCACACTACCTCTTTGCACACGCCACCATGCTGGCAACCGCATTTCCCACATTTAGGGAATGTCCCTTTCTGCGATTCCTGCCTTCCGCCTGAACTAGTCAGGTGTAGTTCTGGGCAGCGGGCCTAGCACGTTTACTTTGCTGCTTCTCCCGGATCCTATTGTCATACGTACCTCGCTTTCCCCCAGCAGACTCTCCTGCCACCTTCAGTGACCCACTCCTCACGAAATCGTATGTGACGATACCAGCTTGCATCACCACACTCTCAAACGTCTGGTGTCCCCCAGAGTTGACTATACTCCTTACTAGTGGAGTTAGTCCCCATATATAACGCTCAACCCTCTTTGACTCTGGGGTGACTAACCATGGCACTAATCGTGACAATTCATTAAATCGGTTTGTATAACCTAAGTGGTCTGCCCCCTGCATCTCCAGGTTCCACAATTCGTTTTCTAATTTTTGCAATTCGTTTTTCGGGCAGAAATGTTCCAGTACGAGAGCCTTGAGCTCTGTCCAGGTCATGCGGTTTGTCGCCGCCAGACCGCGAGTCTGCACTATGGTGTTCCACCATGTCAAGGCATGGTCCGTGAACGTGCAGGTAGCATACTTAACAATGTAATCCTCAGGGCAGTTGCTGATGTTCACAACAGCCTCTATTTTCTCAATCCACTTAACCAACCCATTGGGTCCCTCAGACCCGCTAAATTCTAGGGGTTTGCACAACATAAAGTCTTTGATTGAACATCCCCTGGATACAGGAATTGGTTTAGTACGGTTCGTCTCTACCGTAGGTATAGGGCCATTACTATCTGTAACGACCACCCTAGGCGGTGCGCCATTACTCGGAATCGTGTTATCATTCTGTGGAGGATTAACATTTTGTTCCCCGTCATTATTGGTGGTCGTTTGATTGCTCGGAGGGGCTGGATTGGTCGAATTGTTAATACTGGCGGCGATGCGCGATACTATATCCGGTATCGCCGCCTCTAACTGTTGAGCAATCAAATGGCTCACGTCTACTTCCGACAATTGGGCTGAACGTTTTGGTTCCATTCTACACAACATCAAGAAAATATATATAATTAATACAAGTTCAAATCATAAAACACAACAAACATTCCATTCATTAATAACATTAGTACATTTTACATCCATATCAGTTCACATACGTTTCCTGTCATCATTACATAAGTTAAGTTTTCCTACATAGGGCCTATGTCGGCATCATCTCGACATAACCCACAATGGGTCAGTGCTTGAATGATACCCAAAAGTATCTATAACGATATACCCCAAAAGAGACCCTCTAAGGGCCAGTGGTTGTATTATAACTACCCAAGATTCACTCTATGTTAGCATCACCACTAACTGCTTACACAGGGTATCAAAAAGCGGCCCCTGTCTACTCCCGTCCTAACACAACTAAACACGGTGGTATACCAACCACACCAGCACCGCCGCCATCCCCACAATCACTGCCATTAAACCCCGGATCCGTGTTTCCATCCGGTCAATCAACCCCAGGGAGTAGGCGTCCTCCCTCCTCAGCTGCGCGATCGCATGCTGGCTGTCCAGTATGCAATCCACCAAGAGGTTCCTCCTCTGAATACCCACCGTCAAGGCGGTGGTGTGCTCATTCATCCGCTCGGTGAGCACCCGGAGCCACGCCGCCTCGGTGGAGGGACGCTCATCCCTCACTGGCCTGGGGGCGGGAGGACTCGCCTCTGTGGTAAGTGGATCTGGGTGGGGTAAAGGTAGGTGGAACATACGGGACACTGATCCGCGCCGTGAGGCGGGGACCTGGTCTGGGAGGGGTGAGGGTGACCTGAGGTTCGGGTGGGGTGGGAGACCTGGTAACCCTAGCAGGGGAGGACAAGCTAGCACTCCTAAGGCTAGTCTCAGAAGGCTCGGTGCTGGAAGCTAAGCGTACACTCCTAGAGTCCCCGGAACTGGCCTCTTCCGGGTCCTCCTCTACAGATAAACTTCGTGATCTTGACATGCTTACCTGTACACAAGTTAGCAAACATATAGTCCTTTTCATAATGTAAATCCTAATTAAATTAATATACACACATTCATACAACCTTGTCACATAAAAATATTATCATATACTTACACATATGTTGCCGATTTTACCTATTAAAGTCCCCCGTGACTTCCTCTGAATTCCCTCGTGCGGACAAGTCTGTTATTATGTTCCGGACCATAATAACTCACTTGTCCATCCAAGTTCATCCGAACCACGTCACAATAATTTATTAGTTGATATTCAGATCCTATAACACTTGAGCTACTGGTTATATTTTAGGTATCTTTTAAAGAAATCCTATTTCTTTATAACCAATGGCTCAGATACCAAATTCTGTAACACCCCGTAACCGCAGCGGAAACGTACACGGGATGCAACAGACACATCTGATATCAACAGCATTGCTTATAAAGAAAACACCACTACATTAATTTAAGCGGATTACATTGTTCCGAGTTTCGTTACCATCTAGGTGTTATCACATAAGTTTTACCGATAGTACATTAACATATTTAAAACAAAATATAGATCCTTAATCTTCCACAAAATAGCACACATCATCAAGCACGTATCACTCATTCCAATTTGGGTGTACCTAGAAAGCATGTAAAGAAAACGGGTCAACTACGAATAGTTGGTGAGTTTCACTGATTTAAATAAACATTGACAATTTATTATAATAAATCATATATTAGCGATGTAATTATGTTGAGCCCACAAGTGAAACCTCTGACTATCACACACAATCCCCATGGCATATCCCCTGCCCACGGACCCGTGACATATCCCCCGTCCACGGAACTGCCCCAAACCGCTATGTCTAACATTACATAGCAAAATATATATAACACCCAAAATAGACATGTGCAACTGGCTGGGAAACATCGTCAAATCCATGCCGGACCAGTTGGGCTTGTCAGACCAATAGTACTATTCACACTCTACCGGCTTTTAGCTAATCACTCGTGTTGCGGGGCCTTACAATGTTAGCAACTCAGACAATTACCATCTTAGTACATTTCCGTACGATTCCCGTACAATAAACATTATATAAATACATTCATTTCCATGCGATCGGCATGTACTTAAACACTTTGATAATAACATGCTTTCCGCCCCGGGAAAATATTTAAAACACTTCAATAAAAAGGGGCTCGTGAAACTCACCTTTTTGTGAGCGAAGATGTAATACTGTGTAAAGCTACCGGTCCGGATCTGTAATACGATCCCTAAGTCGTTACTACACAATTTCTATTAATATATCTTAAATTCGTGTTAACCGGTACGTCAGGGGACACTGTTAACCCAGTACCGTACACGATCCGGGGACAATGTTAACCCCGATACACTTCTCAGGAGTTAGATTGTGCTATCACTTAGAGTTCTTTAGTCAAACTACCATTAGTTTGTTTTCTCGTTTTGCGTGCCTAGCACGGTTATTCGTCTTTATGTTTTCAAAAATGAGTTTGGCCACATACGACCCAAAAATAGTTGTTATTGATATTTTAAATAAAGTGGTGAAATTAGAGCTCGGTTTAGACACCCCGTTTGGCCGCGGGGCCCGTTTCCGTCTTTAATATGCCGGAAACGACTAAATCGGGTAAAATTACCCAAATCATCCGAATTATTTTCGGATGATTTATTTTTACTTGATTAACTTAGTTTCATGAAAATAGTCCATTTTTAGGGTTTTTATGCACCAGTCAGCTCGCTTAGGCGAACTTTGCCGGTTTATACGTTTTAAGCTTTAAAAGTTTGTTTTTATGTTCTGTTTAGCACAAATAATTATCCGTTCAGTCTCGGGTCTTGAAATTTTGCTCAAATTAGTTTTTGACAGTAAGGAATTTTATAAAAATATTTCCAGAATTAATTTTTATATTTAACATTTATTTATCTATTTTTAAACGTCATTTAAACATCAAATATGTCGAAAATACCAAACGACCTTAGAAAAATCCCAAATTTTTCTGGGATGACTCTTGCCATCCACATATTTCCCAGTAATTTTTACAGAACCAAAAACTCATTTTTTCAAGCTATTTTTACCAAAACCGAGCTAGAAAACCCTAGATCTCGTTTTACTGAAAAGCCTACTTAGACTTCTCCAATGGACCTGAAATTTTGTGTGTGACTTTTATATGTTATAAAAACCTTATCTAAATTTTTACAGAATTTTTCATGATGTTTAGCTATTTTTCACCATGTTTAGCCAAAACCGAGCATTAAATTCACCAAATATTCATCCTTTATCCAAAAATTACCAAAATTTCACAGATCTCATATTTTCATGTGTAGATCATCTCTGTGAAATTTCATGACTCAAATCTAAGTCTACCACAATTGGTCCAAATCTTACAAATCATACGAAAAACCGAACTACCTTGTGTTTCTAGCTTTTGATCGCAAAGATCTTGATTTCTAGCCTTTGCTAGCAACTAGATATAACACCTACAAGCACAACAACACCACACCAAGCAAGTTATACCCACAATCAAGCCATTTCTTGCATGGTTTCGGTTAAGACATCAAAACAAAGATTTTAACCGTAAAAATTAGTTTTTGACTCTTTTAGCTCCTTTCTTGGACCAAGATCCCTTGTATAACTTGTATACATCACTTGATCATGCAAGAATCGGTTTCATCTCGGGTTTTCACCCATTTTTCACTGAAACCTCATTTTCTTGTAAATGACTCGAGAAAAAGACGATGAACACGACTATAATCCGATCTTTACCTCGGTTTCTTGGTATAAATCAAAGGGGGTTGGATGAATGTGTAAAGGGTTGAGTGGATTTGGGTAGTTGGGATGTAGAAAAAAGAAAAATGAAATGTGTGTGTGTGTGCATAGGACCGATCGGTCCAATGTAAGGTGGGGGGGGGCCCACATCTCAAACCATGGCCACACATTTGGATTGTGTAATCCGGATAATGTTGTGGATAATCTGGTTCAGTTCGTTTTTCGGTTAAACACTTAATTCGGCTTAAAACGAGGCTAAAATGGTCGTTTTTCGGCTTAAAAATAAAATTTATATAAAACCGATTTAAAATCTTTAAAAACTTAAACCATGACATTTATTGACTCAACACATCATATTGTCGGTCATTGTGCATCTTTTTCGGCTTGATCGATCGTCTCTTGCTTGGTTTGATGTTAAAGGTTTCGTTTAACGTACCGACGTACTAATAAATCGAAATCCTTTTTCTGTGCTATAATTCACTCATCCCGAAGCCTTAATACTTCGTAAACCTTACTAAACATCATATATTTCATCTATGACGTAATCCCCGATTCGTTTGGGTTTCAATAACCGTTCATCGGTTAATCGTAATTCCAATACGACTAACTGTACATTCGAGTATAATTCGTACTGGGAATCTTATATACTCGTACAGACACATTATAATTCATATATTTAGTATTAAATAACACATAAATGGTATATTCCGGCTAGGGTATACCTGAATTTGCCGGAATCGTTACATCACTCCACCCGGAACACCACAACATAATGGTGTTTCAGAAAGCAGGAATCGAACACTATTGGATATGACACGATCTATGAGGCTAGAAGCACATTGCCTCTATCATTTTGGGGTTTCACATTGCTCTCGGCAACCCGTATTCTAAATATGGCCACAACCAAGAAAGTGGACAAGACACCTTTTGAAATATGGCATGGATTGGTTCCATAATTATCATATTTAAAGGTATGGGGTTGTGAGGCTTATGTTAAGCACAACACCCAAACCAAACTTGAAAGTCTATCCACTAAGTGTATCTTTTTAGGATATCCCAAAGACTCTATGGGATATTATTTCTATAAACCAACCGAGCAAAAAGTGTTCATTGCTCTAAAGGCCGAGTTCTTGGAAACTAAGTTCCTTATGGAAGGAACTAGTAGAACAGTGGAACTCGAGGAGGACCGAGAACCGCAAACCGATACACATTTGGTAGATATTAGAACTCAACAAGAGGTTGTCGAGAATGATCAAATGGTTGATCAAGACACACAAAACGTTCAAAAATCTGGTAGAATTAGTAATCCACACGAAAGATATGGATTTTTCATGGATGAATGCTATGTGCTAGATTCAGATGAACCCACCACATACCATGGATACAATGTCACAATCATATTGTGACAAATGGCTTGAAGCTATGAACGTTGAGATGCAATCCATGCATGACAACCAAGTATGGGATTTGGTTGTACCACCTCTTAAATCCAAACCGGTTGGAAGTAAGTTGGTATTCAAGAAGAAAACCGATATGCATGGAAACATGGATACTTAAATAACAAGACTTGTAGCCAAAGGTTTAACTCAATCTCAAGGGGTTGATTATGATGAGACCTTTTCGCTCGTGGCAATGCTAAAGTTAATTAGGATATTATTTGCAAATGGATGTCAAAACCTCTTTTCTAAATGGACATCTAGTAGAAGATGTCTATATGGTTCAACCCAAAGGTTTTGTCGATCCACAACATCCTAATAAAGTATGCTAGTTAAAGAAATCAATCTATGGATTGAAACAAGTATCTAGGAGTTGGAATCACCATTTTGATGAAGAGGTTAAAAATTTGGATTCATCTTGAACGCTGATGAAGCCTGTGTGTATAAGAAAGCTAGTGGGAGCATCATTACTTTCTTAGTATTGTATGTTGATGACATACTGTTGTTTGGAAATGACATTCCAACCTTGGAAGGTGTAAAAGCTTGGCTTGGGAGTTGTTTTTCCATCAAAGATCTTGGTTAAGCCGCCTTTATTTTGGGAGTAAAGATCTATAGGGATAGATAAAGGCGGTTTATAGGTTTTAACGAAAGTGCATACATTGATAAAATCTTAAAAATGTTCAAGATGGAGAACTCTAAAAAAGGTTTGGTACGTATTCAAAGAGGAACGATATTGAGTGTGTCTCAATTTCCAAGCTCAAAGGACGAGAAAGAGAAAATTAAAGGAATCCCATACGCATCGGCTATAGGATCCATCATGTATGCTATGATATGCACTAGACCGGATGTATCATGCGCTTTGAGCATGACAAGTAGATACCAACAAAATCCGGGAAGTAGCAATTGGATGGCGGTTAAGAGCATACTGAAATACCTTATAAGGACTAAGGATATGTTTCTAATGTATGGCTCTGGTGAGAGGAACTCGTTTTAAAGGGTTACACGGATGCGAGTTTCCAAACTGACAGAGATGATTCTTGATCATAATCGGGATATGTTTTCGTTATGAATGGTGGGGCAGTCTTTTGGAAGAGCGCAAAACAAGATGTGGTAGCATTGTCCACAACTGAATCGGAATACATCACCGCCTCATTGGCAGCCCAAGAAGCTGTATGGATAAGGAAGTTCATTGACGACAGTAAGTTCATTGCCGACCTAGGGGTTGTCCGTACCATTCAGGACCCTCTAGAGATCTTTTGTGACAACGAGGGTGCGTTTGCTCAAATCAAGGAACCTCGTGCATATCAAAAGACAAGGCACATTGAGCGGAGATTCAACTATATAAGGGATGAAGTTGAAAAAGGAAAGATATGTATTCACAAAGTTCACACCGATCAAAACATCGCGGATCTACTCACGAAACTCCTTGAAATGCCAAAGCATGAAGGTCACACTTGTGCCTTAGGACATCGATATTCTAGTGATTGGATTTGATCTATTTTGTATTTGGATATCGGAACAATTGTTATTTTGACTTATTCATATGAATATGGTTTATGATTATAACTTTTGATTTATGTTCCATTTTAGCATGTTTAAACCCATGAATAAGTTAATTATTCTAAATGTCCGTAGTCGCTCATATTTGTGGGAACATATAAGAAGGTAAGACTATTATGAAGTTGTATTGATGGATATTCATAAGGTAAGAATATAGAGCAGGGTTTGCTGCCAAGGTTCACAGATATTTATGGGATCTTGGCACAGATATTTATGAGATATAAATATTGGACTGACCCGCCCTCAAATGCTACTACATGGAATCTTTGTGATTGATCATAAGTAAATTTGAGTAAAGGCGAATATCATAGTATCCTCCGACCTGAGATACATACTGGGTCTTGATATTCACCGAATATTACACTTTGACTTAGTTCTTCGCTGCTCTGAAACATGACGGTACGTAAGGCTACGTTCAAGTGTAGTACAAGGTGATTGTGAGTGACGCATGTAGTCAAGAAGGGATTTGTCCCTCTTATTCGTTGAGAGTAAGATGGATAAGGCCTTCTAAGTTAAGTCAACAGAGAATGATCACTCTGTGTCTCTAGATTTGACATGGCATTTATGGCAAAAGGATAAATAATAGATTCACCTAAATCCATTCAAGTAAGGGACATAAAGGGGATGATGTTATTAAATGGCACTTCGTCAAACGTTTTAGGGGTAGTAAATCGTTGTTAGGCGGTATTTGCTACTTGCATCAATCTTCTATGTATCTTGTGTAAGGGGAAGATTGTTGGACTCAGTCTGCCCAAGACACATATTATGATTGATGTGGCTAGTACATTATGATCCATATTCGGTCATACCCAATAACAATCTAGAAAAGCACCATGCTATTTATTGTAGATATGATCTAACAAATAAATATAAACACTTCTAAATATTTGCACTCGAGGAATCAATAAATTATATGGATAATTTATTTAGAGAGATTATCTTATGATATTTAGAAAATGGATTACATGCTTCTCCGTATGCCATACCTAAACCCACCACCGTCACCACATCTCCGACCACCACCAACCTCCTTTTCCACTTCTCCGTCTCCATCCCTCCTCTGTCGTCTGCCATACCTAAACCCACCACCGTCACTACCTCCCCGTCTTCACCACGACTCCACCACAATCTGTCCGACCACCCCCCACCCCCAACCTCCTTTTTGATTTTCGCAATTACTCTGCAGGTCACTCCTTCCATCCGCTATGTCTGCACTTCTTTCCATCTGCTCAGTCGTGTCAGTTTCTGTAGCGCCCACAAGGTGTTCGATGAAATGCTCGGTGTAAGTTTTTCAATGAGCTTGGGTTCAAAAAGCTTTTGAACCGTCGGGTGTTCGCTCTTGTTTCTTTTCTTTCTTTTTTTTTCCTTCTCGTTTTGAGATGGAGACATCGCCTAAATATCTTGGTTGAAGTTGTTCTAAATTTGGTGTTTTTAGGCCATGTCTAATGGTTTTTGGCTTTGCCCCTTTAAGGGGTTCCATTGTTGCCCCGATGGTGTTGCTGGGTCTAAGAGGATCCTAAGGCTTATGCCTCATATTAAAAGTCACCATTTTGGTTTGAATGATAGAAAGATACTTTGAGGCATGCTATTGTTGAAGACCCTTATCTTTTTACCTCTGTTTGTGAAGCCCTTAGGTTGTCTGAGCAATGGTTGTGTTGCGTCTTTATTCCTGTCGTCGGGCATGTCACCATGAAGATCGGGTTGTTCGATTTATGCCAAGGGAAGGGGATGAGGAGGATTTTATTGTGGGAGTCCCTAGACCGTGTGTCGCAATGAGGGCTTCCTCGTCTGGAGAGGTATGTGTGGATGTTGCTCTTCTTGGCCGGGTTTTTTCTCTTCCTGTTAAAAACTGTTAAGAGCATCCCTTTTAGTTGTCGCATGGCGTTTGCCCAAGCCTTGAACACAGCATTGGATAACATGGTTGTTATGCCTGATTCGGTTGATGCATGGATTCGACTGTTACTTTTGCCTCAGTGTACGTTGCGTGTGTTTACGCCAGTCAGCCGCCAGGTTAAGAGGTCGGGCAACAGGGAAACCGGTCAATGCCTCAGTATACAGCGGGCTCTGGCCCAATGGGGTGACTGTGAGGGGTTTGGCACTCTTATTCAGTCTTTGTTTGCTCAACCTGCGATGGAGGGCACAAACGGTTTTAAGAAAGGGTCTGATAAAAAAAGCGAGGATACGGGTTCTAACGTCAAGCAGTGTTTACGTAAGGTTGCCGATGGTTATTTTACCTCTATAGTTAAGGTTATATGTTTTTCTGGGGTTGCACCACTTGATAAGAAAACTTTGAAGGCTCTTGAGGATAAACACCCGTGTATGCCTCCCCCTACCATGCCCGCTTTCTTACCAGCAGAGCCTCCTCTTGTAGCAGAGACTGACAGTGTACTGGTGTGTATCAAATCCTTCCCTAAAGGGACGTCATGTGGGAGAGATGGTTTGAGGGCTCAACACCTTTTGGACACCCTTTGCGGGGAAGGGTTAGTGATCGTGGCTAGTCTGCTCAGGGCGACTGCAGCTATGGTTAACTTATGTTTCAGGGTTGGGTGCCCAAGGAGTTTGGCGGAGTTCGTTGCATCTGCTCCCCTTACGCCTCTTCTCAAGCCCGATAATGGGATTAGACCTATTGCAGTGGGTTCGATCTGGAGGAGAGTAGTCTCCAAGGTGGCTATGAAGGGAGTGGGGAAGGATATGGCCAAATATCTTGGCGACTTTCAGTTTGGGGTCGGGGTTCCAAACGGGGCTGAGGCAGTTCTTCATAGTGCGAATAGGTTTGTAAATGCGCACCACCGGGACGGGTCATTGGCTATTCTTACCGTATATTTCTCGAATGCCTTTAACCTTGTGGATAGAACTGCTCTTTTAAATGAGGTAAGGAAAAGGTGTCCATCCATCTCCGCTTGGGTTGATTATTTATACGGGCAGCCATCTAGGCTTTATGTGGGAAATGATAATATTTGGTCTTCCATAGGGGTTCAGCAAGGGGATCCCTTGGGGCCTCTCCTATTTTCCCTTGTTTTACACCCCTTCTTTTTCACGCCTAGTACCTGGATGATGGGACCCTTATTGGAGATGCTACTCAGGTTGCCAAGGATTTAGACATCATTAGAGTGGAGGGCCCCTCTTTGGGTATCCTTCTCAACATAAAAAAATGAAGTTTTTTGGCCTACATGTGACGGGGTAAAGACTCAAGAGGGTTTATTTTCGCGGGAGATTGGTAGGCCGGTGCATGGTGTGAAACTTTTTGGTGGTGCTGTCAGTAGAAACGGGGAGTTTATTAGTGGTTTGGCCCTCAAAAGAGCAAAACATGCGGTTGAGCATGGGGGTCGCTAAACTATTGTTTGGGCTTAGGACGTGTCAGCCTCCCTATGTCGGAGGAGCCGTCTTTGTTTTTTACACGGGTCTTCGGAAAGCGATCGAGGACATTATGGTTTGTGGGGGTGCCTTTTTTGGGGACCTCCAATGGAGGTTAGCTTTCCTCCCAACCAGTTTTGTGGGTCTTGGGATTGGCTCGGCTGAGGATGCCTCTTCCTACGCTTTTGTGGCTTCAAGGGCCCAATCTTGGGTTCTTCAAGACCACATCCTTCGGGAGTGTGGGGGTGGGTTTCTTGACTCTGATTATAAATGTGCGTTGGATACCCTGCATAGTTCTCTTCCTGATCTTGATCTTGGCGGTTTCTACATTAAAGACACCGCCCCTCCTAAAGCCCAGAAAATTTTGGCGAATGCCTTATATGGTGAAATCGTCAAGACAGTTGAAGAGAAGTTCGCTTTGTCCCCGCGGCAGAGAGCTATGTTTGAGTGTTTACGTGCCCCTCATGATCAGGATTTCCTGTCAGTTGTTCCCATTGAAGATTTATGGCAACGTATGTCGGTAGTGGAATATCGGCCTATCCTCAAATACCGGCTGATGGTACCACTTTTCCCGGTTGATGACCCGAGTCCAGTATGTCGGAAGGCTTGTTTGGATTCTTTTTGGGGAGCATGCAGTCCATTGCAAAGAATTACCGAGCTTTAAATATTGACATGATCTAGTTCAAGATGTGCTTTACGACGTCCTTAAGAGGGAGATCAACCCTACGACCCGCTGACATTCTTGTTTTTGGATGGGAAGGAGGTAAACACGCGTGCGTTGATTTGACAGGTGTGTCCCCCCTCGTTGGGCTGCGGGACCACGAGTTTGTGGTGGGTCATGCGATAAACAAGGCAGAGGCGGGTGAAGTAGCTAAGCAAGAGAAAGCTTGCCTTGACAATTAGCACGTGTTCGTACCGTTTGCTTTTGACACCTTTGGCGCTCTTGGACCTGACGCGGTTCAGTTCCTTAAGCGGGTTCAGCAGGTGGTCAGCAGTAACTCCGCTCAAGCTAAGGGGAACGTTGTGTTTAGTTGGGTAGGGTTTGCTATTCAGAAGGGGATAGCGGCGCAGCTTGTTGCCCGTCTATCTATCGTTAGTCTGTAATTGTCTATGCTATTTATAATTTGATATATAAAATATATGATGTACAATTACACGCTTAATAAATGCAACACAATAGTACACTAATTGATGGTTTAATATAAAAAAAATCTTATAATATTATTTAAGTTGGTTAAATAATATATATATGATAATGGTTATGATATATTGCATGAAACTTATGGCATGTTAAAAGTGTTACATGTCACAAAGTTTCAATAGACCTACGACTAGTACATGGAATATTAGTCATGTGACTAGTACATGGAGTATTGGTGTGTTACAAGAAAAGAAAGAGAAAATATTATAAATGGGCTGGTAGGGCCGGTCATTTATGGGGGGGGGGGAAACTTCCCACCTACTTGTTAAAATTAGTTATCTCTCTTTATATGCTTTCTTGGAACCCAACATAATATACAACCACTCAAAAGACATGCAATATTGAATCTATCTCCTCTCTCTTTTCTCTTTTTGAAATTGGCCAAAGAAGGACACAAGGAAGAGTTTTTCTTGTGCAAGTGTTATTAAATCCTAGCAAGAAAGGGTGTTTTTGGATGCTTGTGGGTATCCATGCTTAAGGCCCTTCTCTCCTTAAAGACTAGCCTTTCAAATCATCATCTCCTTCTTTTCTTGGAGTCTTGAAGGTATATTTTATAAACACCCTATGGTTGTTTTTTGATAGCATTTATTCTTGTATATGGATCCAAGTTTTGGGTTTTACATATAAAATCGGTTTTATATCAATCTAAATAATAAGATTTAAAACTAATTAATCCACTGCATTTTTCATAAAAATGGGTTTATATCCCTTTGATAATCTTGTTAAAACCCAACACTTTAGTATTCTTGAAAGCTGAATAGGCCAAAAATATACATATAGCTTCCAATCTTTCAATATGCGCATATACTTCTGTGTAATCTACACCTTCTTGTTGATGAAATCGTTGCACAACCAAATGTGATTTATTTCTGAAGATAACCCCACGATCTTCCTTCTTACATTTAAAGACCCATTTGGTCGGAATAAGCTTCTTAACTTTATAAGGCTTATCAATGAGATCCCAAACACTCGGTCGACTGAACCGCTGCAACTCTTCTTGCATTGCTTCTACCCAAGATGAATCTTCAAGTGCCATACGAACACTCGTCGGTTCCATTTGAGAAAGAAAGCAAGTGTATTTTGCGAGATTCATGATTCCTGATGAATAAGTATCGGCATACGCACACAATACATTAGAATCATTGGCACTAGAAATATGATGACGTGTCTGAACACCAGCATCAAGATCACCAATGATGTTGTCCTGAGGATGATACGTGTGAATCCCAAGTGTCGGATTCTCAGGAACAACAACATTATTAGTTAAATAAGTGAGATTCTCTTCAGCATCATGACATGATTCCCCAACCTCATGAGTTTCAGGAAGCAATACTGAATTGGAATCAACAAAATGACTATCATTCTATGAAATAGTAATAGCATCAGACGTATCATGATAATCATCTTGTGGAAAATTATCATAATTAGAAATCCAAGCCCTTTGTGTAGAAAATAGTATTCTTGAACTCCGTACCATTATCACTCCGAATACGTCTCACCTTATTTTTGTAAAGTGATTCGATCTTCGTGATTAGATTTTTAACTAGAACTGGTGTCTGATCTTTAGAACTCATAAATAACACCCATGAGTACCTCGAATAGTCATTAGTGACAAGTAGACAGTACCAATCTCCAACAATACTCGCACGATTCATAGAACCAAACAAATCTATATGAGGTCGTTCCAAAGTAGTATTGATGGAATTAATTAACTTAGACGGGTGCGACTTCTTCTTCTGCTTACCCTTCTTGCATGCGACACAGTGATCGGTCAGCTTGAAGTGCTTCAGGGAAAGCCCATCCACCAAATCATTTTCCATCAGATAGTTCATCTTTCTGACATGAATATGAACCATACACCAACGCCACAAAATCGAGTCTTTCTCAGTTGATTTCGAGAAAAACACGTTTCAACAGAAGTCTTAGTCGATACCTTAGTACTCATATTAAGTACAAAAATATCATTTTGACCTAGGAGACCGCATAACAACCATGTCTTCTGGAATGACATATACTGGTTTGAGTATTAGGCACTCCTTGTGTTGGGATGAGAAAAAGGCTTAATGAAGATTGGAATCTTCTCAACCTCCGGAAAATGGCTAAGTATGGACACCGAGCACACTTGGGCCTCCGAGCAAGCTTTTACTTACCCTAGCAAGGTATTTTTCCTTTCGGGCAAGGTTATCTTCTTGAAGTCTTCTAAAGTGTTAATCCGAGCAGGGTGCTTTTTGTCTAGCAAGGTTGTTCTTAATGCCGAGCAATGTTTGTTTCCCAGCAAGCTCTTGGCTAAACCAAGCTATTGAAGTCAAGTATTTTGAAAGATCAAGCAAGGTTATTCATTAATAAACACTGGTCCGAGCTTGCTTGACGAAAGTTGATGAATAATTATCTTAAGAACTTTGTCGGGCAAGGTTCAACTTCGAGCAAGCTACAGTGCTACTAGCACCAGTCTACAGTGTTACCAGCACACTTGTGTTTTCTTAATAAGTTATTCATTCACAATAGTTGAAGGGATCTCTGAGGAACAAGTTTGCTCGTAGGATCATATCGAGCAAAGTGTGTTATGGTCAAGACGATTGAAGTCTGGTAGGTGAATATTTTTTTAGGAAAATATTCTAAGTAAAGTCTACCCGGAGAACTATTCCCCAACACACTTTGGTTACCAGGTCTACTCGAAGAAGTATCTTAAGAACTTTACCCGAAGACATGTATTACACTTAGAATATTGTGTATTATGTTTTTCTAAATATGTATCATTAATTACGGTTTCTAGAAGAAATGACAGTTGTCAGGTAGGCCTATAAAAGGAATAATTAGGGCATGCCTAAAAGCAGACGTAAGACGAGAGATACGATTAAGACAACCGATATTATTCCTGACTTTAATAGCGACGACTGTTCTTTAATACGTCCTGACAAAAAAACATTCCCTTTCTGTAACCCTGATTGATTCTCATTTGTATTAATATTTCTATAAATGGAAATGTTTTGAGTGACAGTCTGTGTTTATTTACTTTAGTATGTTCAAGCAATATATATTGTGTTAGCGATTCCGCCGTTAGCACGATATTATTCTTAACCTAAAATAGCAAGTCGTTAACATATCTTGTCAACACCTCACGGTGTGGGTTGCGACAGTTGTGTAGTGATCGTCATACGGGACTGACAAGTGGTATTAGAGCTTGTGTGCTGCTATTTGGGTTTAGAATCGTTGCTTGTTGTTGAAGATTTGAAGATGAAGAACGAAGTCAGCTGAAGCATTATTTCATTGAGCTGTGACGTCAGCAACTCTGTTTTCTTCATTTTTCATCTAGATCTACAACTTTTGGTGTCTTCTTTCTCTCATCTATATTAAAGTTTGTATTTTTATTTTAGATCTTGCTCTTATTTGACCAGATACATCAGATATGAGGATTTCATCCACAGATCTGATTATTTTTCGAAAGAGTTTTATAATTTTGTTTAAGTTTTCAACTATTGTTCTCTGTATACTACAAATATCTTCAAAAAGATCACAAAAAGATGTCTGGTTACGAAGAGCAAGAAGTCTCTACTAAGAATATTCCAAGGTTATATGGAAAGGAAAATTTCATCAAGTGGAACGTGCTCTTTGAAGCTGTTGTTTGCTATAATGATGTTAAGATGTGGGCCTCTATAAAAAACGGACCTTATGCGCCAGATGGAACAAACAACAATTTAACTGTTGAAGCATGAATGAAAAGGTGGATGATAGAGCTCTGGCCATGTTAAAACTGGGTTTATCTTGGGAAATCCTCACAAAAGTTGCTCACCATTAGACTGCAAAGGCCATGTATGATGCCATACTTGAGATGTTTGAAGGCAACTCAGAACTGAAAAAGATCAAGAAGGAAAGGCTGAAGCAGCAACTTGATAGGTTCAAATACGAGGATGGTGAGAGACTCAAATCTGTACTGGAGAGGTTTTTAGCAATTGTGAATGAGATTAGAACAACTGATTATGTTGTGTTTGACTCTGACTTGAATACAAAGTTGTTGTCATCATTGTCAAAGGAGTGGTACACTGCAAGCAAGTTTATAAGGCAGAAACCAAATTATGACACATTGAAACTTGATGACGTGATTTGTTTTTTACAAGCTACTGAAATTGAAATGATAGAGAATGAAATGATTAGGGAAGATAAGCCCTGCTTCCAACTATCAAATTCTCTTATTGTTCCAATGGGTAATCTGTCCACTAAGAACCAACAGCAAATCCCTATCATTGAAGAACCAAGCGAGCATGGTGGTGAAACACCAAGGGGATTTGTTGATGGGAGCTCAAGTAATCAAGGAAGTCAATCAAGGTTTAATGTTCAACTTATTTGTGATGACTCTGCCTCAATGGTAAGTTGGCATGCACCTTTTTTTGGTGGAAGTGGATGTTAAGGAAATGAGTACCAGGCATTGTTTTCAATGTTCACAGACTCCTACAATGCCTTTGTTGCCAAGAACATGATCCATACCAATGTTGTTCAAGATGATCTTGAGCAAAATGATGCTGATGATCTGGAGGATATGGAGTTGAAGTGACATGCATCAATGTTGGCTTTAAGAAGTAAGAGGTTGTACTACATGACTGGTAGATCTCTTGTATCAGGTCCAATTGAAAGAATTGGGTTTGACAAGTTAAAAGCTATTTGGTATAACTGTCAACAACCAGGACATTTTGCTAGAGAGTGCAACCTGCCTAGACAGTTCAACAACAATCAAGGTCAGCAGTACCAGCCAAGAAATCAGAACCAATACTGGCAAGGTCAGTCAAGAAACTACAACAACAACTTCAACAATAACCCCAACTTCAAAAACAATTATCAACAGCCTCAATAGAACAATCAGCAAGTTTTCCCCCAAAACCAGAACTACCAGAGAAATAACAATCAAAACACTCCACATGCTGCCAACAACACCTACAAAAACAACATCAATCAGCCTAGAAATAAAGGAAATGTTGCACTGGCTGCTAACCAACAAGTTGGTGATTTTGACTGGAGTAATCATGCTGATGACATAAGCAAGGCAAATGTGACACTAATAGCTCAAACAGTGAATGAAGCTGGATCCTCTTATTCAACACAGGTATATTCAAACTCAACACTTGAATTACTTGAAACTATTGAATCTCTTAAGTTGAAAGTGAGTGGTTTAGAAAAAAAAAGCATGATTAATGAGTATCAATCAAGTGATCAGACGTATGAAGAAAAAATAAAAGGCCTTGAGCAAGACTGTATGGACAGTTACAGAATACAGTCAAGATATGCAACAAAAATTGAAGGCTTGAAAAATATGGTTGTTGAGGAAAAGGTGAAAAATACCACACTTCAAGTGAAATGAATTCTTGAAGAATCTTGTCTCAACTGGAAACATTTGTTGAATTCTGAACAAGATGAAAGAGGAAGACAAGTATAAGGTTCTGCCTCGACCATTTAATGACAACTACTCTTTGAAAGTTGACAAAGGGAAAAGGAAGGCATACCTTAAACAGTTAAGAAATGTTTTTCAAGATAAAGAGGAATTTACTGATGACTACAAGATGGTTGAAGTGAGTGAAGATGGAGAATTTGTATTGATAGAAGATGTGAAAGAATAGAAATCAGTGGGAATTCAAGTCTCTGATGAAGACTTTGATGATGAATGTTTGAATGTGGATGATTTAAGTGATACAAGTGATCAATGTTCAATTGATGATGGTGTCAAGAACCAAAGAAAGGGAAAACCCAACTCAATTGATCAACTTCCATTGTTACCACCTCTTACACCAAATATGAAAAGATATCATGAGAAAATGAGAAGAGAACATGTGTCATTTGACATATGTGAAAGTTCAAAGGTGTCAAAGGTCATCTTTAATGCAGTAAAGCCACCAAGAAAAAAAGTGTTAAGGAAGATCAAGATCAATAACAGAAAGAAGCCAAAGGAAACTTTTACAAGATCAATTCATTCGTGTGTACCCTGTTTTCTCCAGTCAGGAATTATTTGATATTGGTGAGGTTGAAACAGTTGAAGAATATGAGGGAAGGCAGACAAGGTACAAAAAAAGTTTGGATGAGGTGCCAATCAAGATGGAGAAAATAAAATTTGTGAAAGGCAAAGTTAAAAGGAAAGATATCAAGATTGAAGAGTTTGTACCTTTTTCTATTGATTTTGATGGTCTTAAAACTTAGAAGACCATTGGCATTGAAGCACCTAGACCAAGTGAAAGGTTCAAGAAAGGGAATTCACATGAAAGTTTCTGATGAAAAGTATGGTGCAAGCAATGTGATGAGTATGCTCACCACACAGATTCCTTCAATGAAAGGTTCACATATAAGCCAGCTTTTGTTCCAAATGAAACCAAGTGTGGGAAAGACTTTGGTCTGTACAAGAAAAAGTATGATGAATACTTGGGAAAAGGGAAGAAGTGTGAGGAAGTGGAAGCAAATGGTGAAAGCTCAAATGCTGTGAAGAATGAAAAAGTTACTATGGAAGTTGAAGAGAAGATGAAAAAGACTACAGTACATTAAGTGAAAATAAACAATTCAAATTTAGATGAAGACAGGAACAGGGAAGTCAAATTTATATGGCTTGAGGATGACAAGAGGAACCAAGAACGGTTAGGGGCTCCAGCTAAACAAGAATCTCCTGACAAAAAACAAGGATCCTCGTTCAGGAACAACAACTTGAAGCCTTATTCCAAGTTCAACAATCAAAATGTCCGGGCAATCGAAGAAGGAGAAGACGATAATGAAGATTACCCAAGTATTTCCGAATATTGCTTCTCTGTGGATACTCATGGTTTAATTTGTGCCATGAAGGATCTTGGAGAGAAAGCGAGGTGTCCTTGGAAAAAAACATATAAACAACATCCTTCAAAGACATATCTAAATGGTCTGCATTCCATGAGGATTTCGGCCACCAGACTGATGATTTTATTAGCTTCAGAAGGGAAATTGGGTACCTCCTAAGTAAGGGCCATTTCAAGGACCTCTTGGGAAGAAAAAAGTCAAGGACCCAAGATCCTGAAGATGACCCACAAAAAGCAACTTCACCCCCACCAGATACACAAGTAATCAAATTCATATCCGGTGTCTCAGATAAATATGGTACTTCTTTCTCCTCGGCCAAGAGACACGCCAAAGAAACGAAATTGGAGAACAGAGAGCGACCAGTCATATCCACTACTTTGACGACAGAAAAGAGAATCTTCTTTGTTGAAGAGGATAAAACAAGCATCCAGGATCCTCTACATGACGGTTTGATTGTAACTTTATTTATTGCTAACCATTATGTGAACTGGATCTTAGTTTATGACGGAAGCTCGATCAACATCATCCAACATGACGTACTTCAGAAAATGAATATCCTAGACTCGTAAATCATCCCTAGAACCTCAATGCTAGTTGGTTTTAGTGGCGAAACCAAGAAAACAATGGGAGACATCAAACTCCCTATATACATCGAAGGGTTAAACTCTTATAAAAAAATTTGTGTTATTGATAATCTATCTTGTTGCAATGTTATTCTTGGCAGGCCGTGGTTACATGGAATGAAGGTTGTAGCTTCTGATAATCACCAATGATATATGGTGACCAGGTGGAAGCAAAAAATTATTATTCTTCATCCATGAAGCCGACAGCTAAACAAACAATAAAATAGCAACTACCTTCCTAGGAACGTGCTGGAGGCTCGAGAGCGAGATATAAAAGAAGTATCCTTGGATCCCCAGGATCCAGACGTGAAAGTTTTCCTAGGATCCAGTATCCCTAATGACATTGAGGAGGATATAGTATTCTTCCTAAAGCAACGAAAATCCACATTTGCCTTCAGACATTCAGACATGACAGGTATTTCGAAGGAGGTAATTACTCATAAGTTGGGCCTTGATTATTCTATTAAATCCGTCCGTCTTAAGCGAAGGAAATTCTCTCCTTAGAGGAATGCGATCATACAAGAAGAAGTTGAAAAACTTCTTAAGGCCGGTATGATCAGAGAGGTTAAGTATCCTCGATGGTTGGCTAATGTGGTTGTTGTTTCTAAAAAGAATGGAAAGTGGAGGGTGTGTGTTGATTTCACCGATTTAAACAAGGCGTGCCCCAAGGATCCTTTCCCATTACCGCATATAGACTCCATGGTGGATGCAACGACAGGACATGAGATGCTTACCTTTAGGGATGCTTACTCTGGGTTTCAACAAATTCAGATGGAACCATCTGATCAAGAGGATACAACATTCATGACTCATACCGGCATAAATTGTTATATTGATATGCCGTTCGGACTACGAAATGCAGGGGCAACATATCAAAGATTGGTCAACATGATGTTCTAGGATCTGTTAGGCAAGACCATGGAAGTTTACATAGATGACATGGTAGTGAAGTCAAAGAGGGTTGAGGAGTATCTCAAAGATCTTGAAGAAGCATATAACATCTTGGATCAGTACAATATGAAGCTGAACCCGTCAAAATGCCATTTTGGTGTTAAGGCTGGAAAGTTCCTAGGATAAATGGTAACCAAAATGGGAATAGAAGCAAGCCCTGAGCAAATTGAAGCCATCCTCAATTTGAAGTCTCCTGTGAATGCTAATGATGTCCAAAGACTAACGTGAAGAATAGCTGCCCTAAACAGATTCATTTCCAGGTCCTCAAAGAAGTGCAATGACTTCTACGATATCTTGAGGAAGAATAAAAAGTTTGAATGGACTCAAAGGAATGAGGATGCACCGAAGGCTCTTAAGGATTATCTATCCTCAGCACCTGCCTTGATGAAACCAATAGAAGGTGAGCCATTGGCCCTATATTTAGCCATTTCAGGTAATGCATTCAGTGCTATTTTAGCCAAGGATCATGATGGACAACAACACCCGGTATGTTTTGTAAGTAAAAGCGTCTTAGATGCAGAGGTCAGGTATCCTCACCTTGAAAAATTAATTCTTGCTTTGATTATGGCCTCAACCAAGTTGAGACACTTTTTTAAAACACATACTATTATTTTAAGAACTAATTATCCGGTTAAGAATGCTTAGAAAGCCAGAATTGGCTATCCTACGTAAGAGAAACATCCAACTAGAAGAGACCAAGGATCCTTGGATCCTCTTTACTGATGGAGCATCCAACGTAAGAGAAACATGATTGGCTATCCTACTGAAATCGCCACATGGGGACATAATACCCCAGTCCATTGCATGTGCATTTCAAGCCACTAATAATGAGGCATAATACGAAGCACTTATCACATGTTTACTTTTAGCCAAACAGATGAGGATCAGGTATCTTCAAGTTTATATATACTCATTACTTATAACTAACCACTTTAACGGCTCTTATACCGTGAAAGGTGAGAATATGATCAAGTATTTAGAAATTGTGAAGGAATTAGCAAAATCCTTCGAGTTGTTTAGTATCCTGCAGGTACTAAGAGAAGAAAATGCTGGGGCAGATGCCTTAGCAAACTTAGCATCATCATTGAAGATTCCGAATGATGTAATGATACCTATCATTCATATATTATCTCTAGCAATTGGAGAGCAGGAAGCTGTGGAGGTAACAATGGATTGCACATAAGAACTTAAGGATCCTTCATCCTCTCCAAAAGCAGGACCTTGGATCCTTCCAATTAAGAAATTCCTCTAAGATGGAGAAATTCCTACATGGGAAAACCCTAAAGCCTTAAGAATGAAGGAATCAAAATTCATTATTTTATAAAATACAGTATATAGAAAGTCTCTTGCAGGTCCCTACTTGAGATGCATCGAGGATCCTGAAATACAACAGGTACTCCAAGACTTCCACGAAGGCGATTGAGGCAACCACACAGGGGGGGAGAACATTATTCTCCAGGAAACTTAGGACTGAATACTTCTGGCCAACAATAAAGAAGGATACAATGGAATACTCAAAGAAGTGTGACGCTTGCTAAAGGCATTGAAATATCCTCCATCAACCAGCATAACCAACGTATCCCATATCCTCTTCATGGCCTTTCATGAAATGGGGAATGGATATTTGTTGGCAAGCTACCAAAGGCACCAAGGGGGAAGGTCTTTATGCTTGCCATGACAGACTACTTCTCTAAATGGATTGAGGCAGAAGCATTCGTTCAGGTCCGAGAAAGGAGAGTTATAATCTTCATTAAAAGAAACAATATAACTAGATTTGGTATCCCAGTTTGTTGGGAAAAAAACTACTAACTTTTGTGACAGTTGGGGCATCAAGATGATTACTTCTACACCAGTTCAACCTCAATCCAATGGCCAAGCAAAATCAATTAACAAGTTCATCATCAACAACTTGAAAAAAAAACTAGGATCCAAGAAAGGCAAGTGGGCTAAGGAACTTTCTTATGTTCTTTGGGCTGATAAAACAATACCAAAGAATGCAATAGGCCAAACGCCATTCTCATTGGTGTTTGGATCAGAAGCTGTAATCCCTATAGAGATGGTGGTTCCTACAGCAAGAACAAGCATCCGTGATCCACAAGCCAATAATGAAATACTTCTCGAAGACTTGGATACTGTTGAGGAACTGCGAGATCTAGCCAAAATCATAATGGCAGCATATCAACAAAGGGTAGATGGGGCATACAACAAGAGTATAAAGATCAGAAGATTTCAAGAAGGAGATCTGGTCTTCAGGAAAGCCTTCCTAAATACAAACAATCCAGCAGATGGAAAGCTAGCACCTAAGTGGGAAAGTCCGTATTTGATGGAGTCGGAGGCCGGAAAGGGGGCATATCATTTGCTCACAATGGAAGGCGAAAGGTTACCATGAGCATGGAATGCTATCTATCTCAAGAAGTACTTTTCTGATCAGGATCAAGTATCCTCAGAGGATCGAGTATTCTTAAAGGATCAAGTATCCTAAAATTGGTAATATTTATCTGATCACTTATCCCTTTCAGATTCTTATTAATTTAAGGATAGCAAATTCTTAACGTTTGTCTTTTCCAAGTTTGAAATAACAATGCAGGATACTAATAAGAGATTCAGTGATCAAGTGGTTGGCCACCTCTCCCTCAAGCTTAAGGTACATCACTGTTTCCTTTGTCCTAGCCCACGATTACGGTGTGACCCCCGATGGTCATATCTTCAATGGTTTAAAGGTTTTTACCTTTCTTATAAATTAGAGTTTATACATGTTAGGGCGTAGAAATTTGACACTGTGGATACGTTATCCTGGCATATCTCTGGATCAGTTATCTTTAGCATGTATTCTAGATCCTGTAAGAATCAAGGATCCTCAATACTTATTATTAATTAACGGTTGTTCTCATGTGTAGTCTTTGTTGGGAATAGATTTTTATCCTCGATATTGATCAGGACTTAAGGATTTCAACCTATCCTGCTGGTGCAAGTATTCTGAGGATTACATTTCGCTAATCCAATTGTCTTTTATTATTCTGTTTGTTTTGCAGATATAACCATGTGTTTAATATGCTAATAAGAGACGTGGGTTTGCAACAGTTATTTATGATGCTTCGTCAACACGAACATGTGAAGCGGCGGATAGTGTAAGACATAGTCTAGGGTTTAATCCGGATTTCTTGGAATTTCAGTTGTATTCTTTTGTTTATTTAAATGAGCTGAATTGGTCATTTAGAACACACATTTCACATTAATAGCTACCAAAACTCATTGTAACACTTAGTATTAGATCGATTATCAGCTCAACACTTGTAATCAACCTTTTTTGTTATTAATAAATAGACGGTGATAGTTTTCACCGTCCGGGGATTTTTTGTGCCGGAGATCCTCAAGATCAAGGGCTTTTTCCCTCGAAATCAAATCATTGTGTTCACCATATTTTTGATCAAGCTCTCTACCTCACATACGAATTTGATCATAAAATTACTTTGTTAATTTTGACCAAAACAATTTGGCGCCCACCGTGGGGCAAACGGGGCTTTGATCATTATTAACCCGCAAATTAAACCTTACTTTCAACATCAACAACATGTCTTCCTAACCGAAGAATGTTTCCTCTTCTGCCGCAGCTTCAGACTCCTCTATGAGGCCTCTTATGCCTCCTCCTCCTGCTAGTGGTATCCCGAAGAAACCTGACAACACTCAGAAGAAACCTGCTACTCCCGTGTTCTCGGGATCGAGACCGTCTCCCCAGGATCCCATCATGGTATCTAACAACGACCTTATGTCTGTGTATTGATGGTTACAGGAACATATGGATCGCTAGAACAAGACCAATCAGATGCTCGTGACGGAACAACAAGATATCCAGAAAGCTAAGAAGCTGGTGAAAGAATTCACACCACTAGTCCCGATATCTCTGGATTTCACTCCTCTAGGATCTTCATGATTGGTGCGTCTGGAGTCGACCATGGCATACAACCCTGGATCCTCATCTTTCCAGCACTCAGGGTCTGCAGGATTGCACTCATCTGGATCCCAAGGATACTTGCATGCTTCCTCGGCTGGGCCTTTTCGATATGCGGGATCTTCAGGATTGTTTCAGCAGGAGGTATCCTCAGGATTTCAGCAACATGCAGGATTCTCAGGATTGTCGTAGCAGGGAGGACCTTCAAGATTGTTTCAACAGTCCGGATCCTCAGGATTGTTCCAGCAACATGCAGGATCCTCAGGAGTACCTTCACTAGGATTCTCTAATCCTCATCAACCATTTTCTCAGACTCAACAGTTTGCAGGATCCTCTGAGGTGCACCAGGGAGACTTTATCCCGATGCACGCTATCACTTCGACCACTCCAATTGCTACTCCGGGAAATACTATGTTTGGGAATGTAATCTACAACACCCAGGCTGTTCCTCAGAATATTAATCAGGGTAACACTTTCAGTACAATTACCTCTAATGCTAATCAAGGAGTTTTCCAGGATGCTGGCATAAGTTCAAGTTTAGCCATGCTTTTAGGAGCAGTATGGGCTAATGAAGCATGGGGATCATATTGGAGTTGGGATCCAAAGGAAACTTGGGCCTTTATTACTTGGATCGTATTCGCAATTTATTTGCATACTCGAACAAATAAAAATTTGCAAGGAGCAAATTCCGCAGTTGTGGCAACTCTAGGCTTTCTTATAATTTGGATATGCTATTTTGGGGTCAATCTATTAGGAATAGGGTTACATAGTTATGGTTCATTTACGTTAACCTCTAGGTAAATTAAAGAAAAGTTAAAGTTAAAATAAAAGCTTGTGAAAAAGATATTAAAAGTCTAAAAGCAAAACTTGCTGAAAAAATTCAATCTACACAGGTGCGGAATCCCTGTGTAGGTTGTTACGAGCGTAGAACACGAATCAAACAAACACACGATACGAATAAATGAACACACGTTATATTATAACCGAAACACGTGATATAATCACTGAATACAGACTCAATACTCTCTGGTTCTCACGTCTCTCGACTCACACACGTCTGTATACGATTACCTTCAACTCTACTAAACAAGCCGTGACCTAGCATATAAATACATGACAACTTCGCCTGATATGTTCAGGCGAAGTTGTTGCTAACTTCTCTTGACTAACAAGTTCGCCTGATAAGCGAACTTGTCAGTAACTTCGCTTAAACATAAACAAAACACAATTAACATTACAGACTGGATCACAGACACTAGACTATGAACTACTGACATTATGCACCAACAGACTCCCCCTTGGCAGTAGCTTCATATCTTTATCTTTAAGCACTTGTCTTGTAATCTTCATGCATGCACTCCCTCTCTTAAACAGACCGTGAATCGATAATTGAAACTGAGAAAGAAAAAAGAAGAAGGATTCGAAAATTTTATCGATAAGTTCGCCGAGGTTAATCGTGAGGATAAGTTCGCTGAAATCAGAAAATAATAAACTGTTTGACCTTAAAAATTCCTTTATATAGGAGCGGAGTTATACAGGCGAAGTTGTGGATAACTTCGCCTAGGGCGAAGTTATTCACAAGTTCGCCGATTTTACAAAATAAACCCCTATAGTTTGAACATTTTGCAATTAAGTTTTAAAAACTTCCCTTTAAGAATTAAATGACACGATCAAGTCCAAGTAACCAGTTATAAAATCATAAACTACCTAAGTACGAAAAACTTTTAAAAATTAAAGTACAAGGGATCAAATTTCAGTCTCGACAGGGACTACTACGTTTTAGAAAAGATCCGAACAGGAATCATACTAACTACGTGACTGTCATACAGATCCGTGTTCAGCTGTATTATGACATAAAGAAACAGGTTGTAAGCAGGTAAATAACTTAAGATGGTTTTCATCGTTTCTGTGATACGAGTTAAGTTCAATTAAGCTCAAAAATTAAGTGGGCAACAACTCAGAGATTATGATGCCTCCTATCTATTCTCAAAGCGTAATTGGCTTTCCCCAAGTCACCCCGAATTGACTACGACCCGTAGTGTCTGATTAAGTTGTAAGTATTCTTCGATCTTTAGACTCTGCTTCCCGTTCTCTTTCTTACATCATGATTGACATTTCAAATTAAAAAATGTCTCAATTACTTATAATTTTTTTTTTTTTATCAAACACATAGAGAACAACTGCAAGTCCCGAATCTGGATCATTGCAGTCTCTTGACACGCTTTCTTCACGGGAATCAGAACACTAACAGGCTCGTGTATGACTGGGTAATCGCTTTTCTGCCTATCATTCGGAAAGATATATATGAAGACATGCAGAACTCTTAAGAAGTTTCCACATAAAATCGAGTAGATTTAGTTAGTATCACTTCTACTTTTACGCACCATAAAAAGCTACCATGACATACAATGACTGTTCTAAAGCCTTTTAAGCCTAATAACTTCACTAGTTAAGCACACAGAATCAGTAAATCTATCATTTTCCAAGGTTGGATCAATTTTCTGTTAAAACATAGTAACAGAACTTCTTACGAAGTAGTAGACTTGAAAACTAATTTCATTTCCCTAAAAAAAATGTTTGACTTCAATCGCCCCGATCAGTTCAAAGTCTTCAGGTAAACGGTTATCCTGAGGATCCAATGGATCCGCTGGACCGACCACATACAAGTATGTGTCCTTCTAACTAAGTATGAACGACTAATTTTCAGCGAAAGAATAAAAACACATCATAAACCGCCCTGGTCACATTCAGTCATCTGGTTAATGGCAACTCTCAAACTCTACAAGTAGAAAATGAGGACCAAACATATCCGAGGATATGTCCTTCAAACTGAGGTAACCGACATAATTTTAAGCGATAGTGACATTTTTTTTTTATATATATGAACAAAAAGCATGGTTACTCGGGATTGATCATCCCATTCAACTCAACAAGGTTTTGAAATCTTGATTTGTCAAACGCTTTAGTATATAAATCAGCGAAATTATCAAGCGTATCCACCTTTTCAAGCACAATCAGTTTCTTCTCAGCACAATCCCGTATAAAATGATGACGTATGTCAATATGTTTAGTTTTACTGTGCTTTACGGGATTATTAGTTACTGAGATCGCAGCAGTGTTATCAATACAAATTGGAGTAAGTGAGAAATTCAGACCATAGTCGCGTAATTGTTGTTGAATCCACAGAACCTGGGAGCAGCAGTTGGATGCTGCCATGTATTCTGCCTCACATGTTGAAATGGCGACTGATGTCTGCTTCTTGCATTGCCAGAACACTAATCTGCCTCCTAGAAACTGACATCCTCTAGTAGTTGACTTCCGACTCTGATTGCACCCTCCATAATCAGAATCTGTGTAAGCTACCAACTCCAAGTCTCCTCCCTTCGCGTACCACAACCCCAGCTTAGGTTTGCCTTTGAGATATCGCAAGATCCTCTTCACACCCTTCATGTGAGATTCCTTTGGGTTTGCCTGAAAACGAGCACAAAGACAAACTGCAAACATAATATCAGGCCTAGAAGCAGTTAAGTACATTAAAGAACCAATAATAGCCCGATACTGAGTTGGGTCCACATCTGCGTCATTGTCTGTCTCAGCACCCAATTTATGGTTGACGCAGATTGGAGTATCGAATGGAGTGCTGTCCTCCATCTTGAAGCGTTTGAGCACATCATGGACATACTTGGTCTGATGAATGAACATCCCATCCTTCTTCTGATCAACCTGCAATCCTAAAATGAAAGTTAGTTCACCCATAGCACTCATTTCAAACCTTTTCTTCATGACGGCCTCAAACTCCTGACACATGGAGACATTCGATGCAGCAAAGATAATGTCATCCACGTAGACTTGCACCAGCAGGAAGTCACTTCCTTCTCTCTTGAAGAACAACGTGCTATCTATCATCCTTCTTTCAAACCCATTTTCAAGCAAGTAATCTGATAAGGTTGATTACCAGGCACGAGGTGCCTGATGTAGTCCATACAACGCCTTGCTTAACTTGTACACGTGGTCTGGAAAGTCGGGGTCAGGAAAACCCGGAGGTTGCTCAACGTACACAACCTCATCAACTTTCCCATTTAGGAACGCACTTTTCACGTCTAACTGAAATACCTTCATCTTCTTATAAGCAGCAAATGCCAAAAACAATCTAATGGCTTCCAATCTTGCCACAGGAGCGAACACTTCATTATAATCAATCCCCTCTTGTTGATTAAAACCTTTAACGACTAGCCTCGCCTTGTTTCTTATAATAATCCCTTTCTCATCTCTCTTGCACTTAAAAACCCATTTTGTGCCTATCGCATGCACATTCTTTGGTTTTTCAACCAAAGTCCAAACTTCCATTTTCTTGAATTGAGCCAGCTCTTCTTGCATGGCTTCGACCCACGAGCTGTCCTTTAGAGCCATTTGATAATTCTTTGGTTCAATCTGGCTGATAAAGCAGGTGTACAAGCATTCGTTGATTATGCCTGTCTCCTTAATGCTTGTGTAAACAAAGGTGTGCTCATTCAAGCTACGTCTTGTTTGAACACCGGAGGACACATCACCAATCACATTCTCCAAAGGGTGATCTTTATGAATTCTCGTGGTCGGAACCGAACCGACATGCAAATTGTCTTCCAAGTTAGAAGAGAGCTCGTCAATGGTTGTTCCTTACTGAGAGTGAAACGGATTGAAAAATTCTTCTTCAGGAGAGGCAGCAGGGGTATCGATAGCCTTTGATGAGGAAGGTTGACATTTATCAAACAGCTGTCTTTGCACTAGATTTTCTTCCTCATCAAGGATCATCTTCGTAGCAACTCTTTCTTCTACTTCTGCACTATCCAAATAAGGTATGTTAAAAGACTTAAAAAGTCTATCATAGTCGAAAAACACAGCAGGTCCGTTGCTTGGTTTTGGCGGTTTGTAACTTGTGATATCGGTGTTACACACCACCTCAACCTTGCCGGTCGATGTATTAAAGACACGTCTGTTGGGAGTCCCAACAACATAACCGACTAAGATTCCTTCTTCGGCTACTTCACCAAATTTAGAATTTGTGTTTAAAATCGAACAAGGGGACCCGAATGGTTCAAGACCACTCAAGTTGGGCATCCTCCCATGCATAAGCTCATAACACGTTTTATTAAGTCTTTTAACAGTCAAGACTCTATTCAGGATATAACAGGCTGTAGCAACAGCTTCAGCCCAGAACACCACAGGAAGCTTCGAATCAGCCAGCATAGTTCTGGCTCCTTCAATTAAAGTTCTATTCTTCCTCTCAGCCAATCCATTCTGTTGCGGAGTATACGGAGCGCTGTACTGGTGCTCAATCCCTTTCTGAAGGCAGAAGATCTCCATTTCAAAATTCTTGAACTCCGTTCCATTGTCACTCCTGATGAACTTAACCCTTTTATCCATAACGTTCTCAACTTTGGTAATCAAATTCTTCACCATCTGAGCCGTTTCATCTTTTAATTTCAGGAAATATACCCACGAATATCTTGAGTAAACATCAGTGATCACCAAGCAATAAGAAGTACCTCCTAGACTTTTTGCATTCACGGGACCGAAGAGATCCATGTGAAGCAATTCTAGAGTACTGACAATAGAATTGACCTTCTTGGTGTGATGGGATTTCTTGTGCTGCTTTCCCTTCTTGCACGCTAGACATTTGTCTTCAAAGTTGAAACTTTTCAAGGGAACGCCCAGCACAAGTCCATTCTTGACTATGTGGTTCATCTTCCGAAGATGAATGTGCCCCATTCTCCTATGCCATAATTAGGACTCCGATTCGCTCGCTTTTTTCATAAGGCATGATTCTTCCGTGGCCATTTCAGTCGACCTCATATCCATAATATACGTATTCCTCTCACGTGGAGCCTTCATCACAATCCACTCCTCTGGTATCTGAAAACCAGGATGCAACACAATCGCCTCATTCTTTGTAAAATATACGGTGTACTCCTTATCACAGATCTGCGACACACTCAGCAGATTGTGCTTCAATTCTTCGACATAGTTTACTTTCTCTAGAGTCATCTTTCCATTAGACACCGTTCCCATTCCTGTAATCTTGCCTCCACTTTCTCCAGCAAAGCTCACTCTCCCTCCTTGAACAGGTTTCAAATCGTGTAACAAGATTTTGTTACCCGTCATGTGCCGGGAACAGCCGCTATCCACAACCAAAAGATTATTGGCAGCCCTGTTCAACTGTTCCTACACGATTAAAGCAAAAGATTAGAATCTAGGGACCCAAGACCAATTGGTCTTGGATCTATACATCCCGAACTTTGGCTTTCCAAAGTTAGTCTCTGTATAATTCCTGTAAGTCCTATTAGTATACCTCCTTGTAGATTGATTGTGAGGCCTTCCAAACCTTTGTGAATTAAAAGAATTATAACTTACTGTTTGGTTATCAGCAATGTGAAACTGAGATTGGTTTCTTTGAAAACCTGAATTAGTCTGATTTCTGAATTTTGAATGGTTTTCACTTTTACCAGTATTATAATTACCATTAGGCTTAGTCTCAGTTTTGGTATGCCTCACACATCTGAATCGCTGCTTCAGAGGGCAATCTGCAACTAGGTGCCCTAATTGATTACACCTAAAACAACACCTATGCTCAACTTTCTTTTCAACAGTTGTTTTGGATGTCGAGGCTGTACTACCGCCCGTTCGTCTCATATATGGTGGGACATAAGGGTTTAGCGGAGAACTCTTTTTAGTTGTTTTATCTTTCTCTCCACTATTTGGTAATACAACCTCCTCCTTTGTCTTACCCGACTCGAATGACTTATCCGAATCTGATGAGACCGGACTCGGAACAGAAATTTTAACACTTGACACAGGCGGACTTGTTTCGCCTCTACTAACATCTGGTTCTTTACTAGTTACCTTAATTGGAACTGTCTGAACAACCTCAAAGTCAACAGATTTCTGATTACTAGGATTAAAAGTGTAATTGTGATTATAAGGTGGTGGAACCTCATGATAACCAATTCCTCCCCTCTTAACTGAGGAACCTTGATCACTAACAAGGTGATCAAGAATAGCAGAGGAATTTCTGAACTGCTCAAGTTTTCTATTCAGTTCCACCACTTTCACCTGGTGATCAGCAATCTGTTTTTCTCTTTCAGCCATCCAAACCGTCTTGAATTAAATGAATTATTAGTTATGGTTTGGGTGTTACCAGTGAAAAACTGAGATCTATTTCTTTGAAAACCTAGATTAGTCCATTTTCTGAAATTCGATGGGTTTTCAATTTTATCATTAAATTGATTACTGTTAGCTCTTTTCTCAGATTTTAAAGGCCTCACACCTCTGAATTTTTGCTTCAGAGGGCAATCAGCAACAAGATGTCCTTGTTGATTACATCTAAAACAACATCTGTTTTCAACTTTCTTATCAAAAGTTGTCTTAGATGTTGAGGCTGTATTACTGCCCATTTGTCTCACATATGATGGGACATACGGGTTTAGTGGAGACTTCTTTTCAGATGTTTTCTTTTTCTCTCCACTTTTTGGTAATACTTCCTCTTGATTTGTCTCACTCGACTCAGAAGACTTGTCCGAGTTAGATGAGACAGGACTCGGAGCAGAAATTTTAACACTTGCAACAGGCTTACTAACTTCTGGTTCTTTAGTAGTAACTGGAATTGGAACTGTCTGAACAACCTCAAAGTCAACAGATTTCTGATTACTATGATTAAAAGTGTAATTGTGATTATAAGGTGGTGGAACCTCATGATAACCAATTCCTCCCCTCTTAACTGAGGAACCTTGATCACTAACAAGGTGATCAAGAATAGCAGAGGAATTTCTGAACTGCTCAAGTTTTCTATTCAGTTCCACCACTTTCACCTGGTGATCAGCAATCTGTTTTTCTCTTTCAGCCATCCAAACCGTCTTGAATTAAATGAATTATTAGTTATGGTTTGGGTGTTACCAGTGAAAAACTGAGATCTATTTCTTTGAAAACCTAGATTAGTCCATTTTCTGAAATTCGATGGGTTTTCAATTTTATCATTAAATTGATTACTGTTAGCTCTTTTCTCAGATTTTAAAGGCCTCACACCTCTGAATTTTTGCTTCAGAGGGCAATCAGCAACAAGATGTCCTTGTTGATTACATCTAAAACAACATCTGTTTTCAACTTTCTTATCAAAAGTTGTCTTAGATGTTGAGGCTGTATTACTGCCCATTTGTCTCACATATGGTGGGACATACGGGTTTAGTGGAGACTTCTTTTCAGATGTTTTCTTTTTCTCTCCACTTTTTGGTAATACTTCCTCTTGATTTGTCTCACTCGACTCAGAAGACTTGTCCGAGTTAGATGAGACAGGACTCGGAGCAGAAATTTTAACACTTGCAACAGGCTTACTAACTTCTGGTTCTTTAGTAGTAACTGGAATTGGAACTGTCTGAACAACCTCAAAGTCAACAGATTTCTGATTACTATGATTAAAAGTGTAATTGTGATTATAAGGTGGTGGAACCTCATGATAACCAATTCCTCCCCTCTTAACTGAGGAACCTTGATCACTAACAAGGTGATCAAGAATAGTAGAGGAATTTCTGAACTGCTCAAGTTTTCTATTCAGTTCCACTACTTTCACCTGGTGATCAGCAATCTGTTTTTCTCTTTCAGCTATTAGTTTGGTTTTTTCTTCCAAAACTTCATAGCTTAGATCAATCACTTGAATTTTTTCAGCAAGTTTTGCTTTTAGACTTTTAATATCTTTTTCATAAGCTTTTATTTTAACTTTATAGCTATTTTCTCTTGCTTTTGTAAAATGATGATCTTCTTTTAGAGTTTTAAACTCAGCATCCAAACTAACATACTGATCAGTTATAGTTGCTAATTGCTCAGACAAGTTTTCACATTTAGAACAAGTAGGTTTAGAACATACCTCGGAGAGCTGGTCTTTAGCATCAGCCATGAAAGCTTTTTCTTCTCCAGTAGCTTTCTCACTTTCTTCATTTTCCACATTCGCCAAATTTGCCTGTTCAAAGATTTCTTCAGAATGCAGGTTCCAGTTATATTCACCATCTTCTCTGGAAATCATGGCACTATAATCTTTACTACCCCGATTATGCTGTGTAGACTTGCCTTGACCACGTTCTACACGCTCATTTCTGCACTCCTTAGCAAAGTGGTCGTTTTGCTGACAGTTGTAGCATCTTACCTTCGTCTTGTCAAACCCTGGCCTTCCACCAACAAACTTTCTTCCGGTCTTTTTCATAAACCGTTTCACTCTTCTCACGATCATAGCCATCTGCCATTGCAGATCCATTTCTTCCAGATCATCAGCATCAATCTGGTCATAGTCTTCATCCAACATAGCTGGATCAACAATCTTCCCCTGAATGTAGTTCTCATAGGAAGCAATAAAAGAAGCATAGAGAGCAAACTGCTCTTAAGCAGATTTGACACTCATAGGCATCTTAGAGTAGTTGTTGCTAGGAATACTTGGAGAGCAACTACTCTTGCTTGCTTGCGGTTTAGATGCACTAGTCCACCTGCTACAAAGCAAACATCACCATTCGTGTTGACTGACACATGCCCCTCATGTGATGAGTTGGTGCCCGACTCTCCCTTCGAGTAGTAGGCAGCTGATTCAGTCTTCGAACCTGAACTAGAGTTGACTTTAGCACCATACATACCTGGATCTTGAACCTGATCTGTAGTTGTCTCCTTTCTAACCATGTTAAGCTCAAAGATTCGGAGCTTGTTAACTGCTGTCTCAAGGTCATAGTCAGCAAAGTCTTTATCTTCTCTCATCAACACAGTATACATCTCCCATTTTGGTGGGAGAGCATCAAGAAGCTTCTCAACAATCTCATCTTCTTTGTATGCAATTGAATAGTTGCTGAGTTCAGTCATCAGATGATAATATCTGGTGATGATATCATCAAGTGATTCGTTTTTCAGATACTTGAAGACCGAGAATTGAGTTTTGAGCAATTTGATCTTCGAAGCACGGATTCCCACATTTCCTTCAAACCGGTTCTCAAGAGCTTCCCATAGCTCTCTTGCTGTCTTGTACTTTCTAAAAGTATGAAGGATCTCTTGTGGAAGAGCCATAGTGATAGCAGCATGAGCCTTGCTCTCGGCCTCATACATCTTTTTCTCTTCTTCTTCCATTTTGCTGTACTTTTTGATCTGATCACGACCTTCGTACTCCATAGTTGGTGGAATATAACCATCCTGGATGCATACCCACATTTTCGCATCCTGGTACTTGACATATTGTTCGAACCGATCCTTCCAAGCAACGAAGTCGGTTCCTTTAAGCAACTTTGGGGCCTTAGTAGCTGACCCTACTTCTACTTCCATCTTAACTAACTCTGAGATGTTAATTGACGACATCTTTCTCAAAAACTAAGAAACCCGAAAAACAAAAAAAATTTCTTCTGAAAAGTACTGTAGGCGAAGTTACGGATAACTTCGCTTAAGTCTTAACCTCGCTGAAGAACTTCGCTGATTCTTAACTTCGCTTGAGGTAAGCGAACTTAGGAGGTAGGCGGAGTTGTAGAGAACTTCGCTTGAGTTAGGCGAACTTGAGAAGGTAGGCGAAGTTGTGGATAACTTCGCTTAACCTTATATCTTCGCCGAAACCCTACGAACAGTGACGACAACTTCGCCTGATGAACACGAAGTTTCTACAGATCTGATTTCTGGGTTTTTCGAGGTTTTTGACGGTGTAAAGGGTTGAATACGATGGTAGGAGGTAAGAAAGACACAAAAACACAGAAAACACGTCCCGCGAATAGTCGAAACGGGACGATTTCTACACCCGCGTGAATATCCCGAACCACACAATTGAGCAATAGCTCTGATACCAATTGTAGGTTCCCGAGATGGATCTGCACGGGATATCTCGATCTACACAGGTGCGGAATCCCTGCGTAGGTTGTTACGAGCGTAGAACACAAATCAAACAAACACACGATACGAATAAACGAACACACGTTATATTATAACCGAAACACGTGATATAATCACTGAATACAGACTCAATACTTTCTGGTTCTCACGTCTCTCGACTCACACACGTCTGTATACGATTACCTTCAACTCTACTAAACAAGCCGTGACCTAGCGTATAAATACACGACAACTTCGCCTGATATGTTCAGGCGAAGTTGTTGCTAACTTCGCTTGACTAACAAGTTCGCCTGATAAGCGAACTTGTCAGTAACTTCGCTTAAACATAAACAAAACACAATTAACATTACAGACTGGATCACAGACACTAGACTATGAACTACTGACATTATGCACCAACACATGGAATTACAGAAGCTTAAGGACATGATCTCAAATGTTGCTGGTGTAATCTGTCCCATAGTTGAAGTTCCCACTGACAGTCACAGAATATCCCAATTTGTGCCATCAATTGGTGACGTACAGATCCCAAAACAGTTCAAACCCCAAATATGAAACTGTATGATGGTTCCACGGATCCTGAGGAACATGTTACATAGTATAGAGAGCGTATTGAGATCAACCCAATCCCTATAGAAATCAAGGAAGCGTGTATTTGCAAGAGATTTGGGTCTACCTTGACTGGAGCAACCATGAAATGGCGACTGAGTATTCCTCCTAACACCATCACCTCGTTTTCTCATTTAGTTAACTTGTTCAATAACTAGTTTTCTTGCAGTAGAACATTTGAGATGATGACAGGTGATCTTTATAAGGTTACCCAGAATCCTGGGAAATCCTTGAGAGATTTTATTACTAGGTTTAACAAGGAGTCGATGGAGATTCCAAATCTAAATCCTGCTTCGGCAGTAGAAGCTCTTAAGTTGGGGTTAGAGAAAGACTCCTCTTTCTACGATTATCTGGTTATGACTCCATGCAGGTCGTTAGATAAAGCATGAAGCAGAGCTCTGAGGTTTATCAGGCTAGAGGTTACAAGTCACATTAATTGGTTGACCAACAGTATCTCGACCCTTAACTACCAGAGCGTTATAAATATTAGGCATTTTGCCTGGCAGAAAAGCTACATCTAGTACCAGACCAATTATTTGGGCTATACGCCCCAGGTTCTTTTTGTCAAGCGTGGCAACCCCAGAACTAGAAGTAGTTGGATTCATTCTGATAATATAATAATAAAGTAAAACGATCTATTTTTTTGGCAAAAATGAATTATCGCATTCAAAATAAATGCCCGATGACAAGTTGATCGGTTAATTCAATAAGAAATGGGAGGACGATAAGAAAAACTTTAAAAAGATCGATATCCCAAAATATGATCAGACGAATAGGAAAGCCGAATCCCCAGGAAAATCATATCGATCTAAGCCTTACTATAAGACTGATAACCCTAGGATTATTGCGGTAGATGATGAAGATGATGAAGAATATCCTAAGATCTCTTAATATTGTTTTATTGTTTATGTTGGTGGATTAATGTGTGCCATGCATGACTTACGGGAAAAAGCTAGGTGGCAAAAGAAGATGGAGAAACAAGGAGCCTGGAAAGACAAGTCAAAATGATGTGCCTTCCACGAGGAATTTGGGCACTTGACTGATGATTGCATTGCACTTGGAAGGGAGATTAGCTATCTTCTCAACAAGGGCCACTTGAAAGAGCTACTTGGCCGAAAGAAGGGAAAAGAACAAAATCCTTAAAAAGTTCATGACAAGGGGACTCCTCCACCAACAAAAATGCAAAAACAATCTTGTTCATATCCGGAGGATCTGACACCTGTGGAACCTCTTATTCTGCTGCGAAAAGAAATGCTGATCAAAGGAAGCTAGAAGTGGTTGACATACCAACAAAGACATCCATTCTCACTCAAGCAAATACCATATCCTTTGATGAAAGCGATAGAGTCAATATTCAGGATCCTCACCATGATAGTTTGGTAATAACATTATATGTGGCTAACCATTATGTGCGCATGATCCTCATTATGGTGGAAGCTCTGTCAAAATTATTCAACTAGATGTGCTGAAAAAGATGAATATTCCTGAGGATGAGATTATCCCTAGGTCCTCAGTATTGGTTGGATTCAGTGGAGAGACTAAGAACAGTATTGGGGATATCAAGCTCCCAGTATATGTTGAAGGGGTAAACAAAATGCAAAAATTTTGTGTTATTGATTGTTTGTCTTGTTGCAATATTATATAAGGCAGGCCCTGGATACACGACATGGCAGCAGTCCCATCCACTTATCACCAATGTGTGAAACTCCCAAGTCCGTGGGGAGTTATCAAAATCGTCAGTGATCAACAAGATGCAAAGAATTGATACACTCCTCTATGAAGTGTACTGCCAAATCCCAGCAGGCGTAGCAATTACAGAAGCCGGCATGAGATATAATGGAGGCTAGGTAACAAGAAATTAAAGAAATAATTTCTTATCCCGAGGATCCTGAAGTCAATGTGCTGATAGGAACGAGTATTCCTAAGGATATTGAGTGAAGGTTGCTCAATGTCCTCAAATCAAGACTGTCAACATTTGCATGGAAACATGAAGATATGACAGGTATTTCCACATATATTACAACAAATAAACTTGGAATTGATAATTCTTTCAGGCCAATCCATCAAAAGAGAAGACAATTTGCACCTGAGAGAAACATAATCATCCAAGAAGAAGTTGAAAGACTTTTGAAAGAAAATATGATTAGGGAAGTTCAATATCCCCGATGGTTAGCAAATGTGGTGGTTGTACAGAAAAATAATGGAAAATGGACAGTTTTTCTAGATTTCACAAACTTGAATAATGCCTGCCGTAAGGATCCATTCCCTCTACCACACATAGATTCAATGGTAGACGCTACAGCTGGCCACGAAATGCTGACATTTATGGACGCATCCTCAGGATTTTAGCAAATCCAAATGAAACCTTCAGATCAAGAAGATACGGCCTTCATGACTCCCACGGGTATTTATTTTTATATTGCTATGCCCTTTGGACTTAGAAATGCATGCGCAACCTATCAGAGGTTAGTTAACATGACGTTCAAAGAGAAACTGGGGGAAACGATGGAAGTTTATATTGATGATATGGTGGTGAAGTCCAAGAAAGATGAGGATCACCTCAAGGATCTCAAGACTGCATTTGATATCCTCGAATAATATAACATGAAGCTGATTCCTTCAAAGTGCCATTTTGGAGTGAAGGCTGCAAATTCTTGAGATACATGGTCACCAAAAGGTGAATAGAGGTGAGTCCATAGTAGATAAAAGCTATCCTAAATCTGAAATCCTCAGCATCAGTCAAGGATGTTCAAAGTCTAACTGGCAGGATAACAGCGCTCAACAGATTCATATCCAGATCCTCAGAAAATTGCAAAAATTTTATGATATCCTGAAGAAAAACAAAAAGTTCGAATGGACCAGTAAGCATGAGGACGCTTTAATATCCTTAAAAGCTTATTTTTCTTCTGCTCCTCTACTGGTAAAACCCGAGGAAGGTGAACCTCTATATCTAGTTGTATCAAATAATGTTGTAAGTGCAGTTTTAGCCAAGGATCTCGAAGGTCAATAGCATCCTATCTATTATGCAAGTAAAAGTATTTTGGATGCTGAAGCCAGGTATTCTTATCTTAAGAAATTAATTTTAGCACTTATTATGGCATCTACTAAACTTAGACACTATTTTGAAACTCACCCTATTTGTGTTAAAACTAACTACCCTATTAAGTCTGTTTTGAGAAAACCAGAAATGTCAGGTAGGATTGCAAAATGGGCTATGAAGCTGAGTGTATATGATATAGCATATGAACCTAGGATTGCCATCAAATCCCAGGCATTAGCAGACTTTGTGGCTGATTTCACCAGGGAACTTAAAGAAGAGGCAGACTTGGAAGTCCAACAACTTGAAGAAACTAAACATAAGTAGACTCTAGACACATATGGTGCTTCAAATGTTAGAGGAACAGGTCTCGGGATCCTGCTGAAATCGCCCCAGGGGACATTATACCTCAATCCATATCCTGCGGATTTCAAGCCACAAATAATGAGGCGGAATATGAAGCTTTGATAGCAGGATTACAATTAGTAATCGACATGAAAATCTGGTTTATTCAAGTACATATTGATTAATTATTATTAACTAACCAATTTAATGGTTCATGTGCTATTAGAGTTGAAAAACTAATGAAATATCTAGAACTAGTAAAAAAACTAGCAAAGTGTTTTGAAATCTTTGATATTTCAAAGGTACCTAGAGAAGAGAATGTTGAAGCAGATGCCCTAGCATATTTATCTTCATCCTTCAGGATACTGGAAGGTGGAAAGATTCCTATCATACATATCCTGAGCCCAGCAATTGGAGAACAAGGTGTCAATGAAATATTAGATGATGATGAAGATATGGGAGTCAAGAATCCTGAGGATAATGAATATTCTTGGATTATCTAGATCAGGAAATATATTCAGAATGGAGTTATCCCCAAGGTATAGAAAGGAAAGTGGGCCGAGGAACTACCTTTTGTTCTTTGGGCGGATAGGACCACATCGAAGAAAGCTACCGGTCAGACTCCTTTCTTATTGGTATTTGGAGATGAAGCAGTTATCCCTACAGAGATGGATATCCCTACAGCTAGAGTCAGTCATCAGAATCCCGAAGATAATACTCAAAGTCTACTTGAAGATCTGGATGCAGTAGAAGAACTTAGGGATTTAGCAAAGATCAGAATGGCATCTTATCAGCAGAAGATAGCAAAGTCCTACAACAAGAATACCAGGGTTCGTAGATTTCAAGAAAGGGATTTAGTTCTCCAAAAAACTATTCATAATACTACAAATCCTGCGGATGGAAAGCTTGCACCAAAGTGGGAAGGTCCTTACTTGATTGAGTCAGAAGCAGGAAAGGGGGCATACAGATTGTCTACTTTGGATGGTGACTTATTACCAAAGGCTTGGAACGCTATCCACCTCAAAAAATATTTTATGTAAGACTCCTATCCGGAGGATAATTGCTATTTTGAGAAATTTAACAATGATATAAAACAACTAAGGTATGTATTCGAACTTATATTTTTACTCATTTTCAATATTATTATTCTTTTATCACGACACTGATTTAGGCATCGGTGGGTGTTAGCAAGGCTAACACCCACCCCTCACCTAGATTTGACTGTTTTGTAGCCTAAAGAGATGTGGTATTCCCACGTGGAATTAAGTTTATTTGGGCCTTGACGCCAGTTAATTCAGGCCTTATCGCCAATTTAATTTAGCCTTGTCGTCAGTTAAGGTATTATTTAATGCCTTTTAAGGTTTATGGGGTTTTCACCTCTTCTTAAGATCGCCTGTAGCGCACGTCTATTCAGCCGTAGTTCGAGAGGTGGGGCCAGCAAATGAAATATAGTGACTTGTTACCTCGTTATCCTCAGCTATTGGTTTGAATCTCAAGTTAATGGTAGATGTACCATTCCTAAGGTTTAAGGGTTTTTCACCTCTTCTAAGGGCCTTGTCGCCGGTTTATTTAGGCCTAAGGTTTAAGGGGTTTTCACCTCTTCTAAGGGCCTTGTCGCCAGTTTAATTAGGCCTTGTCGCTAGTTTATGTGGGCCTTGTCGCCAGAATTTCTAAGTTTATTTTAAGGATAATGTTAACATTGCAGGTCTATCAGTATATCCCTAGAATCGAAGGAACATCCTGAAAAATGATCTTATTACAAGGATGAAATGGTCTAGACATTGTCAGAGATAGTTGCTATATGATGCTGGTACGATTTCCTGTTTGTAAATATTCTATATTATATATTTTATTACTTGGTATTGGTTTATTGAATTAAACTTAATATGTTATTAATGAATTTCATCCTTAATAAAATCAATTTTTTCTCTAAGGATTTAATAACGAAAACAGGGATGAAATACCAAGATAAGTCATAAAAAGTTGTTATACTAATATTAAAGTGCAGGATAAGATGATTCAAGTTTCCCTCAAAACAGAGCCCATCCACCTGAATCATCTGATTGTTCAAAACGTGAGATAAAAGATAGTTTGGGCTTCATCCTTAACCAGGAACCCTCCACCCAAACCATTATCCAAACATATTATAATGTTCATACATAACCAAAATAGAAACTGTTCAAACAACCAATGGAAACACATCAAACAACCTGAAAACCAAGCTCAAGCCTTATCATCATCACCCTGATCGCCTACCTTCTTTTCCGCTTCCGCCACCTCATCAGCACCTGTCTCCTTCATCACCTCATCAGCATCTGTCTCCTTTATCACCCCAGAAGTACCTGCAGCCTCGACTTCTTTAACCTTTTCACCCATCAACATCTTCAGCTTCTTTGCCCAAGCATCGGAATTCCAGGAATCCATCACATAGCCCTTTTCCTGCACCTCCCCTAACATCTTGAGCATTGACTCCAGGATACTCATAGCCGCAGACCTCTTGGCATCTTTAATAAATCTGGCTTTCTCCAACTCGAATGTGGCTTTAAGATCCACAATCTCTTTTTCCTTCTTTATGTGAAGCTTGATCCTTATGTCTGCTGCGTGTTGGAGATCTGCGAATTTGCTTTCAGCCTCTCTCAAAGCTAATTCAGCATCTTGGAGCCTTTGGTGGTACATTTCAATTCCTTGTTATCCTCAGGTTAACATAAATTTTCTGCATATTATTATTCTCAGGATAAAAAAAGGATACTTAATGTTCCAAGAAGACTGGAAAGAGCTTGTAATTTCTCTTTGGCTTCGGCATTGCTCATATCAGCAAAAGGTTTAGTCTCGGCTGAGGTAGTAGCCTTCCTTTTCTTCTGGGCAGCACTCTTTTGGCGAGTATTTCGAATCCTCAGCTTTGGGGAGAGAGTTTTGAAGTGCTCCTGTTTCACCACAGTTTTATCCTCGATGAAGTCATCCAAATCGATCAAGCTGAAGGAAGATTTTGATTTCGGCATTTCTGTGCGACAATTTATCAAGTTATTTTTGAGAAAGCGAAATCCTAAGGGTTTTATGAAATACTTAGGATACTTACCAGAAGACATACTTTCAGAAGACCTCGCTGCAGTTGTGCTGGTGTCGCCTATTTCACCTTCAAATCGAAATTCTCTATCTTTTGCTGGAATTTTGAACAGAGCTTTAAGTCTTTGATTCGTATTACTTCTATACCTCACCAAATCGTCAAAAACAACTGCAAAAGAGAAGATGTGTCAATACAAAATGTTTACATAAAGAAATTCTATCCTAAGGATTTCCTACCCTTCTGAGCCCATTCAATAGGCAAGTTTATTCCATCAGAAATTGAGTCACGGCGTACAAAGAAGAATTTCATCTTCCAACCATGGTCGTTAGCAGAAACTTTGGGGACCATGTAGAGGCAACTGGTTTTTGGATTGAAGGCAATAACGGAAGGATCCATGTTTACGAAGGTTACAGGTTGCGGCTATATCAGGGATACCTATGGCTAGTTAGTGGGTTTTATTCAAACGATCTATGGTAGATAAGACTCTCCACACCATTGGCATAACCTGGGAGTAGGAGAATCCGGTAATATCAAAGATTTCCTTAATGAGTAGGGAAAATGGATACGAGAGACCGGTTGAAAAAGGATAGTAGAAAAAACAAACCCATGTTTCGGACGAGAAATCAGCTTTCGCTTTGGGGTCGTATGGTCTGATGATGGCTTTAGCGGGTAACAAACCAGAATTTTTTAGAGATTCGATATCGAAATCATTGAAGAAACACTGATCCTCATTATTAGCAGGGATGTGGCCCAGATCGATGAATCCTTGGAGGTTGCAAAAGAATAAGGATTGAGTGATCGAGGGGTTCTTTTTCTCATTTTTATTTGAATTAAACGAGAAGCTTCAGAAAATTAAAAGATGGGAGAGAGAGAAATTGACCTGGATATGAAGCGATGAAGAGATTATTGTGATTTTGAGATTTCAGAAAGGTTAATTATAACCTAAAAGAACTGTTATAGGGTTTCCTCAATTCGCGTGCCCGTCCTTTCAAGTCGCAGAGATATTATTAAGTTTAAAATTCAAAATTTTACAGCTGGCTCGCAATAACTGTAAAAATTTGCGGGCAATTGTTGGAAGCAGATTTTTATCCTCGGCATTGATCAAGACTTAAGGATTTCAACCTATCCTGCTGGTGCAAGTATTCTGAGGATTATATTTCGCTAATCCAATTGTCCTTTATTATTATGTTTGGTTTGCAGATATAACCACGTGTTTAATGTGCTAATAAGAGACGTGGGTTTTGAACGGTTATTTATGAAGCTTCGTCAACTCGAACGTGTGAAGCGGCGGATAGTGGAAGACTTAGTCTAGGGTTTATTCTGGATTTCTCGGAATTTCAGTTATATTCTTTTGTTTATTTAAATGAGCTGAATTGGTCATTTAGAACACACACTTCAAATTGATAGCTACCAAAACTCATTGTAACACTTAGTATTCGATCGATTATCAGCTCCAACACTTGTAATCAACCTTTTTTGTTATTAATATATAGACGGTGATAGTTTTCACCGTCCGAGGGTTTATTGTTCCGGACATCCTCAAGATCAAGGGCTTTTTCCCTCGAAATCAAATCATTGTGTTCACCATATTTTTGATCAAGCACTCTATCAGACATACGAATTTGATCATAAAATTACTTTGTTAATTTTTGACCAAAACAGTCTTGTAATTAGCAGTTGTAACGGTTAGAAGACTCAGTCTATCCACTAACTCGCAGTCAAGAAGATATGACACGTGGTCAAATGGCTGTAACACGTTTAGTGGGGATAATGGCGGATTTATAGGACTTCTTGTTGGGTCACAAATAATTGAGTGTTGAGGATATGTTATTCTTGAAGACGTGTCTAGATCAATTATCCTTCTAAGGAGTTCCAGAGCTATGTCAGGATCAAGGATCCTCAGTAATTGGTATTGTTAACGATTCTTTCTTATGTGTTGATTGATATTTGATAGATATAATGGCTCCAAGACCTATTCCACCAAATATCTCGCTACTAGACTTGTCAAACACGTGGTCAAAAGTAATGGATGAAGCTAGTGGAAGAGTGGCATAAAAATAGATGTTAGTTAGCTTTTATTTTATTTTATAAATGAGATCATGATCAATTAGGGTTACACTCTTCACATTAGACGTTCATCATCAACCTCAGAATTCTCTCTTGCACAAAACACACACTTAGGTATTGTTGTATTAATTGATCAATATCTCCACCTTTGTAACCCGATTTTTACATTAATAAAGTGGTGATAGAAGATTTGTCATTACCCGGGGTTTTTTCCTTTGATCTAATCGAGATCAAGGAGTTTTTCCTCGCAACAAATCACGGTGTTCATCTCCATTTTGTTCATATATTCATTATTATCACCATACACTAATCCTCACTAACCGAATTTGATACATTATCCTAAGTAGATTTTTTTCCAAAACAATTTGGCGCCCACCGTGGGGCAATTGGTGCTATAATCCAGAAAATACCCAATAAATTTTCAACCTTTTCATACCCGTATCACTATCAATGGCCTCTCAATCAACCTCTGCTTCATCAACCACGCCATCTTCGCTTCCTCTGTCATCATCAACTTTTCCACCAATGCCTCCTCCAATTACGGGAACAACAAGGGCTACTGCTTCTGGAAACAAGACGCAACTACCAGTCTTCCAGAGCTTGAAAACTACTGCTGCCACTACGGTAGATAATACTAACAATGATGTTTCTACTATATTTTCATAGGTCAAATCATACATGGAGCAAAAAAAACAAGACTAACCAGAGGATCCTTCGGGAGATAGAAGAGGTCAAGAGGACTAAGAGGCCGGTAGAGGATTAGATCCTCTAGTGCCTAGGATGCTGGATTTTGCTACTCTAGAATCCTTAGCTCAACATGCGCATGGATCATCTATCCTTCAACCAGTGTACATGAGTCAGCTAGCTCTAGGATTCTTAACTTTTCAGCAAGGATCATCCATCCTTCAACCGAGGTACATGTGTCAGCTAGCTAAAGGATCCTAAACTTTCCAGCAAGGATTGTCTATTCTTCACCAAGGGTGTATGGGTCAACCAGCTCAAGGATCCTTAACCTTTCAGCAAGGACCATCGATCCTTCAACCAGGATCCTCCGGATTGTATCTTCGAGGATCCTTCAACTCCCAACCACTAGGATCCTTCATCCACAATCAAGGATCCTTCTTTCAGGATCAAGGATTCTCAGGGGTTCAACATCAACGGTCTTCTTAGATCCATGAGGGAGATATAATCCCCATGCAGACCATAGCTTCTGGTGGACCAACTCCTGTAGCAGAAGCTTCTTACCTCAGCCACTCTTCTAAAATGCCAACCTTTACGCAACAAAAGAGGTAACACGCATGATCCTATATCCTTAAATGCTAACTGTGGTTCCATGCATAATGCATGTATCAACTAAGCTATGGCTAAGGAACTACAGAAACTCAAGGATATGATATCCAGGGTACCAGGAGTAATCCTTCCTATTCCTAAGATACCGAAAGGAAGCCACAAATTGTCAAGATTTGCTCCACCAATATGTGATTCGAAAATCCGGAAACGCTTTCAAAGCCCCAACATGAAAGTGTATGACGGGACCACTGATCCTGAAGAGCACGTAGCTCAATACAGGGAAAGGATGGAAATCAACCCGATACATGAGAGGCTCAAGGAGGTTTGACCGTGCAAAAGTTTTGGAGCCACACTATCAAGATCTGCCTTGAAATATCTGCTAAGTCTTCCTCCCTTTTCTGTTACTTCTTTCTCACATTTAGTTAACTTATTCAATTGCCAGTTTTCCTGTAGTAGGAAATTTGAGAAGTTAACTAGTGACTTATATCGACTAGTCCAACCTAATGATGAATCCCTTAGGGATTTCGTCACAAGGTTTGGCAGGGAGGCCTTAGAATCCCAAATATTTACATGGCTACTGCTGTTGAAGCATTTAAAATGGGACTTCAGAGGGGCTCCCCCTTTTATGATGCTCTTGTGATGACTCCTTGCAGGTCTTTAGATGAAGTATGGAATAGAGCGTTAAGATTCACACGACTGGAGGATGACAAAAGGATCCAAAAACGATTGGGGGCACAGACGAAACAAGAATCCCCTGACAAGAATAAAGGATCCTCATACAGAAACAACAACTCGAAGCCGTACACCAAATTTAACAATCAAAACGTTGGAGCAGTTGAACAAGGAGATGATAATGAAGATTACCCCAACATCTCAGAATGTTGCTTCTCCGTAGATACCCATGACTTGATTTTTGCCATGAATGATCTAGGGGATAAGGCAAGGTGGCCCCGAAAGAACGAGAAGTCAACAACCTTCAAAGACAAATCCAAATGGTGTGATTTCCATGAGGATTTTTGCCACTTGACGGACGATTGCATCGGTTTAAGGAGGGAAATTAGATACCTCTTGAGTAAGGGCCATTTTAAGGAACTGTTGGGAAGAAAAAAGTCAAGAATCCAAGATCCTGAAGAGGTTCCCCAAAAATAACTCCGCCCCCCAACAGATGCTCAAATGATCAACTTCATTTCCGGTGGCTCAGACATATGTGGAACTTCCTTCTCCACAGCTAAGAGGCTGGCCAAGGAGACCAAGTTGGATAACGGGGAATGACCGGTTATTTCCACCACTTTGACGGCCGATAAAAGGATCTTCTTCGATGAAGATGACAAATCAAACATCCATGATCCACATCATGACGGTTTGATTATTACATTGTTTATTGCGAACCATTATGTACGCAAGATCCTATTCGATGGTGGAAGCTCGGTCAACATCATTCAACACGATGTGCTTCAAAAGATGAATATACCCGATTCGGAGATCATCCCAAGGACATCGGTGCTAGTCGGTTTCAATGGCGAAACCAAGAAAACATTGGGGGACATCAAACTCACTATATACATCAAAGGGTTAAATTCTTACAAAAAATTTTGTGTTATAGATAACCTTTCTTGTTGCGATGTTATTTTGGGCAGGCCTTGGCAACATGGTATGAAGTCAGTGGCCTCTACTTACCATAAATGCATCAAACTACCAACTTCTTGGGAGTAGTAAGGTTAGATGGTGACCAAGTCGAAGCCAAGAACTACTATTCTTCATCAATGAAGCCAACAACTAGACAGACTATCGCATAGCAACCACAACAATATCCTAGGGACATGCTGGAAGCTCGGGAGCGAGACATAAAAGAAGTATCCTTGGATCCCGATGATCTAGATGTAAAAGTATTCCATGGATCTAGTATCCCTAGTGAGATCGAGGAGAATATAAATCGAAGAAAGTCCATGTTTGCCTTAAGACATTCAGACATGACATGTATTTCTAATGAGGTAATTACTCACATGTTAGGCCTTGATTTATCTGTTAAAACAATCAATCAGAAGCGAAGGAAATTCGCTCCTGAGAGGAACGTGATCATACAAGAAGAAGTCGAAAAATTTCTTAATGCTATGATCAGAGAGGTTAAGTGTCCTCGATGGTTAGCTAATGTGGTTGTTGTTTCGAAAAAGAAAGAAAGTGGAGGGTGTGTGTCGATTTTACTGATTTAAACAAGGCCTGCCCCAAGAATCCTTTCCTGTTACCACATATAGACTCCATGGTGGATGCAACGGCAGGACATGAGATGCTCACCTTTATGGATGCTTCCCCTGGATTTCAAAAAATTCAGAGGGAACCATCTGATCAAGAGGATACAACAGTCATGACTCCTACCGGCATATACTGTTATATTGCTATGCCATTCGGACTAAGAAATGCAGGATCAACATATAAAAGATTGGTCAACATGATGTTGAAGGATCAGTTAGGCAAGACCAGGACGTCTACATAGATAAAATGGTGGTGAAGTGGAAAAAAGCTGAGGATCACCTCAGAGATATTGAAGAAGCTTTCAACATCCTAGATCAGTACAATATGAAGTTGAATCTATCAAAGTGCCATTTTGGTGTAAAGCTGGGAAGTTCCTTGGATACATGGTGACCAAAAGAGGAATAGAAGCGAGTCCCGAACAGATAGAAGCCATCATCAACTTGAAGTCTCTTGTGAACGCTAAGGATATGCAAAGATTGACGGGGAGAATAGCTGCTCTCAACAGATTCATTTCCAGATCCTCGGAGAAGTGCAAAGATTTCTACGACATCCTTAGGAAAAACAAGAAGTTCGAGGGGACGGAGAAGCATGAAGTTGCGCTAAAAGCCTTAAAGGATTACTTATCCTTAGCACCAGCTCTGATGAAGCCTGTGGATGGAGAATCCTTACATCAGTACCTTGTTGTTTCAGGAAATGCAGTAAGTGCCGTTCTAGTGAAGGATCACGAAGGTGAACAGCATCCCCTTTATTATGTAAGTAAGAGTCTTTTAGATGCGAAAGCCAGGTATTCTCATTTAGAAAAATTAATTCTTGCACTTATTATGGCTTCTACTAAATTGAGACATTACTTTGGAACGCATACTATTATTTTGATAACTAATTATCCTGTTAAGAATGTGCTAAGAAAACTAGAATTATCAGAAAGGATGGCTAAATGGGCTGTGAAAATGAGTGCATATGATATTCAGTATGAACCCAGAACAACCATTAAATCGCAAGCACTAGCAGACTTTGTGGCTGATTTCAGCAGTGACATGCAAAAAGAAGCTGATTTAGAAGTACAGCAAGTGGATGAAACCAAGGATCCTAGGATCCTCTACACAGATGGAGCATCCGATGTAAGAGGAACAGGATTATGTATCCTACTGAAATCGCCACAGGGGGACATATTACCCCAGTCTATAGCCTGTGAGTTCCAAGCGACAAATAATGAGGCAAATTGCGAAGCTCTGATCGCAGGTTTGCAATTAGCTAACCACATGAGGATTAGGTATCTTCAAGCACATAAAGATTCATTGTTGATAGCTAACCACTTTAATGGCTCATATGTTGTTAAAGGCGAAAAACTAATCAAATATCTTGATGTTGGGAAATAATTAGCAAAATCCTTCGAATTGTTTAGTATTTATCAGGTACTAAGAGACGAGAATGATGGGGTAGATGCTTTGGCAAATTTAGCCTCATCTTTGAAGATTCCAGAAGACACGAAGATCCCAATCATCCATATTCTCTCGCCTGAAATAGGAGAACAAGAAGTTGGGGAGATAACAACTGACAAACAAATCGTACATTGGGATTCATCATCCTCAAATAACCAAGGATATTGGATCCTCCCAATTAAGAAATACATTCAAGATGGAGAAATTCCAGCCACAGACAATCCAAAGTCTTTCAAACTCAAGGTATCACAATACATTTTATTACATGATATTATGTATAGGAAATATCTTGCAGGTCCATACTTCAGGTGTATCGAGGATCCTGAAAAATTCAAGAGGTGCTCAAAGACTTTCACGAAGGAAATTGTGGTAATCACACTGGAGGTAAAACCCTGTTTTCTAGGATCCTAAAAACAAGATAATTCTGTCCAACAATGAAGAGAGACGTCATGGAGTACTCAAAGAAGTGTGATGCTTGTCAAAGGCATGTAAACATCCTTCATCAACCAGCAGAACCTATGCATTCTATATCCACATCATGGCCTTTCATGAAGTGCGGCATGGATATTGTGGGTAGGCTACCTAAGGCACCAGGAGGAAAAATATTCATGCCTGCAATGACTGACTACTTTTCAAAATAGAAAGAAGCAGAAGCTTTTGTTCAAGTCCGCGAAAAAGAGGTGATATCTTTCATTAAAAGAAATATTATTACTAGATTCGGTATACCTTCAGAAATTTGTTTGTGATAATGGTTCCCAGTTTATCCGAAAAACAACCACTAACTTTTGTGACAGTTGGGGCATCAAGATGATTACCTCTACTCCAATGCATCCTCAAGCTAATGGCCATGCGGAATCAAGCAACAAGATAATCATCAACAATTTGAAGAAGAAACTAGGATCGAAGAAAGGCAAGTGGGCCGAAGAGCTACCATATGTTCTTTGGGTCGACATGACAACACCTAAGAACGCAACAGGCCAAACACCCTTCTCACTGGTGTTTGGATCTGAAGCAGTAATCCCTACAGAGATAGTGGTTCCTAAAGCCAGAACAAGCATCTGTGATCCTGAAGCTAATAGAGGAATCCTTCTCGAAGACTTGGATACTGTTGAAAAACTCAGAGACCTAGCCAAGATCAGAATGGTGCATATCAACAAATGGTAGCTGGGACATACAACAAAAGTATAAGGATCAGAATATTTCAAGAAGGAGATTTGGTCTTGAGGAAAGCCTTCCAAAACACAACCAATCCGTCAGATGGGAAGCTAGCACCCATGTGGGAAGGTCCTTATCTGATCGACTCAGAGGCAGGAAAGAGGGCATATCATTTGCTCACTATGGAAGGAAACAGGTTACCAAGGGCATTGAATGATATCCACCTCAAGAAGTACTTTTCTGATCAGAATCATGTACCCTCTAAGGATCGAGTATCCTTAAAGGATCAAGGATGCTAAAATTGTTTTAAGTAACTATGCAGGATACTAATAAGATATTCAATGATCAAGAGGTTGGCCACCTCTCCTTCACCTTTAAGGTACATTAATGTTTCCCTTGGCCTAGCCCACGATTAAGGTATGACCCAGATGGTCATATCATCTGAGGTTTACAGGTTTTCACCTTTCTTATAAATTAGAGTTTCTACACTCTCGCCTGGAGCGCACGCTATCCAGCGTATATGTCACACCCTCAAAATCCATTAACGGAGTTTTACCGTCAGAGGGTGTGAACTAACAGGATCGGAATCATTAGTTATAATCAAGCCATAAAAACATTAATGAAAATAAGTTCGGAAGCGTAAATATATAAACCAAGTGTTGCGCCACGCAGGACGACTTAAAAACCCACATAGTAACAGTTTTAAACAAGTTTGCATAATCAATAGTGTTCAAAACAATGCATGATCCTATACCGCGCGCCCGCCTCGGCTACCTGAGAATAACATACTAAAAGTGTCAACACGAGGTTGGTGAGTTCACAAGTTTATATAAAATAAAGCGTTTAACGTTTTGCGTTTAGCGTTTTGCGTTTACCAGATAGTGTTAAATCAATTATATATCTATAGGTAGCTAGCTTATAAAGCAAGTATTACTAAGTGTTCGACACCGAAGCTGACTGTTTATCATGTTCCTTGCCACCAGGTCTATCCCGACCATGGTAATGTGTTAGCCAAAATTACACCCACTCGACCTCCAGTCCAGCTTAGCGTTGGGTGGGGTTTGTCAAACCCAGTAGTACTACTCAACAGTGACTCGCTATTATCCAATATTAAACGGTTCGATGTGTAGGACTTCAGTTGTTTCGTTTGCCACTTAGCCTTTACAAGTGATATATAATTTCATAACAAAATCTAAAAGCGTTTCGGAGTATGTTATCTCCCCCAAGTGAAAAGCGTTTAAAAAGTTTAAAAGGGGAAAGTGAAACTCACTGTTTGCGAAGAATTCCCAAAAACAAGTCACCCAAGTGATGCGCGTCACAGAAAACTCTCACTAGCGTTCTATAACAACAAGGAGATTTTCTAAGAGTCGGAACTATTACCGAGTCTCTAGACTCGGCACATAATACTTAAGCACAAGATATGTTTCGTGTTCGTTTGTGACTCGTGTGTGACTTAACAAGCACATTTGTGATACGTTACATGCTGTGAACAACTATCTACGTGTCAAGTATTAATAGTGTACATATCTAGCAAATATTCCCCGCAAGGGCAATTTGGTCAAAACATAACAATTATCTAGTAATTATTCCCCGCAAGGGCAATTTGGTCAAAACATAACAATTATCTAGTAACAAGCACGTTTCATGTACTTTCACAAAGTTCAGCAACTAATTTCATCACGACAGAATTCTACTTGAAAGACTACCCTATTCAACAGATCATATTATCTCAATTAATTCACCAAAAATCGTCACAAAAGCACACATGTGTTAGGTTTCCAGAACATATTTTATTATATTTTTATTCCACATAGATTTCTCACAATGCTTAAAATATTACAGCAAACTCACAACAATCAAATTCATGCGCAACAGAATGTTATTTGAAATTCCCGTTAAATGAAAAATCCAATTAATGCAAGACCAATTGGATTTGGTTCTTAACTCAATAAGTTAACTTTCAGAAGTGAAACAAACCCATTTGGCCTTGTAATTCATGAGTTATGATATTTACAAAACAATCTAACAGCAGGTCTCACAATTCAGATTCTCACAACGTTTTTGTAAAATCATAAAAGTTAACATTTACAAGTCCAAAAATTGCAAATTTATATTCTTTAGAAACTAGACTCAACCTAGTACACTATAGTATTAATAATCTCGACCAATTCTCACATTCACACCCCGTTACAGTCAATTGAACCTCAACAACACAATCTGTCCAGAAACAGTTTGCATCCAAACTCAACATATTAATCATCTATAGACCACAATCCGTTCATATGACATTCTAGACATCATAATCACTATCCATGCACATCAATTACATACTACATACATGATTAGGGTTTTCACTTGAACTCAAAATCAAAGAAACAAGCGATTAACATGCAATAACATCAATTCTAGTTATCAAGTCAACAATCAATACATAATTAAACATCATCTAATAAAAACAAAGCATATGAGCACAATATATATAATTTTCGGAATCTAGGGTTTAGAATTAAATCTTCAAAAGCACAAAAACAAGCAAGAGGAAGGCGAGAGATGACTAGAAACGGGTGTGGGATGCTTCAATTGTGAAAAACGAGGTCGATTAAGGGTGGTATGGGGGTGGTGTATGGCTGCCGATCGCAAGGAGAGGGGAAGGGGGGCTGGCCGTCGGGTTTGGGAGAGGGAAAGAGTGGATTAGGGTATTGATTAATATTATTTAATAACAATATGTTACACTTAAGTCCCTCAACTTTCAAATGTTACTTTTCTAGCTTAATTAACTTAGTTCTTGTTTCTTGTTTAGCATCACACATAATATAATCAAGTAACACATATGTTAACATAAGGTTATCACGTATTTGTTGTTTTGATGTTCGTCATTTGTTCACCAATGGTTAGCGTCAACTCGTTTGCGTTTCGGTGCAATTCCCGAAAGACTACACATGTAGTAGTTGTCAAGTGTCATTTAAAACCTTATTTTAAATGTAATGAGATGTGCGTTAAAGATCCAGTGATCTTGAGTTTGAATTGACGGAGTTTGAGTTAACGGAGTTAACCTGAAATTGACGAGTGTCACATAATTCCCATGTTAAAGAATTTTCGTCCCGAAAATTTGAGTCAAGTCTTGATGATTGTCTGAAAAAGTAAGAAAAATTTTCAGTTTGTCATATCATCCCCTAGTAGAAAGAAATTTCGTCCCGAAATTTAATTCATACCTCCGGTGATTTCTGACGGTTTGTCAGGTTTCGCGGTTTTTAGTGTTTGGTCAACCATTCGAAAAGGTGAGGATACTTTTTCGTCATTTGCTCCTCGCGTTCCCACGTGAACTCCGGTCCACGTCTCGAGTTCCAACGAACCTTAACGATTGGAATCTTGCTGTGCTTGAGTGTTTTGGTTTCCCAATCCAAAACTTCGACTTGTTCTTCAATGAAACGTAACTGTTCATCAACTTGCAATTCGTCCAAAGGGACTGCTTGGGTTTCATCGGAAAGGCGTTTCTTCAAATTGGATACGTGGAATACATTGTGTACGCCACTGAGTTCTGTCGGTAAGTCCAGTCGGTACGCCACCGGACCAATGCGCTCAGTAATTCGGTAAGGACCAACGTATCGTGGATTGAGTTTGTTTCGCTTCCCAAAGCGAACCACACCTTTCCAAGGTGAGACTTTGAGTAATACTTGGTCGTTCACTTGAAATTCGAGAGGCTTTCGGCGCTTGTCAGCGTAACTCTTTTGGCGATCTCGTGCTGCTGCCATACGGTTTCTGATTTGAACAATCATTTCAGAGGTTTCGAGTACCAATTCTGGACCAGTGATTTGGCTGTCACCCACCTCTGCCCAGCAGAGAGGTGATCGACACTTCCGTCCGTACAACGCTTCGAACGGCGCTGCTTTAATACTTGCGTGGTAGATGTTATTATACGAAAACTCTACCAAAGGTAAATGAGGTTCCCAACTTTTTCCTAAATCCAACACGCATGCACGCAACATGTCCTCCAGGGTCTGAATGGTGCGCTCACTTTTCCCATTCGTCTGAGGATGGTATGCTGTACTCATATCAAGGCGTGTGCCTAGTGCACTCTGTAGTGACTTCCAAAAGTGCGAATTGAAACGGGAATCTTGATCAGATATGATTGAGACAGGCACTCCGTGTGTAGACACTACTTCCTTCATGTAGACGCAAGTCAGTCTTTCCATTTTGTCCGATTCCTTAATCGCTAAGAAGTGTGCAGACTTAGTCAATCGGTCAACGATCACCCAGATGGTATCGCATCCCGTCGGTGTTTTAGGTAATCCCTTGATGAAATCCATTGAAATGTGTTCCCATTTCCACATTGGAAGTTCCGGTTGCTGTAGCAGGCCAGATGGTTTCTGATATTCTATTTTGACTCTTGCACAAGTCAAGCATTTGCTCACGTAGGTGGCAATGTCGGCTTTCATGTTTGGCCACCAGTAAAGTGCCTTTAAGTCATGGTACATCTTATCTGAGCCGGGTTGGATAGAATATCGGGACTTATGTGGTTCGTCCATCACTAGAGTTCTCAACTCTCCGTATCGTGGAATCCAAATCCGGTTCTCAAAATATCAGACCCCGTCCGATTTGGTTTCGAGTTGCTTGTTCATGCCCCGCATGAGTTCTGATGGGAGGTTATCATCTCTCAAAGCTTCGAGTTGCGCATCGCGAATCTAATCGGGTAAGTTGGCATGAATCGTAAGTTGCAATGCTCGCACTCACCTGGGTTTATCGTTTTCTTTCCTGTTGAGAGCGTCGGCCACTACATTGGCCTTTCCAAGGTGGTACTTGATGGCACAATCATAATCCTTAAGCAGCTCGACCCAACGACGCTGTCGCATGTTCAGCTCCTTCTGATCGTAGATATGTTGGAGACTCTTGTGGTCGGTGTAAATGGTAAACTTGTTACCGTACAAGTAATGCCTCCATATCTTAAGGGCAAATACCACAGCCCCGAGTTCCAAGTCATGGATCGTGTTGTTCTTCTCGTGAATCCATAGTTGTCGAGAGGCATAGGCTATAACCTTCCCGAGTTGCATCAGCACGCAACCGAGACCTTGTATCGATGCGTCACAATGTACCTCAAAATTTTCTGTTCCCTCGGGGAGGGCTAGAATAGGGGCGCTACAGAGTTTGGTTTTCAACAGTTGAAAAGCGGATTCCTGCGCGTCACCCCAATTGTACTTAGTACCCTTGTGAATCAAAGCGGTGAGAGGTTGAGCAATCTTTGAAAATCCCTCGATAAAACACCGGTAGTAGCCGGCCAGTCCTAGGAATTGTCGCACCTCAGTCGGAGTCTTAGGTGCTTCCCAGTTTTTGATGGCCTCTACTTTACCGGGATCGACATGGATACAATTCTCGTTGATCACATGTCCTAAAAAGTGAACCTCGCGAAGCCAAAATTCGCATTTCGAGAGTTTAGCGTACAGTTGTTCCTTCTTTAGTAATTCCAGAATTAACCTCAAGTGTTCTTCGTGGTCAGCCTTGTCCTTAGAGTAGACGAGAATATCATCAATAAAAACAATCACAAACTTGTCGAGGTACTCCTTGCATACTCGAGTAATGAGATCCATAAATACGGCTGGTGCGTTGGTTAAGCCAAAAGGCATAACTGAAAACTCGTAGTGACCATACCGAGTTCTGAAAGCCGTCTTTGAAATATCTTCTTCGCGCAATCTTAATTGATGGTAACCAGACCGCAGATCGATCTTCGAGTAATAACTCGATCCTTGAAGCTGGTCAAACAGATCATCAATTCGGGGTAAGGGATATTGGTTCTTAATCGTCACCTTGTTCAGCTCTCTGTAGTCGACGCACATGCGGAAAGTCCCGTCCTTCTTTCGAACAAATAAGACAGGGGCTCCCCATGGTGATGAGCTAGGTCGGATAAAACCTTTATCCAAAAAATCTTGCAATTGAGTGGACAACTCCTGAAGCTCCGCCGGTGCAAGCCGATACGGGGCTCGTGCTATGGGTGCTGCACCGGGGGTCAATTCGATTTGGAATTCGACTTGTCGAATAGGAAAGAGTCCAGTCAAATCCTCTGGGAAAACTTCCGGAAAATCTCGCACAATCGGTATGTCTTCGATTCGTTTCTCCTCCACGGGTTTCTCAATAATATGGGCCAAAATTGTCGGATGACCCTTTTGTAAATATTTCTGCGCCTTCATGAGGGTGATGACGCTGGTGGTCATGCCGCTTTTCTTGCCCTGGATCGAAATGATCTCGCCGGAAGGGGTAGTGATGTGGACTATCTTGTCGTGACACATAATCTCCGCTCGGTTCTCGGATAACCAGTCCATGCCGACAACGACATCGAAACTACCAAGCGTAAAAGGTATAAGGTCGATATCAAAAATATGACCTGACAGTTTCAACTTACATCCCGCAAGTACATGAGTCGTTTCTATAGACTTACCGTCCGCTAATTCAACAGGAAACTTAGCATCTAACGGGGTTGGAGTTAAGTCTAAGAGTTTACTAAAGGCTTTCGACACAAAACTCCTATCAGCTCCAGTGTCAAACAAAACAGACGCAAAACAGTAGTTCACAGGCAACTTACCAGTCACCACATACGGATCCTTGCGGGCTTGACCCGACCCAATGATGAAAGCTCTTCCTTTACCATTGCTTCCGCCACCGCTGCTGCCTTCATTATTCTCGTTCTGCTTTAGTTTGGGGCAATCCTTCCTGAAATGACCCTCTTGACCACACTCAAAACATCCTTTAGTCGTCATAGGTGGTTTAGGAGCACCCTTTGCCGCTAGGTCTTCCCTACATTCCTTGGCCTGATGACCCATTTTTCCGCATCTCAGACACTTGACACGGTCACACGGGCCAGCATGATGATAGTTGCACCTGTTGCATTTCGGGTGTTTCCCAGCATAGCCGCTCGAACCCTGCCCGCTACCGTTGTTGTTATTGTTGTGACCTTGATTATTGAAGCTCCGAGTGAGTTTGGGCTTAAGTGTTGTTGCTGTGGGGGGTTCGAGGATGAGGATCTGGTGTTGTCAAACTTTCTCTTTCCATTACTCGGGTTGTTGTTGCTGTTGTTGTCAGTGCTCGGGTTGTCACGGGCTTTAGTGGTTGAACCTCTAGGTGGTAACGCACCTTGGGTCACTGCTTGATCCGTCAGTTTGTGAGCTAACCGGATCGCTTGTTGAATCGTAGCCGGTCTGGAAGACGTCACCATGCCCTGAATTTGCGGTGCTAACCCATCAATATACATCTCAATCCTTTTACTCGGCGGGTCTACCATCCATGGACACATCACTGCTAACTCGTGAGAACGGGTGGTGTAGGCTTCAATTTCGGAACCCACCTTCTTTAATGACCAAAACTCGGATTCCAACTTTGCAATCTCCTCTCGAGGACAATACTCTTCCCGCATCATATTCTTGAACTCCTCCCAGTTCATAGCGTTCGCCAATTCTAATCCAAGAATCTGCACATTCGAATTCCACCGTGTGAGAGCAGAATCTTCAAGTGTCCCAGCAGCAAATTTGACCCTACTGGCAGGTGGATAGTTACACATCTCAAACGTTGATTCGTCCTTCTCAGCCCAACGCAAGAAGCCTATAGCCCCCTCAGTGCCCTTAAACGAACTAGGCTTGCAATCCAGGTAGTTCTTGAAAGTACACGTTCCAGTTGGACCTCCAGCTTGATTCTGGACATGTGCGGCTAGAGCGGCCGCCACGTGGTCGTTCAATAAGGTCTGAAGTTCTACTGCGGTTAAGTTGATATTACCGCGACCGTGTCCAGCGTTTCTTCCTGCCATTTCCTAGAATCACAGCATAAAAATGTCAGACATGAATTCTTGGTTTCATATGCAACACACCATACATGTAATAAAAAGATAGGTAAGAAAGAAATAAAAGGAACAAACATCACATCTCAAACATATATTAATCCAAATAATAATTCATGATTAAAACCATTGTATTCGCTACAAAGTATTTAAAACCAATCCTTAAAATCATAGAAAATAATAGTTTGGATGGAGACAACCCCTCCATCTAGGTGTTATCATCCTTAGATGTCATCGTCTGAGGACACCTCTGAGTGTGCCTCTGGCTCAGCCGGTTCTTCCTCCGGTTCCTCTTCGGGTTCCTCCTCAGGATCTTCCTCGGGATCCTCCTCAGGCTCCTCTTCGGGATCTTCTTCGGGTTCCTCTTCAGGCTCTGCCTCAGGTTCGGCTACGTTCTGAGCAACTTGCATTTGTAAGACGTCGCAACGCTCTAAAGCTATCTCGGTTCGGGTCCTTGCCACTTGGAGTTGCTCTTGGAAGTCTATCATCTCGGCTTGCATTTTTCTCATAATCTTCATCTGTTGATCACTAGCCTCTTGCATTTCCTTCATCGCCGCTGTCAGGGGGGAAATTTCCTCATTAGTTTCGGTTCCATCCTTTAACAGTCCTGAAACGTTCGCTCACGTATAGCGCATATAACCAACGTCACGCTCCAAACAAGAAACAACAGCTGCGAGCACACGCTCTACAGGTTCGGTTATGGGTGGTAGAGTGTTGGGGTAAGCAGGACGACTCGGGTGAGGTAGTGGAGGAACTTGTTCGCGATAGACCATACGCCTGATCATATTCGGGTACCAATCCCAGCTAACTTCATCTTCGTACATGCTTCCGGATAAGCGATACCTCTTCGGTGCAGGGGCTTCTAGCTCCGGGACTACTCGGGGTGGCAATGAGGTAGGTAACTGCGGTTCCTTCCCATGCGCATGAGTCATCTGATCGGATGATGATGATGGCGGCGTCGACATCCCTACAGGTAAGCCGTGTATGCGCTCGTATGAGTGAAAGAGGTAAAGAGATAAGATAACAAAGACTACATAAACATATGCAGTGCGTATCATTATAACTAATGGGTCGTCGCGGTTATAGTCTAGTATGCATGCAATTTCTAGTTCGCTATAACCAATGGCTCTGATACCAATCTGTCACACCCTCAAAATCCACTAACGGAGTTTTACCGTCAGAGGGTGTGAACTAACAGGATCGGAATCATTAGTTATAATCAAACCATAAAAACATTAATGAAAATAAGTGTGGAAGCGTAAATATATAAACCAAGTGTTGCGCCACGCAGGACGACTTAAAAACCCACATAGTAACAGTTTTAAACAAGTTTGCATAATCAATAGTGTTCAAAACAATGCATGATCCTATACCGCGCGCCCGCCTCGGCTACCAGAGAATAACACACTAAAAGTGTCAAAAAGAGGTTGGTGAGTTCACAAGTTTATATAAAATAAAGCGTTTAACGTTATGCATTTAGCGTTTTGCGTTTACCAGATAGTGTTAAATCAATTATATATCTATAGGTAGCTAGCCTATAAAGCAAGTATTACTAAGTGTTCGACACCGAAGCTGACTGTTTATCATGTGCCTTGCCACCAGGTCTATCCCGACCATGGTAATGTGTTAGCCAAAATTACACCCACTCGACCTCCAGTCGAGCTTAGCGTTGGGTGGGGTTTGTCAAACCCAGTAGTACTACTCAACAGTGACTCGCTATTATCCAATATTAAACGGTTCGATGTGTAGGACTTCAGTTGTTTCGTTTGCCACTAAGCCTTTACAAGTGATATATAATTTCATAACAAAATCTAAAAGCGTTTCTGTGACATTCATGATAAAACGAGGTACACTATATTCATTACGTAACAAGTAAACGATAAATCGGTTAATTCGTAGTGCTTAAACGAGTAACCGACCGATACTAATTATGACCCGTATACATACTGAGGGGTCATATACGAGTTATATATATGTTATAGAGGCTAACATATTGATATTTAGGCTCCAGTACGTTTAAAACTCTTTAAACGAAAAAGGTTTCGTTTATCGATTCGCTATAAGCTTAAACGCAATCGTTAATATCAAAACAAGCATTGTAGCATCCGTTAAGCCGAAAAAGATTGATAAAACACTTATATGACATGTTCTAAGCAATCCGTGAAAATATTTTGGAATTTTACAACGAGTCAGTACGTTTTTCTTATTTTACAAAAATAAGCTGAAAAACACTCGTTTTTACGCTATTTCTCACACCCGAATTAATTTTCTGGCGAAAAAACCGAACCCGAACTAAATTTGAAGTGGGCTTTCATGTTTGGGCTTGTATAATTAAATTGATGGGCCAAAACAGCCCATTAAGGGGTCTTCTTTGTTCCGATCGGAATCTGCCCCACCATACTTCACATTATTTTTTTATATAACTTACTCCCTAAGTATTATTATTCATTCTAACATAGAAAACTTTGAAGTCCAAAGCAGCTCCAGCTCTGTTCTATCAATTTCCCTTCAAAACCCTAAGGTAAGATCAAGTTTTGTGAAGATTTAACCAAGTTTGATTCATATAATTAACATATAAACATGTTTTAGTTAGTTTTAAACATGTTTAACCATCCAAAAACCCTAAAAATCAAGTAAAACCATGTTTTGATGTTAAACATGTTTACAAACCAGGAACATATACTTTTTTGGTAAAAAACGCGGATTAGAACATGAATACAACGTTTTTACGGTTAGAAAGTTCGGTTTGAACCCAAAACCGAAACCCTAGTTATCAAGGCTGTTACATGGATGATTTATGCTTGGTTTGATGTTATATGACATGTAGATAGACTGAGTTTACAACCCGAGACCCGGAAAGTCGTTTAAGCTAGCAAAATTCATCGAAAACCGACAAGGTAAACCCGTAATACTCGTTTAGGGGCTGTTTAGTATTAGGTTGTGACGTGCTTGTTGTTAGCTTGTGAAAACTTGCAGGGACATTAGGGATTATATAAATGAGTCCCTGTTCAAATTTGGTAATTTTTCGATAAACGGAGAATATTTGGTGAATTGATTCCCGTTTATGAGCGTTTATTTGGGAAAAATAGCTAAACATATTTAAAAATTATGAAACTTGGTTTTGTAGTTTAATATGTGATGGTAAGATCACTGGTAAAGTTTGGGAATCATTGGAAATGTCTAAGTATGGTTTGTGCAATCATGGCTTAACCTAATTTTAACAGCCGAAAAACGTACAAAAAGGCATTTTGTCAAAAGAGTTAGGTTCTGGAAATTTTGCAGGGGCTATGTAATAACATTGAGGTCATTGGTAAAAATTATCAGATTTTTCGGAGGACGTTTGATATAAACGGGCCATTTATTACACGATTATAACCTATTAAATGAATTTTTATAAATAAATAATTAATCATAAAATTTCTGAAAATATTTTTATAAAATTCTCCATGTCTTAATGTATTTTTACCAAAATTTACATAATTTATATATAAGTACATATTTAGTTATGATTAATCCAAGATTTAAATTATAATTGTTTTAACGAAACCGGCAGTTTTGTGTTTAACGGACTGACTGGTATGTCAAAATGTCAAAAGTGGCCAAATATCATATTTTTGAATGATATTAATAAAAACGAACTTTTTACGAGAATTCCGGACAATTCGGGTGGATTGTGCGCGTTTTGTATAATCAAACCCGTGTAAAAACGGAAACGATCACTGCAATCAAACCAGACACCGAAACTTTAAAATTCTTTCATAAATCAAATCATTTTATCAATCAATATATTTACTTAAGTTTTATGTGATCTTACCTAATCCCGAAACGTATAAACGATCAACTGAGCTAGGCTCAGGAAACGGTGAAACTAAGCCAAATCCAGTTTTAAACATTTCATAGTATACAACGTCACAATCTAAGACTATGGTCATGTTCTGGGCCTAACAGCTATACCCAGATTATCTATACAGCCCGACTTAGCTTGAACACTGTACTAGTAATAACGAGACGACACCGTTTATAGGAATCAGGCTATAAACGAGGCATCTGACTTATTGATACGTGATTTCTGTGCGAACTACGATAAGGGGAGTTTCACGACCCCCACTTTCTAAACTGTTTTACGAACTTTTGGGGTGAAAAGCATGTTTACATAAACTGTTATACTTGAAAACGTGTGATGATGTGGATTATCTAAGTACTAACACTTGACAAGTCCCCACAAACACAAGTGATTAACTTCGTGCCGGTGACATGTGGATAGTACTATCGGTTTGACAAACCCAACTGACAGAGCCGGAGGGGTATGCCGGAACATATGTAAACCCAGTTGCACATTGTCATTATATTTTTACATACTGCTATGTGGTGTTAGACATAGTACATACTTGGGGCAAAGTGGCTGTTAAATGCCAACGGGAGTGCATGGGCAGTGGAGGCCATGTGTTTTAGCTCGTTTCGGTTTCACTTGTGGCTTAGTATAATGCATCATACACAGACATATATACATACACACTGTAAACTTTACGAACTCGTGAACTGATTTCATTGATACTCGTGAAACTTGAAACTCACCAACTAGACGTAGTTGACCCGTTTTAACATGCTTTTCAGGTAAAGCAAAAGTGGAATGATTTGCTTACATGCTTGGTGTTAGAAAGAAAGTTGAATAGCTGTGAATATACGCTGTTATATTACTGGATAAGAAGCTCGTAAACCGGTTATGTGTTTTTCACCTAGTTTGTAAACATAGTACCTACCCTTGTAATATAATGTAAATTAGTTTATGAATTTCTTTATAAACAATGTTGTTGATACCAGTGTTATCTGTTACATTCCCGTATTACGCTTCCGCAACTACCTAGTCGGGGTGTGACAGAAGTTGGTATCAGAGCCATTGGTTATAAAGAATTAGGATGTCCCTTAGGATACCCTAAGATAACCGTAGGCTCGATTAGCTCTGGGAATAAAATAATATTAAATAATATACACGAATGATTCTCGTGATGAACGCGAATGGACAAGTGGGTTATTATGGTCCGGAACGTAATAACAGACTTGTTTGTACGAGGAAATTCGAGAAGAAATCGATAAACAATCGAATAGGTAAAAACAGCAACATATGTGTATAAAATATAATAATAGATAAGTATCTGTGTATATAAACGATTATTTGTGCTTATGTGTATAAATACTTACATGTATTTTACAATGATTAATATAGAAGGATATTATTCTTATCACTAACAATTGTGCAGGAATATGTCAAGATCTACTGATCGTGTACCTAATACCCTACCAACAGGGCCTGAGGAGGAAGAGGAGGATCCGGAAGAGGAAACTGAGGAGGAACCAGAGGAAATAGGAGAAGGTGCAGATACGGTAATTCCACGTGAGGTACCCGCGGATCAACCCGACTTATCGGGTTATCGTTGTGACACCTATCCCCCTAGGGAATCCCCTAGGAATGTTGCAGGACAGGGAGCTACTAGTGCTTATCATTCACCTATTAGAGCACCCAGATCCCCTACTCCACCTGTACAGCATACACCAGTACCCCCACCCACTATTAGAAACCGTCAGACCGCTCGTATTTCAGTGCGTCCACCTGAGCACACCTCTCTCCCACCTCGATCTATGTACCATAGGGGAGAAACATCACGTGTCCAGGTCACTGAGATACCTATTCCTACTTGGGGTTTACCCGCCCCGATACCCGAGCCACCTCGTTATTCTGATTCAGCATGGTTTGGTTTAGCAACTGATCAGCTTTTAGAACAATCACATTCGATAAATAGCCTAAACCTGCATAGACATGATATGCAAGATCACATGCGGTACATGCAGCAAGAAATCAAAATTGTGCAAAGATCCAGTGCTCACAGCCACGGGCGTCAGGATCGGGCAATGATATTACTGGGAGTATGTTTAGCGGTTAATGCGGCCCTAGTGGCTGCTATTGTTTGGTTGTGGCTCCATGTTGCAAAGAATGGATAGGACATAATAGTTTAGCCGTATGTATATAGTCTTTTGATATCCCAAGCAGCATTTTGTTACAGCGTGTTGGGCTGACTTGGGAGTTGTTTGTGGTTTAGTACTATTTCAAGCACTGGCCCTTATCGGGTTAAGTCTACATGTCACTTAGTGACAAATTTTGATACGCATATACAAGCGCTGGCCTATACCAGGTTAAGCCTATGCGCTAATTTTGGATGCATATGTACAGTAATGATTATAATTAATACAAACGTGTTTTCTTTGGCATAGTTATGTGTTGTGAAATTGTAATATTGTAAAGTTTTGTTGGTCATAGCGAAACGAAATTGATTATTATATAATTGATTATTCTATAGAATGGCCCCGAAGAAAACAAACCCTTTGTCTGAGGCGGAAGTGGCCGCAATGATTGCTCGTCAACTACAAGCAGTGATACCAACAATTGTAACACAAGTCACTGCAGGCATACGTGCTAACAATACTGTTAATCAACCTACGAGCACCACCACGGCCACTGTTAATACACCTCCGCCGGACACTAATGTAGCCCCGGGTGTTACTACCCCGGTGAATACTGATAATGTCATAAATAATAATAACACTCTCCCAACTATGAATGTCACTGGGAACCCAGAACCTGTTGTGCACCCTGATAATATCCCGAACTCTGTACCGGTTGTTAACACAACTAATAGTGATAATACTCGGACCAATACCGATAATAATAATAATAATAACCGATAACCCCCGCGTCAGGAGTACTCATACAAACAATTTACATCATGTAAACCGATTGAGTTTAAGGGTATTGAAGGACCTAGCGGACTGGTCAAATGGATAGAAAAGACCGAATCAGTAATTAATATCCATGAGTGTCCACCGAACCGCGTGGTCAGATTTGCTACCAGTATGTTTCTAGACTATGCGCTGATGTGGTGGAACACGGTAGTCCAAATAAGGGGACAAGATGTTATTAATCGTATGTCATGGACTGAATTAAAAACCCTCATGCTAGAGCATTTTTGTCCTAAAAGTGAGATTCAGAGGTTGGAACACGAGTTATGGAATTTGGAAATGAAAGGAGCAGACCATGTGGGATACACGAATCATTTTAATGAATTGTCCCGCTTAGTTTCATGGTTAGTTACACCGGAAGCGAAGCGAATTGAACGTTATATCTGGGGACTGACCCCTGCCGTGAGAAGTATAGTGAATTCAGTTGCCCACCCGACATTAGAAAGTGCTGTATCTCAAACGGGTGTCGTTACTTTTGATCTGATGAGAAGTGGAGTAATAAGGATGCCAGGTGAAACAACAAGTTTAAAACGAACTGATTATGGGACAAGAATGCAAGGAAACCCTCAAAACAAGCGGACTCGTCGGAATACCCGAAGTTATGCCATGACCAGTTCTAATGTAAAACAAGAGACCTATAAAGGGACGTTACCGAAGTGCAAAAGATGTAACTTCCATCATGTGGGTGATTGCAAACCGATCATTTGTCAAAAGTGTGGAAGAACGGGACACTATGCCCCCAACTGTAGAACCCCCACCAACACTGTTAACCGTCCACCGCAATCAACTCAACTCCCTCAACCTCAACCAACCCGCCCACAACTCAACCAACAAACCCCACCTACCACGAACCTCCGTGCCTGCTTTGAATGTGGCAGTACGGAACACTTTCGGAGATACTGCCCCAATTTGAACCCGGGTACAGTGAGAAGGCAGAACCAAGCACAAGCATCAACCTCCAATGCAGCTAAGGGACGCGCGTTTGTATTAGGACCGGGTGAAGCGCGTCATGATCCGAATGTGGTGACAGGTACATTCTTAGTTTCGGGTCAGTATGCTTTAGTTTTGTTTGATACGGGCGCCGATAGAAGTTTCGTATCTGTTAATTTCTTACCTTTAGAAAATATGCCGGTTAGTGAACTAACAAAACCATATACTATAGAACTCGCTAACGGTAAGTCTATACTTGTTAACCGAATAGTCCGAGACTGTTCCCTTATCCTAAACGACCACCCATTCCTTATTGATTTACTTCCAGTGGAATTGGGAAGTTTCGATGTTATAGTCGGTATGGACTGGCTATCTAAGTATAAAGCTGAAATTGTCTGTAAGGATAAGACCGTTAGAATACCTCTTTCGAATGATGAGGCTATGATTGTTCAAGGTGAGAAATCTGGTACGGTACTGCCTCTCATATCTCAACTTAAGGCATTGAGATATTTACGCCAAGGTTGTACTTTATACTTGGCGAGTGTAATAGTTAAGGAACCCGAGGAAAAACGAATGGAAGACATCCCAGTGGTACATGAGTATTCAGATGTATTCCCCGATGAGTTGCCTGGTTTACCACCGACCCGACAAGTAGAATTCCGTATTGACTTGATACCAGGAGCAGCACCCATTGCTAAGGCACCTTATAGACTTGCGCCTTCTGAAATGCAAGAACTGTCCAACCAGTTACAAGAATTACTGGACAGGGGTTTTATTCGCCCTAGTTACTCACCGTGGGGAGCACCAGTGTTGTTTGTAAAGAAGAAAGATGGGAGTTTTCGAATGTGTATTGATTATCGGGAATTGAATAAAGTGACTATAAAGAATAGATACCCCTTACCTCGAATTGATGACTTGTTTGATCAGCTCCAAGGTGCGAAGTATTTTTCAAAAATTGATCTTAGATCTGGTTATCATCAAGTAAGAATTCAGGAAGAAGACGTACCAAAAACAGCTTTCCGAACTCGGTATGGTCACTATGAATTTTTGGTTATGCCGTTTGGGTTGACAAATGCACCTGCAGTGTTTATGGACCTCATGAACCGAATTTGCAAACCTTACCTCGACAAGTTTGTGATAGTGTTTATCGATGACATTTTGATATATTCGAGAAGTAAGGAGGAACACGAACAACATTTGCGGGAAATTTTAAAACTATTGAGGCAAGAGAAGTTATACGCAAAGTTGTCCAAATGTGAGTTTTGGCTACAAGAAGTACAGTTTTTGGGACACATTGTGAACCACCAAGGGATCCAAGTAGACCCAAGTAAAATTGAGGCCATTAAAAATTGGCAAGTGCCTAAGTCACCAAGAGAAATTCGTCAATTCTTAGGACTAGCCGGGTATTATAGAAGATTCATTGAAAATTTTTCAAGTATTGCACAACCTCTAACCCTCCTAACTCAAAAAGATCGAGTATATGAATGGGGAGAAGAACAAGAAATGGCCTTCCAAACGTTAAAACAGAAGTTATGTGAGGCTCCAATATTAAGCCTTCCAGATGGAACTGATGAACTGGTGGTATATTGTGACGCATCTCGTAAAGGTTTAGGATGCGTACTGATGCAAAGAAAGAAAGTAATAGCATATGCTTCCCGACAACTAAAAGTACATGAAAAGAATTATACGACCCATGATTTGGAATTGGGAGCAGTTATCTTTGCATTGAAGATTTGGAGACATTACTTGTATGGCACTAAATGTACCATCTATACTGATCACAAAAGCCTACAACACATATTCGATCAAAAAGAGCTAAACATGAGACAAAGGAGATGGGTAGAACTGTTAAATGATTATGATTGTGAGATTAAATACCATCCGGGTAAGGCCAACGTAGTAGCTCATAGTCGAAAAGACAGAATCAAACCATTAAGGGTACGAGCACTCGGAATGATTGTTCAAAGTAGCCTAACCGAACAAGTTCGCGTTGCACAAGATGAGGCCTTGAAGGCAGATCAGCTAGAAAAAGAAGAACTACATGGAAATGAAAAGAATTTTGAGAAGAAAATTGATGAAGTGTATTATTACAAAAACCGGGTCTGGATTCCAACACTTTATAAACTCCGAAAGTTGATTCTTGATGAAGCACACAAATCCAAATATTCTATTCATCCAGGTACTGATAAGATGTATAAGGATGTTAAAGAATTTTACTGGTGGCCTGGTATGAAAAAGGATATAGCCGTGTATGTAAGTAAATGTGCAACATGTACAAGGGTAAAGGCGGAATATCAAAAACCTTCGGGAATGTTACAACAACCCGAAATCCCACAATGGAAATGGGAACAAATTACCATGGACTTTGTGACACACCTTCCTAAAACTTCTCGAGGACACAACGCAATTTGGGTAATTGTGGACCGGTTAACCAAATCCGCACACTTTATTCCCATCCGTAACAACTACACCACCAAAAAACTCGCTCAAATTTACATTGATGAAATAGTATCTCGACACGGAGTACCTCTTTCGATTATTTCCGATCGAGACAGTCACTTTACTTCACATTTCTGGCAAGCAGTACAGGAAGCCTTGGGAACCCGAATCGACCTAAGTACGGCTTACCATCCCCAAACCGATGGTCAATCCGAACGAACCATCCAAACCTTAGAAGATTTACTTCGTGCTTGTGTGCTGGACTTCAAAGGGAATTGGGATCAACACCTCCCGCTCATTGAATTCTCTTACAATAACAGTTATCACAGTAGTATACAAGCAGCACCTTATGAAGCTCTATACTGGCGAAAATGTAGATCACCACTATGTTGGACCGAAGTGGGTGATACTCAAATTTCAAGATCCGATTTAATTCAGGAAACCACCGATAAGATTCACCAAGTTAAACAAAAATTGAAAGCTGCCCGTGACCGACAAAAGAGTTATGCCGATGTTCGCAGAAAACCGTTATCTTTTGAAATAGGTGATAAGGTATTTTTAAAAGTATCGCCATGAAAAGGTGTTATAAGATTTGGAAAGGCTGGTAAACTAGCCCCGATATACATCGGACCTTTTGAGATTGTCGCAAAAATTGGTCCCGTAGCTTACCGATTAAAACTACCCTTAGAACTGAGCACTATTCATGACGTGTTTCATGTATCGAATCTGAAAAAGTGTTTGACTGATGAAACGATAATAGTACCACTGGAAGATGTTCAGATCAACGAAAAGCTCAACTTCGTAGAGGAACCGGTAGAAATTGTAGACGGGAAAACCAAACAGTTACGACACAACAAAATTTCATTAGTAAAAGTTCGGTGGAATTCAAAACAAGGACCCGAATATACTTGGGAACGAAAGGACGAATTCCGAAAGAAATACCCACACCTGTTCCCTAGAAAACCGATGACACATTAAATTTCGAGGACGAAATTTTTTAACGGGGGGAGAATGTGACATTCATGATAAAACGAGGTACACTATATTCATTACGTAACAAGTAAACGATAAATCGGTTAATTCGTAGTGCTTAAACGAGTAACCGACCGATACTAATTATGACCCGTATACATACTGAGGGGTCATATACGAGTTATATATATGTTATAGAGGCTAACATATTGATATTTAGGCTCCAGTACGTTTAAAACTCTTTAAACGAAAAAGGTTTCGTTTATCGATTCGCTATAAGCTTAAACGCAATCGTTAATATCAAAACAAGCATTGTAGCATCCGTTAAGCCGAAAACGATTTATAAAACACTTATATGACATGTTCTAAGCAATCCGTGAAAATATTTTGGAATTTTACAACGAGTCAGTACGTTTTTCTTATTTTACAAAAATAAGCTGAAAAACACTCGTTTTTACGCTATTTCTCACGCACGAATTAATTTTCTTGCGAAAAAACCGAACCCGAACTAAATTTGAAGTGGGCTTTTCATGTTTGGGCTTGTATAATTAAATTGATGGGCCAAAACAGCCCATTAAGGGGTCTTCTTTGTTCCGATCGGAATCTGCCCCACCATACTTCACATTATTTTTTTATATAACTTACTCCCTAAGTATTATTATTCATTCTAACATAGAAAACTTTGAAGTCCAAAGCAGCTCCAGCTCTGTTCTATAAATTTCCCTTCAAAACCCTAAGGTAAGATCAAGTTTTGTGAAGATTTAACCAAGTTTGATTCATATAATTAACATATAAACATGTTTTAGTTAGTTTTAAACATGTTTAACCATCCAAAAACCCTAAAAATCAAGTAAAACCAAGTTTTGATGTTAAACATGTTTACAAACCAGGAACATATACTTTTTTGGTCAAAAACGCGGATTAGAACATGAATACAACGTTTTTACGGTTAGAAAGTTCGGTTTGAACCCAAAACCGAAACCCTAATTATCAAGGCTGTTACATGGATGATTTATGCTTAGTTTGATGTTATATGACATGTAGATATACTGAGTTTGCAACCCGAGACCCGGAAAGTCGTTTAAGCTAGCAAAATTCATCGAAAACCGACAAGGTAAACCCGTAATACTCGTTTAGGGGCTGTTTAGTATTAGGTTGTGACGTGCTTGTTGTTAGCTTGTGAAAACTTGGAGGGACATTAGGGATCATATAAATGAGTCCCTGTTCAAATTTGGTAATTTTTCGATAAACGGAGAATATTTGGTGAATTTATTCCCGTTTATGAGCGTTTATTTGGGAAAAATAGCTAAACATATTGAAAAATTATGAAACTTGGTTTTGGAGTTTAATATTTGATGGTAAGATCACTGGTAAAGTTTGGGAATCATTGGAAATGTCTAAGTATGGTTTGTGCAATCATGGCTTAACCGAATTTTAACAGCCGAAAAACGCACAAAAAGGCATTTTGTCAAAAGAGTTAGGTTCTGGAAATTTTGCAGGGGCTATGTAATAACATTGAGGTCATTGGTAAAAATTATCAGATTTTTTGGAGGACGTTTGATATAAACGGGCCATTTATTACACGATTATAACCTATTAAATGAATTTTTATAAATAAATAATTAATCATAAAATTTCTGAAAATATTTTTATAAAATTCTCCATGTCTTAATGTATTTTTACAAAAATTTTCATAATTTATATATAAGTACATATTTAGTTATGATTAATCAAAGATTTAAATTATAATTGTTTTAACGAAACCGGCAGTTTTGTGTTTAACGGACTGACTGGTATGTCAAAATGTCAAAAGTGGCCAAATATCATATATTTGAATGATATTAATAAAAACGAACTTTTTACGAGAATTCCGGACAATTCGGGTGGATTGTGCGCGTTTTGTATAATCAAACCCGTGTAAAAACGGAAACGATCACTGCAATCAAACCAGACACCGAAACTTTAAAATTCTTTCATAAATCAAATCATTTTATCAATCAATATATTTACTTAAGTTTTATGTGATCTTACCTAATCCCGAAACGTATAAACGATCAACTGAGCTAGGCTCAGGAAACGGTGAAACTAAGCCAAATCCAGTTTTAAACATTTCATAGTATACAACGTCACAATCTAAGACTATGGTCATGTTCTGGGCCTAACAGCTTTACCCAGATTATCTATACAGCCCGACTTAGCTTGAACACTGTACTAGTAATAACGATACGACACCGTTTATAGGAATCAGGCTATAAATGAGGCATCTGACTTATTGATACGTGATTTCTGTGCGAACAACGATAAGGTGAGTTTCACGACCCCCACTTTCTAAACTGTTTTACGAACTTTTGGGGTGAAAAGCATGTTTACATAAACTGTTATACTTGAAAACGTGTGATGATGTGGATTATCTAAGTACTAACACTTGACAAGTCCCCACAAACACAAGTGATTAACTTCGTGCCGGTGACATGTGGATAGTACTATCGGTTTGACAAACCCAACTGACAGAGCCGGAGGGGTATGCCGGAACATATGTAAACCCAGTTGCACATTGTCATTATATTTTTACATACTGCTATGTGGTGTTAGACATAGTACATACTTGGGGCAAAGTGGCTGTTAAATGCCAACGGGAGTGCATGGGCAGTGGAGGCCATGTGTTTTAGCTCGTTGCGGTTTCACTTGTGGCTTAGTATAATGCATCATACACAGACGTATATACATACACACTGTAAACTTTACAAACTCGTGAACTGATTTCATTGATACTCGTGAAACTTGAAACTCACCAACTAGACGTAGTTGACCCGTTTTAACATGCTTTTCAGGTAAAGCAAAAGTGGAATGATTTGCTTACATGCTTGGTGTTAGAAAGAAAGTTGAATAGCTGTGAATAGACGATGTTATATTACTGGATAAGAAGCTCGTAAACCGGTTATGTGTTTTTCACCTAGTTTGTAAACATAGTACCTACCCATGTAATATAATGTAAATTAGTTTATGAATTTCTTTATAAACAATGTTGTTGATACCAGTGTTATCTGTTACATTCCCGTATTACGCTTCCGCAACTACCTAGTCGGGGTGTGACAGTTTCGGAGTATGTTATCTCCCCCAAGTGAAAAACGTTTAAAAAGTTTAAAAGGGGAAAGTGAAACTCACTGTTTGCGAAGAATTCCCAAAAACAAGTCACCCAAGTGATGCGCGTCACAGAAAACTCTCGCTATCGTTCTATAACAACAAGGAGATTTTCTAAGAGTCGGAACTATTACCGAGTCTCTAGACTCGGCACATAATACTTAAGCACAAGATACGTTTCGTGTTCGTTTGTGACTCGTGTGTGACTTAACAAGCACATTTGTGATATGTTACATGCTGTGAACAACTATCTACGTGTCAAGTATTAATAGTCTACATATCTAGCAAATATTCCCCGCAAGGGCAATTTGGTCAAAACATAACAATTATCTAGTAATTATTCCCCGCAAGGGCAATTTGGTCAAAACATAACAATTATCTAGTAACAAGCACTTTTCATGTATTTTCACAAAGTTCAGCAACTAATTTTATCATGACAGAATTCTACTTGAAAGACTACCCTATTCAACAGATCATATTATCTTAATTAACTCACCAAAAATCGTCACAAAAGCACACATGTGTTAGGTTTCCAGAACATATTTTATTATATTTTTATTCCACATAGATTTCTCACAATGCTCAAAACATTACAGCAAACTCACAACAATTAAATTCATGCGCAACAGAATGTTATTTGAAATTCCCGTTAAATGAAAAATCCAATTAATGCAAGATCAATTGGGTTAGGTTCTTAACTCAATAAGTTAACTTCCAGAAGTGAAACAAACCCATTTGGCCTTGTAGTTCCTGAGTTATGATATTTACAAAACAACCTAACAGCAGGTCTCACAATTCAGATTCGCACAACGTTTTTGTAAAATCATAAAAGTTACCTTTTACACTTCCAAAAATTGCAAATTTATATTCTTTAGAAACTAGACTCAACCTAGTACACTGTAGTATTAATAATCTCGACCAATTCTCACATTCACACCCCGTTACAGTCAATTGAACATCAACAACACAATCTGTCAAGAAACAGTTTGCATCCAAACTCAACATATTAATCATCTATAGACCACAATCCGTTCATATGACATTCTAGACATCATAATCACTATCCATGCACATCAATTACACACTACATACATGATTAGGGTTTTCACTTGAACTCAAAATCAAAGAAACAAGCGATTAACATGCAATAACATCAATTCTAGTTATCAAGTCAACAATCAATACATAATTAAACATCATCTAATCAAAACAAAGCATATGAGCACAATATATAATTTTCGGAATCTAGGGTTTAGAATTAAACCTTCAAAAGCACAAAAACAAGCAAGAGGGAGGCGAGAGATGACTAGAAATGGGTGTGGGATGCTTCAATTGTGAAAAACGAGGTCGATTAAGGGTGGTATGGGGGTGGTGTATGGCTGCCGATCGCAAGGAGAGGGGAAGGGGGGCTGGCCGTCGGGTTTGGGAGAGGGAAAGAGAGGTTTAGGGTTTTGATTAATATTATTTAATAACAATATGTTACACTTAAGTCCCTCAACTTTCAAATGTTACTTTTCTAGCTTAATTAACTTAGTTCTAGTTTCTTGTTTAGCATCACACATAATATAATCAAGTAACACATATGTTAACATAAGGTTATCACGTATTTGTTGTTTTGATGTTCGTCATTTGTTCATCAATGGTTAGCGTCAACTCGTTTGCGTTTCGGTGCAATTCCCGAAAGACTACACATGTAGTAGTTGTCAAGCGTCATTTAAAACCTTATTTTAAATGTAATGAGATGTGCGTTAAAGATCCAGTGATCTTGAGTTTGAATTGACGGAGTTTGAGTTAACGGAGTTAACCTGAAATTGACGAGTGTCACAGTATAGTCCGGGGCAGCTGGACCAGTACACGGTTAGTGGCTGACAATTTCGTTGTTTTCGGTTATATGGAGGATCCTACGATTTATGGTAGACGTACCATACCACCGGTTTATAACATTTTCATGTTATCTTACGTTTGAGCTAAATCCCGGGTTGGGCGAGTCCCCATTTAACATCCGTATCTTGGGCCAGTCCCCAGTTTGGGTTTGTCCCCAGTTTGGGCTTGGCCCCAGTATTTGGGCTTGTCCCCAGTTTGGGCTTGTCACCAATTTTTAGGCTTGTCCCCATTTTGGGCTTGTCCCCAGTTCACAGGCTTGTCCCCAGTTGCACGGGCTTGTCCCCATGTTATTTTATGGGCTTGTCCCAAGTTTGATAGGTCTAATCCCAATTGATTTTTTAAGTTATTTGCAACAGATATCCTAACTTCACTTATGTGGATCACATAAGGATCAACACTTATGGATTCATGTTCCTTAGTTTATTTTTACAAAGATTACAGAAGGTTCAACGCTTATGGTAACTTAGATCTAATTAGATATTATGGTATGACTTCTACTTATTGATTTTCAATTACTTTATTTAAAACTTTATTAGTTCTTTTCGTGAAAGGATCCAAGAGTCTTAAAACGTTTCTATAGGGATATTATATTCTTAATACCTTTTATTCGAGGATAATTCTGAAAGTTTTTAATAAAGCTAAGATTATATTAAACTTATTTTCAAATTAACAAATAACAAGTGAATAGTCAAAATATTTAAGTTATTATTATGTCACTTGGACTTACCCTAAAAACCTTAACCCGGATTTCACCGTTCAAGAGATGGACCATCCACCCAGGTTAAGCGAGTGTTAATAGCTTTTCAATATTTGAAGGAAGCGAGTGTTAATAGCTCATCATCAACAGTAGAATTCTCTCTTCCAGAAAACACACACTTAGATATTATTGTATTCATTGATCAATATCTCCACCTTTATAACCCGATTTTTACATTAATAAAGTGGTGATAGACGATTTGTCATCACCCGGGGTTTTTTTTCCATTGATCTAATCGAGATCAAGGGGTTTTTCCTCGCAACAAATTACGGTGATCATCCCCATTTTGTTCATATATTCATTATTATCACCATAGCACTAATCCTCCCAAAATGAATTTGGATACATTATCCTTAGTAGATTTTTGTCCAAAACAATACACTCTCGCCTAGAGCGCACGTTATTCAACGTGTAGTCCGGGGCAGCGGGACCAATACTCGTTTATGGCTGACAATTTCGTTGCTTTCGACTATATGGAGGATTCTACGATTTATGGTAGACGTACAATACCCCCGGTTTATAACATTTTCATGTTAACTTAAGACTAAGGTTTCTAACTTTTTCAAGTTAGCAAAGGTTTTGGTGTTTTCACGTCACTTACATTTAGGCTAAATCCCGGTTTGGGCGAGTCCCTAGTTTGACATCCGTTTATTTGGGCTTATCCCCAGTTTATTGGGAATATCCCCATAATATTTGGGCTTGTCCCCAGGATATTTGGCCTTGTCCCCAGTTTATTTGGGCTTGTCCCCAGTTACTTGGGCTCGTCCCTAGCTTGATGGGTTTAATCGCAATTAATATCATAAGTTTTTTGCATCAGGTATCCTATGTTCAATTGCAAAGATCACAAAAGGATCAATACTTATGGATTTCTGGATACTTAACTCATTTTTTGCAAAAGAATCAACACTTATGGTAACCTAGGTCAAATTAGATCTTATGGTATGACTTCTACTTTTTGATTTACATTTACTTGGTTTAAAGATTTATAAATCCTTTTATGTTAGGATCCAGGATCCTTAATTTGTTTTCACAAGGATATTCCATCCTTAAAGCTTTTTACTCAAGAATATTTCTAAAAACTTTTAATAAAACTAAGACTATATCAAACCTACTTTGAGAATAATAAATAAAACATAAATAGCCAAAAGATATAAATTATTATTAAGTCACTTGGACTTACCCAAAAACTATAACCTGGATTTCACCATTCAAAAGATGGACCATCCACCCGGGTTAAGCAAGTGATACTAATTGTTCAAAGAGTGCATGAAAATAAAAATAGGGGCATCAAAGGCTTCATCCCCACGAACAGAGGATCCATTCACCTTTGCTATCACCGGAGATTGTCTTAAGAATCATGGATCATCCTAGTTACTATTATCCATTAAAAACCATGATCAAATATCCTTAAAAAAACATCATCAACATAAAAAACGGGCTCAGGCCTTGTCTTCATTATCCTTCATCACCTGCTTAAGAAGCTTCTTCACCATCTACTGCTGCTTCCTTCCCATCTTCAGTCTCTCCCGCATCTTTCGCTCCACTTGTCCCAACCTCATTTTCGTCAGCCATCTATATATCTTCTTCCCTGCCAAGCTCTACCAAAGCCTTCTTCCCTTTTTCCACATCCAAAACCAATCTATCAAAAGCAGGATCAACAGCTTCAGCAACCACCTTGATTCTAGCCTACAACACCGATCTTGTAGTCCACATATTTGCCTCCTTAGTGGCTTGCTTCACCTCCTCTTGGTGGTGTGCTTTTGTGTTGGATAACAGATCTTCCAAGTGCTTCTTCTACCTGGTGATCTGGGCTAGAGCCTTGTCCTTCGCTACTGCCGCACTCCCCGTTCACGTTCGTCTCTCCCCCAGTTGTCCCACGATCTTTTCATAATGATCTCCGGAAGCATTCACAGCCTATACCAAACAATTGTGAAAAGTTGTAAGGGTACTTGATTCTTAATTAAGAAATGATAGGATAAAGGATACTTACAACAATAATCATGTCAAAATGATTCTCTGGCTCTGAAGATATTTTCCTTTTGGAAGTTGCGATTTGGCTCTGGTAGTTGCAGTTCTTGGCTCAAAAGTGGTGGCTGCCTTTTAAAGATTCTTTCTTGATCGTTCGAGGAGATATCAGACTCTCAATATCCTCCAAGGAGAACTTGTTGACGGACTTGTGAGATTTTTGAGCACCTACCTGTAAAGCATAAAAAACAGATAAGTTTTATATTTTATTCTATTTATTATACAAGTTTAAGTCTTACTTGACATATTGCTGTTGGAATCCGAAGAGATTTCATAAAAAGCCTCAACAAATTTGGCCTAGAAAGTTCGGACTTCGGAATCCAGGGAAAGAAACCTTTTTTCCTTCTCTCATGTTCTAGGTAAATTCACCAAGGAAGCAAAGTTATCCACTGCAATGAAAAATAAACGAGGAGAACCAGTTAAAAGAAGGATCAGTTATCCTAAACCATTTCTAAGGATCTAGGATCCTACCATTTTTAACCCATTTTGAAGATAAATTGACGCCACCAGGGTTGGAGTTTCGTTTAACAAAAAAGAATGATTCCTTCAGAGGGAACCATTCTGAGTTACTTTAGAGATCGGAATGGGCTGCCAAGGTTTTGACTTCAAGATGAATCGGTTTGAGCCATGGGTGGTTAAGCTGTAAAGGTATGATAAATTCTGAACACTAAACTCGATGCTTTCCTCCTCTATCAATCTGTTGACGGTACGTAAAACCCTCCAAATCATCCGCATGGCTTGGATGTAAGACATTCTGGTGGTATCGAAGAAACTTTGGGTAAAAGGGGGGAATGGATACGTGTAGCCGATAAGAAAAGGACAAGCAGGGAAGCATATCCAAGTCTTTGAATAGGTATTGCACCGAATTAAAGAATCAAATGGCCGAAAAATGGTTTTTGGCGGGAACAGTGGTCGAAGTTCATCAATCTCTGGATTGGTGAACTTGATGATCTCCATGGATCGGTTGGTGATAAAGTTCTGTGATTTCATCTCCGATAACTCGGAATGGTCGGAATGGTCAGAGTGGTTGGAAGGAGAAGAAGAGGCATTAGACATTTTCTTAAAATGTTATTAAAAGAAAACGAAAGATGAAGGAAGAAGGATACCTGTTTGGCTGCCGGATTATGTGGTTATAAAAGGATTGGGATGATCACATAATAGGCGCCTAGAATTGATAAGAAGGGTTAATGATAATAATGGCATCTAACACCAGTCTAATCGTTCTATCTTTTGCAGGCATTTCAAAATTCAAAATGACAGCTGTATTGCATAAACACCCGCCATTTTGGTGGCAATTGTTAGGCATAGAATTTATGCTGAGGATCCTCTATCCTTGTGTGAAATCTGGATCATTTATCCTTGAGATATATTCCAGGTTACGCAGGATCAAGGATCCTCGGTATTACTTATCTACTAACGATTGTGTTTAAGTGGTGTTGTGATTAATAGGTATAACGGATGAACGACTTGGTCACCCTATTTAGTCGCTACTGGACTCCTTATGCGCGTGGTCAAACTGATGGGAACGGCTAGTGGGAAGAGTGGCGCAAAAGTATGGATTAAAGTTAGATGTTATTTACTTTATATTGAGATATGAGATCGGCTAGGTCACACATGATTACTCAATTCAAGCAACTGAGTATTACTCAATAGCTCTCGTTAACAACACAAACAATCTTAGCTATTCAGGTATTATTTATCCATATCTCCAGCATTGTACTTCAATTTCTTAATTAATATAGTGGTGATAGACATCACCCGGGGTTTATATGCCGCTGATCCTCTAAAGATCAAGGGCTTTCCTCGTAACAAATCCTTGTGTTTGTGTTTGCAACATAATCATAATTGTTATTATCAACTTAGCACTAAACATCACCTAACGAATTTGGTTATATTATACTTAGTTTTTTTTTTTGATCAAAACAATTATCAAGATATGTTTTCATAAGTCAAAATAATTATCTTATAATAAATCCTTATATATAATAGTATATTATTATAATATTGTCTAACTAGTTGTCGTAATAAATATCGTACTTTACTCAGCGTATCTGTTTTCTCTTGTTCCTCATTGGACTTTCCTGCATTCTTATTATCTCGATCACCTTTATACGTCCTTGAGGTGAGTACCACATACCCTGTATTTTTCTCATTTTCCACGTTTTGGGGACATATGCGTAAAAATTTTTCTCATATATACTTATACACAAAACTGCAACTATTGTCTTTTGTGCTAACGAAGTTTATACCATACTTGTTATGTGCTTATTTTCTTTACGTGAACCGCATTCAGAGAGGTCCAACATAATCTCAAAATAGTAAGATCATACGCTCGTCGTTATAGCCTTTGTTCATCTCGACATCTCATTTATATTTGTTCATTGGTTAATTTTTTATTCTCATATGACTTGTTGCCCTACTTATTTTGATATATTATATGTACACTAAACTGGTGTGTTGCTCCCTCAACCTTGTGTTGACAAATCTACTTTATTTTCAACGCATATGCAGGTCATCGTGTGATGTGAAGTAGTTGAAGTTGGAAGATCAACTTAAGGAATTATATTAGAGAAAATTTCAATGAGACAATTATTTTAACGGTTATATTTTTTTGATGATTTATTTGTTTTTGGGATATTGTAATGAATATTTGTTTTATTTGAAATTATTAAATAGATATTAAAGTTATAATGTTGCATGATAGTAACCTTGAGAGTTGTGGGCAATCAGTTCACGCTCCAGCATTTCCGTCGTAGGTTGGGGTGTGACAGATTGGTATTTGATCCGAAGGTTTAAGATAGGTCGACAGTGGTGCCATAGTACCATGCTTAGGAGCCCCATACGTGCTTATCTGTTTACATTTATGTGATTTTAAATTGTTTACAACTTTCTTAGATAATATATTTATTAGTTGTTGTATTGTTATACACACACACACACAAACTCCGAGGCTATGCCTCAACATTCAAAGAAAACTTTTCAAAATTAGGTTGCTTTTATTTTCTGGAAATTCCTTAAGAATTCCCACCTGTTGTTTTCGCTCGTTCACCTTAGGGCTAGGTTATGTGGCATGTCCCTGAAATAACTGAAAGGGGGAGAGAAACTGTGAGTTGGGCCTTGGCAAAACGGTTCCAAGAACCCAAGTTAAGATGCTATTCCTTACCTTGAGGATAACCTGACCATAGTACTCGACCCTATGGACCCGAGCGAGACCCAAAAGTGTCATATGACCGACACGTTAGGCTGTCAACTATAACCACATTAGTGGTTGCATTCCTATAATAATTTTAAACTGAATTCATGGTGATTAGTGGCTAAACTAGGATTTCCTGATTATTGTGTTTCGTTATTTAAATGGTTAGTTGGGTTGAAAATCCATGGAACCCATGGGCACTCCTACTATCCATTTCTCACTTTGTTTTATGTTTTTGTTGGAGTCATCATACGTGGTGATTCACGAGATTATCCAACTAGTCATATATCTCTTGTTTGTTCGTTATTTAGTTTGGTCAGTTAAAACATCATGTAACGCTCATTGGGCCGACAAACTTTATTGCATTGTTAATTCGTTAATTAGTTGGGTCAATCAAAATGCCATGTAATGCTCATGGGCAACTCATTTCTTTTTACTCGTTAGTTCGTTGGGCCAATCAAATTGCCATGGAAAGCTCATGGGAGGACAACATCCACACTTTATATTTCATTAGTTTAATGTAAACTTAATCAAATAAAAATCTAAATTTTAAACTGACTTAGCTCTTCGTGTAATCATCACACATTAATCATATTGACTACATCATTTAATAACTATTTACACAATGTACCCCCTCATCTTATAATCTTTTACATTTAATTCTTATGGTGCAAACCCCTTACTTCTTAAGGCAACATTATTATAAGTTATCTACATAATTAAACATTTTATTATTCTAATGATTTCATTGATTTATCCTTCCTTTATACATCTTCATTTTTGGAAATCTATAGGGACTAATAATTCTCGTGTAATTGATGCAGTTGATCTTGTAAATATTTTTTTTTATAAATTTCGGCCTTAACCGACATTTTATACAAGTTAATAATATCATATATTGATCCGTTTTCCCTTTTTAAACAAACCGACAGCCTAATTAACCTCTTGATCACGAAATCGCTTATGATATTTCAATTAAACGCACAGATACATTCCTTATTAAGTAGCCGACATTACCCCCTTATGTAATTGGATTTGTTTGGTCGTTTATTACTCGTTCATACACCTTATACCGCCGGCCACTGTTCGGTTCCGTTAACCTATCCCCGATCATCATACAAGGTAATTAAACACATGGTTAGAAACACGCTTGTTGTTGAGTCAAAGATTTGACATAAAAAGAAGTATAAGGAAGATTGGAATCTTCTTAACCTCCCCATAAATGCCTAAGTATGGAATCCAAGCACACTTGGACTCTCGGGTAAGGTTTACTTACCCTAGCAAGGTATTTTGTCTATCGGGCAAGGTTATCTTCTAGATTTCATTTTAGTGTCAATCCAAGTAGGGTTCACTATGTCTAGCAAGATTTTTCTTCATAGCCAAGCAAGGTTTGCTTCCGAGTAGGCCATTGGCTAACCAAGTTCATGAAGCCAAGTAGTTGGAAGATCGGGCAGGGTATTCATGAATAAAACAGTGGTCCGAGCAGGCTTGATGAAAGTCTAATGGAATATCTTAAGGACTTTTGTCGGGCAGGGTTCAACTCCAACCATGCTACAGTGTTACCAAGCACACTTTGCTTTGCTAATAAGTTATTCACTAGCAAGGAGTTGAATGGATCATAGAAGAACAAGGTTGCTTGTAAGATCATGTCAGGCAAAGTTTGATATGATCAAGAAGATTGAAGTCTGGTAGATGAGTAGTTTCTTAGGAAAATACTTTAAGTATAGTCTACCCGGAGAACTGTTCCTAAGAACACTTCAAGGTTACCAGGTCTGCTAGGACAAGAAGGCACAAAGCCTACTCGGAGAAGACAACGAATATAAAGTCTACCCGAGAAAACCTGTTTTACACTTAGTATAGTTCTGAATATGCAATTTTAATATGTATTGTTTATTTAGGGTTTCTAGAAGATGTGACAGCTGTCAGGAGGTGGCAGGCCTATAAAAGGAATATTTAAGGCACGCCTCCTACGGATAAGCCACTTTTCTCTGAGCGAATATTTCTGAGTGTGACGGCTGTCCTAGGATTGTACGGATATAACTTTCCCAAATAAGAAACCCTAAAATGATTATCATTTGTATGAATTCTTATATTAATTGAAATATTTTGAGTTAATTGTTTTGTGTTAGTTACTTTTCTTTGATCCTCTAGCAACTACTCTGTTTGTTTCTGATTCCGACGTTAACAAACAGTTGTCTTACCTAAAATAGCAACCGTCATTAACTCTCTTGTCGATACATTGATTCTGTGAGTTATGACTTGATTGTGAGTGTGAGTGAATATTTCGGGACCGACAAGTGTTATCAGAGCTTGTTCGTTCCTGATTTGGGTAAAGAATTTGTTGATGATTGAAGATATGAAGAAGAACGATGACGGTAGCACAACACTGTTTTATCGAAAAGTGACGTCAGCTGCTCTATTCTTCATTTTCGTCCATATCTACATATTACCGCTGTCTTCTTTTACTTATTTTTATTAAAGTTTTCGTCTTTATTACGTAATCTTGCTCCAATCGAACCAGTTACATCAGATCTGAAGATTTGATTCTCAGATCTGATTAATTTCAAAATCTGATTTTTGACTTTGTTTTTACCGATTAACAGTCTTTGCTTTTCAAATACCAAAATGTCTGGTTACGAGGAGCAAGAAGTTTCTACTAATAAGATTCCCAGTCTTAATGGACAGGAGAATTTCACCAAATGGTAAGTTTTATTCGAGGCTGTTGTATGCTATTACGATGTTGATATGTGGAATTCTATTAAGCATGGTCCTCAAGATACAGATGGTGTAAATGTTACTTCAGCTGTCCGTGATAGGATTAGGAAAGTGGACGACAGGGCCTTAGCTATGATCAAGCTAGGACTGTCTTGGGAGATCTTAACCAATGTTGCACATCACACTACGTATGATGCAATTCATGTGATGTTTGAAGGTAACACCGAGATGAAGAAGATAAAGAAACAAAGACTCAAGCAACAGCTAGAAAGATTGAAGTCAATTCTAGAGAGATTTCTATCAATTGTGAATGAGTTAAGAACAACTGACTATGTGATGACCGATTTTAATTTAAACACCAAGTTGCTCAGTTCAATGCCAAAGGAATGGTACACTGCCTGCAAGTTCATCCATCAAAAGCCCAACTTTGAAGGCTGCTGAGATAGATATGATCGAGAATGAAAAGAACAAAGAATAGAAGCCATGTTTCCAGGTGACCAATGCTCTTATTGCACTTATTGTAAACTTGTCTACCAAAAATCAACAACATATTCCTATCATAGAGGAACCAACCGAACATGGTATTGATACACCTAAATCATTTGTTAGTGGTAGCTCAAGTCATCATGGAAACCAGTCAAAGTTCAATGTCCAACTCTTAGAAGATAATAACTCAGCCTCTATGGCAAATGGACACACACCTTATACTGGTGGAAACAATGGTCAAGGGAGTGAAACACAGGCTCTGTTCTCAATGTTCACAGAATCATATAATGCATTTGTTGCTAAGAATTTAATTCACACAAGTGTCATCCAAGAGGACTTGGAACAAATAGATGCAGATGATCTTGAGGATATGGATCTCAAGTGGCAAGCAACCATGCTGGCTATTAGAAGCAAAAGGATATATAATAGGACTGGTAGATCACTTCTATCAGGGCCTAATGAGAGAACTGGTTTTGAAAAGTCTAAAGCTATTTGTTATAATTGTCAACCACCTGGTCATTTTGCCAGAGAATGCAATCTGTCAAGAAACTTTCAGATGAATCAGTTCCAGAACCACCAACCATGAAATCAGCAGCAATACCAACAAAATCACTCAAGAAACAACAGTTTCAACAACTATAATCCCAACTTCTACAACTTCCAACAACCTCAAATGAACAATCAACAAGTTGTGCCCCAAAATCAAAATTTTCAAAGAAACAACCAAAACCCTCAAACTGCTCCAATTAAATCAAATAGAACCAATCAAAATCAACCAAGAAACCAAGGGAATGTAGCTTTGGCTGCACAGCAAGATGGTGACTTTGATTGGAGCAACCGTGAAGAGGACATCTCTAGAGCAAATTTTTCACTGATGGCTTTGATTGAAAAGGAGGCTGGAACATCATCTCATGTACACTCTACTTCTACAGTTGATTTACATGAAACAATCAATGATTTAAATTTAAAAGTTGGCAAGCTAGAGGGTGAGTGTTTCAGGAAACAAAGTATCATTAATGGGTATGAGGCAAGTGATTTGATTAATGAAGAGAAAATTAAAAGTTTGGAAGATGACTGTTTGAGCAGTTATAGAGCTCAAAAGAGATACATTATTGAGAAAGATGGACCGAAGAAGATGATTGTTGAGGAAAAGGTGCAGAACACAAAATTGCAAGTTGAAAATGAATTTCTGAAGAACTTGGTTTCCACAGGAAACATTTGTGGTATCATGAACCAAGTGAAAGAGGAAGACAAGTACAAAGCAGTTCCACCACCATTCAAGTTGATTTACATGAAACAATCAATGATTTAACTATAAAAGTTGGCAAGCTAGAGGGTGAGTGTTTCAGGAAACAAAGTATCATTAATGGGTATGAGGCAAGTGATTTGATTAATGAAGAGAAAATTAAAAGTTTGGAAGATGACTGTTTGAGCAGTTATAGAGCTCAAAAGAGATACATTATTGAGAAAGATTGACTGAAAAACACAAAAATTGCAAGTTGATTTACATGAAACAATCAATGATTTAACTATAACTTTGTGCCCAATGTTGATAAAGAAAAGAGGGATGCATATCTACAACAATTAAGAAATGTCTTTCAAGACAAAAAGGAATTTGTTAATCTTTACAAAAATGTTGAAGTGAATGAAGAAGGAGAATTTGTGGTCAAGGAAGAAGTAAGAGAGGACAAGTCAATCGGAGTACAAGTCTCTGAAGATGATTTTGATTCTAATGATCTGAATATGGATGACTTAGGTGATTTGAGTGATCAGATCACAGATGAAGAAATTAAGGCTGCTGAATGGGGCAGAAGAGTGAAGAAACCAGAATCAATTGACAAACTTCCACTGTTACCACCAATAACACCAAAGATGACGAAACAAAATGAGAAGAAGAATGTGAGCTACAATGCAGTAAGGCCACCAATCATGAGGTGTTTGATATTGGGGAAGTTGAAACTATGGAAGAATATGAGAAGAGGCAGTCAAGGCATAAGGGAAGCCCAGATGAAGAACCTTTGAATATGAAGAAAATTGTTTTTGTTAAAAGCAAGATTGAAAGACAAGATATCAAGATTGAGGAGTTTGTTCCTTTCTCAATTGACTTTGATGGTCTGAAGACTCAGATGACACTTGGTGTCAAACCTCCTAGACCAAGTGAAAGGTTCAAGAAAGGAAGTTATCATGAAAGATACAAGGGAAAAGTTTGGTGCAAGAAATGTGATGAATATGGTCACCACACTGATTCTTGTAATGAAAGATTAAACTTTAAGCCTTTTCATGTCCTAGATGAGACAAACTATGGACAAGACTTTGTACTGTACAAGCAAAAGTATGATGCATACCTGGGAAAAGGAAAGTTGTGTGGAAAAGAAACTATGAGAGAAGATGTTTTGAAAGCTGTAGAAGAGACTAAGAAAGAAAGGAAAGCTGATGTGAAGACAAAGAAACATGTAGCTGAACCGGTCAGAAGAAGCAGATCTCCTAAAAAATCTAAAAAAGTTGTCAAGAAGAATTTTCAACCCTTGAGAATTATCCCCAAACAAGACACACAATCAGTCAAGTCTGATGATTCTCAAGGATCACCAAGTAGTGAGAAGACAGAAACAAAGGTGTCTTTCCTAGAATGAAACCAACTGAACTAACTGGTGATGAAAAGTTTCTATTGAAACATGGTTATGAACCTCAAGGATTCCTTTGGAAACCTAATGTTGAAGCTAAGGTGGAGGAGATTGTTGATGTAAGAGATTACTCATAAAAGAAAGACTATGTTGTTCAAGAATCTGAGAGTGCACTGGGAGAATGCAAGAACACAACTTCATTTGTGAAAACTATAAGAGAATGTGGTTACGAAACTGACAATTCAGATAATCTTGAATTGACTCATGAAGATCCTGAACCCTTAACACTCACACCCAATGCTGCTACTGAAATTGAATCTGCTGATTTGCAAGTTGAGACAGCTTACACTTCATCACTCAACTAATCAACTTCTGTAATTTGTGCAGGAACAGTCCACTCCACTGAATGAAGTGTGGTATATGGACTGTGGATGTTCTAGGCACATGACTTGTGACAAGAGGTCACTTGTTAATTATCAAGAGAAGTTTGAAGGTCTAGTGGCATTTGGCAGTGATGAGAATGGAGGAAAGATAGTGGGAAATGGAATTTTGACAAACAGGAAAGTCTCATTTGACAATGTGTTCTATGTTAAGGGACTACAATATAACCTGTTGAGCATATCACATATGTGTGATAAGGGTTTTAAACTTGGTTTTGATGACTCACATTTTTTCATTTTAAGACCTGAATTTGTGATCCCACCTGATATGATCATGATGATGGCCCCAAGAAATGGTAACTTATATGAGCTCAACATGAAAGAAGTTGTTTCAAGAGGTGCTACATGTTTTGTTTCCAAAGCCACTGAAAATGAGTCAAAATTGTGGTATAGGAAATTGTGCCATGTGAATCTGAAGAACATGAACAAACTTGTGAAGGGTGAGCATGTAATTGGCTTACCTACAAGGGAGTTTAGATTGGATGATAATTTTATTTCATGCCAACAAGGCAAGCAGCACAAGTCTTCTCATAAGACAAAATTCATCAATTCAATTAATCAATTGCTTGAATTGCTTCACATGGATCTCTTTGGTCCTGTGAGTGTCCCAAGCATGGGAAGAAAATGATATTGTCTAGTGATCATTGATGATTATTCAAGATATACTTGGGTCTATTTCCTGAGTACAAAAGATGAGACTGCAGAGTTAATTAAAGGCTGTGTAACCAAGATTGAGAATCAACTGGATAAAAGGGTTAAAGTGATGAGAAGTGACAATGCTACTGAGTTCAAAAATGTAGTCATTGAAGAATTTTGTGCAGAAAATGGTATACTACAGCAATTCTCAGCTCCTAGAACTCCTTAACAGAATGGTGTTGCAGAGACAAGAAACATGACACTCACCGAGGCTGCAAGAACCATGTTGGCTGATGCTTTTCTGCATGTCACTTTCTGGGCAGAAGCTATTAAAACAGCCTGCTATGTTCCACAAAAGGCACAACAAGACTCCTTATGAAATCTTCTTTATTAGAAATCCCTACATCAAGTTTCTCAAGCCTTTTGGATGCAAATGTTCACTTTTGAACATCAAGGATTATTTAAACAACTTTCAAGCTAAATCCTTGGATTATGTTTTTGTTGGTTACTCTACACACTCAAAAGCGTATAGGGTATATGTGAAAGACCATTTGAGTGTCATTGAATCATCTGACATAATCTTTAATGAAAATCTGTTCAACTCAGTAGATGGTGCAGCATGGCTGTTTGATCTTGAAAAATTGATAAAGTCATTCATGATTTATCCTGAAGACTTTGATGATTCATTCTACAAGACCAGTGTGATTGAAGAGAAAAACAAGAAAACATTGGACTTGGAAAAGTTGTGGAAGAAGGTTGCAAGTAAAGAAACAGAATATCCATTTATAAAGGATCCCTCAAGTGAAAATGTTGAGAAAGTTCAAGACAATGATCAAGAGAACAGTCAAAGTCCAGAACAGGATCATATAGATAATAATCAAGAAAATCAAAAAGTGCACAATGATCAAGTTCAAAATGAGGAAAATCCAAGCAACCAAACAAGTGAAGAAGAAACTGTCACAGGGGCAAGATTTCAAGAATTGTTTGAAAGATTGAATTTGGGAAACAATGATGCATCCACCTCAAGAAAGAATAATGAAGAAGCACCACAGTTTCAATATCTATAACAGAAGCTGAATACATTGTTGCATCTGCTTGCTGTGCACAAGTTCTCTGGATTCAGAATCAGATGCTGGACTATGGTTTGAATTTTCTAAACACCACTATTTTTATTGATAATACTGCTGCATCTTTCATTGTTAAAAATCCTGTAACATTCCAAGACTAAGAACATTGAAATCAGGCATCTATTCATAAGAGATAGTAGTGAAAAAGGATTGATAGAAGTGAAAAGAGTTGATACAAGTGATAATTTGGCCGACCTATTCACAAAACCACTTGATATAACCAGGTTCAATTTTCTTCTGAAAGCCCTAGGCATGATCAACTCTAATGAAGTCTGATTGATGATGTGTACTTGATGTGTACCTCTATGTGCTAATTGATTATATTGATAGAGGGCCCACAAATTGAATGTGTGTGAATGTGTTTAATTATGATACTTATTTTCATGTTAACTGATATGTGCTTAAGTGATTATCTGTGCAAATTAGGTGTCTTTGATGCTTATGTTTGTTTATCAGTTAACTGTTTGGATGTCAAGATAAGTAGTTTTTGAATTGTTATAATTGATATATGCTTGTTTGATGTCATGATGATATGTTTGAAGATGTGAATTAATCTGATCTGATGATGTTGTTAGGATCTATTAGACTATGCATTCTGTGAAGTCTTCTTGTTTTAATAATGTCACTGATGATCATGATTTGATTATGTTATGCTTGTTTTTGTGTTAAAATGTGTTTTCATGTCAAAATGTTATGCTAAATTGAAATTGCAAAGAAAAACTTTTTAACAAAACTATTTTTGATAACACAGAGCAAGTTGTTAATGGTGTAGAGACATGATAATACTATTCAGTTCAAAGCGTTGTTGAAGCCTAGAAGGAAATTTTCAATGAAAAGTCACAAAAAGTTATTTTTGCTAAAAATTATGTCATTTGCTCAAGTTAGAAGGGCATATACTTGTATATGTTTGGTACTATCATATGTATAGACTGAAAGGATAGCCATTAACCTGGATAAACCGAAAGCATTTGGGTCAATTGTAACTTGTTTTCTATTCCTTCACTTAAAATTATGTCAATAACTCTGTTTTGAAGGGGCATGTACTCACATATATGTTTGGTTTAGTTGAGCACTTGTGGTCAAACAGAACAGCCATTTACCTGACAAATAAGAGATATTGGGGTGTCTGAATTTAAAATTGTTTTAATATTGGGAAATGATAGTACATTGACTACTTAGCTATTCATATGGATAAAATAGGCTAAAAAGGCATCTAGTACAGTCATTGACATGTATGGTTGCTTTCCCATGATGTGTAAAATCTAAGGTGATATAAGCATAAAGAAACTGCTAAGTCTTATATGGAGTTACATTGTTGTCTATGCATGCTCCAAGATAAATCTTTCCAAATGATATTGTGACACTCGTCAATTTCAGGTTAACTCCGTTAACTCAAACTCCGTCAATTCACACTTAAGATCACTGGATCTATAACGCACATCTCATTACATTTAAACTAAGGTTTTAAATGACGCTTGACAACTACCACATGTGTAGTCTTTCGGGAATTGCACCGAAACGCAAACGAATTGACGCGAACCATTGGTGAATAAACGAAAAACATCAAAACAATAATTATGTGATAATTATGTGTTAGACTTATGTGTTATGTGATAACATTGTATAAAACGTTAACTCAATATGTAAACTAGTTAAAATAAGCTAGAATAGTACAAATTAGAAGTTGAGGGACCCAGATGTAACATGCTATTATAAATAATAATATTAACCTAAACCCTAACACTCCCTCCCTCTCTCTCTACCCGACGGCCAGTCCCCCCCCCCCCCCCTCCCCTCTCTTTGCGATCGGCAGCCACACACACACACACATATCACACCTGTTTTGATCTCATTCTTCATAATCGGAGCATCCTACACTCGTTTCTAAGCACCTCTCACGTTTCCCTTGGTTATTCCTGCGTTTTTAAGGTATAATTATGAAACCCTAACTTTTGAATATCATGTATTAAGTGTTTTATGATTGATTATTGCTAGAGGATGATTGATTATGTGTTAGTGATTGATATTGATGATCATATGTGGTTTTAAATGGTGAAAGATCTTTGAATCATTGATTGTTTGTAAACCCTAGAGGGTTACTACTGATTTCTATGATTAATTATGCGTATTACATGTTATGAGTTATGTCGTGTGCTTAGGATGCATGTTCGATGATTGTTTATGCTTGCTGAGTTTTGACAGCAGTGATTGTTAAACTTGAACGATGTGTAACTTGTTGAATATAAAAGCAAACTGAGCTAATTATGAGTCTACAAGGTTTTACTCTGAGTCTAGTTTTCAGAAAGTCCAACCACGTCTAATTTGAAGGTGTTTTGGTTGGTCAAACGATTTAAATGTTATTAAAGGTCAAAACTGGTACTGGACAGATTGTAAGTTATGTTTAGACAACTGTAACGAATTTTTAATGTGGATATTGGTTGAAGTTGTTAATACTACAGAGTGCTATGTTGAGTCTAGTTTCTATAAAGTCCAAGTTTGTAATTTTTGGAAGAGTAAAAGTTAATCTTTATGATTTTACAAAACTGATGTGCAAATCTGAGTTGTGAGACCTGCTGTTAAGTTGTTTTGTAATTAGCATATCTCATGAACTACAAGACCAAATGGGCTGGTTCCACTTCTGGAAGTTAATTTGTTGAGTTAAGAACCTAACCCAATTGGTCTTGCATTAATTAGATTTTTAATTTAACGGTAATTTCAAATAACATTCTGTTGCGCATAAATTTGATTGTTGTGAGTTTGCTATAATGTTTTGATCATTGTGAGAAATCTATGATGAATAAAAATATAATAAAATATGTTCTGGAAACCTAACACATGTGTGCTTTTGTGACGATTTTTGGTGAATTAATTGAGGTACTATGATCTGTTGAATAGGGTAGTCTTTCAAGTAGAATTCTGTCGTGATGAAACTAGTTGCTGAACTTTGTGAAAATACATGAAACGTGCTGTTACTAGTTAATTGTTATGTTTTGACCAAATTGCCCTTGCGGGGAATAATTACTAGATGATTGTTATGTTTTGACCAAATTGCCCTTGCGGGGAATATTTGCTAAATATGTACACCATTAACACTTGACAGGTAAATAGTTGTTCACACACGTAACGTATCACAAATGTGCTAGGTATTATGTGACGAAACGTATTAACTTCCAGAAACGTATTTTGTGCATAGGTATTATGTGCCGAGTCTAGAGACTCGATAATAGTTTCGACTCTTAGAAAATCTCCTTGTTGTTATAGAATGCTAGTGAGAGTTTTCTGCGACGCGCATCACTTGGGTGACTTGTTTTTGGGAATTATTCGCAAACAGTGAGTTTCACTTTCCCCTTTTAAACTATTTAAACGCTTTTCACTTGGGGGAGATAACATACTCCGAAAACGCTTTAGATTTTGTTAGTAGATTATATATCACTTGTAAAGGCTAAGTGGCAAACGAAACAATTGAAGTCCTACACATCGAACCGTTTAATATTGGAAAATAGCGAGTCACTGTTGAGTAGTACTACTGGGTTTGACAAACCCCACCCAACGCTAAGCTCGACTGGAGGTCGAGTGGGTGTAATTTTGGCTAACACATTACCATGGTCGGGATAGACCTGGTGGCAAGGCACATGATAAACAGTCAGCTTCGGTGTCGAACACTTAGTAATACTTGTTTTATAGGCTAGCTACCTATCGATATATAATTGATTTAACACTATCTGGTAAACGCAAAGCGCTGAACGCAAAACGCTAAACGCAAAACGCTGAACGCAAAACGCTAAACGCTTTACTTTATATAAATTTGTGAACTCACCAACCTCGTGTTGACACTTTTAGTATGTTATTCTCAGGTAGCCGAGGCGGGCGCACCTTATAGGATCATGCATTATTTGATACGCTATTGTTTATGCAAACTTATTTTAAACTGTTATATTGGGTTTTAAGTCGTCCTGCGTGACGCAACACTTGGTTTATGTTTTTACGCTTCCACTCTTATTTTCACTTAATGTTTTTATGGTTTGATTATAACTAATGATTCCGATCCTGTTAGTTCACACCCTCTGACGGTAAAACTCCGTTAGTGGATTTTGAGTGTGTGACAGATTGGTATCAGAGCCATTGGTTATAGCGAACTAGAAATTGCATGCATACTAGACTATAACCGCGACGACCCATTAGTTATAATGATATGCACTGCATAAGTTTGTGTAGTCTTTGTTATCTTATCTCTTTACCTCTTTCACTCATACACGGCTTACCTGTAGGGATGTCAACGCCACCATCATCGCCATCTGATCAGATGACTCATGCTCATGGGAAGGAGCCGCAGCTACCTACCTCATCGCCACCCCGTGTAGTCCCGGAACTCGAAGCTCCCGCACCGAAGAGGTTTCGCTTATCCAGAGGCATGTACGAAAATGAAGTTAGCTGGGATTGGTACCCTAATATGATCAGACGTATGGTCTACCGTGAACAAGTTCCCCCGCTACCTCACCCGAGCCATCCTGCTTACCCCAACACCCTACCACCCATAACCGAACCTGTAGAGCATGTGCTCGCAGCTGTTGTTTCTTGTTTGGAGCGTGACGTGGGTTACATGCGCTATACGAGAGCTAACGCATCCGGACTGTTAAAAGATGGAACCGAAACTAAAGAGGAAATTTCCCGCCTGACAGCGGCAATGATGGAAATGCAAGAGGCTAGTGATCAACAGATGAAGATTATGAGAAAGATGCAAGCCGAGATGATAGACTTTCAAGAGCAACTCCAAGTAGCAAGGACTCGAACCGAGATAGCTTTAGAGCGTTGCGATGTCCTACAAATGCAAATTGCTCAGAACGCAGCCGAACCTGAGGCAGAGCCTGAAGAGGAACCCGAAGAAGATCCCGAAAAGGAACCTGAGGAGGATCCCGAGGAAGATCCCGAGGAGGAACCTGAAGAAGAACCGGGGGAAGAACCGGTTGAGGAGGAGGCACACTCAGAGGTGTCCTCAGACGATGACATCTAAGGATGATAACACCTAGATGGAGGGGTTGTCTCCATCCAAACTATTATTTTCTATAATTTTAAGGATTGATTTGAAATACTTTGTAACGAATACAATGGTTTTAATCATGAATTTTTATTTGGATTAATATATGGTTGTGATGTGATGTTTGTTTCTTATTTCTTTCCTGCCTATCTTTTTATTACATGTATAGCGTGTTGCATATGAAAGAAAAATTCATGTCTAACATTTTATGCTGTGATTCTAGGAAATGGCTGGAAGAAACGCTGGACACGGACGTGGTAACGTCAACTTGACTGCAGCAGAACTCCAAACTCTGCTGAATGACCACGCGGTGGCCGCTCTAGCCGCACATGTCAAGAACCAAGCTGGAGGTCCAATAGGGACGTGTACCTTCAAGAACTACATTGACTGCAAGCCCAGTACGTTTAAGGGCACTGAGGGAGCTATAGGCTTCCTGCGTTGGGCTGAGAAGGCTGAATCGGCATTTGAGATGTGTAATTGTCCCCCTGCCAATAGGGTCAAATTTGCTGCTAGGACACTTAAAGATTCTGCTCTCACTTGGTGGAATTCAAACGTACTGATTCTTGGATTGGAACTGGCTAACGCTATGAACTGGGAGGAGTTCAAAAACATGATGCGAGAAGAGTATTGTCCGAGAGAGGAGATTGCAAAGTTGGAATCCGAGTTTTGGTCATTGAAGATGGTGGGTTCTGAAATTGAAGCCTACACCAACCGTTCTCACGAGTTAGCTGTGATGTGTCCACGGATGGTAGACCAGCCGAGTAAGAGGAATGAGATGTATATTGATGGTTTAGCACCGCAAATTCAGGGCATGGTGACGTCTTCCAGACCAGCCACGATTCAACAAGCGATCCGATTAGCTCACAAACTGACGGATCAAGCAATGACCCAAGGTGCGTTACCACCTAGAGGTTCAACCACTAAAGCCCGTGACAACCCTAGCAATGACAACAACAGCAACAACAACCCGAGTAATCGAAAGAGAAAGTTCGACAACACCAGATCCTCATCCTCGAACCCCCCACAGCAACAACACTACCGTAAGCCCGAACTCACTCGGGGCTTCAACAATCAGGGTCACAACAACAATAACAACGGTGGCGGGCAGGGTTCGAGTGGATATACTGGGAAATATCCGAAGTGCAACAGGTGCAACTATCATCATGCTGGGCCGTGTGACCGTGTCAAGTGTCTGAGTTGCGGAAAGATGGGTCACCAGGCAAAGGAATGTAGAGGAGACCTTGCGGCAAAGGGTGCTCCTAAACCACCTATGACAACTAAGGGATATTTTGAGTGTGGTCAAGAGGGCCATTTCAACAATCAGGGTCACAACAACAATAACAACGGTGGCGGGCAGGGTTCGAGTGGATATACTGGGAAATATCCGAAGTGCAACAGGTGCAACTATCATCATGCTGGGCCGTGTGACCGTGTCAAGTGTCTGAGTTGCGGAAAGATGGGTCACCAGGCAAAGGAATGTAGAGGAGACCTTGCGGCAAAGGGTGCTCCTAAACCACCTATGACAACTAAGGGATATTTTGAGTGTGGTCAAGAGGGCCATTTTAAGAAAGGCTGCCCTAAGCTGAAACAGAACGACAACAATGGAGGTAATGGAAGTGGCAGTGGTGGTGGAAACAATGGTAAAGGAAGAGCTTTTGTTATTGGATCGGGTCAATCCCGCAATGATCCGTACGTGGTGACTGGTAAGTTCCCTGTGAACGATTGTTTTGCTTCTGTATTGTTTGACACTGGAGCTGATAGGAGTTTTGTGTCGAAAGCCTTTAGTAAACTCTTAGACCTAACTCCAACCCCGTTAGATGCTAAGTTTCCTGTTGAATTAGCTGACGGTAAGACTATAATAACGACTCATGTACTTACGGGATGTAAGTTAAAACTGTCAGGTCATGTTTTTGATATCGACCTTATTCCTTTTACACTTAGTAGTTTCGATGTCGTGGTCGGCATGGACTGGTTATCCAAGAACCGAGCGGAGATTATATGTCACGACAAGATAGTCCACATTACTACCCCTTCCGGCGAGATCATTTCGATCTGAGGTGAGAGAAGCGGCATGACCACCAGCGTCATTACCCTCATGAAGGCGCAGAAGTATCTACGAAAGGGTCATCCGGCAATTTTGGGGCATATTGTTGAGAAACCTGCGGAGGAAAAGCGAATTGAAGATATACCGATTGTGCGAGATTTTCCGGATGTTTTCCGGGAGGATTTGCCTGGACTCCCTCCTATTCGTCAAGTCGAATTCCAAATCGAGTTGACACCCGGTGCAGCACCCATAGCACGAGCCCCGTATCGGCTCGCACCGGTGGAGCTTCAGGAACTGTCCACTCAGTTGCAAGATCTGTTGGATAAAGGTTTTATCCGACCTAGCTCATCGCCATGGGGAGCCCCTGTCTTATTTGTCAGAAAAAAGGACGGGACTTTCCACATGTGCATCGACTACCGGGAGTTGAACAAGGTGACGGTCAAGAACCGTTATCCTTTACCCCGAATTGATGATCTGTTTGACCAGCTCCAAGGATAGAGTTACTACTCGAAGATCGATCTGCGGTCTGGTTACCATCAACTAAGAGTGCGCGAAGAAGATATTTCAAAGACGGCTTTCAGAACACGGTATGGACACTTCTAGTTTTCGGTTATGCCTTTTGGTTTAACCAACGCACCAGCCGTATTCATGGATCTCATGAATCGAGTATGCAAGGCGTACCTCGACAAGTTTGTGATTGTGTTTATTGATCATATCCTTGTCTATTCTAAGGACAAGGCAGACCATGAAGAACACTTGAGGATAATTCTGGAATTATTAAAGAAGGAGCAACTGTACACCAAACTCTCGAAATGCGAATTTTGGCTTCGCGAGGTTCACTTTTTAGGACATGTGATCAATGAGAATGGTATCCATGTTGATCCCGGTAAGGTAGAGGCTATCAAAAACTGGGAAGCACCTAAGACTCCGACTGAGGTGCGACAATTCCTAGGACTGGCTGGCTACTACCGGCGTTTTATCGAGAGATTTTCAAAGATTGCTCAACCCATCACCGCTTTGACTCACAAGAGTACTAAGTACAATTGGGGTGACGCGCAAGAATCCGCTTTTCAACTATTGAAAACCAAACTCTGTAGCGCCCCTATTCTAGTCCTTCCCGAGGGAACAGAAAAATTTGAGGTGCATTGTGACGCATCGATACAAGGTCTCGGTTGCGTGTTGATGCAACTCGAGAAGCTTATAGCCTATGCCTCTCGACAACTACGGATTCACGAGAAGAACTACACGACCCATGACTTGGAACTCGGAGCTGTGGTGTTTGCTCTTAAGATATGGAGGCATTACTTGTACGGTACCAAGTTTACCATTTACACCGACCACAAGAGTCTCCAACATATCTACGATCAAAAGGAGCTGAACATGCGACAGCGTCGTTGGGTCGAGCTGCTTAAGGATTATGATTGTGCCATCAAGTACCACCCTGGAAAGGCCAATGTAAGGGCCGACGCTCTCAGCAGAAAAGAAAACGATAAACCCAGGCGAGTGCAAGCATTGTAACTCACGATTCATGAAAACTTACCCGATCAGATTCGCGATGCGCAACTCGAAGTTTTGAAAGATGAAAATCTTCCATCAGAACTCATGCGGGGCATGAACAAGCAACTTGAAACCAAATCGGACGGGGCCGATATTTTGAGAACCGGATTTGGGTTCCACGATACGGAGAGTTGAGAACCCTAGTGTTGGACGAAGCACACAAGTCCCGATATTCTATCCACCCTGGTTCAGATAAAATGTACCATGACTTAAAGGCACTTTACTGGTGGCCAAACATGAAAGCCGACATTGCCACCTACGTGAGCAAATGCTTGACTTGCGCAAGAGTCAATATAGAATATCAGAAACCATCTGGCCTGCTACAGCAACCGGAACTCCCAATGTGGAAATGGGAACACATTTCAATGGATTTAATCACGGGATTACCCAAAACACCGACGGGATGCGATACCATCTGGGTGATCGTTGATCGATTGACTAAGTCTGCACACTTCTTAGCGATTAAGGAATCAGACAAAATGGAAAGACTGACTCGTGTCTACATGAAAGAAGTGGTGTCTAGACACGGAGTGCCTGTCTCAATCATATCTTATGGAGATTCCCGTTTCACTTCGCACTTTTGGAAGTCACTACAAAGCGCACTAGGTACCCGCCTGGATATGAGTACAACATATCATCCTCAGACGGATGGGCAAAGTGAGCGCACTATTCAGACCTTGGAGGACATGCTGCGTGCATGTGTGTTGGATTTCGGAAAAAGTTGGGAACCTCACTTACCTTTGGTAGAGTTTTCGTATAATAACAGCAACCACGCAAGTATTAAAGCAGCGCTGTTTGAAGCGTTGTACGGACGGAAGTGTCGATCACCTCTCTGCTGAGCAGAGGTGGGTGACAGCCAAATCACTGGTCCAGAATTGGTACTTGAAACCTCTGAAAAGATTGTTCAGATCCGAAACCGCATGGCAGCAGCACGAGATTGCCAAAAGAGTTACGCCGACAAGCGCCGAAAGCCTCTCGAATTTCAAGTGAACGACCAAGTACTACTCAAAGTCTCACCTTGGAAAGGTGTGGTTCTCTTTGGGAAGCGAAACAACTCAATCCACGATACGTTGGCCCTTACCGGATAACTGAGCGCATTGGTCCGGTGGCGTACCGACTGGACTTACCAGCAGAACTCAGTGGCGTACACAATGTATTCAACGTATCCAATTTGAAGAAATGCCTTTCCGATGAAACCCAAGCAGTTCCTTTGGACGAATTACAAGTTGATGAACAGTTACGCTTCATTGAAGAACCAGTCGAAGTTTTGGATTGGGAAACCAAAACACTCAAGCACAGCAAAATTCCAATTGTTAAGGTTCGTTGGAACTCGAGACGTGGACCGGAGTTCACGTGGGAACGCGAGGATCAAATGATAAAAAAGTATCCTCACCTTTTTGAAGGGCTGGCCAAACACCGAAAACCACGAAACCCGGCAAACCGTCAGAAATCACCGAAGGTATGAATTAAATTTCGGGACGAAATTTCTTTCTACTAGGGGATGATATGACAAACTGAAAATTTTTCTTACTTTTTCAGACAATCATCACGACTTGACTCAAATTTTCGGGACGAAAATTCTTTAACATGGGAATGATGTGACACTCGTCAATTTCAGGTTAACTCCGTTAACTCAAACTCCGTCAATTCACACTTATGATCACTGGATCTAAAACGCACATCTCATTACATTTAAACTAAGGTTTTAAATGACGCTTGACAACTACTACATGTGTAGTCTTTCGGGAATTATACCGAAACGCAAACGAATTGACGCGAACCATTGGTGAATAAACGAAAAACATCAAAACAATAATTATGTGATAATTATGTGTTAGACTTATGCGTTATGTGATAACATTGTATAAAACGTTAACTCAATATGCAAACTAGTTAAAATAAGCTAGAATAGTACAAATTAGAAGTTGAGGGACACAGATGTAACATGCTATTATAAATAATAATATTAACCTAAACCCTAACACTCCCTCTCTCTCTCTCTACCCGACGGCCAGCCCCCCCCCCCCCTCCCCTCTCTTTGCGATCGGCAGCCACACACACACACACATATCACACCCGTTTTGATCTCATTCTTCATAATCTGAGCATCCTACACTCGTTTCTAAGCACCTCTCACGTTTCCCTTGGTAATTCCTGCGTTTTTAAGGTATAATTATGAAACCCTAACTTTTGAATATCATGTATTAAGTGTTTTATGATTGATTATTGCTAGAGGATGATTGATTATGTGTTAGTGATTGATATTGATGATCATATGTGGTTTTAAACGGTGAAAGATCTTTGAATCATTGATTGTTTGTAAACCCTAGTGGGTTACTACTGATTTCTATGATTAATTATGTGTATTACATGTTATGAGTTATGTCGTGTGCTTAGGATGCATGTTCGATGATTGTTTATGCTTGCTGAGTTTTGACAGCAGTGATTGTTAAACTTGAACGATGTGTAACTTGTTGAAATAAAAGCAAACTGAGCTAATTATGAGTCTACAAGGTAGTACTCTGAGTCTAGTTTTCAGAAAGTCCAACCACGTCTAATTTGAAGGTGTTTTGGTTGGTCAAACGATTTAAATGTTATTAAAGGTCAAAACTGGTACTGGACAGATTGTAAGTTATGTTTAGACAACTGTAACGAATTGTTAATTTGGAAATTGGTTGAAGTTGTTAATACTACCGAGTGCTATGTTGAGTCTAGTTTCTATAAAGTCCAAGTTTGTAATTTTTGGATGAGTAAAAGTTAATCTTTATGATTTTACAAAACTGATGTGCAAATCTGAGTTGTGAGACCTGCTGTTAAGTTGTTTTGTAATTAGCATATCTCATGAACTACAAGACCAAATGGGCTGGTTCCACTTCTGGAAGTTAACTTGTTGAGTTATGAACCTAACTCAATTAGTCTTGCATTAATTTGATTTTTAATTTAACAGGAATTTCAAATAACATTCTGTTGCGCATAAATTTGATTGTTGTGAGTTTGCTGTAATATTTTGATTATTGTGAAAAATCTATGAAGAATAAAAATATAATAAAATATGTTCTGGAAACCAAACACATGTGTGCTTTTGTGACAATTTTTGGTGAATTAATTGAGATACTATGATCTGTTGAATAGGGTAGTCTTTCAAGTAGAATTCTGTCGTGATGAAACTAGTTGCTGAACTTTGTGAAAATACATGAAACGTGCTGTTACTAGATAATTGTTATGTTTTGACCAAATTGCCCTTGCGGGGAATAATTACTAGATGATTTTTATGTTTTGACCAAATTGCCCTTGCGGGGAATATTTGCTAAATATGTACACCATTAACACTTGACACGTAAATAGTTGTTCACACACGTAACGTATCACAAATGTGCTTGTTAAGTCACACACGAGTCACAAACGAAACACGAAACGTATTTTGTGCATAGGTATTATGTGCCGAGTCTAGAGACTCGATAATAGTTCCGACTCTTTGAAAATCTCCTTGTTGTTATAGAATGCTAGTGAGAGTTTTCTGTGACGCGCATCACTTGGGTGACTTGTTTTTGGGAATTCTTCGCAAACAGTGAGTTTCACTTTCCCCTTTTAAACTCTTTAAACGCTTTTCACTTGGGGGAGATAACATACTCCGAAAACGCTTTAGATTTTGTTAGTAGATTATATATCACTTGTAAAGGCTAAGTGGCAAACGAAACAATTAAAGTCCTACACATCGAACCGTTTAATATTGGAATAGCGAGTCACTATTGAGTAGTACTACTGGGTTTGACAAACCCCACCCAACGCTAAGCTCGACTGGAGGTCGAGTGGGTGTAATTTTGGCTAACACATTACCATGGTCGGGATAGACCTGGTGGCAAGGCACATGATAAACAGTCAGCTTCGGTGTCGAACACTTAGTAATACTTGTTGTATAGGCTAGCTACCTATCGATATATAATTGATTTAACACTATCTGGTAAACGCAAAACGCTGAACGCAAAACGCTAAACGCAAAACGCTGAACGCAAAACGCTAAACGCTTTACTTTATATAAACTTGTGAACTCACCAACCTCGTGTTCACACTTTTAGTATGTTATTCTCAGGTAGCCGAGGCAGGCGCAAGGTATAGGATCATGCATTATTTGATACGCTATTGTTTATGCAAACTTGTTTTAAACTGTTATATTGGGTTTTAAGTCGTCCTGCGTGACGCAACACTTGGTTTATGTTTTTACGCTTCCGCTCTTATTTTCACTTAATGTTTTTATGGTTTGATTATAACTAATGATTCCGATCCTGTTAGTTCACACCCTCTGACGGTAAAACTCCGTTAGTGGATTTTGAGGGTGTGACAAATATGCAGAAAAATGAATATCCAGTCATACATGAGCCCGTTGGTATTTGGTCACCAAAATGAAAGTTATTAATTAAAAAAAAAACGAACAAAAGTGAACAATGGTATTTCAAATATTTGATCAACCAAAAGTTGATAAGTGTTCACAAACTTTTATAAAGAAAAATGCAGACATGAGGGTTAATAATCGAACTTCAGGGGTGGAGGCAATCATATAAGTCCTTTAAACATTCTGAATGAAAGACATGTAACTCCATCCAATGTGGCATAAAAGTCCAACGTTCAACCTCAAATATGTTTGTAAAATTTGAAAACAAATATCAAAATCTTTAAAACTGTTCTGTCACTAAAAAGTATTGACCATATATCCGGGGTCGGAGTCAATTCGGGGTGATTTGGAGAATGCCAAATAAGCCTTGAAAATATATATGGAGCATTAGAAAACAATAAGTGTTATCCATTGAGTATTTATGCATATTAATTGGACCTTAATCATATCACCAAAGAAATGAAATTCACGCTAAGTCTAGACCTGCTGTTAACCTGTCTATTTTGTCATAATGATGATGAGAATGAAGTATTGAAAAAGCTACTTAGTCAATATGATCCCATTCTTGTGATCTTTTCATCAAAAAAAATAAACTATTTTAAAAAGAAAACATGACTAGAATTTGATCTCTAAATGCACCATTTGCTCTTAAACAATGATTTTTGTTGATAATTATGTTGATATTATGGTTTAAGTCAAAAAGTATTGCATTTTACCTATAAAAGGTTTGAATATGTTTTGTCGGGTAAGGTTTGATGTTTTCAACCATTCCGGGCACACTTAGATATTTTCATCTGAGTCTATTAATTTCGGGTATTCTTGTTGAAGTATTTCGGGTATACTTGACTGTTTTTAGTTAGTTTAACCCTTCCGAGCATACTTGATATTTGAATATGGTTTTACTAGCAAGCATTAAGAAGTTCAAAATTTACTAGCACACTTATCTGATTTGTAAGATATTTGACTTGTTTCTAGCAAGCTTTTCATCTTAAATGCTTAATACGATAATTCTAGCATACTTTATTGTTTTGTTTAGGAGTACAACTGTTTACTAGCAAGCTATTTGATAAGTTACTGTTCACTAGAAAGCTTTGTTGATTTTAATACTTTCTAGCAAACTTAACTGTTTTATAGGTTGTTTTTAAGTCAATCTAGCAAGCTTTGTGATTTGGTGTGATATTCTAGCAAGCTTTAGTGATCTTTGACTTTATAGCACACTTGAGTATGTTTTACTGTTAAAATTCATTTCTAGCAAGCTATGTGTTATTTTGTGATTATGATTCTTTGAAATTACAAGTGTTTTAGGGCAGACCTTGTTTTCCTGGCACACTTTATATTTCGGGCACACTTTGAATTTTCAAATGGTCCCTTAATATACTTGGTAATTTCAAAACTTAACTTTCCGAGTACACTTTGTGTTAAGAAGTCCTTTCCTAGCACACATTGTATCCTTAAAGTTTTTCGGGCAAACTTTGCATCAAAGTATACTTGACTGAATATTAGTGAACTAATTTTCTGGTAAGGTTTGTGTTAGGTTGATTTATTTGAGTAAGGCTAGTAATTAGAAGTATGTTTGAGAAATTTACTTGGGTATCTTAATTGATTCCTAGCAAGGTTTCCTACTTGATATTTTATACTTGATTATCTATCTTGTGATTCAGTTCTCAAGCACTCATGTATTTTGAGTATGCTTTCTCCATTTTACTTAAATGTACTTTTAATAATTCTTAATTGACTAAATCGAGCAAGCTTTGTAAGTGAAAGGTTTCAAGCTAGCCTTGTCAAGTCTGAAATGATCATTTCCGGGCCGGGTTTGGTAACCGAAATTTATCAAGCAGGGTTTTTAAGTGTTTAAATTTTTAAAGGATAAGCTTGTGCAGCTATTAATTCACTAAACGACAAAAAAACATTTAAAACCCACATTCAAAAGGTATATAATAGGGAAAGAGAGAAGTTTTTCAACATTATTTCCCCCCTCTCTCTCTCTCTCTCGTTCCACTGTTGCTCTCTAAAAAACCTAACCGACTTATCGTATTCATCATAATCCTAACCCTAATTAATCATCCTTCACAATCGGATGCTGTAAGCTTTAATTAGACATTTTCCGACCATGATTAAGTGATAATGGGCTCTGATTATTCATGTTTACTAAACTTCTGTTTCTTCTGTAGGTTATATACTTGTCGAAGATCAGGTTCTTAATGAAATTTCTCTTAATCTTCCTCAAACTTATAACTTGAAATTGCTTAAAGTTGTGGACTTTAGGGACTAACTTCTACTTTGAATGTGTTTTATTATGTTTTAAGATATGGCGGGTGACAACCAACCAAGATATATCTTTGAGCACAAGCACAACATGTGTGCCTTATTTCAAGTCATTCCGGAAATTGAGGAAGTTGTTGTGATAATACGATGGCTTCAACGGTCAAACATCCTTTTCGCTCTAACAGAGTCCCCAGTTATATACAGAAATCACTCGCTTGATTTGTGGTGGTCAGCGAGGCTTTATGATGATGTGAATGGGAGAAGAATGAAGCCACAATTGCTAATCAAGAGATACGTGTGACAGAGGGGCTTATTAGAAGATGTTTATAGTTGAATGATGCTCATCCAAATCCGATTCACTTAACAACTGCCCAACTATTCAAGATATTCGGGCAGATGATGGGTTATCAGGGGACGATACATGAAGGACAATCCTAGAAGGGAATGCTCCCCAACATATACAGATACTCAATACACCACATCATTCAGGGTTTTGGCCATCGAAAAGCTCATGGACTCTTACGAGTCTGGATCTGGCAAACGCCACATTTGATTTCTTGTTTAGATATCCATTCAATTTTGAAAATTGATCTTTGAAGGACTTGTGAGCAACTTTAAAAAGGCAAACAAAGATAAATTCTTAGCCTATCCCAGGTTCTTACAAATCCTCTTTAATAAAGAGTGGTGGGAATGCCTGTTACTGGAATCACTCATGTGTTACAAGACCCAGATACATACAAAAGGATTGAAACTTTGAGTAGTACAAACAGATTCATTCCGAATGAAGTGTATGAAGATTTACCATGGCTGATGGTTGATGAAATTGAAATTCCTCATTTGAATGAAATATTTGCTGACGAAGAACAGGTTGAGGAAAGTGAGGATGATGGAGATGATGATTCAGATGAAGAAGGAGATGATGGAGATGATAATTCAGATGATACAGATGATTCAGGAGAGGATAATGATGATGCTGATAATGATGATAGTAATAAAGAAGGGGGTGATGCAAACTTTGAAGATATAGCAAAATCTCATGGGGAGCCACAACTCATACCAACACCATCAACCACACCTTTTGACACTCCAGCACAAACACCACCCTACCCACCATCACCAATTGATCAAACATATCAAACCCCACTACAATCACCACCTTCCACTCAAACAGTAAATGACCAAAGCACCCAATCCCCACCCACTCAAACACCCATCTTAACCCTAACCCAAACTAAAACCTTACACCTAACACCACCTCAAACCACAACCCAAACCCCACCCCAAATCCCAACTGACAACCTAAACCTAAGCCCATCCCACACATTTACCCAACCATTAACCCAAATCCAAGAAACCATTCCCACACTAGACAAATCTCAAACAAAAACCTCAAAACAATCCTTCCAAAGATCATTTAGAATAGTTGAATCCAAAACCTATACATTTACAACTATTAATCCTTTACCTTAAATCCTTTACCAAAAACATTTCACATCTCACCACCCACTACACCTCCCCATATTTCCAACCTTTACAAGAGAAATTTTGATTTGATAATTGAGGCTATGAAACTAAGAAATGAAAATGATGAACTAAGAACAGAGAATGAAGGGTTAAAAGCTCAGTTGGCCATTTCTCAATCAAGAATTCAAACCCTATAGTTGGAGGTTGAGAAGACCTCAGCTACCCCAAAACAGGGGGAGAATATTATTAAGCCAACTGACGATACCATTACTATTGATGAGGTGATGGAAGATGCAGGTGTGAAGTCAACTGATAATGATGGTTTGATTTGTATTCTTAATGCATATGAAAGTGATGATGAAGTCAGTGGTCCAAGATCGATACAGGAGGATGAATATGAGGCTGATGATTCAGAGGGATATGAACATAATTATGATGTCAATAATGAGGTGCTGAATTTTTTGAATAGAGATGATGATGAGATAAGAGGAGAGGAGGATACAGAGGATGGTGTTGAAAAGATAAAAATTGATGACAATGTGGCTACCACGGATGTTGCCACTGATATTCAAACTGATGTGTTGACAGTCACTGATATTCAGACTGACATTGCAACAGATGTTTTAACTGCAACTAATGTGCAGACTGATGCTTTAATGGATGATGATGCTGCTACTAAGGAGCTAGTACTCACAGAACCTGAAGCTGATCAAACAAGCTCCAAGAGGGTAGAGCATGACGAGGAGATGAATCAGTTGAATATAGACAATGATGATTTTTCTTCAGAAACTAAGAGTGATAAGAGAAGAAGGCTAGCCAATGGCAAAGCCATTGCTGAGAAGGAGATTGAGCCTGTTAGGGCAGATACTGAGGAGGAAGAGGAAGTAGATGAGGTTGTTGCTGCTGCTGCAAGAAGGCTGGAACAAGTAATAAATGAAACATAGGAGAGGGAACACATTGCCCGAACCATAACCCCAGAAGAGCTGGCAGTGTAGGAGACACTTATTGAGCAGGCTAGTATTGCAATAACTTTAGATCAGGAGAAGGAAAATGATCAAGAGGTTATTGAGACCTTGATTAATCTGAAGAGGATCGAGGAAGTGGATAATTCACTTGCCATGGTAGTGAGCAAGTTTAGTCAATCTCAAAATCAGCCCAATAATGAAACAAATTCAACAGCTGAGCCAATCAATGATGTGAATATGGAGTTCAACTATGAAGAAGTTGGTGAAACCATTGCCTCAATCTTTGCAAATAAATGGGCTGAACAAATCAAAGATGATATAAGACAAAACCCATCTGATTGGGAGTGTGCAGATGATGCAAGATATGACAAGAAATATACAAGAAAAAGGCCTAGAAATGACGAATATGACCAAGCTGATAAAGCTGAATTTGTGAAAAAGGGGAAGTGGGATGATAAGAACAATTATTTTGATGAATCCCCAAATGATCAAGCAAGTCCTCTTAGGCCGGTTCCTCTTCGAATGTTAAGGCCTGAGGAAGTGGTTCAAGGAGTTCCAAACATTCCAGCTGCTGATACTCCAACTCCAAATGAACCATCAATTTATGGTGTGAATGAATCAACATAGGAGGATGATGAATCTGATGATGATGATGTTGATAATCAGGATAATGTTAATGAAAATGTTGATGTTATGTCCCCACAATTAACAATGACAGAAGATCAAAGGGCAAACATTCAGCAAAGATTGATTGATGCATAAAGGGAAAATCCTCTGGTAATTAGTCAGATTAGACATGGATTCAAATTTGAAGATCTAGTTTCTCTAACTGATGATGAATTACAAAGAAAGTTGGACGGAGAAAGAGATATAACAAAAAGGAAAACGAAAAAAAAACAGGGACAGTCTAAAATTCAGAGATTATCTAAGAAAACACAATTTCTCTGAGAAAGACGTATACCATTTCAAATTTAAGGATCTTGAAAAGCTGTACAACAAAACAAGAGAAGATGTTCAGAGAAAAGAAAAAGAAAAATTTGCTAGGGAAGCTTAACTGTTTGAAAAGGATAATAAGTTGAGAAAGAAATTTGATGGTAGATGTGGATATCTTTAGATAAGGGTATGTCACCAGAATTGGTGAATAGTCTGTATAAAACTGCTGTTGACTCAAATTAAAACATACTACAAAGGAAAGACAAGTTAAAGAGAGTTCAACCTGAGTCATCTACTAGGCAATCAAGGGAAGAACAACATGAACCCCTAGTGAAGAAAAGAAAGATCATGACTCTAAGGGAGAAACAAAAGGCCCAAGGTGAAAAAGAAAAATCAAAAGGGTCAACTGCTGATGATACACCAATCCCAGTAGAAGTTAAAGATGAACCAGTGGATGAACCCACAAATCCATAGGAAAATGATGAGATGTGTTAGTGCACGGTTTTGTGACTGGTGATTTGCAGTTAAAGTATTCAAGGTTAAAGTATTCGATACCTACGGAAAAGGGGGTGTCTGTTAGTGCATGGTTTTAGTGTCTGTAGCGATCGAATAAGTTATAGATAGTCTAGAATGTATATTTAATATAAATGGCCCATTCGCTATGGATTGTATGGCGAATGAGGCCCACTCGTTAGTTATCTAGACTAGTTCGTTAAGGTATAAGCCCATTCGTTATGGAAGCATAACGAATGAGGGCTAGTTCTTTAAGGTATTACCATTCGCTATGAAAGCATAACGAATGGAGTCTAGTTCGTTATGAAGATATAACGAACTAGACGTAACTTAACGAACTAGAGCATACGGCCTATAAATAGGCATATCCATGCTCATAATTAGGTGATGTGCATATTTAGATATCTAGATCTAAGTTATTATCCTTTGATAAGTTATCATACACACCATAATGTATTCATATCCATAATTATCAATAAAATATCTATTTAACGTATTAATCGTTCATATTGTATAATCGATGTATCGACGCGGCTAGATCATTGGAAGGTTCACTTAAGATGATACAGATTTTGATAAATATCATGGTGCATCAAAAGGGAATGAATAAGAAAGTTTTTGACAACTTGGGTAAAGCACAACTCAAAGAACTCTTCTTTATACAAAAACCTGAATGGAAAAGAGTGTTGATGAAGGGTGTAAACCCAAGGAGTTTTATTGGATGTAGATTTGTACCTGCTGGACAACTTCATGATGAAAGGATCACAGAGATGATATCAAGGTTGTTCAGAGAGGCTACTAAAGATCTAACTGATATGATCAATTTGCCTGTTGAGAGGATTGTAGCAATGTACAAGAAGACATTTGGAGTTACAGGGCCTACAAAACCAATGAATTCAATTCCATCTAGGCCCTCTGGTTTAAGATTGCATGCCTCAACAAGCAGACGAGAGTCAAGCAGAGCAAGAACACAAAGAAAACAAGACCACAATCTGATGTGGATCTACCAATATCTCTGTACTATGACTCAGTCTCTCAATCATTGAAAGTAATTATGCAGAGTAGACAGCTTAGAGACATTATATTCAGAGATGCTTTTGCTGAATATTCAAGGAAGAAATTGGAAAGGATGGCCGAACTCAATTTGTATGACTATCATGATAACAGGAAGTTGGCCGGAAGACAACAAAATGGACTTTCAAATTATCTAAGAAGGGAAGCTGAGAAGGGGTTCCCATTGCTTAATGAAAAGGAGAAATGGAGTATGACAAAGCATGAGAGAACCAGGAGAGCAACAAGGATGAGGAATATACAAAATGCTGAATATGATTTTCTTTCAAAAGTCAGGAACAACAATCCTTTGTCAAACTTGAACACATGCGTCAACATAGGACGAAGAATGACTCGTCCCAATTATGAAGTCCAGAAAAATGGCTGAATTACAGTGATTTAATACAAGGAAAATGAAGGCCACTATGTTCTAAGAAATTCAGATGGACTCATGTTGGGAATCATCAGGCCTGACAGAGATTTGGCATTTATTAGTGATGAAGACCTAAGAGATATAAGGGATATGAATGTTACTTAAAATCACCCTCATTACCAGATACTTTCCATCTTCAGGCAGAGGGCAGGAACATTGATTGTTGCAAGAAGACAAGCAGCCTACAACTCTAGTAGAAGATGAAGATCTTAGGCTAGGGTTTGCTTAGTAATGTCTACGGACAGAATTTGATTATGTAATATTTTGACTTTTGATATGTAATTTGACTTTGATTTAATATGTATTTTGACTAAGTGTATGTAACCTTAGAGATGTTTTGGGACAACTAAGGTGTTCCAATCTAGGGGGAGATTGTTGAGTCAAAGATTTGACCTAAAAAGAAGTATAAGGAAGATTGGAATCTTCTCAATCTCCCCAGAAATGCCTAATTATGGAATCCAAGCACACTTGGGTTCCCGGGCAAGGTTTACTTACCCTAGCAAGGTATTTTGTCTATCGGGCAAGGTTATCTTCTAGAATACTTCTTTAGTGTCAATCCGAGCAAGGTTCACTATGTCTAGCAAGATTGTTCTTCATGGCCAAGCAAGGTTTGCTTCCGAGTAGGCCCTTGGCTAACCAAGCTAATGAAGCTAAGTAGTTGGAAGATCGGACAGGGTATTCATGAATAAAACAGTGGTCCGAGCAGGCTTGATGAAAGTATAATGAAATATCTCAAGGACTTTTGCCGGGCAAGGTTCAACTCCAAGCAGGCTACAGTGTTACCGAGCACACTTTGCTTTGCTAATAAGTTATTCACTAGCAAGGAGTTGAATGGATCATAGAAGAACAAGGTTGCTCGTAAGATCATGTCGTGCAAAGTATAATATGATCAAGAAGATTTAAGTCTACTAGGTGAGTAGTTTCTTAGGAAAATATTCTAAGTATAGTCTACCCGGAGAACTGTTCCTAAGCACATTTCAAGGTTATCAGGTCTACTAGAACAAGAAGGCACAAAGCCTACTCGGAAAAGACAACGAATATAAAGTCTACCCGGAAGACCTGTTTTACACTTACTATAGTTCTGATTATGTAATTTGAATATGTATTGTTTATTTAGTGTTTCTAGAAGATGGGACAGTTGTCAGGAGGTGGCAGGCCTATTAAAGGAATATTTTAGGGCACGCCTCCTACGGATAAGCTACTTTTCTCTGAGCGAATATTTCAGAGTGTGATGGCTGTCCTAGGATTGTACGGATATAACTTTCCCAAACAAGAAACCCTAAATTGGTTATCATTTGTATGAATTCTTATATGAATGAAAATCTTTTGAGTTAATTGTTTTGTGTTAGTTACTTTTCTTTGATCCTCTAGCAACTACTCTGTTTGTTTCTGATTCCGCCGTTAACAAAGAGTTTTCTAACCTAAAATAGCAACCGTCATTAACTCTCTTGTCGACACATTGATTGTGTGAGTTATGACTTGATTGTGAGTGTGAGTGAATATTTCGGGACCGACACTTATGTACTGATCAAAAGCTCCAATATCAAGTTGATTAATTTCGAAGGGATTGATCAAATTGATTGTTAGGGTTCTTAATCAGATTCTGTTGGATCTGCTCATGTATATATTTAATGGAAGCCAGCTTTGTTTGCATGTCACTGGCAGCCTAGTTGGTTAAGCACCTTGTGTAACGGGGTGGAGGTCGCGGGTTTGACCCCCCGCACCCTGATATTTTGGTGATTTTTGTTATTATTCCTTTTTAAACAATTAATAATTATATTAATAATAATAATAATAACTAATTAAAGCTATTTTTGTAAAATCCGTCTTGTAATACTTGGTTAACTCTCATTTTCGGTCACATATGTACATATAGGCATATTTGTTTTTATATATAAAGTATATTATAACTTACATATTAATGTTTTGATATATATAAAAATCAAGTATACTTATTTTATATGTTTATAAAACTAATACGTCATAAATCAAAATAATTATCTTATAATAAATCCTTACATATTATAATATATTATTATAATATTTTTTAACTAGTTGTCGTAATAAATATCGTACTTTACTTAGCGTAATCGATTGTTCTTGTTTCTCATTATGCTTTAACGTTCGCGTGTGACTTTCCTGCATTCTTATTATCTTGCTCACCTTTGTACGTCCTTGAGGTGAGTACCACATTCCCGGTATTTTACTCGTTTTCCACGTTTTGGGGACATATGCGTAAACATATTTCTCATATATACTTAAACACAAAACAACAACCATTGTCTTATGTGCTAACGAATTTTATACGTGTTTAGTTGCTTTACGTGAACCGCATTCGGAGATGCCCAACATAGTCTTATAATAGTATGATCATAAGCCAGTCGTTATAGCCTTTGTGCTTCTCGACATCTCATTTATATTTGCTCATTGGTTAATTTTTATAATCATATGACTCGTTGCACTACTTATTTTAATATATTATATGTACACTAAACTGGTGTGTTGCTCACTGAACCTTGTGTTGACAAATCCTCTTTATTTTCAACGCATATGCAGGTCATCATGTGATGTGAAGTAGTTGAAGTTGGAAGATCACATAAGGAATTATATTAGAGAAAATTTAAATGATGCTTTATTTGTTTTTGGGATATTGTAATGAATATTTGTTTTATTTGAAATTATTAAATAGATATTGAAATTTATAATGTTGCATGATACTAACCTTGAGAGCTGTGGCCAATCAGTTCATGCCCCGGCATTTTCGCCATAGGTTGGGGTGTGACAGATTGGTTTCAAAGTCGAATGTTTAAGATAGGTCGTTAGTGGTGCCATAGTAACATGCTTAGGAGCCCCATACGCGCTTATCTGTTTACCTTTATGTTTTCAATTTTATATTGTTTACAGCTTTCTTAGACAATTTATTTATTATTTATTGTATTGTTATGCACACACACACAAACTCCGAGGCCATGCCTCAACATTCAAAGAAAACTTTTCAAAATTAGATAGTTTTTATTTTCGAGAAATTCCTTAAGAATTCCCACCTGTTGTTTTCCCTCGTTCACCTTAGGGCTAGGTTATGTGGCTTGTCCTTTTAATAACTGAAGGGGGGGGGGGAAACTGTGAGTTGGGCCTTCGTAAAAGGGTTCCAAGAACCCAAGGTAAGATGCTATTTCTTACCTAGAGGATAACCTGAATACAATACTCGACCCTATGGACCCGAGCGAGACCCAAAAGTGTCATATGACCGACACCCTAGGCTGTCAACTATAACCACATTAGTGGTTGCATTCCTATAATATTTTTAAACCGAATTCACGGTGATTCGTGGCAAAACTCGGTTTTCCCGATTATTGTGTTCCTTTATTTAAATGGTTTGTTGGGTGGAAATTCCATGGAATCCATGGGCGCTCCTACTATCCATTTCTCACTTTGTTTTATGTTTTTTTAGAGCCATCATACGTGGTGATTCACAGGACACTCCAACTGGTCATATTTCTCAAATTTGTTTGTTATTTAGTTTGGTTAGTTAAAACACCATGTAACGCTCATTGGACCGGCAAACTTCATTGCATTGTTAATTCGTTAATTAGTTGGGACAATCAAAATGCCATGTAACGCTCATAGGCTGTCCATCTCAATTGTTTTTACTCGTTTATTCGTTGGGCCATTCAAATTGCCATGGAAAGCTCATGGGAGACCAACATCCACAATTTATATTTCGTTAGTTTATTGTAAACTTAATCAAATAAAAATCTAAGTTTTAAATTGACTTAGCTCCTCGTGTAGTCATCACACATTAATCATATTGACTACATCATATAATAACTATTTACGCAATGTACCCCCCTCGTCTTATAATATTTTACATTTAATCCTTATGGCACAAATCCCCTTAATTCTTAAGGCAACATTATTATTAGTTATCTACATAACAAAACATTTTATTATTCTAATGATTTCCTTAATTTATACTTCATTTTATAAATCCTCATTTTTGGTCCCAATAGAATGTCATCTATAAGAAACCAACGTCGTCATCAAAGTTTATCTGGTTCAGGCGATCGCCGCTTGGTTCCTAGAATTACAAAAGAATTCGCAGTTGTAATTTCCACGATAGTCACTAGATCCAAAGCCTCAACTCCAACAGATACGCCTCCTTTACCGACCCAAATAACTATGATTTCCATAACTTTTTTAGCACCAAACCTCCATCCTTCCGTGGTGAGGAGAACATCACCGCTTTTCTTCAATGGTTCGAGGAAATGGAAAACATCTTCATCCACTTCGAATGTCCGGATGCGAAACAGACCAAGTTCGCCTCAAGCCGATTCGAGAGTCGAGCTATCATCTGGTGGAATCCACTGAGGAACGACTACGGGTCTGATTTGGTCGTGTCTATGCATTTGGAAGAACTTAAGGATGCGATGAAGAAAGCATTTTGCCCGAAACACGAACTGCAGAGATTGGAGACTGAATTCTGGGAGCTGAAACAGATTTGGCGAGCTTAGCCACATTGTGCCCCATTTGGTAACACCCGAGACTCGCAGTATCCAGAAGTACATTCGTGGTCTTCCGATCAACTTCTTTGACGCCGTGGTGAGTCCTGACCCGTTAAACATTGCTGTGGCGATGGACCTAGCTGCCTCTCTCACCGATAGTCATGTTTGGGATGGAACCTTGTCTCGCATGGACTCCAAGCCTACTTCGGAAAAGACTGAGATCAAATCATCCACTGAAGCCAAAATCAAACCCAAACATGCTTCCAACAACAACAATCTCCGCAACAATAACCACAACAACAAGCGTAAGGCCTATGCCGTTAACCAACCTCCTCCTAACCAAAACCAAATTGTCCCGAACAAAAAGACTTACTTTCATCGATCTGCCCAAACCCCTTCCCAACTATGCACCTAATGCAACCATTATGGTCACCTTTCTAACACCTGTTGTGCCCCGCCTAATTCGCAAGCTATCCCTCATGCTCAAGCTTGTGTTCATAATACTCGGGCTTGCTATCATTATGGAGACCCAAACCATCTTTGTAATATGTGCCCTCAACTTATCCTGGCCCAAACCATGACTACACCCGACTACTTGACCCATGCTCACCAGGTTCAAACCCATCAACCCCATATACTTCAAGCTCCAACCGTCAATCTGGGTCAACTACACCTACCCCAAATCTATCAAGCCCCACACCCCCAAGCTCAAGTGTACCAAGCCTACTCTGCTCAAGCCCCTGCTATGCAAGCTCAACCTATTCAGGCAATTCCAAGCCAATCTACCTCAACTGCTCCTATGAATGCAACTCCTCATGGTGCCCCAAGTCACATCAATTAAGCTACTCAACGATCGTGAAGACCTTATCCGTTCCCTTTATCTATGTAAATTTATTTTGTCTTTTTCTTAATTACGTATTGTAACGCCTCTTTAAAGTCTTGGATTATTTTCGTATATGAACTATTTATCTTCTATCTTATGAATAAAGTTCCTATTTGTTTGAATAGATTGCTTATTAAAGTTTACTTTTATCTTATTTATTTTACCTTCATTAACCTTAACTGTTAATAAGTGATGTCTTCTTCAAATACTGATATTTTTACAATGTCCATGAAATTTCCTTACTTTAGTAAAATTCCATTAAAACATTTGAAATCATTTTATACATTTATTTTCTGATTAAAACTCCTTTATTGTTTTTCCTCAAACTCATGTTTTACTCAAACGTTTTGTAACCCACACAAGGGGATGAGTTATGTGGTCCATTCGACGATCTAAGTAACTATGGATGCATACGTAATTACCAAAGTCCTTGCATGGGAATTATAATCCGAATAATTGTGTGTCATAATATAGAACCGCAAGTAGTTGAGATAATGGTACAAATGTTAAGTTGATAAGGACATGGTGGATACACCGCTGGTACATCCTTTATATAAATGCCCTTATCCGATTTTCATTTGGAGTGTTACTTCAAATATCTAAAGTTTTACATTATGTATTTTTATTGTAATGGTTTTGTTATAGTATTCCTTAATTTCGGGACGAAATTTCCTATAGTAGGGTAGACTGTAACAAGTCGGGTTTTCGAATTTATTTTTTTATTAAAAATATTGCGTTTATCGAGTTATATTTATTGTTTTATTAATATTTAATTAGTTATAATTATATCCATTTAACTTTGTCACATTTAACCCAAAATATAAAGTTTTAACGCTTTTGTACCCAACCTCAAACTTCAGGGACCAAACTGTAAATTATATTATAACCCATATTACAAACTGAATATCTGTTTACCAAACCCGACCCATATTCATGTTTCTTGAACCCGAATTCAAGATCTTTAACTTGGACAATAAGTCTCGTGTATTATCATATATTGATCCGTTTTCCTTTTTAAAGAAACAGACAGCCTATTTAACCTCTTGATCACGAAATCGCTTATGATATTTCAATTAAACGCACAAATACTTTCCTTATTAAGTAGCCGACATTACCCACTTATTTAATAGGATTACTTTGCTCGTTTATTACTCTTTCAAACACCTTATACCGTTGGCCACTGTTCGGTTTCGTTAACCTGTCTCTGATCATCATACGAGGATATTAAACACATAGTTATTATCGCGCTTATGTACTGATCAAAAGCCCAAATATCAGGTTGATTAATATCGACGGAATTGATCAAATTGTTTGTTAGGGTTCTTAACAGATTCTGTTGGATATGCATATGTTTATATTAATGGAAGCCAGCTTTGTTTGCACTTCACTGGCAGCCAAGTTGGTTAAGCACCTTGTGTTACGGGGTGGAGGTCGCGGGTTCGACCCCTTGCACCCGGATATTTTTGGTGATTTTTGTTATTATTCCATTTTATACAATTAATAATTATATTAATAATAATAATAACTAATTAAAGCTATTTTTGTAAAATCCGACTTGTAATACTAGTTTAACTCTCGTTTTCATTCACATATGTACATAAAGGCATATATGTTTATATATATAAAGTTTATTATAACTTAAATATTAATGTTTTAATATATATAAAAATCAAGTATACTAACTTTATATATGTTTATAAAACTAATACTTATCAAGATATGTTTTCATAAATAAAAATAATTATCTTATAATAAATCCTTATATATAATATTATGTTATTATAAAATTGTTTAATTAGATGTCGTAATAAATATCGTACTTTACTTAGCGTATCCATTTTCTCTTGTTGCTCATTAGGCTTTAACGTTCGCGTATGACTTTCTGCATTCTTATTATCTCCAACACCTTTGTACGTCCTTGAGGTGAGTACCACATTCCCCGTATTTTACTCGTTTTCCACTTTTTGGGGAAATATGCGTAAACATATTTCTCATATATACTTATACACCAAATTGCAACAATCGTCTTATGTGCTAACGAATTTTATACCATACTTGTTATGTGCTTATTTGCTAGTCGTGATCATACGCTAGAATAGTATGATCATACGCCAGTCGTTATAGCCTTTGTGCTTCTCGACATCTCATTTATATTTTATCATTGTTTAATTTGTTATTCTCATATGACTTTTTCCACTACTTTTTTTGATATATTATATGTACAATAAACTAGTGTGTTACTCACTCAACCTTGTGTTGACAAATCTACTTTATTTTCATCGCATATGCAGGTTATCGTGTGATGTGAAGTAGTTGAAGTTGGAAGATCACTTAAGGAATTATGTTAGAGAAATTTAAACGAAACAATTATTTTTATGGTTATATTTGCTTGATTCTTTATTTGTTTTTGGTATATTGTAATGAATATTTCTTTTATTTGAAATTATTAAATAGATATTGAAATATATCATGTTACATGATAGTAACCTTGACATCTGTGTGCATTCAGTTCACGCCCTAGCATTTCCGCCATAGTTGGGGTGTGACAAGTAATATGTTAATGAACAAAGTGTAATAGTAATCAATTGGGCAGAGTGACGGCTTGAGAGAAATAGCTTAAACATTTGTTAAATTACTTAGGCGAATCAGTCTATATATAGAAGACGAATTCCATTCGTTACACATTCCATAATGAACGGCCTTCATTCTTCTTCATTACATGAGTATATTAACGTGTATATCATCCGCTATACCCCATTCTTCATCATTCCATGACGAATGGTATAGAATAATAATGATTAAATGTTCATTCCTTAAACATCCTTAACGAATGAACATACTTAAATATGGTATCATTCGTTAAACATCCATAACGAATGAGCCTTTACATTAACGAATGGGACTTGTAAATTACTAAATTGCCCTTACTTTAAAATACTAATAAATTACAAACGATTTCAAAGACTCGAGACAACCAAAACCGTGCAATAACAAGAAGTCCGAGTATCGAACATAAGAACACGTGAAAATGATTTTGAGTACTAAAACATAGACAAAACCTTCCTAAGAATAATATTTTATTGTGTTTATTATTTAAAATCTACTTGACCTAATTTACTATAAAATAACTTAATTAATTAAACTTAGCTAGCTGGACTAACTACAAAACATTCCAAACTTAGAAACTTAACAACCCTTAACCGATACGATGGAGAAAACGTCTGCCTAGGTAATAATCAAATTGACGGTCTAACAAGCAAATGGATTGAATGATCTCACGACACCGGTATCTAAAGATGACACAACTAAGGCTCGCTCAAGCTAGCTAGATCACCTATTGGTCTCACCAACAAACCTTAACTACACTTAATTGAATAGAAAACCAAACCAGAAAACAAATACTAAGTAAACTTAATCCACAATCATGTATAATCAAACACAACTCAATCCTTAATTCAATTTCAAAAGAATTCTACTTTATGATAAAAAACAAGACAATTATAAACTTAAATCAAACCAAAGTATATGAGGATGAAGTATAATGTTTTTGGCTGCTCTTAGATGCTTGATACCCTTGATTATATCTTCTAACTTGGCTGCAAACTCTCTTTCTTTCTCCTTCCAATTCTACCAATCGGACCTCACCACAACGATTAGGGTGTTTTCTTTCTCTTTTTGTTGTGATGTTGCTACTGATTTCGGCCAGAATAGGCTGGTTAGGGATTTCTTCTTTGTGTTATAATATAATAACCATGAAGGGGCATCACAAAATGGATACGGGCTTTAACTTCGTTCTTTAAGAATAGTGCAAAAAAGGCCTCTAAGTGTCTTGAAAAGCTCGGTTTCTTTCTCTTTAAACTTGTAACCTACAAAATACATATTTATGTTAGATCATACTAAAACAAGTTAAATACGTTAAATATTAGATAAATAAGCAATTAAAGCGATGACACATAGCGCGGAAAACTAGTGTGTTTTACAACACATCATCCTGACATGGGGGTTGTGAATGTGGTTGATGCCCAGAAAGTGGGTATTTGTACGAATGAGGATCCTCCACGTTGGGTGGATGCACGTGTATCGGAAGGGGAACGCAGCAGTTAGAAGTGACATCAGATTGAGAGACCACTTGCAAATCTCATAAGCCAGAACTGTGACATTCGTGACAAAACGAGGTATACTAAATTTACTACGTAGAGAGCAAACTATAAATCGGTTAATTCGTAGCGATTAAGCGAGTAACCGACCGACACTGATTATGGCCCGTATATATACTGAGAGATCTTATATGAGTTATATATGTATTATGGTGGCTAACATATGGATATTTAAGCCCCAGTTGTGTAAAACCGTTTAAACGAAAAAGGTTACGTTTAACGATACGCTATGACTTTAAACGCAATCGTTAACATCAAAACGAGCATTGTAGCATCCGTCAAGCCGAAAAAGATTTATAAAACACTTATATGACATGTTCTAAGCAATCCATTAAAATATTTTGGATTTTTACAAGGAGGCAGTATGTTTTTCTTATTTTACAAAAATAGGCTGAAAAACACTCGTTTTCGCGCTGTTTTTCTCACTCGAACTAGTTTTCTTGCGAAAAACCTGACCCGGGTGTGAAGTGTTTTTCGCACTCGAATGTGTATTGACTACTGGGAATTGAATAAAGTGACTATAAAGAATAGATACCCCTTACCTCGAATTGATTACTTGTTTGATCAGCTCTAGGGTGCGAAGTATTTTTCTAAAATTGATCTCAGATCGGGTTATCATCAAGTAAGAAGTAAGAATTCAGGAAGAAGATATCCCAAAAACAGCCTTCCGAACTCCTTATGGTCACTATGAATTTTTGGTTATGCCGTTTGGGTTGACCAATGCGCCTTAAGTATTTTTGGATCTCATGAACCGGGTTTGCAAACCCTACCTTGACAAATTCGTGACAGTGTTTATCGATGACATTTTGATATATTTGAGAAGTAAGGAAGAACACGAACAACATCTGCGGGTAATCATGGAACAATTGAGGCAAGAAAAGTTATACGCTAAGTTGTCCGAATGTGAATTCTGGTTACAAGAAGTATAATTTTTAGGTCACATTGTGAACCAACAAGGAATCCAAGTAGATCCAAGTAAAATTGAGGCCATTAAGAATTGGCAAGTACCTAAATCACCAAAAGAAATTCACCAATTTTTGACACTAGCCGGGTATTACCGACGATTTATTGAAAACCTTTCAAGTATTGCCCAACCTTTAACCTTCCTAACCCAAAAAGATCGAACGTATGACTGGGGAGAAGAACAAGAAATGGCCTTCCAAATGTTAAAACATAAGTTATGTGAAGCTCCATTATTAAGCTTTCCAGATGGAACTGAGGATTTGGTAGTATATTGTGACGCATCTCGTAAAGGTTTTGGATGCGTGCTGATGCAACGGAAGAAAGTAATAGCGTATGCCTTCCGACAATTAAAAGTACATGAGAAGAATTATACAACCCACGACTTGGAATTGGGAGCACCACTTGGAATTGGGAGCAGTTATCTTTGCATTGAAAAATCTGGTGACACTACTTGTACGGCACCAAATGTACCATCTATACTGATCACAAAAGCCTACAAAACATATTTGATCAGAAAGAGCTGAACATGATGCAAAGAAGATGGGTTGAACTGTTAAATTATTATGATTGAGAGATTAAATACCATCCGGGTAAAGCCAACATAGTAGCTGATGCTTTAAGCCGAAAGGACAGAGTTAAACCGTTGAGGGTACGAGCAGTTAAAATAATTGTACAAAGTAGCCTAACCTGAACAAGTTCGTGTTGCACAAGACGAAGCCTTAAAAGAAGATCAGTTAGAAAAGAAAGAACTACATGGAAATGAAAAGAATTTTGAGAAGAAAATTGATGAAGTATATTATTACAAAAATTAGGTCTGGATTCCAATACTTCATAAACTTCGTGAACTGATTCTAGATGATGCACACAAATCCAAATATTCTATTCATCCAGCTACTGGTAAGATGTATAAAGATGTTAAAGAATTCTACTGGTGGCCTGACATGAAAAATGATATGGCGTTGTATGTAAGTAAATGTGCAACTTGTGCAAGAGTTAAGGCTGAATACCAAAAATCTTTGGGAATATTACAACAACCCGAAATCCCACAATGGAAATGGGAACAAATTACCATGGACTTTGTAACGCACCTTCCCAAAACCTCCTGAGGGCACAATGCCATTTGGGTAATTGTAGACCGATTAACCAAACCGGCACACTTCAATCCAATTCGTAACAACTACACTACTGAAAAACTTGCCCAAATTTATATCGATGAAATTGTATCTCGACACGGAGTACCTCTTTCGATTATCTCGGATCGAGACGGTCACTTTACTTCACATTTCTGGCAAGTAGTTCAAGAAGCTATGGGAACCCAAATAGACCTGCGTACCGCTTACCATCCCCAAACAGATGGCCAATCTGAGAAAACTATTCAAACCTTAGAAGATCTACTTCCTGCTTGTGTACTGGATTTCAAAGGGAACTGGGAACAACACCTCCCGCTCATTGAATTCTCTTACAATAACAGTTACCACAGTAGTATACAAGCAGCGCCATATGACGCATTTTATGGGCGAATATGCAGATCGCCACTTTGTTGGACAGAAGTGGGTGATACTCAAATTACAAGATCTGATTTAATTCAAGAAACCACCGATAAGACTCATAAGATTAAACGAAAGTTAAAGCCGCCCATGACCGACAAAAAAGCTATGCCGATGTTCGTAGAAAACCATTATCTTTTGAAATAGGCGACAAGGTGTTCTTGAAAGTATCGCCATGGAAAGGTGTTATAAGGTTTGAAAGACTGGTAAGTTAGCCCCGAGATCATTGCAAAAATTGGACCCGTAGCCTACCGACTGAAACTACTCTTAGAACTGAGTTCCATTCACGATGTGTTTCATGTATCGAATCTGAAAAAGTGTCTGACAGATGAAATGACAATAGTACCACTGGAAGATGTCCATATTAATGAAAAGCTCAACTTCGTACAGGAACCGGTAGAAATTGCGGATGGGAAAACTAAACAGTTACGACACATTAAAATTTCATTGGTAAAAGTTCGGTGGAATTCAAAACAAGGACCCGAATTTACTTGGGAACAAAAGGAAGAATTCCGAAAGAAATACCCACACCTGTTCCCAAAAAAAAACAGATGACTCATCGAATTTCGGGGACGGAATTTCTTAACGGGTGTAGAATGTGACATTCGTGACAAAACGAGGTATACTAAATTTACTACGTAGCGAATAAACTATAAATCGGTTAATTCGTAGCGATTAAACGAGTAATCGACCGATACCGATTATGGCCCGTATATATATACTGAGGGGTCATATATGAGTTATATATGTATTATAGTGGCTAACATAAGGATATTTAGGCCCCAGTACGTTTAAAACCGTTTAAACGAAAAAAGGTTTCGCTTAACGATACACTATGACATTAAACGCAATCGTTAACCTCAAAACGAGAATTGTAGCATCCGTTAAGCTGAAAAAGATTTATAAAACAATTATATGCCATGTTCTAAGCAATCCGTGAAAATATTTTGGATTTTTACAATGAGTCAGTACGTGTTTCATATTTTACAAAAATAGGATGAAAAACACTCGTTTTTCACACTCGAACTAGTTTTCTTACGAAAAACCTGACCCGAATTATTCAAACCTTAGAATATCTACTTCATGCTTGTGAACCGGATTTAAAAGGGAACTGGGATCAAAACCTCCCGCTCATTGAATTCTCTTACAATAACAGTTACCACAGTAGTATACAAGCAGGGCCAAATGAAGCATTTTATGGGCGAATATGCAGATCGCCGCTTTGTTGGACAGAAGTGGGTGATACTCAAATTACAAGATCCGATTTAATTCAAGAAACCACCGATAAGACTCATAAGATTAAACGAAAGTTAAAGCCGCCCATGACCGACAGAAAAGCTATGCCTGTGTTCGTAGAAAACCATTATCTTTTGAAATAGGCGACAAGGTGTTCTTGAAAGTATCGCCATGGAAAGGTGTTATAAGGTTTGAACGACTTGTTTGTTAGCCCCGAGATACATTGGGCCTTTCGAGATCATTGCAAAAATTGGACCCGTAGCCTACCGACTGAAACTACTCTTAGAACTAAGTACCATTCACGATGTGTTTCATGTATCGAATCTGAAAAAGTGTCTGACTGATGAAACGACAATAGTACCACTGGAAGATATCCATATTAATGAAAAGCTCAACTTCGTACAGGAACCGGTAGACATTGTGGATGGGAAAACTAAACAGTTACGACACATTAAAATTTCATTGGTAAAAGTTCGGTGGAATTCAAAACAAGGACCCGAATTTACTTGGGAACAAAAGGAAGAATTCCGAAAGAAATACCCACACCTGTTCCCTTGAAAGAAAACCGATGACACATCGAATTTCGGGGACGGAATTTCTTAACGGATGTAGAATGTGACATTCGTGACAAAACGAGGTATACTATATTTACTACGTAGCGAGTCAACTATAAATCGGTTAATTCGTAGCGATTAAGCGAGTAACCGGCCGATACTGATTCTAGCCCGTATATATACTGAGGGTTCATATATGAGTTATATATGTATTATTGTGGCTAAATAAGGATATTTAGGCCCCAGTACGTTTAAAACCGTTTAAACAAAAAAAAGGTTTCGTTTAACGATACGCTATGACTTTAAACGCAATCGTTAACATCAAAACAAGCATTGTAGCATCCGTCAAGCCGAAAAGATTTATAAAAATCTTATATGTCATTTTCTAAGCAATCCGTGAAAATATTTTGTAATTTTACAATGAGTCAGTACGTGTTTTTCATTTACAAAAATAAGCTGAAAAACACTCCCTTTTCGCACTCGAACTAGTTTTCTTACGAAAAACCTGACCCGAATTATTCAAACCTTAGAATATCTAATTCGCGCTTGTGAACTGGATTTCGAAAGGAACTGGGATCAACATCTCCCGCTCATTGAATTCCCTTACAATAACAGTTACCACAGTAGTATACAAGCAGGGCCGTATGAAGCATTTTATGGGCGAATATGCAGATCGCCACTTTGTTGGACAGAAGTGGGTGATACTCAAATTACAAGATCCGATTTAATTCAAGAAACCAGTGATAAGACTCATATTATTAAACGAAAGTTAAAGCCGCCCATGACCAACAGAAAAGCTATGCCGATGTTCGAAGAAAACCATTATCTTTTGAAATAGGCGACAAGGTGTTCTTGAAAGAATCGCCATGGAAAGGTGTTATAAGGTTTGAAAAGACTGGCAAGTTAGCCCGAGATACATTGGGCCTATCGAGATCATTGCAAAAATTGTACCCGTAGCCTATCGACTGAAACTACCCTTAGAACTGAGTACCATTCACGATGTGTTTCATGTATCGAATGTGAAAAAGTGTCTGACTGATGAAACAACAATCGTACCACTGGAAGATGTCCATATTAATGAAAAGCTCAACTTCGTACAGGAACCGGTAGAAAATGTGGATGGGAAAACTAAACAGTTACGACACAATAAAATTTCATTGGTAAAAGTTCGGTGGAATTCAAAACAAGGACCCGAATTTACTTGGGAACAAAAGGACGAATTCCGAAAGAAATACCCACACCTGTTCCCTTGAAATAAAACCGATGACACATCGAATTTCGGGGACAAAATTTCTTAACGGGGGGAGAATGTGACATTCGTGACAAAACGAGGTATACTAAATTTACTACGTAGCGAGTAGACTATTAATCGGTTAATTCGTAGCGATTAAGCGAGTAACCGCCCGATACTGATTATGGCCCGTATGTATACTGAGGGGTCATATATGAGTTATATATGTATTATAGTGGCTAACATAAGGATATTTAGGCCTCAGTACGTTTAAAACCATTTAAACGAAAAAGGTTTCGTTTAACGATACGCTAGGACTTTAAACGCAATCGTTATCATCAAAACGAGCATTGTAGCATCCGTCAAGCCAACAAAATTTATAAAACACTTTTACGACATGTTTTAAGAAATCCGTGAAAATATTTTGGATTTTACAATGAGTCAGTACGTGTTTCTTATTTTACAAAAAGAGGCTGAAAAACACTAGTTTTCGCGCTGTTTTTCGCACTCGAACTAGTTTTATTGCGAAAAACCTGACCTGAATTATTCAAACCATAAAAGATCTACTTCGTTCTTGTGTACTGGATTTCAAAGGGAACTGGGATCAATAACTCTCGTTTATTGAATTCTCTTACAATGACAGTTACCACAGTAGTATACAACCAGAGCCCTATGAAGCATTATAAGGGCGAAAATGTAGATCGCCACTTTTTTGGAGAGAAGTAGGTGATAATTAAATTACAAGATCCGATTTAATTCAAGAAACCACCGATAAGACTCATAAGATTAAATGAAAGTTAAAGCCGCCCATGACCGACAGAAAAACTATGCCGATGTTCGTAGAAAACCATTATCTTTTGAAATAGGCGACAAGGTGTTCTTGAAAGTATCGCCATGGAAAGGTGTTATAAGGTTTGGAAAGAGTGGTAAGTTAGCCCCGAGATACATTGGGCCTTTCGAGATCATTGCAAAAATTGTACCTGTAGCCTATCGACTGAAACTACCCTTATTATTGAGTACCATTCACGATGTGTTTCATGTATCGAATTTGAAAAAGTGTCTGACTGATGAAACAACAATTGTACCATTGGAAGATGTCCAAATTAATGAAAAGCTCAACTTCGTACAGGAACCGGTAAAAAAATGGGGATGGGAAAACTAAACAGTTACGACACAATAAAATTTCATTGGTAAAAGTTCAGTGGAATTCAAAATAAGGACCCGAATTTACTTAGGAACAAAAGGTTGAATTCCGAAAGAAATACCCACACCTGTTCCCTTGAAAGAAAACCAATGACACATCGAATTTCGGGGAAAAAAATTTCTTAACGGGGGGAAAATCTGACATTCGTGACAAAACGAGGTATAATAAATTTACTACGTAGCGAGTAGACTATAAATCGGTTAATTCGTAGCGATTAAGCGAGTACCCGACCGATACTGATTATGGCCCGTATATATACTGAGGGGTCAAATACAAGTTATATATTTTATATAGTGGCTAACATAAGGATATTTACTCCCCAGTACATTTAAAACCGTTTAAACGAAAAAGGTTTCGTTTAACGATACGCTATGACTTTAAACCCAATCGTTATCATCAAAACGAGCATTGTAGCATCCGTCAAGCCGAAAAAAATTTATAAAACACTTATATGACATGTTCTAAGCAATCCGTGAAATATTTTGGATTTTACAATGAGTCAGTACGTGTTTCTTATTTTACAAAAAAAGGCTGAAAAACACTAGTTTTCGCGCTGTTTTTTCGCACTGGAACTAGTTTTATTGCGAAAAACCTGACCTGAATTATTCAAACCATAGAAGATCTACTTCGTTCTTGTGTACTGGATTTCAAAGGGAACTAGGATCAATAACTCTCGTTTATTGAATTCTCTTACAATAACAGTTACCAAAGTAGTATACAACCAGCGCCCTATGAAGCATTATAAGGGCGAAAATGTAGATCGCCACTTTTTTGGAGAGAGGTAGGTGATAATCAAATTACAAGATCCGATTTAATTCAAGAGACCACCGATAAGACTCATAAGATTAAACGAAAGTTAAAGCCGCCCATGACCGACAGAAAAGCTAAGCCGATGTTCGTAGAAAACCATTATCTTTTGAAATAGGCGACAAGGTGTTCTTGAAAGTATCGCCATGGAAAGGTGTTATAAGGTTTAGAAAGAGTGGTAACTTAGCCCCGAGATACATTGGGCCTTTCGAGATCATTGCAAAAATTGTACCTGTAGCCTATCGACTGAAACTACCCTTAGTATTGAGTACCATTCACGATGTGTTTCATGTATCGAATATGAAAAACTGTCTGACTGATGAAACTACAATAGTACCACTGGAAGATGTCCATATTAATGAGAAGCTCAACTACGTACAGGAACCGGTAGAAAATGTGTATGGGAAAAATAAACAGTTACGACATAATAAAATTTCATTGATAAAAGTTCGGTGAAATTCAAAACAAGGATCCGAATTTACTTGGGAACAAAAGGACGTATTCCGAAACTAATACCCACACCTGTTCCCTAGAAAGAAAACCGATGACACATCGAAAATCGGTGACGAAATTTCTTAACGGGGGGTGAATGTTACATTCGTGATAAAACGAGGTATACTAAATTTACTACGTAGCGACTACACTATAAATCGGTTAATTCGTAGCGATTAAGCGAGTAACCGACCGATACTGATTATGGCCCGTATATATACTGAGGGGTCATATATGAGTTATATATGTATTATAGTGGCTAACATAAGGATATTTAGTCCCAGTACGTCTAAAACCGTTTAAACGAAAAAAGTTTCGTTTAACGATACGCTATGACTTTAAACGCAATCGTTATCATCAAAACGAGCATTGTAGCATCCGTCAAGCCAAAAAAGATTTATAAAAAACTTAGATGTCATGTTCTAAGCAATCCGTGAAAATATTTTGGATTTTTACAATGAGTCAGTACGTGTTTCTTATTTTACTAAAATAGGCTGAAAAACACTCGTTTTTCACACTCGAAATAGTTTTCTAACAAAAAACCTGACCCGAATTATTCAAACCATAGAATATCTAATTCGTGCTTGTGAACTGGATTTCGAAAGGAACTAGGATCAACATCTCCCGCTCATTGAATTCCCTTACAATAACAGTTACCACAGTAGTATACAAGCAGGGCCGTATGAAGCATTTTATGGGCGAATATGCAGATCGCCACTTTGTTGGACAAAAGTGGGTGATATTCAAATTACAAGATCCGATTTAAGTCAAGAAACCAGCGATAAGACTCATAATATTAATCGAAAGTTAAAGCCGCCCATGACCGACAGAAAAGCTATGCCGATGTTCGAAGAAAACCATTATCTTTTGAAATAGGCGACAAGGTGTTCTTGAAAGTATCGCCATGGAAAGGTGTTATAAGGTTTGAAAAGACTGGCAAGTTAGCCCGAGATACATTGGGCCTATCGAGATCATTGCAAAAATTGTACCCGTAGCCTATCGACTGAAACTACCCTTAGAACTGAGTACCATTCACGATGTGTTTCATGTATTGAATGTGAAAAAGTGTCTGACTGATGAAACAACAATAGTACCACTGGAAGATGTCCATATTAATAAAAAGCTCAACTTCGTACAGGAACCGGTAGAAAATGTGGATTGGAAAACTGAACAGTTACGACCATTAAAATTTCATTGGTAAAAGTTCGGTGGAATTTAAAACAAGGACCCGAATTTACTTGGGAACAAAAGGACGAATTCCGAAATAAATACCCACACATGTTACCTTGAAAGAAAACCGATGACACATCTAATTTCGGGGACGGAATTTCTTAACGTGGGGATAATGTGATATTCGTGACAAAACGAGGTATACTATATTTACTACGTAGGGAGTCAACTATAAGTCGGTTAATTCGTAGCGATTAAGCGATTAACCGGCCGATACTGATTCTGGCCCGTATATATATTGAGGGTTCATATATTAGTTATATATGTATTATTGTTGCTAACATAAGGATATTTAGGTCCCAGTACGTTTAAAACCGTTAAACGAAAAAAGGTTTCGTTTAACGATACGCTATGACTTTAAAGCAATCGTTAACATCAAAACAAGCATTGTAGCATCCGTCAAGCCGAAAAAAATTTATAAAACACTTATATGTCATGTTCTAAGAAATCCGTGAAAATATTTTGGATTTTACAATGAGTCAGTACGTGTTTCTTATTTTACTAAAATAGGCTGAAAAACACTCGTTTTTCGCACTCGAAATAGTTTTCTAACGAAAAACCTGACCCGAATTATTCAAACCTTAGAATATCTACTTTGTGCTTGTGAACTGGATTTCAAAGGGAAATGGGATCAACAACTCCTGCTCATTGAATTCTCTTACAATAACAGTTGTCACAGTAGTATACAAGCAGGGCCGTATGAAGCATTTTATGGGCGAATATGCAGATCGCCACTTTGTTGGACAGAAGTGGGTGATACTCAAATTACAAGATCCGATTTAATTCAAGAAACCAGCGAAAAGACTCATAATATTAAACGAAAGTTAAAGCCGCCCATGACCGACAGAAAAGCTATGCCGATGTTCGAAGAAAACCATTATCTTTTGAAATTGGCGACAAGGTGTTCTTGAAAGTATCGCTATGGAAAGGTGTTATAAGGTTTGAAAAGACTGGTAAGTTAGCCCGAGATACATTGGGTCTATCGAGATCATTGCAAAAATTGTACCCGTAGCCTATCGACTGAAACTACCCTTTGAACTGAGTACCATTCAAGATGTGTTTCATGTATCAATGTGAAAAAGTGTCTGACTGATGAAACAACAATAGTACCACTGGAAGATGTCCATATTAATGAAAAGCTCAACTTCGTATAGGAACCGGTAGAAAATGTGGATGGGAAAACTAAACAGTTACGACACAATAAAATTTCATTGGTAAAAGTTCGGTGGAATTCAAAACAAGGACCCGAATTTACTTGGGAACAAAAGGACGAATTCCGAAAGAAATACCCACACCTGTTCCCTTGAAATAAAACCGATGACACATCGAATTTCGGGGACAAAATTTCTTAACGGGGGGAGAATGTGACATTCGTGACAAAACGAGGTATACTAAATTTACTACGTAGCGAGTAGACTATTAATCGGTTAATTCGTAGCGATTAAGCGAGTAACCGACCGATACTGATTATGGCCCGTATGTATACTGAGTGGTCATATATGAGTTATATATGTATTATAGTGGCTAACATAAGGATATTTAGGCCTCAGTACGTTTAAAACCATTTAAACGAAAAAGGTTTCGTTTAACGATACGCTAGGACTTTAAACGCAATCGTTATCATCAAAACGAGCATTGTAGCATTCGTCAAGCCAAAAAAATTTATAAAACACTTTTATGACATGTTTTAAGAAATCCGTGAAAATATTTTGGATTTTACAATGAGTCAGTACGTGTTTCTTATTTTACAAAAAGAGGGTGAAAAACACTAGTTTTCGCGCTGTTTTTCGCACTCGAACTAGTTTTATTGCGAAAAACCTGACCTGAATTATTCAAACCATAAAAGATCTACTTCGTTCTTGTGTACTGGATTTCAAAGGGAACTGGGATCAATAACTCTCGTTTATTGAATTCTCTTACAATGACAGTTACCACAGTAGTATACAACCAGAGCCCTATGAAGCATTATAAGGGCGAAAATGTAGATCGCCACTTTTTTGGAGAGAAGTAGGTGATAATCAAATTACAAGATCCGATTTAATTCAAGAAACCACCGATAAGACTCATAAGATTAAAAGAAAGTTAAAGCAGCCCATGACCGACAGAATAGCTATGCCGATGTTCGTAGAAAACCATTATCTTTTGAAATAGGCGACAAGGTGTTCTTGAAAGTATCGCCATGGAAAGGTGTTATAAGGTTTGGAAAGAGTGGTAAGTTAGCCCCGAGATACATTGGGCCTTTCGAGATCATTGCAAAAATTGTACCTGTAGCCTATCGACTGAAACTACCCTTAGTATTGAGTACCATTCACGATGTGTTTCATGTATCGAATTTGAAAAAGTGTCTGACTGATGAAACAACAATTGTACCATTGGAAGATGTCCATATTAATGAAAAGCTCAACTTCGTACAGGAACCGGTAAAAAAATGGGGATGGGAAAACTAAACAGTTACGACACAATAAAATTTCATTGGTAAAAGTTCAGTGAAATTCAAAATAAGGACCCGAATTTACTTAGGAACAAAAGGACGAATTCCGAAAGAAATACCCACACCAGTTCCCTTGAAAGAAAACCAATGACACATCGAATTTCGGGGACAAAATTTCTTAACGGGGGGAAAATCTGACATTCGTGACAAAACGAGGTATACTAAATTTACTACGTAGCGAGTAGACTGTAAATCGGTTAATTCGTAGCGATTAAGCGAGTACCCGACCGATACTGATTATGGCCCGTATATATACTCAGGGGTCATATACGAGTTATATATGTATTATAGTGGCTAACATAAGGATATTTACTCCCCAGTACGTTTAAAACCGTTTAAACGAAAAAGGTTTCGTTTAACGATACGCTATGACTTTAAACCCAATCGTTATCATCAAAACGAGCATTGTAGCATCCGTCAAGCCGAAAAAAATTTGTAAAACACTTATATGACATGTTCTAAGCAATCCGTGAAATATTGTGGATTTTACAATGAGTCAGTACGTGTTTCTTATTTTACAAAAAGAGGCTGAAAAACACTAGTTTTCGCGCTGTTTTTTCGCACTGGAACTAGTTTTATTGCGAAAAACCTGACCTGAATTATTCAAACCATAGAAGATCTACTTCGTTCTTGTGTACTGGATTTCAAAGGGAACTGGGATCAATAACTCTCGTTTATTGAATTCTCTTACAATAACAGTTACCACAGTAGTATACAACCAGCGCCCTATGAAGCATTATAAGGGCGAAAATGTAGATCGCCACTTTTTTGGAGAGAAGTAGGTGATAATCAAATTACAAGATCCGATTTAATTCAAGAGACCACCGATAAGACTCATAAGATTAAACGAAAGTGAAAGCCGCCCATGACCGACAGAAAAGCTATGCCGATGTTCGTAGAAAACCATTATCTTTTGAAATAGGCGACAAGGTGTTCTTGAAAGTATCGCCATGGAAAGGTGTTATAAGGTTTAGAAAGAGTGGTAACTTAGCCCCGAGATACATTGGGCCTTTCGAGATCATTGCAAAAATTGTACCTGTAGCCTATCGACTGAAACTACCCTTAGTATTAAGTAACATTCACGATGTGTTTCATGTATCGAATATGAAAAACTGTCTGACTGATGAAACTACAATAGTACCACTGGAAGATGTCCATATTAATGAGAAGCTCAACTACGTACAGGAACCGGTAGAAAATGTGTATGGGTAAAATAAACAGTTACGACATAATAAAATTTCATTTGTAAAAGTTCGGTGAAATTCAAAACAAGGACCCGAATTTACTTGGGAACAAAAGGACGTATTCCGAAACTAATACCCACACCTGTTCCCTAGAAAGAAAACCGATGACACAACGAAAATCGGTGACGAAATTTCTTAATGGGGGGTGAATATGACATTCGTGATAAAACGAGGTATACTAAATTTACTACGTAGCGACTACACTATAAATCGGTTAATTCGTAGCGATTAAGCGAGTAACCGACCGATACTGATTATGGCCCGTATATATACTGAGGGGTCATATATGAGTTATATATGTATTATAGTGGCTAACATAAGGATATTTAGTCCCCAGTACGTCTAAAACCGTTTAAACGAAAAAGGTTTCGTTTAACGATACGCTAGGACTTTAAACGCAATCGTTATCATCAAAACGAGCATTGTAGCATCCGTCAAGCCAAAAAAAATTTATAAAACACTTATATGACATGTTCTAAGCAATCCGTGAAATATTTTGGATTTTACAATTGTTGGTGCATTTTGTGACCGTCGCTATGCAATTCTGATCAGCGGAAACGAAGTATGAAGTTAGAACAACTTCGCCATAGGCGAAGTTATAACAACTTCGCCAACTGGCCCAAGCCCAAGCCTACGAAGTTGTTTTATCTATATATATATGTGTCTTGCTTAGGTTTGAGAATCCAGAAAATTAGAGTATTGTGTGTTCAGTTCAAGTAGCTAGAGAGAAACAGAGAGGCAGAGTCGTGTGGGACGACCCGAGGTAGAGCTCACCTCGGGTCGGCCGTGTCTTTGTTTTTTTCGTTTTGTAACATGGTTTGGTTATGATATAAAAGATCTGCAGATGTGTTTATCCCATTCGTGTGTTTGTTCGTGTATGTGTTTTGTGTGTAATTGTGTTCTTCGTCTTCTACACCAATAAACGAGTCTAGGAGGATTCCGCACTCCTAGATCTCGTGCGGATCTCGTATCGATCGGCGACGCCCCTTGGGGGAACCTACAAGTGGTATCAGAGCCTTAGGCTCTTATGCTATGGTTCGAGATCTGCGTTTTGATGTTTCTGGCACGTTTATGATGCGTTTTTGGCCGAACAGCCGTCGTAGGCGAAGTTATGGGGTTCAGGCGAAGTTGTCGCTTAAATTTTAGGGTTTAGGCGAAGTTATGGACAGGCGAAGTTATGGACAGGCGAAGTTAAGAAGGGGCGAAGTTGAATTTTAAGCGAAGTTGACTTTAGGCGAATTTAAAAAAAAAAAAAATTGTTTGGAGTTTTCGTCTGTATGGCCAGGTGTACACGATTATTGTGAGACCTAAGACGTTGTTCCATCAACGAGTGAAACTTGTTATCTCTTGGTCTTACGTGTGAACAAATACGTGTCAACTCTGGATATGGAGTTGAGGTTGTGAATGGGATATTGATTGAAACTGGATATTGACACATATTTGGGTGTTTGTGGGCTATGCAATAGTTGTTGTTCGAGGTTGACCAACTGAAGAAAGTCAAATTGAACTGAAAGTTTGTGTCATTACTGGATTGCGGTCAGAGCATATTATTTATATTATTTTCAAGGCGTTCAAGAATTGGATTCTGAAACGTGATGCTTATTTATTAAAGTGAAAATTCTGGAACAAGTTGGATTTAATCGGGAATTAAAGTGTTTATCTTCTTGATCGTTATCCCTGGTGATTGAAGATGCTTCGGATTAATTAATGGTCATGTGTGTTAGATTCTGTCAAGGTGGTTTTGTGATGAAATTGATCACTTGATGTTGAGTAGTTGATGTTTAAACCTTATCGTATGCCGACGTGTTGGTGAAGTTGTGGAGGGAGCCCAACTTCACGTGTTAGTGAAGTTAGAAGAACTTCACGTGTTGTGAAGTCAGAAGGACTCATGTGATTGGTTGAGATGATCAATTAGACACGGGGATGCATGCATTTCAAAGACCTCAATCTATATAGTCGGAGAAGCTTACACTGAAGGGGAGATCTGATATGGAAGACGCTGGGTGAATGGTAGATTTGTGAAGCTACAAGACAGTTTCAGGCACGGCTGGTTAAAGAGCAAACAGAAGATCATCAGTTAAGAGGGAGTCTGTTGTTGCATGTTTTGTAACATATGATCTTTTGTGTTTGTTAGAATTGAGAGCAACGGTCAAAGGGGAGTCTGTTGGTGCATTTTGTGACCGTCGCTATGCAATTCTGATCAGCGGAAACGAAGTACGAAGTTAGAACAACTTCGCCATAGGCGAAGTTAAAACAACTTCGCATACTGGCCCAAGCCCAAGCCTGCGAAGTTGTTTTATCTATATATATATGTGTCTTGTTTAGGTTTGAGAATCCAGAAAATTAAAGTATTGTGTGTTCAGTTCAAGTAGCTAGAGAGAAACAGAGAGGCAGAGTCGTGTGGGACGACCCGAGGTAGAGCTCACCTCGGGTCGGCCGTGTCTTTGTTTTTGTTCGTTTTGTAACATGGTTTGGTTATGATATAAAAGATCTGCAGATGTGTTTATCCCATTCGTGTGTTTGTTCGTGTATGTGTTTTGCGTGTAATTGTGTTCTTCGTCTTCTACACCAATAAACGAGTCTAGGAGGATTCCGCACTCCTAGACCTCGTGCGGATCTCGTATCGATCGGCGACGCCCCTTGGGGGAACCTACAAGTGGTATCAGAGCCTTAGGCTCTTATGCTATGGTTCGAGATCTGCGTTTTGATGTTTCTGGCACGTTTATGATGCGTTTTTGGCCGAACAGCCGTCGCAGACGAAGTTATGGGGTTCAGGCGAAGTTGTCGCTTAAATTTTAGGGTTTAGGCGAAGTTATGGACAGGCGAAGTTATGGACAGGCGAAGTTAAGAAGGGGCGAAGTTGAATTTTAGGCGGAGTTGACTTTAGGCGAAGTTAAAAAAAAAAAAATTGTTTGGAGTTTTCGTCTGTATGGCCAGGTGTACACGATTATTGTGAGACCTAAGACGTTGTTCCGTCAACGAGTGAAACTTGTTATCTCTTGGTCTTACGTGTGAACAAATACGTGTCAACTCTGGATATGGAGTTGAGGTTGTGAATGGGATATTGATTGAAACTGGATATTGACACATGTTTGGGTGTTTGTGGGCTATGCAATAGTTGTTGTTCGAGGTTGACCAACTGAAGAAAGTCAAATTGAACTGAAAGTTTTTGTCATTACTGGATTGCGGTCAGAGCATATTATTTATGTTATTTTCAAGGCGTTCAAGAATTGGATTCTGAAACGTGATGCTTATTTATTAAAGTGAAAATTCTTGAACAAGTTGGATTTAATCGGGAATTAAAGTGTTTATGTTCTTGATCGTTATCCCTGGTGATTGAAGATGCTTCGAATTAATTAATGGTCATGTGTGTTAGATTCTGTCAAGGTGGTTTTGTGATGAAATTGATCACTTGATGTTGAGTAGTTGAAGTTTAAACCTTATCGTATGCCGACGTGTTGGTGAAGTTGTGGAGGGAGCCCAACTTCACGTGTTAGTGAAGTTAGAAGAACTTCACGTGTTGTGAAGTCAGAAGGACTCACGTGATTGGTTGAGATGATCAATTAGACACGGGGATGCATGCATTTCAAAGACCTCAATCTATATAGTCGGAGAAGCTTACACTGAAGGGGCGATCTGATATGGAAGACGCTGGGTGAATGGTAGATTTGTGAAGCTACAAGACAGTTTCAGGCACGGCTGGTTGAAGAGCAAACAGAAGATCATCAGTTAAGAGGGAGTCTGTTGGTGCATGTTTTGTAACATATGATCTTTTGTGTTTGTTAGAATTGAGAGCAACGGTCAAAGGGGAGTCTGTTGGTGCATTTTGTGACCGTCGCTATGCAATTCTGATCAGCGGAAACGAAGTACGAAGTTAGAACAACTTCGCCATAGGCGAAGTTAAAACAACTTCGCCTACTGGCCCAAGCCCAAGCCAGCGAAGTTGTTTTATCTATATATATATGTGTCTTGTTTAGGTTTGAGAATCCAGAAAATTAGAGTATTGTGTGTTCAGTTCAAGTAGCTAGAGAGAAACAGAGAGGCAGAGTCGTGCGGGATGACCCGAGGTAGAGCTCACCTCGGGTCGGCCGTGTCTTTGTTTTTGTTCGTTTTGTATCATGGTTTGGTTATGATATAAAAGATCTGCAGATGTGTTTATCCCATTCGTGTGTTTGTTCGTGTATGTGTTTTGTGTGTAATTGTGTTCTTCGTCTTCTACACCAATAAACGAGTCTATGAGGATTCCGCACTCCTAGACCTCGTGCGGATCTCGTATCGATCGGCGACGCCCCTTGGGGGAACCTACAAGTGGTATCAGAGCCTTAGGCTCTTATGCTATGGTTCGAGATCTGCGTTTTGATGTTTCTGGCACGTTTATGATGCGTTTTTGGCCGAACAGCCGTCGCAGGCGAAGTTATGGGGTTCAGGCGAAGTTGTCGCTTAAATTTTAGGTTTAGGCGAAGTTATGTACATGCGAAGTTATGGACAGGCGAAGTTAAGGAGGGGCGAAGTTGACTTTTAGGCGAAGTTGACTTTTAGGCGAAGTTGACTTTAGGCGAAGTTAAAAAAAAAAAATTGTTTGGAGTTTTCTTCTGTATGGCCAGGTGTACACGATTATTGTGAGACCTAAGACGTTGTTCCGTCAACGAGTGAAACTTGTTATCTCTTGGTCTTACGTGTGAATAAATACGTGTCAACTCTGGATATGGAGTTGAGGTTGTGAATGAGATATTGATTGAAACTGGATATCGACACATATTTGGGTGTTTGTGGGCAATGAAATAGTTGTTGTTCGAGGTTGACCAACTGAAGAAAGTCAAATTGAACTGAAGGTTTTTGTCATTACTAGATTGCGGTCAGAGCAAATTATTTATGTTATTTTCAAGGCGTTCGAGAATTGGATTCTGAAACGTGATGCTTATTTATTAAAGTGAAAATTCTGGAACAAGTTGGATTTAATCGGGAATTAAAGTGTTTATGTTCTTGATCGTTATCCCTGGTGATTGAAGATGCTTCGGATTAATTAATGGTCATGTGTGTTAGATTCCGTCAAGGTGGTTTTGTGATGAAATTGATCACTTGATGTTGAGTAGTTGAAGATTAAACCTTATCGTATGCCGACGTGTTGGTGAAGTTGTGGAGGGAGCCCAACTTCACGTGTTGGTGAAGTTAGAAGTACTTCACGTGTTGTGAAGTCATGAGGACTCACGTGATTGGTTGAGATGATCAATTAGGCACGGGGATGCATGCATTTCAAAGACCTCAATCTATATAGTCGGAGAAGCTTACACTGAAGGGGAGATCTGATATGGAAGACGCTGGGTGAATGGTAGATTTGTGGAGCTACAAGACAGTTTCAGGCACGGCTGGTTGAATAGCAAACAGAAGATCATCAGTTAAGAGGGAGAATGTTGGTGCATGTTTTGTAACAGATGATCTTTTGTGTTTGTTAGAATTGAGAGCAACGGTCAAAGGGGAGTCTGTTGGTGCATTTTGTGACCGTCGCTATGCAATTCTGATCAGCGGAAACGAAGTACGAAGTTAGAACAACTTCGCCATAGGCGAAGTTATAACAACTTCGCCTACTGGCCCAAGCCCAAGCCTGCGAAGTTGTTTTATCTATATATATATGTGTCTTGTTTAGGTTTGAGAATCCAGAAAATTAGAGTATTGTGTGTTCAGTTCAAGTAGCTAGAGAGAAACAGAGAGGCAGAGTCGTGTGGGACGACCCGAGGTAGAGCTCACCTCGGGTCGGCCGTGTCTTTGTTTTTGTTCGTGTTGTAACATGGTTTGGTTATGATATATAAAAGATCTGCAGATGTGTTTATCCCATTCGTGTGTTTGTTCGTGTATGTGTTTTGTGTGTAATTGTGTTCTTCGTCTTCTACACCAATAAACGAGTCTAGGAGGATTCCGCACTCCTAGACCTCGTGCGGATCTCGTATCGATCGGCGACGCCCCGCGGGGGAACCTACAACAATGAGTCAGTACGTGTTTCTTATTACAAAAAGAGGCTGAAAAACACTAGTTTTCGCCCTGTTTTTCGCACTCGAACTAATTTTTTTGCGAAAAACCTAAGCCGAATTATTCAAACCTTAGAATATCTACTTCGTTCTTATATATAGGATTTCAAAGGGAACTGGGATCAATACCTCTCGCTTATTGAATTATCTTACAATAACAGTTACCACAGTAGTATACAACCACCGCCCTATGAAGCATTATAAGGGCGAAAATGTAGATCGCCACTTTTTTGGACAGAAGTAGGTGATAATCAAATTACAGGATCCGATTTAATTCAAGAAACCACCGATAAGACTCATAAGATTAAACGAAAGTTAAAGCGGCCCATGACCGACAGAAAATCTATGCCGATGTTCGTAGAAAACAATTATCTTTTGAAATAGGCGACAAGGTGTTCGTGAAAGTATCGCCATGGAAATGTGTTATAAGGTTTGGAAAGAGTGGTAAGTTAGCGCCGAGATACATTGGGCCTTTCGAGATCATTGCAAAAATTGTACCCATAACCTATCGACTAAAACTACCCTTAGTATTGAGTACCATTCACAATGTGTTTCATGTATCGAATTTGAAAAAGTGTGTGACTGATGAAACAACAATTGTACCATTGGAAGATGTCCATATTAATGAAAAGCTCAACTTCGTACAGGAACCGGTAAAAAAATGGGGATGGGAAAACTAAACAGTTACGACACAATAAAATTTCACTGGTAAAAGTTAGTGGAATTCAAAATAAGGACCCGAATTTACTTAGGAACAAAAGGACGAATTCCGAAAGAAATACCCACACCTGTTTCCTTGAAAGAAAACCAATGACACATCGAATTTCGGGGACAAAATTTTTTAACGGGGGGAAAATCTGACATTCGTGACAAAACGAGGTATACTAAATTTACTACGTAGCGAGTAGACTATAAATCGGTTAATTCGTAGCGATTAAGCGAGTACCCGACCGATACTGATTATGGCCCGTATATATACTGAGGGGTCATATATGAGTTATATATGTATTATAGTGGCTAACATAAGGATATTTAGTCCCTAGTACGTTTAAAACCGTTTAAACGAAAAAGGTTTCGTTTAACCATACGCTATGACTTTAAACGCAATCGTTATTATCAAAACGAGCATTGTTGCATCCGTCAAGCCGAAAAAAACTTATAAAACACTTATATGACATGTTCTAAGCAATCCGTGAAATATTTTGGATTTTACAATGAGTCAGTACGTGTTTCTTATTACAAAAAGAGGCTGAAAAACACTAGTTTTCGCCCTGTTTGTCGCACTCAAACTAGTTTTATTGCGAAAAACCTGACCCGAATTATTCAAACCTTAGAAGATCTACTTCGTTCTTGTATACAGGATTTCAAAGGGAACTGGGATCAATACCTCTCGCTTATTGAATTATCTTACAATAAGAGTTACCACAGTAGTATACAACCAGCGCCGTATGAAGCATTATATATGCCAAAATGTAGATCGCCACTTTGTTGGACAGAAGTGGGTGATATTCAAATTACAAGATCCGATTTAATTCAAGAAACCACCGATAAGACTCATAAGATTAAACAAAATTTAAAGCCGCCAATGACCGATAGAAAAGCTATGCCGATGTTCGTAGAAAACCATTATCTTTTGAAATAGGCGACAATGTGTTCTTGAAAGTATCGCCATGGAAAGGTGTTAGAAGGTTTGGAAAGACTGGTAAGTTAGCCCCGAGATACATTGGGCCTTTCGAGATCATTGAAAAATTGGACCCGTTGCCTACCCACTGAAACTACCCATAGAACTGAGTACCATTCACGATATGATTCATGTATCGAATCTGAAAAACTGTCTGACTGATGAAACTACAATAGTACCACTGGAAGATGTCCATATTAATGAGAAGCTCAACTACGTACAGGAACCGGCAGAAAATGTGGATGGGTAAACTAAACAGTTACGACATAATAAAATTTCATTGGTAAAAGTTCGGTGAAATTCAAAACAAGGACCCGAATTTACTTGGGAACAAAAGGACGTATTCCGAAACTAATACCCACAAATGTTCCCTAGAAAGAAAACCGATGACACATCGAAATTCAGTGACGAAATTTCTTAACGGGGGGAGAATGTGACATTTGTGATAAAACGAGGTATACTAAATTTACTACGTTTACGAATACACTATAAATCGGTTAATTTGTAGCGATTAAGCGAGTAACCGACCGATACTGATTATGGCCAGTTTATATACTGAGGGGTCATATATGAATTATATATGTATTAGAGTGGCTAACATAAGGATATTTATGCCCCAGTATGTTTAAAACCGTTGAAACGAAAAAGGTTTCGTTTAACGATACGCTATGAATTTAAACGCTATCGTTATCATCAAAACGAGCATTGTAGCATCCGTCATGCCGAAAAAGATTTATAAAACACTTATATGACATGTTCTAAGCAATCCGTGAAAATATTTTGGATTTTACAATGAGTCAGTACGTGTTTCTTATTTTATAAAAAGAGGCTGAAAAACACTAATTTTCGCGCTGTTTTTCGCACTCGAGTTAGTTTTATTGCGAAAACCTGACCCGAATTATTCAAACCTTAGAAGATCTACTTCGTTCTTGTGTACTGGATTTCAAAGGGAACTGGGATCAATACCTCTCGCTCATTGAATTCTCTTACAATAATAGTTACCACAGTAGTATACAACCAACGCCGTATGTAGCATTATATGGGCGAAAATGAAGATCGCCAATTTGTTGGACAGAAGTGGGTGATACTCAAATTACAAGATCCGATTTAATTCAAGAAAGCACCGATAAGACTCATAAGATTAAACGAAAGTTAAAACCTCCCATGACCGACAGAAAAGCTATGCCGATGTTCGTAGAAAACCATTATCTTTTGAAATAGGCGACAAGGTGTTCTTGAAAGTATCGCCATGGAAAGGTGTTATAAGGTTAGGAAAGAGTGGTAAGTTAGCCCCGAAGTACATTGGGCCTTTCGAGATCATTGAAAAAATTGTACCCGTAGCCTATCGACTGAAACTACCCTTAGTATTGAGTACCATTCATGATGTGATTCATGTATCGAATTTGAAAAAGTGTCTGACTGGTGAAACAACAATAGTACCATTGGAAGATGTCCATATTAATGAAAAGCTCAACTTCATACAGGAACCGGTAGAAAATGTGGATGGGAAAACTAAACAGTTACGACACAATAAAATTTCATTGGTAAAAGTTCGCTGGAATTCAAAACAAGGGCCCGAATTTACTTCGGAACAAAGGGACGAATTCCGAAAGAAATACCCACACATGTTCCCTAGAAAGAAAACCGATGACCCATCGAATTCGGGGTCGAAATTTCTTAACGGGGGGAGAATGTGACATTCGTGAAAAAACGAGGTATACTAAATTTACTACGTAGCGAGTAGACTATTAATCGGTTAATTCGTAGCGATTAAGCGAGTAACCGACCGATACTGATTATGGCATGTATATATACTGAGGGGTCATATATGAGTTATATATGTATTATAGTGGCTAACATACGGATATTTAGGCCCTAGAAAATTTAAAACCGTTTAAACGAGAAAGGTTTCGTTTAACGATACGCTATGACTTTAAACGCAATCTTTATCATCAAAACGAGCATTGTAGCATCCGTCAAGCAGAAAAAAATTTATAAAACACTCATATGACATGTTCTAAGCAATCCGTGAAAATATTTTGGATTTTACAATGAGTCAGTTCGTGTTTCTTATTTTACAAAAAGAGGCTGAAAAACACTAGTTTTCGCGCTGTTTTACGCACTCGAACTAGTTTTATTGCGAAAAACCTGACCCGAATTATTCAAACCTTAGAAGATCTACTTCGTTCTTGTGTAATGGATTTCAAAGGGAACTGGGATCAATACCTCTCTCTTATTTAATTCTCTTACAATAACAGTTACCACAGTAGTATACAACCAGCGCCGTATGAAGCATTATATGGGCGAAAATGTAGATCGCCACTTTGTTGGACAGAAGTGGGTGATACTCAAATTACAAGATTTGATTTAATTCAAGAAAGCACCGATAAGACTCATAAGATTAAACGAAAGTTAAAACCTCCCATGACCTACAGAAAAGCTACGCCGATGTTCGTAGAAAACCATTATCTTTTGAAATAGGCGACAAGGTGTTCTTGAAAGTATCGCCATGGAAAGGTGTTATAAGGTTTGGAAAGACCGGTACGTTATCCCCGAGATACATTGGGCCTTTCGAGATCATTGTAAAAATTGGCCCGTAACCTACGGACTGAAACTACCCTTAGAACTGAGTACCATTCACGATGTGTTTCATGTATCGAATCTGAAAAACTGTCTGACTGATCAAACAACAATAGTACCATTGTAAGATGTCCATATTAAAGGAAAGTTCAACTTCGTACAGGAACCGGTAGAAAATGTAGATGGGAAAACTAAACAATTACGACACAATAAAATATCATTGGTAAAAGTTTGGTGGAATTCAAAACAAGGACCCGAATTTACTTGGGAACAAAAGGACGAATTCCGAATGAAATATCCACACCTGTTCCCTGAAAAGAAAACCGATGACACTTTGAATTTCGGGGACGAAATTTCTTAACGGGGGGGAGAATGTGACATTCGTGACAAAACGAGGTTTACTAAATTTACTACGTAGCGAGTAGAATATAAATCGGTTTATTCGTAGCGATTAAGCGAGTAGCCGACCGATACTGATTATGGCTCGTATATATACTGAGGGGTCATATATGAGTTATATATGTATTATAGTGTCTAACATAGGGATATTTAGTCCCTGGTATGTTTAAAACCGATTAAACGAAAAAGGTTTCGTTTAACGATACGCTATGACTTTAAACGCAATCGTTATCATCAAAACGAGCATTGTAGCATCCGTTAAGCCGAAAAAGATTTATAAAACACGTATTTGACATGTTCTAAGAAATCCATGAAAATATCTTGGATTTTACAATGAGTCAGTATGTGTTTCTTATTTTATAAAAAGAGTCTAAAAAACACTAGTTTCCGCGCTGTTTTTCGCACTCGAATTAGTTTTTTGCGTAAAACCTGACCCGAATTGTTCAAACCTTAGAAGATCTAGTTCGTTCTTGTGTACTGGATTTCAAAGGGAACACGGATCAATACCTCTCGCTCATTGAATTATCTTACAATAACAGTTACCACAGTAGTATACAACCAGCGCCGTATGAAGCATTATATGGGCGAAAATGTAGATCGCCACATTGTTGGACAGAAGTGGGTGATACTCAAATTACAAGACCCGATTTTATTCAAGAAAACCACCGATAAGACTCATAAGATTAAACGAAAGTTGAAGCGGCCCATGACCGACAGAAAATCTATGCCGATGTTCGTAGAAAACAATTATCTTTTGAAATAGGCGACAAGGTGTTCTTGAAAGTATCGCCATGGAAAGGTGCTATAAGGTTTGAAAAGACTGGTAAGTTAGCCCGGAAATACATTAGGCCTTTCAATATCATTGTAAAAATTGGACCCGTAGCCTACCGACTGAAACTACCCATAGAACTGAGTATCATTCACGATGTGTTTCATGTATCGAATCTGAAAAAGTGTTTGACTGATGAAACAACAATAGTACCACTGGAAGATGTCCATATTAATGAAAAGCTCAACTTCGTACAGGAACCGGTAGAAAATGTGGATGGGAAAACTAAACAGTTACGACACAGTAAAATTTCATTGGTAAAAATTCGGTGGAATTCAAAACAAGGACCCGAATTTACTTGGGAACAAAAGGACGAATTCCGAAAGAAATACCCACATATGTTCCCTAGAAAGAAAACCGATGACAAGTCGAATTACGGGGATGAAATTTCTTAACCTGAGATACAAGGTGTTCTTGAAAGTATCGCCATGGAAAGGTGTTATAAGGTTCGAAAAGACTGGTAAGCTAACCCTGAGATACATTGGGACTTTCAATATCATTGTAAAAATTGGAGCCGTAGCCTACCGACTGAAACTACCCTTAGAACTGAGTACAATTCACAATGTGTTTCATGTATCTAATCTGAAAAAGTGTCTGACTGATCAAACAGCAATAGTACCACTGGAAGATGTCCATATTAATGAAAAGCTCAACCTCGTACAGGAACCGGTAGAAAATGTGGATTGGAAAATTAAACGGTTACGACACAATAAAATTTCATTGGTAAAAGTTCAGTGGAATTCTAAACAAGGTCCCGAATTTACTTGGGAACAAAAGGACGAATTCCGAAAGAAATACCCACACATGTTCCCTAGAAAGAAAACCGATGACAAATTGAATTACGGGGACGAAATTTCTTAACCGGGAGAGAATGTGACAATCGTGACAAAACGAGGTATACTAAATTTACTACGTAGCGAGTAGACTATAAATCGGTTAATTCGTAGCGATTAAGCGAGTAGCCGATCGATACTGATTATGGCCCATATATATACTGAGGGGTCATATATGAGTTATATATGTATTATAGTGGCTATCATAAGGATATTTAGTCGCCAGTACATTTAAAACCGTTTAAACAAAAAAGGTTTCGTTTAACGATACGCTATGAATTTAAACGCTATCGTTATCATCAAAACGAGCATTGTAGCATCCGTCATGCCGAAAAAGATTTATAAAACACTTATATGACATGTTCTAAGAAATCCGTGAAAATATTTTGGATTTTACAATGAGTCAGTACGTGTTTCTTATTTTACAAAAAGAGTCTAAAAAACACTAGTTTCCGCGCTGTTTTTCGCACTCGAATTAGTTTTCTTGCGTAAAACCTGACCCGAATTGTTCAAACCTTAGAAGATCTACTTCGTTCTTGTGTACTGGATTTCAAAGGGAACATGGATCAATACCTCTCGCTCATTGAATTATCTTACAATAACAGTTACCACAGTAGTATACAACCAGCGCCGTATGAAGCATTATATGGGCGAAAATGTAGATCGCCACTTTGTTGGACAGAAGTGGGTGATACTCAAATTACAAGATCCGATTTTATTCAAGAAACCACCGATAAGACTCATAAGATTAAACGAAAGTTAAAGCCGGCCATGACCGACATAAAAGCTATGCCGATGTTTGTAGAAAACCATTATCTTTTGAAATAGGCGACAAGGTGTTCTTGAAAGTATCGCCATGGAAAGGTGTTATAAGGTTTGAAAAGACTGGTAAGTTAGCCCGGAAATACATTAGGCTTTTCAATATCATTGTAAAAATTGGACCCGTAGCCTACCGACTGAAACTACCCTTAGAACTGAGTATCATTCACGATGTGTTTCATGTATCGAATCTGAAAAAGTGTTTGACTGATCAAACAACAATAGTACCACTGGAAGATGTCCATATTAATGAAAAGCTCAACTTCGTACAGGAACCGCTAGAAAATGTGGATGGGAAAACTAAACAGTTACGACACAGTAAAATTTCATTGGTAAAAATTCGGTGGAATTCAAAACAAGGACCCGAATTTACTTGGGAACAAAAGGACGAATTCCGAAAGAAATACCCACATATGTTCCCTAGAAAGAAAACCGATGACAAGTCAAATTACGGGGATGAAGTTTCTTAACGGGGGGAGAATGTGACATTCGTGACAAAACGAGGTATACTAAATTTACTACGTAGCGAGTAGACTATAAATCGTTTAATTCGTAGCGATTAAGCGAGTAACCGACCGATACTGATTATGGCCCGTATATATACTAAGGGGTCATATATGAGTTCTATATGTATTATAGTGGCTAACATAAGGATATTTAGTCCCTAGTACGTTTAAAACCGTTTAAACAAAAATGGTTTCGTTTAACGATACGCTATGACTTTAAACGCAATCGTTATCATCAAAACGAGCATTGTAGCATCCGTCAACGAAAAAGATTTATAAAACACTTATATGACATGTTCTAAGCAATCCGGGTAAAAATGTTTTGTATTTTACAATAAGTCAGTACGTGTTTCTTATTTTACAAAAAGAGGCTGAAAAACACTAGTTTTCGCCCTGTTTTTCGCACTCGAACTAGTTTTATTGCGAAAAACCTGACCCGAATTATTCAAACCTTAGAAGATCTACTTTGTTCTTGTGTAATGGATTTCAAAAGGAACTGGGATCAATACCTCTCGCTTATTGAATTCTCTTACAATAACAGTTACCACAGTAGTATACAACCAGCGCCGTATGAAGCATTATATGGGCGAAAATGTAGATCGCCACTTCGTTGGACAGAAGTCGGTGATACTCAAATTACAAGACCCGATTTAATTCAATATTTTGGATTTTACAATGAGTCAGTACGTGTTTCTTATTTTACAAAAAGAGGCTGAAAAACACTAGTTTTCGCCCTGTTTTTCGCACTCGAAATAGTTTTATTGCCGAAAACATGACCCGAATTATTCAAACCTAAGAAGATCTACTTCGTTCTTGTGTAATGGATTTCAAAGGGAACTGGGATCAATACCTCTTGCTTATTGAATTCTCTTACAATAACAATTTCCACAGTAGTATACAACCAGCGCCGTATGAAGCATTATATGGGCGAAAATGTAGATCGCCACTTTGTTGGACAGAAGTGGGTGATACTCAAATTACAAGATCCGATTTTATTCAAGAAACCACCGATAAGACTCATAAGATTAAACGAAAGTTAAAGCGGCCCATGACCGACAGAAAAGCTAAGCCGATGTTCGTAGAAAACCATTATCTTTTGAAATACGCAACAAGGTGTTCTTGAAAGTATCTCTATGAAAAGGTGTTATAAGGTTTGGAAAGACTGGTAAGTTAGCCCCGAGATACATTGGGCCTTTCGAGATCATTGTAAAAATTGGACCCGTAGCCTACCGACTGAAACTACCCTTAGAACTGAGTACCATTTACGATGTGTTTCATGTATCTAATCTGAAAAAGTGTCTGACTGATCAAACAGCAATAGTACCACTAGAAGATGTCCATATTAATGAAAAGCTCAACTTCGTACAGGAACCGGTAGAAAATGTGGATGGGAAAACTAAACAGTTACGACACAATAAAATTTCATTGGTAAAAGTTCGGTGGAATTCAAAACAAGGACCCGAATTTACTTGGGAACAAAAGGACGAATTCCGAAAGAAATACCCATACATGTTCCCTAGAAAGAAAACCAATGACAAATCGAATTACGGGGACGAAATTTCTTAACGGGTAGAGAATGTGACATTCTTGAAAAAAACGAGGTATACTAAATTTACTACGTAGCGAGTAGACTATAAATCGGTTAATTCGTAGCGATTAAGCGAGTAGCCGACCGATACTGATTATGGCCCGTATGTATACTGAGGGGTCATGTATGAGTTATATATTTATTCTAGCGGCCAACATAAGGATATTTAGTCCCCAGTACGTTTAAAACCGTTTAAACGAAAATGGTTTCGTTTAACGATACGCTATGACTTTAAACGCAATCGTTATCATCAAAACGAGCATTGTAGCATCCGTCAACGAAAAAGATTTATAAAACACTTATATGACATGTTCTAAGCAATCCGTGAAAATGTTTTGTATTTTACAATAAGTCAGTACGTGTTTCTTATTTTACAAAAAGAGGCTGAAAAACACTAGTTTTCGCCCTGTTTTTCACACTCAAACTAGTTTTATTGCGGAAAACCTGACCCGAATTATTCAAACCTTAGAAGATCTACTTCGTTCTTGTGTAATGGATTTCAAAGGGAACTGGGATCAATACCTCTTGCTTGTTGAATTCTCTTACAATAACAGTTACCCCAGTAGTATACAACCAGCGCCGTATGAATCATTATATGGGCGAAAATGTAGATCGCCACTTCGTTGGACAGAAGTGGGTGATATTCAAATTACAAGAACCGATTTAATTCAAGAATGCACCGATAAGACTCATAAGATTAAACGAAAGTTAAAGCCTCCCATGACCGACATAAAAGCTATGCCGATGTTCTTAGAAAACCATTATCTTTTGAAATGGGCGACAAGGTGTTCTTGAAAGTATCGCCATGGAAAGGTGTTATAAGGTTTGGAAAGACTGGTAAGTTAGCCCCGATATACATTGGGCCTTTCGAGATCATTGTAAAAATTGGACCCGTAGCCTACCGACTGAAACTACCCTTAGAACTGAGTACAATTTACGATGTGTTTCATGTATCTAATCTGAAAAAGTGTCTGACTGATCAAACAGCAATAGTACCACAAGAAGATGTCCATATTAATGAAAAGCTCAACTTCGTACAGGAACCGGTAGAAAATGTGGATGGGAAAACTAAACAGTTACGACACAATAAAATTTCATTGGTAAAAGTTCGGTGGAATTCAAAACAAGGACCCGAATTTACATGGGAACAAAAGGACGAATTCCGAAAGAAATACCCATACATGTTCCCTAGAAAGAAAACCGATGACAAATCGAATTACGGGGACGAAATTTCTAAACGGGTAGAGAATGTGACATTTTTGAAAAAAACGAGGTATACTAAATTTACTACGTAGCGAGTAGACTATAAATCGGTTAATTCGTAGCGATTAAGCGAGTAGCCGACCGATACTGATTATGACCCGTATATATACTGAGGGGTCATGTATGAGTTATATATGTATTCTAGCGGCTAACATAAGGATATTTAGTCCCCAGTACGTTTAAAACCGTTTAAACGAAAATGGTTTCGTTTAACGATACGCTATCACTTTAAACGCAATCGTTATCATCAAAACGAGCATTGTAGCATCCGTCAACGAAAAAGATTTATAAAACACTTATATGACATGTTCTAAGCAATCCGTGAAAATCTTTTGTATTTTACAATGAGTCAGTACGTGTTTTCTTATTTTACAAAAAGAGGCTGAAAAACACTAGTTTTCGCCCTGTTTTTCGCACTCGAACTAGTTTTATTGCGGAAAACCTGACCCGAATTATTCAAACCTTAGAAGATCTACTTTGTTCTTGTGTAATGGATTTCAAAAGGAACTGGGATCAATACCTCTCGCTTATTGAATTCTCTTGCAATAACAGTTACCACAGTAGTATACAACCAGCGCCGTATGAAGCATTATATGGGCGAAAATGTAGATCGCCACTTCGTTGGACAGAAGTCGGTGATACTCAAATTACAAGACCCGATTTAATTCATGAAAGCACCGATAAAACTCATAAGATTAAACGAAAGTTAAAGCCTCCCATGACCGACAAAAAAGCTACGCCGATGTTCATAGAAAACCATTATCTTTTGAAATGGGCGACAAGGTGTTCTTGAAAGTATCGCCACGGAAAGGTGTTATAAGGTTTGGAAAGACTGGTAAGTTAGCCCCAAGATACATTGGGCCTTTCGAGGTCAATGTAAAAATTGGACCCGTAGCCTACCGACTGAAACTACCCTTAGAACTGAGCACCATTCACGATGTGTTTCATATATCGAATCTGAAAAACTGTCAGACTGATGAAACAACAATAGTACCACTGGAAGATGTCCATATTAATGAAAAGCTCAACTTCGTACAGGAACCGGTAGAATATGTGGATGGGAAAACTAAACAATTACGACACAATAAAATTTCATTGGTAAAAGTTCGGTGAAATTCAAACCAAGGACCCCAATTTACTTGGGAACAAAAGGACGAATTGCGAAAAAGTACCCACACCTGTTCCCTAGAAAGAAAACCGATGACACTTTGAATTTCGGGGACGAAATTTCTTAACGGGGGGAAAATGTGACATTCGTGACAAAACGAGGTATACTAAATTTACTACGTAGCGAGTAGACTATAAATAGGTTAATTCGTAGCGATTAAGCGAGTAGCCGACCGATACTGATTATGGCCCGTATATATACTGAGGGGTCATATATGAGTTATATATGTATTATAGCGGCTAACATAAGGATATTTAGTCCCCAGTACGTTTAAAAACGTTTAAACGAAAATGGTTTCGTTTAACGATACGCTATGACTTTAAACGCAATCGTTATCATCAAAACGAGCATTGTAGCATCCGTCAACCGAAAAAGATTTATAAAACACTTATATGACATGTTATAAGCAATCCGTGAAAATATTTTGGATTTTACAATGAGTCAGTACGTGTTTCTTATTTTATAAAAAGAGTCTAAAAAACACTAGTTTCCGCGCTGTTTTTCGCACTCGAACAAGTTTTATTGCGGAAAACCTGACCCAAATTATTCAAATCTTAGAAGATCTACTTCGTTCTTGTGTAATGGATTTCAAAGGGAACCCGGATCAACACCTCTCGCCCGTTGAATTATCTTACAATAACAGTTACCACAGTTGTATACAACCAGCGCCGTATGAAGCATTATATGAGCGAAAATGTAGATCGCCACTTTGTTGGACAGAAGTGGGTGATACTCAAATTACAAGATCCGATTTTATTCAAGAAACCACCGATAAGACTCATAAGATTAAACGAAAGTTAAAGCGGCCCATGACCGACAGAAAAGCTATGCCGATGTTCGTAGAAAACAATTATCTTTTGAAATAGGCGACAAGGTGTTCTTGAAAGTATCGCCATGGAAAGGTGTTATAAGGTTTGAAAAGACTGGTAAGTTAGCCCTGAGATACATTAGGCCTTTCAATATCATTGTAAAAATTGGACCCGTAGCCTAACGACTGAAACTACCCTTTGAACTGAGTACCATTCACGATGTGTTTCATGTATCGAATCTGAAAAAGTGCCTAACTGATGAAACAACAATAGTACCACTGGAAGATGTCCATATTAATGAAAAGCACAACTTCGTACAGGAACCGTTAGAAAATGTGGATGGGAAAACTAAACAGTTACGACACAATAAAATTTCATTGGTAAAAGTTCGGTGGAATTCAAAATATGGACCCGAATTTACTTGGGAACAAAAGGACGAATTGCGAAAGAAATACCCACACCTGTTCCCTAGAAAGAAAACCGATGACACTTTGAATTTCGGGGACGAAATTTCTTAACGGGGGAAGAATGTGACATTCGTGACAAAATGAGGTATACTAAATTTACTACGTAGCGAGTAGACTATAAATAGGTTAATTCGTAGCGATTATGCGAGTAGCCGACCGATACTGATTATGTCCCGTATATATACTGAGGGGTCATATATGAGTTATATATGTTTTATAGCGGCTAACATAAGGATATTTAGTCCCCAGTACGTTTAAAACCGTTTAAACGAAAATGGTTTCGTTTAACGATACGCTATGACTTTAAACGCAATCGTTATCATCAAAACGAGCATTGTAGCATCCGTCAACAGAAAAAGATTATAAAACACTTATATGACATATTATAAGCAATCCGTGAAAATATTTTGGATTTTACAATGAGTCAGTACGTGTTTCTTATTTTATAAAAAGAGTCTAAAAAACACTAGTTTCCGCGCTGTTTTTCGCACTCGAACAAGTTTTATTGCGTAAAACCTGACCCAAATTATTCAAACCTTAGAAAATCTACTTCGTTCTTGTGTAATGGATTTCAAAGGGAACCCGGATCAATACCTCTCGCTCATTGAATTATCTTACAATAACAGTTACCACAGTAGTATACAACCAGCGCCGTATGAAGCATTATATGAGCGAAAATGTAGATCGCCACTTTGTTGGACAGAAGTGGGTGATACTCAAATTACAAGATCCGATTTTATTCAAGAAACCACCGATAAGACTCATAAGATTAAACGAAAGTTAAAGCGGCCCATGACCGACAGAAAAGCTATGCCGATGTTCGTAGAAAACCATTATCTTTTGAAATAGGCGACAAGGTGTTCTTGAAAGTATCGCCATGAAAAGGTGTTATAAGGTTTGGAAAGACTGGTAAGTTAGCCCCGAGATACATTGGGCCTTTCAATATCATTGTAAAAATTGGACCCGTAGCCTAACGACTGAAACTACCCTTTGAACTGAGTACCATTCACGATGTGTTTCATTTATCGAATCTGAAAAAGTGTCTGACTGATGAAACAACAATAGTACCACTGGAAGATGTCCATATTAATGAAAAGCACAACTTCGTACAGGAACCGTTAGAAAATGTGGATGGGAAAACTAAACAGTTACGACAAAATAAAATTTCATTGGTAAAAGTTCGGTGGAATTCAAAACAAGGACCCGAATTTACTTGGGAACAAAAGGACGAATTCCGAAAGAAATACCCACACCTGTTCCGTAGAAAGAAAACTGATGACACTTTGAATTTTTGGGACGAAATTTCTTAACGGGGGGAGAATGTGACATTCGTGACAAAACGAGGTATACTAAATTTACTACGTAGCGAGTAGACTATAAATCGGTTAATTCGTAGCGATTAAGCGAGTAGCCGACCGATACTGATTATGGCCCATACATATACTGAGTGGTCATATATGAGTTATATATGTATTATAGTGTCTAACAAAAGATTATTTAGTCCCCAGTACGTTTAAAACCGTTTAAACGAAAAAGGTTTCGTTTAACGATGCGCTATGACTTTAAACGCAATCGTTATCATCAAAACGAGCATTGTAGCATCCGTCAAGCCGAAAAAGATTTATAAAACACTTATATGACATGTTCTAAGAAATCCGTGAAAATATTTTGGATTTTTCAATGAGTCAGTACGTGTTTCTTATTTTATAAAAAGAGTCTAAAAAACACTAGTTTCCGCTCTGTTTTTCGCACTCGAATTAGTTTTCTTGCGTAAAACCTGACCCGAATTATTCAAACCTTAGAAGATCTACTTCTTTCTTGTGTACTGTATTTCAAAGGGAACCCGGATCAATACCTCTCGCTCGTTGAATTATCTTACAATAACAGTTACCACAGTAGTATACAACCAGCGCCGTATGAAGCATTATATGGGCGAAAATGTAGATCGCCACTTTTTTGGACAGAAGTGGGTGATACTCAATTTACAAGATCCGATTTTATTCAAGAAACCACCGATGAGACTCATAAGTGTTGGTGCATGATGTCAGTAGTTCAGTGTCTAGTGTCTGTAATCGCGTTTGTAATGTTTTATGTTTTGTATATGCGAAGTTGCTAACAAGTTCGCTGATATAGGTGAACTTGTTAGTCAAGCGAAGTTAGTGACAACTTCGCCTGAACATGCCAGGCGAAGTTGTCGTGTCTATATAAGGTTTAGGTTACGGCTTATTTCATAACGAACTTACATATAGTTTTCCAGAGAGTATTCGATAGAGAGAGTCTGTAATCAAGTGATCTTCGTATCACGTGTTTAAGGTTGGTATACAACGTGTTTGATTATCGTGTGTTAATCGTATTGTTTTCTATACTCGTAACGTCTTACGTAGGGATTCCGCACCTACGTAGAACGCGATATCTCGTGTAGATCCGGCTGGGAACCTACAATTGGTATTAGAGCATTTGCTCGATTGTGTGGTTCGGGATTATCACGCGGGTATAGAAATCGTTCCGTTCGACTATTCGCGGGACGAGTTTTCTGAGCTTTTGTGCTATACTCTCATCCTACAATCATAAACAACCCATAACACCTTCACACACCTCGAAAAACCCAGAAATCTAATCTGCAGAAACTTCGTGTTCATCAGGCGAAGTTGCCGTCACTGTTAGTAGGGTTTTGGCGAAGATATAAGGTTAAGCGAAGTTATCCACAACTTCGCCTACCTCTTCAAGTTCGCTTACCTCAAGCGAAGTTACCCACAACTTCGCCTACCTCCCAAGTTCGCTCAACTTAAGCGAAGTTATTCTCAAGTTCGCCAATCCAGCGAATTTAAGAAAGTGAGCGAAGTTACAAATTCACGCGAAGTTAAGTTTTAAGCGAAGTTATCCACAACTTCGCCTACAGAGCTGTTTGAAAATAAAATTTTTGATTTTCGGATTTCTTTGAGTTTCGGATTTCTTTGAGTTTTGAGAAAGATGTCTTCGATAACTTTCTTTTTAGGATTGCAGGTTGATCAGAAGAAAGACGGGATGTTCATTCATCAGACGAAGTATGTCCATGAGGTTCTCAAACGCTTCAAGATGGAGGACAACACTCCATATGATACTCCAGTCTGCGTCAATCACAAATTGGGTGCTGATTCAGACAACGATGCAGACGTGGACCCAACCCAATATCGGGCAATTATAGGTTCTTTAATGTACTTAACTGCTTCTAGGCCTGATATAATGTTTGCTGTTTGTCTTTGTGCACGCTTTCAGGCAAACCCAAAAGAATCTCATTTGAAGGGTGCGAAGAGGATACTGCGGTATCTCAAGGGCAAACCGAAGCTGGGGTTGTGGTACCCGAGAGGAGGAGACTTGGAGCTAGTCGTTTACACAGATTCTGATTATGGAGGGTGCAATCAGAGTCGGAAATCTACAACTGGTGGATGTCAGTTTCTTGGTGGCAGATTGGTGTCGTGGCAATGCAAGAAGCAGACTTCAGTCGCAATTTCAACCTGTGAAGCAGAATACATGGCAGCATCCAACTGCTGCTCCCAGGTTCTTTGGATTCAACAACAGTTGCGCGACTATGGTCTGAATTTCTCACTTACTCCTATTTGCATTGATAACACTGCTGCTATCTCAGTAACTAACAATCCCGTGAAGCACAGTAAAACTAAACATATTGACATACGTCATCATTTTATACGGGATTGTGCTGAGAAGAAGCTGATTGTGCTCGAAAAGGTTGACACGTTAGATAATTTCGCTGACTTGTTCACGAAAGCGTTTGACAAAACTAGATTTCAAAACCTTGTTGAGCTGAATGGGATGATCAATCCCGAGTAACCGTGCTTTCTATGTTTTTTTTTTAAAAAAAGAAAAAGAAAAAAAAAACGTCACTATCGCTTAGAATTATGTCGGTTGCCTTAGTTTGATGGACATTTCTTCGGATATGTTTGGTCCTCATTTCTACTTGTAGAATCTGAGGATAGCCATTAACCAGATGACTGAGAGTGACCGGGGCGGTTTATGATGTGTTTTTATTCTTTCGTTGAAAATTAGTCGATCATACTTAGTTAGAAGGACACATACTTGTATGTGGTCGGTCCAGCTGATCCATTGGATCTACGGGATAGCCGTTTATCGGAAGATTTTGTTTTTGTCGGGACGATTGAAGTTAAAAATTTTTTTCTTTTCTTTTCGGGAAATGAAATTATTTTTCAAGTCTACTACTTCGTAAGAAGTTACTTTACTATGTTTAACAGAAAATTGATCCAACCTTGGAAAGTGATAGATATACTGATTCTGTGTGCTTAACTAGTGAAGTTATTAGGCTTAATAGACTTTAGAACAGTCATTGTATGTCATGGTAGCTTTTTATGGTGCGTAAAAGTAGAAGTGATACTAACTAAATCTACTCGATTTTACGTGGAAACTCCTTAAGAGTTGTGCATGTCTTCATAAATATCTTTCCGAATGATAGGCAGAAAAGTGATTACCCAGTCATACACGCGCCCGTAAGTGTTCTGATTCCCGTGAAGATAGAGTGTCAAGACGCTGCAGTGATCCAGATTCGGGACTTGCAGTTATTTTCTACTTGAAGTTGTGTATATACATGTTAGTTAAAAAAAAATAATAATAATAATTCATAAGGTTAATGATTCTCCATCAAGACGCAAGAAGTTGAACGGGAAACAGAGTCTAAGATCGAAGAGTAATTACTACTTAATCAGACACTACGGGTCGAGGTCAATTCGGAGTGACTTGGGGAAAGCCAAATACGATTTGAGAATAGATAGGAGGCATCATAATCTCTGAGTTGTTGCCCACTTAAGTTTTGAGCTTAATTGAACCTAACTCGTATCACAGAAACGATGAAAACCATTTTAAGTATATTACCTGTTTACAACCTGTTTCTTTATGTCATAATACAGCTGAACACGGATCTGTGTGACAGTCACGAAATTAGTATGATTCCTGTTCGGATCTTTTCTAAAACATGGTAGTCCCTGTCGAGACTGAAATTTGATCCCGTGTACCTTTATTTTAAAAGTTTTTCTATTTTTGGAGTTGTATGATTTTATACCTGGTTACTTGGTCTTGATCATTTCATTTAACGCTTTAAAGGATGTTTTAAAACTTAATTACAAATTGTTTAAATTATGGGGTTTGTTTTGAAAAATTTTAATATCAGCGAAGTTCGGCATAACTTCGCCTGATAGGCGAAGTTATCCACAACTTCGCCGATACATCTGTGGCCCTATATAAGGAAGTTTTAAGGTCAGACTTGATCATTATTTCAAAATCAGCGAACTTATCTTCTGTCAACCTAGGCGAACTTATTGATTCTATTTCATCAATCAATCTGTGTTTCTTTCTCGATTTCATTGTCGATTAAAGGTGTGTAGGGTTCTTTTATCATATAATCTCTGTCTTTTGAGGTTAAACATCGGTCGTTTAGACTCGATTAACGACCTCGATCATTCGAACCTTAAACACTCAGTTTCAAACCTGTTATTACGTGTTCGTAATATACCTGAACGTATAAAACTTCATAAAATCATGTGTTACGGAGTCCTCGATCTCCAATTTCATCATCTACACGTCGTTCGATAAACCTATCTGTTGCCGATTCGATTTCGGCGAAGTTACAGTTTCGCCTGAGGTTTATCTTAAGAGGCGATGTTGTGATTAGGCGAAGTTCTCATTAACTTCGCCTGGACCATTTTACATAACAGTTATCAGACGAAGTTCAAGTTGAAGCGAAGTTGTTTCCCAACTTCGCCTCACCTTTAACTTCGCCTGTACATAATAGATCACAACTTCGCTCATGGAAACAGGCGAACTTGTGATTCGCTTTGACGTTTATCTAACTTAACCTGTTTGCTGCAGATATGGCTGCTGTTGCTGGAGCAGGTGGTGCAGGCGGTGATGACGGAGGTGATCAACAAAGACAGTTCTTCCCGGGTCACAACATGTATATCACCTTAGACCCGGAGGCGAGCGGAGTTGATGATTTCCGCGAAATCATCACATTTCTGTTACGCTCGAGGATATTCCACGCCATTACAACAACTCTGCCGATATCCTTACCCAACATTGAGGATTTCTGGCAGACCGTGGAATATGACTGTAGAGTCGAACCCCCGGTGATGCGCGCAACAGTAAACAATCAGAATGTTCAATTCTCTTCTGAACATATCCGGGCGGCTCTGCGGTTTGGAAATGAAACAAGGGATGACCCGACAGAGTTTGTAGCTCCTTTCCGTGATGGAGCATTTTTGAGGATGGGTTATTCTGGTCCCTTGGGGGATTCGCAGAGAAGGAAGGGATTTCTGCTTGACCAGTGGCGCTTTCTCATGCATGTTATGATAGTATGCATGTCAGGGAGAAAGGCGGGCACTGATGGCATGGGCGCGACCATGCAGTCAGCGATGACTGCTCTGACTTACAACAAGCGATTCAGCTTTAGTCAGATGGTCTTTTATGAGATTGATCGTCAAAGAAGAGCGATGGGGCGTGAGCGATTTATCATGTATCCAAGATTTCTACAAATGATCTTGAATCATGTTGCTCCAACGCTTCCTCAGCGCCGTCCGATCCGATATGTTGAGAGTGTGAACAAACGGATCTTCGCCCAATGCAGATCCTCCAGTGCGAGGAGCAAACCTGAGCTTCGTCCTCGCCATACTCCACTATTTGGGTACTTAATCAACCGGGGTATGTGCCTGCTCTTGGGGATGAGTTTAGGGACCCGGCACCACAACAGGCAGGAGCACCTCAAGCTATACCTGCTGCTCCTGTTGTGTCACCAGAGGAGAATGTGGACCTTGATGCAGAATTTGGTGGTCAAGGCTTCTTTGATATGGATCGGGTGGATCCAGAGGAGAATGTACAGGTCCCAGTTGAACGTGCTTCGACTGTCAGTGTTACTAGGACAGCTGCTATGGCGGCTGGTTCTGATTCTGATGATGAAGTGGCAGAGGCGAGAAGGATTATGGTAACTCGAGAAGGACTACATGGGAAAAGAAAGATAACAGATGATGATGACGAGTCAGACTATGAGGAAGAGGTACAACAGTTGATAAGGAGGTCAAGAAGGGAACGGATAGGTGCTGGATCAGGAGCCGGTGAGAGCTCTAGGGTGGTACGTTTCACTCCACCAGCACTATCCGGTATGACAATGGTTCCCTCATCACTACAGGTTACAAGGCCAAGCGCTACGGGTGTTCCCGTAGTGGCTACCTCATCTACTTTTGGCCTCCCACCCACTACTTTCCAACTTTCGACTCCTGTGATCGTTTCATTGCCGCCTCCGACCGTTACTCCATCGAAGGTCGTGGCACAATTTATAGAGTCGACTGTTGTGGCCACTGCAGGGCTATCGGTGACGATACCACCTGCGGTTACGTCTATTTCTACTTCTGAGGTCCCGGTGACATCAGAAATCCCTCCTCAGTACACTCAAGACATATCACATATGAGGTTCGATTTCGATGCAACCCTCTCAGACTCAGAACGAATAGCAGCACTTGAACGGGTTGTGGCAGAACAATTAAGGGTGAATCTTATCCAGACCCAGGCTATTCAACGCCTAGTTGCAGAGAATCAGATGCAGTCGTCCCTGCTGGTAGAACATGGAAAAATCATAGATGCTCTGAAGGAGTTCTTGGCATCTCAGGGGAAGACGAGCTGTAAAGGCGATGAGTTGAGGACCAAGAGAAGGAATGATAGAGACGATGATCCCAATGCGTCGAAAGATGCAGGTGGTGAGCTACCAAGAACTCATCAAGCTCTTGGAACTTCCATAACTCAGGGGGAGTCGACATCTGCAGCTGGTGGTGATGATGTGGTGGTGGTTGACGTAGAGGAGATGGATGATGTTTTGGTTGGTGATGATGATATACTACCGAGTGATGTGATAGAGAAAATTGGTGAAGAGATTGTGATTGATACAGAGATAGAAGAGGGAGAGATAGTTGAGGAAAATATTGAGCATGACATACCGCAAGTCGAGAACGTAGATATGAGTCAACGGATTGGGAATGATGAGTCTGAATGGGAAGAGCAGCCTAGGTGGAAGGAAGGCTATGCTCAGTGGTTCGTCAAAACGAAGAAACCGGCGGTCCCTACAATGTTTAAGAAGAGTTACAACATTAAAGGCTATGTTGAAGCGAAGAAAGGGATTATATGCTGGATATATGATGAGCAGTTGAGGCTCTTCGTGATTAAAAGGTATGACGGTGTTCAGTACTTTAGAAGGATGTTAAGATCGTTGAATACACTGCCAGAATGTGAAGTGAAAGACTTAGCCAGATTGGGATTGATAAACAGAAGTGACGATAATATGGCTAGAGTCATTGGGAAAATTGTGTGGAAAGAAAGTATAAAAGAGAAGAAATTTGAGCTGTTAAAACCACAAAAGGGAAAACTTGTTGAAGACAAGGATAGAGGTTTGAGAGCTGATGGAAAACCTTGGATGATTATGAAGTATAAACCGATCCGGTGCCTTAAAGATGTACCGATGAAACTAATGCCTAAGGATGTGCTTAAAGAACTAAAGTGGTGGTTTGTAGATTGTGAGACAGCTGAGGCAGTGATGGAAGACGAGGATGAACAAGAGGTGCTAAGAGTTTACGATCCGATGCATTTGGTAAACTTATCGCAAGCTGATCTGCAGGTGCTCAATGCGAAGAAAATCTTTTATATTCCTGCTTGGAAAGACAAAGCGAAGAAATATCAAAGGGTTTTCTCTGTTTGTGTTCGAGAAGGAGTGCCTGCGTGAAGATACAAGGTTGAAGATTACAAGACACATGTTTGAAGCTAAAGAGATGAAGCTACTGCCAAGGGGGAGTCTGTTGGTGCATGATGTAAGTAGTTCAGTGTCTAGTGTCTGTAATCGCGTTTGTAATGTTTTATGTTTTGTATAAGAGAAGTTGCTAACAAGTTCGCTGATATAGGCGAACTTGTTAGTCAAGCGAAGTTAGTGACAACTTCGCCTGAACATGCCAGGCGAAGTTGTCGTGTCTATATAAGGTTTAGGTTACGGCTTATTTCATAACGAACTTACATATAGTTTTCCAGAGAGTATTCGAGAGAGAGAGTCTGTAATCAAGTGATCTTCGTATCACGTGTTTAAGGTTGGCATACAACGTGTTTGATTATCGTGTTACGTCTTACGTAGGGATACAGTGTTTGGCATACAGTGTGTTAATCGTATTGTTTTCTATACTCGTAACGTCTTACGTAGGGATTCCGCACCTACGTAGAACGCGATATCTCGTGTAGATCCGGCTGGGAACCTACAATAAGATTAAACGAAAGTTAAAGCGGCCCATGACCGACAGAAAAGCTATGCCGATGTTCGTAGAAAACAATTATATTTTGAAATAGGCGACAAGTTGTTCTTGAAAGTATCGCCATGGAAAGGTGTTATAAGGTTTGAAAAGACTGGTAAGTTAGCCCTGAGATACATTGGGCCTTTCAATATCATTGTAAAAATTGGACCCGTAGCCTAACGACTGAAACTACCCTTAGAACTGAGTACCATTCACGATGTGTTTCATGTATCGAATCTGAAAAAGTGTCTGACTGATGAAACAACAATAGTACCACTGGAAGATGTCCATATTAATGAAAAGCTCAGCTTCGTACAGGAACCGTTAGAAAATGTGGAGGGAAAACTATACAGTTACGACAAAATAAAATTTCATTGGTAAAAGTTCGGTGGAATTCAAAACAAGGACCCGAATTTACTTGGGAACAAAAGGACGAATTCCGAAAGAAATACCCACACCTGTTCCGTAGAAAGAAAACTGATGACACTTTGAATTTCGGGGACGAAATTTCTTAACGGGGGGAGAATGTGACATTCGTGACAAAACGAGGTATACTAAATTTACTACGTAGCGTGTAGACTATAAATCGGTTAATTCGTAGCGATTAAGCGAGTAGCCGACTGATACTGATTATGGCCCGTACATATACTGAGTGGTCATATATGAGTTATATATGATTATAGTGGCTAACAAAAGATTATTTAGTCCCCAGTACGTTTAAAACCATTTAAACGAAAAAGGTTTCGTTTAACGATACGCTATGACTTTAAACGCAATCGTTATCATCAAAACGAGCATTGTAGCATCCGTCAAGCCGAAAAAGATTTATAAAACACTTATATGACATGTTCTAAGAAATCCGTGAAAATATTTTGGATTTTACAATGAGTCAGTACGTGTTTCTTATTTTACAAAAAGAGTCTAAAAACACTAGTTTCCGCGCTGTTTTTCGCACTCGAATTAGTTTTCTTGCGTAAAACCTGACCAGAATTTTTCAAACCTTAGAAGATCTACTTCGTTCTTGTGTACTGGATTTCAAAGGGAACCCGGATCAATAACTCTCGTTCATTGAATTATCTTACAATAACAGTTACCACAGTAGTATACAACTAGCACCGTATGAAGCATTATATGGGCGAAAATGTAGATCGCCACTTTGTTGGACAGAAGTGGGTGATACTCAAATAACAAGATCCGATTTTATTCAAGAAACCACCGATAAGACTCATAAGATTAAACGAAATTAAAGCCGCCCATGACCGACAGAAAAGCTATGCCGATGTTCGTAGAAAACCATTATCTTTTGAAATAGGCGAAAAGGTGTTCCTGAAAGTATCGCCATGGAAAGGTGTTATGTGGTTTGAAAAGACTGGTAATTTAGCCCTGAGATACATTGGGCCTTTCAATATCATTGTAAAAATTGGACCCGTAGCCTAACGACTGAAACTACCCTAAGAACTGAGTACCATTCACGATGTGTTTCATGTCTCGAATCTGAAAAAGTGTCTGACTGATGAAACAACAGTAGTACCACTGGAAGATGTCCATATTAATGAAAAGCTCAACTTCGTACAGGAACCGTTAGAAAATGTGGATGGGAAAACTAAACAGCTACGACACAATAAAATTTCATTGGTAAAAGTTCGGTAGAATTCAAAACAAGGACCCGAATTTACTTGGGAACAAAAGGACGAATTCCGAAAGAAATACCCACACCTGTTCCCTAGAAAGAAAACTGATGACACTTTGAATTTCGGGGACGGAATTTCTTAACGGGGGGAGAATGTGACATTCGTGACAAAACGAGGTATACTAAATTTACAACGTAGCGAGTAGATTATAAATCGGTTAATTCGTAGCGATTAAGCGAGTAGCCGACCGATACTGATTATGGCCCGTACATATACTGAGTGGTCATATATGAGTTATATATGTATTATAGTGGCTAACATAAGGATATTTAGTCCCCAGTACGTTTAAAACCGTTTAAACGAAAAAGGTTTCGTTTAACGATACGCTATGACTTTAAACACAATCGTTATCATCAAAACGAGCATTGTAGCATCCGTCAAGCCGAAAAAGATTTATAAAACACTTATATGACATGTTCTAAGAAATCCGTGAAAATATTTTGGATTTTCTAATGAGTCAGTACGTGTTTCTTATTTTATAAAAAGAGTCTAAAAACACTAGTTTCCGCGCAGTTTTTCGCACTCGAATTAGTTTTCTTGCGTAAAACCTGACCCGAATTGTTCAAACCTTAGAAGATCTACTTCGTTCTTGTGTACTGGATTTTAAAGGGAACCCGGATCAATACCTCTCGCTCATTGAATTATCTTACAATAACAGATACCACAGTAGTATACAACCAGCGCCGTTTGAAGCATTATATGGGCGAAAATGTGGATCGCCACTTTGTTGGACAGAAGTGGGTGATACTCAAATTACAAGATCTGATTTTATTCAAGAAACCACCGATAAGACTCATAAGATTAAACAAAAGTCAAAGCCGCCCATGACCGACAGAAAAGCTATGCCGATGTTCGTAGAAAACCATTATCTTTTGAAATAGGCGACAAGGTGTTCTTGAAAGTATCGCCATGGAAAGGTGTTATAAGGTTTGAAAAGACTGGTAAGTTAGCCCTGAGATACATTGGGCCTTTCAATATCATTGTAAAAATTGGACCCGTAGCCTAACGACTGAAACTACCCTTAGAACTGAGTACCATTCACGATGTGTTTCATTTATCGAATCTGAAAAAGTGTCTGACTGATCAAACAACAATAGTACCACTGGAAGATGTCCATATTATTGAAAAGCTCAACTTCGTACAGGAACCGTTAGAAAATGTGGATGGGAAAACTAAACAGTTACGACACAATAAAATTTCATTGGTAAAAGTTCGGTGGAATTCAAAACAAGGACCCGAATTTTACTTGGGAACAAAAGGACGAATTCCGAAAGAAATACCCACACATGTTCCCTAGAATGAAAACCGATAACAAATCGAATTACGGGGACGAAATTTCTTAACGGGGAGAGAATGTGACATTCGTGACAAAACGAGGTATACTAAATTTACTACGTAGCGAATAGACTATAAATCGGTTAATTCGTAGCGATTAATCGAGTAACCGACCGATACTGATTATGGCTCGTATATATACTGAGGGGTCATATATGAGTTATATATGTATTATAGCTGCTAACATAAAGATATTTAGTCCCCAATACGTTTAAAACTGTTTAAACGAAAATGGTTTCGTTTAACGATACGCTATGACTTTAAACGCAATCGTTATCATCAAAACGAGCATTGTAGCATCCGTCAAACGAAAAAGATATATCAAACACTTATATGACATGTTTTAAGCAATCCGTGAAAATATTTTGGATTCTACAATGAGTCGGTACGTGTTTCTTATTTTACAAAAAGAGGCTGAAAAACACTAGTTTTCGCCCTGTTTTTCGCACTCGAACTAGTTTTATTGCGGAAAAACTGACCCGAATTATTCAAACCTTAGAAGTTCTACTTCGTTCTTGTGTAATAGATTTCAAAGGGAACTGGGATCAATACCTCTCGTTTATTGAATTCTCATATAGTAACATTTACCACAGTAGTATACAACCAGCGCCGTATGAAGCATTATATGGGCGAAAATGTATATCGCCTCTTTGTTAGACAGAAGTGGGTGATACTCAAATTACAAGATCCGATTTAATTCAAGAAAGCACCGATAAGACTCTTAAGATTAAACGGAAGTTTAAGCCTCCCATGACCGAGAGAAAAGCTATGCCGATGTTCGTAGAAAACCATTATGTTTGAAATAGGCGACAAGGTTTTCTTGAAAATATCCCCATGAAAAGGTGTTATAAGGATTGGAAAGACTGGTAAGTTAGCCCTGAGATACATTGGGCCTTTCGAGATCATTGTAAAAATTGGACCCGTAGCCTACCGACTGAAACTACCATTAGAACTGAGTATCATTCACGATGTGTTTCATGTATCGAATCTGAAAAAGTGTCTGACTGATGAAACAACAATAGTACCACTGAAAGATGTCCTTATTAATGAAAAGCTCAACTTCGTACAGGAACCGGTAGAAAATGTGGATGGGAAAACTAAACAGTTACGACACAATAAAATTTCATTGGTAAAAGTTCGGTGGAATTCAAAACAAGGACCCGAATTTACTTGGGAACAAAAGGACGAATTCAGAAAGAAATACCCGCACATGTTCCCTAGAAAGAAAACCGATGACAAATCGAATTACGGGGACGAAATTCCTTAACGGGGAGAGAATGTGACATTCGTGACAAAACGGGGTATACTAAATTTACTACGTAGCGAGTAGACTATAAATCGGTTAATTCGTAGCGATTAAGCGAGTAACCGACCGATTCTGATTATGGTCCGTATATATACTGAGAGGTCATATATGAGTTATATATGTATTATAGCGTCTAACATAAGGATATTTAGTCCCCAGTACATTTAAAACCGTTTAAACGAAAATGGTTTCGTTTATCTATAAGCTATGACTTTAAACGCAATCGTTATCATCAAAACGAGCATTGTAGCATCCGTCAACCGAAAAAGATTTATAAAACACTTATATGACATGTTCTAAGAAATCCGTGAAAATATTTTGGATTTTACAATGAGTCAGTACGTGTTTCTTATTTTACAAAAAGAGGCTAAAAAACAATTGTTTTCGCACTGTTTTTCGCACTCGAACTAGTTTTATTGCGGAAAACCTGACCCGAATTATTCAAACCTTAGAAGATCTACTTCGTTCTTGTGTAATGGATTTCAAAGGGAACTGAGATCAATACCTCTCGCATATTGAATTCTCTTACTGTAACATTTACCACAGTAGTATACAACCAGCGCCATATGAAGCATTATATGGGCGAAAATATAGATCGCCTCTTTGTTGGACAGAAGTGGGTGATACTCAAATTACTAGTTCCGATTTAATTCAAGAAAGCACCGATAAGACTCTTAAGATTAAACGAAAGTTAAAGCCTCCCATGACCGACAGAAAAGCTATGCCGATGTTCGTAGAAAACCATTATCTTTTGAAATAGGCGACAAGGTGTTCTTGAAAGTATTGCCATGAAAAGGTGTTATAAGGTTTGGAAAGACTGGTAAGTTAGCCCCGAGATACATTGGGCCTTTCGAGATCATTGTAAAAATTGGACCCGTAGCCTACCGACTGAAACTACCCTTAGAACTAAGTACCATTCACGATGTGTTTCATGTATCGAATCTGAAAAAGTGTCTGACTGATGAAACAACAATAGTACCACTGAAAGATGTCCTTATTAATGAAAAGCTCAACTTCGTACAGGAACCGGTAGAAAATGTGGATGGGAAAACTAAACAGTTACGACACAATAAAATTTCATTGGTAAAAGTTCGGTGGAATTCAAAACAAGGACCCGAATTTACTTGGGAACAAAAGGACGAATTCCGAAAGAAATACCCGCACATGTTCCCTAGAAAGAAAACCGATGACAAATCGAATTATGGGGACGAAATTTCTTAACGGGGAGAGAATGTGACATTCATGACAAAACGAGGTATACTAAATTTACTACGTTGCGAGTAGACTATAAATCGGTTAATTCGTAGCGATTAAGCGAGTAACCGACCAATACTGATTATGGCCCGTATATATACTGAGGGGTCATATATGAGTTATATATGTATTATAGCGGCTAACATAAGGATATTTAGTCCCCAGTACATTTAAAACCGTTTAAACGAAAATGGTTTCGTTTATCTATAAGCTATGACTTTAAACGCAATCTTTATCATCAAAACGAGCATTGTAGCATCCGTCAACCGAAAAAGATTTATAAAACACTTATATGACATGTTCTAAGAAATCCGTGAAAATATTTTGGATTTTACAATGAGTCAGTACGTGTTTCTTATTTTACAAAAAGAGGCTAAAAAACAATAGTTTTCGCACTGTTTTTCGCACTCGAACTAGTTTTATTGCGGAAAACCTGACCCGAATTATTCAAACCTTAGAAGATCTACTTCTTTCTTGTGTAATGGATTTCAAAGGGAACTGAGATCAATACCTCTCGCTTATTGAATTCTCTTACTGTAACATTTACCACAGTAGTATACAACCAGCGCCATATGAAGCATTATATGGGCGAAAATATAGATCGCCTCTTTGTTGGACAGAAGTGGTTGATACTCAAATTACAAGATCCGATTTAATTCAAGAAAGCACCGATAAGACTCTTAAGATTAAACGAAAGTTAAAGCCTCCCATGACCGACAGAAAAGCTATGCCGATGTTCGTAGAAAACCATTTTCTTTTGAAATAGGCAACAAGGTGTTCTTGAAAGTATCGCCATGAAAAGGTGTTATAAGGTTTGGAAAGACTGGTAAGTTAGCCCCGAGATACATTGGGCCTTTCGAGATCATTGTAAAAATTGGACCCGTAGCCTACCGACTGAAACTACCCTTACCATTCAGGATGTGTTTCATGTATCGAATCTGAAAAAGTGTCTGACTGATGAAAAACAATAGTACCACTGGAAGATATCCATATTAATGAGAAGCTCAACTTCGTACATGAACCGGTAGAATATGTGGATGGGAAAACTAAACATTTACGACACAATAAAATTTCATTGGTAAAAGTTCGGTGGAATTCAATACAAAGACCCGAATTTACTTGGGAACAAAAGGACGAATTCCGAAAGAAATACCCACACATGTTCCCTAGAAAGAAAACCGATGACACATCGAATTTCGGGGACGAAATTTCTTAACGGGGGGAAAATGTGACATTCATGACAAAACGAGGTATACTAAATTTACTACGTAGCGAGTAGACTATAAATCGGTTAATTCGTAGCGATTAAGCGATTAGCGGACCGATACTGATTATGGCCCGTATATATACTGAGGGGTCGTATATGAGTTATATATGTATTATAGTGGCTAATATAAGGATATTTAGTCCCCAGTACGTTTAAAACCGTTTAAACGAAAAAGGTTTCGTTTAACGATACGCTATGACTATAAACGCAATCGTTATCATCAAAACGAGCATTGTAGCATTCGTCAAGCCGAAAAAGATTTATAAAACACTTATATGACATGTTCTAAGAAATCCGTAAAAATATTTTGGATTTTACAATGAGTCAGTACGTGTTTCTTATTTTATAAAAAGAGTCTAAAAAACACTAGTTTTCCGCGCTGTTTTTCGCACTCGAAATAGTTTTCTTGCCTAAAACCTGACCCGAATTGTTCAAACCATAGAAGATCTACTTCGTTCTTGTGTACTGGATTTCAAAGGGAACCCGGATCAATATCTTACTATAACAGTTACCACAGTAGTATACAACCAGCGCGGTATGAAGCATTATATGGGCGAAAATGTAGATCGCCACTTTGTTGGACAGAAGTGGGTGAAACTCAAATTACAAGATACGATTTTATTCAAGAAACCACCGATAAGATTCATAAGATTAAACGAAAGTTAAAGTCGCCCATGACCGACAGAAAAGCTATGCCGATGTTCGTAGAAAACCATTATATTTTGAAATAGGCGACAAGGTGTTCTTGAAAGTATCGCCATGGAAAGGTGTTATAAGGTTTGGAAAGACTGGTAAGTTAGCCCCGAGATACATTGGGCCTTCGAGATCATTGTAAAAATTGGACCCGTAGCCTACCGACTAAAACTACCCTAAGAACTGAGTACCATTCACGATGTGTTTCATGTATAGAATCTGAAAAAGTGTCTGACTGATGAAACAACAATAGTACCATTGGAAGATGTCCATATTAATAAAAAGCTCAACTTGATACAGGAACCGGTAGAAAATGTGGATGGGAAAACTAAACTGTTACGACACAATAAAATTTAATTGGTAAAAGTTCGGTGGAATTCAAAACAAGGACCCGAATTTACTTGGGAACAAAAGGACGAATTCTGAAAGAAATACCCACACATGTTCCCTAGAAAGATAACCGATGACACATCGAATTTCGGGGACGAAATTTCTTAACGGGGGGGAGAATGTGACATTCGTGACAAAACGAGGTATACAAAATTTACTACGTAGTGAGTAGACTATAAATCGGTTAATTCGTAGCGATTAAGCGAGTAACCGGCCGATACTGATTCAGGCCCGTATATATATTGTGGGATCATATATGAGTTATATATGTATTATTGTGGCTAACATGAGGATATTTAGGCCCCAGTACGTTGAAAACCGTTTAAACGAAAAAAGGTTTCGTTTAACGGTACGCTATGACTTTAAACGCAATCATTAACATCAAAACAAGCATTGTAGCATCCGTCAAGCCGAAAAAGATTTTTAAAACACTTATATGCCATGTTCTAAGAAATCCGTGAAAATATTTTGGATTTTTACAATGAGTCAGTACGTGTTTCTTATTTTACAAAAATAGGCTGAAAAACACTCGTTTTTCGCACTCTAATTAGTTTTCTAACGAAAAACCTGAGCCGAATTATTCAAACCTTAGAATATCTACTTTGTGCATGTGAACTGGATTTCAAAGGAAAATGGGATCAACATCTCCCGCTCATTGAATTCTCTTACAATAACAGTTACCACAGTAGTATACAAGCAGGGCCGTATGAAGCATTTTATGGGCGAATATGCAGATCTCGCCACTTTGTTGGACAGAAGTGGGTGATACTCAAATTACAAGATCCGATTTAATTCAAGAAACCACCGATAAGACTCATAATATTATACGAAAGTTAAACTCGCCCATGACCGACAGAAAAGCTATGCCGATGTTAGAAGAAAACCATTATCTTTTGAAATAGGCAACAAGGTGTTCTTGAAAGTATCGCCATGGAAAGGTGTTATAAGGTTTGAAAAGACTGGTAAGTTAACCCGAGATACATTGGGCCTATCGAGATCATTGCAAAAATTGTACCCATAGCCTATCGACTGAAACTACCCTTAGAACTGACTACCATTCACAATGTGTTTCATGTATCGAATGTAAAAAAGTGTCTGACTGATGAAACAACAATAGTACCATTGGAAGATGTCCATATTAATGAAAAGCTCAACTTCGTATAGGAACCGGTAGAAAATGTGGATGGGAACACTAAACAGTTACGACACAATAAAATTTCATTGGTAAAAGTTCGGTGGAATTCAAAACAAGGACCCGAATTTACTTGGGAACAAAAGGACGAATACCGAAAGAAATACCCAAACCTGTTCCCTTGAAATAAAACTGATGACACATGGAATTTCGGGGACAAAATTTCTTAACGGGGGGAGAATGTGACATTCGTGACAGAAGGAGGTATACTAAATTTACTAAGTAGCGAGTGGACTATTAATCGGTTAATTCGTAGCGATTAAGCGAGTAACCGACAGATACTGATTATGACCCGTATGTATACTGAGGGGTCATATATGAGTTATATATGTATTATAGTGGCTAACATAAGGATATTTAGGCCCCAGTACGTTTAAAAACATTTAAACGAAAAAGGTTTCGTTTAACGATACGCTATGAGTTTAAACGCAATCGTTAAAAACAAAATAACTCTTGTAGCATCCGTCAAGCCGAAAAAGATTTGTAAAACACTTATATTTCATGTTCTAAGCAATCCGTTAAAAATATTGGATTTTTACAATGAGTCAGTACGTGTTTCTTATTTTACAAAAATTGGCTGAAAAACACTCGTTTTTCGCACTCGAATTAGTTTTCTAACGAAAAACCTGACCTGAATTATTCAAACCGTAGAGTATCTACTTTGTGCTTGTGAAATGGATTTCAAAGGAAAATGGGATCAACATCTCCCCCTCATTGAATTCTCTTACAATAACAGTTACCACAGTAGTATACAAGCAGGGCCGTATGAAGCATTTTATGGGCGAATATGCAGATCGCCACTTTGTTGGACAGAAGTGGGTGATACTCAAATTACAAGATCCGATTTAATTCAAGAAATCACCGATAAGACTCATAATATTAAAGGCAAGTTAAAGCCGCCCATGACCGACAGAAAAGCTATGCCGATGATCGAAGAAAACCATTATCTTTTGAAATAAGCGACAAGGTGTTCTTGAAAGTCGCCATGGAAAGGTGTTATAAGGTTGGAAAAGACTGGTAAGTTAGCCCGAGATACATTGGGCCTATCGATTGCAAAAATTGTACCCGTAGCCTATCGACTGAAACTACCCTTAGAACTGAGTACCATTCATAATGTGTTTCATGTATCGAATGTGAAAAAGTGTCTGACTGATGAAACAACAATAGTACCATTGGAAGATGTCCATATTAATGAAAAGCTCAACTTCGTACAGGAACCGGTAGAAAATGTGAACGGGAAAACTAAACAGTTACGACACAGTAAAATTTCATTGGTAAAAGTTCGGTGGAATTCAAAACAAGGACCCGAATTTACTTGGGAACAAAAGGACGAATTCCGAAAGAAATACCCACACCTGTTCCCTTGAAATAAAACCGATGACACATGGAATTTCGGGGAAAAAATATCTTAACGGGGGGAGAATGTGACATTCGTGACAAAACGAGGTATACTAAATTTACTACGTAGCGAGTAGACTATTAATCGGTTAATTCGTAGCGATTAAGCGAGTAACCGACCGATACTGATTATGGCCCGTATGTATACTGAGGGGTCTTATATGAGTTATATATGTATTATAGTGGCTAACATAAGGATATTTAGTCCCCAGTACGTTTAAAACCGTTTAAACGAAAAAGGTTTCGTTTAACGATACGCTATGTGTTTAAATGCAATCGTTATCATCAAAACGAGCATTGTAGCATCCGTCAAGCCGAAAAAATTTATAAAACACTTATATGTCATGTTCTAAGCAATCCGTGAAAAATATTGGATTTTTACAATGAGTCAGTACGTGTTTCTTATTTTACAAAAATAGGCTGAAAAACACTCGTTTTTCGCACTCGAATTAGTTTTCTAACGAAAAACCTTACCTGAATTATTCAAACCGTAGAATATCTACTTTGTGCTTGTGAACTGGATTTCAAAGGAAAATGGGATCAACATCTCCCGCTCATTGAATTCTCTTACAATAACAGTTACCACAGTAGTATACAAGCAGGGCCGTATGAAGCATTTTATGGGCGAATATTCAGATCGCCACTTTGTTGGACAGAAGTGGGTGATACTCAAATTACAAGATCCGATTCAATTCAAGAAATCACCGATAAGACTCATAATACTAAACGCAAGTTAAAGCCGCCCATGACCGACAGAAAAGCTATGCCGATGTTCGAAGAAAACCATTATCTTTTAAAATAGGCGACAAGGTGTTCTTGAAAGTATCGCCATTGAAAGGTGTTATAAGGTTGGAAGAGACTGGTAAGTTAGCCCGAGATACATTGGGCCTATCGAGATCATTGCAAAAATTGTACCCGTATCCTATCGACTGAAACTACCCTTAGAACTGAGTACCATTCACAATGTGTTTCATGTATCGAATGTGAAAAAGTGTCTGACTGATGAAACAACAATAGTACCATTGGAAGATGTCTATATTAATGAAAAGCTCAACTTCGTACAGGAACCGGTAGAAAATGTGGATGGGAACACTAAACAGTTACGACACAGTAAAATTTCATTGGTAAAAGTTAGGTGGAATTCAAAACAAGGACCCGAATTTACTTGGGAACAAAAGGACGAATTCCGAAAGAAATACCCACACCTGTTCCCTTGAAATAAAACCGATGACACATCGAATTTCGGGGACGAAATTTCTTAACGGGGGGAGAATGTGACATTCGTGACAGTAAGGTATACTAAATTAACTACGTAGCGAGTAGACTTTTAATCGGTTAATTCGTAGCGATTAAGCGAGTAACCGACCGATACTGATTATGGCCCGTATGTATACTGATGGGTCATACATGAGTTATATATGTATTATAGTGGCTAACATAAGGATATTTAGGCCCCAGTACGTTTAAAACCGTTTAAACTAAAAAGGTTTCGTTTAACGATACGCTATGACTTTAATCGCAATCGTTATCATCAAAACGAGCATTGTAACATCCGTCAAGCCGAAAAAAATTTATAAAACAATTATATAACATGTTCTAAGAAATCCATGAAAATATTTTGGATTTTACAATGAGTCAGTACGTGTTTCTTATATTACAAAAAGAGGCTGAAAAACACTAGTTTACGCGCTATTTTTCGCACTCGAACTAGTTTTATTGCGAAAAACCTGACCCAAATTATTTTAACCTTAGAAGATCTACTTCGTTCTTCTGTACTGGATTTCAAAGGGAACTGGGATCAATAACTCTCGCTTATTGAATTCTCTTACAATAACAGTTACCACAGTAGTATACAACCAGCGCCCTATGAAGCATTATATGGGCGAAAATGTAGATCGCCACTTTTTTGGACAGAAGTAGGTGATACTCAAATTACAAGATCCGATTTAATTCAAGAAACCACCGATAAGACTCATAAGATTAAAAGAAAGTTAAAGCCGCCCATGACCGACAGAAAAGCTATGCCGATGTTCATAGAAAACCACTATCTTTTGAAATAGGCAACAAGGTGATCTTGAAAGTATCTCCATGGAAAGGTGTTATAAGGTTTGGAAAGAGTGGTAAGTTAGCCCCGTGGTACATTGGCGCTTTCGAGATCATTGCAAAAATTGTACCCGTAGCCTATCGACTGAAACTACCCTTAGTATTGAGTAACATTCACAATGTGTTTCATGTATCGAATTTGAAAAAGTGTCTGACTGATGAAACAACAATAGTACCATTGGAAGATGTCCATATTAATGAAAAGCTCAACTTCATACAGGAACCGGTAGAAAATGTGGATGGGAAAACTAAACAGTTACGACACAATAAAATTTCATTGGTAAAAGTTCGGTGGAATTCAATACAAGACCCGAATTTACTTGGGAACAAAAGGACGAATTCCGAAAGAAATACCCACACATGTTCCCTAGAAAGAAAACCGATGACACATCGAATTTCGGGGACGAAATTTCTTAACGGGGGGGAGAATGTGACATTCGTGACAAAACGAGGTATACTAAATTTACTACGTAGCGAGTAGACTATTAATCGGTTAATTCGTAACGATTAAGCGAGTAACCGACCGATACTGATTATGGCCCGTATATATGCTGAGGGGTCATATACGAGTTATATATGTATTATAGTGGCTAACATAAGGATATTTAGGCCCCAGAACGTTTAAAACCGTTTAAACGAAAAAGGTGTCGTTTAACGATACGCTATGACTTTAAACGCAATATTTATCATCAAAACGAGCATTATAGCATCCGTCAAGCCGAAAAAAATTTATAAAACACTCATATGACATGTTCTAAGCAATCCGTGAAAATATTTTGCATATTAAAATGAGTCAGTTCGTGTTTCTTATTTTACAAAAAGAGGCTGAAAAACACTAGTTTTCGCCCTGTTTTTCGCACTCGAACTAGTTTTATTTCGAAAAACCTGACCCGAATTATTCAAACCTTAGAAGATCTACTTCGTTCTTGTGTAATGGATTTAAAAGGGAACTGGGATCAATACCTCTCGCTTATTGAATTCTCTTACAATAACAGATAACACAGTAGTATACAACCAGCGCCGTATGAAGCATTATGTGGGCGAAAATGTAGATCGCCACTTTGTTGGACAGAAGTGGGTGATACTCAAATTACAAGATCCGATTTAATTCAAGAAAGCAACGATAAGGCTCATAAGATTAAACGAAAGTTGAAACCTCCCATGACCGACAGAAAAGCTATGCCGATGTTCGTAGAAAACCATTATCTTTTGAAATAGGCGACAAGGTGTTCTTGAAAGTATTTCCATGGAAAGGTGTTAAAAGGTTTGGAAAGACTGGTAAGTTAGCCCCGAGATACATTGGGCCTTTCGAGATCATTTTAAAAATTGGATCCGTAGCCTAACGGCTGAAACTACCCTTATAACTGAGTACCATTCACGATGTGTTTCATGTATCGAATCTGAAAAACTGTCTGACTGATGAAACAACAATAGTACCACTGGAAGATGTCCATATTAATGAGAAGCTCAACTTCGTACAGGAACCGGTAGAATATGTGGATGGGAAAACTAAACATTTACGATACAATAAAATTTCATTGGTAAAAGTTCGGTGGAAATCAAACCAAGGACACGAATTTACTTGGGAACAAAAGGACGAATTCCGAAAGAAATACCCACACATGTTCACTAGAAAAAAAACCGATGACACATCAAATTTCGGGGACGAAATTTCTTAACGGGGGGGAGAATGTGACATTCGTGACAAAACGAGGTATACTAAATTTACTACGTAGCGAGTAGACTATAAATCGGTTAATTCGTAGCGATTAAGCGACAAGGTGTTCTTGATTGTTTCGCCATGGAAAGGTGTTATAAAGTTTGGAAAGACTGGTTAGTTAGCCCTGAGATACATTGGGCCTTTCGATATCATTGTAAAAATTGGACCCGTAGCCTACAGACTGAAACTACCCTTAGAACTGAGTACCATTCACGATGTGTTTCATATATCGAATCTGAAAAAGTATTTAACTGATCAAACAGCAATAGTACCACTGGATGGTGTCCATATTAATGAAAGCTCAACTTCGTATAGGAACCGGTAGAAAATGTGGATGGGAAAACTAGACAGTTACGACACAATAAAATTTCATTGGTAAACGTTCGGTGGAATTCGAAACAAGACCCGAATTTACTTGGGAACAAAAGGACGAATTCCGAAAGAAATACCCACACATGTTCCCTAGAAAAAAAAAAACTGATGACACATCGAATTTTGTGGACGAAATTTTTTAACGGGGGGAGAATGTGACATTCGTGACAAAACGAGGTATACTAAATTTACTACGTAGCGAGTAGACTATTAATCGGTTAATTCGTAGTAATTAAGCGAGTAACCGACCTATACTGATTATGGCCCGTATATATATTGAGGGGTCATATATGAGTTATATATGTATTATAGTGGCTAACATAAGGATATCTAGGCCCAGTACGTTTAAAACCGTTTAAACGAAAAAGGTTTCGTTTAACGATACGCTATTACTTTAAACGCAATCGTTAACATCAAAACGAGCATTGTAGCATCCGTCAAGCCGAAAAAGATTTATAAAACACTTATATGACATGTTCTACGAAATCCGTGAAAATATTTTGGATTTTACAATAAGTCAGTACGTGTTTCTTATTTTATAAAAAGAGTCTAAAAAACACTAGTTTTCGCGCTGTTTTTCGCACTCGAATTAGTTTCCTTTCATAAAACCTGACCCGAATTTAATTTTGGACTGAGATCGAACTTTGGCATGTTAACCGAGGCACTAATGGGCCAAAGGGAGGCCCAAATCCCCCCTTTACTTGCGGCCGCAAATGGGGACACACCCCACCCTTTCTAGCATCTTGTATATAATAAACAAATTAAGATATTTTCTCATTTTAAACCTTAATTCAACTCAATAACAGCAGGAAAACTTCATCTAGCAGCCAAAAATTTTGAGGTAAACATTTAATTACAAGAGATTTTAGCTTGTTTAATAAAGTTTAACCATGTTAAATTAAGTCTTAACTAGTTTTAAACATGATTAACCATCAAAAAACCATAAAAATAAAGTAAAATCATGTTTTGATGTTAAACATGTCTACAAAGCAGAAACATATAGAATTTGGCCAAAAATACGGATTAGAACAAAAATATGACTTTTTTACGGTTCAAAAGTTCGGGTTGAAACCAAAACCGAAACCCTAATTAAAAAGGTTGTTAAATGGATGATTTATGCTTGATGTTATATGATATGTAGATACACTGAGTTTGCGACCCAAGACCCGGAGAATCGTTTAAAACCATCAAAAACCACCAAAAACGACAAGGTAATACCGTATTACTCGTTTAGGGACTGCTTGTGCTTCGATTGTGACGTGCTTGTTGTTAGCTTGTGAAACTTTTTAGGGACATTAGGGATAATATAAATGATTCCCTGTTCAAATTTGGTAAATTTTAGATAGACAGAGAATATTTGGCAAATTTATTACCGTTTATTGGCGTTTATTTGGGAAAAATAGTTAATCTTCATAGAAAATTATGAACTTTTGTATGGGACTCAGAAATGTTATTTTAAGATCACTGGAAAAAGTTGGGGACATTTGGAGATGTATAAATATTGTTTGTGCAATTGTGTTTTAATCAAGTTTTAACAACCGAAAAGCGCAAATAGGCTTTTTGGCCAAAGAGTTAAATTCTGTAGAATTTTCAGGAGCTATTCATGGTATTGTAATCACTTGGAAAAATTATGGGATTTTTCAGATGTCGTTTGGTATAAACGGGGCTTTTTATTACTTAATTATAAAACATTAAATGGATTTTTATAAATAGATAATTAATCATAAAATTTATGATAACATTTTTATAAAATTCTAAATATTTTATTTTATTTATACAAAAATTTACATAATTTATATATAAGTGCAAAATTAGTTATAATTATTTAAAGATTTAAATTATATATGTTTTAACAAAACCGGCAGTTTTGTGTTTAGCGAACTGACCGGTATGTCAAAACATCAAAAGTGATCAAATATCATATTTTTGGATGCATTTGATAAAAACGACATTTTTTACGAGAATTCCGGATAATTTGGGTAGATTGTACGTGTTATGTATTCTCAAACCCGTGTGAAAACGGAAACGAACCCTGCAATCAATCCAGATACCGAAACTTCAAAATTCTTTCATAAATCAAACTTTTATCAATCAATATGTTTGCTTAAGTTTGTGTGATCTTACCTAATCCCGAAACACATAAACAATCAACTTGGCTAGACTCGGAAAACGGTGAAATTGAGCCAAATCTGGTTTTGAACATTTCATAGTGTACAACGTCACAATCTAAGACTACGGTCATGTTCTGGGCCTATCAACGGTACAATACCGGTTATAAGATCCAAGTTATAATCGAGACACACTACTTACTAACATGTGAATAGTACTATTGGTTTGACAAACCCAATTGACAGGGCCGGGGGGTATGCCGGAACTTGTTTATTTTCAATTGCACATGACCATGCGAACATTTGTAACATGCTATGTGGTGTTAGATATAGTACATACTGAGGCAAATAGAGCCAATGTGGGCATAGGAAGTGCGTGGGCAGGAGAAGCCACGTAATGGAAACTGGTCGAGGATTCACTCGTGGCTTAGTATAATTACATCGCATATTTACAAAACATGAATACTTTGATTACATATACCGGTTTTCGTTCGTTCTTGTGAAACTTGAAACTCACCAACTTGACGTAGTTAACCCATTTTAACATGCTTTTCTGGTAAGGCTAAGTTGGAATGATTGCTACGTGCTCGGTGCTAAAATATGAAGTTGAATCGCTGTAGATAAATACGAGTATATATTAAAGAATAAGCATCCAAGAGAACTGGTTATGTGTTTTCGCCTATTTTGTAAATTTAGTACCTACCAATGTAATATGATGTAAATTAGTTTGTTGAATTTCTTTATAAACAATGTGGTTCATACCAGTATTATCTGTTACTTCCGCAACTACCTAGTCATGGTGTAGATTAATACCATTTCATCAGTGTTTAGTTGTTGCATATGGATTTGTTCGGTCTAGTTCATGTTTTGAGTCTTTCTCGCAGATCTTACTGTCTCGTTATTATTGATGACTACTCACGTTTACCTGGGTGTTTTGTTTTGTCAAATAAGAATGAAACAGCAGAACTGATCAAAAAGTTCATGGTGCTTATGGAGAATCATCTTAACTTAAAGATGAAGGGCATTCGTTGTGACAATGGAATGGAATTAAATAAATGCTTTTTTGAACTACTTTTGTGCAGGAAAGGGGGTACTTCGACAGCATAGTTCAGCTCGGACACCGCAACAAAATGGTGTGGCTGAACGAAGAAACATGACTCTTATTGAGGCAGCAAGAACCATGTTGTGTGATTCAAAACTGCCCTTATTCTTTTGGGCAGAAGCTGTCAATACGACATGTTATGTTCAAAATCGGGTGCTGATCAACAAGTCACAATGAAGACTCCATATGAGTTTGTCTATGGTCACAAGCACACGGTAGCACATTTTAGGGCGTTTGGTTGTCCGTGTACTCTACTGAATCTTGAATCAACTCCAAAATTTTGGGCCAAAGCTGATGATTGTTATTTTGGGCCAAAGCTGATGATTTTTATTTTGTCAAAGTCTACAAAAAATCAACCAAGCAGATAGTAGAATCATATTATTTACATTGGTTGGAAGAAAACGAGACCCATGCCCGCGTTGGTCCCGACAGGTTGTTCGATTACAATGAAATCTTCAAACCCTTCAATGTGTCTCAGTTATCGATACAGAAACTTCGGGTGCTGATTCTGTACATCCTGAGAAAGAAGATTTACCTGTTGTCTCTCATATTTTCCAGTTCTGGATGATGATCCCTCAGACTCACCCGATATTATTCAGCCATTGTCAGTCAATTAGCAAGAGAAGGTTACCGAAACTGTGTCCTCAACAACTTCAACAGAAAATACTCCAATAGTTGAGGGGGAGAGTCCTATTCGTTAAATTTTTAGAAGCACCTTATTCCCAGATGTCATTCCAAATGAATACATTGCCAGCACCTCGTACTCACATAGTACGACGACATCTAGATGGAAATATCCTCTCACTAAAGTCTTTGAAGATCTTTCAAACTTACCCTCCACCAGTTCTGTTCCCGAGCAATCAATTCCATCAAGAATTCAGCAAGATCATCCAATTGAGAATGTCATAGGTCCTCTTGAAATAGGTGTGTCCACCAGAAGTTGAACCGGACACAAAAATAGTGGCTTGTTTTCTTGTTTTATCTCTCAGATTAAGCCGAAGTCAGTAGAAATGGCTTTTCAAGAACCAAGTTGGGTGGATGCTATGCATGAGGAATTGAATCAGTTTGATAAACTCAAGGTTTGGAGGTTGGTTGAGCTGCCCGTGGGAAATAAGCATTGTATACAAGATGTCTTTTCCGAAACAAGCAAGATGACACGGGGGTTGTTATTCAAAACTAGGAAGGGCTCGTCGTTCGCGGTTTTCATCAGGTTGAAGGTTTAGACAACACTGAAAATGCTCTCATAGCTAGACTCGAAGCTATTCGGATTTTCCGGCATATGCTTCGTTCATGGGTTTTACGGTCTATCAGATGGATGTCAAAACCACATTTTTGTATTGAGAAGTTAAGGAGGAGATTTATGTGGATCAGCCATCGGGATTTTTTGACTCAAAGAATACCACTCATGTCTTCAAGTTAGATACGACAATGTATGGTCTTCATCAAGCTACTCGGGCGTGGTATGCAACCTTGACTTCTCATCTTCTGGGTCACGGTTATAAGAGAGGAACCATTGATCAAACATTGTTCCTAAAAACCGTTGGAAAGGATTTGATTCTGTTCAAATTTACGTGGATGACATTATCTTTGGTTCTACTAGTACTGAGTTATGCTCTTAATTTGAGGAGGTGATGAAAAAGAGATTTGAAATGAGTTTGTTGGGGGGAAATGACAACATCTATAGGATTGCAGGTTCGTCAAAGTTCGACGTGGATTTTGTTGCATCAAGGAAAGTAATTTGAAGATATGCTTGCAAAATTTGAATTTCAAGATTCCAAGAGTGCGACAACTCCTATGCCGGAAAGACCTCTTTTGTCTTCTGATCCTGAAGGGAATCCCGTAGATATAGTGTACTATCGATCGATTATAGCATCCCTAATGTATCTCACCGCCAGTCGCCTTGACATCATGTTCACTGTCTTTCAATGCGCTCGTTTCCAGGCTAATCCTAAACTCTCTCATTTAATTGTTGTTAAACATATTTTTAGATATCTGAAGGGACAACCGAAGCTAGGTCTTTGGTATCACAGAAACTCGGATTTTTATTTATACGCTTTTTCTGATAGAAATTATGGTGGATATGATATTGACATGCAATCCGCATCTGCTTGTTGTCAATTCTTGGGCGATCGTCTCATTTCATGGCAATGCAAGAAACAGCAAACAGTGACTACATCTACTGCTGAGGCTGAATATATTGCTGCATTAGTAGTGGTGGCAGTGAAACCCGAACTCGATGGGAATACCCGATACCCGACATAATTGGGACGGGTCTTACCCGTCCCATTAGGGTATGGGACTGGTCTGGGATTAGTTTTTAAATTTTTCGCAGGTCCGGGATTTCTGATATACCCGATTACCCGATAATATGGACCCGTTTACCCGATTATATACCCGACATAATAATATATACACACACACACACACACACACACACACATAGTAACAATAAAAAAATGGTATTTGTGTTCAATTGTCCTTTATGTGTCCTCCATGAATATTAAAATTATATATATATATTGTATTACATCCCGTCACTCACTCATCCTCTATAAACTACGTAGATCTTTTTTTATATATTTTTTGGTATAATTTTATCTTTTTGTTGAATTAAGTGTATCATTAAACTAGAAAAATAATTTTTTTTGTGTTGTATTTTCAAAACCCGATAGAAACCCGATGGGATTTGAGTCGGACATACCCAAAGGGTATTTCTAATAAACTAACGGGTATACACGAAACCTGCGGGTAAACCCGATACCCGATGGGTATTTACCCGATAAATACCCGACGGGTCTAGGTCGGGGTTTTATAATCGGGTCCGGATCTGGGAATACCTAGACCCGTCCCAGACCCAACCCATTTCCATCGTCATCTCAGTTGTCCGCATGTCCATTACATATGTGTTCTTTTCTCTTGGAGCTTTCATCACAATCCAGGTTTCAGGGATCTTGAAACCAGGATAAAGAACGAGTGCCTCATCCTTTGTAAAATGCACGGTGTACACTTTGTCACATATCTGAGAGACACTCAAGAGATTGTGCCTTAACTCTTCCACGAAGTTAACCTTCTCCAAACTGATTCTAACATTTGTAACCATACCTATTCCTGTAATTTTTCCTCCACTTTCTCCTGCAAAACTAACCCTTCCTTCTTGAACAGCTTTCCAATCATGTAACAATTTCTTGTTACCTGTCATGTGCCGGGAACAGCCACTGTCGACAACCCACATGTTGTTCACAGCCCTGTTCGACTGTTCCTGCACAGTTAAAGAAACGAATTAAAAAGGAGGGACCCAAGACCTGCTGGTCTTGGGTTGATCAAATATGTTAAAAGACATCCAACTCCTTGGTTGCCTAAAGTTCCTTTGAGGGAAGTTTCCATTTGAGCTGAATGGAGGATATCTAGAAAAATGGTTATGAGGCCATCCAAACATCCTTGCGTTTCAATCCTTAATGGATTCAAAAATACTCGTTCTGTGATTAACTGGAAAAAAACGAGGTTGATTTCTTTGAAATCTTGAATTTATCCAACGGTTAAAGTTGGATGCGTTAGAACTCTTACCAGCACCAGTTTTAAAGTTCGTTTTATTCTTAGTTTTAGTCGGCCTCATAATATTAGATTTCTCCCTTTTCAGTGGACAATTATTGACGAGGTGTCATATCTTGTTACACCTAAAAAAACTCTGTTAGGACAATTAGTCTCCATCTGAACATTCGTTTTGGGAGTTGTAGCAGAAGATGAGGCTGTGTTACTGACAGGTTGTCTCACATAGGGGGGAACAAATGGGTTTAAAGAAGATTTCTTTTCATCAAATACATAATTCACCCCCCGTTTGAGTAACACAACTTCATCATCTATGTTGATAGAGTCGACTGACTTTTCAGAATTTGAACCTTGACTTATGACAGGAGAATTTGTCTGAACTGATTCGTTAGTACTAACGTCAGTATTGCCTTGTTGTACTATAACAGGTACTTTGTTGATTTTCACATTACCCGTTACAGTCTGATCGGTTTCAACACTCTCAGATGGCTGATTACAGAGACTATAAGTGTAATTATTATTGAAAGGTGGTGGAACTTCATTGTATCAAATTCCCCCCTTGTTTATAGGGGAACGTTGAACACTTAGGGCATGATCAAGCATCATGGAGGAATTCCTAGACTGTTCAAGTTTCCTATTTAATTTCGCCACTTTTACTTTGTAATCAGCTATCTGTTTATCCTTTTTAGCTATAATTTTTGTCTTTTCTCCCACAACTTCATAGCTTAGATCAATGACTTGAATTTTCTCAGCTAGAGTGGCCTTAAGGCTTCTTATGTCTTTTTCACTAACTTTTATTTTTACCGAGAAACTATTTTCCTTATTTTTAGAATATTGATATTCCTCTTTTAATGTTTCTAATTCTTTATCCAAACTAACATACAGATCAGTTAAAGCATTTAATAGTTTAGATAATTTCTAACATTGTTCACACTGAGATTCCGAACATACCTATGAGAGCTGGTCATTCACTACTGCCATGTAGGCTTGATCCTCCATTGGTTCCTTGTCACATCTTCAAGTCACAATATTTACCAGATTTGCTTGTTCAATTACCTCTTCAAATTTGATGTTCCAATCATACCCCAATTCTGTTGAGACACCATTGCTTTTGCTTCAGTACCATTTCCATTCCCGTTTTGTTGAGTAGCCCTGTTCTGACTCGTTTCAACTCTTTCATTTGTACACTCTCTTGCAAAATGTCCATTTTGTTGACAATTGTAGCAACGAACCTTTGAGTTATCAAATCCCGATCTCTCTCCCACGAACTTTCTTCCAGTCTTCTTCATAAATCTTTTTACCCTTCTTAATATCATCACCATTTGCCTCTGCAGATCCATTTCTTCCAATTTATCAGCATCTATCTTATCATAGTCTTCATCCAAGGTTGTAGGGTCAACTATCTTCCCTTTTATGTAATTCCCATAAGACGCGATGAAGGAGGCATAAAAAGAAAATTGTTGTTCAGCAGATTTCACACTCATTGGCATCCTAGAGTAATTCATACTAGAGGAACTGGTGGAGGAGTTACCGACTGAGGATTGAGATATTGAGGAATTACTTCCACCCGCTACAAAGCATACGTCTCCATCTATATTCATCACCACATGGCCATCTTGAGTGGAGTTTGGTTCTCCACCTGAGTAGTAGGCAGTCGATTATGATTTAGAATTTAAGTTTGGAGAGCCCTTTGCACCATACATTCCCGGATCTTGACCTGATCAGTAGACGTCTCCTTTCGTACCATATTAAGTTCATAATTACGTAACTTGTTAACCACCTTCTCCAAATCAAAACTATCAAATTCTTTATCTTCTCTCATCATAACTGTGTTCATCTCCCATTTTAGTGGGAGAGCATCAAAAAGTTTTTCCACAAACTCATTCTCCGTGTACTCTATGGAGTAATTATCCAACTCAGTCATCAAGTGGTAATATCGTATGATGATGTCATCAAGAGATTCATTTTTAATGTACTTGAATACAGAGAATTGAGTTTTCAGCAACTTTGTCTTGGAGTTGTACTTTCTAATGCTTCCCATAATTCTCTAGCAGACTTGTACTTTCTGAAAGTATATAGAATCTCTTGAGGTAGTGCCAAGGTTATGGCGGCTAGTGCTTTACTTTCTGCTCCGTACATTTTCTTCTCATCATCCTCCATCTTATTATACTTCTTAAGTTGCTCACGACCTTCGAACATAGTTGTTGGAGGAATGTAGCCATCTTGAATGCAGACCCACATTTTTGCATCTTGATACTTAACATACTGCTCAAACCTATCTTTCCACGCAAAAAAATCAGTTCCTTTAAAAAGCTTTGGAGCTTTAGTCGCTGAGCCAACTTCAACTTCCATCTTTACCAGTTCGGTGATGTTTATCGAAGTCATACTTAACCGAAATGAGACCTAGAGTCCAAACAAAATCTTCTGTGAACAGTGAACAACGAAGTTATGATAACTTCGCTAAGGGACAACTTCTCTTGATTAAAATCTTCGCTGGATCAATAACTTCGCTAGACAAATAACTTCGCCCGAAGTTATATCTTCTCCAAAACCCTAAATCTAAATGACGGAAACTTCGCTAGGTGAACAACTGATTTGCCGATCTGTTTTTTGGATTTCGAAGGTTGCGGGGTAACATGGAGGTGCGATTGAAGTGTATTGTTGAGAAACGAATCAAAGGACAGTATTACAACATGAAACGATTCCGTGAAAAGTCTAACGAAATAACTATAACACTCGTGTGATAATCGCGAACCACAAAATCACGAGCAAAACGCTCTGATACCAATTTTAGGTTCCCAGCCGGATCTAAACAGGAGTATCTTGTAACACGAGGGTGCGGAATCCCCTATGTATACGATACGAGTGTTTACACGAGTAATACGGAAATAACACAAGAACACATAAACACAAACGAACACTTGTTTTATTGCGCTGTAGAGAACCAAAAACACCAAACAAGTATTCTTTCTCCTTGCCAAAAACCAAACTATCAAAAAGTCATTACAAAGGTAGCCGAAGTTAGGTTTATATATAGTGACAACTTCGCCTAACATACTAGGCGAAGTTGTCCCTAACTTCGCTACTTAACAAGTTCGTCTAATCCATAAGCCAAACCAACACGTTCAATAAAATATATGTACAATGTAACGATTACAGAAATAATAGAAACGAGATAAATGAACTACTGGCATCATGAACCAACGTGTGGTGGGTGAAACGAAGGTCTGGGACTACCGACTACTACAAAAAATTGTAGGATTTTGGATCCTGGATAAAGGTAGATCTTAGTGACCAGATCAACGGTCCGTTTCACAATCGGAGTCATGATAAGAAAGATACAAACTTATGGAACTTTTTAAAGTGGCAAGTCGATCAAGGATTCCCAAATATGACTACTGCTGAGTCATTTTTTGAAGAAAGCTAAAGGAGTTCAAAATCCACGGACAGGAAAAACAATGGTGAATGTTATGTGGCCTGCAACAAATAAGGCTACTCATATTCCTGTGCCGGGTGCAATTCCAGATGGTTCACTTGATGATATGCAATTCTGGGCTTATGAAAGGGAAACCGCTACTGTTGTTATACGTCTACAAAAGGGTCAGTATCGGTTCATTGATCCATAGGACTTGCTAAAGCTTGGAGAGAGAGATATCAAGACGCTCAGCAATATTCAGATTTTGTTGTTGAACCCATTTTTGAAGCTGCTGCCAAAGAATATACAAGGATGGTGGCATCGATTATCAGAAAAGGTTTTTGGGCTGGTGGATTAAAGGATGCAGATGTAAATATCATGGAACACGATTGAAAGATGAAGCTACAAACCAAGGGGGAGATTGTTGGGTCTATACTTAGTTGGTTTATACTTAGTCTATGCTTGTATGGGTTTTGTCATGTATGCATATGTAAACCGAGATCGATATGTGATTTCGGTGGGCTTGGGCTTGGTCTTGAGCTAGGTTGTGGTTTGCCTATATATAGATGTTATGTATTGGGTTTGGAGTTCGGCCCTTCACTAGGTATTGTTGAACGAGTTTTGTAAAGTGCTTAAGCATATGATGTGCAATATATGTATGTTATGAAGCATTGTTGGTGTGTTTTTGTTTGTTCATCTTGAATCTTCTCGTGTTATATTCCGCAATAACATCGAGATCTTTGATATCATATTGAAAGATCTGTATTTAGGACTAACATTGTAAGCTTCAGGTTTATTGATAAATTCCACATCTCTATTTAACCAGTCTTCATTAATTTCTGGTTCAGGAATATCCTTTTCAAAATCAAATGTTAAGTCCTCAACAGAGACATCCAACATCATTTCAAGTTCAGACTTGTCAATAGGAATCTCCCCCTGTTCCAGGTCATTAACCATGTTTGATACACGAAAATTAAAAGTAATTAAATCTTCCAACTCCTCCAAAGGTTTATCGGACGATGCATTTTTAGATTCTGACTCCTGTTGAGGTTCATCATGTTGAACATACCACCAACAGAGTCAATCTTTGTTTCAGACTTACCAGATAAAGAACCAGCACCTCCTTATGGAGTATCATCATTATCATCATCATCCAGATCATCATAATCATTATCTGAACCATCAAAATCAACTTTCTCCTCATATTCTTTCTTTCTCTTCTTTCTTATCTTCCTTTTTATCTTCAACAACATGATCAATAGGTTCTACAACCATTGGATCACTAACAATCGCCGGTTTATCCACTTGTATCACCATGTCACTAGAACCACCAGCCTGCACAGAGGCATCAACTACATCATCAACAATGTTAGGCTCTTCGATCCTTGACTTGCCTTTTTCAGCCGCCCTTTCACTATCATATTCAACCCGAAATGTAGCTTTAGCAATTCTAATGCCACCACCATATACTCTTTCAAAAACGGTTTCACTTGCTTAAGCTCTATCAACTTCTGAATTAAGTCTGATTCTGAGCTTCTTCTCAATATTAACAAAGTACATCATGTGTTCTACCAACAGATCATCAGATATCTTTTTGTTCTCACTTTCATCCAAATGTTTCTTTATCTCTATATTCTCAACCCTTAAATGATCATCAGATTTAAGAGTCTTCTTTTGTATAGGATCTTCAGCAGCAGGGGTAGAACGTGGAATAAACTTTTGAGCTATTGGATTTTCCATTAGCTTATCAATCAGATTCACTTCAAATGTTGGTGTCTTTTCAGCTTCTACAACCAGATCAACTTTTGTTGGCTCAAGAGTCTTTTCAACTGATTACTCCTGTTCATGATCAATTCTAATATTTACATCCTCTGGTTCATCAATCAAGCACGCATTAATCACAGATCTTTTCACCATGTTCTTTACTCTTCTTCTTTTAGGCTTACTAGTTTCAGGAACATATGTTTCATCTTTACGATCAAACTTTTTTTTACCGTCGTTCCTTTTTCCACTCAAGTATAGCACGAGGATCACCCCACATAGTCCTTTTCACTTCTGGATCAGATTCAGTTTCCTCTCCATCTTTATCAACATTTGAATCAACAATTGGTTCAACAATTTGTTGTTTTTGAGGGGCAGGAAAAGGATCAGGAATAGGCACAGTAGCAGGAGTTGTTATAGGTTTAGCTTTAACAACGCGTTTACGTTTATTTTTGGCCTTTTGTTAACCTTCTGCCTCTTCATTCTTAGCTTTCTCAAACCATCTACCACTAGAGGCACATAACTTCTCTTACGAACATTTTCATTCTCTCTATCTGAATCACTCTCCTCCTTCCTCTTCTGATTATTCGATTGTGCAACATAATTAGGATAAAGTAGATGACCAAATAAGGCTCGAAACTTAGGGATTTCCTCCTCAGTTTTATTCCAGTACGATTTAAGCTTAGCAAAGACATTGATAGACATATGTGCCAATTTCATATCTTCACCCGTGTTGTCAATAAATGGAAATTGATGATCAATAATTAGCTGCAAAACCCTCGGGTACATAATCCATTTGCTATCAAAGTATAGCTTCATATGCTCGAATATAACTTTAGAAAAGTTATACTTCAAATTCAAGCATAAAGCTGTTATCATGCACATGTGATAGTCAAGTATCTTTTAATATCCCCCTTTGTGATGTCCAAATCAATGTACAATCATGTGCACCAAAAATTTGTAAGGCCTTGACAAACCAGTTTTCAAGAATTCCCTGTCCAAATTATTCTTGTAGCCCATTCTCAACGAACATCCTTTCACCATCCTCTCGTCCAAAGTAGTAGGATCAGTAGATTCATTACCCAAATCTAACACATCTCTTATCACTTATTCAGATATGATGATCTCTTTCTTCTTTACTACCGACTTGATGCATTCCTCTTCCAACTTGACATTTTTCCAAAATTCTTCAACAAGCTCCTTGATTATTACCGTGTTTGTTGTAATTTCCTTAAAGATCCTCGATCTTTCAAAGAATGGTAATATAACAAGAAACAGTTCCATCTTATCATTAGATTCGTCCAAGAAAGCACAGATATTGTGATTAGCATCAGCGTCTTTTATATATACCATTTACACAAAAACAACAAACAAATCATCATGTTAGTGAAAAGTTTTAAATCTAAAAATATTCTATGTTGTATAAGTATGTGTATGCACGTATATGTCTATGAGAGGATAAGTCTTTCATACGAATATCTATACACGTAAGTAGTTTACAACGTGTAAGTATGAGAGGATAAGTATCATCGTGTAAGTTCATATCAGCGGATAACAATGTGCATACGTATAAGTTCACATTTAATAATATCACGTGTTAGTCTTTAAATACGCCTTATATGTATAAAAGACTTATACGCCGTATAAGTTCAAAACACTTATGCGTTTACATTTAAAGCTAGGTCAAGAAACAAGATATACGGACAGTTGATATAAAAATTAACAACGTGTATGTTCTTCTCATAAGTGTATACGCAAACAAATGAGAAACATAGCGTATAACACGTTATTTATATGGAACACTTATACGCCAGTATAAGTACTTGACTTATACGCCGTATAAGTTAAGTACTTATGCGTTTGTTATTTTAAACAATGTTTAAACTTGACAAATTTCAAACATACGACCCCGATCAAGTCCAAATTAATGATATTGATGAAACCTCTTGAAATTTTAACCACAATTTTGAAACATTTTTTATTTCAAACAACTAATTTCACATTTTTAAAAGTAATTAAGCCCAACTTAATGACCTTGACTAATTCATTTGAACTTTTAAATCCCAACTTTTGAATATTTTTGTCAAAAACATCCACGCGATTCCTATTCTCGGATATCCAGACCCGAATCACCATTCACCAAAATCGAAAATAAAGTAGAAATGTAATTTTTTTTGTTTTTTTTTATTAATTAGTGAAAAGATGTAATCAAAACAAAATATCAAAATAAGAACTAAATACAAAAATAAAGAAATATATTTTTGTGAGTTGAGCAAAGAATCATATTGTTCAATCCGTTCTCCCATCACGGTTTTATATTTTAGCTTTATTATGTCCGATGTTAAGCCTAGTCATTGGTATTGTTGTCCACTTAAACATTTAAAACAAAAGATTCAGAGACATCATTAATACGATTAACGTTAAATTAAGCACATAATATCAAAACATGATTAGATTCTAATCTTGACTCGGGCTTCATTTGATTTTTACCATGTCACCCCAACTTGATTTTTTTAATTTGTCAATCATAGCAACAATTTTCCACAACAAGACATATCCCCGTTATCAAGAAATACCTTAAGTTTCTTTTACCAAGGATGAGTATGCACGGTTTCATCTGTCGGCTTGCAGACATTGTATCCCCGGGGTCCGTTTCTTATTGTTATTAAGACGCGCACAAGGGATGAACAATGTATGACTAACAACATTATTGATCAAGTCAGTAGTGAAAGTTGTACAAAGTACAAAGTGATAAATGTTTAGTGACTTTTCAGGGTTCGCTCTTTTGAGCACGAATTTAAAAATTCACCGAAGTGAATACCCAGATGATAAACCGCATAAAGACCTCAATGGCTCCAGAAACCTAGTGCATCCCATCAATACAGGATTTAAGGCCATAAAACCATACACCGTTGAAAGATAGATTGTGTACTAGACGCATAAAACACTTTATTAACACTTTATTTTTGTTGATCTGCTAAAACATAAGGCTTGCGTATGATAGGCTATTAATTGTCTGCCATCATCACCAAGACTTTAGTGCTAGAATGCTAACCGACCTTTCAATTTGGCTAGTTAAGTTTATATCACTTATTTCCCTACTTGTTTGTTTTTAAAGCTTACCAATGCACCAACATTAATTAATAGAATTTTATACCTCATTTTACCAGTACTTGGAACAAAATGATAAATGTACTATCATTTTTCTTTCATGTTTCAAAACTCATTTTGAGGAGCATTTTTCTATTGTTTTTGTGTTTTACACATATTTCAATGTTTTTGGATTATATACTTCTTCAAATGTTTTTGTATTTTCTCAAACCATTCTCCCCCTAAAATAAAAAACCATTTAAAGAAAAATATTTACAAATTTGACCTAGTGAATGGTTACTCAAAGGTCAGGATCTATAACTCAAAGGTCACTCTCTTTCCCACCGCACATGTTCTTAATACCGTTAAGCCCCAACAAATATAAAAATCTGTTTTTATCGAAAACTTTAGAAAAAATATCAGCATTTTGTTCGTCGGTGTGAATTTTGTCTACAGTAATCAACTTCTTCTCGTAAAAATCACGAATGGATATATCAGCAAGTTCTTAGTTACGGATATATCAGCAATATTATCTACAAAAAAAGGAGTAGTAAGAAATTTCAAACCGCAGTCACGCATTTGTTGTTGTATCCATAAAACCTAAGAAAAGTAGCTAGAAACAGCTACATACTCGGTTTCATAGGTAGATAGCGACACAATCCTTTGCTTCTTACACTTCCATGTCACAAACCTGCTACCAAAGAATTGACAACCGACAGTAGTAGAGTTGGTGTTTAGCTTGCAGCTTCCATAGTCATAACCAGAAAACGCTCTCAGCTCAAATACATCATATCGAGGATACCAAAGACCATCCCCTGGACACCCCTTCAGATACCGTAGTATCCGATTCCCCAAATTTAGGTTAGAGACCCTTGGACTGGATAGATATAGGGCACAAAAATACGTCGTTTACATTATGCCTGGCCTTGAAGCAGTGAGGTACATGAGAGAACCAATCATAGAACGGTATAGTGTTTTATCAACCTTCTCCCCGGTGGGATAAGGACCAATTGCATGATTTAGCGGGATAGGAGTGTTGATCGCCGATGAGTCAGCCATATTGAACTTTTCTAGGATATCCTTCACATACTTCGTCTGATGAATGAAGATACCATCAGAAAGTTGTTCGACTTGCAAACCCATGAAAAACTTCAATTCTACCATAGCGCTCATTTCAAACTTCGACTTCATAACTTCCTCAAATTCCTTGCATAGATCATTGTTTGTTGACACAAAAATGATATCGTCCACCTAGACCTGGAATATCAGCAAATGACCATCTACCTCCTTAGTGAAGAGTGTAAAATCAATGGTTCCACGAACAAAGCTATTGTCTAACAGGTGTTGAGACAAAGTTACATACCAAGCTCTTTAGGCTTGATGTAATCCGTATAGACCTTTGTTGAGGAGATGTACCTTATCTTTGTAAATTGGATCGACAAACCCTGGTGGTGGTCCTATAAAGACTTCTTCACCCAATTTTTCGTTCAAGAAAGCAGACTTAACATCCAACTGGTAGACCTTGAATCCATTTCAGGAATCAAAGGCGAAGAAAATCCAAATAGCTTCAAGTCTAGAAACGGGAGCATAGACTTCGTTTTAATCTGTTACTTCCCTTTGATTGAAATCGAGAACAACTAATCGAGCTTTGTTTCTGACAATTATACCATTTTCATCCCTTTTTCACTTAAAAACCCACTTGGTATTAATGTATCGTTTGTTATGAGGTAGATCGATAAGTTTACATACCCCAAGCTTTTTAAATTGCAACAATTTTTCTTGCATCACATTAACCTAACTCTCTTCAGTCAAAGCTTGTTTATGTCTTCAGTTCAACTTGTGAAATGAAACATTTGAATGAGAACCAGTTTTGAAGTGGAGCAACTTGAGTGTAATAACAATTGAGACTTTGATCAAGTTGGCTTCTAGTTCGAACTCCAGAATTTAGATCTTCAATAATATTCTCTTCTAGGAGATATGATAGAGTACGAGGAATAACTTCATTCGAAACCACCACATCAGTTTGGAGATTTGTAACATTCTTATCAATAACCAGTTCTTAAGAAAGCACAAGATCAGAAATAGGTGTTGGTTGAATCAAAGACTCATTCACATCATTGTGATCTTCACCATCATCGTCAAAGGAGGGTGTAGCCGGAGTATCATCAACATGGTCATCAATATCAGGTGTTGGATTCTCATTAAAAATTAAAAATCTTGTGTAGTTATTTCTTCACTCAAAGTTTCACCCAACTGTGGTTGAAATAACAGTGTGGCCATTTCATCAGTGATTTCCTCTTCAGGAAAAGACAAAAATTCAACAAGCCGTCATAGTCAAACATCCATGAATCGCCCTTTCTTTGAATAGGAGTAGCATAACTTTGATAGTCAACATTCTGTTCTTGCACAATCCGGTTGATTTTAGGTAAGAAAAGTCAACGCAAATGTCTAGTATAACCCATAAAGAAACCTTCCACAGACTTTTGCGCCAAATTTACCATCAAAGATCAAGGATAATACATTGTGTTTCGAACGGCTCAAAACACTTCAAATTCAGATTTCATCGATTAAGCTACTCGAAACAGGTTTGCCAAACTTCTTTACTGTTAGAAAACGATTAAGAGTGTTACAAGCTGAGGCAACAGCTTCAGACCAAAAACTGACAGGAAGTTTTGAATAAACCAACATTGCCCTAGCCGTTTCAATCAATGTTCTATTCTTTCGTTCAACAACTCCATTCTGTTGTGGTGTATATGGAGCACTGAATTCATGAAGAATACCATGCTCGTTACAGTATCAAAGATTAGGTTGTTCCTAAACTCGGTACCAATGTCGTTTCTGATTCTTCTGTCGCACCCTTAATTTCCACGTGCAGGATTTTAGCGCTAGGCACATGACAAACCAGGATCTTAGTCATTAGTTACACCAAACAAAGTCTAATTATTTTTAAAGACTTTATTGTCCCATATTTGGGAAAACCATTCCAGATTTAACGTCTATTGTTTTAAAGTCCGGCGCGATAAAGATAAACCCCTAAAAAAAAGCAAATAGGCTAAGGCGCAAAACACGCGCATTCCGTAACATTATTAATTAAAAAGTTTCAAGTTATGATGCAGTGTTTATGAGTGACCATGAATGCAACTCCTATCCATGCACTTGGCTTTAGGGACATGAGAAAGACATGCTAAAGCAGGTCAACACAAACGTTAGTGAGTTCTTAGGTTTGAGTTTTAAAAACGTTTGCCAAACAAACTATTAAGTAAACATTGTAAGTGATAAAGTATGGATAATGTATGCATCAGTAATACCACTGGTTAATTAGACTAGTAATCATGTTACATTAGTGTAGGTTCCATTGTGACCAAGGCTGACTTGTTAGTTTGTTTGCCACCCATGGAGTCTAATATAAGACTAGTGCATATCGCGATTCTAGTGAATGAAGACACTTGGTGACTCTCTCTCCCGAGAGTCCCGAGGGGGTTCTTCTAACCCAGTAGCACTACCTTTCATTACCTAGCCAATATATAATTGTTAACGGTACAATGTGTACGGGGGAATTCAGTTTAATTTCACTATGTACACATGAGGTATTAACAAAATCTACAAGATTCAAAAAGTTTTGTATGCATGCTTTCTCCCCCAAAAGGAGTAGTGCCTAAATCATACAAGCACTACAAGTATTTGCTAAGCGATTCCTAAAACCCGTAGTATCGAAACAATTTCATTGTTTATTAGAGGTTTGACCAAAGTTTGAATTTTTGTTAACTATGACCAAAGTTTGACTTTTCGCTTGACTGTAACCAAAGTTTGACTTTTAACCAAAAGGTCACAGTTGTTGACTATTGACTAAAAAGTCCAAGTCTTGTTGACCGAAGACTAAAATTTGGGTTTTTTTGACCATTAACAAAATATTGACCTTTGACCGAAATATTGACCGACAGCCCATTGGTGACTTTTGACCAATTATCTAGACTAAGAATACTTATATGATATTCCTGGTCACGTGTTAACAACGAATCATGTAGTTTGAACTTAGCCACTTTTCATGCAATCCTATGATTAAGTCCAACATTTACCATTTTCAATTTTTCACAAGTAATACTAATCATTTATTCAAATAGTTTCAAGTTGACCAATAAAGTCTGTAGGTTCCCTTGACGGATCGCACGAGATATCTCGATCAGCTCAAGTGCGGAATCCCTGCGTAGATCGTTACGAGTATAGAACACGAATCACACGAACACACGAAACGAACACACGTTATATATTATAACTCAAACACGTGATGTAATATCACTGTTACAGACTCTCGTCCTCACGTTACAAATGAACTCGAACTACTGAAACAAACAACTTCACGATTCACCTAACCAAGCCGTAAGCTAGGTATATAAATACACGACAACTTCGCCTGGCATGTTCAGGCGAAGTTGTCCATAACTTCGCTTGACTAACAAGTTCGCCTGTTAAGCGAACTTGTTAGTAACTTCGCTTAAACATACAAAACATAATTAAACATTACAGACTCGATTACAGACACTAGACTATGAACTACTGACATTATGCACCAACAGACTCCCCCTTGGCAGTAGCTTCATATCTAGATCTTTAAGCACTTGTCTTGTAATCTTCAATCTTGTATCTTCACGCATGCACTCCTTCTCTAACACAAACTGACACAACTCTTTGATACTTCCTCGCTTCGTCCTTCCAAGCAGGAATATAAAAGATTTTCTTCTCATTGAGCACCTGCAGATCAGCTTGCGATAAGTTTACCAAATGCATCGGATCGTAAACTCTTAGGAGTTCTTGTTCATCCTCGTCTTCCATCACTGCCTCTGCTGTCTCACAATCCACATACCACCACTTTAGGTCTTTAAGCACATCAAGCTTCATCGGTACTTCTTTCAAACACCGGATCGGTTTATACTTCATGACCATCCAAGGTTTTCCATCAGCTCTCAAACCTCTATCCTTGTCTTCAACAAGTTTTCCCTTCTGCGGTTTCAACAGCTCAAACTTCTTCTCTTTTATACTCTCTCTCCATACAATTTTCTCAATGACTCTAGCCATATTATCGTCATTTCGATTGATTAACCCCAATCTGGCTAAGTCTTTTACTTCACATTCCGGCAGTGTATTCAACGACCTTAACATTCTTTTAAAATACTGAACGCCGTCATACCGTTTAATCACAAAGAGCTTCAACTGCTCATCATAGATCCAGCAAATAATCCCTTTCTTCGCTTCAGCATAACCTTTAATATTGTAACTCTTCTTAAACATTGTAGGGACCGCTGGTTTCTTCGTTTTGACGAACCACTGAGCATAGCCTTCCTTCCACCTAGGCTGCTCTTCCCATTCAGTCTCATCGATTACTGTCTCATTACCCATATCTGCTTTCTCCACACCTGGAATGTCATGCTCCACATTCTCTTCAACTATTTCACCTTCTTCAACATCTTCTTCAATCACAATCTGAGCTCCAATCTTCTCAATCTCCTCAATTGGCAGCACATCATCATCAAACAACACATCATCACTAAACATATCATCATCTAATTCTTTCAAAGCATCAATCACATCATCTCCCATTCCTTCATCATCAACCATCACCACCTCATCACCACCAGAACTGCAAGCCGCACCTGCAGACTCCCCCTGAGCTGTGGAAGTCCCAAGAGCTTGAGTAGTTCTTGGCAACTCACCACCTGCACCTTTCGATGCATTGGGATCATCGTCTCTATCATTTCTCTTCTTTGTCCTTAACTCGTCGCCTTTACAGCCTGTCTCCCCCTGAGATGCCAAGAACTCCTTCATAGCATCTATAATTCTCCCATGTTCAACCAGGAGAGACGACTGTAGTTGATTTTCTGCTACTAGGCGTTGAATAGCCTGGTTCTGGACAAGATTCACCCTTGATTGTTCTGCCACGACCCGCTCAAGTGCAGCTATTCTCTCCGAGTCTGAGAGGTTTGCATCGAAATCAAACCTCATGTGAGATGTGTCTTGAGTATACTCAGCAGGGATTTCGAATGAAACCGGGACATCAGAAGCAGTTGTGGACGTAACCGCAGGTGGTATCGTGACCGACAACCCTGCAGTTGCAACGACTGTGGACTCTACAAATTGTGCAACCACCTCTGAAGGAGTAAGCGTTGGAGGTGGTAAAGACACAATCTCCGGAGTCGTCAGCTGGATAGTAGTGATTGGGATGCCAAAAGCTGATGATGTAGCCACCACGGGAACATCCGCGGCGCTTAAACCTGTGACCTGTAGTGATGTTGGAACAATCGACATACCTGACAGTGCGGGCGGAGCGAAACGTACAACTCTTGAAGTTTCTCCAGCTCCCATACCTGCACCTGTCCTTTCCCGTCTTGAACGTCTAATCAACTTGTGAATATCCTTTTCTTCTTCTGACTCGCTATCATCAACTGTCCTCTTTCTCTTCCCAAATGTTCTCTCTTGAGTCACCAACATCCTTCTCGCCTCATCCATAACATCATCAAGATCTGAGTCAGCCACCGTCGTAGCTGCTCTAGTAATACGCACAGTCGAGACACGTTCAACTGGGATCTGAACGTTCTCCTCTGGATCCACCTGATCCATATCGAAGAATCCTTGACCTCCGAATTCTGCATCAAGGTCCACTTCCTCCTCCGGTGACACAACAGGAGCAGCAGGTATAGCTTGAGATGCTCCTGCCTGTTGTGGTGCCGGGTCTCTGAACTCATCCCCACGAGCTGGCACATACCCCGGGTTTATTAAGTACCCAAAGAGTGGAGTATGCCTTGGACGCAGTTCAGGCTTGCTCCTCGCGCTGGATGTTCGGCATTGAGCGAAGATACGTTTGCTCACACTCTCCACGTATCTTATTGGACGTCGTTGAGGTAACGTGGGAGCAACATGATTCAAGATCATCTGAATGAATCTTGGATACATGATGAACCTTTCACAAGCCATCGCTCTTTTATGTTTATCGATCTCGTAAAAGACCATCTGACTAAAGCTATAACGTTTGTTATAAGTCAGAGCAGTCATTGCTGACTGCATGGACCATCAGTGCCCGCCTTCCTCCCAGACATGCAGACAATCATTACGTGCATGAGGAAGCGCCACTGATCAAGTAGGAAACCCTTCCTCCGTTGTGTATCGCCCAATGGACCAGAATAGCCCATTCGTAGAAATGCTCCATCGCGGAACGGAGCAACAAACTCTGTAGGGTCATCCCTAGTCTCCTCTCCAAAACGTAAAGCCACCCGAATTTGTTCAGACGAGAACTGAACTTCTTGATTGTTGACGGTTGCTCGCATAACCGGGGGCTCAACGCGGCAATCGTATTCCACTGTCTGCCAGAAATCCTCAATATTGGGTAAGGAAATCGGCAGAGTCGTGATTGCGTGGAATATCCTCGAGCGAAGGAGGAATGTGATTATCTTGCGGTAATCCTCCACACCACTAGCTTCCGGGTCTAAGGTGATAAACATATTGTGACCCGGGAAGAATTGCCTCTGATTATCTCCGTCATCTCCTCCAGCACCTCCAGCACCTGCTACTGCAGCCATATCTTGAATACTGATTGAAATCGAAGAAAGATAACAAAGAAGATCGAAAGATAAGATCGATAAGTTCGCTGAATAAACGGAGAGTATAAGTTCGCTGAAATTGAAAATACAGAACGAATGACCTTAAGAATTCTTTATATAGGGGCGGAGTTACACAGGCGAAGTTACGGTTAACTTCGCCTAGGCGAAGTTATTCACAAGTTCGCCTGTTTAACAACCTCGCCTATATTTACAAAATCAAACCTTATAATTTGAACATTTTTCAATTAACTTTTAAAAACTTCCCTTTAAGAATTAAATGATACGATCAAGTCCAAGTTACCATATACAAAATCATAAAACTACCTAAGTACAAAAAACTTTTAAAAATTAAAGTATAAGGGATCAAATTTCAGTCTCGATAGGGACTACTACGTTTTAGAAAAGATTCTAACAGGAATCATACTAATTACATGACTGTCACATAGATCCGTGTTTAGCTGTATTATGACATAAAGAGACAGGTTGTAAGCAGGTAAATAACTTAAGATGGTTTTCATCGTTTCTGTGATACGAGTTAGGTTCAATTATGCCTCAAAATTTAAGGGGGCAACAACTCAGAGATTATGATGCCACCTATCTATTCTCAAAGCGTATTTGGCTTTCCCCAAGTCACCCCGAATTGACCTCGACCCATAGTGTCTGATTAAGTTTGTAAGTACTCTTCATCTGGTTCCCGTTCTCTTTCTTACTCCATGATTGAGAAGTCTTGACATTTTCAGCTATAATTTTTTTTTTTTTTTTATGATAAACATTTACATAGACTTCAGAGTAGTAAACAACTGCAAGTCCCGAATCTGGATCACTGCAGTTTCTTCACACACTATCTTTACGGGAATCAGAACACGTACGGGCTCGTTTATGACTGGGTAATCGCTTTTCAGCCTATCATTCGGAAAGATATATATGGAGACATGCAAAACTCGTAAGGAGTTTCCACGTAAAATCAAGTAGATTTAGTTTGTATCACATCTACTTTTACGCACCATAAAAAGCTACCATGACATACAATAACTGTCCTAAAGCCTTTTAAGCCTAATAACTTCACTAGTTAAGCACACAGAATCAGTATATTTTTCATTTTCCAAGGATGGATCAATTTTCTGTTAAACATAGCAAACGAACTTCTTACGAAGTAGCAGACTTGAAAAATAATTTCATTTCCCTGTCTCATTGATGCTTGTGTAAACACAGGTGTGCTCATTCAAGCTACGTCTTGTTTGTACACCGGAGGACACATCACCAATCACATTCTCCAAAGGGTGATCTTTATGAATTCTCGTGGTCGGAACAGAACCAACATGCAAATTGTCTTCCAAGTTAGAAGAGAGCTCGTCAATGGTTGTTTCATGCTGAGAGTGAAATGGATTGAAAAATTCTTCTTCAGTCGAGGCAGCAGGGGTATCGACAGCATTTGATGAAGAAGGTTGACATTTATCGATAAGCTGTCTTTGCAATAGGTTTTCTTCCTCATCAAGGATCATCTTCGTAGCAACTCTCTCTTCTTCTTCAGCAATATCCAAATACGGTATGTTAAAAGACTTAAAAAGTTTAACATAGTCGAAAAACTCAGCAGGTCCGTTGCTTGGTTTTGGCGGTTGATAACTTGTGATATCGCTGTTACACACCACCTCAACCTTGCTGGTCGATGTATTAAAGACACGTCTGTTGGGAGTCCCAACAACATAACCGACTAAGATTCCTTCATCGGCTACTTCACCAAATTTAGAATTTGTCTTTAAAATCGAACAAGGGGACCCGAATGGTTCAAGACCACTCAAGTTGGGCTTTCTCCCATGCATAAGCTCATAACACGTTTTACCAAGTCTTTTAACAGTTAAGACTCTATTCAGAACATAACAGGCTGAAGCAACAGCTTCAGCCCAAAACACCACAGGAAGCTTCGAATCAGCCAGCATTGTTCTGGCTCCTTCAATTAATGTTCTGTTCTTCCTTTCAGCCACTCCATTCTGTTGCGGTGTATACGGAGCGCTGTATTGGTGTTCAATCCCTTTCTGAAGGCAGAAGATCTCCATCTCAAAATTCTTGAACTCCGTTCCATTGTCACTCCTGATGAACTTAACCCTTTTATCCATAACGTTCTCAACTTTGGTAATCAAATTCTTCACCATCTGAGCCGTTTCGTCTTTTGATTTCAGGAAATATACCCACGAATATCGTGAGTAGTCATCAGTGATCACCAAGCAATAAGAAGTACCTCCTAGACTTTTTGCATTCACGGGACCAAAGAGATCCATGTGAAGCAACTCTAGAGTACTGACAATAGAATTGACCTTCTTGGTGTGATGGGATTTCTTGTGCTGCTTTCCCTTCTTGCACGCTATACATTTATCTTCAAAATTGAAATTCTTCAAGGGAACGCCCAGCACAAGTCCATTCTTGACAATGTTGTTCATCTTCTGAAGATGAATGTGCCCCATTCTCCTACGCCACAATTCGGACTCCGATTCGCTCGCTTTTGTCATAAGGCATGATTCTTCCGTGGCCATTTCAGTCGACCTCATATCCATAATATATGTATTCCTTTCACGTGGAGCCTTCATCACAGTCCACTCCTCTGGTATCCGAAAACCAGGTTGCAACACAATCGCCTCATTCTTTGTAAAATGAACGGTGTACTCCTTATCACAGATCTGCGACACACTCAGCAGATTGTGCTTTAATTCTTCTACAAAGTTAACTTTCTCCAATGTCATCTTTCCGTTCTACACCGTTCCCATTCCTGTAATCTTGCCACCACTTTCACCGGCAAAGCTCACACTCCCTCCTTGAACAGGTTTCAAATCGTGTAACAAGTATTTGTTACCCGTCATGTGCCGGGAACAGCCGCTATCTACAACCCAAAGATTGTTGGCAGCCCTATTCAACTGTTCCTGCATAATAAAGCAAAAGATTAGAATTTAGGGACCCAAGACCAATTGGTCTTGGATCTATACATCCCAAACTTTGGCTTTCCAAAGTTAGTATCTGGATAATTCCTGTAAGTCCTATTAGGATACCTCCTTGAAGATTGATTGTGAGGCCTTCCAAACCTTTGTGAATTGAAAGAATTATAGCTTGTGGTTTGGTTATTAGCATTGTAAAACTGAGATTTGTTTCTATGAAAACCTGAATTAGTCACATTTTTGAATTTTAAATGGTTTTCATTTTTAGCAGCATGATAATTACTATTAGGCTTATTCTCAGTTTTAGTAGGCCTTACACCTCTGAATCGCTGCTTCAGAGGGCAATCTGCAACTAGGTGCCCTAATTGATTACACCTAAAACAACACCTATGCTCAACCTTTTTATCAACCGGTGTTTTAGATGTCGAGGCTTTATTACCGCCCGTTCGTCTCACATATGGTGGGACGTACGGGTTTAGTGGAGTACTCTTTTTATTCGTCTTATCTTTCTCTCCACCATTGGGTAATACCACCTCCTCTTTTGCCTTACCAGACTCGGATGACTTATCCGAATCAGATGAGACTGGACTTGGATCAGAAATTTTAACACTTGAAACAGGCGAACTTGTTTCGCCTCCACTAACATTTGGTTCTTTACAAGTTACTTTAACTGGTACTGTCTGAGCAACCTCAAAGTCAACAGATTTCTGAACACTAGGGTTAAAAGTGTAATTGTGATTATAAGGTGGTGGAACCTCATGATAACCGATTCCTCGTCTCTTAGCAGAGGAACCTTGATCACTAACAAGGTGATCAAGAATAGCAGAGGAATTTCTGAACTGCTCTAGTTTTCTATTTAATTCCACCACTTTTACCTGGTGATCAGCAATCTGTTTTTCTCTATCAGCAATTAGTTTGGTTTTTTCTTCCAAAACTTCATAGCTTAAATCAATCACTTCAATTTTTTCAGCAAGTTTTGTTTTTAGACTTTTAACATCTTTTTCACAAGCTTTTATTTTGACTTTATAGCTACTTTCTCTTGCTTTTGTAAAATGATGATCTTCTTTTAGGGTTTAAAATACAGCATCCAACCTAACATACTGATCGGTTATAGTTGCTAATTGCTCAGACAAGTTTTCACATTTAGAACATGTAGATTTAGAACATACCTCGGAGAGCTGGTCATTAACATCTGCCATAAGAGCTTTTTCTTCTCCGGTAACCTTCTCATTTTCTTCAGTTTCAACCTTCGCCAAATTTGCCTGCTCAAAAGTTTCTTTAGAATGCAGGTTCCAGTTGTATTCACCATCTTCTCTGGACATCATTGCACTATAATCTTTAGAACCCACACTTTGCTGTGGAGACCTGCCCTGACTTCGTTCCACACGCTCATTCCTGCATTCCTTTGCAAAGTGACCGTTTTGCTGACAGTTGTAGCATCTCACCTTCGTCTTGTCAAACCCTGGCTTTCCACCGACAAACTTTCTCCCGGTCTTTCTCATAAACCGCTTCACTCTTCTTACGATCATAGCCATCTGCCATTGCAAATCCATTTCCTCCAGATCATCAGCATCAATCTGGTCATAGTCTTCATCCAACATAGCTGGATCAACAACCTTCCCTTGAATGTAGTTCTCATAGGAAGCAATAAAAGAAGCATAGAGACCAAACTGCTCTTCAGCAGACTTGACACTCATAGGCATCTTGGAGTAGTTGTTGCTGGGAATACTTGGAGTGCAACTACTCTTGCTTACCTGGGGTTGAGAACCAATCGATCCACCTGCTACATAGCAAACATCACCATTTGTGTTGACTGACACATGACGCTCATGTGATGAGTTTGCGCCCGACTCTCCCTTCGAGTAGTAGGCAGCAGATTCAGTCTTCGATCCTGAGCTAGTGTTGACTTTAGCTCCATACTTACCTGGATCTTGAACCTGATCCATAGGTGTCTCCTTTCTGACCATATTAAGCTCAAAGGTTCGGAGCTTGTTAACTGCCGTTTCTAGATCATATGTGGGAAAGTCTTGGTCTTCCCTCATCAGCACAGTATACATCTCCCATTTTGGTGGGAGAGCATCTAGAAGCTTCTCAACTATTTCTTCTTCTCGGTAGGAAATTGAATAGTTGCTCAATTCAGTCATCAGATGGTAATATCGAGTGATAATATCATCTAAAGATTCATTCTTCAAATACTTGAAGACTGAGAACTGGGTTTTGAGCAATTTTATCTTTGAAGCACGGATTCCTACATTCCCTTCAAATCTGTTCTCAAGAGCTTCCCAAAGCTCTCTTGCTGACGTATACTTTCTAAACGTATGAAGGATCTCTTGTGGAAGAGCCATAGTAATAGCAGCATGAGCCTTGCTCTCGGTCTCATACATCTTTTTCTCTTCTTCTTCCATTTTGCTATACTTTTTGATTTGATCACGACCTTCATACTCCATAACTGGTGGAATATAACCATCCTGGATGCATACCCACATCTTAGCATCCTGGTATTTGACGTATTGTATGAACCGATCCTTCCATGCAACGAAATCGGTTCCCTTCAGCAATCTTGGGGCCTTAGTAGCTGACCCTGCTTCAACTTCCATCTTCACTAACTCAGAGATGTTAATCGACGACATCTTTCCCGAAAAGTAAGAAACCCGAAAAAAAATCAAAAAATTTTCTGAAAAGTACTGTAGGCGAAGTTACGGATAACTTCGCTTAATCCTTAACTTCGCCGCTGATTAACTTCGCTGAAGAACTTCGCAGATGATTAACTTCGCTTAAGGTAAGCGAACTTAGGGGATAGGCGGAGTTGTAGAGAACTTCGCTGAGTTAGGCGAACTTGAGAAGGTAGGCGAAGTTGTGGATAACTTCGCTTAACCTTATATCTTCACCGAAACCCTACGTATCCTGACGGCAACTTCGCCTGATGAACACGGACGTTTTTGCAGATCTGAAATCTGGATTTTACGAGGTTTTTGACGGTGCAAAGGCTTGAATACGATGGTAGGAGGTAAGATTGACTCAAAAACACAGAAAACACGTCCCGCGAATAGTCGAAACGGGACGATTTCTACACCCGCGTGAATATCTCGAACCACACAATCGAGCAAAAGCTCTGATACCAATTGTAGGTTCCCTTGACGGATCGCACGAGATATCTCGATCAACTCAGGTGCGGAATCCCTGCGTAGATCGTTACGAGTATAGAACACGAATCACACGAACACACGTTATATATTATAACTCAAACACGTGATGTAATATCACTGTTACATACTCTCGTCCTCACGTTACAAATGAACTCGAACTACTGAAACAAGCAACTTCACAATTCACCTAACCAAGCCGTAAGCTAGGTATATAAATACACGACAACTTCGCCTGGCATGTTCAGGCGAAGTTGTCCATAACTTCGCTTGACTAACAAGTTCGCCTGTTAAGCGAACTTGTCAGTAACTTCGCTTAAACATACAAAACATAATTAAACATTACAGACTCGATTACAGACACTAGACTATGAACTACTAACATTATGCACCAACAAAGTCAAAATCCAATTTACTACAACAATCCTAGTACAAACTACAATTATCTTTACTAAACTCCATGCTGATCAATCTAAAACCAACCAAAACATGCAAATAAATTATCATATAATTCCCACATATACTTTCAAGTATTAGGTACAACATACATTTTTCTTTTAATTTTTCAATACTAACAAGCATACAGAAATTTCATACTCTACAGCAACCTATTTTCCGCCACTTTATTAACACAACAGAATATACATATTTTTCAAAAATTCCATATGTGTCCAATTGATGCAAGACCAATTGGATTGTATTCTTAATTCAATCTGTGACATTCCAGAAGTGAAATAACACCATTATTTATTTTCAATTACAAGTTACATGATTTACAAAGCAGCTCAGAAAAATTCTTTTTCAACAAGGATTGCAACTCGATTTCGTAAATTAATAAAAACTAGTCAAAAAGTCCAAAAATTATGATTTCTGACTTTTTGAAAACTAGACTCAAAAACTAATCAAAAATACTACTATATCAACAAGTTATACGAAAAACAAAGTAGATCACAAAATCTGTCAGCAAGTAGATCCAAACCAAAACTTACAAAAATCATGATTCTTATATCCTTATGATTCTAAATCATCAATGAACCATTTTATGTGATACTAATCATTTGGATACTAACCCCATATATCAAAATAAAAAACATGAATAAAGATATGTACTAATCATGTTTACATATTGCTTGATCCAAAGACTCAATACCCTTGCTTTCAAAAATTCACCAAAATGCTTATGTTCTTTGAGGGAATTTTTAGAAAATAAAAGTGTATGTGTGTGTGGGTAAATTTGACGGCCAAAGGGAGGGGAAGGAAATGTTGTAACCCCTTTGTTATTTACTCAATCATTAAGTAAGTAATTAACTAATCCAACTTTAGATAATTTTATTTTATTTAAGTGTGACATGTACAACTTTTAAAAACATTTTTCTTAGTAACTCCCTAATATAAAGTTTAATAGTTCATCTAGCTAATTATCATGTAACACACTATATGTTGTATCATTTTAATTATTCAACTTTCTTACAATATCATATAAGCATATAACAACTAGTCATGTAACATATTAAGAATGTGACACAATTATACACATCATATATTACACATCTAACATATCATATTTATTATAATAGTGTGACAAGTTTATTATTCTAGTTACCTACAACTAGTTACTCTTACCTAGGTCATCAGCGACTCGACTGACTCATTCTATGCATACATGACACTACATGCATAAGAGTTCATTAACATAGTTAACAGAACTAACTGGGTTTAGTTAACTGAGTTAACCTGAAAATTGACAGTTGTCACATCATCCCCTTGTTAAAATAATTTTCATCCCGAAAATTGTATAATGTCACTCAAAGGCTGGAAAGGAAAGAGAGGAAAAAAAAATCAGATTGTCACATCATCCCCTTGTTAAAATAAATTTTGTCTCGAAATTTAGATCGTACCTAAGGTTTGTATTTGGGTTTGAATAAGTGAGGATACTTTTCTTTTATATGATCCTCGTGTTCCCACGTGAACTCCGGTCCACGTTTCGAGTTCCAATAAACATGAACAATTGGGGTCTTGTCGTGCCTTCGGAATATTTCCTTCCCTATCCTTAATTTCAACAGGTTCCTCTACGAAGTGTAACTTTTTATCAACCTCTAATTCCTCTAAAGGAACAATGAGAGTTTCTTCTGCCAAACACTTCTTAAGGTTCGACACGTGATAAACATTGTGTACTTCACTGAGTTGTTCTGGTAATTTCTATCTATATGCCACAGGGCCGATTCATTTAATAATTTCAAATGGTCCTACATAGCGCGGGTTTATTTTTACACTTTTCCCAAAACGAATAACTCCTTTCCAAGAAGATACTTTCAAAAGTACTCTGTCTCCAACTCCAAATTCTAGTGGTTTCTCCTACTTCAAAATCAGCGTAGCACTTTTAGCGATCTCGGGCTCCTGCCATATGATTTCTGATTTACATAATTAGTTCACTCATTTCGTGGACTATCTCGGGTCTAGTCAGCTGGCTTTCACCGACTCCTGCCCAACAGAGTTGTGATCGACACTTTTGTCCGTACATAGCTTTGAAAGGTGCCGCCTTTATACTCGTGTGGTAACTATTATTATAGGAAAACTCAACTAAAGGTAAGTGAGTTTCCCAATTCTTACCAAAATCGATGACGCATGCTCTAAACATATATTCCGAAGTCTGTATTGTTCGTTCACTCTGACCATCAGTCTGTGGATGGTAAGATGTACTCATGTCTAGGCGTGTACCCAACGCCTTTTGTATTGACTGCCAAAAATTCGAAGTAAATTGAGCATCACGGTCCGATATTATCGAAATTGGTACCCCATGACGAGCGACAATTTCCTTAATAAAAATCCGGGCTAATCTGTCCATCTTATCGGACTCGCGAATGGGTTGAAAATTTGTTGATTATTTCAGACGGTCTACTATTACCCAAATGGCATCGTATCCATTAGGAGTCTTAGGTATTTTGGTTATAAAATCCATGGATATATGTTCCCATTTACCCATTGGGATTACTGGTTGCTGAAGCAAACCAGATGGTTTCCTATAATCACCCTTTACCTTAGCACATGTCAAGCACCTTTCTACATAGTTAGCAATTTCTTCTTTCATACCAGGCCACAAGTAAAGTTCTCGTAATTCCTGGTACATCTTATCTGAACTTGGGAGCACAGAATACTGAGATTTGTGTGCCTCGTCCATCACCGGTTCACGCAAATTCCCATAACGAGGTATCCAAATCTACTCACTGTAATACTGTCACACCCTCAAAATCCACTAACGGAGTTTTACCGTCAGAGGGTGTGAACTAACAGGATCGGAATCATTAGTTATAATGAAACCATAAAACAAAGTTTCAAAACCATGAAAAACGTTTACGAGTAATTTAATGCGGAAGCGTAAAAACCTTTAACCAAAAGTTGCATCACGCAGGACGACTTAAAACCAATGATAACTGTTAAAAATAAGTTTGCATAACAAAAGCGTTTTCAAGCAATGCATGTTCCTAAACCGCGCGCCCGCCTCGGCTACCTGAGAATAACATACTAAAAGTGTCAACACAAGGTTGGTGAGTTCACAAGTTTATATAAAAATAAAGCGTTTAGCGTTTGCGTTCAGCGTTTTGCGTTACAGCGTTTTGCGTTACCAGATAGTGTTATGTCAATTATATATCTATAGGTAGCTAGCCTATAAAACAAGTATCACTAAGTGTTCGACACCGAAGCTGACTGTTTATCATTTGCCTTGCCACCAGGTCATCCAGACCATGGTATGTGTTTAGCCAAGATTACACCCACTCGACATCCAGTCGAGTTTAGCGTTGGGTGGGGTTTGTCAAACCCAGTAGTACTACTCAACAATGACTCGCTATTATCCAATATTAAACGGTTCGATGTGAATGAAGGACTTTAGTTAACGCGTTTGCCACTTAGTCTTTACAAGTGATATATAATCTATATTAACAAAATCTTAAATGCGTTTCGGAGTATGTTATCTCCCCCAAGTGAAAAGCGTTTAAAAACAGTTTAAAAGGGGAAAGTGAAACTCACTGTTTGCGAAGAAATTCCCAAATTAAATCACCAAGATGCGTGTCACAGAAAAACTCTCTCTAGCATTCTAAAACAACAAAAAGATTTTTCTAATTGTCGGAATATTATCGAGTCTCTAGACCCTGCACATAATACCTATGCACATTACATGTTTCGTGTTTCGTTTGTGAATCGTGTGTGACTTTAACAAATACATTTGTGATACGATACGCGTGTGAGCAATTATTAATGTGTCATGTATTAATAATGTACATAACTAGCAATCATTCCCCTCAAGGGCAATTTGGTCAAAACACGATAATAAATTAGCAAGTATCAAGTTTCATGCATTTTCACAAAACTCAGCAGCTAGTTTCACCGAGACAGAAATTCTACTTGAAAGATTGTACTATTCCACTGATCATAGCATCTCAATTAATTTACCAAAAATCATCACAGAAGCGTATATGTCTTAGGTTTCCAGAACATATTTTATTATATTTTCATTCCACATAGTTTTCTCACAATCATCAAATCATTACAGCAAACTCATAACAGTCAAATTCATGCGCAACATAATGTTATTTGCAATTCCCGTTAAACGAAAAATCCAATAAATGCAAGACCACTTGGGTTAGGTTCCTAACTCAATAAGTCAACTTTCAGAAGTGGAACCAACCCAATTGGTCTCGTAGTTCATGAGATATAACATTTACAAAACAACCTAATAGCAGGTCTAACAGCTCAGCTTTGCACAACGTTTTTGTAAAATCATAAAAGTTAACCTTTACTTGTCCAAAAATTACAAATTTATACTCTATAGAAACTAGACTCAACCTAGTTTACTGTAGTACCAATAATCTCAACCAATTTTCACATTTACACTTCGTTACAGTCACTTAAACATCAATAACACATTCTGTCCAGAAACTGTTTGCATCTAAACTCAACATATTAACTATCTATGGACTATCATGCATTCATATAACACTCTAGACTCCATAAACACCATCCATGCACATCAATTACACATTACATACATGATTAGGGTTCTTGTTTGAACTCAATTCAAAGACTCAACAATTAACGTATAACAATATCAATACTAGTTATCATATCATTATCAAATCATCTTCCAATCAAACAAAATCATATGAACACATAACCATATAGAATCGGCAGCTAGGGTCTGTGATTAACCCAACAAACATCAAAATCAAGTATAAAGGAAGCATAGGATAATCGATTATACCTTCCTAGCACCTAATTCTTCAATCAAACACTTGATTTCTTGATTGTATGTGTGTGTAAGTCGACGGCAGCCAAGGGAGGGGGAAAGGGTTCCCGATCGGGACTTGTGTGTGGGGAGAATAATAATAAGTTAGGGTTTAGTTATTATATATAAACATAATATGTTACACTGAAGTCCCTCCACTTTCAATTGTTGTTTTTCTAACTTAAATAACTAGTTTACCTCTTGAGTTAACGTTTATAACCATGTTATCACACAACACATAAGTCTAACACATAATTATCACATAATTACTGTTTTGACGTTTATCGTTTATTCATCAATCGTTTGCGTCAACTCGTTTGCGTTTCGGTGCAATTCCCGAAAGACTACACATGTAGTAAGTGTTAAGCGTCATTTAAACCCTAGTTTAAATGTAATGAAGTGTGCGTTATAGATTCAGTGATCTTAAGTTTGAATTGACGGAGTTGAGTTAACGGAGTTAACCTGAAATTGACGATTGTCACATCATTCCCATGTTAAAGAATTTTCGTCCCGAAAATTTGAGTCAAGTCGTGATGAGTGTCTGAAGAAGTAAGAAAAATTTCAGTTTGCCATATCATCCCCTAGTAGAAAGAAATTTCGTCCCGAAATTTAATTCATACCTCCGGTGATGTCTGACGGTTTGCTGGGTTTCGTGGTTTTCTGTGTTTGGTTAGCCCTTCAAAAAGGTGAGGATACTTCTTCATCATTTGATCCTCGCGTTCCCACGTGAACTCCGGTCCACGTCTCGAGTTCCAACGAACCTTAACGATTGGAATTTTGCCGTGCTTGAGCGTTTTGGTTTCCCAATCCAAAACCTCGACTGGTTCCTCAATGAATCGTAACTGTTCATCAGCTTGCAGTTCCTCCAAAGGGACTACTTGGGTTTCATCAGATAGGCATTTCTTCAAATTGGATACGTGGAATACATTGTGTACGCCACTGAGTTTCATTGGTAGGTTCAGTCGGTACGCCACCGGACCAATGCGCTCAGTTATTCGATAGGGGCCAACATATCGTGGGTTGAGTTTGTTTAGCTTACCAAAGCGAACCACACCTTTCCAAGGTGAGACTTTGAGTAACACTTGGTCATTCACTTGAAATTCGAGAGGTTTTCGGCGCTTGTCGGCGTAACTCTTTTGGCGATCTCGTGCTGCTGCCATGCGATTTCGGATTTGAACAATCTTTTCCGAAGTTTTGAGTACCAGTTCTGGACCAGTGATTTGGCTGTCACCCACCTCTGCCCAGCAGAGTGGTGATCGACACTTTCGTCCGTACAACGCTTCAAACGGCGCTGCTTTAATACTTGCGTGGTAGCTGTTATTATACGAAAACTTTACCAAAGGTAAGTGAGGTTCCCAACTTTTTCCGAAATCCAACACGCATGCACGCAACATATCCTCCAGGGTCTGTATAGTTCGTTCACTTTGCCCATCCGTCTGAGGATGGTATGCTGTGCTCATATCAAGACGGGTGCCTAGTGCGTTTTGCAGCGACTTCCAAAAGTGCGAAGTGAAACGAGAATCTCGATCAGAAATGATTGAGACAGGCACTTCGTGTCTAGACACTACTTCCTTCATGTAGACGCGAGATAATCTTTCCATTTTGTCCGATTCCTTAATCGCTAAGAAGTGTGCAGACTTAGTCAACCGGTCAACGATCACCCAGATGGTATCGCATCCCGTCGGTGTCTTAGGTAAACCCCTGATAAAATCATTGAGATGTGTTCCCATTTCCACATTGGGAGTTCCGGTTGTTGTAGTAGGCCAGATGGTTTCTGGTATTCTACTTTGACTCTGGCACAAGTCAAGCATTTGCTCACGTAGGTGGCAATGTCGGCTTTCATGTTCGGCCACCAGTAAAGTGCCTTTAAGTCAAGGTACATTTTATCTGCGCCAGGGTGGATAGAATATCGGGACTTGTGGGCTTCGTCCATCACCAGAGTTCTCAACTCTCCGAACCGTGGAACCCAAATCCGGTTCTCGAAATATCGGACCCCGTCCGATCTGGTTTCAAGTTGCTTGTTCATGCCCCGCTTGAGTTCCGATGGAAGATTATCATCTTTCAAAGCTTCGAGTTGCGCCTCGCGAATCTGGTCGGGTAAGTTTGCATGAATCGTGAGTTGCAATTCTCGCACTCGTCTGGGTTTATCTGTTTCTTTTCTGCTGAGGGCGTCGGCCACTACATTGGCCTTGCCAGGGTGGTACTTGATGGCACAATCGTAATCTTTAAGCAGCTCGACCCAACGACGCTGTCGCATGTTCAGCTCCTTCTGATCGTAGTTATGTTGGAGACTCTTGTGGTCGGTGTAAATGGTAAACCTGGTACCGTACAAGTAATGCCTCCATATCTTAAGGGCGAACACCACAGCTCCAAGTTCCAAATCATGGGTCGTGTAGTTCTTCTCGTGAACCCGTAGTTGTCGAGAGGCATAAGCTATAACCTTCTCGAGTTGCATCAGCACACAACCGAGACCTTGTATAGATGCGTCACAGTGTACCTCAAAATTTTCCGTTCCCTCGGGGAGGGCTAGAATAGGGGCGCTACAGAGTTTGGTTTTCAACAGTTGAAAAGCGGATTCTTGCGCGTCACCCCAATTATACTTAGTGCCATTGTGAGTCAAAGCGGTGAGGGGTTGAGCAATCTTTGAAAATCCCTCGATGAAACGTCGGTAGTAGCCGGCCAGTCCTAGGAATTGCCGCACCTCAGTCGGAGTCTTAGGTGCTTCCCAGTTTTTGATGGCCTCTACCTTACCGGGATCGACATGGATACCATTCTCATTGATCACATGTCCTAAAAAGTGAACCTCGCGAAGCCAAAATTCACATTTCGAGAGTTTAGCATACAGTTGTTCCTTCTTCAACAATTCCAGAATTACCCTTAAGTGTTCTTCATGGTCAGCTTCATTCTTGGAGTAGACAAGACTATCATCAATGAAAACAATCACAAACTTGTCGAGGTACGCCTTGCATACTCGATTCATGAGATCCATAAATACGGCTGGTGAGTTGGTTAGTCCAAAAGGCATAACCGAAAACTCGTAGTGACAATACCGTGTTCTGAAAGCCGTCTTTGAGATATCTTCTTCGCGCACTCTAAGCTGATGGTAACCAAATCACAGATCGATCTTCGAGTAATAACTCTATCCTTGAAGCTGGTCAAACAGATCATCAATTCGGGGTAAAGGATAACGATTCTTGACCGTCACCTTATTCAACTCCCGGTAGTCGATACACATGCGGAAAGTCCCGTCCTTCTTTCGGATAAATAAGACAGGGGCTCCCCATGGCGATGAGCTAGGTCGGATAAAACCCTTATCCAACAAATCTTGCAACTGAGTGGACAGTTCCTGAAGCTCCGCCGGTGCGAGCCGATACGGTGCTCGTGCTATGGGTGCTGCACCGGGTGTCAACTCAATTTGGAATTCGACTTGACGAATAGGAGGGAGTCCAGGCAAATCCTCCGGTAAGACTTCCGGAAAATCTCGCACAACTGGTATATCTTCAATTCGCTTCTCCTCCGCGGGTTTCTCAACAATCTACGCCAAAATTGCCGTGTAACGATTCTGGCAAATTCAGGTATACCCTAGCCGGTATATACTATTTATGTGTTATTTAATATGGAATATATGAATTATAATGAATTTATACGAGTATGAATGATTCACAGTACGAATTATACTCGATCATACGGCTAATCGTATTGGAATTACGATTTACCGATGAACGGTTATTGAAACCCGAACGAATCGGGGATTACGTTATAGACCAAATATATGATGTTTAGTAATGTTTACGAAGCATTAAAGCTTCGGGATAAGTGAATTATAGCACGGAAAAAGAATTTCGATTTAATTGTACGTCGGTACGTTAAACGAAACCTTTAATACCAAACCAAGCAAGAGATGATCAATCAAGCTGAAAAAGATGTGCAGTTATTAATAATATGATGTTTTAAGTCAATAAATGTCATGGTTTAAGTTTTTAAAGTTTTTAAATCGGTTTTATATAAATTTCATTTTTTAGGCCAACATAGAGTCCCGCATGTCCCACCTACCTCTCCCCCACCCAGACCTGCTACCCGTCGGGGCGAGTCCTCCCGCTCCCAGCTCGAGCCTAGGACTCCACCTGTGTGGGGTCTTCCTAGGCTGGAAAGGAACGCGGCGGCATGGCTTCGAGTGCTCACCGAGCAGGTGAATGAGCACTCCGCCGCCTTGACAGTGGGAGTGCAGAGGCGGATGTATCTGGGGGACTGCATACTGGACCACCAGTATGCGATTGCGCAGCTAAGGAGGGAGTGCTCATACTCCCAATTGATGATTGATCGGTTAGAGGCGCGGGTCCGGGGTGTGTTGGCAGTGATGGTGATGTTGGTGGCAGTGATGGTGTGGTGGGTATACCACCGTGTTTAGTGATGTTAGGATGGTAGAAGTCATGGACCGCTTTTTGATACTCTGTGTAAGCAGTTAGTGGTGATGCTAACATAGAGTGAATCTTGGGTAGTTATAATACAACCACTGGCCCTTAGGGGGTCTCTTTTGGGGTATATCATTATAGATACTTTTGGGTATCATTCAAGCACTGACCCATTGCGGGTTATGTCGAGATGATGCCGACATAGGCCCTATGTATGAAAACTTAACCTATATAATGATGACAGGAAAGTATGTGAACTGACGTTGATGTAATATGTACTGATGTTTATTAATGAATGGAATGTGGGTTGTGTGTTATGATTGGAACTTGTATTAATTATATGTATTTTCTTGATGTTGTGTAGAATGGCACCAAAACGATCAGCTCAATTGTCGGAAGTAGATGTGAGCCGTTTGATTGCTCAACAGTTAGAGGCGGCGATACCGGATATAGTATCGCGCATCGCCGCCAGTATTAACAATTCGACCAATCCAACCCCTCCGAGCAATCAAACGACCACCAATAATGACGGGGAACAAAATGCTAATCCTCCACAGAATGATAACCCGATTCCGGGAAATGACGCACCGCCTAGGGTGGTCGTTACAGACAGTAATGGCCCTATACCTACTGTAGAAACGAACCGTACTGAACCGATTCCTGCATCCAGGGGATGTTCGATCGAAGACTTTATGTTGTGCAAACCCCTAGAGTTTAGCAGGTCTGAAGGACCAAATGGGTTGGTTAAGTGGATCGAGAAAATAGAATCCGTTGTGAATATCAGCAACTGCCCCGAGGATTGTGTTGCTAAGTATGCTACCTGCACATTCACGGACCATGCCTTGACATGGTGGAACACGATAGTGCAGACTCGCGGTCAGGCGGCGACAAACCGCATGACCTGGACAGAGCTCAAGGCTCTTGTACTGGGACATTTCTACCCGAAAAATGAATTGCAGAAATTAGAAAACGAATTGTGGAACCTAGAGATGTAAGGGGGCAGACCACTTGGGTTATACAAACCGGTTTAATGAGTTGTCGCGATTGGTACCATGGTTGGTCACCCCAGAGTCGAAGAGGGTTGAGCGTTATATTTGGGGGCTAACTCCAGTTGTAAGGAGTATAGTCAATTCTGGGGGACACCAGACGTATGAGGGTGTGGTGACGCAAGCTGGTATCGTCACCTACGATTTCGTGAGGAGTGGGTCACTGAAGGTGGCAGGAGAGTCTGCTGGGGGAAAACGGGGTACGTATGACCATAGGATCCAGGAGAAGCAGCAAGGTAAACGTGCTAGGCCCGCTGCCCAGAACTACGCCATGACTAGTTCAGGCGGAAGGCAGGGACCGCAGACAAGGACGTTTCCTAGGTGTGGGAAATGCGGTAACCAGCATGGTGGCGAGTGCAGGGGGGTAGTGTGCCATCGGTGTGGCAGGGAAGGGCACTACGCACCGAGATGGAGGACAGACCTGAACAATCTAAACCGACAACCTCAACCTATCCGTGCGCAACCAGTTAGGACCCAACCAGCCCGACAACAAAACCCACAAGGAAATCAAGTGATGACCACCAGCCGTGCTAGCTTTGAATGCGGCAGCACAGATCACTTCACTTTGAATGCGGCAGCACAGATCACTTCAAGAGAAACTGTCCGAAACTGAACCAGGGAGGAAATGGGCGGCAAACCGCGGGTCAGGCATCATCGTCCAACCCGGCAAGAGGCCGAGCATTCGTGATGGGGGCGAGCGAGGCACGCCAAGACCCCAGCGTAGTGACAGGTACCTTCCTCGTCTCTGATCATTACGCTTCTGTATTATTTGATACGGGCACCGATAGAAGTTTTGTCTCCGTTAAGTTCCTATCGATAGCAAACCTTCCAATTGGTGAAACCATAGAACCTTATACCGTAGAAGTCGCTAACGGTAAAACCATGATAGTTAATCGAATAGTTCGGAATTGCCCTTTTATTCTGGACGATCAATCCCTTCCGATTGACTTGTTACCGGTAGAATTGGGTAGTTTTGACGTGATAGTGGGAATGGATTGGTTAGCACGTAACAAAGTAGAAATAAACTGTGAAAAGAAAATCGTCAAGATCCGGGTGTCGGATGACGAAGAGGTATTAGTGCAAGGAGAAAAGTCAGGCACCATGATACCATTTATATCCCACCTCAAGGTGTTAAAATATATACGCCAGGGATGCGTGGCGTATCTAGCAAGCTTGACGGCCACTGATTCTGAGGAGAAACGGGTGGATGATATCCCAGTGGTACGCGAATTTCCACAAGTTTTCCCAGAGGAACTTCCTGGATTACCCCCAACCCGACAGGTCGAATTCAGAATCGATCTATTACCTCAAGCTGGCCCTGTTGCTAAGGCACCCTACCGACTTGCACCATCAGAGATGCAAGAATTATCCAACCAGTTGCAATAATTGTTGGATAAAGGATTTATACGTCCTAGTTATTCCCCGTGGGGTGCACCTGTACTATTCGTGAAAAAGAAGGACGGGAGCCTTAGAATGTGCATTGATTACAGGGAGTTGAACAAGTTAACAATCAAAAATAGGTATCCTCTTCCCCGAATTGATGACCTGTTCGACCAACTGCAAGGTGCGAGCTACTTCTCAAAAATTGATCTTAGATCGGGATACCATCAGGTTAGAATTCAGGAGGAGGATATCCCAAAAACCTCATTCCGGACTCGCTACGGCCATTACGAGTTCTTAGTTATGCCTTTCGGGCTAACAAATGCGCCAGCAGTGTTCATGGATCTCATGAATCGAGTCTGTAAACCCTACCTCGACAAATTCGTCATCGTGTCTATTGACGATATTTTGATATACTCGAAGAGTAAAGAAGATCACGAGCAACACTTAAGATTAACTTTAGAGCTTCTTAATCAGGAGAAGTTGTATGCAAAATTCTCCAAGTGTAACTTCTGGTTACAAGAAGTGCAATTCCTTGGTCACGTTATAAACCATCAAGGAATACACGTTGATCCGAGTAAGGTGGAAGCAATTAAGAATTGGCAATCACCTAAATCTCCAAAGGAAATCCGCCAATTCTTAGGCTTAGCTAGATACTATCGTCGATTCATAGAGAACTTTTCCAGCATCGCCCAACCTTTAACCCTCCTGACCCAAAAGGATCGAAAGTATGAATGGGGTGAAGAGCAGGAAACGGCATTTCAAACGCTAAAACAAAGATTGTGCCAAGCGCCGATCTTAAGTCTCCCCGATGGAGACGATGGTTTTGTCGTGTATTGTGACGCATCCCGTAGAGGGTTAGGATGCGTGTTGATGCAGAATAATAAGGTCATAGCCTATGCTTCCCGACAGTTAAAAGTACACGAGAAAAATTACACTACTCATGACTTAGAACTGGGAGCGGTTATCTTCGCACTTAAAATCTGGAGACATTATCTCTACGGTACAAAGTGCACCATCTTCACCGATCATAAAAGTTTGCAACACATATTCGATCAGAAAGAACTGAATATGAGGCAACGAAGATGGGTCGAGTTGTTAAGCGACTATGACTGTGACATCCGTTATCACCCCGGCAAGGCTAACGTCGTAGCCGATGCCTTGAGTAGGAAAGATCGAGTTAAACCACTGCGTGTGCGAGCGCTGGGGATGATTGTCCAGTCGAACCTTTCGGATTTGATTCGAGTCGCTCAACGTGAGGCGTTGAAAGAGGAACAAATGGAAAACGAGGGACTTTACGGCAATGAGAAGAATTTCGAACTGCGCGAGGACGAAATTCTCTATTTCAAAAATCGGATTTGGATCCCGACCCTCTATGACCTTCGTGAATTAATCATGGACGAAGCGCATAGATCGAAATATTCCATACATCCGGGATCGGATAAGATGTACAAGGATGTGAAGGAATTCTACTGGTGGCCGGGTATGAAAAAGGATATAGCCACATACGTCGGTAAGTGTACGACGTGTGCGAGAGTTAAGGCGGAGCATCAGAAACCCTCAGGAATGTTACAACAACCGGAAATTCCTGAATGGAAGTGGGAGCAGATCACAATGGATTTTGTGACACATCTCCCCAAGACGTCCCGAGGACATGATGCAATTTGGGTAATCGTGGATCGATTAACCAAATCGGCACATTTTATTCCGATTAGAAATAATTATAACACTGAGAGACTTGCGCAGATTTATATAAATGAAATTGTGTCTCGTCATGGGATACCCATCTCAATCATCTCCGATCGAGATAGCCATTTCACCTCCAATCTTTGGCAAGCTGTACAAGAAGCGCTGGGAACGCGTATTGATCTAAGCACAGCTTACCACCCTCAGACCGACGATCAGTCTGAGAGGACCATTCAAACCCTGGAGGATTTGCTTCGTGCGTGCGTACTGGATTTTAAGGGAAATTGGGATCAACATCTCCCACTCATTGAATTTTACTATAATAACAGTTACCATAGCAGCATAAAGGCAGCACCTTACGAAGCATTGTATGGGCGGAAGTGCCGATCATCACTCTGCTGGACTGAAGTGGGTGACACACAGGTTATTAGATCAGACCTGGTCCAGGAAACGACCAGCAAAATCCTTGAAATTAGGAACAATCTGAAGGCCGCGCGGGATCGGCAGAAGAGTTATGCCGACACCCGTAGAAAACCGTTGTCATTTGAGAAAGGTGATAAGGTGTATTTGAAAGTATCACCGTGGAAGGGTGTGGTTAGATTTGGCAAGGCGGGGAAGTTAGCCCCGAGATATATTGGACCATTCGATATTACTGCAAAAATCGGTCCCGTAGCTTACCGATTAGAACTACCCGATGAATTAAGTGCAGTTCACAACATGTTTCACGTATCGAATTTGAAAAGGTGTCTGTCGGATGAGACATCGGTGTTACCACTAGAGGGTGTCCAATTAAACGATAAGCTTAATTTCGTAGAGGAACCCATAGAAATTGTAGACGGGAAAATCAAACAACTTAGACACAATAAAATTTCGTTGGTCAAAGTTAGATGGAATTCGCAACGAGGCCCAGAATATACTTGGGAACGAAAAGACGAATTTCGAAAGAAATACCCCTACCTGTTTCCTCAAAAGGAAGTAATCGACGCGTAAAATTTCGAGGACGAAATTTTTGTTACGGGGGGAGAATGTAACGATTCCGGCAAATTCAGGTATACCCTAGCCGGTATATACTATTTATGTGTTATTTAATATGGAATATATGAATTATAATGAATTTATACGAGTATGAATGATTCACAGTACGAATTATACTCGATCATACGGCTAATCGTATTGGAATTACGATTACCCGATGAACGGTTATTGAAACCCGAACGAATCGGGGATTACGTTATAGACGAAATATATGATGTTTAGTAATGTTTACGAAGCATTAAAGCTTCGGGATAAGTGAATTATAGCACGGAAAAAGAATTTCGATTAATGGTACGTCGGTACGTTAAACGAAACCTTTAATACCAAACCAAGCAAGAGATAATCAATCAAGCCGAAAAAGATGTGCAGTTATTAATAATATGATGTTTTAAGTCAATAAATGTCATGGTTTAAGTTTTTAAAGTTTTTAAATCGGTTTTACATAAATTTCATTTTTTAGGCCAAAAACGACCGTTTTAGCCTCGTTTTAAGCAAAATTAAACATTTAACCGAAAAACGAACTAAACCAGATTATCCACAACATTATCCGGATTACACAATCCGAATGTGTGGCCAAGAATGAAGGAGTGGGCCCCACCCCACCCCTTATGTAGACCGATCGGCCAAGGGGAGGCCCCTTAGCCTTTCATTTTCTTTTTTTTACATACAATCCAACTCCAAAAACCTTTCCCTCTCTTCAAATCGCATCCAAATCCTTGATTTTTAACAAGAATCACAAGGTAAAAACATGGTTATAATGGTTAATTCATAGTTTTAATTCCATGATATTGAGTTGTTTGCAAGAGAATGAAGTTTCAAGTGAAAAATGGGTGGAAACCCGAGATGAAACCGATTCTTGCATGATCAAGTGATGTATACTAGTTATACAAGGGATCTTGGTCCGAGAAAGGAGTTAAATGAGTCAAAAACGAATTTTTACGGTTAAAATCTTTGTTTTTATATCATAACCGAAACCAAGAAAGAAATGGCTTGAATGTGGGTAACTTGCTTGGTGTGGTGATATTGTGCTTGTAGGTGTTATATCTAGTTGCTAGCAAAGGCTAGAAAGCAAGATCTTGGCGATCTAAAGCTAGAAACAAAAGGTAGTTCGGTTTTTCGTATGATTTATATGATTTGGACAGATTGTGATAGACTTAGAATTGGATCATGAAATTTCACAGAGATGATTTACACAGGAAAATATGATATCTGTGAAAATTTGGTAATTTTTGGATAAAAGATGAATATTTGGTGAATTTAATGCTCGGTTTTGGCTAAAAATGATGAAAAAAAGTTAAACAACATGAAAAATTCTGGCAAATTCCAGATAAGCTTTTTATAACATATAAAAGTCACACACAAAATTTCAGATCCGTTGGAGAAGTCTAAGTAGGTTTTTTGGTAAAACGAGTTCTAGGGTGTTCTAGCTCGGTTTTGGTGAAAATGGCATGAAAAATGAGATTTTGGTTCTGGAAAAATTACAGGGAACTATGTGGATGGCAGGGGTCATTCCAGAAAAATTTGGGATTTTTCTAAGGTCGTTTGGTATTTTCGATATATTTGGTGTTTAAATGACGTTTAAAAATAGATAAATAAATGTTAAATATAAAAATTAATTCTGGAAATATTTTTATAAAATTCCTTACTGTCAAAAAGTGATTTGTACAAAATTTCAAGATCCGAGACTAAACGGATAATTATTTGTGCTAAAAAGAACATAAAAACAAACTTTTAAAGCTTAAAACGTGTAAACCGTCAAAGTTCGCCTAAGCGAGCTGACTGGTGTATAAAAACCTTAAAAATGAACCATTTTCATGAAACTAAGTTAATCAAGTAAAAATAAATCATCCAAAAATAATTCGGATGATTTGGGTATTTTTATCCGAAATAACAGTTTCCGGCACCCTAAAGACGGAAACGGGTCCCGCGGCCAAACGGGGCGTCTAAACCGAGCTCTAAATTCACGGTTTTAACTAAAATATCAGTCAAACACTATTTTCGGGTCGTGTGTGACAAAACTCTTTTTTGAAACATAAAAAAGGATAACCGTGCTAGGCACGCAAAACGGTGAAAACATAATAATAATAAATTTTGACGGATAAACTCTAAGAGATATCACAATCTGAGTCCTGAGAAGTGTCCCTGGGTTAACATTGTCCCCGGATCGAGTACAGTACTGGGTTAACAGTGTCCCCAGATGTACCGGTTGACACGGATTTAATTTATGGAAATTGTATAGTAACGACTTAGGTATCATATTACAGATTCAGGCTCATAGCTGTTCATTGTACTACATACTGACTCACGAAAAGGTGAGTTTCACGAGCCCCTTTTTACTGAACTGCTTTAAATATTTTCCCCGGGGCGGAAAGCATGTTTCCATCAAAATGTTTAAGTACATGTTGATCGCATGGAAATGAATGAATTTATATAATGTTTATTGTACGGGAATCGTACGGTAATGTATTAAGATGGTAATTGTCTGAGTTGCTAACATTGTAAGGCCCGAAACAGTGTTCTGGGTTAACAGTGTCCCCAGAGGTTATTAAATGTGTTTCTGGGTTAACAGTGTCCCCAGAGGTTATTAAATGTGTTTCTGGGTTAACAGTGTCCCCAGAGGTTATTGGATGTGTCTCTGGGTTAACAGAGGTTTCACTTGTGGCTCAGCATAATTTTATCGCTAATATATGATTACTATAATGATTTGTCATGGTTTATTTAAATTAGTGAAACTCACCAACTATTCGTAGTTGACCCGTTTTCTTTACATGCTTTCTAGGTACACCCAAATTGGAATGAGTGATACGTGCTTGATGATGTGTTCTATTTTGTGGAAGCTTAAGGATCTTTATTTTGTATTAAATATACTAATGTACTATCGGTAAAACTTATGTGTTAACGCCTAGTCGGTAACGAAACTTGGAACAATGTAATACGTTGTAAATTAATGTAGTGGTGTTTTCTTTATAAGCAATGTTGTTGATATCAGATGCGTCTGTTGCATCCCGTTTACGTTTCCGCTGCGTTACGGGGTGTTACATGCCGGATGACCCTTTCGTAGATATTTCTGCGCCTTCATGAGGGTATTGACGCTGGTGGTCATGCCGCTTCTCTCACCCCGGATAGAAATTATCTCGCCGGAAGGGGTAGTAATGTGAACTATCTTGTCGTGACATATAATCTCCGCTCGGTTCTCGGATAACCAGTCCATGCCGACCACGACATCGAAACTACTAAGCGTAAAAGGAATAAGGTCGATATCAAAGACATGACCTGACAGTTTTAACTTACATCCCGCAAGTACATGAGTCGTTACTATAGTCTTACCGTCAGCTAATTCAACAGGAAACTTAGCATCTAACGGAGTTGGAGTTAAGTCTAAGAGTTGGCTAAAGGCTTTCGACACAAAATTCCTATCAGCTCCAGTGTCAAACAATACAGAAGCAAAACAATCGTTCACAGGGAACTTACCAGTCACCATGTGCGGATCATTGCGGGCTTGACCCGACCCAATTACAAAAGCTCTTCCCTTGCCATTGCTTCCACCACTACTGCCACTTCCATTACCTCCGTTGTTGTCGTTCTGTTTCAGCTTGGGACAATCTTTCCTGAAATGACCTTCCTGCCCACATTCGAAACATCCCTTCGTCGTCATAGGTGGTTTAGGAGCACCCTTGGCCGCAAGGTCTCCTCTACATTCCTTCGCCTGGTGACCCATCTTTCCGCATCTTTGACACTTGACACGGTCACATGGGCCAACATGATGATAGTTGCACCTATTGCACTTCGGATATTTCCCAGCATATCCGCTCGAACCCTGCCCGCTACCGTTGTTATTGTTGTTGTGACTTTGATTGTTAGAGCTCCGAGTGAATTCGGGCTTACGGTAGTGTTGTTGCGGTGGGAGGTTCGAGGACGAGGATCTGGTGTTGTCAAACTTCCTCTTTCCGCTGCTCGGGTTGCTGTTGCTGTTGTTGTCATTACTCAGGTTGTCACGGGCTTTAGTGGTTGAACCCCTAGGTGGTAGCGCACCTTGGGTCATAGCCTGATCCGTCAATTTGTGAGCTAAACGGATCGCTTGTTGAATCGTGGCTGGTCTGGAAGACGTCACCATGCCCTGAATCTGCGGTGCTAACCCATCGATATACATCTCAATCCTTTTACTCGGCGGATCCACCATCCGCGGACACATCACAGCCAACTCGTGAGAACGGGTAATGTAGGCTTCAATTTCTGAGCCCACCATCTTCAGTGACCAAAGTTCTGACTCTAACTTTGCAATCTCGGACAGTACTCTTCTCGCATCACATTCTTGAACTCCTCCCAATTCATCGCGTTAGCCAGTTCCAATCCAAGGATCTGTACATTCGAATTCCACCAAGTGAGGGCAGAATCCTCAAGTGTTCCAGCAGCGAATTTGACCCTACTGGCAGGGGAACAATTACACATCTAAAATGCCGACTCGGCCTTCTCAGCCCAACGCAGGAAGCCTATAGCTCCCTCAGTGCCCTTAAACGAATTGGGCTTGCAATCCAGGTAGTTCATGAAAGTACACGTTCCAGCTGTACCTCCGGCTTGATTTTGAACATGTGCAGCTAGAGCTGCCGCCGCATGGTCATTCAATAGGGTTTGGAGTTCTGCTGTGGTTAGTTTAATGTTACCGCGACCATGACCAGCGTTTCTTCCAGACATCTAGGTGTTATCATCCTGAGATGTCGCCGCCTGAGGACACGTCCGAGTGTGCATCCTCCTCAGTATCTTCCTCGGGTTCTTCCTCGGGTTCTTCTGCATCCGGGGCAATCTGCGCCCATAGTGTGTCGCTCGGGCTAGAGCTGTCGTTGCAAGGGCTCTTGCACTAAAAATTTGGTCACGCAAATCTATCATCTCTGCTTGCATTTTGTTCATTATCTCCACTTGCTGTACATGAGCATCCTGAACTTCCTTCATGGCTTCAGTCAGGTGGGAAATTCTCTTCCTAGCCTTTGCTCCATCCCATATCAATCTAGTAACATTCACTCTCGTCGAGTACATAATGTCAACTTCACGCTCTAAACAGGAGGCGAGAGCTGCGAAAGCACGATCCATTGGTTCGGTTATGGGTGGTAGCGTGTTGAAAGACATAGTACAGCCCAGGTGAGGTAATGGGGGAACTTGCTCGCGATAGACCATACGTCTGATCATGTTAGGGTACCAATCCTAGCTAACGTCGTTTTATATGCCTCCGGATAGGCGGTACCTCTTCGGTGTGGGAGCTTCGAGTTCCGGGACTACTCGGGGTGGGGATGCGGTAGGTAACTACGGTTCCTTCCCGTGAGCATGAGTCATCGGATCAGATGATGATGAGGGTGGCGTCGACATCCCTACAGGTAAGCCGTGTATGCGCGCGTATGAATGAAAGAGGTAAAGATAAGATTACAAGACTACACAAACCTATGCAGTGCGTATCATTATAACTAATGGGTCGTCGCGGTTATAGTCTAGTATGCATGCAGCTTCTAGTTCGCTATAACCAATGGCTCTGATACCAATCTGTCACACCCTCAAAATCCACTAACGGAGTTTTACCGTCAGAGGGTGTGAACTACAGGATCGGAATCATTAGTTATAATCAAACCATAAAACAAAGTTTCAAAACCATGAAAAACGTTTACGAGTAATTTAATGCGGAAGCGTAAAAACCTTTAACCAAAAGTTGCGTCACGCAGGACGACTTAAAACCAATGATAACTGTTAAAAATTAGTTTGCACAACAAAAGCGTTTTCAAGCAATGCATGTTCCTAAACCGCGCGCCCGCCTCGGCTACCTGAGAATAACATACTAAAAGTGTCAACACAAGGTTGGTGAGTTCACAAGTTTATATAAAAATAAAGCGTTTAGCGTTTGCGTTCAGCGTTTTGCGTTACAGCGTTTTGCGTTACCAGATGGTGTTATGTCAATTATATATCTATAGGTAGCTAGCCTATAAAACAAGTATCACTAAGTGTTCGACACCGAAGCTGACTGTTTATCATTTGCCTTGCCACCAGGTCATCCAGACCATGGTATGTGTTTAGCCAAGATTACACCCGCTCGACATCCAGTCGAGTTTAGCGTTGGGTGGGGTTTGTCAAACCCAGTAGTACTACTCAACAATGACTCGCTATTATCCAATATTAAACGGTTCGATGTGAATGAAGGACTTTAGTTAACGCGTTTGCCACTTAGTCTTTACAAGTGATATATAATCTATATAAACAAAATCTTAAATGCGTTTCGGAGTATGTTATCTCCCCCAAGTGAAAAGCGTTTAAAAACAGTTTAAAAGGGGAAAGTGAAACTCACTGTTTGCGAAGAAATTCCCAAATTAAATCACCAAGATGCGCGTCACAGAAAAACTCTCTCTAGCGTTCTAAAACAACAAAGAGATTTTTCTAAGTGTCGGAATATTATCGAGTCTCTAGACCCGGCACATAATACCTATGCACATAACATGTTTCCTGTTTCGTTTGTGAATCGTGTGTGACTTTAACAAATACATTTGTGATACGATACGCGTGTGAGCAATTATTTGTGTGTCATGTAATAATAATGTACATAACTAGCAATTATTCCCCGTAAGGGCAATTTGGTCAAATCATTACAATCAATTAGCAATTATTCCCCGCAAGGGCATTTTGGTCAAAACACGACAATTAACTTGCAATCATTCCCCTCAAGGGCAATTTGGTCAAAACACGATAATAAATTAGCAAGTATCATGTTTCATGCATTTTCACAAAACTCAGCAGCTAGTTTCACCGAGACAGAAATTCTACTTGAAAGATTGTACTATTCCACCGATCATAGCATCTCAATTAATTTACCAAAAATCATCACAGAAGCGTATATGTCTTAGGTTTCCAGAACATATTTTATTATATTTTCATTCCACATAGTTTTCTCACAATCATCAAATCATTACAGCAAACTCATAATAGTCAAATTCATGCGCAACAAAATTTTATTTGCAATTCCCGTTAAAAGAAAAATCCAATAAATGCAAGACCACTTGGGTTAGGTTCCTAACTCAATAAGTCAACTTCCAGAAGTAGAACCAACCCAATTGATCTCGTAGTTCATGAGATATAACATTTACAAAACAACCCAACAGCAGGTCTAACAGCTCAGCTTTGCACAACGTTTTTGTAAAATCATAAAAGTTAACCTTTACTTGTCCAAAAATTACAAATTTATACTCTATAGAAACTAGACTCAACCTAGTTTACTGTAGTACCAATAATCTCAACCAATTTTCACATTTACACTTTGTTACAGTCACTTAAACATCATTAACATATTCTGTCCAGAAACTGTTTGCATCCAAACTCAACATATTAACTATCTATGGACTATCATGCATTCATATAACACTCTCGACTCCATAAACACCATCCATGCACATCAATTACACATTACATACATGATTAGGGTTCTTGTTTGAACTCAATTCAAAGACTCAACAATTAACGTATAACAATATCAATACTAGTTATCATATCATTATCAAATCATCATCCAATCAAACAAAATCATATGAACACATAACCATATAGAATCGGCAGCTAGGGTTTGTGATTAACCCAACAAACATCAAAATCAAGTATAAAGGAAGCATAGGATAATCAATTATACCTTCCTAGCACCTAATTCTTCAATCAAACACTTGATTTCTTGATTGTATGTGTGTGTGTAAGTCGACGGCAGCCAAGGGAGGGGGAAAGGGTTTCTGATCGGGACTTGTGTGTTGGGAGAATAATAATAAGTTAGGGTTTAGTTATTATTTATAAACATAATATGTTACACTCAAATCTCTCCACTTTCAATTGTTGTTTTTCTAACTTAAATAACTAGTTTACCTCTTGAGTTAATGTTTATAACCATGTTATCACACAACACATAAGTCTAACACATAATTATCACATAATTACTGTTTTGACGTTTTTCGTTTATTCATCAATCGTTTGCGTCAACTCGTTTGCGTTTCAGTGCAATTCCAGAAAAACTACACATGTAGTAAGTGTTAAGCATCATTTAAACCCTAGTTTAAATGTAATGAAGTGTGCGTTATAGATTCAGTGATCTTAAGTTTGAATTGACGGAGTTGAGTTAACGGAGTTAACCTGAAATTGACGATTGTCACAAATACCGAATTCCATCGGATTCGACCTCTGACTTTCCATTGATTCCAAGCAAGGCTTCGAAATCTAAATTCTCTGCTTTTAAGGCTTCATGCTGAGCCTCCCGAATTCTTTACAACAACCCTGAATGTATAGTTAACTGCAATGCCCAAACACTTCGAGGCTTTAGGTTTTCCTTACGACTTAGAGCGTCAGCTACCACATTAGCTTTTCCCAGATGATACATAATAGCATACTTATAGTCGTTGAGAAGTTCAACCCATCTCCTTTGCCTCATATTAAGCTCTTTCTTCTCGAATATATGCTGAAGACTCTTATGGTCAATGTAGATGGTACACTTGCCTCCAAATCATTAGTGCAAATACAACAGCTCCCAATTCAAAATCGTGAGTCATATAAATTCGCTCGTGGACTTTTAATTGTCGACAAGCATACGCTATAAATTTCTCACGTTGCATAAGTACACATCCGAGACCTTTAATGGAAGCGTCACAACATATAACAAAATCATCGAATCCATCTGGCAATAATAGAATCGGTGCGATACAAGTTTTTTGCTTAAGCGTTTGAAAAGTTGTTTCCTGCTCTTCACCACACTTGTACACAGTGCCTTTATAGGTTAGAGCAGTGAGGAGTTGAGCGATCTTCGAAAATCCTTCAATGAACCTACGATAGTACCCAGCCAAACCAAGAAATTGGTGAATCTCGGTCGGCATTCTTGGGGTAGCCAATCCTTAATGGACTCAACCTTAGCTGGGTCAACATGAATACCTTGTGCGTTAACTTAACCTTAGAAGTTCCGAAATCAACCGTAAATTATGTTCGTGATCCTTTAGTCTTTGAGTATATCAAGATATCATCAATAAACACAATGACAAACTTGTCGGTCCCTTACTCACTAGGATATATCACTCACGATTATGTCGCAACCCACACTATAAAGTGTTGACAAGAAGGTTAACGACCTACTACTATATATGGAAAGAACAATAGTATGTTAACGGCGGAATCACTAACACACTATCTGTTGCACAACAAATGCTAATGTAACACACATAATCATTAACTCAAAAGATTTCCATTTATAGAAAGGTTCATACTATTGGAATCGATCTGCCCAAGACACATTATTGAGTTGATGTGGCTAGTACGTTATGATCCAAGTCGGGACATACCCAATAACAAGCTAGACAAACACCACGATATTTATTATTAGATATGATCTAGTTAATAAATATCAACACTTATGATAGTTGAAAAATGGTTTTCTAAATATTTTGCGTTTGTGTGATATAAATAAATTATGTAGATAATTTATATTTTGATAGATATTATGTACTTAGATAAATAACAAGTGTGGAAAAAATGAAATAAACAATTTTGAGTTTTGGTTTTGGTGGGAAATGCCCCAAGTGGGCCTGCCCTCTCTCTACTCTCTCTCCTCTTTTTTTTCTTTCAAGACCATGCAACCCTTTTGGTTGTGAGATCACCTTTTTACCAATAAGTTATCTCTCACACACACAAAACTCTCTGTTTTGTTGTTCTTTTCGGCCGAAAAGAACAAGAAGAAGAACAAGGGAGTTTTGCAAGCAAGCAAGTGTAAAATCCTAGCAACTTGGGTGTTCGTTGATGAGCTTGTACGTGTATACTAGCTTGAGGTTTTCCTCCGTTGGAAACTAGCCATTTGCAATATCATCCCTTTCAATTTCTGGAAATTTGAAGGTATGTAAACTAACAACATATGGTTTCTTGATAGTATGTATATTGTATATAGATCCTGGATTGGGTTTTATATATTAAACGGGTTTTATATGTATTGGTAAAGAAGATTTAAAACTAACTTTTTCCACTGCGTTTTTCTATATATGGGTTATATGGACTTTGATAATCTTGTAAAACCCAAACAATGGTATTGAGAGCCTCTTATACGATTACATGCTTCAAAAATGGGATCTAAAGTATTCAGGATTCTTTACCATATTGGCCGAAAACTTTAGGCATATTGGTTGCCCCTTGGGTTTTCAAGATTGTACCACACATGTATGTGGAAATCTGGAAAAATTAAGTCATTTGGATGACAAATTCTATTTGGACATAATCTGGATTTTTCAAGTCTGACCGAAAACTCTTGGTTGGAAACCAAGGTTTTTGGTCTAGCCGGAAACACCATAAGACCTGTTTTCGTTTTGGCCGAAAACTCATGGTTGGAAACCATAGTTCCCGGTCTTGGCCCGAGAACTCCAGGTTCTCGGCCGACTGAAATATTCGGGCCGAAAACTCTAAAGCTTTGGTCTTCTGACCGAAAACTCTCTTTCTGGCTGAGAACTGATAGGTCAAAGGGCAACCACTTTGGTCAAAGGTTGACCTCCTTGTTTGGATGTTAATAACCTAGCCATGATCTTGTGTCTATTTAAGTGATGTGTTGTGATTTATTCAATTTGATTGTAATATTCTTTTATTCGGGTATGTAATATATTTATTTATTTCAAATTGGTTTGTAATAATAAGTAGAATAGTTTTACTTCCTTTTAATTGAAAAATGTATAAGGATATATTTTGTAAAAGAAATGAAACTACATTACCATTTTGGTTTTGGGCCTTAATGGACCTAATAGTCCACCATGGGATTTAAGCCCAAATGGCCCAAGCCCAAAAGAGGCCCAAGTAAGCAAGGAGCTGAAATTTGGAGCCCAAATGGAAGCCCAAATAAAGAGAAAGGATCACAACAAGAGGTGAACACTTGAAGCATATGGATGCGAAGTCAAGTAGGAATTCACCAATTACATACTTTGTGTCATGCTCGTCTCTTAGGAGAGACCTTATGACACACTTGTTTCTGTCAACAAGTGTTGTCAATTTAGGTGGCTATGGTTATGGACTTGTGATTATTATTTATTCTTGTGTGCTTGATTTATGTTTTTTTTTTATCATATTTGGATATGGATGTTAACAATTTAAAATCAACAACTTGCATAAAATTGATTCCTTTAGAAATTATTAAGTAATAAAATTGGTTTTATTAACTATTAATGATTTCATAATAAAATGGGTTTTATTAAAAGGAATTGTGAAAATTGGTTTTCAACAAAGTACCATACATTTGAATGCATGCAAATGGAAGGTACATAAAATAGTTTTCCAATCTAGAATTTTGAAAACTTAAATCCCTTTTAAAACAAGTTAAACACCATCCTTTTATACAAAACTCGAATCACTTGGGAACTTGATGTGGGTAAAGGTCACCTAACCGCATTTAAGGAAGCTTGTGAGTTTGAGGTGGATTTACAATACTTGTGGGATACAGGTCTCCTAACCACTTGTATGTGTAAACTCTCACGTGTGTGTAAGTAGGACGACTTGATTTGGAAACCATGTGAATAGGGTCACCGAAGCATGGCGTACAAAGGTGTTGATGGGATTAAACATGCCAACTAAACATATGATGTTTACCCCAATCCCATAAAGCTAGAAGTTGCAAAGGGTTGCAATTGTCAAATGTTGACTACCTTGTTAATTTGAATAGGAGGATAAAAGTCACCTAATTACTATTTGAATGAAACATTGGGTTCTAGATTTTAATCATTAATTGTCTTGGAGACATTAAAGGGTATTAAGTATTAAAATTTGATAATGATATCGAAAATACTAGATTGAACTTTGTTAAATTTATAGATGGCCGCAAACAACAACCTCCCTAATGGAATTATCTCACCTGTGCATAATCTATCACTAAGATCCATTCTGGATAAGGATCGTCTGAATTACAACAATTTTATGGATTGGATAAGGATCGTCAAATACCAAAAATCCAAAAGTATTAACTGGATGGGAACAACCCTTCCCATCTAGGTTTATATGAAGTCTAAGCATGATTCGGAAAGAAAAGAAAGGGAAAAAATCCATCCATCATCAGTGAGTCACCCAGACCCAGCACTATAAGTTGGCGCTTCATAAGGGTCCTCTAGTTCATCCTCAAGGTCCTCCTCAGGATCCTTTTCTGGTTCAAGCTGCTCTTCCAACTCACTAATCCTATTAACTGCCAGGCCCAGATGGTCTTTCAAATGCTGCACTCTGCCAACCAGTTCAGCAACTTCGGTTCTCAACGCGTGAAAAGCTCGCACCATATTATGATGGTGTTCCCCAAGTTCCGTGTTCCTATCTGTCAGCTCTTTAATCCTTTGCTTAGCTAGATCTAAGTCTTTCCTCATATAGAATATCCCCCCAGGTGTTATCTTCCACTTGAAGGCGTTGGCGCTCCGACGAAGCTACTATAGCAGCCATCACATGTAACTCATGGCACAGAAGAACAGGAAGAGTAGGCTGGTCGGCTCATTAGATAACGAAGGGTTATTTAGACGAGGCATGGGTGGGAGATGCTCCCTACCGACGATATTAGCAACATACTCTGGGTACCAGGTCCATGTCTTTTGTCTCCTAAGCAAGTGAGAAGATCCACCCTGAGAGGTTTCCCCCTTCGACAAATCGGTATGGTGCCTCTTCATCCTTGCTGACGAAGGTGAAGTAAGATGATTTGGTGACAATGGTTCTTTACTTCCGGTGATGGGTTCCTTTCCATGAGCGCGAGTGGGATTTGATGATGACATACTGTAACATAGGCGGGTGCATGAATAAGTACCTACTATGTGTGTGATGTGTAACTAATGCAAGATGCTCAGTTATAGTCAGGAATGCAACCTAGTTCACTATAACTAATGACTCTGATACCAATCTGTCACACCCTCAATTTCCATGTGCGAGATTTTACCGCGAGGAGCGTGACAAACCAGGATCCCAGTCATTAGTTAAACCAAACGTCTAATATTTTAAAAGACTTTATTGTCCCATATTTTGGAAAACCATTTCAGAATTAACGGCTGTTGTTTTAAAGTGCGGAAGCGTAACATAGCGGGAAAGATAAATCCCTAAACAAAATCAAATAGTCTAAGGCGCAAAACACGCGCATGCCATAACATTATTAATTAAAAAGTTTCAAGTTATGATGCAGTTTTATTGAGTGACCAAACTCCTATTAGAGACCTGAGAAAGACATGACAAAACGGGTCAACACAACGGTTGGTGAGTTCACAGATTTGAGTTTAAAGCAAGTTTGTCAAACAAACCATTAAGTAAGTATTCATTGTAAGTGATAAGTGTGGATAATGTATGCATTAGTACTACCACTAGTTAATTAGGCTAGTTATCATGTTACATTAGTGTAAGTTCCAATGTGACCATGGCTGACTTGTTAGTTTGTTTGCCACCCACGGAGTCTAATATAAGACTAGTGCACGTCGCGTTTCTATTGAATGAAGACACCCGGCGACTCCCTCTCCCGAGAGTCTCGAGGGGGTTCGTCAAACACAGTAGTACTACCTTCATTACCCAACCAATATACAACTAGTAGTTGACCCGTCCGATGGACGGGAATATCAACTTAGGAATATTATGATTACATTAATACACTTTTAAATTATTTTTTTGTAACATGCAATTGATATGAGACGAAACATTATGCTAAGATAGTAATTATTCCCCACCTTCTTGCATGTAAAAAGCAATGATGACTAACTTTTTTATAATTTATATAAACTGTTGCATTAACTTTATTTGTTATAAATAATAAAGGACTAATTACGTATTTTTGTATTTTTGTTGTTGTTAATATAACAGATGAAGGACTAATAATGTATTTTTGTATGAATGCGGGAAACATAAGAGATTTATAAACACATTTTAGGATTTAAAACATGTGTTCTTTGTAAGGTAACCACCATATTCGCTCCACAACTCCTCATTTCAGTATCATTGTATTTGCACACAAGTTGACCCTACAAAGTGACATTGATATCTACAGAACTACATATTTAACGATATTGAATATACACAATTTGTACCCAAAAATAAGGTTAAACAAACTTACGCTTCATTAGTGTAACGATTCCGACGAAACCAGGTATACCCTAACCGGTAGACGTTAGTAACGTCACATGTAATGTCGGGTACACGAGTTACCATGGTAATTATACGAGAATACATGGTTCATTGTATTGATTGTACGTGAATATATAATTCACCGTATTGATTATGCGATCAAACGATCGATAGTTATTGAAACCCGAATGAATCGAGGGTTCAATTATAGACGAGATATATGATATTTAGTGATGTTACGAAGTATTAAAGCTTCGGGATAAGTGGATTAAAGCACAGAAAAAGGATTTCGATTCAATAGTACGTCGGTACGTTAAACGAAACCTTTAATACCAAACCGAGCAAGAGACGATCGATCAAGCCGAAAAAGATGCGTAATAACTAATAATATGACGTTTTAAGTTAATAAATGTCATGGGTTAAGTTTTTAAATCGGTTTTATATAAAATTCAATTTTTAGACCAAAAACGACCGTTTTAGCCTCGTTTTAAGCCGAATTAGACGTTTAACCTGTTGGAATACCGTATGCCCGAGACGCATAATCAGGTTAATGTGGCTAGCCGTGTTTGATCCAAGTCGGGTCATACCCAATAACGAGTTAGACACACACCAATTATGTATTTGTTGAGATATGATCTATAAAACAAATACAGAACACGACACATTCAGAAATCGGGTTTCTGAATAATTACTTGAAAGTGTTAAATAAATTAATTGGTTAATTTATTTATTCAAATAATTATTATTGGAATGATTATTTAACCATGTGTTCCTTTATAAAATGTTTTATAAAATATGGGGTGTTTATATATTTTATAAGGTATAAAACATATGATAAAAACATGAGTCATACACACTCCATACACTTGGTCAAAGTTGGTAAGGTTTGTTGGAGGTTGAGTAAGGATCACTTGACTAAAACCTAACAAATGATTTGATTGAGATATGATCTCATTATATAAAAGGTTCAAGACTTTCAAGTAAATAATAACAACAACAACTCTTCCTTTCTTTCTTTCTTTCTTGTTTACGGCAAAAAGAAAAGGAAGGGCTCGGGTCTCGGGTTTTTCGTGTTCAAGCTTCCTAGCATAGCTCGGTGTGTGTTGGAGGCTCGGGGTATATTCCGTTTGAGGGTTTTCCTTTGAAAGTCTAGCATTCACATCATCATCTTCTTCAACCATCTACTAAACTCTTAAAGGGTTAAGAATGTAAGTGTTTACAAGCTTGATAGTTTAGCTTTTCCGTATCATTTGATCCTTGCTTCGGGTTTCTAGTAAATAGATTATTGGTAATCTTATAACATGAATAAACTAGGTTATTCATGAACATATACATATATAAACACATGGATACATATGTTTAGTTTGTAAATATCACGCTTCCGCCTTAATTGTGACTAGTCAAATGGTTAACTAAGCTTGTTAATTTCATAGAAACCCAACAAATGGCATCAAGAGCCGGGATACGGGAAACTAAGCTTCGGGTTCTCGGTTTTATATTTTTTCCCCTTGAAAGATTTTATACAAAAATTAACATGCATGATTTTTTTTTGTATTTAATCTTGTTATTGTTTTTTGGCTTGGTTCAAAAAAAAAAAAAAAAAAAAAAAAAAATTAAAACCGAGTAAATGGGCCGAAGCCCAATTCGGGTGAATTTGGGCCGAAGCCCACTTTAACATGGTTATTGGGCTAACCGGAAATTAAAGGGAAAAGCTTTATGGGCCGAAGCCCATTTTTGGTTAAATGGGCCGAGCCCATGAGTTTTTTAATTGGGCCGAAGCCCATGTGTTTTGCACATGTGGGCCGAAGCCCATAATCTAGTTATTGGGTCAAGCCCAAATGGGTTGGGCTAGGCCCGATAAAGTCAAGGGGTTTTGGAACGGGTTCCTAAAACATAACGGGTTATGTTTGTTAAAACTAGACCGAGCCGTAGACCAAAGTGGATGTTTGTTTGTGGTTGATGTTGTGATTGTAGTTAATTATTCAAAGTTTCGATTTGTAATAATTAATTAGGGGCTATTTTGTAATTATTTATTCATATGGGTATGTAATAAATAGGTTATTTGTAATATCTTTATTTTATAGAAAAAATGTATTAGGACATTTGATTTTGTAAAATTAAAGAAGATTGCAAAATTGGAAGTTTGGGCCTAATTGGGCCGGGTATGGTGATAATGGGTCTCACAAGCCCATTAAAGGGATTCAAGCCCAAAAGGACCTAAGCCCACCAATTAAGCCCAAATGGAAGCTTATGGAAGCTAAGGCCCAAGTTCAAGCCCAATGGATCACAACGGGGTTGAAGAAGATGCTCGAAGCATTTGGATGCGGGATCGAGTGGGAGCTACAACATCCATGTGTCATGTGTCCCTTAGGATCGGACCTAAGACACACACTTGTTTCGGCTAACAAGTGTGGTCTAACTTAGTGGCTCGTGTCTAGTATAATTGTGTATGCTTGTTAATTAATTGATTGTTTGATTGTGTGGTTGTTAGATATTAGGATATCAACTTCGTCACATAGAATTAATTAACAAAGCATAAAACGGGTTCTAATAATTATCGGTAATTACGTGACACATAGTTTAATAAAATGGATTTATTAACTAGCCGTCTCACGCCCATAATAAAATGGTTTTATTATAAATTAGAATTTTGAAAATGGTTTCAAAATATCATGTTACTAAATGCATGTTAGTACATGATTTAAAGTTTTACAACTAGAATTATTAAAACTAAAAATCCCTTTTAAAATTAAGGATAATAAGTTAAACACCATCCTTTTGTATAACGCTTAACATATTAGTAAGCTCTTAGTGGGAAAAAGGTCACCTAACCGCATAGAGTAAATTAATATGTTAAGGTAATATTGGCATATAAATGGGAAAAAGGTCACCTAACCGTTTGTATGTTAATATTACAAGTTGATACAAGTAGGACGACTTAAATTAGAACCATGTGAAGAGGGTCACCCAAGCATGGGGTCTAATAGGTGTTGATGGGATAAACATGCCGACACGAAATATGATTTCGAACCGGTCCCATAAACTCTAGAAGTTGCAAAAGGGTTTGCAATTGTTATGAATAACTACCTTGATAAATCGACAATGGGAAAAAGGTCACCTAACCGGAGTCGGGTTTATCGTTGGATTCTAGATTTTAATTATTAATTATATTTGGTATATATATAAAAGGGTATTAATAATTAAAAAGGTAAAACACTAAAATGAACTTAATTAAAATTCTGCAGATGGCCGCACACGTCGACGACAACATAATCCCTAACGTCCAAAATGTCTCTCTCCGATCTATTCTCGCTAAAGACCGTCTTAACCACAATAACTTTTCGGATTGGTTCCGAAATTTAAGGATTGTTCTAAAACAAGAAAAATTATATCATGTTTTGGAAACACCTATCCCCGAAGAACCGGAAGAGGGTAGTGAGGTCGAATATATGAATTGGGTCAAACTTACGGAAGATTCCATTCAAGTGTCATGCCTCATGTTGGCGACTATGGTTCCCGAAATCCAAAAGGATTTCGAAAACCATAATGCGTACGACATGATTACTCAACTTAAGGAAATGTTCCTTAAGCAATCAAGAGTTGAAAGGTTCGAAACGGTTCGAGCCTTGCATGCATGTAGAATGGATGATAATCAACCAGTTTCAACTTATGTACTTAAGATGAAAAGTTACATTGATCGCCTCGCCAAGCTCAATTGTCCCATCTCAAAAGAGTTAGCAACGGATTTGATCCTTAACTCTTTGTCGAAAAGGTTCGACACTTTCGTGTTAAAATTATAACATGAACGGGTGGGACAAAACCATTGGAGAACTTCACTCAATGCTTAAAACAGCCGAGGCGAGCATGGGCAAAAGGGTTTTACCCATGTTTGCGATCAATGAAGGTAGATCCAAGAATCGGTCTCAACCCAATCCTAAGGCTAAGGTAGCAAAAAGAAAGGGTCCCCCAGTGCATCTTAAGGGTAAGGGAAAATCACCGGTTATGGCAAAGAAACAAAAGGTTATGGAACCGAAGGGTCATAAGGATGATCCTTGTTTTGGTTGTGGGGAGACCGGACACTGGAAACGCAATTGTCCGGTCTACCTAAAAGAGCTAAAAGACAAGAGGAATGCGGCGCATACCTCGGGTAATGTCTTTATGATTAATGTTGAGCTAAATCTTATTTCTTCTAACACATGGGTATTGGATACCGGATGTGGAACTCATATTTGCAATTGGTTGCAGGGGTTCAAAAAGAATGAAGACTTAAAGAAGGGCGAAGTGAATCTTTTCATGGGCAACGGTGCAAGGGTGCACGTGGTCGCTAGAGGAGACTTCACTTTATCGCTTCCAAGTGGTTTGGAAGTTATTTTGAGAAATGTTTTGTATGCTCCTAGTTTGACTAGGAACATTATTTCTGTGCACCTTCTTAGACAATGTAATTTTGACTTTAAATTTGTGAGATCAGAAATGCATGTATCATCTAATGGTATCTTTTATTTTAAAGCTGTACCAAACAACGGTATTTATGAATTGGTTCATGATAATACCTTAAATAGCTCATTATATCAAACTTCTACTAAAAGACTCAAAAAGGATTTGAGTGATTCCTACATTTGGCATTGTCGCCTTGGACACATAAACAAGAATCGTATAAATACTCTCCAAAAGAAAGGTCTTTTGAAAACAAACGAGTTAGGTTCGTTTGATGAGTGTGAATCTTGTATTCAAGGCAAGATGACCAAAGAGCCTTTCAAAGGTACAAATGAAAGGGCTAAGGATTTGTTAGGTATCATACATACGGATGTATGCGGACCTTTCAAGCCAACTAGTAGGAATAGTGAAAGGTACTTCATTACCTTTACCGACGATTTTAGTCGATATGGGTATGTTTATCTAATGAAACACAAACATGAAGCCTTTGAAATGTTCAAAGAATTTCAAAATGAAGTACAAAATCAGCTCGACCGAACAATCAAGGTACTCCGCTCCGATAGAGGAGGCGAATACCTAAGTGATGCTTTTCAAAGTCATCTTAGAGATTGTGGAATTATTTCACAGCTCACTCCTCCTGGAACTCCTCAACATAACGGAGTATCCGAGAGGAGGAATCGAACACTGTTGGACATGGTTCGATCAATGATGGCACGAAGCTCACTACCGCCATCATTTTGGGGATATGCGCTACTCACAGCGGCTCGTATTTTGAATATGGCCCCGACCAAAAAGGTGGATCGAATACCCTATGAAGTGTGGCATGGAAAGGTTCCATCCTTTTCATATTTAAGGGTATGGGGATGCATAGTTTATGTTAAACGTGACACCCCAAATAAACTTGAGGCTCGATCCATCAGGTGTATCTTCATAGGATACCCAAAGGATGATATAGGATATATATTCTATGATCCTAGTGAACAAAAAGTGTTTGTTTCACGCAAAGGATACTTCTTAGAAACTAGGTTCCTTATGGAAGGACCTAGTGAAAAGAGAGTGGAACTTGAAGAGGTTCAAGAATCACTGGATGATACACAGTTGGTCGATACTAGCTTTCAACACGAGGATGTTGAAGGTGATCAAATGGTTGATCATACACACGTTGCTCGCAGATCTAATAGGATTAGTCGACCTCCCAAGAAATATGGATTTCTTGTGGATGATTGCTACTTGGTCGATTCGGATGAACCGATCTCCTACAAAGATGCTATGTCACAACCTGATTGTGACAAGTGGCTTGAAGCCATGAGCGCCGAGATGCAATCCATGCACGATAACCAAGTTTGGGAATTGGTTGATCGTCCACTTAACTCCAAAATGGTTGGATGTAAGTGGGTCTTCAAGAAGAAGACCGATATGCATGGAAATTTAGATACTTACAAAGCTCGACTTGTCGCAAAAGGTTTCACGCAAACTCAAGGGATTGATTATGATGAAACCTTCTCGCCGGTTGCGATGCTTAAGTCGATCAGGATATTATTTGCCATTGCAGCTCATTTTGATTATGAGATATGGCAAATGGATGTCAAGACCGCTTTTCTAAATGGATATCTTGAGGAAGATGTCCATATGGTTCAGCCTGAAGGTTTTGTCGATCCATCTAATCCTGATAAAGTATGTAAGTTAAGGAAATCAATCTACGGGTTGAAACAAGCATCACGGATGTGGAATCATCGTTTTAATGAAGAAATCAAAGCGTTTGGTTTCGTCCAAAACGGTGATGAGGCGTGTGTGTATAAATGGGCTAGTGGGAGTATAATCATGTTCCTTATTTTGTATGTCGATGATATACTTTTATTTGGAAATGATATACCAAGTATGGAAAGCGTTAAAACGTGGTTAAGTAGTCGTTTCTCAATTAAGGATCTTGGAGAAGCGACATATATCTTGGGAATAAAGGTCTATAGGGATAGAAAAAGGAAATTGATCGGACTTAATCAAAGTGCATACATTGATAAAATCCTAAAAAGGTTCAGGATGGAAAACTCTAAGAAAGGTTTGGTACCTATTCCTAGAGGAACCGTGTTAAGCTCATCCCAAAGTCCTAGCTCTAAGGAAGAGCAGGATAGGATGAAGCATGTTCCTTATGCTTCGGCAATAGGATCTATTATGTATGCAATGATGTGCACTAGACCGGACGTCTCGTATGCTTTAAGCATAACGAGTAGATACCAGCACAACCCAGGTGACAGTCATTGGATGGCTGTCAAGAATATATTAAAGTACCTTAGAAGGACTAAGGATATGTTTTTAATATATGGGTCTGGTGAGGAGGAACTCGTCGTAAAGGGTTACGTGGATGCGAGTTTCCAAACTGACCGAGATGATTCTCGATCACAGTCGGGATATGTCTTCATTTTGAATGGAGGCGCTGTCTCTTGGAAGAGTTCGAAGCAGGATGTTGTCGCGTTATCCACTACAGAATCTGAGTACATCGCCGCTTCAATGGCAGCCCAAGAGGCTGCATGGATGAAAAAGTTCATCATGGATCTAGGGATTATCTCTACCATTCAGGAGCCCCTAGAGATATTCTGTGACAATGAAGGTGCTATTGCACAGATCAAGGAGCCTCGTGCTCATCAGAAAACGAGGCACATTGAGCGCAGATTCAACTACATAAGGGATGAAGTTGAAAAGAGAAAGATATGTATTCATAAAGTTCATACCGATCAAAATATTGCGGACCCACTCACGAAGCTCCTCGATAGGCCAAAGCATGAGGGTCATGTTTGTGCATTAGGACTTCGGTATTCTAGTGAGTGGATTTAATCTGTATTTAGTGTTTGTATAAGAACGAATGTAATGGGGATCTCATGAAAATTAATTATGTTTTAATTATTCAATGAGTTATGTTCTATATTTGCATGTTTAATCCATGAATGACTTATGTTGTTCTAAACGTCCGTAGTCGATCATACTTGTGGGAACAAGTATGAAGTTAAGACTATTATGAACTCGGATTGGTTGATATTCATGTGATGAATATAGGGCATAGGTTTGCCACCAAGGTTCATAGATATTTGTGGGATACAAATATTGGACATGATCCGCTCTCAAGGATCACTGCATGGAGTTAGTGCAATTGATCATAAGTAATCCTTGAGTAAAGGCGAGTATCATTGTGTCCTTTGACCTGAGATGCATATCGGATCTGGTTTTTCATCAAGTCTGATATCTTGACTCTATTCTTTGTTATTTCGGTAACACGATGACGTGTAAGAAAGAGATCAGATATTATATGAGATGACAACGAGGATGTATGCAGTCAAGATGGGATTTGTTCCTCTTATGTGTTGAGAGTTTAGATGTCTAAGGCCTGTTAAGTTAAATCGTTGAGAGAATGATCACTCTGTGTCTCTTCGATTTGACAGGACATCTAGTAACAAAGGGATGTAATGATAAGACTTACCTATATCATATCAAGTATGGACTTGAAGGGGATGATGTTATTGAATGGCACTTAGTCAAACACACTAGGGGTGGTGACCTGTTGTTAGGCGGTATTCACCATTAGCATTAACTTCCTGTGAGTCTCGTGCAAGTGGGAGATTGTTGGAATACCGTATGCCCGAGACGCATAATCAGGTTAATGTGGCTAGCCGTGTTTGATCCAAGTCGGGTCATACCCAATAACGAGTTAGACACACACCAATTATGTATTTGTTGAGATATGATCTATAAAACAAATACAGAACACGACACATTCAGAAATCGGGTTTCTGAATAATTACTTGAAAGTGTTAAATAAATTAATTGGTTAATTTATTTATTCAAATAATTATTATTGGAATGATTATTTAACCATGTGTTCCTTTATAAAATGTTTTATAAAATATGGGGTGTTTATATATTTTATAAGGTATAAAACATATGATAAAAACATGAGTCATACACACTCCATACACTTGGTCAAAGTTGGTAAGGTTTGTTGGAGGTTGAGTAAGGATCACTTGACTAAAACCTAACAAATGATTTGATTGAGATATGATCTCATTATATAAAAGGTTCAAGACTTTCAAGTAAATAATAACAACAACAACTCTTCCTTTCTTTCTTTCTTTCTTGTTTACGGCAAAAAGAAAAGGAAGGGCTCGGGTCTCGGGTTTTTCGTGTTCAAGCTTCCTAGCATAGCTCGGTGTGTGTTGGAGGCTCGGGGTATATTCCGTTTGAGGGTTTTCCTTTGAAAGTCTAGCATTCACATCATCATCTTCTTCAACCATCTACTAAACTCTTAAAGGGTTAAGAATGTAAGTGTTTACAAGCTTGATAGTTTAGCTTTTCCGTATCATTTGATCCTTGCTTCGGGTTTCTAGTAAATAGATTATTGGTAATCTTATAACATGAATAAACTAGGTTATTCATGAACATATACATATATAAACACATGGATACATATGTTTAGTTTGTAAATATCACGCTTCCGCCTTAATTGTGACTAGTCAAATGGTTAACTAAGCTTGTTAATTTCATAGAAACCCAAAAATAAGGTTAAACAAACTTACGCTTCATTAGTGTAACGATTCCGACGAAACCAGGTATACCCTAACCGGTAGACGTTAGTAACGTCACATGTAATGTCGGGTACACGAGTTACCATGGTAATTATACGAGAATACATGGTTCATTGTATTGATTGTACGTGAATATATAATTCACCGTATTGATTATGCGATCAAACGATCGATAGTTATTGAAACCCGAATGAATCGAGGGTTCAATTATAGACGAGATATATGATATTTAGTGATGTTACGAAGTATTAAAGCTTCGGGATAAGTGGATTAAAGCACAGAAAAAGGATTTCGATTCAATAGTACGTCGGTACGTTAAACGAAACCTTTAATACCAAACCGAGCAAGAGACGATCGATCAAGCCGAAAAAGATGCGTAATAACTAATAATATGACGTTTTAAGTTAATAAATGTCATGGGTTAAGTTTTTAAATCGGTTTTATATAAAATTCAATTTTTAGACCAAAAACGACCGTTTTAGCCTCGTTTTAAGCCGAATTAGACGTTTAACCGAATAACGAACTGAACCAGATTATCCAAAACATTATCCGGATTACGAGAATCCGAATATGTGGCCTAAAATGAAGAGGTGGGTCCCACCCCACCCCCTCACTATGTCCGATCGGACTTCACAACCCCAAAACATTTCATTTTCTTTTTTTCATCCAACTTTTCAATAAACCTCCAATTCTCTCAACACCAAGAGCCAAAAACCGAGATTTTTGACAAGAAAAACCGAGGTAAAAATTGTGTTATGTACGTGTTTATGTTCGTTTCTTGAGTGTTCTTGCAAGAAAAGGAAGTTTCCAAGTGAAAAAGGGTGAAAACCCGAGATGGAAACCGATTCTTGCATGATCAAGTGATGTATACAAGTTATACAAGGGATCTTGGTCCAAGAAAGGAGTTAAAAGAGTCAAAAACGAATTTTTACGGTTAAAATCTTTGTTTTAGTATCATAACCGTAACCTTGAAAGAAATGGCTTGATCGTGAGTGTAACTTGCTTGGTATTGTGGTATGTTGTTTGTAGATTCTGTATTTAGTGGTAGACAAGGCGGAAAGATGAGTTTGTAGCTTGTAGTGGCGGAAAACGAAAGGTATATTCGGTTATGTTCGGTTTTGGGAAATTTGGACAGATTGTTGATGCTTTAGAGTTAGGTCATGAAATTTTACAGAGGTGTTAAACACATGAAAATATGAGTTCTGTGAATTTTTGGTAATTTTTGGATAAAGGATGAATATTTGGTGAATTTAATGCTCGGTTTTGGCCAAAAATGGTGAAAAATAGTTAAATATCATGAAAAATTCTGGAAAATTGCAGATAAGCTTTTCATATCATGTATAAGTCACACACAAAATTTGAGGTCCGTTGGAGAAGTCTAAGTAGGCTTTTCGGTTAAACGAGTTCTAGGGATTTCTAGCTCGGTTTGGGTAAAAAGGGAATGTAAAAGAAGATTTTGGTTTTGGAAAAATTACAGGGGACTATGTGGATGGCAGGGGACATCCAGGAAAAATTTGGGATTTTTCTAAGATCGTTTGGTATTTACGACATATTTAGTGTTTAAATGGTATTTAAAAATAGATAAATAAATTTTAAATATAAGAATTAATTCTGGAAATATTTTTATAAAATTCCCCACTGTTAAAAAGTGATTTGGGCAAAATTTCAAGATCCGAGGGTAAACGGATAATTAATCGTGCTAATTAGCAAACTTTTAAAGTTAAAACGTGTAAACCGGTGAAGTTCGCTTAAGCGAGCTGACTGGTGTATAAAAACCTTGAAAATGGACTATTTTCATATAATTGAGTTAAACAAGTAAAAATAAATCATCCGAAAATAATTCGGATGATTTGGGTATTTTTAACCGATTTTAACGGTTTCCGGTACGCCAAAGACGGAAACGAGTCCCGCGGCCAATCGAGACGTCTAAACCGAGCTATGATTTCACATTTTAAATCAAATTATCAGATAACCACTATTTTCGGGTCGTGTGTGACCAAACTCATTTTTGAAACATAAAACGGATATTCGTGCTAGGCACGCAAAACGAGAAAACGACTAATAGAAATGGTGACCATGGAACTCTAAACGACATCACAATCTGAGTCCGGAGAAGTATTACTGGGTTAACATTTCCCCCGGAACAGGTACAGTACTGGGTTAACAGTGTCCCCAGATGTACCGATTGATAAGGTTAAAGATTATATAAACAATAATTGCATAATAACGATCGTAGGGATCATATTACAGATTGGACGTGTTAACTGATATTGATTGTTGTTACCTGCTTGCATGTGCTAAGGTGAGTTTTCACGAGCCCCTTTTACTGAACTGTTTTAAATATTTTCCCGGGGCGGAAAGCATGTTTTTATCAAAGTGTTTAAGTACATGCTGATCGCATGGAAATGAACGTATTTATATAATGTTTATTGTACGGAAATCGTACGGTAATGAATTAAGATGGTAATTGTCTGAGTTGCTAACAGTGTAAGGCCCGAAACAGTGTTCTGGGGTAACCGAGTTCCCAGAGGTTATTAAATGTGTTCTGGGGTAACCGAGTTCCCAGAGGTTATTAAATGTGTTTCTGGGATAACAGAGTTCCCAGAGGTTATTAAATGTGTTTCTGGGGTAACAGAGTTCCCAGAGGTTATTGGAAGTATTCTGGGGTAACAGAGTTCCCGGAGGTTAATCGATATGTTTTGGGATTAACAGAGTTTTCACTTGTGGGCTCAGCATAATTACATCGATAATAATATTATTTTATGATAATGATTTATCATGGTTTACTCGAATTGTGAAACTCACCAACTATTCGTAGTTGACCCGTTTTCTCACATGCTTTTCAGGTACAACTAAGATAAAATGATTGATTACGTGCTAAGTGCTTGATGTGTGTAAGGTTTGCGTGCTGGATGTTAGGATACATTATAACAGATAGAATTATGAACCGTATTGTATGATTTGTGTATCACCTAGACGATAATGAAAGACGAGATATTGTAATTTTGAAGTATATTAATGCATTCAGTTTTCTTTATAAACAATGTGGTTGATATCAGAGGTGTCTGTTGCATCCCGTTTACGTTTCCGCTGCGGTTGCGGGGTGTTACAGAACTTGGTATCAGAGCCATTGGTTATAAAAGAATTAGGATGTCTTTAAAAGATACCTAAAATATAACCAGTAGCTCAAGTATTATAGGATCTGAATATCAACTAATAATTTATAGTGACGGGGTCTGGATGAACTTGGATGGACAAGTGAGTTATTATGGTCCGGAACATAATAACAGACTTGTCCGCACGAGGGAATTCAGGGGAAGTCACGGGGTACATTAATAGGTAAAAATGGCAACATATGTGTAAAGTATATAGTATTATTTATACCTGCTAATGTGTATATATATATATATATATGTACATATCTTGTGGGTACATGTATTGAGAAATAGGACCCGGATAAGGAACCGGGGGGATGAAATAATAAAAGTGCCGAGGATGCTAAAAATTTCTAGAGCATCGGTTGATAATGAGTCTGACTTATCGGGTCATAATTATGATAGTACCAAGTTAGATCTCCCGTTTGACATTAACCAGAAATATCTAGTAACCGTCACTCCCAACCAAAATTGATGAATCCCTTACCCTACCAACACCGGTACCGTATATCCTAGTAACCCCAGATGTTCACCCGAACCGTCGACCCTCACGTACAGACGGATCCGTACCTGAACCCATTCTTATTCCATTAAGGTAAAGGAGTAAATAAATAAATAAATAAAATAAAATAAAATAAAATAATATATAGAAATATATATATATGTATTGCTCACTCACAAACATATGAGACAGACCAACTTCAGATTGAGAATTACCAATTTCAACAAACCTAGAACGCCTGAGGACAGTGACTGAGCAAGTGATAGAGTTTCCCATAATAGTAATTAATAATATTTGAAGGCAACCCATGTTGCGCAATTACCTTGAACCTTGCAACTCCCTATGTTATCCTTACATCCGTTAGATGTTTACACCCATGCATGCTCGAATAGAATGATTACCTATACACAAAGAGGTGTTGGAATCATTATAGCATAGTTGGTTGTTCGTTCGTAGGAGGTATACTGTGTATGCCGGATATACGAATAAACACGGATATTATAACTCCGTGGTATGTAATCGTTTGGTGCTCACGGAGAGCATGTATCGGTTATGCTATCATGCAGAAGGATATTGAAATCAAGTATATTAAACGTTGATCTTTGTTGAGAAAGATCTATATGTCGGCTGGTGACAAGAGTATGAAAAATGTTTAAACATTAACCGACGTCAGGTTAAGTCCGTATGTTATTATATTTATGGGACATATATATGCTAGATGCCGGTATGTGTAATATATATGATAATATTTGGTGTGTATGTGTACCTGCTGTTATGATTGAGCTGGTGACGAGCTATATGGTGAGATTAGTATTGATTACTGCGTACGAGATGAGTACGGCAGAATGACATAAAAAGAGTAACTCCAATGATGGAGATTGATATGATTCAGTTGATTACTCAAAGATAGCAGATGATGATACCGAATGTCGTATCACAGATCACTGCTAGTGTTGATGCGAATGTGATCGCAGAATTATAGATCGAGCAATCACATGAATATGAATATTTAAATTCTTAGTGGTATTACTAAGAGTGATAATGTCCCACCGGATACTATTATGACTACAAGTATTAGTTATAAACTAAACATGAATAGTAGTCGTAACGAATTAGATCCGGTATGAAGGATATGTTTGTTGGTTGTGTTAAGGAAATTATTAATAGTTTACTGATGGTAAAGAGAGGAATATATTAGCGAGGGGATAGAAAAGATCGAAATGGTTAAGGATATTGGTAAGAGGATAGAACATTGTGTAGTGAATTATGCTACAGATATGTTGGTAGATTATGTTGTATCGTGATGGAACACGATGGTACAAAATTATAGTTAGAAAATTATTGCTCAGATGATATGGTCAGGATTTAAAAATTCTTGTGCTAGAGCACTTTATTTCGAGTAATTAAACTCAGAGATTGGAAACTGAGCCATGAAAGATAGAAATGTTGTGTGCTGATCACTTAGAACACGCTAACCGTTTGAAGGAATTGTCATGTCTGGTAACATGGCTAATTACTCCTGAAACTAAGCGAAGTGATCACTATATTGGGGACTAACTCCATCGATAAGGAGTATAGTCAACCCTGTAAAATATACAACATTTGGAAGGGTTGTGTCACAAGCCAGCATTGATATATTCGACTTTATGGGAAGCGAAATGGAAGGACGTTAGGTGAGGCGTCGAGTGCTAAAGAAGAGAAATGATAAAGGTATAGTGCAAAATAGACTTGTGAATAAGTAGGTATGCCCTACAATCCAGAATTATACCAAGACTAGTTCTGGTGTGAAAACATGAACCGCATGAAGGATCCTTCCCTAAATGTAGAAAATATGGTTATAGGCAGGAAGAAGAATGTCGAGTGATAGTAGGCCACAGGTGTGGTAAAGATGGAAGTAATGCCCCAATTGTAGAACCAATTGAAGCCATGTGAACCGGCAACCCCAACCCATTCGTGTACAATCACTCCGAACCCAACAACTTCAATAATAATCCATCCAAAGAAATCAAATTATGCCAAACAGTTGTACTTGCTATGAATGTGGCAGTACAGAACGTTTTAGGAGAAATTTCCCAAAGTTGAACCAAGGTGTCGTTGAAAAACGAACCTCATGACAAACATCAACCTCTGATCAAGCAAGGAGCCGTACTTATGTGAGTAATTCGAATAAAGCACGTCATGATCCAAAGGTGGTATTAAGTATGTTGTAGTTTTAAATCAATATGCTTCAGTGATATTTTTACGGTCGTCGATAGAAGTTAGTTCCTGCTAACCTCATATCATTTGGAAAGATACCGATTAGTGAAACTATAGAACCCTATACTGTAGAATCGCTAACGGTAAATCCCTAATGGTTAACTAAATTGTTCGGAATTGTCCTATTATTCTGAACGATTAACCTTTCCTTATTGACCTACGACCAGTAAAGTTATGAAGTTTTGACGTAACAGTTAACATGGATTGGCTAATTCAACATGAAGCTGAAATCAAATATGAAAAGAAGATGATTAGAAGCTCTCTTTCGGGCGGTGAAGCGATTAGATACAGAGAAAAGTGTACGGTGTTATGTTACCACTCTAATCTCATCTTGATATATTATAATAGTTACGATAAGAAGACGTGGTGTATTTAACAAACGTGATTGCCAAAGTATTTAAAAGAAAACATATAGAAGATATCCCTATGGTACGCGAATTTCCACAAGTTTTCCTAGAAGAACTTCCTGGATTACCGCCAACCCGACAGGTCGAATGCAGAATCGATTTAATGTCTCAAGCCGGCCCTGTTGCTAAAGCATCTTACCGACTTGCACCAACTGAAATGCAAGAATTATTGGATAAAGGTTTTATACGACCTAGTTAGTCACCATGGGGTGCACCAGTGTTAATTGGGAAATGAAAGACGAAAGTGTTAGGATATGTTTTGATTAGAGAGAATTGAATAAAGTGACGATCAAGATTAGGTGCTCACTTCTTCGAAGTGAACGATCTGTTTAATCAACTGCAAGGGGCAATTTATTTTTAGAAAATTGATCTTAGATATAGTTATCACCTAATGAGAAATCCGAGAGGAGGACGTTGCAACAATAGCGTTTCGGACTCGCTACGGCCATTATGAATTCTTAGTTATGCCTTTCGGGCTAACAAATGCGCCGGCAGTATTCATGGAACTCATGAACCGAGTCTGTAAACTTTATTTTGACAAATTTGTCATAGCATTCATTGATGATATTTTGATATATTTGCAACGTAAAGAAGAGCACGAACGACGGTTAAGAAAATTGTGGAAATGTTAAAGCAAGAGGAGCTGTACGCGAAGTTTTCGAAATGTGATTTTGAATAAAGAAGGCATAATTCCTTGGTCATGTTGTAAAGCAACAAAGATTTCACAAAGATCCAAATAAGATAGAAACCATTAAAATTGTGCCAAGCGCCGATTTTAAGTCCCCTCGATGGAGACGATGGTTTTGCAGCGTATTGTGACGCATCGCGTAAAGGGTTAGAATGCGTGTTGACACAGTATATTAAGGTTATAGACTATGCTTCCCGACAGTTAAAAGTACACGAGTAAAATTACACTACTCACGACTTAGAACTGGGAGCGGTTATCTTCGCACTTAGAATGTGGAGACATTATCTCTACGATACGAAATGCACCATCTTCTCCGATCATAAAAGTTTGCAGCACATATTTGATTAGAAGGAACTGAATATGAGGCAACGAAGATGGGTCGAGTTGTTAAGCGATTATGACTGTGACATCCGTTATCACCCCGGTAAGGCTAACGTCGTAGCCGATGCCTTGAGTAGGAAAGATCGGGGTAAGCCATTGCGAGTGCGAGTACTGGGGATGATAGTCCAGTCGAACCTTTCGGACCTGATTCGAGTCGCTCAACGTGAGGCGTTGAAAGAGGAACAATTGGAAAAGTAGGGACTTTACGACAATGAGAAGAATTTCGAACAACGCGTGGATGAAATTCTCTACTTCAAAAATTGGGTTTGGATCCCGACCCCCATGACCTGCGTGAATTAATCATGGACGAAGCGCATAGATCGAAATATTCCATACATCCGGGATCGGATTAGACTATTGATGATACGAATATCTGAAAGGATTTTATTAATGGCCTAGTTTGGAGAAAGATATGGTTACGTATGTTGGTGAATATTTAAGTTATGCAAGAGATAAGGCTGCATACCGAAAACCCTTGGGAACGCCACAACGACAGAAAATTCGCCAATGATAGTGGGAATAAATTACAATGGATTTCGGGACACAAATTCCCAAGATATATCAAAGGCATGAGGCAAATTGGGTAATCGCGGATCGATTAACCAATCCTCGCATTTCATCCCAATCCATGACGATTACCACAATGAATTCTCGCCCAAATTCATGATGGTGAAATGGTATCTCGTCGTGGAGTACCAGTTTCAATTATCTCAGATCGAAATAGTCATCCTACTTCCAATATTGGAAGGCGGGGAAGGAAGCATCGAGAGCTTGAAGCTTTCTATGGGTGAAGTAATTATCACCAAGTTGTTAAATTGAAAATGGGCGTCAATCAAGCCATAAGATTGGAATTGATTCGAGAAACAACCAATCGGATTTATAACATTTAAGATAAGCTGAAAGCATCGCGAGATTGGCAAAGGATTTATGCCAACATTCATAGGAAACCATTGTCATTGGAACGAGGTGACAAGGCATTTTTAAGGCATCACCTTAGAAAGGTGATATGAGGTTTGCCAAAACCGAAAATAGCTCCTTAATATATTGGGCCTCATGAGATTATCTCCATGATTGGTCACTTAGTTTATTGATTAAAGTATTCCAGGGGCTAAGTACTATACATGATGTTTTGCCATGTATACGGATTGAAAAGTGCCTAAGCGATGAGGCAACGAAAGTACTAGTAATAGAGGTACTTATAGAAGACATGTTTGATATCATAACTAATTCCGTAATGATAGTAGACGGGAAAACTAAACAGTTTGGACATACCAAGCTTTATTAATTAAGATTAAGTGGAATTCACAACGAGGACCAGATTATACTTGGTAACGCGAGGATGAATTCTGAAGGAAAAACCCCCCACCTTTCTCTCGAAAGGAGATAGTGGGCGTGTAAAATTTCGGGGACGAAATTTCTTAATGGGGAGAGAATGTAACGATTCCGACGAAACCAGGTATACCCTAACCGGTAGACGTTAGTTACGTCACATGTAATGTCGGGTACACGAGTTACCATGGTAATTATACGAGAATACATGGTTCATTGTATTGATTGTACGTGAATATATAATTCACCGTATTGATTATGCGATCAAACGATCGATAGTTATTGAAACCCGAATGAATCGAGGGTTCACTTATAGACGAGATATATGATATTTAGTGATGTTACGAAGTATTAAAGCTTCGGGATAAGTGGATTAAAGCACAGAAAAAGGATTTCGATTCAATAGTACGTCGGTACGTTAAACGAAACCTTTAATACCAAACCGAGCAAGAGACGATCGATCAAGCTGAAAAAGATGCGTACCAACTAATAATATGACGTTTTAAGTTAATAAATGTCATGTGTTAAGTTTTTAAATCGGTTTTATATAAAATTCAATTTTTAGACCAAAAACGACCGTTTTAGCCTCGTTTTAAGCCGAATTAGACGTTTAACCGAAAAACGAACTGAACCAGATTATCCAAAACATTATCCGGATTACGATAATCCAAATATGTGGCCTAAAATGAAGAGGTGGGTCCCACCCCACCCCCTCACTATGTCCGATCGGACTTCACAACCCCAAAACATTTCATTTTCTTTTTTTCATCCAACTTTTCAGTAAACCTCCAATTCTCTCAAGACCAAGAGCCAAAAACCTAGATTTTTGACAAGAAAAACCGAGGTAAAAATTGTGTTATGTACGTGTTTATGTTCGTTTCTTGAGTGTTCTTGCAAGAAAATGAAGTTTCCAAGTGAAAAAGGGTGAAAACCCGAGATGGAAACCGATTCTTGCATGATCAAGTGATGTATACAAGTTATACAAGGGATCTTGGTCCAAGAAAGGAGTTAAAAGAGTCAAAAACGAATTTTTACGGTTAAAATCTTGGTTTTAGTATCATAACCGTAACCTTGAAAGAAATGGTTTGATCGTGAGTGTAACTTGCTTGGTATTGTGGTATGTTGTTTGTAGATTCTGTATTTAGTGGTAGACAAGGCGGAAAGATGAGTTTGTAGCTTGTAGTGGCGGAAAACGAAAGGTATATTCGGTTATGTTCGGTTTTGGGAAATTTGGACAGATTGTTGATGCTTTAGAGTTAGGTCATGAAATTTTACAGAGGTGTTAAACACATGAAAATATGAGTTCTGTGAATTTTTGGTAATTTTTGGATAAATGATGAATATTTGGTGAATTTAATGCTCGGTTTTGGCCAAAAATGGTGAAAAATAGTTAAATATCATGAAAAATTCTGAAAAATTGCATATAAGCTTTTCATATCATGTATAAGTCACACACAAAATTTGAGGTCCGTTGGAGAAGTCTAAGTAGGCTTTTCGGTTAAACGAGTTCTAGGGATTTCTAGCTCGGTTTTGGTAAAAAGGGGATGTAAAAGAAGATTTTGGTTCTGGAAAAATTACAGGGGACTATGTGGATGGCAGGGGACATCCAGGAAAAATTTGGGATTTTTCTAAGATCGTTTGGTATTTACGACATATTTAGTGTTTAAATGGTATTTAAAAATAGATAAATAAATTTTAAATATAAGAATTAATTCTGGAAATATTTTTATAAAATTCCCCACTGTTAAAAAGTGATTTGGGTAAAATTTCAAGATCCGAGGGTAAACGGTTAATTAATCGTGCTAATTAGCAAACTTTTAAAGTTAAAACGCGTAAACCGGTGAAGTTCGCTTAAGCGAGCTGACTGGTGTATAAAAACCTTGAAAATGGACTATTTTCATATAATTGAGTTAAACAAGTAAAAATAAATCATCCGAAAATAATTCGGATGATTTGGGTATTTTTAACCGATTTTAACGGTTTCCGGTACGCCAAAGACGGAAACGAGTCCCGCGGCCAATCGGGACGTCTAAACCGAGCTATGATTTCACATTTTATATCAAATTATCAGATAACCACTATTTTCGGGTCGTGTGTGACCAAACTCATTTTTGAAACATAAAACGGATATTCGTGCTAGGCACGCAAAACGAGAAAACGACTAATAGAAATGGTGACCAAGGAACTCTAAACGACATCACAATCTGAGTCCGGAGAAGTATTACTGGGTTAACATTGCCCCCGGAACAGGTACAGTACTGGGTTAACAGTGTCCCCAGATGTACCGATTGATAAGGTTAAAGATTATATAAACAATAATTGCATAATAACGATCGTAGGGATCATATTACAGATTGGACGTGTTAACTGATATTGATTGTTGTTACCTGCTTGCATGTGCTAAGGTGAGTTTTCACGAGCCCCTTTTACTGAACTGTTTTAAATATTTTCCCGGGGCGGAAAGCATGTTTTTATCAAAGTGTTTAAGTACATGCTAATCGCATGGAAATGAACGTATTTATATAATGTTTATTGTACGGGAATCGTACGGTAATGAATTAAAATGGTAATTGTCTGAGTTGCTAACAGTGTAAGGCCCGAAACAGTGTTCTGGGGTAACCGAGTTCCCAGAGGTTATTAAATGTGTTCTGGGGTAACCGAGTTCCCAGAGGTTATTAAATGTGTTTCTGGGGTAACAGAGTTCCCAGAGGTTATTAAATGTGTTTCTGGGGTAACAGAGTTCCCAGAGGTTATTGGAAGTATTCTGGGGTAACAGAGTTCCCGGAGGTTAATCGATATGTTTTGGGATTAACAGAGTTTTCACTTGTGGGCTCAGCATAATTACATCGATAATAATATTATTTTATGATAATGATTTATCATGGTTTACTCGAATTGTGAAACTCACCAACTATTCGTAGTTGACCCGTTTTCTCACATGCTTTTCAGGTACAACTAAGATAAAGTGATTGATTACGTGCTAAGTGCTTGATGTGTGTAAGGTTTGCGTGCTGGATGTTAGGATACATTATAACAGATAGAATTATGAACCGTATTGTATGATTTGTGTATCACCTAGACGATAATGAAAGACGAGATATTGTAATTTTGAAGTATATTAATGCATTCAGTTTTCTTTATAAACAATGTGGTTGATATCAGAGGTGTCTGTTGCATCCCGTTTACGTTTCCGCTGCGGTTGCGGGGTGTTACAATTAGCCAAAACAATCCTTCTTAATTGCGCATTACGTGATTTTGATGACTGCAATTCAGTCTCAACACAACCCCATTCACGCAGAACACCAGTAACATCTACATGTAAACAAAAGTTACTCATAAAATAACAGCCAATTAAAAAGATCTAACGTAAGACACCTGTTAAATAGGCAGTCTCATTAACAGGTGACGGCATGACGGTGAATGGTGTTAACTCAAACAAATAGCGTTTAGACAAAAACGGATGCATAAGGGAAGGGATAATTGACGTGTCAAGTGTAAACTGGATAAATTATCTCGGCGCAACGACCGATATCGATGTAGGCGATACACTTGACCCTCCTCCAAACGATTATTAAATCAATTTATCAAATGAGATTAGTATGAATTGCAGTATCCTGCTTAAAATGGGTTATTTTAATTTTAAAAATTCAGATAATAATTGTATTAATATAAATCTTTTGTAATCACATTTGTTAATTGATACATTAGTTATTCATAAAAAAACATCAATGGACAATATTCCTAGAGGTTTATAGATTTTGTAAATAACAATAGTAATCTTTACACGTTCATACAAATATTTACATTTATAAGAAATTAGTTTATTGATTTTTGTAAATAACTCTAGTAATCAATCAACAAAAATATAATAAAAAACTCATCTCATTGTTTGTAACACAACTATGTAAAAAGAGTCATAAGTTTTGATTTTATAAATTACAGTTTACAATAGACATAATTACGTGTAAAGTTATAAACTTACTGTACCTCCCACTTCCATGGATTGAATTCTAGTGTATTCTTATAGTTGTCATGGTTTAAGTGAATCGATGGCAGGCATACCATTACTTCCCAACCAGCTCGAAGCGTAGATCCTGCATAATTCAACATCCAAATCAAAGTACATTCACAAACTTTATTATTTATAGAAATTAAAAATGAAATAGAAGACTCGTGGTGCAACCTTTGAATTTGATATCCTTTAGTGCTTTCTGACCGTTCCTGAACTATGTTAGCCTAGCGGGCAGTGTCATTTATAAGCTACAAAATGAAGTAGTATATATTAGTGAGTGACTACTGCTGCTAGTAAAATCTATATTATCCATAATTGCATAATCATCATACCTAAAACATGAAAGTCATTGACTTATACTCTTTCCATTTAAGTCCATATTATGTATTTCTCTCTTTTATACAACATTATCATGCTCTTCCTTCACACAGTAGTCGAGACATCAGGTCATAGGGCTAAAGACTTTTAGCAATAGATAAATTTATTTAGATTCGAAACACGAATATAGACAATTTTATTATTAGATTGAATTAAGTCCTTTTCACTCACAAGGCTTGAAGGAGTTCTTCTGCAGTAATACACTCACTACTATATTTAGAAAAATATGAAAAGGCTGCAAAATTTGAATCCATAAGAATAAACCATATTAGAAAAAAACGTCAATAGTTCGATTATTAACAGATTACCATATGGGTTAAGCAACATGACGTGATCCTTCTTGACAAGCTACCCATCCCCGACCCATTTTGACATGATTAGTTAACCAACGGCCAATAAGTCTCCTCAACTTATATGCTGATTGAGCATTAAAACACTTTCATGGTTATAACCAACGCCAAGATATACCTAAATAAAGGAATAAGAACTGAGTAACCAACTTGTAGTTCGTCAAGTAATTGCTGATGGGTGTCGCCTTGATACTCCAATATGTGTGTGTTAGATTTTTTGGACCCCACACTACTGTTGTCAACAGACATTGCTAGTGGCCAGATTTGTAAACTGTTGAAACTATCAGTTGACATTTTTGATCCTTCACCATGCTTGCGTTGAACCCTTATGACAGGTAAATTGTCATGACCGTTTTTTAGGAGGATAATGACTTTCAACTTTGTAGCCACTTAACATGTTTCAAGTTTCTAGCATGTGGATTATCAGGTAGCGTTTATCAGGACTGTAAACAACCAGAACCTGAATAAAAAAATAAAAATTAATTCACATTAACATGTTCTCGTCTATTAAGTTCAATATATTTGCTTGATTGTCAGCAGGTAACTAAAACAAGAAATAAATCAAAACCTTGATATCATATATAAGCACTTTAGTTTGACCAAACTCCTTCACTTTGATCGCCAGGTCATCTCTTTGCTCATTAAGTTTATCAACTGTTTCATTAAGTTCAATATATTAAGGTCATCTCTTCGACACTACTCTACTCTAATTTGTCACAACACACTTCAATTACGTATATTTATGTTTCTTACATGCAAATGCTAATAATCTTTCACGCTTTGAAGTCAAAACTAGAAACCCTTTTGTAGGGGTATGGTACTAAACCCGGTTTTACGACCCTAAATTTATTATGTTTGGCTTATTTTATTATATGGACTAATACAATGTTATTGGGCTGAGGGGGTTTTGTGGAGGTAACCCTAACCAGTTAGGGTTACCTCCACAAAACCCCCTCAGCCCAATAACATTGTATTAGTCCATATAATAAAATAAGCCAAACATAATAAATTTAGGGTCGTAAAACCGGGTTTAGTACCATACCCCTACAAGCCCCCCAAGTCCAGCGTTGCTCCTGGGCGCACAAGCGTCTAGGTGGAGCGCTGGACTTTATGAGGTGTGTTAGGTCATGGGGCGGTTTTTTCCCTTTCCTTCGGCCTTGTCTTTATTGTCTGAGTTTTGGGAGGTTTTCCCCATGATGGTGACATGTTGCGGTCCTTGTGATAATGATGGTACCCTGGTATAAATAAGATATAGCACGCATCATAGTGGCGCGAGGCCTGATAAAAGATGGAGCGCGCATCTTGATAATAATGTAACATAACTTGCGCGCGAGGCAGCTTATGAGTTATGAGAATAATAAAGCCTGCGCGCGAGGCGACTTACGGATCTATGAGAATAATGAAGCTTGCGCGTGAGGCGACTTACGAGCTATAAGAATAATAAAGCTTGCGCGTGAGGCGACTTATGAGCTGTAAGAACAATAAAGCTTGCGCGAGTTGCGGCTTACGAGCTATAATAATAAAAAGCTGCGCGCGAGGCGACTTACGAGCTGTAAGAATAATGAAGCTTGCGCGTGAGGCGGCTTACGAGCTAAAATAATAGAGCTTGCGCGAGTTGCGGCTTACGAGCTATAATAATAATGAAGCTTGCGCGTGAGGCGACTTACGAGCTATGAGAATAATAATGAAGCTTGCGCGAGTTGCGGCTTACGAGCTATGAGAATAATAATGAAGCTTGCGCGAGTTGCGGCTTACGAGCTATAAGAAAAATAAAGCTTGCGCGAGTTGCGGTTACGAGCTATAATAATAATAAAGCCTGCGCGTGAGGCGACTTACGGGCTGTAATAATAATGGAGCTTGCGCGAGCTGCGGCTTACGAGCTATAAGAAAAATAAAGCTTGCGCGAGTTGCGGCTTACGAGCTATGATAATAATAAAGCCTGCGCGTGAGGCGACTTACGGGCTGTAATAATAATGAAGCTTGCGCGTGAGGCGGCTTACGAGCTATAATAATAGAGCTTGCGCGAGTTGCGGCTTACGAGCTATAATAATAATGAAGCTTGCGCGTGAGGCGACTTACGGGCTGTAATAATAATGAAGCTTGCGCGTGAGGCGACTTACGGGCTGTAATAATAATGAAGCTTGCGCGTGAGGCGGCTTACGAGCTATAATAATAGAGCTTGCGCGAGTTGCGGATTACGAGCTATAATAATAATAAAGCCTGCGCGTGAGGCGACTTACGGGCTGTAATAATAATGAAGCTTGCGCGTGAGGCGGCTTACGAGCTATAATAATAGAGCTTGCGCGAGTTGCGGCTTACGAGCTATAATAATAATAAAGCCTGCGCGTGAGGCGACTTATGGGCTGTAAGAATAATAAAGCTTGCGCGTGCGCGTAGACTGTGCGCCATGCGCAGATGTTGTGTGCGCGTGCGCATAGGCTCTGCTTTGTGTTATGCGCACGCGCAGATGTTGCATGCGCGTGCGCGTAGATTTTGCTTTGTGATATGCGCACGCGGAGATGTTGCATGCGCGTGCGCGTAGATTTTGTGTCCCGCGCCACGCGCAGATGTCACATGCGCGTGCGCGTAGACTTTGTGTCCCGCGCCACGCGCAGATGTCGGATGCGCGTGCGCGTAGACTGTGATGTGTGAGCATGTGGTGCGTAAGCATATGTAATATGCGTGAGCATCTGTGATGCGTGAGCATATGTGGTGCATGAGCATGTGATATGCGACTGCGCTCAAGCATCATGGTGGTGTGCATGTTGAACGGAGCGGAACCGCGTTCGGTCTTGTATTCGGCGCGAAGCCGTATGGGTTTATGAGGATTCCCAACCTTTAAGTATGGCGCGTAGCCATATGGGATATTATGAGGATTCCCAACCTTTAAGTATGGCGTGTAGCCATATGGGATATTATGAGGATTCCCAACCTTTAAGTTTGGCGCGTAGCCATATGGGATATTATGAGGATCCCAACCTTTAAGTTTGGCGCGTAGCCATATGGGATATTATGAGGATTCCCAACCTTTAAGTTTGGCGTGTAGCCATATGGGATATTATGAGGATTCCCAACCTTTAAGTATGGCGCGTAGCCATATGGGATATTATGAGGATTCCCAACCTTTAAGTATGGCGCGTAGCCATATGGGATATTATGAGGATTCCCAACCTTTAAGTATGGCGTGTAGCCATATGGGATATTATGAGGATTCCCAACCTTTAAGTTTGGCGCGTAGCCATATGGGATATTATGAGGATTCCCAACCTTTAAGTTTGGCGCGTAGCCATATGGGATATTATGAGGATTCCCAACCTTTAAGTTTGGCGCGAGGCCTGATGCGCGCATGCACGGCGATGGAGTGGTGACTCGTGAGTGCGCGTGCATGGCGGAGGTCTCTTGCGCAAAACCCAGATGGTGGTTTCCGCGGCGGCACATGCACGGCTGCGGAGTAAGAATCCGCGGGCGCGTGTACATGGCGGCGGAAGTCTGGTAATTTCTGGATCTGCAATTTTAGAGTCAGATCTGCAACTTTAAACCTAAAATCCAGGTCTGTAATCTAGATCTAGATCTGTAAATCAGATCTAGATAGATCTGAAGCTCGGAGCAGATTTAAAACCATCACAGATCCGGAGACCTGATCATTCGAATCAGGCCGTTTCTTTTTGCACAGATCTGGAAGCCTCTTTTAGATCTATGGATCTTTTTGAGCTTTTTCAGAACAAGCCTTTCAGCCTTTTTCTGTAAACTTCCAGATCTGGGTTTTTCCTGAGAGAGATCTGACAACCGAGATGAAGATCGAATGGTAGTTCGTTGCCGTCCCACGGATGGCGCCAATGTCGAAGCACGAAATGAATCTGACCTGATCCATGACGATGTTTCCACGGATTTTCGAGATGAACGAACCACGTCTTGGTCTTCTTCTCCGGCTGCTTGAGACCTGCAATGGTTTTTCGAGGGTGTGGAGGTGACTGCTAAGAAATACTGAGGATCTCTTGTTTACAGACACAAAAAAGTGGTGGTGGCTCTTATTGAGCATGACCCTTTAATAAGGAGGTGGAGACCTCCTTATATAGAGAGTCTCATGGCCACCATCATGGTACCCTAATGGGCCTAACCCAGTTAGGGTTACCTCCACAAAACCCCCTCAGCCCAATAACATTGTATTAGTCCATATAATAAAATAAGCCAAACATAATAAATTTAGGGTCGTAAAACCGGGTTTAGTACCATACCCCTACAGAAACGATACAATCCATTATAAATAAACAAATAAATGAATTATATATGAGACTTGTTAATAATCTTTATTATAAATAAAGTCCTTATGTTATATACCTTTGAATCTATTAATAGTTTCATTTAATTTAAATCAACATGCAATTTAACCACCACCTTGTCAAAAACAAATACATCTACAGATCTCTAAATTTTTTTCACCCATTAATTCTACAAAATAGTCCGATTATGGAGCAACATATTTGATCCTTCTCTCATTAGTTCTACATAAATTATCCGAAAATCATCTCAATTCATACAAATCCCGCTGCATTTGAAATCTACCTTGTTGTTGTTCAAGATCCGTGCTTGTTCGCGGTAAGAGAATCCATCATCTCATGGTTAGGGTTCGATGTTCTTATTTTATTGTGTTAAAGATTTGAATTAGATCGTTCATAAGAATGAATTAAATGATGAACCATATATAATTATGGGTTGGTTTTGTTTAGGATCTTGGTAATCTACCTCTATTATTCATTAGAATTTAGGGATAAGAATTGCTTATATACATATCCCTTTAGTTTTTGTCTGCAACATGAACGATATCGCATACAATTTGTCGGTGTTTATGTTTAGTTTCAAATTCAGAAAATTATATCTTCCTTTATAAATCAGTCATTTTGCCATTCATATTCCTTTAACATTTTTTATCTTTCTTTCGCCATGCCTACCTATTAACCAAAAACAAACAAGTAGACAATATTGTCGAATTCAACAATATAATACGGAATTGTTCCAAGAATTATCCGACTTCTACTTAGACCAGCTAGATAGTGAAAAATACCATAAGGATGTTAACAAAAAAAATAAAAAATAAAAAGAACCTTAGGTTACAAGTGAAGTTACGGTGCCCATAAACAATGGACGAAGAGGACATGAGTTGGATAGTGTGAAAAAATGCCGTAAGAATTCCATCAATTAGAGCTCTAGAACATACCCTCCCCCCCCCCCCCCCTCCTCCTCTTTCTCCCCTTCAAATTTAGTGATTTTTAGTTCTTTTGTTAGAACATTCACACTGAAACCTTTAATCTTATATTTTCTGTAGAATATAGAGTATGTGTTACACCCCGAAAACCATAATTTAAACAGCGAAAGACTTTGACTAAGTCATTCGGGTGGTGACAAACGCCGTTTCAGCCAATCACAATTAAGCATACATTTATAATAAAAGTTGAACTTTATTTAACCATCAGAGTCATTACACGTGTCATATCACACGATTATTATTCAAACTACAAGTTCAACATAAAGTCAACATTTTTCATTTAAACACACGCCACTATTTTCCCTAGGTCTTCGCGAAGCTTCCATACTTCATTTTAATTACCTAAAAAGCATATTATAACAGTCAACACGATGTGTTGGTGAGTTTCTCTTTATAACAAAATAGTCTCTCTCTCTCTCTCTCTCTCTCTCTCTCTATATATATATATATATATATATATATATATATATATATATATATGAATCGAAAACAACATCCATATAATGATTAAATCCGATATCAATTCGTGTATAATCGTCACTACACCCTGAATTATATCCAAAATATCCGTGTATAATGGCTTACCACCATTATAACACCAAACCGTGTGTAATGATCTACCGTCATTACATCACCAACAATAGGCATTATATTTCTTAAATAAATCGTGCTGTTGTAAACGAGCAAAGAATACAACATTACGTATGACTATCATAGTTGATAACACGATACATAGCAGACTCAAAATATACCCACTTTTAACCCAACGCGATGGAAGTGAGAGACGTCATCCCGATAGATCTACCCATATTTATGTGCCCCTTTCTAGGGTTAACCGTTATTTAGCCAACTAGACTCATCACGGGTTTGACAGAGTTTTTAAAATAAAATGATTTTACAACATCAATGAAATCCGTACGTATTAAACAAATATGGATTTACCCAAAACACAATTAATTGTCGATTTGAAAATAATTCTAGTTAAAAATCGAGGGGGGTTTCATAGAGAAACTCACGGCTTGTAGCTTTTTGTTCCAAAATCCCGTGTCCGATATTAGTAAACGTTTTGTTAATAAAAAACTTGGTTTTAGTTTTTATATAAAATCCTTTTTAGTTTATTAATCTTAATCTAGTGTCCACACAAGCACATAAGCAATTAAGTTTTTATAATGTTAACGAGTACACATAGTTCGGTTTCCCGTTAACTATTAAATAACTATGACAATTAACTAAAAAAATATATTTTAAGTTTCAGTTGCTGGAAAGTTTTAAGAAAATATTAATCTTTTTACTTTTCATAATTCTTGTCGGTTTCGTCGGTTTTGTCGATTTTATGTTTAAAATGAACTGTTTCGGTTTTTCGTTTAAAATGTAACTTATAAATCATATAAAATACTTGTTACATATATATTAATCAAGTTTTCTAAGTTAACTTGTGAAAATATATTATTTTCATTTTTTTAATATTTTCTTAAAATAGCAACTTTTTAACGCTTTCGTGTCGGTTTTTGCGACACGAACCGTTTAGGACTAAGTTTTATCATCTTGTCCTTTTCACATATATTATCTTATGTTATATATGAGTATTTTATAACTTTAGGGCCTGTTCTAAAATAGTCCCTAAGAGTTGTGTCGGTTCGTTTAAAAAGCCGATTTTTCGATCGTTAACGTTACCGACAAGTCAACTAAGTTGAACAAGTCTACACTAATCATCCTATGAACTAATCACACATATAATAAGACATAATTCACCATAAATTCAAGTTTTGATCAAATCATTTCACGAGACACGTTTAACCCAATTTTCAAGTTTCTAGTTCATATTCTAAGTTTATTAATAATGTTACTAATCAAGTTTTGTTATTTTTATATGAAAAAATATCATATTAATACAAAAATGTCCAGGTTCAAATAATCATATCATTTATGTATAAGTTCAAGTAGTTCATTAACCAACCAAATTATGAATTTCCCAATTGTTTAACTAACAAAGTTTCATGTTATTGTAACTTTTAATTTTTGATAATTCTATCTAATTCAATCTTCCCACTTTGATTAAGTACAAGTCTAAGTTTAATTCATTCAATTAGTTTAATAGGGTTTCATGCATCGTAAGTGTTCTATCCCATTTTGTTCTTTCAATTTATCATTCAACAAAGTTTCCTTATATAGTAAGTTGTTGTCCATTTTAACCAAGGTGTTAACTAATCCATGCTTCTAATCATGCACCCTATCTTAGTTCAAAGTTGTTATTAATCACATATTGATCACATTCATCACAAGTATTCACATCAAAATCCAAATTTCAATTTTTCTTAAATTAAAGTTTCCTTAATTAGCAACTTTAACAATCTTTGTTAATCATCAAATACTAAGTATTGATTCTATCGTATATCCTATCTTATTTTAAATTAGTTTATTCCATATCATTTCTTAATTCAACAATCCATCCAAATTCCCTAATTAATCCAAAACCCAAAAATCCCCAAATTTACAATTATGAACATATCCTTGTTTTGTTCATTTCTAACAACAATTTTCCATTAAACCAAGTCATTTCTACCAAGCTAATAATCAATAATAAATTAACATTTCTTTCCAACAACAAACCCTAACATCAATTTCTTTCAAGTTCATCTCAAATATTCAAGTGATTAACAACACCTAATATCAAACATAACGACCAATGTATGATCTTTAAGATGAATGTATGCATGTGTAAGTGGGTTTAATCCTTCCACCAACACATACATACATACCTACGGTTTATACATACACACCTACCACATCCATAATTTCAAACTTTCAAGCTCAATCTTAACTCAAGAACACCTAATTTAACATAGTTAACCCAAGAAATCATCTCATAAACAAAACTTACTTGTGTTCTTAAAGATCTAAAGATAAGATTGAGAGTGTAGTGGGCGTGAATGTGATGATCTTCCTCCTAGTTGATCATTTTCATGACTCTTGATTATGATTTGATTGTAAGTGTGTGTTTGTAATTTAGTGGTGTGTAAAATGTGTGTGTGTGTGTGTTGTGAGTTTTATAGAGAGAAAGAAAGATGAGTAGGGTGATGAGTAATGATTAGGGGTGAAAGGTGTGTGGATGTGAATGGTACAACACACCGTGTTTCTAGAAGATGTAATGATTGGAAGGGTGATGTCTAAGGTAGGTTGAAAGATGAGTGGTGGTGGTTACAACACATGAGATTCTAGAAGCTTTCAATCATTTGATGGGTGTATTATCAACAAATGAAGCCTTCTAAGTGTCATGGTAATGATTATGGCAATCATTACATGTGACATGTGTGGTGGGTTGGCCATTGTTTCTGAGAAAACTAGTGGTGGACGGTTTTGGGTTGGGTTGGTTAATGGGTATTTAAACAATAATCTTAAGTTTCCGTTTTAACGTCTAAAAAATTTTAGCTAATCAAACGATACCCGTTTTTAATAATTTTTTTCAGACTTTGAACGAAATTGGATTCTGGATAATACAAGCCTAAGAAACTAATTTTTGGAAATAGTTGACGTTGGATCCTTACTGGGTCGTCCACCGACACTCGGTTACTTATTTTGCAATTTTTGCGATTCAGGCTTTCTAATATTAAGTTTATACATTGTTTCGACTACTTAAATATGTATTTTAATTTTTCAAGATCATTTAGCCCCTTTAAGGATTTATTTACTTTTTAACTCGTTACCCGAGGTTATTCCATGTCAGGTTCGTTACGTGGCGATATTTTCTTTTTTTGTTGACTTTGAAACGTCTAGATCACTAATAAAGAATATTTTTCTCATAATGATGAGTTTTATTGCTAATCGAGATTATATTAGTCGCGGTTTAGGCTAATTTTTAGCCGGGCGTCACATTCTCCCCTCCTTTAAGAATTTTTGTCTCGAAAATTTTGGAGGTAGTACTCGAGTCTGATCTTACCAGAGATAGATGAAGTTATAATGTTTTCATTTGTTGTAGATATTTTCAAGTGAACTCAGGACCAAGTCTTGTATTCCACTTGACTTTGACTAACTTGATTAAATTTCGCCTAAGCTTATGAATGTTATTATTCATAACTTATGCAGGTTCTTCTATGAATCGAATCATGATGTCCACATGGACTCTTGTTGATAGGAATGACTAGATATTTCCTTAAATTTAATACATGGAACGTGTTACTTATTCTACTAATTTTCGGAGGTAATTCGAGCCTACACACAATTGGACCAACTCGATTGGCGATTTCGAAGGAGTCCAATATAATGAAGACTCAACTTCCCTCTAGCTTAGCTTAGTAATGTGATGGTTGAAAAATTCTATTTCCATATAAGGCTCCCAATAGAGGAATTGTAATGCTGGAAGATGATTGCTTAAAGAAAATAAGCTAAATGGTAGGCGAGTATTCATAGAATCTTGGAGAGTTAACCCGATCCTTGACATAGAAAGTTCTATGAGAGTTCAAATGCACCTGTAAATTCACAATTATGTTCCGGAACCATAATTGTCAATTTACCTTAAAAGATTACTCTAGCATTCTTTCCGTTAGGAATCAATTATTTTCTCCATCTTATCGTTTTCCTAATGGTTAGAGAATGAACTAATTGTTTTGTTATTACCTAGAGAGTGTCGTGCTTACTTAGGTGTTTGTGGGATTTTATTTATGAAATCTATGATGAATTAAGCATTTAGACTTATGCTTTCGTCTAATACTAATTCACATAAATTTTCATATCGAGGCATCTAAACTTTATCCAATCAGTTTTAGATTTCTCTTTCTTCAAGGCTTTGCCTTGTACTTTTCCAATCTGAGTTGTAAGACTTGTTTGTAACGTTAATCCCATCGTACATATATGTGAAGGCTTTTCTTTTATACTGAATCATCAGCTACAATATTCAATTTACCAGCATGGTAACAAATATCGCAATTGTAATTATTGATTCTTTCTACTTCAATGGGCTGCCCCATTTTGAATTCCATTTGATCTACAACACATAGAAAACCATTATGGTTGGTGTATACTTTGTTCTATAAAGGGGGTTTCTTCAAGTCTTAAGAGTAAAAACGTCAACTCCTAGCTTAAAAATGTGAGTTGTATAATGCTTCTTGTGCAAATTGAGTTATCATGATGCATAGCCCATCATCTTTTGTCTTTCTGCATAAGAATGCATACAAGGCCTAAACGTAAAACATCACAATCACTACAAATCTATGTGCTCCTTCTGGGAGGGGCAAGATATGTGCACTAAACCATCTTTTACTAAGTAATTGAGAAGTTTCCTCTTATCTTATTGTGTCAGGCATATTTCTTATCCTTTTGGGTTAATGTCATTATAGGTCAAGCTAATCTTAATTACACATCTCCAATAATTCTTAGTAAGGCCTAAAAATTGTCGCACGTCGTTAGGAGACCTTGGTGTTTCCCAATACTCAATTGCTTCAATCCTTACATGTATACCTTTCTTACTGATTATGTGTCCAACAAAATGAATTTCCCAAATCCATAAATCATACTTAGAGAATTTCTACCTTTAACTATTCTCAAAAAGTGTTGTTCATGAATTTTAATGGTTTGTGAATAAATATGCTTATGTAATCAAAGTAGGATTTGCATATCCTATTCATGAGATTTAGGAACATTACGACTTATTTGTCAATATGACTGGTTATGACTTACACACTTATAACGGTCTTATCGTGTTTCTAAATGTCTTTAGAAGGTCTTCTTCTATTGATATCTAGTTAGTAATTCGATATTCGGGTATAGATCAGGTCCTTGCAACTGATCAATTAAATCCTTGATTCTTGATAATGGGTATCGAATTTTAATGGTAAGTTTGTTCAGTTCCAGTTCTTGGAGTTGTTTGAATAGATTTTGTTTATCTAATGACGCCAATCTGTACGGATATCTAGATATCGGTGCGTCATCTTGTACAAGATCTAGTCTAAACTTGAAGTGTCTTGATGGAAATTATCTAGGAAAAGCTAAGGGGAAAAATTCTACATAAACTTGAATTGTAGGCATATCTCAAGGTGTAGGGTATTCTTCGTGTAATAATTCGTGTGTCTTGGTAACAATCATCAATTCGGTATCACACTAATCACCATGGATTGCTAGAGTTAACCACTGGCGAGTGGTAAACGTACCAGTCTTTTTGAACCCACGATCTTAGCATGATTTTCGGATAATTAGCCTATGCCTATATCAAGGTTGTCTAATTTAATAGGTATATAGATCATTACGGAGGTTATGGGTTTCTATCGAAAGATTACAGTCACGGATTACTATAGCGGTTTTCCATAAATAACTTAATGAATACCTTTTATCTAAGTCGATTGGTATTCTAGCAAGAGATAGCCCTAATCGTTTGGAGATCAAACTTAACCCGGATCTAGTATTAACAGGTACAAGAACATAATGGTTATTCAATGATAACTAAGTGAATTCTTAAGGGTTTTCATGGATCTTCCTCTAGCATTTTAATTTTTGAATTTGAGACAATCCTTTTTGGGTGTGTCGTTCATTTATCAAAACAATATCGGGTTTGCTTATTGCTAGCTACTAAATTCCTTGTTTAGCATTGGGTTTGCTTATCGCTATCTATCGAATTTCTTAGTTACCTAATGTTCTACTCAGTGTATACTATTGGGTTATAATAACTCTTGGAATCATCACAGATACCTTCAATCTTATTCTTCCTAGTGGATTTCAAATAATAGTTCTATTGCTAGTGTCTTCACTTGCATTACGTCTTTGTTGCTTCAATGTAGCGTTAATGTATTGCATGACATATTGAACTAATTTTTCAAAGTAGGTTGTTAACTTAGATCTTCTAATGGCAGATGTTTGTCTTAATTTGGGTGGTTTATTGTCATTTCTATTATTTTTGAATAGCAGAAATAGACAAAGGTCATTATTAATTATTGAAGGTGTGTGAATAAATATAGGAAATATTCACAACCACATAATAATCAATAAATCAACCCAAAAGATCATCGTGATAATGGAAAATTATCGTACTTGTTTAGAGTTACTAAAATAACTGCTAAATAGGTGTGAATACGTATCAGCACCAATCACAAGTTTTCAAATTTTTCCTTACCAAAATATCTAAGCTATAGGATATCTAACTAGAGTAATAAAAGGGAGTTACTAGAAGTCCAAGTATTCCATAAATAAGTTCTAAGAATTAAAACAACAACAATATTAATAACGGAGTTAAGCATCATGAGAATCTGGAGATATGTTCGCATCCTCATCCTCAATGATTTCAACAAGATCTAACGTAGGAAGATGAAATATGGTCCTAATGTTAGTGGGAACTAGGCTCTATAAATTCTCTAAAAGGAATATTAAGATTCACATAAAAGGCACTGACGCAGTGCACGATTGATGGTACAACAGAGGTCGTTGGGGGCGGTCCTTCGACCTACTGTCGATGTTGCGAATCTTGATAATAGTGTGTGAACTAAGCCTTTGTGACATGTAACATAATATGTACTAAGTAATAGATAGTAATTAATATATATATATATATATATATATATATATATATATATATATATAAAACTTTAACTTTAAACTTTACAACTTTATTTATTTATTTACCTATTATTATTACTATTTTCATTCATTTATTTATATATTTATTATTATTATTTTATTTATTTATTTATTAAAAAAACAATATAATCATTTACTTGATTATACCTTTGCTTCGTGAGGAGGGAAAACCGTGTGTTTGAATATACGAGTTATAGTTTGGAAATATTTACCCAAAATTTCTAATTCACTATAACTATTGGCTCTGATACCAACTTCTGTCATACCCCGAAAACCTTAATTTAAACAGCGGAAGACTTTGATCAAATCATTCGGGTGGTGACAGACGCCCTGTCAGCCAATCACAATTAAGTATACATTTATAATGAAAGTTGAACTTTATTTAACCATCAGAGTCATTACACGTGTCATATTACATGATTATTATTCACACTACAAGTTCAACATAAAGTCAACATTTTTCATTCAAACACACGCCACTATATTCCTGAGCTCTTCGCGAAGCTTCCATACTTCATTTTAATGACCTGAAAAGCATATTAAAATAACGGTCAACACGATGTGTTGGTGAGTTTCCCTTTATAACAAAATAGTCCATATTATATATATATATATATATATATGAATCGAAAACAACATCCATATAATGATTAAATCAAATATCAATTTGTGTGTAATCGTCACTACACCCCGAATTATATCCAAAATATCCGTGTATAATGGCTTACCACCATTATAACACCAAACCGTGTGTAATGATCTACCGTCATTACATCACCAAAACAATAGGCATTTTATTTATTAAACAAATCGTGTTGTTGTAGACGAGCAAAGAATACAACATTACGTATGAATATCATAGTTGATAACACGATACATACCAGACTCAAAATATACCCACTTTTAACCCAACGCGATGGAAGTGGGAGGCGTCACCCCGATACATCTACCCATATTTTTGTGCCTCTTTCTAGGGTAAACCTCTATTTAGCCAACTAGACTCATCCCGGGTTTGAAACGGTTGGTAAAATAAAATGCCTTTACAACATCAATGAAATCCATATGTATTAATGAACATGCTTTTCTGCAAAACACAATTAAATATCGATTTGAAAATAATTCCAGTTAAAAATCGAGGGGGTTCCATAGAAAAACTCACGGCTTGTAGCTTTTCGTTCCAAAATTCAGTGTCCTATATTAGTAAACGTTTTGTTAATAAAAACTTCGTTTTAGTTTTTATATAAAATCCTTTTAGTTTATTAATCTTAATCTAGTGTCCGCACAAACACATAAGCAATTAAGTTCATATAATGTTAACGAGTACAAATAGTTCGCTTTCCCGTTAACTATTAAATAACTAATTAGGTTAACTAAAATATATAATGTATTTTAAGTTTCAGTTGCTGGAAAGTTTTAAGAAATATTAATCTGTTATTTTTCATAATTCTTGTCGGTTTCGTCGGTTTTGTTGGTTTTATGTTTAAAATGAACCGTTTCGGTTTTTCGTTTAAAATGTAACTTATAAATCATGTAAAATACTTGTTACATATATATTAATCAAGTTTTATAAGTTAACTTGTGAAAATATATTATTTTCAATTTTGTTAATATTTTCTTAAAATAGCAACTTTTTAATGTTTTCGTGTCGATTTTCACGACACGAACCGTTTAGGACTAAGTTTTATCATCTTGTCCTTTTCCCATATATTATCTTATCTTATATATGAGTATTTTATAACTTTAAGGGCTGTTCTAAAATAGTCCCTAAGAGTTGTGTCGGTTCGTTTAAAAAGCCGATTTTTCGACCGTTAACGTTACCGACAAGTCAAATAAATTGAACAAGTCTACACTAATCATCTTATGAACTAATCACACATATAATAACACATAATTCACCATAAATTTCAGTTTTGATCAAATCATTTCACAAGACACGTTTAACCCAATATTCAAATTTCTAGTTCATATTCTAAGTTTATTAATAATGTTACTAATCAAGTTTTGTTATTTTTATATGAACAAATATCATATTAATACCTAAATGTCCAGGTTCAAATCATCATATCATTTATGTATAACTTCAAGTACTTCATTAACCAACCAAATTATGAATTTCCCAAGTGTTTAACTAACAAAGTTTCATATTATAGTAACTTTTTATTTTTGATAATTCTATCTAATTCAATCTTCCCACTTTGATTAAGTACAATTCTAAGTTTAATTCATTCAATTAGTTTAATAGGGTTTCATGCATCCTAAGTGTTCTATCCAATTTTGGTCTTTAAATTTATCATTCAACAAAGTTTCCTTATATAGTAAGTTGTTGTCCATTTTAACCAAGGTGTTAACTAATCCATGTTTCTAATCATGCACCCTATATTAGTTCAAAGTTGTTATTAATCACATATTAATCACATTCATCACAAGTATTCACATCAAAATCCAAATTTCAACTTTTCTTATATTAAAGGTTCCTTAATTAGCAACTTTAACAATCTTTGCTAATTATCAAATACCAACTATTGATTCTAGCATATATCCTATCTTATTTTCAATTAGCTTATTCCATATCATTTCTTAATTTAACAATCTGTCTAAATTCCCTAATTAATCCAAAACCCAAAAATCCCTAAATTTACAATTATGAACATATCCTTGTTTTGTACATTTATAACAACAATTTTCCATTAAACTAAGTCATTTCTACCAAGCTAATAATCAATAATCAATTAACATTTCATTCCAACAACAAACCCTAACATCAATTTCTTTCAAGTTCATCTCAAATATTCAAGAGATTAACAACACCTAATATCAAACATAACAACCAATGTATGATCTTTAAGTTGAATGTATGCATGTGTAAGTGGATTTAATCCTTCCACCAACAAATACACACATACCCATGGTTCATACATACACACCTACCACATCCATAATTTTAAACTTTCAAGCTCAATCTTAACTCAAGAACACCTAATTTAACATAGTTAACCTAAGAAATCAACTCATAAACAAAACTTACTTGTGTTCTTGAAGATCTAAAGAAAAGATTGAGAGTGTAGTGGGTGTGAGTGTTATGATCTTCCTCCTAATTGATCATTTTCATGACTCTTGATTATGATTTGATTGTAAGTGTGTGTTTGTAATTTAGTGGTGTGTAAAATGTGTTTGTGTGTTGTGGGTTTTATAGAGAGAAAGAAAGATGAGTAGGGTGATGAGTAATGATTAGGGGTGAAAGGTGTGTGGATGGGAATGGTACAACACACCATGTTTCTAGAAGATGTAATGATCGGAGGGGTGATGTGTAAGGTAGGTTGAAAGATGAGTGGTGGTGGTGGTTACAACACATGATATTCTAGAAGCTTGCAAACATTGGATGAGTGTGTTGTCAACAAATGAAGCCTTCCAAGTGTTATGGTAATAATTATGACAATCATTTCATGTGACATGTGTGGTGGGTTGGCCATTGGTTTTGAGAAAACAAGGGGTGGGATGGTTTTGGGTTGGGTTGGTTAATGGGTATTTAAACAGTAATATTAAGTTTCTGTTTTAACGTTTAACGAATTTTAGCTAATCAAACGATACCCGTTTCTATAATTTTTGTTAGAATTTGAACGAAATTGGATTCTAGATAATACAAGCCTAATAAACTATATTTTTGGAAATAGTTGACGTTGGGTCCTCACCGGGTCGTCCACCAACACTCGGTTACTTATTTTGCAATATTTGCGATTCGGGTTTTCATTATTAAGTTTATACATTGCCTCGACTACTTTAATATATTTTAATTTTTCGAGATCATTTAGCCCTTTTAAGGAGTTATTTACTTTTTGACTCGTTACCTGAGGTTATTCCACGTCAGGCTCTTTTACGTGGCGTTTTTTGCACTTTTTGTTGACTTTGAAACGTCTAGATCACTAATAAAGAAGATTTTTCTCATAATGATGAAACTTTATTACTAATTGAGATTATATTAGTCGCGGTTTAGGCTAATTTTTAGCCGGGTGTCACAGTATGGAACAAAGAAAACACCTAAAACCTTCCCCCGTTGGAATCTCTTTAAATACGAAAATTTGATAAAAGCAATTGTGGCCCTCTATTTTTAGAGAGGGATTATTCGATGATCTATATAATTTTCTAAGTGTGTAAAATTGAGAAAAAAAATAAGTGTTTGTATATAGGATAGAGCTACGAGATAAAAGAAAATTTATTTTTCGTCCCGGTTTTATAAAAACAATAAAAATTTTGAAAAAAAAATATCGGTTTAACAAAATTATACACATATGTATAATACTTATTTTTTTAATTTTATACATGTTTTTTATACACATATGCACAATTTTAGGTAAATGATAATGTACATATGTGTACATTACGTAACTAGAGATTCAATGAAATTATAAACATGTGTACAATAAGAATTTTTTTTTATGAAACCGGAATGAAATAAAAAAATTTTGGTTTTTTTACTTTTTTAAATTATTGTTTTTTTATGATTTTTTAAATATTTTTGTAGAGACTTTTTAGTGGTTCAAAATGGTTTTCAAAGTTTTCAATTTTCAAATGGTTTTCTTAGGATCCTTACTATATATATAGGGGAGAGTTATCCTAAAAATAAGTAGTTTCCTATATATACTAGAAAATAAATCATAGCCATTAGATCATGTTAATCAATGGTTGAGATATAAAATTACCAAAAACCAAAATAGTTTCTTATAATTACTCTTTCACCATTATAACAGACATAGTTTCTAGAATTGTTCTTTCACCATAATTTGTAACGCCACATGTCAAAAATCTGTTGGTTTTTACCATTCCTAGGAAACCCTTAATTTTTATTTGAACCCTTATATATATAGTAACTGCACCGTATATATATATATATATATATACGGTGCAGTTACTGTACGCTAATGCCTTAACATATGATAGGTACGCGAGACGCTCAAAGGCAAAAACAAAGGCAAAACCCAAAAAACGCTTAGAAAACGCTCACAAAAAACTAATACGCTCAGAAAACACTCAAAACGGTTTTCGTGAAAAAGGTGAAAAATTGATCGATTAACCATCCAAAACTGTTTTTTCGGTGTACCAATGATTAATTGAGTATGTATTGACGATTCCAAGATGTTTGGATGTGATTTCATGGATCGAATTCGTAAAAAAATGGATTAAAGTACGTATTGTACGTTAAGACATTATTGTATCGGATCTTTTCCCTATATATATATAATAGCTTTTAGTCCACGTGTCACACGGTTTTATTTAAGTTTTTGTATTTAATCGGTTTGCAATTCCTTTTTCATGGTTCACCGAACATTCGGATCTTTGTATGGAAAAAAATAGCTATCTATCTATTTTAAAAACTATAAAACTTAATAGTTATATGTATTAAACGAACTTATATGGAAGAACAATATACAAACATAAACGTACAAACATATATGAACGAACAAAATGAACACAGTTACATTAATTTTTAATCAAATGAACTAGAAATTTAGTTAATATTTGCTCGTTTATTAAATAAACATAAACGAACTTTTCGCTGAAAGGTTCACCAAACGCTCTATTCTTTTACCGGCCATTAGTTCAAAATCAGAATAAAAAATAGTTTCTAAAAACTCATCGTGTTCGTTCATTTAATTAAAACAAAATAATTTATTCGTTCATTTATCAAATTAGTATTGATAGTATTGGTAAATTCGAGTTGAAACAGTTTAGGTCCGGACACAATCATGTTATCAATAAAGGTTTGATCAGGACATGAACTTTTAAAGTGGAGGCCGAGATAATATCTGGAGTTAACTATTAATCTGAATGTTATATGGACTGGTATAGCCTCCTGACATTCAAACAACTTATGAAAAAAATCTAATGAATTCCTAACATAAGCATATAATTAAAATTTACAAGCCAAAAACACCAATAAATTATATACCGAATAATCATACATTAAGTAGTAAGCCGACAGTTAATGCGATTCTTCAACCGTACAAAATTAACTAGGTAGCAGTCAAGTAAACGGCGAATGATGAAAGGAATTCAAGAACACGTATGAAAAGAAAAGTAGGTACCCAGAAAAAAACCATAGCTTAAACACTAAGCTGACATTCGAATCAACTCTTCAGCCCATAGTTGATTGTTCTCAAAGCATGTACAATTATGATAGTTAATATTTGTTGTGGATCAAGTAATCAACCAACGGATCTGAAAAAAACTAGAATTGAAAAAATTTACTATAACTTTATGGAACCCAAATCCAAATACCATCAAGAACTTGATTGTAACTTAAAAAAGTGTACAAATAATTAAAATTACTGCAAAATACTCACAAAAGCAAGCTGGAACCTGCTTCAAGGTCCTAACATCTAAATAAGCGTGAATGTGATATTAACACCAACTACAACAAAATAATATTCTCAGATGAACCTATCACCTTCCTGCTTTCTAAAAAGATATGGAGATGATTTCTGCATCAAAACTAAAAATTAACACCAAATAAATATATCAAAATCCATTACGTGTACTAAACTACAATAAGTTCTCATGTGTTATAACCCACCACCACTGTTATGATAGACCTCCATGTCATCAAAACATAAATAATCAATGCTAAATCTAAAAAAACAAAACAAAACATGAAATTTTTGCTGAAAATCAATAGACGGGTCTTTTTCCTACCAATCTATTTCTTTCCACTACTCATTAATTAGACCCGTTAAATCTTCTTCATGAAATGCAACTTTCCAGATTGTCCTCAATGATAAACAATAAAGAATCCAATTGACCCGTTAGTCGAATCGACCAACCCGTTTTAGAAGTATTATCAAATCATACCACTAAGCAATGCCTAATTTTTTTGCAGCCTCATTAAACAATCCTCCTGTTATGTTTAAACCCAAATAAAACAACCTACTTTATGTTAAATTTTATAGAGTTAATGTACAATGTGTACATATGATATTATTTTATCTAGAAGTTGACATGTGTAGAGTCAAATCAAATGAGTGGCGAGAATCATCTTCTCAACTATGAGCACAAACACATGAAAGGCCTCTACCAAGCCATGTAGTTGAACCTGCTACAACCTAGGCTGTAATTAAAAAAAATATATATTTTATGTACAATCAAAAGAAACATTATGTACAACCAAAGAAGTATTATGTACACAAAGAAATATTCTATACAAATCTAATTTTAAACTGATTTCTTAGGGCTTTTGGTTGGAAGGGGAATACAAGTTGATTGATGTAAAACTTAGCTCGAAATGAGGCTCCACACAGCTTAATTAGTACTTCAAATCGGGTATTTGAACTTTCAGTTAACAAAATATTGGAAGGATGATGAGACACCATTAGTTCCATGAACTTTATAAATGTACCTCTAGTATCTGGTTTAATCATCTGTCAACAGATATAAAAATATTTAACAAGTCAATGCAGTCAAATGCAATAATAATCATAAATGGTAACAAAAATGCATTCACCTTGTTATCTAGAATGATATCAAAGACAACATATGTAGCCTCTTCAACATCATATACAGCCTCTGCAATCTACCTCACAAATAAAAAAGGTTAATAACTCTTACAAAATGTAACTTCAAATTGTAAATGTTTCTTTAGCAAACTTGTCCAGGGTCTGAGACGTTTGAATGAAGGTGATCATCTTCAAATTTCTCATCTTCAAATTTCTTGTCTTCAAGGTTATATGAGCTATATAATAAACAAATACAAAATCAAGCAGATGCATCAATGAATAACCTTTTATTCTCATTTTAATATAATATATTTATCTCAAACAATCATACATTCCTAATTGTTTGTTAATCAATTTAAGCAAACGCATAGGGGTTCTTCCATCATCAATAGGACGAATGTCACTTTTTTCATCTTTTCTATCCCATCCACCACTAACGAACTTAAAAGGTGGACCCCAATATAGTGTCGCGTAGAAACTAACAGAGAACTGATCACAGAGTTTAGTATTTACCTGGGCTGCCAAACATGATTAAACGATGAATTGGTTGCTAACCCATAAAACAATAAGAATGTCACATCCAAAAGAAAGGATGAAAAAATAGTAATGTTACCTTATTCGCACAATCTACTTGTGTCATAAATATAGTACCCGTATGAACAACACTGGCTCCATTAAAAAGCCTAGCAACCTTTTTATACTGGGGCTGCAAAAATAAAGGTGAAAAGATAAGCGGATCAATAAATATATGTTGCCCTTGTGAATGAAAAATACAAGTACCTTATAATTTCTACATGTTGGACACCTACAAAGTGTAATAATAATTAAAATTAGAGTTATACATATGGATATTTGAGAACCCAAAATGAGCTGAATTGTATTGTATCCACAGATCCAAAAATTAGAAGCTTCTAGCCATATAAAGTAAGATGCATTTCCTTTTAAGGTGTAGACAATCTACAGATCTCTGCAACTGTATGGTCCTTCATCTTTGTTCTTGAATCCCATACACATGCAATCGAGTTAAGGTGTCCATAAAGCCATAAAAATCCATCTGTAAGCGAAACAAAAATTGACGATTTGGTTTAATGTTTCTGTAGAAACCGAATTTACGGTTCGGTTTTAGTTTTGCATGTAATAGAAACCGAAAAAACCAAACCGAATAAACACATTTTCACTTTTTATTATGAAGTAATTTATAAGAATTTAATAAAACTATAACTCCCCAAGTGTTTAATAATTAATTAGTTATTAATTAACAAAATAATTTAAACCCCATACTTTCAAGCTCAACTAACAACCAAAAAACCTGAACAGTTTTAAAAAGCTCAAAAACCAAAGTTTCGGTTTTTGGTTCGGTATAACCTAAAACCGATCCAAACCGAACTTTAACATTTTTTAAAAATATTTAACAACTCAAAAACCAAAGTTTCAGTATTAGCCTAAAACCAAACCACATGCCTGACAAGTCACCGGCCTACTTTGATATCTAAGTTTCATATACCTTTGAAAACTTGCAAGTTACACATACTGCACATTTCCTAAAACGATCTCCGCTTAAGACAGTTTAAACCCAAATTTATAAAACCAGGAACATAAGTTGAATGTCAACCCTTTATTTTCAATATTATAAATTGCAAGTATTCACAATAAACTTTTATTTTCATTTCAAACCAAGTGAACTCAGAGTCTGACGTGAGGTCGAAGACTCACTCAAAAATAAACCGATTACAACTAATTAGATAGCAGTAAGCGGGTGCCAAACACAAGGAGTTTGTGAAAAATGTGTTACTAGATAGCTTTGTAATCTGACTATATTAAATTAAACTAAATTGCAAGTAAATTCAAAGATTTGTTTGTTTTTGTTGCTTAACGAAAAGAACTGAAAACAATTTCACGAGTTTTACTGATTCAATAAAAAGAATGCTTACTCCTGATTTCAGGTTTCCAAGATTGATAATGTTAACTTTTACTTTTGGGATGAACTACATAGACATTGTTCGTGAGTATGTGTTTGATTGTTATAAAAGAGGACTAAGTACTTGGGTTGTAAAAACGCAAGGTTGTCACTCGATAATCAGTTTTATATAGCCAACCCTAATTCCCTTCCAATAAATCTCGATTGCCTATGGCATCAAGAACTGATAGTCAAGAACACGAATTACACTATACTAACAATTACTAATCAAACTCACAATAACCATAGCAACATAATCAAAAGATCAAGTAACTCTCCCACATATAGCATAAACAATTAACAAACATTCAATAGAAAACCTTACAATTCGGGAGAGAACACAAAAGAAATTAGCCGAGCATGATTCGGTTCATCATCCCTTTGATTATAGTAATCATATCAAACACAAGTATTCAATGGTTACACAACTCACAGTTGATGTTATTGAACCCCCAAGATCGCCCATAGTCGTTCGCCAATAATAGATATGTGAAATGACAATTAAAAACGGATTAAAAACAAAGAAAAACGGATGTTACAGCTCCCGGACCCACCGTGGGCCACAATGGCTTCCACGGTGCCCCAGAATACCACGGTACGGTGGAAACTGTCATTTTGTGCAATTTTGACCGTGGCCCATGGTACTCATTTTCTTGTTTTCTTCATATCTTTCTCGTTTCAACTCCGTTTTCTTCGCCGTTTTCGCTCACGTTCTCGTTATTTCATCCCCTATCTCCTCATACCTGAAATTATATGAGTAACCATCGTCAGCTAATTCCATAAAATTAATTGGTTAAGCATATGCATTTATATCTTTTAGCTCGCTTAACGGCTTCCCTACGGTTCACCCGTCAGAGCCACCGTTAGCGATGATTCGTAAACCAAGTAAATAATTGGTTGGTTCCCATTCAAGCTAATGGGTCCTAAGGTTAAATTCCATGATTCCTTCATGTTGACCTAATAGGAATCGTATCTAGTTTCTACTCTAAATGTCATTTGTTTATTTTAGGAGGGGGTCAAGTGAAATATTTCTATAAATAGGTAGTAATAGCTAATAGGGAGATACAGAGTATGTTTATGTTGAATATGGAATTGCCATGGCTCCTGCTTATGCAGTGAGATAGGGCTAGGCCCGGGAATCTATTGTAATTTGTAACCTTTACATTTCGTTAATACAATCGTTCTTCCATCTTATCCCTATTATCCGATCTTCACTCTATCTATCACAATCATCACATATATCAAACCCTAGCATTTGTCCGACCTGCCTGTGACATGTCGTTTTATTCCGTTCCATCATGAAAATCCTAATTCAAAGTTATCGATTAGATGCCCATGAGCTTCCAATAAAGCAATTACAGACTGATGTCACTGAAATCAAATCCACCTTGAAGTTATTGGAGGAGGATTGAGCTTAATCGGTGAAGTTCCGAAAGGTATTTCTCAACTGGATGAAGCAACAGGAGAAGAGAAAAGATGATGTTTCGTCGGGATTGGGGTTTTCCAGCGAGGTGTTATCTGGATCTGAATCTACATATGGTCATATTACTCCAATTTCTTGTTACACCAAAACTGAAAATCCAATCAATACTCCACTTTCCAATGTGTTTGGCGCGGTTAATATGCGATCGATCAGTTCTTATTCTAGATCTTCGTCACATGTGGCTCAGGTAACTGTCGTCATACCTATATCAGCCAAAAATTCAATTGACCATGCCAAATCGGGGCAGACAGGTGATAAGTGGGTTATATTGAATGATCTTCGGTGGGCTTTGGGCTCCGGTATAGGGGTGGGCCATTATGTGGAGCAAGTTGTTATTGGCCGATACTCTCCAGATCTGTTTTTTTAGGAACATTCAACATATCGCTCTGTTTTTATCTTCACCGTTGTCATCGGAAGCGATTTTTCCAACAGTGGAGGTTGCATCATTCGAGCCCTCACTACATCCTAATTCTTCTTTTCCTTCCTTAATCGATTCAGATGTGGATCTTGTTATTGCTCCACATGTTACACCATCATTCTAAACCGCCTTCTACACCACAATCAATGATGTTTCCTTAATTGAATGCGTTACTTCCTTCATCAGAATATAAGGATTCGGGTTCTGAACAACTTACAATCAATTATGGCGCCTATGTTCCCAAATACGTAGCACATGTTCAAGTTCGACTCAAAACTCATATTCAAATATTCGTTTTCGATCCTGGTCCGAATTCTATTAAAACGCCTTATGTAAGTCAAATTATTTGCATCTGTCATCGTGTTTGTACGATTTTGTTGGAGTTTGGTATTTCGATTTTGGGCTATAAACTTGTTTTCACTCAGCGTTATTTTGACCAACTTATGGTGATTCTGTTTCGTGCTACGTTTGAGAACATCTTTGTAGAGCGTTGTTGCCCTAAAATACCGATATCTTTACCGATTTAAATAGATTTAGATAAGACGAATAAGCAGGATATCAAGAAAGTACTGACAACGAACGGGAATTCTCAGTTTTGGACGAACGTTCTTTCCTACAAAACTACGAGATTTTCTTTGGTGGTACAAGACTGCAAGTTCTGTTATTGAGTTAACTATTGGATCCTATCATTTGTGGATGGTTCATGGGCAGGGTCGACCACCTGAAAACGCTCTTGGGGAAGCCTGCGCTTGGTTATCAAGTCAGCTGCTCGTTCCCAGTCTTGAGGACAAGACTATTTTGAAGATTGGAGTATTGATAGGAATCGTATCTAGTTTTACTCTAAATGTCATTTGTCTATTTTAGGAGGGGGTCAAGTGAAATTATATTTCTATAAATAGGTAGTAATAGCTAATAGGGAGATACAGAGTATGTTTATGTTGAATATGGAATTGCCATGGCTCCTGCTTATGCAGTGAGATAGGGCTAGGCCCGGGAATCAATTGTAACTTGTAACCTTTACGTTTTCGTTAATACAATCGTTCTTCCATCTTATCCCTATTATCCAGTCTTCACTCTATCTATCACAGTCATCACATATATCAAACCCTATCATGACCCATTTAGTTTTTATATTTACTTCCTATTGTTTTCTTGTATAATTTACAACAATATACAGACCTTTCTTAGAAGCATGCAATTAAGATCGATATATTGCTATTTCTCCAGATGTGGCACTGTGATACAGATTTCCTTTGGATACCTATAATGTATATAAAAAATATCAAATCAGATATTAATAATTACAAAGTAAGCAGCTAACTAAAAGAGCTAATAATAATATCTAGTAATTAGGAAACAAAATACCTCAGCAGCATCTTTTGGATTAATCTTTACAGGTGCATATGCAAGTCGTGGATCTGAAACTTAACAATCTGCCACAAATTTAAGTTTTTCATTGTCATAATTTAAGTTTAATGCATTAAAAATCCATTAAATATCAAAAACTTAATATCAAGCCATTCTTTGGCTTCATATTGATCAAAGCATTACTCGAGAGATGCAACAACCCATGCGATAATAATCAAAACCTTAGAACAAAAAGGATTTGGCTTATTCATTTTTATATTTTCCATGTATGAGGCCACCTCTAAACACAACCTTCACTTTTAGTGGATAAACCTTTCACATCATTAGACATTAATGTTGGTTGTTTTTCTTTCTTTATAGAAAAACTTTCTTTTGTGTTTTATATGTGTTATTTTACTTATTATTATTATTATTATTATTATTATTATTATTATTATCATCGTTGCTGCTTTGGTCTGTATTGGGCTTTGAAAATGCAATCAAATTAGTAAAATTGTCAAATTATTTCACATAATTAGAAGTGTGATTTCAGAACCCTATTTTATGCTCGTCTTGAGCCTTAAAATTTTAAAGGATTATTGGATATGGTCCTGTGAACCAAAATGTGAACTACAACGAGGTGTTTTTGGATTTGATTAATGTGAAACAGATTAGTCAACTTGACTATTTTTCCTCAGAATTTTCTGTACACGGAATCTGACTTAACTGTTTTTATCAGTTAATAAGATAAAATTTTGGGATTTCTCTCTACGTATTTAATTTTTCACTTCCACTCTAGGTCATATATATTATCTTTAACTAAGTATGTGTATGTGTTTTCTAGCAGATTGTGTCAATTATGGATCTATGAACATCAACAGGGAAGAATCAAGGATTTATCTTATAAATGGACAATGTGACTAGACCCTTTGATGGCCCGGAAATCATAGAAATCAAAGAACCAATGTTGAGTAATAATGGACCTGATATAAGTCTATCTGCAGTTTCAGATGAATCATCGTTAAATGCAGCCTATAACGCGCCTGATGTTCGTGATGAAATAACAAGGACGTTAGGAGAAGAATGGTCACTCATACAACCCGATCCAACCACGCGAAGTAGGATTCCCATATTTCGAGGGTAGAGATTCAAAATTTTAGCCTGGTTATGTTATAACAAAACTTTTATTTGAAACTTGATGATTATGTGATATTATGTTTTAGGCTTGTTGAGCGCGTTCGACGAACAGTTCGTGGGTCTTCTGATGATATTGGATGGCTACAGAGTGCTCCAGAGATGCCTCCCGTTGAAGATGGGACAGACCGTTTTAGTAATATTCTTGAAATTATTAGGTACATAGAGACAATTTCTAAACAAAATTGATTGAACAGTGAACAAATGAAACACTAAATTGTGCTTTTATTTATAAATTTCTAAATTTGACAAATACTACTAAGATTTCGAAATTAGAAACTATTAAAAAAATTATTAAATAAATAAACATGTAAAATCAAACAGTTGTGATTTATGTTTTCTAGAACAAAAATAATATATGAAAATAGCTAAAGTTTTGAGAAAATTTTCAGTAATAAAGTTGGAGTCCTATGTGATGAAATTCAGGTCCAAAAACTCGCTACCTTTTAGTCTGCTGAGTATCTCAATATAACTCCACTCATAACTCAAGTTAAGATACTTTTGAAAATCGGACATTTTCTATCACGTTTTTTCCCTCTGAACAACTTAGCCTCTTAGGAAGTTAATTTCTTAATCTACTATCACTCCCTAAAGGACTACAACTATTGACCACATCATAATCCCTATATCAGGCACGATGTTCACATGCTGCCAAATTCAATGGTTTATCTCTTGGTTCCTGGTAACATTATACATATATCTTGTAAATATCCTATTTTGACGGGTTATAATTAATCATTTTGGCTTCTTATCATTATATATTATGTTATGTTTAATGGAGGCCTCTTTAGCAACCACGGACCACTATATTTTACCAGCACGAAGGCCACTTTTTTGAAAATGGGATTGACATGTCACATTGCAAAGATTCATAGTGAGGTAATTTACAATTATTTTTATTCTTATTAATACTCACTGTTTGAGTAGAATAGTTATAAGGTCGGGTTTGGTTCACTTGCAAAACACTTTTTGCCAGTTCATTTCGGTTTTATATTAATGCCTCAATACGATTAAAATGATAAACAACAACAATAATAATATTTGAATATGCTGTTCCAAAGTTGCATGTATTATTATGAAATCTGAGTGACTTCCAACCCGTTCGTCTATTCAACTTATTCACTTATCAGCTAAGTTATGTTGTTGAGCGTGTACAATACGGGTGGAAATATAGAAATCGTTTAAGAAAATATATAGTTTGAAATGACAAGATAATTTGTAGTATATTTTTGGGGACAACATGATATGTATTGCTTACCAGGGCGGCCATGGCATGGGGCTGAGTGGTTGCGACCATATGCCTGACTACCCGCTATGTCCGATTTTTCTTTTTTTAAATTATATATAGTTTTATGAAAAACAATATGTGTACTAATGTTTAAATTCAATTTCATAACAAGTAAGTTGGTCTAGTGGCAAAGAGGTATGGCTCCCAATCAAATGGATGTGGGTTCTAGTCTCATTTGAGACATTTCATGTTTATTTTTATATATTAGTTTTTTACATAACCCAAATCATAGTTAAAGAAACCAATTAAAAAATTAACATTTTAAACCCAACAAAATACCCTTTTTACTTAAGACCCAAAATATTTTTCACCTTCGGCCCTGGCATTGTTACGCGCATAACTTATTTTTCAATTCTCATAACCATTTGTATTACCCCTCTTATTGGAAGGGATTAATTGAAAAAAATTAGTTGTCTTTGATTTTGAAGACATCTGTAATATAATATAATAGAGTTATCATATGAAAATGAAGAACAACATAATTAATGCTGGCAAAAAAACATATATAGCGTGTTGTCTAATTTTGTTGATTTCAAGAATGATTTTAATACACAAAACGTAACAATTAGAAAAACATGACAACAAAGAGTATAAACCTTATGCACAATGGTTGCTTATTTCTATTGGATGTTTATAATGTAATTGTAAAAACATGGAAATTATAAACATTACATAGATAACATAAATAACATGCCTTAGTCTACTGGATACGAAGAATAATGGTTAACTTCAAACGGCATAGAGGATTAAAAAATCGTTAATGTAAAACTGTCTAACCCATCAACATTGTGTGTTAAATGTATATGAACAAAATGTTTAGAGTTATAGAGTATTCACCTTTTCATGCGTATATTAGGAGTTCCAATTTTATTTAATATCAAAATCATTAACATTAATATATAAACTGAATTGTTTACTTTTTGAATTATTTAATTATGAAGATAAATTGAGAAGCCTTAGTATGCATGGAAACTATAGTGATAGCCTAATATATAGATATTTGTACAAAAACTTATTTCTTTAATAGTATAGGTAAATATATTGATTAGATGACAATTACACTTGTGTATGTGACTTGGAAAAATTCTCGGTTTTAGTCCATTATTTTCTTTTTGTCTACGATATCATTTCAGTCCATGATGTTAAAACATCTATAATTCTATTGTTAACTTGTTTTGCATCGATCAAAATACCCAACTTATTAAAACGGACAAAAAAATTAAAAGAAACTTATAAAATATCAAATATTTGATAAAAAAAAATAGATTGTTAAAACTAAAATCGGAAAATATACCTTGGGGAAAGAGGATAGTACCATGATAGAATGAAGGAGGTCAACCTATTTCAAATATACAACATAGATTAAAAGTGATTAAAAACAAGCCGAAACCTAGAATTTCATCAAACTTGAGAGACAAAAACACAAACTCTAATTGACGTTTATAAGTAACTATATTGAAAGTTTATTGTCCTTAATCTATATGTTACTTCTGTTGAAGTTACATCATTAACATCAAATGTTTTAGGCATCGGTTGAAAGGAATGCTAGAGAAATAAAGGAGTACATTGAAGAGTTCCATTGGGGTTCTAAGAAGCGTGTTTTCCTACTTGGTCATAGTAAAGGAGGAATAGATGCAGCTGCTGCATTATCAATGTATTGGCCCGATTTAAGAGACAAAGTTGCTGGTCTCGCTTTAGCCCAAAGCCCCTATGGCGGTAGTCCTATCGCTTCGGATATATTGCGTGACGGGCAAATTGGGGATTATTTTAACGTCCGCAAACTTATGGAAATCTTGATCGGTAAAGTGATAAAGGTACATTGTTTTTCTATGTCTATTTCATATGTTGCTTTCGTTACTTCTTCTGGTTCTGTCATTATTTGCATTAAATGCAACTTCTCTACCTTTGGGTTTCCATATATACAAGCATACATATATACACACACAAATATATATATATATATATATATATATATATATATATATATATATATATAGGATCAGGATAATGTGAGAACCTTTTTAAAATTGAGAACTATGAGAACCATTTTGAAACACAAAAAACTCAAAAATAAAAAAATCATAAAATAAAAAAAACACAAAAATCAAAAAAGTAAAAAAACCAAAATTCTTATTTTATCATCCCGGTTTCATAAAAAAAACTCGGTTTAGCTAAATTATATACACATATGTATAATATATACATATATGTACATTTATATGTTTTTTTTGTACACACGTGTATAATTTAAGATAAATGATACAGTACATATGTGTATATTACGTAACTAAAGATTATATAAAATTATACATATGTGTATAATACGACGTTTTTTATTTTTTATATATTTTTTTATTTTTTTTAATGAAACCGGAATGAAATATAAGAATTTTGGTTTTTTTACTTTTTTAAAATTTTTATTATTTTTTGTTTTATGATTTTTTTAAATGTGTTTTTAGTGGTCTAAAATGGTTCTCAAAGTTCTCAATTTGCAACGAGTTCTCTTAGGATCCTTACACTATATATATATATATATATATATATGATAAGTTTCATTACAAAACTCTTACATTATTTAAGAACTTGAAGAAACCCTTGAAAACTAACGTTTTTTATAAAAAAGTTTTTGTATGTTAACGTTCTTGAGTGTAGCTTCATCACATTTTATATCTATACTTACGAGTTCAGTTTTGAAAATTAGTTTTTATACATATCTATGTTTTGTTTTACACTTATGTAAATTTGTTTGTACATTAATTTTACATATATGTAAACTTGTGATTAATATATGTAATCAAATTTTTTTATATAAAATATGACAAAATTACTCTTATATAATGTTACTATATAAAAAAAATTAAAAAAATGTTTGGTTGTATAGAGTTCTAGTAGTTCTTAACTTTTTTAGAGTTCTTAAATGATACTAACCCTGTGTGTGTGTATATATATAATTAAAATCATGTGAGAATCATTTGAAACTTGAGAACTTTAAGAATAATTTTAGACCAATCAAAAAACCCCTCAAAAAAAATTAAAGAAAAATTACAAAACAAAAAAAACGCGAAAATAAAAAAGTAAGAAAACCAAAACGCTTATTTAACATCCATATTTCAAAAGAAAAGAAAACAACTCGATTTATCTTTTGGGGTTCTTTTGGTATGTACACATATTTGTATTAACATTTAATCTCCAGTTACATAATATAAATATATGTACATTATCATTTATCTTAATTGTATATAAATGTTCAATATACTAATGTACACAATTATTGTCTTACCTATTTACATAACTTGTTAGTTTATATTCATACATACATTATCATTTTTCATACACAATCACGTAATTTGTTACTTTTGTTAATTTATACACATATATGTAATACTCATTTTTCAATTTTAAACACGTATGTATGAACACACATGTTATTCTTTAATAAATTTGTACAGATACATATATTATCATTTCCCTATGCAATCACATAATTTATTATTTTTTTCATTTATACATTGACGTGTGTTAATATATACAAAATAACTGAAGTATGGTTTCGCACAAATCGGTTTTAAGAATAGGCTTTCACCTACAAATAAACCACACATGAATGACAAGTGTACTTATCGTTTGTAATAAAGTGTCGGTAAGAACCGAGTGTCAATCCATGGATACGGTAATTTTCTAGTACTAAATCTTTATAAATGAGTAACCGAACAAAGAAATCTTGATTAGAATTTTTTAACTACCTAAACTAGCATACAATGAACACAAAGCAAGTAGAAATACAATAAACAATCAATCCAACAAAACTACCTAGACCGTGCATCCATTTATACTAGTGATACAAATGACAATGATAATGACAAAACATCATGAAAGGGTTAGCAATAACTAGTGGAAATTAAACTAGTGTTAAAATCTCATAACCAATTTAATTTCCACTAGTTATTCCTACCAAAATGATACAAAGTAAGCATGCATACACATACAAAGTTTATAAACAAACACTCAACACATCATTTTCCAACATAATATAGTCAAGCATTCATCATACTGATAATACTATGTAAATTAACAAGCATTTCAACCATCAATTTCTACTTAAGATCTTATCATAAACTTGAAGAACACCAAAATTACCAAAATCATGCATAGATAATTTATCACGTAAGTAAAATCTTCAACAAGAACTAAGTAACAAGAGTAATTAGCCCATAAGGCTTAGTATAATAAGAACAAACATGTTAGAAATCATATTACAAAACATGTTCTTCAACAAGGAATTGTAAACCAAAATTAAGCAAGAAATAAAGGATGGAATGATGATCTTGTGATGTTAGAAGCTCTAAAAGACCCTCCAAAATTTTGCAAATTATTTAGAGAGAATCCCCTAGCTTCCACCCTACTAAATAAAGAAGAATAAGTGTGTATAAAGCTCTTTGGACAGTTGGAACCGTCGTGCACCGGCATTAAGTCAGTGTTTTGTTTTCGGCCGACCAGATTTGCAGTTCCGCATCTGACATAAAGTATCGGCGAGATATGGCACGATCGTGCCCGACCATGGTACACTCGTGCGTGGTTGATGAGCACTCGGTACCGGGTACTACACTACCCCGTACAAGATGCGCTTGGCTTGGGTCTGGCGCAGTCGTGCCCGGACACACACATGGTTGTGCCATGTCTTGATTTGGCACTAGCCCGTGCACCAGCGTGAACTGGTGCTTTTGCTCGACATCGCACGGTCGTGCCATTCAGTGGCATGGTCATGCCTAGTCAAATGCAGAACCACCAAAACCAGAAGCACCTTGTCCAGGATTACCACCACCAAACAAATCTGGCATACTATCGAATGGGTCGGGCATAGTGAACTGACTCGGTTGGCTACCAAACTCTGACCGGTCATTACCAAACTAACCAGGTGAAGAAGCACCATATGTCCACTTGTGAGCGGCAGAAAGAGTGTAGCCATGATGTAAGCATGTGCCCGCTCGGGCAAGAACAACCACTCGATGCTCCTCTGACTGTAGTCGGCAGTGTATTCGATCAAGCCCCCTGACGAGTCTGCTCGTTAGAGGGTGTATCCATACGCGTGTTAAGGTTATGCTGTACTGTATAGATCTTATCCTGAGAAATCTCAAACTAGTCAAACATGTGCCACAAATCGTCCTAGTTTTGTGGCGCGTCGGCATCACGGGGCCCTCCTGATCATGCATCACCTCATCCTCAAAATAGGGTGGTGTAAATGGTCCCCAAACTCGCCCGCGCGCATTGACTAACTGGGTGATGTTTCCGATCTTCCAGATCATGCCCATAGCCTTAAATTTCTTCATAATTAAGAACCCATCGGAGAACTTAGTCCAATCGCGCGCCAGACCAGAACTAAAGACCTTCAAAAGCATAACTAGCTCTGTGATAATAAGTCCCCAACAGAAAGTACTCCCCGGATGAGACCCCACAGCTCGGTTGAGACACTCAACCAAACTAACACCCAAGCTACATTCGTGACCATCAATATGCTATATAGGTGAAACATGACACGTGTAACGACATTACCCACACTGTCACCACACCTGCAAATATAGTGAAATATGGTGTGGTAAAGTAAGCGGTGGATGGGGTCGATGAGTTAAGTGGCCTTTGAAGATTGACAACTGTGCCGCTTAGTTGTAAAACGAAGCCAAAACTGATCCTTTTCATCAGCATCGGGAAATTCACGCAACCCATCTAACAAGTCGGTTTTGATCTCCTATGTAGTGTACAAACCGAGTTTTCTAGAAAATGTGGCCACAGACCAAGTATACCACTTGCTTCCCAAGCAGAATTGTACCCCCTTTGCTTTGTCATGCACATCTTCACAGGGGTTCTTTCGAAAGTGTTAGAGCCAAGGAACTCGATAGTCAACTCAGTGTGGCTGACGAATACTATATAATCTTAACACAGGGGTGGTTAGCATCTCTTCATACCACTCGCGCTGATTTAGTTCATCAAGCGCGTCAAAAGAGATGCTACGACCCGTGTCCATTGAGCCTTGTGGGACGCACGTCTCATCAAACTTTGTCCTCGCCATGATATTTTGGGCATTATTGCGAGTGAATTGCAGAAACGTATGATCCAACCCTAACATCTGTATAAAAAGATGGAAGAATAAGCACAAAAACACGAAAAAAGTGGAAAAACAATTTGTTCGGGAAAGGGTGCATGGTCGTGCCGAGCCAACACACAGCTGTTTGATCAGTATGACCGTGCACGAGCCTGTGGTCACTGATCTGGCCTGACATGACCGTTCCATGACACAGCACGCCCGTGCGCTTGCTGTAGAAACAGTAAAAACGGGCCAATCTTGCTCGTTTTTCGCATTAATCGACCACGACCGAACGCACCAAAAGAAAATTTGATGGGAAGAAAACAAAAGGGGGTTCTCTCTCTCCCCCTTTATATAATCAGACATGTTTTACATCTTTTACATATTTTAACATTAAGAAAAAAACATACATTTCATATATTTAAAAATTTTACATGCTTTACGTTCAGATCTTTTTTACATGTTTACATACTTTACATATGTAAACTAGAGAATTCTTTTAATACACCAATAAATTTAACAAACGCAAATTGGAATGTAACAAATGTAAATGAACGAGTCCATTAACAACTCCAAAATGTAAGGAATTTAAAAAAAAACATTCTTTCAAATTAAGAATTCATTCTTAGAAACACGCTTACGAAATTTATTTTGTTCCAATAAAGAATTCAATCGTGGAAACCAAATAAAAAAATTTAAAAAATTGTTAATCAAATAAAAAATAAGTAGAACATGATACTTCATGTAAGGCCCCGGTCCCGGTGCCCCACATTGGCGTTGGATTTACTCATAAACACAATTCTAAATATCAGAGTTAAATTAACTTTCGCGGAATAAATAAAAATTCAAACATTCATTACAAAACATTCATAACTTGTCTTTAAAACATAACTTAAAATATCTTATTTAAACATCATGACAGATCTTCAGATTTCAGCCTCTTCAATTCTTGCCACGTGTCTCCCTCAAGCTAGCTGCTTCAGTCTATTTACCTGCGTGCATACTAAAAGTTAGCTACGCTAAGTGAGTTCTAGTTAATCAGGCAACATAAAACACATTCACATACTTACACATATACGTATCCGAAGATACTTAGCTCGTTATCTTTCTTACATACTTTCATACTTTCATTCTTTCTTTCGTATGTACATTCATATATATTTTAAGAGTATTTCGTCCTATAACATTCGCAGATACTATTAGGGTATGTTCCCTTCATTCGCTTATATTATTAGGGTATATTCCCTTCATTCGCATGTATTAGGGTCTGTTCCCTACATTCGCAGATATTATTAGGGTATGCTCCCTACATTCGTACAACCATACCTCCATACTATCATTCATACGATTTCATACATATCCTGCTTTTTCATTCATACATACTATATACACAATAACATATTCCAACACTTACCTTCCTTGGCGATACGTGCAATATTCGAAGATCGTTCACGTACCGACAAGCATTCATTCATAACTTCGATAACTATTACACATATCATATATGGCACACACCTACCACTTAAGGTAAGCGTATTAACTATTCAAATCGAGTATGCACACAACCCCAAAAACATAACAATGAAATGGGGCTAGAAACTCACATATAAGCGATTCTGTCACACCCCCATCTTAGGCCTAGGAGTGCGACCAATAGTTGGTACCATAACTGTAATAAATCAGAGTTGTGTTAATTTAGCGGAAGACTTATAAACTTCAAGGATCAAAATATAATATTTACATATATTCAAAAGACGAAATTATAAAATACCTGTTTAAGTTGTTAACAAAAGTATTACTTGTTTTATAATTACAAACCACCATTTAATATGTTAAGTTTACAAAATGAATCCGAGCCATCGGATATTCAAAGCACTTCGTCACTCCAAGTGCTAACTTTGTTCACCTGCAAAATGTAAATAAAATACGTCAGCAACGAATGCTGGTGAACACGCTGACGCAAAAATATTTACTTCTACTTTATTACCCCTCGAGACTACGCCTGCCTCAGCCCAACGTGGCTTAGGAATAACAAAGTTAAAACAACACATTATAAATTCAAGTCTCTACTCTAGGTCACCTCAGCATACACCGCAGCGCTCGACTTAGTTAAGTACCCGAAATATACACAACGGTCGTACTCCCTGCAGGAGAGCATCTCTACGACCAAGGGCGGTACGGTGTGCCCACCGCGTAGTACCACCTATGTAAGGATCCAGACACACGTATACCACAGTCTGAGGACTGGGTTTATACTCTTATTTATAACGGTTTTAGGAACACATAGTTCCTTGTAAATAACTTTCGTATAACATGTTTGACTCATTTTAAAAAGTAAGTTTATAAAAGTTTGGGGGCGTATTCACCTTATCGCTTTGGGATCGGCTTCACTCACTGTCCGAGTGTCTATCCCTTGCTATCTTGCACCTATAGTACGAGTATAACCATTTGTTAGTCGGATATACAATCCGGCTTAAGACATTTAGTCTTATTTTATAACTCAACCTCGATGAACCTTTAGTTCATTTTCTTTTACTTAAAAACTTTTAGTTTAAATATAATTATAAACCTTTAGTTAATATTTAAAACCCGACGTTTCTTCTTCTCTAAGAAACATATTCTTTTTCTTTATTATTTAAGAATACACATTATTACTTAAATAATAATTTCATAACAAAGAGTATACATATATACTTACACACATATATACATATTTATGATTCAATCTTTTATTCTTTTCTTTGTTATGTTTGTATTTCTTTTATCGAGGCATCGAGTATAATCTCAACTTAAGACTTAAGCCTTATAATATAATATTATATTGATTTTTCGTTACGCCTAACCTTATTGGCGTATTGGAAACCCTAGGAACTTGAGCAGCAATCCAATGCCGCTTGGTTTCTTTCGTTGTCTTGATCAACTTATCCCCTTGTCGCCAAACGATATCACCAGTTCTTCAATACTCGATGGCACGCTTTTCAAGACTCATCGCCATGAACACACCTTCTTGGTTGTATGTGGGAGGAGGGTGGCACGAACTTCGATGAAACATTGGTACACAAACGAGATATCGGGGCACGCTTATCGAGGGAAATCGTTAATATGAACTTGGAATTCTAGTGAGATGTTAGAGAGAGAGAGAGAGTTGTATGTGCAAATTGAGGTGTGGATGGACTGAACCCGTAGCCTACTATTTATAGGCAAATTTTGGATCCCATCGCGGTACGCGATGAGCTCCTGGGCACCCGTCGCGTACCGCGACGTAGCCGTGCCCAGTCATGTAGTAGGTCTGCCACGTGGCGACACGTCCCAGGCGTTGCGCCCTGTGGCGACTGTGTTGCCACGTGGTGACACGTGGCAGCAGACGATGCCACCGTGTGCCATGTGGCACACGTGTCACAGTGTATCAGACACCCCATAGCGATACGCGATGGGTATCTTTTCTGATCCATCGCGTAGCGCGATGGGTCAGGAAATTAGAATTTTCATTTTTAACCTCGGAGTTTGGAATTTGGCAGAATTGATCCCTAGACTTTGAAAACTTGACATTTTTGGCTCAAAATTTCAGTAATGTTACATCCTCCCCACCTTGAAATAAATCTCGTCATCGAGATTGCTTCACAAGAATAAGTGGGGGTATTCCTTTTTCATTTTCGATTCGAGTTCCCATGTATATTCGGGCCCTCTACGCGAGTCCCGTTTTACTTTCACAATTTTCAAAGTTCGTCTTTTTAATTTCTTTGTTTTCGAATCTTCTATTTGAATTGGACGTTCTACAAATTTTAAGTTTTCTTTTATTTCAACTTCTTTTAATGGCATAGCCAAAGATTCATCGGTTAAACACTTACGCAGATTCGAAACATAGAATGCATCGTGTATCCCTTGCATTTCCTCGGGCAGTCGCAATCGGTATGCAACAGTGTCGATTCGTTCAAGTACCTCAAAGGGTCCAACGAATCGAGGACTCAACTTTCCTTTCTTACCGAAGCGAACAACTCCTCTTCAAGGCGAGACTTTCAAAAGAACCTTATCTCCACATTTAACTCTAACGGCTTACGACAGACATCGGAGTAACTCTTTTGGCGATCACGTGCCGTCTTAATTCGTTCTCGGATTTGGAGAATCTTGTCGGTGGTTTCTTGGACTATCTCGGGTCCAGATAATTGATTATCTCCGGTTTCAGACCAATACACGGCCGTCCTACACTTACGACCATATAACGCCTCAAATGGTGCGGCTTGAATACTTGTGTGATAACTATTATTGTACGAGAATTCCATTAGGGGTAAGTGGTCATCCCACCTTCCACCTAAATCAATCACACAAGCCCGAAGCATGTCTTCCAACATTTGAATAGTCCTTTCGCTTTGCCCATCGGTTTGCGGATGATAGGCGGTGCTAAGGTTAAGCTTAGTACCGAGAGCTTGTTGGAAGCTTTTCCAAAAATGAGACGTGAAACGACTGTCTTGATCAGAGATTATAGACAACGGTACTCCATGCAAAGCAACAATGTTGTTCACATAAATACGCGCTAGTCTATCCATTGAGTACGACTCATTGATGGGTATGAAGTGTGCGGATTTGTTAATCGATCCACAATCACCCAAATAGCATTGTGTTGTCGAGTCGTTTTTGGGAGTTTGGTAATGAAATACATAGTAATTAACTCCCACTTCCATACGGGAAGTTCGGGTTGCTGAAGCAATCCCGAAGGCTTTTGGTGTTCAGCCTTGACTTGCAAACAAGTTAAACATTTCGCAACATGTGAAGCGACATCTCTTTTCATTCCATTCCACCAATAATTTGCTTTAAGATTATGGTACATTTTGTCGCTTCCGGGATGCATCATATACTTGGATTTGTGAGCTTCATTAAAAATTTTCTCACGTAAGCCTCCAATGATTGGTACCCAAATCCTATTTCCGAGTCTAAGGATACCATCATCACCCTTGACTAACGAGTCAATGGTGCCGTTGCGTTTTTCATCGGAGATTTGGTTTTCAATAATCGCTTGAGCTTGGGCAGATTTGATTTGTTCGAAGAGATCAATTTGAAGTTCTAGACGCAACGCTCAGACTCTTTTGGTCTTTTCAGGTTCTTTACGACTTAAGGCATCATCCACAACCTTGGCTTTGCCTTCATGGTAAACAATCTCACATTCGTAGTCGTTGAGCGTTTCTATCTATCGCCGTTGGCGCATGTTGAGCTCTTTTTGATCAAAGATGTGTTTTAGACTTTTGTTACTGGTGTACACGGTAAATCTTCCTCCATAGAGATAGTGCCTTCATATCTTAAGTGCAAAGATTATGGCGCCCAACTCTAGATCATGAGTCGTGTAGTTCTTTTCGTGCACCTTTAGTTGACGAGAGGCGTAAGCGATTACTTTCTTACGTTGCATTAGTACACATCCCAAGCCAGAGTGAGATGCATCACTAAATACTACAAAATCCTTAGTACCTTCTGGCAAGGCCAGTATCGGTGCTTGGGTGAGCTTTTGTTAAAGTATATCGAACGCCTCTTGTTGGTTCGTTCCCCATTCATACTTGATGTTTTTAGGAGATAAGGACGTTAGGGGAACGGTGATACGAGAAAAGTTTTCGACAAATCTACGGTAATAGCTGGCCAAACCTAAGAAACTTCGGATCTCGGTTGGCGACTTTGGGACCTCCCACTTAGAGATAGCTTCTATCTTAGCGGGGTCTACTTGAATACCGTCGACATTAATAATATGACCAAGAAATTGCACTTCATGCAACCAGAATTCGCATTTTGAGAACTTGGCGTACAACTTTTCGGTTTTAAGAATTTCAAGCAAAGTTCGAAGGTGGACTTCATGATCGGCCTTTGACTTAGAATAAATAAGTATGTCGTCGATGAATACGATAACAAATTTATCCAAGTAAGGCTTGCAAATACGATTCATCATGTCCATGAACGCAGCCGGAGCATTAGTAAGTTTAAACGGCATGACCGTGAACTCATATTGCCCATACCTTGTTCGAAAAGTAGTCTTTGGAATATCCTCAGATTGGACTTTGAGGTGGTGATAACCGGAACGAAGATCGATTTTGGAAAAGAAGCTAGCACCTTGAAGTTGGTCAAAAAAGATCATCGATTCGAGGAAGTGGATAACGATTTTTGATTGTGACTTTGTTTAACGCACGAAAATCGATACACCTACACATGGATCCATCCTTCTTCTTGACAAATAGAATTGGCGCTCCCCAAGGTGACGAACTTGGTCGAATAAAACCTTTCTCAAGAAGCTCATCGAGTTGTTTCTTCAACTCCTTCATTTCAGTTGGCGCTAAGCGATATGGAGCTTTGGCAATCGGAGCAGTGTCGGGAATGATCAAAGATGTGTTTTAGACTTTTGTGATCGGTGTACACGGTAAATCTTACTCCTTAGAGATAGTGCCTCCATATATTAAGTGCAAAGATTATGGCGCCAACTCTAAATCGTGAGTCGGGTAGTTCTTTTCGTGCACCTTTAGTTGACGAGAGGCGTAAGCGATTACTTTCTTACGTTGCATTAGTACACATCCCAAGCCGGAGTGAGATGCATCACTAAATACTACAAAATCCTCAGTGCCTTCTGGCAAGGCCAGTATCGGTGCTTGGGTGAGCTTTTGTTAAAGTATATCGAACGCCTCTTGTTGCTTCGTTCCCCATTCATACTTGATGTATTTAGGAGATAAGGACGTTAGGGGAACGGCGATACGAGAAAAGTTTTGATAAATCTACGGTAATAGCCGGCCAAACCTAAGAAACTTCGGATCTCGGTTGGTGACTTTGGGACCTCCCACTTAGAGATAGCTTCTATCTTAGCGGGGTCTACTTGAATACCGTCGACATTAATAATATGACCAAGAAATTGCACTTCATGCAACCAGAATTCGCATTTTGAGAACTTGGCGTACAACTTTTTGGTTTTAAGAATTTCAAGAAAAGTTCGAAGGTGGACTTCATGATCGGCCTTTGACTTAGAATAAATAAGTATGTCGTCGATGAATACGATAACAAATTTATCCAAGTAAGGCTTGCAAATACGAATCATCATCTCCATGAACGCAGCCGGAGCATTAGTAACTCCAAACGGCATGACCTTGAACTCATAATGTCCATGCCTTGTTCGAAAAGCAATCTTTGGAATATCCTCAGATTGGACTTTGAGTTGGTGATAACCGGAACGAAGATCGATTTTGGAAAAGAAGCTAGCACCTTGAAGTTGGTCAAAAATATCATCGATTCGAGGAAGTGGATAACGATTTTAGATTGTGACTTTTTTTAACGCACGATAATCGATACACGTACGCATGGATCCATCCTTCTTCTTGAGGAATAGAATTGGCGCTCCCCAAGGTGACGAACTTGGTCGAATAAAATCTTTCTCAAGAAGCTCATCGAGTTGTTTCTTCAACTCCTTCATTTCAGTTGGCGCTAAGCGATATGGAGCTTTGGCAATCGGAGCAGTGCCGGGAATGAGATCGATCTTAAACTCTACTTCACGATCGGGTGGAATTCCGGGAAGTTCATCAGGAAAGACATCAGAAAAGTCGGAAACGGTAGGAACGTCTTTGATTTCTTTTGGCTTTGACTCTTCAGTGACGTAGGCCATGAATGCGAGGCATCCTTGATTAAAACATTTGTTAGCCTTAATCATGGAGATTATGCTAACTTGGCCAGCGTCTTTGTCCCCTTCAGTTCGAATCGTTCGCTTATCAAGGGCTTGAAGTTCAATGGTTTTGCTATTGCAGATGATACGAGCATGGTTATCGGATAACCAATCCATACCATGTACTATATCAAAACCAGCCAGACTCATGGGCAACAAACAAATAGGCAGAATATAACCAACTAAAAGAATTTTTCCGTTTTCAAGGTCTTCGGAGATCTCAACGATTTCGCCACTAGCAGTCTCGACGCTCAGAGTTTTATCTAATTTTGTTAATGGTTCATTTAATAGACTACAAAAATTATAATCTATAAAACTTAAATTGGCACCTGAATCAAATAAAACTCTCGCATAGGTGTCGTTGACTAGAAACGTACCGGTAATGGTTTCCGGCATGTCAGCGGCTTTCTTTGTGTCGAGTACAAAGACTCGAGCGTTTCCATTCTTATCTTTGCCACTTCCACCCGCACCACCAGTCGCGGGTTTGTTCTTTAGGCACTCTAAACTGAGATGGCCCATCTCTTTACAGTTGTAGCACGTCATCCTTTTCTTCCTGCAATCCGCAGCATCATGACCCGTACGATTACAAGATTACATCGTCCTTTGTGATACCTCCTACAAGTCTTGCATTGTGTGGCGTTTCAATTGAATCGGTTTTGATTTGCGCCCTTGCCTTTGAATCGATTGTTTCCTCCACTTGTTCTTCCTTGAGTTGTTGTTGTAATCTTCTTATCTTCCTCTTTGTTGCGGACCAATCTGCCCATCAAATAACCAGCTAACTCCATCGCAGAGTCAGCGGTTTGAGGTAAGTGAGACCTTACCATGTCGCGGATTTCCCGCGGCAGTCCCCAAATATATCGAGTAACTTTTCTGGATTCAGGATGAATCAGCTGGGGAACCAGACGACAATATTCGTGAAACTTAGTGTTGTATTCACGAAGGTTTGTCCCCACGACCTTAAGATTGAAGAATTTTGTTTGGATTTGGTCGGTCTCATGCATGGGACAAAACTTTCCCATCACAATTGCCTTAAACTCATCCCAAGTCAGGCCATACATCACATCTCTCCCTTTGCTCATCAACAAAGCATTCCACCACTCGTGCGCCTCTCCTTTAAACATCAAGGCGGAATATTGAATTTTCTCCTCATCGGAGCATTTGCTTGTTATCACAATTGTTTCCATTTCCTCAAGCCACCTCACGGTCGTGATGGCTCCTTTGTCACCATGGAACTCTTTTGGTCCATAGTATTTGAAGTTTTTGAATGAACACCCACTTATCTTGAGTTTCTTAAACTCACGTATAAGTCCAACCGGCGTATAAGTTACTATTGGCGTATAAGTCGTTTTTAACGTATAAGTCTTATTGGCGTATAAGTTGTTCCGACGTATAAGTCGTTCCAGCGCATAAGCCATTCATATACGGCATATATACGCTTATATATACATATATGGTACATTCACACATATACGCTGCAAGCATACTTATACGTTAATAATACTTATACGGTTCATACATACATATACGCTTTCATACAACTTATACAGCTTATTCAACTTATACGCTTCCCATACTTATACGTTTGATCATTCATACACGCCAAACATACATACACTCTTCATATACATATACGTCGTATATACTTATACGGCGTATATGCTTATGCGCTACTTATACGTCTTATGTTCATGTCAGCGTTTATTTCACGCGTTTTTGAGGTTTTTCATCGATTTCGGCACCGTCAGCCGCCGTTAACCACCTTGGTGGATCGGGGTTCGATTTTTTATAGTCTAGCTAGCTTCGGGGTGTCCAGATCTGAGCTAAGGTGGTCCTTAAGCTTGTTTTTGGTTGATCCAAACGAATCATACGCCATCCCGGGGCTGCGGTGTCGGGTTCTAATATATTGGTACAACTGAGATAAATCATTTTTTGCCTTCGGTTGGTCTCAGATCGTTGAAAAGATTAGTGTAGAGAGTGTTTGACTTAAGTGTGTGTTTTTGAAGGTGTAGGCTATGGTGTAGAGATGGATGGAAATGGAAAGGATTAGAGTTTAAGGAGTATTTATACTCTCTTAAGCCCTTAGATCTTAGGCTCATCTTTTTTGGTTCATAATTAATTTCATCTAAATAGCCTACTTATCCTTCCATCTTTACTATTTTATTATTTCTCTACTAACTCAAGTAAACTTTTCCATCATAAATAAATAATATATTAAATATTATTCTTAAAAAATTCAGGATGTTACACTTCCAGCATCACATCCACAATGGTTCAAGTTCTTAGATTGAAGATCCTGAAAAATAAAATACTTAAGTCTGCATCTAAACTCCTAACAACATCCCTCCGAACGCTAACCTGTGATATCATATTAACGTAGTAAAGAATCTGAAAATTGCACGAAGATAAACCTAATCCAGAACTTGCAACTAAAAAACCAACTACCGAATATCCCCTAGCGATCGTCGTTGGCATCCTCTTCAAACCTCTGGCTTCAACAGTGGATCTGATTATTATCGCCTGAATTTAACAGTGGATCTGATTATTATGGCCTGGTTGTTGGAATATAAAGGATACATGAGTACTGAATAATGTGAAAGAGAGAGAAATAGGTAGAGAGGGAAGCAGCTTGCTTTGATTACATGTGTGACAGAAGATAGATAAAATGATTAGATGTAAATGACAGAATTACCCTTTAACTTATAAAGTTAGAAGCATATGTGGTTTAATATCAACCATTCAATGGGGTTTCGAAGGTACTCAAGATAACTTGGGGTTCCAAATTACTTTCTATATATATATATATATAGAGAGAGAGAGAGAGATAGGTTAGACATCAATGTATTGAATGGATTAAATAAGGTATATCTTTAATAGTTAGCAATGAAGATATAGAAGTACAAAAATTGATATTCTACGACAACATTATGCTTGAAAATACTATAAATCATTATATTTAACTTACCTACTTTTTTACATATTTTGCATATACCAACATTCTCTATATATGATTGTTGTAAAATGCATGTAACACCTAATTCAAGAGGTTCTAAAAATTTTCATATCACGTTTTGGAAATCACATAACCTAATCACACAAAAAAAAGCAAAATACAAAAATATTCTTAATGGAATGAACATTTAATTGAATCCTACAAATTAAAATGTAAGGTTTAAGTCTAATTGACCAAATAGTAGTAAATAAGAAACGATCCTTGGATAACAAATTAATTGTGGGTGGATTCATGTACATAAATTTTATTCTTAAGTATGGGATAAAATTAAATAGGAATGAAACTACGAGGGGCCTTAATGAAACTTTGGAAACTAGTTCCAATTGTTGGGTTCGTATGCCTTTTGTTTAGGCCCGATTTATTAAATGAAGTCTAAAGGGTAGACGGGTGTAGGGTGGCCAGACCGAAGCCCGACCCAGTTTAGATTTCTTGTTTAATAAGATACAAACCCTAAGTGTATCTCTATATAATATTGTTATGTACTTGTAATCAATGTCACTCAATAAAGAATATTTAGTTACTACCCGTGGACGTAGGTCAGTTTAGACCGAACCACGTTAAATCCTCGTATTCGTTTATTGCATTCGTGCGTGTGTTCGGTTAGTGTGTGCGTTTAATCCTAATAAGTGGTATCAGAGCTTAGGTTCGGATCACACAAAGAACATGTTGAACCGTTTTTTACGCCGCCGCGTCACCGCTAGCAGCCGCTAGAGTTCCGCCGTCGCCGCTGTTATTTCTCGTTGCTGCAGTAGCGCGCAAGGATCGGCCGCAGACTCGTGTTCAGGTTCAGTTATGTTTGAAAGCAATTATTCTACAATAGTCGTTGCATCTCGAAACCAATATCGTTTGTGGTTTGTTTCTCTGATTCTTGTGCGCCACCATTTAAGAAAGAAAAAAAATAGAAAGCAGATTCTCTTTTGTTTTGGAAAGTAGGTTAAGTTGGTGGTTGGGTAAAACATTATTTTTTTATGGATCGTTGGCAGCAGTTCATTATCTCTAACAAATTAATTTGTGTTTTGTTAAGTAAACTAACTTTGTTTGACCGAATAAACAATTGGTTTAATTTTCGTGGGTCAGAAATAATTTGGACAGTCTAGCCAAGAGATTATTATTTGGGTCGAGATCATCTTTGAGCATACAATGAGCCTAGAACAAGTAAATCAAGATCTATTTTTTTTGAAGAACCGTTGTTAGTCAGAAGAAGCGTTTAAGAAACGAAGAGTCAGTGCCAACCGCGTTTGTCAGGTTTTCTCGTTTTAGTTTATGATTATCAGTTCGTTATACCGCTGCGTTTAAAATAGGTTGATTATTTAACAGAGCTCAGTAGAACAATCGTTAAGTTCAGGCTCATGTTGCTGTGTTTGTCTCTGTTTTTATCCAGTTTTTTGTTTTAGTCCTTGTCATGGCAGAAGAAGGAAAGGTTTCGATACAGAAGTTTGACGGACAGAATTTTGGTTGGTGGAAGATGGAGATTGAAGGGCTACTTTTCCAGAAATACTTGGATGTAGTGTTTGAGGATGAAAAACCAGAAAAGTTGTCAGAAGCAGAGTGAAAGAAGTTAGACAAGAAAGCTAGGTCTTGTAATACACTGTCGTTGTCGGAAGATGTGGCGTTTAACATCTTGAAAGAAACCACAGCCCGTGGTATGATGGAGGCACTATCCAACATGTATGAGAAGTCTTTAGCAACGAATAAGGTCTATCTTATCAGAGAGCCAGCGACAACTCGAATGAAGGAGGGTAGATCAGTTACAACGCATATCAATAATCTTAATTCAAACCTCTCTCGCTTAGTGCAGTCGGCATTAAGTTTGATGATGAAGTTCAAGGCTTATTGCTATTATCCTCTTTGCCCGACAGTTGGTTGCAAACAGTGACTGCAGTTTGCAGTTCGTCTACAAAAATTACTTTTGATAGGATTCGGGATTTGATTCTTGGAGAAGATTCAAGACGCAGTAACTTGGGTAAATCATCAAGTGATATATTAGTCACAGAAGGTTGAGGTAGGGGAAAACAACAAGGCAGTAGGAGCAGGAAGAGGAGTCAGTCTAGGACTCGCAAAGATATTAAATGCTGGGGTTGTACTGAGAAGGGACACTTCAGGAGTCAGTTTCCAAATGGTAAGAAAGAGGTGAACGTTACAGAAGACGACACAGATGACAGATTCAGTAGTGATGAGTTTTTAGTTCTTAGTGTTGATACTAACGTTGATTCTTGGGTGATGGATTTCGGTGCATCGTTTCATGCCACTCACTTTAGTGAAACAATGAAGAATCTAAAGTTTGGGGATTTTGTAAAGGTTCGACTTGCGAACGATGATATTCTAGAGGTTACGTTTGATTTCAGTTGGGCAGTTGGATGACCAGGGGCACGATATTAAGTTCGGGAATGGGCAGTGGAAAGTAGTCAAAGGGAATCTCGTGGCAAGAAAATAGGTTTGTTGTATATGGTCGATATGTCACTGAAAGGAGTGGATCCAGTTTTGGTAAAAGACAAAGTCCGGTTCACAGAATCTCGTGGGAAGAAGAAGGTTCGTTTTGAAAGTAACAAACCCAGAGCCAAAGTGAAGATTCAGGATGAACGATCTAGGAAGGTTAAATCAGTTGGGGGACATCGTGACAGTGGGAGCACATGTCATGTTTCAGCTACAGTTCCAGGTCGACAGTGGATTAAGAAAACTAGTATTCCAGCTGTAAAAGTCTCTCCAGTGGATTACTTGCTGAATATGGAGAGTGTTTGTTCTCAGGGTATCTCAGGATCCCGGTAGTTTGTTTCATTGGGAGCCGGTAGGGACAGAGAACGGGTCAAAGGCAGTTTTAGCCGTGACTGACGTGTTAGAGCTCCGGGGAGCTTCTACGGGACTACAGGTTATTTGATGAGAAGGCGGTGGCTACTATAAGATGTTTAGATTACAGAAGTACAATGAGGATTGTAGACGGGAGTACTCAAGGCCTCCGAGTAGGAGATTGTTGGGTTCGTTGGCCTTTTGTTTAGGCCCGGTTTATTATTTGAAGTCTAAAGGGCAGACGGGTGTAGGGTGGCCAGACCGAAGCCCGACCCACTTTATATATTTCTTGTTTAATAAGATACAAACCCTAAGTGTATCTCTATATATTATTATTATGTACTTGTAATCATTGTCACTTAATAAAGAATATCTAGTTGCCACCCGTGGACGTAGGTCAGTTTAGACCGAACCACGTTAAATCCTTGTGTTCGTTTATTGCTTTTGTGTGTTTGTTTGGTTCGTGTGTGCGTTTAATCCTAACACCAATCTATTTAAACCTATTCACGCACCGTAGCGTTCTTTCTCCACTAGGCCTAGTTCTAGTTTATATTTCAAAATCAAAATTCCTAGATCTAAAATCAATACATGAAAAAGTTCTTTCTCCTGTTAATGGATATGAAACAAATCGTCTGCTTGTGACGATTGGTTATGAAGAGCGCCAAAAATTTGTTCACGACGTCTTCTCCGGTGGTTTTGACAGAAAATATCTTGTGGTAGATCTTGAAGCATAAAAACATACTGGGGAGATAATCCGCCGCATATCTGGTGACGTTCTCGGGCATGATTATTAACTAAAACTGTAGACCTGGATCCGCGCATAACGGTTATGAGTTTGATGTTGTTGGGGGATGATTTGTTCAAGTGAGAACAATATTTCGAAAGAGAGAGTGAAATTTTGACTCTTGAGATATGGAAAACTTAGTGAGAGAGAGATGTTTTCACAGTCAAAATGGTGTAATACCTAAATTACCTTTTCTGCTTATTTTCATACATGGTGACATGGAAACATCATAACTAATTATTTGTGTTTTAAAGGTCCCCAACATAACTTACGATTTCAGTAAACATCCCCCCCTACACACATAAATATATAAATATTAGGTGTGTGAAATCAGTTACTTATTGTTTAGGTATTTGAGTCTGAATACATCTATTCTATGTATAATTGACTATCAGAAAACCTATGTGTCGCTCTCTGGTCGCCCACTGGGACCACCAGATTCATTTCTAAATGGTGAAAATTCTATGTGTTTCATCCGTTTAAGTTAAAGGAAAAAAATAAGGTCATGGGCGTCACCAAACTGGATAGCCCTTAAACGGGTTATAGCATCTCATTTATTTGTGAAACATTTTCATCATCAGATAATAATTTTCACCACTCGTGGGTCTCACCAAAACCAGATAGCCATAAAACAGGTTATGTATATCTCAAATAAGTTTAAAAATAAAGCGGGTCATGAGTCTCACCAAACCCGAATAGCCCTTAAACGGTTATAACACCTCATTTATTTCTGAAACATTTTCATCATCAAATAATTACTTTAACGGGCCATGAGTCTCACCAAACTGGGATAGCCCTTAAACGGGTTATAAGATCTCATTTATTTGTGAAACTCTTTAATCATCAAACCCTAATTTAATTTATGTCTTCTACATATTCTCCATCGCCAGCCTATACTCTACATCACCGGTTAACTTCTTATTACCTCCCGCCATCGTCAACCTCCCTTCTTATACATCAACCACCATCATCACCCACATCAACCGCCCCTTCTTTCTTGGATTTCTCCATAATCACCAAATGAACACCAATTAATCGGCCACAAGTTCAAATCTAGGCAGCCTTGCCTCCTCTTTTATATATGAAACTCTATTCAAGTCAACTGGTTTTCATCTTCATCACTCATGCCACCACCATCATGCCAACCATGATTCCAAGCCTATAACGGTTGTTTCTGGTGGCATATTACTAGCATATTATGCTATATCAAATCTATAAAAGAATGTACGATTTAGTTTTTGATCTTAATGCTCTCTAGTACAAACATCATTTAAGATTTAAATGAACAGTTCATGAACATAAACGAACATAATTGAACAAAGGTAAATACATAAATGAATAATTATGGAGAAACGTAAAAGAACACAAACAAACATAAATGAATATAAATAAAACACTTAAATGAACACAAACTAACAAATATATAAAACATTAAGTAAATGATTTGTTCATTGATTCATCCAAAAATGATAAAATGTGCATAACCAAACATAAATGGATCAAATAGGTCCAAGTTTATTACAAACTTCTTGCAATAAATTAAACTAAAATCCAATATATATATATATATATATATATATATATATATATATTCACAATATTAGAAATGACGAGTGTAAAAAAACCGTAGTATTAGGGCTAAAAGTGTGTGTGTGTGTGTGTGTAGAGAGAGAGAGATTATAACCTGTTTAAGTTAAAAAAAAAAAAGACAACATGACAAAAGACGTCCTTTATGTTTGAACATTTTTTCGATAGACGTCCTTTAGCAAAAGAAATGGCAGAAAGCATACTTCACGTTTCAAATCTATTTCATGTTACATCCTTTAACACGAACCCAGTTAATTTTTTCTGTTAAATATGGTCATGTGCCTTGAACATGAGGATAGTTTTGTAATTTTACAATTACTTTAATAATTAAAACTAAAAATATTTAAAATTCACTCCTCTCTCTCTCCCCCCTTTTCTCTCTCTCTCCCCTCTGTCAATACTTTCAACCCCATTGTTCATCTTCTTTAAAGAAAACAAAAATAAAAGCAAAAAACATAATAAATCAAATTCCTTAACCATCGCTCACACACTGCTCCCTAATTTTGGGGATCTAGGGTTTCAGAGGGAGGCGGCTGGTGGTGTTAAAGGACGTAACACGGCGGTGGTTATAGAGGGAGACGGTCGGCGGTGGTTACAAAGGATGGCAGAGCCGGGGGTGGTTTGAGGTGCGTAGCTTGCAAAAGTCCTAATTTTGGGGATCTATGGTTTCAAAATACTCATCACCCTCTCCTTGATTTCATCATCTGAATACTCTAATCGAACTTCTTGGATTTGGGGAAGAAGATGAGGTTGAGGAGAGTACGACAGTGATGTAGAAGTTGTGATGGTGTGGACAGGTGGTGGCGGTTAGCAAGATGCGGTATTTGTTAGTTGGTGGTGGTGGTGAATATTAAAGAGGGAGAAGAAAGATGGTGGTGAGTGGTGATGGTATGACAATCTAATAAATTAAAGAAGGGATAGTTTGATGGCAGGTGGTTGTGTTGGTTTTGGATAAAGATGGGATGGTGGTAATGGTGGATGATTATCGATCTGTAGAGAGAAAAAGAGAGAGATTTTATATATTTTTAAATGATTTTAAATATTCTTTAAATAAATTGGTGAAATGACTTATATACCCTCAAGTGCTTCACATGACCAGATTTTAATAGAAAAATTTAACTGGGTTAGTGTTAAAGGACGTAACATGAAAGATATTTGAAGCATGAAGTGTAAGGCCCCGTTTCCGGTACCCTACATTGGACGTTGGATTTACTCAAAAACGCAGTTCTAAATATCAGAGTTAACTAAAACATTCGCGGAATATTAAAACTTTCATAAAACATTACATAATAATTCATAATCATGTCTTAAATAAACATCTTGTCTTTCAAATCAAACATTTAAACATAAAACATCTTGAGTCTTCATATGCCAGACTTTTATTCTTCTGCCATGTATCACCACTCAAGCCAGCTATCTCATCCTACTCACCTGCGTGCATACTAAAAGTCAGCTACGCTGAGTGAGTTTTAGTTAATCACACATCATACAATACATACACTTACCTTCAATCATGCATCCGAAGATACATAATAATTACTTTACTAATTTACTTTCATTACATGATTGCATACACACGTTCATACTTTATTACTTTCATACTATATAATTACTGTCCATTCTATCTCAGATATTAGTAGGGTCTGGTCCATCTTTCCTTGTCTATCTCAAAAATATTATTAGGGTCTGATCCCTTTCTTTTCTATCTCAGATATTATTAGGGTCTGATCCCTTTCTTGTCTATCTCAAATATTATTAGGGTCTGATCCCTCTTTTCTTGTCTTTCTCAGATATTATTAGGGTCTGATCACTTTCTTCTCAATCTCAGATATTATTAGGGTCTGATCCCTTACTTCTTCATTTTCGTACATACTGTCTTTATATACCCGTAACATACTTATACATTCTTTAATCGTTTATAAATACTCATATGTTGTACATATATCTATCATACACATTCATCTTTCATATACATACCTCCCTTGTCAATATGTGCAATGTCCGAAGACCGTTCATGTACCGACAAGCTTTCATTCGCGTTCATAACACAATAACTATAACATACATCATACATGGCATACACTTACCATTTAAGGTAAGTGTATTAACTATCACATCGAGTATGCACACAGCCCCGAAAACATAACAAGGCAAATCCCCTTGCTGGGGTTGAGCTAAACGTAGCCTGATTCATGGTCTAATCCGTTATCAGAACTTAGCGAATTGGCGAGTAACGAATCACCTGATTCGTTATCTGATTCGTCATCTTACATGATCTGATTCCTTAGATTAGTTCGTTATCTTAGTTCGTTAGCTAATTCGTTATCTTTACGTGACCTAATTCGTTATCTTAACACAACGAATTGGGTGAGTAACGAATCACTTGATTCGTTATCTGATCATAACGAACTGGGGAACTGATTTGTTATCTTGCCATGACGAATTGGTTAACTAATTCGTCACCTTATCATAATGAATTGCATCAATCTTATCCAGACTTTGACTCATAAGTCAAAGTCAAAATCGATATAAACAATACACAGTCAACCACCACACCCAACTGAAACTTATTTGGGTGATTACATCCCAAACAACATATCAGCTGGTAATATATTAAAATAGGCACCCCACCCTTTATTTTTTTATTTCAGTAATGGTGGTGGATAAATTAAAGAAAGAGAAAGAGAGTTTTAATCGTATGTATTGTTGTTTTTTTATTTATTAACATGTTTTTTTGTTATAACTAGGTGAAATGACCAATTTGTCCTCACGTGACCTCTACATGACCTGAATTAACGTTAATATATAAGGGGGTTAGGACCAAATGACAAGCGATGTTGGATTTGAAAACACAATAGATAAAAAAGATCATTTTAAAGGATAAGAAATGAAGTTTTCTACAAAAATAAAGGACAATATCTGTAAAGAAAATTTGTTTTAAGTAATATCAATTATGCCCTGTTGGTAAATAACAATTCCAACTTCATTCTTGGCTGGTGGAGGTCCCAACTAAAGGTGTATGTTTTACCAACGGCCCGCGACTAACAGATAGTTAACTTTGTTAGTTTGTTGTTTACGTGGCATGCCTAGCGGACCGTTGGAAAGAAACCAATTTTCCTATCTACAATCCAATCAAAATACTATAAACATTATTAAAAGATATTAATGAAGTACAACACAGTGGTAATATAACAATTAATATGAACGGTAACATATCAACCTGAAAAATACACACACACACACATACACACGCACACACACACACACACACATATATATATATGATTAAGATCATGTGAGAACCATTTTGGACAAAAAAACTCTTTTTAAGAAAAATAAAAAAATTATAAAACTAATAAAAAGTAAAAAACCAAAAAAAAATATTTTTCATCCTGGTTTCACAAAAAAAGTAATATTAAAATTTAAAAAATATCGGTTTAGCAAAATTATACGTAATGTATAATCCTTATTTAAAAATTTTATGCATGTCATTATTTATACACATATGTATACTTAAGATAATCATAATGTACATATATGTACCTTATGTAAATCGAGATTAAATAAAAAATATACATATGTGTATAATTAATTTTTTTTTTGAAACCATGATGAAAAATAAATATTTTTTGTTTTTTACCTTTTTAAAATTTTCTTTTTTTTCCCGTTTAATACTTTTTTAATATATCTTTTAAAGGTTACTTTTGTGTCCCAAAATGGTTCTCAAAGTTATCAATTTCAAAAAGTTCTCTTATGATCATCCCTATATATATACACACACAAGTTTTTATCCCCCATGTTACGGGGTGGTTTACATTTTTCATTTATAAAATCTATATATCGTTTTTTGGATTTTAATTCTATTTATTGTAAGTAAGTTAATAATATATTTAGGGCTTAATGATGAAATGGTTTCACAAATAAATAAAATGATATAACCCGGCTTAAAAGTTAACTGGTTTTAGTGAGACCTATGACCCTCTTATTTTTTTTACTATAAAATTGTGTCTTACTTATAAATAATATTCTTTTTAAAAATCGGATATTAAATTTTAGTATATCCCTATTTTAAAAGATTTTCACATCAAATATTTGGTAAGATTAATTTTTAAGTAATTACATGTTATAACCCGTTTAAGGGCTATCTAAGTTTGGTGAGATCTATACCTACGTTTTCGGGTCAAATGCATAAAAATCTCCATTTACAAATAAAGCAATCTGATGGTTTGAGAGAATGTACAAAGCTTTCGTTTATTTATATCTATAATATATACAAACGAAACCATTAAAGGCTCTCTGGTTGCTCCCTACATTCACTCAAGCCACCAGATTGCATTATTTCTAAATGAAGGCTTCTCATGCATTTGACCCGAATTCACGCGTGTGGGTCTCACCAAACCCAGATATTCCTTAAACGGGTTATAACATCTCATTAAATTTAAATATTAATCTCACCAAATATTTGATATGAATATCCTATAAAGTAGGGATAAACTAAAAATATCACTCGTAACTTCCTACGTATATTATTAACTTCCTAAATATTTGTAAGGCCCCGTAACCGGTGCCCTACATTGGACGTTGGATTTACTCATAAACACAGTTCTAAATATCATAGTTAATTAAAACTTTGTGCGGAATATAAAACTTTAACCATAAGTCATTACATAATTTTCAAATATTGTCTTATCAAACATTCATAGTCATTTAAACATAAAACATAGTCTTTAAAAACATCATAACATTTCCTTGAGATGCCAGTATCTTTAATTCCATGACATGTGTCCTCATCAAGGAGCTGCCTCATTCTACTCACCTATGTGCATACTAAAAGTTAGCTACGCTGAGTGAGTTCTAGTTAATCATATAACATATAATACATCCATAAACATTCTTATATACGCGCCCGAAGGTACATATACATATATAGTTCCTTACCTTTCTTCATACATTCATACAATCATACTTTCATTCTTTCCTTTATACATACATATATACATACACTTCGTCCTATAACCTTCCCATATATTATTAGGGTTCATTCCCTACATTAGCGGATATATTTAGGGTCCCTTCCCTTTCTAACCATACCTTCCATACCTTTCTATACATTCATAGTTACAATTTCCATACGTACATGCATCATCTATACATCATATATATATATATATATATATATATATATATATATATATATCATATCTTTAAACTATCCCTTGATGGTACATGTAATATCCGAAGATCGTTCATGCATCATCAAGCATTCATTCATACATAAATCATATAAGAAATACATTTATCACTTAAGGTAAGTGTATTAACCAATCACAACGAGTAGGCACACAGCCCCGAAAACATAACAAGGAAGTGGGACTAGAAACTCACATGCACTCGGTTACGTTCACCGTTAATGGTTATTCCTTTCTTTAGCTGTGCACGGCTAACTATATAATAATTACATGTATCAATTGACTATCACTACTCATATCTTATTTCTAGTTTAATTATAACCCTCAAAGAACGGGGTCCGGGGGCAGCGCCCCTGGCAGCGGGGTTCTAGGGGCGGCAGCCCCTAGTGGGGTCCAAGGGGCAGAGCCCCTGGCTGGGGTTAAGCTGTCTTAACACATTTTCCATTAGGATTCTTAATTATTATTTAATTCGCCCTCTCATTCGTTATAACGAATTAAGCCTCTTTCGTTACCCTAACATAGCCTAATTCGTTATCTAGGCACGTCCTAGTTCGTTATCTTTTCATCATCTAGTTCGTCATTATGATTCGTTAGCTGATTCGTTATTCTGGTTCGTTATCCTATCATAACGAATTAGGTAAGTAACGAATCACTTGATTTGTTATCTTACCATAATGAATTGGTGGGTAACAAATCACTTGATTCGTTATCTTAATATAGCGAACGAAGTGAGTAACTAATCACTTGATTCGTTATCTTGTCTTAACGAATGGGCGTATAACGAATTACTCGATTCGTCATCTTGATCCGTTCATCATAACGAATTAGAATCTGTTCTTATCCAAACTTTGACTAAGGGTTAAAGTCAAAATCGTCAAGAACATACGCAGTCAACGTCTATCAGATCTGCAATTAGACCCTAGATCCTTAACGAAACATCATGATTTAGGGATCAATGAACTCGGAATCACCTCGCCTACAAAACCCAATCCAGTAATCACCCAAATATTGCATTTTACACTGTGCGATTTGAACATATATACATACGGCTCATTTATCAATCGATTAGCCCATCAAATATTAACCAATTTCAGTAAGATTTGTTGTGTTGGGTTCGTTTTTATCATTCTCATACAAATCTAAGATTTCCCAAACAAATCCGAACCTAAATGAACGATTTCTAATTATAAACGTACCTTAAATGAGTCAGTTTACGAACACGGTCTAGTCTCAATGTAGGTTTGGCTTGTTTCGTCGTTCCAGCACCAACAAGCACGGGTTTTTACCTTCGGATCTTGGCTCGGGTTATAGGATAGTGTTTGTGTGTGTTTTTGATGGTGTAGGTTATGGTGTAGAGATGGATAAAAATGGAAAGGATTAGGGTTTAAGGGGTACTTATACTCTCATAAGCCCATGGACCTAAGTCCAATTCCATCTCTTATTCCATCTTCTAAAGTCCAAGCCCAACCATTTACAGTTTATTATCTAAACCGATAAACGACACACTATAAAATAACGAGATTTATTTTATTATTTCTTATCGAAAGTAGGATGTTACAATATTTGATATGAAAATCCTAAATATATTATTAACTTCCTTATAATAAAAAAATTCAATATTCAAAAATGTATATAAATATTATAAACGAATAATATAAAACAACCACGTAACACAAGGATAAAAACTACTTTAAGATATATATATATATATGTGTGTGTGTGTTTATAAAGCACAATAGCCTACATACAGTGGCAATATAGCATTGTACGTCGTATAACACTATAATGGATACAACGCCGGAACCATGGACTCTTAGGGGTCATCATGTATGTTTTGGTAATCATATACATTAAACATGTTACCCCATAACAATTTCTTACTAAATTAAAGGTAAAATAATCAATAGAAAATAAACTAATCCAAATACACCAACAAAACTAATATATATCAATATATATATATATATATATATATATATATATATATATATATATATATATCCTAGTTTTTATCCCCGTATATTACGTATGTTGTTTTATATTATTTGTTTTTAATATTAATTTATTTTTGAATTCTTATTATTTTTATTTTATGAAAGTTAATAATATACATATGGTTTGATAATAAATTGTTTCACAAATAAATGAGATGTTATAACCCGGTTTAAAAGCTATATGAGTTTAATGAGACCCTATAAAATTGTTTTTTAATTATAAATAATATATATATTTTTAAAGTAAATCGTATATTAATTTTTAGTATATCAATACTTTATAGGATTTTTATATCAATTATTTGGTGAGATTAGTTTTTAATTTAATGAGATGTTATAACTCGTTTAAGAAATATTTGGGTTTTACGAAACCAATACCCGTGAATTCGGGTCAAATGCATGAGAAGCCTCTATTTAAAAATCATGCAAATCTGGTGACTACAAAAAAAGGAGCGACCACATCGCGACACCTAGGATTTTTATGGTTTCGTTTATATATATATATATACATACTAGTTTTTATCATTCGTATTACCGGGGTTGTTTTATTTTATTTGTTTATAATACTTATTTAGTTTTGAATTTTTATTTTTTTATTGTATGAAAGTTAATAAATATACTTATGGTTTGTTGATAAATTGTTTCACAAATAAATAAGATGTTATAACACAGTTTAAAAGCTATATGGGTTTGATAATACCCAAGACCCGTTTATTTTTTTTACTATAAAATTGTTTTTATAATTATAAATAATATATATCTTTTTTTTTAAATAAATCATATACTAATTTATAGTATATCCCTACTGATAGGATTTTTATATCAAAAATTTGGTAAAATTAGTTTTTAATTTAATGATATGTTTTAACCCGTTTAAAATATATCTGGGTTTGATTAAACTCATACTCATGAATTCGGGTCAAATGCATGAGAATCCTTAATTTAAAAATCAAGTAAATCTAGTAACTTTAAAAAAAGTGGGAGCGACCATATCGCGACACGTAGGATTTTATGGTTTCGTTTATACACACACACACACACACACACACTAGTTTTAATCCCCCGTATTACGGGGGTTGTTTTATATTATTTGTTTCTATATTCATTTATTTTTTGAATTTTTATCTTTTGTATTGTATGAAAGTTAATAATATACTTATGGTTTACTGATAAATTGTTTCACAAATAAATGAGATGTTATAACCCAGTTTAAAACCTATATGGGTTTCATAAGACCCAAGATCCGTTTATTTTTTTTACTATAAAATTGGTTTTTTAATTATAAATAATATATATCTTTTTTTTAAAATAAATCATATATTAAATTTTTAGTATATTCGTACTTTATATGATTTTTATATCAAATATATGGTGAGATTAGTTTTTAATTTAATGAGATGTAGCCCGTTTAAGAAATATCTGGATTTGATGAGACCCATACCCGTGAATTCAGATTAAATGCATGAGAAGTATGGATGAGCAAAATCGGTACTGGTACCTGTTGGTATCGGTACCGAAATCAGTACCAATTTGGTACCGTCGGTACCGAATCAGTAACAAATTTTTGAGTTTCGGTACCGGTACGGTACAGGACAGGGACCGGTACTTCTCGAATTTTTTACTTTCAATCCCGGTCCCGTACCGGTACCGAACCGTATATTTCGGTACAGGTACCGGCACCAAGAATTCACAATTTTCGGGACCGAGATTTTCGGTACAGTCCCAATCTCATTCCTAATGAGAAGCCTCCATTTAAAAATCAAGCAAATCTGGTGACTCCAAAAAAAGGGGAGCAATCGCATCGCGACACGTAGGATTTTTATGGTTTCGTTTATATATATTATAGATATAAGTAAAACCCCGACTAGGTTCTTCTTTTATTACCAAACTATGTTAGAGCCCGTGTTTCACATGGAAGAAAATTATAATAAAAATAATATATATATATATATATATATATATATATATATATATGTAATAGTGTAATACGTAAATTCAGTTATTTTATGTAATAATTTCTATTTATGACTTTTATTTTATATTCATTTAAATTAAATTATAATTAAAATTGAAATACATGTATATATAAAAATTAATATATTTGTCCTTGATTTTTAGCATTTAATAATTTTTCATGATTTGTATAGTTGAATTTTTGTTATTGATTTAAACTATTATAAAATTGAATTAGTAAAGAATTTTATATTAAATTGTAATAGGTCAAAGATTAGTCTTTCTATATTTATATAAATAAAATGAAAAGTAATGGAAAGAGGATTTTATGCCTTTAATGAATTGTTATACATTTTAAATGAATGTTAATTAGGTGAAAAATGCTTTTAAGAGAATTGCGTATGTTGACACTATAAAAATGTCATGTGAAAAAATCATCTTACTTTAATAGTATAATTAGATTAGTTAAAAAATTAAATGTGTCAGGCTTTTTAGCGAGCAGTTTAAAAGACCCTAAAGAGAATCTCGTCTTCTTCCCCAACGTATCACCGGCCAAGGAAGAGAACCTCGGATTTTTATCGGGTAGTTTTAAAACACATCTACGTGTGTGTAAAAACTTAATGTGCACAACTAAAAATACACATCTATATATGTTTAGCTTTAAGCTTATTTATGTGATTTCTTATATTATCATAAATCTGATTACATGAATTAAAATATGGAAATGTTTCTTTTACAGAGTAGACTTATACACGTTACAAAATTAAATCCATGATTTTAAGTATTGTTAATAAACAAATTAAATCCTGCTATTACATGCATTATAAACTAGCTAGCTTATTGTTAATTTTGTTCATATATAAATCAACTACACCCATTTGCTACATATAGTTCTAAACATGATATTGTTGATTTTGAAGGGTGACATGCAAGCACTCGAAGATTTAACATACACAAAGCGAAAGGAATTCTTGAAAAAACACCACTTACCAAAGGAACTCCCAGTTGTCTCATTTCATACCGAAGCCAAAATTTCTCCAGCAGCTCTTGCGACTCTTACACGTATTGCACAAGCAGAAATACCAAGATTTGCTCATGTATCAATGCCGGTTGTGGTGCCTCTTGGGGCCACACTGGCTGCTTCTGCCCAACTGCTACAAACCAGATATGGTGAGAAAAGTGACGGACTCGTCACATGTCGTGATGCAGAGGTCCCGGGCTCTGTGGTGGTACGACCTACGCGGAAGTTGGACCATGCGTGGATGGTTTACTCTTCAACTAATGATGACCCTCTAGAGGCGGATGCTTCTCAGGTGTGTGAGGCTCTTCTGACCTTGGTCATGGAAGTTGGACTCAGAAAGAATCATCTTTCTAACGTTAGACCAGAATAAGTCTCATATTAAAGATGGTGAAGGGTTGTATAACAGGTTATAAGTATAAAGTTAAAATTTAAATATACATATGCATGAATATGTTGCAAATTGTCGACATGTTATTCTTATTATGTGTGTATTTTATTCATATGTATCGGTCCAATTTTTTAATTACAACAATCTATAATCTATATATAGAGCAAAGTTAAAATAAGAAGTAAAACTATCCTAAGAAGTGTAAGAAGTGTTTTTTACCCTTAAAAAATAAAACACACCAAACTAACAAAATAAAACACACCGAACAAAAGACACACTAACAATATTCACCATCAGATGATCACATCCAACGCCCGATATTACTTCTCACACTTCTTACAAATAACTCACTTCTTATTTTAACCCCACCCTATATATATATAGGGGTGAGTTATAATAAAAAGAAATAATTTTCTAAGAAGAATAAGAATCAATCTAGGCCATTGGATTTATGATCTAATAGTTGAGATTCGTAGTTTTTAAACTACCAAATAGTTTCCTAGGATTAAGGATTTATGCTATATAGTTTCTTAACTCTAACTTTTGTGCTATTCTTACTCTTCCTACAAAACTATGTATTTTTATTTTAACCCTTTTCTATATATATATAATACAAAAACAATTCTCATGTGACGCTCTGCTCTTTGGTCGCTCCTTCTCACTTTTTTTGTTGGCATCCACCATGTTCATTTTTGTTGAATGGTGGACTCTAGACATTTAACTCGTTTAAGATTTAATAATCTTGGGTCATGGGTCTTACCAAATTTGGATACCAAACGGGTTATATCATTCTCATAACCAATCAAGTGCCATTCCCAAATCAAATCCGCTCTTCTATCTTCTGTCGTAATGTACTTGGCCCTCTCATCAACTCCCATCCATCTTCAATTACAAACCTAGATCCCAAGTTTTAAATAACCCTGAATCGATTCTAATGGTATCATAATTACCACGACAATAGATTCTGCATCGAAGGTAAGATTTTACTCTTGATGTTGCATCTACTCTTTATTTGTAATTTTATTTTGATTGTTTAGAGTGCTTATTGCTTTGTGCAACAAGGATTTCAAAGAAATGCTAAAGATAACATACTCTCTATTGGAAGTTAAACTAAATATATGGGTCCATGTGTCATTAGTAGAAAGTATGTTTATAATGTTCTTATGTATTTGTTAAAGTAGAAGGGTCTAGTATATATGTTGAAATTTAATAACTGACTTACAGTTATTATGGTTGGTTATATAAACCCATCAACATCTTGTTGTAAAACTACGATCAATACATATTCATTCATCAATAAAGAAAGTTTTGTGTCTCTTGTTCTTCAATTCTCATATCATCATATGTGTATCTTGATTTACAAACAGTGGTATCAGAGCACACGGTTACAAATATGAGAGAAGGAGAGAAAGATCATCGATCAGAATTAAATAAATAAATAAATAAATAAATAAATAAATAAAGAGAAGCGGATTAAATCAGAACCGAAAGTAATCAATCAAGAAGGTAACAGGTTCGAATCAAATCGGTAAACATAATCAATTGAAGAAAGTCTATTGAATCAATCGTGAAAGGCAAGGGGTTCGTTCATCACTTTTTCTTAAAACCCATTAGTTTGATTTGTCTTATCTTGTTTTCGTTTCAAAAAGCAAAGTGTTTAACGATAGTCAAATCTGAAGTTATTTAGTTATATATTTTGATTTTAGAAACCACATATTAAATTATTAAAGAACCAAGGAAAACTAAAAGCAAAGGTTTTCGTTTTAAACTGCATACCAAATTAAGAAAACAATAAAAGGTTTAGGAATAAGAGTTTTTTAATCAAAATCTAATAGTAAAGATTTGGTGTAAATTAATATTTAATGAAAGTTGAAAGAAACCAAAACCGTGAATTCGTACGGTGGTATAATCCACCGTGGTGCAAGAAAGTTAGTCATGTGTGGCGTATTAAGTCATGTGTGGCAAACAAGTCATGTAAGGAAAGAAAGTCATGTGTGGCAAACAAGTCATGTATGGCAAATAAGACCTGTGTGGTATAATAAGAAGCAAAAGAAAGATTAAAACAAGATAAGGAAGAAAAAGTCCAAGAAAATAAGGCAAAAAAGCATGGTTGGCAAAGAAGGCAAGAAAGATGGAAGCCTATCAACATCAGAGACAAGAGCAAGTATAGATGTTCCGATTGTGGTGAATACGAACACTTTGCAAAAGATTGCTCTGGATAGAAGGAAGACAAAAAGAAGAGGCACATCTTGCCTATGAAGAGTAACCATTGCAATTGTGTAAGGAAGTTAAGAAAGATTGAGAATATTTTAAACTATAATTAGTTTAAGGGAAGTATTGGAAGTTAAACTAAATATAAGGGTCCATGTGTCATTAGTAGAAAGTAAGTTTAGAATGTTTTTATGTATTTGTTAAAGTAGAAGGGTCTAGTATGTATAGCTGAAAGTTAATAACCGAATTACAGTTATTATGGTTGGGTATATAAACCCATCAACACTTTGTTGTAAAACTATTATCGATACATATCATTCATCAATAAAGAAAATTTTGAGATCTTCAATTCTCATATCACCGTATTCATATCGTGTATGATTAGTAAAGAAAGTTTATGATTAGTATGTTAAATGTTGTGTTAATTTTTAAAGCTATGTGGAGCTACTATGATGTATTTCGTTTTTAATCCATTTAATGACATAATTTCTTGATTGATTTGGTGATTAACAATATTTATGTAGAAGTCGAAATGGGAAGGCTTGGCATTGCTCGGAATCTATTTCCTATTGGAGACAGTTTTTCCTAATATCGTACTTTTCTTTTGCGGTCAGATTCAGGTTCTTTTCAGTGTAAATTGTTGTGGACGTTCATATGAAGAAACACGAATCCACCCCTTAGGTCTAACAAGTTAGTCCAAGGGTAATGATTAAGTATTCCCCACGATGGGTTATAATCCTTCTTGACGCAGATGAGTATATCCTGCAAAACAGAACACCGTGAGCTCGTTACGAGGAATTTGGGGGGGGGGGATTCTCTCGTAACCACCCTCCGGCATGAGAATCAGTACTTTGTAATACGATAAGAATGTATTGAGAGAGAGTTATAATGTTGGATCGTGCATCCTTTACCATTTGGAGGTATGCTGGTATTTATAGCCGGAGGAGAGAGAGTATGGCCAACCACCTTGTCAGCTTTTCACCAATTATATTCTCCACTCATGCGGTCGTGGAGGTTGGTGGACATCATGGCCTTTTGACATTGACGTGTGTACTATTTTGTACCGTCCTTTATGTGTTATCCGATCCCTATTGGTTGGGTGATATTCCCAATGTAAATTCTTCCTTTTTGTCCCATGCTGGTGGAAATCTTAGCACTACCATTCCCTAGGTGTCAGGAAATGTTTGTTATATTGGGCTATGGTTCTAGCGCCATGCAGGTTGCGTGGCGCACCATCTGTCCGCTTTTGTTAGGCTTATGGTTGTGGCGCCAAGTCTTCCGCCCAGCGCATAAGTTATCCACTTATCGGGTGTTATGCTAATTCTATGGTGGGTTCAGTACCCTACCTTTACAAGTCCCCAAAGTCCGTAGTTGCACTTTTTGAAGAAAGGGGAGCTATGGACTTATCAAGGGCTTTTGACAGCTAATGCGTATTCTATCTGTTCGTTTTGTGTTGGGTAGTTAATGAAAACCCTTATCTGGCGCGACCTGTTTTGACCTTTGGTTATTGATAATCGTCATATGGCGCAACCTAATTTGGGTGTTAGGTTACTAGAAACTGTCCTCTGGTGGAGCCTAATTTTGGACGTTTGGTTACTGAAAACTGTCCTCTTGCGGAGTCTAATTTGGCAGGTGGTTATTGAAAACCATCCCATGGTGGAACCTATTTTGGCGGGTGGTTATTGAAAACCATCCCATGGCAGAGCCTATTTTGGCGGGTGGTTATTGAAAACCATCCCATGGCGGAGCATATTTTGGCAGGTGGTTAATGAAAACCATCCCATGGCGAAGCCTATTTTGGTGGGTGGTTATTGAAAACCATCCCATGGAGGAGCCTATTTTTGCGGGTGGTTATTGAAAACATCCCATGGCGGAGCCTATTTTGGCAGGTGGTTCTTGAAAACCATCCCATGGCGGAGCCTACTTTGGCGGGTGGTTATTGAAAACCATCCCATGGCGGAACCTATTTTGGCGGGTGGTTATTAATAAATCATCTCATGGCGGAACGTATTTTGGTGGGTGGTTATTGAAAGCCATCCCATGGCGGAGCCTATTTTGGCGGGTGGTTATTGTAACACCCCGTAACCGCAGCGGAAACGTAAACGGGATGCAACAGACACATCTGATATCAACAGCATTGCTTATAAAGAAAACACCACTACAATAATTTAAACGTATTACATTGTTCCGAGTTTCGTTACCGACTAGGCGTTATCACATAAGTTTTACCAATAGTACGTTAACATGTTTAATACAAAATATTAGACCCTTAAGCTTCCACAAAATAGCACACATCATCAATCACGTATCACTCATTCCAATTTGGGTGTACCTAGAAAGCATGTAAAGAAAACGGGTCAACTACGAATAGTTGGTGAGTTTCACTAATTTAAATAAACCATGACAATTCATTATAGTAATCATAAATTAGCGATGTAATTATGCTGAGCCTACAAGTGAAACCTCTGTTAACCCAGAAACACATCTAATAACCTCTGGGGACAATGTTAACCCAGAAACACATTTAATAACCTCTGGGGACACTGTTAACCCAGAAACACATTTAATAACCTCTGGGGACACTGTTAACCCAGAAACACATTTAATAACCTCTGGGGACACTGTTAACCCAGAAATACATTTAATAACCTCTGGGGACACTGTTAACCCAGAACACTGTTTCGGGCCTTACAATATTAGCAACTCAGACAATTACCATCTTAATACATTACCGTACGATTCCCGTACAATAAACATTATAAAAATACATTCATTTCCATGCGATCGGCATGTACTTAAACACTTTGATAAAAACATGCTTTCCGCCCCGGGAAAATATTTAAAACAGTTCAGTAAAAAGGGGCTCGTGAAACTCACCTTTTCGTGAGTAAAGATGTAATACTGTGCGCCGCTACCGGTCCGGATCTGTAATACGATCCCTAAGTAGTTACTACACAATTTCTATTAATATAACTTAAATTCGTGTTAACCGGTACGTCTGGGGACACTGTTAACCCAGTACCGTACACGATCCGAAAACAGTTGTTACTGTTATTTTATTTAAAATGGTGAAATTAGAGCTCGGTTTAGACACCCCGTTTGGCCGCGGGGCCCGTTTCCGTCTTTAATATACCGGAAATTGCTAAATCGGGTAAAATTACCCAAATCATCCGAATTACTTTCGGATGATTTATTTTTACTTGATTAACTTAGTTTCATGAAAATAGTCCATTTTTAGGGTTTTTATACACCAGTCAGCTCGCTTAGGCGAACTTTGCCGGTTTACGCGTTTTAAGCTTTAAAAGTTTGTTTTTATGTTCTGTTTAGCACAAATAATTATCCGCTTAGTCTCGGATCTTGAAATTTTGCACAAATCAGTTTTTGATAGTAAGGAATTTTATAAAAATATTTCCAGAATTAATTTTTATATTTAACATTTATTTATCTATTTTTAAACGTCATTTAAACACCAAATATGTCAAAAATACCAAACGACCTTAGAAAAATCCCAAATTTTTCTGTGATGGCTCCTGCCATCCACATAGTTCCCAGTAATTTTTCCAGAACCAAAAACTCATTTTTTTATGCCATTTTCACCAAAACCGAGCTAGAAAACCCTAGAACTCGTTTTACCGAAAAGCCTACTTAGACTTCTCCAATGGACCTGAAATTTTGTGTGTGACTTTTATATGTTATAAAAAGATTATCTGAATTTTTCCATAATTTTTCATGATGTTTAGCTATTTTTCACCATTTTTAGCCAAAACCGAGCATTAAATTCACCAAATATTCATCCTTTATCCAAACATTACCAAATTTTCACAGATCTCATATTTTCATGTGTAGATCATCTCTGTGAAATTTCATGACTCAAATCTAAGTTTATCACAATCTGTCCAAATCGTAAAAATCATACGAAAAACCGAACTACCTTGTGTTTCTAGCTTTAGATCGCCAAGATCTTGCTTTCTAGCCTTTGCTAGCAACTAGATATAACACCTACAAGCACAATAACACCACACCAAGCAAGTTATACCCACAATCAAGCCATTTCTTTCATGGTTTCGGTTAAGACATCAAAACAAAGATTTTAACCGTAAAAATTCGTTTTTGACTCTTTTAACTCCTTTCTTGGACCAAGATCCCTTGTATAACTTGTATACATCACTTGATCATGCAAGAATCGGTTTCATCTCGGGTTTTCACCCATTTTTCACTTGAAACCTCATTTTCTCAAGATTTTGGAATTAAAAACCAAGATTAAACCATAATAACATGTTTATACCTTATGGATCTTCTTAAAAATCAAAGGTTTTTGGTTGAATGTGTGGAGGATGGAGAGAAATGTGGAGTTGGGAGTTTAGAAAAAAAAAATGAAGTTGTTAAACCATATACAATGGACCGATCGGTCCTTGTTATGGTGTGGGGTGGGGCCCACATCTCAAACCTTGGCCACACATTCGGATTGTGTAATCCGGATAATGTTGTGGATAATCTGGTTCAGTTTGTTTTTCGGTTAAACGCTTAATTCGGCTTAAAACGAGGCTAAAACGGTCGTTTTTCGGCTTAAAAATAAAATTTATATAAAACCGATTTAAAAACTTTAAAAACTTAAACCACGACATTTATTGACTTAACATATCATATTGTCGGTAATTGTGCATCTTTTTCGGCTTGATCGATCGTCTCTTGCTTGGTTTGATATTAAAGGTTTCGTTTAACGTACAGACGTACCAATAAATCGAAATCCTTTTTCTGTGCTATAACTCACTCATCCCGAAGCTTTAATACTTCGTAAACCTTACTAAACATCATATATTTCGTCTATAATGTAATCCCCGATTCGTTCGGGTTTCAATAACCGTTCATCGGTTAATCGTAATTCCAATACGACTAGCTATACATTCGAGTATAATTCGTACTGTGAATCTTATATACTCGTATAAACACATTATAATTCATATATTCGGTATTAAATAACACGTAAATAGTATATACCGGCTAGGGTATACCTGAATTTGCCGGAATCGTTACATTCTCCCCCTGTTACAAAAATTTCGTCCTCGAAATTTTACGCGTCATCTACTTCCTTTTGAGGAAATAGGTGGGGGTATTTCTTCCGAAATTCGTCCTTTCGTTCCCATGTATATTCTGGGCCTCGTTGCGAATTCCATCTAACTTTGACCAGTGAAATCTTATTGTGTCTAAGTTGCTTGATTTTCCCGTCTACTATTTCTAGGGGCTCCTCTACGATGTTGAGCTTATCATTTATTTGGACACCCTCTAAAGGTAACACCAATGTCTCATCCGCCAAACATCTTTTCAAATTCGATATGTGAAACACGTTGTGAACTGCACTCAGTTTATCAGACAGTTCTAATCGGTATGCTACAGGACCGATTTTTGCAGTAATGTCGAATGGTCCAATGTATCTAGGGGCTAACTTCCCCGCCTTTCCAAATCTGACTACTCCTTTCCAAGGTGATACTTTCAAATACACTTTATCACCTTTCTCAAATGATAATGGTTTTCTACGGGTATCGGCATAACTTTTCTGCCGATCCCGTGCGGCCTTCAGATTGTTCTTAATTTCAAGGATTTTGCTGGTCGTTTCCTGGACTAGATCTGATCTAATAACCTGTGTGTCGCCCACTTCAGTCCAGCAAAGTGGTGATCGGCACTTCCTTCCATACAATGCTTCGTAAGGTGCTGCCTTTATACTGCTATGGTAACTGTTATTATAGGAAAATTCAACGAGTGGGAGATGTTGATCCGAATTTCCCTTAAAATCCAGTACGCATGCACGAAGCAAATCCTCCAGTGTTTGAATGGTCCTCTCAGACTGACCGTCGGTCTGAGGGTGGTAAGCTGTGCTTAGATCAATACGTGTTCCCAGCGCTTCTTGTACAGCTTGCCAAAGATTGGAGGTGAAATGGCTATCTCGATCGGAGATGATTGAGATGGGTATCCCATGACGAGACACAACTTCATTTATATAAATCTGCGCAAGTCTCTCGGTGTTATAATTATTTCTAATCGGAATAAAATGTGCCGACTTGGTTAATCGATCCACGATTACCCAAATTGCATCGTGTCCACGGGACGTCTTAGGGAGATGTGTCACAAAATCCATCGTGATTTGCTCCCATTTCCATTCGGGAATTTCCGGTTGTTGTAACATCTCCGAGGGTTTCTGGTGCTCCGCCTTAACCCTCGCACACGTCGTACACTTGCCGACGTATGTGGCTGTATCCTTTTTCATACCCGGCCACCAGTAGAACTCCTTCACATCCTTGTACATCTTATCCGATCCCGGATGTATGGAATATTTCGATTTATGCGCTTCGTCCATGATTAATTCTCGGAGGTCATGGAGGGTCGGGATCCAAATCCGATTTTTGAAATAGAGAATTTCGTCCACACGCTGTTCGAAATTCTTCTCGTTACCATAAAGTCCCTCTTTTACCAATTGTTCCTCTTTCAACGCCTCGCGTTGAGCGACTCGAACCAGGTCCGAAAGGTTCGACTGGACTATCATTTCCAGTGCTCGCACTCGCAATGGCTTAACCCGATCCTTCCTACTCAAAGCATCGGCTACGACGTTAGCCTTGCCGGGGTGATAACGGATGTCACAGTCATAGTCGCTTAACAACTCGACCCATCTTCGTTGCCTCATATTCAGTTCTTTCTGATCGAATATGTGTTGCAAACTTTTATGATCGGTGAAGATGGTGCACTTTGTACCGTAGAGATAATGTCTCCAGATTTTCAGTGCGAAGATAACTGCTCCCAGTTCTAAGTCATGAGTAGTGTAATTTTTCTCGTGTATTTTTAACTGTCGAGAAGCATAGGCTATAACCTTATTATTTTGCATCAACACGCGTCCTAACCCTCTCCGGGATGCGTCACAATACACGACAAAACCATCGTCTCCGTCGGGGAGACTTAAGATCGGCGCTTGGCACAATCTTTGTTTTAGCGTTTGAAACGCCGTTTCCTGCTCTTCACCCCATTCATACTTTCGATCATTTTGGGTCAGAAGGGTTAAAGGTTGGGCGATGCTGGAAAAGTTCTCTATAAATCGACGATAATATCCAGCTAAGCCTAAGAATTGGCGGATTTCCTTTAGCGATTTAGGCGCTTGCCAATTCTTAACTGCTTCAACCTTACTTGGATCAACGTGTATTCCTTGATGGTTTATAACGTGACCAAGGAATTGCACTTCTTGTAACCAGAAGTTACACTTGGAGAATTTTGCATACAACTTCTCCTGATTTAGAAGCTCTAAAATTAATCTTAAGTGTTGCTCGTGCTCTTCTTTACTCTTCGAGTATATCAAAATATCGTCAATAAACACGATGACGAATTTATCGAGGTAGGGTTTACAGACACGATTCATGAGATCCATGAACACTGCTGGCGCATTTGTTAGCCCGAAAGGCATAACTAAGAACTCGTAATGGCCGTAGCGAGCCCGGAATGCGGTTTTTGGGATATCCTCCTCCTGAATTCTAACCTGATGGTATCCCGATCTAAGATCAATTTTTGAGAAATAGCTCGCACCTTGCAGTTGGTCGAACAGGTCATCAATTCGGGGGAGAGGATACCTATTTTTGATTGTCAACTTGTTCAGCTCCCTATAATCAATGCACATTCTAAGGCTTCCGTCCTTCTTTTTCACGAATAGTACCGGTGCACCCCACGGGGAATAACTAGGACGTATAAATCCTTTATCCAACAATTCTTGCAACTGGTTGGATAATTCTTGCATCTCTGATGGTGCAAGTCGGTAGGGTGCCTTAGCAACAGGGCCAGCTTGAGGTAATAGATCGATTCTGAATTCGACCTGTCGGGTTGGCGGTAATCCAGGAAGTTCCTCTGGGAAAACTTGTGGAAATTCGCGTACCACTGGGATATCGTCCACCCGTTTTTCCTCAGGATCCGTGGCCGTCAAGCTCGCTAGATACGCCACGCATCCCTGGCGTATATATTTTAACACCTTGAGGTGGGATATAAACGGTATCATATTGCCCGACTTCTCACCTTGCACTAATACCTCTTCGTCATCCGACACCCGGATCTTGACGATTTTCTTTTCACAGTTTATTTCTACCTTGTTACGTGCTAACCAATCCATTCCCACTATCACGTCGAAACTACCCAACAAGTCAATCAGAAAGGATTGTTCGTTCAGAATAAAAGGGCAATTCCGAATTATCTGATTAACTATCATGGTTTTACCGTTAGCGACTTCTACGGTGTAAGGTTCTATGGTTTCACTAATTGGAAGGTTTGCAATCGATAGGAATTTAACAGAAACAAAACTTCTATCGGCGCCTGTATCAAATAATACAGAAGCGTAATGATCAGAGACGAGGAATGTACCTGTCACTACGCTGGGGTCCTGGCGTGCTTCGTTCGCCCCCATCACAAATGCTCGGCCTCGCGCTGGGTTGGACGACGATGCCGGACCCGCGGTTTGCCGCCCATTTCCTCCCTGATTCAGTTTCGGACAGTTTCTCTTGAAGTGCTCTGTGCTGCCGCATTCAAAGCAAGCACGGCTGGTGGTCATCACTTGATTTCCTTGTGGGTTTTGTTGTCGGGCTGGTTGGGTCCTAAATGGCTGCGCACGGATAGGTTGCGGTTGTCGGTTCAGGTTGTTCAGGTTTGTCCTACATCTCGGTGCGGAGTGCCCTTCCCTGCCACACCGATGGCACACTACCACCCTGCACTCGCCTCCATGTTGGTAACCGCATTTCCCACACCTGGGAAACGTCCTTGTCTGCGGTTCTTGCCTTCCGCCCGAACTAGTCATGGCGTAGTTCTGGGCAGCATGCCTAGCACGTTTACCTTGCTGCTTTTCCTGGATCCTATGGTCATGTGTACCCCGCTTTCCCCCAGCGGATTCTCCCACCACCTTCAGTGACCCGCTCCTTACGAAATCATACGTAACGATACCAGCTTGCGTCACCGCACCCTCATACGTCTGGTGTCCCCCAGAATTGACTATACTCCTTACAACTGGAGTTAGCCCCCAAATATAACGCTCAACCCTCTTCGACTCTGGGTGACCAACCATGGTACCAATCGCGACAACTCATTAAACCGGTTCGTATAACCCAAATGGTCTGCCCCCTGCATCTCCAGGTTCCACAATTCATGTTCTAATTTCTGCAATTCGTTTTTCGGGCAGAAATGTTCCAGTACAAGAGCCTTAAGCTCTGTCCAGGTCATGCGGTTTGTCGCCGCCTGACCCTGGGTCTGCACTATCGTGTTCCACCATGTCAAGGCATGGTCCGTGAATGTGCAGGTGGCGTACTTTACAACACAGTCCTCGGGGCAGTTGCTGATGTTCACAACTGATTCTATTTTCTCGATCCACTTAACCAACCCATTTGGTCCTACAGACCCGCTAAACTCTAGAGGTTTGCACAACATAAAGTCTTTGATCGAACATCCCCTGGATGCAGGAATCGGTTCAGTGCGGTTCGTCTCTACAGTTGGTATAGGGCCATTACTGTCCGTAACGACCACTCTAGGCGGTGCGTCATTACTCGGAATCGTGTTATCATTCTGTGGAGGATTAACATTTTGTTCCCCGTCATTATTGGTGGTCGTTTGATTGCTCGGAGGGGTTGGATTGGTCGAATTATTAATACTGGCGGCGATGCGCGATACTATATCCGGTATCGCCGCCTCTAACTGTTGAGCAATCAAACGGCTCACATCTACTTCCGACATTTGAGCTGATCGTTTTGGTGCCATTCTACACATCATCAGAAAATACATATAATTAATACAAGTTCCAATCATAAAACACAACAAACTTTCCATTCATTAACAAACATTAGAACATATTACATCCATGTCAGTTCACATACTTTCCTGTCATCATTACATAAGTTAAGTTTTCCTACATAGGGCCTATGTCGGCATCATCTCGACATAACCCACAATGGGTCAGTGCTTGAATGATACCCAAAAGTATCTATAACGATATACCCCAAAAGAGACCCCCTAAGGGCCAGTGGTTGTATTATAACTACCCAAGATTCACTCTATGTTAGCATCACCACTAACTGCTTACACAGAGTATCAAAAAGCGGTCCCTGTCTACTCCCATCCTAACCCAACTAAACACGGTGGTATACCAACCCCACCAACACAGCCACCATCACAGCCAGCATAACCCGGATCCGCGTCTCCATCCGGCCGATCATCCACTGGGAGTATGAGCACTCCCTCTTCAGCTGCGAAATCGCATACTGGTGGTCCAGTATGCAGTCCCCCAGATACATCCGCCTCTGCACTTCCACTGTCAAGGCGGCGGAGTGCTCATTAACCTGCTCGGTGAGCACTCGAAGCCATGCCGCCGCGTCCCTTTCCTGCCTAGGGAGACCCCACACAGGTGGAGTCACAGGCTCGGGCTGGGAGCGGGAGGACTCGCCCCTGCGGGTAGCAGGTCTGGGTGGGGGCGAGGTAGGTGGGACATGCGGAACACTGATCCGCGCCGTGAGGCGGGGTCCGAATCCGGGAGGGACAGGGATGGCCTGTGGTGCGGGCGGGGTAGGGGATCTGACAATCCTGACTGGGGAGGACTGGCCAGAGCTCCTACGACTAGCCTCGCTAGGCTCAGAGCTGGATGATACGCGTAGGCTCCCAGAGTTCCCGGAGCTGACTTCCTCCGGGTCCTCCTCCACCGACAAACTAGGAGTTCTCGACATTCTTACCTGCACACAAGTTAACAAACATATAGTTCTTTCCATAGTGTAAATCATAATCAAATTAATATGCACTTACTTATACAACTTGACCACATAATTTTTCCAGAACCAAAAACTCATTTTTTTTTATGCCATTTTCACCAAAACCGAACTAGAAAACCCTAGAACTCGTTTAACCGAAAAGCCTACTTAGACTTCTCCAATGGACCTGAAATTTTGTGTGTGACTTTTATATGTTATAAAAAGCTTATCTGAATTTTTCCAGAATTTTTCATGATGTTTAGCTATTTTTCACCATTTTTAGCCAAAACCGAGCATTAAATTCACCAAATATTCATCATTTATCCAAAAATTACCAAATTTTCACAGATCTCATATTTTCATGTGTAGATCATCTCTGTGAAATTTCATGACTCAAATCTAAGTTTATCACAATCTATCCAAATCGTAAAAATCATACGAAAAAACGAACTACCTTGTGTTTCTAGCTTTAGATCGCCAAGATCTTGCTTTCTAGCCTTTGCTAGCAACTAGATATAACACCTACAAGCACAATAACACCACACCAAGCAAGTTATACCCACAATCAAGCCATTTCTTTCATGGTTTCGGTTAAGACATCAAAACAAAGATTTTAACCGTAAAAATTCGTTTTTGACTCTTTTAACTCCTTTCTTGGACCAAGATCCCTTGTATAACTTGTATACATCACTTGATCATGCAAGAATCGGTTTCATCTCGGGTTTTCACCCATTTTTCACTTGAAACCTCATTTTCTCAAGATTTTGGAATTAAAAACCAAGATTAAACCATAATGACATATTTATACCTTATGGATCTTCTTAAAAATCAAAGGTTTTTGGTTGAATGTGTGGAGGATGGAGAGAAATGTGGAGTTGGGAGTTTAGAAAAAAGAAAATGAAGTTGTTAAACCATATACAATGGACCGATCGTCTCTTGCTTGGTTTGATATTAAAGGTTTCGTTTAACGTACCGACGTACCATTAAATCGAAATCCTTTTTCTGTGCTATAACTCACTCATCCCGAAGCTTTAATACTTCGTAAACCTTACTAAACATCATATATTTCGTCTATAATGTAATCCCCGATTCGTTCGGGTTTCAATAACCGTTCATCGGTTAATCGTAATTCCAATACGACTAGCTATACATTCGAGTATAATTCGTACTGTGAATCTTATATACTCGTATAAACACATTATAATTCATATATTTGGTATTAAATAACACGTAAATAGTATATACCGGCTAGGGTATACCTGAATTTGCCGGAATCGTTACAGTTATTGAAAACCATCCCATGACGGAGCCTATTTTTTCGGGTGATTATTGAATACCGTCCCATGGCAGAGCCTATTTTGGCGAGTGGTTATTGAAAACCATCTCATGGCGGATCCTATTCCTGCCAACACTTGTCATCTTTCCATCCTTATTGGAGTGATGACGTGTTATTTGGCGGGAAAAGATGAATTAAATGAATGTCAATGAAACGACGGTTCGACATGACGGTTTGACGATGGTTAGACTTTGCAGTGCAGCTTTTCGTCTGTGTCAGGCGCGTGAGCGAGAATCCCAGTGGCGCGCCCAGCTGTAACACATTTTTCTGACATATTGTTGGCGTGTCACCTGGCGAGTAGACCGCGTGGCTTTCATCCCTTCCGTACCCCTCTCCCACATTAATTGTGATGTTAAAAGAGGGAGTTACCTCTTTAAGATTTCATTATTCACCAGAATTCTTTCCTTCAAAATTCCTTTCTCCTTTGATTCTTCTCTTTCGTTTTATGACCGATTCATCTCAATCCACCAAAGCCAAGAAGAATAATACTATGGAGTTCGTCTGTTGTCGTATGTTTGCCGATGACTTCAACAACATGGTCAAGGTTTACAACCTTGGCCCTGAGTTTGAGCCTGAATTGCCCGCTCCGGGCCAGACGGCTCAACAAGATCCAAACGGCAAGATTGTCGTGTATACGGAGTATTTCCTCCTAGGAAACTTCCGTTTTCCCATTACGCGGTTCTTGTTAGAGGTTTTGGATGCATTTGGGCTGCACCTCAGCCATATACATCCACTCGGAATGGCTCGCCTCCGCCATTTAGAGTATACTTGTCATTGCCTTGGCGTTACGCCTACGGCTGACAAGATGTTGGCTTTCTACCATTGGCGCTTGTCCCAGGGTTGGTATAATTTGTTTACCGGTTCTTGTGCCAAGGCCATTGCTTTGGAGGTGCCGAAGAGTTTGCACAAGTGAAAGAGTCTGTTCTTCTACGTTACTGCGCGGGTGGTTCCCCATGCGATGCATTTTATGGACGCGAAGGAGCTCCCTGAGCCTAAACCAGTCCCCTATTCCGGGACAGACTGGTTGAACACCATACAGGTCATCCTCTCCCTACTCCGCCACTACTCAGAGCACGCGCCGGTGCTATTCGGCATGAGTCGTATTTGGGAAGATATGACAAAGGTTCCAGTCATCCATAACGGTGGTCAGGGTTAGTGATTTACTTGTTTGTTATGGACTCCCGTTTATTTATTTGGCTTTTTCTAATGTTTTTGTCTTTTGCAGAGGTGAAAGATCCCATGCTCCTCCTGCAACCTGTGCCAAAGGACCCCAAGGTTTTGCGCCGGAGGGAGTTAGTTCCCCGTGAGGAGCCAATCCTCATGATGACTGCCTCCAACTTTGTGTTTCCTCTTCCTATGGGGCAGTCACTTCCTCCACGACCGCTGCTACCTCCCAGCTTCGTCAACCCAAAGGAGGGTAAGTTTTTGACTTTCTTTGCTTTCATTTGCGCGTTTCCTGACGTTTAGTTTGCATGTTTCAGGTAAACGGTCTCATATTATGAGATTTCCTAAATGCAGTGGGAAAGGCGCACAATTTAGTGGTTGGAAGGCGGTTGCGCCTCCGAAAGATGCAGCCGCGAGAAACGTCATGGATGATGATAACGATGTCGTCATCATGTCCGGCGTTCCCTTCGACTCTCCGGTATCTTCATCGACAACATTGTTTGTGTCACCTGGTTCCGGCAGTAACGTCGCGTCGCTCCCAGCCACCTGTCACCAGGCTTGTTTCTCCTTTTCTTCAGTTTCTCCGCCTGTGACCGTTGTGACTGTTGTGGACACAAATCCACTCGCCGCCACTCCAATTTTTGTGGCGACAGGTCTTGTGTCTTCTGCAGCCTTTGCTCCTGGAACTGGTGTGGATACGACTTTCGTATCTACCAGTTAATCTTCTTTCTCTGCTGCCGTTGGGACGTTCACTGTCCCACACAATGCGGCGTCTATACCTGCGGGTGATGAAGAAGAAGAAGAAGAGGCGCCTCGCCTCTTCAAGAAGCCCCGACATGGTGGGTTTGTGAAGATGAGCAGTTTGGTTAAGTCTTCAAGTTAACATTGAATGCTTTTTATATCTTTCCTTGTCACGACCCTTCTGATGTTAACTGATATTGTTACAGGGGTTTCAAAGATCTCTTCTTCGACGGACACTCCGGTCGTTTCCGCCGTCGCCTCTTCTTCCGCGGCTGTTTTTGCCAGTTTGCCGATGATGACAAGTGTGGGCAACTTTTCTGAGGTGATGTCTGTTGTACAAATGATGACTTTGCCGATGATGACGGGTGTGGTTGGCCTGTCTGAGGCCGAAACCGTTGTGACAACAGTGTCTGTGTCGACGGAATCTGTTATTCCGTCCGAACCTCAGTCTACGGCGTCAATTTTTGAACCAATGAAGGCAATTGTGGATGACTTGCTTAAGGTTTTCAGCAGCCAGTCAGTGGGTGTTTCATTCGCTGACTTTATAAAGTTTAAGTAATCCTCGTCGGTCAAGACTTATGTTCTTGATGGCGACGAGATTGTGCAGCCGCCCCCTTTTAGCGTCGGGGCGGTAGTGCGTGGTAAATTTTTTTATTTTCCTGGTAGCAGTGGTGGTGGTGGTTCTAGCGGTGGGGTATTAAGTGTAGATTCAGATCCCCATGATTCTATTGATGAGAACCGAATTTATCAGCCTAAGAAAAAGGTTACCCGTGGCGCCAATTTTGAGGACCCTGCTACCTGTATAGAGTTTTTGGAACATTTTGTTCCTCCTGGCGAGTGCATTGCTCGCAAATTCCAGCCTCAAGAGTTTGTCTTCTGACGCCGTCTTTCACCATGTTCAGTCTCTCTCCAGTTTAGCGAAGCTGGTGAGCGATAATCGCGCCCTTCATGCATAGAAAATCGAAATTACTGCTACCATGAGGGATATGGAGCAATCGGTGAAAAATACCGAGGCTGCCGCTTGGAAGGCGGGTCGAGAAGCAGTAGAGCACCGCCAAGCTCTGACTGTTGTTGAGGGAAAGTTGTCGAAGGTTAAGGAAGATTTGGTGGAATCTACCTATGAGCGCGTTGCGCGCTATAACGAGATCCAGGCTGCGTGCAATAAATCAAATGATGATCTTGCTGATGCACGCAACCGTGCTCATTCTGCCAAGGAGGCTGCCGCCAAGCTCAAGGAAGAAAACGCTTCTTTGCGCAAGAGTATTGAAGAGTTGGAGGCGGAAGCTGAATTGAGGAAGGCGGATGAAGGCAAGCTGGCTGACACTCTGGTTTCTCATGAGAAGACCATCGAGTTTTTGACTGCTGAGTGTGTTGCCGCTACCGCCGACCACGATTGGCTGTTGAAGCACGCCATCTGCAAGGTGACCTTTTTATTCTCCTACTCTTTCTCTTTCGTTAATGCTAACATATTTATTTCGTAGGTTGCCCAACGCATCATTACTGCTGATGATTCGACGAAGTGTGTTGGGCACCTTGTTACCGCTGCGCAGCAACTTGGGCATAAGACCGGATTCCATGAGGCTGTTATGAATTTGCGTGATAACCTTCCTCCTGAAGCCTGCATTCTTTGGGGTATTGATGTGGAAGCGGAGTACAAAGCTGTTGAGACTGAGTATGATGCTCTTTCATTTCCCATCCTTTCCGCCGTTTCCCAATACACCAAGGAAGAAAATGGCGTGCAATTGCTGAGGAAGTTGTTGGAGCCTGAGAAAACCGGTCCTTCCACCAGTCATGGTGGTGACGGTGAAGATGTTGTTGCGGCTCCTGATCAGACGGGAAAGAGTTTGAACGACGTCGATTAGGGTTTCCCACTGATTTGTATAGTTTTGTATTTTATTTTGTGGATGTTGGTATCCGCTTTGTAAATACTTTGTATATATATGAAATGAAGTTTTTGTTTTGTTTCTTTTCTTGTGAAATGCGGAGTATCGTTTTCATTCATATTCGGTGGCCCCTGGCTCGTTTTTACAAGTTGAAATCGATTTACATGTAACACCTTCGCAGTTGCGCCTCGTTACATGTACTTGGAATTGGTGAGCCATCGAGTCGCATCAGCGCATAAGCGCTCTTTCCCAATATTTCCTTTATCTGGTAGGGGCCTTCCCATATTGGTGCTAGCTTTCATTGCGCTTGAGCTTTTGATGCCTCGTTGTTGGGAAGGACGTAATCTCCAGCATTGAACTCACAAATCTTTACTCTTGCATCATAATACTTCTGGAGCTGGCGTTTGTAATTTTGTTCATGCGTTGCCGTAAACTCTCTTCGTTCTTCAGAAGCGTTAAGTCTAATCTCCTTTCGGCTTCGTTGTCCTTCAGAAATGTGACTCTTGGCGATGGCACTCCGACTTCTGCCGGAATCATTGCTTCTGTGCTATAAGTTAGGTTGAATGGTGTTTCGGCGTTACTTGTGTTTCTTTTGGTGCGTATTGCCTAAAGGACATGTATGAGTTGATCAACCCAATCTGATTTGTAATCCGCCAGCCTTCTCTTAATGCCGCCGATAATCCTTCGATTAGCACATTCCACTTCTCCATTCCCTTGTAGATTGGCGATAGAAGTGAATGTTTGAGTAATGTTTAACTCTTTAAGCCATTCTCTGATGCGTTGGTCTGTGAATTGTGTTCCATTATCGCTGACCAAATTCAAAGGTAGGCCAAAATGGAATATGATGAATTCCCAAATAAATTTCTTGATGCTTGCTTCATTTATCGTTGCCATCGGTTTCGCTTCAATCCATTTGGTGAAGTAATCAATCGTCACAATCAGGAAATTCACTCTCCCTGGCGCTTCCGGAAACGACCATGTTATGCCAATTGCCCAATTCTGGAATGGCCAAGATGTTGTCACTGAAATCATAGCATTTTTTGGGTGCAATGTGTTTGGTTCATGGCGCTGGCATGAGCTGCACCGCCTTTGTTATTTTTCTGGATATATGTGCATGCCCGGCCAGTAATATCTCGTGTTCATGATCTTGGCTACCACCATTCATGGACCTGCGTAAATGTCACAAATTCCTTCGTGAATTTCTCTCAATAGGTAATTTACGTCTTGCGTGTCCACACATCGGAGAAGTGTCCCCAAACAAGATCGTATGTATAAAATGCCATTCTGAAGTGTATAATTCAGTGCTTTGTGACAAATCTTTCGGGCCTCTGCTTTCTTTTCTGGAAAGGTACCTGATGACAAGTAGTTGACGCTTGGTGTCATCCAGTTTGGTGGGGTTGCTAAGCATACACAGACTTCTCTCACGATTGTTGAAGGATTTGTTAAAACTTCTACGTGGACGTCTTTGGCGAGGTGTTCGAAGCTTAACGATGCTAACTTGCTAAGAGCATCTGCTTGTTTGTTTTCACTTAGTTTCACATGTTTCACTTTGCACGTGATGAAGGTTCCCATTAGCGCGTTATCTTGCGCCAGGTATGATGCCATTTTCTCGTCTTTTGCATCATATGATCCTTTATTTGATTCGCCACTAACATTGAATCGACGTGCACCTCCAAATGTTGAGCCCCCAACTTCCTGGCGATTCTCAAACCTGCCAACAACGCTTCATACTCAGCCTCATTATTTGTGCTCTTGAATTCGAGACTTATTGCGTATGTAAAGTCTTGCCCTTCTGGGTTGGTTATTTTAACCCTGCGCCTGCGCCTTCGTCATTGGATGCCCCGTCAGTGAACAATTTCCATACTTGTTCTTTTTGTTGTTCTGCTGGGGGTTCTATCTCCTTTCGGCATTCTTCCTCCTTCTCATGGGGTACTTCAGCAATGAAGTCTGCCAAAACCTGACCTTTGATTGATGGTCTCGGTTTGTATTCAATAGCGTATTCTCCCAACTCTATCGCCCACTTCGCCAGTCTTCCGGATAATTATGGCTTGCTTAACACGTTTTGTAGGAGATAATTGGTGAGAACGTGTATTGGGTGTCCTTGAGAGTACCTTCTCAAGCGGCGTGCCGTTTGTACCAGCGACTGAACCATTTTTTCCGACGTGGAATATCTTGTTTCTGCATTCGCTAGAGTACGGCTTACGTAGTAGATGGGTGTCTGAACACTACCTCTTTCCACCATTACTACCGCACTAATTGCCTTTACTGAAGCCGCTAAATATATTACCAATGGTTCTTTGGCATTTGGCACCGTTAATATTGGCAATTCCGCTAAGCGCGACTTGATTTCTTGGAACGTTGCTTCCGCTTCCACTGTCCATCGAGATTGAGACTTTTTGAGACAGTTTCTCAGGGTTGAGACAAATGGGAAGGATCTTTCCGCATGACTTAACAGGAATCTGCTGAGTGCTACCAACAGGCCATTAAGTGTTTGCACTTGTTTGATGGTCTTTGGGGAGGGCATTTTCAATACCGCTTCCACTTTCTCTGGATTGGCTCTGAAGCCGCCGTTTGTCACGATCACTCCCAAGAATTTTCCTTCTTCCATTCCGAATGAACATTTTCCTGGGTTAAGCTTCATGCTGATTAAGCGCAGCATTCTGAAAGTTTCTTCGATGTGTTTCAACATCGCTGCTTCCGTATCGCTTTTGATCACCTAGTCGTCCATGTAAACTTCTAGGTTTTTCCCAATTTGAGCCTTGAATTCTTGTCGATTAGACGTTGGTACGTGGACCCGGCATTCTTGAGGCCGAATGGCATCATCTTGTAGCAATACGTTCCATTGTTCGTTCAGAACGCCATTTTGTCTTGATCTTCCGCCGCCATGTGGATCTGATGGTACCCTTTATATGCGTCCAAGAAACATTTGAATTGAAAGGGGACAAGCGCATCCACCTTTAGGTCTATTTCTGGTAAAGGGTAACAATCCTTTGGGCACGGGTTGTTGAGATCTTTGAAATCGATACACATGCGCCATTGGCTGTTTGCGTTCGGTACCATCATTCGGTTGGCTACCCATGTTTAGTACTGAATTTCGCGGATTATTCCCGCGTCTATCAGTTTTTGAACTTGTTCGTCACAGGCTTTGCTTGCTCTGGTCCCATCTTTCTCCGCTTTTGTACAACTAGAACAAAAGCTGGATTCACTTTCAGTTTATGTTCCGCATTGGCCCTTGGGACTCCTGTCATGTCCGTTGGTGTCCATGCGAACATATCCACATTGCTAAGGAGTAATCTTTTCAACGCATTTCGCGCTTCCTCAGAAAGGTTAGGCCCTATTGTTCTGGGAACTTCCTATTGAGCACCCATTTCTCCGCATCTCTTGCTTTGTTGGTTTTTAACATTTTTTGTGGCGGTATTTTCGCTTCTGCCACGTGACATTCTTTGTTGGCATGGATCATCACTAGCCACGTGGGAGTTGGCACCCCCAATATGCCATTTGTTGTTGAGGGATTGGCATTGAAGTCTCCAATTGCCTCCCTTCCCAGGATTACATCATAGTGTGGGTGTGGCGTTTCCATGACCAAAAAATCCACATCCTATGTTCTTAAGTGTACCCCGTCGGCGAGCTTAACTGGGAATGTCAACTGTCCCATGGGGTACTCAACACTTTGATTTAAACCTGTGATTGAGGCGTTGACAAGTGTTAGCCGGCGCTTGTCTTTTTCTTCCAACAACTCGAAACATTGGCGGTACATGATGTCGGACGTCGCCCCCGCATCAATGAAGAAACGAGGTGTTTAGTAATGGCCAAACACTGCTATGATCACTAGCGGTGCTTTCCTATTCGCTCCTCCTTTCACCTTTGGGAAAATCACGTGCTCCTCTTTTCAGGCGGCATGCTCCACCTTGCTTCACTCTTTGGTTTTCATGCCGCCAGAGATCATGTTGGCATGCAAGTCTTTGATTTCCTTTTCTGGACTCCAGCTGTCGCGAGAAGGCGGACGTCTATTTTTTCCTCTGATACTTTTAACCAGGTGTTCCAACCTTCCATTTTTGACGTATTCTTCAATGGCGTCTTTCAGGTTTGAACACTTATTGGTCATGTGACCATGTTGTTCATGGTAGTCACAGTAACTTTTCATGTATGTGTTCGGCCCTGGTTTGATTGGAGCTGGCTTTTGAGTTGGATACCCTCCGTATACATTATCTGCGCTGAGCTTTTGGTCAGCGGGGTCCATCTGCTAGACGAATGTATCTGCCCCTTTTGTTTTCTTTTGAAGGGGTCATACGGCGTGGTCTCCTTTTGCTGATTTTCATGGTTTAAGCCTGACCATACGGAAGATATCTTTTTCCCCTGGCGGGCTCTATTGATATCATTTCTTGCATCACTACGCATTAATTCTTTGCCTAACCTCTTTTATGTCCGCGCGTATCTTTTGGATGCGGTCATGACATCGTCCCAACGATAAGGCATACCATCCCTGCCCGTAAGGTTCCGAATCAGATCATCGCACCTTACATTTTGGCGGAAAGCTGCACGCAAGAGTACTTTTCCAACACCACCAATGTTCAAACCCTCTTGGTTAAACCTGGTGATGAAATCTTCCAACGTTTCACTATCTCTTCTGGTCACATTAAGGATGTCTGCTAGGTCACTGATGTGACACCGCTGTTGGCTAAATTGTTGGGTGAACTTACTTGATAAGTCATCCCAACTTATGATCTGGCCCTCTGGCATTCTTTCGAACCAAGCCCTCGCCAATCCGACCAACGTTAGTGTAAAAATGGGGCACCATAATGGCATGGTCCACCCTGATACTAACCCGGCGGCTATGTAAGTTTGTAAATGATCGTCTGGATCTAACAGACCATCATACTGGCTTACCGTTGGCGAAATTTTTGGGTTTTCATGTAGCTCCACCTTGGCAATCTTTCTTACGAACTCTGACTTTCCTGCCGATGTCGTTGGTCGGTATGGTTTGGAAAAGTCCTCATTCGCGTCTGGATGGTATTTTACTAGCTTCTAGGTGGCGGCATCTAGAACCCTCCAACTTGCTTCGTAGTCGGGGTCATCTAGACGCGAGTCACCTTCCAGACGCGATCTATGTGACTTGTCTTCTGCTTTGCTGTTCTGTCGAACGACTGGCGCTTTTCCAACTGGTGTTTTTGTACGAACTGGATTTGACTCCTCTTCATACTCATCATCTTCCTCTTCACCATTACTGTTGGCTTCCGCATCAAACAATGTTCTTGGTTGAAGAACCGCCGCCATTTTTTCTTGGACCTTGTCCCTAAGCTTTTGTTGTTCATCTTCTAATCAGGCCATTATTTGTGGTGGCATGGTTACTTGTGACCATGATTTCGTTTTTGCTTTCTCCGTAACGGTAGGGCGGAGGGTGGACGCATCAGCGATGCCTCCGCCACTACCTATTACGTCAACAATTTCTATGTTTTCTTCTTGGTTGGCATTTGACTGTTGGCCAACCTCTTTAGCTGGGATTTTGCCACTCATCTGGATCAAGAAAGGAGTGTTTTAAGAGTTTTTTCTGTTCTAGCAATATGCACGGATGGAGCCAATGAAAAAACACGAATCCACCCCTTAGGTCTAAGAAGTTAGTCCAAGGGTAATGGTTAAGTATTCCCCAAGATGGGTTATAATCCTTCTTAGCGCAGATGAGTATATCCTACAAAACAGAACACCGTGACCTCGTTACGTGGAATGGGGGAATTCTCTCGTAACCACCCTCCGGCGTGAGAATCAGTACTTGGTAATACGATAAGAATGTATTGAGAGAGAGTTATAATGTGGGATCGTGCATCCTTTACCATTTGGAGGTATATTGGTATTTATAGCCGGAGGAGAGATAGTATGGCCAACCAACTTCTCAGATTTTCCACCAATTACATTCTCCACTCGTGCGGTCATGGAGGTTGGTGGACATCATGACCTTTTGACATTGACGTGGTGTATTATTTTGTACCGTCCTTCATGTGTTATCCGACCCCATTTGTTGGGTGATATTCCCAATGTAAATTCTTCCTTTTTGTCCCATGCTGGTGGAAATCTTAGCGCCACCATTCCCGAGGTGTCAGAGAATGTTTATTATATTGGGCTATGGTTCTGGCGCCATGCAGATCGCCTGGCACACCATCTATCCGCTTTATTAGGCTTATGGTTATGACGCCAAGTCTTCCGCCCAGCGCATAATTTATCCACTTATCGGGTGCTATGCTAATTTTATGGTGGGTTCAGTACCCTACCTCTACAATGTAGTAGGAAAATGTAAAATGCTTGACATCAATTAGGGATGAACATTTGGTACCGAGTACCGGTACCGAAAATCCCAAACCGATTAAATTCGGGACCGGTACCAAGTATTTTCAAAATTCGGGATCGGGAAAATCGGGACCGGTACCGGTTTTTTTCGGTAATACCGATTTAGTACCGAAATTTTGTATACAAGTCCCAATTTAAAATTATCTATATCCATAACAATATCACCCTCACCAACTCTCAGTGCCTTCACACCACCTTCATACACCACCACACCTCCATCCTCTTGTGCCTCCATCGCGCTGCTAACACCCAATTCTTCATATTTCCACGTCGCATGTCACCATCAGCAACACCTTAATCCCTAATTTTTCACCAGTAAATTGCATTAAAACCCTAGTTTTGTTAATTTCATGTTTTTATGTTAATTTCAAGTTATATATTGAGTTTTATGGATCATTTACAGACCGGTCACGGTTACAGATGGCATCTTGTTCTTCTTCTTTCAATGAACCCCCTCATTCTCAAATAAGTTTGTTAGTTGGTTTTTCAAGTTACCTTTGTAATTTAGTATAAGGCTTATTGTTTTATATGGCTTGTACCTTTTAGGATGATGATGAAGATGATGATGATGAAACATATGTTGTTGATACCCTTCAAAATGACCATGTTGACCTTAGTGATGATTCAAAATCATGTAAAGAGGTGAAATAAAAATCAAGTCGCAAGAGAAAACAACCAACAAAGAAAAATGTTTCCCAAAAGAAACCTAAAACAGGAGGCGAAAATAAACCTAAAACAGGTGGCGAGAGATTTGTGTAATGGAAACCTTATGACGTTGTTTATCTAAAAGAGAAGCATGGAGTGTTTCGGAAGTACAGAAAGTGCAAGTGGTGTAAAGAGAATATTAGAGCCGATCCAAACCGAAACGGTACGTCGGGTCTTAAAAGACACACTCCGACTTGTGTCAAAAATCCTGAGTTAGTCAATAAGCAAACTAATTTAGAGTTTAAAAAGGAACCTAGTGGAGAAGGTAGCGTGACAATATGGAAACATGACGATTCTAGAATCATGAAAGCTTTACTAGATTTGTTTATTGTTGCCGAATTACCTTTTAAGCTTGTGGAGCATCCAGCTTTTTTTGAATACACCAATGCGTTGAATGGAAAGTTCGTTTTGCCATCAAGACATAAATTGTCTAGAGATATTGCAAAGTATTTTATTGAGAAAAGGAACAATTTGTTAGCATATGTAAGTAAAACTACCAACACCGTACACTTGACCACCGACACATGGACATCCTCATGTCAACGGGTTAACTACATGGTTTTGACGGCACACTTTATTGATGATGATTGGGTTATGCATAAACGAATTATTAATTTTAGACCCATTTATTGTCATAAAGGGGAGGATATTGGTCAAGAGTTATTGTAGTGTATTCATGGTTGGGGTATTAAAAATGTTATGACTATGATGGTTGATAACGCGTCTAGTAATGATAAGGCAATTGCTTATTTGTTGAGAAAACAGCCTAATTTGTATGATGAGGGGAGACATTTTCATATTAGGTGTATGGCACACATACTAAACCTAATTCTAAAAGATGGTTTAAGAGAAAACAATTATCATGTTGAGTGTATACGAAAAGCAGTTAGACATATTCGAAACTCAACACAAATAATGACCAAGTTCAAAAAGTGCATAGAAGAGTCGAATGTTCAATCAAGTAGGTTTTTATGTGGAGATATGCCTACTAGGTGGAATTCCACCTATGAGATGTTGAAAACGGCGGTGGATTTAAGGGAGGTATTTTTCTCTTATGAAGTTCAAGATAGCAGTTATATTCACGATTTAGAACGACTACCTGAACATTCGGACTTTGGTGCTTGCGAAAAATTGGTTGAATTAAGTTCAAGACTAAAAAAGAAATTGCATCAGCCACATCAAAGCCCTTGGCCCACATATTTGTTAGAGAAATCCTAGATGTGGACGAACATCTACGGGTGTGGGATTGTGATCCAAGTTTTTTCACAATGGTTAGTTCAATGCGTAAGAAATATGACAAGTATTAGGGGAAGTTTGACAAACTTAATGACTACATGTATTTTGCTATTATCTTGGATCCCACCATGAAATTACGTTTTATTGAACATTGTTATGAAGATATGATTATCTCTAACAAATCCGAGGATGATAATTGGAGTGAGGACGATATTAAAAAGATGGTATCGGTGAAGAAGATTGAGCTTGTAAGTAGGTTAGATGAGCTATTTCAAGCATACAAAGAAAGACTTGAAAAGGTTGATCACAATTCGTCATCCCAAGAAGCACGTAATGACGATGTCGTTGTATGTGATGATGGCAATGAATTCTTTATGAAGTTCCTAAATAAGGGTGGAAGTCAATCGGCTAGTAAGGACACTGAGTTACAAAGGTATTTGAATGAGCAAATAGTTGATTTTAGTATGGGATTTGACATACTTAAGTAGTCGAAACAAAATGCAATTAGATTCCCGATTGTATCCCGGATGGCTCGAGTTAAATCAATTTACTTTTTATCATTTATTTATCACTACTAGTTATATTATAGTTGTTTATTAAGTTTGTATAATTCTTAGACATTTTGGCATTTCAAATTTTCACGGTCGCATCCGAATCGGCGTTTAGCACCGGCGGTCGTGTACTAGACGCTTACAGAACAAGGTTGTCAACTAACATCATTGAAGCTTTGATTTGCACCCGAGATTGGGTGAGAAAGTCAAAAAAACCGATTGTGGATGACGTGGACGATATATTAAAGGATGCCGATGTTGCCATAGGTAATACTACACTACTATTTCTTGATTGATTTCGTTATATCATGATATATTGGTTTTATAATGGTGTGTTACATCCTGATTTTGATAAGAATAATCAAATAAATTTCGTTTATTTTATAGTGTGTCATTATCGGCTTAGATAAATAAACTATAAGATGATGGGCTTGGACTTTAGAAGATGGAACAAGAGATGGAATGGGCCTTAGGTCCATGGGCTTAAGGGAGTATAAATACCCCTTAAACCATAATCCTTTCCATTTTTATCAATTTATACACCATAGCCTACACCATCAAAAACACACACAAACACTATCCTTTAACCCGAGCCTAGATCCGAAGTCGAAAACCCGAACCCGTTGGTGCTAGATCATCGTGACAAACCTAAACAACATCAAGACTAGACCGTGTTCGTAAAACGACTCGTTTAAGGTACGTTTATATCGAGAACTTGTTCATATAGGTTCGGAATCGTTTAGAAATCATAGATATGTTTGAATCTTATGAAAACGAATCTAACGAAACAAAAATTACTGAAATTGATTAACATTTGATAGGTTAATTGTTAACCTAAAAGAACCCGTAATATAGATGCATAAATCGCACCCTATAAACACGGATATTTGGATGAATGGATGGTTGGGGTTTGTTGGCGCTAGGATACCGGGTTCATTGATACCTAAATCATGATGTTTCGTTAGGGATTGAAGGTTTAATTGCAGATCTGGTATACGTTGACCAGTTTGTGTTCATATCGATTTTGACTTTGACCTCTGAGGCAAAATATGGATAAGATTACTGCAATTCGTTATGTCCGGATAAAGAATTAGTTCATTAGTTCGTTATGACAAGATAACGAATTGGCTCACCCAGTTCGTTATGTCAAGATAACGAATTAGCTCAACCAGTTCGTTACGTCAAGATAACGAATTAGGCTAACGAACTAGGATAGCGAACCAGATAACGAATCAGATGATTCGTTACTCGCCAATTATTTACAATTAAGATAACGAATCAAGTCATGTTCAGACAACGAATCAGGATAACGAATTAAGGAAGATTACATAACTGTAACATTGTAACGATTCCGGCAAATCCAGGTATACCCTAGCCGGTATATACTATTTACGTGTCATTTAGTATTGATTATATGAGTTATAGTACGTGTATACGAGTATATATGATTCATAGTACGAATCATACTCGATTATATAGTGAATCGTATTGGAATTACAATTAACCAATGAACGATTATTGAAACCCGAACGAATCGGGAATTACATTATAGACGAAGTATATAATGTTTAGTGATATTTACGAAGTATTAATGCTTCGGGATAAGTGAATTATAGCACAGAGAAAGGATTTCGATTTACTAGTACGTCGGTACGGTAAACGAAACCTTTAACATCAAACCAAGCAAGAGACGATCGATCAAGCCGAAAAAGATGCGTAATTATTAATAATATGATGTTTTAATGTCATGGTTTAAGTTTTTAAAGTTTTTAAGTCGGTTTTATGTAAATTTTATTTTAACCCGAAAAACAACCATTTTAGGCTCGTTTTAAGCCGAATTACGAGTTTAAACGAGAAACGAACTGAGCCAGATTATCCAAAACATTATCCGGATTACGGAAATCCGAATATGTGGCTAATATTGAAGTTGTGGGGCCCACCCCCACCCATTACTTGGACCGATCGGTCCCCTTTACACACATTATCAATTCATTTTTTTTTTTTCTAACACCAAACTCTCTCAAATCTTTCAAACCTTCAAACATTCAACCCAAAAACCCTTGATCCAAACCAAGAACACAAGGTATAACACATGTTTTATTGCTTAAATCTTGTTTCCAACTTCATGATCTTGAGAAAAGGAGGTTTCAAATGTAAAAATGGGTGAAAACCCGAGTTGAAACCGATTCTCGCATGATCAAGTGATGTATACAAGTTATACAAAGGATCTTGATCCAAGTGATGAGTTAAAAGAGTTTAGAACGAAATTTTACGGTTGAAATCTTGTAAAATGAGTTTTCCATGTGAAAGACGGGTGAAAGCCCGAGATGAAACCGACTCTTGCATGATCAAGAGATGTATACATGTTATACAAGGGATCTTGGTCCAAGAAATGAGTAAAAAGAGTCGAGAACGGATTTTTACGGTTAAAAACCTTTGTTTTTATATCAAAACCGACACTATGAAAGAAATGGTTTGACTGTTGGTGTAACTTGCTTGGTATAGTGTTATTGTGCTTGTAAGTGTTGTATCTAGTGGCTAGCAAAGGCTAGAAACCAAGATCTTTGCGATCTAACGCTAGAAAACACAAGATAGTTCGGTTTTCGTGTGATTTGTGATTTTGGACAGATTGTAGTAGGCTTAGATTCGGGTCATGAAATTTCACAGAGATGATCTATACATGAAAATATGAGATCTGTGAATTTTTGGTAATTTTTGGATAAAAGATGAATATTTGGTGAATTTAATGCTCGGTTTTGGCCAAAAATGGTGAAAAATAGCTAAACTTGATAACAAATTCTGAAAAATTTAGGATAAGCTTTTTATAACATATAAAGGTCACACACAAAATTTGAGCTCAGTTGGAAAAGTCTAAGGGGGCTTTTTGGTAAAACGAGTTCTAGGGCTTTCTAGCTCGGTTTTTGTGAAAATGGCTTGAAAAATGAGTTTTGGGTTCTGGAAAAATTCCAGGGAGTTATGAGGATGGCAGGGATCATCCCAGAAAAATTTGGGATTTTTCTAAAGTCTTTTGTTATTTTTGACATATTTAGTGTTTTAATAAGGTTTAAAAATAGATAAATAAATGTAAATATAAGAAATTAAATCTGGAAAATTTTTATAAAATTTCTTACTGTCAAAATAAGTTTTGTTCAAAATTTCAAGACCCGAGACTAAACGGGTAATTATTTGTGCTAAAAAGAACATAAAAACAAATTTTTAAAGCTTAAAACGTGTAAACCGGCAAAACTCGCATAAGCGAGCTGACTGGTATATGAAAACCCTAAAAATGGACCATTTCCATAAAACTAAGTAAATTAAGTAAAAATAAATCATCCGAAAATAATTCGGATGATTTGGGTAATTTCACCCGATTTTACTGTTTCCGGCACCTAAATGACGGAAACGGGCCCCGCGGCCAAACGGGGTGTCCAAACCGAGCTCTAATTTCATCACTTTAACTAAATTAACAGTCAAACACCATTTTTGGGTCGGGTGTGACCAAACTCATTTTTGAAACTAAAAACGGATAACCGTGCTAGGCACGCAAATCAAGGAAATCATAAAAATGATAATTTTGACCGTCAGACTCTAAGCAATGTCACAATCTGAGTCCTTAGAAGTGTCACGGGGTTAACATTGTCCCCGAATCGAGTACAGTACTGGGCTAACAATGTCCCCAGATGTACCGATTGATACGTATTTAATTTATGGGAATTATATAGTAACGACTAGATATTATATTACAGATCCAGGCTTATAGCAGTTCATTGTATCACGTCCCGACTCACAGAAAGGTGAGTTTTCACGAGCCCCTTTTACTGAACTGTTTTAAATATTTTCCCGGGGCGGAAAGCATGTATTTATTAAAGTATTTAAGTACATACTGATCGTATGGAAACACTTGTATATTGAAATATATATATGGTTTGATGCATAGAATACATAAATTGTTTATCGTGTGGGATTGTTCTGGGGTAACATAGTTCCCAGAGGTTATTATTATTGTTCTGGGGTAACATAGTTCCCAGAGGTTATTATTGTTCTGGGGTAACATAGTTCCCAGAGGTTATTATTATTCTGGGGTAACATAGTTCCCAGAGGTTATTATTGTTCTGGGGTAACATAGTTCCCAGAGGTTATTATTGTTCTGGGGTAACATAGTTCCCAGAGGTTATTATTGTTCTGGGGTAACATAGTTCCCGGAGGTTATTATTGTTCTGGGGTAACTTAGTTCCCAGAGGTTATAAATGTTCTGGGGAAACATAGTTTCCCGCATAATTACATTGTTTAATAAATGATTATTAAAATGATCTGTCAGTGTTTATTTAAATTAGTGAAACTCACCAACTATTCGTAGTTGACCCGTTTTCTTTACATGTTTTCTAGGTATGCCCAAGTTGGAATGATTGATATGTGCTTAATGATCTGTGCTACTTGTTGGAAGCTTGCTGATCTATATTTTGTAATGAATATATTAATGTCTTATCGGTAAAACTTGTGTGTAACACCTAGACAGTAACGAAACTAGTAACAATGTAATATGATATAAATTAATGTAGTGGTATTTTCTTTATAAGCAAGGCTGTTGATATCAGATGTGTCTGTTGCATCCCGTGTATGTTTCCGCTGCGGTTACGGGGTGTTACAGAACTTGGTATCAGAGCCATTGGTTATAAAGAATTAGGATGTCTGAAAGAGATACCTAAAATATAGCCAGTAGCTCAAGTATTATAGGATCTGAATATCAACTAATAATTTATTGTGACGGGATCTGGATAAACTTGGATGGACAAGTGAGTTATTATGGTCCGGAACATAATAACAGACTTGTCTGCACGGGAGAATTCAGGGGAAGTCACGAGGAACTTTAAATAGGTAAAATTGGCAACATATGTGTAAATATATGATAATATTATTATGTGGTAAAGTTGTATAAATAAGTATGTATTAATTTGATTATGAATTACACTATGGAAAGAACTATATGCTTGTTAACTTGTGTGCAGGTAAAAATGTCAAGCCCGCATAGCTTATCAGTAGAGGAGGACCCGGAGGAGGTTAGCCCGGGAAACTCCGGGAGCCTACACGTGTCATCCGACTCCGAGCCTAGCGAGGCGAGTCACAGGAGCTCGAGCCAGTCCTCCCCGGCCCGGATCGTCAGATCCCCTACTCCACTCGCACCGCAGGCCACCTCTGTCCCTCCGGGATTTGGTCCCCGCCTTACGGCGCGGATCAGCATTCCGCGTGTCCCACCGACCTCTCCCCCACCCCGACCTGCTTCTCGTCGGGGAGAGTCCTCATCTCAGCCCGAGCCGATGGCTCCACCTGTCTGGGGCCTTCCTAGACAGGAGCGGGATGCAGCGGCCTGGCTACGAGTGCTCACAGAACAAGTAAATGAGCACTCAGCCGCCCTGACCGTGGGGGTACAGAGACGGGTGTACCTTGGTGACCGCATACTGGATTGCCAGTATGCAATCGACCGGTTGACAAGGGAGTGCTCGTACTCCCTATTGATGGTTCAGCGGTTAGAGGCGTGGCTCCGAGGGGTGATGGCAGTAGTGGTGGCGTTGGTGGCAGTGATGATGTGGTGGGCATACCACCGTGTTTAGTAGTTATGTTTGGATGGGGATAGTCAGGGACCATTTTTTTTGATACTCTGTGTAAGTAGTTAGTGGTGATACTAACATGGAGTGAATCTGGTTTAGTTATGATACAACCACTGGCCCATAGGGTGGGTCTCTTTTGGGGCATAATCATTATAGATACTTTTGGGTATCATCCAAGCACTGACCCCTTTACGGGTTATGTCGAGATGATACCGACATAGGCCCTTGTATTAAAACTTAGTTGTGTAATGTTGACTGGAAAGTATGTAAACTGATGTTTGTGTAATATGTATCAATGTTTACTAATGAATGAAATATGTATTGTGTTTTATAATTGGAGATGGTTTTGATTATATATATTTCTTGATGTTGTGTAGAATGGCACCGAAACGATCAACTAAAATATCGGAAGTAGATGTGAGCCGTTTGATTGCTCAACAGTTGGAGGCGGCGATACCGGATATAGTATCACGCATCGCCGCCAGTATTAACAACTAGACCAATCCGACCCCTCCAAGCAATCAAACGCCCATAAATAATGACGGGGAACAAAATGCTAATCCTCCAAGGAATGATAACACTATTCCGAGTAATGACGCACCGCCTAGGGTGGTCGTTACTGACAGCAATGGCCCTATACCTACGGTAGAGACAAACCGTACTGAACCAATTCGTGCATCCAGGGGATGTTCGATCAAGGATTTTATGTTGTGCAAGCCATTAGAGTTTAGCGGGTCTGAAGGACCGAATGGGTTAGTTAAATGGATAGAGAAAATAGAATCAGTGGTGAATATCAGCAACTGTCCCGAGGATTGTGTCGTTAAGTACGCCACCTGTACATTCACCGACCATGCCTTGACATGGTGGAACACCATAGTACAGACTCGAGGTCAGGCGGCTACAAACCTCATGACCTGGACGGAAGAGTGTTGGAACATTTCTGCCCAAAGAATGAATTGCAGAAACTGGAAAACGAGTTGTGGAACCTGGAGATGAAGGGGGCGGACCACTTGGGTTATACCAATCGGTTTAATGAACTGTCACGATTAGTACCGTGGTTGGTCACCCCGGAGACGAAGAGGGTGGAACGTTATATTTGGGGACTTACTCCAGTGGTGAGGAGTATAGTCAACGCGGGGGGACACCAGACGTATGAAAGTGCAGTGACACAGGCTGGCATTGTCACGTATGATTTCTTGCGGAGCGGATCACTAAAGGTGACAGGAGAATCCGCTGGGGGAAAACGGGGTACACATGATCATGGAATCCAGGAAAAGCAGCAAAGCAAACGAGCTAGGCCCGCTGCCCAGAGCTATGCCATGACTAGTTCGGGCGGAAGGCAAGAACCGCAGAAGGGAACGTTTCCTAAGTGCGGGAAATGTGGTTACCACCATAGTGGCGTGTCCAAAGAGGTGGTGTGCCACCGGTGTGGCAGGATTGGACACTACGCACCAAATTGTAAAACAAATCTGAACAACCTGAACCGACAACCGCAACCTATTCGTGCGCAACCATTTAGAACTCAACCAGCCCGACAGCAGAACCCGCAAGGAAACCAGATGGTGACCACTAGCCATGCTTGCTACGAATGCGGCAGCACGGATCACTTCAAAAGGAACTGCCCGAAACTGAACCAGGGAGGAAACGGGAGACAACTCACGGGTCAGGCATCGTCGTCCAATCCGGCGCGAGGCCGAGCATTCGTGATGGGGGTGAACGAGGCGCGCCAGGACCCCAGCGTAGTGACAGGTACCTTCCTCGTCTCTGATCATTACGCTTCTGTATTATTTGATACAGGCGCCGATAGAAGTTTTGTCTCCGTTAGATTCCTTTCGGTAGCAAACCTTCTTATTGGTGAAACCATAGAACCTTACACCGTAGAAGTCGCTAACGGTAAAACCATGATAGTTAATCGGATAGTTCGGAATTGCCCTTTTATTCTGAACGAACAATCCTTTCTGATTGACTTGTTACCGGTAGAATTGGGTAGTTTTGACGTGATAGTGGGAATGGATTGGTTAGCACGTAACAGGGTAGAAATAAACTGTGAAAAGAAAATCGTCAAGATCCGAGTGTCGGATGACGAGGAGGTATTAGTGCAAGGAGAAAAATCCGGCACCATGATACCATTTATATCCCATCTCAAGGTGTTAAAATATATACGTCAGGGATGTGTGGCGTATCTAGCGAGCCTGACGGCCACTGATCCTGAGGAAAAACGGGTGGACGATATTCCCGTGGTACGCGAATTCCCACAAGTTTTTCCAGAGGAACTTCCTGGATTACCACCAACCCGACAGGTCGAATTCAGAATCGATCTGTTACCTCAAGCTGGCCCTGTTGCTAAGGTGCCCTACCGACTTGCACCATCCGAGATGCAAGAATTATCCAATCAGTTGCAGGAATTGTTGGATAAAGGATTTATACGTCCCAGTTATTCCCCGTGGGGTGCACCTGTTCTATTCGTGAAAAAGAAGGACGGGAGCCTTAGAATGTGCATTGATTACAGGGAATTGAACAAGTTGACAATCAAAAATAGGTATCCTCTCCCCCGAATCGATGATCTGTTCGACCAACTACAAGGTGCGAGCTACTTTTCAAAAATAGATCTTAGATCGGGATACCATCAGGTTAGAATTCAGGAGGAGGATATCCCAAAAACCGCATTCCGGACTCGCTACGGCCATTACGAATTCTTAGTTATGCCTTTTGGGCTAACAAATGCGCCAGCAGTATTCATGGATCTCATGAATCAAGTCTGTAAACCCTATCTCGACAAATTCGTCATTGTATTTATTGACGATATTTTGATATACTCGAAGAGTAGAGAAGAGCACGAGCAACACTTAAAGTTAGTTTTAGAGCTCCTGGATCAGGAGAAGTTATTTGCAAAATTCTCCAAGTGTAACTTCTGGTTACAAGAGGTGCAATTCCTCGGTCACGTTATAAACCACCAAGGAATACACGTTGATCCGAGTAAGGTTGAAGCAATTAAGAATTGGCAAGCGCCTAAATCTCCAAAGGAAATCCGCCAATTCTTAGGCTTAGCTGGATACTATCGTCGATTTATTGAGAACTTTTCCAGCATCGCCCAACCTTTAACCCTCCTGACTCAAAAGGATCGGAAGTATGAATGGGGTGAAGAACAGGAAACGGCGTTTCAAACGCTAAAACAAAGATTGTGCCAAACGCCAATCTTAAGTCTCCCCGATGGAGACGATGGTTTTGTCGTGTATTGTGACGCATCCCGGAGAGGGTTAGGATGCGTATTGATGCAAAATAGTAAGGTTATAGCCTATGCTTCTCGACAATTAAAAGTTCACGAGAAAAATTACACTACTCATGACCTAGAACTGGGAGCAGTCATCTTCGCACTTAAAATCTGGAGACACTATCTCTACGGTACAAAGTGCACCATCTTCACTGATCATAAAATTTGCAACACATATTCGATCAGAAAGAACTGAATATGAGACAACGAAGGTGGGTCGAATTACTGAGTGACTATGACTGTGACATCCGATATCACCCCGGCAAGGCTAACGTTGTAGCCGATGCCTTGAGTAGGAAAGATCGAGTTAAGCCACTACGCGTGCGAGCGTTGGGAATGATAGTCCAGTCGAACCTTTCGGATTTGATTCGAGTCGCTCAACGCGAGGCGTTGAAAGGGGACCAATTGGAAAAAGAGGGACTTTTCTGTAACGAGAAGAATTTCGAACAGCGTGTGGACGAAATTCTCTATTTCAAAAATCGGATTTGGATTCCGACCCTCCATGACCTTCGTGAATTAATCATGGACGAAGCACATAAATCAAAATATTCCATACATCCGGGATCAGATAAAATGTACAAGGATGTGAAAGAATTTTACTGGTGGCCAGGTATGAAAAAGGATATAGCCACATACGTCGGCAAGTGTACGACGTGTGCGAGAGTTAAGGCGGAGCACCAGAAACCCTCTGGAATGTTACAACAACCGGAAATTCCCGAATGGAAATGGGAGCAAATCACGATGGATTTCGTGACACACCTCCCTAAGACACCCCGGGGACATGATGCAATTTGGGTAGTCATGGATCGATTAACCAAATCAGCACATTTTATCCCGATTAGAAATAATTATAACACTGAGAGACTTGCGCAGATTTATATAAGTGAAATAGTGTCTCGTCATGGCATCCCCATCTCGATCATCTCCGATAGGGATAGCCATTTCACCTCCAAACTTTGGCAAGCTGTCCAAGAAGCATTGGGAACACGTATTGACCTAAGCACAGCTTACCACCCTCAGACCGATGGTCAGTCTGAGAGGACCATTCAAACTTTGGAGGATTTGCTTCGTGCCTGCGTACTGGACTTTAAGGGAAATTGGGATCAACATCTCCCACTCGTCGAATTTTCCTATAATAACAGTTACCATAGCAGTATAAAGGCAGCACCTTATGAAGCATTGTATGGACGGAAATGCCGATCACCACTTTGCTGGTCTGAAGTGGGTGACTCGCAGGTCATTAGATCGGATTTGGTCCAGGAGACGACCAGCAAGATTCTTGAAATCAAGAACAACCTGAAAGCCGCGCGGGATCGGCAGAAGAGTTATGCCGATACCCGTCGAAAACCGTTGTCATTTGAGAAGGGGGAAAAGGTATATTTGAAAGTATCACCGTGGAAGGGTGTGGTTAGATTTGGAAAGGCGGGGAAGTTAGCCCCGAGATACATTGGACCATTCGACATTATTGCAAAAATCGGTCCTGTAGCATACCGATTAGAACTGCCTGATGAACTGAGTGCAGTTCACAACGTGTTTCACGTGTCGAACCTGAAACGGTGTCTATCGGTATTACCCTTAGAGGGTGTTCAAATAAATGATAAGCTCAACTTCGTAGAGGAGCCCATTGAAATAGTGGACGGTAAGATCAAGCAACTTAGACACAATAAGATCTCGTTGGTCAAAGTTAGATGGAATTCGCAACGAGGCCCAGAATTTACTTGGGAACGAAAGGATGAATTTCGGAAGAAATACCCCCACCTATTTCCTCAAAAGGAAGTAGTTGACGTGTAAAATTTCGAGGACGAAATTTTTATAACGGGGGGAGAATGTAACGATTCCGGCAAATCCAGGTATACCCTAGCCGGTATATACTATTTACGTGTCATTTAGTATTGATTATATGAGTTATAGTACGTGTATACGAGTATATATGATTCATAGTACGAATCATACTCGATTATATAGTGAATCGTATTGGAATTACAATTAACCAATGAACGATTATTGAAACCCGAACGAATCGGGAATTACATTATAGACGAAGTATATAATGTTTAGTGATATTTACAAAGTATTAATGCTTCGGGATAAGTGAATTATAGCACAGAGAAAGGATTTCGATTTACTAGTACGTCGGTACGGTAAACGAAACCTTTAACATCAAACCAAGCAAGAGACGATCGATCAAGCCGAAAAAGATGCGTAATTATTAATAATATGATGTTTTAATGTCATGGTTTAAGTTTTTAAAGTTTTTAAGTCGGTTTTATGTAAATTTTATTTTAACCCGAAAAACAACCATTTTAGGCTCGTTTTAAGCCGAATTACGAGTTTAAACGAGAAACGAACTGAGCCAGATTATCCAAAACATTATCCGGATTACGGAAATCCGAATATGTGGCTAATATTGAAGTTGTGGGGCCCACCCCCACCCATTACTTGGACCGATCGGTCCCCTTTACACACATTATCAATTCATTTTTTTTTTCTAACACCAAACTCTCTCAAATCTTTCAAACCTTCAAACATTCAACCCAAAAACCCTTGATCCAAACCAAGAACACAAGGTATAACACATGTTTTATTGCTTAAATCTTGTTTCCAACTTCATGATCTTGAGAAAAGGAGGTTTCAAATGTAAAAATGGGTGAAAACCCGAGTTGAAACCGATTCTCGCATGATCAAGTGATGTATACAAGTTATACAAAGGATCTTGATCCAAGTGATGAGTTAAAAGAGTTTAGAACGAAATTTTACGGTTGAAATCTTGTAAAATGAGTTTTCCATGTGAAAGACGGGTGAAAGCCCGAGATGAAACCGACTCTTGCATGATCAAGAGATGTATACATGTTATACAAGGGATCTTGGTCCAAGAAATGAGTAAAAAGAGTCGAGAACGGATTTTTACGGTTAAAAACCTTTGTTTTTATATCAAAACCGACACTATGAAAGAAATGGTTTGACTGTTGGTGTAACTTGCTTGGTATAGTGTTATTGTGCTTGTAAGTGTTGTATCTAGTGGCTAGCAAAGGCTAGAAACCAAGATCTTTGCGATCTAACGCTAGAAAACACAAGATAGTTCGGTTTTCGTGTGATTTGTGATTTTGGACAGATTGTAGTAGGCTTAGAGTCGGGTCATGAAATTTCACAGAGATGATCTATACATGAAAATATGAGATCTGTGAATTTTTGGTAATTTTTGGATAAAAGATGAATATTTGGTGAATTTAATGCTCGGTTTTGGCCAAAAATGGTGAAAAATAGCTAAACTTGATAACAAATTCTGAAAAATTTAGGATAAGCTTTTTATAACATATAAAGGTCACACACAAAATTTGAGCTCAGTTGGAAAAGTCTAAGGGGGCTTTTCGGTAAAACGAGTTCTAGGGCTTTCTAGCTCGGTTTTTGTGAAAATGGCTTGAAAAATGAGTTTTGGGTTCTGGAAAAATTCCAGGGAGTTATGAGGATGGCAGGGATCATCCCAGAAAAATTTGGGATTTTTCTAAAGTCTTTTGTTATTTTTGACATATTTAGTGTTTTAATAAGGTTTAAAAATAGATAAATAAATGTAAATATAAGAAATTAAATCTGGAAAATTTTTATAAAATTTCTTACTGTCAAAATAAGTTTTGTTCAAAATTTCAAGACCCGAGACTAAACGGGTAATTATTTGTGCTAAAAAGAACATAAAAACAAATTTTTAAAGCTTAAAACGTGTAAACCGGCAAAACTCGCATAAGCGAGCTGACTGGTATATGAAAACCCTAAAAATGGACCATTTCCATAAAACTAAGTAAATTAAGTAAAAATAAATCATCCGAAAATAATTCAGATGATTTGGGTAATTTCACCCGATTTTACTGTTTCCGGCACCTAAATGACGGAAACGGGCCCCGCGGCCAAACGGGGTGTCCAAACCGAGCTCTAATTTCATCACTTTAACTAAATTAACAGTCAAACACCATTTTTGGGTCGGGTGTGACCAAACTCATTTTTGAAACTAAAAACGGATAACCGTGCTAGGCACGCAAATCAAGGAAATCATAAAAATGATAATTTTGACCGTCAGACTCTAAGCAATGTCACAATCTGAGTCCTTAGAAGTGTCACGGGGTTAACATTGTCCCCGAATCGAGTACAGTACTGGGCTAACAATGTCCCCAGATGTACCGATTGATACGTATTTAATTTATGGGAATTATATAGTAACGACTAGATATTATATTACAGATCCAGGCTTATAGCAGTTCATTGTATCACGTCCCGACTCACAGAAAGGTGAGTTTTCACGAGCCCCTTTTACTGAACTGTTTTAAATATTTTCCCGGGGCGGAAAGCATGTATTTATTAAAGTATTTAAGTACATACTGATCGTATGGAAACACTTGTATATTGAAATATATATATGGTTTGATGGATAGAATACATAAATTGTTTATCGTGTGGGATTGTTCTGGGGTAACATAGTTCCCAGAGGTTATTATTATTGTTCTGGGGTAACATAGTTCCCAGAGGTTATTATTGTTCTGGGGTAACATAGTTCCCAGAGGTTATTATTATTCTGGGGTAACATAGTTCCCAGAGGTTATTATTGTTCTGGGGTAACATAGTTCCCGGAGGTTATTATTGTTCTGGGGTAACATAGTTCCCGGAGGTTATTATTGTTCTGGGGTAACTTAGTTCCCAGAGGTTATAAATGTTCTGGGGAAACATAGTTTCCCGCATAATTACATTGTTTAATAAATGATTATTAAAATGATCTGTCAGTGTTTATTTAAATTAGTGAAACTCACCAACTATTCGTAGTTGACCCGTTTTCTTTACATGTTTTCTAGGTATGCCCAAGTTGGAATGATTGATATGTGCTTAATGATCTGTGCTACTTGTTGGAAGCTTGCTGATCTATATTTTGTAATGAATATATTAATGTCTTATCGGTAAAACTTGTGTGTAACACCTAGACAGTAACGAAACTAGTAACAATGTAATATGATATAAATTAATGTAGTGGTATTTTCTTTATAAGCAAGGCTGTTGATATCAGATGTGTCTGTTGCATCCCGTGTACGTTTCCGCTGCGGTTACGGGTGAAATTTGGAATGATAATTTATTTAATTAAATCTTATAATTATTTCATGTAAAGTTTGACGCAAGGTATTTTTCCGTGTCGCCACCCTCGTTTTGTTAATGGAATCCGACAATCCGGCATATAACCTTATCCTAGTTTAGGAAAAACTAATGAATTATCTTCATATGGTAACCGTCTGCATGTTAACCGTTCGTTGTGTTTTCCGTTCGTAACCGCTGCCGGATTTTCCGTCTGTAACCGCCGCCGGTAGTCAAGTCCAGAACTCCGATATACTCCATCGTACCGTTGACAATAGGAATGTTTTAATTTTATGAATTTATTTTGTTTAGATTTCGATTTGAAGATATTAATTGGGTGATTGCATCTTTCCTTGATTTTGCTTTCAGATTTGAAACATCTATTTTTGTCTCTGATTGTGTGTTTTTTGGTACAAAGTTGGGCAATTTCCAAAAAAAATAATAAATAATTGCCTTATGATTTGATATCTATTTGGTTTTGTAATAGCAGACTAATGTAAATATCCTAAATACACTAACCAAAAGCCTTACTTGGGTATTTCAATTTGTGTAAAGGAATGTATCATACGAATGAAATCAGAAAGTGTGTACCCGGATTGAAGAAAAGAAGATTCTCACGAAGAACGAGCGGATGAATTCATGTAGAGATCAATTCGTGCTGATAACGTAAAATGAACCCGAGAATTTAGAGAGAATTTGTGTAGAATATTATTCATCATCAATTCCAAATGTTTAGTACGTCAGAATATATATACAAGAATATAACCGTCACTTATAGTTATGTAGGGTATTGTATATCTGGTTTATAACACTAACTTTTTTCTCAAAACATATCTTTATTACAAAATTTTAATTTCAATTAATCCATACTGCCACATAATCATATATTAAACTCTGCCATTTTTTTACACATCGTATTGGTGCAACATAACTAACTTTTTAAAGATATTTAATTTGGATTTTTCTCCAAACACCTTTAAAAAACACCAATTTCTCAACCATTGTGTGGTTTCACCATTTCCAAATAATCATCTTCACCAAATAACCACCTTCAACCGATGAATAACCGTCACCCTCCCGTACCTATATATACATACAGGGGCGGAATTACATTCAACAGAAGGGTGCAGCCGCCCCCTTAATATTTTCTTCTGGTGTGTTATATATACGTTAAGATTTTGATTGCCCCCCATAAAATTTTACAAGTGCCCCCTTAATTCGGGATCTATGTTAATGAATATTGTTAATTGGATATGGAGAGTGATAATGTTTGTCATAGAAAAATGGTAAAGTTTGTAGGTTTGTTTGATAAGGAAGATGAAAGTGAAAGTGAAAGTGAAAGTGAAAGTGAAAGAGAGGTTCTTGGAAAGTGGAGCAGTTAGAAAAATGTATAATTTATCCAACTTTTTAACTGCTGATATAAAGTTCATGTATTACTACACTATAATAATAGTATTTAATAGAAAAATATCATTTTTATGTTAAAAAGTATTTGATGTATATCTAGTATTTTATAAAATACGAAAACTTATTCTTTATTTTTGTGAAAGTTACTAATTACAATTAGTTAGCTGCGTGCCCGCGCGATGCGGCGAGGTATGCACGTAAACTTGACATCGGATGCGTAACCGGTGTTACTGTCTCTGTATGCGCGTGACTTCACAATAGTACATGCATAACCCGACGATAGTATGCTCGTATTGTAGCACTGGAATTTTAACCAGTGTTAGTAAGCACGTCACACAACAACTATGCACGCTTAGTCAGGTGTTGGTGTGCACGTAAGGATACATGAACTCGTTTTGACCCACAACCCATTCCGCTTGACAATGTTCTAACCGAAATTCGTTATGACTTGACCCCTTTCAACGACTTATTCCAACCTTAACCTTTTAGACCCATAACCCGAACGGCCGACCCCCCCCCCCCCCCCCGATTCGTTTGCCAGTCTTTAATGGTAATCACGTAACACGTTAAGTTTTTAAAGTGAAAAAAAATATAGCAATACCATACTCAAATTAAAGAGAATAAAATTCTCGTTTTTATTGTATATATATTTTTAAAAAATTTTGATGTATGAAAAAGTTATTAACGTTTAAACGTCGTCGGGGTAGTTGGTTTAAAATAAGGGGTATATATGTAACTATTATATAAATTAACAAAATGTGATTAAAGTTAAAGGGCTATACTTGTAATTATTTTAAAATACACTATAAACCGTAACATGATTTTACTTTTGCTAAAAGACAAAATTGTCAAAAACAAAATTATCCCTAAAGTGTCTTAATATTATGCATGGAAGATTGTACCTAAAACAATGAGTTTGGTACCTCTTAAAAATTAAGAGATCCCTCACTCATGCTTTATATATAGTATAGATATATAAGAGTTCAAAAATTAAAAATAATCATTTAGCTTTTATTTAACACTTATTAGTATAAATAACTTTTAATATACAATTTCTTATTTTACAAAATTTTAACTATACGGTTGTGACGTTTTTACCTTTATTATTGTACATTTCGATGTTTATGTTTAGTTTGTTTACATCATTTTCAGTTTTCGTTAACTTTATCATATATCAACATATATAAAATGAAAATCCGCAAAGAACAATTTTATAAATATAATATATAGTTATACATTTGTAATGACGTTTAATATACTTATATTGATTATATATAACTTTATTAGTTTTTTAAGCCGTGTATTTACCATATTTGTCAAATGATAGTGTATCTTTATTTGCTTATTACTTTTTATATGACCGACCCGACCCAACCGAAACTGGAGCGCAAAAATTTATTATATGGAGAACGAAAATAGACAAACGACCTTTAAAAATTTCTGCCCCCCATGATTAAAATTTCTAGGTTCGTCACTGTATACATACCCATATTTATCTATTCTCACCCCAACTTACGATGTTATTATACATATATACTTACGTTCAATCATTACGATGGTGGCGGTACATGGCGATCACAACTAACTCATGACATCATCCTCGGCACCGCTTCCACGGCTCCACCGATGACGACATAACAATGGATGGTGGCCGGCTTTGAGTTAGCGGGATAACCGCCTGCATTGGGTGATGAACCACCGTTGAAGCATTTGAAAGCATCAGACATTAACCGCTCTTCGCCGCCTGATGATGATGGATACTGCGTTAAAAGACACCAGACTTTAATCGATCTTCGCTGCCTGTGGAGACTTATCAATCATGCCCGTGATAAATTGCATAAATTATGTTACCAATATTTAATATAAAAAAACATAAATAATTATATGTAGTGTCATTTTTAAAAAAGAAATATTTTTAAAATTAGCACATTCTGTTAATGTTAATAAAATTAACAATATGTAAAAGCATACCATTTGTAGCGTCATGAAATTATAGAAAAATTAACATTTTTACCAAAAAAAACTATTCATGCACACATAATTAATTAACATTTTACCAAAAAAAATCATTATTTTAATTAAATGGCATCGGATATAATTACAAATTTTACTCTTAGAGGTTAACCAAATATACATTTTTAACATATTTATGAATTTTGTTTTAAAATTTTACCAACTCATGACCATGTTAAAATTCAAAAATGCCAACACAAGTGTTAAAACATGAACACACTTTATAAGTGTTAATACATAAGCACACTTTAGAGGTTAAACAAATATACAGTAGTTTGTTTAAATTCATTTTATTTGAATTTCTTTGTGGTATAATTGCAAGTACTAGAATGTACTTGCTTTGTTAACAAATATTATGTATTTGTATGTTTATCGAGAGAACCTATGTTGGATTAAAAAGAGTCAATTTGTTTGACTTCGTAACAATCATTTTATTTGAGTTTGTTTGTGGGTTATTTGCTTTGTTAACAATGTTATGCTATTTTATATTTGTTACAAACTCTGTTGAGAGGATATGTGTTGGTATCAAAAAAAGGTTTTAGATATAGAATGTTATTCTATTTTATGTAATTATAATCCAACATATAGATTATAGAAGACAGAGAAAAAAAACCTACGTACATTTAACATGAATATATTTCTCAACCGTGTATCTGTTTAACTGTTTAAGCATATGTATTAGATCAACATCGCTTATAATAAGTGTTTAATTATCCTTTTATCAGGTTATAACTTACGTAACCACTTTATTTTTTCAGTCAAAATATATAAGTTTATCACAATTTTTAAATGCTCTTTTCGATAATCTTTTTAAATATAAGTTTTAATAATTTTTTAAAATATTGTTTTACTTTTATTATCTATCTAGATAGATTTGATATAACATGCATCATATCATTGGATATATGGTTGTTGATTGTCTTTTATATTTAGGTTGTGTAACAATTATATTAAATATTAATCTTTGCATGGGTATGTTTTTGTTTATGCTATCATGCTACTTGATTTTAATGTAATTTATGAGTATCACCGAATAATGATGTTTGTATACAAATATATAAAATACTGTCGTAACACGTGGATAACATTGCTAGTTTTATAACAATTTAAAAACACCATTAATAAAATAGGATTTTTATAAATGAAAGGATTATTTGAAAATAAATATGTTTCTAACTATAAGTTAAAGATTTATATGGAGTTATTGATTTATTCTAATATTCTCTTATATATTTTTCCAACTCAGAACATTATATTCACGACTCACAAGTACGTAAATTACTTGTTTTTTTAAGTTTTCTTCTATGATATGATTTCTAATAAATCTGTTAAGTTATTGATATGAAGTTTCATGAAGACTGCTCTAAACATGGAGGGTTTCTTTATAGTTTTGTATTTTTTATGAAGACGGTCAATCGGTCATCCGTTTACTCATAACTTAAATGATCAGTTGGACCTTTATTATAAATAAATAGAGTTTGTTTTTAGATTTTATATAAAGATAGTTTTGCTATTTTGACATCTACTCAACCGTCAAATGGTATAAATATAGAAGTACTATATCTATACTATATATAAAGCATGAGTAAGGGACCTCTTAATTTTTAAAAGGTACCAAACTTGTTGCTTTTAGTACAAACTACAATGCATAAATTTAAGACATTTTAGGGGCAGTTTTGTCTTTTGACAATTTTGTCTTTTAGCAAAAGTAAAATCATACTTTGATTTTTAAGTTATTCAAAATTAACTACAAGTTTGGTCCTTTAACTTTAGCCATATTTTGTTAACTTATATAATAGTTACATATATACCCCTTATTTTAAACTAACTACCCCAACGACGTTTAAACGTTTATAACTTTTTCACACGTTAATATTTTTTTAAAAACATTATACCATAAAAACATGTATTTTATTATCTTTAATTTGAGTATGATATTGGTATACTTTTTCTATTTTAAAAAGTTAACGCGTTACCTGATTACCATTAAAGACCGGCAAACGAATTTGTTGGGTTCGGGCCATGGGTCTACAAGGTTAAGGTTATAATGAGTCGATACAAAAAGGTTAATTTAGTTTGGAACAGGACGGGTTTGGGTTGAAAGGGGTCAAGTCATAACGAATTTCGGGTTTAACAGTGTTAAACGGAACTGGTTGCGGGTCAAGACGAGTTTAATGCAGCGTTAAGTGAGCATCGACACCTGATTGCACGTGTACAACCGTTGTGTGACGTGCTTACATATACCGGCTAAGATTCCAATGCCGAAATACGAACATACTATCTTCAGGTTACGCACATACTATTTTGAAGCCACGCACATACAGAAACGGTAACACCGGTTACGCATCCGATGACATGTTTGCATGCATACCGCGCCGCATCGTGCAGGCACGTAGCTAGTAGTATATCACGAGAGGCTTGATAAACTAACAGTAACCAGTACCGCATCACAAATTGTCGATGCTGCAGCATCACGCTGGTTTTTTGCTAGTAAAAATAAAAATAAATAACTAATTAAAAGGTTGGAGATCAGCCAAAAGTTGAATTAAAAATTCCCAAAATCTCAAACATAAGAAATATCAATACCAATCATATTTTATGTACAAAGAGGTTAACTGAATAGAGATCCCACACATGTAACCCGAAAAATTAGACCAAAAATCAGTTGAGGCTGTTTTAAAGTGGTACAGAGGAATTTGATTATTATTATTGACTGATGTATTCTATATTTTGGTTATATACTACCAAAAGTACAAAAGAAGGATATTTAAATACAATAAAGGTTTGACCCTTAACAAAGGAAATACAAAATAAAAGGAATATGCTATTCCTTGATTGTAGCCCAGCAACGGTTGGAAGCAAGCTGTCAATATATGTCAATATATGTAGAGATCTTTAAATGGGGGAAATGATGGAAAGTGATCCCTTGCAATATTCCTTTAACTATTTTGTTACAATTTCTAACAGTCCCCCTTAAGTTGAGTAGTCGGATCTCCAATGCTCAACTTGCCAAGACAATTGTTGAATATTCTTCCATTAACGGCTTTGGTTAAAATGTCTGCAAGTTGGTCTTCTGATCGGACAAATGGAAGTTCTATAATCCCCGCTTCAAGTTTTTCTTTGATGATGTTTCTATCGACCTCCACATGCTTTGTACGATCGTGTTGAACATGATTTTTTGAAATTTGTATTGCGGCTTTGTTGTTACACATGATTCTACTAGCTTTGGTTTGAAGAAACCCGATTTCTGTCATAAGTTTACGTATCCATAGAACCTCTGCCACACCCCGTGCAATTCCTCGGAATTCCGCTTCGGCACTAGATAATGCTACGACCTTCTGTTTTTTGCTTCTCCATGTAACTAAATTTCCACCAATCAGAGTGAAACAACCCGATGTTGATCTTGCATCATCTTTGTCTCCTGCCCAGTCTGCATCGGTATATAATTGAATTTTTAGGTGTTTATTTGGTTGGAAGAGAACCCCATGGCCTGTTGTCCCTTTGAGATATTTGATAATTCGCCATACTGCTTCCATGTGAGTGTCTTGAGGTTGATGCATAAACTTGCTAACTACCCCCACTGCGTATGCGATGTCTGGACGAGTATGCGAAAGGTATATTAATTTTCCTACCAAATGTTGGTATCTTTCTTTGTCTGCTAGTTTCCCTCCTTCTTCCATGTGGAGTTTATGATTAACCACCATTGGCGTATCAGCCGGTTTGCAGTCTATCATACCTGTCTCTGCTAAAAGGTCAGGAATATATTTTTTTTGACATATAAAAATACCCCTTTTAGATCTTAGTACTTCAATTCCAAGAAAGTATTTAAGCCTTCCCAGGTCCTTCATTTTAAATTCTTTAAACAAGTTTGCCTTCAATTTCTTCATCATCGTTCCCTGTAATGATCATGTCATCAACATATATTATTAAATAAGTTACAAGGTTACCTCTGTTTTTAAGGAAGAGCGTATGGTCAGATTGCTTTGTCGAAATCCATATCCCTTCATTGCTAGGGTGAATCTGTCGAACCAGGCTCTAGGAGATTGTTTCAGCCCATAGATAGTTTTTTTTTAAATGACAGACTTTTTTTTCTTTGAAGTTTTCTGTGAACCCGGGTGGAGCTTCCATATATACTTCTTCTTTTAATTCTCCATGAAGAAAGGCATTCTTAACATCAAATTGATGAAGAGGCCATCATTCATTTGCAGCTAACGAGAAAAGGACCCTAATTGTGTCAATCTTGGCTACCGGAGAGAATGTTTGTGACAATCGTCAATTCCAGGTTAACCTCGTTAACTCAACTCCGTTAATTCAAACTTTAAAGATCGTTGAATCTATAACGCATACTTCATTACATTTAAACTAGGGTTTAAATGACGCTTAACATTTACTACATGTGTAGTAGTCTTTCGGGATTTGCACCGAAACGCAAACGAGTTGATAAATAAACGACAAACGTCAAAACACGAACTATGTGATTACTATGTGTTAGGATTATGTGCTATGTGATAATATTATGGTCATGTTAACTTATTGTGCAAGTATGATAGAATGTTCTAGAAAAACAACACTTGGAAAGTAGAGGGATTAGAATGTAACTTGTATATCTATAAATATATTATTAACTTAACCCTAACTATTATTATTATCCTAACCCTAACCTACAAGTTCCGATCGGCTCTCTCTCACCTCCCTTCTCCACGGCTGCCGTCCACAAGAACACCCACATACACCATCAATTCAAGTCTTTGATCCAAGAACTAAGTGCTAGGAAGGTATATTTGATCATCCTTCACATCCTTGTTGATTGAATTTGATGTTTGTTGGGTTAATAACAAACCCTAGCTGGCCGATTCTAGGTGTTATATTGTTCATGTGATTCTTGAATTGATTTGATGATAAAGTGATAACTAGATTGATATTGATACATGATTGATTGTTGTTCTTGATTTGAATTAAAACACAAACCCTAATCTTGTATGTATGGTGTGATTTATATGCATGGATAGTAGTTATGGTGTCTAGAGGGTTATATGGATGCATGATAGTTCATAGATTGTTATGATGTTGAGTTTTGATGTGAACAGATTCTGGACAGAATATATATACGATGTTTAACTGACTGTAACGAAGTGTAAACGTGAAAATTGATTGAGATTGTGGGTACTGCAGTAAACTAGGTTGAGTCTAGTTTCTATAAAGTATAAATTCGTAATTTTTGGATAAGTGGAAGTATACTTTTATGATTTTACAAAAACGTGATACAAAGCTGAGCTGTTAGACCTGCTGTTAGGTTATATTGTAAATTCTATATCTCATGAACTACGAGGCCAATTGGGTTGGTTCCACTTCTGGAAGTTGACTCACTGAGTTAGGAACCAAACCCAAGTGGTCTTGCATTTATTGGATTTTTCGTTTACCGGGAATTGCAAATAACATTCTGTTGTGCATGAATCTGACTGATATGAGTTTACTGTAGTGTTTTGATCATTATGAGAAATCTATATGGAATAAAAATAATATAAAATATGTTCTGGAAACCTAAGACATGTATGTTTCAGTGGTGATTTTTGGTGAATTAATTGAGATGATATGATCGGTGAAATAGTACAATCTTTCAAGTAGAAATTCTGTCACAATGAAACTAGCTGCTGAGTTGTGTAGGAATGCATGAAATATGATAGTTTTTATATAATTGTTGTATTTTGACCAAAATACCCTTACGGGAATAATTGCTTGTAAGTACGTTATTAATACATGACACGAAAGTAATTGCTCACTCGTGTATCGTATCACAATTGTACTTGTTTAAATCACACACGGTTCACAAACGAAACACGAAACATGATACGTGCATAGGTATTATGTGCCGAGTCTAGAGACTCGTTAAACGTTCCGATACTTAGAAAATCTCTTTGTTATTTTAGAACGCTAGAGAGTTTTCTACGACGCGCATCACTCGGTGATCTAATTTGGAATATTCTTCGCAAACAGTGAGTTCACTTACCCCGCTCTTTGAACTGTTTTCAAACGTTTTTCACTTGGGGGAGATAACATACTCCGATAAACGCATTTTTGAGATAAACAAATATTTAAGATTTTGTTATAAATTATATATATCACTTGTAGAGGCTAAGCGGCACGTAACCCTTGAAGTCCCACGCATCGAACCGGTTAATATTTGGAATAGCGAGTCACTGTTGAGTAGTACTACTGGGTTTGACAAACCCCACCCGACGCTAAGCTCAACTGGAGGTTGAGTGGGTGTAATTTTGGCTAACACTTACCATGGTCTGGGTTGACCTGGTGACGGGCACTTGATAAACAGTCAGCTTCGGTCTCGGACCACTTAGTAATACTTGTTGTATAGATTAGCTACCTATCGATATATAATTTGACATAACATTATCTGGTAACACTTAAACGCTGTAACGTGGTTACACACTTAAACGCCGTAACGTGGTTACGCAAAACACTTAAACGCTGTAACGTGGTTACACCCTTAAACGCCGTAACGTGGTTACGCAAAACTTTTAAACGCCGTAACGTGGTTACGCAAAACACTTAACGAAAACGCTGAACTCAAACGCTAAACGATTTATCTTATATAACTTGTGAACTCACCAACCTCGTGTTGACCCCTTTTAGTATGTTATTCTCAGGTAGCCGAGGCGGGCGCGCGGTTTAGGAGCATGCATTAATTGTTAAACATCTTACTCTTAACATTTACATTTGGTTTTAAGTCGTCCTGCGTGACGCAACTTTTGAATTAAGGTTTTACGCTTCCGCACTTATTTTTCATTTAAACGTTTTCTTTGGTTTGGTTATAACTAATGATTCCGATCCTGCCAGTTCACACCCTCTGACGGTAAAACTCCGTTAGTGGATTTTGAGGGTGTGACAATGTTTCTTGGTAGTCAATCCCATACGTTTGAGTATAGCCTTTAGCCACCAACCGTGCTTTGTATCTTTCAATGGTTCCGTCTGGTTTATGTTTGATCGTGAAGACCCATCGACAACCTACGGGTTTCTTTTCTATAGGGCGGTCACATACTTCCCAAGTATTATTTTGAATAAGAGCTCTCATTTCTGTTTCCATAGCCTCCTTCCAGTTCTTTGATCCTAAGGCTTGTTCCACAGAGTTTGGAATTTCTTAAGCGTATAAAGAAACATTGAAGGCTTTGGCTTCTTTAGATAGATTCCCTTCAGCTATGTTTGCCATTGGATACCTCGAAGATTTAGATTTTTTTTTCTGGTGAGTAACGTCTTGCTGGAATTCCTCTGTTAACTCTTGGTGGAAGAACATATCTCTCGGTGGTTTCTTCTTGTATCGGTTCTTCTTGCACTGTTTGTTTTAATTCTATTTCATGGTTGTTAGTGATATTTTCATGAGAACTATCAGTTGTTATATTTTCAGAATTTTGATATTGTATATTTTCAGAGTTTTGGGAATCACTTACTTCAGGCGTTAGGTCGGGAGAGTTTGGGATTGTAGCACTTGGCACTCCAGATTGGTGTGGGGTTGGTGACTCATCTTGGGTACTGTGATTGACTTCTTCTGAGGATGTGGCCCATTTTGGAACCCATTTAGCCAACTCAGTGTGTCATGTTCTTTCTCCCCCTCACCACTGAGTTGGGGTGTATATAAAAATTCAGTTTCAAGAAAGTCGCAATTCATAGTGGTGTACATATGACGTGTTGTTGGATTATAGCACCAATATCCTTTTTGATTGACACCATAGCCTACAAAAACACATTTTTCAGCACATGGATCGAGTTTGGTTCGACTGTTTTTTGGTATGTGGACAAAGACAGAACATCCAAATATTTGTGGTTTTAATGTTAGGGTAGGTGGAAGTTTGGTAAAATCTGAAAGGACTTGAAGAGGTGTTTTGAGGTCAAGGGCTTTTGTTGGTAGCCGATTGATAAGATATGTGGCAGTAGCGAGAGCTTCGGGCCAGAAAGATTTAGGAACTTGGGATTCGATCAGGAGAGCCCGAGTTATTTCTAAGAGGATACGGTTTTTCCGTTCGACAGTGCCGTTTTGTTCTGGCGTATGAGAGCACGACGTTTGATGAATTATTCATTTTCTTTGGCAAAAAAGTTTCATTGAATCATTTACATATTCCCCACCATTATCAGACTGAAGAACTTGAATATCGGTTTTATATTGTGTTTGTATCATGGCATAAAATATAATAAATTTATCAAAAACTTCATATTTATTTTTTAGAAAGTAAATCCATGTCATACGAGTGCAATCATCGACAAAGAGAACAAAATAACGAAAGTTTTGTCCTCCAACAACTTTTGCTGGACCCCATACATCCGAATGGATAAGTGAAAAAGGTAAACTCACTTTTGTGTTATTTGGTTTAAAAGTATGTCTATGACTTTTGGCCAAGACACAAGTTTCACAATGTAGTGTTCCATTAACAGGAAAAAGTTTCGGAAATAAAATATGCAAATAATTATTGGACGGATGTCCTAATCTCCTGTGCCATAACCAGGCCTCTCTATCTATAGTTCCATGAGCCAAACACATAGTACCATGTTGAGTCACTTCTTCCACATAGTATAATCCTTGGCGTTCAGTGCCACACCCAATAATCGCCCCCGTCCTGATATCCTGTAAGATACAAAAGGTCGGGTGCATTAAAACTGTACAGTTTAATTCTTTTGTCACATGACTAATGGACAACAATTTATGTGACAAAGAAGGAATGTAAAGACAATTTGATAGTTTCAATGTGGGCAATATTTCAATAGTTCCCGCTCCCTTTACGGGAACTATTCCCCCATTAGCGGTTTTTATGTGGTCAACTTTAGGTTTAGAATTTGAAATAATATCAGATAGCTCAAATGTCATGGTGTCGGTTGCACCACAGTCAAAAATCCATGATTTATTTAATTTTTCATATTTTCCAGCCATATTAACTTCTCCCATATTCTTATCTTGGTTATTTTTGTAAATACCAAAATCTTGAGGGTCTTTCGAGGTAAAATCAGTAAAATTTTGACCCATATCACAAAAATGAGATTCGTTTAACTCATTATTTAAAATATTTGTTTCTTTAAGATTGTTATTAATTGTAACAGATTCTTTTACGTCATTATTAAAACTCTTTAATTCTTCAAAAGGTTTATTAAGTATAACAAAATTTTGATGTTTTTTATTGGAATTAACGGGTTTTTCATGGACGTAATCTAACAATTTTCTAACAGTGGGGTTAACACAACTATAATCACAAATACAAGGGTTTGAGATTAAATTCTCAAACCCTTTACCTCTGTTGCAATCAGTCTGATCGATGTTTTCTTCTCTAGCCTTTGTCATTCCACCAAACGAGTAGCTTCTGTCCCCCTTAAGGTGTTGGTCGCCGCCGGTGCCAGTAGCCTCTGGGTTGCCCACGGAGGCCGCCGCCTTTCCCTTTTCTTTATCCCCTGTTTTGTGGCTGTCGTTCCACCACTCGGGGAATCCGACTAGCTTGAAGCATTGTTCTTTTGTGTGTTTGGTCATACCGCAGTGGCTACACTTCAGTTGGGACTTGTCAACGCGGGATGATGACCCAGTTGGTTTCTGACCGACGGTGCCCCTTTGCCGCTAACCCTAGTCCTTTGGTGTTGCTCTGTTCAGATGCAATCAGGCCTACCGCTATCCCCTGTGGATCACTTGAGACTCCCCCTAAAATGTTTTGATGAGCATTTTCTTTTCTTACCGCTGCGTATGCCCCTTCGGTTGACGGTCCCATCTGAGAATTTTGTTTTTAATCGGATCATATTTACGATCCAGGGCATTCAAGAATTGAAACAGTTTTTGTTCGGCTCTGATTTTGTTGTATGTGGTGATATCAACGACACATTTCATTGGATTAGGGTCACGTCGATCGATTTCTCCCCAAATCCCCTGCATTACAATCCAAAAATTTTCTAAAGGTACGCCATTTTGCTTGAACTCGTTAGCTTTTACGTGGAGATCGAATGTTTGGAGCTTGTCTTTGCCGCTGCTGTAGTTAACAACTACCACAGTGCTCTTGCTGTAGGGAACTCGGTTAGGTTACTAGCAATGGCGGGCTCAATATTTTGAATAAGCCATGAGAACACAACAAGATCGTCTTGCTCCCACTGGTCGTATTTCTCATCAGTTGGTTCAGGCGGATCTATGGTTAAGTGGCTCAAAAGAATTTTCGATTTCCCGCCTATGGCGACTCGTATCATACGAGCCCACAAGGCGTAGTTTTGGCTATTGAGGTTTTGATTGATTTTAAGGCTGTCAGAGAGACTTTGTTTGGGGGTTTGGGTTTGAGAATTGAGACTGTTTTTTAGGATATTGGCTATTTGAAGAGTAAGATCATCGGAGTTTACTTGTTATTTGGGTGATTGAAAAGTAAAAGATGAGTAAGAACAATGATATGATCCAAGGATCATACACGCTTTGATACCATGTTTCAAAGTGGTACAGAGGAATTTGATTATTATTATTGACTGATGTATTCTATATTTTGGTTACATACTACTAAAAGTACAAAAGAAGGATATTTAAATACAATTGAAGGTTTGACCCTTAACAAAGGAAATACAAAATAAAAGGAATATGCTATTCCTTGATTGTAGCCTAGCAACGGTTGGAAGGAAGCTGTCAATATATGTTGAGATCTTTTAAATGGGGAAATGATGAAATTGATCCCTTGCAATATTCCTTTAATTATTTCGTTACAATTTCTAACAAAGGCTGCAACATCAGCATCGCTAAAAGTCAAGATCATCAAAAACTAAAAACATCATATTATTAATACCTAAGTAAAATATTAGAATCTTGGTTTTAAGACCTAGAGTATCCAGGTGAACCTTACCAGTATTTAATATTATACATCCTATAGCCTTAAAAGTATGAAAGACTACTTTAACATTCAAGCATTTAAGTACTTCATTAATACAAACAAATATATATATACTAGATTTTAGCCCACGTGTTACGCGGGTTTATTTAGGTTTTTTCACATATTATTTTGAATATACAATGATTAATTAATTACATATTTATAAACTACGAACCATTTTACTAAACAATTTAAACCACATAATATTGTTTTTTTTTGTTATACTTCAAAGTAAATACTTCCCAACCACTAAGCAAAAAATTCTACTCATATAATGGCTCTTTTGTCATACCCAGCTTACCATATTCCAAGCAAATAGTTCATGGTATATATGCACTATTTTATATTTCAAATAACAAAACAAAGTACAACAAAGATAGTAATTGCTAAGTTTAGTCAACTCCCAAGTTCACGCCATAAGTTCTTGATCTTATTGCACATTTAAAAAGTACATCTTGAGAATCATACACACCAATATTTCTTGATCTCTATCAAGATTTTTATCACCTACTGAATGATTTTCAGCAATAAGGAATGCATTAGAAAATGTTTCAGTCCAAACCGGGTTCTAATCAGGTGTACTCCCGACTATTGACTTCTTTAATTGTTTTTGAGGCGGTAAGAAAATGGTGTGAATTTGTGGTTTGATTTTTCTTTTTACAGATAGTTTAGAACTCCCACTGCATCCAACTTCTCATTCTTCACCAGTTTCATTCTTGCTCTCATCACACCTAGGTTTGCATCCACCATGTTGGATGAACTTCCTATAAACAAAAGAACACACATGTAACATAACCATTGCGATTATTAAAATTTAAGGGGGAACTTTTAAATTAATCAAATAACATAAGTCTTTGGTAAACATTGAGCGCTAGGGTACCAACAAATCATCGGGTTTCTTTAAGTTTTCTACAATTCATTACGTGTACTGAACTTCGGGCTTGCTCATTTGACCCGTTAAATTTATAAAACACTTATAAAAAACCTATTAAACTTATAAAACACTTACAGAAAACCCGTTAATAAAAACTTCTTTTGACCTATTTTTTATAATAATTATTTAGACCCGTTAATAAAAAATGTATGTTGACCCGTTAATTAAAATCTTTAGTTAAGACCTAAAAATGAGAAATCTTAATTTTAACCTGCCCCCCCCAAAAAACAATTATTGATAGACTCGTTTACTAATATTGATTCACAATAAATGTTGTATTTGACTCGTTTATTAAAAATGACAAGTTTGTGACCTTTTTACTTATAATGATAAGTTAAACATGCTTAAAAAACGACAATTTTAACCTGTTTACTAAAGTATAATTTTGACATGTTCAGACAAAAATGCTAAATTTGACTCGTTTACCAATGCAAATTGACTATGAAACCCGTAACTTTCCTCCCAAATAAAATAAATGTGGTCTGTAAATTGATGAAATCACCAAAAAAAACTAATATATGAAAACACGAAAAATATAGACAAAAAGAGAGCTTACAGTGTTATCTTTGCTCCCTCTTACAATTAATATTCATCTAGAGCTTGTTGTACACATATCTAAAGATAACACAGCATCAGTGTGGCCAGAAAATATATAAGAGCATGACATCCAACAAAGAACATACACTCGGACCTACAAAAACACAGACATTAGAATACAATTAAGCAATCAAATCTTATGTTAAGACAAGAAGCATCTAATAACAGTTAGTAAATCAACAGATGGATCTCAAGTCAACTAATTAATAACCTAAAGACCATGCTTTACATCTATGATTATTGTTTATTTTGTTTATCATGTACTTTAATAACTCTAAAAAATCTCATAATACTCCAATTTCTCTTCCGATTCCAATGCTTTGTGCATCCATACTTGTAGACAAAAAAATAGGTTTAAGATTTTAATCTATCTTCCGATTCTCACTGAATGTCAAATCCTCATATCACTATCATAGAACCCCCAATTCAAACTAACAATAATCACCAAATTAGAACGGAAACTGAGAGAGATACGTACCGGAAATTGGTCGGATTTGATAGTTAGATATATATATATATATATATATATATATATATATATATATATATATATATATATAAGCAAACATATATATATATATATAATTAAGCAAACATCTATATTACATTATAATAATGTATATAAGCGTCCTTTCAACTCCCACGTAAGACGCCGGGATATATATGATTGTTTCGCCTGGTTACAGATCCTCTTCAGATGACATTGAATAGTAGAAGACGCTCTCTCTCCCTTGGTCCGTTCATCCCCAAATGATTAATACGCATTTTAATCCCTTGACTCCTTTATCTACAAGTTCATCACCTGCTCCTTCAATTGATAGGTAGCTAATGTTGAAAAAGTTATTCCTTCCAAATTCCTTTTCCGTAGTTTGATTGTTAATTATCACTTTGTATTACGACATCTAGGGGTTTACAGGAGATTAATGGAAAAGAAGCCCCCCATGTTCTATTTCTCTTTCACACTCCTTTGTCAAATTCTCCTCTGATTTGTTTATCTATTTTAGGTGCATCAATGAGTATCTATAGCTCACAAAACTCTTTGATGAGAAAATCAATGATCAGGTAACAAACTTTTCTATCTCAAGGGGAATCATTTGAAATTAGTTGTTGCAATTGCTATCTTTATGATGTTCTGTTAAATTGCAAAGTTTTGTGTTTCATAAATATGTCTAATTTTATAGTACCTGTGATGATTTTTTTGTTATTTTGTTGATATTTTATATTTGTTTGACATTGAAATGCTTATATGGCCAAAGTTTGACTTTCATGCGTACACTGTAAATCATTCAAATATGAATATAAACATAGTTTTACTGCATCATCTCAAAAAGCTCAATCAAATGAAAATAACAATGATGCATGCTCAAACTTATAAGAAGATTCGGAAGCTGTGCGTGCTCAGATCATTGACATATGTAATTTTATTTTACCACTACTACTATTGATTTTGAACACAGTCCTTGACTCAGAAATTTTATAATATTGAAACCAAATTTTGGCTTAATAGGTGAACATAAGAGGTCTGATCACCTATGAGTCTCCGGTCAAAACCATTAACATCGTTATCTTTGGATACCTTACACAGGTATCTGGATTTTTATTTGTAGCTATGATTATCATTATATGTTTATTAATTTGTTATTATTCTCGTTAACTTGTAAATTTAATTTCTAGCATCAGAATATATCTAGCGCTTGCAAAAATGTCAGATATATTGCGGAATAAGCAGCAAATGTTTTCCAAGGTATGTTCACTCAACTATATAGCGCTTGCAGAGAATTAGAAAATTAAGAATGATACAGTGTAAGTGTATTAACAAAATTGCTTTAGCTTATTTTATCAAATATAGGCATATTATTCTTTTTTGTTAAACGGGGTGGTCGCGAGTTGGTGGGTCTAACTTGAATCAATGCTCAAAGTTTTCGTGGAAAATTAAAAAAATAAAAATGATACAGTGTATTAACAAGATTGCTTTAGCTCATTTTATTAAAAAAAAAGGTATAATCTTTTTTTTGTTAAACGGGGCAGTGTTCGCGAGTTGGTGAGCTTAACTTGAAACAATGCCCAAAGTTTGGCTCGAACTTGAACCATCAAAATTATGTCGTTATTTCACATGTGAAGAAATCCCCTTTTGATTAAACTGGTTAAACAGTTCAACTTGATTACGTCTGTATGTTAAATGTGTCGAAGCGGGTTGTGACCAAATTTAAAACAAAACAAAATGATGAAACTTTGGACATGAAAAGTTTGTGCGGGCCAAGTCGGGCTACATAGTGGGTCAAAAGAGTATGGGTCAAACCCTGTTATTAATAAAATCAAATTGGTTCGAGTTGAAATAGGTAGTGACCAATTTTGAAATTATAAATAGTTTGGTTCATGTTCTTACAAAAAGTGTTTCGGGTCAGTTTTGACGTTGTATGTGGCGGTATAAAAAGTGTTGCGGGTTAGTTTCGAAATATGATTATTGAATTTACTTGTATTAATATGCTAATTACTAATTATTCTGTTTGTATGCAACACTTGTCGAAATTAAATGGATTGGTTATTTGAAACTGGCTTGGCATCTTGATCCCTTACTTGTTTTGAGAATTAGTGGTCTTGAATGATTTGTAAGGCTATAATAACAACTAAATATAGAATCATTGTTGACAAAAAAATGACTATGCTGAAAAAAATTAAACAAATTCTTCTGCAGAACCATGTAAAAAACTACCATTGTGACACCATTATATCTATTCTTTTAAATTGAGGATACATGATGTTAAAGGATATGTCATATCAGTAGACCACCATAGCATGGGGATGTTGGGCGAATCGGAGACTGATGATAGTCCACACAATTTCTTGATGTTAGCCAACAAAATGATTGTGCTAATTTCCCTACTATTAATTGTGTAGATGAACTGGAATTATCCTGTTCTTGGAGTTAAAGTGATGCTTGCTTTTCTCTACACAAAACTCAAGCCTTTCTCGTTTGTGTACTCATTAACCAGGTCAGAACGAAGCACTACTTACTCTGCTACATTTGTATATACATTAACATACTTGTGTCATTGCATAGAAGACTACATTAGAAATGTAGTTAAATAATAATTAAAAAGCATATACACTACCACAAATTGTGAATCTAATCTTGGATATTCGGCTCACATTTTACAGTTTTGCTTTTAACTTTTAAATTACTTCGTATTTCAGTTGCAGCAACATTATAGGGCCGGCATCTTACACAAATTCGAGGTCAATGCTTCGGCACTTGGTTTTCTACAAATTACACGCGTTATGTTACTATGTTTTGTTTGGCGTTCTCAAATGCGAAACGGCTATGATGATGAGTTTGAATTTCAACAAAGTTGAGTTTTTACAAGTCTTTCTGTGGCAACCGAGATGGTCATGTGCTTAACTTCGCTGTCGTATGGCACCTGGTAAACATGTTGATATGTAATTCAGCCAAAATTTGGCATTTTGTTTGTCTTTGATTGAAATTTTAAAATGGGATTTAAAAGTGAAACCCGACCTTAGTTTGAGCGGTACACGGACTTTGATTTGTACTTGGGATTGGGATATTGCATAATATCTGCACTTGCATTAACATCAACCGAATCATGCACGTGCTTGTTTAACTTTAACCGGACAGACGTCGTGCATGGACTACTAAACGAATGGTGTTATTTATTCGTGTTAAATCGTTAAGAAAATGCATATATGTGTTGGGGTTAGTCTATGTTTTTTCGTTAACCATTTCAAACGGTTCATGAAGTACATGATGTTGTTTCTAGAAAGGCATTAAAACTATAGTGAGTTGTATAGCATGCTAATTGATTTCATCAAGTTTCATGTCTTTCTTTGATGCAAAAGATCTTTTTTTTTCTATTTCTAAAATCATATATAATTGAGTTACATATAATGAGGTTTTTGAAGAAATTAGTGATGACTGATATATTGTGAGTTTTACATTTGCAGATATTGAAATTTTAAAGCATTCTTTCATGCTAATCATTATCCAGGAAATGTTGTCATTTGATGCGTTGTAAAAAATAGTGATTGAGAAATTGTTGGAACAAAATGTTTAGTTACGTTTAAAACACAGGCTGATGATATATATAGATAGAATATAAATACTTCAAAAATATAAAAGAATATCCTTTGTAACCATTGACTCATTTCAAATTTCCATCTGCTAAAATACTCGGAATCTGTCAACAATACATGATTTTCTGAGTGTTACAAATTCAAACACCAAGGACCAAATGCAGTATGCAACAGGGACCAAATGAATGTGCACTTTCGACTTTCTAAGTCAAACACACTACTTCGAAAAGGTATAAGGTTTGACTTCATTGGTCAAACGTTACCTCACATTAATTGAAGGAAAATGTCATTTATTAGAGATTAAAATTTAGTTAAGTGTATGTTGTTAGTTACGTGTACGTTTACAACGGAGTATGATATTTATATTATTATTTCGATTGTAATTATTAGTATTAGTATTATTGATATAAATGTTTTAAATATTATTGTTATTTGATTATGTAATGCTTATGGCACACCAATGCTATTAACTCGAAAACTTAAGTTAAATAAAACAATAAAATAAATAAACTAAGAACGAAACTAACAGATTACTCTACAGTATATCATAATATGATTGAAAAGTTAACATAACCGGGCACCGTCTTGCAAATTGTCATATGTTGACCTTAATCATTTCTCACTCTCTTTGTCTCATTTGCCTTGTTTTTACTCAACATCTACCAAGATCTTTTGCATTGACCTATAGCGAACAATGATATAGTCACGAACCGTACCGATGCCATCAAATTCATGTAGCATCTCCGCCCCAAACCGAGCTCATACCGACCAAATCCGTGTTGTGTCACCGCCGCAACGCGCGGGCACACTTACTAGTATATATATATATATATATATATATATATATATATATATATATATATATATATATAGAGAGAGAGAGAGAGAGAGAGAGAGAGAGAGAGAGAAAAGAGTTAAAATAAAAATATATAGTTTTGTAGGAAGAGTAGGAATAACACAAAATTTAGAGTTAAGAAACTATGTAGCAAAATCCTTAATCCTAGAAAACTATTTGGTAGTTTAAAAACTACCAATCTCAACCGTTAGATCATAAATCCAATGGCCTAGATTGATTCTTACTCTTCCTAGAAAACTATTTCTTTTTATTATAACTCACCCCTATATATATATATATATATATATATATAACTATCTATATAATTGCCTATCATAAAATCCTATGTGTCACTCTCAGGTTGTTCCTCTCATTCTCTATAGCCACCAGATTGCTTGATTTATAAATGGAAGCTTCTCATTTATTTAACCCGAATTCGCGGGTTTGGATCTCACCAAACCCGGATAGTTTTTAAATTGGTTATAACATCTCATTTAATTGTAAAAGTATTTAATAAATAAACAATAATTTTCACGGGTCATGGGTCTCACCAAACCCGGATAACCCTTAAACGGGTTATAACATCTTATTTATTTGTGAAATAACCCCTTAATTATCAAAGAATAATTTTCACGGGTTATATGTCTTATCAAACTCTGATAGCCCTCAAATAGGTTATAAGATCTCATTTATTGATAAACACTTTCATTATCAAACCCTAATTTAATTTACTTGTTTTACCTGCTCTTCGTTGCTAGTCTATCATCTCCATCGTCGGTTAACTTCCAATACTACCCACCATCGTCAACTAAATCAACGCCTCTTTTTTCGTTAGAAAAATATTTGTGTTCATGTTTGTACATTTAAAAAAATCAACATGCTCGTGTTCGTTTATGTTTGTTCGTTAAAAATCTAAAAAACCTAAACATCTCAACTGATAAAACCCAAACGTTAAAAAATATAATAACAAACTAATATATATGTTTAAAATTAAAACAAAATTACGCTAAAAAATAAAATAATCATTATAAAATATCAAAACGAATAAAAACAAAACTTTAAATAAACTCCCGTAACACGGGAGGATCAGACTAGTATACATATATAGTCTGATCCTCCCGTGTTACGGGAGTTTATTTAAAGTTTTGTTTTTATTCGTTTTGATATTTTATAATGATTATTTAATTTTTAGCGTAATTTTGTTTTAATTTTAAACATATATATTAGTTTGTTATTATATTTTTAATATATCTTATTATAAGGATATCTTACTTATTATAATTTGAGAATTATTATTATTTAGATATATGTATCTATCTAAGTGAGTATATAATGTAATTTTTTATCTTTGTACAGGAAGGATTTGAAAGGATATGGATGAGATTTGTTTTTCTTCATTTTTTGCTCTTGTCTTCGAATTTCGTTATTAAGCAAAAAGCTTATTAAAAATGAATTAGATTCTACTTATTTAGATTTTATGTATTTTGAATTATATTGGGTTTTATTAGTTGAGATGTTTATGTTTTTTAGATTTTTAACGAACAAACATAAACGAACACGAACATGTTGATTTTTTAAAATGTACAAACATGAACACAAATATTTGTCTAATGAATAAAGAGGCGTTGATGTAGCTGACGATGGTGGATAGTATTGGAAGTTAACCGACGATGGAGATGATAGACCAACAACGAAGAACATGTAAAGCAGATAAATTAAATTAGGGTTTGATAATGAAAGTGTTTATCAATAAATGAGATCTTATAAACCCATTTGAGGGATATTAGAGTTTAGTAAGACACATAACCCGTGAAAACTATTCTTTGATGATTAAAGGGTTATTTCACAAATAAATGAGATGCTATAAACTCATTTAAAGACTATCCGGGTTTGGTGAGATCCATACCTGCGAATTCGGGTCAAATGCATGAGAAGCCTCCATTTATAAATCAAGCAATCTGTGGCTCTAGAGAATGTGGAGAACAACCTGAGAGCGACACCTAGAATTTTATGGTGGACAATTATATAGATAGTTAGATATATATAATTAAGCAAATATTTTAAAAATTGGGTTTTAATATTTCATATTAAATATATTTAGTACATGTTGAGTCTTGGTGTAACATCACATCAATTACCCTCATAGAATTCAGTCAAAATTGTCTAACTCTTAAGTCTAAGGACTTAAAATGAAAATTTTGAAACTTCGGACACATCGCAATACATGACGGGGTAATCATAGGCCCATCGCGTAACGCGATGGACTTGCACACAAAACAATATTAGGCGGCGTAGCGATACGCGATGGCTTAAACCATAGGACCATCGCGATACGCGAAGACCTCGTAAAGCAACCGGGTACACGTGTCCAACCATGTGTCAACACGTGGCACGTTTTGACAGGCCACGTGTCACTACGTGGCATTCTTGCAGAATTGTGGCGCCGCGATACGCGGCGACCGTCTATTTACTCCATCGCGTATCGCGATGGGACGCATATTTTGCCTATAAATAGTAGGTTACGGGATTGAGCCTCATTCATCCCAAAAACACCTTCATTTCACACACACTTAGCCTAGGGAAGCGTGCCCAATTGTTGAGACGAGCCGACGTTCCATTTTCTCGAAGTTTGTGCAAGTAACGAGTTATAAGCGAGTTAGATCAAGATCCTACCGTCAAGTCGTCACTCTTTTCTTAATATTATCATTCCGAGTGTTCGTGCCAAGGTAGGGGTTATGTTTAAGATATTCAATTATAGCTTAGACATCTACCGAGGCTATGACCTTTAACCTTGAAAGTATTTTATAAACATTCATAAACGGGTTTTCATAACCGTTACTTCTTAATGAAGTAATATTAACAAAAGATATATTTTGACGGGCATGTAGTAAACTGTAAGGGGGATATCACTAGTAGCGAGTTTATTGCCTAAGGAAAAGTAATCCATATAAATCCCAATCAACCGTGGGACCCATTTACTTACCTGGAGAAACTCACCAACGTGTTAGAACCTATTAAGCCAAAGTATGTTATTTCAAACGTCATATAAAACAAAGTATTTTCATTCACAAAGAAAGTTGTAAACTTTATCAAGGCTAAGCTTAAGGGAAATAGCTTAATCAAGAAACACCATTCAAATATTTATACAAAACCTATTTATGTATAGGTTAACATCATTCTCATTCACAGTCAAGGTTTCAAACGCACACCGACGGTACATGTGAATACGTTAACCTTTACAAAACAGTCAAAAATATTTATACTCTATTAAGATGAACGGGTTGTTTGTCTTAAAGACTCAGTCAACGTTTACATGAGATTACGTGATCTCTAAAACGTTATAATACAAAGTAGAAAATAAAAGCAACTCAGACCGATTACACATGTCTAGATCCAAACATAACTGTTCAGATTAAACAGTTAAAGGCTGTGTGACCAGGGGCTAACAGTCATAACTAGTTCTCCATTAGGGGCTACGTGGTCCGGGAAACACTTTTGTGTGTGTAGGGTAGTGGTATAAATCCCAAAAATAGAAATATTTCTGCTGAGCTTGTACAGAAAACTATATTTGTATTGTAACTGTGATTTAATTATTTTTGGAGTCATACGTGTTCACCAGCACATAGCTGACGTATTTTTCCAACCCAATGCAGGTAATTAAGTACTTATAAGAAGTAGCAATGATTTGAGTCATCGTGGAGATAGAAGTGCGCGTAACAAGATGGCTCAACTTTTGATATTTAAATCCTTGTAATATAAACACATATTTTGTACACGAATACTTGGGTATTTAATTCCCAAGTAAATTTTCAATGTAAATTAACATTTTAATTAACCTAAAGTCTTTCGCTAAAATCAATCCATAAACTCTGATATATTTACAAAACAGGGACCAACTCATGGTCAAGCCCTAAGTCGGGGTATGACAGTTGGAGTTGCATTCAATTTAAGTAGTTATACCAATTTGGAGTTGCATTCAATTTAAGTAGTTATACCAATTTGTTTACTTTGTTCCTCCCCCAAGGCATAGACAATTTCGTGAGAGTTCTGTTTGACTTATGAGTCAAATCCATTTAAATCATAGAGGTCAGCATGAATATGAAAAGGTTAATGAAGTAGAACCTCTATGTATGTGATAGCGTGAGAACCTGTTATTTTCCAAGATTTTGAGCAACTAACCATATATCAAAATTACCATAAACCCACATGAACTAATAAGATGATTACATGAGTTTCAATAAACCTTTTTTTATTAAATGACATGGGTCGTTTGTGCATTAAAAATACAGCTTTGGCGGACTTTTAGTTTTAACCCATTTGATTTATTTCCTTTAGAGCATTTAACCCGTTAGACACAGTACAAAGAACTGAATCAGTCGGAACTCACTCCTTTAGGTAGCCTGGGCTGTAGATAAAAACTTACAAACCATTTACGCTATAGATCTTAAGGATAACAAATTAGTATTGAATCTAAATACAATGAGTTCCAAACTTCCAATTATTAAAATGCAGGTAAACTTTAATAAAGAAACACAGTTGCAGAAAGAATTAAAATGCTTTCTCATTTGAAAATTAGAATCATAAACTTTATCAATTTCATTAGTACATTTTACAAATCCACTCTTACCTATAATAACATTTAAAAGGAGTCCATTAGCTAGTTCAATCTATAATTACAAAACATATTTTTTTCAAATTTCATGCCAATGATAACTGATTATCTAATAAAACAGTAGATCATACATGCATTATTTTATTCTCTTCTTGCATAGGTTTTTCCCATCTTGTTTTCAACAGACGTGGCACTAACATGTTCGTATGTCAAACTGACGAAAATCTCTAACACTGGCTTTAACACCCTGCAATAGAATTAAGTTAATAAAACATTGAAAATTAAATATGTCAGTGCTATATCTATAGTAAACATTGAAAATTAAACATGTCAGTGCTATATCTATAGCAAAATGGATATCACCATTCAAATTATATACTTTACAGCTATTGAAGCCTACATGCATCAAATGTAAGTAAATAACCAAAGCCTAAAAGAACATAACTAAGCACAATCTATAATACAAATTTCAACATGTCTTGTAGGCTTGTAGCTAGATTTTTATTAGAAAGAAGCTATCCAATTCGTCATTACTGCTTATTGCATCTGATCATTCATCATTCAGTAATAATATCACACAATCATTTTCAAATCCTACCCTAAAAAATGGAAATGAAAGCAAGCCCGAAAGAAAGTTCTTTATAAGAGCAACTGAAACTCGCCTGGGGCCTAGGGGTACGCCCAAAGGGTTTTGATAACTAAGGTTCAGGCATTTCATTTGTTTCTTTTTTTTCAAACAAATGGTTCTGTTTTCAAACTTATTGTCATCCACTCTTTGATACTCTCTCTTTATTAATTTATGTTTTCCTATACGCTTTTAATACGTGCTCTCAAAGTTTGAAGGAAACTGTGAATGAGTTTTGAGTTTCTTCATTCTTATTAGTTTTTCTTTTACTTAACGGTTTTTCTATTATGTGACACATTTTGCTCACAAAGTTTTGTTTTAGTGGGATATCAGAAATTAACTATAGTTCATTAAGAGTTCTTGTTCTAGTCTTGTTTACTGGGCTTTTATCAGGTATCACCTTTTGAGAATACATAACAAAAGTGCAGACTAAATACATAATAAGACAACATCCTATTAGTTACTCATTCAATATCCCAAGTATGCACATATCCAAAATTCACACAACTGAAAATTGTTTCAGACATGGTAGCATACAATTTCCTTGTCAACAATCGGTTTTTGCCAACAAAAGAGGGAAACAAAGGTGATATCGATTAGGGCGGTGAATCCACATGGTCAAGCAGGGTAACTAAACACCCCCAACCAACCCATGACCTGTACAAGCAACTCTAAAGTAAATTTCTAACCCATTATTAAACAACACAAAGAAACTAAAGATTATTACTAAAGTGTGGACAATCTATGTACTAACCTGGAATTCTGATCGTAACCCGTGAAGAAGTGATGATACAACCAGTTCGCACCTTGTTAGGATGATACTTATTAATTACTTTTCATTTGAAAAATATCAGGAATAACTTTCACAAACATTAAGAATATTAATTAATCCCTTATACCTCATCCAAAGAAGCTAAGCAAAAGTCATCCTGGACCTCCATTCCTTTATAAAGTTACAGTGAAATTTCAAAACCAATAATATACCCAAAGTCTGCATACAAAAATAGATTTAATTACTTTAGCATCTATAACCTTTAAATTCGACAGTCAAAATTTATAATCTGACGATTCACATGTGGAGAGTGTATTTTGAACTACCGGCAATTTTAATTTGAGAATTTGCGCAACACTATTAGTTATCATAAAAATAACAAATTAACATCTTGAGGTATTCTATGATTTAGGGTTTATGAATAAAATAAATACTAACCTGAAGTGAAAATATATAAAGTTTATAATAAACATTATATATAAATCAATACTCAAATCAAAGAATCAGTGTTCATACTCGTAATTTAAAAAATATTAAAACTCAAAATCTTAAATTTAACAATAAACTAGAATAAAAAACAAATATCAAATAAAACTCAAGCTTTGAATGGTTTAATCATAGAGATGAAGAATCTGAAATAGAAAGAAAGGCGAATCCCAACTCACGACGGGGGTGAACGGAGAGAGGTCTCACAGCCTTGTAACTTCTCCCCTTTGGTCGATTAACAAAACTTCAAGCGGTGTTTCAAGCCAGCCATCAATGCGGCAGATAAGGTAAAGAATCGCTTTTCGGCGGTGTGTTGGTTGATAACCGAAACCCGCAGAGAGACGATAAAATTGACTGAAGAAGATAGAATAGAGCAAAATTTGTCAAAACAGTAATTAACAATTCACAAGCACCCTACAAAATATACTTGTTTGAATCCTGTTATGTAGAAAAATGAACAACACAAAACCTGGTTCCAATCAATTAGAAGAATGATTGCCCGTCAATCCCAATCACTAAGAACAAAACCTGAACATTCGTAACGGAAAATCATTACATAATCCTTCAAATATTTAACAAATTGATCAAAGTAACGTCGATTTATAGAAGAAACAGAGAAATATTACCCGATCAGAGTCGTCATTAAGGGAAGGAGGTGGTTCAAAGACATTGGATGATGAAGACTAGAATACATTGCCTAGTCGAACTCGAAACAGCAGGTGAGATCTTGCCCATCGATTTATCCGATTAGGGTTGAGGAAACTTCTGAATCCGAACCTAATTCGAAATCAGAGGGAGGGCCCGTTCAACATAAACGGTTCAAACCGGACTAAATCAATGAGAGTTATCCATTTACAAATCAAACAATCTGGTGGTTTGAGAACGAGTGGGGAACATTTGACTTTTATTATAATTTGTTTATATGTCACTATGTATGCAAAACATATTAAGAGACATATAAAATCAAAAACGAGGAAAATTAATAATTAGTCATTCATAGTACGATATGCAATTATACATGGTCATTAGTCATCCTATCCTAATTATTAAGCGACTTCATAAGACTTATGGGTGACATACTATTAGTTATTGGATCCTTAAGCATATCATGAAGGTATACGATACGAAAATTTAGATTCCTTAATTCGTTTATAAACGAATAATTAATTTCATATCGAAATTTAATGCAACACCTCTTGAACTATTATTGTTTGAGAAAACATGGTAGCCGACTTTATCACAGTTAGTCTTCAATATATAACTTATATGGAGTTAACATACTTATGTGTCCACTAATAAATTTTCAATAACATTTATTGCTAATTACGTTGTGATTAATCAACAAATTATGTCATTATAACTTAGTTTGTTGTTATTAGTTCATTATGACTCCTCCATAAGATAAATTTATCTGTTGACATAAGAATATATCCCGAAAATTACATGTTGTTTTCTTTGAGTATAAAAAAGTTTAGAGTAATCAACCAGTTTGAATTCTCACTTCTTCCTTTATATTATAGTATCTCGTTTCCTTTAAAGATATTTTTATACTCTTTTAGATGATTCACATTAATCAAGACATATCTAGTGAGTATAGACTTTAACTTATATAAGGCTTCTACTTAATGAAGTATAAGGAAATAATCAATGTGATCCTATTATCCTCTAAAGTAGAGCAATATTGTTTGTTACATGTGGAATGAATATCTCTGAGATCTATCATATCAAAGTATGTGCGAACAATGCTTTGACTTATGTAACATATACTTGTCAAAAGAATGTCATCTATATAAGGACAAGTTTGTTTTAGTTGCTCCTATTCATCTTAAGTTAGGTACGTAAATCCACTTGGTTTTGATGAAAATAATTGTATAAACAATTATAATGATTTCATCACATTTTGATGTTTGCATTAACCCATATGAGGATTTTATTGACTTACATACTAAATGTTCTTTGACCTTTAGTTTATAAGTTTTAGGTTGTTTTATGAACATATAAATATGTAAGGCGGTTGTTTAGGGAAAGTTGTTTTAGTAATGTTCATCTAATGTAACTTTTAACTATTATAAGCTACTTAAAACAATGATGATCCTCAAAGAAATCTTTAGTAATATAGGTAAGAAGATTCTTTGATAATTTGTTTCCTCTTGATTATAATATTTAATAATCAATCGTTCTTCTTAGTGTCTTAACATTTTGTACTAGGATTTAGTTTAATTATGAACATTCTTTGGTGATTCAACCAAAATCTCAAACGTTATTCTGACTTATGAACTCAATGTTGCTAATAATAGCTTTATTCCATTCAAAAGATGGATTGATGTTATAGTTTAATAAGAGAAGGGGTAGGATCAGTAAGTTTTCCAACATCCATTTCAACTTTAGTTAGGAAGGTTACATAATCTTAAAAGTTAGTAGGTTTTAAAACCTAGATGACCTTCTGAGTTGATCATTGGGTTTATTAGAAGCTCTTGGTAGGTTGTTATCAATTCTCTGGATTCTAAATATAACAGTTGGCGTAATATGGTGTACAAGAAGTGTAATCGGAGTTAAATTCAGAGTAAAATTTAACGACTCTCTTCCCTCCGCCTCTTGTACTTATTACAAGTCATTATGAAGGACTTTTACTGCTCCTATTGACCTTAGAAGCCTTTGAGAAATTTGCATGCTTATGATCAGATATTTAAAGACTAATAGATTCTAATAAAGAAACATGTTGATAACGTTAGTTGTTGTAGTTTCTTTTGGTGAGGATTATTTTAGTAAGAAATCTGAATATGCCCACGTTTAAGCAACAATGAAACTTTTGTAAGAGTAATAGTAAATTTTAAGAAGATAAGTTTTGATGGAATAGTGTCGTGATGGAACAATGTCTTGTACAAGAGGTGCAATTGACATGTCAATTTTTCACTTTCCCACCTCTTGCGAATCTTGTAAGTTATGATTGAGACACTTAAGGCCCCCCACTGATATTTAATATCTCATGTAAAACTACATAAGGAGTTTCAATGATGTACGTGATGTGGGAATTTGTCATACATACGTTACACTTGATTTTCTTTCCTTTATATGTCATAAGAAACTTAGAAACACATTTAGAAGAAATAGTATTAAGTATATATGAATGGATCTCTTTAAAACTATAGACCATAGAAGTTAGATTTGATACAAGTGAATAACCTTTTAAATGATAAAAGAATTATGTCTGAATATTTTGTTTTGAATAAGTCACACGAATGTCAGTGAAATATAGCTTATGGTGGACCCATACTTATTCCTTAAGCCAAGTAATGTTTAGGGCATCTAATACATGATTAAAATCACTAAGAATGATATTAGATGAAAAACCACCCTCATCAACCATGTCATCATTTCTCATGAAATTTGGTTTTAACGGATGAATTTTATAAGTCTCATTTGTCTTTTGTTAAATTCTTATTTGCATGTTAACAAAAGTTGTGAAAGTATGTGTTATCATCTAGTTCTATTTTATAATTGTTTCAATCCAGATATTGATAACAAATCATATGAGAGTTTAAGGTAAGAGTGAATTTATGTTGGCTATGCGAACCTCACAACTGACATAATATAGCTTAAGTATTAATACTAAATTCTGATTAATCTCCAGAATATTTAAGGTATCATAAAACATAATTGGAAGACAATTTATCATGGTTCTAATAACCTTAACATTTAAATTTTTCACTAAAACTCATGTTAGTTATTTGTTGATTTCGGGTAAACATATAGAAGTAGACTTAACCAATCATGTGTTAATGGGAATATTAGGATTAACAGACTTAAATATCATTAATATTATACAACTATCAATTTTAGCTAGATATTCTTTTAAATTATAGATACCCTTGTTTCTTATGCCTAATTTAATGACATATTTTTGCAATGAGAATTCTCCTTAGAGAGACTTAAAGTTGGAAGTAGTACTTGTAATTTGTCTATGAACCTTAGAATTAACCTCTTTAAGGTTTTAGTGGTAGTGAGTTGAATAAAATCTTATGTTCCACTGCCAGATTCTTTTCATTTACATGTTTTGCTATTCAACACACTCATTTTCCTTTGGTATTTCTGAGTGTTACAGTTGATTTTTAAGGCAACAAATTGTACTAGTAGAAAAATTTAGTATGTAATGAATTAGAAAAGTGTACTTATTTCTATGTGTAAACACTTAACTTTATGAGTCATGGTATTGTACACTATGATTATTCAGTATTGTCATTTAACCTTATAGAATTTTTAAGGTATACATGCATTTTAGGAGTTATTTTAATCATTTTATAGATATTAGATTAGTTTTAGTAAAATCTAAATCCAGAATAACTCTATTTGATAGCATGAGTTTATTGATTATCATAAGAGACATTATGTTTGACTTAGGGGTGTTTAAAACCGAATATCCAAAGTTTCGGATATCCGGACCTTTCTTATAGTGGATTTCACTATCCGAATCAGTATCTGAAATTGCGGATATCCGAAGTTTGAATATCCGAAACTATCATATAGTGATTCGGATATCTGAAAATTTGTAAAAAAAGAAAGAAAAAAAAACTTGTTTTATAAATAAACTTACAAACAACATCTCAACAAGAATTCAAGTTTTACAATCAAACATATTAAACATGAACTAGGGTATAGCCCGTGTTACACACGGGTGGAAAAACAAGTCAACAAACATAATAAATTTAAACAACAAATTCAAGCACACAAAACTTCTATGACTTTCAGACCAAAACGTTAACCATTTACAATGTCTAGATATTAAAAGTTTAAGGTTAAAATAAGTTAGTATACACCAAACCACAAAAAAACATTAACAAAAGACCTAAACATGTTTCATATTAAACTACCATCAACTTCTTCAAATAGTCTAACAAAAGAAACTTATGTTGCTTCAGCACCTGAAAAATTATAAAAACAATATAATCCAAATTAAATATACCATTAAAATAATAACATGTTTAATAATGAAAGCTCGTGCTACACACAGATAAAAGTTATAAAAGTAATATATATATATATATATATATATATAAACATGTAATACGTAAATTGAGTTATATTATATAATGATTTTTATTTATGACTTTTATAATAAGTTTTTGATATATTTATACACTATTAATTATAAGTTATAATTTGCAAACCAAATCTTACTGTTTGATTTATTTTAAAACAAAACATTCATATAGATATTATTATACATTTTATGTGTATAAAAATAGTTTTTAGAAAAAAGGTTGTCACATATTAAAAAATGTCTTTGTATAATGTTGGAAGAATTGGAGACAAAGACTCAAACAGTAATGTAAAATTTGAATATTTTTCAATGGCTAGTAACCTATGTATCATACGCGTGAAAATGTATATAAATATATATAGCGACAATGATAATAATAATAATAATAATAATAATAATAATAATAATAATAATGAATTGATAGTGTAATATTTATAAGAACAAATAATTTTACATTCATTATAATGTATTACATTGTTGTTTTTATTAAAACAAAATAACATACAACAATAAATAACGTAAAATGCTAACTTAAAACATCTTTCTAACTTAATCCATTAAGTCAAAAAGATATATCAATAACTACATTATGATATATAAAGTCATAAAGTCTTGTTTATTAAACAATAATCGAAATATAAAGAAATGTGTTGTAATTTTTTATACTTACAAAGAAGAAAAATAAAATAACTACAAAATCAAATTCAATATATTGTTAATAAGAGAAATAAATGTACAAATACAATTCACAAACTATAAACAAATCATAAATCTCTATATACATCATTGGAATGAAAGAATGAATTTTATGATAAAAATTATATAGAAATAGTCATTATATTATCATACTGTTAATAATAGAAGTTATTTGAAAAAAATATTACACGGTTTTTATTTATAGATGATTTAGATAAACTTTGTAAGGATGTGATCGAATTAATTATGATGTCAGTTTTTGTCTAAATCTGATTATTAAATTTGAATATTAGAGTGTGTAAGTTTCAGTTTAATTTAAATATTCATATTTTGTCAAATTTGGTTACGAAATAAATCTGAATATTAAATTTGAATATTAAAGTGTGTAAGTTTCGGTTTAATTCAAATATTCATATTTTGTCAAATTTGGTTACGAAATGATTTATAGATGAAAAATGAATATGTCTTTTTAGTTAAAAAAATAGTATAACTTAAAAATAGCTTGTGACGACACGAATTCATACCGAACAAATTTGATACTCTTTTAAAATTTACACAACACGTTTCGAAACCTAATCGTGTGTCTGTGGATAGGGACCCAGGTCCATCTGTAGGAGTGGTTGGGGATGTATCCCTTTTGGAACGGGTTTTCTCCCTTCCCATTCAAATGGTTAAGAGCATCCCCCCCAAGTTGTCGTTTGGCGTTTGCTCAGACTTTTGCGTGCGCTTTACGCAAGGTAGTGGATTCACCAGGCTCGATTGAGAATTGGGTCAAATTACTAATGTTGTCGCGTTGTACTTTAAGGGTGGTGAAACCTTCCACTAGGCAGGAACACAGGTCAGGGAATCGAAAGTCTTTGCTATGTAGTAGCATTCAGCAAGCACTTGCGGTGTGGAAAGATGGATCTGGTTTTGCTGACTTGGTTCTTTCTCTCTTTGATAACGTGGGGGGAAGAACTTTTTCTAAAAGAGAGGTGGGAGGGGAGGAGGGTTATGAAAAAAGTCTCAATATTAAACAATGTCTCAGGAAAGTCAGGGATGGTCATTTCACAGCTGCAGTCAAGGTATTATGCTCAAGTGGGGTTGCCCCTCTCGGAGATTCAACCATGAAATCCCTCATTGATAAACACCCAGTGGTGCCGCCTCCGTCCTTGCCTTCTAGCTCTGTCACCCTGCCTACTCTCTCTGTGGATGGGGACTGTGTGCTTAGATGTATCCGATCATTTCCTAAAGGGACCTCATGCGGGATAGACGGGATGCGGGCGCAACACTTGTTGGACGCTCTTAGTGGTGAGGGATCAGTGACTTCCATGGGTTTGCTCTCAACCATCACTAAAGTCGTCAACTTATGGCTAGGGGGTTTGTGCCCCAAGGTGCTCGCTGAGTTTATTGCTTCGGCCCCCCTTACCCCTTTATTAAAGCCGGATAATGGAATTCGGCCCATTGCTGTGGGGGCTATCTGGCGTAGGTTGGTTTCTAAAGTGGCTATGAAGATGGTTGGGAAGGAAATGACTCAGTATTTAGGGGACTTTCAGTTTGGGGTAGGGACCCCTAATGGGGCAGAGGCGGTGCTTCACAGCGCGAACCGGTTTCTTAACTCCTTTCACGCGGACGGTTCTTTAGCTATGCTTACCGTGGACTTCTCCAACGCCTTCAATATGGTCGACCGCACAACCCTTCTCCGGGAGGTTCATCTTCATTGCCCGTCTATCTATCTATGGGTCCAGTTACTTTATACCTAGTCGGCTAGGTTGTACGTTGGTGATGACTGTATAGGGGCTACTACTGGGGTTCAGTAGGGAGACCCCCTTGGGCCCCTCTTCTTTGCCTTAGCCTTACACCCTCTTGTTCTCCGGGTACAAAATGACTGTAACCTCCCATTTCATGCTTGGTACTTGGATGATGGGACTATTATTGGTGGTGCCAACGAAGTTGTTAAAGCCCTAGACATTATCAGCTCGGAAGGGCCATCATTGGGGCTTCAACTTAATATTAAGAAAACCGAGGTTTTTTGGCCAACGTGTAATGGAGTGAAAGTTAAAGATGGGCTTTTCCCTAGTGGGATTGGTAGACCAGAGAGAGGGGTAAAGCTCCTTGGAGGGGCTGTTAGTCGAGATCCCTACTTTATTAAGGAGTTGGCGAGGCGGAGAGCATCTCGTGCGGTTGATCTTATGAAACTCTTACCTTGCCTTAGGGATCCCCATATCGAACTCCTCCTGCTTAGGTCTTGCATGGGGGTTGCTAAGTTGCTTTTTGGGTTACGAACATACCACCCCCATATGATGGATGACGCGGTATCCTGTTTTGATAAGGGGCTTCGAGAAGCCATCGAAGACATAGTTGTATGTGGAGGCCCATTCTTTGGTGATCTTCAGTGGCGACTTGCATCTTTACCGATGCGCTTGGGGGGTTTAGGCCTTCTTTAGGCTCATGATGTTGGGGTTTACGCTTTTGAAGCGTCGAGGGCTCAGTCTTGGAAGCTGCAGAATCACATCTTAAGGAATAGCGGAGTTGTCGACCTGGATTCAGACTACGCGCATGCCCTGGAACGCCTAAATGGCGCTCTCCCAGACTTTGACACTGGCTGTTTCTCTAATAAGGACACCGCCCCACCAAAGCCTCAAAAAACTTTGGCGAATGCCCTTTTTGGCAAAATCGCTTATAGCCTGGGAGAAGTTTTTGGATTGTCCCCCCGACAGAAGGCGGTTATTGAATGCTTACAAGGTCCTCATGCCCAAGATTTTCTGACCGTTATCCCGATTGATGGCTTGGGCCAAAGCATGTCTGCGGTCGAGTATAGGGCCATTCTTAAGTACCGTTTGATGGTTCCAATGTACCCAGAAGACGAAACATGTCCGATCTGCCGTAAGGCTTGCCTGGATAAATTCGGAGAGCATGCGGTTCATTGCAAGGAGATGTCTGGGTTCAAATACCGACATGATTGGGTGCGGGACGTTCTTTGGGACATCATAAGGCGAGCTGGGATATCAGCTAAAAAGGAAGCCCCCGTAAACTTCCTTACAGTCCCCACGGAAGGGAGATCCACTCTACGACTGGCAGATTTGCTCGTCTTTGGTTGGGCCAGGGGAAAACACGCTTGTGTTGACTTCACAGGGGTATCTTCTTTAGGTGGTTTGAGGGATAATGGGTTTGTAGCTGGGCAAGCAATGAAAAGGGCTGAAACGAAGAAGGTGGAGAAACATGCTAAAGCCTGTGAAGAGAACCAACATGTTTTTGTTCCTCTGGCTTTTGATACCTTTGACTCCTTGGCATCGGAAGCTATCCGTTTCCTAACCAGGGTCCAACGGGTTGTGCATAACAATGTGTCGAATCCAAAGGGGCAGGGGTATATCTTTAGCAGGTTAGGGTTTGCAATTCAGAAAGGGGTGGCGGCGCAGCTTGTTGCCCGCCTACCTGCTATGTTGATGTAATATCTATGTTTCTTTATAATATGATATTCAATTTTATGTTTCGAAATAATTACAAAATATTAAAAAAATGGTTAATTAGTCAACTTCAAAAAATTATGGAAATGTTTTTTATTTTTGAAACATCGATATCGGGAGGTTTATTTTAGAATTTAATTTTGACATTTAGATATAATAAAAATAGTTAAATATAAAAAAATGGAAAGTTTGTTGATATAGAAGATTATGGAAAGCTTTAAAAGTTTGTGTTTAATTTGTAAAATTCCGTATTAATCGGGTTTAATTATGTTATGACTATTAACCATAAATTAAGCAATTATAGTGACTATTTAAAATTTGAAATTAAAATATAAATTCGAAATAATTTATATAAATTTCGTATTTAAGCAACAACTTATTATATTTTTAGTAACTTAAAAGTAACTTATAATGATGATTCTAATTTGAATTTCGAATAGAAGATTGAAATTATTAATTTGGGGGTTTATTTTTAGACATTAATTTTAACATTTAGGCGTAATTAAAAATGATCAAATATAAACAAATGGAAAGTTGGTTGACATTGAAAAATATGAAAAAATTTAAAAGTTAGTTAGTAATTAGTCAAATTTCTTATTTAATCGGAAATAAATATGTTATGAATGTTAATTATTTATTAATTAAGAATATTAAGCAACAAAGATAATACTAATATTTTGGTCAAGCTACGTATTTGAAATCATTAATGCTGAAATTCGGTAATAATGCTGGAACATATTTTAGGCATCAAAAAAGCTATAAATTTATACGTATTTAATCTTATTAATTTTGTCATCAATATTAAGCAGAATTTAAATAACAAAGACTTGTATTTAAGTAAGATTTTAAAGAAAAGTCAAATGACTGTCTTCATTTAAAATTTAAATATCAACTGAAATCATTAATTTTATTTAAAAAGGTAATTCGGTAAAACAAATGGAAAAAGTTTTATGTAAAAAGTTTATTAAAAAAAAAGAATGACAAACACTTTTAAAATTGATAGAAATTTTCAATAACATCCACACATGTTAACAATCAAAACATGTTTACAATTAATAGAAATAGGATAGTACCCGTGTTACCCACGGGTGTAACATATTTAAAATGTAATATACATGTAACATCATATAAATTTATTGAAATGCAAATGTCGTATTTATAAATTATTATAATCTTACATTAATTATAAATTTGAATAATTTAAGAATCAAAAGGGTTTTATTTTAACTAATAATTTGACATAATTAACATTGATAATATAATCTTGAATTCGAATTCAAACTCAAATAGAATCCTGCAACAATTAATTGGTACTTTAATGCGAGATTTTACAATTAATGCGAGATTGGAAAACTTGGAAAGAATTTTGAGATTGGAAAACTTTTAATGCGAGATTTTTAACTTCAAAATGGAATAATTAAAATAACAATTCAAAATTAACAAACTTTAACATTGTATTATGGCGATACTGCAAAAAAATAACAAACAAATACAAGAAAATATCAATACTTTACAAATTAAAAACCAAGAGAAATTAGAAAACGGTTTAACTAAAATACAATCATAATGACAAAAACAACACAATCAATCTACTCAATCAAATACTGTTTCCATGCAATTAGCCAATCTACCAAGTTAGGCAGCCATAAACTGAAATTATTTAGAATAAATAAATGTTAGATATACTGAACTATTAAAAAACAAATCGGTAAGAATTATCAATGGATGTAATCAGAATAATTATCATAATAATTCCGATAAGGAAATAAATCAACAATATTTTCGTATATCTCAAAACCTTCAACATGTCAATTGAATCATGGAGTTTGATGTAGAACCTATATAGATTATAGTAAAATTAGATTACAATTAGAAAGAATACAAAAAACAAAGTGGAAAGAAATTGAAATGACAATGAAAATAACCTGAAAGTTATAAAACAACCATTGTTATAGGTATAAGACATTACCGGAAAAACTTAACGGAAAAATTTACCGGAAAAATGTAAATACGTCCACATATTAGCTTCCTCGCCGTTTTGATTTACAACCTAAACTGATTTTAATAAAATCAGTTGACAATGAAAATAAAGATAAAAAGGTTAGAGGAAACAATAACCGGAAGAAAATATAATGTTGCCGGAAATACATATATCAAAAATCAGAAGTTTATTATAAAATATAAATTTATCGGAAAACGATTAATACATATCTAGATCTAGAGTAGCCGAAATATATGAGAGAGTGAAAAGAGATCCGGCTAATGGAGAAAGAGAGAAAAATATGTTTAGGGTGAAAAACTATGAATTATTAAGGTTTAAATATAGGGTGTTTGGTCAACATGACACGTGGCAGCCTAATAGAGAATATGTGAATGGAAAGTTGCTGACTGGATTGTACATGTGGATAGCCTAGAAGAAGGCCATGTGTACAATTGTATTGCTTTAATAGTATTTAAAGATTGTTCATAATACAATTTATTAGTGTATCTTGATCTTCTTGCCTTAATTCTCGTTATAAACTTGGAATTTATTAGTGTATCTTGATCTTCTTGCTTAATCGAGCTCCACCGACAATGTGAATTAGGAAATTAGTATCTCGTCAATACAAATTGGCTTTATACTAACTCGTCATTAGGCATAAATGATATTATTCATCTAGAGATCAATATAATGCAATTAAATTCGTCTGAACCATCCTTATTCCGTCGCCAATAAAACCCCTACAGTTTATTAATAATATCGATCTTATAGTATCGGTTATTCTTCTTATTCTAGCTGTATGCATGATGGTTGGTTAATTTGTATATGCTTTAGTTCGTTTATTTATTAGTTTTAACCATTTATTTTAGGAACTTCGATACTTCATACGTGTATTGTTGTATTTAAGGTCACAGGTCTTAAATTACTTAATTTGGACCTGCTGATGCATGTATTGAAGACCAGGGATGTCCGGCACACAAAACGAGAAATATTCATGAAGTTTGCTGGAACAAGACCCATCGCGATACACGATGGGCTTGCTTGAGGACCCATCGTTTATCGCGATGGGAGGTTTAATGAAGTTGACTTCTGGTCCATTGCGATATGCGATAGACCAGTGAAGACTACATCGCGTATCGCGATGGGGTGTGCAGACGGGCTGTTAGGGTTTAATATCAAATTTTCGTCATTCACGACCCTAACTTTGTTTTTATAAAAGAGGGCGATTACCAGAGCTTGAGGCAACTGATTCCATCATTCCAGACTGTGCCAAGACCATATACATGATCCATATCATAATTATTGACGATTCGATGATTTCAAGGCTCGGCTAATCTCCTAGAATCTCACCCGGGAATGTATAGTTTGTAACTCTTTCAGTTTTCTCATGTGACTAAGAACACTTACGTATAATTGTTTATGGTTGATATATGATTATTGATGTTTAGTATTTATGTGTGTTCAATCGGTTTAGGTTTACGTTGATCTGAACGATTCGTTACCAGTTACTATAATAATTGATCATATGACTATTTGATTAGATTGAATACGATAAAACATATGATTGCCCTTAACTGAGTCACACTGGCAGGGACTGTTTGATAACCAGGGTCGTGTGTAAAGAGATTGTTGATGTCTAAGGTTTTGTCTGATTGATCAGTCGGTAGTTAACCTTTAATAATTCATCTGTTAGATTGTGTGAGATCACTGTAGGTTGCTTACTTGAAGTCCCGGGTGTGATTTGCTTTTGTTAATTGATTGAAACTTGTTTACTTGTTTGTCTGTTTAATTCTAAATTCAAACTATTGCTTGTGTGATCAGCACTAAAATCTGTCGCTTCATAATATTAAAATTGTTTACACGAATTGCATTGACTACATACTCATGGTGGATACGATACCTTAATTACCCTATCTTCTTAGGTTATTTTGGTTTTTTGCGTAACTCGAACGACGGTCACCAAAATGGCGTTGTTGCCGGGGAGTTAGTGCGTTTAGTGTTTTTCGTGTTATTTGATTTTTGTGTTTAATTTTAGTTTTAGTCTTAATTTTTGTTTTCAGTTTTTAGTTTAAATTTTATTTTTCTATTTTACGCGAGGTGTGTTGTTTATGCAGATAACAAGTTTATGCACACCCGCCACTCGGGCAGGCAGTCAACGTTAATTTTCGAGCCCGAAATTAAGAGAGTAGCTCGACAGAACCGAGCCCATAACAGAAATTCAGAGATGGAAGATCAGAACCAAAACCAAAACCAGATGCAGAATGAAAACCAGAACAAAGACCCTCTCCCAGAAAATAACGCATTTCACCTGGACAACATACCTCCACCACTAAACTTCAGTAACCAAAACGACTAGAATAACTCAGCTCGCGCTTCTAGAACCCGAAGCCGAAACCGAAACCGAAACCAAAACTTTGACCAGGCCGAACCATCAGTCCCACATAGCACCCCTAACCGTAGAGTTCGGCTTAACCTTGATGATGCTGTTACTAGCATTCTGACAGAGGATGAATAATAGGGGGAAGAAAATAATGTGAACCAGGATTTGGAAGTTGAGGAAGAGGTTAATTGATGGGTTAGAAGGAATCGGGCAGTTGAGCCCGAGAACGAGGGTTTTGAGATGGAAAATGAGGGAAATCAGAATTGGGATGAAGTAGTGGAAGAGCCAGTGAATCAGAGATGGGCTGAAGCGGTTAACAGAAATGGTCTGGTTCGAAAAGAGTGAATCGGGCGGAACGGCCCGAAACAGTTCGAGGTATTTAGGTGAACAGGGGCGGTTCGGTAAATCCTTGGGGGCAAAGGAGTAATTTTGTGGCCCCGGTTCAGGGTGTTAACAGTCGGTTCAAACCGGCTATCTCCGATGGAGCATCCCCATTGGTCCCACAGGAACGAGTGCCGGGATAGCAAACTTTAAGTCCCGGCTGTCATACATTAACATTGCTCCACATTTTCACGGGATGGCTTCTGAGGACCCGTATTCTCACTTGTCCGATTTTTCGGCTATTTGCGGGTCGATTGGTGATGGTACCTATGATCAGGATGAGGTTCGGTTGCGGTTATTCCAGTTTTCCCTAAAAGACAAAGCAAAACACTAGCTTAACTAGCTACCGATGCACAATATCAGAAATTGGGCCGAGATACAGCAGGTGTTTCTGAATGAGTATTATTCGCAGTCGAGGAAGAGCGAGGCCCGAATGGAAATCGCCACTTTTCACAGTTGTCGGGCGTGTTATTTCATGAAGCATTCACCAGGTTTAAAGAGATGATAAAAAATGCCCACATCACCAGATTGAATTGTGGGAATTGGTGAAATGTTTTGTAGATGGGTTGACATACGAGGACCGAATGCATCTAAAAGCCTCGTGTAATGGTCAGTTGCTGAATCAGTCTGAGGAAGATGATTGGGATTTCTTAGAGTTTATGTGTGAAGATTCCAAGGCAGAAGCAGCAGCTGAAAGACGAAGACATGGTACTTCCTCCAGGTGAGTTAACTCCGTCACTAGTAAGTCTGAATGAATTGCTAAGTTAGAACATATTGGCTGGGTACAGAAAGGGTAAGAAGAAGGAAGTCGGGAAAGTTGGAGTAAAGTTCCCGGTTTGTGATGATTGTGGTGAACTTGGGGGGGGGGCATAAGGCAGAAAATTGCCCCAAATTCTATTATGACGAGGAGGATGATACTGAAGAGGTTAATTATGCTTACGGGGTTCCAAGGGCCAAGGGTTCAATTCAAACATTTACCACCCGGGCCCGAGGAATCACCCGAACTTTCGTTACGGGAAAGCGTCTACACAGTTGAACCCGAATTTTCAGGGAACGAGCCAGAACAGGTCGTAAGGTAATTACCGCCAGGACGGTTATCATCAGGGCTCGTATAATCAGCATCGGGGGTATAACATAGGGTAACCGGGGTGGAAATTCTTCGGGTAACCAGGACCAGCAGAGGGGGTCCTTGGAAAATGCATATGATTCGGTACACACAAAGTTGGATGCGTTGATGAAGGTTATGACAGGTCAGAAGGCCGAAACGAAGCAACAGTTCGAGTTACGGGATAAGTCATCAGAGGCAATGATGAAGCAGATCGGTCAGCTCGCTGCAGACATAGCTAAGTTACAGAAGAATGCGGGCCAACTCCCGAGTGACACCACAGTCAACCCGAACCATCACAGCCCGAGTTCGAAAAAGCACGTCAACCAGGTAAGTATTTTATGTAGTGGTAAAAAGTATGATAATAAGGTTGGGGTTCCACCACCATTGGTTGAGGGGGTGGTAGAAGATATTGATGAAAATCTCGTTAGTGATGACGAGCCGGAACCGGAAAAATTAACTGAACCTAATAAAAGTGAAACTAATATTAACAAACCGGTTCCGAGGGATGACACCAACAACTCTAAGGACAAGGAGAAGGTGAAAACCGTCCGCTATCCCGATGCTTTGTTGGCGCCATTGAAGGCGAAGATGGCATCAAAAAGAGGCCCGCAGCAAGAGGAAATGTGGGAAACGTTTAAACTAGTCAAAATTAATATCCCTCTTTTAGATGCCATAAAACAAATTCCCGCCTATGCTAAGTATTTTAAAGAGTTGTGCACATAGAAAATGAGTCATAGTAGTCCTAAAAAGATCGATTTTACTGATAACGTGAGTGCAATTCTTTCGGGTGCTCTTCCACCCAAGCTACAAGATCCGGGAACGCCCATTATACCCATTCAAGTGGTTGATTTTAAAATGACTCGGGCGCTTCTCGATCTTGGAGCTAGCATCAGTATTCTCCCGGGAAGTATATACGATCAGTATGACTATGGCCCGCTTCGGAAAGCTGCCACCAGGGTTGTCTTGGCTGACCAGACACCGAAACTGCCCCGAGGATACTGACTGACGTTATTGTCAAGGTGGAAGACTTTTATTTTCCAGTTGACGTTTTGGTCCTTGATTACGTTTCGGGTGAAAGGACCAAACAACCTATGGTTATCCTCGGTAGACCATTTTTGGCCACCGCAAATGCCAACATTAATTGTAGAAATGGTACTGTTGACAAGACATTCGGTAACCGTAAGTCGAGGATTAATGTTTTCACAAGCAGAGATAATTCTCCGGTCGATGACGACTGCTTTATGGCTGATGTCATTGACGTGTGCATCCAGCTATACGACTCTGTCGTCAGCACGTATGGCACAGCGGAGACGTGTTTTTTGTTTGACAGGTTACAGGTGGAAACATACAAGTTGTTGGAAGAGGAGGAGAAACAGATGGATATCATAGTTTTGCGAGGAGACCGTCCACCATGGTCAGTTAAGGTGGAACCACTTCCCGAGAAGATCAATACCGGGTTGAAACCGTCAATGCTGGAAGCACCGAAAGTCGAGCTGAAGGAGCTCCCAAAGCATTTAAAATATGCTTTCCTCGGTAAGAATAATACTTTGCCTGTTATTATAGCTTCTAATTTATCTATTGAACAGGAAAATGCTTTGATGGCGGTGCTGGTTGCGAACAAGGAAGCAATCGGTGGATGATTGCGGATTTGAAGGGAATCAACCCCTTAATTGTGATGCACAAGTTTTTAACAGATCCGGCTGTCAAACCCGCACACGACGCTCAACGGAGGTTGAACCCAAACATGAGGGAAGTGGTGAAGAAAGAAGTGCTGAAGTGGTTGGATGCTGGAATTATCTTTGCCATATTAGACAGCACGTGGGTGAGCCCGACACAGACAGTACCGAAAAAGGCGGGCATCCAAGTCGTCAAGGACGACTCAGGTAACGAGGTCGCCACCCGGCCGGTAACCAGGTGGCGCATTTGTATTGATTATCCTAAACTGAACGCGGCAACCTCGAAAGATCACTTTCTGCTTCCGTTTGTTGATCAAATTGTCGAAAAGCTATCTGGTAAGAAATTTTATTGTTTTTTAGACGGTTATTCCGGGTATAGACAGATAGTTATTCATCCGGAGGATCAGGAGAAGACTACGTTTACGTGCCCGTATGGCACATTCGCATTTAGGCGAATGCCATTCGGGCTATGTAACACCTCCGCCACCTTTCAAAGGTTCATGATGAGTATCTTTTCCGATATGTTGGGGGAGTCTTTAGAAATTTTCATGGATGATTTTTCGATTTTCGGCACATCTTTCGAGTCATGTTTAAATCAACTCGAAAGAGTTTTGAAAAGATGTGTCGAAATGAACTTGGTTCTTAGTTGGGAAAAGAGCCATCTTATGGTCCAAGAGGGATTGTTTTGGGCCATGTTGTATCGAGTCGTCGGATTGAGGTGGACCGGGCTAAGGTTCAAGTTATTTCTACTCTACCTCATCCCACAAATGTCAAAGGCATTAGATCGTGTTTGGGGCATGCCGTGTTTTATAGACGGTTTATTAAGGGTTTTAGTGATATTACCAAACCCTTATATAATTTATTACTTAAGGATGCCCCGTTTGACTTTAATGATGAATGTGCTAAGGCCTTTGACATTTTGAAGTTGAAATTAGTTGAGGCCCCGATCTTGCAATCACCCGATTGGAGTTTACCTTTTGAAATAATGTGTGATGCAATTGATTATGCGGTCGGGGCTTTTTTGGGACAACAAGTTGACAAGAGGCCCGTTGCCATATACTATGCAAGTAAAACTCTCTCGGATGCGCAATTGAATTACACAACAACCGAGAAAGATTTACTAGCAATAGTATATGCTCTAAATAAATTCAGGTCATATATTTGGGGAAGTAAAGTAATCATTTATTCTGACCACTCTGCAGTTAGGTACATGATGGATAAGAATGATGCAAAACCGAGGCTTATCAGATGGGTTTTGCTGCTGCAGGAATTTGATCTAGAGATTCGGGACAAGAAAGGAAGTGAAATGTTGTTGAAGATCACTTGTCACGAATTATGGTGGAATATGGGAACACAGACGGGCCCATTAACGAGTCCTTCCCGGATGAGCACATCTTGGCAGCCTCATAAAATCCCTGGTTTTCTCATATTGTTAACTTTAAAGTTGCAGGTGATATCCCGGAGCATTGGCCAAGGAGAAAGAAGAAACAGTTGATGTCCCAAGCTAAACAGTACATTTGGGATGATCCAGACTTGTTCAAGATTGGTGCAGATCAGATGATCAGACGATGCATACCCAAGGAGGATGTCAGATCAGTGTTGGAACACGCACATTCGTCTGCGTGTGGTGGTAATTTAGTGGCCAGAAAACGGCTCGAAAAGTCCTAACGAGTGGTTTCTTTTGGCCATCATTATTTAAGGATGATCACGAGTTTGCGACACACAGTTTAAAGTGTCAACAACTCGGGAGCATTTCTAAGAGGGATGAGATGCCCTTGAACCTGATCCTTGTAGTTGATATTTTTGATGTTTGGGGGATCGATTTCATGGGTCCATTCTTGAACTCACACATTAATTTGTACATCCTAGTGGTCGTCGACTATGTTTCTAAATGGGTTGAAGTAATAGGCACTAGGACGAATGATCAAATAGTCGTTTGCAATTTTTTCGAAGTAACATATTCTCGAGATTTGGAGTTCCCCGAAGCATCATAAGTGATGGGGGATCACATTTTAAAAATTTTAAATTTGGTAAATTGCTTAAACGATATGGTGTTTATCATAGGATTGCAACTCCTTACCATCCAAAAACGAGTGGACAAGTTGAGGTTTACAATAGGCAAATCAAACAGATTTTACAGAAAACCGTTCGGACGGACCGAAAGGATTGGTCAACTAAGTTGACCGACGCTCTATGGGCCTACCGAACTGCATATAAAACGCCAATTGGAACCACTCCTTATAGAATTGTGTATTGAAAGGATTGCCATTTACTGGCTGAAATTGCACTAAGAGCGTTTTGGGCTACTAAATATGTTAATATGAATTATGATGATGCAGGTAAGATGAGGAAGTTGGCTTTGTGCGAGATTGAGGAGTTGAGAGACGAGGTATACGATTGTGCGTCCGCTTACAAGGTAAATTTGAAGAAAGTTCACGATGCTAACATTCGGTTGAAGAAATTTGAAGTTGGTCAAAGAGTTTGGCTATACAACACAAGAATAAAGCTCTTCCCGGGTAAGTGGAAAAGTTAGTGGACGGGCCCATATTCGGTTGGTAGAGTTGGAAATCATGGTCAGTACGAGATTGAGGATTTCGATTATAATTTGAGGCAAGTGGTAAATGGCTATAGATTGAAGCCATATTTGGAGATGAAAGATATACACGAGATGGATGAGGAATCGGTGAGTTTCATTGTGTCTTCACCGGTTTATGAAGACAATTGAGTTCGAGGCACTGTCGAGCTGTAGACTTTAAATTCAGCGCTTACGGGAGGCAACCCGGGGTTTGTAAGTGTCTGTCCAGTTTGTTTTCATTTTGTTGAGTCTTATACTTAGTGTCGTCTCGAGTTTTGTGAAGCAAACGCCATGTATGGGGAAGCTTGTAGGAAGATTTGGAACTCAAGAAGTTCGATAAGAATTTGATCGATTACACGTCTTTCCAGGTATGTAATGTGAGTTTTGTAACGATTTCGACGAAACCAGGGATACCCTAACCGGTAGACAATAGTTACGTTATATTTAATGTCGGGTACATGGATTACCATAGTAATTATACGAGAATACATGGTTCACTGTATTGATTGTACGTGATTATATAACCTATCGTATTGAGCATGTGATTAATCGATCGATAGTTATTGAAACCCGAACGAATCAAGGGTTCAATTATAGACGATATCTATGATAGTTAGCGATGTTTACGAAGTAGTAAAGCTTCGGGATAAGTGAATTAAAGCACAGAAAAAGAATTTCGATTTAATGGTACGTCGGTGCGTTAAACGAAACCTTTAATACCAAACCGAGCAAGAGACGATCGATCAATCCGAAAAAGATGCGCGATTATTAATAATATGATGTTTTAAGTTAATAAATGTCATGGTTTAAGTTTTTTAAAGTTTTTAAATCGGTTTTATATAAACTTCATTTTTAGGCCGAAAACGACCGTTTTAGCCTCGTTTTAAGTCGAATTAAACATTTAACCGAAAAACGAAATGAACCAGATTATCCAAAACATTATCCAGATTGCCGAAATCTGAATGAGTGGCCAAGAATGGAGAGGTGGGTCCCACCCCACCCCCTTTACCCATCCGATCGGACCAAGGGATAATCCCTTAGCCCCTCATTTCTTTTTTTACATCAAACATATCAACATTCAAGAATTCTCTCCATTTTATGATCCATAAACCTGAGATTTTAGCAAGAAAACCGAGGTAAAAGTCGAGTTATTTACGTTTCCATCATCGTTTCTTGAGTTTGTTTGCAAGAAAATGAGGTTTCAAAGATGAAAACCGATTCTTGCATGATCAAGTGATGTATACGGGTTATACAAGGGATCTTGGTCCAAGAAAGGAGTTAAACGAATCAAAAACGAATTTTTACGATTCAAACTTTAGTTTTGAAACAATAACCGAAACTATAGTGTAAGAGGCTTGATTGTGAGTGTAACTTGCTTGGTATTGTGGTATGTTGGTTGTAGGTTCTGTATTTAGTGGTAGATAAGGCGGAAAGACGAGTTTGTAGCTTGTAGTGGCGGAAAACAAAAGGTATATTCGGTTTATGTTCGGTTATGGAATTTTGGACAGATTGTGGATGGTTTAGAGTTGGGTCATGAAATTTTACAGGGATGATCTACACATGAAAATATGAGTTCTGTGAATTTTTGGTAATTTTTGGACAAAGGATGAATATTTGGTGAATTTAATGCTCGGTTTTGGCCAAAAATGGTGAAAAATAGTTAAATATCATGGAAAATTCTGGAAAATTGCAGATAATCTTTTTATAACATGTAAAAGTCACACATAAAATTTTAAGTCAGTTGGAGAAGTCTAAGTAGGCTTTCCGGTTAAACGAGTTCTAGGGCTTTCTAGGTCGGTTTTAGTGAAAATGGCATGTAAAGAGAGATTTTGGTTCTGGAAAAATTACAGGGGACTATGTGGATGGCAGGGGTCATCCAGGAAAAATTTGGGATTTTTCTAAGGTCGTTTGGTATTTACGACATATTTAGTGTTTAAATGGTGTTTAAAAATAGATAAATAAATTTTAAATATAAAAATTAATTCTGGAAATATTTTTATAAATTTCCCCACTGTCAAAATGTTATTTGTACAAAATCTCAAGATCCGAGGATGAACGGATATTTATTTGGAATAAAAGTGAACTTTTATAATATAAAACGCGTAAACCAGTAAAGTTCGGGTAGACGAGCTGACTGGTGTATAAAAACCCTAAAAATGAACTATTTTCATATAACTGAGTTAAACAAGTAAAAATAAATTATCCGAAAATAATTCGGATGATTTGGGTAATTTTAAACGATAAAACAGTTTCCGATGCACTAAAGACGGAAACGGGTCCCGCGGCCAATCGGGGCGTCTAAACCGAGCTCTAATTTCACAACTTTAATTAAATTATCAGTCAACCACTCTTTTCGGGTCGTGTGTGACCAAACTCATTTTTGAAACGTAAAAACGGATAACCGTGCTAGGCACGCAAAACGGGAAAAACGACTAATAGAAATTTGACTAGTGAACTCTAAACGATATCACAATCTGAGTCCGGAGAAGTGTTTCTGGGTTAACATTGCCCCCGGAACGGGTACAGTACTGGGTTAACAGTGTCCCCAGATGTACCGGTTGATACGGTTAAAGATTATATAAACAATAATTGTATAATATCGATCGTAGGGATTATAATACAAATTGGACGTGTTAACTGATATTGATTGTTGTTACCTGCTTGCATGTGCTAAGGTGAGTTTCACGAGCCCCTTTTTCTGAATTGTTTTTAAATATTTTCCCGGGGCGGAAGCATGTTACTACTGAAATGTTTAAGTACATACTGAACGCATGGACTTGCGTGTATTTATATATATTTTATTGTACGAGAATCGTACGGAAATGTACTAAGATGGTAATTGTCTGAGTTTCTAACATTCTAAGGCCCCGGAACACGAGTGATTAACTGAAAGCCGGTAGAGTGTGGATAGTACTATTGGTCTGACAAACCCAACTGGTCCGGCATGGATTTGCTGATGTTTCCCAGCCAGTTGCACATGTTTATTTTGTTGTTATATATATTTTGCTATGTAATGTTAGACATAGCGGTTTGGGGCAGGTCCGTGGGCGGAGTATGCCACGGGGGTTGTGTGTGGATAGTCAGAGGTTTCACTTGTGGGCTCAGCATAATTACATCGATAATATTATATTTTGATAATGATTTATCATGGTTTACACGAATTGTGAAACTCACCAACTATTCGTAGTTGACCCGTTTTCTCACATGCTTTTTAGGTACGATTAAGATGAAGTGATTGCTTACGTGCTAAGTGCTTGATGTGTGTAAGATTTGAGTGCGGGATGTTAGGATATATTATATTAAATAGAATTATGTATCGTATTGTATGATGTGTGTATCACCTAGACGGTAATGAAATATGAGATAATGTAATTTGAAGTATATTAATGTATTCAGTTTTCTTTATAAACAATGTGGTTGATATCAGAGGTGTCTGTTGCATCCCGTTTACGTTTCCGCTGCGGTTACGGGGTGTTACAGAAGTTGGTATCAGAGCCATTGGTTATAAAGATTTAGGATGTCTTTAAAAGATACCTAAAATATAACCAGTAGCTCAAGTATTATAGGATCTGAATATCAACTAAAAATTTATAGTGACGAGATCTGGATGAACTTGGATGGACAAGTGAGTTATTATGGTCCGGAACATAATAACAGACTTGTCCGCACGAGGGAATTCAGGGGAAGTCACGGGGTACGTTAATAGGTAAAAATGGCAACATATGTGTAAAGTATATAATATTATTTATACGTGCTAATGTGTGTATATATATATGTACATATCTTGTGGGTACATGTATTGAGAAATAGGACCCGGATAGGGAACCGGGGGATGAAATAATAAAAGTACTGAGGATGCTGAAAATTTCTAGAGCATCGGTTGATGATAAGTCTGACTTATCGGGCCATAGTTATGATAGTACCAAGTTAGATCTCCCGTTTGATATTAACCAGAAATATCTAGTAACCGTCACTCCCAACCAAAATTAATAAATCCCTTACCCTACCAATACCAGTACCGTATATCTTAATAAACCCCTATGCTCACCCGAACCGCCGACCCTCACGTACGGACGGACCTGTACCTGAACCCATTCTTATTCCATTAAAGTAAATAAATAAATAAATAAAATAAATAATAATAATAATAAATTTGATAATAAATGAGCAGATAAAAATAATATATAGAAATATATATGTGTATTTCTCACTCTCAAACATATGAGACATACCACCTCCAGGTCGAGAATTACCGATTTTAGCAAACCTAGAACGCCTGAGGACATTGACTGAGCAAGTGATAGAGTTTCCCATAATAGTAATTGATAATATTTGAAGGCAACATGGGTTGCGCGATTACCTTGAACCTTGCAACTCCCTATGTTATCCTTACATCTGTTAGATGCCTATACCCGTGTATACTCGAATAGAATGATTACCCATACACAAAGAGGTGTTGGAATCATTATAACATAGTTGGTTGTTCGTTCGTAGGTGGTATACCGTGTATGCCGAATATACGAATGGACACGGATATTATAACTCCGTGGTACGTAATCGTTTGGTGCTCACGGTGAGCATGTATCGGTTATGCTGACATGCAGAAGGATATTGAAATCAAGCATATTAAACATTAATCTTTGTTGAGAAAGATCTATATGTCAGTTGGTGGCAAGGATTATGAAACATATTTGAACGTTAACCGACATCAGGTTAAGTCCATATGTTATTATATTTGTGGGACATATATACTAGATACTGGTATGTGTATTATGTATGATAATATTTGGTGTGTATGTGTACCTGCTGTTATGATTGAGCTGGTAACGAGTTATACGGTGAGATTAGTATTGATTACTGCGTACGGGATGGGTACGGCAGAATGACATAAAAAGAGTAACTCCAATGATGGAGATTGATATGATCCAGTTGATTGCTCAAAGATAGCAGATGATGATACCGAATGTCGTATCACAGATCACTGCTAGTGTTGATGCAAATGTGATCGCTGAATTATAGATCGAGCAAGCACATGAATATGAATATTTCAATTCTTAGAGTTATTACTAAGAGTGATAATGTCCCACCGGATACTATTATGACTACAAGTATTAGTTATAAACTAAACATGAATAGTAGTCGTAATAAATTAGATTCGGTATGAAGGATATGTTTGTTGGTTGTGTTAAGGAAATTATTAATAGTTTACTGATGGTAAAGGAAGGAATAGATTAGCGAGTGGATAGAAGAGATCGAAATGGTTAAGGATATTGGTAAGAGTCTAGAACATTGTGTAGTGAAACATGCTACAGATATGTTGGTAGATTATGTTGTATCGTGATGGAACACGACGGTACAAAATTATAAGTTAGAAAGTTATTACTCAAATGATATGGTCAGAATTTAAAATTCTTGGGCTAGAGCACTTTTATTCGAGTAATTAAGTTCAGAGATTGGAAACTGAGCTATGGAAGATGGAAATGTTGTGTGCTAATCACTTAGAACACGCTAATCGTTTGAAGGAATTGTCATGTCTGGTAACATGGCTAATTACTCCTGAAACTAAGCGAAGTGAGCGCTATATTGGGGACTAACTCCATCGATAAGGAGTATAGTCAATCCTGTAAAATATACAACCTTTGGAAGGGTTGTGTCACAAGCCAGCATTGATATATTTGACTTTTTGGGAAGCAGAATGGAAGGACGTTAGGTGAGACGTCGAGTGTTAAAGAAGAGAAATGATAAAGGTATAGTGCAATATAGGCTTTTGAATAAGTAGGTATGTCCTACAACCCAGAATTGTACTAAGACTAGTTCTGGTGTGAAACATGAACCGCATGAAGGGTCCTTCCCTAAATGTGGAAAATATGGTTATCGGCGGGAAGAAGAATGTCGAGTGATAGTAGGCTACAGATGTGGTAAAGATGGACGTAATGCCCCAATTGTAGAACCAATTGAAGCCATGTGAACCGGCAACCCCCAACCCATTCGTGTACAACCACTCCGAACCCAACAGCTTCAATGACAATCCATCCAAAGAAATCAAATTATGCCAAACAGTTGTACTTGCTATGAATGTGGCAGTACAGAACGTTTCAAGAGAAATTGCCCAAAGTTGAACCAAGGTGTCGTTGGAAGACGAACCTCATGACAAGCATCACCCCCTGATCAAGCAAGGAGCCGTGCCTTTGTGAGTAATTCGAATAAAGCACGTCATGATCCAAAGATGGTATTGAGTATGTTGTAGTTTTAAACCAATAGGCTTCAGTGATACTTTTACGGTCGTCGATAGAAGTTAGTTCCTATTGACCTCCTATCATTTGGAAAGATACCGATTAGTGAAACTATAGAACCCTATAATGTAGAATCGCTAACGGTAAATCCCTAATGGTTAACTAAATTGTTTGGAATTGTCCTATTATTCTGAACGATTAACCTTTCCTTATTGACCTACGACCAGTAAAGTTAAGAGGTTTTGACGTAATAGTTAACATGGATTGGCTAACTCAAATGAAGCTGAAATCAAATATGAAAAGAAGATGATTAGAAGCTCTCTTTCGGACGATGAAGCGATTAGATACAGAGAAAAGTGTACTATTTAAAAGAAAACATATAGAAGACGTTTCGGTGTTACGTAAATATCCAGAAGTTTTCCCTGAAGAACTTCCTGAATTACCGCCAACCCGACGGGTCGAATTCAGAATCGATATAATGCCTCAAGCTGACCCTGTTGCTAAAGCACCCTACCGACTTACACCAACTGAAATGCAAGATTTATTGGATAAGGTTTTATACGACCTAGTTAGTCACCATGGGGTGCACCAGTGTTATTTGGGAAATGAAGGACGGAAGTGTTAGGATATGTATTGATTAGGGAGAATTGAATAAAGCGACGATCAAGAATAGGTATTCACTTCTTCGAAGTAAATGATCTGTTTAACCAACTGCAAGGGGCGATTTATTTTTAGAAAATTGATCTTAGATATAGTTATCACCAAATGAAAAATCCAAGAGGAGGACGTTGCAACAACAGCGTTTCGGACTCGTTACGGCCATTATGAATTCTTATTTATGCCGTTCAGGCTAACAAATGCGCCGGCAGTGTTCATGGAACTCATGAACCAAGTCTGTAAACTTTATTCTGACAAATTTGTCATAGCATTCATTGATGATATTTTGATATATTTGCAACGGAAGGAAGAGCACGAACGACGTTTAAGGAAAATGGTGGAAGTGTTAAAGCAAGAGGAGTTATACGCGAAGTTTTCGAAATGTGACATTGAATACAGAAAGCATAATCCCTTGGTCATGTTGTAAAGCAACAAGGATTTCACATAGATCCAAATGAGATAGAAACCATTAAAATTGGCAGACCCCAAGGCGCCAAAGGAAATGCGCCAATTTTTAGGACTAGCCGGAGACTATCAGCGGTTTATTGAAGAATTTTTTTTAGCATTACCCAACTCATAATCCTTTGTACGACGCAAATGTACAAATTTTATAGATGATAAGAGACCGCAGTCTCATATTCAACGAAGATGGGTCGAGTTGTTAAGCGATTATGACTGTGACATCCGTTATCACCCCGGCAAGGCTAACGTCGTAGCCGATGCCTTGAATAGGAAGATCGGGTTAAGCCATTGCGAGTGCGAGCGCTGGGAGTGATAGTCCAGTCGAACCTTTCGGACCTGATTCGAGTCGCTCAACGGGAGGCGTTGAGAGAGGAACAATTGGAAAAGGAGGAACTTTACGGCAATGAGAAGAATTTCGAACAGCGCGTGGACGAAATTCTCTACTTCCAAAAATAGGGTTTGGATACCGACCCTCCATGACCTTCGTGAATTAGTCATGGACGAAGCGCATAGATCGAAATATTCCATACATACAGGATCGGATTAGACTATTGATGATACGAATATCTGAAAGGATTTTATTAATGGCCGAGTTTGGAGAAAGATATGATTACGTATGTTGGTGAATATTTAAGTTATGCAAGAGATAAGGCTGCACACCGAAAACCCTAGGTAACGCCACAACGACAGAAAATTCGCCAATGATAGTGGGAATAGATTACAATGGATTTCGGGACGCAAATTCCCAAGGTATATCAAAGGCATGATGTAAAATTGGGTAATCGCGGATCGATTAACCAATCCTCGCCTTTCATCCCAATCCATGACGATTACCATAATGAATTCTCGCCCAAATTCCTGTTGGTGAAATGGTACCTCGTCGTGGAGTACCATTTTCAATGATCTCAGATCGAAATAGTCATCCTACTTCCATTATTGGAAGGAGGGGAAGGAAGCATCGAGAGCTTGAAGCTTTCTATGGGTGAAGTAATTAACACCAATTTGTTAAATTGAAAATGGGCGTCAATCAAGCCATAAGATTTGAATTGATTCGAGGAACAACCAATTGGATTTATAATATTTAAGATACGTTGAAAGCAGCGCGAGATTGGCAAAGGATTTATGCCAACATTCAAAGGAAACCATTGTCACTGGAAAGAGGTGACAAGGCGTTTTTAAGGCATCACCTTAGAGAGGTGATATGAGGTTTGGCAAAACCGAAAATAGCTCCTTAATATATTGGACCTCATGAGATTATCTCCAGGATTGGTCATTTAGTTTATCGATTAAAGTACACCAGGGGCTAAGTACTATACATGATGTTTTGCCATGTATACGGATTGAAAAGTACACAGGCAATGAGGCAACGAAAGTACCAGTAATGGAGGTACTCATAGAAGACATGCCTGATATCATAAATAATTCCGTAGAGATAGTAGACGGGAAAACTAAACAGTTTGGACACACCAAGCGTTATTGATTAAGATTAAGAGGAATTCACAGCGAGGACCAGATTATACCTGGTAACGCGAGGGGAATTCTTAAGGAAAAACCCCCACCTTTCTCTCGAAAGGGGATAGTGGGCGTGTAAAATTTCGAGGACGAAATTTCTTAACGGGGGGAGAATGTAACGATTCCGACGAAACCAGGGATACCCTAACCGGTAGACAATAGTTACGTTATATTTAATGTCGGGTACATGGATTACCATAGTAATTATACGAGAATACATGGTTCACAGTATTGATTGTACTTGATTATATAACCTATCGTATTGAGCATGTGATTAATCGATCGATAGTTATTGAAACCCGAACGAATCGAGGGTTCAATTATAGACGATATCTATGATAGTTAGCGATGTTTACGAAGTATTAAAGCTTCGGGATAAGTGAATTAAAGCACAGAAAAAGAATTTCGATTTAATGGTACGTCGGTGCGTTAAACGAAACCTTTAATACCAAACCGAGCAAGAGACGATCGATCAAGCCGAAAAAGATGCGCGATTATTAATAATATGATGTTTTAAGTTAATAAATGTCATGGTTTAAGTTTTTTAAAGTTTTTAAATCGGTTTTATATAAACTTCATTTTTAGGCCGAAAACGACCGTTTTAGCCTCGTTTTAAGCCGAATTAAACATTTAACCGAAAAACGAAATGAACCAGATTATCCAAAACATTATCCAGATTGCCGAAATCTGAATGAGTGGCCAAGAATGGAGAGGTGGGTCCCACCCCACCTCCTTTACCCATCCGATCGGACCAAGGGATAATCCATTAGCCCCTCATTTCTTTTTTTACATCAAACATATCAACATTCAAGAATTCTCTCCATTTTATGATCCATAAACCCGAGATTTTAGCAAGAAAACTGAGGTAAAAGTCGAGTTATTTACGTTTCCATCTTCGTTTCTTGAGTTTGTTTGCAAGAAAATGAGGTTTCAAAGATGAAAACCGATTCTTGCATGATCAAGTGATGTATACGGGTTATACTAGGGATCTTGGTCCAAGAAAAGAGTTAAACGAACCAAAAACGAATTTTTACGGTTCAAACTTTAGTTTTGAAACAATAACCGAAACTATAGTGTAAGAGGCTTGATTGTGAGTGTAACTTGCTTGGTATTGTGGTATGTTGGTTGTAGGTTCTGTATTTAGTCGTAGATAAGGCGGAAAGACGAGTTTGTAGCTTGTAGTGGCGGAAAACAAAAGGTATATTCGGTTTATGTTCGGTTATGGAATTTTGGACAGATTGTGGATGGTTTAGAGTTGGGTCATGAAATTTTACAGGTATGATCTACACATGAAAATATGAGTTCTTTGAATTTTTGGTAATTTTTGGACAAAGGATGAATATTTGGTGAATTTAATGCTCGGTTTTGGCCAAAAATGGTGAAAAATAGTTAAATATCATGGAAAATTCTGGAAAATTGCAGATAATCTTTTTATAACATGTAAAAGTCACACACAAAATTTTAAGTCAGTTGGAGAAGTCTAAGTAGGCATTCCGGTTAAACGAGTTCTAGGGCTTTCTTGCTCGGTTTTAGTGAAAATGGCATGTAAAGAGAGATTTTGGTTCTGGAAAAATTACAGGGGACTATGTGGATGGCAGGGGTCATCCAGGAAAAATTTGGGATTTTTCTAAGGTAGTTTGGTATTTACGACATATTTAGTGTTTAAATGGTGTTTAAAAATAGATAAATAAATTTTAAATATAAAAATTAATTCTGGAAATATTTTTATAAATTTCCCCACTGTCAAAATGTTATTTGTGCAAAATCTCAAGATCCGAGGATGAACGGATATTTATTTGGAATAATAGTGAACTTTTATATTATAAAACGCGTAAACCAGCAAAGTTCGGGTAGACGAGCTGACTGGTGTATAAAAACCCTAAAAATGAACTATTTTCATATAACTGAGTTAAACAAGTAAAAATAAATTATCCGAAAATAATTCGGATGATTTGGGTAATTTTAAACGATTAAACAGTTTCCGGTGCACTAAAGACGGAAACGGGTCCCGCGGCCAATCGGGGCGTCTAAACCGAGCTCTAATTTCACAACTTTAATTAAATTATCAGTCAACCACTCGTTTCGGGTCGTGTGTGACCAAACTCATTTTTGAAACGTAAAAACGGATAACCGTGCTAGGCACGCAAAACGGGAAAAACGACTAATAGAAATTTGACTAGTGAACTCTAAACGATATCACAATCTGAGTCCGGAGAAGTGTTTCTGGGTTAACATTGCCCCCTGAACGGGTACAGTACTGGGTTAACAGTGTCCCCAGATGTACCGGTTGATACGGTTAAAGATTATATAAACAATAATTTTATAATAACGATCGTTGGGATCATAATACAGATTGGACGTGTTAACTGATAATGATTGTTGTTACCTGCTTGCATGTGCTAAGGTGAGTTTCACGAGCCCCTTTTTCTCAATTGTTTTTAAATATTTTCCCGGGGCGGAAGCATGTTACTACTGAAATGTTTAAGTACATACTGAACGCATGGACTTGCGTGAATTTATATATATTTTATTGTATGGGAATCAAACGGAAATGTACTAAGATGGTAATTGTCTGAGTTGCTAACATTCTAAGGCCCCGGAAGACGAGTGATTAACTGAAAGCCGGTAGAGTGTGGATAGTACTATTGGTCTGACAAACCCAACTGGTCCGGCATGGATTTGCTGATGTTTCCCAGCCAGTTGCACATGTTTATTTTGTTGTTATACATATTTTGCAATGTAATGTTAGACATAGCGGTTTGGGGCAGGTCCGTGGGCGGAGTATGCCACGGAGGTTGTGTGTGGATAGTCAGAGGTTTCACTTGTGGGCTCAGCATAATTACATCGATAATATTATATTTTGATAATGATTTATCATGGTTTACACGAATTGTGAAACTCACCAACTATTCGTAGTTGACCCGTTTTCTCACATGCTTTTTAGGTACGATTAAGATGAAGTGATTGCTTACGTGCTAAGTGCTTGACGTGTGTAAGATTTGCGTGCGGGATGTTAGGATACATTATATTAAATAGAATTATGTATCGTATTGTATGATGTGTGTATCACCTAGACGGTAATGAAATATGAGATAATGTAATTTGAAGTATATTAATGTATTCAGTTTTCTTTATAAACAATGTGGTTGATATCAGAGGTGTCTGTTGCATCCCGGTTACGTTTCCGCTGCGGTTACGGGGTGTTACAAGTTTTGAGTTCGGAAACGTGTTCAGGGGGATGTCGAGATGCCGAAAAGTGGTCGGGTCGGAAAATGTCCGGACCCATTTTCGTAAAAAACTTTCTGTTAACACGGCCCATTGCGATATGCGAAAGGCTTGTTATCAACTCCATCGCGTATCGCGATGGAGGAAAAGGCGTCAGGCGCAAATGACGTCATCGCGTGACGCGACGTTGATCAGCCCATCGCGTGGCGCAATGGGTTCCAAACCCTAATTGGCATTGATTTGGGTCGCGATACGCGACCCAGTAGTTCACTACCCATCGCATACCGCGATGGGTCTAAAAAGATCCGAAAAAAATAATTAAAACCCGATCTTCTTCTTTTTCCTCTTCACTTCTCTTTCTTCTTCTTCCTCCCTCCGTCTTCTCCGGCGACCACTTACGTCAGTCACCATCGTACACCACCTCACCACCGTACACCATCTCACCACCATCATTACCTGTCATCATCATCACAGTTACCCGCAATCACTACCGTACACCCCTCCTCAACCACCACTCACCATTCAACCACCTACCTCCGCCACCACCTGTCGCCGACCACCGCTTTTCCACCTACGACCACAGCCACAGTCCTCACCATCCAACACTCACCTCCACCACTACGCCCTCACCACAGTCACCACCCATCTTTACCGTCACATCACCACAACCACCACCTTCTACACCATCACCCTCTGTCCACAGTGACCACGCCACCGCTACTGTTACTCCCTTTATTATTATTGTTATTATATTTTTCAGATCCGACATCGAGGTATGATTAACATTAATTACTTATGTTAAGATTGTAATTGTTCGTGTTCGGTTTGGAAAATTGGGAGTATGCGGGTGGTTATTGTTGGGTTGGTAGTTTGAAAATTATTAGGTTGTCGGGTTTGTGAGTTCTGGTTAGATTGTTCGTTTGGATGATATGAAACTTTGTGGGGTTGCCGGGTTTGTTTGGTAGTGTGATTTGAAACTTTGTTAGTTCGTTAATTGTGGTTGCTGGGTTATTGGGGGTTATTAGATTGTTTGTCGAATGCCGTTTTTGTTAAACTTAAAGATGTGATAAGTCGGGTTTTTGATGTTCAAACTTAAAATCATTATTTTATTGTTAAATAAATGATAGTGACGATTCGATATAAAACGCTTGTTTTGAACTTAATTTATTAATATTTTATTAAATTTTTATTTTCCAAACCCGATTTATCACGTATTTCTTTGTTGCCGACAGTTTATTTGTTTGTTTGCACTTTAATCGAGTCAGTCTGTCAGTTCGTTTCGTTTGTTCGAGTCAGTTGTTCGTAGTCATCTGTTTGGTAATAGTTGAGTAGAGTCTGTTTGCGAGTTTGTTAATCGAGTCACGGGGACGCTTTGCTAGTTTCACGTTAGCTTGTTTTGAATTGCAAATTGATTACCCGCCCGTACTCAATTTCCATTCGGGCGGGATAATCTGGTTTTTAGTAATACGTGTAGGGAGTCCCCGAATTTTTTGTCTTTATTTATTATTAATTTATTATTGATTAAATATTATTTAATTATGTGTGGGATGACCGCAACCGAAATGCTATACGATCGTCACCACAATCACTGTTGACATATCTAACTTAAGTGTTTGATTTCGCAGAAATGTCTGATATACCAGGTTCTTCTCGCACCGCCGGACACAAGAGACAGAGGCCCGAGGGCATGGGCCGCCGTGGCCCCATCGCAGTTCCTCGAGGTGAGCCCGAGCCCCCCCGCTTTATTCAGCAGAGGCAGCCTCGGGTCATACATAATGATGGTCAGGAGTTACCGATTACTCCTGACATCGACCTTAGGAGATCATGGGTGATGGACGCCGCACACATCACCAGGTGCTGAGGTTCAGGATTTTGACAGATGAGTATACGAGGCTGGACAAAATTCGGCAGATGCAGCTTTTGCACCACCGTTCATTTGATTGGATGTTGCTACGAGATTTGGGCATCGACGTCCAGGTACGTGCGTTATTAACATATCCTTGGGCTGACGTGCTCGTTTGTGACTCGATTTCGTATGCCGAGCTCACACGCGAGTTTTACTCGACTTTTACATTCACGCCCACATATTTTCTTGAGCCACATGTGGTGTCATTTTGGCTAGGACGGCATCTGTATGAGAAGTCCGTCCCTGACTTCGCTGTGGCCACCGGATTTTATACAGCCGAGCAGGTTCAGGGCCCTGACTTCCTGCAGAGTTTCCGTGGTTACACGCCACATACTCAGCAGACCCGTGAGCATTGGCTCACGGAGGAACAACTCGGCCAGTTTTGGGCGGAGATCGCCGAAGGGGCCTACTCCAGCATCGTTGTGAAGTCGTCCATCAGGGACCTCGTCCATCGCTACATTCATAGGATCGTTGCTTGTATTATCGTGGGCCAACATTCGGGTCACGAGAAGTGCATCAACCTCGATCTGCTGTGTCTTCTTTCTATAATTGGCCGCCGATAGGCCAATATGGCTATGCTCTTGCTCTCGTCGTTTGCATGAGGTCGCAACTTACAGGGATCCTCGGCACGCTTGTCTTTAGGGCCATACATCACGAGGATCGCCCAGCGACTCGGTGTGTTCGACCATTACCCGGTTGGTCTTTTTACTCCTGGGACACCTAAAGGGGTCTTTGGATTGGTAGAGGCCCGTCGGGCCGGGATTGTTGACATGTATGATCCAGTGGCATTAGTCCCGGTGAGAGAGGGATCGCAGGTACCAGCGCCTGCAGGATTAGCTACTGCCGTTTCACTATAGCGGGGGATCCCGACACATATGCAGTATGCTCCGATCCCACACATTATGCGCCCTTAGCAGCAGCATCCGTAGAGACAGACATCATCATCATCATCACAGCCGCCACCGTAGCAGCTTGTCGTGCTAGACATGATATATCAGCAGCAGTTGGCGATGCAGCAGGAGCAGATGGCACAACGGGCCCACCTGGACCATCATGACGATTATTTTCAATTATTATTTTTTGCTTTGCAGGTACCAATCCCGCAGTCATTGATTATCACAGTGGAGCAGCCTATGGACCCGCAGGATGATACAGATGATACTCCGCCAGCACAATAGATTTTGGTTACCTTTTTAGCTTTATTTTATTTTTATTCTCATGGTCTATATAATATTAATATTATATTAGGAATATTGTATGGGTAGCTGGTTGGGGGTATGTATATATATCGTTTGATGTCTGCTGTGTTTGATTTTTTTTTTTTGTATATTATGTTGTAACCAAACTTTGTGGGTGTTGTTCACTATAAATCCTCACGAGATCCCACTCGTCCTCCCAGGCTACCGGGAGGTTTAAAGGGCTTGCTGCATACGCTAAATGCAATCGTGATTCCTATGAAAGTGAGTTAGGTCTTTTAACATTTAAACTTGTTTAACAAAATTTATTGAGAAATGACTTAATTCGGCTCGGTAATTGTTTTAATAAATTAACAGAACATCATTTTGCATAACTCGTAAAAGATTTATGTCTTACATTTGTGAGAAACTTGCTTCTACACGTCTCGAGATTTTGCAGGTTCGGTTGTCAGTTTGGTACTTGGTCGAAACGAGAGTATACGAGTGTTTATGAGAGTTCGCGAGTCCTTTTCCAGTCTCATTGATATCAGGTGATTTCAGTTTCATTTTCTTTTTATCTTATTAGTTTAGATGTTAAAAGTGTAATTGTATATTTGCTAGTAGAACCATCACATTTGAGCCCCAAGTTTTAAATTGCTTAACTGTCAAAAAGTCAATTTCAACCCCGTTCCTAAAATATTTATTGATTGTTTAAATATTTTAACATTGAGGACAATGTAAACCTCAAGTGTAGGGATGGGGGAAATTTGAAAGTTTTAGCCCGATTATACCTCAAAGAGTGTCCAGACACCAAAATTGTTAACTGTTAATTACTGTCATTAATGACAAGTATAGGTTTCTGGTCATGGTTGGTTTTTCAACTTCTCGATAGTCTTACTCACAAATGTTTTCATAACGAGAAGTTAAAAATCGGGTCGTTTAGGCGGGGATAACGAGTCATGGGGACAGGTAAACATGTTTATATCGGCAACCAAATTCCTCCGGTACGTGTGTGAGTTTGACCACATATATATATAATACACATATAATACTTAGTACACACATGTCATTTGAGTGCTTTCATCGAGAGTGATTTGATTGTCTCATGGACCGGGATCGTAGTTGGCATAAATGAAAAAGTGATAGAGGAAATTAGGTCAAGCCTTGTCTGGATGAGTGAGAGTGTGGCTACTGGGGGTTGGGCCTCATACATTATACATATGAGCGTGGGTAATGTGAGGGGCGGGGGGTTGGTTCCCTTAGAAAATAGTTTTTGGACCTATTCTTTCAGTCGATTAACCCGGATATTATATTGCGAGACGATCCGCCTTAATAGGTTTCTCTGTATTTGTATTTGTATTTGTTCTAGTATTAAGCATCATGTTTATTATGGTAAAAAATAGCAAAAAGCCAAAAATATGTCTGTTTATATTTAGTTTCGTAATTAGTAGTTCGTTTGTGTCTGTTAAAAAAAAGATGAAATCAGTGTTTATGTTAGTATTGTTTATTTAGTTGTTATGTAATAAGCCGGGTCAGATCATTTGAGCTACTTGAAAAATTCCATTCCATACCCTTACACCTGGCCCCGCTACAACCCATTTTAAGTCCTCTTGATTTGCATTTGTGTCAAAGCAGTTTATGGATGGACAGTTGTTCGTACCGGGTACTGAGACCAGAGTGATACTAGCACATCTTTTGCTAGTCCAGATATTAAACCGAGAGCAAAGATGTTATATTATGAGGGGTATGAGCATGTGTGCCTTAACCGGTACACTCGTCTAGGCAGCTCTATTGTTTTTATTATAGCACTTAACCTTATTTGTGGGATGCCAATCTAAAAAGTGTCAGTCTGGGAAACTGGGTATGACCTTAAACCTTACTAGTATTAATGGCGATAATTTACATACCTATGATAGAGTTTGATGTTTGCTTTAGAGTTTGCTTGAGGGCAAGCAAAAGATAAGTGTGGGGAAGTGATGGTTGGTTAATTTGTATATGCTTTAGTTCGTTTATTTATTAGTTTTAACTGTTTATTTTAGGAACTTCGATACTTCATACGTGTATTATTGTATTTCAGGTCACAGGTGTTAAAGTACTTCATTTGGACCTGCTGATGCATGTATTGAAGACCAGGGATGTACAGCACGCAAAACGAGAAATATTCATGAAGTTTGCTGGAACAAGACCCATCGCGATACGCGATGGGCTTGCTTGAGGACCCATCGCGTATCGTGATGGGAGGTTTAGTGAATTTGACTTCTGGTCCATCGCGATACACGATAAACCAGTGAAGACCCCATCGCGTATCGCGATGGGGTGTGCAAACGGGCCGTTAGGGTTTAATATCAAATTTTCATCATTCACGTTCCAAACTTCGTTTTTATAATAGAGGGCGATTACCAGAGCTTGAGGCAGCTGATTCCATCATTCCAGACTGTGCCAAGACCATATACATGATCCATATCATCATTATTGACGATTCGATGATGTCGAGGCTCGGCTAATCTCCTAGAATCTCACCCGGGAATGTATAGTTTGTAACTCTTTCAGTTTTCTCATGTGACTAAGAACACTTATGTATAATTGTTTATGGTTGATATATGATTATTGATGTTTAATATTTCTGTGCGTTCGATCGGTTTAGGTTTACGTTAATCTGAATGATTCGATACCAGTTGCTATAATAATTGATCATATGACTATTTGATTAGATTGAATACGATAAAATATATGATTGCCCTTAACTGAGTCACACTGGAAGGGACTGTTTGATAACCAGGATCGTGTGTAAAACGATTGTTGATGTCTAAGGTTTTGTCTGATTGATCAGTCTGTAGTTAACCTTTAATAATTCATCTGTTAGGTTGCATGAGATCACTGTAGGTTGCTTACTTGAAGTCCCAGGTGTGATTTGCTTTTGTTAATTGATTGAAACTTGTTTGCTCGTTTGTCTGCTTAATTCTAAATACAAACTATTGCTTATGCGATCATCACTTAAATCTGTCACTTCATAATATTAAAATTGTTTACATGAATTGCATTGATCACATACTCCTGGTGGATATGATACCTTATTTACCCTATCTGCTTAGGTTATTAAGGTTTCGGATGACTCGAACGACGGTCATCACAATTTAACCACCGATTAGACATCTTTTAAGGTAATTATTAACATGGCTCTGTTCCTTTTGATCTACTCTTCATTAACCCCAACATTAATCGGCCAAACGATTAATGATTTGGCCGATTGATGGTGTATGGTTCATAAGTAAATAATGTAGTGTGTCTGGTTGTTTAAGTTTATTCCGTTTTGTATTTTAACCATCTAACACACCAGCTCGCATGGCTGGTGTGTGGTTCTTTAGCGTGTCTGGGTGGCTGGAGGGCGCAGATTCGAGCCCCTCCAGCCCCGTTTTGGGTTTATATTTTTGGAAATAAACTTGTTAATTAAATATTGTTAATATAATTAATTAAAAACTCATTTTAAATATATTACATATAATAATTATTTGATATTTTATAAAAACCAACAAATTAACTAGTCGTTATCCGTATCATGGTTAAAGCCATATATATGTGTATATGTTTATATATATACACACACACACATATATATGTATATATTTGATGATTAAAATTGATAAAGGTTTTAATATTTAGAAAGGGTTTTAATTTAAAATATGTATTTAAAAATTTATTGTTAATTAACATATTAAAATATAGATATAAGTTCAAGTGTTTTATAAAAAGATTATATTTTGTATAAATATTATTATTATTATTATTATTTATTACTTATTATTTACAATATTAATTTAAAAGAAATCTTTATTAATAATAATACAAATGTATATTTATAAACAATTATTTAATATTATTTAATACAACTTTAAATAAAAATAATATTCTTAAAGAAAATGATTTAATTTATCATATAATAACTTTTATAAGATAAAAATTTTAATAAATTGTTTTAACTTCCAAATACTCGTTCTATTTCTAAAGCTCTAGTAATCTATGAATCTCACCGTTAATCCATAGTTATTCGTTATTACTCACACTTAGGATTTGTTCGTGGATATATATCGTCAAGCGTACGTTTATTGAATTCCGTTCTTATCGTATTCATTCCTCTTGCTTATAAGGTGAGTATTTCACTCCCATTTTTACTTATTTTTAATCATTTTTGGGGACATATGCGTATCTTATTTATTTACCTATTATATGTGTATCCACAACTGCAATTTTTTATCCTTCTGTGCATATGAATTATTTGCGTAACTTGCTATATGTTTCATTTGATTAATTATTTGCATTCGGAGAGGTCCATCATAATAGTATGATTATACAACTGTCGTAGTGGCCGGCGTCCAATCGCATTACAATGGTTTCATTGATAACTCACTCATGGTAGCCAACGCCTGATTCGCATGACAACGGTTTAGCCCATATTGTATTACTGATTGAATTGTTTATATGCTATGGCTTAATTGTTTGTCTCACATGAACAGTTTGCGTTTTTTTTATATATTATTGACAAAATAACAAAAGATCTCCTTTATGTTTGATCATTTTTTCAGTGGACGTCCTTTTGCAAAAGAAATGGCAGAACACATGTTTTACGTTTAAAAACTATATCACATTATGTCTTTTGGCCCTAACCCAGTTAACTTTTGTCGTTAAATCTGGTCATGTGCGAGGCACATGAGGGGATTTTTGTAAATTTACGTTTTTATTTAATAATCAAAAAATTTAGAAATAAAAAAAATACATTTAAGAAAAATAAACCTCTCTCTATCACCTAGCAATCATTTTCTCTCTCTCTCTCTCTGCTCTATCTCTCTGCTCTATCTCTCTCTCTCACTAACACACACACACACACCTCTCACTTGATTTGACCAATAGCTCATAACCGATGTCCACAAAACACCACTCCAGCACTTTAACATCCCAAAAATATCCATACCAATTTTGTCAATTTAGAATGTTTAGGGACTAGTTAGTCATTTAACTAAAGATTTATGGAAGTGACACTTGTCCTATGACTCATCACTATGAGAAGATACATGTCACATGGTGACAACAAAAAGGACAATGTCACACATAACAACTCATATCCTCACAAAGTGACATGTGGCTAGTGACTAGTTAATATGAATGCCACATGTCAACACCTTATGGCATGACTCATCATAAAATATGACACATATCTCATGATGGTGAGTGATGGTCCGACCGGGGATGGCTATAAATAGTGAACATGGTTTTTCATTTTTGGCATCCTTAACACCAAATCACTTCTTTCTCTAAAATATCCACTCTCTTTCTAGAATTACTCTACCTCGGTTTTCGCGCCCTTGATCCGCGTGTCGTTTCTTGAAGTACGTGCTGACAAGTCACGACAACCGGCTTACCTCGTTTTGCGTGTCGTACCCCGTAAAGCGTGTCGAGCCTTGTAAAGCGTGCAAAGCTCCGAATTTCCGTCAATTTGAACCATTGTACGCGACGTAGAGTAGAAGCACTGCTCGTACAAGCTTAAACATATATGAACTCCGAATACCCGTGTAGGGTAGGGGTTTTGCCGGTCATTATTTTATTATTATATTACATGGCTTAGACCATAGTCAGGGTTATAGCCCAAACCTTGATCATAATTATGTTTACATAAGCTTTAAACATACAAAGGATTTTAGTAATGTTTCTTTACAATTAAGATACTCAGAATTTTTCATTCATGAAGATATAGTCAACATATAGATTTTCACGATTAAGAAACATAACATTTTATATACATGAAATATAGTTAAAACATTGTTTCTTCATGATTAAGAAACATAAGATTTTACACACAAAGATAGCAGTTAATGAATGTTTCTTCTTGAATAAGAAACAAATTATTGATGTTTTTTCATGAAGAAGAAACTCAGCATATGATTGGTAAATAAACATAAATACTACAGGCCTAAATAATTTATTCAAACAAATGATCAATCAAGGTTTAAAGCTACCAAAACCAGACTAAAGGTCTGTAGTCGGATCAAAGGAAGATCCGGGTATTTATATAAACCTATTTTATTATAGGTTAATCATCAATCAATCATTCACAGTCAAGGTTTCAAACGCACACCGACGGTATATGTGAATACGTTAACCTTTACAAATCAGTCAAAACAAATTTATACTCGATAAGAAGAATGGGTGTTTGTCTTAAAGATTCAGTCAACGTTTACATGAGATTACATGATCTCTAAAACGTTATATACAAAGTAGAAAATAAAAGCAAATTAGACCAATTACACATGTTTCTGGATCCAAACATAATTGTTCAGCCAAAAAAGTCAAAGGCTACGTGGCCGCGCGCCAACCGTCATAACTAGTTCTCCATTAAGATATACGTGGCCAGGGGGGGCACTTTTTTGTGTGTAGGGAAGTGGTAGAAATACTGGAAGTAGAAATATATCCGCTGAGCTTGTCAAGAAAACTATATTTGTATTTTAGCGGCAATTTAAATGTTTTTGGAGTCAATGATTTACCAACTATAACATCCTACTTTTGGTTATAATAATAAAATAAATTTTGTTTATTTTATATTGTGTCATTTATCGGTTTAGATAATAAACCGTACACGTTTGTGCTTGGACTTTAGAAGATGGAATATAAGATGGAATGAGCCTTAGGTCCATGGGCTTAAAGGAGTATAAATACCCCTTCAACCCTAAACTTTCCCATTTTCATGCATCTCTACACCTTAGCCTACACCTTCCAAAACACACATATAATCCTATAACCCGAACCAAGATCCAAATACGAGAACCCAAGCTTGTTGGTGCTAGATCGTCTTGAAGAACCAAAACAACATCAAGGACCAGCTCATGTTCGTAGTTCGACTCGTTTAAGGTACGTTTATATTTAGAAATCGTTCATATAGGTTCGGTTTAATTAGGGAAATCATAGATCTGTTTTAGTATGTTAAAAACGAATATAATGAAACAAACCTTACTGAAATTGGTTAGCATTTGATAGGTTAATTGTTAACCTAAAATAACCCGTAACATAGATGCACAAATCGCACCCCTTAAACATGGATGTTTGGCCGATTTGATGGTTAGGGTTTGTAGGTGCTGGGATTACGAGTTCAATGGTACCAATTTCATGTTGTTTCGTTAAGAATCGAGGGTTTAATTGAAGATTTGGTGCCCTTGACTGTTCTTGTTCAAATCGGTTTGGATATGACAGAGCCAATTCGTTACGCTAAAATAACGAATCAGGTGATTCGTTACTCACCCAATTCGTTATGATTACAACAGCGAACTAGGTCATTCGTTACTGGTCAATTTGTTATAATAACACAGGGAACCAGGAGACTCGTTAATAACCAATTCGTTATACTTAGATAACGAATCAGTTGATTTGTTACTCATCATTCGCTATGATAAGCTAACGAACTAGAATGACGAATTAACTAACGAATCAGGCATGTAAGATGACGAATCAGTAACGAATTAAGCTTAATTCGTTATGGCGAAGGAGATAGCGAATTAAATAATAAATTAAAATCCTAATGGAAAATGTGTTAAGACAGTTAATGGAAATAAAATTTTTTCAAGCTCGACCCCAGCCAGGGGCTCTGCCCCTTGGACCCTGCTAGGGGCTGCCGCCCCTAGACCCCGCTGCTAGGGGCGCTTCCCCCGGACCCCCGTCCGTTGAGGGTTATAATTAGACTAGAGACGCAATATGGGTAGTGATAGATAATTGGTACGTGTAATTGTTGTACAGTTTGTCATGCACAGCTCAAGAAGGGGATTACCATAAACGGTGAACGTAACCGCATTCAGGTGAGTTTCTAGCCCCATTTATTGTTATGTTTTCGGGGTTGTGTGCATACTCGATGTGATAGTTAATACCCTTACCTTAACCGGTAAGTGTATGCCTTGTGTGATTTATATGCTATGTATATCTTAAATGTGAATGAAAGCTTGTCGGTACGTGAACGATCTTCGGATATTGCACGTGCTACCAAGGGAGGTAGTTATATGATAGATGAATGTGTATGATAGATATATGTACAATATATGAATATGTATGAATGATTAAAGAAAGTATGTATGTTATGGGTATGTAAAGACAGTATGCACGAAGATGAAGAAAGAGGGATCAGACCCTAATAATATCTGAGATAGAGAAGAAAGGGATCAGACCCTAATAATATCTGAGATAGAGAAGTAAAAAGGGATCAGACCCTAATAATATCTGAGATAGACAAGAAAGGGATCAGACCCTAATAATATCTGAGATAGACAAAGGAAGAGGGATCAGACCCTAATAATATCTAAGATAGAAAAGGAAGGAATCAGACCCTAATAATATCCGAGATAGAAAAGGACAGTAAGTTATATAGTATGAAAGTAATAAAGTACGAACGTGTGTGTGAACTTATGTAATGAAGGTTAGATAGTAAAGTAATTATTATGTGTCTTCGGATGCATAATTGCAGGTAAGTGCATGTTTGGTATAATGTGTGATTAACTAGAACTCACTCAGCGTAGCTGACTTTTGGTATGCACGCAGGTTAACAGATTGAGACAGCTGGTTTGAGATGGACACATGGCAGGATTGAAGAGGCTGGCATCTGAAGATTGTCATGATGTTTTGAATGATATAATTTATGTTATGTTTTAAAAGACAATTTATGGATAATTTTAATGAATGGTTGATTTTTTATATTATTCCGTGAAAGTTTTAATTAACTATGATATTTAGAACTGCGTTTATGAGTAAATCAAACACCAAATGTAGGGCACCGGTAACGGGGCCTTACACCAACATATCGCTGACGTATTTTCCCAACATTTCAGGGAAACATGTTAGTACATGTAGCAAGGAATTAGAGCCATTCAAGAAGATAGACGCTCGCAAGGTAGAGATGTCTCAGTTTTAAATTATTAAAATACTATAAACAAGATTTAAACATGATTTATAAATTAAACACTCGGGTATTTATTATCCGAGAAGTTTTCAAATAAACTAATATTATATTATAACCAAAGTCTTCCACTAAAATAAATTGCAACTTTGATATATTTACAAAATATGCACCAACTATGGGTCATACGCCTATGCCCTAAGCCGGGGTGTGACATGTTGGTATCAGAGCCATCGATCTTAGCGAATTAGGTATTTAATTATACCTAGGCTTCGATCAGAGATAGATATCAATCTTATAAATAGAACCATCGGTTTCAACGAATTAGGTATTAATGTATTAGTACCTAAGCTTTAACCATTTGTTGAATAAATAGGGATAAATAAAGATTGAAAGTTTACATATCCCTAAACATAATCTGTATAAATGTCTTATACAAACTACTTTTGGCATATACACTAAGTAGTTAAACATTTCATCACTACACTTGAATCTAAGCCAATAGACATGGCCAGTAGTAACAGCTATTATATAAGCTTTTTCAGTCAAGAACAACCAACAGTTCTTAAACTTGCCATATGAAGGTCAACCGAAGTATCTTTCGGGCAATCTACAAATACTAAAAGAAAGAACAATCTTATTACATAACCATCAGTTACAATAAATTAGATATTTGACTGAAAGATATTTAAATTTCAATCATAGAATATTCAAATATTATGGACAAGATAAATTGTACGAATAAGTTAGGAACATATTCCTAACTTTAATCTAAACCTCACACAGATGTCCGATCACAATAGTTATACCAGTCGACTTCGATCCGATAAAGGAAAGGGATGCAATGGAAAGTCTCTACTCCCAATTCCTGTGTCCAGTGATGAAGACTCATACCAAACATCAATGGTAGAAGATTCATATTCATTGGATACTAAGGCTTCACCAGTTCTGATAAGTGCAAATCAGAATATGCAAGGAGTAGGATCAAGTAAATCAAAGATATCAATGATTGTCAAAGGGAAAAGGAATAAAGACTAATCCAGAAGACAATTATCAGGAACCACAATATTTCAGTTATCCAAGATTTCAGAATCCTTACTTCGCTCACACTCAAAGTGAACACTTGAATGCGGATCAGAATTCCTTATAAGGAATGTATGACATTGAAGATAATTCACTTCATTATGAAATCAATGTCACCAAATTAGCAGGAGTAATGCTTAAGAAATAAATGGTATATTAGGAAAGACAAAAAGAAGAGGAGACAAGCAAAAACATCAAGAAGGAAAATAAGGTCAAGAAATTGATCATTTGCTGGAAAAAGTAAACAATAAGATCTTAATAGTTGTAATTAAGTATCGCAATAGTAGTTTTGTACATTCTTGCTACTACAACATAAATAAAAGATATGTTTTACTTTCTTCGAATTACTAAATTTATCTTTAAATTATGTCAAGGAATAAAAAGCATAAACTCGCAGAGTAATTCTCCTAGCAAGTCTGGAAGAAAGAGAATATCATCATAAGGAAAAGTCTAGGCGGACAAAATCCAAAGGATAAGTAACTTTAAGTCAATGCCAAAGAAATATTTAGCAGAAGAGACTTAAATAAAACTATAAAGAGAAGTAGAAAAATTCTCATGGGTTTTTCTATACACAAGGTATGTATTAGTCATTTCAAGAGCATACAATAAGGGACAAAGTAGTAAAATCTATATAGAACCTCATCAAGATATTCGGAAAAAGCTATGGTAATTATGAGATATGTTGATATATTATCTTGTACAAGAGACAAAACATATAGATTATGCCTAGCACAAGACGAATAATCTCAAGGAAAAGTTAGTTAAGGTCCTTGAAAAAGAAGAAGCAAAGTTATAAATAAATTCCTTTAAGAATACGACACACTTATTGAACATTTCACAGATTTCTTGTACTTGTAGTGTTAAGTTCACATATTATGTAGCATATCATCAGTATATAAGTTTCTTTCATACTCATGTAATTCCATTTATAGAATGACGCACCTAAACATTCAAGCAAATAATGATGAAGTTTCCAATCAAAGAAGCAACAAGAACATGACAAGAGCTGACTATGAGATTCCGAAACAATATTTAGTCAAAATGCAAGAGATGATTCATGACACAATGATCCCTCTTATCGATACCATGAAAGGAGTAATATAAAAAATTAAACATTCAGATAAGATTGTTCTAACTCATCCATGCCGAAATCCTTCTCATAATGATGAAAACACTCATAGTTCCAATACAAATAGCAAGAACTCCAAGAACCATTTAGTAACTCGAGGTTGTAGTTTTAAAGACTTAAAAACCTATGAACCAAAGGAATTTTATGGAAACCAAGGTGTTATACCAACTTTATGATGGCTTGAGGAGATCGATTCCATCGTCATCATTAGTCAATGTACTAAGATTCAAAAGATTTAGTATGCATCTCTGAAATTCAAAGGTGAAGCTCTAGAATGGTGGAACACTCTAATCGTGAGAAAGGGCAGAGAAACTTTGTATCAAAGGAAATGGGAAGCATTTAAAGAACTCGTATTACAACAGTTTTGCCCCATACCAGAAACTAATCATAATCAATCTAAGTTTCTAAACCACAAGATAGATGGCACAAAACTGACCAAATACAATATTAAAATCCTTGAATATTACCAATCAACTCCGCGTCTAGATGACTCAGAATACAACAAAGTTATTCAATACATATCTGGGTTACCCAAAGAGATAGGAGATATAGTAAGGACCCATATGCCACAAAAAACCTCCTCGGCCCTGGAATTAGCCAAATATTTGCTCAATAATATGGAAAGAAATACGGAGGTTAAGGAGAAAAATAACGTGAAAAGGAAAGAAAGAGCAATGGTCTAACAAATGAAGAAGATCAACAAGGAGAAAACATTTAAATACAAAAGACCAATTTGTCAGAACTGTGGTAAACAACATCTTCAAAAATGTCAAAAACAAAACAAGAACAATACAACAGTCACATGTACATTCTGTAACAAAATTGGTCATTTTGAAGAGGACTGTAGAAGGAAAGCAGTTGCATGCTTCAAATGTGGGGAAAAGGACATTTTAGAAGTGAATGTACAAAAATACAATAAGCAATAAAAAAGACCAGCAACAATAAGAAGGAGGGAACACAAGGAGCATCCGACAACCAAGTATAAAAGCAAACAAGAGGATAAGAAATAGATAGTCAACTCTTGTAACCGTTAGTAAACTCGTGTTTAAACGAGAAGTTTTGTAATAGAAAAAGGGTATTCAAATTCCTAATGTATATAAAGAAAGATATTAGCATACAGATACTGTCTTTACACAAGAATGTTTATATGTGAAGGAAAATAGATAGTTAAATTTCGAAAGTTTTCGAAATACAAGAAATTATGTTATTTAATCACCATCTATAGAATGGTGAAATTAAGAGAATGAATTATACTAAGACACAAGAGCATCCGAACTTTGAAAGTTCGAAGGTATAATTGATAAACGGAAGGAATCCGTCAAAATCATTAAGTAAAGGATTACAAGATTCAAGAATGGATATCTTGAAAGTTATCGAGATGAATTAAAAGGATTCGGCAGACTGAATTCAATATACAATCTAGTTAAAATCAGTAAATGTTTAGAACATAAAAGGTAAGGTAAATAGTTGAACACAACTGGTCACTGTGCTTAGCAATTTACAATTACTTATGACATTCTGAACTATTGACTGAATATATCATCCAAAGATGTGAGTTAACAACAAATCAAGAATTTCAATCATTTAATCATTTTAAGTTAAACTCGAGAAACATCTTAAAAGGAATCTGTTAGTAAATTAGGAAATCACCCACAACGAATCTCGAGGACGAGATTTATTCCACGGTGGGGAGGATGTAACATACCAAATATATCCATACCAATTTTGTCAATTTAGAAAGTTGAGGGACTAATTAGTCATTTAACTAACGATTTATAAAAATGAAACATGTCTTATGACTCATCACTATGAGAAGACACATGTCACATGGTGGCAACAAAAAGGACACATGTCACACATAACAACTCATATCCTCACAAAGTGACATGTGGCTAGTGACTAATCAATATGAATGCCACATGTCAACACCTTATGGCATGACTCATCATAAAAAAATGACGCATGTCGCATGGTGGTGAGTGACGATCCGACCGAGGATGGCTATAAAAGTGAACATGGTTCTTCATTTTTGGCATCCCGAACACCAAATCACTTCTTTCTCTAAATCTCTACCTCGGTTTTCGCGCCCTTGATCTGCATACTGTTTCTCGAAGTACGTGCCGACAACTACCGATAGCCGACATACCTCGTTTTGCGTGACGTACCCTGTAAAGCGTGTCGAGCCTCATAAAGCGTGCCAAGCTCCGATGTTCCGCCAATTTGGACCATAGTACGTGACGTAGAGTAGAAGTACTGCTCGTACAAGCTTAAACATATATAAACTCTGAGTACCCGTGTACAGCAGGGGTTTTGCCTAGGTTATTGTTTTATTAGTATATTACATGGCTTAGACCATAGTGAGGGGTGTAGCCCAAACCTTGATCATAATTATGTTTACATAAGATTTAAACATACAAAGGATTATAGTAATGTTTCTTTACAATTATGAAACGCAGAAATTTTCATTCAAGAAGATATAGTCAAAAAATAGTTTCTTCACGATTAAGAAACATAGCATTTTATATACATGAAATATAGTTAAAACATTGTTTCTTCATGATTAAGAAACATAAGATTTTACAGACAAAGATAGTAGTTAATGAATGTTTCTTCTTGAAGAAGAAACAAATTTGAGATGTTTTTTCATGAAGAAGAAACTCAACAAATGATTGCTAAATAAACAGAAAGACTACAGGTTTAAATAATTTATTCAAAAAATGATCAATCAAGGTTTAAAATTATCAAAACCAGACTAAAGGTCTGTAGCCGGATCAAAAGACGATCCGGGTATTTACATAAACCTATTTTTTTATGGGTTAATCATCAATCAATCATTCACAGTCAAGGTTTCAAACGCACACCGACGATACAGGTGAAAACATTAACCTTTACAAATCAGTCAAAACATATTTATACTCGATAAGATGAACGGGTGATTGTTTTAAAGAGTCACTCAACTTTTACACGAGATTACGTGATTTCTAAAACGTTATAATATAAAGTAGAAAATAAAAGAAACTCAGACCGATTACACATGTGTCTGGATCCAAACATAACTATTCGCCCTAAACAGTCAAAGGCTACGTTGTCGCGGGCTAACAGTCATAACTAGTTCTTTATTAAGGGCAACGTGGCTCGGGGAACACTTTTGTGTGTGTAGGGCAGTGGTATAAATACCGGAAGTAGAAATATTTCCACTGAGCTTGTCAAGAAAACTATATTTGTATTTTAACGGCAATTTAAATATTTTTGGAGTCAACGATTCACCAGCATATCGCTGACGTATTTTCCCAACATTTCAGGGAAACATGTTAGTATAGGTAGCAAGGAATTAGACCCGTTCAAGATGATATACGCTCGCAAGATAGAGATGACTCTATTTTAAATTATTAAAATATTATAAATAAGTTTTTAAACATGATTTATAAACTAAACACTCGGGTATTTATTATCCGAGAAGTTTTCAAATAAACTAATATTTTATTATAGTCAATGTCTTCCGTAAAAATAAACTGCAACTCTGATATATTTATAAAACATGTACCAACTATGGGTCATACGCCTAGGACCTAAGCCGGGGTGTGAAAAGCACCATATGTTTGAACATGGAGAAGATAATCTGGTTGGTGAATTTATTAGGTCATACCCTTGAGCGGCGGATAGGGTTGGGGATCATGGTTCGCTTTTCCGGCGATCACCAAATAGCGATCTAGTTGCCGGTCTTCTGCTCAACACTATTCTCGTCGTAACTCTCTCTAGAAAACCCCCAAATTTGCAAGTCTTATGTTTGTCTCCGACCCACACATCTAGGGTTTTGAAATCTAGGGTATGTGGAAGAAATACGTTTGTGTCTTTGGCCAATCTTTGTCGGTTTTGAACTAACGGCAGGCGGTGAGCGGTGGCAGTGGTGGGTAACTGATGGTGTTGGTGGCCTTCAATTTGAAATGTCAATAGTATTTTATTTCATGGTTTGTTTCACTTTAATTTGTTAATCAAGGGATTTAGGTGTTGAAATTGGGAAGTCGATAGGTTTGGGAGTGTGAGGAATAAGACATGGTGTTGGTCCGGTGGGTGGTGGTAGCGGCATGAGGCAGGGGGAGGGGGTAGAAACAGTAAAGAGAGAGAGAGAGAGAGAGAGAGAGAGAGAGAGAGGGATGGAGAGTTTTATTCTTTTAAATATATTTATTTAATTCTAAATTTCTAATTATTAAAATAAAAATGTAAATTTACAAAACTACCCTCATGTGCATTGCACATGACCAGATTTTACGACAAAAGTTAACTGGGTTAGGGACAAAGGACATAATATGATATAGTTTTTAAACGTAAATGATGTTTTCTGCCATTTCTTTTGCTAAAGGACGTCCATTGAAAAAACGATTAAACATAAAAGACGTCTTTTGCTATTTTGTCTATATTTTATTGTATCTCAAATTAGTTGGTGTTTTACTCACTCAAACCTGTGTTGATAAAATTATTTTTATTTATACGCATATGCAGGTTATCGTATGAATTTAATGCAAGTTGATGAAGACTTAGTGAAGAATTTAAGTTAGAAGAGTTTTAATCAAGATCATCTGAAATATCAATTTGTTTTGTTGTATGTTATGGATTATGTACTTGGTTGTTTGGATATTCAATTTAATTAAATAGATATTGTCACTTTAAATTATTGCAAGATAGTACCTTGAGAGCTGTGAGCAATCAAAACACGACCCGACATTTCCACCTTAGGTTGGGGTGTGATACCACCTATGTGAAATGACCACCACAATTACCAGAGAAACTAGCTTATTGCCCCTTGGTCACCGGAAAAACCGATTATTAACCAGTTTATTAATACTAGAGCAAACCTCCTGCACCACCTGTCGCTACCAAACCTGCCTTCTTTGATAATAAGAACCACGCTTTTAGATATGCAAGATAATTTCGAAGATATCCTTAACACTATTGAACCCAGATCTGTTCCACTCTTTGCCAGATTTTCCATCAACATCATCGCAACCACCACAAATAACACATCCCCTGAAAATCAAACTAGGATTCGAACGATGCCCCATCAAACCCTAGACGATTGTTACGATGGTGATGGCGGCAGTTTCAAATGACGGTAGGGGTGGTTGCATGAAGGTGTTAGCGTTGGTGGTTGTCGGCAGGGAGATACCTTATGCTTGCTGGTGATGGTGGGACTAGTTTTGAGAGAGGGGATATATATATAGGATGATTCAAGAGAGAAATGATATTACTGCGAGAAATGAATATGAGCCACTAGTTTTGTTTTACGTTTTAAATTCTTAAAGATAAATAAAGAAAGTATAAATCGTTTTCCTTTTTCAACTAATATAACTAATAAACCATAATAGTTATCTCTTTTATTAATATAACTAATCAAATTATTATAATTGGAATGTATTAAGAACTCATTTATTTTTATAACTTATTTTTTGTTTCTTGAATTTTTATCCTACCTAAATACAATTTATTCATACATTAAAATTTCTTTCTATCCAAAACTAATTTCTTCTAACTCAATATATTAATATCCATCATCACATACTTACATTGTGATGAATAATACAAAAATATTTTATTTTTTTACACGTGTTTGCATTAAATATCAACAAAAAACATACAACCTACACAAGAACGTATAACCTACACTTGTTCTAAGAATAAGACAACATATAACCTACACACGAAAAACATATTACCTACACACAAAATTATCATTAGTAAAATACACACGCACAAGAAAACATATAACCAACACACGAAAATTTTATCTTACACAAATACAATTTATTCATACATTAATTTCTTTTTATTCAAAACCAATTTCTTCCAACTCAACATATTAATATCCATCAACACGTAGTAACTATCTTACACCTTTTTCTTTTATTTTTGGTAAATATTACTTAAAATCATTCTTATTTAGTATAATAATAATTATTAATAAATAAATTACTTTATTAAAAACCGACTTATTAGTACTTGTTTTCTCACGTTTTCGTTCGTATATGTGAATATATATATTAGATTATTTAAAACTTATAAAGGCTTTAATATTTAAAAGGGCGTTAAATCATGTATGTTTGCATTAAATGTCAATAAAAAATATACAACCTACACAAAAATATATAACTTACACTTGTTATAAGAATAAGAAAACATATAACCTATATACGAAAAACATATAACCTACGCACGTGTAGGATATGTGTATCTTTGTGTACTTTATATAATTGTTGATGTTGAATTTCATATGTAAGTTGTATGTTGTACGTTTTTATTGCTCAAAACAAGTGTAGGTTGTATATTTATTGTTTATATTTAATGGACACATTTGAATGATATTTTTTTTATTATTATTTATGACAATAATTTTTATAGGCGCACTTATTGAAAAAAAATATATATTATGTTTTGATATTTATTGTTAAAAAACACGTTGATATATGCTAATAAATTAAGTAAAAAGAAATTGTTTTTTTTAATATAAAGAAATAGTATTATATGAATAAATTGTATTTTTGTTGGATAAAATGGAGAATGTGTAAATAAAAATTAAAACTAAATTAGTGTTTTTATCTTTTTAATTATTATAGTTAAATTAGTTAGATATATTAATTAGAGAGAAATTTAATATGGTTATATTAGTTGTATTAATTGAAGAGAGAGAGATGGTGCATTTATTATTGCATTTACATCTTTTTTATTTATTTTCGAATATTTAAAACCTAAATAATATTAGTGGCTCAAATTCATTTCTCGCACTAATATCATTTCTCTCTTGAAATGGAAATATTAAGAACTCATTTATTTTTATAACTTATTTTTTGTTTCTTGAATTTTTATCCTACACAAATACAATTTATTCATACATTAAAATTTCTTTCTATCCAAAACTAATTTCTTCACTCAATATATTAATATCCATTAACACATACTTACATTGTGATGAATAATACAGAAAAACTATTTTATACGTGCTTGCATTAAATATCAACAAAAAAACATACAACTTACACAAAAACATAGGTTTTGAACTAACGTTTGTGTCTTTGGCCAATCTTTGTCGGTTTTGAACTAACGACAGGCGGTGAGCAGTGGCAGTGGTGGGTAACTGATGGAGTTGGTGGCCTTCAATTTGAAATGTCACTAGTATTTTATTTCATGGTTTGTTTCACTTTAATTTGTTAATCAAGGGATTTATGTTGAAATTGGGGAGTCGATAGGTTTGGGAGTGTGAGGAATAAGACATGGTGTTGGTCCGGTGGGTGGTGGTAGCGGTGTGAGGCTAGGGGAGGGGGTAGAAATAGTAAAGAGAGAGAGAGAGAGAGAGAGAGTTTTATTATTTTAAATATATTTATTTATATAATTCTAATTTTCTATTTATTAAATAAAAACGTAAATTTACAAAACTACCCTCATGTGCTTTGCACATGACCAGATTTAACGACAAAAGTTAACTGAGTTAGGGCCAAAGGACATAATGTGATATAGTTTTTAAACGTAAATGATGTTTTATGCCATTTCTTTTTCTAAAGGACGTCCATTGAAAAAAACGATCAAACATAAAGGACGTCTTGTGCTATTTTGTCTATATTATATTATATCTCAAACTAACTGGTGTTTTACTCACTAAACCCTGTGTTGAAAAATTATTTATATTTTATACGCATATGCAGGTTATTGTATGAATTTAATGCAGGTTGATGAAGACTTACTGAAGAATTTAAGTTAGAAGAATTTTAATCAAGATCATCTAAAATATAAATTAGTTTTGTTGTACGTTATGGATTATGTACTTGGTTGTTTGAATATTCGATTTAATTAAATATATATTCACGCTTTAAATTATTGCATGATAGTACATTGAGATGTCACATACCAACCTACGGCGAAAATGCCAGGGCGCGAACTGATTGTCACAGCTCTCAAGGTTATTATCATGTAACATTATTTAAATGACAATATCTATTAATTTAGTTAAGTTTTCAAATAAATAAAATACAAACAAATACACAATTCGTACACATACAACAATACAACTTATATCACAAATGATCTTGATTAATTATTTTCTAACTTAAATTCTTCACTGCGTCTTCACCAATCTGCATTAAATTTATACGATATCCTACATATGCGTATAAAATAGAATTTTGTCAACAACACATGTTGAGTGAGCAACACACCAGTTTAGTTGTACATAGTATAAATAACAAAATACGTAGTTGCAAAATGTCATAAAAGAATACCAAATTAACCAAATGAACAAGTATAACTGAGATGTCGAGAAGCACAAAAGCTATAACAGCTGGCGTATGATCATACTATTATGAGATTATGTTGGACCTCTCCGAATGCGGAAGCATATAAAGCAAGTAAGCACATAAACAAGTAAGGTATAAGTTGCTAACACATAAGACAATAGTTTCAGTTTTAAGTATAAGTATATATAAGAATTATTGTAACACCCCGTGACCGCAGCGGAAACGTAAACGGGATGCGACAGACACCCCTGATATCAACCATATTGCTTATAAAGAAAACCGAATGCATTAATATACTTCAAAATTACATTATCTCATTTTTCATTACCGTCTAGGTGATACACACATCGTACAATACGATTCATAATTCTATCTATTACAATGTATTCTAACGTCCAGCACGCAAACTTTACAAACATCAAGCACTTAGCACGTAATCAATCACTTTATCTTAGTTGTACCTGAAAAACATGTGAGAAAACGGGTCAACTACGAATAGTTGGTGAGTTTCACAATTTTAGTAAACCATGATAAATCCATATCATAATATAATATTATCTGGGGACACTGTCAACCCATAAATACATTTAATAACCTCTGGGAACTCTGTTACCCCAGAAACATACTTCCAATAACCTCTGGGAACTCTGTTACCCCAGAAATACACTTCCAATAACCTCTGGGAACTCTGTTACCCCAGAAACACATTTAATAACCTCTGGGAACTCTGTTACCCCAGAACACTGTTTCGGGCCTTACACCGTTAGCAACTCAGACAATTACCATCTTAATTCATTACCGTACGATTCCCATACAATAAACATTATATAAATACGTTCATTTCCATGCGATCAGCATGTACTTAAACACTTTGATAAAAACATGCTTTCCGCCCCGGGAAAATATTTAAAACAGTTCAGTAAAAGGGGCTCGTGAAAACTCACCTTAGCACATGCAAGTAGGTAACAACAATCAATATCAGTTAACTCGTCCAATCTGTAATATGATCCCTACGATCATTATTATACAATTATTGTTTATATAATCTTTAATCTTATCAATCGGTACACCTGGGGACACTGTCAACCCAGCACTGTACCCGTTCTGGGGGCAAGGTTAACCCAGAAACACTTCTCCGGACTCAGATTGTGATGTCGTTTAGAGTTCCAAGGTCACAACTACTATTAGTCGTTTTTCTCGTTTTGCGTGCCTAGCACTGTTATCCGTTTTTATGTTTCAAAAATGAGTTTGGTCACACACGACCCGTAAATAGTGGTTGACTGATAATTTAATTAAAGATGTGAAATTATAGCTCGGTTTAGACGCCCCGATTGGCCGCGGGACCCGTTTCCGTCTTTGGCGGACCGGAAACTATTAAAATAGATTAAAATTACTCAAATCATCCGAATTATTTTCGGATGATTTATTTTTACTTGTTTAGCTCATTTACATGAAAATAGTTCATTTTTAGGGTTTTTGTACACCAGTCAGCTCGCTTAAGCGAACTTCACCGGTTTACGCGTTTTACTTTAAAAGTTTGATAATTAGCACAAATGATTATCCGTTTACTCTCGGATCTTGAAATTTTGCACAAATCACTTTTTAACAGTGGGGAATTTTCTAAAAATATTTCCAGAATTAATTCTTATATTTAAAATTTACTTATCTATTTTTAAACACCATTTAAACACTAAATATGTCGTAAATACCAAACGATCTTAGAAAAATCCCAAATTTCTCCTGGATGTCCCCTGCCATCCACATAGTCCCCTGTAATTTTTCCAAAACCAAAATCGTCTTTTAAATGCCATTTTTACTAAAACCGAGCTAGAAATCCCTAGAACTCGTTTAACCAAAAAGCCTACTTAGACTTCTCCAACGGACCTCAAATTTTGTGTGTGACTTATACATGATATGAAAAGCTTATCCACAATTTTCCAGAATTTTTTATGTGACTTTTATATGTTATAAAAAGCTTATCCTAAATTTTTCAGAATTTTTCATCAAGTTTAGCTATTTTTCACCATTTTTGGCCAAAACCGAGCATTAAATTCACCAAATATTCATCCTTCATCCAAAAATTACCAAAAATTCACAGAACTCATATTTCCATGTGTTTAACACCTCTGTAAAATTTCGTGACCTAACTCTAAACGACCAACAATCTGTCCAAAAACACATACACCGACAAAAACCGAATATACCTTTCGTTTTCCGCCACTACAAGCTACAAACTCATCTTTCCGCCTTATCTACCACTAAATACAGAGCCTACAAACAACATACCACAATACCAAGCAAGTTACACTCACGATCAAGCCATTTCTTTCATGGTTACGGTTATGATACTAAAACAAAGATTTTAACCGTAAAATTTTGTTTTTGACTCTTTTAACTCCTTTCTTGGACCAAGATCCCTTGTATAACTTGTATACATCACTTGATCATGCAAGAATCGGTTTTCATCTCGGGTTTTCACCATTTTTCACTTGGAAACTTCCTTTTCTTGCAAGAACACTCAAGAAACAAAGATAAACACGTACATAACACGATCATTACCTCGTTATTCTTGCTAGAATTGTCGGTTTTTGGATTATGAATTAGAGAGAAATGAAGGATGTTGAGTTGGTATTGTGTAAAAAAAGAAAAATGGATGTTTTTGGTGGTGATGGAGTCCGATCGGACTAGTTGGAGGGTGGGGTGGGACCCACATCTTCAATATAAGCCACATATTCAGATTCTCGTAATCTGGATAATGTTTTGGATAATCTGGTTCAGTTCGTTTTTCGGTTAAACGTCTAATTCGGCTTAAAACGAGGCCAAAATGGTTGTTTTTCGGCTAAAAATGGAATTTATATAAAACCACTTTAAAAACTTAAACCATGACTTCCATTATCTTAAAATACCATGTTATTAATTATCGCGCATCTTTTTCGGCTTGATCGATCATCTCTTGCTCGGTTTGGTATTAAAGGTTTCGTTTAACGTACCGACGTACTATTAAATCGAAATCCTTTTTCTGTGCTTTAATCCACTTATCCCGAAGCTTTAATACTTCGTAACATCACTAAATATCATATATCTCGTCTATAATTGAACCCTCGATTCATTCGGGTTTCAATAACTATCGATCGTTTGATCGCATATTCAATACGGTGAATTATATATTCACGTACAATCAATACAATGAACCATGTATTCTCGTATAATTACCACGGTAACCCGTGTACCCGACCTTGTATATGACGTAACTAACGTCTACCGGTTAGGGTATACCTGGTTTCGTCAGAATCGTTACATTCTCACCCCGTTAAGAAATTTCGTCCTCGAAATTTTACCGCGAGAGAAAGGTGGGGGGGGGGGGGGTTTCCTTCAGAATTCACCCTTGCGTTACCAAGTATAATCTGGTTCTCGCTGTGAATTCCACTTAAACTTAATTAATAAAGCTTGGTATGTCCAAACTGTTTAGTTATTCCCGTCTACTATCTCTACGGAATTAGTTACGATATCAAGTATGTCTTTGATGAGTACTTCTATTACACTACTTTCGTTGCCTCATTGCTTAGGCACTTTTCAATCCGTATACATGGCAAAACATCATGTATAGTACTTATCCCCTGGAGTACTTTAATCGATAAACTAAATGACCAATCATGGAAATAATCTCATGAGGCCCAATATAATAAAGAGCTAATTTCGGTTTTGCCAAACCTCGTATCACCTCTCTCTAAGGTGATGCTTTAAAATGCCTTGTCACCTCTATTTAGTGACAATGGTTTCCTTTGAACGTTGACATAAATCCTTTGCCAATCCTCGCGCTACTTTCGATTCTCTTAAACATTATAAACCCGATTGGTTGTTTCTCGGATCAATTCAAATCTTATGGCTTGATCGACGCTCATTTTCAATTTACAAATTGGTGATAATTACTTCACCCATAGGAAGCTTCAAGTTCTCGATGCTTCCTTCCCCGCCTTCCAATAATGGAAGTGGGATGACTATTTTGATCTGAGATCATTGAAAATGGTACTCCACGACGAGATACCATTTAACCATCAGGAATTTAGGCAAGAATTCATTGTGGTAATCGTCATAGATTGGAATGAAATGCGAGGGTTGGTTAATCGATCCGCGATTACCCAATTTTCCTCATGCCTTTGATATATCTTGGGAATTTGCATCCCGAAATCCAATGTAATTTACTCCCACTAACATTGGTGAATTTTCTGTCATTGTGGCTTTCCCAAGGGTTTTCGGTGTGCCGACTTATTTCTTGCATAACTCAATATTCACCAACACACGTGACCATATCTTTCTCCAAACTTGACCATTAATAAAAATCTTTTCAGATATTCGTATCATCAATAGTCAAATCCGATCCCGGATGTATGGACTATTTCGACCTATGCGCTTCGTCAATGATTAATTCACGAAGGTCATGGAGAGTCGGGATCCGAACCCGATTTTTGAAGTAGAGAATTTCGTCCACGCGTTGTTCGAAATTCTTCTCATTGTCGTAAGGTTCCTCCTTTTCCAATTGTCCCTCTTTCAACGCCTCACGTTGAGCGACTCGAATCAGATCCGAAAAGTTCGACTGGACTATCATCCCTAGCGCTTCACTCGCAATGGCTTAACCCGACCTTTCCTACTCAAAGCGTCGGCTACGACGTTAGCCTTGCCGGGGTGATAACGGAGGTCACAGTCGTAATTGTTTAACAACTCAACCCATCTTCGTCGCCTCATATATAGTTCTTTCTGATCGAATATGTGATGCAAACTTTTATGATCGGTGGAGATGGTGCACTTCGTATCGTAGAGACAATGTCTCCACATTTTAAGTGCATAGATAACCGCTCCAAGTTCTAAGTCGTGAGTAGTGTAATTTTACTCGTGTACTTTTAACTGACGGGAAGCATAGGCTATAACCTTAATATACTGCGTCAACACACATCCTAACCCTTTACGCGATGCGTCACAATACGCGACAAAACCATCGTCTCTACCGGGGAGACTTAAAATCGGCGCTTGGCACAATTTTAATGGTTTCTATCTTATTTGGTTCTATGTGAAATCCTTGTTGCTTTACAACATGACCAAGGGATTATGCATTCTTTATTCAAAATCACATTTCAAAAATTTCGCGTACAACTCCTCTTGCTTTAACATTTCCACAATTTTCCTTATCCGTCGCTCGTGCTCTTCTTTACATTGTGAATGTATTAAAATATCATCAATGAATGTTATGACAAATTTGTCAAAATAAAGTTACAGACTCGGTTCATGAGTTCCATGAATGCTGCCGGCGCATTTGTTAGCCCGAAAGGCATAACTAAGAGTTCATAATGGCCGTAGCGAGTCCAAAACACTGTTGTTGCAACGTCTTCATCTTGGATCTCTCATTTTGTGATAACTATATCCACGATTAATTTTTTTTTTCTAAAAATAAATCGTCCCATGCAGTTGGTTAAACAGATCATTCACTTCGAAGAAGTGAGCACCTACTCTTGACCGTCACTTTATTCAATTCTCCCTAATCAACACATATCCTAACACTTCCGTCCTTCATTTCCCAATTAAAACTGGTGCACCCCATGGTGACTAACTAGGTCGTATAAAATCTTATTCAGCAATTCTTGTAACTGATTGGATAATTCTTGCATCTCAGACGGTGCAAGTCGGCAGGATGCTTTAGCAACAGGGCCAGCTTGAGACATTAAATCGATTCTGAATTCGACCTGTCGGGTTGGCGGTAATCCAGGGAGTTCTTTTGGGAAAACTTGTGGAAATTTGCGCACCACCGGGATATCTTCTATATGTTTTCTTTTAAATACTTTGGCAATCACGTTTGTCAAATACACCACGTCTTCTTGTCGTAAATATTATAACATCTCAAGATGAGATTTGAGTGGCAACATAATACCGTACACTTTTCTCTGTATGTTATATATTTTTCTGTACCCAACACATATATATTCCTATATATATGTGTTTCTCCTTCTAATCATCTTCTTTTCATATTTGATTTCTACTTCATGTTGAGTTAGCCAATCCATGCTAACCATTACGTCAAAACTTCTTTGCTTTACTGGTCGTAGGTCAATAAGGAAAGGTTAATCGTTCAGAATAATAGGACGATTCCGTACAATTTAGTTAACCATTAGGGATTTACCGTTAGCGATCCTACAGTATAGGGTTCTATAGTTTCACTAATCGGTATCTTTCCAAAGGGTAGGAGGTTAGCGGGAACTAACTTCTATCGACGACCGTAAAAATATCACTGAAGCCTATTGATTTAAAACTACCACATACTTAACACCACCTTTGGATCATGACGTGCTTTATTCAAATTACTCACAAAAGCACGACTCCTTGCTTGATCAGAGGTTGATGCTTGTCATGAGGTTCGTCTTCCAACGACACCTTGGTTCAACTTTGGGCAATTTCTTTTGAAACGTTCGGTACTGCCACATTCATAGCAAGTACAACTGTTTGGCATAATTTGATTTCTTCGGATGGATTGTTATTGAAGTTGTTGGGTTCGGAGTGGTTGTACATGAATGGGTTGGGGTTGTCGGTTCACATGGCTTCAATTGGTTCTACAATTAGGGCATTACGTCCATCTTTACCACGCCTGTGGCCTACTATCACTCGACATTCTTCTTCCTGCCGATAACCATATTTTCCACATTTAGGGAAGGACCCTTCATGCGGTTCATGTTTCACACCAGAACTAGTCTCAGTATAATTCTGGGTTGTAGGACATTCCTACTTATTCAAAGGCCTATCTTGCACTATGCCTTTATCACTTCTCTTCTGTAACACACAACGTCTCACCTAACGTCCTTCCAGTCCATTTCTCATAGAGTCAAATATATCAAGGTTGGCTTGTGACACAACCCTTCCAAAAGTTGTATATTTTACAGGGTTGACTATACTCCTTATCGATGGAGTTAGTCCCCAATATTGCGTTCACTTCGCTTAGTTTCAGGAGTAATTAGCCATGTTACCAGACATGACAATTCCTTCAAACGATTAGCGTTTTCTAAGTGATCAGCATTCAACATTTCTACCTTCCATAGTTCAGTTTCCAACCTCTGAACTTAATTACCCAAATAAAAGTGCTCTAGCACAAGAATTTTAAATTCTGACCATATCATCTGAGCAAAAATTTTCTAGCTATAATTTTGTACCATCGTGTTCCATCACGATACAACATAATCTACCAACATATCTGTAGCATATTTCACTACACAATGTTCTAGACTCTTCCCAATATCCTTAACCATTTCGATCTTTTCTATCCACTCGCTAATCTATTCCTTCCTTTACCATCAGTCAACTATTAATAATCCCTTTAACACAACCGATAAACATATTCTTCACACCGGATCTAATTCATTACGACTACTATTCATGTTTAGTTTACAACTAATAATTGTAGTCACAATAGTATCCGGTGGGGCAATATCACTCTTAGTAATAACACTAAGAATTTAAATATTCAAAATCATGTGATTGCTCGATCTATAATTCTGCGATCACATTCGCATCAATACTAGCAGTGAGCTGTGATACGACATTCGGTATCATCATCTGCTATCTTCGAGCAATCAACTGAATCATATCAATCTCCATCATTGGAGTTACTCTTTTTATGTCATTCTGCCGTACTCATCCCGTACGCAGTAATCAATACTAATCTCACCGTATAACTCGTTACCAGCTCAATCATAACAGCAAGTACACATACACACCAAATATTATCATACAAATTACACATACCAGTATCTAGTATATATATATGTCCCACAATATAATAACATATAGACTTATCCTGACGTCGGTTAACGTCTAATTATGGTTCATAACCCTTGTCACCATCTGACATATAGATCTTTCTCAACAAAAATCAATGTTTAATATACTTGATTTCAATATCCTTCTGTATGTCAGCATAACCGATACATGCTCACCGTGAGCACCGAACGATTACGTACCACGGAGTTATAATATCCGTGTCTATTCGTATATCTGGCATACACAGTATACCTCCTACGAACGAACAACCAACTATGCCATAATGATTCCAACACTTCTTTGTGTATAGGTAATCATTCTATTCGAGCACACATGGGTGTAAACATCTAACGGATGTAAGGATAACATAGGAAGTTATCAGAATAGGCGGTACCGGTGTTGGTAGGGTATGGGATTTATCAATTTTTGGTTGGGAGTGACGGTTACTAGACATTTCTGGTTAATGTCAAACGGGAGATTTGACTTGGTACCATCATAACTATAACCCGATAAGTCCGACTTATCACCAACCGATGCTCTAGAAATTTCAGCATCCTCGGTACTTTTTATTATCACATCCCCCGGTTCCTTATCCGGGTCTTATTTCCCAATACTTGAACCCACAAGATATGCACACGTATATATATATATACACATTAGCACATATAAATGATATTATATACTGTACACATATGTTGCCATTTTTACCTATTAATGTTCCCCGTGACTTCCCCTGAATTCCCTCGTGCGGACAAGTCTGTTATTATGTTCCGGACCATAATAACCCACTTGTCCATCCAAGTTCATCCCGATCTCGTCACAATAAATTATTAGTTGATATTCAGATCCTATAATACTTGAGCTACTGGTTATATTTTAGGTATCTTTTAAAGACATCCTAATTCTTTTATAACCAATGGCTCTGATACCAAGTTCTGTAACACCCCGTGACCGCAGCGGAAATGTAAACGGGATGCGACAGACACCCCTGATATCAACCACATTGTTTATAAAGAAAACCGAATGCATTAATATACTTCAAAATTACATTATCTCATTTTTCATTACCGTCTAGGTGATACACACATCGTACAATACGATTCATAATTCTATCTATTATAATGTATTCTAACGTCCAGCACGCAAACTTTACAAACATCAAGCACTTAGCACGTAATCAATCACTTTATCTTAGTTGTACCTGAAAAGCATGTGAGAAAACGGGTCAACTACGAATAGTTGGTGAGTTTCACAATTTTAGTAAACCATGATAAATCCATATCATAATATAATATTATCTGGGGACACTGTCAACCCATAAATACATTTAATAACCTCTGGGAACTCTGTTACCCCAGAAACATACTTCCAATAACCTCTGTGAACTCTGTTACCCCAGAAATACACTTCCAATAACCTCTGGGAACTCTGTTACCCCAGAAACACATTTAATAACCTCTGGGAACTCTGTTACCCCAGAACACTGTTTCGGGCCTTACACCGTTAGCAACTCAGACAATTACCATCTTAATTCATTACCGTACGATTCCCCTACAATAAACATTATATAAATACGTTCATTTCCATGCGATCAGCATGTACTTAAACACTTTGATAAAAACATGCTTTCCGCCCCGGGAAAATATTTAAAACAGTTCAGTAAAAGGGGCTCGTGAAAACTCACCTTAGCACATGCAAGTAGGTAACAACAATCAATATCAGTTAACTCGTCCAATCTGTAATATGATCCCTACGATCATTATTATACAATTATTGTTTATATAATCTTTAATCTTATCAATCGGTAAACCTGGGGACACTGTCAACCCAGCACTGTACCCGTTCTGGGGGCAAGGTTAACCCAGAAACACTTCTCCGGACTCAGATTGTGATGTCGTTTAGAGTTCCAAGGTCACAACTACTATTAGTCGTTTTTCTCGTTTTGCGTGCCTAGCACTGTTATCCGTTTTTATGTTTCAAAAATGAGTTTGGTCACACACGACCCGTAAATAGTGGTTGACTGATAATTTAATTAAAGATGTGAAATTATAGCTCGGTTTAGACGCCCCGATTGGCCGCGGGACCCGTTTCCGTCTTTGGCGGACCGGAAACTATTAAAATAGATTAAAATTACTCAAATCATCCGAATTATTTTCGGATGATTTATTTTTACTTGTTTAGCTCATTTACATGAAAATAGTTCATTTTTAGGGTTTTTGTACACCAGTCAGCTCGCTTAAGCGAACTTCACCGGTTTACGCGTTTTACTTTAAAAGTTTGATAATTAGCACAAATGATTATCCGTTTACTCTCGGATCTTGAAATTTTGCACAAATCACTTTTTAACAGTGGGGAATTTTCTAAAAATATTTCCAGAATTAATTCTTATATTTAAAATTTACTTATCTATTTTTAAACACCATTTAAACACTAAATATGTCGTAAATACCAAAGGATCTTAGAAAAATCCCAAATTTCTCCTGGATGTCCCCTGCCATCCATATAGTCCCCTGTAATTTTTCCAAAACCAAAATCGTCTTTTAAATGCCATTTTTACTAAAACCGAGCTAGAAATCCCTAGAACTCGTTTAACCGAAAAGTCTACTTAGACTTCTCCAACGGACCTCAAATTTTGTGTGTGACTTATACATGATATGAAAAGCTTATCCATAATTTTCCAGAATTTTTCATGATATTTAACTATTTTTCACCATTTTTGGCCAAAACCGAGCATTAAATTCACCAAATATTCATCCTTCATCCAAAAATTACCAAAAATTCACAGAACTCATATTTCCATGTGTTTAACACCTCTGTAAAATTTTGTGACCTAACTCTAAACGACCAACAATCTGTCCAAAAACACATACACCGACAAAAACCGAATATACCTTTCGTTTTCCGCCACTACAAGCTACAAACTCATCTTTCCGCCTTATCTACCACTAAATACAGAGCCTACAAACAACATACCACAATACCAAGCAAGTTACACTCACGATCAAGCCATTTCTTTCATGGTTACGGTTATGATACTAAAACAAAGATTTTAACCGTAAAATTTTGTTTTTGACTCTTTTAACTCCTTTCTTGGACCAAGATCCCTTGTATAACTTGTATACATCACTTGATCATGCAAGAATCGGTTTCCATCTCGGGTTTTCACCCTTTTTCACTTGGAAACTTCCTTTTCTTGCAAGAACACTCAAGAAACAAAGATAAACACGTACATAACACGATAATTACCTCGTTATTCTTGCTAGAATTGTCGGTTTTTGGATTATGAACTAGAGAGAAATGAAGGATGTTGAGTTGGTATTGTTGAAAAAAAGAAAAATGGATGTTTTTGGTGGTGATGGAGTCCGATCGGACTAGTTGGAGGGTGGGGTGGGACCCACATCTTCAATATAAGCCACATATTCAGATTCTCGTAATCTGGATAATGTTTTGGATAATCTGGTTCAGTTTGTTTTTCGGTTAAACGTCTAATTCGTCTTAAAACGAGGCCAAAATGGTTGTTTTTCGGCTAAAAATGGAATTTATATAAAACCACTTTAAAAATTAAACCATGACTTCCATTAACATAAAATACCATGTTATTAATTATCGCGCATCTTTTTCGGCTTGATCGATCATCTCTTGCTCGGTTTGGTATTAAAGGTTTCGTTTAACGTACCGACGTACTATTAAATCGAAATCCTTTTTCTGTGCTTTAATCCACTTATCCCGAAGCTTTAATACTTCGTAACATCACTAAATATCATATATCTCGTCTATAATTGAACCCTCGATTTATTCGGGTTTCAATAACTATCGATCGTTTGATCGCATATTCAATACGGTGAATTATATATTCACGTACAATCAATACAATGAACCATGTATTCTCGTATAATTACCACGGTAACCCGTGTACCCGACCTTGTATATGACGTAACTAACGTCTACCGGTTAGGGTATACCTGGTTTCGTCGGAATCGTTACAATTATAATTTACGCATATGTCCCCAAAACATGGAAAAATAAATAGAATAGGGGAATGTGGTACTCACCTCGATGATCAAGCAAGAGAAAATAGATAAAAATAAGAATGATGATTCGCGAAAATCACGCGTTGACGATAAAGCCTATGAAGGATGACAGAATACGGATACGCTAAGTTAATGAATTAGATCGATTAAGAAAGCTCGATAATTATAATTATCATTAAGTTATTATTATACCCTTTTTAATCATAATTAATATAATATTATATATAAAGATATTATGTGAAAAATTGTTAGTATGTTTATATATAAAGTACACTAAAATATTTTATTATATAATAAGATTCGTATAAAGTAAAATACATCTTTTAAAGTTAATTAATTGGATAAAAATATAAGTATAATGTAAAAATGAATTTACCCTTTTAATATATTAAATTGATTAATCTTAGATATTAAACAAGTGGTATTATATATATATATATACATACGTATATGTATATTTATATACATATATACATGTACACATGGATGAAATAAAGATGTGGGGAAAAATATGAGTATTATTGTCGGTTTATAAAATACTGGTTAAGTAATCTATTTATAATATTTATAACATAATTTAATTGATTAAATATATTAATATGTTTTAAATGGATTAAAAATAAAAAAAAGAAACCAATAACACACTGTCGGGACTCACACCCGCGTAGTTGGCCGGCACACACTGAACAAACAAAGAGACGCAACCAACTAATCTAACACATCTGTTGGTTATCGTTTATAAATAATAAAACTTAACTGGAAACCTGATGAACCAGTTTTAACCCAATTACCCTAGATTAATCCATTGATCAATTCGTTCATTAATCTATCAATTAACGTTAGGGATATTGGAAGGTGGATCAAGACGAATAGAAAGAACATAAATAATTACCTTAACGATTTCAGATCAAGGGTTTATTTGTTCAAAACCCGACGGCCAGAAACGAAATCCAGAAGAGACACTTTTAGGTACTTCTAATCAAATTAACGATGGGGTAATTGACGGCTAGGGTTATATGATTGTAACTGCGATTCTAATTGAATTATAAAGGTCGATTGGTTGTATAGTAAGTTTCAATTGGAGTCGGCTAGCTTAAACGAGTAATACGAATCAATTGGATTATGTTAACTTAATTAAATTGTTGGTTAGGCCGATTATGGTATGTTTGGCAAGATCACTGATTCAATTTTCATGTTTGTTGCGTGAATTATGGTCCAAGTTAAGGTATTGATAATACGGGTTCGCAAAAACGGGTTTGTATTTGGGGTTGGTTCAGGGTAAACGGGTTAAATGGGATGGGATAATATTATTATATATAATTTGCACTATAGCCCCTAGAGATTGAAAGTGAAAACATAGATAGGTTAAACTTTGGTTTAGGGTAAGAATTATAGATTTTTCAAAGTTATTTATATTTAATAAAATAAATATAATAAGTAATTAAAATAAATTAGTAATTACTCGATAAACGTGACATTTTTATTGAGAAAATTTCCCGAACATGAAATGGGTCATAAAATATAAACTGGTAAAACCGAGTTGTTACAGTCTCCCCTACTTTAGGGAATTTCGTCCCGAAATTAAAGGTTTCAATAACAAATCCATTAAGTTTTTTAGGAAATGAAAATTTTAAATAAAATTTAAAAATTTATCATAGTACAGAACTTTGAATAGTCAAAATAACACTCAAAATGTAAATCCGATAAGGGCACTTATATATAGGATGTACCAGCGGCGTATCCACAATGTCCTTATCATCTTTACATTTGTACCGTTATTCCAACTACTTTCGATTCTATATTATGACACACAATCTTACGCATCATGATTTCCTTGCGACGACTTCGATAATTATTTTCTGGACCATAATTATTTTCATAGTCGGATGGTCCACATGATATGTCCCATCGTGTGGATTTACAAAATGTTTGATTAAAACATGACTTTGAAAAAACAAAAGTTTTAAATAATTTTAATTTAGAACACTAGAAAGTCACCAAGGTATAAAATAATTTCAAAAATTGCAAAGGATTTAAATAAAACAAAGAAATTTTAAGACGACTTTTAAACGTAAATATATAAGTATTTAAAGTGAAGAAGGGGTAGCTTATAAATAGTTAAGGTTAATGAAGATAAAAAAATAAGATTGAAGTAGGCTTCAATAAACAATCTATTTAATAAAAAGAAACTTTATTTATTAGATAGAAGGTAAATAGTTCAAATTTAAAATAATCCAAGGCCATAAAGAGGCGTTACAATACGTAATTAAGAAAAGACAAAAGAAATTAAGATATATAAAGGAAACGGCAAAATTCTTCGGGGTCCTTGCGTAGCTCAACCGACTTGACTTGTTCCATCGTGAGTAGTTGCATTTATAGAAGTTGGAGCAGTCGAGGTAGATTGATTTGGGGTAACTTGAATAATGTGAGCTTGAACAGTTTGCAAGAAGGTTGTTTGGTGGAAATATGTCTGGTAAACTTGAGCTTGTGGTTGCGAGGTTTGGTAGTGTTGGGTTAAGTAAGGTTGGCCTTGATTGATGGGAGGAGGTTGAGGGACATGAGGTTGATAGGTTTGAGCCCGGAGAACATGTGTCAAGTAGTAGGGTGTAGTCATAGATTGGGCTTGGTGAGCTTGGGTAAGTTGAGGGAACGTATTACGGAGGTGATTTGGGTTTCCACAATGGTAGCAAGCACGAGTATTAGGAACATTGGGATGAGCAAGAGGGGTAGGTTGTTGCGGGACAGCTCGTGAAGTCGGCGGGACACGACATGTGTTAGCAAGATGGCCATAACGGTTACATTGGGTGCAGCGACGACATAGGGATTCAACCGAGTGATGATAGTTACAAATGGAGCATGACGGAAAAGGACCGAGGTAAGGTTTTTTGTTTGAGGAGACTTGCATATGGGTAAGATTTGTTGCAGCAAGGTTCTTATGTTTCTTGTTGTGAGGATGAGTGGATGTAGATAGTTTGTAGTCACCAGCAGAGGAATTAGTGGGAAAAGTTGAATCGGTTGCATGGAGGTTCCGAATTTGGGCTACTATCCTAGGGATCACAGCAGTTATCTCTTTGGCGATACATGCAGCCATACAGTGATCACGAGAACTAGCCGATTGATGTTGAGGACGACGGTGATTTCTTAGATGAGACATTCTACGAGGACCAAAAATAAAGATTTATAAGTTGAAGGATAAGTTGAGGAAAACACTAGAATAACAAAATGGTTAAGTATATAGATAACTTATAATAACGTTGCCTTGAGAAGTATAGGGATTTGCGTCATAAAGGTTAAAAGTAAAAGATTATAAGATGATGCGGGTACATAGCGTAAATAGTTATTAAATGATATAGTCAATAAGATTAATGTGTGATGACTACATGAGGAGTTAAGTCAGTTTAAAATTTATATTTGATTAAGTTTACAATAAACTAACGAAATATAAATTGTGGATGTTGGCCTCCCATGAGCTTTCCATGGCAATTTGAATGGCCCAACGAACTAACGAAAAAAAACTGAGTTGGACAACCCGTGAGCGTTACATGGCAATTTGATTGTCTCAACTAATTAACGAATTAACAATGCAATGAAGTTTGTCGGCCCAAAGAGCGTTACATGGCGTTTTAACCGACCAAACTAAATAACGAACTATCAAAATAAATATGGGTACTCGGAGTATCTTGTAAATCACCACGTTGATCACTCCAACAAAAATACGAAAACAAGTTAATAAATGGATAGTAGGAGTGCCCATGGGTTCCATGGATTCAATAACGGAACACAATAATCAGGAAAAACGAGTTTAGCCACGAACCACCATGAATTCGGTTTAAAAATATTATATGGGTGCAACCACTAATGTGATCACGGTTGACAGCCTAGGGTGTCGGTCATATGGCATTTGTGGGTCTCGCTCGGGTCCATAGGTTTGTGTACTGTGGTCAGGTATCACCCAGGTAAGGAATAGCGTCTTACCTTTGGTTCTTGGAACCGTTTTGCTAGTGCCCAACTCACAGTTTCTCTTCCCCGTTCATTTATCATATGGACATGCCACATAACCTAGCCTTAAGGTGTACGAGTGAAAACAACAGGTGGGAATTCTTAAGGAATTTCCCGAAAATAAAAGCAATCTAATTTTCGAAAAGTTTTCTTTGAATGTTGAGGCATAGCCTCGGAGTTTGTGTGTGTGCATAACAATACAATAGACAATAAATAAATAATTATCTAAGAAAGCTGTAAACAATCTAATTTGAGCACATAAGGGTAAACAAATAAGCACGTATAGGGATCCTAAACATGTGTCTAAGGCAATTTCTAACGACCTATCTTAAACCTTCGGCTCTGATACCAATCTGTCACACCCCAACCAACGGCAGAAATGCCAGGGCGTGAACTGATTGTCACAGCTCGCAAGGTTACTATCATGCAACATTATTTAAATGAAAATATCTATTAATTTAATTAATTTTTCGAATAAATCAAATACAAACAAATACATAATCCATACACATACAACAATACAACTTATATCACAAATGATCTTGATTAATTATTTTCTAACTTAAATTCTTCACTGAGTCTTCACCAATCTGCATTAAATTTCTACGATATCCTGCATATGCTTATAAAATAGAATTTTGTCAACAACACACGTTGAGTGAGCAACACACCAGTTTGGTTGTACATATAGTATATATAACAAAATACGTAGTTGCAACAAGTCATATGAGAATAACAAATTAACCAAATAAGCAAGTATAACTGAGATATCGAGAAGCACAAAAGCTATAACGACTGGCGTATGATCATACTATTATGAGATTATGCTGGACCTCTCCGAATGCGAAAGCATATAAAGCAAGTAAGCACATAAACAAGTAAGGTATAAGTTGTTAACACATAAGACAATAGTTGCAGTTTTGAGTATAAGTATATATAAGAAATATAATTTACGCATATGTCCCCAAAACGTGGAAAAAGAAGTAAATAGGGGAATGTGGTACTCACCTCGATGATTAAGCAAGAGAAAATAGTTTACAATAAGAATGATGAGTCGCGGAAATCACGCGTTGACGATAAAGCCTATAAGACTGTGTGAACGCGTTAACTTGATACACAGATCTCAGATATGATATATATATATATAATTAACTTTAATACGGATCTAGTTCATAATTACGCTTGATTGTATGTTGTATGTAATATATTAGTTGTATGTATGTGTATAATATTAGTATAAAGCTTCGAGAGTGTATTTGGATAGAGGTTCGTTACTATTAACTCAAAACTTAAATTAAACAGTGGCCGAACCCAGTATATATAGAAGATGAGTCTAGTTCGTTACACATTCCGTAACAATTAGCAACTCACTTCCTTCCATACATTAAAAGAAATAAACTTAAAGAATCACCCCCAAATTCGTTAAACATCCTTAACGAATCAGGAGGGAACTTAACTTAAGTCTAGTTCGTTAAGCATCCTTAATGAACTAGAACTAGTCTTTAACGAATTACAATAAAAACTTAATACTTTATTACATAAATAAAACAAAAAATACATTAACGATAAATACAAAAACTCGAGACGCAAAACCGTGTACTAACAGAAACCCCCTCGTCTTGAGCTCTTTGTCTTTTACTTTACTTGAAACGCTACTGCCAATCTCTGCAACTATGTATCCCGTTCTCAAAACATACACGCACGACGCGTTGGAACTGCATAGCCAGATCATAGTCTTCATTGCGCTCGAGCAATATCTTATTCTTGTGTAGCACGTTGTTGTCGGTCTCGGTTAAGTTAACAAGCCACATCGGACCAATGATATTGATTAGCTCGGTCTTCAAACCTTTGCCCAGGACAATGACGGCCTCTCCAGTTCGGTTATCGTATTACCAGCGGTTGAAAGATAGATGCATGTGTTGATTCAAAGTCTTCACTAGTACCCGCTTCATTGTCTTTGGCGGCTTAACCTTGAGGATCAACGTTCTCCAACCCGTCCTTGGATCAATTTCATCTATACGTTTTCGGGTTGGAACCTGAGGCTTTAGGAACTTGAAACCAGAGTTGACTTCGAATAACAATTGTTGATGAAACCAATCTGCAATTCGGTCACCCCCTCGGTTGATAAATGGACGACACTCGAGGGTATGAACATCCCAACGCGGTAAAGTGAGAACATCCATTACCTTCTCATAATATTGAACCCCCTTTTCCCATTTAGCAATACATACTTTCATATCAGAATCAAATAACCAAGAAATGATATCACCTTGAACCTTTGACAAGTTCTTGAATGAAGTCACTTGGTTGGCTTTGGCACAAGCAGCGGCTTCATCCTTATGCTCTTGATCTACATACCTATACGCCTCGATAATCTTACGTGTTCTCTTGCTTCGATAACCAAACCATCTTTCAATATCAGCATCGGTCGGGTTTTCAATCGGATTGAATCTCATATCAACCACACTTTTACCCTTTGATAACTTATCCAAGTTATCCTCAGCTACTTTAAACATTTCCTCATTAAATACTGGAGCACCTTGATCAACATTTGTGTGTTGAAACAGGTCAGGATGCTCCTCAGTTGTGACATCTTCAACCTCGACCTCCTCATCTTCATAAATAAAACTTGTATTCATCTCAATTGTCGGATCATTTAAGATCTCTTCATCATTCATCACTTCTACATCAGGCTCCGTCTCTAACACGGTCAACTCATCGTCATTCAAACCAAGCAGTAGTGAAATCTGCTCTCGTGTTAGGGATTTTTTCACAAACTGCCCTTCTTCGATCTCATCCCGATTCACCACCCTCCTGACCACCACCGATCCATCAACAAAGATTACAGTGTCAGCTTCGATCATCTCAATAGGTTTAGCAGCTGTGTAATCTTGATAAACAATGATCTGCTTGTCCGAGTCACCAACTCCACTAGTACCAGCACCTGAGGATGAACCATGAGATTGTTTAGGCTCACCTCCTGCACCAGACTCGTCCGGATCTTCTTCATCATTCTTGATCTTTTTCAGTGCATCATCCTTGCAAGTTAACTGCAAGATTAGATCCTCCTGTTCTTTGATCTTCACCCCTGAGACTTAACAATCTCACGAAGATCTTTTGTTTCCTTTTGACAAAAAGATATATATCCCATCAGTCTTCGTTGATTCTCCATCATTCGTTCTTGAGTCATACGTCAGCAGACATTTGATTTTTGTATAAATGAAGTAGACTCAGAACCATATTCATCTGTTGATCATGTGTCATAGAAAGAAACAAAGCTGGGATAGGCTTAACGGGACCTTGAGGTCAGTTAAGCCTCAAGAATGAGAAATCCATTGGCTGTGGAGGCAACATAGTTGGTGTAGGAGAAACCACCGAGGTAGCAGTTGAAGGCCTTGGTATATGAGATAAAACGGTTTGAGGAATCATACCAAGCCTAGGATCGGATGTAAGCGTGGTCGTTAAAGTAAGCTCCGGAGTGCTAGTAGTAAGCGGCACCGCCGGGGGTTGAGGTGTGGACGACCTTGGAGGTTGAACTCCAAACAAAATGCCAGCACCAGCTGACACACGTCGCTTAGCTGATCCCTCAGTTGCCAATTCCTTGCCCTTTCTCTTTCGTTGAGCGGCAATTGTAGCAGCTAAAGCCGCTTCAACCACAGCTTGTTGTTCAAGAATAGCCGCATCACCATCACCACCATTACCACCATCACCTCAATTATCACCGTCATCACCACCGTCATTCCCACCTGGTCCCTCCTTACACTCGGAATCCGAATCGACATGGATACAGCGATCATTTTCGGGACATACATACTCCGGATTTACCAGATGACCAATCAACCGTTTGGTTGGAGAAGGATCCTTCCTGTAGACTTTCATCCTCCGAACAGTATCAACTGTCACGTGCTCGAGTGGCATCATGTCTTTGACAATAGCTTGATCGATCACCAGACATTGTTCTTTATGATCATAGAAAATCATCTCTGAAAAGTTGAATGATTTGTTAAGAACCAATGCAATGAATGCTGATTGTAACATGACTCGACATTCGTCATAACCCCCTTTACGACCTCCCAAGAAATGAATCAGTACGTGTAATAAATACTTGTAGGTCGGGCATAAACCGTTCTTGTTGTACATCGAGTCTTCAATATTGCCACTATAGAATACCCGACGAAATAGACCCTTGATCACCTTTTTATCAAATTCACATGGATGATCAATTGTATCTCCAAAACGAAGCACACGTCGGATTACGTCAATATCAACCGTGATCGGAATTTGGTTGATTGCGGCTTCAATGTGATTCTGCACTTCAATATACTTTGTTTTACTCCAAAATTGACGAACTATACTGAAACGAACATCAGGATTTGCTGTGATTGCATTGTGAATACGCGAGCGTCGTAGGAACTCCAATAACCCTCCAAAGATGTTCTCATCAGCAAAATTTGTACCAACGAAGGCACAAATATTGTGTTTCTTATCATAAGAAAGCACAGGCAGATTTTGATATTGTTGTTGTTGTTCAGCAACTGGTGGATCTTGGTCCATGTTATCAGCCATAATACTAAATAAATAACATCGAGAATCAGTAACATTAAATTAAAAAAAATTATAAAACTTTGTAAAATTTTGAAAGTTTAACAATTAAAAAATAATAAATGAATTAATTTAATATGTCATTCGTTAAAAACAAACCGATTCGTTACATTATTATAACGAATCACTTGTTTTGCTATCAAGTAAATAAATAACAAATTAAGAATTAGCTAATTACTATGAAAAATTAACAAACTAACCATCTAGTTCGTTATGTTTAACAAAAACCAATCTGTTTCGTTAGAGAAATTGATTCGTTTATTCTAATTCGTTTGAATTTGCTTAAAGAATTGGACACGAATTAGTTCCAATTCGCTAAGCATAACGAATGGCCAAAACAGCTTAATCTTTGACTTATTTGGTCAAGGTCAAAATTACCAAGAACACTAAAAGTCAAAACGCAATTCTGATATCAATTACCCCATAATCATCGATGAATATCCGAACATATGACCACAAGGATCGATTTGGGGTTCCAAAACATGGTATGAGTCTCTTAAATTAGGGGTTTGAACGAAGCATAGAAACCGATAGTAAAAGTTAATAATTAACCCAACAATCATCAATCAAAACATGATCAAAGATCACTATGGATCTCGGAAATCCATTCCGATGATAATGACATCAAAATAGAGGTATTCAGCATCGTATAAAGCACCTAAATTAAGGTTTATAAAAACCTCAACAACCCGGTAACAAACTAACATAATTAACCTATCAATCTGTATCATTTTTGACGAAAAACACAAAGGTTTGATCGTCTATACCTTAGGAACACAGTGGTATAATCAAAACAACGAGATTCGAAGATCGAAATATTAGTGGAAATTTTGACAGAGTAACAATACTAAGTGAATAAGAAGAAGAAGATTAGTAGGACTGTTCGTATGCACGCCGTCCTATATACTGACACAACACAATTCCCAATGTAACGAATCAGATGATTCGTTTGAATTTTGAATTAACGAATCAGGTGATTCGTTAAGTTAAATTATAACGAAATAGATTTTATTATTGTCTAATTCCTTAAAAATTCATAACGAATTAAGTGTCATTCGTTACAGAGTGCGGAAGCGAATTAAGATGACGAATTAGGTTGTAATTCGTTTGAATGACCTAATTCGTTATTCATAATTAACAAATTACTTTTTATTTAATTTTAAATGAATAAATTAACTAATAAATGAATTAAAAATAATAAAGAATATAATAGTAAAAAATATTGCTAATTTTAACTTAAATCTAATTACCGATGACCATTATCTCGATAATCGAATACCTTAAATCTTTTCCCGTTTTGAAACTTACAATTTAAAAGAATAATTTAAATAATAATAAATAATAGTGCACGGTGTTGTTGTCCATAGCAATTCGAATAAGTAAAAAAAATACTTTGTTTATCAAAATGTAAACTATTTACAAAAGAAATATCCGAAAATGAAAAGTATTTAATAAAATTTTTTTGTGTGTTTTTGTATGGTTTTTCAAAAGCAGTGATATTTTTGGATTTTTGTTGAGTTTGAGCAAAGAATCATATTGACTGAATTGTCCTTCCATCACAGTTTTATATTTCAGCAATATTATGACTGACGTTAAGTCGGTTATTGATATTGTTATCCACTTAAATCTTATAACAAATCTTCAAGCATTTTTGTGATATGATTAATGGTTCAATTAGCGCACAGAATATCAGAAACTATCAGCCTCTAATCTCGGTTCAAGTTTAATTTGATTTTTACCAAATCACCCCAACTTGACTTAAACTATTATAGTGTTGATCAAAATTTAGAGGATTTTATCACTTTTGAGCAATGCATCAAGTTTCCTTTACCGTGAGTGAGTATGCACGAGTCCATCTGTCGGCTTACATACATTGTATCCTCTGGGGTCCGTTTCTTATTGGTAATGTGACGCGTGCAAGGGAGGAACAAATGTATGACTAACAGCGGATTTTGATCAAGTCAGTAATTTAGATTGTACGAAGTACAGTAGTGATCAAGTTTAATGACTTTGGGTTTGCTCTAAAAGCGAGTGAAATATTCATGCTTATGAATACCCAGATGATTAAGCCGCATAAAAAATCACAGTGTCCAGAATCCTAACGCTTGTTATTTGCTTTATTAGATTTTTGGGTGATCAACAGCTATAAGGCTTGAGTATGACCGGTTATTACATTTCTGCCATCCTTACCGAGATTTTTGCTAGAGACTAACACCACTTTCAATTTGGCTTTTCTTTATGTTTATATCACATATTTTACTCTAGCAACTTGTTTAAGATCTATCAATGCACCAATTATTAAGCACTCAGTCTTTTAAGCTTATTTCTTACTGGATTTGGGGTCAAACAATCAATGTACTATCATTTTCTCTATTTGCTTCAAAAACTCAAAATTTTGAGGAGCATAAAATAAAATAAATTTAATCTCCTCAGTTACATTTAGTCTATAGATTAATGGCAATCCTATCAATCTTCAAGAAGATAACAGGACCAAAACATGCAGGCATGCTCCACAAACTTAAATAACCGACAAAGTTTTCAGCGAGAAAATAACATAAAAAGCGTAACAAACGCCCCAATTACTTTCCATTGTTAGGTAAATGGCTATCCCGAATATTTACAAGAAATTATCAGGGCCAAACATATACAAGTATATGTCCTTCAAATAGAATAATTGACATAATTTTCAGCGAACGTAAGCAAAAATATTTTTGGTTTTTCTCCTTACATACTTAAAATACAATCTTTTTGTCTTTTTCGGATTTTTCTATACAGATGAGAAATTCACAATCTTTTTGAATTTTTCAAAATTTCTTATAAATAAAAATTAAAAATTCCACAATCTTTTTGTCTTTTCAAATTTTAAAGTATTTTTGGATTTTTCAAATTTTAAAACATAAAGACTAAAGACATGAAAACACACTATTTTTGAAGTTTTAAAATTTTAATGTTTTTTGATGTTATCTATACAAACGAAAAGCACAATCATTTTGTATTTTGTATTTCACCCCCTAAAAGCCGAAACCAAAATAAAATTTAAAATAAAGACAAACTAAAAATAAAGATAGTTATCCTAATTTTAGGTTATCAGCAAGGGTTTTTAAGCCATTTAAACCAAGCAAAAATTGAAAACACGTTTTATCAAATGCTTTGGTAAATAAGTTAGCTCTTTGAAAATCGGTATGTACTTTCTCAAGGTCAATTAATTTCTTTTCAAAAAAATCCCGTATGAAATGATATCGAATTTCGATATGTTTCGTTTTAGAGTGTTGTACGGGATTTTTGGTGATGCTAATGGCAGCAGAATTATCAATTAAAATGGGAGTAGTAAGAAACTTCAAACCGTAGTCCCGAAGATGTTGTTGTATCCACAAAACCTGGGAACAACAACTCGAGGCTGCAACATACTCAGCTTCGGCGGTTGAAGTGGAGACCGTTGTCTGCTTCTTACACTGCCAGGAAATAAGCCGGCTTCCTAAGAATTGACATCCTGCTGTGGTAGATTTGAAATTAATCTTGCATCCTCCATAGTTTGAGTCAGAATAAGCGATAAGATCAAAAGTATCGTCTTTGGGGTACCATAACCCGGTGTCTGGATTTCCCCTCAGATATTGAAGGATACGCTTGACCGCTGCCAGGTGAGTCACTCGGGGACTCGCTTGGTACCTAGCACATAAACAGACAGCAAACATTATGTCGGGTCGATAAGCAGTAAGGAACATCAAAGAACCAATCATAGCTCGATATAGGGTAGGATCGACAGAATCTTCCAATTCATCCGGTGATAAATTGTGACCCACGGGGAGAGGAGTAGAAGGGGTTTTTCCGGAAGTAATCTTGAATCGGCTCAAGACATCGTTCACATAATTTGTCTGGTGAATAAAGATTCCTTTCGCAGAATGATGGACCTGCAACCCTAAAAAGTAGTTCATCTCTCCCATCGAACTCATATTGAACTTGGTTTGCATTGATTTCTCGAACTCCTTACACCAACGCGTCGTTTGTTGACCCAAAGTTATGTTATCTACATAAATCTAGACGAGGAGAAGATCATTACCAATATTTTTATAAAACAAAGTGTAGTCAACAGTCCCACGTTTGAAACCATTATCCGTCAGATGGTCGGCGAGCGTGCCATACCAAGCTCTCAGGGCTTGATGTAGACCATATAATGCCTTGTTTAAGGGATAAACTCTGTCAGGATAATCAGGGTCTTCAAAACCCGGTGGTTGTAAAACAAACACTTCCTCGTGAAGTTCACCATTGAGAAAAGCACTTTTGACATCCATTTGATAGACTTTTATGTTCTTATAATTTGCATAGGCTAGAAAGATTCGTATGGACTCCAATCTTGCAACCGAAGCATACACTTCAGTGTAATCAATACCCTCTTGCTGATGAAAACCTTGCACCACTAATCGTTCCTTGTTTCTCACGATCACTCCACGATCGTCTTTCTTACACTTATATACCCACTTAGTCGGAATTGCCTTCTTGACTCTAGCAGGTTTGTCGATAAGATCCCAAACACCCAAACATGCAAATTGTTGTAATTCTTCTTGCATGGATTCTACCCAAGAAGGATCTTGAAGTGCCATACGAGGAGTCGTTGGCTCAACTTGGGATAGAAAGCAAGTGAATTTAGCAAGATTTACAATTCCAGATGAATGTAAATCTGCATAAGCACACAATACATTATTTTTATTTGACGAAGCAACTTGATGACGTGTTTGAACTCCCACATCAAGTTCTCCAATAATATTTTCTTTCGGATGATAATTATGAATCCTAAGAGTGGGATTCTCATGAACATCAACAGTTTCAAATAAATTAGTGTAATGTTCACCCAGCTCGTGAGATGAAGTATCACTATCAAGTTCAATAACTTGATCAACAACAGGAATGTCATCAGACGAAGTAGATACATTATCAAAGAGAACTGGAGAACCATTATCAGGATCTTCAGCTGGAGTGTCATCGGTTGGAACTTCAACATCATTAGAACTTGAAAATCTTGGAGTTTCCAGTTGTTCTTCAAAATAAGCACGAACTAAATCTTCATCTGGTTGATCAGTTGTTGGAGTAAACGAATTAAATAAGCCATCATAATCAAACATCCAGTCGGGACCTTTTCCTTGAGAAGGAGTAGTGTACTTTTGACAGTCCACATGAAACCATTCTTCAACACAACAAGACGTGAAGTTAAATACTCGTTTCTTAGGAGAAGCATACCCCAAGAAATACCCTTCAATGGCTTTTTCATCAAACTTTCTCACATCCTTTTTCAACATCGTACAAGGACACCCAAACGGTTCCAAGTACTTTAAATTAGGTTTTCGATTATTCAACAGCTCATAGCTTGTCTTCTTGAGTCTCTTAACATTAAGAACCCTACTGAGTGCATAACAAGCAGTATTCACCGCCTCATTCCAAAATTGGACAGGAAACTTTGAATCAGCAAGCATAGTTCTAGCAGCTTCAATCAACGTTCTGTTCTTTCGTTCAGCAACACCGTTTTATTGTGGTACGTAAGGTGCACTATATTCTCGATGAATTCCCTTTTGTAAACAAAAGAATCCAATATAGTATTTTTAAATTTAGTACCATTGTCACTTCGAATTCTTCTCACTTTCTGTTTGTATAGTGATTCGATCTTAGTGATTAAATTTTGAACAAGAACCGGTGTTTGATCTTTCGAACTCATAAATAAGACCCATGAGTATCTTGAATAATCATCAGTAACCACCAGGCAATACCAATCTCCAGAAATATTCGCACGATTCACTGGACCAAAAAGATCCATATGAAGTCGCTCAAGAGGAGTATCAATGGAATTTAATAACTTAGAGGGATGTGACTTTTTCTTCTGTTTTCCCTTTTTGCAAGCAATTCAGTGATCGGATAACTTAAAATTCTTCAGAGACACACCTTCAACTAAGTCATTTGCCATTAGATAGTTCATCTTACGAACATGAATGTGACCCATTCTACGATGCCATCGAATAGAATCTTTCTCGGTTGCTTTCGAGACAAAACATGTTTCGATCGATGTTGATACTTTAGAACTCATATTTAAGACATAAATATCATTCGATCGAGGTGATCTCATGATAACCATGTCCTCGGGAATCACATACCCAGGTTTCAAAATCAGACACTCTTTATCTGTAAATATTGCAGTGTATAGCTTGTCACAGATTTGCGATACACTCAATAAATTATGATCTACCTTGTCACAGTAGTTAACCTTTTCAAAAGTAATATGCCCATTCAAAACATCACCTTCTTGTGTAATCATACCCCCAGAATTCCCAGAAAACGCCAAATAACCCCCTTGGATATTTCTCACATTTGTTAAGAGGTCGAGATTTCCAGTAATATGACGAGAACATCCACTATCCATAATCCAGTTTTCACTATAAATGGTCTTGGATGTACCCTACACACAAACGAAAAAGATTAGTTCAAAAAGGCAGTCCAAGCCTCAGTCTTGGGCACCTTTTGGTAATCTTGAGAAACGTTAAACTTGGTTGAATTAAACTGTTGTTCAGCAACTTCAGAATAAGTTACAGGCTTCTTAGACTTACGTCTTAGATAAGCAGCTTGAACTACATTTGAGTTCACATTTTTGCATAACGGTTCAGTTGGAACAAACTTTGGTTTAACAAGACCATGAGTTTCATTTACATGAACAAACTTTCGAGGATTCACGTTTGAGAACATAATGTGAGTATCATCATCATACAACACAGGTCTTTTCAGAATTTATGTTATCAAAGGTACTGATTTTGATTGATATTTGACAAATGGGTGATGATTCTGAGAACTCTTCTAACCACAGTTTCTCAACACATGTCCTGTTGACCGCAAAGAAAATAGCTTCGCATTTCCACATGATTGTGTTGAGAATTGACAGTAACATATGATACAGAAGGTTGATGATGACTCATGTTCTTTGTAAAACTCTTAGCTAAATCATCAGATAACTCATATTTCTTTTTCAAATAAAAATCTAAGTTAGAGCAATTTGAGAAACTTTTCAAAGTATCTGTTCCAGTTGACTTTACAAATTGAACTTTATTAGCATGTTTTAAAACTTGCTTAGCTTTAGTCATAGTATCAGATAAAACTGATGTTTTAGCTTGAGCATACCGACGTTCAAGATCTTGAATCTTGGAAGTTTCATTGTGAAAAACACTCTCAATCAGTTCAGGTTTTATGATACTTATTGGAATGTCTTTCTCATTGAACATCGTGTCTATCCCCTTTAATTTAAACACGCTACCAGTAGATGGCTTGGAAACATTTGGATTTATGAAACGTAATAAATCCTCATCAGAAATTTTGGGTTTTTCTGGTTTCTTAGCCCTCACTGGTTTAAATTTAACATGAGTACCTTGTTTCACCTGAGTTGTGTGCGAACCATACACAGCCTCCTCAAATTCATGAGGTTCACACAGTATGTGATTAGAACCTGGAATGTTCTTGTTCTTGTGTATGATTTCAGGTTCGAACACATCCTCAATGATGACTTTGTCAACATTTTCAACAAAGACTTTGTTGCTTTGAACATGAGGTTTCTTAATTATAGTTTGTGCTTTAACAGTTTCAGGTTTAACTGGTTTTGCTTTTTCAGAAATCACAGATTCTTTAACAATCATATCCTCTTCTTTTCTAGCAAAAGGATTTGGTTTGTAATCATTTTGAAAAGGTGGAGGAATTTCAACAAAACCTATTCCTTTCTTTGAGTCTTTTTGCTTACCAGATACTTCAATTATTTCATTTAGCAAAAAGGAAGAGTTTCTGAATTTGCCCAATTTTTTCTTTAAATCAAGAACCTCATTTTCAAGCTCGGTTATCTTTGATCTATGTTCCAAAATTTCTTGAAACTTTTGATCATTGATAGTCATTTTAACCGATAACTCAGCCTTAAGATCATGATTACTTATAGTTAAGGCCTCAATTTTCTCTCTTGAATTCATTTGAGAGGTTAAGGATTGCCTATAAGTGTCTTTTAACGAAACAATCTGTTTTAGCAAATTATCATTTTGAAGTTTTAAGGAGTCTATCTTAGGCTTGTTGATTTCACAATCAGCACATGAAACATTAGCAGAAAATTTAGAAGTTGAAGTACTAACCTCATTTTGCTTAGCCATGTAAGCAGACGTGGTTGAATCACTAATTTTTTCCATACACGCGAAAGTGGTTGGAAGCTTTTCACTTGAAACATCTGAATCAGAGTCAGTATCAGCATCAGAAGATATTTCGCTTCCACTTGTATCTTGAAAATTCTCAGAAAATCCAAACATTGCCAGATTCGCTTGATTGTTATTGCACAGCAATCTTTGTGACCAGTCATCCCCATCCAAGTTAGACAACATTGCTTGGCCTCCAGAAGATGACTGTTTCGATCCAGAAGATTTTCTCGCATCACTTCCACTCTTACCAAAGGTATTCTGATCTTGCTTTCTAGGACCAGTGTACTCTTTCTTTGGCTTATCACACTCTTTTGCAAAATGACCAAACTCTTGACAGTTGTAGCACTTGACCTTTAATTTATCAAAACCCAATTTCTTATTCAAAGATGGAAGATCTTTACATGTTCTCTGCATAAACTTTTTCACTTTCCTGACTATCATAGCCATATTCCACTTTAAGTCCATCAGTTCCAAATCATCCGGATCAATTTGGTCATAGTCTTCATCAGTCAAATCGCTTGTGGCAATTTTACTACTAACAAAATTCTCATATGAAGTCATGAAGGCAGATAAGAAAGCAAAATTTTGTTCGGCCTCCCTCATGTTTACATTTGGTTGTGATGAGAATTGATTTGAAGGTGATGAATTATCAGATCCTCCAGATGAACTAGAAAAACCAGATGATCCAGTATTTCCAGCTGTGTAAAAACAAGCACGTGGATCACTATAGATAGTTTTTGCATTATTGCTTGTAGTTTGTGTTAGAAATGCAGTGATAGGAGAAATGGTTGAACTTAATGGCATACTTCCACCATAAAATGCAGGATCTTGACTATCTTTTGAAGACTTTTGACATTTAAGATCGTATTCTCGTGCTTCGATCTTTTGCATAAATTCTGATGCCGTCAAATCTTCATTGTTGAAATAATTATTCTCATTCAGGACCATCAAGAAAGTCAAGTAAGAACTCGATAATGCACTTTTAATGGTATCAATATTATCAATCTCAGAAGTTTCCAGCCTCATCTTATCCATCTCAGCTATCAAATGTTTAAACCTTGTTGTCATCTCTTCAACAGTCTCACCCTTAAGCAGGTTAAAGTTTCTAAATTGAAATTTGAGCATAACCTTTTTGCTTTCAGCGGTGTTACCCATACTCATCATACGAATATGTTGGAATAATGAGGCACAAATCTTTATACTCCTTACTTGGTGAAAGATGTTTTCAGGTAAAGCCATAGTGAGAGAGTAAGCTTTTGTCTCAATTTCTAATGCTTTCTTCTCTTCAACCGAATATTGCGAGATAGCTTTAGGTGTAAAACCAATAGTCTCATCCCCAATCATTGGAACAGTGTAAACCTCATCTAAGCAATACGAACAATCAGGGTGAACTGACCCTAGATGAGCACGGAAACGGGGTTCCCATTTAGCAATATCGCTAAATTTCATCAAACGTGGACACTTTGAATGTGAACCGATCTCGGTATCCAGTTGCAACATTTGTTGCATTAACATATTTTGGGAAGCTAATGCATACATACCAGCCATGTTTGCTAAATAATCAATTTTTCTCAAACTTCAGGGTTAAATTGAAAATTAATGTAACGAACTGTGAACAGTGGATAACGAACTGTGAACAGTAGGTAACAAATCACAACTTAACAAAGTTAAGAATATTCAGATAGCGAAATAGAATCTGAAACAGTGACCTTAACGAATTGGTCCACGAATTAAGTAACGAACCAGATTGTTTCCTTTAACGAATCACTAAATGTAATCTTAGTGACCTAAGTAACAAATTAGCTATAGTTGATAGCTAATCAACTAATAGCAAATCAGTTAGTTGCAACGGTTGTAACAAACTTCTGACAACAATTGCCATGTGGCAAAAGTTGTTATGATTACAGTTAACGAGGAGATACACGTGTCACACGAATTAGATAACACGAATTAGACTATGTAACGAATTGGTTCACGAATTAACCAATACCCATAACGAATCAGTTTAAAACATTAACGAATTAGGCTAAAAGGTTAACGAATTAGGTTGAATCTTCAAATCTTCAAACACATATTTTCCAGATTTCTGGAAAAAACGTATGAACTATCAACCCAGTAAAAAATTTGTAATACTCACTCGATACTCAACCAATTCGCTCAATCAAATTACCAAAACACTCGGAAACATAACGCGAAACCAATTCGCACCATCTCGGATATCAAATCACCTTAAATCACAATCAATTTGACCAAAAACTTATCCCCTGTTTTTTGGCCAAATCCAAAACCAAACCAATTTAATCAAAAACCAGTCCAAATTCCAATTCCTTACTACCAAACCTCACTAATACCTTACCAATCTCGAATTCAAACCACTCAATCCATTTCCTATTCTGAATTGACTCAATTCAATCCAAAATCAAACCGGATCTAAACTTAACACAAAACTACCGATTAACAATCTAATTAATATCAATTAACATCCAATTCAAGAGTAAACGAGCACCGAAAGCTCTGATACCACTTGTGTGAACGCGTTAACTTGATACACAGATCTCAAATATGATATATATATATATATATATATATATATATAATTAACTTTAATATGGATCTAGTTCATTATTACGCTTGATTGTATGTTGTATGTAATATATTAGTTGTATGTATGTGTATAATATTAGTATGAAGTTTTGAGAGTATATTTGGACAGAGGTTCGTTACTATTAACTAAAAACTTAAATTAAACAGTGGCCAAACCCACTATATATAGAAGATGAGTCTAGTTCGTTACACATTCCGTAACGAACTAGCAACTCACTTCGTTACATACATTAAAAGAAATAAACTTAACGAATCACCCCCTGATTCGTTAAACATCCCTAACGAATCAGGAGGGAACTTAACTTAAGTCTAGTTCGTTAAACATCCTTAACGACCTAGAACTAGTCTTTAATGAATTACAATAAAAACTTAATACTTTCTTACATAAATAAAACGACAAATACATTAATGATAAATACAAAGACTCGAGACGCAAAACCATGTACTAACAAAGACATAATACGGATACGCTAAGTTAATGAACTAGTTCGATTAAGAAAGATCGATAATTATAATTATCATTAAGTTATTATTATACCTTTTTTAATCATAATTAATATAATATTATATATAAAGATATTATGTTAAAAATTATTAGTATATTTATATATAAAGTATACTAAAATATTTTATTATATAATAAGATTCGTATAAGTAAAATACATCTTTTAAAAATTAATTAATTGGTTAAAAATAATAGTATATTGTAAAAATGAATTTACCCTTTTAATATATTAAATTGATTAATCTTAGATATTAAACAAGTGGCATTATATATATATATATACACGTATATGTATATTTATATACACATAACATGTACACATGGTTGAAATGAAGATGCGGGGAAAAACACAAGTATTATTGTCGGTTTTATAAAATACTGGTTAAGTAATCTATTTATAATATTTATAACATACTTTAATTGATTAAATATATTAATATATTTTAAATGGATTAATTATCAAAAAAAGAAACCAAAAACACACTGCCGGGACTTGAACCCGCGCAGTTGGCCGGTACACACCGAACAAACAAAGAGACGCGACCAGCTGATCTAGCACATCTGTTGGTTGTCGTTTATATATAATAAAACTTAAATAGAAGCCTGATGAACCAGTTTTAACCCATGAACCCTATATTAATCCATTGATCAATTCGTTCATTAATCAATCAATTAACGTTAGGGCTATTGGAATGTGGATTAAGACGAACAGAAAGAACACAAATAATTACCTTAACGATTTCATATTAATGGTTTATTTGTTCAAAACCCGACGGCCAGAAACGAGATCCAGAAGAGACAGTTGCAGGTACTTGTGATCAAATTAACGATGGGGTAATTGACAGCTAGGGTTATATGATTGTGACTGCGAGTTTAATTAAATTATAAAGGTCGATAGCTTGTATAGTAAGTTTCAATTGGAGTCGGCTAGGTTAAACGAGTAATACGAATCAATTGGATTATGTTAACTTAATTAAATTGTTGTTTAGGTAGATTATGGTATGTTTAGCAAAATCACTGATTCAATTTTCATGTTTGTTGTGTGAATTAAGGTCCAAGTTAAGGTATTGATAATACGAGTTCGCAAAAACGGGTTTGTATTTGGGGTTGGTTCAGGGTAAACGGGTTAAATGGGTTGGGATAATATTATTATATATAATTTGCACTATAGCCCCTAGAGATTGAAAGTGGAAACATAGATAGGTTAAAGTTTGTTTTAGGATAAGAATTGTAGATTTTTCAAAGTTATTTATATTTAATAAATAAATATAATAAGTAATTAAAATAAATTAGTAATTACTTGATAAACGCGACATTTTTATTGAGAAAATTTTCCGAACATGAAACGGGTCGGGTAATATAAACTGGTAAAACCGAGTTTTTACATGAGAGCTGTGAGCAATCAACTCACACTCCTAGAATTTTCATCTTAGGTTGGGATGTGATAACCACCTACGTGAACTTGTGAACGAGGTGGTTGGTGTGTGGTTATTCTTGGAAGGGGGAGATGTTTGTTTGTTGGGTGGTTTTATGTAAGCTAGAGTATCTTACTAGTTCAATAGTTGTGATGTTTTAATAAAATATTTTATTTGTAATTAGAAAATGATCATTACGATAATAATATTCATTAATGCTTAGTGGATAGGTAGGTAGGGGAAAGTTAACGTAAAAATGAAATTAACGTTCTATTGTGAGAATCAAGGTGAGTAATTATATATACAAGTAGGGTATTTATGTAACTATATCATAGAGTAATTACATAATTACTCTACTTGTATATATAGTTTGCTATTCTTGATTCTCACAATTAACACGTTAATTTCATTTGTATTTAATCCAAACACTATGTAGGTATAAGGCAAAGATTTTTCTCCTCCCCAGTAAGTTTTAACCCACTGAAATAAATATATAATATATTTTTTAACATTAAATATGTAATATATAAACCAGTTTGAGTAAACTAATAAATATATACGATTAAAGTATACCAATTTTTTAAAATAAAGTATTCATAATAAGAGGCGAGATTATCAGTTCTGTTAAAAGAAACACCACAAAAGGGGGTTTTAGTGAATGTAGTTCACTCATTGTCATGTTGATGAATTATTCTATCTGGTATATATAAATATATATATATATATATATATATATATATATTAAAATTACCAATAACCGACATAGTTTCCTAGAATTACTCTTTTATCATTATAACCGACATAGTTAACTAGAATTGTTCTTTCACCATCATTTATAATGCCAAATGTCAAAAATTTATTGGTTGTTACCATTCTTAGGAAACTCCTTATTCTTATTTGAACCATTTTCTATATATATATATATATATATATATATATATATATATATATATATATATATATATATATATATATATATATATATATATATTGACATATATACCTGGTATATGAACATATTAATCTGATAAACGGATGTGTAGTCCTGGCATACGTATGTATACTACATACACTCTTTTATACAGCGAATAGTTTTCAAATTACTTGGGCTAATTTGCTTGGTACCCGTCTAACACTAATACCATTATGTAACACTAATACCATTATGTTTGTTAGGATATATTTTTGTGATAATCCACGGTCTGATAAGGTTGATCGTCTTCTTCGAAATCTCTCTGCCCGTCCATATTCTATAAATGCTTGCTCAAAAAACATGAATTTACTTGTTTGTTAGGATATATAGTTGAGAACTTAAGATATGCTTGGATGGCTATAGATATGGACTTTGGCCCATGTGTGACCCATGCCTTGGTTGAAACGTTGACTGTGACTTTATGGTTTACTGAATTTCGACTTTCCTTTATTTATTTATTTTTTCTGTTTTCTATTAAAAGAAACTTTATTATCTAAAACTTTTCTAGTTATAATATAACAATTGTGGGGGTCGGTGGTGCATAAGGGTAGTATATCATGCTTTCCTTTTGTACCTTCATATCTGGCTTTCAAACTGTGCGTTGTAAGCACAGACTGCAATTAAAATTGTATTCCCTCCACATATGGGTAACCGCATCTTCTTTCCAGTAGATTTCTTCTATGTCATACTCCTTTGATGTCTTGTCCCCGATTTCAGCTAGATCTTACTTAATCATGTCATAACTCACACAAATAAATGTGTCGAAAAGGGAGTTAATGACGGGTTGCTATATTTAGAAAGATTACCGTTTCTTAAAGGCGGAATCAATAAGAAACATATGGTTGTTTAATCAGTATTCAAAACTAACCAACACGAACAAGATTCACTCAAAAGATTTCCATTCATATAATATAACTCATACAAATTGGATAATCGATTTAGGGTTTCTTGAAGGAAGGTTTATCCGTACTATACTAAGACAGCCGCCACACACACAATATTCTTTCTTAATTAATGTGTCTGTCTGCCTTAGGCGGCGTGCCCTAAAACATTCTATTTATAGGCCTGCCACCCTAGGACAGCTGTCATTCCTTCTATAAACCCCCAGACGTAAATACATATTCAAATTACATAATCAGAAATATTCTAAGTGTAAAACAAGTCTTCCAGGTAGGCTTTGCATCAATCTTCATTCTCCGAGTAGGCTATGTACTCTGCCATCCTTCACAACTTGGTAACATAGAAGTATGCTCGGAATCAGTTTCCGGGTAGACTTTACTTGAAGAGTATTTTACTAAGTAAAATACTCACCTGGTAGACTTCAGTCTTCTTGACTTTGCCAGACTTTGCCCGACAAACCCTTACGAGCAACCTTGTTCTTCAATGGTCCATTTCAACTCTTTGCTATAAAATAACTTATTAGCAAAGTGTACTCGGGAGTACTGTTCCTTGCTTGAGTTGAACCTTGCCCGATATTACTTAATGATATTCCTTTAAATCATCAAGCTTGTTCGGACCACTATTATTAATGAATACCTTGCCCGGTCTTCCAATCACTTGGCTTCATGGACTTGGTTAGCCAAAAGCTTACTCTAGAATGAACTTTACTTGGCTATGAAGAACAGACTTGCTTGATAAAGTGAACCTTGCCCGGATTTACATAAACTAGTGAACCTTGCTCGACAATGTACTAAATTGCAAACCCTGCTCGGATATCCACTAAAGAAGACTTCTTGAAGATAACCTTGCCCGATAGACAAAATATCGTACCCGGCTAAGTAAAAGCTTGCTCGGAGGTCTAAGGTGTGCCCGGATCCATACTTAGCGAATTCTGAGGAGGCTGAGAAGATTCCAATCTTTCATATACTTCATTTTGGTCAAATCTTTGACTCAACAATCTCCCCCTAGATTGGAACACCTCAGCTGACCAAAACATTTCTAAGGTTACTTACAATTAGTCAAAATACACATCAAATTAAAAGTCAAATTACATATTCACAAATTACATAATCAAAAGCTGTCCGAAGACATTACATCACAAAGACTATTCTATTGATCTTGTCTCTTCCTTGCATTATGGGCAGCTTGTCTTCGGTTGACTATTTCTGATGCAGCTTTCATTTTAAAGATATTAAGGATTCGGTAGTGAGTATGACTTTCAGGTATAACCAAATCCCTTATATCCATCAAATCTTCATTATGCAGGCAGGTCAAGTCTTCATCTTTCTTAATAATCCCTAGTATTTTTCCATCAGAGTTTCTCAGTACATAATGACCAGCATTTTCTTTATACTCAATCTTAGCTATAATGCCATTCTTTTGTACTGTGTAGTTGGGGCGTATCATTCTTCTTCCAAGACTTATGCATGTATTCATGTTTGACAATGGATTCTCATCTCTGACATTCATCATATAGTCTCTTTCAGTAATGTCCATTCTTCTCAATTTTTCTGTCCTTTTTGACCTGTGAAGTTGAATCAATCTCCAACTTCTCTTTTCCTTTAAGAACTTGAATCCTTTGTCTGGTTCATCTTTCAAAAATTTTGATAAATCATTCATCTGCCTTCCTGCCATTCTGTTTCTGTTTCTGTAATCATACAAGTTAAGAGTGGCCATCCTTTCCAATTGTTCTTCAATATATTCACGAAAGTCACTTCTTACAACAATTTCTCTCAGTAATCTGCTTTCCATAATTACCTTCAGAGATTCAGTGACAGAATCATAGTAGAGTTCTCTTGGAAGATCCACATCAGATTGTGGTCTTATTGTTCTTTGTTGTGCAGATCTACTTGATTCACCTCTTCCACAGCTTGTGGATGTCTTCTTGAGATTGGAGGCCTAAAAGGAATAGACTTCTTTGGTTTTCCAAGCCTTAAGTTGAAAACTTTAATGTAGATTGCTTCTACCATTTATGGTGGAAGGTTGGCAAGTTCAACAATGTCTTGTCATGCTAGTTCTTTAAGATCTAGCAACATTTTTGCCATACCAGGTCTGTTTGTCAATCCAACAGGTACAAATTTTCCATCTACAAAGCTTCTAGGGTTTTCTCCTTCCCTTAGAGCTTTCTCCCAATCTGCCTTTTGGATATAGAAAAGGTTTTTCAAATCCTCCTTTTCCAAGGCAATAAAAGAGGCTTCATCCATTCCTCTTTGATTGATCATTATGTTCCTCAGAATATTGATCATCTCTTCATTCTCCCAAGGAACAATGGGTACATCTTCAGGTTCAGGCTTCACTTCTTGTGGGGTGGTGGTTTCAACTGATCTGACTTGTTCTTTTATCTTCCCCCTCAAAGTTTGAATTCTTCTTTTCTTTGCTTGAGGTTCATCAGTTGGTTCAGACTGTTTAGTAGAGCTCTCAGTTTGGACCCTCTTCAGTTGTTCTTTTCTTTTCAGTTTATTGTACTGGTCCAACACCGATTCTCTAGATAGGTTCTCAACAATTTCTGGCTTCAGACCTTTTTCGAGCAGGTATCCACACATGCCTCCATACTTTCTTTTCAAGGTTTCCATCTTTTCAAGTTTCTCATTTTCTTTTACACACTTTTCAATCACTTTTTCTCTTTCACTGTTATACAGATCTTGGAGTTGGTCAAAGTTGAAATGAGACAGATCTTTCTCTGAATAATTATGCCTTCTGAGATATTCTCTGAATTTCTGACTATCCCTGTTCTTTTCTTCCATCTTTTTCTTAAGACCATCTCTCTCCTTATCAAGTCTCTTTTGCAACTGATCATCATCAAGATCAGCCAAAGTTTCAAAACTTATGCCATACCTTCTCAACTTTACAACCAATGGATGACTTCTTTTAGTTTCTCTCATACTTAACTCAATGTTGGCTCTCTACTCATCAGTCATTTCAACATGTGGAGATTCAACATTGATAGCTTCACCTCCCTTCCCTTGATCATCATTGTTTTCATCAGAATCATCAGTTTCATCATCCTCTTCAGTTGATACATTAACTGCATCTATCTTTGACTCATCTGAGGGTGGATGATCTGGATTTTGTTAAGTTCTGACAGGGACATTAGGAACACCTAGAATCTGTTGACCTGGTTGCAGTGTCTGTAATGGAATTGCCCTGATTGGGCTAACATCATTATCACCATCATCATCAGGAGTCTCAATATAGCATTTATTCTTTTCATCCCATCTCCCTCTCTTTGTTTTCTGATGATCAGGAGTCTCAGTAGTTTTCCTCTTTCTTGAGTATTTCTTTTCAAATCTTTCCACTCTTTCATGTATTCTTGAGGCTTTGGCCAACATTTCCTCAATAGATTCTTCAGTTTCTTTTTCAGCTTTCCTTTCAGGTTCCTTTTTAGGTTGGCTCTGTGGTTGAAACATACTAACCACCATAGCCAGAGAGTTGTCTGCTTCCTCAACTCTTCTCAAATTAATCAATTCCTCAATCACCTCTTGATCACTCATTTCTTCAATAATTTCTTTTACAAACTTTGCTTGGTTGATCAAGGCTTCCTTCTCTACCATTTCTTCTGGAGTCAGGGTTTGGGCCAGTATTTCCCTATCCCTTGTCTCTCTTAAAATGTTCTCCTGTTCTCTTAGGGCAGCAGTAGCAGCAATATCATCATCTTTAAACAGTACATCCTTTTCTGGATATGCCTTGACAGGCTCTTCTTCTGTGACTTTTGCTCTTCCCTTGTCTAGTCTTTTCTTTAATTCTTCTTCACTTTCTGGAAGAAAATCATCAATTTCTCTATCAAGCTCATCCATTTCCTCATCATACTCTACAGTCTTGGAGCATTCATGTTGTTCAGCTTCTGGTTCAGTGAGTATCAGCTCCTCAGTAGCAGTATCTCCTTCATTCACTACTTCAGTTTCTACATCAGTTTGTATGTCAGTTAAGACATCAGTAGCTATATCAGTAGTAGCTACATTCTCTTCAACATTTGTCTTTTCAATCCTATCCTCTGTCTCCTCTACATTCTTTTCATCCCTTTCCACATTTCTTATTTCATCATTGTAATCATAGTCCTGTTCTCCAATATCAGATCTACCACCTTCATACTCATCATCCTCAATTCTCCTTTCCTCACTACTCTCTTCTCCATCATCATAAGCATTCATAATCAACTTCAAACTGTCTGCAGTCTCTACAACTGTTACAGTTTCAGCAACATTTACACCAGAGACAGTTGGCATACTCTCATTCTCCCCCTGTTTTGGGGCAGCTGAGGTCATCTCAACCTCCTGCTCCATGGATTTGATTCTCATTTCAACTCGTACCAACTTCTCTATCAACATCATATTCTCCTCTGTCACCTCCTCATTCCTTCTCTTCAGTTCAGCATTTTCTTTCAACAATGTCAACAAGTCAGTGTCAGTGGGTGGTGTTGTAGGTGGTGATGTAAAAAATTGTTCATATTCAGGTTGTTCTGGGTTTGTGGTGTGAGTTTGGAAAGTGGATTGTTGTGGTGATTGTGTATGAGGTTGGCTTGGAATAAATGGATCAGAATGAATTGGGCTAGATGTTGGTGGTGTTTGTGGTGTTGGGGATACATGTGTTGATGTTTCAGGTTGGCTTATGGTTAGGGTTTGGGGTGGGGATTGAGTGGTTTGATGTGGTGGTGTTTGTGGTGGTGATGGTATAATGGGTTGGTCAATGGGTAATGGAGATTGTGGTGGAGTTGGAATAGGTTGGTTCTCCCCCTGATCCAGTGCTTCAATAATCATGGCTCCTCCATCCCCTCCTTCATCTCCATCAATATCATCATCAGAACCATCATCATCACTCTCAGCATCATCTTCCCCTCCTTCCTCCTCTGAGCTCAACTCAGGCACCGGCATCACATTCAAGTCATGGTCCAACAACCATGGCAAGATCTCAAATGGGACATTTGAATCATACATATTAGCAACACCTGGATTTCTGATTCTTCTGTATGTGTCAGGATTTTGCAGTAGGTGTGTTATGCCAACAGTAGGTAAATCTTGTAATTCACTATTGAAGATTATCTGTAGGAACCTTGGATATTGTAAGAATATGTTCTTCTCGGCCTTCTTCAAGTTTCCTACTAATCCTTCGAATATCATCTTTGAAAAGTTGAAGGGTAGATCGTACATAATTCCAACCGTGGCATTTGCCAAATCATGACTCATCAAGGTCCATGATCCTTTCCTTGGGGCAAATCCATGTATCACATGATGGATAAGAAACCTATACAACATAGGGAACATCCCCTTTTGAAACTGTCCATCATGTATAGTTCCTTGATAACCCATCGTTTTCTCAAATGTCCTCATCAAGTGAGGTGTGCTGAAGTTTATTGAATTATGATCATCATCATTTAACCGCAACCATCTTCTTATAACCTCTCTGTTATGTGTATTTCTTGTCTTGCAACAGTGGCTTCGATTCTCTTTCCATTGATGTCCTCAACGAGTTCTGTAGATCTCCAGAAATCCAATGAATGATTTCTGTAGATGACAAGGCATTCAGTGAACGCAAAGCTGACATTTGAACGAGACATCCATGTAATCATCCTCGCCGTCGGCTCGTTGTCAGGTGTGACTTGTAAAAGTGCACACATATTATGTTTTGGTTCGAAGGCATATTTGGGTTGATCTTCTACCATATCTGAATCACATAAATAAACATATTCAAAGTGAAATTAGTCATAAAGTTCACAACTTTAGGTAATTTCAAGTTATAAAAATGAAGAAGAAAGAGAGGAAAATCATCAAGAACCTGTTCTTGGACAAGTTTATAACCTAAACACAAAAACAGAGTATTAGTAATCAGATACATACTTAAAGCTCATTATAGTCAAATCGTGATTGGAAAACACATTATTGTTGCTTACCGAGTCAGAATTAGAGGGCTGATTCAAATTAGGGTTTGGATTATTAATGAATGCGATGAGTCGGTTTAGGTTTTTTTGTGAGTAAGCAGTTGCAGTGGAAGGAGAGAGAGAGGGAAAAGTAATGTTGAAAATTTTGCCTAACTCCCTCTTATATACCTTTTGAAAGTGGGTTTTAAATGTTTTTTTTTTGTCATTTTGTGAATTATTAGCTGTCAAACAGTAACATTATCCACTTGATATATTAAAAACATTTATTATCATTTAAGTTAATAAAACCTTACTCGGAAAGTTTAATATATCCAAAGTCTACTCGGCATACCTCCACTTACACAAAGCTTACCCGAATATAAACATCAAACCTTGCTTGGTCATATTTTCATTTCAATTTACAAGGTTTGCACGATCCCTTTCACTTACAAACTTTGCTTGATCAAGCTAAGTAATTTAAAAATCAAGACACTATGAAGAAAGCTTACCCGAAATACCAGATTTCTTGAGAACTTAATCACAAGGCAAATAATCAAGTATAAACATTAAATAAACATCCTTGCTAGGAATCAATTAAGATACCCATATAAATTTCTCAAATTTAAATTAAAAGCTTAATCTAGCATAAAACCTATTGGAATAATGATCATAATCAATCAATCATACTAAAAACATATACAATCAAGCATATTAAAGACATATTCAATCAAGAATACTTGGAAGCATAGTGTACCCGAGCAACCTTCACAATGTTTTATCGTGCCCGAACAACCTTCTTATGCAAAGTATTCCCGAATAACCTTCCTTGAATACAAAGTGTGCCCGGAAAAGTACTTCTAGTAGACAGTGTACTTGGAAAGTCAAGTTTTGAAATTACCAAGTATATTGGGGAAACAAAAGTGTACCCGAAATATAAAGTGTGTCTGGAAAACAAAGTTTGCCCGAAAACACTTGTAATCTCAAACGAAATCATAAACACAAATATCACAGAGCATGATAGGAATGAAATTAAAACACATAAACATTTAAGTGTGCTATAGTCTAAAATTTCAAAGAGCTTGCCCGAATATCCTATGTTAGCACTAAGCTTGCTATGATACACATATTCAATCATCAGGTATGCCCTTACCCGAGGGATTTCAACATGTCAAACCATACCCGAAAATGACAAACTTAAATAATAATATCTAAGTGTGCCCGGAAAGGTTAACAAACCTTTCCTTACAACATATTCACACAAATCACAAAGCTTACTTGGTGTACTAATCCTAAGTTTACAAAGTTTGCTTGAACTAACAATCAGCATTTAAAATGCAAAGCTTGCCCGAAACAAGAATTTCTTGTTAAAAGCTAGCTTAATCACATAATTATCTCAAGACTTCAAGCTTGCTCGGGAAATGAGTACACCAGTGTACTCTACCCGGAAAGTGTAAACACTTCAAAGCATGCCCGAAAATCATAAACTTAGTCAAAAATGACTAAGCTTGCCCGGAAAGGTCATAAAGCATCAAACCTTACCCGAAAATACATATTCAAACATATTCAACTGTTTTGAGCCCGAAAAGGTTATAAAACATCAAACCTTACCCGAACTAACATATTCAACCCATTAAAGGCAAAATGCAACACTTTTTGACTTAAACCACTTTGTCAGAATATTATTTTCATTAAAGATCATAGTTTAAGAGCAAATGGTGCCTTTAGAGATCAAATTTTAGTTATATTTCTCTTCAAAACAGTTTGTTCCATTTTCTGAAAAGATCTCAAGAATGGGATCATATTGACTAAGTAGCTTTCTCAATACTTTATTCTCAGCATTATTGTGACAACTTAGATAGGTTAACAACAGGTATAAACTTAGCATGAGTTTCATTTCTTTGGTGATATGATTAAGGATCAATTTAAGCATAATGCATTAATGGTCAACACTGTGCTACGATGCCTCATATATCTTCTCAAAGCTTATTTGGCTTTCCCCAGATCACACCAATTTGACTCCAACCTCCTGTATTTGGTCAAAAATTATTTTTGTATCACAGAACTTATTGGATCTTTTTGTATTTTTTATTTTCAAACATATATAGAGGTTGAACGTTGGACTTACTATTAAATAACAGGCCTTTCATTCAAGATGAGACAGATTTTGTCAACATCTTTGTAGTTCTTGTTGTAACCCTCTTGTTGGATAAAATATTTAAAACACTTATCAACTTTTGGTTGATTTATTCATTCTTCCCCTTGTTTTTGATATTTTCTCAAATTTTATCAAATTTTCTTAAACATGTTCTTTGTCATATTTAAAGATGTTTCATTTTTGGTGACCAAATAACAACAGGCTTGTGTATGACTAGGTAATCACTTTTCTGCCTATCATTTGGAGAGATTTATCTTGAGACATGCAAAGACAACTATGTATCTCCACATAAAGATTAGCATATTCATTATGTTTATATCACCTTAGATTTTACATCATCATGAGAAAGCAACCATACATGTTAATGACTATACTAAGGTCTTTTTAGCCTATTAAATCCATATGATTAGCTAAGTAGTCAATGTACTATCATTTCCCATATTAACAGTTTAATATTCAATCACCTCAATTTCTCTGAATTGGCAGGTAAATGGCTATCATGTTTGACCACAAGTGATCAGCAGGACCAAAAATATATGTGAATATATGTCCTTTCAAAGTCAAAGCTATTGACATAGTTTTAAGTGAAGGAATAAGAAACAAGTCATTATTACCCCAAATGCATTCAGCTTTCAGGTCAATGGCTATCCTTTGAATCTGTAGAGATTTAAGGACCAAACATACATAAGTGTATGTCCTTCCAACTGGGCAAATGACATAGTTTTCAGCAAATACCACTACTTGAGACTTTTCTTTAAGAATCCTTCTTTTAAGCTTCTTTTAAAGCTTGAACTGAATAATCTTATCATATCTCTACACCATTAACAACATGCTCATGTTTTGATTCAAAATAAAGTGTTATGAAAAATTCATTAGGAAATTCATTTTATCACTTAATTTTGACATAAAACACATTTTGACATAAACAGTTGTAACATAATCAAATCTTAATCAAACTTGGTATCATCAAGAAAGTAGACAGTACTAACATTCAAGGTCTAACCTATATTAATAATATCAGAAGATCAGATAAAGCACATATTCAAGCAATTAAGCAATGATATCAGATAAGCTTATATTAACAAGTAATTCATAACAGTAACACTCATCCTAACATCACAAATGCACATCAACTGATAAACATGCACACATTTTAAACAAATCAATCATGTTAAACTTTGCACACAAAATCAGTTAAAGCACATAACAGTTAACATATCAAGCAACATAATCAAGCATATTCACTAAACATTCATTATGTGTGACCTCTAACAAAATAATCAGTTAGCACATAGAGGTACACAACTAGGCACACATCCTTAATCAGATTTCATCAGAGTTAATCATTCCCAGGGCTTTTAGAAGAAAGTTGAACCTGGTTCTATCAAGTGGTTTGGTGAATAGGTCAGCCAAATTATCACTTGTATCAACTCTTTGCATTTCAATCAAACCTTTTTCACTGCAATCTCTGATGAAGTGATGTCTGATTTCAATGTTCTTAGTTTTAGAATGTTGAATTGGATTCTTAACAGTAAAATATGCAGCAGTATTGTCAATAAGAATAGGGGTGTTCAGAAAATTCAAACCATAGTCCAGCATCTGATTTTGAATCCATAGAACTTGTGCACAGCAGGCAGATGCAGCAACATATTCAGCTTCTGAAGTAGAGATTGAGACAGTAGTCTGCTTTTTGCATTGCCATGACACTAGCCTTTCACCCAAAAATTGACATCCTCCAAAGGTTGACTTTCTGCTCATGTTACAGCCATCATAATCACTATCTGTATAGGCAATTAGATCAAAAGATTGGTTCTTTGGATACCAAATTCCTAAGTCAGGTCTTCCCTTCAAATATCTGAATATTCTTTTAACAACATTCATGTGGGAAATTTTTGGACTTGATTGGAATCTTGCACACACACATACAACAAACATGATATCTGGTCTTGTTGCAGTCAGATACATTAGAGATCCAATTTTGGCTCTGTATTCATGTTCATCCACAGGCTCCCCCTTTTCATCTGCAATCATCTTCTCTTTGGTGTCCATTGGATTTGAAGCAGTCTTGTACTCATGACAGTTGAACTTGTTCAAGATGTCCTGCACATATTTATTTTGGTGAATGAAGATCCCCTCAGCTTTCTGTTGAACTTGCAGTCCAAGAAAGAAGTTCATTTCTCCCATAGAGCTCATGCTGTATTTGGATTTCATCACCCCTTCAAACTCCAAACACATTTGTTCATTGGTTGAACCAAAAATGATATCATCAACATACACTTGTAAAAGCAGTAAGTCTGATCCCTTTCTTTTGTAGAAGAGTGTCATGTCAATGGCTCCTCTTTGAAAACCATTTTCAAGAAGGTGATTTGACAGCTCATCATACCATGCTCTAGGAGCCTGATGCAATCCATAAAGGGATTTGTTTAGCTTATACACCCTGTTTGGATACATTGGATCCTCAAAAACTGGAGGTTGAGCTACATACACCTCTTCATCAATCTTTCCATTTAGGAATGCAGACTTAACATCAAGCTGGAACACCTTAATGTTCTTTGAGGCAGCATATGCAAGAAAGATCCTGATAGCTTCAAGTCTTGCAACAGGTGCAAAGACTTCCTCAAAGTCTATTCTTTCTTCTTGAAGACATCCCAGTGCCACAAGTCTAGCTTTTTTCTTAATCACCAAACCCCTCTCATCCCTTTTGTTTCTAAAAACCTATTTGGTTCCTATTGCATATCTGTCTATTGGTCTACCAACAAGATCCCACACATGTAGGTCTCTGAACTGTGCTAGTTCCTCCTGCATGGCTTCCACCAACTATTGTCTTTAAGTGCTTGAGCAATGTTCTTTGGCTCTATTTGAGATAGGAAACAGGAGTAAAGACAGATGTTTGCAATCTCAGAATGACTCCTTGTGACTCTTTCATGCAAATCTCCAATGATGTTTTCAGAAGGATGATTCTTTTCCACATAAGGAGTTTGTACAATTATATTTGTAGACAAATTTGTGTCAAGATTTGTTTCATTGAGTTCTGGTTCTTCAATGATCAAATCAGTTTCTGCATCATGAAATTCTGGTGCTTCATCATTATGTTGTCCTAAAGTAGATGCACCATTGTTTTCTAAATTTAATCTTTGAAACAGGTCTTGAAACCTTGCAGTAGATGCAGCTACTTCTTCACTTGCTTGGTTGCTTGTGTCACCCTCATTCTGAACTTGATTATTCTGTACGTCTTGATTGTCTTGTTTTCCATTCTCATATGAGGCCGGAAACTCTTTTATTAGGGAAGAGAAGAAGGGGCCTAAGCACGGCAGATGCCGTACACTTGAGTGGAAAAGGCTCCGATTGGAACTTCCAGTTCCAGAACAGGTGGTATGATCATGTTCAGGACTGTGATTGTTTTCCTGATTATTCTCTTGATCTTGTTCAACAATGTCACATGAGGAATTCTTCACAAAAGTATATTCCTTTTCTTTTCTGCAACCTTCTTCCATAACTCTTCCAAGTCCAATGTTTTCTTCTTTTTCTCTTCAATTACACTGGTCTTGTAGAATGAGTCATCAAAGTCTTCAGGATAAATCTTGAAGGACCTTATCAACTTTTCATGATCAAACAGCCATCCTGCACCATCAACTGTATTGAATTGATTCTCATTAAAGATGAAGTCAGATGATTCTATTACACTCAAGTGGTCTTTCACATATACTCTGTAAGCTTTTGAGTGTGTAGAATATCCAACAAAGAAGCAATCTAGAGATTTTGTTTGAAACTTGTTCAAATAATCCCTTGTGTTCAGAAGAAAACATTTGCATCCAAAGGGCTTGAAAAACTTTATATAAGGCTTTCTATTATTGAATATTTCATATGGAGTTTGATTATGTCTTTTGTTGACAAGTACCCTATTCTGAACATAGCAGGCTGTATTAATGGCTTCAGCCCAAAAAGTAACAGGTAAATTAGCATCAGCTAACATGGTTCTTGCAGCTTCAATCAAAGTTCTATTTCTTCTTTCTGCAACACCATTTTGTTCAGGAATTCTAGGAGCTGAGAATTGTTGCAGTATTCCCTTTTCTGCACAAAATTCTTGCATAACTCCATTCTTGAACTCAGTACCATTGTCACTTCTTATCATTTTAACTTTCTTATTCAACTTGTTCTCAATCATTGTTACACAACCTTTAATCAACTCTGCAGTCTCATCCTTGGTACTTAGGAAATAAACCCAAGTATATCTTGATTAGTCATCAATGATCACTAGACAATATCTTTTCTTCCCTATACTTGGTACACTCACAGGACCAAAGAGATCCATGTGAAGTAATTCAAGTACTTGATCAATTGAGTTGATGAGTTTTGGTTTATGAGTAGATTTGTGTTGCTTTCCGTTTTGGCATGAACTACAATGATCTTCCAACTTGAACTCTCTTGTAGGTAAGCCTATGACATGCTCACCTTTGACAAGTCTATTCATGTTCTTTAAGTTCACATGACACAGTTTCCTATGCCACAATTTTGACTCATTTTCAGTGGCTTTGGAAACAAAACATGCACCTCCTCTTGAAACAGCTTCTTTCATATTCAATTCATACAAGTTACCATTTCTTGGTGCTATCATCATAATCATTTCAGGTGGAATCACAAACTCAGGTTTTAAGATGAAACAGTGAGAATCATCAAAACTGACTTTGTATCCCTTATCACACATTTGTGATATACTCAGTAGATTGTACTGAAGACCTTCAACATGAAACACATTATCAAATGAGACTTTTCCATTTGTTAAGATTCCTTTTCCAACAATCTTTCCACCATTTTCATCACTGCCAAAAGCTACAGGACCTTCAAACTTTTCTTCATAATTGACAAGTGATCTCTTGTCACAAGTCATGTGCCTAGAACAACCACTATCCATATACCATATGTCATTCAGAGGAGTGGACTGTTCCTGAGATGATGATCCAGTTTCTTTCTCAATTATGGCCATGAATGCCACATTTGCTTTCTTGATATCATCTGCAATGTCTTCTTCATGATTGCTCCAATCAAAATTACCTTCATGTTGTGTTGTTACAGCAAGATTTCCTTGATTTCTGATCTGGTTTTGGTTGGCCGGAACAGTGTTGTTTGGAATATTTTGAAGGTTTTGGTTGTTGTTTCTCTGAAAACCTTGATTCTGAGGCACTCCTTGATCATGATTGTTCATTTGAGGTTGGAAGTTGTTGAAGTTGGGATTATAGTTGTTGTTGGGATTGTTGTTGAAGTTGTTGGTGTTGGGTCTTTGCTGATATTGAGGCTGCTGTTGATATTGAGGCTGCTGATTTCTTGGTTGGTTCTGAAATTGGTTCACTTGGAAGTTTCTTGGCATATTACATTCTCTTGCAAAATGACCAGGCTGTTGGCAATTATAGCAAATGGCCTTTGACTTGTCAAAACCAATTCTTTCATTTGGGCCTGATAGGAGTGACCTACCAGTCATGTTGTAAAGCCTCTTGCTTCTAAGAGCTAACATAGCTGCTTGCCACTTCAAATCTATATCCTCCAAGTCATCAGCATCTATCTGCTCAAGATCATCTTGTACTACACTTGATTGAATTAAATTCTTTGCAACAAATGCATTATATGACTCAGTAAACATTGAAAGCAAGGCCTGTGTATCACTGTTTTGACCATCTCCACCATTAGTGTGTGGAACATTCCTATTTGCCATTGAAGCAGAATCAGAGTAATCAATCAATTGCACATTGAATCTTTGATGGTTTCCTGGATTGCTTGTGCTACCACCAACAAAATATTTTGGAGTGTCAGTACTATGCTCAACAGGTTCTTCAATAATAGGAATTTGTTGTTGATTCTTGGTAGTCAAATTTCCCATAGGTGCTATCAATGCATTTGAAACATTGAAGCAGGGTCTTTCTTCTCTATGATTTCTATCTCTGCAGCTTGAAGAAAGCACACTACATCATCCAATTTTAGCTCATTGAAGTTGTGCTTTGTAAGGATGAACTTGCAGGCAGTATACCATTTGTTTGGCATTGAGTTGAGCAGCTTGGTATTAAGGTCAAAATCAGTCATGACATAGTCTGTGGTTCTGAGATCATTCACAATTGCTAAGAACCTCTCCAGAATAGATTTCAACCTTTCTTCTTCTTTATACTTAAATCTTTCTAGCTGTTGCTTCAATCTCTGCTTCTTGATGTTTTTGAGCTCAACATTTCCTTTAAACATTTCAAGTATTGAATCATACATTGCCTTAGCATTGGAATGATGTGCAACTTTGGTAAGTATCTCCCAAGACAAACCTAGCTTTAACATAGCTAAAGCCTTGTCATCTACTTTTCTCATCCTTTCTCTCACAGCAGCAGTTGCTGCCGGATTTGCACCTTCTTCAACTTCCCCTTGTGTACCATTCTTGATGGAGTTACACATATCAACATCATTATAGCAAACGGCTGCTTCAAACAAGACCTTCCATTTAGTGAAATTTTCTTGTCCATACAGTCTAGGGAATCTTGTTAGTAGACACTTCTTGTTCCTCGTAACCAAACATTTTGAGAAATCAAAAGTAGTTTCTTTGTAAAAACAGAGTTCAAAAATAATCAGATCTGAAAACCGATTGTTCAGATCTGAGGTGTCTGATGCGATAAGAACAAGATTTATATATAAATATTAAAAACTTTAATCAGAATAAGGAAGAGAAAACACCAAATGATTGTAGATCTGGAAGAAAAATGAAGAACAGAGCTGCTGATGTCACTTTTCAATGTAACAGTGGTCTGCTTACGTCATTCTTCTTCAAATCTTCAATCAGCAATAATCTATCCAAAATAGCAGCAACAAGCTCTGATACCACTTGTCTTGTCCCTGATTTCAGCTGGATCTTACTTAATCATGTCATAGCTCACACAAATAAATGTGTCGACAAGGGAGTTAATGACGGGTTGCTATATTTAGAAAGATTACGTTTGTTAAAGGCGGAATCAATAACAAACATATGGTTGCTTAATCAGTATTCAAAGGTAACCAACACGAACAAGATTCACTCAAAAGATTTTCATTCATATAATATCACTCATACAAATTGGATAATTGATTTAGGGTTTCTTGAAGGAAGGTTTATCCGTACTATACTAAGACAGCCGCCACACACACAATATTCTTTCTTAATTAATGTGACTGTCTGCCTTAGGCGACGTGCCCTAAAACATTCTATTTATAGGCCTGCCACCCTAGGACAGCTGTCATTCCTTCTAGAAACCCCAAACGTAAATACTTATTCAAATTACATAATCAGAAATATTCTAAGTGTAAAACAAGTCTTCCGGGTAGGCTTTGCATCAATCTTCATTCTCCGAGTAGGCTATGTACTCTGCCATCCTTCAAAACTTGGTAACATAGAAGTGTGCTCGGAATCAGTTTCCGGGTAGACTTTACTTGAAGAGTATTTTACCAAGTAAAATACTAACCTGGTAGACTTTAGTCTTCTTGACTTTGCCAGACTTTGCCCGACAAACACTTACGAGCAACCGTGTTCTTCAATGGTCCATTTTAACTCTTTGCTATAAAATAACTTATTAGCAAAGTGTACTCGGGAGTACTGTTCCTTGCTTGAGTTGAACATTGCCCGATATTACTTAAAGATATTCCTTTAAATCATCAAGCTTGTTCGGACCAATATTATTAATGAATACCTTGCCCGATTTTCCAATTACTTGGCTTCATGGACTTGGTTAGCCAAAAGCTTACTCGGGAGTGAACTTTACTTGGCTATGTAGAACAGACATGCTAGATAAAGTGAACCTTGCCCGGATTTAAATAAACTAGTGAACCTTGCCCGACAATGTACTAATTTGCAAACCCTGCTCAGATATCCACTAAAGAAGACTTCTTGAAGATAACCTTGCCCGATAGACAAAATATCGTACCCGGCTAAGTAAAAGCTTGCTCGGAAGTCTAAGGTGTGCCCGAATCTATACTTAGCGAATTCTGAGGAGGTTGAGAAGATTCCAATCTTCCATATACTTCATTTTGGTCAAATCTTTGACTCAACATTTGAAATCATTTTCCAAAATCGATTGTGGTATTCTCCTCTCTCTCTCTCTCTACTTCATTTTAACTTGTGCTGTATCGACTCACGGCCTATCCTCTTCCATCGCCTGTCGCCGCCACTTCGCTCGAGCATCCTGATGTTGCTTTTGCACTATCTTCACAATACGCTATGCCTGCCTTACTGTCATCACTGTTGCCGGGTTCGCTTTCCGGACTCTTGGTGGCGGTGGTGTGGTGATGGTTACGGCAGTGTTATGACCGATGGTGGAGCCGTGTATGGTGGCCTGTTCTTAACCCTAATTGGGTTTATTTTCCTTTTTCTCTTCAATTAGGGCCAATTCCATCGTCGATTACGACTCATGCATGTATTTTTCTTTTAGCTCTTCTTTGTTTGATTGTGTGACCTTATTCTTTGATGTATGGGTTTAAGTAACCTTGATGTTATCAGTCAAACTGATAACCAGGTGATTTGCACAACACATGTCGCAAACCATTTTACTCAGTTGGCTTCTGTTAAATTACACATTGATTTCCCTGAATATTACTGGTTGCGTTATTCTTGACATTTGTAGTTCGTCTAGCATGCAATTGCAAATGTGGAAGGCGTCTTATGGAGCAAAAATGATTCAATTGTGCATTCTACTGAAGACAGTGTATGAACACGTTGGTCTTTTTTGATGACATTGGTAATTATATAAAGGACAAAGGCATATACAAAAAAATAAGACTAGCACATTATAACTGCCTATTTTATAATTTGTTTGGCTGTATGTTCAATGCACATTTACAATCATGGTGTATGGTTATTTTGCGTGACTTTTTTGATAACGGGTCACATGATTAAATTCTCATATCTTTGGTGTGTATGATGGGCATGGTCCACATGGAGGATCTGCAGTATTTATTGAAGCCCTTTTAAGTTTATGCTGATCTGCGTTTTTTATTGAAGCCCTTTTAAGTTTATGCTTTCAAATTCATTAATTTAAGTAAATATTAGTGTAATTCCACCGCTACAAATGTGACAGGTCAGACATAAATAAGGAAATATAACCGCACGTAAGAAGAGTTTTTAAGGATTGTCTTTAAAGCTATTTCTCGAGATACTTGGTCTCAGCTATTGGATTTTGCAAGAGTAAGAACCTATGCCTCAATCCCATATAGGCCTTTAAACGAACCGAAGGAACATGAACACTTAAATTATCATCATATACTGCGTTAAGGCGTGTTCATGTTCGTTCATTTAACTTTTACCAAACACGAACGTAACATTGAAAAAAAAAATTTGTTCATGTTTGCTCATTGTTGGAACCCGGTGTATCAATCCAATAACAATAACATATCTCAGATCTGTGTATATATGATTAATACCTTAATAGTAGATCTAGCTCATAATTACTTTAGATTAAGTGTTATATATGTTTATGTATTATCAGTATATGTATATCAATAGTTCGTATAATATTAAAATGAAGATCGAGAGAGGATTTGGACGTTAATTAACTCTCAAAACTTAACATTAATTGTGAACAGTGTTCACTATATATAGAAGATAAGTCTGGTTCGCTAACATTCCCTAGTGAACCAGACACTACTTCGTTACATACATTAATAAACAAAATATCTTAACGAATAACCCCCTGATTCGTTAACATCCCCTAACGAATCAGGAGGGAATAAACTTAAGTCTTAGTTCGCCACACAAGCTTAGAGAACTAGACATTATATTAGCGAACTAGAGAATAACTTAATTAATTATTACATTAAATATAAAACAAAACGTTAACGATAATTACAAAGACTCAAGACGCAAAACCGTGCACTAACAGACACCCCCTCGTCTTGAGCTCTTTGTCTTTAAGTTACTTGAAGCGCTTGGACTGCCAGTCTCTGCAACTATGAATTCCATTTTCATGATAAACACGCACAACGCGTTGTAATTGCATAGCCAGGTCGTAGTCTTCATGGCGCTAGATCAGAATTTGTTTCCTGTGTAGTACGTCATTGTCTGTTTTAGATAAATTAACCAACCACATAGGGTCGATTATCTTGATGAGCTCAGTTTTCAATCCTTTACCAAGGACAATGACGGCCTCGCCAGTACGATTGTCATAATACCAGCGGTTGAACGAGAGATACATATGTTGAGGCATCGTCTTCACAAGTACCCACTTCATCGTCTTTGGCGGCTTTACCTTAAGGACCAGTTTCCTCCACCCAGTCCTTGGATCAATCTCGTCAATACGTTTACGTCTCGGAACCTGGGGCTTGAAGAACTTGAAGCCATGATTGACCTCGAATAGTAAGTGTTGATGAAACCACTCAGCTGTCCTGTAACCCCCACGATTGATAAATGGACGTCTCGCGAGGGTACGGACATCCCAACGCGGTAAAGTAAGAACATCCATTATCGTTTCATAGTACTGGATTCCCTTTTCCCATTTAATTATACATACTTTAAGCTCAGAATCATAAAGCCATGAGACAATATCTCCATGTACCTTGGAAACAGTCTTGAAGGAAGTCACTTGGTTTGCTTTGACCCATGAAACAGCTGTGTCTTTTCGTTCTTGGTCAACAAAACGATATGCCTTGATAATCTTACCCGCCGCTTTGTAGTTGAACCACTTAGCAATGTCAGCATCAGTTGGGTTCTCAATCGATCTGAAACGAGTATCCACAACCTTCTTTCCCTTAGACATCTTTTCCAAATCATCTTCTGCCGCTTTAACCGTCTGCTCATCAAACACAGGAGCACCTTGATCAACGTTCGTGTGTTGAAACAAGTCAGGATACTCCTCATCAGTTATATCTTCTATCTCAGCATCCTCGTCTTCATAAATAAAATCCGTATTCATTTGAACAGACGGTACATCCGATATACCTTCTTCATTCACCACCTCGACATCAGGCTCAGTCTCTAACGCAGTCAACTGATCGTCATTCAACCAAAGCAGTATGGAAATCTGCTCCCGTGTCAGAGACCTATCAACAAACTCACCAACTTCTATCTCATCTCTGTTCACCACACTTCTAACCACCCCCGAACCATCTAAAAATATCACAGTGTTGGCTGCAATCATCTCAATTGGCTTAGCGGCAGTTGGATCCTGATACACAACAACTTGTTTGCCCAAGTCCTCACCGCCACTGGTACCAGCACCGGAAGATGAACCGTGCGATTGTTTAGGCTCACCTCCTGCACCAGACTCGTCAGGATCTTGATCATAAGTTTTGAGTTTCTTTTGAGCATCTTCTTTGCAAGTCAACTGCAAGATTAACTCTTCTTGTTCCTTCATTTTCACCCCCTGAGACTCAACAATCGCCCGCAGTGCTTTACTCTCTTTTTGACAAAATGAGATATAACTCATCATCCATCTTTGATTCTCCATAAGACATTCCTGATTCTGACGATCAGCTGCCATTTGGTTTTCATAAAGATGGAGAAAGTTCAACAGCATCTCAGTCTGACGGTTTGGTGGCAAGTTGTATAGGGATGGATGAACAGGTTGTATCGGTCCTTGAGGTCGAGTGATTCTTATAAAAGAGGCATCACTTGGAGGAGGAGGAGGAGGACGGGGAGGCCTCATGGATGGTGTTGGAGGGACAGTCTATAATGTAGTAGGAGGCCTTGGTTTTTCAGATAACGCCATTTGCGGAATTAAACCAAGTCTTTCATGGGACACCAACGTCGTCGTCAATGTAAGCATCGGAGTGCTAGTAGTAGGCAGCACTATCGAGCGTTGAGGCGTTGATTGACGAGGTGGTCGTGCACCAATAATTACCCCAGCCCCAGCCGACACACGTCGTTTCTTAAATGGCTCTCCAGTTGCCACCGCTTTCCCTTTCCTCTTTCGTTCTTGTTGAGCTACAATGGTGGCAGCTAATGCAGCATTTACTGCCTCTTGTTGCTATTGAAAGGCAGCATCACCAGCTCCACCATCACCATCATTACCATCATCATTTCCATCATCATCGTTCCCACCTTCTCCCCCTTCACACTCGGAATCCGAGTCGTCGTGGATCCAGCGTTCATTAGGAGGACATACATAATTCGAATTAATTATATGACCAATCATTCTTTTATCCTTTGGCTTCTCCTTTCTATAAACCAACATCCTATGTACAGTATCAGCTTTCATGTGTTCCATAGGAAGCACATCATTCACCTGAGTTTGATCAATGACTAAATTGGGAATTAAGTCTTGAATGATCAGCTGTAGAAATCAAGGATACATTAAGAATTTCTTCTTTTGAAGTGTTTGCTAAACTTGTTCTTTCAGATGATCGAATACAAGCTCGGAGTAGTTGAATGGCTTGTTGAGGATAAGTGCAACAAAAGCTAATTGCACACTGCTTCTACATTCGTCAAATCCACCAAGACGACCACTCATACAATGAATTAAAACATGAAAAGATACATGTATGGTGGGCATAAAACATTCTTGTTCAACATAGACTTATCAATATCACCACCATAACGTAGACGAGTAAACAAACCCTTGATCAACTGCTTGTCAAATTCACTCGGGTTGTCATCATTGTCACCAAATTGAAGCACACGGCGAACCACTCCCACATCAATTGTAATAGCAGTTTGATTAATCGTGGCTCTAATATGATTTTCCACCTCAACAACCTCAGTAGTATCCCAAAACTGCCTAATAATACTTAAAGAAACTATGGGTAGAGCAGTGATTGCATAACATATCACTGAACGTCTTAAGAATGCTAACATGTCTCCGAATACGTCAACATCAGCAATATCTTGATCAATATACGCACAGATGTTGTGTTTCGTGTCATATGGTAACAGAATAACATCCTCCTGCTGTACTTGAGGTGGTTGCTCTTGTGGTGGTTGTTCTTGTTGCCCTTGATCAGCAACCGGTGGATCTTGATTTACTTGATCAGTCACTTTAACTGTATAAGTATAAACAAATATAAGGAATGTGAAGATATAATATACATTTAGCACAAATATATATCTATTTATTTATAAATGATGTATTTAATTTCATATGATATGTGTAATTAATGTATTTACGCGTTTAGACGGTTGGAATTAGTTAGTTAATTAAAAAATAATTTAAAAGGTAATTAGTCTATCACATTCCGTTTATATTGAATCATAAATAGGCTACATTAACATAGTATATCATAAATAAACTAGGGTTTTTGAACTCGGAAAACCCTTAGAACACAAAAGTACATAATTAGTCTATCAAAGCAACGTCATTGTTGACGAAAATCGTATAGATATGATCGTCTATACCTTAGTAACACAATGATATTTGTGAAAAATCGAATTTTGAAGGTCGAAAATCAGAAAAAAATTTTGAAAAGGGTAACTTTAGGGTGAAAAAAGATGATGAACAATGAAGGACTGCTCGTGTTTCTGTCCTATATAGCCTAACACGCCAACCAAGGTACTCACTGTACGAATCAAGCGATTCGTTTGAATTTTAAATAACGAATTAGGTCATGTGTTATTCCAATTTGTTACGTCAGAGTAGCGAACAAGACATATTTTGTGTTTTGATTCGTTAAATATGTATAACGAAATAGAAGTGATTCGTTACAGAGTGCGGAAGCGAATTAGGTGAGCGAACTAGAAATTAGTTCGCTAAAGAATCACCTAGTTCGTTATCCATACTTAACGAATTAGTTTATACCGAACAAAAAATTTATTTAATTTTAACTTAAATAATAAAATGAAATAAATAAAGAATTAATTAAATTAAATAATAAATAAGTAAAATTTTAACCTCTTTTTTTAAAAAAAATAATTATCGAGGACCTTTTTATCCCGATAATTGAATACTTTAAAACCGTTTCACTTTTACGAAACATAAATTAAAATCATTAAATAATATGTAAAGTAAAAGGAATAAATTATTTTTGGTATTTTGTAAAAATTAAAGAATGTATTTACAAAGAAGCATCCGAACATTAAAAAAAATGGACAATATTTTTGTGTTTTTCTATGATTTATCAAAAGCAGTACATATTTTTGTGTTTTTGTTGAGTTTGAGCAGTGAATCATATTGACCAAAATGCCCTTCCATCACAGTTTTATATTTCAGAGATATTACGAATGGCATTAAGTCGGTCATTGATATTGTTGTCCACTTAAATCTTATAACGAGCCTTCGAGCATTTTTGTGATATGATTTATGATTCAATTAGCGCACAGAATATCAGAAACTATCAGCCCCTAATCTCGGTTCAAGCTTAATTTGATTTTTGCCAAATCACCCCAACTTGACTTAAACCATTATAATGTTGATCAAAATTTTGATACCAATTGTGAAATTTTGAGCAATGCATCAAGTTTCAGTTTCTTATTGGTATTGAGACGCACGCAAAGGAGGAACAGTTGTATGACTAACAGCGGATTTTGATCAAGGCAGTAATTTAGATTGTACGAAGTACAACGGTGATCAAGTTTAATGACTTTGGGTTTGCTCTAGAAAGCGAGTAAATATTCATGCTTATGAATACCCAGATGATTAAGCCACATAAAGACTCACAGTGCCCAGAATCCTAACGCTTGTTATTTGCTTTATTATATTTTGGGGTGATCAACAACTATAAGGCTTGAATATGACCGGTTATTACATTTCTGCCATCTTCACCAAGACTTTTGCTAGAGACTAACACCTCTTTCAATTTGGCTTTTCTTTAAGTTTATATCACTTACTTTACTCTAACAGCTTGTTTAAGACCTATCAATGCACCAATGATTAAGCACACAGTCTTTTAAGCTTATTTCTTTCTGGATTTGGGGTCAAATAATCAATATACTATCATTTTCTCTTTTTGCTTCAAAAAACTCAAAATTTTGAGAAGCATAAAACAAAATGATTTTAAGTGCCCCAGTTAATTTAAGTTTATAAATTAATGGCTATCCTATCCATCTACAAGTAGGGAGCAGGACCAAAACATGCAAGCACGCTTCACAAACTTAAATAACTGACTAAATTTTCAGCAAAAATTAAAACAAACAGCTTAACGAACGCCCCAAGTACTTTCCATTTGTCAGATAAATGGCTAACCCGAAGATTTACAAGAAATTATCGGGACCAAACATATACGAGTATATGTCCTTCGAAATAGAAGCAAATTACATAATTTTCAGCGAACATAAGCAAAAACCTTTTTGGTTTTTCTCTTTACAAACTAAAAACACAATCTTTTTGTCTTTTTCGGATTTTTCTTTACAAAACAAGAAAATTCACATTCTTCTTGACATTTTCAGAATTTATTTGTACAAACAGAAATCACAATCTTTTTGGTATTTTCTAATTTTAAAATGTTTATGGGTTTTCAAATATTAGGATAAAACAAGAAAGAAAACAATATTTTTGAATTTTCAAAGTTTTCTAATGTTTTTGGGTTTTATCTATACAAACAAAAAACACAATATTTTTGTATTTTCTAAGATTCACACCCTAAAACCTAAAAACAAAAATTTGAAACTAGAACAAACTAAAATAAAGATAATCATCCTAACTTTAGGATCTCAGCAAGGGTCTTCAATCCATTTAATCCAAGCAAAAAGTTAAAACGTGTTTTATCAAAAGCTTTGGTAAATAGATCGTCTTTTTGAAAATCAGTATGCACTTTCTCAAGGTCAATTAATTTCTTTTCATAAAAGTCCCGTATAAAATGATATCGAATTTCGATATGTTTCGTTTTAGAATGTTGTACGGGATTCTTGGTGATACTAATAGCAGCAGAATTATCAATCAAGATGGGAGTAGTAAGAAACTTCAAACCGTAGTCGCGAAGATGTTGTTGTATCCACAAAACCTGGGAACAGCAACTCGAGGCTGCAACATACTCAGCTTCGGCGGTTGAAGTGGAGACCGTTGTCTGCTTTTTACACTGCCTGGAAACAAGCCGGCTTCCTAAGAATTGACATCCCGCTGTAGTAGACTTGAAATTGATCTTGCATCCTCCATAATCTGAGTCTGAGAAAGCGGTAAGATCGAAAGTATCATCTTTGGGGTACCATAACCCGATGTCAGGATTTCCCCTAGATATTGCAGAATACGCTTGACCGCTGCCAGGTGAGTCACTCGGAGACTAGCTTGATACCTAGCACATAAACAAACAGCAAACATTATGTCGGGCCGAGAAGCAGTTAAATACATTAAAGAATTCATTGCACAATAGAGAGTCGGATCAACGGTATCTTCCAATTCATCCGGTGATAAATTGTGACCCACGGGAAGAGGAGTAGAAGGGATTTTTCCGGCAGTAATCTTGAATCGGCACAAGACATCGTTCACATATTTTCTAATGAATGAAGATTCCCTTTGCAGACTAATGAACCTGCAACCTTAAAAATAAATTCATCTCTCCCATCGAACTCATCTCTAACTTGATTTGCATCGATTTCTCGAATTCCTTACACAATGTGTCGTTTGTAGACCCAAAGATTATGTCATCAACATAAATCTGAACGAGCAGAAGATCATCACCAATATTCTTATAAAACAAAGTGCAGTCGACAGTTCCACGTTTGAAACCATTATCCGTCAGATGGTCGGCAAGCGTGCCATACCAAGCTCTCTGGGCTTGATGTAGACCATATAATGCCTTGTTTAATCGGTAAACACGGTCAGGATAATCAGGATCTTCAAAACCTGGAGGCTGTAAAACAAACACTTTCTCATGAAGTTCACCATTGAGAAAAGCACTCACGACATCCATTTGATAAACCTTAATATTCTGGTAAGCAGCATATGCCAGAAAAGATTCGAATCGACTCTAATCTTGCAACTGGAGCATATACTTCAGTGTAATCAATACCCTCTTGCTGATGAAAACCTTGCACAACTAATCGTGCTTTGTTTCTCACAATTACCCCACGATCGTCTTTCTTACACTTATGTACCCACTTAGTCGGAATTGCTTTCTTGACTCTAGTAGGTTTGTCAATAAGATCCCAAACACCTAAACAAGAAAATTGTTGTAATTCCTCTTGCATAGCTTCTACCCAAGAAGGATCTTGAAGTGCCACACGAGGAGTCGTTGGCTCAATTACTAATCGTGCTTTGTTTCTCACAATTACCCCACGATCGTCTTTCTTACATTTATGTACCCACTTAGTCGGAATTGCTTTCTTGACTCTAGCAGGTTTATCAATAAGATCCCAAACACCTAAACGAGCAAATTGCTGTAATTCCTCTTGCATAGCTTCTACCCAAGAAGGATCTTGAAGTGCCACAAGAGGAGTCGTTGGCTCAATTTGAGATAAACAACAAGTGAATTTAGCAATAGTTGCAATTTCAGATGAGTGTAAGTCAGCATAAGCACATAGAGCATTAGTTTCACTTGAAGAAGCTACTTGATGTCGTGTCTGAACTCCCACATCAAGGTCTCCAATAATGTTTTCTTGTGGATGGTAATTATGAATCCTGAGAGTAGGATTTTCAGAAACAGCAACATTTTCAAATAAATTAGTGTAATGTTCACCCAATTCAGGAGATGAAACATCACGGTCAAGTTCAATAACTTGATCCACAATTGCATTATCATCAGATGAAGTAGAAGCATTATCATAATATGAACAGGAGACTCATTATCAGGTTATTGGAGCAGCAATTGGAGCTTCAACATCATTTGAACTTGCGAACCTTGGAATTTCCAAATGTTCTTCAAAATAAGCACGAACTAAATCTTCATCTGGATGATCGGTTGTTGGAGTAAATGAATTGAATAAGCCATCGTAGTCAAACATCCAGTCGGGACCTTTTCCTTGGGAAGGAGTAGTGTATTTTTGACAGTCCACATGGTACCATTCTGTAACACCCCGTAACCGCAGCGGAAACGTACACGGGATGCAACAGACACATCTGATATCAACAGCATTGCTTATAAAGAAAATACCACTACATTAATTTATAACATATTACATTGTTGCGAGTTGCGTTACTGTCTAGGTGTTACACACATATATTACCAATAAGACATTAATATATATTCATTACAAAATACAGAGCAGCAAGCTTCCAACAGGTAGCACAGATAGTTAAGCACATATCAATCATTCCAACCTGGGCATACCTAGAAAGCATGTAAAGAAAACGGGTCAACTACGAATAGTTGGTGAGTTTCACTAATTTAAATAAACCATAGATCAGTATAAAAATCATATGTTAATGATGAAATTATGCTAAGCCCGTTAATGAAAACTCTATTAACCCAAAAACACATTAAATGACCCCTGGGGACACTGTTAACCCAGAACATATCCAATAACCCCTGGGGACACTGTTAACCCAGTACATATCAAATAACCCCTGGGGACACTGTTAACCCAGCGCATATCAAATACCCTCTGGGGACACTGTTAACCCAGAACCATATCCAATAACCTCTGGGGACACTGTTAACCCAGAACCATATCCAGTAACCTCTGGGGACACTGTTAACCCAGAAACATATCCAATACCCTCTGGGAACACTGTTAACCCAGAAATATATCCAATAACCCTCTGGGAACTAAGTTATCCCAGAACCATTCCACCCGATAAACAAATTATCTATTCTATGCATCATACCATATATATATATAAAAATATACAAGTGTTTCCATACGATCGGTATGTACTTAGATAATTCAACACAATCATGCTTTCCGCCCCGGGAAAATATTTAAAACAGTTCATTAAAAGGGGCTCGTGAAAACTCACCTTTTTGTGAGTCTGTGGGTAATACAATGAACAGCTACGTGCCTGGATCTGTAATATAATATCTAGTCGTCACTATATAATTCCCATAAACTAAATCCGTATTAATCGGTACATCTGGGGACATTGTTAACCCAGTACTGTACTCGATCCGGGGACAATGTTAACCCCGTGACACTCCTAAGGACTCAGATTGTGCCACTACTTAGAGTCGGACGGTCAAAATTATCATTTTTATGTTTTCCTTGATTTGCGTGCCTAGCACGGTCATCCGTTTTTAGTTTCAAAAATGAATTTATTCACACTTAACCCAAAAATGGTGTTTGACTGTTATTTTAGTTAAAGTGATGAATTTAGAGCTCGGTTTGACACCCCGTTTGGCCGCGGGGCCCGTTTCCGTCATTTAGGTGCCGGAAACAGTAAAATCGGGTAAAATTACCCAAATCATCCAAATTATTTTCGGATGATTTATTTTTACTTATTTTACTTAGTTTTATGAAAATGGTTCATTTTTAGGTTTTTATATACCAGTCAGCTCGCTTATGCGAGTTTTGCCGGTTTACACGTTTTAAGCTTTAAATATTTGTTTTTATGTTCATTTTAGCACAAATAATTACTCGTTTAGTCTCGGGTCTTGAAATTTTGCACAAAACTTATTTTGACAGAAAGAAAATTTTACAAAATTTTCCAGATTTATTTTCCTAGGTTTACATTTATTTATCTATTTTTAAACCTTTTTAATACACTAAATATGTCAAAAATACCAAAACACTTTAGAAAAATCCCAAATTTTTCTGGGATGATCCTTGCCATCCTCATAACTCCCTGGAATTTTTCCAGAATTTAAAACTCATTTTTCAAGCCATTTTCACCCAAAACCGAGCTAGAAAGCCCTAGAACTCGTTTCACCGAAAAGCCTACTTAGACTTTTCCAACTGAGCTCAAATTTTGTGGGTGACTTTTATATGTCTTAGAAAGATTATCTTGAAATTTCCAGAATTTTTCATCATGTTTAGCTATTTTTCACTATTTTTGGCCAAAACCGAGCATTAAATTCACCAAATATTCATCTTTTATCCAAAAATTACCAAAAATTCACAGATATCTTATTTTCATGTGTAGATCATCTCTGTGAAATTTCGTGACCCGACTCTAAGCGTGCTACAATCTGTCCAAATTTCATAACCACACGAAAACCGAACTATCTTGTGTTTTCTAGCTTTAGATCGTAAGGATCTCGGTTTCTAGCCTTTGCTAGCCGCTAGATACAACACTTACAAGCACAATAACACTATACCAAGCAAACTATACCAACAATCAAACCATTTCTTTCAAAGTGTCGGTTTTTATGCAAAAACAAAGGTTTTAACCGTAAAAATCCGTTCTCGACTCTTTTTACTCATTTCTTGGACCAAGATCCCTTGTATAACATGTATACATCTCTTGATCATGCAAGAGTCGGTTTCATCTCGGACTTTTACCCGTCTTTCACATGGAAAACTCATTTTACACGATTTCAACCGTAAAATTTCGTTCTAAACACTTTTAACTCATCACTTGGATCAAGATCCTTTGTATAACTTGTAAACATCCCTTGATCACACGAGAATCGGTTCCATCTCGGGTTTTCACCCATTTTTCACATGAAATTTCCTTTTCTCAAGATTATAGAGTTAGAAACAAGAATCAAGCATAAAAACATGTTTTATACCTTCAAATCTTTGGTTGGAGATCAAGAAATTTGTTGGACACTTGAAGTTTGAGAGGATTTGGGAGAGAATTGATGTAAAAAAAATGAAATGAAATGTATAAGGGGTGTGTAGAAGGCCGGCCTAATGGAGGTGTTGGGGGGGGGCCACAAGTTCAATATTAGCCACACATTTGGATTACACAATCCGGATAATGTTGTGGATAGTCTGGTTCAGTTCGTTTCTCGTTTAAACTCGTAATTCGGCTTGAAACGAAATTAAAATGGTCGTTTTTCGGGTTAAAGTAAAATTTACATAAAACTGATTTAAAAACTTTAAAAACTTAACCCATGACATTAAAACATCATATTATTAATAATTACGCATCTTTTTCGGCTTGATTGATCGTCTCTTGCTTGGTTTGGTGTTAAAGGTTTCGTTTAGCGTACCGACGTACCATTAAATCGAAATCCTTTTTCTGTGCTATAATTCACTTATCCCGAAGCATTAATACTTCGTAAATATCACTAAACATTATATACTTTGTCTATAATGTAATTCCCGATTCGTTCGGGTTTCAATAATCGTTCATTGGTTAATTGTAATTCCAATACGATTCACTATATAATCGAGTATGATTCGTACTATGAATCATATATACTCGTATATACGTACTATAACTCATATAATCAATATTTAAATGACACGTAAATAGTATATACCGGCTAGGGTATACCTGGATTTGCCGGAATCGTTACATTCTCCCCCCGTTATAAAAATTTCGTCCTCGAAATTTTACATGTCAACTACTTCCTTTTGAGGAAATAGGTGGGGGTATTTCTTCCGAAATTCATCCTTTCGTTCCCAAGTAAATTCTGGGCCTCGTTGCGAATTCCATCTAACTTTGACCAACGAGATCTTATTGTGTCTAAGTTGCTTGATCTTACCGTCCACTATTTCAATGGGCTCCTCTACGAAGTTGAGCTTATCATTTATTTGAACACCCTCTAAGGGTAATACCGATGTCTCATCCGCCAGACATCTTTTCAAATTTGACACATGAAACACGTTATGAACTGCACTTAGTTCCTCAGGCAGTTCTAATCGGTAAGCTACCGGACCGATTTTCGCAGTAATAGTGAATGGTCCAATATATCTAGGGGCCAACTTCCCCGCCTTTCCAAATCTGACCACTCCTTTCCAGGGTGATACTTTCAGATATACTTTTTCACCCTTCTCAAATGACAACGGTTTTCGACGGGTATCGGCATAACTCTTCTGCCGGTCCCGCGCGGCTTTTAGGTTGTTCTTAATTTCAAGAATCTTACTGGTCGTCTCCTGGACCAGATCCGATCTAATGACCTGCGGGTCTCCCACTTCAGACCAGCAAAGTGGTGATCGGCACTTCCGCCCATACAATGCTTCATAAGGTGCTGCCTTTATACTGCTATGGTAACTGTTATTATAGGAAAATTCAACGAGTGGGAGATGTTGATCCCAATTTCCCTTAAAGTCCAGTACCCAGGCACGAAGCAAATCCTCCAAAGTTTGAATGGTCCTCTCAGACTGACCATCGGTCTGAGGGTGGTAAGCTGTGCTTAGGTCAATACGTGTTCCCAACGCTTCTTGGACAGCTTGCCAAAGTTTGGAGGTGAAATGGCTATCCCTATCGGAGATGATCGAGATGGGGATGCCATGACGAGACACTATTTCATTTATATAAATTTGCGCAAGTCTCTCGGTGTTATAATTATTTCTAATTGGAATAAAATGTGCCGATTTGGTTAATCGATCCACGATTACCCAAATTGCATCATGACCTCGGGGCGTCTTGGGGAGGTGTGTCACAAAATCCATTGTGATCTGCTCCCACTTCCATTCCGGAATTTCCGGTTGTTGCAACATTCCCGAAGGTTTCTGGTGCTCCGCCTTAACCCTCGCACACGTCGTACACTTGCCGACGTATGTGGCTATATCCTTTTTCATACCTGGCCACCAGTAAAATTCTTTCACATCCTGGTACATTTTATCAGATCCCGGATGTATGGAATATTTCTACTTATGCGCTTCGTCCATGATTAATTCACGAAGGTCATGGAGGGTCGGAATCCAAATCCGACTTTTGAAATAGAGAATTTCGTCCACACGTTGTTCGAAATTCTTCTCGTTCCCGAAAAGTCCTTCTTTATCCAATTGGTCCTCTTTCAACGCCTCGCGTTGAGCGACTCGAATCAAATCCGAAAGGTTCGACTGGACTATCATCCCCAACGCTCGCACGCGTAGTGGTTTGACTCGATCCTTTCTACTCAAGGCATCGGATACAACGTTAGCCTTGCCGGGGTGATATCGTATGTCACAGTCATAGTCACTTAATAATTCGACCCACCTTCGTTGTCTCATATTCAGTTCTTTCTGATCGAATATGTGCTGCAAACTTTTATGATCAGTGAAGATGGTGCACTTTGTGCCGTAGAGGTAGTGTCTCCAGATTTTAAGTGCAAAGATGACTGCTCCCAGTTCTAAGTCATGAGTAGTGTAATTTTTCTCATGAACCTTTAATTGTCGAGACGCATAGGCTATGACCTTTTTATTTTGCATTAACACGCATCCTAACCCTTTACGGGATGCGTCACAATATACAACAAATCCATCATCTCCGTCGGGGAGACTTAAGATTGGCGCTTGACACAACCTTTGCTTTAGCGTTTGAAACGCCGTTTCCTGCTCTTCACCCCATTCATATTTCCGATCCTTTTGAGTCAGGAGGGTTAAAGGTTGGGCGATGCTGGAAAAGTTCTCTATAAATCGACGATAGTATCCAGCTAAGCCTAAGAATTGGCGGATTTCCTTCGGAGATTTAGGCGCTTGCCAATCCTTAATTGCTTCAACTTTACTCGGATCAACGTGTATTCCTTGGTGGTTTATAACGTGACCGAGGAATTGCACCTCTTGTAACCAGAAGTTACACTTGGAGAATTTTGCATACAACTTCTCCTGATCCAAAAGCTCCAAAATTAACCTCAAATGTCGCTCATGTTCTTCTTTACTTTTTGAATATATCAAAATATCGTCAATAAATACAATGACGAATTTGTCGAGGTAGGGTTTACAGACTCGGTTCATGAGATCCATGAACACCGCTGGCGCATTGGTTAGCCCAAAAGGCATAACTAAAAATTCGTAGTGACCGTAGCGAGTCCGAAACGCGGTTTTCGGGATATCCTCCTCTTGAATTCTAACTTGGTGGTATCCCGATCTAAGATCAATTTTTGAGAAATAGCTCGCACCTTGTAGTTGGTCGAACAAATCATCGATTCGGGGAAGAGGATACCTATTTTTGATGGTTAACTTGTTCAATTCCCTGTAGTCAATGCACATTCGAAGGCTTCCGTCCTTCTTTTTCACAAATAGTACAGGTGCACCCCACGGGGAATAACTGGGACGTATAAACCCCTTATCCAACAATTCCTGCAACTGGTTGGATAGTTCTTGCATTTCGGACGGTGCAAGTCTGTAAGGGGCCTTAGCAACAGGGCCGGCTTGAGGTAATAAGTCGATTCTGAATTCGACTTGTCGGGTTGGCGGTAATCCAGGAAGTTCTTCTGGAAAACTTGTGGAAATTCGCGTACCACGGGAATATCGTCCACTCGTTTTTCCTCAGAATCAGTGGCCGTCAGGCTCGCTAGATACGCCACACATCCCTGACGCATATATTTTAGCGCCTTGAGGTGAGATATAAATGGCATCATATTGCCCGATTTATCACCCTGCACTAACACTTCTTCGTCATCCGACACCCGGATTTTGACGAGTTTCTTTTCACAATTTATCTCTACCTTGTTGCGTGCTAACCAATCCATTCCCACTATCACATCAAAACTACCCAGTTCTACAGGTAACAAGTCAATCAGGAAGGATTGTTCGTTTAGAATAAAAGGACAATTCCGAACAATTTGATTGACTATCATGGTCTTACCGTTAGCAACTTCTACGGTATAGGGTTCTATGGATTCACTAACCGGCATGTTTGCTAATGACAGGAATTTAACGGAGACGAAACTTCTATCAGCACCCGTATCAAATAATACAGAAGCGTAATGGTCAGAAACAAGGAATGTACCTGTCACTACGCTGGGGTCCTGACGTGCTTCGCTCGCCCCTATCACGAAAGCTCGGCTTCTCGCCGGGTTGGACGACGATGCCTGACCCGCGGGTTGCCGCCCATTTCTTCCTTGATTCAGCTTCGGACAGTTTTTCTTGAAGTGATTTGTGCTACCGCATTCGTAGCAAGCACGGCTGGTGGTCACCAATTGGTTTCCTTGGGGGTTTTGTTGTTGGGTTGGTTGGTTCCTAAATGATTGTGCACGGATAGGTTGCGGTTGACGGTTCAGGTTGTTCAAGTTTGTCCTACAACTGGGTGCGTAGTGCCCAAACCTGCCACACCGGTGGCACACCACCTCTTTGCACGCGCCACCATGGTGGTAACCACATTTCCCACATTTAGGAAACGTTCCCCTCTGCGGTTCTTGCCTTCCGCCCGAACTAGTCATGGCGTAGTTCTGGGCAGTGGGTCTAGCACGTTTACCTTGCTGTTTCTCCCGGATCCTATTGTCATACGTACCTCGCTTTCCTCCAGCCGACTCTCCTGTCGTCTTTAGCGATCCACTCCTTAAGAAATCATACGTGACAATACCAGCCTGTGTCACTGCACCCTCATATGTCTGGTGTCCTCCCGCGTTAACTATACTCCTCACTACTGGAGTAAGTCCCCAAATATAACGTTCCACCCTCTTTGACTCTGGGGTGACCAACCACTGCACTAATCGTGACAGTTCATTAAACCGGTTGGTATATCCCAAGTGGTCCGCCCCATGCATCTCTAGGTTCCACAACTCATGTTCCAGTTTCTGCAATTCATTCTTTGGGCAGAAATGTTTCAAAACAAGATCCTTAAGCTCTGTCCAGGTCATGCGGTTTGTCGCCGCCTGACCTCGAGTCTGTACTATGGTGTTCCACCATGTCAAGGCATGGTCTGTGAACGTACAGGTGGCGTACTTAACGACACAATCCTCGGGACAGTTGCTGATATTCACCACTGACTCTATTTTCTCTATCCATTTCACTAACCCATTCGGTCCTTCCGACCCGTTAAACTCTAAAGGCTTGCATAACATAAAGTCCTTGATTGAACAACCCCTGGATGGTCCAGTGCGGTTGGTCTCTACGGTAGGTATAGGGCCATTACTGTCTGTAGCGACCACCGTAGGCGGTGCGTCATTACTCGGAATCGTGTTATCAGTAAGTGGAGGATTAGCATTATGTTCCCCGCCATTATTTATGAGCGTTTGATTGCTCGGAGGGGTTGGATTGGTTGAGTTATTAATACTGGCGGCGATGCGCGATACTATATCCGGTATCGCCGCCTCCAACTGTTGAGCAATCAAACGGCTCACATCTACTTCCGATATTTTCGTGGATCGTTTCGGTGCCATTCTACACAATCATCAAAGAAATATATATAATCAATACCATCTCAAAACATAAAACACATTACATATTTCATTCATTAGTAAACATTGATTCATATTACACAAACATCAGTTTACATACTTTCAGTCAACATTACATAACTAGTTTTATTACAAGGGCCCTATGTCGGTATCATCTCGACATAACCCGTAAAGGGGTCAGTGCTTGAATGATACCCAAAAGTATCTATAGTGATATGCCCTACAAGAGACCCACCCTAGGGGCCAGTGGTTATATCATAACTAACCAAGATTCACTCCGTGTTAGTATCACCACTAACTACTTACACAGAGTATCAAAAAGAAAATGGTCCCTGACTAACCCCATCCAAACATAACTACTAAACACGGTGGTATGCCCACCACATCATCACTGCCACCAACGCCACCACTACTACCACCACCCCCCGGAGCCACGCCTCTAACCGCTGAACCATCATTAGGGAGTACGAGCTCTCCCTGGTCAACCGGTCGATTGCATACTGGCAATCCAGTATGCGGTCACCAAGGTACACTCGTCTCTGTACCCCCACGGTCAGGGCGGCTGAGTGCTCATTTACTTGCTCTGTGAGCACTCGTAGCCAGGCTACCGAATCCCGCTCCTGTCTGGGAAGGCCCCAGACAGGTAGAGCCATCGGCTCGGGCTGGGATGAGGACTCTCCCCGACGAGTAGCAGGTCGGGGTGGGGGAGAGGTCGGTGGGACACGCGGAATGCTAATCCGTGCCGTAAGGCGGGGACCAAATCCCGGAGGGACAGAGGTGGCCTGCGGTGCGAGGGGAGTAGGGGATCTGACGATCCGGGCCGGGGAGGACTGACTCGAGCTCCTGTGACTCGCCTCGCTAGGCTCGGAGTCGGATGACACATGTAAGCTCCCGGAGTTTCCGGGGCTAACCTCCTCCGGATCCTCCTCTACAGATAAGCTATGCGGGCTTGACATTTTTACCTGCACACAAGTTAACAAGCATATAGTCCTTTCCATAGTGTAATTCATAATTAAATTAACACATACTTATTTATACAACTTTACCACATAATAATATTATCATATATTTACACATATGTTGCCAATTTTACCTATTTAAGTCCCCCGTGACTTCCCCTGAATTCCCTCGTGCAGACAAGTCTGTTATTATGTTCCGGACCATAATAACCCACTTGTCCATCCAAGTTCATCCCGATCTCGTCACAATATATTATTAGTTGATATTCAGATCCTATAATACTTGAGCTACTGGTTATATTTTAGGTATCTTTTAAAGACATCCTAAATCTTTATAACCAATGGCTCTGATACCAAGTTCTGTAACACCCCGTAACCGCAACGGAAACGTACACGGGATGCAACAGACACATCTGATATCAACAGCATTGCTTATAAAGAAAATACCACTACATTAATTTATAACATATTACATTGTTGCGAGTTGCGTTACTGTCTAGGTGTTACACACATATATTACCAATAAGACATTAATATATATTCATCACAAAATACAGAGCAGCAAGCTTCCAACAGGTAGCACAGATAGTTAAGCACATATCAATCATTCCAACCTGGGCATACCTAGAAAGCATGTAAAGAAAACGGGTCAACTACGAATAGTTGGTGAGTTTCACTAATTTAAATAAACCATAGATCAGTATAAAAATCATATGTTAATGATGAAATTATGCTAAGCCCGTTAATGAAAACTCTATTAACCCAAAAACACATTAAATGACCCCTGGGGACACTGTTAACCCAGAACATATCCAATAACCCCTGGGGACACTGTTAACCCAGTACATATCAAATAACCCCTGGGGACACTGTTAACCCAGCGCATATCAAATACCCTCTGGGGACACTGTTAACCCAGAACCATATCCAATAACCTCTGGGGACACTGTTAACCCAGAACCATATCCAGTAACCTCTGGGGACACTGTTAACCCAGAACCATATCCAGTAACCTCTGGGGACACTGTTAACCCAGAAACATATCCAATACCCTCTGGGAACACTGTTAACCCAGAAATATATCCAATAACCCTCTGGGAACTAAGTTATCCCAGAACCATTCCACCCGATAAACAAATTATCTATTCTATGCATCATACCATATATATATATAAAAATATACAAGTGTTTCCATACGATCGGTATGTACTTAGATAATTCAACACAATCATGCTTTCCGCCCCGGGAAAATATTTAAAACAGTTCATTAAAAGGGGCTCGTGAAAACTCACCTTTTTGTGAGTCTGTGGGTAATACAATGAACAGCTACGTGCCTGGATCTGTAATATAATATCTAGTCGTCACTATATAATTCCCATAAACTAAATCCGTATTAATCGGTACATCTGGGGACATTGTTAACCCAGTACTGTACTCGATCCGGGGACAATGTTAACCCCGTGACACTCCTAAGGACTCAGATTGTGCCACTACTTAGAGTCGGACGGTCAAAATTATCATTTTTATGTTTTCCTTGATTTGCGTGCCTAGCACGGTCATCCGTTTTTAGTTTCAAAAATGAATTTATTCACACTTAACCCAAAAATGGTGTTTGACTGTTATTTTAGTTAAAGTGATGAATTTAGAGCTCGGTTTGACACCCCGTTTGGCCGCGGGGCCCGTTTCCGTCATTTAGGTGCCGGAAACAGTAAAATCGGGTAAAATTACCCAAATCATCCAAATTATTTTCGGATGATTTATTTTTACTTATTTTACTTAGTTTTATGAAAATGGTTCATTTTTAGGTTTTTATATACCAGTCAGCTCGCTTATGCGAGTTTTGCCGGTTTACACGTTTTAAGCTTTAAATATTTGTTTTTATGTTCATTTTAGCACAAATAATTACTCGTTTAGTCTCGGGTCTTGAAATTTTGCACAAAACTTATTTTGACAGAAAGAAAATTTTACAAAATTTTCCAGATTTATTTTCCTAGGTTTACATTTATTTATCTATTTTTAAACCTTTTTAATACACTAAATATGTCAAAAATACCAAAACACTTTAGAAAAATCCCAAATTTTTCTGGGATGATCCTTGCCATCCTCATAACTCCCTGGAATTTTTCCAGAATTTAAAACTCATTTTTCAAGCCATTTTCACCCAAAACCGAGCTAGAAAGCCCTAGAACTCGTTTCACCGAAAAGCCTACTTAGACTTTTCCAACTGAGCTCAAATTTTGTGGGTGACTTTTATATGTCTTAGAAAGATTATCTTGAAATTTCCAGAATTTTTCATCATGTTTAGCTATTTTTCACTATTTTTGGCCAAAACCGAGCATTAAATTCACCAAATATTCATCTTTTATCCAAAAATTACCAAAAATTCACAGATATCTTATTTTCATGTGTAGATCATCTCTGTGAAATTTCGTGACCCGACTCTAAGCGTGCTACAATCTGTCCAAATTTCATAACCACACGAAAACCGAACTATCTTGTGTTTTCTAGCTTTAGATCGTAAGGATCTCGGTTTCTAGCCTTTGCTAGCCGCTAGATACAACACTTACAAGCACAATAACACTATACCAAGCAAACTATACCAACAATCAAACCATTTCTTTCAAAGTGTCGGTTTTTATGCAAAAACAAAGGTTTTAACCGTAAAAATCCGTTCTCGACTCTTTTTACTCATTTCTTGGACCAAGATCCCTTGTATAACATGTATACATCTCTTGATCATGCAAGAGTCGGTTTCATCTCGGACTTTTACCCGTCTTTCACATGGAAAACTCATTTTACACGATTTCAACCGTAAAATTTCGTTCTAAACACTTTTAACTCATCACTTGGATCAAGATCCTTTGTATAACTTGTATACATCCCTTGATCACACGAGAATCGGTTCCATCTCGGGTTTTCACCCATTTTTCACATGAAACTTCCTTTTCTCAAGATTATAGAGTTAGAAACAAGAATCAAGCATAAAAACATGTTTTATACCTTCAAATCTTTGGTTGGAGATCAAGAAATTTGTTGGACACTTGAAGTTTGAGAGGATTTGGGAGAGAATTGATGTAAAAAAAATGAAATGAAATGTATAAGGGGTGTGTAGAAGGCCGGCCTAATGGAGGTGTTGGGGGGGGCCCACAAGTTCAATATTAGCCACACATTTGGATTACACAATCCGGATAATGTTGTGGATAGTCTGGTTCAGTTCGTTTCTCGTTTAAACTCGTAATTCGGCTTGAAACGAAATTAAAATGGTCGTTTTTCGGGTTAAAGTAAAATTTACATAAAACTGATTTAAAAACTTTAAAAACTTAACCCATGACATTAAAACATCATATTATTAATAATTACGCATCTTTTTCGGCTTGATTGATCGTCTCTTGCTTGGTTTGGTGTTAAAGGTTTCGTTTAGCGTACCGACGTACCATTAAATCGAAATCCTTTTTCTGTGCTATAATTCACTTATCCCGAAGCATTAATACTTCGTAAATATCACTAAACATTATATACTTTGTCTATAATGTAATTCCCGATTCGTTCGGGTTTCAATAATCGTTCATTGGTTAATTGTAATTCCAATACGATTCACTATATAATCGAGTATGATTCGTACTATGAATCATATATACTCGTATATACGTACTATAACTCATATAATCAATATTTAAATGAGACGTAAATAGTATATACCGGCTAGGGTATACCTGGATTTGCCGGAATCGTTACACATTCTTCAACACAACCGGACGTAAAATTAAACACTCTTTTCTTAGGTGACGCATACCCCAAGAAATAACCTTCAATGGCTTTTTCATCAAATTTTCCCACATCCTTTTTCAGCATAGTACAAGGACACCCAAATGGTTCCAAATACTTTAAATTAAGTTTACGATTATTCAACAATTCATAACTGGTCTTCTTGAGTCTTTTAACAGTTAGAACTCGATTGAGTGTATAACAAGCAGTGTTCACTGCCTCATTCCAAAACTGGACTGGAAGCTTTGAGTCAGCAAGCATCGTTCTAGCAGCCTCAATCAACATTCTATTATTTCTTTCAGCTACACCAATCTGTTGTGGTACATATGGGGCACTGTATTCTCGATGAATTCCTTTTTGTACACAAAAGAAATCCGATACAGTATTTTTAAATTCAGTACCATTGTCACTTCGAATTCTCCTCACTTTCAGTTTGTAAAGTGATTCGATCTTAGTGATTAGATTTTGAACGAGACCCGGTGTTTGATCTTTTGAACTCATAAATAAAACCCATGAATATCGTGAATAATCATCTGTAACAACCAGGCAGTATCAGTCTCCAGAAATACTCGCACAATTCACTAGACCGAACAAATCCATATGAAGTAGTTCAAGTGGAGTATCAATGGAATTTAATAACTTAGATGGGTGTGATTTCTTCTTCTGTTTGCCCTTTTTGCAAGCAACACAGTGATCAGATAACTTAAAATTCTTCAACGACACCCCCTCTACTATATCGTTTGCCATTAAGTAATTTATCTTTCGAACATGTATGTGACCCATTCTTCGATGCCAAAGTACTGAGTCTTTCTCAGTTGGTTTCGAGACAAAACACGTTTCAATCGATGTAGATACTTTAGTATTCATATTCAAGACATAAATATCATTTGATCGAGGTGATCGCATGACAACCATGTCCTCGGGAATTACGTAACCCGGTTTCAAAATCAGACACTCTTTATCTGTAAATACTGTAGTGTATTGCTTATCACAGATTTGTGACACACTCAATAAATTATGGTCCACTTTATCACAATAGTTAACCTTCTCAAAAGAAATCTTCCCATTTGACACATCACCTTCTTGTGTAATCATACCCCCAGAATTCCCAGCAAACGCCACATAACCCCCTTGAATATTTCTCACATTTGTTAAGAGGTTGAGATTCCCAGTAATATGACGAGAACATCCACTATCCATGATCCAGTTTTCACCAGAAATGGTCTTGGATGTACCCTACACACAAAAGAAAATTATTAGTTCAAAAAGGCAGCACAGGCCTTGGTCTTGGGCACCTTTTGGTTTTCTTGAGAAAAATTAACTTTAGTTGCATTCAATTGTTGTTCAGCAACTTGAGAATAAGTTACAGGTTTCTTCAACTTTCGTCTTAGATACGCAGCTTGAACCACATTTGAATTAACATTTTTGCATAATGGTTCAGTAGGAATAAACTTAGGTTTAACAAACCATGAGTTTCATTCACATGATCAACTTTTCGAGGATGTACATTCGAAAACATAATATGAGTATCATCAGTACACGACACAGGTCGTTTTAGAATCTCCTTTACCAATGGAACCGGTTTGGAATGGTCCTTGATAAAAGGATGAAGATTCTGATAGTTCTTCTGACCACAATTTCTTACTACATGACCTTGTTGACCGCAAAGAAAACAACTTCGCATGTCAACATGATGATGTTGAGAATTTGTTGGAACATATGACACAGATGATGACTGATGACTCACATTTTAGTCACGCTTTTAGAAAAATCATCAGATAATTCATATTTCTTTTTCAAGTAAAAATATAAATTAGAACAGTTCGAAAAACTTTTCAACGTATCTGTCCCAGTTGAATTCACAAAGTTAATTTTCTTAGCTTGTTTTAAAACTTGTTATGCTTTAGTCAACGTGTCAGATGAAGCTGATGTTTTCGCATGAGCATATTGACGTTCAAGTTCACGAACCTTGGAGGTTTCATTGTAAAACACACTCTCAATGAGTTCAGGTTTAATGATACTTATTGGAATGTCTTTCTCAGTGAACACCGTATCCATCCCCTTTAACTTAAAAACACGAGCAGATGATGGCTTAAGTGCATTAGGATTTATAAAACGCAACAAATCCTTATCAGAAATTTTGGGTTTTTCTGGTTTCTTAGCCTTCACTGGTTTGACAAAAACATCTTGTTTCATCTTAGTTGTGTGCGAACCATACACAGCCTCCTCAAATTCATGAGGTTCACACAGTATGTGATTAGAACTTGGAATGTTCTTGTTCTTATGTATAATTTCCGGTTCAAACACATCCTCAATGATAACTTTGTTAACATTTTCAACAAAAACTTTGTTGCTTTGAACTTGAGGTTTCTGAGAAACAGATTGGGTTATAACAGTTTCAGACTTACTAGGTTTAGATTTTTCTGAAATCACAGGCTCTTTAAGAATAACATCTTCCTCAGTTGGAGCGAAAGGATTAATTTTATAATCATTGTGAAATGGTGGTGGAATTTCAACAAAACCTATACCTTTCTTTGAATCCTTTTGTTTTCCAGAAACTTCGATAATTTCATTCAACAGAAAAGATGAATTTCGAAATTTACCCAATTTGTTCTTTAACTCAAGAACCTCATTCTCAAGCTCAGTTATCTTTGAACGATGTTTCAAAATTTCTTGAAACTTTTGGTCATTAATTGTCATTTTCACAGATAACTCAGCTTTGAGATCATGATTACTTGTCGACAATGCTTCAATCTTTTCACGAGATCTCATTTGAGATTCGAGAGATTGTCGATAGTATCCTTTAGAGAAGAAATCTCTTTCACTAAATTGTCATTGTGATTCTTCAAAGATTCTAACTTAGGTTTGTTAGATTCACAATCAGCACAATTTACTTTAACAGATGAGGTAGCAGAAATTGAAGGACTAACCTCGTTTATCTTATCCATGCATGCAAAGACTGTTGTAGGCTTGTCACATGAATCATCAGAATCCGATCCAGAGTCATTATCAAAAGGCACCTCACTTCCATGGAAATCTTGAGTCAACCTGAACAAAGCCAAATTAGCTTGATTATCGTTGCACAGTAATCGTTGTGACCAATCATCTCCATTAGCTAACATTGCATGTGACCCGGAACTTGATGGTTTCTTCTCAGCATCATTACCTCGTGGTGTTGAAGAATTTGAACTTTGACCACGAGGACCATTATATTCCTTTTTCGGTTTGTCACATTCTTTTGCAAAATAACCGAATTCTTGACAATTATAACATTTCACTTTCAACTTGTCAAATCCCAACTTCTTGTTTAGAGCGGGAAGATCTTTTCCGGTTCTTTGCATGAATCTTTTCACCTTTCGAACAATCATTGCCATGTTCCACTTTAAATCCATGATTTCTAAGTCATCTGGATCAATCTGATCATAGTCTTCATCAGTTAAATCACTAGTGGCAATTTTGCTACTAACCAGATTTTCATAAGACGTCATGAAAGAAGATAGAAAGGCAAAGTTTTGTTCAGCTTCTTTCATATTGACGTTTGGAGGTGATGAGTATTGATTTGCTGAAGACGAACTTCCTGAACCAGCAGAAACATTTGGTGATCCAGATTACCAGCAGTATAAAAACATGCTCTAGGATCACTATAGATTGTTGTTTCATTCCCTCTTGCGTTCTGTGTCAGAAAAGCAGTGATCGGTGAAATTGTCGAACTTAGAGGCATGCTACCACCATAAAAAGCAGGATCTTGACTTTCCTTGTATGACTTTTGACACTTTAGATCCAACTCACGAGCTTCAATCTTTTGTAAAAACACACTTGCAGTCAAGTCTTCATTGAAATAGTTGTTTTCTTTTAATACCATTAGAAAAGTAGAGTACGAACTTGGAAATGCACTCTTAATAGTATCAATCTTGTCAATCTCAGAAATTTCCAACTTCATTTTATCCATTTCAGCAATCAAGTGATTGAATCTCGTTGTCATCTCTTCAACCGTTTCACCTTTGAGTAAATTAAAGTTTCTGAATTGAAACATAAGCATCACCTTTTTGCTTTTAGCTGTATTACCCATACTTCTCATTCGGATATGTTGAAACAAAGAAGCACATATCTTAATACTACCCACTTGGTGAAATATATTTTCAGGTAAAGCCATAGTTAGAGTATAATATGATTTCGTCTCTATCTCTAGTGCCTTCTTCTCTTCTTGTGAGTATTGAGATATAGCTTTAGGTCTGAATCCGATAGTCTTATCTCCAATCATAGGAACAGTATAAACTTCATCTAAACAATATGAGTAATCAGGGTGAACTGTTCCTAGATGAGCACGAAATCGAGGTTCCCATTTGGCAAAGTCACTGAACTTCATCAATCTTGGACATTTCTAATGTGAACCTATCTCGGTATCAAGTTGCAACATTTGTTGCATCAACATGTTTTGAGACGCTAATGCATACATACCGGCCATTGTTGACAAGTTTCCAAATTTTGAAGGTGTAACGAATCAACAAGCGAATAAGATTAACGAATGAGAATTGTAACGAACTGTAAACAGTTGTAACGAACTGTGAACAGTAGAATACCGAATCAAATCTTAACGAAGCTAAGATTGATCAGACAACGAATCACGAATCAATCTAACGAATCAGAAAGTCAACGAATCAGAAAGTCAAACTAACGAATTGACTAACTAATTAGCTAGCAAATTGATAAGAGAAACTTAACGAATTAAAAAGTATTCAGTAGCGAGTCACTAAGAAAGACTTAGCGAAATAGATAACGAACCAGCTACAGTTGATTAGCGAATCAACTATAACGAATCAGGTTGTTACAACGGTTTGTAACAAACTCTGATACCTTATTCCATGTGGCAAAGGTTGTTATGACACAAATCCCAAAGTGGGCGCGTGTTACACGAATCAGTTAACCCAAATAACGAATTAGATGACACGAACCAACTATTTATGCGAACTGGCTAGCGAATCACTTGAAGTTTATAACGAATCAATTAACTTAGATAACGAATCAAAGGAAACAGGATAGCGAATCAACATAAAGATGATAGCGAATCATGTTCATCTTTGAATCTTTAAATCTTCAACAGAGATTTCCAGAAATCTGGAAATAATGAACACCAAAACCCAGAAACCCAGAAGTTTAAGATCCGTAATACACTCTCAATTCTTAACCAAAATCCACAAATTACCTACCAAAACACTCGTAACACGATCGCGAATCCAATACATCTAACCTCGTAACCGATTATCTCCAATTACCAGTTTAATTATCCCAAAACATCGACCCTGTTTCGGCCACAAACCAAACCAATACCAAATCAATCCGAAACCAAATCAAACCTCAATTCCAATTCACAAAACCTTTCCAATACTTAAAACACCTCAAATCCAATCCAAACCAACCATAAATCAAACAATTATCCATAAATTGATTCAAATTCAACCAAAACAGAACACTATCGATATCTTAAACTAATTAAACATTCAAACTCTAAATAAACACCAAATCAAGTGTAATTAAGATATCGAATGTTTATTAATATAAGTGTTGATTCTTTTTCACTAAGATGCTTAATTATTTTCAAAAACTATAAAATTACACAATTTAAAAGGTCAAACAGACAAACGATCGGGCATAAACAAACAACAGAAACAAACACACATAACTTAACAAACGAACATACACGAATGTTTATTAATATAAATGAACGAATGACTGACACATGTTCCAAGTACGATAACGCTATAGTGAAACTCATCATTTGAACAAAGTTGAGATTTCTATATGGCTTGGCCATGGCAGATGATTTGCCTTTATTTGATTGTTCACATATCTGAGCCTTATGATTTTTGCTGCCTGATTTTTCAATTTTGTTTGGTCTTTCCGTGTATTTGTTTTACTGCAGGTTACCTTTATCATATTTTACATTTCAAGAAAATCAACCCTTGGCTAATACTAAAGTTGTGGGTAAGAGTTTACATAGATTTTTAGTATTTCCTAATATTTGTTATCATCGGTTAGAACATAATATTTTAATCGTTTAAATGTCAAAACACTGATTAACTTGGCCCATGTCTAATCGTGGCAACGGTTGCCTTGCAGATTCATCAAAGGTTAACGGGTTTGATGATCTATCTTCTACACTCGAAGAAATGGTTAGTTTCGTTTCCGATTTTTATTTTTCGTTTATATTGAAGTTGACGTGGAGGCTATATATGAGAAAAACATAGCCCAAATTGACATATGTGAAGCTGATAATGAATTATTTTCAGTGTTGATATTAAGATGTTTATCAAACACAATATTCATTTAACACAATTCTTGATTTTTGTAGGTCGAGGCTTGAATTATATTAGAGAGGTGTGGAATGGTATTGCGATTTGTTCACAAGAAGAATGTACAACTTTGTATTATGGTTTTTTGTGATATTTACTATCAATTTTTGTGTATAAACTTCTATCCAAAGTGTGTAAACTTTCTGTTTTCAATAGTGTAATATGTCTTTTGTTGATCGTCTTCTAAACACCGTCGCATCGCGACGGGTTAAATTACTAGTTTATTTCATTTTTAAGTGATTTATTTATTTATTTTATAATATCACGTATATGGATCAATATATACAAGAAAAGAAAATTAAGAAAAGATATTTATAAATATTGTCTAATATATGTTAATTAAAGATATTATAAAATCAGGCTAATATTACTTTTATTAAAAGAAAATATACAACCTGTCTGATATCCCCAATCATTCTCTCCCCTCACACTATGTGTGCTCATTAACTTCAGTTTTGGTCGTCTCTTCAGAAGTTTACATCGTCGTTATTTAAAAATCATTTATATCGGTAGTCATTCAACGACAAATATCTGCGTATTACCATCATTTTGTCACTCGATATTTTTCTAATGGAATTAAATCATTTAATAATCTACTAAAACTATTTGTTATGGGTCTAGGCAAAACTAACAGGATACAAAAAAGAAAAAACATGGTATGTGTAGTAAAAAATATGAGCCTAAACATATAGGGTAAATTAAGTATAATAATGCTGACTTAAAACCAAGTTAAAAGAACACGCCTCATATAAAGCGTTCACCGTTCACATCCTAATCTTTATCCACATCTATATAATTAACTAAAAGTCATATTTCTATAAATTTATTTATCAATTTTTAAAAGCATGTTACGTCTCAGTTGGTATAATTATATCGAATGAGTAGTGGATTGGTAAAGATATATACCGGCCAACATATATAATGTAGTTTTCCATATATATTTATGGATAAGGTAAAGGTTTAGAAATCGGGTTATAGGATCTTTTAGCCGTTTAGATTATAAACCCTATCTTTTCCTTAAATTTAAAGATTTGTTAATTTGATCTACTAGGTGGATGCTTTTATCCAAATGACAAATCAAATCGAGTTGTTAATTGCATAACATAAAATCCTACGTGTCGCTCTCAGGTTGTTCCCCTTATTCTCTAGAGCCACCAGATTGCTTAATTTCTAAATAGAGGCTTCTCATGCATTTGACCCGAAATCGTGGGTATGGGTCTTACCAAACCCAGATAGTCTTTAAATGGGTTATAACATCTCATTTATTTGTGAAACTCTTTCATAAGCAAACAATAATTTTCGCGGGTCATGGATCTCACCAAATCCGGATAACCCTTAAACGGGTTATAGCATCTCATTTATTTGTGAAATAACTCCTTAATCATCAAAGAATAATTTTCACGGGTTATGGGTCTTACCAAACCCTAATAGCTCTTAAATGGGTTATAAGATCTTATTTATTGGTAAATACTTTCATCCTCAAACTCTAATTTAATTTATCTTTTTTACATGTTCTCTATTGCTAGTCTATCATCTTCATCGCCGGTTAACTTTCGATAATACCCCTTATCATCAACTACATCAACATCCCCTTTTTCATTTGATAAATATTTGTGGTCATGTTTGTTCATTTAAAAAAATCAACATGTTTGTGTATGTTTGTTCGTTAAAAATCTAAAAAACATACACATCTCAATTGAAAATACCCAAACACAAAAAATATAATAACAAACTAATATATATGTATTAAATTAAAACAAACTACGTTAAAAAAATAAAATAAATCATCATAAAATAGCAAAACGATTAAAAACAAAAACTAAATAAACTCCCGTAACACGAAAGAATCGAACTAGTTTGTAATATATACGTATCGATATATTTAATTAATTGTATAATATGATGCAATCTTGTAAATATTTATCCCAAATTATGTGGGATCCTTTGTATGGATATATATATTGATCCAGATATGTTTCAAATAACGAATTACGATAAAATACTATAAAGAATTATTTTATTAAAGGAAACAATATATATTGAAAGTATATCTATCGAAACACAGTGGGTTAGTCAACAGTTACGCCTATATATTCTCCGTCCTTTTATGTTTTTGCATACTCACCTCCAAACACATGATAATATGGAACAAGGAAAAGGAATACAAGTTGCGAAGATTAACAAGTATTCTTGTGCTTCTTCAATAGTTGCTTCCATGATCTCCATTATATTTGGTTACGGTACTTTCTCTCCCTCATATTATGTTTCTTCCTATAGATATACATGGGCACTTACACATACATAAACACATGCATACTAGGCCTGTAAATGAACACGGACCGGTCATGTCGTGTTCGTTCTTTTAACTTTAACCAAACACGAATATATAATCGAATAAGTTTCAATGTTCACGTTGATTCATTAAGGAAATGAACATGTTTATACATGTTCTTGTTCATTCATTTAGGACTAAAACAAAATGTAAACGAACATAACAGAACAAACATATACAAACATAAAAGAACATAATTGACCAAATAAAACAAAGTTTAACAATGGTTGTGGATTCGACTATTGTTTGGTTTTAAACTAAAAGTAGTGGGCTCAAAAAATGTACGTAGGTTTAATTGTTTGTTATTGGTATAAAATTTATTAGAAGTTTTCAATTGGAGTGCCACAATAGAAATGGTTTACATTCTTACATGGTTTAAACTAACGGGACCTTTCATTAAATATTATCGTTTTACTCCTCTCAAATAATATTTAATCGCTTTACCTAAGATCAACTCCTTATTTCGCCTTTAAGTTATTAATTCTAGTTCTTATATAAACAACAATGATATTTCTATGCATAAAATTAGTAACAAAATATGAAAAATTATTATATACATGGATTTCTAAATTGCAAACAGTAAGCAATTAAATAAACATCCATGTCATCTCTTGAAAGAAAAAAGGAAAATAATTGATAAAATATATAATCTATTCATTTGTAAACGCCCTGCTTGAGGTGCGCGCATATTATGTATATATGTGTAAACCCTTGGGTGGGCAAAAGTGAAATTGCACTAATTTTGGCGTTATTTTACTAATCTCGTGAAAATAACGTTAAAAGTGGCGGAAGGTTAATCAGGCATCATGTGTTGGCGTTGATAGCCGAAAGACGAGGGTACATGCACCAATCAGCCGGTATCACGATGATTGAGTGCTATGTGCTTTATGTCCAAGGCTTGATGCAAAACTACTATCGAGCCGGGGGTCTCACCAGAAGCAGCATCTCTATCCCTATGGGGTAGAGGTAAGGCTGTCTACATCTTACCCTCCTCAGACCCTAACATAGCTTTGCTATTGATGGGATATACTGAGTACGATGATGATGATGATGATGATGATGATGATGATGATGATGATGATTCATTTATAAATTAACTACAGTAGGTAAATAGTATGTTGTAACTTAAAAACAGGGGAGGCTCGGAGGGTGTGCGAGCTGCACTATTAGTCTTGGCATATAATTTTCGGGGGCATAAGATTTTTTATACAAATTATATATATATATATATATATATAAATAAGGTTATTTGCAATGGTTTAAGATAATTATATGCTTATAATGATTTATGCTTATAATTAATAAATAGGTCGATAAAAGTTTTATCTATATACATTAGCGAATAAAAAATTTTCTTTAAAGCCTATGGGCCTTTTATTTTGGTTCGGCCGAGGTATTTAAATTCTCATAGACGGCCCTGCTTAAAAATATCAAATAATAGAAAATAAAACCAAAAATCAAATTCATATAGGATTAGTTTTTTTTCCTTGAACATCTAACTATTATACCCACCCCAGGGTATCGAACCCATACCTCCAAATTTACATTAGTCCACACTAGCCACCAAATAAAATTAGTTAACAAAAATTATATCGAAAAGATTAATTGTATCCAAAATTCATATACAAAAAAAAAAGAAACAGAAAATAAATTAAGTGAACATCGATGTCATCCGTCCAAGAAGAAAGAAGAAAATAATTTATAAAATATAATCTATTTATTGGGTCATTAATTTTGGATTTTCTACGCACACCGTGTGTGTATTGAACACCGGCATATCCGTCTATAACTATCCATATTCCTATATAATTCATTTTTCTTTCTTTTTCTATTTTTTCTTCTAGTTCATTTCACTTGTAGATAAGTCTTGACAAACACATAGTATAATCTAAATGAGCCTCTTTTATGTTTATGTATCTTTCAATAGTGTTTAGCAAAACAAAAACAACTGAAGATAAATATAAGTTAAAGGACACAGCTTGTTTGTGATCGACTGATCGATCATTTAATTAAATGAATGAAAAATATGTTCATGTTTGTTCGCTTATTAATTAAATATACAAATACAAAATTTCGCGTCGAACATTTCATGAATATTTGGTTCGTTTATAGGTATGTGCGTGAACATATATAATTAAATCATACGTACATGCATACATACACATACACATATGCCTACATGATACATACGTAATTACATCAACACGTATACATAATACGTACACATGCAGAAACACACATACATCAGCTTGTAGCTGCTTGTTTGTTTTATACTTCTATGTGTTATATCTAACAATCGGTAAATAACATATTTATTTACAGAGACTGGTGTTACAAGCGGAGTGATTATATTTATCAAAGATGATCTTAAAATCAGTGATGTACAAATCCAAATCTTTGCCGGTATCATCAACTTTTGTGCCTTAATTGGCGCTCTAAGCGCGGGCAGAACTTCTGATCACATAGGTCGTCGGTACACCATATCTTTGGCCTCCACAATCTTCCTTTTGGGAACCTTATTAATGGGATTTGCCCCCTCCTATGCTGTCCTCTTAATCGGACGATGTGTGGCTGGGATTGGGGTCGGGTTTGCTCTCGTGATTGCCCCAGTTTACTCGGCCGAGATCGCTACCACCAACACCCGGGGGATCCTCGCTTCGTTACCCGAAATTGGCATCGGCTTAGGGATTTTATTAGGTTATATATCTAACTACTTTTTCTCAAAGTTACCCTCCCATATTTGTTAATGTTCTTGATGGCAACTATCCCATCACTAGGGTTAGCCTTCGGCATTCTTAGAATGCCAGAGTCCCCAAGGTGGCTCGTTATGCAGGGCCGCCTTAGGGACGCCAAACATGTTTTGGTAAAAGTGTCAAACACTAAAGAAGAAGCTCAATCCTGATTGCTGGACATCAAGCTAGCAGTCGGGATTGAGCCTGACCGTAATGACGATTTTGTCACAATCAAGCAAAACAAGCATGGTCAAGGCGTTTGGAAAGAATTACTACTGAGACCAACCCCACAGGTCCGGTGGGTCCTACTCGCGGCCATTGGAATTCATTTCTTCGAACACGCAACAGGGATCGAAGCCGTGGTCTTGTATAGCCCAAAGATTTTCAAGAAAGCCGGGGTGACAGGCAGAGACAAGCTTTTGTTAGCTACTATAGGAGTCGGGGTCACGAAACTTGTATTCATAACCGCATCCACTTTCTTGATTGAAAAGGCCGGAAGGCGAAAACTCCTATTAACAAGTGTTGGAGGGATGACTGTTGCCTTATTGGGATTAGGGTTTGCTTTGACCATCGTGCATGAGTCCCATGACCAAAGTGTAGCAGCATGGGCACTTTGGTTAAGTATAGCTACATGTTACATATATGTAATGTTCTTTTCAGTTGGGCTTGCACCAGTCACATGGGTTTATAGTTCTGAGATATTTCCCTTGAAGTTAAGGGCTCAAGGGGCTAGTATTGGGGTGGCTGTGAATAGGGTTACCAATGCAGCCGTGTCAATGACCTTTTTGTCCCTGATAAGTGCAATCACCATTGGAGGGGCGTTCTTCATGTTTGCAGGTATGTCTGCTTTGGCTTGGATCTTCTTTTACTTCTTCTTGCCTGAGACCAAAGGGAGGTCACTAGAAGAGATGGAACAGATTTTCACAAGGGTTAAAAAGTCAGGAAATAGTGATGTAGAGTTGCAGAGTGGAAACAAAGCTGGTACTGTTCAAGTGCCATTATCATGAAACTAAAGGACAAAGTTGTATTTTTCTATAATATTATTGTCATATATATATATATATATATCTGTCCTTTTATGTGTTAAATTTTAAGTGAAAGAGAGATCCAAGTAATAAATAACAATATATATATATATAAATCCAAATGCTTCCCTTTTCTAATTAGTGGCTGTTTAATCACTGTCTTGCTGTATCACATGTTGGTTCAGATATTTCAAGCTGTTTAATCCTTGCCATATATTGAATCACATACATAACATAGTGGGCTGGCTGGTTTAGATTTTCTTATGTGATAGGCTGATATCATATAAAAAAGATTTCAGTTTTTTCACGAAATAAACCATGGTTAGAAACCCGAGTTTGGTCAAATGATTCAAACTTCTTCGTGATCACCCAAGTGTATGCTCGAATATTTGCGGTGTGCAAACTCGGTTCGGTATGGTTATGGGTTGGTTTCGGTTAAGTTTGGTTACCTGTCCAATGTATTTTTTCAATTGTTTTCCTTTGTTATGGTTGAGAATGGTTCGGTTACGGTGACCCAAGCTCTAAGTTATTAAGTTTTGTAATTAAATACATCGGTTCCAAAATTGATATGTAGCTTTCATATATGGTTCCAAGATTGATATAGACACCTTTTATAAACTCATCAGAACCTATTGAAAAGAGGCAAGATAAGCCACCTTGGATGGATGATAGCTAGTCCACTATGGTTGCATTTCTTTTTCGAACATAGTTGACTGCATATTATATTATAGTGGAGGCTATTCTAGCCATTAATTGTTGATTTGGAAGTGATGGTTGCGTGCTTTACATGTATCGTTTCGGTTTGATTAACGTCGGTTATGACACCCTTAACCATAACCATAACCATAACCATAACCGACGTATCGGTTAATTAAAGAATCTTAACCATATCACACTACAACAAATCAGACCTATTGTCACAAATATTTCTATACTTCACCCAACATATGGTTGGTATAAATCTAAAATTTTTGTCCCGACTATGTGTGTCGTCGGAATAGCTTCGTCCCGAAACAAAACATAAAATTTTCCCAACTACATGTCGTCGGGAAAAATTTTAAAAAAACATCTTTTAAGAAAATGTTATATTCTTTAATAAAAAGATAAAAAAAATATTTTAAATAAAATATTTAAATCTTATCCCGACGACATGATGTCGGGATAGTAAAATGAATAAAATAATATTTAAAATCAATACCGACAAGATGTCGTCGGTATACATTAACGAATAAAATAATATTAAATTCTATTCCGACAACGTGTGGTCGGTATAAAGTAAGGAATATTATATAGGTATAAATATACCGACGACCTGTTGTCGGTATAGAGTTTAATATTATTTTATTCTATTATCTTTACCGACGACATGTTGTCAGTATAGAGTTTAAAATTAATTCTTTCAGCTGAATCCTGCTGTATTTTCTCGCTATTTTCCGGATTTCAACCTGTTTTTCAACTAATTTCAAAACACCAAAACCAAAATCCATAATACATAATTCATAAACTTAAATATTTTTCCTCTTTTGTTTTAAATTTATTAATAGGGTAGAACGACATCGTTTTTTCCACCGTATCCCAACGACATGTTGTCGGGATAGGACTCCCAAAAATAATAGCGGGAATATTTCATTAAGGCGGGTAACTTGAGTTATTTTCCCAACATTTTAATGACAGTTTATCCCGACGACAAATGTAATTAGTTTTTTTTTCTTTTATTTTTGGTTATATACGTTACGTACATTATACATACGTATATAGATGGTTACGGTTACACATAATATAATATAAGATATTTGGATGTAGGTTCTAACTTGTTAAAATTGACGTTTTTGAAAGCATGATAATATTTGTTGCTAGCTTAATAAATTTATAATGTTACAATTTCAAATAAACTTTTGCTTTGAAGGTTGTAAATCTTGCATTACATGTTGTTTCTCTATAGTGGGACACGTGTGTTTTAACTTTCCACGCGTCTCCTTTGTTCTCCTCTTCTACTTCCACTTGCTCATCAAGAGCCACTCTCTCTCTCTTAAAACTTTTGTTGACACACCCCACTCATCTGTCACTTGGAGAAACCCTATCATCTTCCACCGCCTCTCGCCACCACCGTGATGTTTCTTTTCCATTGTATTCACTACCCGTTGTCTTCCTTGCCATCATCATTGTTGCCGAGTTCGATTTCCGGACTCTTGGTGGCGGTGGTGTGGTGTCGGAGGACGGTGGCGATGGTTACGGCAGTTGGGGTTATGGAAGACTGTTGCCATGGTGGTTGTTAATGTATAACAAAGATAGGTGTGCTTCCACTTCTCTTTTTGATTTGCAATTGAAATCCTTTGGCCACCATGTTATCTTGCTCTGTCCAACCCGCGACAGCGGTTTCTTGTCTTTCGCCAAGAAACTACCATTTCAAGTCGTCTAGGCAGCGACTTGAGTTGAATGACCTAATTTTTAATGTTTCTTTCGCAGAGCAGGTACGTTTCAGAGAAGCAATGACGCCAAATTGAATAGAAAGTTTCTGGATTGACCTGATTTTGAACTTATATTAGGGTTATCACAAGTTACGCCTTGAGTTGATTAATACGTAATGGTTACTTTTCATGTTCACTTTGTGTTCGAGTCACAAAATCTTACTTCCGTGTTGCTTAAATTTACAATTTTGTTTTGCCTTTAGCAGGTCTGAAATGCGGCTATGGATTGATTGGTTTCTTTTTCGGTAATGATTTTAGTGTTTTTCAATTGCTTTCAATTTGGGTTTTTTGTGTTAGATGGTGTTTGTGGTGTTTGATATTATAAGTTCAGAAAAGTCTACCTAACACCAACTCATTTATGTTCCATTTTGTTTAACAGGAGCAACAATGCTCGGCTCGAGTTAATTTAACATTTGACGTTGTTAAAGAAATGGTAAGGCATTTTTTCTCAATTCTTGTTGAGTTTTTTTAACAAGTCAACCAACAAAGACTTTTTTAATCTGCTATTGATGAAATTGATAATAATGATAAGGTGTTCTATGTGATGGGATATGCAAGGGGCAGTGTGTGGAAGGCCGATGATAGCTGGTTTTCGGATACTTCTATAGCACCGACAATAAAACGGAAAAGGTTGGTTTAATATTCAATTGTATCCTATTAATTTGACATTGGCTTTACAAATGTGAAATTAGTGTTTGTTTGAAACTTTTACTATTTAACATATGGCTTTACAGATGTGAAAACTTTGATATGACATGGAAAACTTTGTATGCATCAAGATGATGTTGGAATTACGTATGCCCGAGACACATACTTAAACTAATGTGGCTAACTGTGTTTGATCCAAGTCGGGTCATACCCAATAACAAGCTAGACAACACCAAATGTATTCTTTAATGATTTGATCACTTAAACGAATACCGAACACTACGTGTTTAGAAAATTGGTTTTCTAAACAAACACACTTGAGGATTTAAATAAATTATCTGGATAATTTGTTTATATAAATTAATTATTTAATTGGTTAAGTAATTATGTAAATGCATGTACATTTTATAAAGTTAAGTTTTATAAAATGAATGGAGATGGTTTTAAAATGGTTAAAACAAAACACAAAAAAAAAAAAAAAAAAAAAATATCAAAACCGGCCACCCCATGTGGGTGGAGGGTTTGGTCCCATCCAATCTTTTGTCCTTTTGTGTTGACCACCTCTTATTTATCTCCATTCACATTACATGCATTCTTGGTCTTGTCCCTTTTGTATTCTCAAGTAATTTTGAAGTTTTCCATACTCTCTTTTCTCTCTCAAAACTCACGGCCACATTGGCCTCAAATTGGGAGTTTTGTGAGCTTCAAATTGGTGTTCAAATCCTAGCAACTAGTTGGTGTTGTTGCTCAAAGCTTGGGGTATACAAAGCTTGAGGGTTTCTCTTTGCAACCTTGCCATTTGAAGACATCATCATCTTCATCCACATACATCTTCTTCTAAAGGTATAAGAAGGTACCATTTACATTTTGTAAGCATATTGTTCTTGTAATATTGATCCTTGTTCTTTGGGTTTTAGTTTTAACATAATGGTATGTTCATAACAAGTTATAAAATCTAAGCTTCCGTTGCGTTTTCTAGTTAAATATGGTTAACTTGACTTTGATAAACTTGTATAAAACCCAATAAATGGCATCAAGAGCCGGTTACAAGGACTTATGCTTCTTACATGTTCATAGATTTCGGGTTTTTCATGGGTGAAAAAGGGGTCCGAAATTTTGGTGGATTTTACCCCTCATGGTTTTGTAAGATCTTGACATGCATGAAAAGATCTTAGGAAACCATTAATAACATTTGGATGTTGAAAATAAAAAAAAATAATAATAATAATTTGGGCCGTAGCCTCTTGGGGGGGGGGGGGCCGATTTTATTTGGTGATTTTGGGCATTGGTTGCTTAGGTTGCATGCTTAGAACATTTGGTATGTTTGATTGTGTCATAACCGAAACCTAGACCTTGGATGTGTTGATTGTTGTTTGTGTATGTTGATTATGTTTATTATTCAATATGGTTGTAATAATTCATTATCTTAGGCTTGTGTAATTTATTTATTCATAAGTTGGTTTGTAATAAATAGATTAGTTGCATTTTCTTTTTTTTTAGAAAAATATGTATTAGGATACATTTTGTAAAAATTGAAGATGCAAGAATTGGTGGATTTGGGCCTTGGACCGAAATTTTGGGCTTGTTGGGCCTCACCGGCCCATCATGGGATTCAAGCCCATTAGGCCCATAAATTTCACTCTTGGGCCCAAGAAGACTTTTGGGAGTTTGGAGCCCATTAACAAGCCCAACAAGAACACAACAACTTGGAAAGGATACTTGAAGCATTTGGATGCAAGATCAAGTGGGAGTCAACATTCCATCCTTGTGTCATGTTTTGTCCCTTAGGTGTGACTTATGACCTATACTTGTTTCGGCTAACAAGTATGGTCAAACTTAGCGGTTCTCGGTTATGACTATATTTTGCAAGTGTTTGCTTGGTTGTTTGTTTTACTTATTGTAATGTGTGGTTGATAGATATTAGGATATCCAAACCGTCACATAGGAACGACAACAAGCATAAAACGGGTTCTAATATATATTTGGTAATATCGCGTTAATTAGTTTAATTAAATGGGTTTATTAAAACTAAGCGATTACTCACATATAATAAAATTGGTTTTATTATAACTAGAACCTTGAAAATTGGTTTTCAAAATCGCCATATTTCTAAATGCATGTTAGGATATGGCATAATGTTTTTCAAACTAGAATATTGGAAAACTTAAAAATCCCTTTTTCATAATTACCAAGGAAACAAGTCTAACACCATCCTTTTGTATGACACTTAACGTATTAGGGAACTTTAAATGGGATAAAGGTCACCTAACCATTTTGAGCAAACTAATATACTTAGGGTAATATTAACATATTTGTGGGATAAAGGTCACCTAACCACTTGTATGTTAATCTTACATGTTTATACAAGTAGGACGACTTGAATTGGAAACCATGTGATAAAGGTCACCTAAGCATGGGGATCCAATGGTGTTGATGGGATAAACATGCCAACACGAAATAAGGATTTCGAATGGTCCCATACCTCTAGAAGTTGCAAAGGGTTGCAATTGTCAAGGTTGACTACCTTGTTAAATCAAATAACGGGATAAAGGTCACCTAACCGAAATTTGATTTATCGTTGGATTCTAGAATTTAATTATTATTTTAAAATTTGGAATAAAAGGGTATTAATAATTAAATTGTTTATAATACTAAAATAGAACTTTGTTAAATTTTGTAGATGGCCGCTAACAATGCAAACACCTCTACCCATAACACCCGTAACCTATCCTTAAGAACCATCCTTGAAAAGGATCGTCTAAACCATAATAACTTTATGGATTGGTATCGCAACTTGAGAATAGTTCTCAAACAAGAAGAGATATCATATGTCTTAGACGATCCCATTCCCGATGAGCCTAACGTGGAAGATGAGGAGGCGTATAACGATTGGGTCAAGTACACCAAAGATTCGGTGCAAGCCTCTTGCCTCATGTTGGGGACTATGATTCCCGAAATCCAAAAGGATTTCGAGCATCATGGGGCATACGACATGATAACTCAATTGAAGGAAATGTTCCTTCAACAAGCTAGAGCGGAACGTTTCGAAACGGTTCGAGCGTTTCATGCATGTCGTATGGAGGAAACCCAAAGCGTCTCATCTTATGTCCTAAAGATGAAAAGCTACATTGAAAAGCTTCGTAGGTTAAATTGTCCCGTCTCTAATGAGTTGGCTACGGATTTGATCCTCAACTCTTTGACCAAAAGGTTTGAAACTTTTGTCATGAACTATAACATGAATGGGTGGGACAAAAGCATTGGTGAGCTTCACGCAATGCTAAGAACGGCCGAAGCGGGAATGGGTAAAAGGGTTTTACCCGTTCTAACAATCAATGAAGGAAAAAGGGGACATAACTCCAACCCCAAAGCAAGTGTTGCTAAGGGCAAGGGCCACGTCCAAGGAAAGGGAAAGAGGAAAGCCATCACGCCCACCAAACCGAAGGAAAAGAAGCAAAAGGTTGCGGCGCAAGATCCATGCTTTGAGTGTGGAGAGATAGGTCATTGGAAAAGGAATTGTCCGACCTATCTCAATGCGTTAAAAGATAAGAGGGATGCGGGGCATACCTCAGGTATTATCTTTACTATACATATTGAACTAAATGTTATTTCTTCAAATACATGGGTACTTGATACCGGATGTGGAACTCACATTTGCAATTTGTTGCAGGGGTTCAAAAGAAGTAAACAACTCAACAAAGGGGACATTAGTCTCTTTATGGGCAATGGAGCAAGAGTTGAAGTCCAAGCCCAAGGAGACTACTTGTTAAAGCTTCCAAGTGGTTTGGAAGTAATTTTGAAGAATGTTTTGTATGCTCCTAAGTTAAGGAGAAACATTATTTCCGTGTCCCTTTTAAAACAATGTGGCTTTGATCTTAAATTTATAAATTGTGATATTCATGTTTTGATGAATGGCATGTTTTATTTTAAAGCTGTACCCATGAATGGTATATATGAAATAGATCAAAGTGGTATGTCACATAGTAGTTCAATGTACAATGTCAACACCAAGAAACTCAAGAAGGACTTGGGTGATTCCTATCTTTGGCATTGTCGCCTTGGACATATAAGTAAGAATCGCATGCAAACTCTTCGCAAGAGTGGTATTCTAGAAACAAATGAGTATGATTCATTTGATGTATGTGAATCTTGTTTACAAGGCAAAATGACAAAGCAACCCTTTAATAAAACTTTTGAAAGGTCAAAAGAATTATTGGGTATCATACATTCGGATGTATGTGGTCCTTTTAGACCAATGACTAGGAATGGTGAAAGATACTTCATTACCTTTATTGATGATTATAGTCGATATGGTTATGTGTACTTAATGAAACACAAAGATGAAGCTTTTGAAATGTTCAAAGACTTCAAAACTGAAGTAGAAAGACAACTCAAGACCACAATCAAAGTACTTCGTAGTGATAGAGGAGGTGAATACCTAAGTGGTGTATTTCAAGATCATCTTAAGAGTTGTGGAATTATTTCACAACTTACTCCACCTGGAACACCACAACATAATGGTGTGTCTGAAAGGAGAAATCGTACCCTATTAGATATGGTTCGATCGATGATGGCTAGAAGCACTTTACCTCTATCATTTTGGGGCTATGCTTTACTTTCCGCTGTTCGCATATTGAATATGGCTCCAACCAAGAAAGTGGAGAAGACACCTTTTGAAGTATGGCATGGAAAGGCTCCATCGCTATCATTCTTAAAAGTTTGGGGTTGTGAAGCTTATGTAAAGCAATACACCCCAAACAAATTAGAAGTCCGATCCACTAAGTGTATCTTTATAGGTTATCCTAAAGATGATTTAGGATATTACTTTTACGATCCTAGTGAGCAAAATGTTATTATTGCTCGAAAGGGTAAGTTCTTGGAAACTAAGTTCCTTGAGGAAGGAACTAATAGTAGAACAGTGAAATTTGATGAGGATCAAGAATCACAAGATGATACACAATTGGTTGATACTAGCACTCAACAAGAGGTTGTTGAAAGTGATCAAGTGGTTGATCAAAACACACAAAACGTTCGCAGATCTGGTAGAATTAGCAATCCACCTGAAAAATATGGATTTTTTGTAGAAGGTTGCTACGTGGTAGATTCGGATGAACCAACCACATACCGTGATGCAATGTCCAAGAATGATTGTGACAAATGGCTTGAAGCCATGAACGTTGAGATGCAATCCATGTATGACAACCAAGTTTGGGAATTGGTTGAACCACCACTCAACTCCAAAGCTGTTGGAAGTAAGTGGGTTTTCAAAAGGAAAACTGATATGCATGGAAACTTGGATACTTATAAAGCAAGACTTGTAGCTAAAGGTTTCACTCAAACTCAAGGGGTTGATTATGATGAAACTTTTTCGCCTGTGGCAATGCTAAAGTCTATTAGGATATTATTTGCCATAGCTGCACATTATGATTATGAAATCTGGCAAATGGATGTCAAGACCGCTTTCCTAAATGGATATCTTGAGGAAGATGTCTATATGGTTCAGCCTGAAGGTTTTGTCGATCCAAAACATCCTAATAAAGTATGCAAGTTAAAGAAATCAATCTATGGATTGAAACAAGCATCTAGAACTTGGAATCATCGTTTTGATGAAGAAATCAAAAGTTTTGGGTTCATCAAAAACGCTGATGAGGCTTGTGTGTATAAAAAGGCTAGTGGGAGTATAATTACATTCTTAGTATTGTATGTCGATGACATTCTACTATTTGGAAATGACATTCCAACCATGGAAAGCGTTAAGGCTTGGCTTGGAAGTAGATTTTCCATCAAGGATCTAGGTGAAGCTGCCTATATTTTGGGAATAAAGATCTATAGGGATAGGTCAAGGCGCTTGATAGGTTTGAACCAAAGTACATACATTGATAAGATCTTGAAAAGGTTCAAGATGGAAAACTCCAAGAAAGGTTTTGTACCTATTCAAAGAGGGACCATATTGAGTTCAGCTCAATGTCCAAGCTCAAAGGGTGAGCAAGAGACGATGAAACAAATCCCATATGCTTCTGCTATAGGATCCATCATGTATGCGATGATATGTACTAGACCGGATGTGTCATGCGCTTTGAGCATGACAAGCAGATACCAACAGAATCCAGGAAACAGTCATTGGATGGCTGTTAAGAGCATATTGAAATACCTTAGGAGAACTAAGGATATGTTTCTGATATATGGATCTGGTGAGGAGGAACTCGCTATAAAAGGTTACACGGATGCGAGCTTCCAAACTGATCGAGATGATTCTCGATCACAGTCTGGGTATGTGTTCACACTTAATGGAGGAGCTGTCTCTTGGAAGAGCTCAAAACAGGAAGTGGTAGCATTGTCCACTACAGAATCAGAATACATCGCCGCTTCATTGGCAGCTCAGGAAGCTGCATGGTTGAAGAAATTCATTACTGATCTAGGGGTGGTCTCTTCCATTCAAGACCCTCTAGAAATCTTTTGTGACAACGAGGGTGCGATTGCACAAATCAAGGAACCTCGTTCGCACCAAAAGACTAGACACATAGAGCGGAGATTCAACTACATAAGGGATGAAGTTGAAAAGGGAAAGATATGTATTCGCAAAGTTGGAACTGATCAAAATCTTGCGGATCCATTCACGAAGCTCCTAGAAAGACCGAAACATGAGCGTCATGCGAGTGGCTTAGGACTTCGATATTCTAGTAATTGGATTTGATCTATTTTGTATTTACGTTTAAAAGACTTTTGTAATTTAACTCTTTTATATGATTATGGAATCTTGAGTTAAATTCTAATTTTGCATGTTTAATCCATGAATAAGTTATCTTATTCTAAAAGTCCGTAGTCGATCACATTTGTGGGAACAAATATGAAGCAAGACTATTATGAACTAGGATTGGTGGATATTCATAAGGAATGAATATGGAGCATAGGTTTGCTGCCAAAGTTCATAGATATTTGTGGGATACAAATATTGGACTGACCCGCTCTCAATATTACTACATGGAGTCGATTGACTTGATCATTAGTAATCTTGAGTAAAGGAGAATTTCATATTATCCTTAGACCTGAGATGTATATTGGGTCTTGATTTTCACCGAGTATTACACTTTGACTCTCCCCTTCGCTATTCGTAAAAGATGGTACATAAGGATGAGCTCGGGTGGAGTATAAAGTGATAGTGAGAGGCGTATACAGTCAAGACGGAATTTGTTCCTCTTATGTGTTGAGAGTTTAGATGTCTAAGGCCTGATAAAGTTGAATTGTAAAGAGAATGATCACCTATGTCTCTTAGATCCAACATGACATCTAGTAACAAAGGGATATAATGATAGATTCACCTAAATCATATCAAGTAAGGGACTTGAAGGGATGATGTTATTGAATGGCACTTCGTCAAACACATTAGGGGTGGTGAACTGTTGTTAGGCGGTATTCACCACTTGCATTAATTTTCTATGTATCTCGTGCAAGTGGGAGATTGTTGGAATTACGTATGCCCGAGACACATACTTAAACTAATGTGGCTAACTGTGTTTGATCCAAGTCGGGTCATACCCAATAACAAGCTAGACAACACCAAATGTATTCTTTAATGATTTGATCACTTAAACGAATACCGAACACTACGTGTTTAGAAAATTGGTTTTCTAAACAAACACACTTGAGGATTTAAATAAATTATCTGGATAATTTGTTTATATAAATTAATTATTTAATTGGTTAAGTAATTATGTAAATGCATGTACATTTTATAAAGTTAAGTTTTATAAAATGAATGGAGATGGTTTTAAAATGGTTAAAACAAAACACAAAAAAAAAAAAAAAAAAAAAATATCAAAACCGGCCACCCCATGTGGGTGGAGGGTTTGGTCCCATCCAATCTTTTGTCCTTTTGTGTTGACCACCTCTTATTTATCTCCATTCACATTACATGCATTCTTGGTCTTGTCCCTTTTGTATTCTCAAGTAATTTTGAAGTTTTCCATACTCTCTTTTCTCTCTCAAAACTCACGGCCACATTGGCCTCAAATTGGGAGTTTTGTGAGCTTCAAATTGGTGTTCAAATCCTAGCAACTAGTTGGTGTTGTTGCTCAAAGCTTGGGGTATACAAAGCTTGAGGGTTTCTCTTTGCAACCTTGCCATTTGAAGACATCATCATCTTCATCCACATACATCTTCTTCTAAAGGTATAAGAAGGTACCATTTACATTTTGTAAGCATATTGTTCTTGTAATATTGATCCTTGTTCTTTGGGTTTTAGTTTTAACATAATGGTATGTTCATAACAAGTTATAAAATCTAAGCTTCCGTTGCGTTTTCTAGTTAAATATGGTTAACTTGACTTTGATAAACTTGTATAAAACCCAATAGATGAGTCACCCACAACTGTCACAAACATTTTAGAAATAAACTTATTATGTGTTTCATATTCAATTTTATCCTATTAATTTGGCATTTTAACATTTGACTTGATGCTACGCAGAGATGGGTTCAGTTACTTTGTTGGTTTTCTTTGCAAAGTTGATATTCCAGGTAATTTCTGCCACCAATTCACATTGACTTAAGATTCTTTATATTCTTGATTGTAAATTTTTTGTAATCATAAGTGGCAGCTTAATTTGTTGTTAACAATTGCAGAAATATGTACTTATACAAGGGCTTGATGTAGCTTCATTTGTAAAGGTAATTTCATTTCGTTTATGTAGTATATAATTGAATTCCCTTACCTTTTACTTTCTGAACTAATCACCACTTCAAGTAGGATATTACACAATTATAAAATCATTTTTAATTGATAATGGTCAGATTGGTAACCTTTGGAAGGTTAGATAGTGGCAAATGGGGTCTCAACTCTCAAGTATTATTCCTCCCTTACAAAAGAAGTAAACTTTTCGATATGGTGGTTTTAAAGTACTGTGTTGAGGGAGAAGATAGGACATTGGGAGAGAGAGAGGACGAGACATGACACAGACAGAAAATGAGTGGTAGCGGCTTCGGTGGGCTGGTCGTGTGATGGTAGAGGTGGTACGATGGGCGCGTCGTCAAATGATAGGATTCATGGTTGATGGTGATGAAGCATATAAGGGGTATCGTTTTTGTATATGAAGTCTCGAATGTTATAATGAAGGTTAATCAACAACCAATTTCTTGGTGACGTTTGGACATCATTAGTTTCTTCATAAACGGTTACGGTTTTACACCAAATGCGGCGGGTCAAATAACTAGTTTAAAATAATCATATGTTGGTTCCTAACTAGAGTTTTCTACAAAATGTATATTTTATTGTTGTGTAGTTCTAATACGTTAAAATGTCATAAATACATTGTGTTCATATAATTTAATATATATAAAATTATACGAACCAACAGAAAAATAAGATATGAAGAATTATGATCATAACCATAGAATAATTATTTTATATTCGAAACTAAAAATTATTTATTTTACATTCAACTGCACTTTGTGCATATACTTCTAATTGCTTTTAGATGTATATACTTTACCAAAATTTTCTTTTAATCTAAGATCACGTGTAGTGGATGAAGCCTCTATAGAGGCCTTATACGTCATGCGACGTCACGTCATCATGGAAACTTTATAGTAAAAATGGGTGTAGTGAATTAACAAAGTTCGACTCCCAATAATAATGGCGGGCATATTTCATTAAGACGGGTAACTTGAGTTATTTTCCTATCATTTCAAGGGTGTATATGTATGTATGTAACCATCTCTATGTATGTATGTATGTATGTATGTAACCATCTCTATGTATGTATGTATGTATGTATGTATGTATGTAACCATCTCTATGTATGTATTGTGTGTGTGTGTATGTATGTATGTATGTCATCGGGATTGGGTATTTAATTTTTTATTATTTGTTTCTAATTTAAGATGAATGTAAAGAAAGGACAAAATAAAATATAAACACTCTATCCGACCACATGTCGTCGGGATTGGCTAGTTAATTTTTTTTATTATTTGTTTCTAATTTAAGTTGATTTTAAAGAAAAAAAATAATATATTAATATTCTATCACGACAACATGTCGTCAGGATTGGGTATTTAATTTTTTTTATTTGTTTCTAATTTAAGATGATTTTAAAGAAAGGAAAAAACAAAATATAAACACTCTATCCCGACAAATATATCGTCCGGATTGGGTATTTAATTTTTTATTATTTGTTTCTAATTTAAGATGGTTTTAAAAGGAAAAATAAAGTATAAACACTCTATCCCTACGACATGTCGTCGGGATAAGTATGCAGTCAAAAGTTGGTTTAGTCAAAGTTGAGTACGCGTATTAACAACTGACACGTGGAAAGAATTTTGGGATTATCTATCCCGACAACATATCGTCGGGATAGAAATAGATATACCGACATCATGTCGTCGGGATAGGTTTCGTCGCAAAAAGACCAGTTTCTTGTAGTGGATGAATCAGTTAGTCTTGCTTATCGGTTAACTATGTTTCGTGGCGGGTTGGTTATTAGTTAATTTCGATTAAAGGTTAAGGTATGCTCACCTCAATATGGTCGATGAAATCTCAAAATTCTGAATACTTCACTTGTTCTCTAACAAAATACATAGGTAGACAACTATAAGAGACATATAAGCACTTTTACACCATGCTTTAGATACAATGGAGACCAAAAGAGACGATCATATGATTACATCATTGTGTTATGTAACATATTTAAAATAAGATTGTACACTAGTTTATTTGTTTATATAAACTAAAAATCTATATTTACATTTCAGTTCTAATAAGTTCATTTAGTATCTTAGACAATATTTAAACATCCATTTATATGACGTCGACACATTATCTATATTATATATATATATATATATATCAAAAAGTAACATTTAGTTACTCTCACAGAATTACTATTCATGAAATCCTTTGTTCTTCACCGCACACAGCACACTTGGACGGTCACTAATCATTTTTGTTTTATATTAGCTTAATAGCTCATCTGTCTCTCTCTGTTTGCCAACGTTCACCACCGGATGCTTCTCTCTCTATATACCATATACCGGTCTTTCGGTGGCCGCCTTTACCATTTCCGGGTTCTATTGGGAGCCCTAGGCAGTGGTTTGTCGGCCGGAGAAGAACGTCGTCTGCCGTTGTCAGCTTCCGATTTGGAGCCCCTGGCGGCGACCCGTTAGTGGTGGTTCACTGGCACCATGGACGTGGTCACTATATTTGTCACTGTCTTCTGGTGGCCGCCTTTACCGTTGCCGGGCTCGGCGGCTGTTTGCCGGGGTTGCCGTTTGTTGTTGTCGACTTCAAGTTCATAACCCCTGGTGGCGGTGGAGTTGGGTTGCGAACCGTTAGCGGGTGTTGTCTGTCGTTGTCGGGTTCCGGGTCGGAACTCTTGGTGGTGGCGGATTAGGTGTGGCGGCTCAGTAATGGCTTTTTAGGGGTTGAATTATTTTGCTTTGTAAGTTATTAAAAATTCAACTTTTATTAGGGACCTTAGCATATAAGTTTCCTTATAACTTCATCTCTGCTGTATTTTGATACAATGTAATTTAAGTGCTCATATTTTAAGGGTTTAACAAAAGAGTAAGACTTGCTTTCTTCCTTGATGTTATAAATAATTTGAATACAACATAGTCACAATGCTGATACAATATGATGGATGACTAAATAGTAGTTTGTAAATTGTTTTCAACTTTGTTAGATAGTTGGTAGTGCCAAGTTTTGTATCTACACCCGTGTATACCAATAATGCCCCCACACCCGTGTATACCAATAATGCCCCCACGCCGCAACGCGCGGGTGATAAAGCTTGTTGTCCTTTAATATATAGTTAATACTTGAATTGTTATTTATTTGTTTTTTCGAATATGAAATATATATTCATGGATTAATTTTATCATAACAAAGTTATTTGTTTTTTCGAATATGAAATATATATTCATGGATTAATTTTATCATAACAAAGGAGCAGTACTCCTAAGACTTTATGAGTCAACTGGTCACCCGTTCGAGTCTTTTTTTTTCAATGTTTTTCATTATTAAATAATAAAATGATGGAGAATAATCCATACAATAGGTTGAAGGATGATGTTGAATGATAGATGAAAAGTTGACGTGACGAATGAGAATGAATGCCTCAAATAAGCCATACCCTTTAGCCTAATTTAACAAAAATAAATAAATATTTGATATAACTATTTTTGTTTATTCGACGAAAATTGTCATTGACAATGATACAACTCGCAAATACAAGAACTTACAGAGAAAAATTAGACCATGGTCAATGCAAAGGTGTAAGTGCATATGCCACATCATCGTGTCACATCATCCAACCCATAACCATTTTCACTATTCTCTGTACTCCACTCAATCTTTCTCTTCCTTCTCTCTTGTTTCCTCTCGCAGTTGTGTAAATGCACTGCAATTCACTACTACAGATCACCCAAATGCATGATATATCTTTGCATTGGCCATGGTCTTACACCGTTTTTTCCACAACAAATGTTTGAATGACAATCTATTTTGATTCAAAGAAAACCCAATGGTTTAACATCTTACATCAACTTGGCCTGTGAAGTTATTAGAAAAAAAAAACATTTTTATTTCTCGCTTTTCAAAAGCACTAACAATCAGTCATCATAGCACCCTATAAAGACTGAGTTAAACGGAAAACCTAGCACTCGTTAGCGGAAAGGATAAAAGCGCAAAGTTTTTAAATATAAAGAACCTTCTGCATAATTACTTTAGTTAAAGCACATCGCCTGAAGTATGTTCAAAACACACAACAAAAAATTGCAATTCACTCCTTAAATATTTAACAAATACCTAATATAGTGCACTAATTAATGTCACAAACTGTACAACACCTTAATAAAAGTTGATTTAAAATATCACAAACATGTTAAAAAAAAAGAATAAATCATAATCATGATTCATGGATGGTAAGATGTTTCTGATTAAGTATCAATTTCTGCCAATATATTCAAACTTCGGGTATTTTATATATACATTGGTGAATCTTTGGAATTATATGCTTCTTGCCTTTATCAGATTGTTTGGGAAATTTGTTTAAATCTAATTGTTTTAAACCTAAATGATAAGGAATATAAATGGATAACCATATCCAGAATGCACAGTACTCAAAAATCAAAATCTCTTGTTTAACATGAACTGCAATTTGCAAATACATCAGAAAGACTGTAAGAAAACATATGAGCATAAAGTGATTGACTACTCATTGCTAGTTTTATTTTATAAAGTAAGAGTGACTCTTGGCGTCACAGAAGGTTTTTTGGATTACTTTAATGATAGTTTCTGGTATATATTATCAAAGGTAGGAAACCCATGCAAAGAAACTCTTTGTTGGAGTGGCCAAAGTAAAGCTGACTACAGTTTGATATTTTGGTTGTTTCATTTAGCAATTTTTAAGTTTTATTTTTGATGTATATTCTAAAAGAGAGTTAGATAAACCATGGTAAGATTTGGTTGAATGGATAGAGAAGAGTAGTTTAACTTAAAAACCACATATGCTTGGCTTAGTCTTTTTTTTTTGAAACTTTGGATTTTTAAATTTTAAAGCTTTTTACCACTTCATTTATTTTGCAGTATTAGATAATTCAGTTAAATCCTTCATAATGTTGATGCATGGGAAAGAGTCAAAAAAACAATAAGAAAATACCTTGTAAAACAACTAGAACCTATTAGCAATATAGAGAGAATGACCTATTAGCAAGACCATACACATATAGAGATGATAAAGAGAAAGAAGATTGATTCTTATTGATGCATATAACCAAATACAAGATGCCTTTATTTATAAGGACTTTTACAATAATATAAGGAAAATGAATAGATGGTGATTATGCATGTGGAGAGTCACACTAATAAATAATGGTTCATAACAGATATTAGTATTATTATTATTTTAACCAATAACAACATTCTTTTTTATATTTCCAGATCAAATTTATGTTTGGTTATTAAACCGTGTGTTGGTTTCATAACAATATTGTTACAAGCTAAGCCAATATTGCATAACAAGCAACACAAAGCATAATTCACGTTGCGCTGGAAAAATATTCTAGTTAAATCATTATCATCATCATCGTACTTAGTATATCCCATCAATAGCAATGCTATGGTAGGGTCTGAGGAGGGTAAGATGTAGACAGCCTTACCTCTATCCCATAGGGATAGAGAGGCTGCTTCCGGTGAGACCCCGGCTCGATAGTAGTTTTGCATCTAGGTAAATATATAAGACAAATCTAAGAGGGAAAAAAAAGGGGGCTCCAAGACTCAAGGATGGATCAGTCAAATAAAGGCACACATTTGACTGCTAAAAAAACTCCAAACCAAAATAATGGCCACACATACCCTATAATTAAGGGCAACCCGTGAACAAATGTGATTTAACCCTTCACACCCTCATCTTCTCATTCTAACACAAACAACTTAATACCTTAATTATAGAAAAAGATAGCCAACGAACTATAGTTATTCATCCCTTTGAATTTGCATTAACTCGATAATTTGAAAAGCAAATCCTAATCAAATGGTACATATGAGGGTACTTTGCCCAAATCTCGATAGAGAAGATGCATTGGAGACTGTCCTTGATGTACCGATACCAGAAGAGATGTTTACACGCATGGGAAGCAATGTTGGTCTAAGATGGCAAAACATGGCGACATGGATGAGGGCTCAAACGATTGATAAATGGTCATCTCCTATCATAGCTAACCGTTATAACGAGCTTAGTTTTTTGCTTTACATGCTTGGATCTCCTACTCTACCCCTTCAGATTCAACTAGACAATTCAAGTGCTAGCTCTATTCGTAATTCTTCCATCGTAAGTAAAATCTAAAATTGCCTATTTGCATGCATGCAAGTTAGTGTGGGTATTAAATTCATCTTAACATGTTGACAGGTTCGATCATACACGAACCCAAATATCATGTTAAACATATCATAAACAAAACACCACCATTCTTTTGGATCAACACGAACACTTCCCAATTTTTACCAATAAAATCCTTTTTGTATATTTATACACTAAAGACAGCTTTATAACCAATCATGCATTTAATTAAGACACATGAATATAAATTAATTACGTTTAATTTGTACAACTTAATATTAATTTCTCATTTATATCTTTTAAACTTTGAGATAAATATCTAATCATATTATTTAAAATAAAAAATTAAACAGCTTAACTATGTCAACCCGCATGTCATATCAACCTCAACACAAACAATTTAACCAAATACAATAGCAAATTCGACTTATACAAAACCCAAACCTATAATGTCATGTTAGGTATGTATTGTGTTACTGGTAATCATCTATGAATTAACCAATGAAATGGCGTGTGTTGAAAAGGAAGCATCGACAGCAAAATACATAGTGCATCAATACATGGCGGCGATAGGAGGACAACCAGCTTTAAACTCAGTACAAAGTTTATGTGCTATCGGTCAAGTGAAGATCAAGGCGTCGGATTTCCACCAAGGTGATGAACCCGTCAAGGCACAAAACAAAGAGGAAAGGGGCGGATTTGTTCTTTGGCAAAAGAATCCGGATCTATGGTTCTTAGAGCTACTCGTTTCAGGTTGCAAAGTCATATCAGGATGCAATGGTAAGAATTCTTGGAGACAATCGTCAAACCAACTAAGACCTATGGACAGAGGTCCTGCTCGTCCTCTTCGTCGGTTTCTTCAAGTACTCATGGTTAACTAACAGCCTGTTCACTTATAATGGATCAATTTGGGATTGTGCTTAATACCAGATGTGTCAAACAAAAGTTCATATGTTGATTGAAAAGAGAATGGGTTGGACTACGACCATGTCTATCTCTAATAGGTACAACCACATAAATTGTTTTATACAAATATGTAAGCACTATAAGTGACATGTAACCAAAATAGCGATATAACCGAACCCAACCCAAAACCGACATGTTGTTTTATGTTCTCTAGGCAATTAAATTTATAGTTCAATTTCTGTTTTGCATGCACTGCCACTGTAACCGAAATGAACCCGGAAAAAATGAACTGGGCCTGTATAACCCTACTTTTGCAATATTTAAATAGTTTTCTTTTATAAAATTTAATATGGCTATAATTTTTATTTTTGAATATGCAGTAGCTCATCTGAAGTTAATAAATGGTATAGCCCAAATATGTATCTAAATGTGTAATAACTAATTAATCATTAAAAAGAAAATTAGGTCCAAAGTTTTAGACTCAAATTCATGATTTTGGACCTTTTATTTCTACCGAAATTTCAAAACCAAATGGCAAAACTAAAAAAAACAAATGGTCTACAAACAAAAAAAAAACCATATTTTCGGATTTTATTTTGTTTAAAGCCTAAAACCGACCTACACACCTACAAATGACCAACACCTATAAAAAAATGTTTCACTCCAAAGTATCACGGATAGAAAGTCAAAACGACATATATGAAAGTCAAAACCAAAGATAACTGAATATATGTCCATATGACTTATATTTTGTAGGGCTTGGACCCAAAGTCCACAGGAGACTTGTTTCTTCAAGCCGTATGCATAGGCGAAAAGATCATAAATGACGAGGAATGCTTCATATTAAAGCTCGACACGAGCCAATCTGATCTAGAGGCACAATCCAATCCAAAATATGAGATCATACATCACACAATTTGGGGCTACTTTAGCCAAAGATCGGGTCTTTTGGTCAAATTTGAGGACTCACGATTACTATCCGTGAATCCAGAAAACAGAGATGGCATATTTTGGGAAACCAGCACCGAGTTGGTTATTGAAGAGTATAAAAACGTCGAAGGTGTAAATATAGCGCATAGCGGGAAAACATCGGTTACTATCTTTAGATACGGTGAACAGACATCTAATCATAAGAGGGAGCTTGAAGGAAAATGGAAGATTGAAGAGGTTCATTTCAATGTTTGGGGATTGAATAAAGATTTCTTTAATCCTCCTTCTGAGTTTACAAAAGATATGTGATTATTCAGGTGCGGCTACTTTGTAACTATGAAGAACTAAGGGGCCATGTGTATGACACCATGTGAAGAACAACATAAAGAATGTTTAAATGATAATAGGTTGCAAATATGAAAAATCTTGCAACTTCGATATATATATTATATATGTTGAATACACTGTTCTTTCTATAGGGATGTAAAGAGGCAAAACGAACGCGTGTAATTAAATAGGTGGATTGGACCTGTATAAAAGAATGGGTGATGTTCTTCATGGGTTTGATATTCAGATTCTTCAAGCCATGATCTTCTTTCATGTGAACTTAGTACTCTTAAATTCTGTTGCAAACAAGATTAACAACACATTAGTATCTATGCCAAATGATACCTACTCTCTTTTATGAACGCTTGAATCATAGATGTAATTATATTCTAATCCTAAATCCAAGTATAAATCACTACATAAACCTTAAATTATGTAATTAATTAGTATGCAATTTTCAAATTGTTCCATATGAATTGAACAGAATATCATAGAAAACCAATTGCAGTAATCCGTAAATAAACGTATGACTAGGGAGACAATGTCCATATGGATTGCATTAGGTTCAAATCATAATGACCCAAATCATTAGAGGTAAAACGCTCACAGGAGGAGGGTGAAGATCGACGGAAGCAACAGACATCTTGGTGAATGGCAGCTTCCCTCACAGCATGCTCCTGGTGAGATGTTGATAGGCAGCCACAAAGGCCTGTTGCCAGAAGCGAGGCAATCCGATCCGATGGCTATTGATATAGACATCCCACATATGCTCCACAACCTTTTCCCGGTCCTCAGTCTCCTATAAAAACCAACTAGGAGGTAACCCGCACGATGCGGCGGTATTTGAATATAGCTTGCAATATGATATTAACATGCTAACGTTGCTACAGGAAAATACATCTCATAAATATCACCATTTATGTCTTTCAAAGTTTTAACCATCTACAACATTCCCACCATCACCACTCACATCTTTCAACATTCAAAAAGCATATCTACGAATATAACTAATCAAATAATGAGAAACATAATTATACAAACTGACGAACTTTCATCTTTATTAAAATTATAAACTTATTCAAGCTGACTGACCTTCCAAAGTCATCCTGTCAAAAATACATGTGTACACAAACAAAATTAGCACGCACTCAGTATTATCCACTTATAATCAACCCATATTCTAAACTTTTTGAAAATACAAAAAATGCCCTTGATCGTAATTGTTTTGATTTGACCAATACTCGAAACCTGAAACTGATTCATAACAATTTTAATCTTGACCCTTGAAGTTAAAATGACTTGTTGAGCCAACATGGGATGAAGGAGGAGAAGTTGATGATTGTATCCAACGATATTCAGTCGATAATCACACAGAGAGACCCCAAAAATTGTTATGTATTCTATTTTTGGTGCCCCTGGTTACTCCTGTGTCTATCATGCCGCTTTGAATTTGATGGAGAATATGAATGTGATCTTGACCTGAAAAAGCCAACATGTAGCCATTAGTTTAAAACTCTAAAATAAGTTGCTTTAGTACTATAAATCATTCAAAAAATCACCTAGGATGTGAGTAAACTTCAAATGTTCGACTTCTTCTAGACTTTCTACAAACACATTTAACGCATTTAGGTTGACTATTGAGTACATTAATCTGCATACCTTATGGTCAAAGCACGCATGTACCTGGGTTACTCCTATGCAGCACTTGTCATCATCATCTTAACCCTTGTGGTGTTTGAGATCTACCAAAAAAATAAAACCCAAAATTGAAATTATACCTTGCTACACATTATTATGTTAACATGTTAAAAAAAAAGGACAGAAACCTGTTTAGACCAAGTAAAGCAGCAGGTTTAGCCTCCATTTCTTGGTTAATATGATGTAGACCTTCCTCATCATTAACTTTTAATAGACATCACTGGCCTGCCTCATGCTTTTCTATACCAAATATACTAACTCTAATGATAGAAGTGGTAGTCAGAAAATCAAAATAAACATTCAAAAAAAAATTAACAATTTTTGTAAATGAACTAGGCTGAGACCTTTCTTAAATGGCCCGAACCTATTTTGTTGATATCCTGTTCTAACCCAAACGCGTTTTGACCCGTTAATGCCATCAACCTCTGACAAGAACCAAAATTGATACATCATTAAATATTAATCAATTAAGGATCAATATATAACATTTTCAACATATTCCCATGTGAGAACCTCTACAACTGTATCATACAAATGAGCCATTTTGAATTAAACGTAATAACAAACTATTATTTGACTTTCCATAGTCAATAGGTGATTTACATAGAAGTCTTTCAACTTGTAACATTTTATTTGTACACGCGCTATTACTTTAAATGCGGCACTTTTGTCAACAGTTTGCATATACAAAAAAAAAAAAAAACGGAACATACTACAGGGGCAATTTTGGTATAATATACATATAGTCAATAGCTGAACATATTAGAAAGGCAATTTTGGTATTATAAAAGAACATATGAGGAGAAATTTTTGCATTAGAAAAGTAAAAAACTGAACATGATAGTTTGACTTTTAAAAGTAAATAATTTAACATATTTGAAACACACTTAATGGCTATAAAGTATAAGCAAACGTATTTGAGCCCATGCACACACATATTTGAACCAAACTTCTAGGTTTAAAAGTATCAGGTTTTAATTTAATTTATTTAACAACTAATTACTTAATATATAGATAATCACTTACGTGAAAAACCGATGCTTGTTAGGATTTTCCTGTCTCCGAGCATTAAAGGATTTTTATATCTTCGATCATCAACTGCATATATCTTCGATCATCAACTACAACAGTTACGGCTACAATCCATGGGCTGTAAGAGATTATTGATTTGGCATAAGGGCCTCCATTTCTGGCTGCTTATGCAACAAAAACGCTAGCTTTGACAGCTTAATAAAGGATGGCATCGAACGTGTTTAAAAAAGTGGTTCTCACGGTGGCGAGACTGTTGGGACCCACCAAGAGGTTTAATATGTCCAGACAATCAATCCATCATGAACCCCTGCTCAATTACAACAACCACATCAGCAGGATATCCTCCAAATAGTCTAGTTATGGTAATAAAAATTGTTAAAAAAATAGAATTTTCCTGAATTTTGATTATTGGTTAACAAATCCAAATCGGGTTAAAGACTGAAATCAGGTCACATTTTTATTTTTGGTCAAGAAACAATTTTAGTCAGATCTGTTTTTTACTGTCAAAGTTAAACGGATCATAATATTAAAGATTTATATTCGTTTTCTTATAAGAGGTAGTTTTGAAATCATTTAGTCATAGCACATATCGATTAAAGAATTAAATCAGTTTTTTGGATTTTTAACCAAAACTAAAGTTTTTTAAATGATCCGATTTGACTCAAAACCAAAATTAATTATCATTTAAATATATCCAAGCCGTTTTGCTTAATTCAGTTCTAACCCGAACGAGTTTCGACCGGTAAAAGACCTCAATCTATGACCAAACCAAAATTGGTACTCTTGTATCAAAACACATTTTGCTTATGACCCGTTTGACACGAACCAAAACTGATACTTTAATTAAATAACCCGAACTTATTTTTCATATAACCCGTATTAAATTTGATGCTTTTCTATACAACCTGATCTCATTTTGCTCGCAAGTTGACCCAAACCAAAGTTAATACCTTTTTTTCAAATGCCCAAACCCATTTTTCTTACATCTCTTTTAGCCAGATCATGTTTTAACCGTAGAAAGATAAACAAGTCCGCTCGATATGAATATATCGACATAAAAATACACACGAACCTATAACTTGGTGAAATTGGTCAAGTTCATATTAGGTAAGAGACAAAGGGTCATTGGTTGCAGTTGCCAATTGAAATGAAAGAAAATAAAACCTTACATCAAGGTTGGAGCAATCCCTAAAGGCTTAGCCTTTTCAACCGAGCATATAAAACAACCCTAGTGAAGAAACACGGATCCATTCCCCGGGTATGGGTCCTGGATCCAGTGAGTCCATAGGGTACAATACGATAGTTACTACCACGATATGAGTAAGGCTTCCTAAAGTCCAGTGACCGGAACCTGCAAAACAGACACCGTGAGTCTCGTTACAGGAAAGACAAGAGGGGGGTCTTCCTGTAACCACCATCCGGCGTGAGAATCAGTAACGTTCTTAATGAAGAAAGTACTGATGTATAAAGACTAAGTGTAGTCTGAATATATGTGAGTGAATGAATGAATACCTCATATCGTTTGACAAGGTATTTATAGCCGAATGATGATGGAAGATGATTGGGGCAGCTGTCCTCTTCTAGAAGATCTTTGATAACCGCCTGGATACGTGTCTTCTTGTGATAGGTTGGGCTATACGTCCCATGTGCATGGGTATAACAACCTGGACAAGTGTCACCAGCTGATAGGATGGATCGCACCCTGACCATGTGCACGGTTATAACAACCTGGCCACGTGTCTTCTTGTGATAGGTTGGGCTATACGTCCCATGTGCATGGGTATAACAACCTGGACACGTGTCACCAGCTGATAGGATGGATCGCACCCTGACCATGTGCATGGTTATAACAACCTGGCAAGGTGTCCTTTGTTCATTGGTTAGTATGCCACGTATTCCCCAAGTAAGAATCATGAGCCTTTCTTCTAGAAAGTATTTGAATGGTGACAGCTGTCCTACTGGCACTGTCCTCCAGTTATTTGTGCGGACATACGTCCTGTCTTGCGGATGACTTTTGAGGACGCCAAGATGCTTCCGCGTGTGTTATGAGAACGTTCCTCCTTACTCGTAACATGCGGGTGGCCCAAGTGTCCCGCGGGTGGTTTATAAGAGGGTTCTCTATGACCCACGGGTAGTATTTAAGGGTATTTGGGTCTTTTTGGTACCCTACCTCTACAAGTCCCTCCATTCCAGTGTTTCTTCCGCGTGAAGTCTTTGTGCGGGTGAAATTTCTGGACTTAACGTATGTTTTGGGGATTTTTGTTGTTTGGAGGTTAGTTAGAAAATATCTTCTGTTGTATGGATAGTCACGAAAAAGGACAAGTTGAGTACTCGCAGGCGCGTGAACAGATGATGGAACGTTTTTGACGGCTGTCACTGTACCCGAGTGTACAACTTTTTCTCTTTTTCGAATTTCCCGCGTGACGTGGCAGTCACTGGTTGGGTAACGTTTTTCTCTTTCTGCTGTTCATATCCCATCGCATTAACTGCGATGGGTATAAATAAGGAGAGACTCCTTCTTTTTGAAGTTTTATCGCTCTTTTGCTTTGATTATCTTCTTAATTTTTTTTTCTGAAAAAGCATTGAACTTTCTTGTATTCTCTCATCAAATCTTTCTAAGATGTCGAATGTTCAAACTGAGGTTGATGAGACAGAAGTGTCGTGGGACTATTCTGATTACGAGAAGTTGCTAGAGACTTATGGCATTCCACCGGAGTGGGAGCCAGAGTTCCCTGCTCCTGGATCCATAGCCAGTTTCCCACTGCCTGGGAAAATGGCTTTGTATGCCGATTATTTTGTTCACGGGAATTTTCATCTTCCTATAACAAAATTTTTAGAGAGAATCCTGACCGCTTATGGAATTCATTTATCTCAACTACACCCGCGTGCTATGATGCGAATTCGTCATTATGAATTTGTATGCATAGCACATGATATGGTTCCCCACATAGATCGATTCCCGGTTTTCTATCGCCTTGCTAACCCTAATGGCTGGTATACGTGCCAAGGATTTTCCGATCGGAGCCTTGGGAATGAGGTTGAAAGGTTGTCCGCCGACTGGCGCAACAAGTTTTTCTGGATATCCGAGGACGTGGTGCCTCTACCCATGGTTCGCCGCCCTGTGAATTCCGCTCTCCCGGAGGTAGTGACAGTTGCTCATGAGGGTCGTGAATGGTATCACATGCTTACATGGAGCCCTCACCTATGCGTGCGTTGCCGGAAGAGGCATTGGTGTGGGCAGGCATGAGTCGTCTGTGGCCGACGGAATTCATGGAGCCTATTTTTGTAGACTTGCATGAGCGTAAGTTCCCTTGTATACTTGTTTCTTCTTTATTCTGAATCGTTGAATGATTAAGTTTTTATTTCCTCAGGTCGGAGTCCCATGTTTAACGTTCTTTTTGGGGATAGGGGTTGTGTCCGTAAGGGTATCCGTGAGGCGGGGGACCAACCCATTCTTGACAAAACTAAATCTCAATTTCTGTTTCCGAAAAAAGTTCGGGCTGAACCTGTAATCTCAAATGCCACCTTTGAAACAAGTGCGTATATTCTAAACCCTCCTCCTCTTACTGCCGTTACTTCGGACGGGATAGTTGCCATCTTATCGTCAAGTGATGACGGTGGTAATGTTTCTATGTCTTTTGCCTCCGAAGAAGAGGATTTCGATACTTCTGAACCTTCCCCTGTCTCACATTTATTGGCATAATTGGAGCAAAGGAGAGTTTTCTTTGCTTCCCAGACGGGTCGTACGAACGAGAAGGCTGCGGACTCTGAGGCGGGACCGTCCAAGAAAAAACGGAAAATACACCGTCCCAAGAAGCCACAGTATAGCCTTGCTGACCGTCTTGACACTGTTGAAGGTACATGCCAGCCTTTAAATACTGTATTATTATTATTATTATTATTATTTTATTAGTATTTTGCTAAGTATAAATCTTGTTGTGTAGATCCGTTGATTTTTAGTGAAGATATATCTAAGAAGTTATCAACACCCACTCCTCATACTGAGAAACCATCATCCCCTTTTTCAAGGGGAGGGGCGGAGGATAAACCATCTACTCCGTCTGATGCTGCTAACGTGGAGGATCAGCCAACTTTCCCCTAGGCTGGGGTTACTATGGATGAGGAGATGCCTACTCCTCCGATTGATATTTCAACGGGAGGTCCGGACGATCAGTCCGGCCGTGATACTCGTTTTGATTATTTGTTTCAAGATGGGGGTGGTAGTGGTGATCAGCAAGACAGTCCTGCTGCTGAGGAGGATCATATTCAAACTGACGAGCTTCCACGCCAACGTCCTCCTCAACAGTCTTCTCCCACCCCGGCTCGCCTTAAGCCCTCGGGTTCCCGTTATTACGGAGATACGGGCTTGGGTGACAAACACGAGTTGTTTGTCCCTCCATGGGGCATTACCAATGGTTCTCGGTTTTCCCAACCGAGAACTTGTATGGAATTTGTTGAACATTGCGCACCCCCTGCTGAGATGGCATATCAGTGTGATCTTTCCCGCCATGACCTTCATACAAATGTTGCTTATCATCTGGCTAATGCCTTAGCCGGTAGCCAGGAGGTCTTAAGTGAGTGGCGTACTCTAGGCGGGAAGGTGGGGGAAGCTCGTCGGGCGGCTGAGATTGCCAGGAAGGAGGCTGAGGAGCATCGCGTTGCTGCCCAAATCGCCAAATGGAAACAATCTGATGCGGAAATCGCCTTGAAAAACGAGCAGGATCGCAATGCTGAGGCTGCCCAGCGATGGAAAGAAGCTTGTGAAAAGCAAAATTCCATTCTTGAGGCTGCTCGAGCTAAAGCTCAGAGAGAAAGGGATGAATTGGCTCGTTTTCAAGAGGCTAATACTTCATTAGAAAACCAAGTAGCCCTTCAAGGTGAGCGAATTCACGATCTTAAAGCGGAGCTAAAGCTGCAGAAGGAGCGGGCTGAACTTAAGGATCAAAGTGCTGTTGAAATCCAGGCTGCTTATGATTCCCTCCTCCAAGCTCATGAGGAAGCCATCGCGGAATCAAAGGAGTTCCGAGCGCGGGCCGAGCGTGCGGAACAGGACCGTTAACGGTTCCTTACTCGGGGAGTTGATGCTGTAAGTCACACTTTATCATTTTTTGTTTCACTCGTACCTTTTGATATTGGGGACTTATGTTTTTGTCTTAACAGGTTGTTTGCCATATCAAAGGAGGTAAGGAGCTAAATGACAACTTTGCCAATGCAATGTCTGCTTCTTCCTCACTTGGGCGTGTTGTGGGCTTTCATGAAGGGATGAAGTATGCTCAGAGCAACCGCACATTCAGAGATCATCCTCTTCATGGAGTTGATGTCAAGCAAGTCTGAGTTACGTGGGTAAAGGAACATGATGACCTAGTTTTTCCGCTTCAGCAAATGCTTCCGGAGTTTGCATCCGCAGATGATGGCCTACAACTTTTGAAGATCTATCTTGGGGAAGACTCTGAGGATGATTCTTCGGAAGATACGTCTGTGAAGGCTCCGGAAGACCCGTCCGCTTCAAACCCTTAGGATAGATTTACTGTTTCTATGACTTGTAAAAAGTTTTCTTTCCTTCTTGTAATGTTTTTTGGATCATTAATGAAGAATATTTCTTTTGACTTCTTGTGATCTTTTTACTACTTTTATACCTTCTGAGAGGAATTTTCTGAATTCTTCAATTTGTTGAAATATTTGAAAGTTTTGGATAACTATAGTGACGTGGCGGAGAGAGAAACTTCCGTCAAAACTCATGCGAGAAGCTTTCCGTCAAAACGTACGGTGTGATGACATTATTCACACCCTTACTGGACATGATAGTATGCCCCAAAGATGGGACGCTATCATGACGGAAGCCAAACAATATGCATGACCCGAGAAGAGCTGGGGGAAAGAATTGCCGCATAGTGACGCGCGAAATGACATCAATCGAGCCCACCAAGGCAATAAAATCAGTTTTGTGTAGTCAAGAATCAATCAAGAACCTTCCGCCAAAGAGCCCATTTTGACTGAGGAGCAGAGAAACAAACAGAAGGCGCATCGACAACAATACAATAGGTGGACGCCACTGGCAAAAAGCCTTCATAAATAATGTTTTTAGAAGGAATGGAATTCAAAAAGCCTCCGCTGTTCAGGCAACAGCCGAATACTGAACGTCAAGATACTGTGACTATCATGAACAGCACATCCACACAACTGATCAATGCTCCAACTTTAAAGATGCAATTAAAGAATACGTGCAAAGTGGAAAGTTAGAACACCTGGTAAGAAATATCCGAAGTGGCGGAAAGTGAGGCACATGACATGAAGGCGGGAGACATGGAAAGAAAATTAAGGATCTCCACGCCAACATGATTCAAGGTGGTACCAAAAATAAAAAAAACGGAAAATAGATGGAGCATGCTGCATGGAAAGAAGAGCAATTCATCTTCCCAAAAATCAAAGGCGACGCACACAAGAAGGCGCCCCTAGTCATAACCGCTATTTTTGGTCAATAAAGAACCTCCTGCTTCTTCATAGACGCATGAGCGATATACGATATCATGTATCAACAATGTTTTGACTTGTCGGAAGAAAAATATTGTCGCAGCCTCGTCTCCGTAAACACACCAGTTACAGGGTTTAACCTGAGTATTGAGTACCCACTTGGTCAACTGACATTCCCCGTCATACTCTAACCTTGGTCAACACATTCAAGGTTAGAATATGTAGACTTCCTCGTCATGGATAGTCCACATCGAAGCTATGACGTCGTCTTGGGAAGAGAAGCAATTGGAGATTTCAATGCTAATCCATCCACGACACACGGGATATCGGGAGTACCAACTCCCATTGGGGTCGCAATGATCTACGCCAATTTCGAATGCCACGTGGCGGACAGAAAACTTCGTGGAACAAAGTGCTGAAAGCGACGACACATGCGGAACTAGAGAGATGGGTACTCAATGGGAAGTTCCTAGAACAGACCAACACCATTGGACCCACACTCTCTAATCCCACCCGCCTAGCACTCAAAAGGCTCCTCATCAATAGTATCGATATATTTGTCTGGACACACGCTGATAAGACAGGTGTACCAAGGTCTAAGGCGGAACATCAATTAAAGGTGAACCCATCAATTGTTCCAGTTGTAGAAGCGAAGAAAAATGGGCCATACCAGGTGAAAGCTTGTAATGGACAAGTACAACGGCTGCTAGACGCGGGGATCATCTGCACTATTCACTACCATACATGGGTCGCCAACCCTGTCATGGTACCCAAGGAAAATGGACAATGGCGGATGTGCATAGACTTAAAAGATCCAAACAAGGCATGCCCGACAGATTGTTATTCACTCCCCGAGATAGACTTGATAGTAGATGCGCTAGTACCATTCCATTACAAATATTTCCTGGATGCCTATAAATGGTATCATAAAATTCACATGGAAGAGATGGACCAAGACAAAACCACATTCCGCACCGACAATGGAACATACTGTTACAAAATGATGCCATTTGGACTATAGAATGCCGCAAGTGTGACGCATTTCAACGACACACGCTGAACATTTTTCGCCCGAAAAATAATATGATACTGGTTACGGCCGCATGGCCATTTCTAAAATGGTCCATCGATATCACGGGTCCATTCCCAGAAGCGCAAGGGCGGGTAAATTTTTTTGATAGTCGCCATTGACTACTTCACTAAATGGATAGAAGCCAAGACCCTGACCACCATTAACGCCGCCAGCGTGATGAAGTTCATCTGGGAGTTCATTATTTGCCGTTTTGGTCTACCAATGAATGATGTTAGTGACAACGGTACGCATTTTGCAGACTAGCGCATCAAGGCCTGGCTTGCAGAGATGAATATGCACCATGCATTCACCTCTGTAGCGCACCAACAGGGTGATGGAGACGTAGAACGTGCTAACTGTAGTATCGTTGATGGAATGAAACGAAGACTTAATTGCTACTATTCTTGGTGGATACATCAAGTCTCACATATACTTTGGGCCTTTAGTACACAAAATAATATGGGCAACGCGAAAACTCAGTTTAGCCTAACTTATGGCACAAAAACGATGGTCCCCACAGAAATAGGTCTATTGTCTCCCCGTGTCTTGGAGATGGATGAGGATAATGATGAACAAAGGCGCATATACTTAATGCTCTTAGAGAAACGATAGGAGTTGGTTGCAATGCGCGAGCAAACTTACGAGAGCCAACTCCAAATATAATACAACGACAAAGTAAAATTGGTGAGTTCAACGCAAGAATTCGCACTAACGAGGCATCTAAAGCGCATGCGCTATGAAAGTTATCACCAAATTGGGAAGGACCTTATCAAGTCAAAAAGGTCATAGGTAAAGGCGCATATGCGTTGATTCAACTTGATGCCTCACCGATTCCACGAACATGGAACGCGGCACAGCTATGAAGGTGTTTTATGTAAATCGTTATGATGCTAATTCGTTATGATTTTGACTTTGATGCTAATTCGTTATGATGAAGGGATCAAGATAACGAATTAGGTAATACGTTACTCGCCCATTCGTTCTGTCAAGATAACAAATTAGCTCTCCCAGTTCCTTATCTTAAGATAACGAATTAAGTGATTCGTTACTCATCCAATTCGCTATATTAAGATGACGAATCAAGTGATTCGTTACTTACCCAATTCGCTATGATAAATTTAACAAACCAGATGATGACGAATGGACGAAGATTTCATAACTAATCAGCTAATCTGAGATAACGAATTAAATTCGTTATAGCGAATGAGTTAGAGAATAAAATAACAAATATAACGACCCCAGCCAGGGGCTCTGCCTCTTGGACCATGCTAGGGGCTGCTGCCCCTAGAACCCTGCTGCAAGGGGCGCTGTCCCTGGACCCCCGTTCGTTGAGGGTCATAATTAGACTAGAAACTCGATATAGGTAGTGATAGTTAATTGATACATGTAATTGTTATACAGTTAGTCGCGCACAACTAAGGAAAGGAATAACCATTAACGCTGAACGTAACCGAGTTCAGGTGAGTTTCTAGCCCCATTTCCTTGTTATGTTTTCGGGGCTGTGTACATACTCAATGTGAATGTTAATACACTTACCTTAAATGGTAAGTTTATGTCTTAATGATGAATGTGATAGTTATGTTTTTATTATAAATGAATGTTTGATAGTACGTGAACGATCTTCGGATATTGGACGTATTGTTAAGGAAGGTATAGTGTAGTAAGTACGATATGAGTATGTGAAAGAAAGTATGTAAGAATATTGCATGTGATATTATGAAAGGTATGTACAAAGGTGATAATGATATTGATAATGAAAGGTAATGGACGATTAAAGGTTTGCAGACCTTAACAATATCTGCGAAGGTTAAAGGGTTGCATAACCTAATAATATATGCGAAGGTTAAAGGGTTGCATACCCTAATAATATATGCGAAGGTTAAAGGGTTGCATACCCTAATGATACATGCGAAGGTTAAAGGGTTGCATACCCTAATAATATATGCGAAGGTTACCGGGGTTGCATACCCTAATAAGATATGCGAAGGTTATAGGGCGTGATGCTACTTAAAATGTAAGGTATGAATATGAAAGAAAGAAAGTATGAAGGTAGGTAAGTATATTATAAATGAAAGTATGAAGTATGTATGAAAGTATGTAGTATTGAATGTGTTGTATGTTGTATGATTAACTAGAACTCACTCAGCGTAGCTGACTTTTAGTATGCATGCATGTGAGTAGAATGAGACAACTGGCTTGAGCGGGGGCACACGACAGAAGAATAAGAGGCTGGCATCTGAAGACTTAAGATGTTTTATGTTTAATGTTTTAATTTGAAAGACAAGATGATTGTTTAAGACAAGTTAAGAATTATTGTGTAATGTTTTATGAAAATTTTAATATTCCGAGAAAGTTTCAATTAACTCTGATTAGAAGAACTGTGTTTATGAGTAAATCCAACGTCCAATGTAGGGCACTGGTAACGGGGCCTTACAAGTTCGTATAAGAGCAAAGTTCGAGAGATTTAAGCATCCTACATGCTTAGACTCTAACAGAGAATGAGATTTAAGTAAGAAAAGAAAGAGGATGTCGGTTCAAGAATGCCATGTGTTAGCTTAATTGCTAGAGAAAGGATATGTGAATGTTAGGGATAGGATTAATTGATTGTTTTGATTGATTGACTGTTTGAAAGTAGAACCAGAACAAATAGACTCATAAAGGAAAATGTATAGGACACAGAAGGTAACGTGATCAGCTAATCACAGCTGGCCACTGTTATTACCTGTTAGACTTACTATCCTTGTATAAAATAGTTTTTTGAGTGATGAATTTTGTGTTTTTCCTTTTAGAATATGATTGCTGGAGCTAGAGAAGTTGTGAGAGCAGGTGGTCGCAATAGACGTCGTTGCAGGCCTCGTCTTGTTCGACAACCTTCGGTAGAAACAACTTCTAACATAGGAGATGAAGGAAGCGCGACTGGATGAAACCCAAGCAACAATGAAGGGTTTTAACTTGACCCCACAATTCAAGAAGCTATTGTTCAAGCCGTAGCCACTGCTGTGAAGAACGTGACTCCTGAAGGGTATGTTAAAAGCCGTGAAAGAACTGCTGAAAGGGCGGGAGGAGATGGTAAGAAAGATGAGGAAAGAGAGAGGGAGGCCTCAAGTGTGGTTAAGTCTGTAAAGGTTGATGATAGGAAGAGAGGCCAAGGTGGGTGCAATTATAAGTCTTTCAAGGTATGTGAACCGCCAAAGCTAACTGGTTTGGAAGATGCAATCGCTACTCTTCAATGAATAACCGCCATGGATAAAATTATCCGCAATAGCGAATGTCGTCCTGACTAAGTTGTGGGTTATGTTACTAAATCATTCGGAGATGAAGAAATATATTGGTGGGAGACGGTTGAACAGAGCAAGGGTCAGGAGGAGATTAGGGCAATGAAGTGGGAGGATCTGAAAGAGTTGGTGATGAAGAGGTTCTGTGTTGGTGCTGAGGTTGAAAGGGCGGAGATGAAGTTCCTGAATTTGAAGGTCGGTAAGATGACGCATCGTGAGTATACTACTGAATTCAACCGACTGTCTAGGTTGGTGCCTGATATGGTTGACACTGAGGGTAAGAGGATCAAATGCTATGTGAGGGGATTTCCACAAAAGGTCCGCATGTTAGTCAGGGCAAATAAACCTGCTACTTTTGACTCTACTGTGGAATTTGTAGAAGTGGTATATGATGACCTGTCTGTGGATGATGTGGTGGTGGAGGAAAAGGTGAAGAAATGGGCTACTCCTGCTAAGCGGACTGGTGATATGGTAATAATAACTGATAAGAGAAAGATTAAGGTTGGAAACAAGGATGCATATAAGAAATGTGGGCAAGTGCACAAGGGAGAATGCAAGACTGGGACGGACATGTGCTATCGGTGTGGTAAGAGTGGGCATTACTCTTGAGGATGTTACATTCTTCCTCATGATTGGTGGCGGCCTCCTTCACTGCCAGAGTGTGGGCATGTGCAATAGCAAGATCTTCATTTGATTTCTTGCACGCAGCCTGAAACTCTTTATTGCGCTCAACATGCTCCCGGACAGACTATGCCAAGTCCGCCTCGTCTTTCACTAGTTTCTCCTGAGCCGCAGCCAGAGTATGTCGGTGCTCTATGTAAGTCCTTAGAGACTGATCTTTCAATATGACATCAACTACCTCGTTGTTATGCAGAAAGTAACACGAGGTGATTCAAGACAAACGATCAAACACATAAAGAACACACACGAGATGCTGCAATACACACGTATATTACGTCGTGTGGTTAAGCACTTTGTTACACAAACACACATTCAATCAATACTTGTGAACGGCCAACCCTTACCCTAGATACAAGACGTATATATATAGTGACTACAACCTAGCTCAATACAAGCCCAAAGCCCACCAAGATCACTAGGATCTTGGTTTACATACAAGCCCAATACACAAATCTAACAAAACCAAAACTAAAGTACAAGACAAACTATTATAGGCCCAACAATCTCCCCCTTGGTTTGTAACTTTGTCTTAAATCGTGCTCCATAATGTTAGCAATGAGCATCTCTATATCCTCTATACCACAAACCCGCTCTTATAATCAATGCCACCATACCTGTATACTCTCTGGCGACAACCTCGAATAGTGGTTCAGCCACAATATGAAAGTTACTAAAAGTCTTGATATCTCGTTCATGGAACTTCAGTAGATCACGCGGGTTAACAAAACGAAACTGCCCCTTTCTTAGACGAATAACAACAGTAGCAGTTTCACTGTCGTATGTCCAGAATTCATCTCATCAAGTGATCCTTCTAGAATCAAAGTGGATAGAGGAATGTGAGTTGCTTTGTTGCTAGCGGGCCACATCACATTTACCATCATCTCTCCAGTTTTTGGATCATGAACTCTCTTAGCTTTCTTCAAAAATGGTTCAGCTATTGACATGTTTGGGAATCCCTGATCTACTTGTCTACTTAAGAAGTTCCAGAAGTTTGTAGCTTTCTTGTCATGGTTTGGGTTATGAAACGGGGCATTGATGAGGTATCTAAGATCCACATTCATCGAGGATCCAAAATCCTTCATTTTCGTATAATATTCAGTGTTCCCGGACTTTCACTTTACCCACCACAAGGACTTGTCAACATCGAACCCCCATGACATAATAACTCCAGACCTATCACCAAACTTGTTGGAGAAACCTTAATTGAAAGTAACAATAACCTTGTCTGGATGATAAGAAGATTCAACATTCTGATTAGAGTTCTTCTTAATAAGAATCTTCTTTTGTAGTCTGTCAGATTGTTCAGCTGTTCTTTAAGGTGCAGAGAAATGCTGTTCTAGTGGATCAGATGCATATATATTTGAAGTCGTGCGTCCACTAGAAATGCCACCTTGATCACCAACGGGTGTCTTTGAAGCAATGTCTTCACTACTTTTGAATTCATCTCCAAACTTTTGAATGAGTTTCTGTTGGAGATCCAGGTACATTGTAGTAATACCACCCATATTAGTCTGAAGCTCTTTGATCTTTGAATCATTTTCTGTTTTGCTTGCTTCAAGTTCTTGGATGCGCATATCCTTCACAACTGAATCTTGTTCGAGTTTAAATACTGGACGTTGTAAGGCTTGTACATCCACGTGTTTAGCATCAAGTGTAATTCCCTTGCCCTTATCTTGCATAAATTTATCTTGCATAGCTAGAATGTGAGCAATCTTCTCCGAAACGCTTGAGCTTGACTGGCCAATCGTGTTAGATGATCCCGATGGCTCGTCAAAGAGTGGAATATCAGCCTCTAACTCGAACTCATGTGCTATATCATCAAAATACTGATCTTGAGTTTGAGGTTCAGCAGTGGGTGAGCTTGTATCAACGTGAGTCTCGGCAGTTTCCGACTCACGTTCTGGTTGTTGGCTTGTTGTAGTTTCAGTGACCATCACACCGAGTCTTGGATCTTTCTTTATTCTCTTTCGCGGTATAAGATCGGTGGCTGGTTCTTCGAGAATCTCTTCTTCTTGTGTCGTAGTGACTGATTGAGGAGGTTTCAATGCAGTCGACTGGAGCTAATCTTTAAACTTTTCAAAATCTAACAATTGATCAGCAGTAGGTACAGTTTCTTGCTCTTGGTGTTCTATCTCCATGTGTTTTACTGGAGAAATTTCCAGCTCATCATCGTCTGAAATGGTTTCAAACGCAGCAGTGAACCTCTGAGTAGGTGTCACATGCTCATCAGCAACCGAGGCACTGGCCGGAGTAGCCTTGGTCTCAACAAACCTTCCAAACTTGATCGGTGGGTGAAGGCCTTTGTACACGATCTTTGATCACTTCCTGGACTGCTTCATTAAACCAAAGGTATTGGGTCCCATGGCTTTCATATCGAGCGTTTCTACAGACTTGACAAGATCAAGATAATGTAAGTCAAAGATCATTTGTTGAAACCGCGGGCACATGAGAAACATCTCCTTCTTCTTCCCTTTCAGATTGCTCATCATCTCATCGAACACGAACTTAGAGTAATTATAGTTCCAGTTCATGATCAGAGCAACCACAGCCGACATCAAAATGTGGCTAATCTCGTCTGATCCCCCTTTGTGTCCTGATACACATGTAAAGAACGTGTGAATCAAGAACCTCCAGTATGGATAGAAAAGTTTCTTGATAGCTGGAGGGTAGGATCCTTCGTAACCCATCCTGACTGCAACTTCAGTAACAACATCGGTTGAATATTCCGTTGGGTAGTCTAGTTGATCGCCGAATAATAGAACCTCACGTATAATGGCCTCTGAGATGAATACCGGCTTCTTTTGAACCTTGGAGTCAATGGTAACGACTCCCTCGGCACCCCATTGATTGATAGAGGCGTTGTTCCAGAACTCCGTTATCATCTTCTTGTATATAACAAGATTTCTGGTATATCGTGAGAAATCCTGCATGTATTTAAGTCCCACTATCATGCATATGAATTTTTTATGCACCAACGATGGATCATACAAGCATCCAACTATTTTGTGAGTATCCACAAACTTTAAGGGTGCTTGATCAGCCATTACTGCAACAAACGAGTCAAGTTAATAAAACACTCACTTAATTGAACAATAAGTTAACATTATGAGGACACATATTAAATTTACATAACATCAAGGACCAAAATTGATAAAATCATATGATAATGGTCATGAATGTAAATTAATATTAATTTAATATCATATTTCTGTCCCGAGGCGAGTTCTCTGTCCACAACAAGTGATTTCGGTCCAAGTATTGGTTTTCTTCCCAGGTCCATAGTTTTCGGTCAAGGTCCACCGAGAACAGGAGTTCTTGGTCATTCAAGGGGAGTTCTCGATCAACAGCCAACCAAGAACCCTTAGTTTGACTATACTTTTTCGGTCAAACTTTTTGATAAACACCCATTGAGTTTCTCCTCGAGAGACGGGTCATCTTTTCCAAACAAAAGAAATCACCATTGAAGGCAAGACCTGTAACTTCAATAACTTCTTAATACATTACAATGTAACTCACAACCATATCAATCATTCGTCCCAAACACTGTCTATCATAGGAACACCAATCAAGCATCAATTTTAATCAAACACCATTCACAAATGACCGAACATGCTTCCCTTCTTATTCGTTTACCTGTTGATAAGCAAAAAGATCACGGGATAACTTTGAAATATAAGATCTTGATTGTCTTGATTAGCACGCAGTATCAAGTGTTTTCGGCCAGAGAGAAAATAAAGATAATGTGATTTGAAATACTAAACCAATAATGCATATGAAACCCTTTTATATATCAAAATTATTAAGGTGGGCCAAAAACCCTGATGGACCGAGAATTCGATAATAAGCAAGCCCAGGTGAACATATCCAGACCCAACATATATTGTTCAAACCCGTTTAAAACTCACATGGGCTGTGATCAGTCTTAAACCCAACGTGGACATGATTCATGGTTTTGATAACGATTCCTTATAGCATACGTTTCGACGAGAGTAATTAAAAATGTAAAAATAAAATAAAAATAATATAAAATGAATAAAAAGTAAATAAAACAAAATTTAATCACTCGGTCTTCTTATAACTTGACAAACTTTTTGGGATCAGATTTCAGTTTCGTTAAAAACGCAGCCATTAAGAATAGATCTGAACATGGAATCATATTGATTAAGATACTTTCACAAAGATTCATGTTCAACATTATTACGACATAAAAAACAGGTTGTAGCATGGATAATAGGCTTAGCATGATTTTCATTGCATCAATGATACGAGTTAGGTTCAGTTTGGCATATATCTTTGATAGACTTCACTCATGGACCTGCAATGCCTCCTATCTCTTCTCAAAGCGTATTTGGCTTTCCCAGATCACCCTAATTTGACTCCACCCCCTAGTGCTTGATCAAGATGATTTTATAGCCAACAAAATAAAAATTTAAGCTTTAAGGTTGAACGTTGGACTTATATGCCTTTCATTCAGAGTGTTTGGGACTTATTTGAATGCCCCATCCTTGTAGTTCTACTTTGACCCTTTAAGCTTTAAAAACGAGATTTTAGCAATGTATATATATATATATATATATATAAATATATATGAAACTCAAAGCTTTTTTTAACATACTATTAACTCACAATATTTTTGGTGATCAAGACACTAACGAGCTCGTGTATGACTGGGTAATTACTTTTCTGCCTATCATACGGAGATATGTATATGGAGACATCCACATTTCTTCAAAATGACCCTCCACAGTAAGTTTAGCATATTTAGTTTATATCACTTCAACTTTTACGCATCATGGAAAGCTACCATGCGAATCAATGACTGTTCTAGAGCCTTTAAGCCTAGTAACTTAACCCGTTAGGCACACAAAATCAATTATCCTATAATTTCCAAAGGTTGGATCAATTTTCATTTGAAAATATTTAAAGCTTTTAACAAGATCATAATTGAATAATCATATCACCTCCCAAAGAATTACAGAAGATAGTTTAAAACTCAGTCGCCCCAGTCACTCTCAGTTTTCAGGTAAATAGCTATCTCGTATATCCACAAGTGGGTAACAGGACCAAACATATATATAAATACGTGTCCCTCAAACTTAGAACAACAAACATAATTTCAAGAGAAAGAATTAAAACAAAAACACATCATAATCGCCCCAGATGCTTTCAGTCTTTAGGTCAATGGCTATCCTGTATGTCTACAAGTAGATGACAGGACCAAACATATACAAGTATATGTCCTTCAAACTTGAGCAACCGACATGATTTTAAGCGAGAGTGAAAAACAATTTTTAAAATTTTTAATTTTAATAATATAACACACACACTGTTTTTGAAAATTCTAAATTTTCCCCTACATTTGTGCAAATTTAGAAATATGTACGAATTCAACCTCATAAAGACTCAATCATCGAAACGAAGCATTTTAAGAAACCCAACAAGTACATTAAATCTGGCTGTTCCGACCGGTTTTGCAAATAAGTCCGCCACATTATTATCAGTGTGAACTTGTTCAAGATGAATCAATTTATGGTCGTAATAGTCACGAATAAAATGAATTTTAATATTGATGTGCTTGGTTTTTGAATGCTGAACATGATTTTTAACAATAGCAATAGCAGTATCATTATCACAAAAAAATGGGGTGTCAAAGAATTCCAAACCGTAATCCAGCATCTGATGTTGTATCCAGATAACCTGTGAGCAGCAAGCAGACGCAGCAATGTATTCAGCCTTTGCAGTGGATGTGGACACCGTTTGTTGTTTCTTGCACTGCCATGAAATGAGTCGATCGCCCAAGAATTGACAATATGAGTTTTTGGGGGTACCAAAGGCCCAACTTCGGTTTCCCTTTCAGATATCTAAAAATACGTTTAACAAAAATTAAATGAGGATTAGCCTGGAAGCGAGCACATTGGCAGACATCAAACATGATGTCACGTCTACTGGCAGTAAGATAAATTAGGGATCCGATCATTGATCGATAGTATGTTTGATCTACGGGATTCCATTCAGGATCATATGACAGAAGAGGTCTTTCCGCCATAGGAGTTGATGCCCTCATGAAATCTTGGAACTCGAACTTTGCTAATATGTCTTCAACATACTTTCCTTGATGCAGCAAAATCCCTGTCGAACTCTGACGAAACTGTAACCCCGAAAACGTTTTCATCTCCCCCAGTGAACTCATTTCAAATCTCTTCTTCTTCACCTCTTCAAATTTAGAACATAGAGCAGAACTTGTAGATCGAAAGATGATATCATCCACATATATCTGAACCAGAATCAGATCTTTCCCAACAGTTTTAAGGAACATAGTTTGATCAATGGTTCCTCTCTTGTAACCGTTTCCCAGAAGATGAGCAGTCAAGGTTTCATACCACGCCCGAGGCGTTTGATGAAGACCATACAATGCTTTATTTAACTTTCAGACATGAGTAGGATTCTTTGAGTCAACAAAGCCCGGTGGTTGATCCATTAACTTCTTCATACAGAAATGCGGTTTTGACATCCATTTGATAGACCGTGAAACCCATGTAGGAAGCGTATGCCAGAAAAATCCGAATGGCTTCAATTCGAACCACAGGAGCATACACCTCAGTGTAATCTAAGCCTTCAACCTCACGAAAACCACAAACGACGAGCCGTGCCTTGTTTCGAACAATAACTCTCGTGTCATCTTGCTTGTTTCGGAAAACCCATCATGTATCTAACACTTTCTTTCTAACGGGCAGTTCGACCAATCTCCAAACTTTGAGCTTACCAAACTAATTTAATTCCTCATGCATAGCATCCACCCAGCTTGGTTCTTATAGTGCCATTTCCACTTACTTAGGCTCTATTTGAGAGATGAAACAAGAAAACAAGCAACTGTTGATGTGGCCGGTCTGGCTTTTGGTGAACACTCCTGTTTCAAGAGGACCTACGACTTGTCAATTGAATGATCACGTTGAATTCTTGACATAATTGAATGCCCGGGAACATAACTGGTGGAAGGTAAATTTGATAGATCTTCAAGGGCTTTAGTGAGAGGGTTCTTCCATCCATATGTCGCTGTACCATGTGAGTACGAGGTACTGGCAATGTATTCATTAGGAAAGACATTTGGGAATAAGGTACTTCCAAAAATTTGACGAATCGGACTCTCCCCCCCTCAACTATTGGAGTGTTGACTGCAGGTGTTGGTGAAGACACAGTTTCTCTAACATTTTCTTGCTGATCGTCTGACACTGGCTGAGTGGTATCCAGTGATTCTGAGGGATCAATAATTGGGGATACGTGAGAATCATTATGTATGTCTTCTTCCTCATCAACAGAATTTGAAACGTCGGCGCCTGAAATCTCGGTATCGACAAAGGGAAACACATTAAAAGGCTTAAAGAGTTCATTGTAATCGAACAACCAGTCGGACCAACATGAGCATCAGTCTCATTCTCTTCCGACTCTGTAGGCTGTACAAACAACATATCCAACAAAGTAACAATCATAAGCTTTAGCCCCAAACTTTGGAGTCGATTCAAGATTCAGCAGAGTACATGGACAACCAAACGCCTGAATGTGAGCAACTGTGGGCTTGTGACCATAGACAATCTCATATGGAATCTTCATTTGAGACTTGTTGATCAGTACTCGATTTTGAACATAACATGCCGTATTAACAGCCTATACCAGAAGAACAAAGGTAGCTTTGAATCACACAACATAGTTCTTGCTGCCTTAATAAGAGTTCTGTTCCTTCATTCAGCGACACCATTTTGTTGCGGTGTCCGAGCTGAACTTTACTGTCGAAGCACTCCCTTTCGGCACAAAAGTAATTTAGTGTAGAATTCTTGAATTCAGTGCCATTGTCATATCGAATACCCTTTGGCTTTAAGTTGAGCTTATTCTCCATAAGCACCACGAAGCGTTTAATCCATTATGCAGTTTTACCCTTATTTGACAAGAAAAACACCCAAGTAAAATGTGTGTAATCATCAGTAATAATAAGACAATAAGAGCTACGAGAAAGACTCAAAGCATGAACGGGACCAAACAGGTCCATATGCAGCAACTGAAAAACCGATGAAATGGTGTTAACGAGTTTTGGCTTATGAGTTTTACGATTATGTTTACCCAAGGCACAAACCACACATTTTTCAGTAGTAACAAAATCTTTGACGGGTAAACCATGCACCAAGTCGTTTTTAGCAAGACGGTTTAGATTTTTAATGTTTGCATGACCAAGACGACGATGCCAAAGCGTGGCATTATGTTCTGACACTTTTAAAAACAAGCATGTTATTTCATCAGTAACGTTTTTGTTCATGTTGAACAGATAAACATTATCTTTTCTTTGTGATCTAACCAGAGCCAAATCTTCTGGTATGATGATACCTAGTTTCAAAATCAAACACTCTTTGTTAGTAAAATGGGTTGAAAAACCCTTGTCACAGATCTACGAGACACTTAGCAGACTGTGCTTCAATTCGGGAACAAAATTAACATTTTCAAACTTTAAACACCATTACTTACAGTACCCTTCTGCGTAATCTTCCCTTTCTCTCCTCCCGCAAAGGAAACATACCCACTGCTAAAGATTTGAATGTCGTGTAGCTGGGAAACTTCTCCTGTCATGTGCATGGAACGACCACTATCAACATACCAAGGTCTGATGATCCTTCTCCATAGTTGTTCCTGCACGATGTGCGAGATCAGTTAGACTTTGGTACCCGGTCCATAGTAACACTGGATGAACCTGATTCATCAAAAGTTTTCACGGGTTGCCATGACATGTCTTTCCGATCATCTAATATGGAATTTTATGCCTTTTTCACCTGAGACTTAGGCAGCCATTCATATCTACCGTTATAAGATTTACTGTTATTTGTTCGAATGGATGGCTTAGTCTCTTGTTTGCGAGTGGGAGACATAGAAGAATTTGTCTTCCTTACTTGTTTCAGTCCAGAATCTGAGTTGGTTTTTGAGACCGAAGCACAGTTTCTACCACCTTTATGAAACATTTCAGGCTTGGTTTGATGAGGACTAAACCTACCAGATTTGTTTCTGTTCCAATTACTGTCAGAGGGATTAGCCTTATAATACCTTGATGTTCTTTCATAGGTACTTCGAGGCATATTCCTCTGATAGTACCATAATATGGGACATATGGACGGTGTGGACAGTTTCTAGCGATATGACCAGGAGTCCGACAATTAAAACACGTTTGACGTTTTATATGAAGTTCATTGTAGTCAACTCCTTGTCTGGACCTGTTGTGTGAACCAGTTCGCTTTGTTTGGTGTTTACTACTTGACACACAGTTTGGTTTATCACCTTTATGATCATTAGAGCATCCCATTTTAACAAACTTAGGCGATGAATATTTATTAAATTTTTTTGAATTTTTAAACTTATTAAAAACCACATCACCAGAAAGCAATGTTTTAACGAAATCAACCACACAATTGTCTTTGCTTTAAAACCAGAGTCCACACAAACAGTAGAAATGTAACACCCCGTAACCGCAGCGGAAACGTAAACGGGATGCAACAGACACCTCTGATATCAACCACATTGTTTATAAAGAAAACTGAATACATTAATATACTTCAAATTACATTATCTCATATTTCATTATCGTCTAGGTGTTACACACATCATACAATACGATACATAATTCTATTTATTATAATGTATCCTAACATCCCGCACGCAAATCTTACACACATCAAGCACTTAGCACGTAAGCAATCACTTCATCTTAATTGTACCTGAAAAGCATGTGAGAAAACGGGTCAACTACGAATAGTTGGTGAGTTTCACAATTCGGGTAAACCATGATAAATCATTATCAAAATATAATATTATCGATGTAATTATGCTGAGCCCACAAGTGAAACCTCTGACTATCACACACAACCCCCGTGGCATATCCCCCGCCCACGGTCCTGCCCCAAACCACTATGTCTAACATTACATAGCAAAATATATATAACAACAAAATAGACATGTGCAACTGGCTGGGAAACATCAGCAAATCCATGCCGGAACAGTTGGGTTTGTCAGATCAATAGTACTATCCACACTCTACCGGCTTTCAGTTAATCACTCGTGTTCCGGGGCCTTAGAATGTTAGCAACTCAGACAATTACCATCTTAGTACATTTCCGTACGATTCCCGTACAATAAAATATATATATAAATCCACGCAAATCCACGCGTTCAGTATGTACTTAAACATTTCAGAAGTAACATGCTTCCGCCCCGGGAAAATATTTAAAAACAATTAAGAAAAAGGGGCTCGTGAAACTCACCTTAGCACATGCAAGCAGGTACAACAGTCATTATTAGTTAACACGTCCAATCTGTAATATGATCCCTACGATCGTTATTATACAATTATAGTTTATATAATCTTTAACCGTATCAACCGGTACATCTGGGGACACTGTTAACCCAGTACTGTACCCATTCCGGGGGCAATGTTAACCCAGAAACACTTCTAGGGACATCTGAGGACACTGTTAACCCAATACTGTACCCATTTCGGGGGCAATGTTAACCCAGAAACACTTCTAGGGACATCTGGGGACACTGTTAACCCAGTACTGTACCCATTCCGGGAGCAATGTTAACCCAGATACACTTTTACGGACTCAGATTGTGATATCGTTTAGAGTTCAATTGTCAAATTACCATTAGTTTGTTTTCCCCGTTTTGCGTGCCTAGCACGGTTATCCGTTTTTACGTTCAAAAATGAGTTTGGTCACACACGACCCGAAAATAGTTGTTGGATGATAATTTATTTAAAGTTGTGAAATTAGAGCTCGGTTTAGACGCCCCGATTGGCCGCGGGACCCGTTTCCGTCTTTAGTGCACCGGAAACTGTTAAATCGTTTAAAATTATCCAAATCATCCGAATTATTTTCGGATGATTCGTTTTTACTTGTTTAACTCAATTATATGAAAATAGTTCATTTTTAGGGTTTTTATACACCAGTCAGCTCGCTTAGGCGAACTTTACCGGTTTACGCGTTTTAAGCTTTAAAAGTTTGTTTTTATCTTATTTTTAGCACAAATAATCATCCGTTTAATCTCGGATCTTGAAATTTTGCACAAATCACTTTTTGACAGTGGGGAATTTAATAAAAATATTTCAAGAATTAATTTTAATATTTAAAATTTATTTATTTATTTTTAAACACCATTTAAACACTAAATATGTCGTAAATACCAAACGACCTTAGAAAAATCCCAAATTTTTCCTGGATGTCCCCTGCCATCCACATAGTCCCCTGTAATTTTTCCAGAACCAAAATCTCTTTTTACATGCCATTTTCACTAAAACCGAGCTAGAAAACCCTATAACTCGTTTAACCGAAAAGTCTACTTAGACTTCTCCAACTGACCTAAAATTTTGTGTGTGACTTATACATGTTATAAAGAGATTATCTGAAATTCTTCAGAATTTTTCATGATATTTAACTATTTTTCACCATTTTTGGCCAAAACCGAGCATTAAATTCACCAAATATTCATCCTTTATCCAAAAATTACCAAAATTTCGCAGATCTCTTATTTTCATGTGTAGAACATCCCTGTAAAATTTCATGACCTAACTCTAAACCATCAACAATCTGTCCAAAAACTCCAAAACCGAACATAACCGAATATACCTTTTGTTTTCCGCCACTACAAGGTACAAACTCGTCTTTCCGCCTTATCTACCACTAAATACAGAACCTACAACCAACATACCACAATACCAAGCAAGTTACACTCACGATCAAGCCTCTTACACTATAGTTTCGGTTATGATTCAAAAACAAAGATTTAACCGTAAAAATTCGTTTTTGATTCGTTTAACTCCTTTCTTGGACCAAGATCCCTTGTATAACCCATATACATCACTTGATCATGCAAGAATCGGTTTTCATCTTTGAAACTTCATTTTCTTGCAATTAAACTCAAGAAACGAAGATGAAAACGTAAATAACTCGATCCTTACCGTGTTTTTCTTGCTACACTCTCGGGTTTTTAGATCATAATGTTGAAGGGGTTGATGATTGTTGGGAGTTTTGATGAGAAAAAAGGAAAATAATAGGTGAAATGGGACTCTTGAGTCCGATCGGAATACATGGAGGGTGGGGTGGGACCCACTTTTCTATTCCTAGCCACACAATTGGATTCCCGTAATCCGGATAATGTTTTGGATAATCTGGTTCAGTTCGTTTTTCGGTTAAATGTCTAATTCGGCTTAACACGAGGCTAACACGGTCGTTTTTCGGCTTAAAAATGAAATATATATAAAACCGATTTAAAAACTTTAAAAACTTAAACCATGACATTTATTAACTTAAAACATCATATCATTAATTATCGCGCATCTTTTTCGGCTTGATCGATCATCTCTTGCTCGGTTTGGTATTAAAGGTTTCGTTTAATGTACCGACGTACCATTAAATCGAAAATTCTTTTTATGTGCCTTAATTCACTTATCCCGAAGCTTTAATACTTCGTAAACATCACTAAATATCATAGATATCATCTATAATTGAACCCTCGATTCGTTCGAGTTTCAATAACTATCGATCAATTAATCGCATATTCAATACGATAAGTTATATATTCACGTACAATCAATACAGTGAACCATGTATTCTCGTATAATTATTATGGTGATTCATGTACCCGACATTAAATATAACGTCACGATTGTCTACCGGTTAGAGTATACCTGGTTTCGTCGGAATCGTTACAAGAAATAACAGAATTCAAAATAGGTAATTTTAAAGAAACATTAGAATTAATGTCTTTATTATTTGAAGCACATGAATCATCATCCTCATCAGTCCAATCCTCTACGATTGCTTTATCTGCACATGAGGAAAACACATTAGAATCGTTCACTCCTGAAGTGGACGCAGTAGCATTTACTGAATCGGAAGCAGCTTTGTCATTCTTAGCTGGTTTACTATGCCTTTTATCTATTCTTCCTGCTCTTTAGTAAGAGGAAGTCTATTGTAGTTGTCATTGTATGGTGGGGGGTACGAGACTGTATCCTATACCCTTACCCTCATTTTATTTCCACCATAATTGGTTTTCAATCATTGAATTGACCACTTTACTGGAACCATATAATTTTCTAAAGTCTAGTTTAACCCTTTTAAATTTATTAGTTAGATTTGAAATTTCTTACTTAGAGGCTTCCAGTTCAGCAGTTAATTCAGAAATTTTCAGTTTGGCATCGAGGTGGTGACAACATTTTATACTAAAATCATATTGGAGTTTAGAAAAATCCTTTTTCTGTGCTTCTATTTTATCTTTGAAATTTCTCTCATTTTTCTTGAGATTATAATTTTCGAATTTTACTACTTCCATTTCCCTAAGTAAGTTACTATTATGGGAACATAGTTGAGGGCTGCCATACAGATCTACTTTATTAATGCAAGCTTAAGAACATAGTTGAGAACTTACCTCGGATGAGTTGGAGGGAGTGAAGGCCATGAAAGCAAATTGAAGCTCCTTAACTTGCTCCTCAGCTGCATTCTCTTGTTCAACACTTTCAACACGAGCAAAGTTAGCAGTCTAATTATTTATGCCGAGGGCTGCCAGCTAATCATTCCAGGAGAATTGTTGAGCTACCATACCCCATTCACCTTCAGCAGTACCTTTCCCGTTTTCTCCCCTAGCATTACCCACTGGAACCAGCGCCCTTTCCATGTTTCCTTCCTTCACTGGGTTGGTGCATTCATGAGCAAAGTGACCCGACTCATGAAAGTTGTAGCACCTCAGAGTATCCTTGTTAAAACCCATCTTCTGATTAGTTGGAACGTTCCAGTTGTTTCTGCCTTTTCTCTTAGTAAACTTCTTTGCATGAAACACTATCATGGTGATTTGCCAAGAGATATTCATTTCTTCTACATCATCAGGGTGAATTTAATCAAGCTCAGCAGCTACTACTTGTTGAACCAGATCTCCAGCAAGAAATGCATTGTAGCAATTCAGGATTCCCACAATTAAAACAATGTTTTCTTCAGTTTCCCTTGAAATAGGAGGAATATGACTGGAACCCTGACTGGAAGAAGCAATAGATGTCTGAGGTTTAACGGTATAAGCAGGTGGTTGACTAGGTTTAGGAAAGAACACTGGAGCTGGTTGCGATGGAGCTTGAGAGTATGAGATTGATAGCGCTGATTATGTTGCCCTTGAGTAGCTTTGAAGATTGAGAAACTGTCTTGTGAAATGAGTGCATTGTTGGAAGCATCACTGTAACCAGCTGCATTGTAAGAGTTTGCATGGTTTATGGCACGTTGCTTGTCATCCATGTCACAAGCCTTGATGATTTCCGTAACTTCTGACAATGTTAGCCTATTGAGATCTTTCTTATTCTTCTTAATTACCGCAACGTTCATATCCCAACTCTAAGGCAGGGAGTTTACCAGCTTATTGTTTGTTTCAGCGGCTGTTAGATTGATATTTGCAAATCTCATCTCAGTCACAAGGGATATGAACCTATGCAGCTGAGTTTCCAACGACTCTCCCACGAAGCGAGCTGCGCTAGCCTATTACGTTTTTCAGTAGCAAGCTACGGTCTAACGCTTGCCTCCGGTGGCTAACCTAGGTTGGGGCAAAAACTCCAAAACTAGGGTTCCAAACCTTACTCTAATAATCAGGTAAGCTTTCAAGCCCCTTGACTTTCTATTAGATTAGTTTAGTCAAGGGCGCTGTGAACTGTAATTGTGAAAAGGTTGGAAGATCTGGCCAAAGAAGGTGATAGCCCTGTAGATTCGTTTCCATGGTTCGATCCTAAACATGTTGAACTTCTATCGCAAGGGATCTTGACGACTTCTCCTCATGTCCTCATTTCCCTCATACACTTCAATCAAGGCTTCTCATAGTGCCTTAGTAGACTGTAGTTCTCTAAATCCCAAGGCAATCTCAGGTGAGAGTGCCATAGTTAAGTTGAAAGTGCCTTTTCATTTTCATCTATCTTTTCAAAATCAACATCATTGTACAGTTCAACAGGTTTTACAACAACTTCTTCAGAGTTTTCACATTGGTACGTGATAACTTGAGGACCTCTAGCAATACTTTTCCAAACCTTGGCATCTTTCATTTTAACATATTTTTCAAACCTTAACCTCCACTCGCTAAACCCCCCATGAGACAATAAACGAGGTATATGAGTGGTAGTTCCCATTATGGAGTCCATTATGGAGTCCAACTCTTAGATGATCCATTAGTTATTTGGTCCATTTTAATTATAAGAGTGACACTGGTCTAGTAAACAAAGTCCATATAATTTTCTTAAAGCCCAACATATCAGGCCCAGTATAGTCCAGCCGAGAACTATTGATAACATATGAAGTCAACAGAGAAAACTGGTTGACCGAAAACTAGCGTTGACCGAGAACACCCAATCTGACCGAGAACACTGAAATGAGACCGAGAACTATTAGATTTTCCCGAGAACTCTTGAGTTTAACCGAAAACACATAAACTAAGCCGAAAACGATGATACCTGAGAACCCAGAGTCTTTAGCCGAGATCCCTTAAATGACCCTGAAAACAGTCTGAAATGCCCGAGAACGTGTTTTTCCAATTAAATCTGGTAGCAACTAAATCCCTATATTTGTTGGATTTGAATTGTTTCCAAAATAAACTCAATATTTGACCAAAAGTACTCTTTCTTCTCCGATGAAAGGTTCACCGGAAAAAATAAACAACCCAAAACCACCAAGATGATCAGTGCATTAAATCCTCAATGATATCTTAACCGAGCCTAGAATAGGTCAATAGGCTTTGATACCAATTGTAAGTCCTTTGAGACGGATATTTCAATATGATATCAACTACCTCGGTGTTATGTGAAAAGTAACACTAGGTGATTCAAGACAAACATCAAACACGTAAAGAACAAACACGAGATGCTTCAAAATACATGTATATTTCGTCGGGTGCTTAAGCACTTTGTTACCCAAACACACGTTCAATCAATACTTGTGAACGACCAACCTTGACCTAGATACAAGACGTATATATATATAGGGACTACAACCTAACCCAATATAAGCCCAAAGCCCACCAAGGTCACTAGGATCTCGGTTTACATACAAGCCCAATACACAAAACTAACAAAACCAAAACTAAAGTACAAACCACACTATTATAGGCCCAACACTCTTCCATTTCACTGCCAACCTTCCAAGAGGCCTCTTCCCCACTCTTCACTGCAAGCTCCATCTCTCTCATAGAGGAAGCAAACAATCTCCATATTCTCAGCATGCAGAGCTCGATTGTCACGAACGAGCTCTGCCAAACTAGAGAGACCCTGGAGGGTGTCATAAATGGCGTCAGAAACCAAATGGTCATGAGGTTGGAACTTGCGAGCAACACGTTCCCAAGGAGGAAACACATACTCCAAAAACTCGGCATACAGCTCGATCTTCAAAATTGGCTTTGCGCGTAATGTTCCATCTTGGCTGATGATCAAATTCGATGGAATCACGAGGGTTTATATTTACTTACCCCGCTCCACCGCCGATGCCATCTCCGCTGCTACCACCGATGTCAAAAATTGTCACTTACAATCGCCTGACTCTTAAAAGGGGCGGTTGAATAGGCTCATCACCATCAAGGGCGATATTCTTGGGCGGGTATGTCTCCATAGACCTCAAGAAGTCGGCAAAAAACGTAGGACTAGTGGTCCTATCCGCCTATTTCCCAAGTGGAACCTTAGGCAACTTGTCCAAGGCCACCTTCATAGGTTGAAAAATTGTTGCCAAAGTTTTGAATTCAGGCGGGACAACCAACTCCACCTTCAAACACTCCGACGTCACAATGGTTTCGGCTTCAGACAGGCCAACCACCCCGATCGTCATCGGCCAAGTCACTCAAACTCGTTTTCATAGGCAAAAAAACTTGCGCAAGAAGTCGGTGCAACCTCTTTAGATTGTTTTTCTTCTCCCAAAGTGCTTTATGCGCCCCTCCAAAAAAAATCTATAAGAGAGAGAACCAAAAGCAATGGGGTTGAATAAATACTTGGAGACTTAACCAGACCACTTATCTTGATGAACTCGCCAAGTCGAGACTTCTTAAAAAGAGGAACCTCCTCCCATCCCTCGTCATCGCCCACCGTCGTGAATCCCACGTGGTGTGGAACAGTGAGCGCCTTAGTGCCCACGGCAGACCTAACCGAAGAACTTTGCGACACCATGGTAACCTAACAGTTCCAGTATGAAAGACTGAGGCAACGTGGTGCTTTCAACAACCTAGCTGCTGGTGGTTGGGAGTAAATTTGTGTCCAGGACTGTTATGAACTAATCTAGAATAGCCATGGATGAAGCACGCAACGAGCTAACACATCAGAGTCGACGATATCGTTATCGTCTTCATCCTCTAAGGACCTTTTCTTAGCGTCCTTCGATGAGGTAGCCATCTTTCCGCTGATGCCTTGTGACTCCATTCCCTGTCAAATAGATGTCAGTACGCAGGATAAAGATCAATTAACAGTGTATGATATATAGACACAACTTCCCCTCTCTTGGGTTAACAAAACTGGGAGGTGGTGGAGGCTGAGGCGGCAATGCCTGGCCCATGGGAAGGGGAAAAATGATGTTGTGAGCCGTCATGGCTAGGATCGCCCCCCGGGGACCCATAGCCCACCGGTAGAGGGTCTTCACACCCTCAGGCAAAGGTTGCAACAGTAGCAACGGGTCTTCCACCTCTGAATTACAATAATGATCGTCAAACAACACCAGATATTAAAACAAAGTATATGGCAGTTGTATAGTCACCTTGACCACCATTCTGAAAGAAAGGCACCATTGCGGGTTCACCCTAAATGCGACTCATCCGAAACAGCCCCAGCGTGCGATTCGGACACGGGCGGAGTGAAGAAATGCCCCCATCAAAATATTATACGAGTCTACACAAGAGTGCGAAACTGGTTTAGGCTCCGAAAGCTCCATGCCCTTAGCAAGGTGAATCACATGAGGAGATACTCTTCCGCTCATGCAAGCTCTTGGGCGCATCAAGAGCAATGGATTTGGTGCCAGAGTGGGTGAACATGTTTTAACACCCATGTGAGATTCGCCACTGGTAAAACGCCACCAACTTGTAAGCTGAAGGGTTATACCCAAACATTGACAACTAAACTTGAAATGGCGAAGGCGCGCTATACCGAGTGGGTGCACTTGGGTCAAATGCAACCCAAACACATCCAAAACCTCTTGTAGAAACCAAGTAATCAGCAAGCGAAAGTTTCAAAGCATGAAGTACTCTTAATAACCAGAAATCTTACCGGTAGGAGCATCCAAGACTATTTTTCCTAGAGTCGGCAACTCCGGCTCAAACATAGGATCAACCCAGTAGTCCTTGACTACCTCATCGAAGTCAGAACGCGATATCCAACAACCAACAAACTCCATGATATGGAGTTTCTTGGAACCTTTCTCCTTATTTGACTGGGAAGAAGAAGCCATAAAAATAGAAAAGATCGGCAAACGGAATGCTCGTTGGAAAAAGTAGAGTTGTTAGTGCATGGTTTTGTCGCCTCGATCTTTGTTAATCTATTGTAATGTATTATTCTTAATGTAAAGGGTATTTTGGTAAATGTTTTTATCATTCGTTATGTTTTATGGTCATTCGTTAAGGATGTTTAACGCATGAGCCAATCCGTTAATGTTATAGGCAATTCTTTATGGAATGTATAATGAGTGAGCCCAATCGTTAAAGTATTAGTAACATTCTATAAGGGATGTTTAACGAATGAGTCATTCGTTATACTTTAAGTTAGTGTTAGGGAATAAGATGAATGAACCCCATTCGTTATGATATGTATAACGATTGGGGGTCATCTTCTATATATACTTGTATCCTTGATGCTTAAATTCACAAGTGTGATTATTATTATTGACAAGCCGTTACACTGCCCGATTATCCTCTCACTAGCACTTCACTTAACATAATTTACATCCGTATAATGTAAATTTGTATCACCTGTTATATATCAAGAAATAGATCTACGAGAATGAATTGAAATCATCACGTATCGGTTTCTCAAGTGATATCAGAGCCGTACGTTTGATTATTCAGGTGATATTGATCGTAATTGACATGACTTGATGTTGATTCATGTGTTAATTGTATGTAATTGAGATCTGAAACTTTGCAGCTTAATTTAGATTCAATTATCAGTGTCTGACTGATAGCTGATGTCAATTTGAAGGTTATTCAGTTTGTAATAGGTTCAATGACTTCATTATAGTTTAATTCATTAATTGAGTATCATTTCGATGGAATTGATGTGATTATTGGTTTTGGCATGAACAAAGTGTTTACAGACTGGTTTTGATTGATATTGGATTGGTTTATGTGTGATTTGGTTGTTCTGAATGGTCAGGGTTTGTTTGAAATGAGATTACGAGTAATTTGATAGTTTAATTGTTAAATTTGGTGTTGATTTGGACGAGATATCCAAGTTTGAAATTAGTTTGTATTTGAGTTTGGATCTGGAAAACTTGAAAATCTGGAATTCTAGTTGAAGATTTGAATATCCATTCATTATAATGATGTTCATTTGTTATACCATAACTGCTCATTCGCATGAACAATATAACAGTTTTATGGCACTTGTCAGTTTGTTATAAGTGATCTTTCGTTACTGTAGCTCATTCGTCATACAAAACCTCATTAGTGATATCCTCATTCTTCACCTATTCGTTAAACTATTCGCCATGCCATTCATTTGCTGATTCATTAGATCTTTGGTCATTCGTTACACCATTCGTCATTGGATCATTCGTGTGAACATAACCCATTCGTTATCTGAAGCTTACCATTCGCAATAACTATTTGTTATAGTTTGGTGTTATTCGTTACACTATTGGTTACCATAATCATACCTTATTCTTCAAGACTATTCCCATTCGTTACAAAAGTTACAAGATTAACCCATAAACTTATAATTTGGATATTTTCGACCCTTGAAAAATTGATCATTTGACCACATATTTCTGAGCATGGCTAACTATTACGCGTTAGCGTCTTAGAATATGATGATGTAACAAATGTTACATCTAGACACAGAAATAGGTTCACTTTCTAAATGTCCCCGACTTATAAAATTAAGCGACTTTGCTAAGTGGGAACCAAGATTTAGAGCTCATCTAGGATCTGTGCATCCTAATTGCTCTAGAAGTCTTGATAATGTATATTTCCCTCCTATGATTGGTGATGCATGCACAAATTATGAAGAAAAGCCTTTTTAATTCCTATACATTGAAGAGAAAAAAACTTTAGAGATTGAAACCAAAGCCTACTCAACGTTGACCGTGGCCTTACTGGAAAATATTTTTCACCCAGTGGGAAGTATTAAAATATGTGATTTTCTTTTCCAACATCTATGATTAATAAGTATGGGAAATACATTAGAAAGTAAAAAGGTCATGTTGAAGTTTTAATTTAGAAACTTTTGCTTGTTGAAATGAGGGACTATTGAGGAGATGCTTACAAGATTTAATCATCTTATTGCTGAGAAGATAAAGCAAAAGATGGAGCCATCTCAATTAGATCAAATTGATAGTGTCAAGAATTCACTGCCGAATTCATACTCTACTTTCCTACTCGTGTTAAAAGAGAATTCATTTTTCAAAAATAATTATTTAACGACTCTGGAATTCATGCAGAAAATAGAAAAGAGGGAATATGATATGAGATGAGATGTCAAAAGTCTTCAAAAGATAATCAAGATCGGACATTGTATGGAGGATCTTTACCATTAAGCAGTACCATAGCTTCGATAAATGCTTTCTTCTCTCAAACCTCTTAAGAGATGCCACAATCTTTAACGGAAATATTGCCAAATGTTTGTTTCACAGCTTCTGGATCGAACAACAATTTTGGTGGGTCAAGCACTTCATTTCCTGGTGCTGGTAATTTTTCAGCTCAACCACCAAACGCTAATATGAAAGAAGCTGAACAACATTTTGCTTTCCTTTGTGCGTATATGAGCTCTTATGAGAATTTGGTGGGTGGTAAAAGTGGCACAAGTGAGCTTACTGACGAAGATTATGACCAAATTGATCCAGATGATTTGGATCTCATGGACTTAAAGTGGAACATAGCCATGATTGTTAGAAAGGTCAAGAGGTTTATGCAGAGAATAGGAAAGGATCTACCGACTCTTAACAAGAGTGTTGGGTTTGATAAGCTAAAGGTGAGATGCTACAATTGCTAAGATTTTGATCATTTTGCTAAAGAATGTGACAAGCATAAAAAGAAATACACAGGGCCCCGTAATCAAGACATAAGTTCAGGAAAGAAGTTTGTTGACTCAAAAGAAAAGACTTCACAGGATGATTCTATAAAGCCTGCTGGTTTACAAGCATTGGTCACTTCTGATGGAATTTATTGTAACTAGAAATTGCTATGGTAATCAAGAAAATCTTGGTTTGTTTGAATTTTCTGAGGATTTTCAAGACGCTAGACTTGAAGGATTAACTACCGAAAGCGAATCAGAGACTGAATCTGATTCTAATGTCTCAAGCCACATGCAACCTAGTTCTTTTGCTTGCATGGCTAAAATTGACGAGGTTAGTTCTAACTCTACTTTGGTTGTGTATGAAAATCCATCAGATTAATCTGTTAAAGTAACTGAAAATGTTTTGTGTGCTTATTGTGAGGAATTAATGTCAAAGTTTGAATTAATTCATGAACATACGAAACATTACTGAAAGATCTTGCTATAGTTCGTGAAAATTACAGACAATCTTCAGATCTTGAAAAGAGATCAAAGGATAAAATTGAAGGATTTTCGAATAGTAATCACAATATGAAAGCAAAACTTTCAAGAAACTAATTATCGTTGACAAACAGTTTCAAGAAATACTCAATTCGAGAACCAAAATCACTGAACTTGAAAATGAAATTCTCGAGTTAAGGAATAAGTTGGGAAACTTTTGAAATTCATCCTTTCTTCTAAATGAAATTATTGAGGTTTCTGGTAAGCAAAAAGGATTGAAAACTAGTTTAAGCATTGTAGAGGTGCCTCCACCATTTTCTAATGACTATTCAAACAACCCATTTTCTGGGAAAGAAGAAAAGGGTATTAATAACAATTCTTTAAATGCTAAAATGTCTAAAACTGAATCAACTGTTAATGTGGACAAACCAAAACATATTTCTCAAGAAAAATAACTTATACTTCAGCGACTCTAGGATCTCATATTCTGAGTAACAAGGTGTTTGTTGAACTTGTTGAAGAGGTTGTTATTGAAGACATGCTTGAACCATAAAACACACACAAAGAAAAGGATATTCCACATTCTAATCACATCTTATGTGAACCTCATGAATTTGAGTAGGTGATGTATTGTTCAAATACATCCACGATCAACATCTCAAGTATTAAAACCAAAAAACCAGAAAAACCCACAAATTTTGATGACAGATCTAAAAAAATTCATTAATCCTTCAACTGGTCAAGTAAACACTGGTCGTGTGTTTAAGTTTTTTTTTGGGTAAAGGGTTCTACCCGGTTAAATTCATTCCACACAACCAATAAAGAACATGTAATATGACAAAGTGCCATATTAGTTCTCAAGTATGACATGCCATACAAGAGTAAACAAAACCAAAACCACCAAACAATGGTAAACACTGCTAAAGCCTACACAAGAACCAAAGAAACAAACATAACAAAAACAAATCAACCATTATCATCAATTTGGTGTGAAACTCCTCTCGGAAGGTGCCAATCTTCGAGAACCCGATTGACCCGTTCAGAATTCTTGAACTTTAGAGTCATTAGCTTTAGGCGAGTACCCTTAATGATTTCATCAGCAACAATCTTTGGAGTCTTCAAAGAGTTCCTGAAAAGCCGGTTATTTCGTTCTTTCCAAATTACGTAAACCGAAGCCCCAAGTAACAGCCGATTAATAACATTATCAATAGAGTTAGACAAACCAAATTGAGACACATATTGCAGAATATTCGCCCAACCATTCATGCACCCCTGAAACTTACCTTTCATTTTAAAATTACTCCAAACCTCAGAAGAGAACTTACACTCAAAGAAGAGATGATTACGAGAATCCGGCTCTCCATTACATAAAAGGCAGCAATACAGGTTATGATTTGGATACCCACCAATATTCCACCCCATTATACGATTCTGCGTGCTCAATCTATCATGAAGCATAATCCACAACATAAAGGAGTGTTTTGGAACACATTGAGAGAACCAAACAACATGCATCCAAGAAACCTTATGAGCCGGTATTCGAAGAAGTTGCCATATTACTGAAGCCGAGAACTTCATTGAAGTCCCATTCTCATCCATTACCACGATCTTGTCCCTCATTTCCGGATAAATACTCACCCCCTTTAAGTTCGAAAGAATTGGGAATCTCGAAATCCAATCAGGCGGCCATACCCAGTTATTATGAAGAACAACATCACTGACACAGGTTTTTAAAGTCAAACCAGCCCCATGTATTGCTCTCGGGTTAATATAATCACTTAAAGGACATAAATCATCCCATTTATCATACCAAAGTGAAGTAGATCTCCCATTACCGATTTCATGCCATATAAAATGTCTAATACGGGGACGAAACTGTAGAATCTTCCGTTACGATTGATCAAGCCATAATTGTCGTGTGTATAAGTTAAAGGGTGTAAAAAATGTTTTTGAGGAGAAAGACATTCCGTTACGATTGATCAAGCCATAATTGATCGAGAGTGTTTTTCAGAAAGACACTTCATGTTTACATGATCTTAAGCAAGCTTTTGCAAGATCCAAATTGTTAACCAAGCCTGTAATTAAACCAAGTTTGAAACAACACTTAAAATTTATCAAACCTATAAATTTTGTTAGTTCTACTGGAAGTGATACTTTACAAAGTTTCTCGAATTGCTCAAATTTGGAGTTTTACAAAAAGAAAAAGGCTGTGCCTTTTGATGATTTGGATCATGTTAAAGTATCAAGTGAATCTTGTTAATCCAATGTTTCTCAACCAATAGTTTAACCACAACGTGCGTTCATGGATGAGAACTTGTTTCTTATGTGGATGAGAACTTGTTTCTTATGTGGCGAACGTGATCAAAGAGGCATATCTGAGACGAAAGTCAAAGAGACCGGTGACTTATTCACAAGTTCATAGATAAAAATTGGGGTCTGATGAGCTTAAACTACAAGATGAAAAGAAAGAGGTGCCCAAGACTGAGGCTTGGGCTGCCTTTTTGGTCCTTTACTTGATTGTGGAGACAAATGGATAATGAACAGTGGATGCTCTCGTCACATAACCGGAAACCTTAACCTTATATCCAAAGTCAAGAATATTCAAGGGGGTTATGTGGGTTTTGCTAGCAATCAAGGGGGTATGGTAACCAAGGAAGGGAATGTCTCAAATGGTAGTATCACATTTGAAAAAGTAAATTATTATGACAAGGTGTATCACAACATGCTGAGTGTCTCTCAGATTTGTGTCAAGAAGTACACCACCATATTTACCGATAAGGAGTGCATAATACTAAAACAAGGTTATGTCATTCCTGAAGACATGGTTGTTATGCGATCTCCTAGATCGAATGATATTTATTTACTTAACATGAGTACTAAAGTATCGACTTCAACTTATGTGGAAACGTGTTTTATCTCTAAAGAAACTGAGAAAATCTCGATTCTGTGGCACATGCGTATGGGTCATATACATGTCAGAAAGATGAACCATCTGATGGCTAATGATTTGGTGGATGGTGTTTCACTAAAGCATTTAAAGTTGACCGATCACCGTGTTGCATGCAAGTAAGGCAAACTGAAGAAGAAGTCATACCCAACAAAGTTATTTAATTCCATTTATACTCCCATGTAACGACTTCATATGGACTTGTTTGGTTCTGTGAATCGTGTGAGTATTGCTGGAGTCTGATACTTTTTAGTCGTGACTCATGACTATTCGAGGTACTATTGGGGTGCTATTTTTGAGTTCGAATGATCAGACACTTGCTCTTGTTCAAAACTTATTCACTAAGATCAAATCACTTTACAAACATATAGTGAGATGCATTCAAAGTGATAATGGTATATAGTTCAAAAACACAATATTGAACTTTTTATGTATTCAAGAAGGTATTCATCGAAAATATAGTGCTCCATACGTACAACAGTCGAAAGGTGTTGCTGAACGGAAGAACCAAACATTGATTGAGGTAGCAAGAACAATGCTGGCAGATTCAAAGCTTCCTGTTCATATCTGGAATGAAGCTGTGAACACTTCTTGCTACATGCTCAATTATGTTCTTGATGGTTAAGAAGCTTCAAAAGACAATTTATAAGCTTCTTAAAAAACGAAAACCTAACTTAAATTTTCTCGAACCATTCGAGTGTCCTTGCACAATGTTGAAATGTGATATGGGTAAATTCGAGAAGAAAGCGATTGTAGGTCACTTTATGGGCTATGTGTCGCATAAGAAACGAGTCTTTAACTTTTCTTCAGGTTGTCTAGAAGAGTGGTACGATGTAGATTATCAAAGCTACACTACACCTCCTGCTGGCAAGGGTCCCGATTGGATGTTGGATTATGAGGGTTTATATGATTCTTTCACTCCATCAATTGAAATACCAAACGAAGACTTGGTGCATGCTTATTTGGAAGATCAAATGTTTTCCACGCCAAGATCTTCTAATTATGATGATATGGCTGACCATGATTATCATGAAACATCTTATGATGTTTTTGTATCTTCGGATGATGGTCATTTCGAAGGTTTTTCTTGTGATCCATTTGTTGAGAATTCCGAAGTTACCGAGGTACCTGCTAGGGAATCGTCTCATACTATGGATGAAATTGTAGCTGACAAAAATCTTACTAATTTAAATAATCATGTTGTTGTTCCTGAAAATCCGACACTTCGGATTAACCAGTATCATGCTCAGGACAACATCATTGGTGTTCTTGATGTAGGCTTTCGTACGCGACACCAAGTTGTTAATATAAGTGAAGATAACGTATTATGTGAGTACGCTGACATGCATACTTCAGGAATCATGAGTATCTCGCGATACACTTGGTTTTTATCTCAAGTTGAACCGACGAGTGTTCCTATGGCACTTCAAGACTCTTTTTGGGTTGAAGCAATGCAAGAGGAATTGCAACAGTTTATACAATTGGGTGAATGGGATCTTTTCGCTAAACCTGAACGGGTTAAGAAGCATATCCCATATAAATGTGTATTTAAATGTAAAAAGTATGAACATGGGGTCATTGTGAGAAATAAAGCGCCTTTAGTCGTGCAAGGGTTTCATCAGCAAGAAGTCATAGATTACACCGAAGTGTATGCTGCCGTTACAAGACTGGAGCTATACGTATATTTTTGCCCTATGATGCTTTCAAGAATACTAAAGTATATTAGATGGACGTTAAGAGTGCGTTTCTTAACTAGGAACTTCATGAAGAGTTGTTCATGAAACAACTTCCTGGTTTTGAAGATCATGACTATCCAAACCGTGTTTACCAATTAAACACGGCTCTGTATGGTCTACACCAAGCCCCGAGAGATTGGTACAACACGCTTAATAACCATCTTCCGGATAGTGGCTTCAAATGAGGAATTGTGGATTGTACCCTTTTTCACAAGATTGTCGGAGAAGATATGCTCCTTGACCAGATTTATGTCGATGGCATTATATTTGGCTCAACAAACGACAAGTTATGTAAGGACATCGAAAAGTCGACGCAGACCAAGTTTGAGATGAGCTTGATGGAGGAAATGAATTTCTTTCTAGGGTTGCAGGTTCAACAATTTGATGCTGGATTTTCATTCATCAAATGAAGTATGTGAACGATGTCTCAGCAAGTTCTGATCCACCTTATCACAATAATTTACATTTTTGCTTGGTTTAAACAGTTTATAATCTCTTACTGATATCTCCAAGCTTGGATAATCATTTTTATTTTGTTTATACAATTTATGTTTTGTTTTTATTTATTTAATTTCTTGGTTATTGGGGGGCGAAAATGGGAAAATACAAAAATATTGTGCTTTTTGTTTGTACAGATAAAATTTAAAAACATTCAAATATTCAAAAAAGAAAAAAACATTAAAAAAATGTGCCCCTTAAAATTAGTTTTGAGGAAAAAAGAGAACATGATAGTATATTGGTCATGTTATTATGAAATTTCTGTATAAAATTAGGCTTAAAAGACTGTGTGATTAGATGCACTGGTGCATTGTAAGGTAAAGTATGTGATATATATATAAATTTTGCCAAATTTAATGAGGCGTTAGTCTCTTCCAAAGTCTTGGTAATAAAGGCAGAAATGTAATAGCTTGTCATACTCAACCCTTATGTTTGTTTGATTACCAATAATAAAATTCTTAATAAAGTATCTAGTTAATGGTCTTATGGCCTCAAATCCTGTATTGATGGGATGCCTCAAGTTTCTGGACGCTGTGACTCTTTATGCGGTTTATCATCTGGGTATTCATAATTAAAATATTAAAATGCTTTAAGAGTGAACCCTTCTAAGTCAGTAAACTTGATAATTGCTGTACTTCGTACAAATTCACTACTAACTTGATCCAGCACGCTGTTAGTCAGTCATACATTGTTCCTCCCTTGTGTGCATATTAATACCAATAAGAAATGGACCCCATGCGATACAATTTCTGTAAGCCATACGCATGAACACGTGCACACTCATTCACAGTAAAGAAAATTTGGTGTATTGGTTGTTAACATGGTTATACCTTGTAGTGGGGATTATTTGCTTAGATTGCTCAAAAATTATAAAATCATATATTCCGATCACCTGGCATAATGGTTTAAGTCAAGTTGGGGTGACATGGTAAAAGTCAAATTAAGCCTGAACAAAGATTAGAGGATACTAGTTTCTGATATCTTGTGCATTAGTTGAAACTAAGGCATAAGACAGAATTATTGAAAGTTTGTTATAAGTTTTAAGTGGACAACAATATCAATGACCGACTTAACGCCAGTCAAAATAATGCCGAAGAATACTTAGGCCTCCATCAGGGGTAATTTTTGAAAAAGAAAAATACAAAAAGAGTTTCCCATGATTTAAATTATGTGTTCTTCTTGTAAAAACATGTTAAGATATTGATTTTTACCTTATGAGGTAAAACTTTAAGTTAAATATTATCAGAACATGGGTTTTGATACTTATTTAATGTTCAGAATGGTTAAATGGTAACTATTTTCCATTTTTATTTGATCTATCACATTCGTTACACTGTTTTAACAAATGGTAACACATTCGTTAAAATTAATTTGACGAATGATGGTCATTTCCTGCGTACATGATAACGAATGGAACCCATTCATTATTATATCATTCGCTTCCGTTGAACTGATAATTAATGACTAATGAATAGATGTCAATTTGTTAGTTTAATAACTTAAATGTTGATTCTTCAATTTTCTTTAATGAATGAACAAACGAATTAGTGGTCATTTGTTTTTTTAAATCTAACGAATGGACTCACTCGTGCACATTGGTTTATGTCCGTACAATATAACGTATAAGACCCAAAATTGAACGAATGGCCTTCATTCGTTCACCTTGAAAACCACAATTTACATAGAGAAACTCTGTCCAAATTTTTCCAGAAATCCAAACCATGATAAAAATCATTTTCATTGATTAAACCTTGATCCAAAGGTATATACGAGTGCAACGATATAACTTTCTTCATTTTTGGTTAACATCTGATAGGTTAATTAGGGCTTGGAATGAACATATCAAATTTTAGCCTAATTAATGATTTAATCATCCATGTTTGATCATTTTCACGATTAGGGTTGGTTAACGATGACATTACGAGTCTAATGATATACATTTTAGGTTGATTCGTGTAATTTTAGGCCTAATTAAATTTTGAACTGCATATTGACTAACTTATGTTCAAACCAATTTGGAATTTGACTATTTGGAGTTAAACATCTAATTCGTCTGTTCACATTCGTTGTATATAATGAATGAGAGTCCCATTCATGTAACTTGATGACGAGTGAGCCCATTCGTGTGTTTTGATAACGAAGAAGATCATTCGTGATATTATATGACGAATGAGTACTCATTCGTATATAATATGTAACAAATGTGATCATTCGTTATCTTTATTGAATCGAATCATTCATTAACATTAATGAATGAGATCATTCATTATTATTCCATACAACGAATGGACTCATTCTTTATTTAACACTTAACAAATGAGTAACGAATAAGGTCTAATTTTTGAACATAATGTACATTTTTCACTAAGTGTGGGTGAAAATCGTAAAGATTAATGTATTGTGTTCATTTTTTCTAATGCTTGAGGTCTTCACAGGTATGGTAGACGAACAACTTGTTGATGTACCTGCTCAGGAGAACCCGGTAGCACAACTCCACGAAGAACCACAAGTACCACAAGTATAGGATGCACCTGCCGTTGCTAAGTTGGCGAACGACAAGAAGCACAACATTTGTGCGTTCTTGTTCAATGACTTTGTGGGATGAGACACATTTGGAGAGATGATTTCTTTCTTACTTCGCTCAAGGATTTACTATGCAATATCTTCTGACGTCCCGGTACATTTTAGTATTATCAGTCCGTATTGGGATAATGAGAAATATGTCGTTGCCGATAAGCATATCGAAGCTGAAGTGAAGAACAAAAATATTGTGATCGATGTAACGTGATACGCAAAGTCCTACGGTTTGCTGATACCGTAGACAATCCTTATGAGTTTGATAAAGCTTTGATCAAAGGTTTATTTCAAATATTGAATACAAGGGCGAGCTGGATAGATCACAATACAACAAGGCATACTTATGTGAACAATACAAGTACTTGCTACACGTACTTATTCACTTCCTTGGGGTAGAAAGGGTGGATTCAATAAATGCAAAATCATGTTGCAGTCTGCTTTCGTGGCTATCATTCTCAACAAGCCATTCAACTTTTCTGAGCTGATATTTTATCATTTCAAAGAGAACTGCCTAGTCCGTCACCTCAAGAATGAGTTTTGATGTATCCACAATTCCCGTAGTTAATTATTAATCATTTGGCACATGATTTGATACGAGATCCGACATTGGTGGATGATGTGATGGTTTTGGATCGCATGACTGAGGATACTATGAAAATGACGAAGACGTATCAGAATCAAACACAAGAGTAAATGCCAAGATTCAAAAGATTGATAGGTCATTTGGCGAGACCTGATTATGTATGTCCACCTAATGATCGTTGGATTCACGAGGATTCAGATTCAGAATGTGAATGTGGACCAAGTGGGAACAATGATGGTGGTGATGGAGGTAATGTTGGATATGATGGTGGGAATAGGGTTGAAGCAGCCCGTGCTGAGGCTGCATTACGTAAAAGAAAAGGCAAAGCAACGATGACTGAGAAGCCTCAGAAAATGAGGACTCGTAGGGGTGGTGGAGTGGAGATTGGTCCATTTATACCAAGGTCATTGATCCTCAACAAGCTCCGGTGGATTCTGCTATTGTTAGTACCCATAATGTTACTTTATTGACCACGACATCATTTGATCCGAGATTTGCTTCTATTCCTCAATCGATGATATCTCTGATGCTAACATCATCTGCTTCTAATATAGCAACAAATTCTACACCAATGGCGGCAACGGTGCAACCTATGTACTTTTCATATATGGAGTTCAATCATCCTCAAGGCCCAATGTAGCTACCTCCTCCAACATGATTTTCTATGTTTGTCCATCAACAAATGGCTATGTTGTTGAACATGATACACCTTCAGGAGAATCAGATTGAAGCCGACTGCCAATTTCAAGATCAGATGCGGTTGGATCAACGAAAGATGGTTAGCCACATCTCATATTGTCAACATGAGAATCATGAGCTACGAGCCTTAGTTACTGCTTAGGGGGAGAAGATCAAAGAACAAGAAGATGCCTTTCTTTAGATTATGTGCAAAGATGATATGTTGAAGAAGCTGAAAGGCAGTGACGATGACCAAGACCTCGATGCTGGATTAAGTGGTGGTGAGCAGCAATATAAGACCGGTGTGTCTGGTAGCACGGATGGAGTTAAGGTTGAAGGTGGTGATAAGCAATTGGTGGTGTATCAAGACACTACTAACGTGCAACCTATTGAGTTTGTAAAGGCCAATACATTTTTATTCACGGACAACGAGAATGGTATAGTTATGAGTATGGTTAACGCCGACGAGATCGAGGAAGGTGAATTTATTGATCAATCTTTAACCAGAGATAAAATCGCGTTATTTCTCGGATTAAATGACGAGGAGTTGGATAAGTTAGAGAATGAGTATCCGGTCTCGGGATACATCGTTTAATTATGACGATGTCGAAGTGGAAGACGTGACAACTGAGGAGTATCCTGATTTGTAGATGATTACTAATACAAATACATGTATTCGATTCTTTACTACGGAACATGTGCAAGAAGTTTGTAAGTCCCGAATCTGGATCACTACAATATGATATCAACCAACACACGTCAAATATGCGGAATCTAGTTAACGTGGTGATTCAAGAACAATGATGAACGATATGAATATGATAAACACGTAATATGGTTTCAATGCATACAATTATATTATCAATCGTAAAATACATAAACCACTTAGCCAAACAATACAATGCTCTCTAGAGATTATAGTGGCTCAAAACAACTACTCACTCTCTGCTGAACTAGCAGCCTTAAACCCTATACATGTATTCTCTATATATAGGGAAGCTAACAATCATGCCCAACGTAAAGCCCAAAACCCACCGAGATCCCTTAGTGATCTCGGTTTACATAAATAGAATTAAGTACAAACCACCAACGTAGCTTCATTCTTGTTGATTCCTCTTCAGACTAGCCTAACCGAAATCCATAGAGATTTCGGTATTACACCAATGAAGTTCTTCAACTCGTCATTTTTTATGTCACTTTAGTATTGATCATGTCGTGGCCTTTTGATATGCGTTAGTCTAACCAATTTATTACCCAACAATCTTGCCCTTAGACTGATGCTTTCAATATCTTCAGAATCTTTACTAGAACATAATCAGCAACTTCAGCATCTCCCCTTGAACATGATCAGCAACTTCAGCATCTGCATCCAATAGTCTACCATCTCCCCCTTTTTTGATAGCATTATCCAATTTGAGTCTCAGATACTTCATATGCTTTCGTTGCAAGAAATCAGTCTTGAAAAAACAATCAACTTTGAAAGAAAGATCAACCAAAATATTTTGAAAACAATTAAATAAAACAAAATAAGACAGACATATTTTTGTAATTTTTAATTTTTTTAATTTTCTTGAAAAGACTTGAAATGAGATCATACCAGCTAAACCAATTATAACACAATAAACAATATCAGATTTCATGAGATGAAAACTTCCAAACACTTTCTTAACGCATTTGTTTCGACAAGAGTAACCAAGAAGTAAAAATAAAATAAATGAAATAAAATAAAACCAAAAACAACAAATAAAACAATAAAACAAATTTAATCACCCGGTCTTCTTGTAATTTAGCTAAAAATTGGGATCAAATTTCAGTTTTTGGTAAAAATGCCGCATTTATGAAAAGATCCGAACATGGAATCATATTGTTTAAGGTGCTTTCACAAAGATTCATGGTCAACATTATTATGACATAAAGAAACAGGTTGATAGCAGGTATAACGAACTTAGCATGATTTTCAATGCATCAGTGATATGAATTAGGTTCAGTTTAGCATAAAGCTTAGATGGACATCACTCATGGACCTGTGATGCCTCCTATCTCTTCTCAAAGCGTATTTGGCTTTCCCTAGATCACCCCAATTTGACTCCAACCCCCTAGTGTTTGATCAAAAGATTTTATATAAAAGCAAATTTAAGCTTTAAGGTTGAACGTTGGACTTAGTGCCAGTAAACTGACAAGCCTTTCATTCGAGACATGACAGGACTTACTTGTGTGCCCGCATCTCTATAGTTCTAGTTTGACCCTTTAAGTTTTTGAAATACCAAGTTTTTAACAACACAAATTATATACATACTCATAATAAGTTTTTTTTTCATCTTTTCCCTTTTTTTTTTCATCTTTCCCCTTTTTTTTTTCATCTTTTCCCTTTTTTTATAATAATAAACATAATGGCACAATATTTTTGGTGGTCAAGACACTAACGGGCTCGTGTATGACTGAGTAATTGCTTTTCTGCCTATCATTCGGAGAGATGTATCACTTCAACTTTTACGCATCATGGAAAGCTACCATACACATCAATGACTGTTCTAGAGCCCTTTAAGCTTAATAACTTCACCCGTTAGGCACACATAAACAATTTACCTATCACTTTTCAAAGGTTGGATCAATTTTCATTTGAAAATATTTTAAAGCTTCTAAAAAGCTGTTAACTGAATAGTAATATCACTTCCCAGAAGACACAGAAGACACACATGTTAAGAAATCAGACACCCTGGTCACTCTTCAGTTTTCAGGTAAATGGCTATCCCGTATGACCACTAGTGGTTAACAGGACCAAAACACATATGAAAATACGTGTCCCTCCAACTTGGAATTAACGACATAATTTTAAGCGAAAGAATTCAAAACACAAAAACACATCACAATCGCCCCGGGTGCTTTCAGTCGTTGGGTAAATGGCTATCCTGTGAAACTACAAGTAGAACACCAGACCAACCATATACGAATATATGTCCTTCAAACTTGAGCAACCGACATAATTTTAAGCGAGAGTGAAGTTTGAAAAACATAGAATTTTTTATTATTAAACGCACACACACTCTTTTTGAACTTTTTTTAAATTTCTCCCCCTAAATTTGTGCAAAAACTTTTATGTACAAATTTAACCTTAAAAAGACTCAATCGTCGAAATGTAGTAATTAATAAAAACTTTTATGAAGTGTGATAGTCAGCCAACTGATGTACTATCATTTCTCATTCACGTTCAAGTCATTTTCTCATTTTTGAGAAACAAAATACACTACACTTGAAAAACTATATGTGAACATATTTTTGTATTTTTATAAAAATTTAAAATTTAAAATCTTTTTGACTGGTCAATCTTTCAAACCAAAGTGATACGGTTATCTTTTATCTTCAAGACATCATCTTTCCATTTGTAGAATCTCCCCTAGGAATAAGCTTGTTTTGAGATTCTACATCCTTGCGAGTTGAATGTCAGAAACAAATCTTTTAATATTCAATGTATTCCCTGATTTATTCCTACACACTTAGAGAGCATATTAAAAATGTTCTATCACCCTAAGATCCCGTCCAGGTCAACAAATAATCCATTTCATAGTTTAAAGATTTAAAAACAAAGGATATTTGCCCTGTCATGTGCCTGGAACAACCCATATAATAAACAAAGAGTTTGTGGTTGTTCCTACATGCATAGCGGGATCAGTTGGATATAGGAACCCAAGTCATAAATGTCTTGGGGTTCCCTTGAGCATCAACATATGTGACCTCTTGCCAACTCATATCTTTCCCATCTTTAATAAAATCATTTGTTAATACAGACTCTGTTTGCTGAGTTTTAAGTTTCCAAGTCTGTCTTGGTTTAATGAAATTTGAAAAAACAGACTTTGGAGTGGAGCAATTCGAATTCGAACTCTTAGAACTCTCAACACTCTTTGATTTCTGAAAATTTATTTTTCTTTTAACAGTTTCTAAATCATTTGAGTGCAAACCTGTCATATTAGCTTTGAATCCTTGAGTATCTGTGACCCATTGTACAGATACTCGTGGTTTTCTAAAATAAGAATTTTGTTTAACCACTGGATTCGGTTGAAACCTGTTACCTTTCACTTGAGAAGCTTGTCTATTAACATCACGGTAGTGACACTCCTTTGCCAAATGCCCACCGTTCCCACAGACGAAACACGCCTTCATCTTTCTTCTAAAGTCGACGGAAGCACTTGCCTCATGTTGGAATTCCTTCTTAGGAAAGGTTTTTCCATTCTTCTTGCCCCTTGGCACATCCTTCTGATTTTGCTTGTAATAGGGAACATATAGACGATGAACACAATTTCTGGCTATATGTCCTGGCGTGCCGCAGTGGTAACATGTTTGCCTCTTGATATAAAAATCACCCACTGATTTATCAACACATTGACATCCGGAGGATCTATGAGGACGAGACTGTCCTTGTTGTGCTAATTTCTTACGTGCCTTCCCTTTGTCGCCACAACTCTGTGTATTATTATTAGTACAATTTTGAGTTGTGGTGTCATCTGAGTTTGATGGCACGTTAGAATGAGATTCATTTTCACTAGCCTGAACCCCTTTACTATCAGAAGCAACATCATTTACTCTATCTGCGCATAAAGTGGAAGCATCAAAATTGTTCAAACATTTAAAAAACATGCTTGATTTCCTCTAGGGATCCCGATCCAACAATTTCAGATTGAACCTGTTTACCATACTTCATGTCTTTTATCTTTTCCTCCTGTTCTTTGGTAACAGGGGTAGTGACATAATTGTGGTTGTAAGGTGGGGGAACTTGACTGTATCCTATTCCCTCACCTTCATTTTCCTTCCACCACAATTGGTTTTCAATCATTGAGTTAACTACTTTACTGGAACCATCGAATTTTTTAAAATCAAGTTCAGCTTTTTCAAACTTACTAGTTAGATTCAAGATGTCTAACTTGGAGGCTTCCAGTTTTGCAGTTAACTCAGCAATCTCTTGTTTGGCATCTCGATGGTGACAACTCTTTATGCTAAAATCAGACTTAAGTTCCTTAATGTCTTTGTTAAGAGATTCAATTTTGTCTAAAAATCCATTTTCATTTTTCTTAAGTTTAAAATTCTCTGATTTTATTCTTTCCGTATCTCTACTTAGACTGTCATTATGAAGTTTATACATTTCTATTTTCTCACCACAATTTAAAGAACATGGTTTAAAACTTATCTTAGACGGATTTTGATATACTTCTTGTGAGGGAGCAGACTGATTAAGAGTATTTCCAAACGTTGTGATGAGTTGTGGAGAATATGTTGAGTAATTAAAGAGATAAAACTGATTTTCCCGCCAAAATTTCTCGAAAAAATATGATCGCCAAAATTTTCAAGAAAGATGTCTCACTCATAAGAAGCGTCTAGGAAAAATTTCGTTCAAGACAAACTTTTTTTCGGAATTTCCCGCCAAAATTTCACCGAAAATCACCCGAAAAAAATTGTTTTCGCCAAAATTTTTAAGGATGGATTTTTACTAATAAGGAGTATTCTGGAAAAATTTCGTTCAAGAAAAATTTTCCCGCCAATTTTTTTTTTTAACCGAGAACCATTGTCTTTGCTTGACTTTGACTGAGAATAGAGAGTGTTGACCGAGAACAACAAAAATTTGACCGAGAACAGGAAAACTTGGCCGAGAACTAGTCAACTTGGCCGAGAACGATCAAAAGTTTGCCGAGATCCCTTGATTTAGGCCAAAAACTCTTATATTTTGCAGAGAACTAAGTTTGTAGACCGAAAACCCACTTTGGCCGAGAACAACAAGGTTTGACCGAAAACTAGATGACACTTGTTCAACAAGTTAAATCCAGGCCGAGAACTGATGATGTTGGCCGAAAACCAGAAAATCAGCTGAATATTAGCTGTAACAAACTCCCAAAAATTAATGGGATTTGATTTGTTTCCAAAACACCACAAATCTCTCACCAAAAATACCACTATCTCTTCTCCGAAATACAACTCACCGGAAAAATACAAGTTCCACCCAAACTTGATATCTTGAATCCGTTGATATCACAATAACGAGTCTGAATTCGTCAAAGGCTCTTATACCAATTGTAAGTCCCGAATCTGGATCACTACAATATGATATCAACCAACACATGTCAAATATGCGGAATCTAGTTAACGTGGTGATTCAAGAACAATGATGAACAATATGAATATGATAAACACGTATGGTTTCAATGCATACGATTATATCATCAATCGTGAAATACATAAACCACTTAGCCAAATAATAAAATGCTCTCTAGAGATTATAGTGGCTCTAAACAACTGCTCACTCTCTGCTAAACTACCAACCTTAAACCCTATACATGTATTCTCTATATATAGAGAAGCTAACAATCAGGCCCAACGTAAAGCCCAAAGCCCACCGAGATCCCTTAGTGATCTCGGTTTACATACATAGCCCAAAAGTAAACCCAACATACATAGAACTAAGTACAAACCACCAAATATGGACCCAACAAAGTTGTAGAATGTTTGAGTAAGAAGAAGAAAGATAAAGCAAAAGAATCTTGGTTGAGTTTGAAGGATCCAACATTTGAAGGGATGTTTGGACAAAATAAGGTTCGATTCTTGAAACTTATTGATGTGTTAAACTATGAGGAGCAATAGGACAATAGGCAGGTCAAAACGCGTGCAACTGCTCACCAAATGACGACATTCAAAGCTTCGAAGACTGTCAAATGTGATATTTTGTCTTGGCTTCTCGGTCTCTCTCAATAGAATATATCACTCAAAATAAATGTCGTAACCCACACAATAAAGTGTTGACAAGAAAGATAACGACCTACTATATAAGGTGAGAACAATAGTATGTTGATGGCGGAATCACTAACACACTAAATGTAGCACAATAAATGCTAGGGTAACACACACAAACATTAACTCAAAAGATTTCTATTTATAGAAAGATTCATTTAAATGCAAATCGATTAGGGTTTCTGTAAGGAATGTTTGTTCGTACATATCAGTCGTCACACTCAATGTAAGGAATATTTCAGGTTATGACGAGTGTATGTTGTGTATTCTGTGTTAGGTTGTTAAGAGGCGTGCCCAAGATCATTCTATTTATAGGCCTGCCTCCTGACAGCTGTCATTTCCTCTAGAAACCCTAATGATTGATACATAATTCAGAAAACATATTACAAAAGATTCTAAGTTTAATACAGGTCTTCGAGTAAGCTTTGCAGCTTTTCTCTTCTTCGAGCAGACCTGGTAACCAAAGTGTGTTGGGGAACAGTTCTCCGGGTAGATTTTATTTAGAATATTTTCCTTAAAAAAATTCACCTAGCAAACTTCAATCTTCTTGACCATAGCAAATTTTGCTCGATATGGTCCTACGAGCAAAATGTTCTTCATGAATCCCTTCAACTCTTTGTTAATGGATAACTTATTAAGCTAACTAAGTGTGCTGGTAACACTGTTTGACTTGTGTTGGTAGCACTATAGCTTGCTCAGAGTTGAACGTTGCTAGAGAAAGTCCTTAGAATAATTCTTTCTCAACTTTCTTCAGGCATGCTCGGACTACTGTTTATTAATCAAACCATTCAAGATATTCCAAAGTACTTGGCTTCATTAGCTTGGTTAAGTAAAAAGTTTGCTGGTAAGCAAACCATGCTCGACTTGAAGAACACCTTTGCTAGACAAAGTGAACCCTGCTCGGATTATCACTTAAGAAGACTTCAAGATGATAACTTTGCCCAAAAGGAAAAATACCTTGCGAGGTTAAGTAAAAAGCTTGCTCGGAGGTCTAAGTGTGCTCGGAGTCCATACTTAGCCTATTATTGAGAGGTTGAGAAGCTTCCAATCTTCCTTTGAGCATTTTCTCATCCCAACAATCTCCCCCTAGATTGGAATACCCTTAGCTGTACCAAAACACCTCTATGGTTACATACACTTAGCCAAAAATACACATCAAATTTTAAAATCAAAATTACATTTCAAAGTTAAAATATTACAAGTGGAAATTTTTTCCAGTGGACATTACAAAGCAAAAGCAAAGCTAGAACATAATCTTCATCTTCTAGAGCTAGAGGCTGCTTGTCTTCTTTCCACTTTCACAGATCCTGCCCTTTCTATGAATATGAACAACCGCTGATGATAAGGGTGAGTTTCAGGTACATTCCATTCCATAATATTCCTTAAATCATCATCATGCAGGAAAGTTAGGTCTTCATCAGTTCTGATAATTCCCAAGGCAAGTCCATTCGAATTTCTAAGAATGTAGAATCATCTTCTTCCTTTTAGTCAATTCTTGAAATCCTACCATTCTTCTAGACTTCGTAGTTTGGCCTTGTCAGCCTTCTTCTCATACTGATGCAAACCATCAAGTTTGCCAAATGGTCTCTCTCCCTTACTTGTGTGATATATTCAAATTCAGCATCTGTGATATTTCTCATCCTCTTTGCTCTTCTATTCTTTTCATGCTTAGTCATCTTTCATTTTCTCTTCTTATTTAGCAAAGGGAATCCATTGCTTGCTTCCTCCCTCAGATATTTGGACAGTTCATTTTGTTGCCTTCCTGCAAGCTTATTTCTGTCATCATAATCATACAATTCCAGGCTTTTCATTTTCTCCAACTGTTCTCTTTTAAATGGAGCAAAATCATCCTTGAAGATGATATCCTGCAAATCTCCACTCCTCATTACAACCTTCAATGATTCAGCAACAGAGTCATAGAAAAGTATCTCTGGTAGGTCCACCTCGGATGGTGGCCATTCTGATCGTTGTTGTGTGACTCCAGTTGTAGGGACTTGTGGTCTCGAGGCTGAGGGCCTAGAGGGTACTGATTTTCTTGGTTTAGTGGCCCCCCAACACCCCAAATTTCTTTTCATACATAGACATTATCATCTCAACTGGCATAGCCTTCAACTCATCAATACTATCACTGACTACTTGGGCCAGTTTTTCAATCATCATAAACACAGTTTTATTTCCAAGCTGACCGGCTGGAACAAGGTAAACTCCACTAGGTCCAACTTCAAAATTTTGTGGATTCCTCTATTCAGCCTCCAGTCTCTCCCAATCTTTCTTCTGTTCATAAAATAGTTCTTTCAGTTGAGCTTTACCAAGGAGATCAAACTTTCTTTCATCCATCCCTTTGGTCATCATTAACCCTTTAAGAGTTCTGATCCTGTTCTCATCTTCCCATGGATCTCTATATTCGACTGGTTCATGTTTTACTTGAATAGTGATAGGGATTTTAGCAGTCTTTGAAGCTTGAGCTCTTTCTTGATCATCTTTCTCAATTTCAGAAAGGTAAAAATTCAATTTTTCATTTATGCTCATATATCAATTTCACTCAATCTCCCCCTTGCCTCCATCAGCCTATCCAGCAATCTCAACTACTCATCTTCCCATCTCTTCTTTTTCTCTTTCTTATTTTTCTTAGCCAATGTCACAGTTCTTGGTCGTTTTGCAGCTTTGACCGGTTCATCTGTCATAGATAATCTTCTGAAATGTGATTTAACCTTTTCTTTTAATAAACTGTTAACCAATTCCAATGACATACCTTTATCAATCAGGTACTTGCATTTCCCACCATACCTCTTCATTAATTCATCAATCTTTTCAGATTTCTTTGTCTCACTAGCCAATCTCTCTGTCTCCTCTCTCTCTCTCTCTCTATGTTGTTTCCTTATTCAAATGGTAGTGTCTTTCCAATTCATAAAAACTCATAGTACTCAACTATTTTTCATTCAATCCATACTTTATCAGATAGTCTCAGTATTTCATGGAATCTCTATTCTTTTTCTCCATCAGTCTCTTAATTTCATCACTCTCCTTATCCACTAACTTTTGCTACTCCTCGTCATAAAAAGGAGCCAAATTTTCAAACTTTTACCCATGTCTTATTAAACTCACAATCAGAGGATTATTCCTCCTTGCATCATCCAAACTTTGTTTTATGTTCTCCTTTTGTTCATCAGTCAGTTCAATTTGAGGGGAGATAACAATTTCATCCTTTTCAGCTTCAATATTAGCATTATCATCATCAGCATTTTCATCGCTTTTAGTGTCATCATCATCCTCAGTTGATTCATCTAATGCTTCAATTCTTAGCTCATTTATATCTGGTTCAACTTCTGGCATGAAACTTTGAAGAGGACAACTTGTAAAGGACTTTCATGGTCCTTTGGACTTTCTAAAATGTACTCAGGCATATCAGCCTCATCAGTTTTCCTTTTCTTTAATATCTCTTCATCATATCCCTTTTGTCAAATTTACTTCTCTTTCTTTTATAAATTTTTTTAAAATTACTTCTGGGTTCCTCATCATAGCCGCACTCATCATCAAGATTTTCTTTAATCATATTTTTAACATCCTTCACCCATTTACCTGCAAAGATTGTAGCTATTGATACACCTACAACTTCAGGATCCAACTACTTATTTGAATCGTCCACATTTTCAGCAGTGGATGGAATAGTCTTCTCAGCGTTTTGTTCTTTAGATTACTTATGACAAAGGCTAAGGTATTATCTACCTCCTCCACTTGCTCAGGCTTGATCAAACTGTCAATAACTTCTTGTTCAGGCTCTTCTTCTTCATTTAAGGTTTTTGCAATATGAGCCTGTTCAAGTAGTGTTTCTTGTTCACCAAACTCCTTAGAAGTCATGGGTTGGGCGATTCTCTCCCTCTCCAATGTTTAAAGTATAATGTCAGCTTGCCTCTTGGTAGCTTGCCCAGCTAATTCATCTTCTTCAAATACATCATCATTATATTCCTCCTGTGTATCAACTGGGGTTTCTTCATCTGATCCAACTATTGCTATCCCTTTTTCTTTTCTCCTTCTTACTTCTTCTGATCGAGTGGGGAAATTTTCAATGTCGTCCATTAAGTTTTTAATTTCTGTCGGTCCCGTATTGATCACTCAAACACACAATAAATGTCACAACCCACACAGTAACTGTGTCGACAAGAAGGTTGACTTTGCTATTTAGTGTAAGAATAGATGTTTGTTAACGGCGGAATCACTAACAAACACTATTTGTTGCTTAAAGATTATTAAATGTAACAAACACAAACAATAACTCAAAAGATTTCCATTTATTGAAAGTTTCATACAAATGTAAATCAATTAGGATTTCTTGTAAGGACAACCGTCACACTCACTCAGGAATATTCAGTAGGTCTGAAAAGTGTAAAGTGGCAAAATCCGTCCTTAGGAGGCGTGCCCTAGATCATTCTATTTATATGTCAGCCTCAAGACTGCTGTCATTCCTTCTAGAAACCCTAATGATTAGTACATAATCATAAAACATATTGCAAAACATTCTAAGTGTAAAAACAGGTCTTCCGGGTAGACTTTGTGTCTTTTGTCTTCTTTGAGTAGACCTGGTAACCTTGAAGCGTGCTGGTAAATAGTTCTCCGGATAGACTTTACTTAGAGTATTTTCCTTAGAAAATACTCACCTAGCAGACTTCAATCTTCTTGACCATAGCAAACTTTGCTCGATATGGTCCTATGAGCAAACTGTTCTTCATGAATCCCTTCAACTCTTTGTTAAAGAATAACTTATTATGCAAACCAAAGTGTGCTAGGAACACTATTTGACTTGTGCTATGAGCAATGTCGTTTGCTAGGAGTTGAATCTTGCTAGAGAAAGTCCTTAAAATATTTCTTGATCAACTTTCCACTAGCATGCTCGGATTGATAAAACCTTGCTAGATCATCCAATTACTTGGCTTCATAAGCTTGGTTTAGTCAAGGATTTGCTAGTAAACAAATTGTGCTCGACTTGAAGAACACATTTTCTAGATAAAGTGAACCCTGCTCGGATTATCACTTAAAAAGACTTCAAGAAGATAACCTTGCCCGAAAGGCAAAATACCTTGCTAGGACAAGTAAAATCTTGCTCTGATATCCAAGTGTGGTCGATATCCATACTTAGCCATTTTTGAGGAGTATTGAGAAGATTCCAATCTCCCTTAAGCATATCATGTCAAATCCTTGACTCAACAATCTCCCCTAGATTGGAACACCTCATCTGTCCCAAAACACCTCTAAGTTTACATATACTTAGTCAAAAATACACATAAAATCAAAGTCAAATTACATAACAAAATCAAAAGATTACATATTTGAGAATTCTGTCCATAGACATTACAAAGCAAAGCCTAAACTAAAACAAAGTCTTCATTTTCTTGAGTTGTAGGCTGCTTGTCTTCGATCTACTACTACTGTTCCTACCTTTTCCTTGAATATAAACAATTGTTGTTGATGAGGATGATTCACAGGAAGTGTCCAGTGCATTATATCTCTCAAATCCTAATTATGCAGGAAAGTAAGATCTTCATCGGTCTTGATTATACCCAAGATAAGTCCATCATAGTTGCGAAGAATGTAGGAGTCTTTATTTTTGTTGTAGTCAATCTGGGTAATCCTGCCATTCTTCTGGACTTCATGGTTGGGTCTTATCATTCGTCTTCTCATGCTGATGCAAGTGTTCAAATTTGAAAGTGGATTCTTGTCTCTGACTTTTGATAGGTAGCCAAATTCAGTACTTTTATATCTCTTATACGCTTGGCTCTCCTTTTCTTTTCTTGCTTAGTCAACTTCCTCTTCCTCCTTTGATCCAACAGTGGAAAATTCTTCTTAGCTTCACTCTTCAAATATTTTGGACAGTTCATTTTGTTGTTTGCCTGCCATTTTATTTCTATCATGGTAGTCATACAGATCCAGATTTGCCATTTTCTCAAGTTGTTCAATCTTGTAGTCTAGCAAAGTCATCCTTGAAAATAATCTCTCTTAGTTCTCTACTTTTCAATACAACTTTCAATGTTTGAGAGACAGAGTCATAGAAGAGTTTTATTGGTAGGTCCGCATCAGTTGGTGGCCTATCTTGTCTTTGTGATTAAGCTCTTCTTGGCTCACTTCTGGTTATTGATCTTTGTTCTCTTGAAGTTGAGGGCCTTGAGGGTATAGACTTCATAGGTTTAGTGGCCCACTCAATTCCAATTTTCTTTTTATAAACTTCAATCAACATTTCAGCAGGCATATTCAACAGATCACCAAGGTTTTCACCTCCATATCTGAATAGCCTTCCAATCATATTCATTATCTTTTCATCCTCTAGCTCACCGGCTGGCACAAATCTCACTCCACTAGGTCCAGTTATGAAACTTCTGGGGTCCCTTGCTTCTTTTAACAGTTTCTCCCATTCAACCTTTTGCTGATAAAACAATTCTTTCTATTGTGCCTTTCCCAACATATCAAACATATTTTCTTTCATTCCCTTGTTGTTCATTACTTATTTCAAAAATTTAATCATCTCCTCATCCTCCCATGGATCTCTGTGTTCAACAGGTTCTGGTTTAACTTCCATAAGAATATGAGTCTTAGATTCTTCAGCTCTTTCCAAATTATCTTTCTCAATTTCAGACATGAGCAGAGCAATTTTGTCTGATCTGCTCATCCCTTCAAGCTCACTTAATCTTCCTCTGGCTTCCGTAAGCCTTTCCAATAAAATCAATTGTTCATTTTTCCATATTTTCTTTTTATCCTCTTTGATTTTTTCAGCCAACTTTACTAGCCTTGGCCTCTTCACTGACTTTTCAGGTTCAGATTTCATAGATATTCTTTTAAAGTGGGATTCAACCTTATCTTCTGTAAGGCTATCAACAAGCTCTGGAGCCATTTTTCTATCAATCAAATACTTACATTTTCCTCCATACTTCTTCATTACAGCCTCCATTATTTCATTCAGTTTTGAGATTCTTTCCAATCTCTCCTTATCCTCTCTTTCTATTATTTCTCTGGTCAAGTTGTAGTGTTTTCGCAGATCATCAAAACTCATTATGCTCAAATCTATTTCATTCAGACCATGTTTTCTCAATTACTCTATATATCTCAAGGAATTCTTATTTTACCTTTCAATCCTCTTTCTTATCTCATAATCTTCTTTATCAATCAATTTTTGCAAATTATCATCAGACAGAGGAGCTAATCTTTTAAATCAATAACCAAATCTTATCAACTTAATTATCAAAGGATTGCTCCTTCTTGCTTCATCCAGACTTTTTGGAATTTGCCATCTGTTTATCAGTCATTTCAACTTGAGGGGACACAATATCAACTTTTTCAGCATTATTACCTTGATCATCATCATTATTATCATCATTGTTGTCATTGTTTTGGATAAAAATCTGCTAAGGATAATGTATCCAAATCCGTAAAAGTGAGGTATAGTGCTATGCTAATAAGAACGATTGTATGAACAAAAATGGAATGAACACCGTGATTTGTTGCGAGGAAAAACTCTTTGATCTTGTTTAGATCAAAAGAAAAAACCCGGGGTGATGACAACTCGTCGATCACCAATTAATTAATCTCAAAAAAGGTTACCAGTGTTTGGAGATTACGATCGATGTTACAATGAATACTAGTGTGTAGAGAGAAGTATGAATTCTGCTCAAAGTGTGTGTGAGAGTATAAGTGAGTCCTAATCGATCATTATCCCGATATTTATAAAGAAAAATACATTTAACAATAAGTCCTAACTATCCGACACTCTTACATAACTCCTCCAACGTTCTTTGACCAGGTGCTGGGAGCTTCCAGTTCGAATTTTAAGGGGGACTCAGTCTTAGTGTCGTTGCATTCTTTGAATAATAACCTACACACGTGAAACAATTGTTAATAATACCAACCTCTGAGGATCCTTGATCTTCGACATGGTTCTGGAACTCTTCAGGAGGATAACTGATCCATACATATCTTCAAGGACAACATATCCTCGGTATCGAAAATATCAGTCCTAACAATTGCTCCCAAAATGGCGGGTGTTTATGCTTTACGGCTGGCATTTTGAAATTTGAATCTTCTACGAAAACTGTGAGATTAGACGGTTGCCAGAAATATTTACCATCCAGCCCTTGATATTAATCATAACCACCTATATATGCCGTCCCTATATCTGTTATAACCACATATCCAGGCGACACAACAGGTATCCTTTCTTTTCTCTCTTATTTTCTTCGCTTTGATAATAATGTCTGTCACTTCATCTTCTTTACCTCTTTCTAAACTGTCCGACCAATCTTCCGATGAATCTGGGTTGTCGGAGATGGAACCATAAAACCTCATACCCAACCCTTCTAACGAAATCTGCAAACTCACAGATCCCGAAGTAGATGAGTTTCGTTCATTGTTTCCGCCAAAAATCGTATTCCAACCGTACGACTCCAGCATCCGTTGCGACGTATACTCACAGACTTGGGTGTGTTTTCCGGCTTGCCCTTTTCTTATTGGCTATCGTAATCCGTTCCCCCCTTTCACACAAATCTTCTTCGATTCCACTGGCATATCCTACATCCAGGCTATTCCTATGGTGTGGAGAGTCCTCGGCACTATAGAAAGAATCATTGAAGAGGAGAAAGTTGACTTCGGCCTTCAAGAGTTATCAGATCTGTATTCTCTTACTACCCATGGTCCAGCCCGATTCACCTTTAAATCCAAGCCTTGACAACCCCATCCTATTTTGACAGTCACATTGAATGATTCCTTTCGAAGGAATCAGTTTTTCTTCGTGAAACGTGACTCCATACCCGGAGGGGCTGACCTTCCTTCAAAATGGGTCACGACGGGTAGGATCCTAGATCCTTTAAAACGATAGGATCATTGATGATTAACTTAACCTTGATTCTTCTTTTTGCTTGCAGTTGAGAACTTCGCTTCATTGGCTAAGCTACCTGGAACAGAAGAGAAAACAAAGCAGTTCCTTGCACTGGATCCTGAGGTTAGAACTTTTCAAGCCCGGTTTATAGAAGCCTTTTGTGAGATCTCCTCACACTCCAATATGTCAAGTAAGTTTAGTATAATAATTTTAAAATAAATAAAATTAGATAGAGTACTTATCTGTTGGGTCAAAGATTTGACCTAAGAGAAGTATATGGAAGATTGGAATCTTCTCAACCTCTTTGGAAATCACTAAGTATGGAACCGAGCACACCTGAGACATCCGAGCAGGGTTTTACTTAGCCGGGCATGATATTTTGTCTACGGGGCAAGGTTATCTTCTAGAATTCTTCTTAAGTGCATATCCGAGCAGGGTTCGCCAATTAGTGTATAACCGAGCAAGGTTCACTAGTTAGTACATACCCGGGCAGGGATCACTTTGTCTAGCAAGTTTGTTCTTCTTAGCCGAGTAAGGTTTACTTCAGAGTAGGCTCTTGGCAAACCAAGCTCATGAAGCCAAGTGATTGGAAGATCGGGCAAGGTATTCATTAATAATACTAGTGGTCCGAGTAAGCTTGATGTGTAATGAATATCTCAAGTAACATCGGGCAAGGTTCTACTCAAGCAGGGTACAAGTGATACTGAGCACACTTTGCTAAATAAGTTATTTCCTAGCAATGAGTTGAAAGGGACCATTGAAGAACAAGATTGCTCGTAAGAGTTTGTCGGGCAAAGTCTATTAAAGTCAAGAAATTGAAGTCTACCCGGTGAGTATTTCACTTGGTGAAATACTCTTTAAGTGAAGTCTACCCGGAAACTATTCCCGGGCACACCTCTGTGTTACCATGTACTACAGGAAGGCAGAGCACACAGTCCACTCGGAAGAGTTAATACTGCTACAAGGCCTACCCGAAAGACGTGTTTTTACAGTTAGGATAGTTTTTGAATATCTTTTATCATTAGGGTTTCTAGAAAGAATGACAGTTGTCTTACGATGGCAGGCCTATAAATAGAATATTTTAGGGCACGCCTCCTACAGATTTTAGCCTTTACACTTTTCAGATAAGAAAGAATATTTCTTGAAAGTAACGGCCGTCCTAGAATCGTAAGGATATAACTTTCCCATCAAGAAACCCTAAATTGAATATCGTTTGTATGATTTATGTTATATAAATGGAAATCTTTTGAGTGAATCTTGTGTGTTAGTTACCTTTGATTTATTGTTCAGCAACCACGTCGTTTGTTATTGATTCCGCCTTTAACAAATGGTTTTCTTTCTAAATATAGCAACCTGTCATTAACTCTCTTGTCAACACATTATTGTGTGAGTTATGACTTGATTCATTTATGATCTACCTACAATTGGGGAGTTAATGACGGGCTGCACTCAATGTGTTGACAAGAGAGTTAATGACGGGTTGCTATATGTAGAAAGAAAACCGTTTGATAGAGGCAGAATCAATAACATACGATGTTGTTGCTGAACAATCAATCAAAGGTAACTAACACACAAGATTCACTCAAAATATTTCCATTCATATAATATAAATCATACAAACGATAATCGATTTAGGGTTTCTTGATGGGAAAGTTGTATCCGTACGATTCTAGGACAGCCGTCACACTCACGTATATTCTCTCTCAATTAATAAGTCTGTCTGTCTTAGGAGGCGTGCCCTAAATTATTCCTTTTATAGGCCTGACACCCCTTTTACAGCTGTCATTCCTTCTAGAAATCCTAAATAATAAAACATATTCAAATTACATATTCAAAACAATACTAAGTGTAAAACAAGACTTTCGGGTAGGCCTTGTAGCAGCATTAACTTTTTCGAGTAGACTGTGTTCTCTGCATTCCTTTAGTACTTGGTAACCTAGAGGTGTGCCCGGGAACAATTTCTGGGTAGGCTTTACTTGGAGTATTTTCCAAAGGAAAATACTTACCTAGCAGACTTAAATCCTCTTGATTATATCAGACTTTGACCGACATAATCTTACAAGCAACCTTGTTCTTCAATGGTCCCTTCAACTCATTGCTAGGAAATAGCTTATTCACAAAGTGTGCTCGGTAGCACTTTTTCCCTGCTTGAGTTCAACCCTGCCTGATGTTACTTAGAGATATTTCATTATACATCAAGCTTACTCAGACCACTAGTATTATTAATGAATACCTTGCCCGATCTTCTAATAACTTTGCTTCATGAGCTAGGTTAGCCAATAGCCTACTCTGAAGTAAACCTTACTCGGCTATGAAGAACAATCTTTCTAGACAAAGTGATCCCTGCCCGGGTATATACTAACTAGTGAACCTTGCTCGGATATACACTAATTGGTGAACTCTGCTCGGATATCCACTTAAGAAGAATTCTAGAAGATAACCTTGCCCGATAGGAAAAATATCATGCTCGGCTAAGTAGAACCCTGCTCGGATGTCTCAGGTGTGCCTAACTCCATACTTGGCGAATTTTGAGGAGGTTGAGAAGTTTCCAATCTTCCATATACTTCTCTTAGGTCAAATCTTTGACTAAACACTTTGAGTGCTGCCTCATGTTTCTCGGTCCATTCGAACTTCTTTTTTTCATAAGAATGTCGTAGAAATCTATCCACTTCTCGGAGGATCTGGAAATGAATCTGTTAAGAGTAGCTATTCTTCATGTCAGCCTTTGGACATCTTTAGCATTAGCAGGAGACTTCAAGTTGATGATGGCTTCTATCTGCTCGGGGCTTGCTTCTATCCCTCTTTTGATCAACATATATCCTAGAAACTTCCTGGCCTTAAAACCAAAATGGCATTTTGACGGGTTCGGTTTCATTTTATATTGGCATTTTGAAAGCTTCCTCCAGATCTCTGAGGTGATCCTCAGTTTTTTATAACTTCACCACCATGTCGTTTATGTAAACTTCCATAGTCTCGCCTAACTGATCCTTGAACATCATGTTGACTAGTCTTTGGTATGTTGCCCCTGCATTTCTTAGTCCAAACGGCATAGCAATATAACAGTATATGCCTGTAGGAGTCATGAAGGCTATATCCTCTTGATTAGATGGTTCGATTTGAATTTGTTGAAATCCAGAGGAAGCATCCATAAAGGTAAGCATTTCATGTCCTGCCGTTGCATCTACCATGGAGTCTATATGTGGTAATGGGAAAGGATCCTTAGGGAATGCCTTGTTTAAATCGGTAAAATCGACACACACTCTCCACCTTCTAGTCTTTTTCGAGACAACAACCACATTAGCCAACCATCGAGGATATTTAACCTCTCTGATCATACCGGCCTTAAGAAGTTTTCAACTTCTTCTTGTATGATCTTGTTCCTTTTAGGAGCGAATTTCCTTTGCTTCTGATAGATGAGTTTAACAGATAAATCAAGGCCTAACTTATGAGCAGTTATCTCCTTAGAAATACATGTCATGTCTGAATGTTTAAAGGCAAAGGTGGATTTTCTTCGCCCTACGAAGGATACTATATCCTTCTCGATCTTGTTGGGGATACCAGATCCTATGAACACCTTTATATCTGGATCATCGGGATCCAAGGATACTTCTTTAATGTCCTTCTCCCGAGCTTCCAGAATATCCCTAGGATGTTGCTGTGGTTGCTATGCTATAGTTTGCTTGGCTGTCGGCTTCATTGATGAAGAATAATAGTTCTTGGCCTCCACTTGATCACTGCCTATCCTTACTACTCCCCAAGGTGTAGGAAGTTTAATGCATTGGTGGTAAGTAGAAGCCACTGTCTTCATTCCATGTAACCAAGGCCTGCCTAAAATAACATTGCAACAAGAAAAGATATCAATAACACAAAACCTTTGATAAGAATTTAACCCTTCGATGTATATCGGGAGATTAATGTCCCCCAATGTTTTCTTGGTCTCTCCACTGAAACCAACTAGCACCGATGTCCTTGGGATGATCTCTAAGTCTGGTATGTTCATCTTCTGAAGAACATCATGTTGGATGATATTGACCGAGCTTCCACCGTCGACCAGGATCCTGAGTACATAATGGCTAGCAATAAATAAAGTGACAATCAAATCGTCATGGTGAGGATCTTGAATGTTTGATTTATCTTCTTCGTTGAAGAAGATTCTTTTGTCAGTGGTCAAGGTGGTGGATATAATCGGTCGGTCCCCGCTATCCAATTTGATCTCCTTGGCGAGCCTCTTAGCTGCAGAGAAGGAAGTGCCGCATATGTCTGATCCTCTGGAGATGAAGTTGATCATACGGGCATCAGGTGTGTCATGGAGAGGATCTTGGATGCTCGTCTTGTTTTCTTCATCAAAGAAGATCCTTCTATGTGTTGTTAAAGCAGTAGGAATAAGCGGTCTTCCCGCGTCATCCAACTCGGTCTCTTCGGCGAGCTTCCCTGTTGGAGAACAGGAAGTTCAAAATACGTCATAGTCTCTGGAGACGAAGTTGATCACATGCGCATCTGGTGGTGGTGGTGGAGTTCCTTTTGGTGGAAGATCTTCAGGATCCTGGATCTTGGATTTCTTCCTTCCCAAGAGCTCTTTAAAGTGGCCCTTGCTCAGGAGGTATCCAATTTCCCTCCTCAAGCCGATGCAATCATCCGTCATGTGGCCAAAATCTTCGTGGAAGGCGCACCACTTAGACTTGTCTCTGAAGGTGGTTGTCTTCTCGTTCTTTAGGGCCACCTTGCTTTTTACCATAGATCCTTCATGGCACAAATCAAGCTACGGGTATCTACGGAGAAGCAATGTTCTGAGATGCTAGGGTAATCTTCATCATCTCATTCTTCGACTGCTCGTACGTTTTGATTGTTGAACTTGGTGTACGCCTTCGATTTGTTGTTCATGTATGAGGATCCTTTATTCTTGTCAGGGGATTCTTGTTTTGTCTGAGCCCCCAATCATTCTTGGATCCTTTTTTCGTCTTCCATCCATATAAACCTTAGTGCTCTGTTCCTTATTTCATCTAGAGACCTGCAAGGAGTCATCACAAGATCATTATAAAAGGGGGAGTCCCTCTGATGTCCCATCTTGAATGCTTCAACAGCAGTATCCATGTCAAGATTGGGGATTTCCAGTGCTTCCCTGCCGAACCTTGTAACAAAATCCCTAAGGGATTCATCACTAGGCTGGATAACTCGGTATAAATCACTAGTTAACTTCTCAAATTTCCTACTACATGAAAATTGACTATTGAACAAGTTAACTAAATGTGAAAAAGAAGTAACTAAAAAGGGAGGAAGACTTAGCAGCCATTTTAATCTGATCCTGTCAGTGTGGATCCGAAGCCTTTGCACAGGCAGGCTTCCTTGAGTCTCTCAGGAATATGATTGATCTTCATCCTTTTTCTGTACTGAGCCACATGTTCCTCAGGATCAGTGGTCCCATCGTAAGTCTTCTTGTTGGGGGTCTGGAATCACTTCGGGATATCGGCATCACAGATAAGTGGAGCAAATCTGGATAATTTGTGGCTTCCCTTCTGTATATCGGGGATTGGACGTATCACCCCAGGAACACTAGATATCATATCCTTAAATTTTTGTAGTTTCTTGGCCATAGCTTGGTTGATACCTGCATCCTGCATGGAACCATGGTTAGCATCTAAGGATATAGGATCATACAAGTTACCTCTTTGCTGGGCTAAGGTCGGCATCTCGGATGAGTAGCTAATATAAGAAGAGTCTACTACAGGAGTTGGTCCTCCAGAGGTTATGGTCTGCATGGGGATTATATGTAATACTCCGTAACCGCAGCGGAAACGTAAACGGGATGCAACAGACACCTCTGATATCAACCACATTGTTTATAAAGAAAACTGAATACATTAATATACTTCAAATTACATTATCTCATATTTCATTACCGTCTAGGTGATACACACATCATACAATACGATACATAATTCTATTTATTATAATGTATTTTAACATCCCGCACGCAAATCTTACACACATCAAGCACTTAGCACGTAAGCAATCACTTCATCTTAATTGTACCTGAAAAGCATGTGAGAAAACGGGTCAACTACGAATAGTTGGTGAGTTTCACAATTCGAGTAAACCATGATAAATCATTATCAAAATATAATATTATCGATGTAATTATGCTGATCCCACAAGTGAAACCTCTGACTATCACACACAACCCCCGTGGCATATCCCCCACCCACGGACCTGCCCCAAACCGCTATGTCTAACATTACATAGCAAAATAAATAACAACAAAATTGACATGTGCAACTGGCTGGGAAACATCAGCAAATCCATGTCGGACCAGTTGGGTTTGTCAGACCAATAGTACTATCCACACTCTACCGGCTTTCAGTTAATCACTCGTGTTCCGGGGCCTTAGAATGTTAGCAACTCAGACAATTACCATCTTAGTACATTTCCGTACGATTCCCGTACAATAAAATATATATAAATCCACGCAAATCCATGCGTTCAGTATGTACTTAAACATTTCAGTAGTAACATGCTTCCGCCCCGGGAAAATATTTAAAAACAATTCAGAAAAAAGGGGCTCGTGAAACTCACCTTAGCACATGCAAGCAGGTACAACAGTCATTATTAGTTAACACGTCCAATCTGTAATATGATCCCTACGATCGTTATTATACAATTATAGTTTATATAATCTTTAACCGTATCAACCGGTACATCTGGGGACACTGTTAACCCAGTACTGTACCCATTCCGGAGGCAATGTTAACCCAGAAACACTTCTAGTGACATCTGGGGACACTGTTAACCTAGTACTGTACCCATTCCGGGGGCAATGTTAACCCAGAAACACTTCTAGGGACATCTGGGGACACTGTTAACCCAGTACTGTACCTATTCTGGGGGCAATGTTAACCCAGAAACACTTCTCCGGACTCAGATTGTGATATCGTTTAGAGTTCACTAGTCAAAATTACTATAGTCGTTTTTCCCGTTTTGCGTGCCTAGCACGGTTATCCGTTTTTACGTTTCAAAAATGAGTTTGGGCACATACGACCCGAAAATAGTTGTTGACTGATAATTTAATTAAAGTTGTGAAATTAGAGCTCGGTTTAGACGCCCCGTTTGGCCGCGGGACCCGTTTCCGTCTTTAGCGCATCGGAAACTGTTAAATCGGGTAAAATTACTCAAATCATCCGAATTATTTTCGGATGATTCATTTTTACTTGTTTAACTCAATTAAATGAAAATAGTTCATTTTTAGGGTTTTAATACACCAGTCAGCTCGTCTACCCGAACTTTGCTGGTTTACGCGTTTTATATTATAAAAGTTCATTTTTATTCCAAATAAATATCCGTTCATCCTCGGATCTTGAGATTTTGCACAAATAACATTTTGACAGTGGGGAAATTTATTAAAATATTTCCAGAATTAATTTTTATATTTAAAATTTATTTATCTGTTTTTAAACACCATTTAAACACTAAATATGTCGTAAATACCAAACGAACTTAGAAAAATCCCAAATTTTTCCTGGATGTCCCCTGCCATCCACATAATCCCCTGTAATTTTTCCAGAACCAAAATCTCTTTTTACATGCCATTTTCACTAAAACCGAGCTAGAAAATCCTAGAACTCGTTTAACCGAAAAGCCTACTTAGACTTCTCCAACTGACCTAAAATTTTTTGTGTGACTTTTACATGATATAAAAAGCTTATCTGAAGTTTTCCAGAATTTTCCATGATATTTAACTATTTTTCACCATTTTTAGCCAAAACCGAGCATTAAATTCACCAAATATTCATCCTTTGCCCAAAAATTACCAAAAATTCACAGAACTCATATTTTCATGTGTAGATCATCCTTGTAAAATATCATGACCTAACTCTAAACCTACCACAATCTGTCCAAAAATCCAATACCGAACATAAACCGAATATACCTTTCGATCTCCGCCACTACAAGCTACAAACTCGTTTTTCCGCCTTATCTACCACTAAATACAGAACCTAAAACCAACATACCACAATACCAATCAAGTTACACTCACAATCAAGCCTCTTACACTATAGTTTCGGTTGTTGTTTCAAAACTAAAGTTTAAACCGTAAAAATTCGTTTTTGGTTCGTTTAACTCCTTTCTTGGACCAAGATCCCTTTTATAACCCGTATACATCACTTGATCATGCAAGAATCAGTTTTCATCTTTGAAACCTCATTTTCTTGCAAATGAACTCAAAATATGGAACTAAAACCAAGATTTAGCCATCACAATATGCATTTACCTGAGTTTTCTTGCTAAAAATCTGAGTTTTTAAGTGAGAATGTGGAGAGAATTGATGGAAGTTGGAATGCTTGTTCACAAAAAAGAAAAACAAGGGCAAGGGGTTATCCCCTGCCGCTGCCGATCGGACAAGGTAAAGGGGAGGTGGGGTGGGACCCACCTTTCCATTCTTAGCCACACAATTAGATTTTGGCAATCTGGATAACGTTTTGGATAATCTGGTTCAGTTCGTTTTTCGGTTAAATGTTTAATCTAACTTAAAACGAGGCTAAAATGGTCGTTTTCGGCTTAAAAAAAGAAATTTATTTAAAACCGATTTAAAAACTTTAGAAACTTAAACCATGACATTTATTATCTTAAAACATCATATTATTAATAATTGCGCATCCTTTTCGGCTTGATCGATCGTCTCTTGCTTGGTTTGGTATTAAAAGTTTCGTTTAACGTACCGACGTACCATTAAATCGAAATTCTTTTTCTGTGCCGTACTTTACTTATCCCGAAGCATTAATGCTTCATAAAATCACTAAATATTATAGATATTGTCTATAATTGAACCCTCGATTCGTTCGGGTTTCAATAACTATCGATCGATTTATCGCATATTCAATACGATGAATTATATATTCACGTACAATCAATACAGTGAACCATATATTCTCGTATATTTACTATGGTAATTCATGTACCCGACATTAAATATAACGTAACTATTGTCTTCCGGTTAGGGTATACCTGGTTTAGTCGGAATCGTTACATTATATCTCCTTCATGGACTTTGGAAGATCGTTGATGTTGAACTCCTGAGGATCCTTGATTCTGAAAGAAGGATCCTTGAGGTTGGGAATTATAGGATCGTTGGTGATATAACCCAGAGGATCTTGGTGGGAGGATGGATGATCCTTGTTGGAAGTATGAGGATCCTTGAGTTTGCTAACCCTGGACCCTTGTTGAAGGATAGATGATCCTGGCTGAAACAATGAGGATCCTTGAGTCTGTTGACCCATGGACCCCTGTTGAAGGATAGATGATCCTGGCTGAAACAACGAGGATCCTTGAGTCTGTTGACCCATGGACCCCTGTTGAAAGATAGATGATCCTTGCGTGAACTAAGCCATGGATCCTGGACTGGTGAAATCCAACATCCTAGGCATTAGCGGAGTGTGATCCTCCGTTGGCCTCTTAGTCTTCTTGAGATATTCAATCTCACGAAGGATCCTCTAGTTGGTCTTGTTCTGCTGCTCCATGTATACTTTAACTTGCGAAAACATAGATGAAACATCACTGTTAGTATTAACCACTGGCGCAGCATCATCGGTTTTCAAGCTCTGGAAGACTGGTAGTTGCGTCTTGCTTCGAGCAGCAGCAGCCCTTGGTTCTCCCGTGATTGGCGGAGGCATTGGTGGCAAAGTCCTTGACGAGAGAGGAACCGATGACGGCATGGCTGATGAAGCAGAGGTTGATTGAGAGGCCATTGATAATGATACGGGTATGAAAAAAAATTGAAAGTTGATAAGAATGATATGGATTATAGCACCAATTGCCCCACGGTGGGCGCCAAATTGTTTTGGATAAAAATCTGCTAAGGATAATGTATCCAAATCCGTGAAAATGAGGTATAGTGCTTTGCTAATAACAACGATTGTGTTAGGGCTGATATTTTCTCTGCTGAGGATATGTTATCTTTGAAGATGTGACTGGATCTGTTATCCTCCCGAAGAGTTCCAGAACCATGTCGAAGATCAAGGATCCTCAGAGGTTAATATAATTAACAATTGTTTCACATTTGTAGGTTATTGTTCAACAGAAGTAACGGCTGTATGACTTGGTCCACCTTAAATATCGCTACTGGAAGCTATCAACACGTGGTCAATGAACGTTGGAAGGGTAGTGGAATAGTGGCGGATAGTTAGGAATGTTAGTTACATGTATTTTCTTTATATACATCGAGATATGATCGATTAGATATGCTCACTTGTACTCTCACACACTTAGAGCAGAAATCACAATTCTCTCTACATGTTAGCAATTATTGTAACATCGATCTAATCTCCACAACCATTGTAACCCTTTTTTGTTATTAATAAATTGGTGATCGACGAGTTGTCATCACCCGGGGTTTTTTTCTTTTGGTCTGAACAATATCAAAGGGTTTTTCCTCGCAACAAATCTCAGTGTTCACTCCATTTTTATTCATATAATCGTTGTTATTAGCATAGCACTATACCTCACTTTTACGGATTTGGACACATTATCCTTAGCTGATTTTTATCCAAAATAATTTGGGGCCCACGATGGGGAAATTGGTGCTATAATCCATATTACTCATATCAATTTTTCGATTTTTTCATACCCATATTACTATCAATGGCCTCTCAATCAACCTCTGCTTCGTCAACCATGCCATCATCGGTTCCTTTCTCATCAAGGACTTTGCCACCGATGCCTCCGCCAATCACGGGAGCACAGCAGCCTGCTGCTGTAGGAAGCAAGACGCAATTAACAGTCTTCCAGAGCTCGAAAACCGCTGCTGTTGCGCCGGTGGTTAATACTAACAGTGATGTTTCATCTATGTTTTCGCAGGTTAAAGCATATATGGAGCAACATAACAAGACCAACCAGAGGATCCTTCTTGAGATAGACGATCTCAAGAAGACTAAGAGGCCAGCGGAGGATCACACTCCTCTAATGCCCAGTATGCTGGATTTCACCAGTCCAGGATCCATGGCTCAGTTCTCGCAAGGATCATCAATCCTTCAGCAAGGGTCCATGGGTCCACAGGCTTAGGGATCCTCACTGTTTCATCCAGGATCACCTATCCTTCAACAGGGGTCCATGGGTCCACGGGCTCAAGGATCCTCACTGTTTCAATCAGGATCATCTATCTTTCAATAGAGGTCCATGGGTCAACAGACTCAAGGATTCTCGTTGGTTCAGCCAGAATCATCTATCCTTCAACAAGGGTCCCTGGGTCAACAAACTCAAGGATCCTCACATTTCCAACAGGAATCACCCATCCTTCAACCAGGATCCTCTGGGCTATATCTTCAAGGATCCTATAGTTCCCAACTTCCAAGATCCTTCTTTCAGAATTAAGGATCCTCAGGAGTTCATCATCAACGATCCTCCGAAGTTCATGAAGGAGATTTCATTCCATGCAGACTATCGCGTCGGGTCATCCAACTCCTATCGCAGACTCTTATTATCCCAGATACTCATCCTAGATGCCAACCTTCGCCCAGCAAAGAGGTAACTTATATGATCCTATATCCTTAGATGCTAACCATGGTTCCATGTAGGATGCAGGTATCAACCAAGCTATGGCCAAGAAACTACAAAAATTTAAGGATATGATATCCAGTGTTCCCGGTGTGATATGACCGATCCCCAAGATACCTGAGGGAAGCCACAAGTTTTCCAGATTTGCTCCACCTATCTGTGATGCTGAAATCCCGAAGCGATTCCAAACCCCCAACATGAAGGCTTACGATAGGACCACAGATCCTGAGGAGCACGTTGCACAATACAGAGAGCGGATGGAGATCAATCCTATTCCTGAAAGGCTCAATGAGGCTTGTTTATGCAAGGGTTTCGGACCCACACTGACAGGATCTGCATTAAAATGGCTGCTAAGTCTTCCTCCCTTTTCAATTACTTCTTTTTCACACTTAGTTAACTTATTCAACAGTCAATTTTCCTGTAGCAGAAAATTTAAAAAGTTAACTAGTGATCTATGCCGAGTTATCCAACCTAGTGATGAATCCCTTAGGGATTTTTCTACGATGTTCGGAAGGGAAGCTCTAGAAATCCCAAATTTGACATGGCTACTGCTGTTGAAGCCTTCAAGATGGGACTTCAGAGGGTCTCCCCCTTTTATGATGATCTTGTGATGACTCCTTACAGGTCTCTAGATGTTGTAAGGAACAGGGCAATAAGATTTATACGGCTGGAAGTTGACAAAAGGATCCAAGAAAGATTGGGGGCTCAAACAAAACAGGAATCCGTTGAACAGAATAAAGGATCCTCGTATAGGAACAATAACTTAAAGCCGTACAACAAGTTCAATAATCAAAACGTACGAGCAGTCGAAGAAGGAGATGATGATGAAGACTATCCCTGCATCTCAGAGTATTGTTTCTCCGTAGATACCCATGGCTTGATTTGTGCAATGAAGGATCTAGGAGAGAAAGCATAGTGGTCCCGAAAGAACGAGAAGACTACCACCTTCAAGGACAAGTCTAAGTGGTGTTCCTTCCACGAAGATTTTGGCCACATGACAGACGAGTGCATTGGCTTATGGAGGGAAATTGGATACCTCCTGAGCGAGGGTCACTTTAAAGAGCTCTTGGGAAGGAAGACATCCAAGATCCGGGATCCTAAAGATCTGCCGCAAAAGGCAACTCCACCGCCACCAGACGCTCACATGATCAATTTTGTCTCCAGAGAATATGACATATTTCAGACTTCTTATCCTAAAGAAGAAAAAACCGCAGAAGAATTCAAGTAGGACGATGAAAGAAGACCGCTCATCCCCACTACTTGAATAACTGATGAGAGAATTTTCTTCGATTCGAGTATCCAGGATCCTCACCAGGATGAACTGGATGTGCGAATGGTCAACTTCATCTCTGGAGGTTCAGACATATGTGGGGCTTCTTTCTCCGGACATATGTGGGACTTCTATCTCCGCAGCAAAAAGGCTCGCCAAAGAGATCAAGTTGGATAACGGAGACCGACCAATAGTATCCACCACCTTAATGACATGCAAAAGGATCTTCTTCGATGAGGAAGATAAACTACGAATCCAGGATCCTCACCATGACGGTTTGATCATTACTTTATTTATCGCTAACCATTATGTACGCGGGATCCTAGTTGACGGTGGGAGCTCGGTCAACATCATCCAGCATGATGTCCTAAAAAAGATGAACATACCGGATTCAGAGATCATCCCTAGAACATCAGTGCTAGTAGGTTTCAGTGGAGAAACCAAGAAGACATCAACCTCCCAATTTATATTGAAGGGTTAAATTCATATCAAAATTTTTGTGTTATTGATAACCTTTCTTGTTCCAATTTTATTCTAGGTATGCCCCGGCTGCATGGAATGAAGGAGGTGGCCTCAACTTATCACCAATGCATCAAACTACCTACTCCATAGGGAGTTGTGAAGATAATTGGTGATCAGGCGGAGGCCAAGAACTATTATTCTTCATCAATGAAGCCAACAGCCAAACAAACTATAGCATAGCAACCACAAGAACATCCTAGGTACGTATCGGAAGCTCGGGAAAAAGACATTAAAGAAGTATCCTTGGACCCCGAGGATCCAGATGTAAAGGTGTTCCTAGGATCCAGTATCCCCAGCAAGATCGAAGAGGATTTGGTATTCTTCTTAGGGTGAAGAAAATCTACCTTTGCTTTTAAACATTCAGACATGACAGGTATTTCAAAGGAGGTAATCACACATAAATTAGGCCTTGATTTATCTGTTAAACCCGTCCATCAGAAGCGAAGAAATATCGCTCCTAAAAGGAACAAGATCATACAAGAAGAAGTTGAAAAACTTCTTAAGGCCGGTATGATTAGAGAGGTTCAATATCCTCGATGGTTGGCTAATGTGGTTGTTGTTTCTAAAAAGAATGGAAAGTGGAAGGTGTGTGTCGATTTTACCGATTTAAACAAGGCATGCCCCAAGGATCATTTCCCATTACCACATATAGAATCCATGGTGGATGCAATGACAGGACATGAAATGCTTACCTTTATGGATGCTTCCTCTAGATTTCAACAAATTCAGATGGCACAATCTGATCAAGAGGATACAACCTTCATGACTCCTACCGGCATATACTGTTATATTGTTATGCCGTTTGGACTAAGAAATGCAGGGGCAACGTACCAAAGACTAGTCAACATGATGTTCAAGGATCTGTTGGGCAAGACTATGGAAGTATATATTGATGATATGGTGGTAAAGTCGAAGAAAGCTGAGGATCACCTTAGAGACCTCGAAGAAGCATTCAATATCCTCGACCAATATAACATGAAACTGAAAGGCTGGAAAGTTTCTAGGATATATGGTGACCAAAAGAGGGATAGAAGCGAGCCCCGAGCAGATAGAAGCCATCATCAACTTGAAGTCTCCTGCAAATGCTAAAGATGTCCAAAGGCTCACGGGAAGAATAACCGCTCTCAATAGGTTCATCTCAAGATCCTCTGAGAAATGCAAATATTTCTACGACATTCTTAGAAAGAATAAGAAGTTTGAGTAGACGGAAAAGCATGAGGCTGCGCTCAAAGCCTTGAAGGATTACTTATCCACAGCTCCAGCTCTGATAAAGCCTGTGGATGGGGAATCCTTATATCTGTACCTAGTTGTTTTAGAAAATGCTGTAAGTACTGTCCTTGTGAAGGATCATAAAGGTGAATAACATCCCGTTTATTATGTAAGTAAAAGTCTTCTAGATGCGGAATCCAGGTATTCTCATTTAGAAAAATTAATTATGGCTTCTACTAAATTGAGACATTACTTTGAAACTCATACTATTGTTTTGAGAACAAATTATCCTCTTAAGAATGTCCTTAGAAAGCCAGAGTTGTCAGGTAGAATAGCCAAGTGGGCTGTGAAGCTGAGTGGATTTGATATTCAATACGAGCCAAGAACAACCATCAAGTCACAAGCACTCGCGGACTTTGTGGCTGATTTCAGTAGTGACTTGCAGAAAGAAGCCGACTTGGAGGTCCAATAACTAGAAGAGACTAAGGATCCTTGGATACTCTTCACTGATGGCGCTTCCAATGTAAGAGGAACAGGATTGGGGATCCTACTGAAATCGCCACAGGAGGACATATTACCCCAGTCTATAGCCTGTGAGTTCTAAGAAACGAACAACGAGGCATAATATGAGGCTATGACCGCAGGTTTGCAATTAGCTAAGTCCATGAGGATCAGGTATCTTCAAGTATATATAGATTCATTATTGATTGCTAACCACTTTAATGGCTCATATGCTGTTAAAGGAGAAAAACTAAACAGATATCTAGATGTTGTGAAAGAATTAGCAAAATCCTTCGAATTGTTTAGCATTGTACAGGTACCAAGGGAAGAAAATGTCGGGGCAGATGCTCTAGCAAATTTAGGCTCATCTCTGAAAATTCCAGAAGACACGAAGATCCCAATCATTCATGTTCTCTCACCAGCAATAGGAGAACAAGATGTGGGGGAGATAACGAATGACAAAGAAATTGTACTTTGGGATCCATTATCCTCGAATAATCAAGAATCATGGATCCTCCCGATCAAGAAGTACATTCAAACAGGAGAGATTCCAACCACTGAGAATCCCAAATACTTCAAACTCAAGGTATCACAATACAATTTAATAGATGATATGCTATGTTAGGGCCCAAATTTTATAGTCGGATCTATGCTCAGGATCCCGAATATGTTCAGGATTCTCGAATAAGTTTAATATCCTGAGTATTAAAGCGAATAAATAGATATTTCACTCTTGGCGTTGATTTATAATTGCAGATATTAATTGTTGATTTAGTCCATACGAAATACACGGTTGGTGGTTAAAGAAAACCCGTCGAATGAGCTATAACCGTTAGGAGTAAAGGCCAAGTAATGGTTAACGGTCAAATATTGATTGTATGCTGAAATCTCGCACTTATAGTTAATATTAGCACGTGGGAGAACTCTATTATTGTCAGAAATCATTTCTATGTTTAAGGATCCCGGATTTACTGACAGGTTTTCAATATTCGGTATTCCTGATAATTACTAACTGTTGTATTATCCTCTAATATTTGAGGATATTTTGCAGATGGGACTACGTTTGACGAGTGACTCCCTAAAGAATCAGTCAAAGACGTGAGGTGTAACGGTTAAGAGACAAAGTCCAACATATAACTTCGCATATAAAGCCATTAAACCACGTGATCAAAGAAAGAAACGTTTATATTAAAGACAAGAGCGGATTCTTAGGAAACCTAATTATGACATTTATTATTCATAAAGTCATTGAGCTATTATTATGTATAAATAGGCTGCTATGATCAGTTAGAAGAAACACAGGTATAACACACACCTCACACTCATAGCTATAGAAACTCATTGTAACATTTAGTATTCCCTCGGAAATTATTTGTGACAATGGTTCCCAGTTTATCGCGAAAAGAACCGCTACTCTTGTGTTCTCAGGATCGAGGCCGTCTCCCTAGGATCCCATCATGGTGTCCAACAACGACCTTTTGTCTATGTATAGACGGTTACAGGAACAGATGGAACGCCAGAACAAGAACAACAAGATGGTCGTGAGGGAACTGGAAGATATCAGGAAAGCCAAGAAGCCGGCGACAGAATTCACACCACTAATCCCGAGATCTATGGATTTCACTCCTTCAGGATCTTCAAGATTGGTGCGTCCGGAGTCGACCATGGAATACAACCCTGGATCCTCATCTTTCCAACACTCAGGGTCTGCGGGATTGCACTCATCTGTGTCCCAAGGATACTTGCACGCATCCTCTGCTGGGCCGTTTCAACATGCGGGATCCTTAGGATTGTTTCAACAGTCTGGATCCTCAGGATTGTTTTAACAGTCCGGATCCTCAAGAGTGTTTCAACAGTCCGGATCCTCAGGAGTGTTCCATCAGATGGGCTCCTCAAGTCCTTATCAGCAGGCGACTCAGCAGTTCGTAGGATTCTCTGAGGTGCACCAGGGAGACTTTATCCCGATGCAGGCCAACACCTCTACCTCTCCATTTGCTACTCCAGGAAATACTATGTTTGGGAATGCAAGCTACAACACCCAGACTGTTCCTCAGAATATCAATTGGGGTAACACTTTTAATTCAATTCCCTTTAGTGCTAATCAAGGATTTTTGCAGGATGCATGCATAAGTTCAAGTTTAGCCCGGGAGTTACAGAAACCTAAGGACATGATATCAAATGTTCCTGGTGTAATCCGCCCCATAGCTGAAGTTCCCACTGATAGTCACAGAATATCCCGATTTGGGCCGACAGTTGGTGACGTACAGATCCCAAAACAGTTCAAACCCCAAATATGAAACTGTATGATGGTTCAACGGATCCTGAGGAACACGTTGCACAGTATAGAGAGCGTATGGAGATCAACCCAATCCCTATGGAAATCAAGGAAGCATGTCTTTGCAAGGGATTTGGGTCTACCTTGACCAGAACAGCCATGAAATGGCTAATGAGTATTCCTCGTAACACCATCGCTTCCTTTTCTCATTTAGTTAACTTGTTCAATAACTAGTTTTCTTGCTGTAGAACGTTTGAGAAGATGACAGGTGATCTATATAGGGTTACCCAGAATCCTGGGAATCCTTGAGAGATTTTATTACCAGGTTTTGCAATGAATCACTGGAAATTCAAAATCTAAACCCTGCTTCTGCAGTGGAAGCCCTTAAGTTGGGGTTAGAGAAGGACTCCTCTTTCTATGATGATCTTGTTATGACTACATGCAGGTCGTTGGATGAAGCAAGAAGCAGAGCTCTGAGGTTTATCAGGCTAGAAGATGATAAGAAAAACTTTAAAAAGATCGATATCTCAAAATATGATCAGACGAACAGGAAAGCCGAATCCCCAGGAAAATCATATCGATCAAAACCTTACTATAAGCCTGATAACCACAGGATTAATGCAGTAGATGATAGAGATGATGAAGAATATCCTAAGATCTCTGAATATTGTTTTTCTGTTGATATTGGTGGATTAATGTGTGCCATGCAGGATTTAGGTGAGAAAGCCAGGTGGCCAAAGAAGATGGAGAAACAAGGAGCCCGGAAAGACAAATTGAAATGGTGTGCCTTACACAAAGATTTTGGGCACTTGACTGAGGATTGCATTGCACTCAGAATGGAGATTAGTTATCTTCTCAGCAAGGGCCACTTGAAAGAGTTAATTGGCCGAAAGAAGGGAAAAGAGCAAAATCCTGAAAAGGTTCCTGAAAAGGTGACTCCTCCACTAGCAGATGCAAAAACAATCCTGTTCATATCCGGAGGATCTGACATCTGTGGAACCTCTTATTCTGCTGCAAAAAGAAATGCTAATTAAAGAAAGTTATTTTGAAATAAACTATGTAAGGCAAATAGTACTAAATAAAAAAAAGGTGCAATAACGCCCTCTTGTTTTATCAAGAGGGAAGCTATTGCTCCTTTTTTAGTTCAAAAACTCCTATACAATCAGACCAAAGTCTTATCCATTTGTATACATACATACATACACGGACAAAATACGTGAGAAACTAGTATTATAGGATCGGTTTTTAATAAAACAATCTTTATAAGCTATTAATATTATTATTATACTTGCCAAATGGTTTAAAACCAAATAAACAAGAAAATCCCAAAAAGACTAACAAAGACATCCATTCTCACTCAAGCAAAGACCATATCCTTTGATGAAAGCGATAGAGTCAATATTCGGGATCCTCACCGTGATAGTTTGGTAATAACATTATATGTGGCTAACCATTATGTGAGCAGGATCCTCATACATGGTGGAAGCTCTGTCAACATTATTCAACTTGATGTGCTGAAAAAGATTAATATTCATGAGGATGAGATTATCCCCAGCTCCTAAGTATTGGTTGGATTCAATGGAGAGACTAAGAACACTATTGGGGATATCAAGCTCCAAGTATATGTTGAAGGGGTAAAAAAAATACAAAAATTTTGTGTTATTGACTATTTGTCTTGTTGCAATATTATATTAGGCAGACCCTGGATACTTATCACCAATGTGTGAAACTCAAGTCCGTGGGGAGTTATCAAAATCATCAGTGATTAACAAGATGCAAAGAATTGCTACACCTCTTCTATGAAGTGTACTGCCAAATCCCATCCGGCGTGGCAATTACCGAAGCCGGCACGAGACGTAATAGAGGCCTAGGCATTAACAGACTTTGTGGCTGATTTCACCAGTGAACTCAAAGAAGAGACAGACTTGGAAGTCCAACAACTTGAAGAAACCAAAGATAAGTGGACTCTATACACTGATGGTGCTTCAAATGTTAGAGGAACAGGTCTCGGGATCCTGCTGAAATCGCCACATAGGGACATTATACCTCAATCCATATCCTGCGGATTTCAAGCCACAAATAATGAGGCGGAATATTAAGCTTTGATAGTAGGATTACAAATGGAAATCGACATGAAAATCAGGTTTATTCAAGTATATGTTAATTCATTATTATTAACTAATCATTTTAATGGTTCATATACTATTAGAGGAGAAAAACTAATGAAATATCTAGAGCTAGTAAAAAAACTAGCAAACTGTTTCGAAATGATTGATATTTCACAGGTACCTAGAGAAGAGAATGTTGAAGCAGACACCCTAGCATATTTATCTTCATCCTTCAAGATGCCGGAAGGTGTCATGATTCCTATCATACATATCCTGAGCCCAGCAATAGGAGAGCAAGGTGTTAATGAAATATCAAACGATGATAAATATATGGGAGTCAAGAATCCTGAGGATAATGAAAATTCTTGGATTATCCCGATCAGGAGATATATTCAGGATGGAGTTATTCCCAAGGATGAAAACCCTAGAGCTTTTCGCACAAAGGTAGTGCCATATACTATAATGAATAATATATTATACAGAAAATCTCTTGCAAGACCATATCTTAGGTGCTTGGAGAAGGCAGAAGCTTGAGAAGGTCTTCAGGATATCCATGAAGGAGACTATGGGAAACACACTGGAGGCTGAGCACTATTCTCCAAAATCCTGAGAACAGGGTACTTTTGGCCAACGATGAAGAGGGATGCTATGAATTATTCTCAGAAATGTGATGCATGCCAAAGACATAGCAACATATTGCACCAGCCAGCTAAACCCTTGTATCCTGTTATATCCCCTTGGCCTTTCATGAAGTGGGGAATGGATATTGTTGGAAAGCTACCCAGGGCCCCAGGAGGAAAAGTCTTTATGCTGGCAATGACTGATTATTTCTCGAAGTGGATTGAAGCGGAAGCCTTTTTTCAAGTCAGAGAGAAAGAGGTTATCTCATTCATCAAGCGCAATATCCTGACAAGATTTGGAATTCCAGCAGAGATAGTATGTGACAATGGTTTACAATTCATTGACAAGAGAACAACTAACTTCTGTATCAGTTGGGGAATCAAGATGATCACTGTCCATCCTCAGGCTAATGGACAGGCCGAATCAAGCAACAAGATCATTATCAATAACTTGAAGAAAAAGTTGGGGTCTAAAAAAGGAAAGTGAGCCGAAGAACAACCTTTTGTTCTTTGGGCAGATAGGACCACTTCAAGGAATGCTACTGGTCAGCCTTGTCGCCAACTTGTTTAGGCCTTGTCGCCAGTTTATTTAGGCCTTGTCACAAATTTATTTAGGCCTTGTCGCCAGAATTTATGAAATTATTTTCAGGATAATGTTAATATTGCAGATCTATCAGTATATCCCTATAATTGGAGGAAAATTCTGAAAAGTAATCTTATTACAAGGATGAAATGGCATATACATTATCAGAGTTAGTTTCTATATGATTCTGGTATGATTTCATATTTGTAAATATTTTATAAGATGAATTTTATGACTTGGTATTGATTTATTGAATTAAACTTAAACTGTTATTAAAGAATTCCATTCCTAATAAACTCAATTTTTTCTCTAAAGATTTAATAAACAAGGATTTCGAAGGACTGGTCTATTCTCGTAATGATGTCAACTTTAGTTGGTGCTAAATCATAAAATTTTGGTACTACATGGAAAACAGTTTATCATTAGAAAATTTAACTGCTGATATTGATAAAAAGCAGCTGTCAAAATTTGGGGACAATTGTTAGGGCCCAAATTTTGTAGTCGGATCTATGCTCAGGATCCCGAATATGTTCAGGATTCTCGAATAGGTTTAATATCATGAGTATTAATGCTAATAAATAGATATTTCTCTCTTGGCTTTGATTTATAAATGCAGATATTAATTGTTGATTTAGTCAATGCGAAATACACGGTTTGTGGTTGAAGAAAACACGTCGAATGAGCTATAACCGTTAGGAGTAAAGGCCAAGTAATGGTTAACGGTCAAATATTGATTGTATGCTGAAATCTCGCACTTATAGTTAATATTAGCACGTGGGAGAACTCTATTATTGTCAGGAATCATTTCTATGTATAAGGATCCCAGATTTACTGACAGGTTTTCAATATTCGGTATTCCTGATAATTACTAACTGTTGTATTATCCTCGAATATTTGAGGATATTTTGCAGATGGGACTACGTTTGACGAGCGACTCCATAAAGAATTGGTCAAAGACGTGAGGTGTAATGGTTAAGACACCAAGTCCAACATATAACTTCGCATTTAAAGCCATTAAACCACGTGATCAAAGCATGAAACGCTTATATTGAAGACAAGGGCGGATTCTTAGGAAACTTAATTATGACATTTTTATTCATAAAGTCAATGAGTTACTATTATGTATAAATAGGCTACTATGATCAGTTAGAAAAACACATTTATGACACACACCTCACACTCATAGCTATATAAAATCATTGTAACACTTATCATATTATCGATTATCAGCCCCACCACTTGTAACCGATTTTTTTTGTTATTAATAAAAGAGACGCTGATAGTTTTCACCGTCCGGGGGTTTTTTGTGCCAGAGATCCTCACGATCAAGGGCTTTTTCCCTCGAAATCAAATCATTGTGTTCACCCTATTTTCGTTCAAGCACTGTACCTCACGTACTAATTTGATCAAAAGTTACTTTGTTAATTTTTGACCGAAACATGCTATACAGGAAATCTCTTGCAGGTCCATACTTGAGGAGCATCGAGGATCCTAAAATCCAAGAGGTGCTTAAAGATTTTCACGAAGGTGATTGTGGTAATCACACTGGAGGTGGAGCCCTGTTTTTTAGGATTCTAAGAACAGGATACTTCTGCCAACAATGAAGAGAGATGCAATGGAATATTCAAAGAAATGTGATGCTTGTCAAAGACATGCAAACATCCTTCACTAGCCATCAGAACCTATGTATCAGATATCCTCTTCATGGCCTTTCATGAAATGGGGTATGGATATTGTAGGCAAACTACCTAAGGCACCAGGAGGAAAAGTATTCTTGCTTGCAATGACGGATTACTTTTCAAAATGGATAGAAGCAGAAGCTTTTGTTCAAGTACGCGAAAAAGAGGTGATATATTTTATTAAAAGAAATATTATTACTAGATTTGGTATTCCCTCGGAAATTATTTGTGACAATGGTTCTCAATTTATCACGAAAAGAACCACTAACTTTTGTGACAGCTGGGGCATCAAGATGATTACCTCTACTCCAGGGCATCCTCAAGCTAATGGTAAAGCGGAGTCTAGCAACAAAATCATCGTCAACAATCTATAGGAGAAGCTGGGATCCAAGAAGGGAAAGTGGGCCGAAGAGCTACCTTATGTTCTTTGGGCCGACAGAACAACACCCAAGAATGCAACAGGCCAGACACCCTTCTAATTGGTGTTTGGTTCAGAAGCAGTAATTCCCACAGAGATGGTGATTCCTACAGCAAGAACGAGCATCCGTGATCCTGAAGCCAATGAAGAAATCCTTCTTAAAGACTTGGATACTGTTGAAGAACTTAGAGACCTGGCGAAGATCAGAATGGCAGCTTATCAACAAAGGGTAGCTGGGGCATACAACAAAAATATAAGTATCAGAAGATTTCAATAAAGAGATTTAGTTTTGAGGAAAGCCTTCCAAAATTCAACCAATCCGCTAATGGAAAGTTAGCACCCAAATGGGAAGGTCCTTATCAGATCGAGTCGGAGGCAGGAAAAGGGGCATATCATTTGCTCACGATGGAAGGGAATAGGTTACCAAGAGCATGGAATGCTATCCACCTCAAGAAGTATTTTTTCTGATCAGGATCTAGTATCCTGTGAGGATATGTTATCCTTAAAGAATCAAGGATCCCCAAAATTGGTAAAATCTATCCCATCCTTTATCCTTTTCAGTTTCTTAATTTTCAATTTATGGATAATATATTCTTAACGATTTGTTTCTTCCAAGTTTTAAGTATCAATGCAGGATATTAATAAGATGAATAATAACCAAGAGATTGATCACCTCTCCTTTACATTCAAGGTAATATACTATTTCCCTTGGCCTAGCCAACGATTGGATATGATCCCCGATGGTCATATCCCCTAAGGTTTAAAGGTTTTCACCTTTCTTATAAAATAGAGTTTCTACACTCTCGCCTAGAGTGCATGCTATCCAACGTATAGTCCGGGGCAGCGGGACCAATACACGCTTAGTGGCTGACAATTTTGTTGTCTTCGGCTATATGGAGGATCCTACGATTTATGGTAGACTTACCATACAACCGGTTTATAACGTTTTCGCGTTATCTTACGTTTGGGCTAAATACCGGTTTGGGCGAGTCCCCAGTTAACATCCGTATTTGGGCTTGTCCCCACTTTTGGGCTTGTCCCCAGTTTTGGACTTGTCCCCAGTAATGGGCTTGTCCCCAGTTCACGGGCTTGTCCACAGTACACGGGCTTGTCCCCAGTTGCACGGGCTTGTCCCCAGCTTATTATTTGGGCTTGTCCCCAACTTAATGGGTTTAGTCCCCAGTTAACATTATACGTTGTTTGCAACAGACTTTCAAAGTTCATCACGAAGACAAAGTTCTATGGATCCAAAATCCTAAGGTTATTTCTTCAAGGATCATTGAAGGTTCAATACTTATGGTAACTCAGGTCTACCTAGACCTTTCTGGTATGGTCTCTATTATTGAATTTATATTGTCTTAGTTGCAATAATTTTAAACGTTTTAATTTAAAGGGTTATCCCTTTAAGGATATTCTATTATAAAAACTTTTGTCAATTTTTAAGGATACTTTTTCCTATAGTTTGTTCTTTAAGAATATCTATCCTAAATATTTTATCATAAGGATCTTTTATCCTAAAATCTTTTACTCAAGATTATTTCTCAAAACTTTCAATAGAACTAAAGTCTTAAAACAAACTTTTAAAACAAATAACAAGCTTATAGTGAAAGTTCCATATTATTAAGCATAAGTCACCTAGACTTACCAAAATCTTTAACCCGGATTTCACCATACTAAAAGATGGACCATCCACCTGGGTTAAACAAGTGTTACTAACTGTTCTTAACTGCAGGAAAATAAACATCAGAGGCATCAAAGGCTTCATCCCCACAAACAGAGGATCCATCTACCTTCGGTACCCCTGGAAATTGTCTTGAGGATCAGTGATCCTTAAACCTACTTACTATTGTTTATTACAAACCAAGTTATCCTTAACAACATCAACACAAAACACAAAAAAAATGTGGGCTCGGGCCTTGCCTTTTATATCCTTCATCTCCCACTTATGCTGCATCTTCACCCTCAGCAACACCAGCTTCTTCACCACCTTCAATCACATCTTTAACCCCGCTTATTCCAGAAACATCCTCCTCAGCCATCTCAGTATCCTCATCACCACCAAGAGCCGCCAAGCTAGCCTTACACTTTTGCACGTTCCAGGTTGCCTTATCAAATGCGGGATCACCGGCCTCCATCGCCATCTTAAACCTCGCTTGAAGCACTGACCTAGCAGCCCACATCTTGGCATCTTCAGTCGCTTGCTTGACTTCTTCTTGGCGCTGAGTTTCTGCTGTGGATACCTGATCCTCGAGCCGCTTCTTGAGTTGTGCTAAAGCCTTGTCGTTGCTGACCACCGCATTCCCTAACGCAGATGCTTGTCACTCATCTAGCCTACAATCTTTAGATAATGCTCTTTAAAGGCATTCATAGCCTGTGGCCAACCATATAATCAGGATCAGTAGGATATTGGATCCTTAAATTCAAGATTTTAGGATACAAGATACTTACAGAGAGGACTGTATCATAATGGGTTTCGGGATCAGAGGACCTCTTTCTTTTGGAAGCCGCGGACTTAGCTCTAGTCGTTGCAGTCTTGGGTTCGGAACCGGTGGCCGTCTTGAGGATTTCTTTCTTAACATCTTGTGGTGTGAGCATGCTGTCGATGTCTTCTAGAGAGAACTTGCTAGCAGACTTTTGGGACTTCTTAGCACTTGCATAAACCCGGTTAATAGATAAGTACTCTATACAGTGTTACTTATTTAAAAATTTTCAATAAAATTACTTGACATATTCGAATCCGAGGAGATCTCGCAGAAAGCTTCGATGAATCGGGCATGAAATATTCTAACTTCGGTATCAAGTGCTAGAAACCGTTTTGTTCTTTCCTCTGTTCCAGGTAATTTCACCAAGGAAGAAAAGTTCTCAACTGCAAACAAAGAAAATACTCAGAGTTAAATTTGAAGCATCAAGGATCCTTCTATTTTTAAGGATCCAAGATCCTACCCTTTCTAACCCACTTTGAAGGAAGGTCATTCCCCCCAGGTATGGAGTCACATTTTACAAAGAAAAACTAATTCCTCCAGATGTAATCGTTTATAGTGACTTTCGAGATACGGTGGGGTTGTCGAGGCTTGGATTTTAAAATGAATCAGGCAGGACCGTGGGTAGTAAGTGTGTAAAGATGGGATAGTTCTTGAAGGCCGAAGTCTATTTTCTCATCTTCAAATAATCCTTTTTATGGTGCTAAGAACCCTCCAAACCATAAGCATAGCCTGTATATAGGATATGCCGGTGGAATCGAAGAAGCTTTGAGTAAAGGGGGGAAACAGATAACTGTAGCCGATCAGGAACGGACAAGCCGGAAAACACACCCAGTTTTTGGAGTATACATCACAGCGGACGCTGGATTCGTACAGTCGGAATAGGGTTTTCGGTGGCAACAACGAACGGAACTCGTCAACCTCAGGATTCGTGAGTTTGCAAATCGCGATAGAAGGGTTGGCTATGAGGCATTGCACCTCCATCTCCGACAACTCAGAGTCATCGGAAGATTGATCGGAAGGTGTAGAAGGAGGCAAAGAAGATGAAGTGATAGACATTATTATCAAAGAAAATGAAAGACAAAGATGGATACCTGATACGTCAATTGGATATGTGATTATAAAGATATAGGTCGGCATATATAGGAGGTTATTATTAACTCGAGGGCCAAATGGTAATTAATTCTGGCAAACCGTCCCATCATCCAGTTTTCGCAGAAGTTTGAAATTCAAAATGACAGCTGTGTTCCACTATCACCCGCCATTTTGGTGGAAATTGTTAGGGCTGATGTTTTCTCTGCTGAGGATATGTTATCCTTGAAGATGTGACTGGATCAGTTATCCTCCCGAAGAGTTCCAGAACCATGTCGAAGATCAAGGATCCTCAGAGGTTAATATAATTAACAATTGTTTCACATGTGTAGGTTATTGTTCAACAGAAGTAACGGCTATATGACTTGGTCCACCTTAAATATAGCTACTAGAAGCTATCAGCACGTGGTCAATGAACGTTGGAAGGGTAGTGGAATAATGGTGGATAGTTAGGAATTTTAGTTACATGTATTTTCTTTATATACATCGAGATATGATCGATTAGATATGATCACTTGTACTCACACACACTTTGAGCAAAAATCACAATTCTCTCTACACGTTAGCAATTATTGTAACATCGATCTAATCTCCACAACCATTGTAACCCTTTTTTGTTATTAATAAATTGGTGATCGACTAGTTGTCATCACCCGGGGTTTTTTTCTTTTGATCTGAACAAGATCAAAGGGTTTTTTCTCGCAACAAATCTCGGTGTTCACTACATTTTTATTCATATAATCGTTGTTATTAGCATAGCACTATACCTAAATTTTACGGATTTGGATACATTATCTAGCTAATTTTTATCCAAAACAGATTGTATGAACAAAAATGGAATGATCGCCGTGATTTGTTGCAAGGAAAACCCTTTGATCTTGTTTATATCAAAAGAAAAAAACCCCGGGTGATGACAACTCGTCGATCAACAATTTATTAATCACAAAAAAGGTTACAAGTGTTTGGATATTACGATCGATGTTACAATGAATACTAATGTGTAGAGAGAAGTATGAATTCTGCTCAAAGTGTGTGTGAGAGTACAAGTGAGTCCTAATCAATCATTATCTTGATGTTTATAAAGAAAAATACATTTAACAATAAGTCCTAACTATCTGCCACTCTTCCATAACTCCTCCAACGTTCTTTGACCACGTGCTGGGAGCTTCCAGTAGCGAATTTTATGGTGGACTCAGTCTTAGAGTCGTTGCATTCTTTGAATAATAACCTACATACGTGAAACAATTGTTAATAATACCAACCTCTGAGGATCCTTGATCTTCGACATGGTTCTGGAACTCATCAGGAGGATAACTGATCCAGACATATCTTCAAGGATAACATATCCTCAGTATCGAAAATATCAGTCCTAATAGTCATCATCAGTGTCATCTTCAACATTATCATCATAATCATAATCATCTTCTTTTGTAGTGTCTTCCTTTTCAGTTGTTCATCTATTGCTTTGATCCTTGGCTCTTCTGGATTAGGAACATCCTCGGGCCTAATCATCTCTATAGAAACAGCCATCATAGGGATTTCCATATGACTTTCAACAAAAATATCAGGATCACAATCCTTCTTAGCCCTTTTCAACTCTGCCTCATATTCACTAAAATTTCTTTCATCAAACATGTTCCTCTTTCTTGAGTATTGCTTTTCAAATCTGTTCACTTGAGATGTAAAGTCATCATGTATCATGGAAGCCTTTTTCAACAATGTTTCTATAATTTCTTCAATTTCCACTTGCTTAACAGATTCTTCATTTATGCTTTCAGTAGTGGCTTTAGTTTTAACTTTGAGGTTCATATTGATATTGATTGAATTTGCTTAAAACCATTGCTAGAGAGTTATCAACTTCTTCATCCTTTTTCATATGTATCAAAACTTCAATTACTTCCTGCTCCACATTGCCTTCTTGATCAAGAGTTTTAGCAATCTTTGCTTATTCAATTAGAGTTTCTTTTGCTCAGCGAATTCTTCAGCATTTATGGTTTGGGAAATAAATTCCTCTCCTTTGTTTCTTTAATAAAGTTTTCAAGCCTTTTGGCAGCCTTAGCATTTTCATCCTCTCATCCTCATCAGTTACTTCCTGTGTAACAACATGCTCTTCTTCATCATCAGCTGTTGCTTTCCCCTTCTCCAACATTCTTTTCTTTTCTACTTTAGTTTTAGAGGGGAGATTGTCAACATCATCCAATAAATACTCAATCTCCTTGTCCTGTTCAACCTTCTTGAAGCCTTCTTCGAGAGTTTCTTGTTCAGTTGGGATTGGTTCCTCAGTTACAGTACCCTAATCCATCACATTAATCATAGCATCAGTAGCAAAAACAACAATTGCTATTGCTTCTATTGTTGCCACATTATCAGTATTTTGATTTTCCATCTCAGCATCAATCTCTTTCTCCTTCCTCAGCAGATCATCATTAAAATCTCTGTAAAGAGTATTCAACACCTCATCATCAACATCATAGTTCTGTTCATCATCACCAGATTTATCACCTTCATAGTACTCATCCATGACTATTCTTTCATCACTCTCCTCAACATCACTATCACCATATGCATTCAAGATACTTTTCAATCCCTCATCTTCAACCTCCACTACCACATCTACCATCTCTTCATCAACACTCTTATCAACAACAGTGGCCTCTTGGATATTCTCCCCCTGTTTTGGGGCAGCTGAGGTCTTCTCAACTTCAGTCTTTAGGGTTTAAATTGTTAATAGAGCTTGTGCCAGCTGTTCTTTCAACTCATCATTTTCTTTCAACACCTCTTCATTCCTCCTTCTATGATTAGCATTTTTTATCATAAGGTCTAGATTTCTTTCAAATAGATAAGTACTAGAGGGAGGGGTTTGTGGTGGTGAAGTAGAGAAAAGTTCAGGTAACGGTTGGATAGGTTCAGTGGTTGGTTTAAAGGTTTGGGATTGTGGAAGGATTTGGTCAGTGGGAGGACTTGGGTCCTCAAATATGTATTCACTTGTTCATGGTAAGGGATTGATGTTATGTATTAAAAGTGTTCTGGAATGGGTTATTGTGAATGTAGGTTGGATGGGTTTTTCTATGGTTTGGGAATGTGCTGGGGATGTAATTGGTGCGGATGGGAAAGTTTGTAAGTCTGTAGGAAGTGTTTCTAGGATATAGGGTTCATTTATTGTATGGTTTAGGTCTTGGGTAAAGGTTTGGGTTAAGGGTTGGGATGTGGTTTGGTCAGTGGTTTGAGGTGGGCTTTGGTTTAAGGTTTAAGGTGGGCTCTGTGTATGTGTGGGTGGTGTTTGGGAGGGTGGAGATTGAGTTGTTTGGTAATGTGGTGGTGGTGAAAAAGGTGGTGTGGCTGGTGGGTTAGGGATACGTGTTGGTGGTGGTGTGGGTAAAGGCTTATCCTCCCCCCTGAACATGTGCATCGTCAACAAAATCTCCTCCAGCTCCCCTTCATGTCCATCTCCTTCATCATCATCACTGGACTCATTAGAATCATCATTACTCTCCTTATCATCTTCCTCCTCTGAGGTTAATTCAGGAACAGGGATTATATCAGCATCATGATCTATCAGCCATGGCAATATGTCAAATTAAGCTCGTGGATTGAATTTGCTTTTGCTTGACAAAGTAGCAATCCTCTTATAAAGATTGGGATTCTGAAGCACATCAGTGGTCCCCATAGTGGGTAGATCTTGAAATACATTGTTAAAAATGACTTGAAGGAATCATGGATATGCCAAGAATTTTTCTTTGTTATTCTTTCTCAAAATACTTGTCATCCCCTCAAATATCATTTTTGAAAAGTTGAAAGGTAGATCATAAACAACTGCCGCAGTTCCGTTTGCCAGATCTAGACTCATCAGAGACCATGATCCCTTTCTAGGGGCCAATCCCTGAATAATATGATGGATAAAAAACCTATACAGGTTTCGGAACATTCCTTTCTGGAATTGTTCTTCCTTGACATCACGTTGATAACCCATAGTTTGCTGAAATATCTTCAGCAAATGATCAGTTGTAAAATGAATGGGATTGTGATCATCATCATGTAATTGCAAGCAGGTTCTGATTAATCTTTCAGTTATACGGATCTCATGTCTTGCCGTGGTAGCTTCCAAACGCCTACCATTTACATCATCATGTAATGTGGCTGAGCGCCAGAAATCTAGCAAATGATTTCTGTATATCGCGGGGCACTCTTTTAAGGCAAAGGGTATATTCGATCTTTTCAACCACCTTATCATATAAGCAACCTCTTCATTGTCTAGAGTAACTTGTAACAAAGCACGCATATTGTGCTTGTGCTCGAACGGGTATATCGGTTCATCATCCACCATATCTGTTCAAACAAATAAACATATTCAAAGCAAAAATCAGTCATAAAGTTCATAGCTTCAAGTAGTTTTAGGTTATAATGTGAAGAAGATAAAAAGAAATTTCTTTAAGAACCTAAGCTTCGACAAATTTATAACCTACACAAGAAGCAGAGAGTTAGTAAAAAAGAATAATCAATGCCCATAATCACTTAATCATTGTCAGGAAACACTTAATTGATGTTTACCGAGTTGGATTGTGTGGGTTGGTAAATTAGGGTCAAGAGTTTTGAGGTTAGTCGGTTGATATTCTGAAATGAGAGCAAAAGTGGAAGGAGAGAGAGATGAAGATGTGAAAATTTCTCTAACTCCCTCTCTTATACCTTGTTGAAAATGGGTTTTAAATGCATTTTGTCATTTAGTGAGTAAATAGCTGTCAAACAGTAACATTATCCATTAAATATATTCACATTTAAAAACCTTTCTCGATAAAGTTTATTTATCAAACCTTTCACGGAAGAGTGAGTTTTTACAAAGCTTGCAAGGTATTTTCCACTTTCTCAAAGCTTGCTCGTTCCAGATTTATTTCAAAAAAATATAGTGTTTTAGAAATAAAGCTATGTAAAATGAAGGAAGCATACTCGAAATACAAGGTTGCTCGAGAAATGAATCACAAGACAAATAATCAAGCATAAATCATCAAATATGCAACTTTACTAGAAATCATTTAAGAAACCCAAAATAATATCTTAGGCCTATTTCTAAATGTCAATCGTGCTAGAATTTCTGAATAACACAAACCTTACCCGAAAATCAATAAACAGTTAGAAAATAATCATTCAAATAAACTGTTATACATAGTGTGCTCGAGGCACCGTTGAATAAGCAAAGTGTGCTAAAGATGAGCTCTAAACACAATGTGTACTTGGAAACTATAAATTCAATTCAACGAGTATATTTAAAACACAAACTGTGCTCGAAAAGCAAAATTTTGAGAATTACCAAGTATGTTAAGAGAACACTTGAAAATTTCAATGTGTGCTCGAAAAGAAAAATTTTGAGAATTACTAAGTATATTAAGAGAACACTTGAAAATTTCAAAGTTTGCTTGAAACATAAAGTGTCCCCGGAAAACTAGGTTTGCCCGAAAACACTTGTAATTTCAAAGAAATGTATTCATATTCACATAATCATCAAGTGTGCTTGAATTTAAAGTTTATTTGAACATAATAACACAAAATCAGTTACACACTGATAATCACAAAGCTTGCTAGAATAAATTCAAACAGTTAAACAGACACCTAAGTGTGCTAGCAAGTAAAAAAAACACTGAAGCTTGCTGGAAGTAACATATTCAATCACAAAACTTGCTAGACTGACTTAAACAACCTATAAAACAGTTAAGTTTGCTCGAGAGTTTAGAAATCAATAAAGCTTGCTAGTGAACATCATATTCAAACTTAAACAAATATCAAGCCTGCTAAGAAAGTTAAATTTCAAGTAAAATAGTAAACTCTACCTTTTGTAAAAACTTCAAAGCATGCTCGAAATGGATAAACTTAGACCAAAATGTCTAAGTTTGCTAGAAAAGGTTATAAAACATCAAACCTTACTCGAAAATTCATATTCAGACCTTTCTAAGGTAAAATGCAACTCTTTTTGACTTAAACCAACTATCAAACATATTTATCATTAAAGATCATTGCTTAACAGCAAATGGTGCATTAAGAGATCAAATTTAAGTTATCTTTCCTTTCAAAACATTTTTATTCTTTTTCTGACAAGATCTCAATCATGGGATCATATAGACTAAGTTGCTTTCTCAATACTTCCTTCTCAGCATTATTATGACAGTATAGACATGTTAACAGCAGGTCTAGACTTAGCATGAATTTCATTTCTTTAGTGATATGATTAAGGTTCAATTAAGATGCATAATACTAAATGGATAACACATATTGCTTTCTGATGCACCATATATATTCTCAAGGCTTATTTGGCTTTCTCCAGATCACCCCGATTTGACTTTGACCCCCTGGATTTGGTTAAAACCTTTTAATGACAGATTTTTTTTGGTTTATTAGGATTGTGACCATATAACAACATTTTGTTCACTTGTGTTCTTTGTCATTCTCTTGTAAATACAACATTTGGAGACCAAATACCAACGAGCTACCTTATGAGTGGATAATCACTTTTCTGCCTATCATTCGGAAAGATTTATCTTGGAACATGCATAGACATCTTTCTTTTGCTGAACTTGTAGACCAAGAAAAAATTCATTTCCCCCATGGAGCTCATGCAGTATTTTGACTTTGTTACTTCTTCAAATTCAATGCACATTTGTTCATTTGTTGAACCAATGATAATATCATCCACAAAGACTTGAAGTAGAAGCAAATCTCTCCACCTTTTCTTGTAAAATAGGGTCTTGTCAATGGCTCCCCTTTAGAAACAATTAGCAAGCAGCTGGTTTGATAACTCATCATACCAAGCTCTTGAAGCTTGATGCAATCCATACAAAGCTTTGTTTAAATTATATACTCTTTTAGGATAACCATGGTCCTCAAATCCTGGTGGTTGAGTCACATACACCTCCTATTCTATTTTTCCACTCAAAAATGCAGATTTGACATCCAATTGGAACACTCTGATGTTCTTTGAGGCAGCATAGGCTAAAAAGATTCTAATTGCTTCAAGTCTTGCTACAGAAGCAAAGACTTCCTCAAAGTCAATCCATTCTTCTTGTAAGTATCCCAATGCAACAAGTCTTGCTTTATTCTTAATAAAATTTCCGCTTTCATCCCTTTTTTTCTTGAAAAACCCATTTGCTTCCAATGGCATATCTGTTTCTTGGCATGTCTATAAGTTCCCACAATTATAAATCTCTGAATTGAGCCAACTCCTCTTGCATTGCTTCTACCCAGCAGTTGTCTTTCAATGCTTGAACAATGTTCTTGGGTTCAATTTGGGATAGAAAGCAGGAGTACAAACAAATTTTTGCAGATTCAGATACTCTTCTTGTTAATCTTTCATTGATATCCCCAATGATGTTCTTAGGTGGATGATTTCTTTCAACATAAGAGGATTGCACAATCACATCAGTAGACAAATTTGAATGAAGATTTGTGTGATTCAGATCTAGTTCATCAATGATAAATCAGGTTTTGCATCATGAAACTCAGGTGCTTTTTCATTGTTTGGTTGTGAGGTAGATGAACCATTGTTTCCAATGTTCAAGCTTTGAAACAAAGTTTCAAATCTTTCTACTCTTTCAGCTTGTTCTTGAGTATCATTTTGGTTGCTAGGATGCTCCTCATTTAAGATATGATCATCTTGATTGTCTTGATTACCATGTTCTTGATCTTGTCCTGGATTATGACCTTGGTCTTGACCATGAACTTGATCTTGAACTTGTTCATTTTTCAGCAATTGAGGGATCCCTTATGAATTTATATTCACTTCTTTTTCCAGCAACCTTGGACCATAACTTGTTTAAATTCATCTTCTGATTATTATCTTTAATCACACTTGTTTTGTACAAAGTTTCATCAAAGTCCTCAAGATAAATCTTGAAGGATTTGATTAACTTCTCAAGATCAAAGACCCATAAAGGTCCATCAACTGTATTAAATTGATTTTCATTGAATATTATATTAAATGATTCAATCACACTCAAATGTTCTTTCAAATATACTCTGTAGGCTTTTGAGTGTGTTGAATATCCAACAAAGAAACAATCCAAGGATTTAGATTGAAATTTGTTAAGATAGTCTTTTGTGTTCAAAAGTGAGCATTTGTACCCAAATGGCTTGAGAAACTTGATGTAGGGTTCTCTTTTAAAGAAAATATCATAAGGAGTCTTGTTGTGGCTTTTGTTGAGAAGGACTCTGTTTTGAACATAAAAAGCAGTGTTTATTGCTTCTGCCCAAAAGGTAACAAGCAAGAAAGCATCTCCTAGCATGGTCATTGGAGCCTCAATAAGTGTTCTATTTTTTCTTTCTTCAACCCCATTTTGCTCAGGATTTCTAGGAGGTGTGAATTGTTTAAGAATTCCCTTTCCTTTGCAAAAATCATCCATTAGCCCATTCTTGAACTCAGTCCCATTGTCACTTCTCATCACTTTCACCCTTGCATCCAATTGATGCTCAACCCTTTTCACACATCCCTTAATTAATTCAACAGCTTCATCCTTGGTACTTAGGAAATAACCCCCAAGTATATCTTGAAATATCATCAATAATCACTAAACAATATCTCTTTTTGCCAATACTTGGAACACTTATAGGACCAAAGAGATCCATGTGAAGCATTTCAAGCACTTGATCAATTGTATTTATGAGTTTTGTCTTGTGAGATGACTTGTGCTGCTTACCCTTTTGACATGAGATGCAATTGTCATCAAGTTTGAATTCCCTTATAGGTAAACCAATATCATGCTCACCTTTAACAAGTTTGTTCATGTTCTTTAAGTTGACATGACCAAGCTTTCTGTGCCACAAATTGGTCTCATTTTCAATGGCTTTTGAAACAAAACAAGTACCTCCCCTTAAAATGGCATCTTTCATATTCAGTTGATATAGATTACCATTTCTTGGAGCCATCATCATAATCATATCTAGAGGAATCACAAAGTCAGGTTTGAGAATAAAGCAATGGGAGTCAGCAAACCCAACCTTATAACCTTTATCACACATTTGTGAGATGCTCAAAAGGTTATATTGCAATCCTTCAAACTTCTCTTCATAATTCACTAGTGACCTCTTGTCACATGTCATGTGCCTGGAACATCCACTGTCTATATACCATACTTTATTGAGTGGTGTGGACTGTCCATGCATATATCAAAGAAATTGACATGGACAATTGTTGCAATGGAGTTTGGAATAGGTTTAGGATCCTCATAAACTATTTACATGTATTAGAATCATCTGGTTCATATCCCGTGTCACTTGTACTTCCCACACAAGGAATGATACTTTTGCATTCTTCTATTACATAATCTATCTTCACACTTGGTGCAACAACTTCATTCCTTGGTTTCCAAAGGAATCCGTGGGGTTCATATCCATGTTTCAACAAAAATTTTTCGTCACCATTAAGTTCTCTGGACTTCTTCCTTGAGAACACAACTTTCTTACTTTTCTTTTCTTCTTTTGGTGACCTTTCAGAATCATCAGACTTAACTAACTTGGTGTCTTTGTTAGGAACAATTCTTAAAGGTTGTGTATTCTTTCTCAATACAAGTTCAAGTTTGATGTTGTTCCTTCTCCCTTGGTGAACTACATTCCTCTTTGCCTTCTTTTCAACTGCCATAGTCACTTTCTCGCTCTTCACAATTCCTTCTTTTCTCTCTTGAACTTCTAAGTTATCACCTTTATCCACCACTTCTTCACACTTCTTTCCTTTTCCCAAATATTCATCATACTTATTTTTGTAGAAATCAAAGTCTGGTCCAAACTTTGTTTCATTTGGGACATGAATTGGTTTGAATGTAAACTTTTCATGGTAAGAATCAGTGTGGTCACCATACTCATCACACTTCTTACACCAGACTTTTCCTTTGAAACTTTCATGTGAACTTCCTTTCTTGAATCTTTCACATGGTCTTGGTTGTTCAATGCTAGTTGTTTTCTGAGTTTTGAGACCATCAAAATCAATTGAGAATGGCACAAATTCTTCAATCTTAATGTCTTGCCTTCCAACTTTTCCCTTCACAAAGGTTATATTATCCATCTTGATTGGTACTTTATCCAAATTTTCTTTGTACCTTGACTGCCTTCTTTCATATTCTTCCAAAGTTTGAACTTCTCCAATGTCAAATAATTCTTGACTTGAGAAAACAGGGTACATTGGAATGAATTGATCATTTTCAACAATTTCATTGGTCTTTTTCTTGTTGTTCTTGATCTTCTTCAAAACCTCTTTGCTTGGGAGTTTTAGAGCATTATAAGTTACCTTTGACATCTTTGTTCCTTCACATATGTCAAATGACACATGTTCCCTTCTCATTTGTTCATTATGTTTCTTCATTTTTTGTGTGAGAGGTGGTAATAATGGAAGTTTGTCAATTGAGCTTGGTTTTACATTTTTTTTGCTCTTGAGATCATCATCACTTGAGTATTGATCACTAGGATCACTCAAATCATCCACATTTAAACATTCTTCATCAAATTCATCTTCTAAGACTTGAATCCCTATAGATATTTCATCTTTCACTTCTTCCATCACAACAAAATCTCCATTCTCATTCACTTCAACCAAATCAAAATTTTCAAGAAATTCTTATTTGTCTTTAAAACCATCTCAGAATTGATTGAGATATGCTTCTAATTTCTCCTTGTCAACCTTTAATGAGTAGTTGTTTTAGAAAGGTGGAGGAACAACTTTATATTTGTCTTCTTCTTTGATATTGTTCAGAATGCCACAAATATTTCTAGTTGTATCAAGATTCTTCAAAAATTCATTCTCAACTTGGAGTTTGGTATACTTCACTTTTTCATCTATCACCATTTTCTTCAAACCTTCAATTTCAGTCACATACCTTGACTGAATTATGTAACTGTCCATTCAGTCTTGTTCAAGACTTTGGATTCTTTCTTCATAAGTAACCTCACTTGCTTCATATACATTTAACATTCTTTGCTCTTTGAAGCATTCACTTTCAAGCTTTCCTACTTTCACATTCAATGATTCAATTATTTCAAGTAATTCAAGTGTGGAGTTTGAATGTACCTGTGAAGTGGAGGATTCAGCTTCATTCTCTATTTCAATTACATACCCTGACTAAATTCTGTAACTGTCCATTCAGTCTTGTTCAAGACTTTGGATTCTTTCTTCATAACCTCACTTGCTCATATACATTTAACATGCTTTGCTCTTTGAAGCATTCACATTCAAGCTTTCCTACTTTCACGTTCAATGATTCAATTGTTTCAAGTAATTCAAATGTGGAGTTTGAATGTACCTGTGAAGTGGAGGATTCAGCTTCATTCTCTATTTTAGCCATAAATGCAACATTGGCTTTTTCTATCTCACTTGCATCATCACTCCAGTAAAATCCACCTTCTTGTTGAGTAGCAAGTGCCACATTTCCTTGGTTTCAAGGTTGATTGCCATTGTTGTTTCTTTGGTTGTTGTTGTTATGAGTTGGGGGAGGGTTTCGGATTTTGGTTTCTTTGATAATTCTGGTTTTGAGGTACAACTTGGTGGTTGTGATTTGGCCGTTGGTTGTGATTGTTGTTGAAGTAGTTGTTGTTGTTATTGAAATTGTTGTTAGAGTTTCTTTGCCGCCGTTGCTGAAATTGGTACTGGTTTCTTGGTTGTTGGTTCTGATATTGATTGTTTTGTAAGTTTCTTGGTTAATTGTATTCCCTTGCAAAGTGTCCAGGTTGTTGACAGTTATATCATATTGCTTTAGATGTGTAAAAACCTATTCTTTCATTTGGACATGACACAAGAGACCTTCCAGTCCTGTTGAATAGTCTTTTGCTTCTAAGTGCTAGCATAGCATTTTTGCCACATAAGATCCATGTCTTCCAAATCATCAGCATCAATTTGCTCAAGATAATCTTGAACAACACAGGTATGGATCATGTTCTTGGCAACAAAAGCATTATATGAGTTTGTGAACATTGAAAACAGGGCTTGATATTCATTTCCTTGCTCAACATTACTACCAACATAAGGTGTGTGCCCACTGGCCATTGAGGCTGTGTCATTGTCATCAATCAGTTGCACATTGAACCTTGATTGTCCACTCTGATTACTTGAACTTCCAGAATCAAAGCCTCTTGGAGTGTCACCACCATGTTCACTTGGTTCTTCCATGATTGGAATTTGTTGTTAGTTCTTCACAGACAAATTTCCCATTGGAGCAATGAGTGCATTAGACACTTGAAAACAAGGTTTGTCATCTTTATCATTTCATTCTCTATCATCTGAATCTCAGCTGCTTGAAGAAAGCAGATTACATCATCAAGCTTAAGAGTATCATAATTTGGTTTCTGTCTGATAAACTTGCTTGCAATGTACCATTTATTTGACATAGATGATAATAGCTTTGTATTCAAATCAACATCAGTGATCACATAATCAGTTGTCTTAATTTCATTGACTATTGTTAGGAATCTCTCCAAAACAAACTTCAGCCTCTCACCATCTTTGTATCTAAATCTGTCAAGCTGCTGCTTAAGCCTCGACTTCTTAATTTTCTTCAATACCGAGTTGCCTTCAATCATTTCCAGTATGGCATCATACATGGCAAGAGCTCTGTCATCAACCTTTGTCATTCTTACTTCAACAAGCTTGTTGTTGTTTGTTCCCTTAGGCATATATTGTCCATTCTTGACAGAGTTCCACATTTCCACATCATTGTAGCAAACAATTACTTCAAAGGGAAGGCCGCCGTATTATGAGCAACCTTTGTCAGTATCTCCCAAGATAACCCTACTTCAACATGGCAAGAGCTCTATCATAAACCTTTCTCATTCTTACTTCAACAAGCTAGTTGTTGTTTGTTCCCTCAGGCACATATGGTCCATTCTTGACAGAGTTCCACATTTCCACATCATTATAGCAAACATCTGCTTCAAAGAGAACTTTCCATTTGATATAATTTTCCTGTCCATATAATCTTCGAATTTTTTTAGTTGAGACTTCTTGCTCCTCATAGCCAGACATCTTTTTGGTATTTTGTAAGAAAACTTTGAAAACAGAGAAAATTTTGCAAAAACATGAACAATAAATTAGAATTTGAAAACCACTCAGATCTGTATATAAAATCTTCAGATATGATGTATCTGGTCAGATTAGAGAAAGATCTAGAGTAAAGATTAAAACTTTAGTATAAACAAGAGAAAGAAAACACCGAAATATAGTAGATCTGGAAAGAAATGAAGTACAACAGTTGATGTTATATTTCAATGAATCAGTGTTCTACTGACGTCATTATTCTTCTTCTTCATATTTGCAACAGTTCTTCACCCAAACAGCAATAACATGCTCTAATACCACTTGTCGGTCCCGTATATATCGCTCAATCACTCACACACTCAATGTCACAACCCACACCGTTAAGTGTTGACAAGAAGGTTAACGACTTGCTATTTCGGGTAAGAACAATAATGTATTAATGGCGGAAACACTAACACACTAAATGTTGCTTAATAAATACTAAGGTAACAAACACAACTGTAACTCAAAAGATTTCCATTTATAGAAAGATCAATACAAACAAAAATAAATCAAGGTTTCAGAAGAAATGTTTTGTCCATACGTATTAAAAAACAACCGTCACTCTCAATAGTCAGGAATAATATCGGTCGTCTTGTCTATTCTCTCGTGTCTCGCCTCTCTCTAGACGTGCCTAAATTATTTTATTTATAGGCCTGCCTAGACAACTGTCATTCATTCTAGAAACCCAAATCAATGATACATAATCAGAAAATCATATTACAAAAGATTCTAAGTGTAAAACATGTCTTCGAGTAAGCTTTGTAGCTTTTGTCTTCTTCAAGCAGACCTGGTAACCAAAGTGTGTTGGTAAACAGTTCTCCGGGTAGACTTTACTTAAAATATTTTTCTTAGAAAATATTCACCTAGAAGACCTTCAATTCTCTTGACCATAGAAAACTTTGCTCGATATGATCCTACGAGCAAACTTGTTCTTTAGAATTCCCATCAACTCTTTGTTAAAAAATAACTTATTGAACAAACTAAAGTGTGTTGTTAACACTGTAGACTGTGCTGGTAGCATTGTAGCTTGCTCGGAGTTGAACCTTGCTAGAATAAGTCCTTAGAATATTTCTTTAACAACTTACTTCAAGCTAGCTAGGACCATTGTTTATTAATAATAAACCTTGTTAGATCTCCCAAAGTACTTGGTTTCCTTAGCTTGGTTTAACCAAGAGTTTTCTTGGAAACAAACCATGCTTGACTTGAAGAACAACTTTGCTAGACAAAGTGAACCCTGCTCGGATTGACACTTAAGAGGACTTCAAGAAGATAACCTTGCCCGGAAGACAGAATACCTTGCTAGGATAAGTTAAGGCTTGCTCGGAGGCCTAAGTGTGCTCGGTATCCTTACTTAGCCAATTTTAGAGAGTTTGAGAAGATTCCAATCTTCATTTTGTCTCTTTATGTCAAATCTTTGACCCAACAAGGACCGATTCGTTTATACTTACTATACTATATGATACAATGGAATTATATGATAAAGCAGTCACAACACAATCACTCTTAAGCTTCACTTATATTGATATAACAATGAGAGAACAAAAGTGAATAACTATCACAACTATTATGAAATCTAAACATGAAAGCCGTATATATAGATGATCAGTGCCAACATATAAGGTCAGACACCGTATAAGCTTATACGGGCGTATAAGCTTATACGTCCCCTTAGTTATACGTTTCACTTTGCATACTTTCATCTATTGATTAACAAACATACAAATGACATAAAAAGACCACTAGACCTAGCATTAGACAAAAATGCTCTAACGAGCTCCCCCCTTGCATATTTCTAGGTCTTCAATCAATTCCAACAACTCTCTTTCGACATTCTTTGTAGATATAATAAACCTCGGTCATATTTAACTTGAAAAATTGGATCTATCAAATTACCCATGGATGTTTTGGCAGCACCCCAGGCACCCGAAGATCCAGTCTGTTGAACTCGGTTGAATCTATAATAACGATGATGAATAAAGTTTTTACAGAAGCGTCATCATAGATTCAGATCATCTATCCGAGATTCGGACAGATGATATTATGGGAAATAATCCACCAACTCGCTGATATTAGACTTGAACTGAAATCTTGTGATCTTCCTATCGTCCCTTCCTTGTAAATCCATGACCAAATCATCACTCCATCCTCTTCCAGTTCATCCTCATCTGCATCAGTTTCATTTGTAACAACAAATTTGACCTTGTTAATCCAAATATACAGCAAACTATTGTTCTAAACAATAACAATCTAACTCGTAAACGATGCAATATAAACATAGAAACAAGCATGTCATACCTTGATAGTTAACACCTTGAGATAAAAACTGAACTAAAGATATGATCACAACAGGTGTTTTTAAGTACAAACGAAAATAAAGGCAGACTGACTTATTAACACAGAACCACCAGTTTGCCGGAAAACTTCGAAATATGTGACAACAGTAAACCCAGTAGGACCTTCTATCAATATTATATATCAAACAGTGTAAACAGTCCAGTTCACGTATAAGGTCAATCAACGTGTGAGTTCAAACAACGTATAAGATTATCAAATGGATAAGTAATTTGATCTTATACGTCGTATAAGTTATTAAAATTTATACGCCAAATAAGATCAACAAACTTATACATTTGACTGTCAAAAACTAGGTCAAACATCAATTGAACAAATCAGACAATATCATACCATAAATTATGAATGATTAAGTTCGGAATATCATCGTGAATCAAAACCAAAACAATCCCCTATGAAAAATGAATGGATTAAGTCCAAATAAGTCCAAAAATCAAAACTTACTGTACATCGTGAAAAACCTTATTCAGATCTTACATATCAGCATGAAATTATACCTTGCATGATACTTGTAGTGTGCAAATCAACCACAAGTACAATGAACAATCAATCACAGGTATACGGACAAATAATTTGAACACTGAACCAGCGTGTAAGTCTCAAGAATGTTATGCACATTAAGAATAATGAAACTTACCCGTATAACTTCTTTTTATACCAATACTTATACGCTCGTAAAAGATAATGACTTATACGCCCGTATAAGTACCTCAATTTTGACTTTTTGAGTTTTTTTTAAAACATATCGGGTACGACTTTGACAAAATAAAAAACTCAAACCTGAAAAAGAATTCATGTTTTTGATCCAGAAGTAAACTGAAACCAATTGCAAAGAAATTCACATATAAAGTTAAAAACCAAGTCCAAGTTAATGACCTCGATCAATTCATTAAATCATTTAATTCCCATTTTGAAAAGTTTTGTCAGAAAATAATATCTCGATTCCGATTCTTAGATATCCAGACCCGAATCACCTTTCACCAAAGTCGAAACTAACTCCGAAATGTTAGATCTTTTTGGTTTTAAGAAAGAAGAGATGTAATCAAGACAAAGTATATCAAACTAAGAACAAATGAAGTGAATCACATATTTTTGGGAGTTGAGCAAGGAATCATATTGATCAATCCGTTCTTCAATCATGGTTTTCAGTTTTATTATGTCTTATGTTAAGTCGATTATGGATATTGTTGTCCACTTAAACTTTTGTAATAAAAGATTCAGAGACATCAGCGATATGATTTAGTTTCAATTAGGCATATATTATCATAACATGATCAATTTCTAATCTTGATTTAGGCTTAATTTGATTTTTACCATATCAACCCAACTTGACTTAAACCTTAGAACCAGCATATCAAAATTTTTTAAACAATTTTAACTTTTTGCAATCATAGCAATGGCTTTCCACAACAAGGCATACCCCCGTTATCAAGCAACATGCCAAGCTTCCTTTCACTAGTACAAAATCGACTTTTAGTGACATACAGCCCGTCAGGTCGATGCGACACTTTCGAAAAAAAGTTTCACCATATGTATGCTTGAAAATTCCAGGAATGTTTTGGTGACGATTTCAGCGGGCTTGTGTGAATATTTCATAGAGAATCACCTCATTAGTCACACTAAACATAGCGTATGTCACAAAATATTAGTGGCATTTAATCAGAATGTGACCAAATGTCACTATTTGGCTATTCGTTTGTCACAAATGCAACTTTTTTTTGTGATACCATAGATAAACATATGGTCACATATGGCATTTGTTTGTGTCACTATATAATGGCACACATTCATTGACATAACGTAACTGTGAGTAAATATAATTTACAATGACAGTAAACATTTGTTTGTGTGACTTTAAGTTTATGTTTATTAGTCACACTAATTAATTGTGTTACCATATGTTAAAGTTTATGGTCACAGTCACAATTACAATGTGTCACTAACGATAACTAATAGTCATGACTAATGTAACAAACATGTGACTAGAAGTAACAATTGGTCAGCTTCCATTTTATATGTGTCACTAAAAATTTATACTAACGAAATAGTTATTGATGTATAAGAAGTTTATGGTCACAGCTCGAATATGGATGTGTGACAAATTATATAATATGGTCATGGTTAATGGAATAAACATGTGACTAGAATTCCAATTCGGTGATTGTTCACTTTATTAGATGTGACTAACGGTTAATACTAAGAAAACGTCAGTGAAGTCTAAGTAGTTTATAGTCACAATTCATTTTAGTAGGTGTGACAAAAATTTTTAATTCTAAGGCAACGTTATTGATATATAATTACTTTTTGGTCACATCTCCAATCCGTATGTGTGATAAAATATATATATAATGGTGATGGTGAATGCATACAATTTGTGACTATAAGTAACATATGATAATTGTTCACTTTATTAGGTGTGACTAAATGTTCAATAGACAATCATCGTTATTGATGTACAAGAAGTTTATGGTCACAACTCAAATATGGATGTGTGAACAAATTAAATATTATGGTCATGGTTAATGGAAAAAAAACATGTGACTAGAATTGAAATTTGGTGTTTGTTCACTTTATTAGGTGTGACATTCGTGACAAAACGAGGAATACTATATTCACTACGTAGCAAGTAAACGATAAATCGGTTAATTCGTAGTGCTTAAACGAGTAACCGACCGATACTAATTATGACCCGTATAGATACTGAGGGGTCATATACGAGTTATATATATGTTATAGAGGCTAACATATTGATATTAGGCCCCAGTACGTTTAAAACTCTTTAAACGAAAAACGTTTCGTTTATCGATACGCTATAAGCTTAAACGCAATCGTTAATATCAAAACGAGCATTGTAGCATCCGTTAAGCCGAAAAGGATTTATAAAACACTTGTATGACATGTTCTAGGCAATCCGTGAAAATATTTTGGATTTTTACAACGAGTCAGTACGTTTTTCTTATTTTACAAAAATGGGCTGAAAAACACTCGTTTTCGCGCTGTTTATCAAACCCGAACAATTTTTCGCATCAAAAACCGAACCCGAACTAAATTTGGACTCAGGATTTTGCCTTGGCATGAAAAAAGAGGCAGCTAACGGTCAAAGGAGGGGCCCATGGGGACCCCCACATATGGCGGCTAAGAGATACAAATCAACACCCCTAGTATATATTGTGTTTCTTTATTATTTTGAAGTTATATTCACACCAAAATATTCTAGAACTTTCTGGCCAACTTTTTCTTAAATATCCACAGAAAAAATCCCATGTAAAATCACAATTCTTTCCAAGTTTTAATCATGTTTTAATCAAGTTATAATCTTATAAACATGTCTTGATTAGTATTAAACATGTTTAACCATCCAAAAACCATAAAAATCAAGTAAAATCATGTTTTGATGTTAAACATGTCTACAAAGCTGAAACATATTGATTTTTGGTCAAAACCACGGATTCGAACATGAATACAACGTCTTTACGGTTTGAAAGTTCGGTTTAAACCCAAAACCGAAACCCTAATTATCAAGGCTGTCACATGGATGATTTATGCTTGGTTTGATGATATATGATATGTAGATACACTGAATTTTCAACCCGAGACCCGGAAAGTCGTTTAAACTAGCAAAACTCATCGAAAACCGACAAGGTAAACCCGTAACACTCGTTTAAGGGCTGTTTAGTATTAGGTTATGACGTGCTTGTTGTTAGTTTGTGAAAATTTTCAGGGACATTAGGAATCATATAAATGAGTCCCTGTTCAAATTTGGTAATTTTTCGATAAACGGAGAATATTTGGTGAATTTATTTCCGTTTATGAGCGTTTATTTGGGAAAAATAGCTAAGAATATTTAAAAATTCTGAAATTTGGTTTTGGAGATTAATATGTGATGGTAAGATCACTGGTAAAGTTAAGGGATCATTGGAAATTCCTAAGTATTATTTGTGCAATTGTGTTTTAACCAAATTTTAACAGCCGAAAATCGCACAAAAAGGCATTTGTCAAAAGAGTTAGGTTCTGGAGATTTTTCAGGGGCTATGTAATAACATTGAGGCCATTTGTAAAAATTATCGAATTTTTCGGAGGTCGTTTGATATAAACGGGCAATTTATTACACGTTTATAACCTATTAAAAGAATTTTTATAAATAAATAATTAATCATAAAATTTCTGAAAATATTTTTATAAAATTATCCATATTTTAATTTATTTTTACAAAAATATACATAATTTATATATAAGTACATATTTAGTTATGATTAATCAAAGATTTGAATTATAATTGTTTTAACGAAACCGGCAGTTTTGTGTTTAACGGACTGACTGGTATGTCAAAATGTCAAAAGTGATCAAATTTCATATTTTTGAATGAAATTGATAAAAACGAACTTTTTACGAGAATTCCGGACAATTCGGGTGGATTGTACGTGTTTTGTATAATCAAACCCGTGTGAAAACGGAAACGAACCCTGCGATCAAACCAGATACCGAAACCTTAAAATTCTTTCATAAATCAAATCATTTTATGAATCAATATATTTACTTAAGTTTTTATGATCTTACCTATTCCCGAAACGCGTAAACGATCAACTTGGCTAGGCTCGGGAAACGGTGAAACTGAGCCAAATCCAGTTTTAATCATTTCATAGTATACAACGTCACAATCTAAGACTATGGTCATGTTCTGGACCTAACAGCTATACCCAGATTAGTTATACAGCCCGATTTAGCTTAAACACTGTACTAGTATTAACAGTACGATACCGTTTATAGGAATCAGGCTATAAGCGAGGCACCTGACTAGTGATACATAATTTCTGTGCGAACTACGATAAGGTGAGTTTCACGACCCCACTTTCTAAACTGTTTTACGAACTTTTGGGGTGGAAAGCATGTTTGCATATACTTATATACTTGAAAACGTGTGATGATGTGATTTATCTAAGTACTAACACTTGAAAGTCCCCACAAACACAAGTGATTAACTTCGTGCCGGTGACGTGTGGATAGTACTATCGGTTTGACAAACCCAACTGACAGAGCCGGTGGGGTATGCCGGAACATGTTAACCCAGTTGCACATTGTCATTTAAACTTGTTGCATACTACTATGTAGTGTTAGACATAGTACATACTTGGTGCAAAGTGGCTGTTAAATGCCAACGGGAGTGCATGGGCAGGGGTGGCATTGTGTTTTAGCATGTTTCGGTTTCACTTGTGGCTTAGTATAATACATCATACACATACATGTACACATACACACTGTAAAATTTACGAACTCGTATACTGATTTCGTTGATACTCGTGAAACTTGAAACTCACCAACTAGACGTAGTTGACCCGTTTTTACATGCTTTTCAGGTAAAGCAAAGATGGAATGATTTGCTTGCGTGCTTGGTGTTAGATTGAAGTTGAATAGCTGTGAATAGATGCAAATACGTACTAATGAATAAGGAACCGAGAACTGGATATGTGTTCTTCATCTAGTTTGTAAACACAGTACCTACCAATGTAATATGATGTAAATTAGCTGTTGAATTTCTTTATAAACAATGTGGTTGATACCAGTGTTATCTGTTACATTCCCGTATTACGCTTCCGCAACTACCTAGTCGGGGTGTGTGACAGAAGTTGGTATCAGAGCCATTGGTTATAAAGAATTAGGATGTCCCTTAGGATACCCTAAGATAACCGTAGGCTCGATTAACTCTGGGAATAAAATAATATTAAATAATATACACCGATGATTCTCGTGATGAACGCGAATGGACAAGTGCGTTATTATGGTCCGGAACGTAATAACGGACTTGTTTGTACGAGAAAATTCGAGAAGAAGTCGATAAACAATCGAATAGGTAAAAACAGCAACATATGTGTATAAAATATAATAATAAATAAATATCTGTGTATATAAACGATTATTTGTGCTTATGTGTATAAATACCTGCATGTATTTTACTATGATTAATATAGAAGGATATTATTCTTATTACTAACCATTGTGCAGGAATATGTCAAGATCTACTGATCGTTTATCTAATACCCTACCAACATGGTCTGAGGAGGAGAAGGAGGATCCAGAAGAGGAAACTGGGGAGGAATCAGAGGAAATGGAAGAATGTTCAGATGCGGTAATTCCCCACGAGGTACCCTCAGGTCAACTCGACTTATCGGGTTACCGTTGTGACACCTATCCCCCTTGGAATGTTGTAGGACAGGGAGCTACTAGTGCTTATCATTCACCTTTTAGAGCACCCAAATCCCCTACTCCACCCGTACAGCATACATCAGTACCCCCACCCACTATTAGAAACCGTCGGACCGCTCGTATTTCAGTGCGACCACCTGAGCACACCTCTCCCCCACCTCGATCTACGTACCATAGGGGAGAAACATCACGTGTTCAGGTCACTGAGATACCTATTCCTACTTGGGTTTACCCGCCCCGGTACCCGAGCCACCTCGTCATTCTGATTCAGATGGTTGGGTTTAGCGATTGATCAGATTTTAGAACAATCACATTCGATAAATAACCTAAACCAGCATAGACATGATATACAAGATCACATGTGGTACATGCAGCAAGAAATCAGAAATGTGCAAAGATCCAGTGCTCACAACCACGGGCGTCAGGATCGGGCAATGATACTACTTGGAGTATGTTTAGCGGTTAATGCAGCCCTAGTGGCTGCTGTTGTTTGGTTGTGGCTTCATGTTACAAAGAATGGATAGGACATAGTAGTATAGCCTTATGTATATAGTCTTTTGATATCCCAAGCAGCATTTTGTACAGCGTATTGGGCTGACTTGGGAGTTGTTTGTGGTTTAGTACTATTTCAAGAACTGGACCTTATCGGGTTAAGTCTACATGTCACTTAGTGACAAATTTTGATACGCATATATAAGCGCTGGCCTATACCAGGTTAAGCCTATGCGCTAATTTTGGATGCATATGTACAGTAATGATTATAATCAATAAAAATGTGTTTTCTTTGGTATAGTTGTGTGTTGTGAAATTGTAATATCGTAAAGTTGTGCTGGTTATAGTGAAACGATATTAATTATTATATAATTGATTATTTTATAGAATGGCCCTGAAGAAAGCAAACCCTTTGTCTGAGGCGGAAGTGGCCGCAATGATTGCTCGTCAACTACAAGTAGTGATACCAACAATTGTAGCACAAGTCACTGCAGGCATACGTGCTAACAATACTGTTAATCAACCTACGAGCACCACCACGGCCACTGCTAATATACCTCCGCCGGACACTAATGTTGCCCCGGGTGTTACTACCCCGGTGAATACTGATAATGTTATAAACACTAATAATACTCGACCGACTGTTAATGTTGTTGGGAACCCTGAAACCGTTTTGAACCCAAATAATGTCACGAATCCAAACCCCGTACCGGTTATCAACCCAACTGTTAATAATAACACTCAACCAAATACTGGTAATGATCGTAATAATCCCGAACCCCCACGTCAGGAGTACGCATACAAACAATTTACATCATGTAAACCGATTGAGTTTAAGGGTATTGAAGGACCTAGAGGGCTGGTCAAATGGATAGAAAAGACAGAATCAGTAATTAATATTAGTGAGTGTCCACCGAACCGCATGGTCAAATTTGCTACCAGTATGTTTCTAGACCAAGCGCGGACGTGGTGGAATACGGTAGTCCAAATAAGGGGACAAGATGCTATTAATCGTATGTCATGGACCGAATTAAAAACCCTCATGCTAGAGCATTTTTGTCCTAAAAGTGAGATTCAAAGGTTGGAACACGAGTTATGGAATCTGGAAATGAAAGGAGCGGACCATGTGGGATACACGAATCATTTTAACGAACTGTCCCGCTTAGTTCCGTGGTTAGTTACACCTGAAGCGAAGCGAATTGAACGTTATATCTGGGGACTGACCCCTGCTGTGAGAAGTATAGTGAATTCAGTAGCCCACCCGACATTAGAAAGTGCTGTATCTCAAACGGGTGTCGTTACTTTTGATCTGATGAGAAGTGGAGTGATAAGGATGCCAGGTGAAACAACAAGTTTAAAACGAACTGATTATGGGACAAGGATGCAAGGAAACCCTCAAAACAAACGGGCCCGTCCGAATACCCGAAGTTATACCATGACCAGTTCTAATGTAAAACAAGAGACCTATAAAGGGACGTTACCGAAGTGCAGAAGATGTAACTTTCATCATGGGGGTGATTGGAAACCGATCATTTGTCAGAAGTGTGGAAGAACGGGACACTATGCCCCCAACTGTAGAACCCCCACCAATACTGTTAACCGTCCACCGCAATCAACTCAACTACCTCGACCTCAACCAACCCGCCCACAACTCAACCAACAAACCCCACCTACCACGAACCTCCGTGCCTGCTATGAATGTGGCAGTACGGAACACTTTCGGAGATACTGCCCCAATCTGAACCAGGGTGCAGCGAGAAGGCAAAACCAAGCACAAGCATCAACCTCCAACGCAACTAGGGGACGCGCGTTCGTAATAGGATCGGGGGAAGCGCGTCAGGACCCGAACGTGGTGACAGGTACATTCTTAATTTCGGGTCAGTATGCTTCAGTTTTGTTTGATATGGGCGCCGATAGAAGTTTCGTATCTGTTAACTTCTTACCTTTAGAAAATATGCCGGTTAGTGAACTAACAAAACCATATACTATAGAACTCGCTAACGGTAAGTCTATACTTGTTAACCGAATAGTCCGAAACTGTTCCCTCATCCTAAACGACCACCCATTCCTTATTGATTTACTTCCAGTGGAATTGGGAAGTTTCGATGTTATAGTCGGTATGGACTGGCTATCTAAGTACAAAGCTGAAATTGTCTGTATGGATAAGACTGTTAGGATACCTCTTCCGAATGATGAGGCTATGATTGTTCAAGGTGTGAAATCTGGTACTATGTTGCCTCTCGTATCCCAACTTAAGGCATTAAAGTATTTGCGCCAAGGTTGTACATTATACTTGGCGAGCGTAATAGTTAAGGAACCCGAGGAAAAACGAATGGATGACATCCCAGTGGTACACGAGTATTCAGATGTATTCCCCGATGAGTTGCCTGGTTTACCACCGACCCGACAAGTTGAATTTTGTATTGACTTGATACCGGGAGCAGCACCCATTGCTAAGGCACCTTATCGACTTGCACCTTCTGAAATGCAAGAACTGTCTAACCAGTTACAAGAATTACTGGACAGGGGTTTTATCCGCCCTAGTTACTCACCGTGGGGAGCACCAGTGTTATTTGTAAAGAAGAAAGATGGGAGTTTTCAAATGTGTATTGATTACGGGGAATTGAATAAAGTGACTATAAAGAATAGATACCCCTTACCTCGAATTGATGACTTGTTTGATCAGCTCCAGGGTGCGAAGTATTTTTCAAAAATTGATCTTAGATCTGGTTATCATCAAGTAAGAATTCAGGAAGAAGACGTACCAAAAACAGCTTTCCGAACTCGGTGTGGTCACTATGAATTTTTGGTTATGCCGTTTGGGTTGACAAATGCACCTGCAGTGTTTATGGACCTCATGAACCGAGTTTGCAAACCTTACCTTGACAAGTTCGTGATAGTGTTTATCGATGATATTTTGATATATTCGAGAAGTAAGGAGGAACACGAACAACATTTGCGGGAAATCTTAGAATTATTGAGGCAAGAGAAGTTATACGCAAAGTTGTCCAAATGTGAATTTTGGTTACAAGAAGTACAGTTTTTGGGGCACATTGTGAACCATCAAGGGATCCAAGTAGACCCAAGTAAAACTGAGGCCATTAAAAATTGGCAAGTACCTAAGTCACCAAGAGAAATTCGTCAATTCTTAGGACTAGCCGGGTATTATAGAAGATTCATTGAAAACTTTTCAAGTATTGCCCAACCTCTAACCCTCCTAACTCAAAAAGATCGAGCGTATGAATGGGGAGAAGAACAAGAAATGGCCTTCCAAACGTTAAAACAGAAGTTATGTGAGGCTCCAATATTAAGCCTTCCAGATGGAACTGATGAATTGGTGGTATATTGTGACGCATCTCGTAAAGGTTTAGGATGCGTACTGATGCAAAGAAAGAAAGTAATAGCATATGATTCCCGACAATTAAAAGTACATGAAAAGAATTATACGACCCATGATTTGGAATTGGGAGTAGTTATCTTTGCATTGAAGATTTGGAGACATTACTTGTATGGCACCAAATGTACCATCTATACTGATCACAAAATCCTGCAACACATATTTGATCAGAAAGAGCTAAACATGAGACAAAGGAGATGGGTAGAACTGTTAAAAGATTATGATTGTGAGATTAAATACCATCCGGGTAAGGCCAACATAGTAGCTGATGCTTTAAGCCGAAAAGACAGAGTCAAACCATTAAGGGTACGAGCACTCGGAATGATTGTTCAAAGTAGCCTAACCAAACAAGTTCGTGTTGCACAAGACGAAGCCTTAAAAGCAGATCAGTTAGAGAAGGAAGAACTACATGGGAACGAAAAGAATTTTGAGAAGAAAATTGATAAATATTCTATTATAAAAACCGGGTGTGGATTCCTACACTTCATAAACTCCGCGAGCTTATTCTTGATGAAGCACACAAATCCAAAAATTCTATTCATCCAGGTACTGATAAGATGTATAAAGATGTTAAAGAATTTTACTGGTGGCCTGGCATGAAAAAGGATATAGCCGTGTATGTAAGTAAATGTGCAACATGTGCAAAGGTGAAGGCGGAATATCAAAAACATTCGGGAATGTTACAACAACCCGAAATCCCACAATGGAAATGGGAACAAATTACCATGGACTTTGTGACGCGCCTTCCTAAAACCTCCCGAGGACACAATGCTATCTGTGTAATTGTTGACCGATTAACCAAATCCGCACACTTTATTCCCATCCGTAACAACTAAACCACCGAAAAACTCGCTCAAATTTACATCGATGAAATTGTATCCCGACACGGAGTACCTCTTTCGATTATTTCAGATCGAGACAGTCACTTTACTTCACATTTCTGGCAAGCAGTACAAGAAGCCTTGGGAACCCGAATCGACCTAAGTACAGCTTACCATCCCCAAACCGATGGTCAATCCGAACGAACCATCCAAACCTTAGAAGATTTACTTCGTGCTTGTGTACTGGACTTCAAAGGGAATTGGGATCAACACCTCCCGCTCATTGAATTCTTTTACAATAACAGTTATCACAGTAGTATACAAGCAGCACCATATGAAGCTCTATACGGGCGAAAATGTAGATCACCACTATGTTGGACGGAAGTGGGTGATACCCAAATTTCAAGGTCAGATTTAATTCAGGAAACCACCGATAAGATTCACCAGATTAAGAAAAAATTAAAAGCTGCCCGCGACCGACAAAAGAGTTATGCCGATATTCGCAGAAAACCGTTATCTTTTGAAATAGGTGATCAGGTGTTTTTAAAAGTATCGCCACGGAAAGGTGTTATAAGATTTGGAAAGACTGTTAAACTAGCCCCGAGATACATCGGACCTTTTGAGATTATTACAAAAATTGATCCCGTAGCTTACCGATTAAAACTACCCTTAGAACTGAGCACTATTCACGACGTGTTTCATGTATCGAATCTGAAAAAGTGTTTGACTGATGAAACGACAATAGTACCACTGGAAGATGTTCAGATCAACGAAAAGCTCAACTTCGTAGAGGAACCGGTAGAAATTGTGGACTGGAAAACCAAACAGTTACGACAAAACAAAATTTCATTGGTAAAAGTTTGGTGGAGTTCAAAACAAGGACCCGAATATACTTGGGAACGAAAGGATGAATTCCAAAAGAAATACCCACACTTGTTCCCTAAAAAGAAAACCAATGACACATTAAATTTCGAGGACGAAATTTCTTAACGGGGGGAGAATGTGACATTCGTGACAAAACGAGGTATACTATATTCACTACGTAGCAAGTAAACGATAAATCGGTTAATTCGTAGTGCTTAAACAAGTAACCGACCGATACTAATTATGACCCGTATACATACTGAGGGGTCATATACGAGTTATATATATGTTATAAAGGCTAACATATTGATATTTAGGCCCCAATACGTTTAAAACTCTTTAAACGAAAAACGTTTCGTTTATCGATACGCTATAAGCTTAAACGCAATAGTTAATATCAAAACGAGTATTGTAGCATCCTTTATGCCGAAAAAGATTTATAAAACACTTGTATGACATGTTCTAGGCAACCCGTGAAAATATTTTGGATTTTTACAACGAGTCAGTACGTTTTTCTTATTTTACAAAAATGGGCTGAAAAACACTCGTTTTCGCGCTGTTTATCAAACCCGAACAATTTTTCGCATCAAAAACCGAACCTGAACTAAATTTGGACTCAGGATTTTGCCTTGGCAAGCAAAAAGAGGCAGCTAATGGTTAAGGGAGGGGCCCATGGGGACCCCCCCATATGGCGGCTAAGAGATACAAATCAACACCCCTAGTATATATTGTGTTTCTTTATTATTTTGAAGTTATATTCACACCAAAATATCCTAGAACTTTCTGGACAGCTTTTTCTTAAATATCCACAGCAAAAATCCCATGTAAGATCACAATTCTTTCCAAGTTTTAATCATGTTTTAATCAAGTTATAATCTTATAAACATGTCTTGATTAGTATTAAACATGTTTAACCATCCAAAAATCATAAAAATCAAGTAAAATCATGTTTTGATGTTAAACATGTCTACAAAGCTGAAACATATTGATTTTTGGTCAAAACCACGGATTCGAACATGAATACAACGTCTTTACGGTTTGAAAGTTCGGTTTAAACCCAAAACCGAAACCCTAATTATCAAGGCTGTCACATGGATGATTTATGCTTGGTTTGATGATATATGATATGTAGATACACTGAGTTTTCAACCCGAGACCCGGAAAGTCGTTTAAACTAGCAAAACTCATCGAAAACCGACAAGGTAAACCCGTAACACTCGTTTAAGGGCTGTTTAGTATTAGGTTATGACGTGCTTGTTGTTAGTTTGTGAAAATTTTCAGGGACATTAGGAATCATATAAATGAGTCCCTGTTCAAATTTGGTAATTTTTCGATAAACGGAGAATATTTGGTGAATTTATTTCCGTTTATTTGGGAAAAATAGCTAAGAATATTTAAAAATTCTGAAATTTGGTTTTGGAGATTAATATGTGATGGTAAGATCACTGGTAAAGTTAAGGGATCATTGGAAATTCCTAAGTATTATTTGTGCAATTGTGTTTTAACCGAATTTTAACAGCCGAAAAACGCACAAAAAGGCATTTGTCAAAAGAGTTAGGTTCTGGAGATTTTTCAGGGGCTATGTAATAACATTGAGGCCATTTGTAAAAATTATCGGATTTTTCTGAGGTCGTTTGATATAAACGGGCAATTTATTACACGTTTATAACCTATTAAAAGTATTTTTATAAATAAATAATTAATCATAAAATTTCTGAAAATATTTTTATAAAATTATCCATATTTTAATTTATTTTTACAAAAATATACATAATTTATATATAAGTACATATTTAGTTATGATTAATCAAAGATTTGAATTATAATTGTTTTAACGAAACCGGCAGTTTTGTGTTTAACGGACTGACTGGTATGTCAAAATGTCAAAAGTGATCAAATTTCATATTTTTGAATGAAATTGATAAAAACGAACTTTTTACGAGAATTCCGGACAATTCGGGTGGATTGTACGTGTTTTGTATAATCAAACCCGTGTGAAAACGGAAACGAACCCTGCGATCAAACCAGATACCGAAACCTTAAATTCTTTCATAAATCAAATCATTTTATCAATCAATATATTTACTTAAGTTTTTATGATCTTACCTATTCCCGAAACGCGTAAACGATCAACTTGGCTAGGCTCGGGAAACGGTGAAACTGAGCCAAATCTAGTTTTAATCATTTCATAGTATACAACGTCACAATCTAAGACTATGGTCATGTTCTGGGCCTAACAGCTATACCCAGATTAGTTATACAGCCCGATTTAGCTTAAACACTGTACTAGTATTAACAGTACGATACCGTTTATAGGAATCAGGCTATAAGCGAGGCACCTGACTAGTGATACATAATTTCTGTGCGAACTATGATAAGGTGAGTTTCACGACCTCACTTTCTAAACTGTTTTACGAACTTTTGGGGTGGAAAGCATGTTTGCATATACTTATATACTTGAAAACGTGTGATGATGTGATTTATCTAAGTACTAACACTTGAAAGTCCCCACAAACACAAGTGATTAACTTCGTGCCGGTGACGTGTGGATAGTACTATCGGTTTGACAAACCCAACTGACAGAGCCGGTGGGGTATGCCGGAACATGTTAACCCAGTTGCACATTGTCATTTAAACTTGTTGCATACTACTATGTAGTGTTAGACATAGTACATACTTGGTGCAAAGTGGCTGTTAAATGCCAACGGGAGTGCATGGGCAGGGGTGGCATTGTGTTTTAGCATGTTTCGGTTTCACTTGTGGCTTAGTATAATACATCATACACATACATGTACACATACACACTGTAAAATTTACGAACTCGTATACTGATTTCGTTGATACTCGTGAAACTTGAAACTCACCAACTAGACGTAGTTGACCCGTTTTTACATGCTTTTCAGGTAAAGCAAAGATGGAATGATTTGCTTGCGTGCTTGGTGTTAGATTGAAGTTGAATAGCTGTGAATAGATGCAAATATGTTAATTGTTCACTTTGTTAGGTGTGACTAAATGTTCAATAGACAATCATCGTTATTGATGTATATTTACTTCTTGGTCACATCTTGAATATGGATGTGTGACAATTTATATATTATGGTAATGGTAAATGCATACAATATGTGACTAGAAGTAACATATGTTAATTGTTCACTTTGTTTGGTGTGACTAAATGTTCATTACTAAGGAAATGTTAGTGAAGTGTAAGTACTTTTAGTCAACATGTGACCATTACATATTACATTCTTTAAGGAAACGTTAGTGTTGTCTTAGTAGTTTATAGTCACAAAAAAAATCTTTACAAAAGAGTGTGACTAAAGGTGTGTTAGGGTCATGTATTTATGTAACAATGTGAGTACGGGTTAAACAATAGTGACTCTAAAAATATTTCGTGACTTTATAGATCGGTATTATCCATATTATAATTTTCATTTTATTAGGTGTGTAAAAGTATTACTAATTAATTAGGTGTGATTTTAGTGACAGTTTTAATTTTATTGCGTGACTAAAGACTATATTGTGGTTTTCAATAGGCCATTTTGCTTAAAAGATGATTAATTGGGCATTTTTTTCAAAATACGATAATTTGGGCCGATTTTTGTTCTAAACACGATTATAAGCAGTTTGATTTATGAATAACTACTGTATGAAACCATGAGTTCGTCATCCTTTCTATTCGCGTTTTGCGTAATGAATGTAAATAATAAATGAAGGGTTATTAATTATACAATCTATTATATGATTCCAATTTTGAGTTTTTATAGTTTGATCAAACTATTTGATATGTAAGCATGTACTTTTGGATTTAGCGAAACGTTTATATTTACTATTCGATATGGTATAGCGGAATAATAAAATAAAGTAGTCACAACACATTCACTCATAACATCTAGTATATTGACTATAACAATCAGAGTACAAACTGAATAACCGACACGACTGTTACAAAAATCAACATTAAAAGCTATATATTGATTATAACAATCAGAGTACAAACTAAATAACCATACAAACTGAATAACCGTCACCATCCTAAACTAGATTTAGCCTAACGAATGATATAGACCTCGGTCGTATTAACTTGAAAATTTGGATCTATCGAATTACGCATGGATGTCTTACCAGGACCCCAGCCATCCGAAGATCCAGTCTGTTGACATCGGTCGAATCTATAATAATGATGGTGAACAAAATTTTTACGGAAACACCATCATAGATTCAGATCATCTATCCGAGATTTGGGCAGATGATACTATCGCGGATATTATACTTGAACAGAAACCTTGTGATCTTCCTTTGGAGAGTAGCGATTGCGTCCATAACCAAATCAACACTTTATCAACTTCCATGTCATCTTCCTCTACATCAGTAATCTTCATCTGTAACGACAAATCAACACAGTTAATTAACACACACAACAATGGATACACGCTGATGCTTCAAACTATTTATAATCTAAACATAACTTACAAAATTACAATGTCGTAGACTTGCAAATAATATAAAAACTAGCAGACTAACCTTGATAGTTAACACCATGAGAGAAAATCTGAACAAACAGATATGAAGAAAATAATGTGCAGGTGCCTTTTTAAGTACAAAAACATATAAAGGCAATGCTATTAATACAAGGCAATGTTATTAATACTAAACAACTAGTTAGATATTTGGTCAGCATTGCAATATGTGACAAAGTAACTCCACTAGTATAAGACTAGTTTAGGTGTGACTAATCGCAACCATTAGCAAACTGGATACTAACCGATTCAACACAACAACATTATTTACAAACCCACTCACTACCAAATGTGACTATTTTATTGGACTTCTAATTAATTTTTTTTCCATTTTTTACACATTAATTAGTTTAAACTATAACATTGAATTTTTATAATAACTTTTAATAAATAAGTTTTAAAAAAAAACTAAAAACATAGTCTTGTTCAGTTTATTATTGTGAACACGCCGGTTTAAATTTTAAGAAAAACAGAGTTTATAAAAAATATATAGTTTTTAATAAAAACTAAATATTAACCGGCAACATGAGCTAAAATGAAGATGATGAAAAAATTTTATGAACGATTTGGTCACATCTCCAATTTATGTGTGTGACAAAATATACATTATGGTGATGGTAAATGCATACAACTTGTGACTATAAATACATTTTGCTAATTGTTCACTTTGTTAGATGTGACTAAATGTTCATTACTAAGGAAGTGTTAGTGTAGTGTAAGTACTTTTAATTAGTTAACATGTGATCATTACATTCTTTAAGGAAACATTAATGTTGTCTTAGTAGTTTATAGTGACAGTTTTAATTGTAATGTGTGACTAAAGACTTTAATATGTTTTTCAAAGGGCCATTTTGCTTAAAATATAATTTTTTGGGACTTTTTGGCTAATACACGATATATAAATAGTTTTATCCAAGCGCCTTTTCGTCATCCCTGTCCCTACTCCCTAATCGATCAGTTAGTTTTCAAAGCAAACTCAAAATCATGGCGATATCCATCACTCTGCTACACCATGACGAAGGTATTTCATATATGCTTAATTTGCTCGTTTGATCGATTTATGAATAACCATATGCAACCATGCACGATATTTCGTCTTTCTTTTCTATTAGAGATTTGCGTATAATGAACGTAGTTATAAATATATGAACTAGGGTTATAATTAATTATACAATCTAGTATCTGAATCCGATTTTGATTTTGTAAATTTTGATCAAAATATTAAGTATGCATGTTCGTGTGGATTTAAAGCAGAAGACTACACAAACGTTCAAGGGATTGAATACAACTACTTTAAGAGGGTGATTAAGGGTTCCCTCATAAGTTATATCCCAATCTCTTATTTACTATTATAATTTCAATCAAAGATTATTGTTTATTAAGTTATAAATTTATACTTGAAACTTTGTTTTTTAATAAGGCATAAAGTACCGGTTGCATTTGTCAACCGGTACAACATCCGGTCGAAGAACTTCATATTGAAGTTTAGATTTGGTGATTATGGGGATATTTTTGAAACAGTTGATCGCCGGAACCCTAGGCAGTACGATTCGAGTCAATACAAGGATCGTAAGTGGGATGATTTATGGATGAGAACGTGATTGATGTCGGGTTGAGGGCCAGTTTCAACTGGAGTGAAGACCAATCGATGTTCACAATCTATCTTCTTAATAATAATTATTACATATTTTATTTTAATGTAAGATTATATATTTTTGGACATTAAGTTTTTGTATCTACTACTTTTTAATTATATGAATGAATATTAGCTTTGTTATGGTTTTAGTGTAGTAACTGTTAATTATATGAATGAATATCTACTACTTTGATGTAGTTAAGAAAAAATAATATTGTCTTTTATATGAATAAATTTAATAAATTAATAAGATATTATTGTTAATTAAATATTTCCTTTTATAGTTCCAAGGTAATTATGATATAAAGAAAATCACTTAGTGTAATGATGACATACATGGATGCTATATATGAATTATGGTTATGTTGCTAGCCGAAAATAATTCAATGATGATCTATTCTCTATGACTTCCAATCAACTTTATAAATAGCTTAACATACCATATCTTTCCAAACCAAATTTAAGCATATTTACATAATAATTAATAATAAAATTCAACATATGATGAGAAAATATTACATAATAATGAGACTCAACAAATAATGAGAACATATTACATAATATATTACAACTAATACTAGTCTAATATTAAGTAACGATGTGAGCCAATGGTCGACGTCCATGATAATCATAAAGGGTCCACTTGTGCCTGAAACAATAAAATGTAAGCGTTAGCTACACTTGTACAAATTTACATGTTGACAACTTAACATTTCAAATTTAACAAATGCATCACTAGATTATCAAGAAAGAATTGCATACCTTAGTACGTATAATTAAATCCCGACCATCATTGCGGTAATAGTCATCTCGGGATTCCTTCCCCAAATATTTTTTTGTCGGGGAAATACATTTTCATTCTCATAACTAATTAACGTACTGAACTCCTCATCTTCGTACGCATGCGTATAAGTTGTTGGATGATTCTTGATTACTATTGATATTTTTTTATCAAGCTGGTCTGTCACATAAAAACTTGTCGTGCTTGTGAGCCCAATATGAAAGGATCATTCTTGTGTCCAAATCTAGTTAGTTCAACCAATGTGAACCCAAGGTCGTCTTTCTTGACCCCGTTTTTATTGTCAACCGAGTCACACTTGAACAACGGGAATTTTCTAAGATGGTAATCAAGTACCCATATGTCCTGTAAAACCCCATAATAGCTTGTCTCGGTGTAGGTTTTAACTTCTCTAGAAATGTGCAAGTAATTTGCTACTACACTAACCCCACTGTTCTGGTGAACTTTACCTTCTCGAGATTTTGTACGACATGTAAATCCGTTGATGTCATAGACTTCGTAGCTCAATATGTTTCTATTTGGTCCATATGAAATCCACCTTACGGTCTCTGATATACTTTCTCACGATTTTGCTAACTCTCTCTCAACCTGATACATATATACTACAAGGGTGATCAAATATAATAAATATTTAACTAGTAAGGCCGTTATGAAATATGTAGTATACGTACGTACCTCATATCGTAACCACATACCAAACTTTAAGATGTGCTCTTTCTCTAGCGATACTATTTTCTTGTCAGGATGTTGTTGTTCAAGAAATGCCATGTGCCGACTGTAAATAAATATTGATGAATTAATTTTATACACCGTATAATAGAAAATAAAATAATATAATCCATGTACATAATACTTACTTGATATAAGGAACAATTTCAGATATATTTTACAGGACATAGAAATGTGCTTTCACGAACAGATTTGAAGAAATGTCATCCATCGATTGCCCGTTGATAGTGGGACTCCGTCTTTATTACTTGCTCTATTCTTATATTCAATCGAGTTCCTCAAGATATTAGGAATACCAATAGTGTTCAAGTCTTTTTTGAATTCGCTCAAAAACTCAATCGTCTCCTCAGCAACATTCTGTTCAGCAATGCATCCTTCTGGATTATTTTTGTTTCACACGTGCCCCTTAATAACCTTCATACACCTTTCAAATGAAAACATCCACCGAAAGCATACGGGACCACATAACTTAACTTCCCTAGAAATGTGCACGGTTAAATGAACCATAACATCAAAAAACGATGGAGGGAAGTATTTCTCGAGAAGGCATAATGTCACAAACAAATCTGCCTCCAATTTGTCAACCTCCTCGACCTCGATCTCCTTTCTGGAAATTGATTTGAAAAAAAACAAAACCTGAAAAAAAAAGTATACGGTCACGTAACTACATGTTGTATTCCAACTTACCAAAAAATTAAGGAGTGATATGGTGATATGAATATAAAAATAAGAAAATACTTTATTATATCATATCTTGTTGGTTGTGGTATAATAGATCGTATTGCAAGGGGCAAAAACTGTTGCATAAGCATGTGATAGTCGTGTGATTTAAGTTCTATTAGCTTCCTGTCCTTTATACTAACCAAACTAGCAAAATTTGAACAATACCCTTGTGGGACCCTTAACTAGTACAACGTGTCGCAAAAGTTGTCTTTTTTCCTCGGTCGTTAATGTGTAACTCGCAGGCGGAAGCCTAATGTTCGTGTCGTCTCTCTTGGGTTGTAACTTTGGCCTTAATTTCATATCATCAAGATCTAGTCGAGCCACCAATCCATCTTTCGTCTTTCCCAGAATGTTTAACAGTGTTCCAATCAGACTCTCTACCACATTCTTTTCAATATGCGTAAAATCTATACAATGGTTGACAGAATTAAACAGCCGATATCTAAGTTTCCGATGCCAAATTTTAAATTTCTTCTAATAGGGTTTACCGTTGATGCCTTCTTCTGTTGTATTTGATTCTTTTGTTCCCTTTTTTTCCCACCTCTCCCGTTCGAAGCTTGTTGCAAGCCTGATGCATTGTTCTTGTGGCCCTTACCCCAAATGTTTATACAATATTGGTTCACTTCGAAACTCTTGTGTTCCATCGAATCCCTTATTTTGCTTTCGGAACGGGTGGTCATAACGTAGATACTGTCTCTGGCCACCATAGCTTTGCTTATTTGATCTTCTTAGTCTAACACAGTTTGTTTCCTTACAACAAACTACACAACCAAGGAAGCCACTATACGGACAACCACAAAGTGTACCATGGGCGGGATAATCGTTTATGGTCCATAAGACAACAGCATGTAGCGCAAACCTTTCTCGGGCATATGCATCGTAGGTTTATACCGTATCGAATAACTGTTGTAGATCTTCAATCAACGGTGCTAAAAATACATCGATATCGTTACCCGGTGTCCTCGATATCAATAATGATAGCATGAAAGACTTCGTTATCATACAGATCTATGGTAGAAGGTTGTAAATGACAGTTAAAACTGGCCAGACACTGTGGTGTCGATTTCCTCTATTAAAATCCATCTCATCAGCTGCAATGCCTAGCCGCAAACTTCTTGGATCTTGTTTAATTAATTCATATATGTCATCTATAGCAGCCCATGCGGGTGAATCCGCCGGGTGACGTAAAACACCGTCCTTTATTCTACTTTCCGCATGCCATCTCCAATGTCGTGCAGTCGTCGGTGACTGAAAAAGTCGTTTAATCCGTGGAATTATGGGAAAGTACCATAATACTTTTTCTGGAATTTTATTGTATGTTACTTTTTTAATATCATCTTCCTTCCATCTTGATTTTCCACAAGTGGGACATACTTCATATTTTTCGTACAGTCCCCTGAAAAGAATGCAGTTGTTAATGCAGGCGTGCAATTTGTTATAACTTGACCCCATTGCTCTGAATGTTCTCTTAACCTCATATGTACTACAAGCCATTTCATTACCTTCTGGTAGAATCTTCTTAAAGACAATAATGAATTCTGTAAAGCATTTATCCGAAACTCCCTACTTGCTCTTCACGTTGAAAAGTTGTACCAGCGCAGACAACTTCGTGAAGTCGGGACAACCTTTTTAAAGTGGCTTCTCAGCATCTTCAATTAGTTTTACGAACATTGCATAATCATGGTCATCCGTGAAGTTTTCTTCTGTAGCTTCAACCATATTTACTGTTTGGGCAGCATCAGCTGGTAATTCCGAAGTAAAATCGGTTGTATGCATTTCATAGTTGTCATCCAAAACCGGATAACTAATTTGGGGCTCATCCTTTTCAACATGCTTAGACAATATGGTGTAGTTTTGATCTATGCCATGTTTGAATAAGTGATGTATAAAACTTAGAACACGATATTTTTTTAATTGGCTTATTGCTCAATTTCATTAATTTGGTGACTGCATAATCTATAAAACTTAGAACTCCATCCATGTAAACCTTTCTGTTTCTTTTCGTTTCCATCCAAGACTTGCCCATCTTTGAAATCAATACTTTAAAAATAATTAAAAAAAATGAGTAATTATTATTCTCAATTAATCGAACAACATACCTATTTTACTCATAATTAAATACATACCTTACTTTGTATTTCTCACAGAGGTCGAACCTACATTGTGATATGTTTATCAATTAGGTCGAATTACTTACGTGAGTTGTGTTTAGATTTGGGTGGAAACGGTGTTGAGTCAAAGATTTGACCAAAGTGAGATATATGGAAGATTGGAATCTTCTCAACCTCCTCAGAATTCGCTAAGTATGGATCCGGGCGCACCTTAGACCTCCAAGCAAGCTTTTACTTAGCCGGGCATGATATTTTGTCTATCAGGCAAGGTTATCTTCATGAAGTCTTCCTTAGTGAATATCCGAGCAAGGTTTGCAAATTAGTGTATTACCGGGCAAGGTTCCCTAGTTTATGCAAATCCGGACAAGGTTCACTTTATCAAACAAGTCTGTTCTTCAGAGCCAAGTAAAGTTCACTCCCGAGTAAGCTTTTGGCTAACCAAGATCATGAAGCCAAGTTATTGGAAGATCGGGCAAGGTATTCATTAATAATACAGTGGTCCAAGTAAGCTTAATGATCTAATGAAATATTTAAGTAACATCGGGCAAGGTTCAACTCAAGCAAGGAACAGTGCTGCCGAGCACACTTTGCTAATAAGCTATTCTCTAGCAAAGAGTTGAAAGAGACCATTGAAGAACAAGGTTGCTCGTATGGGTTTGTCGGGCAAAGTCTGGCAAATTCAAGAAGATTGAAGTCTACCCGGTGAGTATTTTACTTGTTAAAGTACTCTTCAAGTAAAGTCTACCCGAAAACTGATCCCAGGCACACTTCTATGTCATCAAGTTCTGAAGGATGGCAGAGAAGGCCTACCCGAAAAATGAATATTGTTGCAAAGCCTACCCGGAAGACTTGTTTTACACTTAGAATAATTCTGAATATGTAATTTTGAATATGTATTATCATTTGGGGTTTCTAGAAGGAATGACAGTTGTCCTAGGTTGGCAGGCCTATAAATTGAAATAATTTAGGGCACGCCTCCCACAGATTCTAGCCTACACACTTTTAAAATAAGAAAGAATATTTCTCGAAAGTGACGGCTGTCCTAGAATAGTATGGATATAATTTTTCTATCAAGAAACCCTAAATCAATTATCCTTTGGTATGATGAACTTTGTATGAATGGAAATCTTTTGAGTGAATCTTGTGTGTGTTAGTTACCTTTGATTATTGATAGCAACTACCCTGTTTATTATTGATTTCGCCTTTAATAAACAGTAATCTTCCTAAATATAGCAACCCATCATTAACTCCCTAGTCGACACATCTATTTGTGTGAGTTATGACTTGATTTGAGTAAGATCCAACTGAAATCGGGGACCTGACAAGTGGTATCAGAGCTTGTTGATGCTATTTTGGAAAGATTCTTGTTGCTGATTGAAGATTTAAAGAAAGATGACGTAAGCTGACCACTGTTCCATTGAAAAGTGACGTCAGCAGCTCTGTTCTTCATTTTTCTTCCAGATCTACATTCATTTGGTGTCTTCTCTTCCTTATTTTATTTAAAGCTTTAATTTATATATATATATATATATATATATATATATCTTGTTCTAATCGCATCAGACACATCAGATCTGAACAATCGGCTTTCAGATCTGATTATTTTTGAATTCTATTTTTACAAAGAAACCATTTTTGATTTCTTAAAATATCTGGTTACAAAGAACAAGAAGTGTCTACTAACAAGATTCCTAGACTGTATGCACAAGAAAATTCCACTAAATGGAAGGTCTTGTTTGAAGCAGCCGTATGCTATAATGATGTTGATATGTGGAACTCAATCAGGAATGGTCCACAAGGCACTGTTGAGGATGGTGCAAATCCAGGTGCAACTGTAGCTTTGAGAGAAAGAATGAGAAAAGTATATGACAAGGGTTTAGCAATGTTGAAATTAGGCCTGTCTTGTGAGATACTTTACCAAGGTTGCACATCATGCCACCGCAAAGGCAATGTGTGATGCAATACTTGAAATGTTTGAGGGAAACACTGAGCTCAAAAACATCAAGAAGCAAAGGCTGAAGCAACAGTTGGAAAGGTTTAAGTATAAAGAAGGAGAGAGGTTGAAGTCTATTCTTGAAAGGTTCTTAGCAATAGTGAATGATCTCAGAACCACAGATTATGTCATGACTGACTTTGACATGAATACCAAGTTGCTTAACTCAATTCCAAAAGAATGGTACACTACTTGCAAATTCATCATTTAGGAGCACAACTTTAATGATTTGAAATTAGATGATGTAGTGTGCTTCCTTCAGGCTGCAGAGATTGAGATGATAGATAATGGATGATCAAGGAAGAAAAACCTTGCTTCAATGTTTCAAATGCATTGATTGCACCCATGGGAAATTTGACTACCAAGAATCAATAGCAAATTTCCATTATTGAAGAAACAGTTGAGCTTAATGCTGATACTCCAAAATCTTTTGTTGATGGTAGCACAAGTAATCTTGGAAACCAGTAAAGGTTCAATGTGCAACTGATTGATGACACTGATTCTGCCTCAATGGCAAGTGGGCATGTACCTCATACTAGTGGTGGAAATAGTCAAGACAATGAAACACAAGCCTTGTTTTCAATGTTTACAGAGTCATATAATGCATTTTTTGCAAAGAATTTAATTCACACAAGTGTGGTACAAGATGATCTTGAGCAGATAGATGCTGATGACTTGGATGACATGAATTTGAAGTGGCAAACAGCCATGTTGGCTCTTAGAAGCAACAGGCTATACAACAGGACTGGTAGGTCACTCCTATCAGGGCCAAATGAGAGAATTGGTTTTGATAAGTCAAAAGCCATTTGCTATAATTGTCAACAGCCTGGTCATTTTGCAAGAGAATGTAACATGCCAAGAAACTTTCAAATGAACCAGTTTCAAAACCAACCAAGAAATCAGCAACCTCAATATCAACAGAATCAACAGAGAATCAACAACAACAACAACTTTAACAACAATCCCAACAACAACTATAATCCCAACTTCAACAACTTCCAACCTCAAATGAACAATCATAATCAAGGAGTGCCTCAGAATCAAGGTTTTCAGAGAAACAACAACCAAAACCTTCAAACTGTTCCAGACAACACTATTCCAGCCAACCAATATCAGGTCAGAAATCAAGGAAATGTTGCTGTAACTACACAGCATGAAGGTAACTTTGATTGGAGCAATCATGAAGAAGACATAGCAGATGATATCAAGAAAGCAAATGTGTCATTCATGGCCATAATTGAGAAAGAAACTGGATCATCATCTCAGGTACACTCTGCTCCTACTATTGATTTAAATGAAATTATCAATGAGTTAAAAGTAAATGTAGGCAAGCTGGAAAGTGAGTGTTTTAGGAAACAAAGTATTATCAATGCATATGAGGCAAGTGAACTGATAAGTGAAGAAAGAATGAAAAGTTTGGAAGAAGATTGTTTTAATAGTTATAGAGCTGCAAGTTGACAATGAATTCTTGAAGAACTTGGTCACCACTGGAAACATCTGTGGTATTCTAAACCAAGTAAAGGAAGAAGACAAATACAAGGCAGTTCCACCACCATTCAACAACAACTTTATGCCAAAAGTTGATAAAGAGAAAAGAGATGCATATCTACAACAATTCAAAGATGTTTTTCAAGACAAAGAAGAATTTGTGGATTTGTATAAGAATGTTGAGGTGAGTGAAGAAGGAGAATTTGTAGTGAAGAAAGATATGAAAGAAGAAAAGTCAATTGGAGTTAAAGTCTCTGAAGATGACTTTGATTCAATTGATTTGAATCAATATGACTTGAGTGATTTGTGTGATCAAATCACTGATGAGGAAATTAAACATGCTGAAAAAGGAAGAAAATACAAGAAACCAGAATCTATTGACAAACTTCCAATGTATCCTCCTATCACACCAAGAATGAAGAAACAGAATGAAAGAATGAAGAGAGAGCATGTGTCCTTTGACATATGTGAGAAGAAGAAGGTGACTTACAATGCTGTAAGGCCTCCAAGCAAAGAATTATTGGAAAAGATAAAGCAGAACAACAAGAAAAGGGTGAAAGAAAATGTGGATGTTGAAAATTTTATCCCAATTTACCCTATCTTCTCTAATCAGGAGGTGCTTGATATTGGAGAACTGGAAACCATGGAAGAATATGAAAAGAGACAATCAAGACATAGAGAGAGTCAAGATGAAGAACCACTGAATATGCAAAAAATTGTGTTTGTAAAGAGCAAGACTGAAAGACAAGACATCAAGATTGAGGAGTTTGTTCCTTTCTCAATCAATTTTGATAGTCTAAAAAATCAGAAGACCATTGGAGTCAAAGAACCTAGACCAAGTGAAAGATTCAAGAAAGAAAAAGGACATGAGAAATACAAAAGAAAGGTTTGGTGCAAGAAGTGTGATGAGTATGGTCATCATACAGACTCTTGTAATGAAAGACTCAAATTCAAGCCTTTCCATGTCAATGATGAAACAAAGTATGGACAAAACTTTGTTGTGTACAAGCAAAAGTATGATGAATACCTGGGAAAGGGAAAAGTTTGTGGAAAGGAAGAACTGAAGAAAGATGTCTGGTCCCCGATTTCAGCTGGATCTTACTTAATCATGTCATAACTCACACAACTAAATGTGTCGACAAGGGAGTTAATGACGGGTTGCTATATTTAGAAAGATTTCCGTTTGTTAAAGGCGGAATCAATAACAAACATATGGTTGCTTAATTAGTATTCAAAGGTAACCAACACGAACAAGATTCACTCAAAAGATTTCCATTCATATAATATCAATCTTACAAATCGGATAATCGATTTAGGGTTTCTTGAAGGAAGGTTTTTCCGTATTATACTAAGACAGCCGTCACACACAATATTCTTTCCTAATTAATGTGGCTGTCTGCCTTAGGTGGTGTGCCCTAAAACATTCTATTTATAGGCCTGCCACCCTAGGACAGCTGTCATTCCTTCTAGAAACCCCAAACGTAAATACATATTCAAATTACATAATCAGAAATATTCTAAGTGTAAAACAAGTCTTCCGGGTAGGCTTTGCATCAATCCTCATTCTCCGAGTATGCTATGTACTCTACCATCCTTCACTACTTGGTAACATAGAAGTGTGCTTGGAATCATTTTCCGGGTAGACTTTACTTGAAGAGTATTTTACCAAGTAAATTACTCACCGGGCAGACTTCAGTCTTCTTGACTTTGCCAGACTTTGCCCGACAAACCCTTACGAGCAACCTTGTTCTTCAATGGTCCATTTCAACTCCTTGCTATAAAATTACTTATTAGAAAAGTGTACTCGGGAGTACTATTCCTTGGTTAAGTTGAACCTTGCTCGATATTACTTAGAGATATTCCATTTATACATCAAGCTTGTTTGGACCACTATTATTAATGAATATCTTGCCCGGTCTTCCAATCACTTGGCTTCATGGACTTGGTTAGCCAAAAGCTTACTCGGGAGTGAACTTTGCTTGGCTATGAAGAACAGACTTGCTTGATAAAGTGAACCTTGCCCGGATTTACATAAACTAGTGAACCTTGCCCGGCAATGCACTAATTTGCGAACCCTGCTCGGATATCCACTAAAGAAGACTACTTGAAGATAACCTTGCCCTATAGACAAAATATCATACCCGGCTATGTAAAAGCTTGCTCGAAGGTCTAAGGTGTGCCCGAATCCATACTTAGCGAATTATGAGGTGGTTGAGAAGATTCCAATCTTCCATATACTTCATTTTGGTCAAATCTTTGACTCAACAATCTCCCCCAAGATTGGAACACCTCAGCTGACCCAAAACATTTCTTAGGTTACTTACACTTAGTCAAAATACACATCAAATTAAATGTCAAATTACATATTCAAATAACATAAACAAATTACATAATCAAAAGTTGTCCGAAGACATTACATCACAAAGCCTATTCTATTGATCTTGTCTCTTCCTTGCATTATGGGCAGTTTGTCTTCGGTTGACTATTTCTGATGCAACTTTCATTTTGAAGATATTAAGGATTCGGTAGTGAGTATGACTTTTTGGTATAACCAAATCCCTTATATCCATCAGATCTTCATTATGCAGGCAGGTCAAGTCTTCATCCTTCTTAATAATCCCCAGTATTTTTCCATCAGAGTTTCTTAATACATAATGATCAGCATTTTCTTTATACTAAATCTCAGCTATAATGCCATTCTTTTGTACTGTGTAGTTGGGGCGTATCATTCTTCTTCCAAGACTTATGCATGTATTCATATTTGACAATGGATTCACATCTCTGACATTCATCATATAGTCTCTTTCAGCAATGTCCATTCTTCTCAATTTTTCTGTCCTTCTTGACCTGTGAAGTTGAATCAATCTCCAGCTTCTCTTTTCTTTTAAGAACTTGAATCCTTTGTCAGCTTCATCTTTCAAAAACTTTGATAAATCATTCATCTGCCTTCCTACCATTCTGTTTCTATTTCTATAATCATACAAGTTAAGAGTGCCCATCCTTTCCAATTGTTCTTCAGTATATTCACGGAAGTCACTTCTTACAACAATTCCTCTCAGTAATCTGCTTTCCATAATTACCTTCAGAGATTCAGTGACAGAATTATAGTAGAGTTCTCTAGGAAGATCCACATCAGATTGTGGTCTTATTGTTCTTTGTTGTGCAGATCTACTAGATTCACCTCTTCCACTTTGTGGTTGTCTTCTTGAGATTGGAGGCCTAAAAGGAATAGACTTCTTTGGTTTTCCAGGCCTTAAGTTGAAAACTTTAATGTAGATTGCTTCTACCATTTCTGGTGGAAGGTTTGCAAGTTCAACAATGTCTTATCCTGCTAGTTCTTTAAGATCTAGCAACATTTTTGCCATACCCGGTCTGTTTGTCAATCCAGCAGGAACAAATTTTCCATCTACAAAGCTTCTAGGGTTTTCCCCTTCCCTTAGAGCTTTCTCCCAATCTGCCTTTTGGATATAGAAAAGGTTTTTCAAATCCTCCTTTTCCAAGGCATTAAAAGAGGCTTCATCTATTCCCCTTTGATTAATCATTATGTTCCTCAGAATATTGATCATCTCTTCATTCTCCCAAGGAACAATGGGTTCATCTTCAGGTTCAGGATTCACTTCTTGTGGGTTAGGAGTTTCAACTGATCTGACTTGTTCCTTTAATTTCTCCCTCATAGTTTGAATTCTTCTCTTCTTTGCTTGAGGTTCATCAGTTGGTTCAGACTGTTTGGTAGAGCTCTCAGTTTGGACCCTCTTCAGTTTTTCTTATCTTTTCAGTTTGTTATACTGGTCCAACACAATTATTTCGGGCTTCAAAAGATCTGTCTCACTTCAACACTGACCAACTCCTTTACACACTTTTCAATCACTTTTTCTCTTTCACTATTATACAGATCTTGGAGTTGGTCAATGTTGAAGTGAGACAGATCTTTCTCTGAATAATTGTGCCTTCTGAGATATTCTCTGAATTTCTGGCTATCCCTGTTCTTTTCTTCCATCTTTTTCTTGAGACCATCTCTCTCCTTATCAAGTCTCTTTTGCAAATGATCATCATCAAGATCAGCCAAAGTTTCAAAGCTTATGCCATACCTCCTCAACTTTACAACCAATGGATGACTTCTTTTAGCCTTTCTCATACTTAACTCAATGTTGGCTCTCTGCTCATCAGTCATTTCAACTTGTGGAGATTCAACATTGACAGCTTCACCTCCCTTCCCTTGATCATCATTGTTCTCATCAGAATCATCAGTTTCATCATCCTCTTCAGTTGATACATTAACTGCATCTATCTTTGGCTCATATGAGGGTGGATGATCTGGATTTTGTTCAGTTATAACAGGTACATCAGGAACACCTTGAACCCTTTCACCTGGTTGCAAGGTTTGTAGTGGGATTGCCCTGATAGGACTACCATCATCATCTGGAGTTTCAACAAAGTATTTATTCTTGTTATCCCACTTTCCTCTCTTAGCAGATCTTTCATGCTCAGTCTACTCAGATGCCCTTTTTCTTCTCATGCAGGTCTTGGCAAACCTATTTACTTTCTCAGCAAATTCTTCATGTTGTTTTGAAAGTCTTTCTCTTTTCTGTTGAAGTGTTTCATGAGGTTGAGTTACATTCACCCTTTCAGACCAGCTGCCAGTTGGTTTCTTCTTAAAATCTTCTTTCACTTGCTCAGCCCATTTCTTGGCAGCCATAGAAGCAATAGACTCACCAATTTCTTCTTCAACCATCATATCAGTATTCAGATTAATTGGTTCAGCAGTTTCATTTGATTTGGGACTGAAACATGCTAACCACCATAGCTAAGGACTTGTCAGCTTCCTCTTGCTCTTTTAACTTAATCAAGGCTTGAATTACCTCTTAATCAGCCACTTCTTCAATGATTTCTTTTGCAAACTTGGGTTGATTGATCAAGGTTTCTTGCTCTGCCAACTCTACAGGGTCCATGGTTTGGGCAAGTATTTCTCTGTCCCTTGTTTCCCTCATAATATTTTCATGTTCCTTTAGAGCAGCAGCAACAGCTTCAGCATCTTCTCTAAACAAAACATCTTTTTCAGGATAGACCTTAACAGGCTCTTCTTCTGTGACTTTTTCTTTGCCTTTATCCATCCTTTTAGGCACTACTTCCTCCTCATCATCAGATTTTCTGTAATCATCATTCTCCTTCTCAAGTGCTTCTAACTCAGGGTCATACTCTACCCTCTTGGAGCTTTCAGGTTGTTCAGTTTGAGTGATAGGCTCCTCAGTAGCAGTATTCCCTTCATTCATTTCTTCAGTCTCTACTCCAGTTTGAATGTCAGTTAAGACATCAGTAGCTATATCAGTAGCAGCTACATTCTCTTCAACATTTGTCTTTTTAATCTCATCCACTGTCTCCTCTACATTCTCATCATCCCTTTCCACATTTCTTATTTCATCATTGTAATCATAGTCCTGTTTTCCAACATCGGATCTACCACCTTCATACTCATCATCCTCAATTTTCCTTTTCTCACTACTCTCTTCTCCATCATCATAAGCATTCATAATCAACTTCAAACTGTCTGCAGTCTCTACAACTGTTACAGTTTCAGCAACATTTACACCAGAGACAGTTGGCATACTCTCATTCTCCCCCTGTTTTGGGGCAGCTGAGGTCTTCTCAACCTCCTGCTCTAGGGATTTGATTCTCATTTCAGCTCGTACCAACTTCTCTATCAACATCACATTCTCCTCTTACACCTCCTCATTCCTTCTCTTCAGTTCAGCATTTTCTTTCAACAATGTCAACAAGTCAGTGTCAGTGGGTGGTGTTGTAGGTGGTGATGTAGAAAATTGTTCATATTCAGGTTGTTCTGGGTTTGTGGTGTGAGTTTGGAAAGTGGTATGTTGTGGTGATTGTGTATGAGGTTGGCTTGGAATAAATGGATCAGAATTAATTGTGCTAGATGTTGGTGGTGTTTGTGGTGTTGGGGATACATGTGTTGATGTTTCAGGTTGGCTTATGGTTAGGGTTTGGGGTGGGGATTGAGTGGTTTGATGTGGTGGTGTTTGTGGTGGTGATGGTATAATGGGTCGGTCAATGGGTAATGGAGATTGTGGTGGAGTTGGAATAGGTTGGTTCTCCCCCCTGATCTAGTGCTTCAATAATCATGGCTCCTCCATCCCCTCCTTCATCTCCATCAATATCATCATCAGAACCATCATCATCACTCTCAGCATCATCTTCCCCTCCTTCCTCCTCTGAGCTCAACTCAGGCACCGGCATCACATTCAAGTCATGGTCCAACAACCATGGCAAGATCTCAAATGGGACATTTGAGTCATACATATTAGCAACACCTGGATTTCTGGTTCTTCTGTATGTGTCAGGATTTTGCAGTAGGTGTGCTATGCCAACAGTAGGTAAATCTTGTAATTCACTATTGAAGATTATCTGTAGGAACCTTGGATATTGTAAGAATTTGTTCTTCTCGGCCTTCTTCAAGTTTCCTATTAATCCTTTGAATATCATCTTTGAAAAGTTGAAGGGTAGATCATACATAATTCCAACCGTGGCATTTGCCAAATCATGACTCATCAAGGTCCATGATCCTTTCCTTGGGGAAAATCCATGTATCACATGATGGATAAGAAACCTATACAACATAGGGAATATCCCCTTTTGAAACTGTCCATCATGTATAGTTCCTTGATAACCCATCGTTTGCTCAAATGTCCTTATCAAGTGAGGTGTGCTGAAGTTTATTGAATTATGATCATCATCATTTAACCGCAAGTGTAACGCCCTGAAATTCGATTAGTAAACTAAGATCGTGAAATCATCGGAAACTATAGACTTTGGGTTCTGGACGATAAGTTCGGAACCCATATCATTGGAAAAATCTGTTTTTATCATTTAAAATGTTTATTTCATAAAACGACATTTACGCCTGAAAAATATTAATTTTTATGCTTTCGAAAAATAAAATGTTTTTATTTAAAAAGATTTCAAATAATTATTCGAAAAATGATTTTATAAAAGTTTTGCTGAAAAAGTTTTAGTTTGTTTAAAAACTTATGAACTCGACTAGTCTTGACCCGTAGGTAGCCTAAACCCGAACCCGAGTCACCCGAGTATTTAAGCGGGAAATCAAGTGTTCTTGCACCACCTCTTTCATTTTCACCAACACTTTCACAAAACCCACCCAAACACTCTCATTCTAGAGAGAGAAACTAGAGAGAGAAGTCTTCAAACTTCAAATCCGAGTCCACAAATCTGTTTGTTGTTGTTTTTGGTAAGATCTTCTTGAAAATCATACGTTTTTATGATCAAATCCGGCCCCGAATCGAGCAAAAACCCCAACTTTTGTGTCAAGTGTGTTCTTGGTCAAAAACCGTCATTTTTGGTGTCAAAATACAAGTTTTTGTTGTTATAAATACTAGGAATCATTAGGTCTTTGAATTCCGAGCATTTCCATGTATAAAACATCAATTTTGGTCGAAAAATCACAAAAATCGCGATTTCCCGTAGGTTTCTCCGTCACCCGGCTTGAAGGAGTCGAATCAGATCCTATTCGGTCGAATCAGATCCTATTCGGTCGAATCAGATCCTATTCGGTCGAATCAGATCCTATTCGGTCGAATCAGATCCTATTCGGTCGAATCAGATCCTATTCGGTCGAATCAGATCCTATTCGGTCGAATCAGATCCTATTCGGTTGAATCAGATCCTATTCAGTTGAATCAGATCCAGCCTCCTGTTTTTTTTTTCTTTTTCAGCTTTAAAACCCAGTTTTTGCTCGAGGTCGCGTAGGCTTGTACTCTTAGACTTATAACACGTTGTTAACCTATTATGCCCTATTCTAGACTTAGAGGATCAACAAATTGGATAGCACTCGTCGCCTCTAGCAGCCTTACTAAACCAACAAGGTGAGTTCATAGCCCCTATTTAAGCTTTTCAAAACTATGGGGGTGGAAACATGGTAACTTTACACGGTTGGACAAAATCATTTATGCAAACACTCTTTAAACTATAAACCTTTGGATTTCTACACACGTGCGGAAATCCACAAGCTTTTTGGTAATCTATAAACTTTGGAAATCTATGAACATGGGGAAACCCATCAACTTATGGAGATCTAAGAACATTGGAAATCAATGAGTATGGGAAATTCTATGAACATTGACATCATGGGAATGGGAATCATATTCATGTCATCATAGTCATCGTGTCAGTATGGAAATCTAGAGATCAAAGCATCATGAGTTGAATTGGACGTGAGAGTCTATTCTACTCTCGGTAGAACTCACGACCATGAGTGGCAATTCTATTCTCGGTGGCACTCGTAACTCATGGGATTCTATACTAGTCTCGGTGGAATCCATAACTCTTGAGGACCTATACTAGTCTCGGTAGGGACCAAGAGAACCCAGGATTCTTTGGGGAGTCTATCCTACTCTCGGTAGAACCTAGCTGAGTCCTGAATGGCAAGAGCGAGGTAGTCTTGGTTTAAGTCTTGCGTGGGTTCAAATCAAGTCTTGTGTGATCATTGGGCTTCGTCATCATTCATCATCATTCATCATCATTCATTCACCATCATCTTGGATACTAGTAACACTTGGTATCTTGGCGTTGGATTATCTAGTAAACTTAGTATGCTCTAATTCATATGTCCTTGTTTATGCTTAACTGTTATGTGCTACATGTACCGTTGGGAGACCACAAATCTTTGAGTAATCTTATCACATACGACTCTAGTGGGAGAGTAATAACCTCGCTGAGAGTCCAGGAGAACATTTCATGTTTTACTTACTACAAAAACCTCTTTGGGAAAACCAAGAGATCTTTTCTTTCAAGCCTTTTTTTTAAAAACCGGGTATTATACCCAAACATAGTAGTATAAATTGTAGGAGTGGTGGGTTAGCCGCAGGTACACCCTATATATAAACCCCTACAACCTATACTAGTATGTTTGTGTATAAACTCTTTTTCTTTAAACCTATGAATTCACTCATCTACTTTATGTAGTTGACAGTTTGTTACATGTTTTCAGGAAATAAAGCAGCAGGAAATCCCTAGCAAGTTTAGAGGCCTTAGAGAGATGAAGGCTAGGCTAGAAGTTGTTTGGAACTTGATATTTTGTTTTAAAACAATTTGTTTCATGTTACCTGGTTGATGTAATATTTGACATTTTGGTTATGTTTATGCATTTAGACTTTTATACTATTGTGCTCAACAATCACGACTTCGTCGCCGCGCCTCGATTTTTCCGCCATCGCGATCGGGGTGTGACAGATTGGTATCAGAGCCAATGGTTATAGGGAATTAGGAAACCGACCTAGACTATAACCTAGGATCCTTGACTCTAGATAGCTCATGCATCACAATCACATGCCTACACTTATATACGTGCTACGTGCTTATGTGCTGCATATTAATTGTAAACCTCTGAGTCATTCAGTCATACCAAAATCTTCGGTCATCAAGCATTCATATCTCTTGAGTCATGTCATTCTGTATTCTTGGTATAATCTATGTCCTCTATTCTTAAATCTTTGGCGTATCATTGATTCTATCTAACGCTCGTTTTTCGTCATGCGTAGAATGCCTCCCAGACGTGCACCCGCTCCCATGGACTCCGCTGAGTTAGCCAACCTTATAGCCCAGCAGATCGCGGCTGTGTTACCAGGCATGGTAACAACCATCAGCCAGGGGCTGAGGCAAGAAGGAACCTCTGGGGCCAACCAAACTCCAGCTCAGAACGCAAATGAACCAGCGAATAAGCCATACAAGGACTTCATGACTACAAAACCCACCAGCTTCAGCGGTACAGAAGGCGCCGTTGGTCTCCTCCAGTGGATCGAAAAGATGGAGGCAGCCTTTGTTATAAGCTCGTGCCCTGAGGCACTGAAGGTCACGCACGCGGCAAGCATGTTGTTTAAACGCGCGCTGACCTGGTGGAACAACGAGATAAGAACCCGTGGGCGTGAAGCTGCCCTGGCCATGACCTGGACGGAATTTGTAGCATTGGTTACCCGCGAGTTCGTACCTCGCAGTGAGGTGCAGAAACTTGAAGCTGAGTTTTGGGTGCACAAAATGAAGGGTGCAGATAGAAGTTTTATTTCTAGCGCATTGGTCCCATTGCTTAATCTAGGAACTTCCGTCTTAGACCCCGCTTTCTCTGACGAATTGGCAAACGGAGAGTCTACCCAAGTGAACGAAATCGTTCGCAATTGCACGCTTACGTTTGATCAGACGCCTCTTAGCATTGACCTCATCCCTATGCAACTAGGAAGTTTCGATGTAGTTGTGGGGATGGATTGGTTGTCCAACAACCACGCGGAAGTAGTGTGTGCCGAGAAACTCATCCGCGTTCCTTGTTCTTCTGGCGAGTCTATAACTATTCAAGGAGAGAGATCAGGCAGATGTCTGAAATTAATCTCCTGCTTAAAAGCCCGGCGATGCCTTCGAACGAAGTGTCCCGCCTTCCTAGCTCATGTCTCCATCAAGGAATCAAAGGGGAAGAAGCTCTCAGATGTCCCCGTCGTGCGTGAATTTCCAGACGTTTTTCCTGAAGACTTGCCCGGACTTCCTCCTAGCCGACAAGTCGAATTCCACATCGATTTAGTTCCCGGTGCAACCCCCGTGGCAAAATCTCCGTATCGTTTGGCTCCGTCAGAAATGCAGGAATTATCGAGCCAGCTGCAGGAACTACTGGACAAGGGTTTTATTCGCCCTAGTTCATCTCCATGGGGAGCTCCAGTCCTCTTCGTCAAAAAGAAGGACGGATCTTTCCGGATGTGCATAGACTATCGTGAGCTTAACAAACTCACCGTCAAGAATCGGTATCCACTACCGAGGATTGACGATCTTTTCGACCAGCTGCAAGGAGCCACCTACTTTTCCAAGATCGACCTACGCTCAGGTTATCACCAAGTGCGCGTCATGGAGGACGACATCGCGAAAACCGCTTTCAGAACTCGATATGGACACTACGAGTTCCTAGTCATGCCATTTGGTTTGACGAATGCTCCCGCGGTGTTCATGGATCTCATGAATCGCGTTTGTCGCCCATACCTGGACCAGTTTGTTATCGTCTTCATTGACGATATTCTCGTTTATTCCCGCTCTAAAGCCGACCATGAGCTTCATCTCAGGCTTATCTTGGATCTGCTGAGAAAAGAGCAACTCTACGCCAAATTCTCCAAATGCGAATTCTGGCTAAGGGAAGTTCAATTCTTAGGTCACATCATTAACAAGGAAGGCATTCATGTCGACCCTGCCAAGATTGAAGCCATCAAGAATTGGGAAGCGCCTACGACGCCGACCGAAATTCGTTCATTTCTTGGTTTGGCTGGGTACTACCGTCGGTTCATCTCGAACTTTTCAAAGATCGCGTTGCCCCTCACAATGTTAACTCAAAAAGGGGAACCGTTCATTTGGAGCCAAGAGCAGGAAGAGGCTTTCCAAACATTGAAACATAAACTCTGTCATGCTCCAATTCTGTCGCTTCCTGAGGGTAACGATGATTTTGTTGTTTATTGCGACGCCTCGAGCCAAGGTTTAGGCTGCGTCTTAATGCAACGCGGAAGGGTCATCGCTTACGCCTCGCGTCAACTCAAGAGTCATGAGAGGAATTATGTCACTCATGACTTGGAATTGGGTGCTGTGGTCTTTGCCTTAAAAATATGGAGACACTACCTATACGGTACGAAATGTGTCATCTTCACCGACCACAAGAGCCTACAACACATCCTCAATCAAAGGGAGCTAAACATGCGACAACGTCGATGGGTTGAACTCCTAAGTGACTATGACTGCGAAATCCGCTACCACCCTGGAAAGGCTAACGTAGTGGCTGACGCGTTAAGTCGCAAGGAAAGGACCCAGTTGCATGCGATCCGTATTCAGTCCAATCTTCCCTCCATGGTTCTTGAAGCTCAAAAGCAAGCGATTGCTGGTGGTGATCTCAAAAATATGCTATCTTGCGGTGCCGAACGGAAGTTTGAAACCAAGTCTGATGGTATACTTTACTACTTAAATCGCATGTGGATTCCAAACTCTGAACCACTTCGAGAACTCATCCTGAACGAAGCGCACAAATCCAGATACTCTATTCACCCAGGCAGTGATAAAATGTATCAGAATCTCAAGTCTCACTTCTGGTGGCCGGGTATGAAGAAAGACATAGCTTTATACGTCGGTAGATGTCTAACATGCTCGCGGATCAAGACTGAACATCAGAGACCATCTGGCCTGCTACAACAACCGATCATACCGCAGTGGAAGTGGGAAGAAGTCGCTATGGACTTCATTACCAAACTCCCGCGGACACCCAGCGGTTATGACACGATTTGGGTTATCGTGGATTACTTGACCAAATCCGCTCACTTTCTCCCTGTCCGTGAGGACTACACCACGGAGAAGCTGGCGCGGATTTACATTCGTGAGATCGTAACCCGTCACGGTGTGCCTAAGGGCATCACGTCTGACCGTGACCCCACTTTTGCGTCAAGGTTCTGGAAGTCATTTCAGAAAGCCTTTGGGACAAGTGTGAAACTTAGCTCTGCCTATCATCCTGAATCGGATGGACAGAGCGAAAGGACCATACAAACCCTGGAGGTTATGCTCAGAGCCTGTATCCTTGAATTCGGTAGTAGCTGGGAGACTCACCTTCCTCTTGCAGAGTTCTCATACAATAACAGCTATCATGCTACCATCAAATGCGCACCATTCGAGGCACTCTATGGCAGGAAATGTCGTTCTCCACTGTGTTGGTCCGAGACCGGAGATTCTCAAATCATCGGCCCGGAACTGATACAGGAAACCACTGACAGTATCGCCATCATCCAGCAAAGACTTAAGGACGCCCGCTGTCGACACAAGTATTATGCTGACAAACGCCGCAAACCTCTGGAGTTCCAAATAGGCGATCACGTAATGCTCAAAGTTTCCCCCTGGAAGGGCGTTGTTCGCTTCGGGAAGAAGGGAAAGTTTGCCCCAAGGTACGTGGGACCTTTCAAGATCATCGAAAAGGTCGGACCCGTAGCCTATCGCCTGGAATTGCCTCCAGAACTCAGCCGTGTTCACAACGTTTTTCATGTGTCGCAACTCAAAAAGTTCCTCGTTGATGAGACCGCTCAAATCCCGATCGACACGGTTCACATCGACGACAAACTACACTTTGTTGAGGAACCTGTCGAGGTCCTAGATCGAGAAGTCAAAAAGACTAAGCGAAGCCGGATACCTATAGTCAAGGTGCGATGGAACAACCATCGTGGACCCGAGTTCACATGGGAACGAGAAGATATGATGAAGGAGGAATACCCTCATCTGTTCGCATAGTCATCATCTTTGTAATTCTAGAAATCTTGGAGTCTATGTAATCGTAATCATGTAATCAGGGACCAATATTATTCAATAAAGTATCATGTTGTTCCTATTTGCTTATAAATATTCTCTTATTTCAAGTTTGGCTACTCATGACTCGTGCTGGAAAACACAAGTCGTGCATACTTAATCATGTAGACATTGGAGTGAACTATGTATCATTGAGCCAAAATTTGTCATTATTCTAGCATTCATAAAGCATGGTTGTGTGTGTGTGTGTGGTGTCGTGTCAATTCTCTAACCGCACGCAATAGAGTTTATACATTGATACAAGGTGAGCTCGTAATTATAGTCCGGAATATAATTGCATCAAGGTCACAGGTGTATACGTGTATAAACAATTTGCTATTGTGTAACTATGAGTCGTGAACTCAAGGTTTGTGTAGGGAATTAATCAATGAATGTTGAAGGAGTGGTGGGTTAGCCGCTGGTACACCCTGTATATAAACCCCTTCAGCACAAGTTGGTTATGTCTGAAGCGAGACTTGGAATTAGGGACTCATAGTTAGCGTGGCAGCTGTGACACGTTAAATTCAAGAGTTATTGAGGGAATTATTCACAGAAGATTGAAGGAGTGGTGGGTTAGCCGCTGGTACACCCTATATATAAACCCCTTCAATCCGAAATGAATATGTCTGATGTAAAGCTTGAAGGTGATGCCTTGTAGTGGAAAATAGTGTGTCGTCCTGTGTGTCATTGATCTAATAGGAGTCGAAAGAAACACTCAAGTGGGGTTGAAGGGGTGGTGGGTTAGCTGCTGGTACACCCTATATATAAACCCCTTCAGCTTGATTTGGGTGGTATCCAAGATGAATATTAGAGGTAGTGGCGCATAGTGGTCATCATGGGATCGTGTAATCTAAATCAAAACTTAATCAAGTATACAAAAATCTAAATTTCGGGACGAAATTCCTCTAAATTGGGGAGGATGTAACGCCCTGAAATTCGATTAGTAAACTAAGATCGTGAAATCATCGGAAACTATAGACTTTGGGTTCTGGACGATAAGTTCGGAACCCATATCATTGGAAAAATCTGTTTTTATCATTTAAAATGTTTATTTCATAAAACGACATTTACGCCTGAAAAATATTAATTTTTATGCTTTCGAAAAATAAAATGTTTTTATTTAAAAAGATTTCAAATAATTATTCGAAAAATGATTTTATAAAAGTTTTGCTGAAAAAGTTTTAGTTTGTTTAAAAACTTATGAACTCGACTAGTCTTGACCCGTAGGTAGCCTAAACCCGAACCCGAGTCACCCGAGTATTTAAGCGGGAAATCAAGTGTTCTTGCACCACCTCTTTCATTTTCACCAACACTTTCACAAAACCCACCCAAACACTCTCATTCTAAAGAGAGAAACTAGAGAGAGAAGTCTTCAAACTTCAAATCCGAGTCCACAAATCTGTTTGTTGTTGTTTTTGGTAAGATCTTCTTGAAAATCATACGTTTTTATCATCAAATCCGGCCCCGAATCGAGCAAAAACCCCAACTTTTGTGTCAAGTGTGTTCTTGGTCAAAAACCGTCATTTTTGGTGTCAAAATGCAAGTTTTTGTTGTTATAAATACTAGGAATCATTAGGTCTTTGAATTCCGAGCATTTCCATGTATAAAACATCAATTTTGGTCGAAAAATCACAAAAATCGCGATTTCCCGTAGGTTTCTCCGTCACCCGGCTTGAAGGAGTCGAATCAGATCCTATTCGGTCGAATCAGATCCTATTCGGTCGAATCAGATCCTATTCGGTCGAATCAGATCCTATTCGGTCGAATCAGATCCTATTCGGTCGAATCAGATCCTATTCATTTGAATCAGATCCTATTCAGTTGAATCAGATCCAGCCTCCTGTTTTTTTTTTCTTTTTCAGCTTTAAAACCCAGTTTTTGCTCGAGGTCGCGTAGGCTTGTACTCTTAGACTTATAACACGTTGTTAACCTATTATGCCCTATTCTAGACTTAGAGGATCAACAAATTGGATAGCACTCGTCGCCTCTAGCAGCCTTACTAAACCAACAAGGTGAGTTCATAGCCCCTATTTAAGCTTTTCAAAACTATGGGGGTGGAAACATGGTAACTTTACACGGTTGGACAAAATCATTTATGCAAACACTCTTTAAACTATAAACCTTTGGATTTCTACACACGTGCGGAAATCCACAAGCTTTTTGGTAATCTATAAACTTTGGAAATCTATGAACATGGGGAAACCCATCAACTTATGGAGATCTAAGAACATTGGAAATCAATGAGTATGGGAAATTCTATGAACATTGACATCATGGGAATGGGAATCATATTCATGTCATCATAGTCATCGTGTCAGTATGGAAATCTAGAGATCAAAGCATCATGAGTTGAATTGGACGTGAGAGTCTATTCTACTCTCGGTAGAACTCACGACCATGAGTGGCAATTCTATTCTCGGTGGCACTCGTAACTCATGGGATTCTATACTAGTCTCGGTGGAATCCATAACTCTTGAGGACCTATACTAGTCTCGGTAGGGACCAAGAGAACCCAGGATTCTTTGGGGAGTCTATCCTACTCTCGGTAGAACCTAGCTGAGTCCTGGATGGCAAGAGCGAGGTAGTCTTGGTTTAAGTCTTGCGTGGGTTCAAATCAAGTCTTGTGTGATCATTGGGCTTCGTCATCATTCATCATCATTCATCATCATTCATTCACCATCATCTTGGATACTAGTAACACTTGGTATCTTGGCGTTGGATTATCTAGTAAACTTAGTATGCTCTAATTCATATGTCCTTGTTTATGCTTAACTGTTATGTGCTACATGTACCGTTGGGAGACCACAAATCTTTGAGTAATCTTATCACATACGACTCTAGTGGGAGAGTAATAACCTCGCTGAGAGTCCAGGAGAACATTTCATGTTTTACTTACTACAAAAACCTCTTTGGGAAAACCAAGAGATCTTTTCTTACAAGCCTTTTTTTTAAAAACCGGGTATTATACCCAAACATAGTAGTATAAATTGTAGGAGTGGTGGGTTAGCCGCAGGTACACCCTATATATAAACCCCTACAACCTATACTAGTATGTTTGTGTATAAACTCTTTTTCTTTAAACCTATGAATTCACTCATCTACTTTATGTAGTTGACAGTTTGTTACATGTTTTCAGGAAATAAAGCAGCAGGAAATCCCTAGCAAGTTTAGAGGCCTTAGAGAGATGAAGGCTAGGCTAGAAGTTGTTTGGAACTTGATATTTTGTTTTAAAACAATTTGTTTCATGTTACCTGGTTGATGTAATATTTGACATTTTGGTTATGTTTATGCATTTAGACTTTTATACTATTGTGCTCAACAATCACGACTTCGTCGCCGCGCCTCGATTTTTCCGCCATCGCGATCGGGGTGTGACAGCAAGCATCTTCTTATCATCCTCTCTGTTATGTGTATTTCTTGTCTTGCAACAGTTGCTTCGATTCTCTTTCCATTGATGTCCTCAGCGAGTTCTGCAGATCTCCAGAAATCCAATGAATGATTTCTGTAGATGACTTGACATTCAGTGAACGCAAAGCTGACATTTGACCCAGCCATCCATGTTATCATCCTCGCCATCGGCTCGTTGTCAGGTGTGACTTGTAACAGTGCACACATGTTATGTTTTGGTTCGAAGGCATATTTGGGTTGATCTTCTACCATATCTGAATCACATAAATAAACATATTCAAAGTGAAATTAGTCATAAAGTTCACAACTTTAGGTAATTTCAAGTTATAAAAATGAAGAAGAAAAAAAAATATCAAGAACCTGTTCTTCGACAAGTTTATAACCTAAACACATAAACAGAGTATTAGTAATCAGATACATAATCAAAGCCCATTATGGTCTAATCGTGATCGGAAAACACATTATTATTGCTTACCGAGTCGGAATTAGAGGGCTAATTCAAGTTAGGGTTTGGATTAAAGTTGAATGCGATAAGTCGGTTTAGGTTTCTTTGCGAGTAAGCGGTTGCAGTGGAAGGAGAGAGAGAGAGAGGGAAAAGTAATGTTGAAAATTTTGCCTAACTCCCTCTTATATACCTTTTGAAAGTGGGTTTTAAATGCTTTTTGTCATTTTGTGAATTATTAGCTGTCAAACAGTAACATTATTCACTTGATATATTAAAAACAATATTTATCTTTTAAGTTAATAAAACCTTACTCGGAAAGTTTAATATATCCAAAGTCTACTCGATATACATCCACTTACACAAAGCTTACCCGAATATAAGCATCAAACCTTGCTTGATAAAATTTTCGTTTAAATTAGCAAAGTTTGCCCAATTCCTTTCACTTACCAACCTTGCTTGGTTAAGCTAAGTAATTTAAAGTCAAGACACAATGAAGGAAGTTAACCTGAAATACCTGATTTCTTGAGAAATTAATCATAAAGCTAATAATCAAGTATGCAATATCAAATAAGCATCCTTGCTAGGAATCAATTAAGATACCCATATAAATTCCTCAAATTTAAATTAAATAGCTTAATCTAGCATAAACCCTACTAGAATAAGGATCATAATCAATCAATCATACTAAAAACATATACATTCAAGCATACTTGGAAGCATAGTGTGCCCGAGCAACCTTCACAACGTTTTATCGTGCCCGGACAACCTTCTTATGCAAAGTATACCCGAATAACCTTCCTATAGTACAAAGTGTGCCCGGAAAAGGACTTCTAGCAGACAGTGTACTCGGAAAGTCAAGTTTTGAAATTACCAAGTATATTGGGGGAACAAAAGTGTACCCAAAATATAAAGTGTGCTCGGAAAACAAAGTTTTCCCGAAAACACTTGTAATCTCAAACGAAATCATAAACACAAATATCACAGAGCATGCTAGGAATGAAATTAAAACACATAAACATTTAAGTGTGCTATAGTCTAACATTTCAAAGAGCTTGCCAGTATACCCTATGTTAGCACTAAGCTTGCTAGGATACACATATTCAATCATCAGGTATGCCCTTACCCGAGGGATTTCAACATGTCATACCATACCCGATAATGACAAACTTAAATAATAATATCTAAGTGTGACCGGAAAGGTTAAAAAACCTTTCCTTACAACATATTCACACAAATCACAAAGCTTACTTGGTGTACTAATCCTAAGTTCACAAAGTTTGCTTGCACTAACAATCAGCATCTAAAATGCAAAGCTTGCTCGAAACAAAAATTTCTTGTTAAAAGCTAGCTTTATCACATAATCATGTCAAGACTTCAAGCTTGCTCGGGAAATGAGTACACCAGTGTACTCTACCCGGAAAGTGTAAACACTTCAAAGCATGCCTGAAAATCATAAACTTAGTCAAAAATGACTAAGCATGCCCGGAAGGGTCATAAAGCATCAAACCTTACCCGAAAAATACATATTCAAACATATTCAACTGTTTTGTGCCCGAAAAGATTATAATACATCAAACCTTACCCGAACTAACATATTCAGCCCATTAAAGGCAAAATGCAACACTTTTTGACTTAAACTACTTTGTCAAAATATATTTTCATTAAAGATCATAGTTTAAGAGCAAATGGTGCATTTAGAGATCAAATTTCAGTTATATTTCTCTTCAAAACAGTTTGTTTCATTTTATGAAAAGATCTCAGGAATGGGATCATATTGACTAAGTAGCTTTCTCAATACTTCATTCTCAGAATTATTGTGACAACTTAGATAGGTTAACAGCAGGTATAAACTTAGCATGAGTTTCATTTCTTTGGTGATATGATTAAGGTTCAATTTAAGCATAATGTGTTAATGGTCAACACTGTGCTATGTTGCCTCATATCTCTTCTCAAAGCTTATTTGGCTTTCCCCAAATCACCCCAATTTGACTCCAACCTCCTGTATTTGGTTAAAAATAGTTTTTGTATGACAGAACTTATTGGATTTTTTTTGTATTTTTCATTTTCAAACATATATAGAGGTTGAACGTTGGACTTACAGTTAAATAACAGGCCTTTCATTCAAGATGAGACAGATTTTGTCAACATCTTTGTAGTTCTTGTTGTAACCCTCTTGTTTGATAAAATATTTAAAACACTTATCAACTTTTGGTTGATTTATTCATTCTTCCCCTTGTTTTTTATATTTTCTCAAATTTTCTAACACATGTTCTTTGTCATATTTAAAATGTTTCATTTTTGGTTGACCAAATAAAAACAGGCTTGTGTATGACTGGGTAATCACTTTTCTACTTATCATTTGGAGAGATTTATCTTGAGACATGCAAAGACAACTATGTATCTCCACATAAAAATTAGCATTTTCATTATGTTTATATCACCTTAAATTTTACAACATCATGAGAAAGCAACCATACATGTTAATGACTATACTAAGGTCTTTTTAGCCTATTAAATCCACATGATTGGCTAAGTAGTCAATGTACTATCATTTCCCAAATTAACAGTTCAATATTCAATCACCCCAATATCTCTTCATTGTTAGGTATGGCTATCCTGTTTGACCACAAGTGGTCAACAGGACCAAACATACATGTGAATATATGTCCTTTCAAACTCAGAGCTATTGATATAGTTTTAAGTGAAGAAATAAGAAAGAAACAAGTTATAATTGCCCCATATGCATTCAGTTTTCAGGTCAATGGCTATCCTTTGAATCTATAGAGATTTAAGGACCAAACATACACAAGTGCATGTCCTTCCAACTGGGCAAATGACATAGTTTTCAGCAAAAACAGCTACTTGAGTCTTGTTTTAAAAAAAAAATTCTTCTTTTAAGCTTCTTCAAAGCTTGAACTGAATAATCTTATCATATCTCTACACCATTAATCAACTTGCTCATGTTTTGACCAAAATAGAGTATTTATGCAAAATTCACTAGAGAATTCATTTTATCATTTAATTTTGACATAAAACACTTTTTGACATAAACAGTTGTAGCATAATCAAATCTTAATCAAGCTTGATATCATCAAGAAAGTAGACAATACTGACATTCAAAGTCTAACCTATCTTAATAACATCAGAAGATCAGATAAAGCACATATTCAAGCAATTAAGCACTGATATCAGATAAACTTACATTAAAAAGTAATTCATAACAAGAACACTTATCCTAACATCACAAATGCACATCAACTGATAAACATACACACATTTTAAATAAATCAACCATGTTAAACTTTGCACACAAAATCAGTTAAAGCACATAACAGTTAACATGTCAATCTGATACCACTTGTCTGGTCCCCGATTTCAGCTGGATCTTACTTAATCATGTCATAACTCACACAACTAAATGTGTCGACAAGGGAGTTAATGATGGGTTGCTATATTTAGAAGGATTTCCATTTGTTAAAGGCGGAATCAATAACAAACATATGTTTGCTTAATCAGTATTCAAAAGTAACAAACACGAACAAGATTCACTTAAAAGATTTCCATTCATATAATATCAATCATACAAATCGGATAATCGATTTAGGTTTTCTTGAAGGAAGGTTTATCCGTACTATACTAAGACAGTCGTCACACACAATATTCTTTCTTAATTAATGTGTATGTCTTCCTTTTGTTGACAAGCACCCTGTTCTGAACATAGCAGGCTGTATTTATGACTTGACAGCCCAAAAAGTGACAGGTAAGTTAGCATCTGCTAACATGGTTCTTGCAGCTTCAATCAAAGTTCTATTTATTCTTTCTACAACACCATTTTGATCAGGAGTTCTAGGAGCTGAGAATTGTTGTAGTATTCCTTTTTCTGCAAAAAATTCTTGCATAACTCCATTTTTGAAGTCAGTACC